>NC_091644.1:23918049-26418049 GCF_027580195.1 Bos mutus
AGATTCAAGGGATTAGATCTAATAGACAGAGTGCCAGGAGAACTATGTATGGAGGTTCATGACATTGTACAGGAGGCGGTGATGAAGACCATCCCCAAGGAAAAAAACATGCAAAAAGGCCAAAATGGTTGTCTGAGGAGGCCTTACAAATAACTGAGAAAAGAGAAGCTAAAGGCAAAGGAGAAAAGGAAAGATATACCCATTTGAATGCAGAGTTCCAAAGAATAGCAAGGAGAGATAAGAAAACCTTCCTCAGTGATCAATGCAAAGAAATAGAGGAAAACAATAGAATGGGAAAGACTAGATACATCTTCAAGGAAGTTAGAGCTATCAAGAGAACATTTTATGCAAAGATGGGCACAATAGAGGACAGAAATGATATAGACCTAACAAAAACAGAAGATATTAAGAAGAGGTGGCAAGAATACATAGAAGAGCTATACAAAAAAGATCTTCATGACCCAGATAACCATGATGGTGTGATCATTCACCTAGAGCCAGAAATTTTGAAATGTGAAACCAGTGGGCCTTAGGAAGCATGACTACAAACAAAGCTAGTGGAGGCAATGGATTTCCAGTTGAGCTATTTCAAATCCTAAAAGATGATGCTGTGAAAGTACTGCACCTACTATGCTAGCAAATTTGGAAAACTCAGCAGTGGCTACAGGACTGGAAAAGGTCAGTTTTCATTCCAGTCCCAAAGAAAGGCAATGCCAAAGAATGTTTTAACTACTGCACAATTGCACTTATCTTACATGCTAGCAAAGTAATGGCCAGGCTTCTACATTATGTGAACCGTGAACTTCCAGATGTTCAGCTTGGATTTAGAAATGGTACAGGAACCAGAGATCAAATTCCCAACACCCGTCGGATCATCAAAAAAGCAGCAGAGTTCCAGAAAAACATCTACTTCTGCTTTATTGACTATGAAAAAGCCTGTGACTGTGTGAATAACAACAAACTGTGGAACATTCTTAAAGAGATGTAGATACCAGACCACCTTATCTGCCTCCTGAGAAATCTGTATGAAGGTTAAGAAGCAACAGTTAGAACTGGACAGGGAAAAACAGACTGGTTTCAAATTAGGAAAGGAGTAGGTCAAGGCTGTATATTGTCACCCTGCTTACTTAACTTATATGCAGAGTACATTATTCAAAATGTTGGGCTGGATAAAGCACAAGCTGGAATCAAGACTGCCAGGAGAAATATTAGTAATCTCAGATACGCAGATGACACCACCCTTATGGCAAAAAGAGAAGAAGAACCAAAGAGCCTCTTGATGAAAGTGAGAGGATCTGTTTCACATGTGATAATATACATGTTTCAATGTTATTAGTTTCGATGCATGAGACAAGGTGCTCAGGGATGGTGCACTGGGGTGACCCTGAGGGATGGGATGGAGAGGGAGCTGGGAGGGGGGTTCAGGATGGAGAACACATGTACACCCATGGCTGATTCATATCAGTGTATGGCAAAACCCACTACAATATTGTAATTAGCCTCCAATTAAAATAAATAAATTTAAAAAAAGGAAGTGAAAGAGGAGAATGAAAAAGTCAGCTTAAAACTCAACATTCAGAAAACTAAGATCATGGCATCTGTTCCCATCATTTCATGGCAGAGATGGGGAAACAATGGAAACAGTGACAGACTTATTTTGGGGGCTCCAAAATCACTGCAGATGTTGACTGAAGCCATGAACATAAAAGACACTTGTTCCTTGGAAGAAAAGCTGTGACCATCTAGATAGCATCTTAAAAAGCAGTGACATTACTTTGCCAACAGAGGTCCGTCTAGTCAAAGCTATGGCTTTTCCAGTAGTCATGATGGATGTGAGAGCTGGATTATAAAAGCTGAGTGCCCAAGAATTGATGTTTTTGAACGGTGATGTTGGAGAGGACTCTTGAGAGTCCCTTGGACTGCATGGAGATACAACAAGTCCATCCTAAAGGAAATCAGTCTTGGGTGTTCATTGGAAGGACTGATGCTGAAGCTGAAACTCCAATACTTTGACCACCTGATGTGAAGAACTGATTCACTGGAAAAGACTCTGATGCTGGGAAAGACTGAAGGAGGGAGGAGAAGGGGATGACAGAGGATGAGATGGTTGAATGGCATCACCAACTTGATGGACATGAGTTTGAGCATGCTCCAAGAGTTAGTGATGGACAGGGAAGGCTGGCGTGCTGCAGTCCATGGGGTTGCAAAGAGTCAGACATGACTGGGAGACTGAACTGAACTGAAAGGTTATATTAGGGCAAAAATTACTATGACTATGGATAATTTAGCCAAGGCAATAATTAAAATGAGGCATAGCTGTCTTTTTCATCTCATTATGTTTAGTTCTTTCCATAAGATTATAGGGGATATCATGTTTAAATTTATTAGAATCCTCATGTATCATTATAATTTAAAGCCCAGTATTAAGTATATGAAGCTTTGTCATTGGTACTTTATAGCAAATGTTTACCTTAATTTAAAATCTATGTTGTGGAGGTACAAAAACCAGTCAATATCCTGATATATTTTTTATTATTTATATTTTTATTAGTAAATTGGAGATTTTCAGTTGAATCAATAGTCTTTGTTTTAATTATATATGTACCTGTGTGTTTGTCTTGTTGTTTCTTGCCCATGCATCCTGTTTTTTCCTCTTTATTTTTAAACTCCACATTTTCTCCCCCATTTGAACTTCTGGCAGCCTAAAACCTCTGTTTTTAGTTTCTATATCTATTCAGTAAGTCATGTATGGACCTTCTCTGTGGTTACAGGAAATGGGAGAGAAGTGGTAGGTTCCCTGCTTCATCGGCAGCCATCTATTGTTCCAAGCCTTCTTAGTTTACCTCCCAGGGATTAGGGTTTACGGATAGGGAGCTGTCACTGCCTCTCTTTAGGACAGTACAAAAGCCCCCTTGTCCAAACTATCACTCAATTCAAATGTTGGTAAGCAGTGGCTCAAGTAGGTTGGCTTGTTATTTTTTCATTACTTAAGACATTGGGTAACTTGGTAGGTGTATCTGGAATATGGGAATGAGATAATCATTCCTTTATTCAAGAGTCCCCTCTTGTTTTAACTATCTGGCTACTGTGGGTTTCCAAGAGTGAAACTCACAATATACTTGGGGATCTTGGGAGCATGAAGTTGCTTGGCAGTAGCAGCAAAGGATGTAGTAGCACACCTCTGGAGGTGCCATTTCTTCACTGTAAGGAAGTTCAATCAACACTTTCTTCTATAAGGGTCATCTGAAACACAGGACAAACCCAAATTCTGCTCGAAATAGTAATAATCATAAACAATGATGCTGAAGAAGTGACAACCCCCTGATATAAGCCCTGCCAAACACAGATCATGACCAGAAGCACACCAGAAAGCTGACTCCAGAGGGTACAGCTCAAGTGACTCATTGTTTCTTATGCTCTTAGGGAGGCCCACACCTGGGCTGGAATCTAGGCCTCCTTCTCCTAGACTTAAGGAAATATTTTGAATATTCGAACACCGAGGAAATTTGGGTAAAGAGAGACATGGGAGCCACTAACAGACACAGTAAGTTTTGTAAGATTTAAAATTTCTTTGACAGTGGGACACAGCACAGACACTGGGATAGATGAGAAGCAGAACTGTTTGTAACCTGGGTTTTCAAATGAGAGAAGGCTGCCAGCAGGGTCACATAGTGGTTGGACATGAAGGCAACAGAGCTGTAGGGAGGACCTTCTATATTGCAAGATGGGTAGGCCTTCCTGTGGATTAGCTTATTTGAATAATTTCCCAGGTTCTGGGACAAGAAAGTTGCCCCTAGTTATCTGATTACTGGCCCTGACCTATTATTGTGTGCTTAGTCACTCAGTTGTGTCCACCTCTTTGTCATCCCACTGGATGTAGCCCATGAGGCTCCTCTGTCCATGGAATTTCCCAGGCAAGAATACTGGAGTGGGTTACTATTTCCTCCTCCAGGGGATCTTCCCAACCCAGTGATTAAACCCACATCTGCACTGAAGTCAGAATCTTTACCACTTAGCCACCAGGATTTCAAGTATATAATAAAAAAAGAATGTGAAAGTTCAGTAATGGAAGTGGCTGGAATGTAGGTTTAGTTAGCTGCTCAAGACAGGGAGCTGACAGGTCTCCAGGTAAGACTTCAAAACTAGGTTAAGACAGCCTAAAAAAAAAAAAAAAAAAAAAGCCGTACTATAGGACTTATACAGGCCTATTGAATCAGAATCCACATTTTAATATCTCCAAAACATGACAACACACATTCAAGCTTGAGAAGCACTGCTTTAAGCAGTACTTTTTCAGGAACAGTTGAAACATTAAGTTAAGTCATTCGCTCAGTCGTGTCCGACTCTTTGCGACCCGTGGACTGTAGCCCACCAGGCTCCTCTGTCCATGGGATTCTCCAGGCAAGAATACTTAAGTGGGTTGCCATTTCCTTCTCCAGGGGATCTTCCGACCAAGGGATCGAAGAGGCTTTAACCTCTGAGCCACCAGGGAAGCCCTTCATTCAAGTTTGAGAAGCATTGCTTTAAGCAGTACCTTTTCAGGAACAGTTGAAGCATTGGAAATACTTAATTTGGAAAAGAAGAAATTTTGAGATAACTATTGGAGGTCAGTCATGCTATGCTATGTTAAGTCACTTCAGTCATGTCCGACTCTGTGCGACTCCATAGACGGCAACCCACCAGGCTCCCCCGTCCCTGGGATTCTCCAGGCAACAACACTGGAGTGGGCTGCCATTTCCTTCTCCAATGCATGAAAGTGAAAAGTGAAAGTGAAGTCGCTCAGTCGTGTCCGACTCTTAGCGGGTCATGGATTGCAGCCTAACAGGCTCCTCCGTCCATGGGATTTTCCAAGCAAGAGTACTGGAGGTGAGTCATAATACATTTTAAAAATCTAAATATAAGAGGGCTCTCATGATATAATTGGCCTCATAGGAAAGAATAAGAAATATTAATTAAAAGTTTAAGAATCTAGATTTTATTGAATAAGATCTTGGTCAGCCTACTGTATTATCAGGCGACCCTCTCAATGGAATTATATATCTTCATTCTGTTTAACAGGCATGGGCATATAACTTTTTCTGGCCAATGAAATGTGAAAGAAAAAAGACATTTGTTATCTCAAGTGGAAATTTTAAGACCTAGTGAAAATTTCATCATTTTTCATTTCCTTGTTTTTGAGATCACAGAAATGTAGGTCAAGATAGAGCTTCCAGCAGTCTATGCACCTCAGGCACTATATAATAAGTAGTGTCTCACTATCCTGCAATGGACATATAGTATAAACAAGAAATGTTTTTGCTTTAAGAATCTTTTTTTAATGTTCATTTGTTTCCTTCTTTTGGACCTCTGAAATCTGAAGGCTGTCTTTGCAACCAGTGTAGCGTAACTTAGGGTGACCTGGCTGTGACAATTAAGAACTTTCTGAAATAAGAAGCATGTAAAAAGACAATACACTGTCTTCTGAGGAATGGAAAAAAACTTTTCAATCAATTAAACATTGACTTAAACCCCAGCTCCATTGTTCCCAGATAATTGAATATACATGGTTTGGCACCTCATGGACGTTTGGTAAGTCCTTTCTTTCCACTAAAGCAGCAGTTTTCAAATAAGGCTGTGAAGCTCCCTGTTTCCATAGGGGTGCCTCAGGGATCATGATATACCTCTGAGAGGTTGTTAAATTTCCAGAGTTCCAGGTGTGCAGTCTCCTATTCAATCAGTGTGACCCTACTTGATTTTTTTTTTTTTACATATTATAGTGGCATTTAAATTTAGCTGACTAAAATCTCCAAAGGGTCATAGGGTATAAAAGCTAATGTACCTGAGAATTCCTTGTGAATAGAAATGTGCTAAATGTTTTAATTAACTATAGTTGAGCAAAGTTAGGGTGGCAAAATATGCTAGTTTTTACAGATCTGATGGCTTAATTAGTAATTGTTCCCTGTTTTATTCTCAAAATTTGCCAGTTTAGGTGATGAATTATGTGGTCACCCTAATAAAAACTTGAGTATAATGGTGTTATGAATAAAGGATGATGATGATGACAAATAGTTGACATTTGCATAAATGCTCACAATGTACTGAACAGATTTCTTTCCTTTTATTAAAAAAGTGTTTATTTTTATCTGATGAATAATGGGACTAGATATACCCTAAAATACATTTCAACTTTGAAATTCTACCATAAAATAAACAATAGAATAGAGTAATTCCATCTCTTTAGAGGATGGAGAAATTATCATTGCTAAAAATAAAATAAATAGAAACCATAAAAAATAGAAAATTTTCAACTGGACAGCATTTCATATTTGAAAGCATTATGTGGTTCTAAGAGATAAGCTATATCTTATGACCATGCAGGATTCCATGATGTTCAAAAATCTTTAGAGTTGCAGGGGAAAGTCAGCTGTATAACTTAAAAGCAACAGAAACAATATCCAACCAAGACCCAGAGCCATTGGGCACTGGTTATATATTTTAATCTGAGTTCAAATATAGTTTTTGAATCTAAAGGATGTGTTCAGAATCTCCACTTTCACTTTTTGTAATAGAGTCACTGACAAAAATAGAGTTCACATGTATCCTCAGTGTTATAGTCAAGGGTTCAGAAGCATCTTAGTCATAGTTCCAGTTCTTAAGGACTCAAAATTGAAAGGGCAGCTCCTAACATGTTGGTTTAGGAATGTAGCTTTTCAGGTTTTGTAGGTTTATGTGATTGTGGTGTGAATGATAAGCATTTTTCAGTTCATAAAGGAGACTTCCTTGGCAGTCCAGTGGTTAAGATGCCACCTTCCAATGCAGGGACTGCAAATTTGATCCCTAGTCAGGGAGCTAAGGTTCCACATGCTTTGTAGCCAAAAAATCAAAACATAAAAGAGAAGCTATATTATAACAAATTCAATAAAGACTTAACAAAAACAAAACTTTTAAAGGTTTAGAATCACTTATAAAAAATAAAATTGACTTTATATTATTTAATATTAAGAAATCTAAGCATAAATATTTGTATTTTAGCTCTTTAAGACAATATGTGTGTGCAAGCATGAGTGCTAAGTCACTTCAGTCCTATCTGACTTTTTGCAAATCTATGGACTGTATGTAGCCTGCCAGACTCTTGTTCATGGGATTCTCCAGGCAAGATGATTTCAATATGTAGCTCCAGCTTCAAATGTATAGTTGTAAATTTACATTTTAAGTTGAAATTCTCCTAAATTTAAAAACAGTATTGCACTGAATGCTTGGGGCTAGTGCACTGGGATGACCCAGAGGGATGGTATGGGGAGGGAGGAGGGAGGAGGGTTCAGGATGGGAAACACATGTATACCTGTGGCAGATTCATTTTGATATTTGGCAAAACTAATACAATTTGTAAAGTTTAAAAATAAAATAAAATTTAAAAAAACAACAGTATTGCAGTGTTTAAGATACCTGAGAATCACTCTATTCAATTTTTGGTGTGTGACAGTTTTAAAAATCACATACATGCTTGCAAAAGTTTATCAACAAAATAGCAGAGGAAGTTAAAAACTAAATCATGTAATTCAGAGTATCTGATTAGTGGATGGACTATTGTAGAATCAAGCATCATTTGAATACCTCACATTGTCATTTAAATTGTGTTGGCCAATATAACCCAAATTTAGAAAATTCATTTATAAGCATCTCTGTGGGGGAACAAACAATCAACATAAGTAGTCATTGCATATATAAATATGCATTTTCCTAAATAACCACATATCAATCCTGTTTCCTAATAACTTCCAGCCTTGCTTTTCAGGTATGAAAATAATGACAAGTGGCTGCAATGAAGTTTAAGTATTTAAATGTAATCATAAATTTGACAGAATACTAGCCTCTTATGAGCAATGGGATTTGGGACTAAATCTAATCTTCTCCGTGCAGAACATTATTTCTATATTTTATTAATGAAAATAGACAATTTTCAAGGATTTTCAAACCATAAATGCCACCCAGTATGAAAACTCTAAAGCTCAGACCTTGAGTTCTTAACTGATAATAAGCTTAATCATCAAATCAATATTTTGTGAACAGAAATTCTAGCAAGTTTTGTGTGCCTGAGGACTATATTTTATGGGTCAATGATGCTATATAGTAAGCAAAAATCATTGCAGCATGCCTGAGAAGGAAATAAAGTTATTGAAACAAAATATTCAGCTGTTTTTACAAAATATTGGACAGCACAAATTATTTTGTGTAACTACTGAGTTTTTTTCTTTTTTGAGCTTGCTGATTCCTATATAATGACTCTTCAGGGTACTGTAACTTGTAGTTGTATATGCTTTGTATTCCCTTGTATTTATTGATAAATAATTCCATATTTTAAGTCACTGTACATCAGTATTGCATGAGGTTAAACAAAGCTTTTAGAATAAAAAGAGATTTGGGATGGAGAAAATTGGAGCACATCCTTTTCTTTTTTTTTTATCCCCTTTTTTTCAAAGAGAGGAAAGAGGCTGAAAGAAGTAGCTCCATGTACAGTCATATAGCGGAGAAGGCAATGGCACCCCACTCCAGTACTCTTGCCTGGAAAATCCCATGGACGGAGGAGCCTGGTGGGCTGCTGTCCGTGGGGTCGCTAAGAGTCGGATAGGACTGAGCGACTTCACTTTCACTTTTCACTTTCATGCATTGGAGACGGAAATGCCAACCCACTCCAGTGTTCTTGCCTAGAGAATCCCAGGGACGGGGGAGCCTGGTGGGCTGCCGTCTGGGGTCGCACAGAGTCGGACACGACTGAAGTGACTTAGCAGCAGCAGCAGCACAGTCATATAGGCATTCACAGAGCGCTGGGACAGGAGTATTTACATATAACCTTTTCCATAACTTTTCATGACGTTTCTGTAATTCAACATAACCAGAGCCTCCCCACCTGCCAGTAAGCCCCGCAGCAATGTCATTTTGGTCATGACCAATGTTGCATGGCGATTTCCCTGATTCTAGAAAACACAGCAGGACAAACAGCAAGAAGATATTTTCTTTGCCTTTGTATGGGTGGAAGTAATGGGGTTAACAAAATGAAAGAATAATATATATATGTGTGTGTGTGTGTGTGTGTGTGTGTGTGTGAATATAAGGGAAATTCAGTCCAGACAAAATGCCACTTCCTCAGGGGAAAGATAAAAAAATTAAAGAATTGGTTGCATCTTTCCAAGTGTTATAGATAAACAATTACGTTAACCTGGTATCAGTGAAATACACTGGTGATTCTCCCATCTTTTCATTTTCAGGTTTCTTTCTTTTCTCATTATCCACACTACTCCAATTCTATGAATTCAGGGATCCAGGCTTCCCTAGTGAGTAAGAAAGACACATACATGCTATAACTCACCAAAAGTAGGATCTGTTTCAAGTCTCTCAGCAAATTGTCTGTCATTATCTCATTGAATCTGGGGCTCAGTTCACTTCTTTTCAAACTCAGCTAGTTAATCTAAGTGTGATAGACACAGCATGTGCCACCAAGAACCTCCTCAAGAAAGGACTGCCCTGCTATTGGAGTGTGGTGAGCAAAGAACTTCCAATAGTCAGTTCTATTATGATCTGTTTCAGCTGCAGAGAACAGCTTCATTAGAGGTTGAAACTCCCTGGGAAGTTCATACTAGAAACATAAGAAGGCTGGGGTATAAGTGCACAGTCATTTTAGCTCAAAATAAGACAACTATGACAGATAACAGTTGCTGTGTACCTCCTCTTGCAGGTTTACCATGTCTCTGTAGGACCTACATCAGACTTAAACTTCCTTCCTCTGCTCAACTCTGATTTTCAACTTTTCCTTTTCCCACAAATGGTGATTTCTAATAAATGCTTTGTACCCAGGACTTCATTGTAATGTATGCTAAGCATTCCAATGTTTAAAGTCACCATACTCCTATTAAAGTGTTGCTAGAAAATAACAGCTTAATGTACTATGCTCTGGGTGCATTGTGGCTGAAGAAAAGACCCTTTAAAACAAAGCCCTCACCTCCAAATGGTCAGTTTGTCATGCTAGAATTCTCTTAACTTGGTAGGGCAGAAGTTTTGCAGCTCTTCCAAGGGCAAGGATATCTTTTAGGATCATTTTAAGGGACCTCTTTAGGAGGTAACTCAATCTTTATCGACCATTTTACTGATGAAGATAGAACGTGGAAACATCAAATTCTTTATGAAAGATAAATAATTTCACTGTTGATAGTATTTATAATTATTTTAAAAGCAAACAATGTACTCAGATCAGATCAGATCAGATCAGTCGCTCAGTTGTGTCCGACTCTTTGCGACCCCATGAATCGCAGCACGCCAGGCCTCCCTGTCCATCACCAACTCCCAGAGTTCACTCAGACTCACGTCCTTCGAGTCAGTGATGCCATCCAGCCATCTCATCCTCTGTCGTCCCCTTCTCCTCCTGCCCCCAATACCTCCCAGCATCAGAGTCTTTTCCAATGAGTCAACTCTTCGCATGAGGTGGCCAAGGTACTGGAGTTTCAGCTTTAGCATCTTTGCTTCCAAAGAAATCCCAGGGCTGATCTCCTTCAGAATGGACTGGTTGGATCTCCTTGCAGTCCAAGGGACTCTCAAGAGTCTTCTCCAACACCACAGTTCAAAAGCATCAATTCTTCGGTGCTCAGCCTTCTTCACAGTCCAACTCTCATATCCATACATGACCACAGGAAAAACCATAGCCTTGACTAGACGAAACTTTGTTGGCAAAGTGATGTCTCTGCTTCTGAATATGCTATCTAGGTTGGTCATAACTTTCCTTCCAAGGATTAAGAGTCTTTTAATTTCATGGCTGCAATCACCATCTGCAGTGATTTTGGAGCCCCTGAAAATAAAGTCTGACACTGTTTCCACTGTTTCCCCATCTATTTCCCATGAAGTGATGGGACTGGATGCCATGATCTTCGTTTTCTGAATGTTGAGCTTTAAGCCCACTTTTTCACTCTCTACTTTCACTTTCATCAAGAGGCTTTTTTGTTCCTCTTCACTTTCTGCCATAAGGGTGGTGTCATCTGCATATCTGAGGTTATTGATATTTCTCCCGGCAATCTTGATTCCAGCTTGTTTCTTCCAGTCCAGCATTTCTCATGATGTACTCTGCATATAAGTTAAATAAACAGGGTGACAATATACTGCCTTGATGTACTCCTTTTCCTATTTGGAACCAGTCTGTTGTTCCATGTCCAGTTCTAACTGTTGCTTCCTGACCTGCATACAGATTTCTCAAGAGGCAGATCAGGTGGTCTGGTATTCCCATCTCTTTCAGAATTTTCCACAGTTGATTGTGATCCATACAGTCAAAGGCTTTGGCATAGTCAATAAAGCAGAAATAGATGTTTTTCTGGAACTCTCTTGCTTTTTCCATGATCCAGCGGATGTTGGCAATTTGGTCTCTGGTTCCTCTGCCTTTTCTAAAACCAGCTTGAACATCAGGAAGTTCACGGTTCACATGTTCCTGAAGCCTAGCTTGGAGAATTTTGAGCATTATTTTACTAGCTTGTGAGATGAGTGCAATGTATTAGATATTCCATTAAATTATGTACATTCACTATAACTAATCCACTTATGGGACAATCTCTATTTAACTTTATACATAAGAAAACTGAAACTCAGAAAAGATAACTGAGTGAATGAATGAATGGATAGATAGGCAAATAGATAAATAGCGAAACAAAGCAGTATCCCAAAATAAATCTGAACTCTGAAGCCTGTGTTTCTCTCTTCCTGGGAGGAAAAAAAAAGGATGAAATTTGGAAAGAGGAAATAATGCTGATGCTATCACTAATATACCCAGGAGTTGGGAGCAGAGATTCAATAAAAACAAAGATAAAGAAAATGGAGAAGCCTGAATTTCATCACTATTTTTTCCTTTTGGAATTGTCTGAACCAATGTCAAATACTTTGAAAAATTATTTTTGCATGGAGTTTGACATAAAATATTAAGAATGAAGTGTTTAAACTTGAATTCCCTATTTATAAACTAAAACTTTCAAGAATGTATTAAAGATGAATAGGTGTAACCTTCTAAGACCTTTGATAATAACTGACTGAAAATATGAATAGAAGGTCACCATTATTACCTATTTATTGAGTCTCTAGGAAATGCCATATGAAGCACAAAGACACATTACCTTGATTACTTTTATTATTTACATGCAGTCAAGGTTTTCAAGTATCTAATGATAAACTCCTAAAGGCAACCCACATCAGGATGGTTACCTTGGCAACTGAGTCTAACCAACCACAGAAATATTTTGGTATGACAGCCGCACTGTCAGTGATAAACAGAAACAGTTTGACAAAGGAGGAAAATTGGCATATTGAACCTAAACAGGGCAGGAACACATATAAGTTGGATACAAACAAATGCTGCAGTAGGATGTGTTCTAAAATTCTACTTGTGAGAGAAATCTTCACTGCTCAAAAAAGTACACTAGTTGCCAGAGGATGTTTAATATTCCATCGTGCACTGAGTGCTCAGAAGGTTGAAACTTCAGTTGGTCTGCCAGAATCTTTAACAAAATTATTTAGGTCACACTTCATAGGCACACAGATGATATTTTGAAATGGATTTCAGGGCACTAGAAAACTCTTGGTAAAGTGCTCCAATGAATGCCTTTGAAATAAATTGATGCAGAGATGGTGCTGAAAGGTCGAAGCTTAAGTCATTGATTTCCTCAGTTAAGTGAGTGTGGAGAACTAGACAAGTGAGAAGACTGCAGTCTTCCTCACACCTCTTCAAACATATCACAGGTACATTTCCAGCTCCCTTGATTTATGATACTGAGTTTAAGTTGATGGCCTTCTGGGAAAGTTCATTGTAATGTCATTTTTTATAGTCCAGACAAATCCCTACAGATTGGCTTTGGATACACAGAATAAGATAACAGTACACAGATAATATGCTGAACAGTCAAGCGAAAATTCTGTTATTATTTCAGTATGTACAGGCAGCTGGATTGCAAACACCACACTTACATTATCATATTTGCTCAAAAATAGCCCATTTTTTGAAACTGAATAAATATAGGCATAATACAACTAAAAAAATAATATATTGTGTGTTTCTTGTATTGAATCTCTGAGCCCTATTAGAAAGAGTGCTAATTTCAGTGTCACGTCCTCTGGTGTGATTTTCAAGACTGGATTAGGTATCCCATTTTTTGTCCACTTAAAGAACTTTATGAAAATAACTATTGAATTATTTTATAGTCTTTGTGCACTGGCTTGCCTCTTCTTTTTACTGAAAGCTCTTTGAGAACAGTAATCCTCTTTATATAAATGCATATCCCCAGGATGTTATCCAGCATCTGGCTCAGAGTATATGCATAGTAAATTTTTTTGACTGAATCAGTAAAACAGTAGAGACTACATGTGAATTACAATGATTGTAGCTAGTGGAACTCCTGTTGACTTCTAATCTCCTCTGATGCTACTGCCTCAGACAGAAACTTGGTATCTTGGGCTTTCTTGATCTACAAGAAAATAAAGTGGGAGTGAGAGAGGGAAAGTGATTTTTTTTTTCCTTTTGTTTAACTCACATTCACTCAGTATTGTAAATTATCTAGTGTTGTTTTGAAGCAATTGTACCTGTTGGAATTTTCCCTGCCCAGACATAAACCTCAGATCTAAGATCTTAAATTTCCAATTTATCACATGAACTGATAACTCCCTAGACTTCTTTTCTTTTCTTGACTGCTTTGAGAAGCAGCTGAATGAGCCCCACTCAGTCCTTGAATCTGTCTCTGACCTGTGTCAGTCTCTAGATCTGCTTAATACAAATTATTGATGCTAATGTGATGGCTAAGGATTCTGCTTTTTAATTTTTTGCATTTTCTTTATGCCAACAGATGATCAGAAATTATATGAGTGTCATGAAAAGTCAACCATATAAAAATGATATCATATTTGGCTTTCTGTGACAGGCTTTCACTCATCATATTGTCCTCCAGGATCATCCATGTTATCACTAATGAATAAGCTATAGTCAATGTGAGAGTACAGATATCTCTTTGAGATAGTGATTCCATTTCCCTTGGATATATACTCTCCTATTATCTGCCTGTTTGTACCCTCCCAAAATTCCTTTGTTGAAAACCTAACCCTTAAAGTTAATGATATTATTAGGCGGAGCCTTTGGGAGATGGTTAGGTCATGAGAAATGAGCCCTGTGAATGGAATTAGTGCCCTTATGAAAGATACCTCACAGAGATCTCTAGTCCATTTTATTTTATACAAGGATAAAATTCAATGTCTGCAACTCACAAGAAGGACCTCCATACTGCCACTCTGATCTTAGACTTCTAGCTTCCAGAATTGTGAGAAATAAATTGCTGTTTCTAAGCCATCCAGTCTGTGACATTTTGTTTCAAAACCCCAATAGACTGAGATATTCACAGATGTGAAATTTCTGGTTCGTAAGATTGTTCAATTTTTATTTTTTTAAGGAACCTCCATACTGTATTTTTATAATGGCTGTGTAATTGTGCATTTCCACCTACAGTGTTCAAGTTTTCCCATTTTCTGCATTCTCATCAACACTTGCTATCTTTCACCTTTTTGATAATAACCATCCTAACAGGTGTGAAAGTGTTAATCACTCAGTCATGTCTGATTCTTTGTGACCCCATGGACTGTAGCCCGTCAGGTTCCTCTGTTCATGGGATTCTCTGGGCAAGAATACTGGAGTGGGTGACCATTCCTTTCTCCAGGGAATATTCCCAACCCAGAGACTGAACCCAGATCTACTGCATTGCAGGTGGATTCTTCACCATCTGAGCTATCAGGGATGAGGTGATATTTTACATGGGTTTGGGTTTGTATTTCCCTGATGTTGAGTGATTCTGAATCCTTTTTAATATACCTGATGGTCATTTGTATATCTTCTATTAAGAAATGTCTACTCGGATCCTTAGCCCATTCATAGAAGCAGAGAGCAGAATAGTGGTTGACAGGCATTTGAGGGGTGGGAAAAATGAAGAAATATTGGTCACAGGGTACAGAGTTTCAGATACTCAGGATGAATAAGTCCCAGAGATCTAATGCAGATCCTCATGAATATAGATAATGATACTGCATTGTATACTTGAGATTTACAGAATAAAAGAGTAAATTTTTATTGCTCTTGAAAAAAAGTTAACTTTATCAAATGACGATGTGTTATCTTGACTACAATGATCATTTTATAGTAATACTATATCAAAACATATCAAACAGTACATAATGTATACACTTTTTTTTTATTAATACCTTAATAAAGTTGAGACTGTGGAAGAGTCTACTAATCATCTTATGATCCGTTTGAAAAATATATGTTTTTACAGACACACTACTCCTTCTTGATCAATTTTCTTTTGTTTCAGAGAATAATATTCATTTCAAAGGTACCATTTGATCTTTGTATTAACAGTACCATTGCATTCAAGATAAATATTCTATCCATTTTCAGATGAGCAAACTGAGCTTCCAGAAGTTGTAAGTGAACTAGTACTTTATAGAGCCTGGACAAAAAAAAAAAAAAGGTATTTACTTTCTCCTTGCAACTCCTACAGATGACATTCCATATCAGAGAGGAAAAAAAAAATACACCTTTTTAAATTCTGCTTGGGTCATAAGAAAATGCTGTATTATTCATGTTGTTCTTGAAGAGGAGGATGTTATGATGATTTGAGAAGATTTATATTTAGTAGAAAAAACATAGTAGATGCCTTATAGGAAAAAAAGCCTTTTGTGAATAATTTGTCAAGCTATTATGATATAAAAAATGTAGAAAAGACTTTCAAAAATGTTTATTAAAAATTTTGCAAATATAACTTTGTCCTTGCTGTATATGGCATGGTTTGTATGCATAAAAGGTCTCCCACTTGAAGACACCTCATAGTTTATTTTAGATCACTCTTCTATTGGAAGTTTATCTCTATATTTTTATCCATTATATCATTTCTTCCAGAAATCTGGGCAGTAATTTTTCTAGGAAAATAACTTTCAATTTGATGAGTTAGAAAGCCATGTTATAATAGGCTTCTTGATAGACAGGCATAATAAAAACTTATTTAAATTTATGTCATGAAGACAAAACAAATGTCATATTTAAAAAGAAAATACAAGATGACCTTTTGAAGCAAGGTTAACAATCTCATACCAAGATGCAGAAGTGATATAGCTAATGTTACTTCTCATTTGTCATGATGCACAACCATACAAATGATATTTGTATTTGAAAAGGTCAGGGTGGATGATGTGATTGCTTACTAACACATGATATAATTTAAATTAGGCATTTTACAATTACATTATTGAAAAATTTTAATGGCCATGGGGACAATTGATAGTTGCATCTGAAATTTTCCCATTCTAAACTTATCCTGGCCATGTGTTGTCTGTAACTGATAGTGGTAAAAATGTTAGCTCTCAGAATTTTTTTTTTTTTTTCTGAGACCATATTTTGGGCCTGCAGAAAAAAGTTGAACAGACCTTGCATAGCCCACGCTTTCATCATATATCTTAACTTTTAAAAAATCATGACACACTTATCTTCTGGTCAGTTAATTGTTAAAAATAAATGGATTTGCAGTGGGCAAAGTTTTTTTCTGTAAGGCACCAGCTTACTTACTGTACGTTGTGTGTGTTACTCATCTCTACAGTTGTATCATGAAAGCAGCCACAACAAGTAATACAAATAAATGTGTACAGCTGTATTACAATAAAACTTCCAATTTATAAAACTGAAAATGGATGGATGGGCTGTAGCTTGATTCTTGATAGAATAACAACATCTACAGTTCTGATAGATACAAATTATCGTGGCTCTTAATTTACAAGTTATTGAATAATCCGTTGTATTATTATGGGACTTTTCCTTGAAGGAAAGGCAGTTGCTCATTTCACCAGCTTCCTACTTAGCAAGTCTTTCCAGAAAAAAAAAAAATAGTATTTCCATGCAATATTAGGCTATCAGGTAATTTTATGGTTAAAATTTTCCTAGGTTAAAAAATGTAATAGGGAGATGGTTCAAAGATGCAGAGGAATAGGACAGGAAGATCACTTTTCTCTCCCACAAATTCATCAAAAGATCATTTGAATGCTTAGCAATTTCCACAAAACTACTTCTGAATGCTGGCAGAGGACACCAGGCACCCAGAAAGGCAGGCCATTCTCTTCAAAAGGAAGTAGGACAAAATATAAAAGACAAAAAGAGAGACAGAAGAGTTAGGGATGGAGACCTGTCCTAGGGAGGCAGTTGTGAAGGAGGAGAAGTTTCCAAACATTAGAAAACCTTCTCACAGGCAGGTCTGTGGGGAATTTTGGAATCTCAGAGGGCAACATAACTGGGAGAAAACAAAAAACAAAACAAAATAAAAAAAAAAAAAAGAAGAAGACACATCTAACCACAATTGCCAGTGAAGAACCACTAGTGAGCAGGAGCTGGACAGGGAGGCATGGGCTGCATCATCAATCCTTAGGGTAAGGACTGGGTCTGAATGCCCTGAGGACAATCAGGGAGCTAACATGAGACAGCAACCCAAACTGTGGGATTGCCAGAGAGAGAGAGAAAAAAAAGAACTTTCCTGTGAAAGGCTCTAACGTGCAGCCTGGCCCGCTCACAGAATAAAGGATTGAGCAAATACCACAGGAGAGAGAGCCAGCTGCGAACAGGGCCCTCCCACCAGCCAGAGGCAGAGAGGCAGGTATGCAATAATCAGAGCTGGAAGGCAAGGAGCAATCTCAGCCCCAGAGACTGACATCTTCCACCAAACTGTGAGCAGGCTCCCAGTTGCTAACCATGTCTTCCTGGGATCCTGGATGTTTGACATCTGCCAGGAAGGTCGCAGCCTGAGATCATCTCCCCAGAGGAGACACACGGTACACCTGACATGGTGCCCTTGTGATGCAGCTGGGAAACCAAGCGGCCTGGCCTGGGGAGGTGACTAAGATGACAAGCCCACCTGGGACAATGTGCTCACCAAGCATCTGGTTGCCCGAGCTGCTTGGACCTGGGAAAGGCAAAAATGTGCTCCCAACCGAGTCTGTGCCCTTGCAGAGTACCCAAGAACCTGACCCTGAGCAGCTTAGACCTGGGAAGTGCATGAAATGCAGGGCCTACTTTGGGCAGTGCCCCTGCAGAGCATCCTGGAGCCTGCACAGTGTAGACCTGGAAAGCACATGCCACTGTGAGCTGGGGAAAACCCAGTGTGGTCCACACACTGCGAGCACTCCCCACACACACCAGTGATATTTCTTTGCAGTGTGCTTCCTTACCCACAACACAACTGAACAGGTGAGCCTCAATAAGTGACCACCTTCGCCCTCTTGTGTCAGGATGGAAATTAGACATTGAAGAGAGTTGCAAACAGAGGAAGCCAAAATAAACAAAGAAGAGGTGAAGGTGCAGTGATAGGTGTAACAGATTAAACCCCTGTAATTAACTTTGACTAAGCATTGGAGGGGCCTATAGACCTGGAAAACAAGTACAAGCTGGAACAAGGAACTATCTGAAACTGAACTGACCCCACACTGCCCACAACAGCTCCAGAGAAATAGCTAGATACATTTTTACTATTATCACTTTTTAATTTTGTTTTAAATTTAAGTTCTTTATTACTCTTTTATTTTTCATTTTTATGACTTACTATTACCTGACAAAAGACCCAATTTTTAAATGAATTTCATATATATATATTTTATAATTTTTGTGATTGTTTTTGTTTTATATTTTTAATATTATATTTTTGAGAGTCTAACCTCTACTCTAGATTTTTAATATTTGCATTTTGGTATTGTTATCAATTTTGTAACTTCATGAATCTAATCTCAATATCTTTTTTTCACTTAGGGGTGTGATTACTGGCTTGATTGCTCTCTCCCCTTTTGACTCTCCCTTTTCTCCCCCAGGTCACCTATATCTCCTTCTTCCCCCTTCTCTTCCTTATGTAACTCTGTGAATCTCTCTGGGTGTTCCAGACTGTGGAAAAAACTTAGGGAATTGGTTAGCGGCTAGATTGCTCTCTCACCATTTGACCCCTCCTTTTCTCCTCTTGGTCACCTCTATCTATCCTCCCTCTTCTCTTTTCCATGTGACTGCGTGAAACTCTCTTGGTGTCCCTTACTGTGGAGAATTGTTTTACCATTAACCTAGATGTTTTATCATATGTGCTGTATGGATGGAGAAGTCTTGAGGCCACTGTAAGAATAAAAGCCAGAGGCAGGAGGCTTAATTCCAAAACTTGAGAATATCAGAGAACTCGTGATTCCAGAAACATTCATAGACAAGAGCTCACCCAAAAGCCTCCATACCTACACTGAAATCAAGCTCCACCCAAGAATCAACAAGTTTCAGAGCGATATATACCATGCTAATTCTCCATAAAAGCAGGAACATAGCCCTGAGCTTGAAAGACAGTCTGTCCAAAGCCGTGCCAAACCCATAGACACCTAAAACTCACTACTGGACACTTCATTGCACTTCAGAGAGAAGAGATCCAGCTCCATCCACCAGAACACAGATGCAAGCTCCCCTAACCAGGAAACCTTGACAAGCCAGTAGCCCAACCCTACTCAAAGGGAACAGGCTCCAAAAAAGAGGAACCACGAACTTCAAGCCTACAGAAAGGGCACCCAAACACAGTAATCTAAATGAAATGAAATGGAAGAGAATATTCAACAGGTAAAGGAACATGATAAATCTGCATCAAACCAAATAAAAGAGGAGGAGATAAGGAGTCTACCTGAAAAAGAATTCAGAATAATGATAGTAAAGATGACACAAAATCTTGAAAGCAAAATAGAGTTACAGATAAATAAACTAGAGACAAGGATTGAGAAGATGCAAGAAATGTTTACCAAGGACCTAGAAGAAATAAAGAAGAGTCAATCAATAATGAATAATGAAATAACTGAGACCAAAAGCATTCTGGAGGGAACCAACAGTAGAATAATTCAGGAAGAAGATAGGATTAATGAGGTGGAAGATAGAATGGTGGAAATAAATTAAACAGAGAGGAAAAAAGGAAAAAAGAATTAAAAGAAACTGGACAACCTCAGAGAACTCTGCAATAATGTTAAACACCCCAACATCCAAATCACAGGAGCCCAAGAAGAAAACAAAAAGAAAGGGCATGAGAAAATACTTGATGAGATAATAGTTGAAAACTTCCCTAAAATGGGGAAAGAAATAGCCACCCAAGTCCAAGAAACCCAGAGAGTCTCAAACAGGATAAATCCAATATGAAACACCCCAAGACACATATTAATCAAACTAATAAAGATCAAACAAAAAGAGCAAATATTAAAAGCAGCATGGGAAAAGCAACAAATAACTAACAAAGGGATCCCCATAAGGATAACAGCTGATCTTTCAATAGAAAGTCTTCAGGCCAGAAGGGAATGGCAGGACATATTTAAACTAATGAAAGAGAAAAGTCTACAACCTAGATTACTATGCCCAGCAAGGATCACATTCAAATATGAAGGAGAAATGAAAAGCTTTACAGAAAAGCAAAATCTGAGAGAATTCAGCACCACCAAACCAGTTCTTCAACAAATATCAAAGGATTATTTCTAGACAAGAAACACAGAAAACGTTTATAAACTCAAACCCAAAACAACAAAGAAAATGGCAATGGGATCATGAAATTAAAAGTGAAAGCGAAGTCGCTCAATCGTGTCTGACTCTTTGCGACCCCATGAACTGTAGCATACCAGGCTCCTCTGTCCATGGGATTTTCCAGGCAATAGTACTGGAGTGGATTGCCATTTCCTTCTCCAGGGGATCTTCCCAAACCAGGGATTGAACCTGGGTCTCCCGCATTGTAGACAGACACTTTACCATCTGAGCCACCAGGGAATAGGGATCATACTTTCAATAATTACCTTAAATGTAAATGGGTTGAATGCCCAACCAAAAGAGAAGGACTGGCTGAATGGATACATAAACAAGACCCCTATATATGCTGTCTATGAGAGACCCACCTCAAACCAAGGGACACATACAGATTGAAAGTGAAGGGCTGGAGAAAGATATTTCATGCCAATGGAGACCAAAAGAAAGCAGGAGTAGCAATGCTCATATAAGATAAAATAAACTTTGAAATAAAGGCTGTGAAAAGAGACAAAGAAGGACACTACATAATGATCAAAGGATCAATCCAAGAAGAAGTTATGACAAATATAAATATATATGCACCCAACATAGGGGCACCTCAACACGTAAGGCAAATGCTAACAAGAATGAAAGGGCAAATTAACAGTAACACAATAATAGTGGGAAACTTTAATACCCCACTCACACCTATGGATAGATCAACTAAACAGAAAATTAGCAAGGAAACACAAACTTTAAATGATACAATATGCCAGTTAGACCTAATTGATATCTATAGGACATTTCACCCCAAAACAATGAAATTCACCTTCTTCTGTAGTGCACATGAAACATTTTCCAGGATAGATCACATCCTGGGCCATAAATCTTGCCTTGGTAAATTAAAAAAAAAAAAAAAAAAGAAATCTTTTCAAGCTTCTTTTCTGATCACAATGCTGTAAGATTAGATGTCAACTACAAGAAAAATAAAAGAAAGAAAGAAAAACAAATATATGGAGGCTAAACAACATGCTCCTGTATAACCAACAAATCACAGAAGAAATCAAAACATACATAGAAACAAATGAACATGAAAACACGATAACCTAAAACCTATGGAATTCAGTAAAAGCAGTGATAAAGGGAAGGTTCATATCAATACAAACTTACCACCAGAAACAAGAGAAAAATAAAATAAATAACCTAACTTTACACTTAAGCAAGTAGAAAAAAGAACCCGAGGTTAGAAGGAAAGAAATCATAAAAGTTAGATCAGAAATAATTGAAAAATAAAAAAAAGGAGACTAAAACAAAAATCATCAAAACTAAAAGCTGTTTCTTTGAGAAGATAAATAAAATAGACAAACCATTAGCCAGATTAATCAAGAAAAAAAAGGAGCAGAATCAAATCAACAAATTAGAAATGCAAATGGAGAAATCACAACAGAGAACATATAAATAACAAGGATCATAAGTGACTACTATCAACAGCTATATACCAATAAAATGAACAACTTAGGAGAAATGGGTGAATTCTGCAAAAAGTATAATGTTCCAAAACTGATCCAGGAAGACATAGAAAATCTTTACAGACCCATCTCAAGCACAAAAATCAAAACTGTAATCAAAACTCTTCCAACAAACAAAAGCCCAGGACCAGATGGCTTCACAGGTGAATGTTACCAAAAATTTAGAAAGAGCTAAAATGTATCCTATGCAAACTGTTCCAGAAAATTGCAGAGGAAGGTAAACTCTCAAACTCATTCTATGAGGTGACCATCACTCTAATAGTGTGACAATCACTCAAAACCAGAAAAAGATGCCACAGAAAAAGAAAACTGCAGGCCAATATCACTGATTAACATAGATGAAAAAATCCTCAACAAAATTATAGCAAACAGAATCCAACAACATGTTAAAATGATCATACATTATGGCCAAATGGGCTTTATCCCAGGGATGCAAGGATTCTTCAATATTCGCAAATAAATCAATGTGATACACCACATTAACAAATTGAAAGATTAAAAAACCTATGATTATCTCAATACATGTAGAGAAAGCATTTGACAAAATTCAACACCCATTTACGATAAAAATTCTCAGAAAGCAGGCATAGAAAGAACATACCTCAACATAATGAAAGCCATATATAATAAACCCACAGCAAACATTATCCTTAATGGTGAAAGATTGAAAGCATTTCCGCTAAAGTCAGGAACAGGACAAGGGTATCCACTATCACCACTACAGTTCAACATGGTTTTGGAAGTTTTAGCCACAGCAATCAGAGAAGAAAAAGAAATAAATGTAGTCCAAATTGGAAAAGAAGTAAACACACACTGTTTGCTGATGACATGATCCTCTACATAGAAAACCCTAAATACACCACCAGAAAATTACTGCATTTAATCAATGAATACAGAAATCCCTTGTATTCCTATACACTAACAATGAGAAAACATAAAGAGAAATTAAGGAAACAATCCCATTCACCACTGCAATGAAAAGAATAAAATCAGTGAGTTCAGTCGCTCAGTTGTGTCCAAGTCTTTGCGACCCCATGGACTGAAGCATGCCAGGCCTCCCTGTCCATCACCAAATACCGGAGTTCACCCAAACTCATGTTCATCGAGTTGGTAATGCCATCCAGCCATCTCATCCTCTGTCGACCCCTTCTCCTCCTGCCTCCAATCCCTCCCATCATCAGAGTCTTTTCCAGTGAGTCAACTCTTTGCATGAGGTGGCCCAAGTATTGGAGTTTTAGCTTTAGCATCAGTCCTTCCAAAGAACACCCAGGACTGATTTCCTTGAGGATGGACTGGTTGGATCTCCCTGCAGTCCAAGGAACTCTCAAGAGTCTTCTCCAACACCACAGTTCAAAAGCATCAATTTTCGGTGATCAGCTTTCTTCACAGTCCAACTCTCATATCCATACATGACCACTGGAAAAACTATAGCCTTGACTAGATGGACCTTTGTTGACAAAGTAATGTCACTGCTTTTGAATATGCTATATAGGTTGAGTAACTTTCCTTCCAAGGAGTAAGCGTCTTTTAATTTCATGGCTGCAATCACCATCTGCAGTGATTTTGGCACCCCAAAAACAATGAATTCTGTCACTGTTTCCACTGTTTCCCCATCTATTTCCCATGAAGTAAAGGGACCAGATGCCATGATCTTAGTTTTCTGAATGTTGAGCTTTAAGCCAACTGTTTCAGTCTCCTCTTTCATTTTCATCAAGAGGCTCTTTAGTTCCTCTTCACTTTTTGCCATAAGGGTGGTGTCATCTGCATATCTGAGGTTACTGATATTTCTCCTGGTAATCTTGATTCCAGCTTGTGCTTCTTCCAGCCCAGCGTTTCTCATGATGTACTCTGCATATAAGTTAAATAACCAGGGTGACAATATACAGCCTTGACGTATTCCTTTTCCTATTTGGAACCAGTCTGTTGTTCCACGTCCAGTTCTAACTGCTGCTTCCTGACCTGCATATAGGTTTCTCAAGAGGCAGGTCAGGTGGTCTGGTATTTCCATCTCTTTCAGAATTTTCCACAGTTTATTGTGATACACACAGTCAAAAGCTTTGGCATACTCAATAAAACATATAGATGTTTTTCTGGAATTCTCTTGCTTTTTTCATGGTCCAGCAGATGTTGGCAATTTGATTTCTGGTTCCTCTGCCTTTTCTAAAACCAGCTTGAAATCTGGAAGTTCATGGTTCATGTATTGCTGAAGCCTGGCTTGGAGAATGCTGAGCATTACTTTACTAGCATGTGAGATGAGTGCAATTGTGTGGTAGTTTGAACGTTCTTTGGCATTGCCTTTCTTTGAGATTGGAATGAAAACTGACCTTTTCCAGTCCTGGTGCCACTGCTGAGTTTTCCAAATTTGCTGGCATATTGAGTGCAGCACTTTCACATCATCATCTTTTAACATTTGAAATAGCTCAACTGGAATTCCATCACTTCCACTAGCTTTGTTCGTAGTGATGGTTTCTAAGGCCCACTTGACTTCCAGGATGTCTGGCTCTAAGTGAGTGTGAGTGATCACACCATCGTGATTATCTTGGTCATGAAGATCTTCTTTGTACAGTTCTTCTGTGTATTCTTGCCACCTGTTCTTAATATCTTCTGCTTCTGTTAGGTCCATACCATTTCTGTCCTTTATCAAACCCATCTTTACATGAAATATTCCCTTGGTATCTCTAATTTTCTTTAAGAGATCTCTAGTCTCTCCCATTCTGTTGTTTTCCTCTATTTCTTTGCATTGATCGCTGAAGAAGGGTTTCTTATCTCTCATTGCTATTCTTTGGAACTCTGCATTCAGATGCTTATATCTTTCCTTTTCTCCTTTGCTTTTCACCTCTCTCTTTTCACAGCTATTTGTAAGGCCTCCCCAGACAGCCATTTTGCTTTTTTGCATTTCTTTTCCATGGGAATGGTCTTGATCCCTGTCTCCTGTACAATGTCACGAACCTCATTCCATAGTTCATCAGGCACTCTATCTATCAGATCTAGGCCCTTAAATCTATTTCTCACTTCCACTGTATAATCATAAGGGATTGGATTTAGGACACCTGAAGGTCTAGTGGTTTTCCCTACTTTCTTCAATTTAAGTCTGATTTTGGCAATAAGGATTTCATGATCTGAGCCACGTCAGCTCCTGGTCTTGTTTTTTTCTGACTGTATAGAGCTTCTCTATCTTTGGCTGCAAAGAATATAATCAATCTGATTTCAGTGTTGAACATCTGGTGATGTCCATGTGATTAGCCTTCTCTTGTGTTATTGGAAGAGGGTGTTTGCTATGACCAGTGCATTCTCTTGGCAAAACTCTATTAGCTTTTGTCCTGCTTCATTCTGTATTCCAAGGACAAATTTGCCTGTTACCCCAGATGTTTCATGACTTCCTACTTTTGCATTCCAGTCCCCTATAACGAAAAGGACATCTTTTTGGGGTGATAGTTCTAAAAGGTCTTGTAGGTCTTCATAGAACTGTTCGACTTCAGCTTCTTCAGCATTACTGATTGGGGCATAGACTTGGATTACTGTCATATTGAATGGTTTGCCTTGGGAATGAACAGAGATCATTCTGTTGTTTTTGAGATTGCATCCAAGTACTGCATTTTGGACTCTTTTGTTGACCATGATGGTTACTCCATTTCTTCTAAGGGATTCCTGCCCACAATCATAGACATAATGGTCATCAGAGTTAAATTCACCCATTCCAGTCCATTTTAGTTCTCTGATTCCTAGAAAGTCGATGTTCACTCTTGCCATCTCCTGTTTGACTACTTCTAATTTAGCTTGATTCATGGACCTAACATTCCAGGTTCCTATGCAATGTTGCTCTTTACAGCATTGGACCTTGCTTTTATCACCAGTCACATCCACAACTGGGTATTGTTTTTGCTTTGGCTCCACCCCTTCATTCTTTCTGCAATTATTTCTCCACAGATCTCCATAGCATACCGAGCATCTACTGACCTGGGGAGTTCCTCTTTCAGTATCCTATCATTTTGACTTTTTACACTGTTCATGGGGTTTTCAAGGCAAGAATACTGAAGTGGTTTACCATTCCCTTCTCCAGTGGACCACATTCTGTCAGACCTCTCCACTATAACCCGCCCATCTTGGGTGGCCCCACACGGCATGGCTTAGTTTCATTGAGTTAGACAAGGCTGTGGTCCTTGTGATTAGATTGACTAGTTTTCTGTGATTATGGTTTGTGTGTCTTCCCTCTGATGCCTCTTGCAACACTTGCCGTCTTACTTGGGTTTCTCTTACCTTGGACGTGGGGTATCTCTTCAGGGCTGCTCCAGCAAAGCGCAGCCACTGCTCCTTTCTTGGACGAGGGGTATCTCCTCATAGCCACCCCTTCTGACCTTGAACGTGGAGTAAGTACTCTCGGCCCTTCTGTGCCTGCGTAGCCACCACTCTTGGACATGGGGTGCTCCTCTCAAAAGAATAAAATACTTAGAAATAAATCTACCTAAAGAAACAAAAGACCTATATACAGAAAACTATAAAACAGTGATGAAAAAAATCAAAGATGATACAAGTAGATGGAGAAATATAGCATTTTCATGGATCAGAAGAATCAATATAGTGAAAATGAGCATACTACCTGAAGCAAACTATAGATTCAATGCAATCCCTATCAAGCTACCAATGGGATTTTTCACAGAACTAGAACAATTAATTTCACAATTTGTATGGAAATACAAAAAACCTAAAAAAGCCAAAACAATCTTGAGAGAGAAGAATGAAATGGGAGGAATCTACCTGCTTGAATTCAGATCATACTACAAAGCAAGTGATCAAAACAGTATGGTACTGGCACAAAGACAGAAATGTAGATCAATGAAACAAAGTAGAAAGCCCAGAGATAAATCCACACACCAATGGACACCTTATCTTTGACAAAGGAAGCAAAAATAAACAGTGGAGAAAAGACAGTCTCTTTAACAAGTGGCACTGGGAAAACTGGTCAACCACTTGTAAAAGAATGAAACTAGAACACTTTCTAACACTATTCAAAAAAATAAACTCAAAATGGATTAAAGATCTAAATGGAAGACCAGAAACTATAAAACTCCTAGAGGAAAACATAGGCAAAACCCTCTCTGACATACATCACAGCAGGATCCTCTATGATGCACCTCCCAGAGTAATGGAAATAAAAGCAAAATAAACAAATGGGACCTAATTAAACTTAAAAGCTTTAGCACAATGAAGGAAACTATAACCAAGGTGTAAAGACAGCTTTAAGAATGGGAGAGAATAATAGCAAATGAAGCAACTGACAAAGACTTAATCTCAAAAATATACAAGCAGCTCACACAGATAAATACCAGAAAAATAAACAATGCAATCAAAAAATGGGCCAAAGAATTAAACAGATATTTCTCCAAAGAAGACATACAGACAACTAGCAAATGTATGAAAAGATGCTCAACATCACTCATTATCAGAAAAATGGAAATCAAAACCACAATAAGGAATCATCTTATGCCAGTAAGAATGGCTGCTATCAAAAAGTCTACAAAAGTAAATGCTGGAAACGGTGTGGAGAAAAAGAATAGAGAACTCTAGAACATTTCAGGCAAAGATGGGCACAATAAAGGAAAGAATAGGTATGGACCTAACAGAAGCAGAAGATATTAAGAAGAGGTGGCAAGAATACACAGAAGAACTATACAAAAAAGATCTTCATGACCCAGATATTCATGATGGTGTGATCACTCACCTAGAGTCAGACATACTGGTTTGAGAAGTCAAGTGGGCCTTAGGAAGCATCACTAGGAACAAAGCTAGTGGAGGTTATGGAATTCCAGTTGAGCTATTTCAAATGTTAAAAGATGATGATGTGAAAGTGCTGCACTCAATATGCCAGCAAATCTGGAAAACTCAGCAGTGGCCACAGGACTGTAAAAGGTCAGTTTTCATTCCAATCTCAAAGAAAGGTGAGGCCAAAGAATGCTCAAACTACCACATACTTGCACTCATCTCACACGCTAGTAAAGTACTGCTCAAGATTCTCCAAGCCAGGCTTCAGCAATATGTGAACCATGAACTTCCAGATGTTCAAGCTGGTTTTAGCAAAGGCAGAGGAACCGGAGATCAAATTGCCAACATCTGCTGGATCATTGAAAAAGCAAGAGAGATCCAGAAAAACATCTATTTCTGCTTTATTGCCTAAGCCAAAGCCTTTGACTGTGTGGATCACAATAAGCTGTTGAAAATTCTGAAAGAGATGGGAATACCAGACCACCTGACCTGCCTCTTGAGAAACCTATATGCAGGTCAGGAAGCAGCAGTTAGAACTGGACATGGAACAACAGACTGGTTCCAAATAGGAAAAGGAATATGTCAAGGCTGTATATTGTCACCCTGCTCATTTAACTTATATGCAGAGTACATCATGAGAAACGCTGGGCTGGAAGAAGCACAAGCTGGAATCAAGATTACCAGAAGAAATATCAGTAACCTCAGATATGCAGATGACACCACCCTTATGGCAGAAAGTGAAGAGGAACTAAGGAGAGTGAAACAGTTGGCTTAAAGCTCAACATTCAGAAAACTAAGATCATGGCATCTGGTCCCTTCACTTCATGGGAAATAGAGGGGGAAACAATGGAAACAGTGTCAAACTTTATTTTTTTGAGTTCCAAAATCACTGCAGATGGTGATTGCAGTCATGAAATTAAAAGATGCTTACTCACTGGAAGAAAAGTTATGACCTACCTCAATAGCATATTCAAAAGCAGAGACATTACTTTGCCAACAAAGGTCTGTCTAGTCAAGGCTATGGTTTTTCCAGTGGTCATGTATGGATGTGAGAGTTGGACGCCGAAGTTGAGAAAGAAAGTTGAGTGCCAAAGAATTGTTGCTTTTGAACTGTGGTGTTGGAGAAGACTCTTGAGAGTCTCTTGGACTGCAAGGAGGTCCAACTAGTCTATCTTAAAGGAGATCAGTCCTGGGTGTTCATTGGAAGGACTGATACTGAAGCTGAAACTCCAGTACTTTGGCCACCTCATGTGAAGAGTTGACTCATTGGAAAAGACCCTGATGCTGGGAGAGATTGGGGGCAGGAGGAGAAGGGGACGACAGAGGATGAGATGGCTGGATGGCATCACCAACTCAATGGACATGAGTTTGGGTGAACTCCAGGAGTTGGTGATGTACAGGGAGGCCTGGCGTGCTGCGATTCATGAGGTCGCAAAGAGTCAGACACGACTGAGCGACTGAACTGAACTGAACTGATAACAATTATATGCTTTCCAATAGCTTGTGATTTTGGAATATTGTAGAAGCAATATTGTTTCTTTACTTCCACTGCAAGTAAGATTAAAAATGTCCCTATTCAATAATTCAGTTGAATTATTGAATGCAATACTTTTACCTGTTGTTTTAGCTATCATTAAATTTCCCACATATTCTAAACTTGAGTTTCTGAAAGATAAAGGAATTCACCTTGCTGATACTTCTTCAATGACTGTTGGCCTTAAAAGGGTCAAAAGCAGTCAAACCTCTGTCATGGTCCAAAGGTAGAGTTCCCCAAATGATAATTTAGACACTGCCTGGAGAGACCCAACAACTAGACTTAGGGGAGAAAAAAGAACAAGATTAGAAATTCAAAACCTATTGGCTTGATAAAAAGAGAAAGTTCTGACTTGGACCTAATAAAAAACCAAAAAATACTAATGAAGAATCTAAAATTCCCTCTACTCAAAACTGTATACACATTTAACCATTAGTTTTCTAATAAAATAATAGTCTTTATAAATCAATATTGATGGGAAAACATTTACAACGCTGAAAAATAGTGCCTATTTCCCTTGCCCCCTTGTCCTAAGTTCAACGCAGGGAAGACTATTTGTACTGCTCCTGGACATTTTAAACTGTCTAATGGACATTTTAAGGTTTGATAAATGGAATTTGGATAATTCCCTCCATCCAATGGACATCCTGCATATTTTCACAGTGGACAGAAGCCTTTCCTTACAGATAAGCTTTATTGCCTCTTGTGACTAAAATCCTTTCAGAAAAAAGAAATTATTTCTATCTGAAAAACTTTATTCAAATTTCATTGTGGTAAAGAAAACCATTTTACTGGTCAGGCATTTCAACAGATCTGTACTGTTTAGCTGGTTTTCAAGCTTTCACTGTGCTTACCACATTCAACCCTCTGATTCAATTAAACACACTAACTGCATGAAGACTCAACTGGCAAACTTGTTGCAGTGTGCCAAATACTTTAGCCAAAACCATAGGTATTTCTGAATCTCAGACCCCCTTTTGCAATTTATAAACTCTCAATCTTTGATGTAGTCACAGGTGCCCAATGCTTTTGCAATGTTGTGTCTCCTAAAAATAACAATTTTTGGTGGAACAATCTTTTCACTGTGAGCCTTTGGACACATAATACCTTAAATGTCATATCTTGTCAACTGGAGATCTTGTATATTTTACAAGAAACCTCTAGAAGAACTCTCTTCAATATTGTTGGAAGGATCCCTATCAGGTACTACTAACTAATCATTGTGCTGCCAAACTCCAAGGAATAGATTCTTGGATTCACATGACACTTTTAAAGAAGGTTTTAAACACTGAGTGGACCTGAATATTATCTGGTGACATAAAAGTAAAGACTTGCCAGAACTGAAGCAGATAACTTCTGATAAGACAGCTTTCCCAAGATACCCAGAACAGATCTGCTGGACCTCTTGTCAGACTTTTGATGATGGCATATTACTTCAGATGATCTCCAGTGACTAGCATCTTGGTAACATATTGACATAAAAAGTGCCTGAGGTTTTTTCTTCCTCCCTCTCTTTGTTGCTCAAATGTGACCTTAGTAGGTGTCCAATCGTTGCACTTACCTTCAAACATGAGACAGTACAATCAAGAAGGATTATTCCTGATATTAAGAAACAAAAGGCCTCTGAAACTAGAAAACCTGACTGCTTATTGGTGATAATTTTGGAGAAAGATCTTGATCACAAAGAGGAAATATAGAACATAAATAAACAGAAACCAAAACTTAATAGAGATGGGAAACCAGAATAGGGAGCTCTCATGTGCTTTAATGATTACAGAGCTCAACAAAAAGAAAAAAATACCCGTCTTTCCTGGTAAGGATTCAGTCAGTGCAAAGCCTTGGACTCTTCAATATAACTCCCAACTTCTTTTTATTCTCAATTAAAGAGTTCTCTTTCCCTTTCCTATGGGGACTTGCATGAGGCTTGCCATGGTTGTAGACACTTAGTTACAATTCTCTACTGTTATGAAGACTCTTGAGAGTCCCTTGGACTGCAAGGAGATCCAATCGGTCCATCTTAAAGGAAATCAGCCCTGAATAATCATTGGAAGGACTGATGTTGAAGCTGAAACTCCAATACTTTGGCCACATGATGCAAAGAACTGACTCAATTGAAAATACCCTGATGCTGGCAAAGGCTGAAGGCAGGAGGAGAAGGGGACAGGATGACAGAGGATGAAATGATTGTATAGCATCACCGACTCAATGGACATGAGTTTGAGTAGGCTCTGAGAGTTGGTGATGGACAGGGAGGCCTGGCGTGCTGCAGTCCATGGGGTCCCTAAGAGTCGGACACAACTGAGTGACTGAACTGACTGACTGATCTCAAAGATCTTCCCAGGTGGCACTAGTGGTAAATAACTCACCTGCCAATGCAGGAGACAAGCGACATGTGTTGGATCCCTGGGTTGTGAAGATCCCCTGGAGGAGTGCATGGGAACCCACTCCAGAATCCAATGGACAGAGGAGCCTGGAGGGCTTCAGTTCATGGGGTTGCAAAGAGTCAGACACAACTGCAGTGATAGCATGCACTGATCTCAAGAAGCCTAATCTTTTCTGAGGAAATATCTAACAGTCTATTTGTTTCAAGTCAACAATGAAGTTCATGTTTCTTACTTTGCTGTAAGTGATAAAGACCTTTGTCTCTGATCTGTGAGCTTTATGTCTTCTGCCAGCCCCCAGGAAACTGGCAGGCTAAATTGTTAACATGTAAGTAAGACAAACTCACCAAACTTTTTATCTCTTGACACTATTCACATTAGGTTCTCTTAGGAGTCCATGGAAAGGGTGCAATTAATTGCAGTAAGAGAGCTAGAGTTCATAGAACTAATCTGATTAGAGGCTGTGGGTGACCAACACAAGCTATCTGTTGTTAAATTAAAGCAACCCAGTTAATCACATACGTCACTCATTGGAAGAAATAGATGGCATTTTATGTGTTCAGCTTATAAATTTAAAAAAAAAAATTAAGAAAGACTAGGACAGACAGAGACTGAGTTTCATCTGAAGGCTTTCCTTAAGTATTTTAGTTTGTTGGAATGCATTTAAATTTTGAAGATAAATGGCATTTTATTTCTCTCAACTTTTTGATTATTCCCTGAAAAATGTGTCATTATGTGTTTTTTTTTTTTTCATTATGTGTTTTAAATTTTGGTTTCTGCTGGTTGTTTAAATGAAAATATTTACAAATAAAGTTTGCAACTTCTTTGCATTTTTGTAAGATATAATGTAAATTTAATAAAGTATTAGGACTAAGATTTACTAGTTTTGACAATTGGAGGCACCCATTTAACCACTACCTAAATAAAGATAAAGAATCATGTTGTATTATGTAGTAACCAACCATGAGCTACACGTAGCTACTTAGTCTTCAATTCAAATTAATTATAGTTAAATCAAATTGACAATTCATTTTCTTAATCACACTAACCACATTTCAACTTAATAGCTGTATGTCAACATTCAAGATATTGGACATATTGAACAGAACATATTTGGAACACTGCAGAAAATAATAACAATGTCCTCTCTATTTTTTAAACATTTAAAACATCTTTTAGCTATGCCATGTGGTTAGCAAGATCTTAGTTCCCGGACTAGGAATCAAATTCACACCCCCTGTTGAGGAAGGATGATGTCCTAAATACTGGACCACCAGTATTAGAAAGTGCCTTCTTTTATTTATAATAATCTTGAAATTCATTCACATTATTGTGTGCATTTGTAGTCTTTTCCCTTTTATTGCTGTATAGTATTCCATTTAATAGTTTTAGTACAATTTATTTAATGATTCTTCTATTCATTAATGTTATTGTTTACATTTTCAAGTATTATGAATAGGCTTCCAGAACATCTTGCACAGTTCTTGTTGTGGATATATGTTTGTTTCATATGTCCTGAAAAATACCCTGGGGTAGAACTGCTTAATCATGGGTTAGGCAAAAGTTTATCTTCATAAGAAACTGCCACGTGAAAAAAAAATGTATAATAATATTATTTAGTAATGACCTACTAGATCAGACTGACTAGAATTGGGGGCAAGACTGACAAAACAAAATATTGGCAAGGGCGTATAGTAGGTGGAAATCTCATATATTTCAGGTTTGAGGGTGAAATGGTACAGTTTATTTCTATAACGATATATTTTTGTGGTCTTAATATCCATTTACTCTTGACTGAAGATGTTGAGCATATTTTTATGTATTTAGTGGGCACTCTTACATCTTCTTTTATGAAGTGTCTGTAGAATTCTTTTGCACACTTTGGCTACCCACAGAACTCGGAGACAGGTGCACTGAAACCTTCATCACCCAGCAGGGGATCAAAAGCCAGCATCAGACAAAAGAAGAGCAGTCTCAGATCACCAGCCAGGTGACCGGGAAGATTGGCTGGCGGCGGAAGGGCATCAAGTATCGCCGGAATGAGCTCTTCCTGGATGTGCTGGAGAGTGTGAACCTCCTCATGTCCCCGCAAGGGCAGGTCCTGAGCGCCCATGTGTCAGGCCGGGTAGTGATGAAGAGCTATCTGAGTGGCATGCCTGAGTGCAAGTTTGGAATGAATGACAAGATCGTCATTGAGAAGCAAGGCAAAGGCACAGCTGATGAAACAAGCAAGAGCGGGAAGCAATCAATTGCTATTGATGACTGCACCTTCCACCAGTGTGTGCGACTCAGCAAGTTTGATTCTGAACGCAGCATCAGCTTTATCCCACCAGATGGAGAATTTGAACTCATGAGGTATTGCACCACCAAGGACATCATCCTTCCTTTTCGCGTGATCCCACTAGTTCGGGAAGTGGGACGCACCAAGCTGGAGGTCAAGGTGGTCATTAAGTCCAACTTCAAACCCTCACTACTGGCTCAGAAGATTGAGGTGCGGATCCCAATCCCACTGAACACTAGTGGGGTGCAGGTAATCTGCATGAGGGGGAAGGCCAAGTATAAGGCCAGTGAGAACGCCATCGTGTGGAAGATCAAGCGCATGGCAGGCATGAAGGAATCGCAAATCAGCGCTGAAATTGAGCTGCTGCCCACCAACGACAAGAAGAAATGGGCTCGACCCCCCATTTCAATGAACTTTGAGGTGCCATTCGCACCTTCTGGTCTCAAGGTGCGCTACTTGAAGGTGTTTGAACCGAAGCTGAACTACAGCGACCACGATGTCATCAAATGGGTGCGCTACATTGGCCGCAGCGGCATTTATGAGACCCGCTGCTAGCTGCCTGGTGGCCGCTAGCCCACCTCCCCACCCGCCCTCTTCCACAGGTCTGGGTGCCCTTGGCCACCACACATCAGTGTCTCCTCCCTCCTGCTTTGCTGCCTGCCCTTTGCTCTAGCCCCCGAGTCTAGGTCTGGACCAACCACATTGCAAGTGGGACTGGTGGAGCAGTCCCTGGGCTCCCTGAACGGGGTGGTTTCAGAGGCGCCTGCTCCACCATCCATCTGCCTGTCCTAGCCCACTGCCAGGCTCTTGAGTTCTGTGACCAAAGCCAAGTGGGCTCCTTCTCCTCCCCTCTCCTATGGCCACATCTCTGGAGTGGGAGGGTTGGCTGCCCCTCACCTCGGAGTTCCCCCAAAGGCCAGTAACGGATCCCCAGCCCTCGATTCCTACTCTGCTTTGGGATAGTGTGAGCTTCATTTTGTACACGTGTGACTTCGTCCAGTTATAAACCTAATAAACTCTGTAGAACGGGAAAAAAAAAAAAAAAAAAGAATTCTTTTGCACACTCAGGACAATCAGTTATTTACCTTTTAATTATTAATTTGTATGAGTACTTTATATATTCTAAATAGGCTTTCTTCAGATATTTCATACATTTTTTTCCAGGATTTGGATTTTAATTCACATAAATGATTTTGACTAATTTTCAAGTTAGCTATAGGAAAGTGTGGAGCCCAAACTTAGAAAGTCATTTTTTGTTTTTTGCTTTAAAAAAAAAAAAAAAAAGTCAAAATGCATTAGAAGGAATACTAACCCAACAAAAGAGGTATCAAAAGAGGTATCGGAGCCAAGAAAAGTCAACTGGGGCTCCTTTGTATCAGAAGCTTAAAAACCATAGAGGAGAACATGAAGGCAAAATCACTTCAAAGACTGTATTTATTAAAAGTTTTGATTTCTTAAATGTTTCTTTAATGTTTCTAAAATTTTCTTAGAAACAAAACCATACTTCATACAATGGAAAGGTAAGATTCAATAGCCATTGTAATTTTTGCATTAAAAATTAACTTTTCATTTTTCATATTTAAAATTATGTAATGAGCACCATATTTAAGATGCCTGGATTTTAGCATATAAAACAGAGCTAATAGGTAATTGGATATGTACTCCTAGTACAATTATGCTTTTTAAAAGCTTTATGTCTTTGGTTCCAATGATTTATGTATAGAACATTTAATTAACAAAGTTACCAATGTATTTTTAAATAAAAGTTTTTGGTTTATTTTCTGAGTACCCTGTAAAGGCAGGATTTCAAATTTACAAACAGTATTGAGTGACAGTCGCTTAGTCGTGTCCGACTCTTTGCAACCTCATGGACTGTCCATGGAATTCTCTAGGCCAGAATACTGGAGTGAGTAGCCTCTCCCTTCTCCAGGGGATCTTCACAACCCAGGGATGGAACCCAGGTCTCCCACATTGCAGGCAGATTCTTTACCAGCTGAGCCACAAAGGAAGCCCAAGAATACTGGAGTGGATAGCCTATCCCTTCTCCAGCGGATCATCCCGACCCAGGAATCGAACCTGGGTCTCCTCCACTGCAGGTGGATTCTTTACCAACTGAGCTATCAGGGAAACCCGGATTGCTTGCTTAAAAAAAAAAATAAATAAAAGAAGAAGAAGAAGAAAACATCAGTCTCACTAAAGCAGAAATGTCAAATACGATCTACCTTTGGGACTGAATTTTACTCTGTTGCAATGAGGCCCTCTGATGCATATTTTGATTTCAGTTTTGAAACTATGAAGAGGAAAGTTACATTTACAAAAAAATGCTAGACTTCTGGTTTGGGGTTATACAATAGATCTCAGGAATATCAAGAGCTTTATAACTATTCTCTCTGGAAATTTCAAAGCCTAATTGCATCAGGAATGAGTTTCCTTTCTCTAGAGGTATTCAAGCAGAAACTGCAATGCCACAACTCCTGAACCTTTTGGAAGACACCAATCAGTAAGGAAGCCAGTTAACTTAGATGCCCTCTTAGGTCACTTGAAAACTTTAGTGTCTATAATTCTATCAATTTTCCCCTATTTCAACATCTCAACAACATTTTATCAGAGTTACAGGTGGTCTAACATGATTTCTTTGTCTATGTTATTTTTGGAACAAGATGGGGATTTATTATATATACATCCACATTAAAATGAAGAGGAGACATGAGTAATTAGTTAGTTTCTCTATTTACTGTGAATTATCTAACTGTCTGAGGCTAAAATACTTCTTTGAAAGTGACTGCATGTTTTTCAAGAGTATAGTTTTCAAGTTAAATTAAGCAACTAACTGAGTTGAGAGCAATTAAACATTTAAAGAAAGCCTTTAGATCCTTATACTTTTTCACAGCACTTGTACCCCTAATATGCTCAGTTAATGAATTAATTACAAGACCTTTGAGTTTTGAAATTTCCAAAGATTTCTAAGTTTTCTCAGGAACTATTTCTCAGAAAGAAAAGGCTTCTGAGAAGGCAAATGGGGAGGTCTGACTGAGTTGAAGCTCAGGATAAAAGCATCCAAAAGAAACAGAAAAGGAGAGACAAGTTTAACTGGTTTTTAATAGGGTTGCTGAGGTAGATTTAAGCTTGAAATCTTATGAAGCCTTCTGTTTTCCCAGTTACCAGTTAGTACAAGATATTTTATAGGTAACTCATCTACAACCATGCACACCTTTTAAATTAATAAAGTACATTCATTTTTTAGAATAGCAAAGTAAGAGAAACTGCAAAGACAAACAACTAGTTTCTACATAAAATTATTTTTAAAACTGTTTTTGTGCATAAATTCAAGAAAATTATCTGGGAATATATTGTTAATATGTGCATAACATATCACTGAACTAGGCAGGTTTTTTTTATTCTTGTTTCATTATATTTTAGAAAAAAAAAATGTCAATCTTGCTAATCCTGTTTTAATGGCTACATAAAATGCTTACTGTCTTTATATTTTTGAGATGTACATTATTTTTCATTGTGTTTACAGCACTTCCTATACATATTGTCTCTCTTCATAAAGATGGTAAACAGCAAAAAGTCATGAACTATGCCTTCCAACTCCTATTTATTTCTCCCAAATTTCCACAATATTGTTTTTATGCCAATTCCAAATATCTGGTTTACTAATACAACAATAATTCTATTTTCTTCTTCCAAGAATTACCTTCATTTAATACAAAGTATACCTCTAAATATGCATATGAATATTATATATATATATTTGATTTATCAATGGTAGGTAAATAGTGTGATTTTCCCTTATAGCCAAAGAAAAATACAGAAAAGTTAATCCCTTATTAAAGTGAAAACCTCTCCAAAGCAAGAGTCATTTGCATTCACCTCTTCACAGAGCTAACCATAGTATGCTCAACTATTATTTACTAAATTTAATAAGTCATTCTGCATAACTCTACACTAATCAAGTGACGTTAAGAAACATGCAATAAACTCTAGTGTTTTTTGTTTTAATGTCAAAAATGCGTGGTTCATAAACCTTTCAAATTTAACCATTCATGGTATTTCCTTGATTCTTTAATTCTATAAGTATCAGATATCAGTTTTCAATAACATCCTGGTAAACAAGGGGGAACATGGATGTGTTATGAAATGGGATCTCCAGTATCTGTTTTTGAAACCATGCATGAATTTAACAGCCCTTCTTGATTTTTCATGTTGCTCATCAAAAGCTATCATGGTTAGATGTTATTTTATATATATATATATATATAGTTTTGACTAATTACTTCTAAATATCCAAGGATTTTGAAACTTCTTTTAATTTTGTGGGTTTTATAATGCTGCTGTTGTTCAGTCGCTAAGTCATGTCTGACTATTTGCCACCCCACGGACTGAAACATGCCAGGCTTCACTGCTCTTTACTACCTCCCAGAGTTTCTTCAAATTCATGTCCATTGAATCAGTGACGGTATCCAACCATCTCTTCCTCCGCCGCCCTGCCTTTCTTCTGTTGCTCTCAGTCTTTCCCAGCATTAGGGTCTTTTCCATTGAGTAGATTCTTTGCATCAGGAGGCCAACGTATTGGAGCTCCAGCTTCAGCATCAGTTCTTCCAATGAAAATTCAGGGTTGATTTCCTTTAGGATTGACTAGTTTGATCGCTTTGCTTTCCAAGGGACTCTCAAGAGTCTTCTCCAACACTGCAGTTCAAAACATCAATTCTTCGGTGCTCGATCTTCTTCATGGTCCAACTCTCACGTCCATATATGTCTACTGGAAAACCCATAGCTTTGACTATATGGATATTTGTCAGCAAAGTGATATCTCCACTTTTTAATATGCTGTCTAGCTTGGTCATAGCTTTTCTTCCAAGGGGCAAGCATCTTTTATTTTCATGGCTGTCACCATCTGCAGTGATTTTGGGGCCCAAGAAAATAAAATCTGCCACTGTTTCAATTTTATCCTCATTTATTTGCCATGAAGTGATGGGACCAGATGCCATGATCTTAGTTTTTTTGAATGTTGAGTTTTAAGCCAGCTTTTTCACTCTCTTCTTTCACCTTCATTAAGAAGCTCTTTAATTCCTCTTCACTTTCTGCTATTAGGGTGGTTTCATCTATGTATCTGAGGTTGTCAATATTTCTCCCTGCAATCTTGATTCCAGCTTGTGATTCATCCAGCCCAGTATTTTGCATGATATACTCTGTATAGAAGCTAAATAAGCAGGGTAACAATATACAGCCTTGATATACTCCTTTCCCAGTTTGGAACCAGTCCATCATTTCCTGTCTGGTTCTAACTGTTGCTTCTTGACCTGCACACAGGTTTCTCAGGAAGCGAGTAAGGTGGTCAGGTAATCCCATCTCTGTAAGAATTTTCCACAGTTTATTGTGATCCATACAGTCAAAGGCTTTAGCATAGTCAATGAAACAAAAGTAGATGCTTTTCTGGAATTCCCTTGCTTTCTCTATGATCCAATGGACATTGGCAGTATGAAATCTGGTTCCTCTACCTTTTCTAAGTCCCGCTTGCATATCTGGAAGTTCTCAGTTCATGTACTGTTGAAGCTAGCTTGAAAGATTTTGAGCATTACCTAATGACCTAATGAGCATGAAATGAGTGCAATTATATGGTAGTTTGAACATTCTTTGGCATTGCCCTTCTTTGGTATTGTAATGAAAACTATAAAGTATGTGCTAATTAAAAAAATAATTTGTACCCTCTATTTCATTTAGTTAATTTGTTATAAAACTAAAATATAATGTTTCTCTAATTTTGCAATAGAAGAGTCTCTCCATTAACATTATAATGTATAATATTTCCTTCCACCATTTAAATACATAAGTTTTAAGGTAAAATTATGATCATACTCTATCTAAGGATTTGAGCTTTGTTTTACCCACATGATATTACAAAGTCAGTTTTTCATATCATACTTACTTTTTTTCCAAAGTGTATTTTTATTCATTTGTAATTTCATCAAATTACATATGACCATTTATTTAGGATCCTGGTCTGTTTTTATCACTCCACAACAGTGGATTTCTCACCAGATACATCTTTTTGAGTATCATTGCTTATTTCCTTTGAGTAATTCCTAGAAGTGGAATTATTAGACTAAAATTATGAGTAATTTTAAGGCACATTATTGACACTATCAAATTATCTCCAAAAATATCTTAGTAGTAGAAACTTTCTTTCATATAAGTATTTGGTCATATCAGTGCAGTTGTAGTAAGCAATTCCATATGTTAATACTAACACTGATTGTGCACTGTATTCCAGATGTCCTTGACGTGTTTAATAGAGCATACATACAAATGTGGATTTGTGAAAGCATACATCCACATATACCCTGGAGAAGGGAATGGCAACCCACTTCAATATTCTTGCCTGAAAGTCCCATGAACGGAGGTGCCTGGTGAGCTCCAGTACATAGGGTTACAAAAAGCTGGACATGACTGAGAAACTGAGTGTGCATACACATACACAAATATGTTCACAGGAGTTTGAAAAAGGAGGTTTTTCACATATAAACAAAATACGCCAAGAATTCTTATGGTATGAGGTATTACATTTATAAATTAAAGATGATATTATTGATAGAAAATTCTCTGAATAGAATATTATTTCATAATTTATTTTACCTGCAAATAAAATACCCACATCCTTACAGACTCATGATTGGGTTCATGAAAAAAGAGGACATAATAAAAGGTAGATACTAAAATCGATTAATTTCCCTAAATTGAAAAAAAATATACATTTCTTTGCATAGCAACTCCTTCAATAGCAGATATCTCTAAAAAGACACTGTCCTGTCTGTTAATCAGGTGATAAGCAATGAAAATGCCTGAATTATTTTAAGAGTTTGAAATTCAGATTCTAGCTTTTTGAATTTAATATTAACACAAAATGTAAATTCAGAATTTAAATAAGCACTGGTAAACATTTTTGAGTGTTTTCATATACTCATTTCTTATGTGGTGATAACATTACATTATTTACTTCATTTAGTCTTTAGAGGACAGATATATGGTTACGGTATATCTGTTGATTGAATCTCAGGGCTGACACTACTTTGTTTATTCATATATGTTAAATAGGCAGAATGAAATAATATTAGTAAGGTTAACCACAATTTAGATCTCTGGCCTCTGGAAAATAATCACACTGCAGTGCTGCTGCCTTTTGGATTATTCTACAATAACCAAATTATGAAGAAAGGGAGTAGCCCAATTAATTAAGAAATGCTATGGTTGCATGCTTCTTTACTCCAAAAATAGGAAAACAAATTCCTATTTGTTTCATGGGTATGATAAGAGAGTGATTCTAGCTTAGTAAAATAAAGGGTGGAAATTAGGGAATTTGCAATTCCCAAATATCATGTGAAGAGCATTTCTTCCTATGCTTATTTACATCTATGTGTTTTCTGTGGTACAGGGCCTGTTTAGATCTCTTTCTCATTTTTAGAATCAGGTTGTCTGATTTGTTACTGTTGAGTTTTAAGTGTTCTTTGCATATTTTAGGTTGAAGTCCTTTATCAGATATGTGTTTTGCAAATATTTTCTCCCTACCCAAGACTTGTCCTTTCATTCTCTTAACACTATCTTCTGTACACAAGTTTTTAATTTTAATGGAGCTCACTCTGCCAGTATTCTAGTTCAGAGTGTTTTTGGTATTGCATTAAACTCTTCACCAAACTCAGGATTTTCTCCTGAGTTATGTTCTATACGTTTTATAATCTTGCATTTTACATTTAGGTCTATAATCCATTGTGGGTTAATTCTTGTGGAAAGTATCTAGATTCTTTTTTTTTAATTGAATATTCATTTGTTCTTGTATTATTTGTTGAAAAGACTATCCTTTCTCTACAGGATAATGTTTGTTCTGATAAAACCTTAAGTGAATTAAAATCTGGCAAAATAGTTTTCTTTGAAAGCAGGCTTTTGTTAATAAGAACAGAATGATCTGAGTACATTTCAAAATGGCCATTTTTTTCTCCCTGTGCTAGAAAAATGAGGGGATTTTTCTCCAACCTTCACCTGAGAACCTGGTTGGATTCTTGAGGGTAAAACTCATGAAATTATAGGGCCTAAGACTAGGCCCCTGGAATATCTAACTCAAGTTTGTCCATTCTGAGCCTCTAGCAATTCATCAATCACAACTTAAATATTTCTACTAGCACCATCCTCAGAGGTGAACTTCTGCACCTGGGCTTCTGCTCCTAGTGGGCTGTGTTTCTCAGTATGCATCTGTCTCTGCATTTTCCAGGGTGGCAGTTTACTCTGTGACCTCAATTCTCTGATGAATATGAGTTGTTCTTTTACAAATTGTTCATTTTTTTTCTTTTGTAAAAGCGGGAATGATGACTTCCAAATTCTTTACACACCAGACAGAAAACTAGCAGTCTCACTTTTTATCACAGACTTGACAATAATTTCCAGGTAACCTTATGTGTACTAATATAAATATATATATATATAACATTGGACAAGATTAATATTTTCAACAAAGTACTGTTCTATGATTTGTTAATAGATAATCAAATAGAGCACTATTTTCAAGTAAAACAAAATTGGCACACATTCACTGAGTTCTCTCAAAAGGCAGCTGATAAGTAGCATCTTTCTTCCCCTTTATGACTTCATCTGAGAAACAAAATAAAGGAGTAGCATATGAAAGCAAAAATTTAAGTTGAAGAATGTTCAGGTGATGGAACATTTATCTGTATTGGACAAGAAGACTTGCTCTAACAGTATCCCCAAATCGGTCAAGATATTTACACTTGGCCAAGCCATGCAGGTCCTGGTGCAGCAATTTTCTCAGTGATGGAGAACTTTCTAGAGAAACAATATCAACCCACTTTCCCTACGAGCAGATTATACTCAGGAGGAAGAAAAGAAGGGAAGAGTCATGCATATCAAGTTCTTGCTCCACTTCAGTTCAGTTCAGTTGCTCAGTCGTGTCCGACTCTTTGCGACCCCATGAAGCGCAGCACGCCAGGCCTCCCTGTCCATCACCAACTCCAAGAGTTCACCCAAACCCATGTCCATTAAGTCGGTGATGCCATCCAACTATCTCATCCTCTGTCATCCCCTTCTCCTGTGCTCAATCTTTACCAGCATCAGGGTCTTTTCAAATGAGTCAGCGCTTTGCATCAGGTGGCCAAGTATTGAAGTTTCAGCTTCAACATCAGTCTTTCCAATGAACACCCAGGACTGATCTCCTTTAGGATGGACTGGTTGCATCTCCTTGCAGTCCAAGTGACTCTCAAGAGTCACAGTCCAAAAGCATCAATTCTTTGTTGCTCAGCTTTCTTTATGGTCCAATTCTCACATCCGTACATGACCACTGGAAAAACCATAGCCTTGACTAAATGAACCTTTGTTGACAAAGTAATGTCTCTGTTTTTTAATATGCTGTCTAGATTGGTCATAACTTTTCTTCCAAGGAGCAAGAGTCTTTTAATTTCATGGCTGCAATCACCATCTGCAGTGATTTTTGAAGCCCAGAAAAATAAAGTCAGCCACTGTTTCCATTGTTTTCCCATCTATTTCCCATGAAGTGATGGAACCAGATGCCATGATTTTAGTTTTCTGAATGTTGAGCTTTAAGCTAACTTTTTCACTCCTCTTTAACTTTCATCAAGAGGCTCTTTAGTTCTTCTTCACTTTCTGCCACAAGGGTGGTGTCATCTGCATATCTGAGGTTATTCACATTTCTCCCAGCAATCTTGATTCCAGCTTGTGCTTCATCCAGCCCAGCTGGATGATGTACTCTGCATATAAATTTTATAAGCAGGGTGACAATATACAGCTTTGATGTACTCCTTTTCCTATTTGGAACCAGTCTGTTGTTCCATGTCCAGTTCTAACTTTTGCTTCCTGACCTGCATATAGGTTTCTCAAGAGGCAGGTCAGGTGGTCTGGTATTCCCATCTCTTGAAGAATTTCCCACAGTTCATTGTGATCCACACAGTCAAAGGCTTTGTCATAATCAATAAAGCAGAAATACTTGCTCCCCTTACTACTAATCAAGTTTCACTTCACAACACTGGGACAGTATGAGTGATAGTGCAGATAGAGTTTGGGCTTCCCTGTTAGCTCAGCTGGTAAAGGATCGACCTGCAGTGAAGCAGACTCCAGTTTGATTCCTGGATCAGGAAGATCCCCTGGAGAAGGGGCAGGCTACCTACCCATTCCAATATTCATGGGATTCCTTGGTGGCTCATATGGTAAAGAACCTGCCTGCAATGCCACCTGCAATGTGGGAAACCTGGGTTCGATCCTTGGGTTGGGAAGATCCCCTGGAGGAGGGCATAGCAACCCACTCCAGCGTTCTTACCTAGAGAATCCCCATGGAGGGAGGAGCCTGGAGGGCTACAGTCCATGGGGTCACAAAGAGTCGGACACGAATGAGCAACTAAACACAGCATAGATAGAGGCTAGGAGTGCATTTAAGAAAATTGTATCCACCTGGGAACTACTGAAGTGGGGGAAATTCATTCTACTCTAACAACAGAGTTTAATAAGTTTCAATATCATGGAGCCTTCATTAGGCCAATGCCCACAGAGATTTTCCAAAATGGTCAGGATCAGACTGATGTATTAACTCAGACCTGCGTACCATCTAAATAGATTTCTCAAACTGGCAGTCTACAACCAAGTGCAGACTTTGTTTTTCTGCTCAACATAGAGTATTGGTTTTCCTTTCTTAATTTCTGCCAACGTTTTTAATGAGAGATTTCATCTGTTATAGATAACGTCCTCCTCATAAATCTGTAAATAGCAACATTGGGCCTTATTTCCAAATGGCAATGATTGCTTGCACCTGAGTCACAGTCTTTACTAATAGATAATGTGAATATTCTTCATTTTTCCAGTATTCACCATTTACTCAATGTGACCATAATGCTCTTCCACAGGATTTGTCTAATTCATGTATCTCTCTTCTGTGGGCATCTGGGTTTGTGATCACTGCTTTAAAGAAAACCAAACTTAGTCTTATTTTTGCACTCCTATCTCAACTGGAACATCTAGAACTGGTCAAAGATTACAGACCCAGTAAAACCTGAGCTTCCTCTGTTCCTGTCCACAAATCTTCTTTCCCCCAATTCCATGTACTTGGCTCATTTCTTTTACAACTTATCTCTTTTTCTCATTTTTACTCTGAGGTTGGCTTTGAAAACTCAGTTATGCCTATGGTCCATATCACCAGGCACCTTGATCTTGTGTGTTTAAATCTCTGGGTCAGCTTAGTTGGAGCCCTTAGAATCAAGATATCCACACATGAAGGCTGATATGCCTCCATTTTCTAGGCAGACCTATGGATGTCTTCCCTTTTCCCTGTCTAGCTTGATAGGAGCTCAGCCTATACTTACTCATGGGCTTCCCAGGTGGCATTAGTGGTAAAGAACCTGCTTGCCAGTGCAGTAGATGTAAGAGATGCAGGTTCAATCCCGGGGTCGGGAATATCCCCTAGAGTAGGAAATGGCAACCTGCTCCAGTATTCTTGACTGGAAAATTACATGGACAGATAAACCTGGAATGCTACTGTGCATGAGGCCACAGAGTCAGACATGACTGAGTCTGCACTTCTGATTCCAAGTCAGAGGCAGAAGCAGCAGAACAGTGGGGTTATAAGTCAAAAAAAGCTAATCATACCACCGAAGTGGAGGAACCAGAACAGATGGAATGCCAGAGAAATAAAGCATAAGGAAGAATAAGGAAAGTCGGGTGCTTACTTGTAATCAAAAAGTTTTTAATTAGCATAAATTTATTCTGACAGAGGTGAAGCTATGCATTTAAATCAGAGCTTTTCCTTTTCATTATAGTTGATGATCCCCCAAAAGAGACAAGAGCAGATTTATCTATGCACAGCATAAATTATCTTAAAATGAAAAATGTAATTGTTTTTGGAACAACAAACTTTTTTTCTCTTTGCAAAGATAGTGATCAATTCATTTACACAGTTTTAATAATGCTTACTTTTACATTAACACTTAAATGAAATGCCTTTGGTTACTGAACTTCCTTTTAAATGTCTATCAGGGGACATCTTTGTGAGTTTTCTCTAAAGTCAATTTTTTTTTTTTTTTAATAAAGTAGCTGTGAGTCACAAGTAGCTATTGCTGGAAGTATATACTCAGTAATTCCTGACCTTCCTTTTTTTGGCCACATCATGTGGCATTTGGGATCTCAGTTCCCCAATCAGGGATCAAATCCATGCCCCCTGCTGGAAGCCCAGAGTCTTAACCACTGGACTGCCAGGGAAGTCCCTACAACTCAGTAGTTCCTAATGTTTCTTTATGGTCTGTCTCTTCTTAAACATAACATTTCTCAACACACAAAAGAATTTGTCTTAACAACGCAGTAATAAAAAGTGCTTTCTTTACCACAGAAAGAAAGGCAAGGGTGAAGTGGAGTTTCAAAGGGCATTGCTAGTCCTATTGATAGCTTATGGTGAATGATGTCAGATTCGTGATCTCCAAAGAAGAAGCGTTAGCTTTGGGACCAGGGACCAGGCTTGACCAACAAGAGCTTTTGTGTAGCAGTTTTATTAAAGTGAAAAAGAGAAAGCTTCTGACATAGTCTTCAGAAGGGAGATGGAGAGTGCCCCCTTCAGTAGTCTTGTCAAGGCCTTATATATTTTTACCACACCCGCTACCACAATGTACATTTTTTAATTAATTTTTTTTTATTAAAGGATAATTGCTTTACAGACTTTTGTTGTTTTCTATCAAACCTCAACATGAATCAGGCTTATGTATACATATATCCACTCCATTTTGAACCTCCCTCCCATCTCCCTCTCTATCCCACCCCTCTAGGTTGATACAGAGCCCCTGTTTCAGTTTCCTGAGCCACACAGCAAATTCCCATTGTCTATCTATTTTACGTATGGTAATGTAAGTTTCCATGTTACTCTTTCCATATATCTCATCCTCTCCTCCCCTCTCTGAATGTCCATAAGTCTATTCTCTTTGTTTGCTTCTCCATTGCTGCCCTGTAAATAAATTCTCCCATACTATTTTTCTAAATTCTGTACATATGTGTTAGAGTATGATATTTATCTTTCTCTTTCAGACTTACTTCACTCTGTATAATAAGTGGTAGGTTCATCCACCTCATTAAAACGGACTCAAATGTGTTCCTTTTTATGTCTGAGTAATATTCCATTGTGTATATGCACCACAGCTTCTTTATCCATTCATCTGTCGATGGACATCTAGGTTGCTTCCATGTTCTACCTATTGTAAATAGTGCTGTAATGAACAATTGGACACGTGTGTCTTTTTCAATTTTGGTTTTCTCAGAGTATATGCCTAGGAGTGGGATTGCTGGGTCATATGGTGGCTTTATTACTAGTTTTTTAAGGAATCTCCATACCGTCTTCCATAGTGTCTGTATCAATTTACATTCCCATCAACACTGCAAGAGTGTTCCCTTTTCTCCACACCCTTTCTAGCATTTATTGTTTGTAGACTTTTTGATGATGGCCATTGTGACTGGTGTGAGGTGATATTTCATTGTAGTTTTGATTTGCATTTCTCTAATAATGAGCAATGTTGAGCATCTTTTCATGTGTTTGTTAGCTATCTGTATGTCTTCTTTGGAGAAATGTCTGTTTAGAGCTTTTCCCCACTTTTTGACTGGGTTATTTGTTTTTCTGGTAATGAGTTGTATGAGCTGCTTGTATATTTTGGAAATTAATCCTCTATCAGTTGTTTCATTTGCTATTATTTTCTCCCATTCTGAGGGTTTATTTTTCACCTTGCATATAATTTCCTTTGCTCTGCAAAAGCTTTTAAGTTTAATCAGGTCCCCTTTGTTTACTTTAGTTTTTATTTTGTTACTTTAGGAGGTGGGTCATAGAAGATCTTGCTTTAATTTATGTCATTGAGTGTTCTGCTTATGTTTTCCTCCCATACTGTCTTGATAACTGTAGCTTTGTTGTTTAATCTGAAGTCAGGAAGGTTGATTCCTCCAGCTTCATTCTTTCTCAAGAATGTTTTGGCTATTCAGGGTCTTTTCTGTTTCCATATGAATTGTGGAAATTTTTGTTCTAGTTCTATAAAAAATGTCATTGGAAATTTGGTAGGGATCATATTGAATCTGTAGATTGCATTTGGTAGTACAGTCACTTTCATAATATTGATTCTTCCTACCCAGGAACATGGAGTATGTCTCCATCTATTTGTGTCATTTTATATTTCTTTCATTAATGTCTTATAATTTTCTGTGTAAAGTTCTTTTGTCTCCTTAGGTAAAGGTGTTCCTAGATATTTTTTTTGTTGTTGCAATGGTGAAGGGGATTGATTCCTTAATTTCTCTTTCTGATTTTTCATTGCTCGTTTATAGAAATCCAAGTGATTTCTGTATATTGATTTTGTATCTTGCAACTTTGCTAAATTCACTGATTATCTCTAGTGGTTTTCTGATACTATCTTTAGTGATTTCTATGTACAGTATCATGTCATCTGGAAACAGTGAGAGCTTTACTTCTTTTCCTGTCTGGATTCCTTTTATTTCTGTTTCTTCTCTGATTGCTGTAGCTAGGTTTCCAGAACTATGTTGAATAATGGCAGTGAAATAAGACACCCTTGTCTTTTTCCTGATCTTAGGGGAAATGATTTCAGTTTTTCACCATTGAGAACAATGTTTGCTATAGGCTTATCATATATGGCCTTTACTATGTTGAGGTAGGTTCCTTATATGCCCATTTTTTGAATAGTTTTAATCATAAATGGGTGCTCAATTTTGTCAAAGGCATTTTTCCTGCATCTATTGAGAGGATCATATAATTTTTATGTTTCAATTTGTTAATATGGTGTATTACATTGATTGGTTTGCATATACTGAAGAATTTTTGTATCCCTGCAATAAACCCCAACTTGGTCATGGTGTGTGAGCTTTTTGATGTGTTGCTGAATTCTGTTTGCAAAAATTTTGTTGAGCATTTTTGCATCTATGTCCATCAGTGATATTGGCCTCTAGTTTTCTTTTGTTGTGTTGTCTTTGTCTGGTTTTGGCATCAGGGTGATGGTGGCCTTATAGAATCTGTTTTGAAGTGTTCCTTGCTCTGCAATTTTTTGAAAGGGTTTTAGAAAGATAGACATTAATTAGCTGTTCTCTAAATATTTGATAGAATTCTCCTGTGAAGCCATCTGATTGTGGACTTTTGATTTCTGGGAGATTTTTGATCACAGCTTCAATTTCGGTGCCTGTAATTGGGTTGTTCATAATTTCTATTTCTTCCTGGTTCAGTTTTGGAAGATTGAACTTTTCTAAGAGTCTGTCCATTTCTTCCAGATTAACCATTTTATTGCCATATAGTTGTTCATAATAGTCTCTTATAATCATTTGTATTTTTGCATTGTCTGTTGTAACCTCTCACTTTTCAATTCTAATTTTGTTGATTTGATTCATCTCTGTTTTTTCTTGATGCATCTGGCTAAAGTTTTGTCAATTTTATTTATTTTCTTAAAAAAAACAGCTTTTAGTTTTATTAACCTTTACTATTGCTTTTTAATTTCTTTTTCATTTATTTCTTCTTGGATCTTTATTATTTCTTTCCTTCTACTAATTTTGGGTGTTTCTTTGTTCTTTTTTTCCTGTTGTTTTAGATGTAAATTTAAGTTGTCTATTTGATGTAATTTTTGTTTCTTGAAGTTAGATTGTATTGCTATAAACTTCCGTCTTAGAACTGCTTTTGCTGCATCCCATAGGTTTTGAGTTATCATGTTTACATTGTCATTTGCTTCTAGAATTATTTTTTAATTTCTCTTTTGACATCTTCAGTAACCTGTTAATTATTTAGAAATGTGTAGTTTAATGTCCATGTGTTTCTGTTTATTACAGTTGTTTTTTTCTTGTAATTGACATCTAGTCTCATAGCATTGTGATCAGAGAAGATGCTTGATATGATTTCAATTTTATTAAATTTACTGAGGTTGGATTTGTGACCCAAGATGTGGTCTATCTTGGAGAATATTCCATGTGCACTTGAGAAGGTGTATTCTTCTACATTTGGATGGAATGTCTTGAAGATATCAATGAGATCCTTCTCATCTAATGTATCATTTAAGACTTGCATTTCCTTATTAATTTTCTGTTTTGATAATCTGTCTATTGGTATGAGTGGTATGAGTAGTAATGAGTATGAGTGGTATGAGTATGTCATTGGTATGAGTAGTAATAATCCTACTATTATGGTGTTACTGTCAGTTTGAGTCTTATGGGTCTCATTTTTGTATCCATTTAACCAGTCTGTGTCTTTTGGTTGGAGCTTTTAATCCATTTACATTTAAAATAATTATTGATATATATGTTTTTATTGCCATATTTTTTAAACATTTGAGGTTGATTTTGTAGATTTTTTTTTTTTTCTGTTCTATTTCTTTACTATATAAGTCCCTTTAACATTTGTTGTAAAGCTGGTTTGGTGATACTGAATTCTCTTAACTTTTGCTTGTTTGAAAAGCTTTTTATTTCTCCATCAATTTTGAATGAGATCCTTGCTGGGTTTAGTAATCTTGGTTGTAGATTTTTCTTTTTCAATACTTTAAATATATCCTGCCATTCGCCTGTGGTTTGCAGAGTTTCTCCTGAAAGATCAGCTGTTAAGCATATAGGGTTTCCCTTGTATGTTACTTGTTTCTATTCCCTTGCTGCTTTTAATAATCTTTCTTTGGGTGTAGTCTTTGTTAGTTTAAGTAGTATGTGTCTTGGCGTGTTTCTCCTTGGGTTTATTCTGTATGAGACTCTTTGTGCCTCTTTGACTTGATTGACTATTTCCTTTTCAATGTTGGGGAAATTTTCAACAATAATCCTTCAAAAATTTTCTCATACCCTTTCTTTTTCTTTTCTTCTTCTGTGACTCCTATAATTTTAATGTTGGTGTGTTTGATATTGTCCTAGGGGTCTCTGAGACTATCCTCAGTTCTTTTGATTCTTTTCCTTTTATTCTGCTCTTCAGAAGTTATTTCCACCATTTTATCTTCCACCTCAATGATCCATTCTTCTGCTTCAAGTATTCTGCTATTGATCCCTTCTAGAGTATTTTTAATTTCAGTAATTGTGTTGTTTGTCTCTGTATGTTTATTCTTTAATTCTTCTAAGTCTTTGTTAATTGACTCTTGCATTTTCTCCATCTTGTTTTCAAGGTTTTTGATCATCTTTACTATCATTGTTCTGAATTTTTTTTCAAGTAGTTTGCCTATTTCCTCCTAATTTATTTGGACTTTTGTGTTTCTAGTTTGTTCCTTCATTTGTACAGTATTTCTCTGCCTTTTCATTATTTATTTATTTTTTTAACTTATTGTGTTTGAGATCTCCTTTTCCAAGCCTTCAAGATTAAATTCTTTCTTCCTTTTGGTTTCTGTCCTCCTACATTTAGTCTAGTGGTTTGTGTAAGCTTTGTATAGGGTGAGATTTGTGCTGAGGTTTTTGTTGTTGTTGTTTTCATTTCTTTGTTTTTCTTCTTCTGGGCAAGTCTGAGTGAGGTGATAATCCTGTCAGCTGATGATTGGGTTTGTATTTTGTTTTGTTTGTTGTTTAGATGAGGTGTCCTGCACAGGTGACCTGCAGGTGTGGGTGATGCCAGGTCTTGTATTCAACTGGTTTCCTTTGTGTGAATTCTCACTATCTGATACTCCGTAAGGTTAATTCCCTGGTAGTCTAGGGTCTTGGAGTCTGTGGTCCTACTCCAAAGGTTCAGGGCTTGATCTCTGGTCAGGAACAAATATTTCACAAGTGGTTTGTTATGACATTAAGTGAGATTAAAACAAATATCCAAAAATGAGAAACCAAAGATGAAGCCCAGACAAATGGCAGTTACAAAATCAGGCAAATAATAATTAAAATAATGGAATATACACATATACATATATACCCATAAGCAAAGTCAAAAGAGTCCAACAAAAATAAAGTACAGGAGATTGACCTGGAGAACAAAGGAAATCAAAAATTTACCAGTAAGGAACGAAACTAACTAAAGCGCAAACTTGAAAACAAAACTAAAGCAAGGTGCCAAGTGGGGAATAAAGCAATGAAAACAAAACTAACAAATATGTTGAGAGTAAAGGAAGGAAAGAAAAGAAACAAAGAATAGATATGCAAAGTTAAATAGAGGTAGCTGAAGAAGATTTTTATACATTAAAGATTAAGTGCAAGGGGAAAAGAACAGTAGGAAAGACAAGCAAAGAAATAAATGTAGAAAAATATAATAGGTTTAAAAAATTAAAATTATAGAAAAGACAAAAAAAAAAGGAAGAAAGAAAGAAAAAGAAAACAAAAAGGAAAAACTCCACAGACCTTCAAAAGCTCAACATAAAGCCAGAGGTTTAGAAAAATAAAAAGCGTGACTGAATATACACATATACATATACACCCATAAGCAAAAGCAAAATCATCTAACAAAAATAAAGTACAGTATACTGACCCGGCAAACAAAGGAAACAAAAAATTATTTCTAGCAGTTAAGAACAAAACTAACTAAAGTAACAACTGGAAAATAGAACTAAAACAAGATGCCAATTGGGGAATAAAGTAATGAAAATAAAACTAATAATAATGTTGAGAGGAAAGAAAAGGTAGACAAAATAGATATACAAAGTTAAATAGAGGTAGATAAAGATTTATATACATTAAATATTAACTGCAAGGGGAAAAGAACAGTAGGAAAAGCAAACAAAGAAATAAATGTAGAAAAAATAATAGGTTTAAAAAATTAAAAAGTAAAACTAAAAAAAAAAGAAAAGAAAAACAAACAAAACAGGAAAACTCCACAGAACTGCAAAAACCCAACACAAAGGTAGAGGTTCATAACAACAATAAAAAATGTGACTGAAGGAAAAAAAAAAGCTCAAAAGCTTAATTAGATTTCATAGTGTGAATAAAATTGACAACTACACCAGTTCAATTCAGTTCAGTCACTCAGTTGTGCCCAACTCTTTGTGACCCCATGGACTGCAGCACTCCAGGCCTCCCTGTTCATCACCAACTACCAGAGTTTAGTCAAACTCATGTCTATAGAGTACCTGATGCCATCCAACCATATCATATTCTGTCACCCCCTTTTCCTCCCTCTTTCAATCTTTGCCAGCATCAGGGTCTTTTCAAATGAGTCAGTTCTTTGCATCAAGTAACCAAAGATTGGAGTTTCATCTTCAATATCAGTCCTTCCAATGAATATTCAGGACTGATTTCCTTTAAGATGGACTGGTTGGATCTCCTTGCAGTCCAAGGGACTCTCAAGAGTCTCCTCCAACACCTGAGCTCGAAAGCATTAATTCTTTGGTGCTCAGCTTTCTTTATAGTCCAACGCTTACATCCATACATGACTGCTGGAAAAACCATAGCTTTGACAAATAGCTTTGTTGGCAAAGTAATGTCTCTGCTTTTCTATAAGCTGTCTAATTTGGTCATAACTAAAGTGGGGGGGGGAGAAAAAATTCCAGAAGAATCTATAGTACAAATCAAAACATAAGAGTAATAGATGTTTTTCTTGAGTCACTTCTGTCAGAGTCCTTTCCTTCCCTGGGAGTCACAGTCCTCCCCTCCCTAGGATACCCTCCAACCCTGTGTGGATCTCTGGACTTGCTGTGGGGGCAGCTCAGATTTGAATCTGATCCTGCTCCTGTGTGTTCTTGCCTCCAATATCCACAGCTATCAGAACTAGTGTATTTTCTTTTGTGGGAGCTCTCAGTGTCCTTTTATGTATTCCATAGACACAGAGTCTGCCTAATTGATCATGTGGACTTAATATACAGTTTGTACAGTTGGTGGAAAGGTTTTGGGTCTTCTTCCTTAGCCACACTGCTCCTGGGGTTAAATTGTGGTTTTATTTCCACCTCTGCATGTGGGTTGTCCACTGGGGTTTGCTCTTAAGGTTGCCCTAGAGGATTTGCGTTTGCCCCTGTGAGGGCCAGGTGCAGCTGCTTGGATTGTAGGGGTTCTGGAAGCACCAGGTACTCAGGGGTGTTGCCTGCTAGGGCAACAGGAAATATAATGCTGTAGAAGGATATGGCAACTGTAGCCAATACACTCCAGTATTCTTGACTAGAGAGCCCCCATGACAGAGAAGCCTGGCAGCCACAGTCTACAGGGTTGCAAAGATTTGGACACAACCAAAGTGACCCTGCATGCACGCACACAAGACTCTTTTAGCCTGAGGCAATTCTGCCCCAGTGAGGATTGAACATGAAGGTGGCACAGCTCTTTGGCTTGGGTGGACTCTGGTGACACCAAGGATGCAGGAACACGGACTGCCTCCACTGCAGGAGTTATGGCCCTATCAGTCATTTTTTGAGCCTCTTGTAGCTGGCAATCAGAAAGCCTCTTTGGCCAGTCTTTCTCCGTAGCTCCACCAATTCAGGAACTTAAAGGGACTCCCTTTCCTGGGTTCCTTCTCTGTTGTTTGGCATGTCAGGCACATAGAGGGGCCCTGTGGCTGGGGTCCTATTCTATAGACCCGTGCATTAAGCCCTTAAAGGGGCATCCTGGGTGGGGTCCTACTCTGTAGAAAAGTGCATCAGGCTTTTGACTGGCCAGCCTTTCTATTGTTCAGCTGCCAATGTTGGCATGTGGGGAGAAAGAGGTCATGGTGATGTCTCCACCCTCTATGCATGACTCAGCAGTATCACATTACTTCCATGGCTGCCTGGCTTTCCTCCACAGGCATTTCCCACCACAATCTCCCTCACATCCCCTTGATCCGTCTCTCTGCAGTCAACAATGGCCCTTGCCGTGGGATTGCTCCACAATCCTTAAACTCCAGCTTCCAGCTGCTGCGCCCTCCAGGGGACCTGTGTCCCTCTCTGGGGTATGTATGGCTGCAGCAAGGACTGTCTGATTCTCATTCCTTTTATGCTGCCACAGATCAGTTGTTTCACTCTTAGCCTGAATTATGTCTCCTCTGACTCAGACAATTGCCTCAGTGTGGGGATCGGACCCTTGCTTTTGTTCCCCCACCCACCAAGGGCAGGTCCAGTCCTACTAACACTTCTGTTTTCCCCCTAGTTCCTTCATCCTACTGAGTTTTGTGTGGTTCTCTATATTTTTTTTTCCCCTGGTCAGGTACTCCCGTCCTCTCTCAGTTGGTGTTTTGCATGCACTTCTGTGTCTGAAGGTGTATTCCTGATGTATCCATGAATAGAGATGTATTTCACATCCATCTACTTCTCTCCCATCTTGTTCTCTCACCAACATACATCTTAAATTAACAAGATTAGAAGTAATAGTAGAAAGGTCTTACCAGATCCACTCTCACGTAAGACAACAGGATTAGTCAGAAGGTTCTGGTTAAGGAGAAACAGGTCCTCAAGAAAGACACATTGTTGTTATATAATCGTTATGGAGTTTAAGATGAGTTGTTTTGTTTTGTAATAATTAGCTCTGGGCTTAAAGAAAATAATATCTTACGTGACTAAGACTAAAGGACATAGAAAAAAAAGTTTATCCTTTTCTCCTCCTTGAGAACCCCAGACTCCTATCTCCTCTGTCAGAAGCCCAGACCCCTTTCTTCTTGGGAACCCCAGACATCATATCAACCTACCTAAGAATTGACTCTCTCACTATCTGACAGAGAAATCCCTATGAGAACATTTTTCTCAAAGGCATGACACTGGGTAAGGCCAGAGGATAGAGGTATCAGTGAACACTGACTCAGGTGGAGAGGTGAGCAGAGCATGGCAGGATCATATCACTGAGAACTCTGCCTAGGAAGCTGCTATGTCCCCAAAGGAAGGCTCTTGTCATGTTATGGACCCAGGAGCTGTAGGACGTTGAGGGGGTCAAGGACTAGGAGTGGAAAAGTACTGAAAATTGAGTCAGAATAAAATGTTTTCAAGCTTCCCTCGTTCTTCTTATAAGAAGGTCTTGGCAGAGATGTCTTAACAGGCTTTTAGCCAAGACCTACTATAAAGAGGTCTCCCATAAATGGCCTCCAAAAGGAGCACTAGGCTGGGGATGTAGATATGCATGAAGTGCTGAATCCTTGATGGCAACTCTATCCAGAGACTGCATGTGCTAGCTATGTACTGAGTCTGCTGTGGAGCAGGCAGCTTTCCCCTGTGAGGTTTGCCACATTCACTGTTTTCACACAAACTATTTTCTTTTTCACCTCTATGTATTTGTTCATACTATTCCAAATTCTCAAAGAAAATCTTTATCTTCTCCTTCAGATGACCTTTTGTCTGTTCTTTTGGCTCATATTTATCTTATCAATATTTAAGTCTCTCAAGGAACATTTGCTTAAAATGAACTTAAGTCCAAGAAAGGGGGTCTTGTACCATTGGTCCAATGTGTTAGAGCCATGGGTGTGGTCATCCTGTGAACAGAACCCATGTCTTCTACACTTAGAGAATGTCCAGTGTACCCAGAAATCAAGCATTCCTTGTCCAAATGTCGTGACCTAATGGTATGTACAAATCAAGGCATGGTCAGGGATGGCCAATGGATACTTTTTTGGGAATAGTGAAGGGATGGAGGTTGAACAATACAGACCAACAATACAGTCCATACACCCTTGCTATGGTAGGTAGAGCCTGGGATCGTAAATGGAAAGGGACTTTAGAATTTGAGCCCATATCCTTTTATCCCAGTACCACCAAGTTCTCCAAGGAAATTCAATGGAGCTAAAAGAATTTCAGTTCACACTTGGCTTTCTAAACAGTTATGAACTATAAAGTGAAGTAATCCGGAAAGAAAAAAAAATACTGTATATTAATGCATATATGTGGAATCTGAAAAACAAAACAAAAACTGGTATAGATGATCTTATTTACAAATTAGAAATAGAGACACAGACATAGAGAACCAAGGCATAGATACCCAGGGTGGAGGGGAAGGAGCCTGGGAGGAATTGGGAGACTGGAATTGACACGAGCACACTATTGATCCTATGTATAAAATGGATAACTAATGAGAACCTACTGTACAGCACAGGGAACTCTACCTTCTGCTCTGTGGTGACCTAAATGAGAAGGGAATCTAGAAAAGAGGAGATACATGCATATGTATAGCTGATCCACTTGGCTGTATATAGAAACTCATATAATATTGTAAAGCAATTATACACCAATAAAAATTAGAAAAATAAAAAAAACTGATATGAAAGTCCATGTTTTTAGTAGTGAGAATTTGAAACATACCTAGTATAAAATTTGTAAGCTTGATTTCTAACTTTTAAAAATTTAGGCAACTGCCGTGTAAGTCTATATTTGTCATCTTTCCTGAACCTTGCAAGTATTGGGAATGCACGTGCATTTGTTTTACCATATATTTTATCTGCAGTCTCTAAATTTAACTGCCCTCCCCGCTTAGTGATTTTATAATACTTGTTGTGTTCTTCAGTGTCACATTTTTTCATGTGCTATCTTAGTTACTGATCTTCATGGATTTTTCCCTTTCTGGGCTACGAGTTACCTAAGGAAAAGTGTTCTTTTCACTGCTACTCTCTCCTTTGCCTACATTCATGGCACCACATTAAAAATTATGAACAATACTGAAATTTAAACTCAGAGAATTTCTTCAGTCTTTACCTTTTTGAATTTCCTCATCCAAAAAGTTCCTCATTTTCTAGTGCTCTTGACTATACACATTACTTTGCCTTTCTTATTCTATTCTGTTTAACAGTCCATAAATTTATTCCTAAATATCTACTTTGTTACTGATGTAAAAATATAACAGTGTGTCCCTTTTTGAAATTACTCCCAAACTCTACAACTGCAACAAATCTCTGTCAGACTAAACTCTTCAAGATAAGTCAGCAATAAATCTTTACCCAATAGTCCTATAGAGGGAGATTATACAAGGTGTACAAGAATAATACTAATAATGGTTATGCAATAACACAACAAATAAGATTTAGCATTATATACTGCACTGCAAGAAGAGGTGGCAAGAATACACAGAAGAACCATTCAAAAAATATCTTGATAACCATACCAGATAAACATGATGGTGTGATCACTCACCTAGAACCAGACATCCTGGAATGCGAAGTCACGTGGGCCTTAGGAAGCATCATTATGAACAAAGCTACAGGAGGTGATGGAATTTCAGTTGAACTATTTCAAATCCTAAAAGATGATTCTGTGAAAGCACTTTCAATATGCCAGCAATGTTGGAAAACTCAGCAGTGGCCACAGGACTAGAAGAGGTCAATTTTCATTTCAATTTCAAAGAAAGAGATGCCAAAGAATGTTCAAACTACCGCACAATTCCACTTATCTCACACGTTAACAAAGTAATGCTCAAAATTCTCCAAGCCAGGCTTCAATAGTCTGTGAACTGTGAACTTCTTGATGTTCAGCTTGATTTAGAAAAGTCAGAGGAACCAGAGATCAAATTGCCACCATCCACTGGATCATTGAAAAAGCAAAAAAGTTCCAGTAAAACATCTACTTCTGCTTTATTGACTATGTCAAAGCCTTTAATTGTGTGGATCACAACAAACTGTGGAAAATTCTTCAAGAGATGAGAATACCAGACCAGCTGACCTGCCTCCTGAGAAATATGTATGCAGGTCAAGAAGCAATAATTAAAACTGGACATGGAACAACAGACTGGTTCAAAAGGAGTACATCAAGGCTATATATTGTCACCCTGGTTGTTTAACTCATATGCAGAGTATATCATGAGAAATGCTAGACTGGATGAAGCACAAGCTGGAATCAAGATTGCCAGGAGAATTATCAATAACTTTAGATATGCAGATGACACCACCCTTATGGCAGAAAGTGAGAAAGAACTAAAGAGCCTCTTGATGAAAGTGAAGGAGGAGAGTGAAAGAGTTGGCTTAAAACTCAACATTCAGAAAACGAACATCATGGCATCTGGTCCCATCATTTCATGGCAAATAGAAGGGGGAACAGTAGAAACAGTGACAGACTTTATTTTGGGGGGCTCCAAAGTCACTGCAGATGTTGACTACAACCATGAAATTGAAAGATGCTTACTCCTTGGAAGAAAAGTTATGAGCAACCTAGACAGCATATTAAAAAGCAGAGACATTACTTTGCCAACAAAGGTCTGTCTAGTCAGAGCTATGGTTTTTCCAGTAGACATGAATGAATGTGAGAGTTGGACTATAAAGAAAGCTGAGGGCTGAAGAATTTATGCTAAAGCAGAGACATTACTTTGCCAACAAAGGTTCATCTAGTCAAGGCTATGGTTTTTCCTGTGGTCATGTATGGATGTGAGAGTTGGACTGTGAAGAAGGCTGAGCACCGAAGAATTGATGCTTTTGAACTGTGGTGTTGGAGAAGACTCTTGAGAGTCCCTTGGACTGCAAGGAGATCCAACCAGTCCATTCTGAAGGAGATCAGCCCTGGGATTTCTTTGGAAGAAATGATGCTAAAGCTGAAACTCCAGTACTTTGGCCACCTCATGCAAAGAGTTGTCTCATTGGAAAAGACTCTGATGCTGGGAGGGATTGGGGGCAAGAGGAGAAGGGGACGACAGAGGATGAGATGGCTGGATGGCATCACTGACTTGATGGACATGAGTCTGAGTGAACTCCGGGAATTGGTGATGGACAGGGAGGCCTGGCGTGCTGCAATTCATGGTGTCGCAAAGAGTTGGACACGACTGAGCAACTGATCTGATCTGATCTGATTGGAGAAGACTCTTGAGAGTCCCTTGGACAGCAAGGAGATCCAACCAGTCCATCCTAAGAGTAATCAACTCTGAATATTCATTGGAAGGACTGATGCTGAAGGTAAAACTGAAATACTTTGGCCACCTGATATGAAGAACTGACTAATTTGAAAAGACCCTGATGCTGGGAAAGATTGAAGGCAGGAGGAGAAGGGGATGATAGAGGATGAGATGGTTGGATGGTATCACGGACTCAATGGACATGAGTTTGAGTAAGCTACAGCAGTTGGTGATGGATAGGGAGGCCTGGCCTGCTGCAGTCCATGGGGTCACAAAGAGTCGGACACAACCGTGTGACTGAACTGACTGCACACTGCATAGTTTATATTCACTATATGACTACTGTTCACAGTTACCCTGCAAAGTAGAAATTATTATTTCCCTAGTGAAGTTGAGGGTATTGATATAAAGAGGTATATTAACTTGCCTAAATTTACATTGCTTATGAATAACATATCTAGAATTCATACCCAGGTATATATTTCTTAAACCCAGATCATTTTTGTAGTCAACATCTACCAAATGCTTAATACATAATTTTGGTCAATAAGTGTCTATTAAATTCATGAATAAACAAATTGATGTGAGATGGATAGATGGATGGGTGGGTGGGTTGGTGAACAGTTGGTGAATTCTAGATTTATACCGAGAAATAATTATAAAATAAAGATTATCTCTAGATTTATACCTAGAAATAATTATAAAATAAAGATCATGTATAGGGGATTAAAGTTTGACCAGTTAATAAGTGTCTTTAAGGCAAATGTAGGTCAAAGTTTACCAAACAACAACATAAACATTTAAATTTTTTCATTAATTCATATTAGTGAGTTAATACTCTCCCTCAGGGAAATCGGACTTTCCTGGTGGCTCAGATAGTAAAGCATCTGTCTACAATGCGGGAGACCCGGGTTCAATCCCTGGGTTGGGAAGGTCCCCGGAGAAGGAAATGGCAATCCACTCCAGTACTCTTGCCTGGAAAATCCCATGGACAGAGGAGCCTGGTAGGCTACAGTTCATGGGGTCGCCAAGAGTCGGACATGACTGAGCAACTTCACTTCACCTCAGGGAAATCATTCAAAATAGAGGTTATCATAGTAGAGGCTTCTAGTCTGCACAACACCAGCCTAAGGCATTTCTTTAAGACACAGACCCCTTGGCCCTACCTCTAAGGATTCTGCTGAGGTGGGGCTGAGGGGTGTGTATTATAACAATCACAACTGATGATTCCAATGTAAAAATCCATGAACTACAGTTTTGAAATCTGTTACTGTAAGAAAATAACCAAGACATTTTTTTCCTCTTTCTCTTCAGAAAGAAGAAGAAAAGAATAATTTAATTCTACATAGAGACTTTATCTGTCTAGAATGATCCATTACAGTGCGTTGGCCCATGTCTCAAGCTCAGTTTCAGGAGTCTCTCGGGTGCCCTAAGCCACTCAAGTGGGGCTGTTCATGGCCCACAGATCTGTGTCACCGCAGGTCGGTGCTCTCTGGCTGCTCTCCACAGTAGTCCTCACTAGGCAGCAGCAAATAGGACTCCCGAGGGGCTCTCTGATTGCCGGCCTCAGGCTTTTCTAACTTGATCTCCCTTCTTTCTTTCTCTTTCTTCTACCTTTTCTTCAACTTTAGTATCTTTTCTTTAGTATGGGAGTTGAAAAATGATATCTACAAGTTTTTATTTGATTCTATCTTTGGGATTCCCAGTAGCTTTTTAAATTAGTAGATAAATACAGTCTTTATTTTCTGGTTCAGGAGATTACTAGCTTTATAATCTAGGAAAGGGGGAAATAGTCAAAGCACAAGTGAAATGGAAATCCCTTAAATACATCTTCAAGATAGTTAAACAAAAACCCTTGGAGTCCATAGACAATAACTTGATAATTAGTATCATGCTTTGGATTGCCTAAAACAATCTGGTGATGTGAATAGAAAGAGCAGATTACTTTTTAAGCTTCTGAAAACAGTAAGAAATAATGATTCACTGCCTATCAGTGACATGACTAAAGTTTTCTCCAGAATATGAATATTTGGAGATTAAAGTAAGGTAGATTGAATAGTGAATTGATGCTTCAAATGGGAAATAACTATCAAAAGTTCTGCCATGTAACTGGTAAATTTTTTGAAAATTTCTTCCTTCCACAATCCTCCTGAATGATCTTGCTTAGATCCCATGAAAAAAAGGATGCTGTGAACTTTTGTTTAAACATGACCTATTAAACACTTGTTTACTCATATTGCCTTCTAAACTCCCTTAAATTCATGATGAAAATGTTAAGAAGAACAACAAAAGCAGTGTTATTGAAGCTGAGAAGGAAATGGAAAGGAGTTAGCTGACTTAGAAAAATAAAAGTATAAAAGTGAAAGTTGCTCAGTCCTGTCTGTTTCTTTGCAACCCCATGGACTATTCATCCCATGTAATTTTCCAGGCCAGAATACTGGGATGGGTAGACATTCCCTTTTCCAGGGGATATTCCCAACCCAGGGACTGAACCCAAGTCCCCCAGGTTACAGCAGATTCTTTACCAGCTGAGCCACCAGGAGAAAAAAAAAAATCTGAAGCCAAAGCTGAGAGTGAAGAAAAACTCTGTCACAGGACGCCTTACCAGAGCAATCCAGAAGGGTTAACAATAATCCACACCAAATAGCTCTGAAAGTGCCAATGGAATTGAAAACACTTAGCCTAACAGAACTCTTGCCTGGAAAATCCCATGGGCGGAGGAGCCTGGTAGGCTGCAGTCCATGGGGTCGCTAAGAGTCAGACACGACTGAGCGGCTTCACTTTCACTTTTCACTTTCATGCATTGGAGAAGGAAATGGCAACCCACTCCAGTGTTCTTGCCTGGAGAATCCCGGGACGGGGGAGCCTGGTGGGCTGCCGTCTCTGGGGTCGCACGGAGTTGGACACGACTGAAGCGACTTAGCAGCAGCAGCAGCCTAACAGATCCCTTTCTATCAATCCACACAGCAAAGAAACAACCTATCCTCATCCCAGCAGAAGACTGGCAGCTTACTGAAATATTGAACCCAAGAAACTGAATCCAGGGACAACAGGTATTGCTAGCAACTGGCAGTGACACTGAAACACAAGATTTACTAAAGGACTATGTTCCAATCCATGAGACTAAAGGTCCTTTCTTGATATTGCTCTCAGGATGTTGGCAAGTTTACCCCTCTTAAGCATGAGACTGGAGAATTCTCAGAGGAATTTACCATCTCAAGGGCAAAAGACTGTCAGTTTTGAAAATCAGACATTGTCCAAAAGTTTTATGACAGATCTTTCAAATTGCAGTACCACCTGTCACTGGGAAATGCTTTACATATATTGAGAGGTTCCAATCAGCTTTTCAGTGCTTCATTCTTAATATATTAGATAATCAAGAATTGCCAGATAATTGAGAAAAGCTGGCATCAAATGCAGAGACCCAAATGAACAAAAAAGGGGAATTAGAAATAATCAGAACCAATTCAGAATAAGAAAAGAAAAACCTTCAATAATAAACATAATTGTAAGAAACATCCAGTGATGCATGAAATAGCCTAAAAGGAAAATTTAGATATCTTAAAAGTGAAAATCTGAACGATGGAAAACAGTTATTATACCTAAAACATAAAATGTGAAGTTAAGAGATGATATCAATAACTGAATACAGTCCAGGCTTAGTAGAAAGTAACTGCATTTGAATAAAAATCTGCTAAATAGTACAAGTATATTATATAAGAATATGGACAAATAGGAGAACTAAATTACCACTAAACTAGACCTAAATTAGCTGCGGGTGGTTATTCCCATGCAACAGGAATCAAACACTGGCAGGGGGATTTTGGGGGGAGAAGGAACCTTTATTTCTTAAAAAATAAACTATATAAAACAATTTAGTTTATTTTTTAAGAAAGAAATATTCCTTCTCCCCCTAAAATCCCCCTTCCAGTACTTGATTCCTGCTCCATAGAAATAACCACCTGCAGCTAATTTAGAAGCAGAAACAGACTAACAGACATAGAGAACAGACTTATAGTTACCAAGGGAGAGAGGGACTGTGAGAGGAATGGACTAGGAATTTAGGGTTGGCAGGTGCAAACTATTACATGTAGAATGGATAAACAACAAAGTTCTACTATATAGCACAGGAACTGTATGCAATATCCTGAGACAAACCATAATAATATATATATATAAAATAAACTATATAAAACAATTTAATTTTTAAAACTACTTCCGTGTATTATTTGATAATAATGTTACATTATAAAAATATCTTTACTATCCAGAAAATTTTAAATCCTCATAATGTGTCTTAATTTTCAGATAAATGAAAAAATGCATAGCATCTTCATATGTTATTGTAACTCCTCATCTTACTGCAGTCTTGGATATACAGATTCTGATCAGGATACTGTAGATGGCAAAATTGTATATGGGAAGAATAATCCTGAGCATCATGGAGCTTTAAAACTACTGAGTTATGTATTTCAAATGCTATATAATAACGGTGTGTATGCAGTCTAAGATACAATGTCTTAAGAGTCTGCTCTCTGTAATACAAACATGACTGCAGTACATAATGAATATATGTTATTCTTTATTTTATGCTAAAGACTTGTAGATTCAACATAAAAGAAAATCTATCATTTAATAAAACGAAGATTCTAAATAAATCACATATCAAGAAAGAAACAAGCAAAATTTAGTATAGCAGCACTGCTATTGTGACTGGCCCTTGGAGTCCTTTGGTACACTATTAAGACATTCATTATATGCAGATTTCCAGGAAAAGTACAAACAAATCAGAACAAATTTGCATTCCCCCTTAGGACAGAACAAGCTCTGAGGAACCTATTTTGCCTGTTTGTGTTCCTGTGCACTCTAGATTTAGGACTGAGGAATGAAAAAACTGATTTAAAGGTGGTTTTCTGTGCTTCACGAGGTTTGCTGATAAATTCCTGTAATAAATTTATTTCTTTGGTTAATAAAAATGTGTCCATAGCTTTTCAAAATATAGGGTCTTTTTTCTCTCAATATTTTATTGCCTACTTTCATCACAAGCAAATAGCCAAGATTAACAATTTGGAATTATGGCGAAGAAGAAAAAAAAATCATAAAAATAGCTCGTTTAACAGAGTAAGCCTTTCATGAATAATTTTTAAATGAATATTGACAATCCTTATAGAACTTTATGTTGTAAAATGCATAATAATATATTATCTCACTTGATTGTCTGGCAGGCAAGGCAGTCATTTCACTGAAAAATAAATATAGTTTCAGGAAAGTTCTGGAAATTGCTCCATGAACAGGATGCAGGATGAGTCTCAGATTTGCAACTTCTCATTCTGAGTCGAGTATTGTTGCCCTGAATTCTCCATCTCTTCATGAGGACAGATATTAAAGAACTATTTTACCTCAGTAAGAGTGAGGGGGTCTAATTTTTACATCGACGATTCTGAACAAATGCCTACCTGCTTTCAAAAGTTAGTTTAATTATTTGGGTCTCACAAAGTAAATGACCAGACCAAATCATATGGGACCACTCTGGATGCACAGAAAGTTGAACTGTGAAAATCCCTGTGAGCTCTTTATCCTTCAGCTGATGGCTGAGACATAATAATAAAGGTAGTAACAATGACAGGGATGAAGATCATGGTTTTGGTAGCTAACACTAACTCCCAATACAACAGGCGCTAATTGCTATACGTATCTTTTTTTCATTTTTATTTGAAGTATTGTTGACATATGTAAATTCTAGTACAACATAGTGATATGACACTTACACATACTATGAAATGATCACCATGATAAAATGATCACCACAATCTGTCACTATACAAAATTACTGGAATACTATTGATTATATTTACTATGTTGTACATTATATCCTGTGATTTACTTGCTATAACTGGAATTTTGTACCTTTTAATTCCCTTCACCAGTTTCTCCCACCCTCACCCTCCTCCTCTCTGGTGATCACCATTTTTCTGAATCTATGAGTCTGTTTCTGTTTTGTTATGTTTAGTCAGTTGTTTGTTTTCTTAGATTGTGTATACAAGTGAAATCATGTAATATTTGTCTTTTTCTGTCTGCCTTATTTCACTATTTTAGAATTATATCCTCTAGGATCATCCATGTCATTGAAAATAGAAAGATTTCATTCTTTTTCATAGCTGAATGATATCCTATTATATTAAGTCATATGTATATTGTGTAGATATATGTACCACATCTTCTTGATTCATTCATCTATTGATGGACAGATTTCTTCCATATCTTGACTATTATAAATAATGTAACAAACATATGGGTGTATATATATATATATATATATATACATATATATATATGTATATATAGAGAGAGATTTTCAAATTAGTTTTTGTATTCTTTTGATGAATAACCAGAAATTCCTGGATCATATGGTAGTTCTGGGCTTCCCAGCTGGCACTGGTGATAAAGAACTTGTCTGTCAATGCAGGAGACATAAGAGATATTAGTTGAATCCATGGGTCAGGAAGATTCCCTGGAGGAGGGCATGGCAACCCATTCCAGTATTCTTGCCTGGAGAATCCCATGACAGAGAAGCCTGGTGGGCTACAGTGCATGGGGTTGCAAAGAGTCGGATGACTGAAATGACTTAGCACACAGGCATACATGGTAGATCTGTTTTTTGTTGTTGTTGTTATTGTTGTTTTTTGAGGACCTTCCATACTGTTTTTCATAATGGCTGTACCAATCTATATTCCCACCAAAAATAGTGCTGTACATAACGTAATCCTCATTACAACCTTATGAAATTGGCACTAAAATTACACTTATTCTATAGCTAAGAAAAATGAAGGCTAGATGTTAAGTCACTAAAGACAAGCAGCTAAAGATGGATAATCCCTGCAGTCAGACTATAAAAAAAAGAAAAATCTATGCCTAAAGTCTCTAGCTGTAGCTTTGTAACACTTTCTCTTTTGCAACCTCAGGTGCCCATGTAAATTGAATTAGGTTCCTGACTTAGAAATAACTATCCCTTCTAAAGTTTATATTGCATCTCTAGAAACTCTTTTTCATTAATCTCACAGTTCCTGTGGTACTCAGTAAAATCCTGAACAAAGAATACGAAATTAAGCAATATTTTTCATATCCAACTGGATGCTTCATTAAATGATACCATGTATCCAAGTGAAAACTGAATTATTTAGTGAGCAAGACCTGAGGCAGGCACTAGCTAGCCAGGAAGCAATTAATTCTGAGTTCTGAGCTCTACTCAAGATACCAGATTAAGTCAGAAAGATGCATGCCTCAATCTCAAATGTTATCAGACAAGAGACAACAGGGTGGGCAAGGACCATCCCCTCAGGCCAGCTTTGGAAACTAGCTTTGCCAACCACAACCAATCAGAATGTTAGCATCCACTCTAAATGTGAAAATACTCTTCTTGTCCTCCACATATGCAGATGCCATCCTGGAGAAAAGCCAGGAAGGCTTTAGGAAGGTGAACCTTTGTAAGATTAGGAAGTTTTCCTATTTGTGACTGGGTATTGCATAAAATAAACATATTTAGTTGCCAGTTTTGAACATGATAGTACTGAAGACTGAATCTCCACTCTTTTTAATCATCTTGTAAAAACTAGAGACAAAGATTTGATTAGTCCAAAACAAAACAAATCTCTTACATTTTCACTGAAGAAAGAAGGTGTAGTTTCAATAAATCTGTCTAAATACTAACAAACCTCATGGGGCCAGTTGACGATGGCTGGTATTGAACTATGCCTCTGACATCTTCGGGAACTAGCACTCTCCTTGTCTGTGCTTTTGTTCTTGCTCACCTGCACTAGTCTGTGTGTATCTCCCTTCCCCATTTACCTTTCTACTTCTGGTATCATCTGAAGCTTTGGTCTGTTTATAACTTCAGCCTCACGCCTATTCTTCCTCCCCTTCCTCTTTTCTGTCTCTCCTCTCTCTTTGCATCTTTCCAAGATAGTTAATTTGAAGGTAGTCATAGAAATTACTGCGTGGCTGCTGCACGGCACTGGAACAGTGGTTGTGTGGTTCAGGACTGGTGACTGTGAGGAGATACGCCACATCCAAGGGCTGAGAAGCCCCAGCAAGATGGAAGACACTGGAGGGGCAGCTTTGCGACTTTGAGGAGATACCCCAAGGGCAAAGGAAAAGTCACTCAAAGACAGTAGGAGGTGCAAAATCCCATTTAGAATCAAACCCGATACCTACCAGAGATGCTCAGAGGGCTCAAACATACATTTGTGCACACCAGGACCCAGAGCCCCACAGAGACTGAGACAAAACTGTGTTTGAGTGTCTCCTGAAGAGGTACGGGTCAGCAGTGGACTGCTGCAGGGGCAGGGGCTCTGGGTGCAGTAGACTTGGGTATGGCATAAGCCCTCTAGGAGGAGGTCACCATTAACCTCACCAGAGAACCGCCAGAAATTACACAGGACTGGGGAAACAGACTCTTGGAGGCCACAAACGGAACCTTGTGTGTACCAGGACCCAAGAGAAAGGAGCAGTGACCCCACAAGAGACTGACTCAGACTTGTCTGTGAGTGTCCAGTAGTCTCTGGTGGAGGCATGAGTCGGCACTGGCCTGCTGCAGGGTTGGGGGCAATGAGTGTAGCAGTGAATGCCTGGGACCTTTTGAAGGAGGTCCCCATTATCTTTATTATCTCCACCATAGTTTGGCCTTAAATCAAATAGCAGGGAGGGAACACAACCCCACCCTCCAACAGAAAATTGGATTAAAGATTTTCTGAGTGTGGCTCCGCCCATCAGAACAAGACCCAGTTTCCCCCTTAGTCAGTCTCTCCCATCAGGAAACTTCAATAAATCTCTTATCCTTCTCCATCAGAAGGCAGCCATACTGAAAACAACAATCACTGAAAACTAACCAATCTGATTACATGGACCACAGCCTTGTTTAACTCAATGAAACTGTGAGCCATGATGTGTAGAGCCACACAAGATGGATGGGTCATGGTGGAGATTTCAGACAAAATGTGGTCCACTGGAGAAGGGAATGACAAACCACTTCAATATTCTTGCCTTGAGAACCCCATGAAAAAGCAAAAAGATAAGACACTGAAAGATGAACTCCCCAGGTCGGTAGGTGCCCAATATGCTACTGGAGATCAGTGGAGAAATGACTCCAGAAAGAATGAAGACATGGAGCCAAAGCAAAACCGACATCCAGCTGTGGATGTGACTGGTGATGGAAGTAAAGTCCAAAGCTACAAAGAACAATATTGCATAGGAACCTGGAACGTTAGGTCCATGAATCAAGGCAAATTGGAAATGGTCAAACAGGAGATGGCAAGAGTGAACATCGACATTTCAGGAATCAGCAAAATAAAATGGACTAGGATGGGTGAATTTAACTCAGATGACCATTATAATTACTACTCTGGGCAAGAATCCCTTAGAAGAAATGGAATAGCCATCATAGGCAACAAAAGAGTTCAAAATGCAGTATATGGAGGCAATCTCAAAAAGGACAGAATGATTTCTGTTTGTTTCCAAGGCAAACCATTCAATATCACAGTAATCCAAGTCTATGACCCAACCAGTAATGATGAAGAAGCTGAAGTTGAATGGCTATATGAAGACTTATAAGACCTTCTAGAACTAACATCCCAAAAAGATGTCCTTTTCATTATAGAGGACTGGAATTCCAGTAAGAGGCAAAGTTGGCCGTGGAATAGAGAACGAAGCAGGGCAAAGACTAATAGAGTTTTGCCAAGAAAATGCACTGGTCATAGCAAACACCCTTTCCCAACAACACAGAACACTATACACATGGACATCACCAGATGGTCAGTACTGAAATCAGATTGATTATATTCTTTGCAGCCAAAGAAGGAAAAGCTCTATACAGTCAGAAAAAACAAGACCAGGAGCTGACTGTGGCTCAGAACCTGAACTCCTTTTTGCCAAATTCAGACTTAAATTGAAGAAAGTAGGAAAAACCACTAGACCATTCAGGTAAGACCTAAATCAAATCCCTTACAAGTATACAGTGAAAGTGACAAATAGATTCAAGGGATTAGATCTGACAGACACTGCCTGAAGAACTATGGACATGTCCATGACATTGTACAGGAGGCAGTGATCAAAACTATCCCCAAGAAAAAGAAATGCAAAAAAGGCAAAATGGTTGTCTGAGAAGGCTGTACAAATAACTATGAAAAGAAGAGAAGCAGAAGACAAAGGGGAAAAAGAAGGATATACCCATTTGAATACAGAGTTCCAAAGAATAGTAGGAGATATAAAAAAGCCTTCCTCAATAAGCAATGCAGAAAAATAGAGGAAAACAATAGAATGGTAAAGACTAGATAACTCTTCAAGAAAATAGAGATACCAAGGGAACTTTTCATGTAATGATGGGCACAATAAAGGATAGAAATGGTATGGACCTAAGGGAAGCAGAAGATATTAAGAAGAGGTGGCAAGAATACACAGAAGAACTATACAAAAAACATCTTTATGACCCATGTATTCACAATGGTGTGATCACTCACCTAGAGCCAGACATCCTGGAATGTGAAGTTAAGTGGGCCTTAGGAAGCATCACTATGAACAAATCTAGTGAACGTGATGGTACTCCAGTTGAGCTATTTCAAATCCTAAAGATGATGCTGTGAAACTGCTGAGCTCAATGTGCCAGCAAATTTGGAAAACTCAGTAGTGGCCACAGGACTGGAAAAGTCAGTGCATTTCCAGCTGCACTCATCTCACACGCTAGCAAAGTAATGCTCAAAATTCTCCAAGCTAGGCTTCAACACTACATGAACTGTGAACTTCCAGATGTTCAAGCTGGATTTAGAAAAGGCAGAGGAACCAGAGATCAAATTGCCAACATCTGTTAGCTCATTGAAAAAGCAAGACAGTTCCAGAAAAACATCTATTTCTGCTTTATTGACTACACCAAAGACTTTGACTGTGTGGATCACAATAAACTGTGGAAAATTCTGAAAGAGATGGGAACACCAGAACACCTTATGTGCCTCCTGAGAAATATGTATGCAGGTCAAGAAGCAACAGTTAGAACCAGACATGAAATAAAAGATTGGTTCCAAATTGGGAAAGGAGTACATCAAGGCGGTATATTGTCACCCTGGTTATTTAACTTATATACAGAGTACATTATAAAAAATTCTGGATCGGATGTACCATAAGCTGGAATAAAGATTTTTGGGGAGAAATATCAGTAAACTCAGACACGCAGATGACACCACACTTATGGTAGAAAGTGAAGAAGAACTAAAGAGCCTCTTGATAAAAGTGAAAGAGGAGAGTAAAAAGTTGGCTTAAAGCTCATCATTCAGAAAACTAATGTCGTGGCATCTGGTCCCATCACTTCATGGCAAATAGATGGTGAATAATTGGAAACAGTGACAGACCTTATTTGGGGGGCTCCAGTATCACTGCAGATGGTGATGACAGTCATGAAATTAAAGGATGCTTGTTCCTTTGAAGAAAAGTTATGACCAACCTGGACAGCATATTAAAAAGCAGAAACATTATTTTGCCAACAACAGTTCATTTAGTCAAGGCTGTGGTTTTTCCAATAGTCAGGATGGATATGAGAGTTGGACTATAAAGAAAGCTGAGTGCTGAAGAATTGATGATTTTAAACTGTGGTGTTGGAGAAGAAGACTCTTGAGAGTCCCTTGTACAGCAAGGAAATCCAACCAGTCCATCCTAAAGGAGATCAGTCCTAAATATTTATTGGAAAGACTGATGTTGAAGCTGAAACTCCAATACTTTGGCCACTTAATGCGATGAACTGACTCATTTGAAAAGACCCTGATGCTGGGAAAGATTGAAGGCAGGAGGAGAAGGGGATGGCAGAGGATGAGATGGTTGGATGGCATCACAGACTCAATGGACATGAGTTTGAGTAAACTCTGGGAGTTGGTGATGGACAGGGAAGCCTGGTGTGCTGCAGTCCATGGGGTTGAAAAGAGTCAGACATGAGTGAGTGACTGAACTGAACTGAACTGAACTGATAGAAATTACAATATAAAGAAGAGTCTGAAGAGACTGCTTTTATTGCAAAAAGAAATAAGTAAAGACTGAGAAGTGTGTGGTAAAGGTAAATGACAGAAGAACAAAAAAAATTATGCAATGCAGTATCAGAGGAATACAAGACAAAGTTCCTGGACTTGAGGTGTCAGAGAGGCCAAGGCAGATGTGTAAGAGGTTCCACTAGACTTCCCTGTGCTCCAACAAGAAGATTTAATAAATAGAGTGAAAGGTGGAGATTTCTTCTTTGGGTAAAGAGCCAATAGTGTGTATTAAAGGTTGTTCAGTATATTTGTCCAGAAGTTCCAGGTTATTCTTCAGTTTGGAGCACTCCTAGACAAGAGAGTCTATTCCAAGTAGCAGCCTCTGTTGCAATTACCCCACTTTCCTAAATGTGTGTGCATGTGCACTGTCAGGGGGTCTGGTTCTCTTTATCCCACAGGTTTTTTTCCAGAGTAAGTCTTTTTTACCTGGATGTCTTTTTCTGCCAGTTATAGTAGCATCCGGGGAACTCTCAGCTCTATATTCCCCAATTCTGAAACAGCTTTCCCAAAGGAAAAGTAAACTTTCTCTTATCTTCATGACAGGAGATAATGTTGTTTTACAACTTGGAACAAGGCAAGTACCTCTTTTTAAAGCCCCTACCCTCCCACAGAAAGAGGAACACAGGGGTGCAATCTTCCTCAATGAATATGTTTCAAAGAGATGGCTCCCAGGCTTCTTGAGAAACTCAGTCCTGGATCATAAAACTGGCAAGAGCCTGGAAGAAGATTTATATGCATTTCAAAGGAGTCGAGAAAGGGTTTACAATGACAGGTTTAAAGTAAATGTTCTAAGAAAAGGGATGTCAGGGACTGGAGTCAAGAAGAAATCTGTTTGAAGTTTAGCCAACTTGCAGGGAGTGTTAGGGTCATCTTGGTCAGGCCACAGACACAGTTATCGCTGTGGACACTTAAACTCCTCAGGAGCTCCAAGGGGACCAGAAAGCAGCCATTCATGTGGCCTGAATTACTACTTCTAACAACATTGTTCTGGCTTTGCTGTCTTTATAACCAGTATCCCATCAATGCCATTTATATTCAGTTATCAAATGACTGTTTTTTGATATGTTCCTAGTTGTGTCCTCCTTATTAAGCCCTCAGAGTTGAAGGTGACTGTCATGCTCATACAGCACAGGTTGTCCCTGCCTTTGAACATTCACTCTCATGCCCGCTGTGGGCAAAGCTCCTGCCTAGAAATAATAGATCTGCCTCTCTGCCTTCGCCATAAAGACAAAAGTGAATCAAAAGAAAGAGGAGGGGTGGGGGGGAGTAGAAAAACTAAAAATAAGAAGGCACTTCTCCTTGGGCAAGTTTTATACTCATACTGTGGTGCTCTGGGCCATATAAAGTAGTACTAAAGGACTTTAGAAAGAAGAAACAGAACCCTTCTTTGGCATAATAGCTGGAGTTATGTTATACTAAATCTCAACATTAAAAATGCATGTTTCTGAGGGACTTCCCTGGTGGCCTAGTGGTTAAGATTCTGCACTTCCACTGCCGGGGGCATGGGTTCCAACCCTTGTCTGGAAACTAAGACCCCATACACTATGCAGTGCAGCCAAAAAAAAAAAAAAGCATGAATTAAAAAAAAAAAAAAGAAAAAGAATTTTTGCTATAAATTATTCTCTCAGTTAAGCGAGAGCATCTTGGAAGTTCCCTGATGGTCTAGTGGTAAGGATTCCAGGCTTCCACTGCCATGATCCACATGCAATTTCTGGTCAGAGGAAATGAGATCCTGCAAGCATTGAGGCAAGGTCTAAAAGAAAAAAGAAAAAAATAGCAAGGCATCTTTCCCACATGGTTTACACCCATTAGTGGCTGTGAGGCTCTCAATCTTCTCACATCTGCAAATATTTTAAAGATAACAAATAGAACAAAATGCCTGCAGAAGAGGCAGAGGCTGAGAGAAAGGGCCCGGTGGCGGGGTGGGGGAGGAGGAGGTGGTGGTTAGAGATAAAGAGCCAAGAGAAATGAAAGAACATAAAGGAACACAGCTGAGGCAGTTCTCTTGTGTCTCTTCACTGTGGGTTTATTGCACGAACCTGCTGGAGAAAATAAAGAACTGATTTGTCCCATTCTCTAGGTTCCGTATAAGAGTCTTTAGTGATGGGCCATACTTTTTAATATTTCTGAGCATTAATGCAGAAAATGTCTAATTAAAAGAATGGGGAAAAAAGAGGGAGATAGAAAGAAAGAAGGATGAGAAACTATTATATTTGTAGCACTCTATTTTCCCAAATAACAGTTAAAAGATTTTGAGGTAATGGTCTTTTAACCTTTACTTATAGAGTCGGACACAACTGAGCGACTTCACTTTCACTTTTCACTTGCATGCATTGGAGAAGGAAATGGCAACCCACTCCAGTGTTCTTGCCTGGAGAATCCCAGGGACGGGGGAGCCTGGTGGGCTGCCGTCTATGGGGTCGCGCAGAGTCGGACATGACTGAAGCGACTTAGTAGCAGCAGCAGCACCATAGGTAATTTCACTCCATTCAGCATTCTAAGATTGCCATTAAACTCATCAAATTATTCACTAGAACCTTATGAGGTAGGTAGTATCATTATATCCATTTACTAGCAGCAGAATTTTAAACTCTAGGACAGAAAGATACTTGCGCAAGTCATATCAAAGGTGAGCAGTGAAAACAAGAAACAAGAGCAGACAAACTGACTTAGACCCTTGTACTTTAACATGAGAGTCCTCTGTTTTACTGGGCACCTCTCTTCTATATTGAAATGGGACATAATGTGAGGAAAGTAGCTAATCCTAACATCAATTCAGTGAGTAAGGCCGCCTGTCACCTTCACCACTTGACACTTTGAATAGGACTCCCACTTATCTTGAACATCAGTCATGGCATGTGACATTAGCCCCTAAACTTTTTGTACATCATCTGAGATGATTAGATCCCAAACTTTTAATAGTTGTAGAGTAGGGGGATAAATTATGCTTAGCTGTTTTTGCATGTTTGCACACAATCAAATTTAAGAGAATAAACTTTAGTACAGATTGAAATGTGATATCCACAAGTCCAGAGAAGGGGTCAAGAAAGTAAATGAATAAAACAAAACATACTTAAATGTGTTAGAAAGAGTGTTTGCCATGTATCTGCCATATAAAAAATAAAAAGCTAAAAAAAAGACATCAGTCAGTTCAGTTCAGTCACTCAGTCGTGTCCGACTCTGTGCGACTCCATAAATCATAGCACGCCAGGCCTCCCTGTCCATTACCAACTCCCGGAGTTCACCCAGACTCATGACCATCGAGTCAGTGATGCCATCCAGCCATCTCATCCTCTGTCATCCCCTTCTGCTCCTGCCCCCAATTCCTCCCAGCATCAGAGTCTTTTTAAATGAGTCAACTCTTCGCATGAGGTGGCCAAAGTACTGGAGTTTCAGCTTCAGCATCATTCCTTCCAAAGAAATCCCAAGGCTGACCTCCTTCAGAATGGACTGGTTGGATCTCCTTGCAGTCCAAGAGACTCTCAAGAGTCTTCTCCAACACCACAGTTCAAAAGCATCAATTCTTCAGTGCTCAGCCTTCTTCACAGTCCAACTCTCACATCCATACATGACCACAGGAAAAACCATAGCCTTGACTAGATGAACCTTTGTTGGCAAAGTAATGTCTCTGCTTTTGAATATGCTATCTAGGTTGGTCATAACTTTCCTTCCAAGGAGTAAGCGTCTTTTAACTTCATGGCTGCAGTCACCATCTGTAGTGATTATGGAGCCCAGAAAAATAAAGTCTGACACTGTTCCCACTGTTTCCCCATCTATTTCCTATGAAGTGGTGGAACCGGATGCCATGATCTTCGTTTTCTGAATGTTGAGCTTTAAGCCAACTTTTTCACTCTCCACTTTCACTTTCATCAAGAGGCTTTTTACTTCCTCTTCACTTTCTGCCATAAGGGTGGTGTCATCTGCATATCTGAGGTTATTGATATTTCTCCCGGCAATCTTGATTCCAGCTTGTGTTTCTTCCAGTCCAGCGTTTCTCATGATGTACTCTGCATAGAAGTTAAATAAACAGGGTGACAATATACAGCCTTGACGAACTCCTTTTCCTATTTGGAACCAGTCTGTTGTTCCATGTCCAGTTCTAACTGTTGCTTCCTGACGTGCATACAAATTTCTCAAGAGGCAGATCAGGTGGTCTGGTATTCCCATCTCTTTCAGAATTTTCCACAGTTTGTTGTGATCCACACAGTCAAAGATATTGGCATAGTCAATAAAGCAGAAATAGATGTTTTTCTGGAACTTTCTTCCTTTTTCTATGATCCAGCAGATGTTGGCAATTTGATCCCTGGTTCCTCTGCCTTTTCTAAAACCAGCTTGAACATCAGAAGGTTCACAGTTCACATATTGCTGAAGCCTGGCTTGGAGAATTTTGAGCATTACTTTACTAGTGTGTGAGATGAGTGCAATTGTGCAGTAGTTGTAGCATTCTTTGGCATTGCCTTTCTTTGGGATTGGAATGAAAACTGACCTTTTCCAGTCCTGTGGCCACTGCTGAGTTTTCCAAATGTGCTGGCATATTGAGTGCAGCACTTTCACAGCATCATCTTTCAGGATTTGGAATAGCTCAACTGGAATTCCATCACCTCCACTAGCTTTGTTCATAGTGATGTTTTCTAAGGCCCACTTGACTTCACATTCCAGGATGTCTGGCTCTAGGTCAGTGATCACACCATCGTGATTATCTGGGTCATGAAGATCTTTTTTGTACAGTTCTTCTGTGTATTCTTGCCATCTCTTCTTAATATCTTCTGCTTCTGTTAGGTCCATACCATTTCTGTCCTTTATCGAGCTCATCTTTGCATGAAATATTCCTTTGGTATCTCTGATTTTCTTGAAGAGATCTCTAGTCTTTCCCATTCTGTTGTCTTCCTCTATTTCTTTGCATTGATCACTGAAGAAGGCTTTCTTATCTCTTCTTGCTATTCTTTGGAACTCTGCATTCAGATGTTTATATCTTTCCATTTTTCCTTTGCTTTTCGCTTCTCTTCTTTTCACAGCTATTTGTAAGGCCTCCCCAGACAGCCATTTTGCTTTTTTGCATTTCTTTTCTATGGGAATGGTCTTGATTCCTGTCTCCTTTACAATGTCATGAACCTCATTCCACAGTTCATCAGGCACTCTATCAGATGTAGACCCTTAAATCTATTTCTCACTTCCACTGTATAATCATAAAGGATTTGATTTAGGTCATACCTGAATGGTCTAGTGGTTTTCCCTACTTTCTTCAATTTAAGTCTGAATTTGGCAGTACGGAGTCAAGTCCCTGCTTTGCCTGGTTTTCCAGTACTTTAGAGGTCCCCTTGGGCTTGCCTGTGAAGGAGTTTCCCTGTGCACTGGAACTCCTGTTTCAGGGCTCCCTCCCTCCCTTGGGGCACAAACTCCTGCCCAGAAGTTCTCTCACTTTTCCCTGTTTATGTCTCTCTCCTCTCTCCTACATCATTTCAGGGAGCTTAGCCTGTCCCCTGGAAGCCTGGGGTCTTCTGCTGTCACCTAGATGTTGCTTTGTAGGAGTTGTTCCATATCTTGATGAGTTTTTGATATATTTAGGGGGAGTCTGGCAATCTCCCCATTTTACTCCTCTTCTATCTTCTTCCATCTCTTGACATGTAATTTTCATTTCAAAAATTTTTAAGAAAAAACTGGCTTCGGAAGTTGGATCAAAATTCAAACTGTTATATATATACTGCAGTTGGCCCTCTTTATCCTGAATCTTTAGAAAGATCTTTAGGTAGAACAGTCTTGTTTAAATTAATGACTTTATAATCAAATAAATAAATAAAAGTAGTACTACAAGTACTCTGAAAGATATTGGGTCTTGAAATCTGATTAAAGAAGAGACCACAGCACAGCATATTTTCAGAGAAAGCAGTGGTAAAAGGCAGGTACCCCTCTAGGTGCAAGCAAAGCATGGAAGTTTTAGCTGATGAGGGCATGAAGAAACTGGAAATAATTTGTCTCCACATTCTTCTTCTCACTCCCTTAGACCAAGAAAGCAAGGGAGATCCTCATGCCAAGTTCAGAATCAGAGGTTAGATAGTGTCCTATAGCCTTGAAGAGGAATGGGGAAAAACATATCCATTGCTAACTTTTGTTCTCTGTGTTTTCATGTTTTAGAATCGGTTCACCAATTATTAATCATAATGAAAACTATTTCAGTTTTGTTGGGTTACATTGAGTCTAAAGATAAGTTTAGGAGAATTAACACATTTAAAATACCTTATCTTTTTTGTGTGGCATCTTTGGCAGGTTTTGGTATTAAGGTGATGGTGGCCTTATAGAATGAGTTTGGAAGTCTACCTTCCTCTGCAATTTTCTGGAAGATTTGGAGTAGGATAGGGGTTAGCTCTTCTCTAAATTTTTCATAGAATTCAGCTGTGAAGCCATCTGGACCTGGGCTTTTGTTTGCTGGAAGATTTCTGATTACAACTTCAATTTCCTTGCTTGTGGTGGGTCTGTTAAAATTTTATATTTCTTCCTGGTTCAGTTTTGGAAAGTTGTACTTTTCTAAGAATTTTTCCATTTCTTCCCCGTTGTCCATTTTATTGGCATATAATTGCTGATAGTAGTCTCTTATGATCCTTTGTATTTCTGTGTTGTCTGTTGTGATCTCTCCATTTTCATTTGTAATTTTATTGAATTGATTTTTCTCCCTGTGTTTCTTGATGAGTCTGGCTAATGGTTGGTCAATAATATCACTCATGAACACAGATGCAAAAATCCTTAACAAAATTCTAGCAATCAGAATCCAACAACATATTAAAAAGATCATACATCATGACCAAATGGGCTTTATTGCAGGGATGCAAGGATTCTTCAATATCTGCAAATCAATCAGTGTAATGCACATTAATAAACTGAAAAATAAAAGCCATATGGTTATCTCAATAGATGTAGAGAAAGCCTTTGACAAAATTCAACATCCATTTATGATAAAACCCTCCAGAAAGAGGAATAGAAGGAACATACCTCAATATAATAAAAGCTATATATGACAAACCCACAACAAACACTATCCTCAATGATGAAAAATTGAAAGCGTTTCCCCTAAAGTCGGGATAAGACAAGGGTGCCCACTCTCATCACTACTATTCAACATAGTTTTGGAAGTTTTGGCCACAGCAATCAGAGCAGAAAAATAAATAAAAGGAATCCAGATTGGAAAAAAAGAAGTAAAACTCTCACTATTTGCAGATGACATGATCCTCTAATAGAAAACCCTAAAGACTCCACCAGAAAATTACTACAGCTAATCAATTAATATAGTAAAGTTGCAGGATATAAAATCAACACACAGAAATCCCTTGCATTCCTATACACTAATAATGAAAAAATAGAAAGAAAAATTAAGGGAACAATAACATTCACCCTTGCAATGAAAAGAATAAAATACTTAGGAATGTATCTACCTAAAAAACAAAAGACCTATATATAGAAAACTATAAAACACTAATGAAAGAAATCAAAGAAGACACTAACAGATGGAGAAATATACCATGTTGATGGATCAGAAGAATCAATATAGTGAAAATGAATATACTTCCCAAAGCAATCTATAGATTCAATGCAATCCCTATCAAGCTACCAATGGTATTTTTCACAGAGCTAGAACAAATAATTTCACCATTTGTATGGAAATACAAGAAAACCTCGAATAGCCAAAGCAATCTTGAGAAAGAAGAATGGAACTGGAGGAATCAACCTGCCTGACTTCAGGCTCTACTACAAAGCCACAGTCATCAAAAGAGTATGGTACTGGCCCAAAGACAGAAATACAGATCAGTGGAACAAAATAGAAAGCCCAGAGATAAACCTACACACCTATGGACACCATATCTTTGACAAAGGAGGCAAGAATATACAATGGAGAAAAGACAATCTCTTTAACAACTGGTGCTGGGAAAACTGGTCAACCACTAGTAAAAGAACACTAGACACTTTCTAATACCATACACAAAAATAAACTCAATATGGATTAAAGATCTAAAAATAAGACCAGAAACTATAAAACTCCTAGAGGAGAACATAGGCAAAACACTCTCTTAGATAAATCACAGCAAGATCCTCTATGACCCACCTCCCAGAATACTGGAAATAAAAGCAAAAATAAACAAATGGGACCTAATTAAAATTAAAATCTTCTGTACAACAAAGGAAACTATAAGCAAGGTGAAAAGACAGCCTTCAGAATGGGAGAAAATAATAGCAAATGAAACAACTGACAAATAATTAATCTCAAAAATATACAAGCAACTCCTGCAACTCAATTCCAGAAAAATAAACGACCAAATCAAAAAATGGTCCAAAGAACTAAACAGACATTTTTCCAAAGAAGACATACAGATGGCTAACAAACACATGAAAAGATGCTCAACATACTCATTATCAGGGAAATGAAAATCAAAACCACAATGAGGTACCATTTCACGCCAGTCAGAATGGCTGCTATCCAAAAGTCTACAAGCAATAAATGCTGAAGAGAGTGTGGAGAAAAGGAAACCCTCTTACACTGTTGGTGGGAATGCAAACTAGTACAGCCACTCTGAAGAACAGTGTGGTGATTCCTTAAAAAACTGGGAGTAGAACTGCCATATGACCCAGCAATCCCCCTGCTGCCCTGCTGGGCATACACACCAAGGAAACCAGAATTGAAAGAGACATGTGTACCCCAATGTTCATCGCAGCACTGTTTATAATAGCCAGGACATGGAAGCAACCTAGATCTCCATCAGCAGATGAATGGATAAGAAAGCTGTGGTACATATACACAATGGAGTATTACTCAGCCTTTAAAAATAATATATTTGAATCAGCTCTAATGAGGTGGATGAAACTGGAGCTTATTATACAGAGTGAAGTAAGTCAGAAAGAAAAACACCAATACACTATACTAACGCATATGTATGGAATTTAGAAAGATGGTAACAATAACCCTGTATGTGAGACAGCAAAAGAGAGACAGATGTATAGAACAGTTTTTTGGACTCCGTGGGAGAGGGCGAGGGTGGGATGATTTGGGAGAATGGCATTGAAACATGTATATTATCATATACGAAACGAATTGCCAGTCCAGGTTTGATGCATGATACAGGATGCTCGGGGCTGGTGCACTGGGATGACCCAGAGGGATGGGATGGGGAGGGACGGGGAGGGGGTTCAGGATGGGGAACACATGTACACCCATGGCAGATTCATGTCAATATAGGGCAAAACCAATACAATATTGTAAAGTAATTAGCCTCCAATTAAAATAAATAAATTCATATAAAAAATTACCAAAAAAAAATTTTTATCTTCTGATTCATATATATATATACAAACAATACATAGAAACAATGTATATGAAATTATATATATATACATATACACATACATTGTATTCATGGTATAGCCCTACATTCATGTGAACTCTTTTCATTTCTTTCAGTAGTGTTTTAGAGTTTTCACATCATCCATGAGATTTATTCCTGAGTCATGGGTATTTTTGATAAAACTGGAAATGTTTCTTCAAATTTAATTTAATAGTTTTTTTGCTGTTGCTATTGTTAGTACATAAAAATAAATAGATTTTTATATAATAACCATGCTCCAGTGAGGTTGTTCAATTCATTTTTGAATTCTATGAGTTCACCTGAAGATTTTGTCAGCTGTTTGAAAAAAAAAAAGTTTCTGTTGTTTATTTTTTCTTTGCTTTATTGCACTGTACTCAGTGGAATGCTGAATAAAAATGATGATGCTCAAACATTTGCTTATGTGTTTATGAGAAATTTTTTTTTTTTTCTTTTAATGTTCTTGTCATGTTTATTCTGGAGAAGGCAATGGCAACCCACTCCAGTACTCTTGCCTGGGAAATTTGATGGACGGAGCAGCCTGGTAGGCTGCAGTCCATGGGGTTGCGAAGAGTCAGACACGACTGAGCAACTTCACTTTCACTTTTCACTTTCCACTTTCATGAACTGGAGAAGGAAATGGCAACCCACTTCAGTGTTCTTGCCTGGAGAATCCCAGGGATGGGAGCCTGGCGGGCCGCCATCTATGGGGTTGCAGAGTCGGACATGACTGACGTGACTTAGCAGCAGCAGCATGTTTATTCTGACTTCCTAATATAAGGTAGGAAACATTTTTTTTTTTTTCTTTCTAGTTTCCAAGTAGTTTGTGTATCATAATTATTTGGTTTTTAAATATTTGGAACAAATTATCTACTTGTGCTTCATTACTATGCTAAAGCCTTTCACTGTCTGGATCACAACACACTGTGAAGAATTGTTAAAAAGGGATGGGAATAAGAGACCACCTTACCTGCCTCCTGAGAAATCTGTATACAAGTCAAGAAGCAACAGTTAGAACCAGAAATGGAACAGCAGACTGATTCAAAATTGGGACAGGAGTACACCAAGGCTGTATATTGTCACCCTGCTTATTTAACTTCTATGCAGAGTACATCATGTGAAATGCCAGGCTGGATGAAACAAAAGCTGGAATCAAGATTTCCAGGAGAAATATCAATAGCCTCAGCTATGTAGATGAGACCACTCTTATGCCAGAAGGCAAAAAGGAATTAAAGATCCTCTTGATGAAGGTGAAAAAGGAGAATGAAAAAACTGGCTTAAAACTCAGCATCCAAAACCAAAGATCATGGCATGTGCTCCCATCACTTCGGTGCAAATAGATTAAAAAAAAAATGTAAACAGTGACAGACTTTATTTCTTGGGCTCCAAAATCCCTGTGGACGGTGACTGTTGCCATGAAATTAAAAAACATTTGCTCCTTGGGAGAAAAGCAATGACAAACCTAGACAGCATATTAAAAAGCAGAGACATTACTTTGCTGACAGAAGTCCCTGTAGTCAAGCTATGGTTTTCCCAGTAGTTGTATTCATGTGAGAGCTGGACAATAAAAAAGGTTGGATGCTGAAGAACAGATGTCTTTAAACTGTGGTGTTAGAGAAGACTGTTGAGAGTCCCTTGGACAGCAAGGAGATCAAACCAGTCAATCCTAAAGGAAACCAACCCTGAATATTCATTAGAAGGACTGATGCTGAAGTTGAAACTCCAATACTTTAGCCACCTAATGCAAAGAGCCAGCATATTGGGAAGACCCTGATGCTAGAAAGATTGAAGGCAGGATAAGGGGATGACAGAGGATGAGATGATTGGATGACATAACCTATACTAATGGACATGAGTTTGAGCAAGCTCTGGGAGTTGAGGATGGGCAGGGAAGCCTGGTGTGCTGCAGTCCATGGGGTCACGAAGAATCGGACATGACTGAGCAACTGAACAACAACAAATTAATTAAGTACTAGTATTACCCTTATTTTAAAAATGAAGATGTTGAGACACTTAATGTTAAAAAAAAAATGCTTCAGATTACAAACATGTTAGGCATTAACCCAAAATACAATTCATGGCAAAAAGATCCATCACTTACTAACCTACTATTAGGATTTGCAAACCAGCCCAGCAGGGTTTTTGGAGTGTACATCTTACATATTCATATAATACATGACCAAGCAATGGCAAATCTTGGAAATTTCTCTGTCACACCAGAGAAATTCTTATACCTTTTCACAAAGAAGCATGCTAATGAATTTTTTCAACTTTTCAACAGAGAAGATTTGGGGATGACTTTTGTGTTAATTATAGAGGTATCATAAATAAATAAATAGGGCTACCTGCTAGCTCAGTTGGTAAAGAATCTGCTTGCAGTGAAGGAGACCCGGGCTTGATCCCTAAGTTAGGAAGATCCCCTGGAGAATGAAATTGCAAACCACTCCAGTCTTCTTGCCTGGAAAATACCATGGATGTAGGAGCCTGGATGGCTACAGTCCATGGGTTGCAAGAGTCAGACACACTTTAGTGACTAAACCACCACATCATAAATGAAATGTGGAAATGTGCAAGATGGGTTCCTAGGCAGAGAGTGAAAGTCACTCAGTCATGTCTGACTCCTTGAGACCTCATGGACTATGGTCCATGTAATTCTCCAGGCCAGAATGCTGGAGTGGGTAACCATTCCCTTCTCCAGGGGATCCTCCCAACCCAGGGATTGAACCTGGGTCTCCCGCATTGCAAGCAGATTCTTTACCAGCTGAGCCACCAGGGGCAGAGGTCAGGTATAATAATATAGATTTACATAAAACCACATAGATATTTCAAATGCATATGTCAAGTAGAATGTCAGAAGTGGCAGGTTTTATTTTCCTGGGCTCCAAAATCACTGCAGACAGTGACTGAAGCCATGAAATTAAAAGATGCTTGCTCCTTAGAAGAGAAGCTATAACCAACCTAGATAGCATATTAAAAAGCAGAGACATACTTTGCCAAGAATGGTCCATCTAGTCAAGCTATAGTTTTTCCAGTAGTCATGTATGGATCTGAGAGTTAGATCATAAAAAAGGCTGAGCACTAACAAACTGATGCTTTTGCATTGTGGTGCTAGAGAAGACTCTTCAGAGTCTTTGGACATCAAGGAGATCAAACCAGTTAATCCTAAAGGAAATCAATCCTGAATATTTATTGGAAGGACTGATGCTGAAGCTGAATCTTCAATACTTTGGCCACCTGATGCAAAGACCCAACTCACTGGAAAAAATCCTGATTCTGGGAAAGATTGAGGGGTATGGGGAGGAGAAGGGAGAGACAGAGGATGAGATGGTTGGATGGCATAATTGACTCAATGGGCATGAGTTTGAGCAAACTCCGGGTGTTAGTGAAGGACAGGGAAAACTGTTGTGCTACAATCCGTGAGGTTGCAAAGAGCCAGACATGGCTTAGCTAGTGAACAACAACAGAAGTTGAATGAGATTTGTAACAAAACAATATTTATGTAAAATTGAGAACTTGTATATATAACCACAAAAGTATATTTTAAAGAAAGAAACAATTCTAGATTAATAGTTGAAAAAGAACTGTAAGAATGTGGAGTGAATACTCAAGAGAATGGAAATGATGAATAAAAACGAAAATAATAACATGAGATAAAGAGGGATTTTACATATACTGACATAGATTTCTATGTCTTTAATTTAGATGTAAGAATAGCTTATTTCTCTACTTTAAAATAAAACAATTTACTACAACAAAAGAAAGTTGCCTTGCCATATAAGAAAATACATTATTAAGTTTCTACACCAAAGCAATATGAAATAGCTGATAAGTCAATGAAAAAGAATAAAACATAGAAACAAAAGATGATATACAAACTTGCTATATAATAGAAGATAAATTAAATATGTGGCGGGGGGGAAATTGCATTATTATAAAATGCATGTCAACAACTAGTATTCCAGTCAGAAAAATAAATAAAGTTATATTATCAACATTTTCTAGAATTTATAGTAAATATTATTATTACTTTCATTTTATGAGCAAATAAATAACCATGTGGGAAAAAATATATATATATATATAAACATCATGGAAACCACTTCAAGTTTGACTATCCATTGAAATTTCACAAAGGAAACACTAAACAAGAGCATGTACTATAAAACATCTATAACATCACATACCATTAAAGAAATTTGAGGCAAATAATGTACCTAGAAACTGAGAAACAAAATTCAGCAATATGATGTTCAAATTTTCTTGTCTACAATTAATTATATCAAGAAAATAGGAAGCCAATAAAAATTTCAAATTGCTAATAACCATATAATGAGATGCCCTAATTTATTCAAATACATATAAATTCAAAATCTGAAATTTCATTTTTCTTCCACTATCAAATCTAACAAAATGTACAATTGTATAAAATGTTGTTGAATGTATTTAAAAGAAGATGCCTTCACAATCTAAAAGTAAAGGTGTCAATTAAGGCCACTTTTGGGGGGAAATAAAACATGCAATATTGGTAAAAATTAAATATAATTAAATATGCATATACCATTCACATTTTCATTTAAAAACTATCATTTGTAAATGGATAAAAAGCATTTGTAAAATTGCAATATTGTTCACATCAGAAAATATTTTTACAGAATATTAATGCCATAATTAATTTATGCCCTAAATAGAATAGTGTGTGTGTTTGAAATGATATAGTATGTTCATGCTTATCCCACATATGTCAATATGTACAAATTTAAAAAAAATAACTATAGAATAATTTTTACATTATATACAGGAAAATGAAATGAAAATATTACATATCTTTTTATTTTTTTGTAGAGAGTTGGAAGAATAAGTTTGGATGAATACATTGGGATACTTTTTTAGCCATGTCAATATATCATAAACACAGATTTTAATAATTTGCCCTTTCTAATTTAAAATGGCAAAAATATGAACTCCTGCATTTACCTAAGGACTGGGAGAGAAGGTAAAAGAAAGAAATAACAATTCACAGAAATGCCTGAATATTAATCCCATTCCTTTACTGGTGTGCTTTGCACGTGTTCTCAGTCATGTCTGACTCTTTGCAACTCCATGGACTGTAACCCTAGCCACCAGGCTCCTCTGTCCATTGAATTCTCCAGGCAAGAATACTGGAGTTGATTGCCATTTCCTTTGCCAAGGGATTTTCCCAACTCTGGGATTGAACCGGCATCTCCTGCTTCTCCCACATTAGCAAGTGGATTCTTTACCACTGAGCCTCCTGGAAAGCCTCCTTTCCTTTGCAGCAAATGTACTATCTGGCTTGATGTTGGTGTAAATGCTTAGAGAATGTTCCCCAAGCACATTGGATGGTGTAGTGCTCCAACAGAGAGTTGTCTGCTGTTTTGAGAGCAGAGTTTGTTAATGCCTGCAAATTGACGCTATTCTCCAGTCTTGGATTATAAAGGGAAAGCAGATGTTCATGAGCAACTAACCCAAACACATTGAGAAAGGCTACACACATTTTCCCATTTCAATTACCATAATTTAATGCCTAAAATACATGCCCAAAACTTTTCATGGCAGAGGATTAGCACATCACCTTTAATGCAAACCAATTCCCCAAGTCTTCTGTAGGTATTGCTGACTTTCAGAGATAAATCACTACATTGAATAAGAGTTCAGTGTTCTGAAATGCCTTTGTTTGTATATTTTTGAAGATTACAAAGGTTTATTATCCAGTTATTTTCATTATCAAGTTCTTACAAGAGTTGTTTACTTTCTAATATTTATGTACTGTGATTTTTTTTTGTTGTTAATATTGAGCTGAGTTTTCTAGGCCATTTATCAAGCAATTACTATCATGTCTAGATAACTTATGCTTTTATTTCCAGAAGGTTGTCATTCAGTGGTAGAGACAGAAGTGGAATCAAGATTGAATGGTAGGAAGATCCTGAGCTCACCTTCTCCCATGGACACACTAAAGCTACAACTATATAACAGAACAACTCTCTCTCAGTTAATGACCTGAAAATTAGCAGAATACCTCTCCTACAATTAAGGACATAAAGAAGAAAAACATTACATTGGGAAGGGTTGAAGTGACAGAGATGTAATTTAGTCAGGACCCATACCTCCAGCATGGCAACCCACAAGTAAGAGGGGATGTTATAGACTCAGAGGTTATGCCTAAAATGTGAGGGGTTCAAACTCTACATTGTGCCCCTCAGTCACAGGAATCAGCATTTTGAAGTTGAACCCCCAAAACTGGCTTTGTAAACTACTAGGTTTTATGAAAGGGAGAGCCTGAGGGTTGTAGGAAACCAAGAATCTGCTTTTAAATGGTTTGCACACGAACTGACTTGTTTTGAGGTGCAGTGAAAAAGCAGCAGATTGAAATGCACCTGGTGCTCTAGCTGGCCTGCCAAAATCACCCTAGAATGCCCACTGGCACATCCCTGTCTCCAGTTTTAGTACTCTAACTGGTTGTCAGCCCCAGACACACCCAGGGAAAAGTTCTAGGCTGTACTTTGGGCTATGTCTAGACCACGACAAGGTGGTGACCCCCAGTGCACTCTGGGAAAAGCACTAGCCCACACCCATTACTACTTCAGCCCTTTAGCCAAAGCCACTGGGCACAGCAGTTTACATAGGAATATTCCTATTCAAGGCCGCACTTAAAGACTGGGAGAGGTAAGTTTTTTTGCCTAATTTTTAGAAACAAACATAGAAAGTCAAACAAAAATGAGACTATGGAAGAATTTGTTCCAAACAAAAGATAAAATCTAATAAAAAATATTAGTAACACAAAGATTAGTATATCACTTGATAAAGAATTCAAAGTAATGGTCATAAAGATGTTCACTGGGGAAAAATGGAGAAACACAGTGAGATTTTCCACAAACAGAAAATACAAGAAAGAACCAACCGGAACTGAAGAATATGGTAACTGAAGTTAAAAAAATACAGTAGAAAAAATGAGCAGTGATTAGATGATACAAAGGAACAGATCAGCAAACTATAAAACCTAGTAGTGGAAATCACACAAGCCAAAGAGAAAAAAATAATAAAGAATTTCTTAAATGCGAATAGCTTAAGAAACCTCTGAAATAACATTAAACACACTAACATTTGTATTGTACTTGAAAACCTATAAGATATTGATCAAATGAATCAAAATGTCATAAATAACTGGAAAGATACACAGTACTTTTGGATTAGAAAAAATAATACTTGTAAAATATCCATGCTACCCAATACAATCTGCATATTTAATGCAATCTCTACCAAAATACCAATGGCATTTTTTTAAATATATATTTTATTTTATTTTTTAACTTTACAATATTGTATTGGTTTTGCCATATATCAACATGAATCTGCCATAGGTATACACGTGTTCCCCATCCTGAACCCTCCCCCCTCCCCGTACCATCCCTCTGGGTTGTTCCAGTTTTCATTTTTCATAGAACTAGAAAAGTAATTAATTCAAAAATATGTCTGGAGACACAAAGACCTTGAATCACTAAAACAATCTTGGGAAATAAGAATAAACTTAGGGTCAGCACGCTCCCTGCTTTCAAACTGTATTTAGAAAGTTATAATAAGCAAAACAGCATTGTACTGGCAAAACAAACAAATAAAAAACAAGCCAAAAATTAAAAAACAGACACAAAGAACAATGGAACAGAAGAGAAAAAATATAATAAGCCCACACTTATATAGACAATTGAAAGAAAGGAGCCAATATAGAGTGCGGAAAAGACAGTTTCTTCAATAATTGGCATTGGGGAAACCGGACCACTCCAGGCAAAAGAATGAAACCGGGCTGCTTTCTTACAGCATAGACAAAAATAAACACAAAGCGGATTAAAAAATATAAGCAGTACCCTCTTTGACATCTGTCTTAGCAACATTTTTTTGTCTCTGTTTTCTCAGGCAAAGGCCAGAGAAGCAAGAATAAACCAATGGGACTACACCAAACTAAAAAGGTTTTTCATAGTGATGAAAACTATCAACAAAAAGTAAAGACCACCTACTGAATGAGAAAAACATTGGCAAACAATGTATTCAATAAATGGTTAATATCTAAAATATGCAATAAACATAAAATTCAACATAAAATAGAAACAGTTTAAAAATGGGCAGAGCACCTGAATAGACATTTTCCAAAGAAGACATTCAGATGGAAAACAGGCACATGCAAGAATGCTCAGCATCACCAAATATCAGGGAAATGAAAAATCATAATCACAAGGAAATGCCATCTCACACTTGTCAGAATGGCTACTATCCAGAATACAACACATGGTAAGTGTTAGCAAAAATGTAGAGAGAAGGGGATCTTCATGTATTTTTGGTAGAAATATAAATTGGTCCAGTCACTATTGAAAATAATATGCATGTTCCTTGGAAAATTAAAAATAGAACTACCATGTAATCCAGCAATTTCAAACCTGAACATTTACTCAAAGGAAACAAAAACACTAATTCAAAAAGATATAAGCACCCCAGTAAATATTGCAGCATTACTTGCAATAGCCAAAATACGGAAGCCACCTAAGTGTACATTGATAGATGAATGGACCTGTATGATGGAACATCACCGAGTCATAAAAAAGAATGGAATCTTGCCATTGTGACAATATGGATAGGCCTACAGGATATTATGCTAAGTAGAATAAGTCAGACAGAGAAAGACAATACTATATGATTTCACTTATATATAGAACCTGAAAAACAAAACAAGCAAACATAATAAAGTGGAAGAGCCTCATAGCTACAAAGAAAAAAACTTGTGCAGAGAGGTGGTGGCGGTGGGATGGATGAAAGAGATGAAGGGGATTAAGAAGTACAAGTGTCCAGTTATAAAATGAATAAGTCACATGGATGTAATGCAAAGCACAGATAATGTAGTCAATAGCTTCTAATCACTTGGTGTAGTGAAAGATGGTAATTAAATTCACTGTGGTGATCATTTTCAACATATAAAAATATTAGATCAGTATGTTGCACACCTGAAACTAATATAATATTATAAGTCAACTACAATGAAGATATTGAAAAATAATTGGCAGGGGCACCTCCTTTTAGAATATGTGCAATATGTTTTTATTTATATATTCTTTTTTTTCATAAACAGAAGATTTTTATTCTTGAGCAAGCAAAATGAAAATTCAGCAAACAAGTTAAAGAATCAAGATAAAGACCTCAGAGATGAAACAGGGATACAAACTATGTAACAATGAACATAAAACAAAATCCTCCCAACACTCAGGCAATTGCCCTGGTCCTGTGACAATATTTGTGTGTGTGTGTGTGTGTGTGTGTGTGTGTGTGTGTCAGTCGCTCAGTCATGTCCAACTCTTTGTGATACCATGGACTGTTAGCTCACCAGCCTCTTCTGTCCACGGAATTCTCCAGTCAAGAATATTGGAGTAAAAAAAAAAAAAAAAAGAATATTGGAGTAGGTTGCCATTCTTTTCTCTGGGGGAATCTTCCCAACCCAGTGATAGAATCTGGGTCTCCTTCATTCCAGGCAGATTCTGTACCATCTGAGCCATTAGGAAAACCGTGTTTTTAATATTTAAGAGCATGCAAAATATATTCTTAAGAATACTCTCAAATACGAACAGTTTAGTGCAAAAGGCAAAATAATTGATTTTTCTAAAATAAAAATCAAAAATATAATTACATTAAAATAGAAACACAAGTATTAATTACATTATGAGCAAAAACTATAAAGAACATGAAAATGTTCATGGCGGATTAGGTACAAACAATGTAAAAAGGAGCATAACTAACACATATGCCCATAAAGAAATGATATTGACCAAACCATTAATTCTTGAGTCACATATTATTTGATATTATGAAAAGTTTGTATTTCTCTTTTTGAGGGTTCATTTCTGTAGTTTATAAACATTTATTAATTTAAAACATTCTAAGTACCTAAGCTGATATAAAAAATGTTTTGACATAAAATTTACAGAATCACAAAACTTAGACCAAACCTTGATGTTCCCTCTCTAACACCCCAAACTGTAAAACTACTTATATTTGAAAAAGAGATTTATATTGTTCATAAATGCATTATTATATATTCATATAATATATCCATTGTAAACAAAGAACAATAGCACAAAAATCTTGCTGGTGTAAGAAAGAAATTATTTGGATTTTGGTCTACTTCCTTTCATGTAGTTTATGTTTTGTTTTCATTTATCTGTTGATCATTGGAAAATTCAAGAGATTTTTTTTATTTTATTATTATTATTTTTTTTACTTTACAATATTGTATTGGTTTTGCCAAATGGGATCTAATTAAAATTAAAAGCTTCTGCATAACAAAAGAGATTTTTAATACAAAATGACTTCATAGAGAAAATAATTGAACATTGCAAATTTGAAATGTAAGTCTTCTCTCCCTGACTTTGCATTCCTTAACACTACTTTTCACAACAAGGAGTGTAACCTGTATTCTTTCAATGAGATTCTACATATAAGCAGGCATAGTGTGTGTGTGTGTGTGTGTGTGTGTATGTGTGTCCATATGTACGAGTGTATGAGTGTGACCTAGTTGAATGAAGCTAGTTTTATATCTATATAAAAGAGATAAATAGTGGCATTATATACAGTATTTTCTTCACATTGTGCATTACATATTTAGATTTTTAGGTCCCTTAACAAAAGATATATGTTATTTTTAATAGACTGAAAATAGCTCTATTGTGTGCTCTAGAATAATTTAAATCACGATTCCATATTTTTAGAGATTTTTGGTTATTAACTTTCAGTGTTTTAAACTTTAAAATTTGATCAAACAGTCTCTGTGCATACATGTCAGTATATTTTTAGGTATATTTATGGAAGAGAAATTTCTGGGTCAAATAGAATAAACAAATAAAATTGCTATACAGTGTTAAGTTGTTCTTCAATTTTGAGACATTTATATCAATAGATCAGGGGCTTCCCGGATGGCTCAGTGGGTAAAGAATCCTCCTGCATTGCCACAGATACAGGAGACACGGGTTAGATCCCTGGGTCAGGAAGTCACTTGGAGGAGGAAATTGGCAACCCATTGCAGTATTCTTGCTTGAAAAATCCCATGGACAGAGGAGCCTGGTGGGCCACAGTCCAAAGGGTCTCAGAGAAGACACGACTGAGCGACTAAATATAGCCCATATCAATAGGTTACATATTTCACATCTCTTTGTTAACAAAAATATCTTTGCTTTTATTAAACAAATATTTTTAATTATGGTTTAATTTGTGTTTCTTAAAGACTCTGATGCTGGGAGGGATTGGGGGCAGGAGGAGAAGGGGACGACAGAGGATGAGATGGCTGGATGGCATCACTGACTCGATGGATGTGAATCTGAGTGAACTCCAGGAGTTGGTGATGGACAGGGAGTCCTGGCGTGCTGCGATTCATGGGGTTGCAAAGAGTCGGACATGACTGAGCAACTGAACTGAACTGAACTGACCTTAAGAGGTACATCATCTTCTCATTAACTGAGTAATTATTTGCCTGTTTCTGTGCATATGCAATTTGCCTGTATGAAGAGAATGAATGTCTACTGCTCAGTTTTCCAATAGAACATTCATTTGTTGCAAGAAAACTTTAAAGAAATTAGTCCTTTGTCAGTCACATTCTTTGCAAATATTTATTCCCAGTTTAATTGCTCATTTGTTTTTTGACTTTATTTGATTGTGCTCTGATCCCCTTTAAAAGAAGAATTCATTGACCCAACTGCTGTCTGTGTTGGGGGTAGGGGTCGGGGGTGGTAGGGGGATGGTGGTATTAGTTAAGAGTCTTTAGCTGAAGCAACTTAGCAGCAGTAGCAGCAGCAGCAGCTGCTGCTGCTGCTGCTGTGTCTCTTTAGCCGTGTCTGACTCTATGCGACCCCATAGACAGCAGCCCACCAGGCTCCCCCATCCCTGGGATTCTCCAAGCAAGAACACTGGAATGGGTTGCCGTTTCCTTCTCCAATGCATGAAAGTGAAAAGTGAAAATGAAGTCGCTCAGTCGTGTCCGACTCTTAGCGACCCCATGGACTGCAGCCTACCAGGCTCCTCTGTCCATGGGATTTTCCAGGCAAGAGTACTGGAGTGGGGTGCCATTGCCTTCTCCTAGCAGCAGCAGCAGTAGCTATCAGTTCCCTGAGAATTGCCTCAGTTTCAGTTTATTCACTCTCTGCAAGGTAACCCTTCCGGAATGGGCAATAACAAATGATTTATTCATTTTGGGATATAAAAATCCAGTATTTTAGCCTAATGTGAGGCAATCCTCACATTGGGCCTCTGTAGTTTTAGCTACAAAGGTCCTCATGGGATCAGCTGAGGCTGCCACTATGCTTGCCTTGCAATTCAGTTCTTCCCTCTGCCCTCCTTCGCTTCGCTCTTCTTTCTTCAACAGATATTGATCTCTAAGATATTCCTTAATAAACACCTTGCACACTAAATTCTGAATCAGAATTTGCCTCCCAAATAGTACAACCTATGCCCCCCAACACACAGCATTTACAGGCCCACAGCTGTGATTCCTTAATTATATCTTCTTTAATCCTATGTATGCTTCATCCATAGGTAAACTGACTCTTCACGGAGATCTGTGTCCATATATAACATTTTATATATGCTTTTACTAAATATTATCTATAAATAAGATAAATTATACATTAGTATAAACAAAGTAAACTATAAATATATAGTTTTTACTAAACTATATCTGTAAATAATGTAAAATATAATTTTGTACATTTTAAATTTTCTAAGAGTAGTATTGATATATATCACCACTTAATTTTTTTCACTAAATATTTTTAAGATTCAATTATTTTGACAAAAATGGTCTAGCTCATTCATTTTACCTGCTATAAGGTATTCCATCGTATAAAAATATCCACTGTCCTGCTGATTGTCATTTAAGTTGTTTTCTATTGTTCATTATCAGATATATTTTTCCTCATGCGTAAGCACATGAGTTTCTCTGTAGTACATATAACTAGGAATGGAAACTCTGTTCATGCAAATGAAAATTTTTAACATTACTGGAGAATTCCAAATTTGTCGTAAATGAAATTTTGCAAATATCCTAATTCTAAACATGTTCTTCAAATAATTTCTTGCTCATCCATGAGATAGGCAGTTGGATGGAAAACTCATCTCCCATTAAACTAGCTGCCAGTTCCACAGTGGGTGGAAGATGAATTTGTGACATTATCCCTATTAAAGTCAGAATCTTCCTCCCACTCTCTGAGGTAGGTCTTTGGAAAGACTTTAATTGTTTAATAATCAATTTTATAATATTCACTGCTTACCATTGAACTCTTTTTTTCTCTATTAACCTCATAACTCTCATGCTGTAATAAGTTTGAGGTTCTGGGCTATTTTTTCATAAGAATCATTAGCTTTTGTGCTAGGAAAGGCCTTCAGGCTATTTTGGTTCTCTTTGGATCTTAGAATTCAAGATATTTCTGCACTTGCTGACTTAAATTAAAACAAGGGGGCAAACAAACATTTCCAAATGTACCATTTACAACATTCAACGTGAAAGCAAGCAGAAACTGAATTTTGCATTGGTTCCCTTTACACTAAGCTTTACCTGGTCTTCATACTTTATCATTTCAGTGAGAGATCTTATCTAGAAGTCAAATGTGTTAGGAAAAAGTACTTATGATGTCTCTGTAGACTTTCTCACACCATTTCTGCTTTCTCTGCCATGTACAGCTTTTATTGAACCAAATCTCCTCTAACAAAGCAGCTCTTTCTCCCACTGTAGTTATTAACTATGAGAAATATAATATCTCTGCTTATGGCTGCTGCAACTGGAACAGTTTAGACTGTTTCTTAATGAAGGTTCAGATCCTTCCTACAAACAAACACGTATATTTCTAGAGAACTGGATGTCAGTGAAATTCCTCTGAAAAGAATGTAAAATGATGGAATAAGAAAGATGAATTTGAATCCTCTACTCAGTCTTTGTGTACATTCAGTTACGTTAATCAAACTTTTCAATTTTTCAATCGCTTTACCTGCAAAATGAAAATATTTTTATCTGTCAGTCTATTTGGAGGGTTAACGAGAAAAAACTCATGTAAAAAGTTCTGAGAGTCTCTGGAACACAGTAGGCTCTTAATAGCTTTATTTCTTACGTTTCTCTTGCATTTCTGAGACCATTCCTCATGTACTTTTAATGAAATGGTAAACACTTATTTGATTCAAAAGTATTTAAAATAGCAAAATATATGAAAATATTTCAAGTATCCAGTATTTCTTTGTAAATTAAAATTAACCATATTTAAATTGTTTATATCAGCATCAAATTATTTCATTTATTTTTTTATTTGTAGTCATTGTAGACTTGATAGCAATGTTAATATATGGCTTTGTCATATATAATAAACACTTTCATTTCTAACCCATGTTGATAATGATATTTCCAATATGCTGTCTCTCAATAGACTTACATTCTTACACTGTTCAGTTTGTCTCATATTGGGTCAAATATTTCTCTCACTAACTCTAGTAAGATTTCCTATTTTAAATCCTAAAAGATGATGCTGTTAAAAGGCTGCACGCAATATGCTAGAAAATTTGGAAAACTCAGCAGTGGCCACAGGACTGGAAGAGGTCAGTTTTCATTCCAATCCCAAAGAAAGACAACGCCAAAGAATGTTCAAACTACCACACAATTGCACTCATTTCACATGCTAGCAAAGAAATGCTCAAAATTCTACAAGCCAGGCTTCAACAGTATGTAAACAGAACTTCCAGATGTTCAAGTTGGATTTAGAAAAGGCAGAGGAACCAGAGATCAAATTGCCAATATCGGTTGGATCATAGAAAAAATAAGAGAATTCCAGAAAAGCATCTACTTCACTTCATTGACCATCCACACTGTCAAAACAGTGTGGATCACAGCAAAATGTGAAAAATTCTTCAAGAGGTGGGAATACTAGGCCACTTTACCTGCCTGCTAAGAAACCTGTATGCAGGTCAAGAAGCAACTGTTAGAACCAGACATGGAACAATGGATTGGTTCAAAATTGGGAAAGGAGTACGTCAAGGCTGTATATTGTCATCCTGCTTATGCAGATAAGATCCTGCTTATATGCATCCTGCTTATAAGACCACACTTATGCCAGAAATCAAAGAAGAACTAAAGAACCTCTTGATGAAGGTAAAAGAGGAGAGTAAAAAAGCTGGCTTAAAACTCAACATTCAAAAAACTAAGATCATGGCATCCGGTGCCATCACTTTATGGCAAATATATGGGGAACAATGGAAACAGTGCAGACTTTATTTTTGGGGGTTCCAAAATCACTGCAGATGGTAACTGCAGCCATGAAATTAAAAGACACTTGTTCCTTGGAAGAAAAGCTATGACAAACCTAGACAGCATTTTAAAAAGCTGAGACATTACTTTGAAAACAAAGTTCCATATAGTCAAGGCTATGGTTTTTCTAGCAGTCATGTACGGAAGTGAGAGTTGGACTGTAAAGAAGGCTGAGTGCTGAAAATCTGATGCTTTTTAACTGTTGGAGAAGACTCTTAATAGTCCCCTGAACTACAAGGAGATCAAACCAGTCAATCCTAAAGGGAATCAATCCTGAGTATTCATTAGAAGGACTGATGCTGAAGCTGAAGCTCTAGTAATTTGGCCACCTGATGTGAAAAGAGTCAACTCCTTAGAAAAGCCCCTGATGCTGGGAAAGAGTGAAGGCAGGAGGAGAAGGGGACAAGAGAGGATGAGATGGTTATATGGCATCAGTGACTCAATGGACATGAGTTTGAGCAAGCTCCAGGAGATAATGAAGAACAGGGAAGCCTGGGATGCTGCAGTCTATGAGGCCACAAAGAGTCAGACACAACTGAGCAACTGAACAAGCAAATACAAAATATATATATGTACTTTGCTATACACCTGAATTCACTTACTGTCACCTGAAACTAACACACTATAAGTCAGTTATATTTCAATTTTTTAAAAAGAAAAATAACCAGTTTAAAATGTTTTATCATTGTATTTAAAAGTGACTAGTGCCTACTGCTGGCCATTTCAAAGTGGACCATGAATTTATGAATATATGCTTTACTTCCATTTTGATAAAGCTTTTATGAATAACAATACTTTATATTCAGATTGTTCTCTCCATTGTAGAAAATAGAGCATAAAATCAAACAGGTAGTAACAAATGTATCCATGTTGTTGGAAAAAAAATGCTCTTAGGAATATGGCAAAAGAAATAGGTGCAAACTTTTATAAGGTTCATGGGAAAAAAGTAAAAGTAAAAAATCTACATTTTGTCATCTAAATGAACTACAAAAATGAGGAGGGGGCCAAGAATATATCACATTTGTAGATAAATGTTTCAAGAATAGGAATGCTTATATAATATTGAATATGACATGGACCACATCACCATTGTAAAACATATGTTCTTTGGAAGTAAGACAACTTAGACCCACTATATAGATAAAAGTAGCAAAAATTAGAATCACATGAGAGAAATGCTCAAAGTCTAAACTTTACCAGATCCATAATGGACTTGCAAATTGAAAATTAACACCTGTTCTGTGTCATTATCACTAGTAAAGTGCCAAGTGGAGACTTGTTTATATGTTGGGAGATGCTTTATTCTTCAAGGTCAGCTGCTAATATGTGTCATTTACATAAGTGTTTCTGTTAGCAATCTCATATTGATTTAGAAAAAATTAAAAATATGATTTATTTGCCAAGTTTTTCTACTAGAATAAATAGGGAAAATTACTTATCCAGAGTCACTGACCAAAAAATTCTCTTAGCTGTAATGTGATTACACTACTTCACAACAAAATGATGACAGATGTACAAATGATACCTAATTCCTCAGTCATGTCCAGGAGGAGTGTATAGGGTGCTGACCGTGAAACCAGCAAGGATGTTGAAAGAGTTATTTCTGTACTTTTCAGGAGGGATCAGAGTGAATATATGAGACTTATTGACCACACTTCTCCTCTGCAGATCAGAAATAAACTTCAAAGTATATTCTCAGGTTAAAACATTCAAAATAAAGGTCCAAAATCAATTTATTTCAAAATAACAATGTGTTTCCCATATAAGCCAATGACAAGTTAGAGACACATGAAGGGATAATAGAGATAAGCAAGAAAACGGATCTAGAAAGAGTGAAACAGGAAATCAAGGAGGCAGGTGTGTTGGAGGTAGTGATACACTTTGGTCTTTTGTATAATAAGGGCCCAGAGAATCACTGTTTAGATAGATATATAGTGATTATTTCACATGCTGATTAAGTAGAGAAAGCCTGAGAAGTAATTCCCAGTCCGAAATAGTTTAATTCTATCAGTTAAAGAGTCTCATGCATTTTCAGAGAAGGAATCCTTTGCTTTGATTAAATTTTAACCTTGTTAGAAATTGTGTTCACTTAAAAGTAGTCACTTCTGACATCTTAAAAGTTATTTAGTCCAAAGTAGAGTCACAACCTGAGCAAAGTATCTTTATTAAAGTTTAATGATTTTTAATATAGAAAACAATATAATTGCTGATATAGATATATAATCTTTTACTGATGATCAGAAAGCAAAGAATCATGGATAAACATTTATTAATTCACTTTATTCTTTCAAACTCTTTTTAACATCTAGCACAAGACAACATGACAGATATCTTGAGGGATGTAGACATATAAACTTTCTTTGTGAGACCTTGTCTCTTTGAGATCAATGATCATACATTGATGATACATACATCAATGATCATACATTGATGTCAAAGAGATCAGGTCTCACAAAGAAAGTGATACATATACCTGAACAATGACAGCTCAAGGTTGAAGGTTTTAAAAAACGAAATGAGTATGTGAATTCAGGGAAGATATAGAGTTTATGAGAAGGCTCAAACAAAAGGAAAATTTCAGCTGCGAAAATGATGGGTAAGCAGACTTTCAAAAGATTGCTTTTTTAGGACCACCAAGAGAACACCAAGGTAAAATGAGCAAAAGGAGGAAAGGGTAACATTTAGACATCAGGACACAGCTGAAGCCTGAAATAAGGGGCTGGCTATTACGAGTGCTCTCACTGTCCCCAACTCTCCCTCTAGGGGCCCCGAATCTCCTTTTCTGGCCAATACCCACTGTCCTCCTGCATTCTGCTCCTCTTTTTCTTTGAGAGATAATTCTGGTATTATTAACAGCCTGAATCTTAAGGTCAAATTTCCTTTTTCAAAACAGCCTCTCAGAAGTGAGAAACTTGGATGAACTAATCCAGCTCCCCAACCTACATTTTTTGGATATGGAGGGATATCTAAGAAGTTGACAAATGCCTTTATTGGTCATCAGCCCTTTTATTTAAGACTTGTGAAAGCAGTCAGGTTCAAATAGTAATAGTACAAATCATAGTTAAAACAGTCAGCCACAAATTTTGACTATTCTTTTGAAAAATTAACCAACTCAGAAGCAGCAGTGAGAAAACAGGTGTTGGATCAAGTAGATAAGTCAGAATGAGAGAGAGAGAGGGGGAACTTCTACTACTGAGTCACTACTGTTATATTATTCTAAAGCACCCTGTTTGCTTTCTTTGAGTCCCTTATGTTTAATACAATTTTGATTTCATGTGTTTATTTACTCCTTTTCTGCCAGGCTCTCTTATTAAATAGTAAACTCAATGAAAGCCAGTAATTGCTTATTTACCAATTATCAGAACATAGCATAGTGCCAGGAACATGAGTTTACCAATTACTTGTTAAGGGAATTATTTTTAATGAGGGCCTGTAATGGCTGTAAGGTTTGACCTCAAGACTAAGGCTGGTAGTGACACCTGAAAGTCTAGAGAAAGAAAGGGAATTACCATTTAACAATAATCTACTGCACATCTTTACTGTATAGTTTTAGCTTTCATGATCTTTACAAAGATATGCTAAGGATAAACGTTTCATCCATTTTTCCTTTTTTCTGGTGAACAAACTGAGCTTAGAGATCCAGAAAAATGTGTTACAAAATTATATCATGAATGAAAAGAGAAGCCATGATTCTAAGATTTTATACTCACCTTACACTGGCTAAAAATTTTAATTTAATTCCATAATTTTTTTGGTTTCCAGAGATTGTGCTCTGCTCAGTTGCTTCAGTCATGTCTGAATCTTTGCAACCCTATGGACTGTAGCCCACCAGACTCTTCTGACCATGGGATTCTCCAGGCAGAATACTGGAGTGGGTTGCCATGCCCACCTCCAGGGCATCTTCCTGACCTGGAGATCAAATCCACGTCTCTTGCAACTCCTGCATTGAAAGCAGATTCTTTACTCACTTAGCCACCTGAGAAGCCCCCTCAGGGACTAGTTCAAGGAAAATTTCAGGGTTGATAAAGTCAATTTCAGTAGATCAGAAAGAATTGGAAAGATGTGAGGCTAATAACACTGTTGTTGTTCGGTTGCCAATCGTGTCTGACCCTTTGAAACCCCATGAACTGCAGCATGCCAGGCCTTCCTGTCCCTCAACATCTCCTGGAGTTTGCCCAAGTTTGTGTGCATCAAATTGGTGATGCCATCCAAACATCTCATCCTCTGCTGCCCTCTTCTCCTGCCTTCAATCTTTCCCAACATTAGGGTCTTTTCTGATGAGTTGGCTTCTCACATCAGGTGGCCAAAGTACTGGAGCTTCAGTTTCAGCATCAGTCCTTCCAATGAATATTCAAGATTGACTGGTTTGATTTCCTTGCACTCCAAGGGTCTCTCAAGAGTCTTCTCCAGCAACCCAGTTTGAAAGCATCAATTCTTTGGTGATCTGCCTTTTTTATTGTCCAACTCTCAATCCGTACATGACTACTGGAAAGACCATAGCTTTGCCCATATGGACCTTTGTCAGCAAAGTGACGTCTTTGTTTTTTAATACACTGTCTAGTTTTGTCATAGCTTTCCTTCCAAGAAGCAATCGTCTTCTTATTTCATGGCTGCAGTTACCATCTGTAGTGATTTTAGAGCCCAAGGAGGGGAAATCTGTCACTGATTTCAACTTTTCCCCCTCTGTTTGCCATGAAGTAATGGTACAGGATGCCATGATCTTAGTTTTTTTTTGTTGTTGTTTATTTATTTTTATTTTTTTCTTAATTCAAAAACATTTTATTGCTAAAAAATGCTAACCATCATCTGAGTCTTCCGTGAGTCATTATCCTTTTGCAATAGTAACAGCATAGATCACTGATCACAGATGGAGGGCGGTTCCCTCCCACAGAAGAGGGAGGCGACATATGTATACCTATGGCTGATTCATGTTGATGTTTGGCAGAAACCAACACAATTCTGCAAAGCAGTTATCTTTCTGGTTTTTTTTTAGTATAAATGTATTTATTTTAATTGGAGGTTAATTACTTTACAATATTGTATTGGTTTTGCCATACATCAACATGAATCCGCCACAGGTATACACGTGTTCCCCATCCCGAACCCCCCTCCTGAAATTAGTTTTAATATTGAGTTTTAACCCAGCTTTTTCACTCTCTGGTGGCTCAGATAGTAATAACACTGTAATACTTATATGTTAGTTTGCATCACATGAAATTGCCATTTTTGTTTTCATCAAATCTGATTGATACTTGTGCTTTCACATAGTTTAACTTAATAAGTTTTTCCTTCCCTTTTTGTGACAAAATAGTATACCCATCTGTTATAAAATAGTGTCCTTATGAGATCCAAGCTATGACTTTAACAATTAAACTGAAGTAAACTAGAAAGAATTAAAAGAGTTATGTGTGTCAAGGACTGACAAGTAGAGATTCTGTGAGTCTCAAAAATCTGCTTATTAATGCCCCTAAGAATTTTTGCAAGGTATTCATAGTGAGGTGCCCTTAAATTAGGGTTTGAAGTTAAGAAAACAAACAAGTATATTTAAAAACTATATAATATATATTTATATATATATGTATATATATTTGAGAAGGAAATGGCAGTACACTCTAGTATTCTTGCCTGGAGAATTACATGGACAGAGGAGCCTGGTGGGCTACAGTCCATAAAGTTGCAAAGAGTCAGATATGACTGAAACAATTTAGCACACACACACACACACACACACACACACACACACATATATATATATATATATATAACATATTGTATATATAGTGTAAACTCTCATTTAAAACATATTATATATATATATATATATATATGAACATAATAATATAACAACTGCATTAAACTGTTCCATCAATATGTGTTAATTTTGTTGTAACATATTTTTTACTATTTATATTAATATATCTAGCTTCCCAGGTAGTACCAGTCATAAAGAACTTGCTTGCCAGTGCAGGAGAGGTAAGATATGCAGGTTCAATCCCTGAGTCAGGAAGATCCCCTGGAGGAGGACAAAAACCCACTCTAGTATTCCTGCCTGGAGAATCCCCATGGAGAGAGGAGCCTGGTGGGCCCAAAGAGTTGGACAGGACTGAAACAACAGCACGCATATGCACATATCTATATATACAAACAATAATAATTATACACATTACATTTTTCTAAAAGATAACACTTTTAAGAGAGGAATATTGTAATTGTACATTTCATTTTTTAAAATTTGTTGAATTGACAGCATTTGAAGGGCATTGGGAAGATTTCTATATTTAAATGACATTTGTAGATTGCTATCCTTTTTTTTTTTTTGCCATCTCCTATTTCTATCACACTGATAACTGTAGCTAAAAAAATAAGAGGAGAAAGAAGTGTGGAAAAAATACCTAAACTTTGAAAGCATATTTCAATTCAATTATGTGCTTATAACTGTTCAGTTGTGGGTATTAAAGAATGTCTGCCACTTACTATCATGTATTCTTTTTCACTTAAAGCTACAAAGTCTCAACAAAACATTCTCATTAAATTACAACACACTTTGGATCATTTCTTCATTGGTTTGAAATGAAACTAAGAAAAAATGATATGTTAGAAGTCAAGCATTAGCACTGTCATATCAGATATCTCTCTAAAAGGATTTTTTTTTTTCAATTTGGGGGAAATTTTTAGATATACAGAAAAATGCATAGATAGTACAAAGTTCATGTATACACTTTATTCAACTTTACTCATTTTCTGTCCCTTAAGATTACTGTGGTACAAACTAAGTTTTGTCAAATCTAATAAATCAACATTGGTAACGACTAGTAACAAAGGTCCAGATCTTATTTAGATTTCACTGGTCTTCCCACCAGTACCCTCTTTCTATTACAGATTCGAGCCCCGGATACCACACTGTATTTATTAATCTTGCTTTTATTAAGCCATCTCGTCTGGCCTATAACAGTTTCTGCTTGTTTTTCAAGACCTTGACCTTCTTGAGAATTGCTATCCAGATACCCTATAGAATGCCCTCCATTCTAGATTTGTCTAATATTTTTCTCATGAATAAATTGTTATTTTTTTGTAAAGAGTCTCAAAGAAATGAAGTACTTTTCTCATCACATATCAGGATGTACATGATATACACATGATGTCACTGGTTAAGATATTTGCCAAGTTTCTGCCTTATAAAGTTAGTTTTTTCATTTATAAGCTTGACTACCTGAAAGCACATTCTATGCTTAATCCACTGCTAATGAGGGGGATCAAAACCTGTCATTGTCACACATTTATTTCTAGCAAAACTATCCTGTATCTGACTTGGAAAGAAATTCAGATCCATCTTAATTTCAGCATCCCATGTGAATACATATATATGTAGGGGAGAGGGGTGCTTCCCAGGTGGCACTATTGGTAAAGAACCCACCTGCCAATGCAGGAGACATAGAAGATGCAGGTTGGATTCCTGGGGCTGGAAGATTCCTGGAGCAAGGCACAGCAACCCACAAGTGCCCTTGACTGGAGAATCCCATGGATAGAGTAACCTGGTAAGTTACACTCCCTAGGGTCGCAAAGAGTCAGACATGACTGAAGCGACTTAGAATGAAAGCACACGTGTGTGTAACACACACACACACATTCACACACCTTTATTGTTCCTTAAGACCACCACAGAGACAAAGCTACAAATCATTTGTGGAGTACATGCTTCTTTTAAAAAATATTTGTGTCTACCACAGAAACCAAGAATATTACACCTAGGGAAAAAACAGAGACTAAATTAAGAATGTAAATTCCCCCTCACATTTCAGCTTTTCAGTTAAAGAAAATTGTGTGTTGTGAGAAATATGGAGGCCAAGGATCATTCATTCCCTGAGAAATTTTTTCTGGAAATGCTTTCCCCAGTCCAGTGAGGTCTTCTCCTCTGCACCTCAACACCCTGTATGCACTAAACCCCAGCACCCTCCATATTCTTCTGGAATCACAAGTGTTCTATTTCATTAAGGAAACTCTGAGCTCCTAGAGGGTTTCATTCATCTCTCTGCCTAGGGCCGGACATATGGCAAATATTTAATTGAATTTGTGTTCACTGAAAAGAGGAACAAACATCCAATAAAATTTCTGCTAGAAAAAATTTTACTCAGCACTACTATTTATGTGGATATTCAATGTCTTTATAGAAGTTTGTTATACAATTTTATCTTCCTAAAACACAATGATTAAGCTTGCCATTGCAACACATCTGACTCTAATAACATCTGCCCAGGATATTTTAACTCTCTGGCAGTGAGGACTATCTCTTCTTAATGTCCCACTGACTTTCTCCTAACTTAAAGCCTAGATTTCAGCTCTCAGCCTGCATCTATTTCAGTTATTCTCCATTGTCTGAAAATTAATGCACAGCAGCCATGTTAGGTGCAATGAATCCACCTTTAGTTTTCTCTGTTCCTCTGCAGGAATCTCATTAACCCTCTGTCTCTGTGAAGTCAGTAACTGCAGGAAGCTTCCGCTGCAGATCAAAGTTCATTCAAGCCTATTAGCTTGTCTTTGTTTGTTTCCATCTTGAAGAGACACCGATTTTGTCTTCACTTGTTTTCCACCCACTGAGAGTGCTGATATTAAATATTCAATCTTTTCCTTAGAAGTTTATGTTATTATGTTATAATTTGTATCATACTGGAACACTATTAACAATAAGTATCTTTTCTGTAAATAAATTTCAAAACTGAATATCTAATATGTAGTAGCTCATTTAGATGCAGAATGTTAAGAGGTGTACAGATCTTAAATTTCATGTGATCCATCTCCCAACTAATGATTGCCTACATTTATAATATCCCAGAAAAATACCGGGGCATTTAGAATGTCAAAAATGAAAACTGTCTAAAAGGTGCTGTTCTTATTCTATAGGAGGAGAAAATCAATAATTTTAACATGTGCTAAAAAATAATATTACTGGTTGCATAGAGATATAGCTAAAGTATAACACATTGTATGAGGTTGAAAAATTCACAATGTAAAAGAGAGGCAATGATGTGGAAAAATTTTTTTAAAAATCCAACAATAATATGCTCTGAGTGCCTGGTGACCTAAGGATGGAAGTTTGTGACACTGTAGAGGAAAAAGGAATCAAAACCATCCCCAAGAAAAGAAATGCAAAAAAGCAAAATGGCTGTCTGAGGAGGCCTTACAAATAGCTGTGAAAAGAAGGGAAGTGAAAAGCAAAGGAGAAAAGGAAAGATATAATCATTTGAATGCAGAGTTCCAAAGAATAGCAAGGAGAGATAAGAAAGCCTTCCTCAGCGATCAATGCAAAGAAATAGAGGAAAACAACAGAATGGGAAAGACTAGAGATCTCTTCAAGAAAAAATTAGAGATACCAAGGGAACATTTCATACAAAGATGGGCACCATACAGGATAGAAACAGTATAGACCTAACAGAAGCAGAAGACATTAAGAACAGGTGGCAAGAATATACAGAAGAACTATACAAAAAAGATCTTAATGACCCAGATAATCACAATGGTGTGATCACTCACCTAGAGTCAGACATCCTAGAATGCAAAGTCAAGTGGGCCTTAGGAAGCATCACTATGAACAAAGCCAGTGGAGGTGATGATATTCCAGTTGAGCTATTTCAAATCCTGAAAGATGATGCTGTGAAAGTGCTGCACTCAATATGCCAGCAAATTTGGAAAACTCAGCAGTGGCCACAGGACTGGAAAAGGTCAGTTTTCATTCCAATCCCAAAGAAAGGCAATGCCAAAGAATGCTTAAACTACCGCACATTTGCACTCATCTCACAAGCTAGTAAACTGATGCTTAAAATTCTCCAAGCCAGGCTTCAGCAATATGTGAACCATGAACTTCCAGATATTCAAGCTGGTTTTAGAAAAGGTGGAGGAACCAGAGATCAAATTGCCAACCTCCACTGGATCATGGAAAAAGCAAGAGAGTTCCAGAAAAAAACCCATCTATTTCTGCTTTATTGACTATGCCGAAGCCTTTGACTGTGTGGATCACAACAAACTATGGAAAATTCTGAAAGAGATGGGAATACCAGACCACCTGACCTGCCTCTTGAGAAACCTGTATGCAGGTCAGGAAGCCACAGTTAGAAGTGGACATGGAACAACAGACTGGTTCCAAATAGGAAAAGGAGTTCGTCAAGGCTGTATATTGTCACCCTGCTTATTTAACTTATATGCAGAGTACATCATAAGAAACGCTGGACTGGAAGAAGCACAAGCTGGAATCAAGATTGCTGGGAGAAATATCAATAACCTCAGATATGCAGATGACACCACCCTTATGGCAGAAAGTGAAGAAGAACTAAAGGGCCTCTTGATGAAAGTGAAAGTGGAGAGTGAAAAAGTTGGCTTAAAGCTCCACATTCAGAAAACTAAGGTCATGGCATCCGGTTCCACCACTTCATAGGAAATAGATGGGGAAACAGTGGCTGATTTTATTTTGGGGGGCTCCAAAATCACTGTGGATAGTGATTGCAGCCATGAAATTAAAAGATGCTTACTCCTTGGAAGGAAAGTTATGACCAACCTAGACAGCATATTAAAAAGCAGACATTACTTTGCCAACAAAGGTCTGTCTAGTCAAGGCTATGGTTTTTCCAGTGGTCATGTATGGATGTGAGAGTTGGACTATAAAGAAAGTTGAGTACTGAAGAATTGATGCTTTTGAAGTGTGGTGTTGGAGAAGACTCTTGAGAGTCCCTTGGACTGCAAGGAGATCCAACCAGTCTATCCTAAAGGAGATCTGTCTTGGGTGTTCATTGGAAGGACTGATGTTGAAGCTGAAACTCTAATACTTTGATGCAAAGAGCTAATTCATTGTAAATGACCCTGATGCTGGGAAAGATTGAGGGCAGGAGGAGAAGGGGACGACAGAGGATGAGATGCCTGGATGGCATCACTGGCTCAATGGACATGGGTTTGGGTGGACTCCAGGAGTTGGTGATGGACAGGGAGGCCTGGCGTGCTGCAGTTCATGGGGTCACAAGGAGTCAGACACAACTTAGTGACTGACCTGAACTGAATATGATATGATATGATCCAAATGTTCAGGTTTCATCAGATTGTTGTAACATTTGCATTAATATACAATTAGTTGTGACTACATATTTTTCCCAAAACATATGAACCAAATAATAACCCAAGATGATGAAGTTACCAAAAGATGGTAGGCCTCAAGAGCATGGAGACAACTGACGTATAAAGGATTCACAACAAGGGCTGAAATTGCTGCCTGTCCTTGGAATCGAAGCAGCCAAAATTCACAAAGTGGAAAGCTGACATCCCACAGCTTTCTGGCTTACATTATCTACATCCCAATGATCTTCATGGTTTGGGTCAGATGCCAACTCTGTTTTGTTGATCAGCAATGACAAAAGGTTGGGGTTACTTAGCAAAACACGGATAATTATGATAAACCATTGTGTGTGCAGGAAGAAATTAAGGGCATTATTTTGAGCTGGGGAGATCCTCAAAGAAGAGATTTCTGCAATATTGAAATTACAATGGCACTTGATGCCTCTGACTGGATCAAACTTTGGCCCCTTATAAATTTCCTCTGTCCTAGATGATTTCCAACCCTCACCTCCAGAAGTGCCTTATTTCTATACATGTAAAATGTATGATTCCTGTTGTATACTCAAGTCATCCAAACAAGGATTTTGTGACCAGTGACCTTTACAGCTCCATAAAAGTGCCAACCACAATTGTCTTTACTTAGCAGTTCTCTATTGCTGAGCCCCCATCCCTCACACAAACTTAATTTTCATTAAGTTGAAGTTGTCGCACCGTTATTGATGTTAGCACTAGCCAAGCAGAGATATAACAGTTTTGGCCCTGGTACTAATACAGAGGTTGGGCTCGAATGAGACCAAGGCATTTCCACTGGCCCCTCTCTGTACAGATTTCTGCTTGTTTATCTGACTACTAATTCTCTCATGAAATGTAAAGGAGAATTTTCCCTCCCAACTTGTTTTCTCTTTCAGGAAAAGGGTACAGCAATTGGTTTAAAAACAGACATTATCATGTATACCATACATGTTTCAATCATGCCCAACTCTTTGCAACCTTAGGGACTGTAGCCCACCAGGGTACTCTGTCCATGGGATTCTCCAGGCAAGAATACTGGAGTGGATTGCCATGCCTTCCTCCAAGGGATCTTCCTGACCCAGGGATTGAACCCACGTCTCTTATCTCTCCTGCATTGGTAGGCAGGTTCTTTACCACTAGCATCACCTAGTGAGCCCCCATGTTTAATGTATTTAGCCTTTTATTTTTCTGTTCTCAGTGTGATATTATCTCCAGAAACATTATTGCCTCCCAATATAGGAGATGAAATGTTGCATAATTCCATAAGATGGATGGACCCATGGTGTTTTATATATTGTTTATCTATCTCTTTCTCTGGCTTCTGTGATTACTATAAATATTGAATGAGATAGTGAATATGAAAGTGCTTCAAATTTATTGAGTTACATAATCATAATTATTTATTATAAGAAATATACTGTGAAGATCATAGTTTCTTTGTGCACATCTAATCACTCAATTTTTCTTTCTAATATTAGATTAAAATGTGTTTTTCCCCTGTTTTGTTAGAAGCTATTGATAATGCTTCCTTCAGAAAAATGTGTGCTAATTCTCAGAAAGGAAATTTCTAGGGAGTAGGATCCTCAACATTCCTCAAAGCTCAAGAAAATATTTACATTTGAATTTTACTTCTTTCTCCCAGATCTTTCCATCAACGTTCATGTCTCTCAATTAATTGCTAACCAGAATAAATTTTTCATTATCCATCTCTCTGAACTAGGCATGGGATGCCCCTTAGTCTTTCAAGACCATGAAACATTTTTTTCCCCAATAAAATTCTGGAAAAGTACACAAGACGGAAAATACAAAATCAGATAATTCATAAATGTTTTTAATACCATTAGTAATAAGTGATATCTTTACTCTATGATTAGGAAAAAAATGTAATATTTAATGTTGGCAAGTGTGTATGAGGCTACAATCACCTATTTGTTGGAATGTAAATGTATTCAATCTTTTCACAAACCATCTAGGAAAGATGTGTCAAAGGCTTCTATAATGTGTATTGTTTTGAACCAACCCACAACTTTCTCTTAGGGAAAACTATCCAAAATCCAGGCAAAAGTATACAGCATTACATTATTTCTGTGGCAAAAATTTTATAAATGAAATTCAATCTTAAATGATAGAGGAATAATTAAATATTCATATTTAATCCATATAATAAAACAGCATCCAAACGTTAGGTGTTTAAAAGGCATTTCAATGAGATATGCCTTTTTCTCCATTCCTGTCAATGAATCCACCTCTCTGAATGGAGGGGAAAAAAAAAGGTAAATATACTTTGCATCTGAGGTGAATGTTCACCAAAAGGTGGCCTAGCTGAGGAGGATCTTAATAATCAAGTGGCTAAAGAACACATACTGTGGTTATCAGTCAGCCCCTTCCACTGCTACTCCAGACATCATCCAGGGAGCTTAAGGACAAAGTGGCAGGGAGGCAGGTTATGCCTGTGCTCAGCAACATGGACTTGCAATTACCAAACCTGACCTGACTATGCCTACCGCAGAGTGCTAATCTGTCAGCAGGAGAGATGGGCATTGATCCCTGATATGGTACCATTGTCTGAATAATCAGCCAGCTCTCTGGTGGAAGATTGACTAAATTGGACCACTGCTATCATGGAAAGGAAGCATTTTGTTCTTACTGAAATAGACACCTACACTGTATTGGTATTTGTCTCTCTGCATGTGATGCTTCTGCCAAAACCATTTGTGGACTTTACAGAATACCATACTCACTGTCATGATATTCTACAAAGCATTACTTCTGATGAAGACAATTTCTTCACACCAAAATAAGTGTGGCAATGGGCCCATGCTCATGAAATTGATTGATTCCCCACCATCCTGGCTTGACTGAATGGTGGAATGCCGTTTTTCAAGACTCAAAACTGTTAATGGGTCCATCAATACTTGTTCCTCAGGCACAATCTTTAATCACAAGAATTTCTACATCCTCTCATTAGCTAAGGACAGACCTGACATGAATATTTGAAAGAATGTGCAACACAGAAAGGTATACCTTCTAAGAATTGCTAAATTTATTAATTCTCTTCATTAATTAGGCTACTTACACCAGGCATCCTACTTTCTGAGCTGTACTACTCAGAAATACTGTACTCTGTACTACTCAGAATAGCACTTAGCAATAAATCAGCCTCTGGTAGAAATCCCTGTGGGCTTTACTTGTTTGAGCTTTTAATTAAATTGCTGAAAGCAAACAATAATCCCCATCGTATAATACGAGGCTGTTCATTCCATAAAACAATGAATCTAGCTTCTGCTTTTAACTGAAAATCATCCCTCTACACTAGAATGTTTTTCAGTTCTTTTATTCTCACAAAATAATGGTAAAGAGATGTTTTCCTGATGAAATTCCATTACAAAAGTGAGAATCTAAAAGATGAATTTTTTCTTGGAAAATATTATAAAGTTTTACTTTTACCTGAATCCAAGTCTCTAGGTTCAAGTGTTATATCCCCAAATGACCTGAATTTTTTGTTGTTCTCATTATTTGCACTTTCCATTTGAATAACAGACAAAATTTAAAAATTGAATGAATAATTCCTGAAAAAGTGATACAGACTTGAAATCTGAATACTCATGCAAAGCACAACACTTGATTGAGCTGAAATATTTTTTGTTTTAATATGGCTGAATGTATTATGGGTTTCCAAGGCAGTAGAGTGGTAAAGAATCTATGTGCAATGCAAGAGATGCAGGAGACATGGGTTCAATCCCTGGGTCAGGAAGATCCCCTGGAGGGCCACTTATAGTCCATGATTGGCAAAGAGGCACACACAACTGAATGACTGAGCATACACACAAAAGTATCACACAGAATACCAAATATGATCAATATACCAGATCTTTAAATGAATAAGTGAAAATTTTTCAGCATGGAAATCATGTATCAGGTTTGACTACATTAGCCTTTTATTATGTGGCACCTTCTTTCATACATTCATGTCAAGTTTGTCCTCATGTAATGTGAGGTTGGAAGTTCTTGGAATTAAACCTTGTGCTAGAGGAACAAGTGTAGATAGGCCTATTAACAATAAAAAGGCACACTAAAGAGCCTTCTTTTCCCCACAGGCCCGTCCCCAAGGTGGGTACTGACAAAGTTGTATAGCTCTTCCTGTTTAAGATATTTCTTATTGATAATATTTCAGAGAACTGTTGGAAGTTTATTTTAAAAGAAAAAACAAATACTATTAATTTCAAATAAATACATCTATAAAATGAATATTTAAATTGTGTGTAGTTACTAATTTATTCAACATTATCTCTTCCAGGCCTAAATCAGACAGTATTCTCAATACTATACAAGCATACCTCTATAACAATAAGGCAAATAAATATTAAAAATAAAGCCTTAAAATAAAAAAAGTACAAAACCTAAGTAAATTACAGAAGAATAAACTGACAAAACACAGGACAAAAACATTTAATGAGACAAAGACATTTTAATGATATAGATACTATTCAAAATAAACAACCATTATATCTCAAACAACTAGCATAAAATATTCTTAAAGAAAAAATGTAATACGTTAAAAAAATAAACTATTGAGAGAAACAAAATAGCACTAGGAGGTTTTAATTTCCTTTTTTCAGTGGATAAAACAATTAAATAACACACATATATAAACACAGATACATGTGCATGTGTGTGTATGCATATGTATGTGAATCTCTAAACATATATTCAAACTTTACTCAGGAAAAAGTAATTCCTCACATTTATTTTTAAGTGTATTCATTTATTCCACAAATATTTTTGTCACGTAGTATGTGCCAGTGATTTTTGGCCCTAGAAAAGAAGTGTTGAAGAAGAGAGATGAGTTAATTACCTACGTGAAGCTTTAACTCCAGTTGAAGTAAAGGACAGTATTGGAAAGGACAGATACCAGGGATTAGATCTGATAGACAAAGTGCCTGAAGAACTATGGATGGAGGTTTGTGACATCATACAAAAGGCAGTGACCAAGACAGTCCCCAAGAAAAAGAAATTCAAAAAGGCAAAATAGTTGCCTGAGGAGGCCTTACAAACAGCTGAGAAAAGAAAAGAAGCTAAAGGCAAAGGAGAAAAGGAAAGATATACCCCTTTGAATGTAGAGTTCCAAAAAACAGCAAGGAGAGATAAGAAAGCCTTCCTCAGTGATCAATGAAAAGAAATAGAGGAAAACAGTAGAATGGGAAAGACTTGAGATCTCACCAAGAAAATTAGAGATACCAAGGGATTATTTCATGCAAAAATGGGCACAATAAAAGACAGGTGTGGTACGGACCTAACAGAAGAAGAAGATATTAAGAAGGGGTGGTAGGAATATACAGAAGAACTATATTAAAAAGATCTTAATGAGCCAGGTAACCATGATGGTGTTATCACTCACCTAGAGCCAGACATCTTGGAATGTGAAGTCAAGTGGGCCTTAGGAAGCACCACTATGAGCAAAGTCAGTGGAGCTGATGCAATTCCAGTTGAGCTATTTCAAATCCTAAAAAATGATGCTGTGAATGTGCTGCACTCTATATGCCAGAAAATTTGGAAAATCAGCAGTGGCCACAGGACTGGAAAAGGTCAGTTTTCATTCCAATCCCAAAGAAAGGCAATGCCAAAGAATGTTCAAGCTACCACACATCTGCACTCATCTCACATGCTTGCATAGTATAGCACAAAATTCTTGAAGTGAGGCTTCAGCAGTATGTGAACCATGAACTTCCAGATGTACAAGCTGGATTTAGAAAAGGCAGAGGAAAGAGAGATCAAATTGCCAACATCCAGTGGATCATCAAAAATGCAAGAGAGTTCAAGAAAAACATCTACTTCTGCTTTATAGACTATGCCAAAGCCTTTGACTGTGTGGGTCACAGCAAACTGTGGAAAATTCTTCAAGAGACGGGAATACCAGACCACCTTACCTGCCTCCTAAGAAATATGTATGCAGGTCAAAGAACAACAGTTAGAACTGTACATGGAACAACAGACTGGTTCCAAATTGGGAAAAGAGTACCTTAAGGCTGTTTATTGTCACCCTGTTTATTAAACTTCTATGCAGAGTACATCATGTGAAACGCTGAGTTGGATGAAGCACAAACTGGAATCAAAATTGCTGGTAGAAATATCAATAACCTCAGCTACACAGATGGCATCATGCTTATGGCAGAAAGCAAAGAACTAAAGAGCCTCTTGATGAAAGTGAAAGAGGAGAGTGAAAAAGCTGGCTTAAAACTCAACAGTCAAAAGACTAAGATCCTGGCATCCAATTCCATCAGTTCAGTTCAGTCGCTCAGTTGTGTCTGACTCTTTCCAACCCCATGAATCACAGCACACCAGGCATCCCTGTCCATCACCAACTCCCAGAGTTCACTCAAACTCATGTCCATTGAGTCGCTGATGCCATCCAGCCATCTCATCCTCTGTCGTTCCCTTCTCCATCTGCCCCCAATCCCTTCCAGCGTCAGGGTCTTTTCCAATGAGTCAACTCTTCACATGAGGTGGCCAAAGTATTGGAGTTTCAGCTTTAGCATTAGTCCTTCCAAAAAACACCAGTTCCATCTCTTCATGGCAAATAGATAGGCAAATAGTGGATATAGTGAAAGATTTTATTTTGAGGGGCTCCAAAATCAATGCTGATGGTGATTGCAGCCATGAAATTAAAAGACACTTTCTCCTGGAAGAAAAGCTATGACTAATATAGACAGGACATTAAAAAGTAGGGACATTACTTTGTTGTCAAAGGTCTGTCTAGTCAAAGCTATGATTTTTCCAGTAGTCATGTATGGATTGAGAGTTGGACTATAAAGAAAGCTGAGCACCAAAGAATTGATGTTTTTGAACTGTGGTGTTGGAGAAGACTCTTGAGAGTCCCTTGGACTGCACAGACATCCAACCAGTCAATCGTAAAGGAAATTAGTCCTGAATATTCATTGGTAGGACTGATGCTGAAGCTGAAACTCCAATACTTTGGCCACCTGACGTGAAGAACTGACTCATTTGAAAAGACCCTGATGCTGGGAAGGATTGCAGGCAGGAGGAGAAGGGGACAACATAGGATGAGATGGTTGGATGGTGTCACTGACTCAATGCACATGACTTTGAGCAAGCTCCAAGAGTTGGTGATGGACAGGGAAGCCTGGCATGCTGTAGTCCATGGGGTTGCAAAGAGTCAGACATGACTGAGAGACTGAACTGAACTGAAGAAGTAAACAAGTTAATAAATGAAATTATGGAAGGGAAGAGATCAAGATGGCTGAGTAGAAGAATGTGGAGCTCACCTCCCTAACATATATTAAAAATACACCTTCATGTGGAACAATTCTTACAGAATACTAACTGAAGCCGATTAGATGATCTCTCATACAATTAAAGGTGCAACTACAAGAAAGATTCTTAAGTAACTGTGTAGGATGAAATGGGGGTTGGGGTAGGATTGGGAATGGTTCCTGTGTCCCTGTATTTATAAAGGAGGAACCGTTCCTTCACCTGGAAATCTCCTTTGCTAGCTGGCAGGTTCACTCAGACAGATAGGGAGGTGCAGTGGCCTGATATTTGCTAAAGAGAGAGAGGAGCTGGCATGCTATCAGGAAGGGTAGAGAAGGACCAGCACAGATGAGTCCTTTTCATGTCATCACAGTTCTCAGTCTAGGACATACACCTGCTGGTTGCTCAGCTTGTGGATGATGAAACTTGGACTTTAGAGGACAGAACTAGAGAGGGGACTGTGTGGAGAGAGCCCAAAGGGGCAGGACTGTGGTCTGTGCCACAATCAGGAGTGCATGCAGGATGGAGCACAGGTCTGCCACAGGTCTGCCATTCTCAACACTCAAAAGTTGGGGTGTATGTCTGCCATTGGAGATGGTCAGCATGCTCAGGCAGGGTGTGGCTCCAGCTGAGGTAGGCTTTGAGAGTACACATGTGCTAGAGGCAAGGTTAACATCTTAGCTAATTACTAGGGCTCCTGCTGCAGGGGTGGTTCCAGGGACAGTACCAGGAGCAATGGACTTTGTGGGTGAGGCATTTGGTGACGGGTGGGGTCACAGAGATACATGTCCGGGGAGACAGTTCCTGGGGAGGAATATTCAGCAGAATATTTTCCAGTGGGAGTGCTCTGGCCCTGCCTACCTCACACTACAGCTTAGGGATTTAACCCATGTCTTTTGTGTCTCCTGCATTTGTAGATGAGTTCTTTACCACTAGCACCATCTGAGAAGCCTGTATATGTGTACATATACACATATATGAGTATCCAATATTTTGTTCAGTTCTCTTGTCATTCCACTTGGAAGGCATCCAATCTTAAAAGGTGGTTTATGAGGCAACCTCTTGGTAATACTCAATATCTTAATATATCTAGCAGGAGGATTCTCTAGGGACTACACTTGTTTCCACCATGAGAAAAATTTCCAAGCACATAGAAGATAGTCACCCAAAGAAAACTGGGATATTTTTAGGAATGTGCTATGGATGATGAGGGCCAAATATAGCCAGTGTTCATTCTGCCTTTCCTTTATGCTGTCTTACATTCCTTTTTTCCTGCTCTTACAGTGTTCACTATGCTCCCATCTAAAATAACGGAGCTAATCTTCAACCATAAAAACATCTGTTGCTTTTCAAAATGAGATAAGTCTCAACTTTACTACAGTGAATTCATGTCTAGAAGCTGTTTGTTCCTCTTCTACTTTTGATCCAGTTCATTTTGTTTTTCTTCATTCTGTGAGTGAAGTGTAAGTGCTTGAATAACCAGCAGTATATCTCAGATGCAATAGAAAGAAGGGAAATTGAGAAATAAAATCAGTCAAAATATGTATAAATATAAATGACTGGACAAGAGAAAAAATAGATTTGGCCTGATATACTAATGTTACATGTAACATTAAGTATATTAATATATTAGTATATCAAGTATATTAATATATAAGTATATTAGTATATACTAACATACTTATGTTACACAATAGATATTTGTAGCTTTTTAAAAAATAATTTTCATACTTTACCACCATTGCATTATAGTCTTGCCTTTGGCCCCATTTCCTATTCATCATTTCTCTTATCTCATAAGGCTGACTCCTCTATTTCATTCAGAACTCTGTTTAAATGTTACTTCCCCAGATGGTCTTCCTTGGTCATCTTTTCAAAAACTAGATTTCCTACTGGTGTTTATTTCTTACCCTACTCTTCTTTACCTTCAAATTATTCAGTACTAACAGAGATCATATTGTATGTTTATGCTTTTCACTTTGTCCAATTAAAATGTAAATTCAATAAAAATTAAAAAAAGAATTCTCAGATTCACAACTGAATTCAAATTGTCAAGCACCATGGTTTCCAAAATGTGGCCCTTAGAAGCAGAAATGTTAGCATCAAACATAGAACTTGTTAAAAACATACACTATTGAGTCCCATCTCAGACCTACTAATTTAGAGACTTGAGGTAGGCTCAGCAATGTGTCCTTTAAGAAGACCTACACGTGATTCTGATGTACTCTTTTTTTGAATCACCATTTTCATTTTTATTTTTATTTTATATTGGCTTATTGCAGTACCCAAGAAATGGAAACAACCTAAGTGTCTATCAACAGATGAATGGATAAAGTAGATGTGGTACATATACACAATGGAGTATTACTGAACCATTAGAATGAATGAAATAATGCCATTTGTAGCAAAATGGATGGACTTGAAGATTATCATACTAAGTGAAGTATGTTATAAAAAGACAAACATCTGATGTATTCTTTAAGTTTCAAGCAAGTACTTTGCAAACTTCTGTCATAGTATTGTGTGAAGAAGTGAAGTGAAGTGAAGTCGCTCGGTCGTGTCCAACTCTTTGCGACCCCGTGGACTGTAGCCTACTACTCTCCTCCATCCATGGGATTTTCCAGGCAAGAGTACTGGAGTGGGTTGCCATTTCCTTCTCCAGAGGATCTTCCTAACCTAGGGATCAAACCCAGGTCTCCCGCACTGTAGGCAGACGCTTTACTGTCTGAGCCACCAGGGAAGTATTGTGTAGAATGCTCATAAATTGTGTTCCTAGGAATTTCTGATTATTAACCATAGCCAGAACTTGCTTATTCCTGTGGCTCTTTGGTTTGCAAATGATACAAATTGATTCACTTGACTGGCTAAAATTAAGCTAGTTTTTTATTAGAATGGATAGACTGATATTTGATTAATCACAGAATTGGCAAGAAAACTAGGAAAATAAAATTCAGAAAGTAACTAACTGGAATATATTTTGACATAGTTCTGTTTTCTTTTAAGTATCTTTTTATTAACTGTGAATAATATTCAAAATATCTGAGGAAAGAGTATCAAATTAGCTTAGCTTAGTACGTGCTTTTGGGTAAAGAAATACAGGTCACACTGAATTATAGCATCACCAAGAGTGTGAGAGTGGGAAAGAGGCAGTTCCTCAGAAAAAATCTTTACCATAGTTAGGAAAATGAGAGCAAATTGATGTTTGGTAGCTAAAGCCAGCAAACATCCCCTAGCCATTATTATTATTATTATTTTAGTGTAGATTGTGCGTGTTAAGTGACTTCAGTCATGTCCTACTCTTTGCAACCCTATGGACTATAGCCTGCCAGGCTTCTCTGTCCATGGGATTCTCCAGGCAAGAATACTTGAGTGGGTTGATGTGCCCTCCTCCAGGGGATCTTCCTGACCCAGGGATCAAACTCACATCGCTTATGTCTCCTGCATTGGCAGGTGGGCTCTTTACCACTAGTGTCACCTGAGAAGCCCGTAGACTGCTGGGCACTAATCCAATTACTAAGCAGAAATATACCATTGAAAAGCTAAGTCTAGAAGTAAGCTTATTTACTTTTTACCACTGGACAGAAAAATGTTGTATTATTTTGAAAGAAAAGGAAAACAATACTGTCCTGTACATGTTTTTCCTTTTGAAATGCATTCATCTTCACCAATATTCTGAGAAAGAAGAAAATATTATTATCCTCATTTTTCAAATGAGAAAAGCAAGACAGAAAGAGATTAAGTAGCTTGCCAGCGGCTAACGCAGCAGCATCAGGTCCAGTTGGAATTTGTGAATTCAAGCAAACTCTCCTTGTTGTCCTTTCCCTCAGTAAGAGCCGGGATAGAGGTAAACTGAAGGAAGAGAATTGTAAATCATGGAGCTTTGGGGTTAAAATCACTGCCAATTTGTCATTAAAATTCTGATTTTTCTCCATAACTGCAATGGCAGTAGATGTGACAAAAAGCCTCCCTGCCAAATACACCTCAGAATTGTAATACGTTCCTTTAGCCCAATTTTCTCTGGCGACTTTATTGAAAAGCCCTGAGGTCATTTCTTCCATGTCACAGAGCTGCAGCGCCCTCTTCTGTACAGACTTCCCAGGAACACATCCCCTCCACAAAACAATAGTTTCTTCTTCTGTATGAAGCACTTCCTTTTTACTTCCTTTTTCGTACACTCCAGCTGTTCTCTGTGCAATACATCACCAGAATGCTTCTCATTTGAGCTCAGAGGCTGTAGAAAATTATTCTCCTCATCCTAGTAGATAATTCTCTAATAATCTTTGACAGATTTTGCTTTAACAATCGTCTGATCCATGGGAGCTAATCATAAAAATTATTGATTGGACTTGGTAGAGCATCCTGTACTCATCAAAAAAGTTACACATCATACACAAGGCACTGTGACTGTACAAATTCTCAAGTGAAATTGAGAATAAAAAAGAGAAACTTGATTCCAGTGCTGACCTCCAATTCAGCTGTAATTTCTACGGTATGGTATTTCCTTTCAGTGTCTCTTCCTTGTTATCCAAGTTTTTAACTTAACTAAGCAAAAATAAGGGATTTCCTGGTGGCTTAGAGAGTAAAGTGTCTGCCTGGAATGCAGGAGACCTGGGTTCCATCCCTCTGTCGGGAAGATCTCCTGGAGAAGGGAATGGCAACCCACTCCAAGATTCTTTCATGGAAAATCTCATGAATGGAGGAGCCTGGCAGGCTGCCATCTATAGGGTTGCAAAGAGTTGAACACGACTGAGCGACTTCACTTTCTTCCAACCAAAAATAAAGACTCTGCCAATCACTTTTTTAGAGAGGGATATTCAAATCCAACATACTGCTATGTTGTCACTGTAGGAATAGTATTTCATTGTTTTAAAATTTATTTATTTTTATTGGAGGATAATTAGAGGATAATTTTTTTGGAGGATAATTGTCTATGACTAACCTAGACAGCATCTTAAAAAGGAGAGACATTACTTTAACAAAGGTCTGTCTAGTCAAAGCTATGGTTTTTCCAGTAGTCATGTATGGAAGTGAGAATCGAACTATAAAGAAAGCTGAGGGCCAAAGAATTGATGCCTTTGAACTGTGATGTTGAAGACTCTTGAGATTCCCTTGGACTGCAAGGAGATCCAACCAGTCAATCCTAAAGGAAATCAGTCCTGAATATCATTGGAAGAACTGATGCTGAAGCTGAAACTCCAATACTTTGGCCACCTGATGCAAAGACTCATTGGAAAAGACCCTGACGATGGGAAAGATTTAAGGTGGGAGAAGGGGACAACATAGAATGAGATGGTTGGATGGAGTCACTGATGTGATGGGCCTGAGTTTGAGTAGGCTCTGGGAATTGGTAATGGACAGGGAAGCCTGGTGTGCTGCTGCCCATGGGGTCGCAAAGAGTTGGACACGACTGAATGACTGAACTGAATTGAATTGCTTTACAAAATTTTGGTGTTTTCTGTCGAACCTCAATGCGAATCAGCTATAGGTATACATATATCCCTTCCCTTTTGAACCTCCCTCCAAATTCCACCCCTCTAGGTTAACCCCTGTTTGAGTTTCCTGAGGCATACAGCAAATTCCTATTGGATGTCTATTTTACATATGGTAATGTAAGTTTTCATGTTATTCTTTCCATACATCTCACCCTCTCCTCCCCTTTTCCTATTTCCATGAATCTATTCTCTATGTCTGTTTCTCCATTGTTGCCCTGTAAATACATTCTTCAGTATCATTTTTCTAGATTCTGTATATATATGTTACAATATGATATTTATCTCTCTCTTTCTGACTTATTTCACTCTGTAAAACAGGTTCTAGGTTCATCCACCTCACTAGAACTGACTCAAATGTGTTCCTTTTTGTGACTGAGTAATATTCCATTGTGTATATGTACCATAACTTCTTTATTCATCTGTCGATGGACATCTAGGTTGCTTCCATGTTCTAGTTACTGCAACTAGTGTTGCAATGAACAATGGGATACATGTGTCTCTTTCAATTTTGGTTTCCTCAGGGTATATGCCTAGGAGTGGGATTGCTGGGTCATATGGTGGTTTTATTCCTAGTTTTTAAAGAATCTCCAGACCGTCTTCCATAGTGACTGTATCAATTTACACTCCCACCAACAGTGCAAGAGCATTCTCTTTTCTCCACACCCTCTCCAGCATTTATTGTTTATAGACTTTTTAATGAGGGCCATTCTCTCTGGTGCGAGGTGATATCTCACTGTAGTTTTGATTCGCATTTCTCTAATAATGAGCAATGTTGAGCATCTTTTCATGTTTTTGTTAGCCATCTGTATAGGATAGTATTTCTTTAACTCAGTTTGTAAGTTGTGTTATAATCTTCCAGTGGAGAAGGAAATGGCAAACTCCTCCAGTATTCTTGCCTGGGAAATCCCATGGACAGAAGAATCTGGCAGGCTATAGTTCATTGGGTCACAAAGAGTTGGACATGACTGACGTGACTCAGCATAGCATAATATAATCTTCCAAATGCAGCGAAAGTGATTTCAAAATGATAAATAATATTGAAGATAACAAACACAAAAGTGTCCAGGTTAATTTTTAGTTCATCTTTGTCTTTCAAAATAAGTGTAAATTATTATAAAAGATTAAACTTTGATACATGAGAGCTAAACTAAAGTTGGTTTAAATATTCCTTTAAACTAACTTGAACAATGTTTCTCATTTCCCTTCTCCATTTTCAGAGGATTTACTTTGTTCAGAAATATACCAAGTACTTTATCTCCAGAGCATAGTCTCCAATATTTTCCCCTCTGTTTGAATTTCATTTCCATGACTTACCAGCTATGTGAAATTAGGCAAGAGACTCAGTCTCTCTAAGCTTCAGTTTCATGCTTTGCAAACTGGGGATGATATTTATGACAATCTCATAGGTTTTGTGAGGAGATCTACTGAGATAAGGCATCAAAGCTCCTGCCAAAATTCTGGCACATTGTAGCTACTCATTGCATGTTAACTAATAGCATTAACCCTTACAATAACTCTACTAGTATCCTATTTGTCATTTCTAAGGTGAAGACTTTAAAATAATTCAAATGATTATTTTAAGTTGCACATATGTTCAGTCTGTGCCCAAAGCCCATAACCATATCTGATTGTGATACATAGTTTATTTTTCCTTGGAATTATTGGTCTCTTGGATCTAATTTGCTTGTGCCTGAATCAGGCTTCAGTTTCCTTATCTTTATTCTGATTGCCTTGATGGATAATTTTGTTTAGACTTTATTTTCCAGCTCTGACTTCAAAACCCCTGTACAATACAGGCCTGTTTTCATCCTCATGCTCTACCTGTGGTGACCTGGACTGCCTAATACCTGCCCTGCCTCTACCAGGACTACCATGAGTCCCGTGGAACTGACATCATGAGTTCCCTGTACCAGAGAGGGATAAAGGATTTTAACTATGGGCCTATCTATTCCAGTGGTTCTCAAACCTTAGTCTGTATCAGAATCAGTTGGAGGACTTTGATAAAACACACATTTCTGGCTTTCATGCTCAGAAGATGCATTACATGTAGGGTGGGATGTGAGATCTTGCATTTCTAAATTCAGGGATGTTGCTGGTGCAGCTGGTCTGGGCATCATTTTTGAAAACACTGGATGATTTGTTTCTATCAAAGCCCCAGTAGAACATTGATTTTCTTTCCAAATTAAGAAATAACTTGCAAAGGAAACTATAAACAAAAAGACAACCCACAGATTGGGAGAAAATATTTGCAAATGTTGCAACCTACAAGAGATTAATTTCCAAAATTTACAAACAGATTATGTGGTTCCATATTAAAAAAAAAAAAAAACTATCCAATCAAAAATTGGCAGAAGACCCAAAGAAGACATGTAGATGATTGAGAGGCATATGAAAAAAATGCTCACCATCACTAATTAATAGAAAAATTAAAATAAAAACTAAAATGAAACATAACCTCACACCAGTCGGGATGACCATCATCAAAAAGTCTATAAACAATAAATGCTGGTAAGGATTTGGAGAAAAGGGAGCCTTCATACACAATTTAAATTTTGTAGGAATGTATATTGGTACAGCCACTATGGAGAACAGTATGGAAGTTCCTTAAGAAACTAAAAATAGAGTTACCATATGATCCAGTAATCTCACTCCTGGGCATATATCTAAAGAAAAACATGGTTTGAAAGGAGACATGCACATCAATGTTCACTGCAGCACTGTTTACAATGGCCAAGGCATGGAAGCAACCTAAATGTCCATCAATAGAGGAATGAATAAAGACGTGGTACATATATACAATGGAATATTAGTTGGTCATGAAAAAGAGTGAAATAATGCCATTTGTAGCAACATGATTGGATTTGGAGATTATCCTACTAAGTGAGGTTAAGTAAGACAGAGAAAGACAAATAGCTATTATATTGCTTACATGTAAAATCTAAAAAATGATACAAATGAACTTATGTATAAAACAGAAACAGACTCATGACTTAGAGAAAAAACATGGTTACCAGGGAGAAAGGTAAGGGGAAGGGATACATTGGGAGTTTTGATTGACAAGTACACACTGCTATATTTAAAACAGATAACCAAAAATAATTTACTGTATAGCACAAGGAACTCTGTTTAATGTTCTGTAACAACCTAAATGGGAAAAAATAATCAGAAAAATAATAGATACACATATAGAGAAGCCCGTAAGTACAACTTACTCACTTTGCTGTATCCTTGAAACTAACACAATATTGTTAATCAGCTATACTCCAATATTTTGGGGTTTCCCTGACAACTCAGATGGTAAAGAATCTGCCTGCAATGTGGGAGACCCTGGTTGTTTCCTGGGTCAGGAAGATCTGCTGGAGAAGGGATAGGCTACCCACTCCAGTATTCTTGGGCTTCCACTGTGGCTCAGCTGGTAAAGAATCCACCTGCAATGTGGGAGACCTAGGTTTGATACCTGGGTTGGGAAGAACCCCTGGAGAAGGGAAAGGCTACCCACTCCAGTATTCTGGCCTGGAGAATTTCATGGACTGTATAGTCCATGGTGTCGCAAATGGTCAGACTTGACTGAGTGACTTTCACTTCACTTCACTTCCAAAATTTTAAAATAACAGTACTAATAAAAATGTGTAAACTGATGGCTGAGGAAAGGAAAAAAAAAAGCCTATTTATACATTAGATTTTCTAGCTTTAGTTTTCAGTAAATGCTAGTTATGATCAGCATTTAAAGTATCAAATACTTAGTAATATTTACACTCCATAGCAAGTTACACAGCTATCAATTTGAATGTTACTAGTATGGATTTTAGAGTGCAGGTATTTAAAGTTGAAGATACGTTGATATTAAAAATTGTCTTTTTGCTAAGTTTAGGATATTACACATAGAATTTTCCTCCTCTGGCATGAAAATAATAAGTTAGTTAAATTTATAATATTTGAAGAGACACAACTAAAAATTTGATTATATCATTAGCTTAAAAATATTGAAACACAACCTGACATAACAATTTTAAAGTTTTATTTCATAGCACTTCACTAGTGATTTTAGATTATTTAGTTTGAATTCCATCTCTTTTAATAGAGATTTCTAATAATTCTGTTAGGAATAGTACTATGGAAGGGTTATTTGGTGAAATGTCAATTTACTTTTTAAGCATATTTGGCAAATTATTTGCTATGGCAGTCAAGCTTTTTTTTTATTTTATTTTTAAACTTTACAAAATTGTATTAGTTTTGCCAAATATCGAAATGAATCCGCCACAGGTAAACATGTGTTCCCCATCCTAAACCCTCCTCTCCTCCCTCCCCATACCTTCCCTCTGGGTCGTCCCAGTGCACCAGCCCCAAGCATCCAGTATTGTGCATCGAACCTGGACTGGCATCTCGTTTCATACATGATATTATACATGTTTCAATGTCATTCTCCCAGATCTTCCCACCCTCTCCCTCTCCAATAGAGTCCAAAAGACTCTTCTATACATCAGTGTCTCTTTTGCTGTCTCGTACACAGGGTTATTGTTACCATCTTTCTAAATTCCATATATATGCGTTAGTATACTGTATTGGTGTTTTTCTTTCTGGCTTACTTCACTCTGTATAATAGGCTCCAGTTTCATCCACCTCATTAGAACTGATTCAAATGTATTCTTTTTAATGGCTGAGTAATACTCCATTGTGTATATGTACCATAGCTTTCTTATCCATTCATCTGCTGATGGAGATCTAGGTTGCTTCCATGACCTGGCTATTATAAACAGTGCTGCGATATTTATCAGGATTTACTCTTTGGGGCATCCCTGGTAACTCTGCTGCTGCTGCTAAGTTGCGTCAGTCGTGTCCGACTCTGTGAGACCCCATAGATGGCAGCCCACCAGGCTCGTCTGTCCCTGGGATTCTCTAGGCAAGAATACTGGAGTGGGTTACCATTTCTTCTCCCACACAGGTAAAAAATCTGCCTGCAATACAAGACACTTGGGTCAATACCTGGGTCAGGAAGATTCCTTCTTCTGGAAAGGGAATGGCTACCCACTCCAGCATTCTTGCCTGGAGAATTCCATGTACAGAAGATCCTGGCAAGCTACAGACCTTAGGGACCACAGTCCATGGGAGCTACAGTTCATGGGGTCACAAAAAGTTGGATGTGACTGAGTGACTTTCATATTTTTCATTATATATATACTTTATTTTAATATCACCCATTTTCAAAGTAGTGTACTATAATACTCTGTAAGTGCCACAATGTATATAATAAAAACATTTCTATGTGTTTTTTCAGATCCTGTGATTTAATTTTAAGAGCCATGACAACTGTCCTGGCAAAAAAGCAAACAAAAAAATTTATAGAAGCATAGTACAGATTCATACATACTAAAATCTTAAATAAAGTAGCTTTAATTATATATTGTTTTAATTTTTTATCTAAATACTTTAATTTCTCATTTCAGTATTTACCTAAATTCAGATCCATGGGATTTTAAAGGCCAAAAGTGAAAGTCACTCAGTCCTGGACTTTCAGAATACTGGAGTTGGTACCCTTTCCCTTCTCCAGGGGATCTTCCCAACCCAGCGATGGAACCCAGGTCTCCCGCATTGCAAGTGGATTTTTAACCAGCTGAGCCATAAGGGAAGCTCAAGAATACTGGAGTGGGTAGCCTATCCTTTCTCCAGGAGATCTTCCCTACCCAGGAATTGAACTGGGGTCTCCTACATTGCAGGCATAGTCTTTATCAACTGAGCTATGAGGGAAGCCCTAAAGACCATAAGTTTTGCAATAAACTACCATAAATACTATATCAATACACATTATCTCAGATACTGTATAGAGGGGGTTACTTTTGAGCTCATTTCCTACAATTTTATTTTCTGCATAATTCTGTGAAAGATGTGCTTCTAACATTTCCCCACCGCATTACCTGTTTTGAAATTTGTTTTCCTAGTTTTCTATATTTGAGTTTTAAACACAAACCTGTTTCCTCAATAATTTGTGTGCAACATTCCATTGTTAAATTAGGAAAATGATATGGGATTAAATTTTAATTAGGGCAAACATCTGAACCATATGTTACACAGCTTATTTAGGTAATATTTATGAACCAATTGTGGGATACAGCAGTCAATTGCTGCAGCTCACTATAAAAGAAATCATAGTCTAAGTTTTCTATATATTATGATAATGAATTATATTTATTCATACAAATCCAATCTCTTGTTAACTTAGTTAAAAAAATTGACCATCTTCTGTGAAGGCAACATCAATGGAAATTGTTCTTTAAAATTAAAATGAATTATTATAGTCTGGTGAGTACTTCATACATATTTGATATCATTGAACTCTTTATGTCATACTTCTATTTCAAATTGTCTGCTTTTTTCCAGACTTTAAGGTGTGCTTATTCATTCACTTATTCTTTTATTCATGCATGCAATGAACTTCTACTGATCACCAACTATATGTAAGACACTCTTTGGGATGAGATAAGTAGGCATAATTCATTTGTCAAGAAATGATGTGTATATCGTTACCCTAAAATATAGTAAATTGTGAAGCTGTAAAAGAAAAAAACTAGATCAGAAGGTCCTTGGATTTGCACATAGCCACCATCTTCTGCTGGGATGTTTAGTATTTAGGTGTCACCTAAGTGCTGTTATTTTTATCGCAGGAACTTCATGGTACATTGGGTCTTTAAGATATTACTCCATTTTAAAAGTGCTCATTTGATACAGAAATAGACAGTGCTTTAGAGAAATTACCTCCAGCCCTCCCAGCACTGAAGCAGAATCGCCTCTGCAGACAAGGAAAGAAGGTCACAGAGATAAAAAACTTACAATCTTTCAATTCTTATTCAGGTGATATTTCTGCTAGTACCTGATGCTCTTTCCTTAAAAGCATTTTCTGCATAGAAGATTTATATGGGTTGCTCAGAGAAATTAAGATCAATTGGCAATCATTTTTCTGCAACCCTGAGTCCTTAAGAACTACCTTTAAAATCTCTATAGTCATCTAGAATGCAACTTACAACAATCTATATAATATTGCATTTATTAGTTTTGGCTTGAATTTGGTCATTGATATTTGAGCTTTCAGGTATTTATAAGATGAATTCCTGACAACTGGTATTGTTTAACTAGATTTATTTAAAAGGTAAATAGGATCATGCTCTAGATCGCATCATTTATTTCTGAATATTAGCCAACACAACACTATGTTTTTAAATATAAAACTAAATGATAGGAAGTTTAGTAAATTTACCATTACTATCACTATTTCAAATATCCTTTATTTTGGAAGAAATTAAATATATTATCCTATGTAGTATTAAAACTAATTGGACTTTCTTTTTCTCCATTCCATTTCCCCCTAGGAATTTCTCTTGAGATACTTCATATTAATACTAAATATGAAGGTTTAATTTAGCATGCTTGTAAATACAACTTACCAGTAGAATTTAAACAACTGCATATCTCAATACAGAGCTACATCTAATGATTCTTTTATTGAATTTGTCACATTTTTCAGTTTAACTCCCAAGGAGTAAAAGATATACTTAAAAATATATATATTCACATTTACTATGCAATGCAGTAAAGCTAGTTCAACTTCATTTCTTAAAGGATCAAAATATTTATGCTTCTAGTATATTTGATCTCTCAGTGGAGGCCTGACTTATACTTACCTTATATTTCTTTTGAGTAAACATTTAATTACTGAAGGACCTTCAAAGCTGTGATATACCATTAACTACAATATTTTTCTAATGTTTTAAATACATCAGTTTGTAAATAAGCTATATACAGAGATTATATTTTTTACATTGCTTTAGTATGAAACAAATGCTAATTTATTAAGTCCTTGCTAAATGATGCCTCACTATAGTTTATTGCAGTCATTTTGTTTGCTTATACAACTTTCCATTTACAAACCTTTTAACAAGTTTTATATAAACATTGAAATCTTAGATTAATAAAATACTATTTTTCTCACTGTTTACAAATATTAACTGGGACTCATCAAAACTAGTGAATAATACCAAATAAATAAAATAAGCTACCTTGAATTCTTAAGCAAAATTTATTTGGTGAAAACTTTTTAAATGTATGCAAAATAATAAGATCCCATTTTAATAAAATGTTACACAAACTAGGATGGAATAAATTATGCTGTCCTTTACACAAAAGTAATCATTTTCAAAAATGAAATGAAACAGCATATTACTGGGGACAATGTTGTGATTCTAGGAAACAGAAATAAGTTCCACAAAGTATGTAATATTTTATATACATACGGTGAGTTCTTGTGTATGAAGTCACTTCAGTCCTGTTCGACTCTTTGCAACTCTATGAACTGTTAGCCACCAGACTCCTCTGTCCAAGGGATTCTCCAGGCAAGTATACTGGATCAGGTTGTCATGCCCTCCTCCAGGAGATCTTCTTAACCCAAGGGATCTAACCTGTGTCTCTTGCATTGGCAAGGAGGTTCTTTACCACAAGAGGCCCCTGGGTAGCCACATATAAACTGTATCAGACTACAAAGATTTCAAAATTTGTCCTTTGGGAAAAAACCCACTTTATTTTTGGAGGTCTTTCCAATTTAATACCTACAAATATTTAAATATTTAGCCATTGATCTCTTGATAGACATTTAGGCTAATTCTAAATTTTATAAAACAAAAATTCTGCAGTGAAGAAACTCATACATGTAAATTGTACTAATTTATGTTGTTGCTTGAGGGTAGATTCAAAGAATCATATTTTATATTTTAGTAAGTACTGAAAAATTAACCTTCACATTGGCCTTAATAAATTCTCTGACTAGGAAACTAAATTTTTGGTGGCAGCATGGGGTAGAAGAATTTTGAAAACAACTTTTCAACATGGGGCAGAAAAATGTCTACAATATTTTTGTAGGGTTTACAAAAATAGAAATATAATGTTATACACATTAACACATAGTTTTATAAATCAATATTACCTCAATCTTAAAAATAAATAGATAAAATGTATTAGAGAGCACATTCCTTTAAAGGAATTTTGATACATGTATTAATAAAACAAGAATGCCTAGCTTCACATAATGAACTGTTTTGTGGCCACATATAACATTTCATTAAAATCAGACATAATTATATCACTGATTGGATATATTAAGTCTCATCATGTTTCTATGCATATGGTGGTAAAGTACACTCTCCTTTTGGACTGACAACTATAAGTTATCTCTCCTCTTCTTCATTAAAGGAATTTAGATCTGTGTGAAATTATTAGTTGTTCTATGCTCTATTAAATAAAATAAATATCTTATATTAAATCAATTCTCCATACAGTCCCACGCATGTTTTATTAGCAGCATTGCAATTTTTGTAAAATTAATGGGTGAAATATTAGGCCCTCTGAACTTCTTCCAGGAACTGTGAACCAGATAATTTGAATCAACTCTCTTAATTAATACATTGATATTTAAAAGATTTATGCAAATATTATATGTAAAGTAAATAAATGTTAATTATTTATTAATTTATTTTCTTTATTTTTACTTTCCCATTTATGTATCCTTAAACTATATGCAGGTCAGGAAGCAAGAGTTAGAACTGGACATGGAACAACAGACTGGTTCCAAATAGGAAAAGGAGTATGTCAAGGCTGTATATTGTTACCCTGCTTATTTAACTTATATGCAGAGTACATCATGAGAAACGCTCGGCTGGAAGAAGCACAAGCTGGAATCAAGATTGCCAGGAGAAGTATCAATCACCTCAGATATGCAGATGACACCATCCTTATGGCAGAAAGTGAAGAGGAAATAAAAAAGCCTCTTGATGAAAGTGAAAGAGGAGGGTGAAAAAGCTGGCTTAAAGCTCAACATTCAGAAAACGAAGATCATGGCATCTGGTCCCATCACTTCATGGGAAATAGATGGGGAAACAGTGGAAACAGTGTCAGACTCTATTTTGGGGGGCTCCAAAATCACTGCAGATTGTGATTGCAGCCATGAAATTAAAAGATGCTTCAGATCAGATCAGATCAGTTGCTTAGTCGTGTCCAACTCTTTGCGACCCCATGAATCGCAGCACCTGTCCATCACCAACTCCCGGAGTTCACTCAGACTCACGTCCATCAAGTCAGTGATGCCATCCAGCCATCTCATCCTCTGTCGTCCCCTTCTCCTCCTGCCCCCAATCCTTCCCAGCATCAGAGTTTTTTCCAATGAGTCAACACTTCGCATGAGGTGGCCAAAGTACTGGAGTTTCAGCTTTAGCATCATTCCTTCCAAAGAAATCTCAGGGCTGATCTCCTTCAGAATGGACTGGTTGGATCTCCTTGCAGTCCAAGGGACTCTCAAGAGTCTTCTCCAACACCACAGTTCAGAAGCATAGTCCAACTCTCACATCCATACATGACTACTGGAAAAACCATAACTTTGACTAGACAGGTCTTTACTGGCAAAGTAATGTCTCTGCTTTTTAATATGCCATCTAAGGTTGGTCATAACTTTTCTTCCAAGGAGCAAGCATCTTTTAACTTCATGGCTGCAGTCACCATCTGTAGTGATTTTGGAGCCCCCCCAAAATAAAGTCTGACACTGTTTCCACTGTTTCCCCATCTATTTCCCATGAAGTAGTGGGAGACAGCAAAAGAGACACAGATGTATAGAACAGTCTTTTGGACTCTGTGTTGGAGGTGGGGATGATTTGGGAGAATGGCATTGAAACATGTATAATATATATAAGAAATGAATCGCCAGTCCAGTTTCGATGCAGGATACAGGAAGCTTTGCACTGGTGCACTGGGATGACCCAGAGGGATGGTATGGAGAGGGAGGTGGGAGGGGGGGTTCAGGATTGGGAACACGTGTACACCTGAGGCAGATTCATGTTGATGTATGGCAAAACCAATACAATATTGTAAAGTAATTAGCCTCTAATTAAAATAAATAAATTTAATTTAAAAAAATTTTTAAAAATGCTTACTTTTGGAAGGAAAGTTATGACCAACATAGATAGCATATTCAAAAGCAGAGACATTACTTTGCCAACAAAGGTTCGTCTAGTCAAGGCTATGGTTTTTCCTGTGGTCATGTATGGATGTGAGAGTTGGACTGTGAAGAAAGCTGAGCGCCAAAGAATTGATGCTTTTAAACTGTTGTGTTGGAGAAGACTCTTGAGAGTCCCCTGGACTGCAAGGAGATCCAACCAGTCCATTCTGAAGGAGATCAGTCCTGGGTGTTCTTTGGAAGGACTGATGCTGAAGCTGAAACTTCAATACTTTTGCCACCTCATGCAAAGAGTTGACTCATTGGAAAAGACTCTGATGCTGGGAGGGATTGGGGGCAGGAGGAGAAGGGGACGACAGAGGATGAGATGGCTGGATGGTATCGCTGACTCGATGGACGTCAGTTTGAGTGAACTCTGGGAGTTGGTGATGGACAGGGAGGCCTGGCGTGCTGCGATTCATGGGGTCGCAAAGATTCGGACTGGACTGAGCGACTGAATTGAACTGAAACATACAATAAATCTGGCAATATTATGTGGAACAGAATCCAAAGACTATACTGAAAATTAGGGTGGCTCTCATAGGAATTTGGGAAACAAATTTTACACAGATATACTATTTTTGTTTTTTTCTTCTTATAGCCCATAACCATGGTAAACCCACTTATTAATTCTATTAGTGTTTGAGATATATTATTTGGTATATTATACCTAAACAGTCTCTCTCTGCCTCATTAACCCACCAGCTAAAATGTTTAGCACAATATTAAAAAGAAGTGGTGAGAACAGAAACCTTGCCTTTTTCAAAATCTTAGGGCAAAAGTTTCAGTTTCCACCGTAAGTATGATGCTAGCTGTAGTTGTTTCTTAAAATTGCCTTTATCATTTTGAGCAAATCTACTTCTCTTTCCTATCTTATTGAAACGTTTTTTTTCATGAAATTTTATCAAATTATTTGTGTCCATTAATAAAAATTATCATAACTTTTAAAATTTGTCAATATGATAAATATATTTGGACTTGTTTTATTATCCTTTTTGTGCCCAGTATCTCAGTTGTGTCTGACTCTTCACAACCCTTTGGGCTGTAGCCAGCAGACCTCTCTGTCCAGGGATTTTTCAGGGAAGAATACTAAGTGGGTTGCCATTTCCTCTTCCAAGGGATCTTCTTAACCAAGGGATTGAACTTACATCTCCTGCATCTCCTGCATTGCAGGTGGATTCTTTACCTCTGAGACACTGGAGAAGCCCCAGTGATCCTTTTTACATACTACATAAAAACTGATTCCCAAGAATTTCACTGAGAATTTTAATAACTATATATATGGAGACTGAAGAAATGAAATTAAAACATGCTTGCTCCTTGGAAGAAAAGCCATGACAAACCTAGACAGCATGTTGAAAGGCAGAGGCATTACTTTGCCTACAAAGCTCCATATAGTCAAAGCTATGGTTTCTCCCTGATCAGGAATCAAACCTGTATCCCTTGCCTTGGAAAATGAAGTCTTAACCACTGCACCAGCGGAGAACAGCCCAATCACTACTTTAATAGTGTAATTTTAAATGTTGCATATCCTTTTAAGGAATAACATCACAGTAATCCATGAAAAATATTTCTTGCATAGACAGCTTATGAATATTTATCAATTTTAATTATTTGATTTTACTTCTCAAATACTTGAGCATTTCTTTCATTATCTTCAATGAAAGAAGTAACTCTTGGATATATGGCTTATAATAACTAAGATATCCATTACTTAAATGAAGAGAAAATGTCCTGCTAAATATTAAACATTTTATGGAAATAGATTTATCTCATTGAAATAAATAGTAACCTTAAAAGTTAGTCTTTTATGGTACATTTTAAATAAAAAAGTATATTTTCAAAAGTCCCACTAAAATAAAGAAGTATTACAGAAAAATGAGTTTCATATGTAATATACATTGAAAAGAAATGGAAAAATTACACTATACTTCAGGAATAATTATTACTTTCTCTTCATATAGGAATGAACAACTTATGTTGGATGTCTTATCTCCTACATTATTCTAGGGAAATATATTTAACATCTGACATGTCAATGCATCACATGAAATGGGAACATATTATAATTTTCAGTTTCATATTGTATCACATAAGTGGAATGCATTTTTTGAAGGAATAGCTGAGGAGATCTGATCTCCTTTTTTTTAGCTTCTCTAAGTCTTGGCTGTTTCCATTGTCTCTTGACAACATGTTTACACAAATTCTTGTGTGAAATTAGAGTTTACAGGCTAGATTTGTGATTGGAACTTCCATGGATAATTTCCATGTGATCCTTGAAACAAAAAATTCTCCTTCAGTTCAGTTCAGTTGCTCAGTCGTGTCCGACTCTGCAACCCCATGAATCACAGCACACCAGGCCTCCCTGTCCATCACAAACTCCTGGAGTTCACTCAAACTCATGTCTATTGAGTCAGTGATGCCATCCAGCCATCTCATCCTCTGTCGTCCCCTTCTCCTCCTGCCCCCAACCCCTCCCAGCATGAGTCTTTTCCAATGAGTCAACACTTCGCATGAGGTGGCCAAAGTACTGGAGTTTCAGCTTCAGCATCAGTCCTTCCAAAGAACACCCAGGACTGATGTCCTTTAGAATGGACTGGTTGGATCTCCTTGCAGTCCGAGGGACTCTCAAGAGTCTTCTCCAACCCCACAGTTCAAAAGCATCAATTCTTCAGTGCTCAAATTTCTTTATAGTCCAACTCTCACATCCATACATGACTGGAAAAACCATAGCCTTGACTAGACAGACCTGTGTTGGCAAAGTAATGTCTCTGTTTTTGAATAGGCTGTCTATGTTGGTGATAACTTTCCTCCCAGGGAGTAAGTGTCTTTTAATTTCATGGCTGCAATCACAATTTGCAGTGATTTTGGAGCCCAGAAAAATAAAATCACCCACTGTTTCCATTGTTTCCCCATCTATTTCCCATGAAGTGATGGGACCAGATGCCATGATCTTCGTTTTCTGAATGTTGAGCTTGAAGTCAACTTTTTCACTCTCCTCTTTCAATTTCATCAAGAGGCCCTTTAGTTCCTCTTCACTTTCTGCCATAAGGGTGATGTCATCTGCATATCTGAGATTATTGATACTTCTCCTGGCAATCTTGATTCCAGCTTGTGCTTCTTCCAGCCCAGCGTTTCTCATGATGTACTCTGCATGGAAGTTAAATAAGCAGGGTGACAATATACAGCCTTGACGTACTCCTTTTCCTATTTGGAACCAGTCTGTTGTTCCATGTCCAGTTCTAACTGTTGCTTCCTGACCTGCATATAGGTTTCTCAAGAAGCAGGTCAGGTGGTCTGGTATTCCCATCTCTTGAAGAATTTTCCACAGTTTATTGTGGTCTACACAGTCAAAGGCTTTGACATGGTCAATAAAGCAGACATAGATGTTTTTCTGGAACTCTCTTGATTTTTCAATGATCCAGCGGATGTTGGCAATTTGATCTCTGAAACAAAAAACATGGACAAATCACAGGACTATAACAGATTACACATCCCTTGACAACTGAAGATTTTTTGAAGTCTTATGCATCTTGATATAAAGAACTCCCAACAGCCATCTTATAAAATATACAATCTTTTGATAGAACTATATACTTTATCAAATGCTAATCAGTTAATCCAAGAAAAATGACCTACTACCACTCTTTGAATGCAAATTCTCCTCTTTATAAATGAGTTTTGTATGTGTACTAAATTTAATGTTTAATATTAGCTTGAAGTTATTCCAGTTTCTTCCCTTTCTCCCTCCTCTTCATTCCTTTATTCTTTCTTTCCTTCCTTCCTCTCTTCTCTCTATGAAGTATATTTCACTAGAATTTGGGTAGTAACTTAACCTGACCTATTTCCTCTATTTCCTGTAAAAAGGCTTTTGAACTGGAAAAGGATTAAGATGTAAGAAAATTGGCAGCATGAGGAAACAAGATCTGATATAATGTCACACTAAACCTGAGGTTAGAGGCTGCACTGGTACATTCAAGAAACAAATACATCTTTTGAGAAATCAATGGCTCAACTTTTTGTCTTTCTTTAATCATCAAAAAATATATCATACTGTTAATATTCATGCATGTTAATATTCAGAGTAGAAAAAATTTCCACTGAAGAGTGACTTTCTTATTTCCCAGCAAAGACTGAAGCTCTTACTGGACATGAATACACATACCATAGAAATCTCAGAGGACGGAGGCAAGGATTGGAGTAAATTGTGCTGACTATGAAAAAGCTAGAAAATTTAAAACATGGCTGATGTTATAATTTCTAACACCTGTAATATAAAAGAATTTTATGGTATCTGGCTGTTTGGTCAGATTTAAATGTAAAGTTTTGGCATCAGACAGACATAGCTGTAAACTTTTCATAAGTCTGAGTACATAATAAAAGAAAACATTTCTAATAAAAATACTAAAGCCCAATTTTTTTTCCAGAATGTATCGCAAATGTTCCTTTCAGTTCTCATTTCCAGCGTCTAGTTTATTCACTTAACAACTGTAGCTTGAATAAATAATACTGATCTCTGCACTTCAAGTTTAAGTTCTATCCAATTAATCCCTCACACTGCCTCCAGAACAGTCTGAAAAATAATACCTTTGCTCAGTTTATCTAAAAAAGTCTTTAAAATAGACTATTAATAATTCAGAGTAAACTGGATTCAAAAACTTTGATAATCATGCACTTATATACCATCTTAATTTATATTCCTTATCTTTATATGCACAGCATCCAACCTAGTTTAACTGGTTTCCCGCTGATGTAAATAATTTTTAAAATCAGTCTTATCTCTACAATTACTTGTACTCCTCCCAACTGTATGTATCTCCCATTTTGGTCTATATTTTAAATTTTATTTTTTTTAAATTTACTTCAGAATCATAACTTAGCTGAATTCTTTGTGAAATACCTAATTCAAAGAAATCTCTCTTCTGATACCAAGAACATAGCTTTATATCACCTATATCTGACTTTTGTTTATCATTAATCATATATTCAACATTTTATGTATGACTTTATAATATCAGTTAAAAATTTTTACCCCCTCCATTTTAGTGATGTGTTATACAGTTCAGTGATCTGCTTTTATTATGTTCTCACTGCTGATGGTTTACTGATTTATATATTAATCAGTATAATTCATAATATCAAGAACCATTAGTTATTAACACTCTCTTATCTTATATTCCATCAAACTTTTCATTGCAAAATTGAAATGGAGGCCTGGATTTAGTATTTAGGGTATTTTATATCATATTAGAATAGTGTTGATTATCTGAAATCAATATACTAATACAATATGACTTCAATTTGGGACATCAGCAGTTGTTTCCTCTTGTTCTGAATTTTTGAATTTGTTAAAGCAATCTTTATGTTTTCAAGAATGAATAAATTCTCCCTATACAGAAAACATAATCAAATATAACTGAGTTGCTTTATTATATCCCAGAAAACAAACTATAATGCTACTATAATTATATCATACATACTTTTATGTGGCTAAAAAAACAGTTAACTGTAACAAAATAGAGAATAATAAATACACAAATCCAGTTTATATATGAGATTTTAACAAATAATAAAGATGACATTTTAATAAATGAGGAATATTACTGACTGTTGAATAAATGGTGCTGGTATCTATCTGACAAAAACTGAATTTATACCCTTATCTTAAAATGAGAATGTAAAAATAAAGTTGGTTAAAACCTAAATATAAAAAATAAAACAAATTTCCATAAGAAATCTTAGAAGGCTACATGAGCTATTATAGAAAGAGAGAAGTTATTAACTAAAACCAAAGGCTCAGAAGTTTTAAATAACAAATATACTTAATAAACCTATATATTTTAATACAATATGTGGTAATTTATATTACAAATTAATTTAAATGACATGAAAAATCTATTAAAATACAAAATGTATTCAGTAATTCCATTTCTAACAATGTGTTTCATAGAAAGAAAAGTATAGCACATAAGTATATGGATATTTATTACAGTATTATTTATGTTGGCCCCAAATACTCAAAACACAGTTAACTCCTGCTAATAGGTAAATGGTTGAATGCATTTTACTATATTCGTATTTAGAAATATCAGTAAGTCTTTCAGAAGAATTACTTAGAGGATATCAGGTGACTTAAAGAGATCCTTCTGTTGCATGAAGAAGTGAAGTGAAGCAAAGTTGCTCAGTCATGTCCAGTTCTGTGACCCCATGTACAGTAGCCTGCCAGGCTTCTTCATCCATGGGATTTTCCAGGCAAGAACACTGGAGTGGATTGCCATTTCCTTCTCCAGGGAATCTTCCCAACCCAGGAATTGAACCCAGGTCTCCCACACTGCAGGCAGACTCTTTATCATTGGAGCCACCTTTGATGTGAGCTTATGTTGTGTATATGAGAGTAAAAAACAATATACTAAACTTGTACAATTTGATATTGTTTATATAAAAGCAAAAGTAAAATGTATATATATTTGCAAAAAGCATTTGTCATATTTCACAGAGTATATAATTAATGAGTATATAAGAAAATATGGAAGATAAAGGTAATATAAGGTACTTGGGTATTCAATAGCAATTTATTAGAGGAAGAAGTGTTGAAAAAAATAAGCAAAAGGGAAATGGAATGAAATTAACTTGTAGAAATAAAACTGTGTATTTACATTACTTTGCCAACAAAGGTGCATCTAGTCAAAGCTATGGTTTTTCCAGTAGTCATGTATGGATGTGAGAGTTGGACTATAAAGAAAGCTAAGTGACAAAGAAATGATGCTTTTGAACTATGATGTTGGAGAAGACATTTGAGAGTCCCTTGGACTGCACGGAGATCCAACCAGTCCATCCTAAGGGAAATCAGTCCTGAATATTCATTGGAAAGACTGATGCTGAAGCTGAAACTCCAATACTTTAGCCACCTCATGCAAAGAACTCACTCATTGGAAAAGACCCTGATGCTGGGAAAGATTGAAAGCAGGAGGAGAAGGGCAGGACAGAGGATGAGATGGTTGGATGGCATCACTGATTCAATGGACATGAGTTTGAGTAAACTCCGGGAGTTGGTGATGGACAGGGAGGCCTGGTGTGCTGCAGTCCATGGGGTCGCAAAGAGTTGGACATGACTGAGCGACTGAACTGACTGACTGATGTATGATATAATTACATTCATGCTTTTTCATTTATATATGCATTCCACAATATATAAATTATATATTTGCAACATAATTGGAACGTATCTGTACTATGCCAAAGCCTCTGACTGTGTGGATCACAACAAACTGTGGAAAATTCTTCAAGAGATGGGAATACCAGACCACCGGACTTGCCTCCTGAGAAATCTATGTGCAGGTCAAGAAGCAACAGTTAGAACTGGTCTTGGAACAACTAACTGGTTCCAAATTGGGAAAGGAGTATGTCAATGTTGTATATTGTCACCCTGCTTATTTAACTTACATGCAGAGTATATCATGTGAAATGCTGAGCTGGATGAAGCACAAGCTGGAATCAAGATTGCCAGGAGAAATATCAATAATTTCAGATATGTATATGATACCACCCTTATGGCAGAAAGTGAAGAACCAAACAGCCTTTTGATGAAAGTGAAAGAAGAGGGTGAAAATTTGGCTTAAGTCTCAACATTCAGAAAACTAAGATTATGGCATTTGTTCCAATCACTGCATGGCAAATAGATGGGGAAAAAATGGAAACAGTGACAGACTTTTATTTTGGGGGGCTCCAAAATCACTGCTGCCGGTGACTGCAGCCATGAAATTAAAACACGTTTGCTCCTTGGAAGTGAAGCTATGACCAATCTAGATAGCACATTGAAAAGCAGAGACGTTACTTTGCCAACAAAGGTCCATCTAGTCAAAGCTATGGTTTTTCCAGTAGTCATGTATGGATGTGAGAGTTGGACTATAAAGAAAGCTGAGCACCGAAGAATAGATGCCTTTGAAATGTGATGTTGGAGAAAACTCTTGAAAGTCTTTTGGACTGGAGAGAGATTCAACCAGTCAATCCTAAAGGAAATCAGTCCTGAATATTCATTGGAAGGACTGATGCTGAAGCTGAAACTCCAATACTTTGGCCACCTGATGCAAAGAAATGCCTCATTTAAAAATATCCTGATGCTGGGAAAGATTGAAGGAGGGAGGAGAAGGGGACAGCAGATGATGACATGGTTGAATGGCATCACCGATTCAATGGACATGAGTCTGTGCATGCTCCGGGAGGTGGTGCTGGACAGGGAGGCCTGGAGTGCTGCAGTCCATGGGGTCGCAAAGAGTTAGACATGACTGTGCAACTGAACTGAACCGATGTCACATATACTATAGTATATGTGAAATAAGTATGAATTATGTGAGTATATATGGAGATATTTTTGTATATGTGTGTGTAGTGTGTGTTTATATTTATATGCATATTTTTATAAAGATAGAGGGGGAAAATTTTCATAAAGTTAAATGCACTAGGGAGAGTATAAAGTGATACCACACTTGAGAGGGCATCTACTATATCTGTCCATAATATATATCTACATATTTATCAACAATCAACTTTTAAAATGTCCAATCTGGTAGTAGCTGCTTGGAAATTTTTGCTAACATTCTTCTAAGTACTTCTTGAAAGGACTTTCTATACATAAATATATATATATAGTGAGTAAATAAATAAAAATAAAATTAAAATAATTAATTAATTAAAATATAAATGGATGTGGCATTGTAATAGCAACAAAAAGCACAAGCAGAAGAACAGTGTAATAGAGCCAGGTAAATATATAACAATAATTTAAAAGTATATTAAAAATACATTTGTGCCATTGGAAAGAATATAGCATTAATAATTATTAGATACTTATAAAATTAAGCGAATATATAAGCAATCAAAGAATTAGACAAGTAAGAAATAAACCAAGACTAATAATATTGTAATAACTATGAAATGGTAAGGAGGTAAAAATTAAGTAGTTAATGCATAAGTAAAAATAGAAGTATTTTTAAAAAACCCAACTTGCATGTATTTTGAGATGAAAATGATATCAATTTGGGGTTTTAGGCAAATAAGCACCATGCCGGAAATAAATTTGATTTAGTCTTTCTCACAATGTTGATAGCTGTTCAATTCTTTGAAAACTCAACTGCACAGTATTTTATTGTCTCCTCTTCTCTTTAATATTTGTGTGTGTGTGATATAAAACCAGAAGTGTCATTTTAGCAATGCCATTGATTCTCTGAGCATAAAATATTAGTACAAATGTATATGTTAATAAATAAATTTTCTTAGAAATGAAGTAATTCCTTAATGTTGCTGTAAAGTACTCTCCAAAATTTTGGCTTAATTATTTTATCTGCCAAAGCTAAATAATTTTGGCTCAAAGGTAGAATAAACACTTCAAATAATTCAGTTGTTTTGGGGGTACTAAGACACAGTGTGGCAGAACAATCATGCTTGTTCAATCAGTACATGTATTTCATTATTTTGTTCACTCCACTTTCAAAAATTTCAGGATTTCTCTTATATGAACTTGAGTTGTTCTTCATCTATTTAACACTTTTAATACTTTAGTTATATATTATACTGCTTCTAATTGGATTTATCAAAAATAGCTTTTAAATAAAAATTATAATGTTACATTCATTAACAAGATTACATTCATGAACTTCCATTGCAGACTTAATCTGGACTCTGACTTCATTTTCCTTGTACTCAAATATCCATATATCCCAGATTATCAAATTTTATATGAAATTCCATTTCTCCTAGAAGACTTTCCCGATAAGTGGAACTGAACTCCATCTTCTTTGTCTTCCTACAATATTGTGGCTACTAAATAATTAACTTAGTATTATCATATACAGGCTTTCCTGGTGGCTCTGACAGTAAAGAATCTGCCTGCAACGTGGAAGACCTGGGGTGCATCCCTGGGTTGGAAGATTACCTGGAGAAGGGCATGGCAACCCACTCCAGTATTCTTGCCTAGAGAATTCATGAACAGAGGAGCCTGGTAGTCTACAGTCCATGGGTCGCAAAGAGTCAGACACGACTGAACGACTAACATTATCATATACTATCTTGGACCTTGGGTTTACATTTTGGGGGACTGTGTTTTTAGAGACCAAAGTCACTATTTCAAAATTATGTATTTCATCTCCCCAATATAATTGTGGGCATGCCTTTTATAAATACGTACTTAATGAATATGTGATTAAAAATCAAAAGGCTAAAATTATATTTAACAGAAAAACACTGGATAAATTCTTACTGAATTCGGCACACTTTCTGCTATAGACTGAATTGTGTGTTCTTAAAGTTTATACACTGAAATCTTAACCCTCAATGTGAGGGTATTTGTAGATGAGGCCTTTGGGAGGTAATCAGATTTTAGATGATATGAAGGTGGGGACTTCATGATGGGATATATGATAAGTTTTACTCAGCACTGTCTTTTATCACACTAAACTGGAGGGTTAAAACTAGCTTAAACAGAACAAACAGATCGGTTTGTTCCATATTGGCACAGCTATTTAGAACATGTAATTTTCCATGCTTACCAGACAATAAATAAACCATGAAGCTACAATTAGATCACATGGATGACCATTCTTGAATAAAAATATAAATGCATTACACATCTATATATCACTTTCTATACACCAAGCAAAATATCTTAGATTAAATAATTGTTAAAATTAAAACTTTAAAAGAGCTAGGGAAAACAAGAAAACTTTTTAAACAATGCTGGGGTAGAAAATCTCATTAAGCATGACATAACATCTAGAAGTCATACAGGAAAAGGTTATTGCTTGTCAGTGTAAAACTTATAACAAATAAAATGAGAAGTACTATATTTGAAGAAACTGACTGACCACCAGAACACTGTCTAAATTATCATAGGCCCTTCATACATATTGCTGAATGAATATTCATTCAAGAGAAAGATTCTTGTTAATCAATAGAATAAATCAGCCGTTATAAAGCGCAACAGAATATGTGTAGTTTCAAGTAACTGTCACAAAATCATCTTCATAACCCATTGAAGAATGATAAACTGCTTCAGAAATCTGTAAAAAAATGTTTTGAATAATTTAAAAGAAGCTAAAGAATGGAAAGATATGTAAGTAAACTTGTTATACAGGAAAAATATTAGAAAGGACTAAGGAAAGTTTTATAAAACCTCTGAATAGATATTTAATATTTATAGAAGTTGAGAGATTAGGTTGCAGTTTTGGAGAAATAGATGCGGGAGCTTGCATTTGGACAAACATGAAAGTGTGTTAGTCACTCAGTCATGTCTGACTTTTTGTGAACCCTTGAACTGTAGCCTGCCAGCCTCCTCTGTCCATGGGATTTCCCAGGCACGAATACTGAAGTGGGTTGTCATTCCCTTCTCCAGGGGATCTTTCCAACCCAGGGATCAAACCTGGGTCTCCTGCATCCTCCTCAGACAGTAAAGGTAGGTTCTTTACTGGGCCACCAGGGAAGTCCTTGGGTAAACATACATCTTTCACTTTCTTATCTAATATATCTCAAGAATCTTTCCACATCACAACTAATATGAATTTCTATTATTCTACTTCACATCATAAAATCTTCATATTGTTGCAAATATTGTTTTTTTTTTTATTTTTTGGACAATGATAAGACATGTTTACAGAAGAGAAACAGGTATATATTTTAGTATATATTGCTCTGCTGCTGCTGCTGCAACTGCTAAGTGGCTTCTGTCGTGTCCGACTCTGTGCGACCCCATAGACGGCAGCCCACCAGGCTCCACTAAGCATCTATTATCCTATCTTAGTGTCAGCTTATTGTAACACTTATTTTTAGTCACTGGATTTTAATTTCAAAAAATTGATACATATAATCATATCTAGGAAGGAAAAGAATCGTGAATATTTGAGCCCAGCTTTTTCATTGTACTTTAAATGCTTACTTACTATGGATGTGCAGTACAAGTGAATCCTTTTTCTGTGTTTGTTGTTGTTTATTTGTTGATTTTTACTTTTCTTTTGTTTTTGATAAGCCCCTATTGCCCAGTGATAAGGAAGGAAAAATTATTGGCATTTGCAAAATGTCCACTTTGCATACAAGCACAGACATGATGTACTGGGCTAGATAGGTTTGCTGCCCTCTAGCAACTTACTTGAAAAATCACTCTGACAAAATATTGGTTCTAATATAATGTAGATAAAATATTTTTGTGTTTAATATCATGTTACAGTTTATATTTACTAGAACAGAGATTGTCAGATGAAGAACTTCCCTAAGAACTCTGCTTTAAATCATTTCTAAAAAAAATTTAAGACATTGCTGAAATGGCTGTATCTGCAGTTTTGTGATTAGAATACCTCCCTGCATAGCAACTGATTGCTATGGCTTAACTAAAGGTAGATGATATCCAGATTTATTATATAACACAAATTATAGTTTGCTTCTATAGGCATCTTGTTCTGAAGCCTTCCTGTGCCATTCCATACTGCAATCAACTCTTTTCCTTTAATCCATCCCAAACTCTCTTCTCTTCATAATCTATTTTTCTTTCCTTCCCTCTAGATGACCCACCTTGAGCCAAAACTATAAAGGATCTCATGAATTAGCAATTACATCCAGTTCAGATGGATGGTTGGCTTTATGTTCTTTTTAAATATTCACATTACATCTTTACTTCAGTCAGATATTAGCTTCGAGCCTTCTACATTATGTGTTCTTCTCAGTATTACAGGTCCAGTGGAATTTCAGACATTAGCTACGGAGAAAAGAGTTTGACAAAGTGAACTTTGCAGTATTCACTGTCCACTACAGTATTTGTCCAATAGAAACATAACATGAGACTTGTAGATAGTTTTAAATATTCTAGTAGCCACTCTAAAAAAATAGAAAGTAAATTTAATTTTAATAATGTATTTTAATTACATATATTCAAAACATTACCATTATCAAAATTATTAATGAGTTATTGTGCATTTTGAGGGAGGAGAGCTTCACTGGTTTCTCAGAAGGTAAAGAATTTACCTGCAAGGCAGAAGACCTGGGTTTGATCCCTGGGTCAGGAAGAGCCCTTGGAGAAGGGAATAGCTACCCACTCCAGTACTCTTGCCTTTTTTTTTTTTTTTCCTTTACTGTACTAACTCATTGAAATCCATACATATGATATATCTCAATTCAGATTACCCACGTTTTAAGTGTTCTATGTCTCTGGGGTTGCACAGAATCGGACACGACTAAAGCGACTTAGCAGCAGCAGCAGCATGCCAACAAAGGCTACCATATTGCCTAGTGGCCATAATAGTGGTCAGTGCAGGTCGACATGGTGACTTAATGAAAGACAGAATTACTCAAGAAATCTAAGAGCTGTTCTCTACAAACAGCTTTGGGATCTGCAGAGAAACTGGACAAGCAGTTGTGGTATTACAGAAGCTGCGTAAAGTATCAAGAGATTATTACTGTGCAATAATCTGTGTCACTTCCTAATAGGTCTTGGATGATGAGATGTGGTATCCATGTCTCTGTTTGCAGTTCTTTTGTCAGAGCTTTCATAAGAACTTTATTTCTTAGCAGAGCCTATTTTCTGTTATTCCCTGCTGCTGCTGCTGCTAAGTCGCTTCAGTCGTGTCGGACTCTGTGTGACCCCATAGACGGCAGCCCACCAGGCTCCCCCGTCTGTGGAATTCTCCAGGCAAGAACACTGGAGTGGGTTGCCATTTCCTTCTCCAATGCATGAAAGTGAAAAGTGAAAGTGAAGTCGCTCAGTCGTGTCCGACTCTTCACGACCCCATGGACTGCAGCCCGCCAGGCTCCTCCGTCCATGGGATTTTCCAGGCAAGATTACTGGAGTGGGGTGCCATTGCCTTCTCCACGTTATTCCCTAAACATCATTAATGTGCTTCTCAAATATAATTTTCTTTGTAGTCAAATTAAAAAAAAATATCCAGAAACATATTATATTAGTTCTAAAATATTTATTGACAATTCCACCGGGATTTTTAAAATTATAGTCTATCTTTGTAAAACTCTAGGATGTACCTCTGGACATCTAGTTTTATTCTTTATTTAGTAGGAAGTTTCTGAGAAATACATTTCAAGGGAAAGGCCTCTTCATTAAGATATATTGCTATATTACAAAATAGATGAAGTCTGCAATATATGATGAAACCTAACAACCACAGTGCTTTCATAGCAAAGGCAAGTTCAATCCTCTATAAGCACCTAGAGTTTCAGTAATCACAACAGGTAATGCAAGGTAAGTTTTAATACTTCAAGCACAGTTCAATCTCTGCACTTCATTTATTCCATAAATTAGTTGACTATAAATCTGTCATCAGTAAAAGATTTTATATACTGTTTTATTTAAAAAGTGATTTCTTTTATTACTTTTTATATTTGGAAGAATTTTTTTTCCTCTACTTTTCATATCCAAGTAAAGATATAGATCTTATCATGCTATTAAAATGGTATAAATTGTAAAAAACCTGTCATCATCACTGGGGACAGTTTGACATATTCCGTTATGTGAAACATCTTGGAAGGGCCTTATGTCCTTAAAATTTATAGATTTTTAAAAATTACAATCAGCATAAGAAAAACAGAATTCTATTCCACCAAATAGAAGTGAATCACCATGTTCAATGAGTTTTTTGTTTTGTTTTGTTTACTTTTTTTTTTAATTTAATTTTATTTTTTAACTTTACAATATTGTATTGGTTTTGCCATATATCGAAATGAATCCACCACAGGTATACATGTGTTCCCCATCCTGAACCCTCCTCTCTCCTTCCTCCCCATACCATCCCTCTGGGTTGTCCCAGTGCATCAGCCCCAAGCATCCAGTATCGTGCATCGAACCTGGACTGGCAACTCGTTTCATATATGATATTATACATATTTCAATGCCATTCTCCCAAATCATCCCACCCTCTCCCTCTCCCACAGAGTCCATAAGACTGTTCTATACATCAGTGTCTCTTTTGCTGTCTCGTATACAGGGTTATTGTTACCATCTTTCTAAATTCCATATATATGCGTTAGTATACTGTATTGGTGTTTTTCTTTCTGGCTTACTTCACTCTGTATAATAGGCTCCAGTTTCATCCGCCTCATTAGAACTTATTCAAATGTATTCTTTTTAATGGCTGAGTAATACTCCATTGTGTATATGTACCACTGCTTTCTTATCCATTCATCTGCTGATGGACATCTAGGTTGCTTCCATGTCCTGGCTATTATAAACAGTGTTGTGATGAACATTGGGGTACATGTGTCACTTTCAATTCTGGTTTCCTCAGTGTGTATGCCCAGCAGTGGGATTGCTGGATCATAAAGCAGTTCTATTTCCAGTTTTTTAAGGAATCTCCACACTGTTCTCCATAGTGGCTGTACTAGTTTGCATTCCCACCAACAGTGTAAGAGGGTTCCCTTTTCTCCACACCCTCTCCAGCATTTATTGCTTGTAGACTTTTGGATCGCAGCCATTCTGACTGGTGTGAAATGGTACCTCATTGTGGTTTTGATTTGCATTTCTCTGATAATGAGTGATGTTGAGCATCTTTTCATGTGTTTGTTAGCCATCTGTATGTCTTCTTTGGAGAAATGTCTATTTAGTTCTTTGGCCCATGTTTTGATTGGGTCATTTATTTTTCTGCAATTGAGCTGTAGGAGTTCCTTGTATATTTTTGAGATTATTTGTTTGTCAGTTGCTTCATTTGCTATTATTTTCTCCCATTCTGAAGGCTATCTTTTCACCTTGCTAATAGTTTCCTTTGTTGTGCAGAAGCTTTTAAGTTTAATTAGGTCCCATTTGTTTATTTTTGCTTTTATTTCCAGTATTCTGGGAGGTGGGTCATAGAGGATCCTGCTGTGATGTATGTCGGAGAGTGTTTTGTCTATGTTCTCCTCTAGGAGTTATATAGTTTCTGGTCTTACATTTAGATCTTTAATCCATTTTGAGTTTATTTTTGTGTATGGTGTTAGAAAGTGCTCTAGTTTCATTCTTTTACAAGTGGTTGACCAGTTTTCCCAGCAGCACTTGTTAAAGAGATTGTCTTTAATCCATTGTATATTCTTGCCTCCTTTGTCAAAGATAAGGTGTCTATATGTGTATGGATTTATCTCTGGGCTTTCTATTTTGTTCCATTGATCTATATTTCTGTCTTTGTGCCAGTACCATACTGTCTTGATGACTGTGGCTTTGTAGTAGAGCCTGAAGTCAGGCAGGTTGATTCCCCCAGTTCCATTCTTCTTTCTCAAGATAGCTTTGGCTATTCGAGGTGTTTTGTATTTCCATACAAATTGTGAAATTATTTGTTCTAGCTCTGTGAAGAATACTGTTGGTAGCTTGATAGGGATTGCATTGAATCTATAAATTGCTTTGGGTAGTATACTCATTTTCACTGTATTGATTCTTCCAATCCATGAACATGGTATATTTCTCCATCTATTAGTGTCCTCTTTGATTTCTTTCACCAGTGTTTTATAGTTTTCTATATATAGGCCTTTAGTTTCTTTAGGTAGATATATTCCTAGGTATTTTATTCTTTTCGTTGCAATGGTGAATGGAATTGTTTCCTTAATTTCTCTTTCTATTTTCTTATTATTAGTGTATAGGAATGCAAGGGATTTCTGTGTGTTGATTTTATATCCTGCAAATTTACTATATTCATTGATTAGTTCTAATAATTTTCTGGTGGAGTCTTTAGGGTTTTCTATGTAGAGGATCATGTCATCTGCAAATAGTGAGAGTTTTACTTCTTCTTTTCCAATTTGGATTCCTTTTATTTCTTTTTATGCTCTAATTGCTGTGGCCAAAACTTCCAAAACTATGTTGAATAGTGATGGTGAAAGTGGGCACCCTTGTCTTGTTCCTGACTTTAGAGGAAATGCTTTCAATTTTTCACCATTGAGGATAATATTTGCTGTGGGTTTGTCATATATAGCTTTTATTTTGTTGAGGTATGTTCCTTCTATTCCTGCTTTCTGGAGAGTTTTTCTCATAAATGGATGTTGAATTTTGTCAAAGGCTTTCTCTGCATCTATTGAGATAATCATATGGTTTTTATTTTTCAATGTGTTAATGTGGTGTATTACATTGATTGATTTGCGGATATTGAAGAATCCTTGCATCCCTGGGATAAAGCCCACTTGGTCATGGTATATGATCTTTTTAATGTGTTGTTGGATTCTGATTGCTAGAATTTTGTTAAGGATTTTTGCATCTATGTTCATCAGTGATATTGGCCTGTAGTTTTCTTCTTTTGTGGCATCTTTGTCAGGTTTTGGTATGAGGGTGATGGTGGCCTCATAGAATGAGTTTGGAAGTTTACCTTCCTCTGCAATTTTCTGGAAGAGTTGGAGTAGGATAGGTGTTAGTTCTTCTCTAAATTTTTGGTAGAATTCGGCTGTGAAGCCGTCTGGACCTGGGCTTTTGTTTGCTGGAAGATATTTGATTACAGTTTCAATTTCTGTGCTTGTGATGTATCTGTTAAGATTTTCTATTTCTTCCTGGTCGAGTTTTGGAAAGTTGTACTTTTCTAAGAATTTGTCCATTTCTTCCACGTTGTCCATTTTATTGGCATATAATTGCTGATAGTAGTCTCTTATGATCCTTTGTATTTCTGTGTTGTCTGTTGTGATCTCTCCATTTTCGTTTGTAATTTTATTGATTTGATTTTTCTCCCTTTGTTTCCTGATGAGTCTGGCTAATGGTTTGTCAATTTTATTTATCTTTTCAAAGAACCAGCTTTTGGCTTTGTTGATTTTTGCTATGGTCTCTTTTGCATTTATTTCTGCCCTAATTTTTAAGATTTCTTTCCTTCTACTAACCCTGGGGTTCTTCATTTCTTCCTTTTCTAGTTGCTTTAGGTATAGAGTTAGGTTATTTATTTGACTTTTCTCTTGTTTCTTGAGGTATGCCTGTACTGCTATGAACTTTCCCCTTAGGACTGCTTTTACAGTGTCCCACAGGTTTGGGGTTGTTGTGTTTTCATTTTCATTCATTTCTATGCCAATTTTGTTTTCTTTTTTGATTTCTTCTGTGATTTGTTGGTTATTACTTAACTGGAAATTAATTTAGCTGAAATCATCATCCTATTGGGAAATAGGAATGACAATTTATGAACTTCTTCTTTCTAAATATCAATATCATTTAAAATATAAACATAAATCAGTTGAATAAAACAGTCTGGGATGAAAATTCAAAGACTTATTCTGTATTCAGTAGCCTATCTTGAATGACATATATAATTCCATGAATAAGTATCTTTCTAAATTTTATATTGTTCAGGATAAAAAAGACTCCTAAAAACCTTTTAAAGAAACTATTATGGATGGTTTAAATATATTGGTGAAATCAGCTCATATAGTATAGATTATCTTCTAAAAAATATTTGGCTAAACTAATGCAATTATGTAAAGTTTAAAAATAAAATAAAATTTAAAAAAAATAAAAAGCTTTTTTTTTTAATTTGTTTTAAACCAAACTATGATCCAATATAGTGATTCTCAATCACTGCTATCTTAAATCACACAAGTACTCTTCAATGTATATGATGGAAGTGAATTCATTTTTTTCTTTAGGAAGGTACTATAAATTAATATTAAAATGATTTTATTATTTAGATAAATATATAAACAGAGTTTTGCTATTTCTTCCTGTACCTTACAGAGTGGAAGGTATGTTTTGCACCTTCCATGCTGGATAAGAAATAATTTAGAATGGCACAAGTTAAAAAAAATGTATTATAATAAAAAATCAAATAGTGATAATAGGACTTAAGGATCAGCATAACTTTCGTTATTTTTACATCCAAAACACTCACTACTTTCTACAATCTCTTCCTTTTTGGTTAACTACCAAAATATATGAAGATCTGATACTTTGTCAACTATATTGCTATGAATTAGGTCTAAAGTGTAACAAATCATCCAAGTTAAGATGCTATACTGACCAACTTTTATTTGCTAGCTTGGCTTACTTTTTGTTTATTTGTTTTGTTTTTTTATACCAATTTATTTGATATTTCATTATCCAAACTGGCTAGTAGAACCAGAACAGATATTGTTGCCTATCTTCTAACTATGTACTGATATCACTGAGCTGCATCATGAAAACATTTTGACAAATTCAAACACACACAGATACATGGACATGCACAAGCATGTATGAATGCACACACACATGTAAAATACATTTCCTAGAGACTTCCTTACTAAGAGCAACAAATACATCTTGGAGATTAAGAAAAACTGGGAATATGCTTCCTCACTCATTTTTGAGTTTCCTTAATCTTATTGCAGTTCTGGTTTACCTGTGCAGAAATGTATTTTGTTGGGTCAGTTATACATTAGTGATTTTCAAAAATATTTAGTCATTTAACCACTTTATTAGGTCTAAACACATCTTGAAATATCTTTTTTCTTCCTTTTAAAATTACTAACACCATCACAATAAACTCACATATACTTAGAATTAATTGGCTGAAATTATATTTCTCTAAGATTTTGCCAACATTATGCTACCATATTAACATTAAATTTGATAAGCAGACTATGAATTCATATCAGAAACAGAAATGTAAGATGTAAATGTAACCGATTTGATGAACACAAGTGCCCTCAGGTCAGATTGCTCAGGTTCAAATCCTGACTTTGCCATTAAATAGCTGTGACTTTGGACAAATTATTCAAATTTCTACATCTTGGTTTCCTTGTCTATCTATGCCTCTGAGAATTGTTGGAAGGAGAAACAGTTAATATATGGAAAAACAAATTAATTTCTGGAACAAATAACTTAAAAAATGTTGAATGATATTGCAATATGATAAGCTTTCTTAAAGAAGCTTAACTTTCTCTTTCTTGAGGAGTAGGTCTTCTATATGAGAAAAGAAATGCTGAGGAGTGTTTATATAAAGAACTCTAACCACAATAAAACCATTTCTTCTTTTCAAATTCTTCAACTAGTGCCCCATTGGGACCTGAAAGACAAGACTTTTATGGTGCTGTGGTTTTTGAGAAAACTAATAGTAGACTATTTTAAAGCAATATTTAGGGAGACAAAAAAAGAAATAGTTTATCTAGACACAGCATGTGGGGATAAAAGCAATTAAAAAGGAGATTCAAACAGAGAACACTACACCATTTCCCTTCTACATTAAAGTTGAAACATACTGACCTAGTTAGCTTCTTAAATAGTACAAAGACCATTTCTACACTATATCACTGTTAGGTATTCAAATATACACAGGACATAATAAAACAATACCATATATTCCATTGGAATTCGATAGTGTTTGAAGCAGCAACCCACCTTACAGGAGGCTGAACCCAGAAAGCATGTTCAAATGCTTTCTTTCCCTTTATTTGCTTTGCATCTCACTTATAGAAATCAAAGAGGGGAAAGAATTGGATTCTACTTACTTAATGAATCAAGAAACAGGATAGTATATGTGAAATGTTCTATTTAAGCCTTGGTAGCACGAAGAGTCGGACACGACTGAGAGACTTCATTTTCACTTTTCACTTTCATGCATTGGAGAAGGAAATGGCAACCCACTCCAGTGTTCTTGCCTGGAGAATCCCAGGGACGGGGGAACCTGGTGGGCTGCCGTCTATGGGATCGCACAGAGTTGGACACGACAGAAGCAACTTAGCAGCAGCAGCAGCAGCAGCTAGAGAAAACTAATAATAGAACTAAAATCCAAGATACTTCACAACTTGTTCTTTGGAACATAAATGCTGCCCACACAGCATCCATAATCTATGTCTCCTAAACAAATTAGATGATAAATATTATAACTGATTTAATCAAGCCAAAGTCCAAACTCTTTGTGAAAATACAAGATAAACTGTGCTTTGCAAAACAGGGGAAAATAAAGTTATGATACCAAGAAGTCAATAAGATAATTGCTAACATTGTAAAAATATATAACAAATACCATGTCCTCATGCAAGATAAAGATACAATAATTATCTCATTTACAAAGTACAAGATGACCTAGCACTAAAGAACATGAATAAAAAAATGCTTTCCAACTTGTCTTTAAAATCATACAATATGATCAGGCTTCCCTGGTGGCTTAGATGGTAAAGCGTTTACCTACAGTACGGGAGACCTGGTTCAAATATGATCACACACAGAGAATTAATGGATTAGCATTTCCTTAAGTAGATGAACAGCTGAGAATTCAGAGTACTTACAGACACAATCCTTTTGTGTATGAAACAATCTAAAATTTCTGTACATTTCAGACTTCATGGTATGAATTCAATTACAATAAACTAAAAAAAAGGTTATTGCTAAGATAGGTTGTATAAAGATAGATTTCAGAATTGAAAAGATATGAAGACATGTGTTGGTTATTATACAGAAATTTTGTTATTTTATACTTCTGTATTTATTCAGTTCAGTTCAGTTACTCAATCATGTCAGACTCTTTGTGACCCCATGACCACAGCACACCAAGCCTCCCTGTCCATCACCAACTCCCAAACCCATGTCCATTGAGTCAGGGATACCATCCAACCATCTCATCCTCTGTTGTCCCCTTCTCCTCCTGCCCTTAATCTTTCCCAGCATCAGGGTCTTTTCCAATGAGTCAGCTCTTTGCAAGAGGTGGACAAAGTATTGGAATTTCAGCTTCAGCATCAGTCCTTCCAATGAACAGCCAGGACTGATCTCCTTCAGGATGGACTGATTGGATCTCCTTGCATTCCAAGGAACTCTCAAGAGTCTTCTCCAACACCACAGTTCAAAAGCATCAATTCTTCAAAGCTCAGCTTTCTTCACAGTCCAACTCTCACATCCATACATGACCGCTGGAAAAACCATAGTCTTGACTAGATGGACATTAGATGACAAAGTAATATCTCTGCTTTTTAATATGCTATCTAGGTTGGTCATAACTTTCCTTCCAAGGAGTAAGTGTCTTTTAATTTCATGGCTGCAATCACCATCTGCAGTGATTTTGGGGCCCCCCAAAATAGAGTCTGACACTGTTTCTACTGTTTCCCCATCTATTTGCCATGAAGTGATGGGACCAGATGCCATGATCTTCGTTTTCTGAATATTGAGCTTTAAGCCAACTTTTTCACTCTCCTCTTTCACTTTCATCAAGAGGCTCTTTAGTTCCTCTTCACTTTCTGCTATAAGGGTGGTGTCATCTGCATATCTGAGGTTATCGATATTTCTCCCGGCAATCTTGATTACAGCTTCTGCTTCCTCCAGCCCAGTGTTTCTCATGAGGTACTCTGCATAAAAGTTAAATAAGCACGGTGAAAATATACAGCCTTGATGGACTCCTTTTCCTATTTGGAACCAGTCTGTTGTTCCATGTCCAGTTCTAGCTGTTGCTTCCTGACCTGCATATAGGCTTCTCAAGAGGCAGGTCAGGTGGTCTGGTATTCTAAACTTTTGCAGAATTTTCCACAGTTTGTTGTGATCCACACAGTCAAAGGCTTTGGCATAGTCAATAAAGTAGAAATACATGTTTTCCTGGAATTCTCTTGTTTTTTCGATAATCCAGTGGATGTTGGCATATTGATCTCTAGTTCTTCTGCCTTTTCTAAAGCCAGCTTGAACATCTGGAAGTTCACCGTTCACTAATGCTGAAGCCTGGCTTGGAGAATTTGAGCATTACTTTACTAGCGTGTGAGATGAGTGCAATTGTGTGGTAGTTTTAGCAATCTTTGACATTGCCTTTCTTTGGGATTGGAATGAAAATGGACCTTTTCCAGTCCTGTGGCCACTGCTGAGTTTTCCAAATTTGCTGACATATTCAGTGTAGCACTTTCAGAGCATCATCTTTCAGGATTTGAAATAGCTCAACTGGAGTTCCATCACCTCCACTAGCTTTGTTCATAGTGATGTTTTCTAAGGCCCACTTGACTTCACATTCCAGGATGTCTGGCTCTAGGTGAATGTGAGTGATCACACCATCATGATTATCTGGGTCGTGAAGATCTTTTTGGTACAGTTCTCTGTATTCTTACCAACTCTTCTTGACATATTGTGCTTCTGTTAGGTCCATACCATTTCTGTCCTTTATTGTCACCATTTTCACATGAAATGTTTCTTTGGTATCTCTAATTTTCTTGAAGAGATCTCTAGTCTTTCCCATTCTATTGTTTTCCTCTATTTATTTGCATTGATCTCTGAGGAAGGATTTCTTATCTCTCCTCGCTATTCTCTGGAACTCTGCATTCAATGTTTATATCTTTCCTTTTCTCCTTTGTTTTTTGCTTCTCTTATTTTCACAGCTATTTGTAAGACCTCAGACAGCCATTTTGCTTTTTTGCATTTCTTTTTCTTGGGGATGGTCTTGATCCCTGTCTCCTGTATAATGTCATGAATCTCTGTCCATAGTTCATCAGGCACTCTGTCTACCAGATCTAGTCTGTTAAATCTATTTCTCACTTCCACTGTATAGTCATAAGGGATTTGATTTAGGTCATACCTGAATGATCCAGTGGTTTTCCCCACTTTCTTCAATTTAAGTCTGTATTTGGCAATATGGGGTTCATGATCTGAGCCACAGTCAGCTCCCAGTATTGTTTTTGTGAACTGTATAGAGCTTCTCCATCTTTTGCTGCAGAGAATATAATCAATCTGAAATCGGTGTTGACCATCTGGTGATTTCCATGTGTAGAGTCTTCTCTTGTGTTGTCAAAAGAGGATGTTTGCTATGACCAGTGCATTCTCTTGGCAGAACTCTGTTAGCCTTTGCCCTGCTTCATTCTGTACTCCAAGGCCAAATTTTCCTGGTATTCCAGGTGTTTCTTGACTTGCTACTTTTGCATTCCAGTCCCCTATAATGAAAAGGACATCTTTTTTGTATGTTAGTTCTAGAAGGTCTTGTAGGTCTTCATAGAACCGTTCAACTTCAGCTTCTTCAGCATTTCTGGTTGGGACATAGACTTGAATTACTGTGGTATTGAATGGTTTGCCTTGGAAATGAACAGAGATCATTCTGTCATTTTTGAGATTGCATCTAAGTAATGCATTTTGGACTCTTTTGTTGACCATGATGGCCACTCCATTTCTTCTAAGGGATTCCTGTCTGCAGTAGTAGATATAATGGTCATCTGAGTTAAATTCACCCATTCCAGTCCATTTTAGTTTGCTGATTCCTAGAATGTTGATGTTCACTCTTGCCATCTCCTGTTTGACCCCTTCCAATTTTCCTTAATTCAAGGACCTAACATTCCAGGTTCTTATGCAATATTGTTCTTTACAGCATCAAACCTTGCTTCTATCACAATTCGCATCCACAACTGGGTGTTGTTTTTGCATTGGTCCATCCCTTCATTCTTTCTGGAGTTATTTCTCCACTGATCTCCAGTAACATATTGGGCACCTACTGATCTGGGAAGTTCATCTTTCAGTGTCCTATCTTTTTGCCTTTTCAAACTGTTCATGGGGTTCTCAAGGTAAGAATACTGAAGTGGTTTGCATTCCTTTCTCCAGTGGACCACATTCTGTCAGAATTTATTATTTATTTTGTTATTGGTTTCTAATAATACCATTGTCAAATATAGGAATAATAATTGTACATAGAAAATATCAAACTGTATTTAAATACATGTTTGCATTTTATTTATTTTTATTTTGCTTGCAAAGGTCTACAAGTCCTTATAGAATAATTAAATATATAAAAATACTATAGAAGGCAAAATTTTTTCTATTTATCTGTTAAGTAAGATCATCATTATCAACCACTGGACAATTTTTTCCATAACATTCTTATTTTATTTATACAAATAAGAATATATATGTTTGCACACACTTTAAAACATTTAACTTAATAATGCTAATTAATAGCAAATTATTTTGATGGATATTATCAAACTGCCCTGTAAAACATGGCATATTTCAACAAGTAGTTTCATCAGTTTGCCAATTCAATAGGCAAGAAAAAGCCCTGAATGTTCACATTAATGCATCTATCAGTGAAGTTAATGTTATATTTCACATTTTCTTGTTCTTCTTTGGGGACAAAAGAAGGACAAAATGTTTAAATTTGAAGTGTTTTTTATTTTTAAGTAAAAGTTTAGGAAAATCCAAACATGTTTTTATTCCCTAAGTTCAGTTCAGTTCACTAGCTCAGTTGTGTATGATCCTTTGTGACGCCATGGACTTCAGCACACCAGCCTTCCCTCTCCAACACCAACTCTCGGAGTTTACCCAAACTCATGTCCATTGAGTTGGTGATGCCATCCAATTATCTCATCCTGTGATACCCTTCTCCTCCCTCCTTAAATGATGCCCAGCATCTTTTCAAATGGGTCAGTTCTTTACATCAAGTGGCCAAAATATTGGAGTTCCAGCTTCAGCATCAGTCCTTCCAATGAATGTTCAGGACTGATTTCCTTTAGGATGGACAGGTTGGATCTCCTTGCAGTCCAAGGGACTCTCAAATGTCTTCTCCAACACCACAGTTCAACAGCATCAATTCTTCAGTGCTCAGCTTTCTTTATAGTCCAACTCTCACATCCATTCATGACTACTGGAAAACCATAGCTTTGACTGGGTGGAACTTTGTTGACAAAGTAATGTCTCTGCTTTTTAATATGCTTTCTAGGTTGGTCATAACTTTCCTTTCAAGGAGCAAGCATCTCTTAATTTCATGGCAGGAGTCACCATCTGAAGTGATTTCAGAGCCCCACCAAAAATAAATTTTGTCACTGTTTCCATTGTTTCCCCATCTATTTGCCATGCAGTGATCATACCAGGTGCCATGATATTAGTTTTCTGAATGTTGAGTTTTAAGCCTGCTCTTTCACTCTCCTCTTTCCCTTTCATCAATAGAGTCTTTATTTCTTCTTTGCTTTCTGGCATAAGTGTAGAGTCATCTGCATATCTGAGGTTGTTGTTACTTCTCTCGACAATCTTGATTCCAGCTTGGGCTTCATCCAGTCCAGCATTTCTCTTTCCCTAGTTATAAATTAATTCCTATCCATTACTTTTCCTTCAATGTTATTACTTTATTGTTAACAAATTGTACTGATCTAAATTTTAAGCCATTCATTGTGGTTATTTAGAAGAGTTGAGACCCTAGAACATATTTTTCCTTGGCGTTACTTTGATTTTTACCAGTTACAGGTACATCAGTTATGAAGTTTGAAGAATTGGCCTCACTTTTCTACCATATTTTACTCATTTTGTAAATCAGGCTATTAATAATTTTAAACTCCTAGCTTTGCTGATAGGATGGTATAACACAAGTAATCATTTAGAACCATGCTTAAACATAGTAGGGTTTAGTAAAATGTAGTTAAAGCATTAAATATAATAATATATTTATACAATGATAATAGTAATATAAAAAATGTATTTATGTTCATACTACCTATGTGATAACTGTTTTTATTTTTAATAAGTCACATTCACTTTGGAACATGAATAGTTCTAAGAAACAGCTAAAGGTAGGATTTTAATTCTACATTCAACTTCCTTAATACTCCTAACTTTATATCTAACTACATTATATGGGTCTGACTTTGATATCAAAGGTGGGTCACAAATCAAATTAAAAAAATATTTTCTTGAGCTTAAACTTTATAATCTTCTCATTTATCTGAGTAATCATTGTGATTTGGGTTAAATTCAAGCATTTCTACTTTCTAATTAGGAGTGATTATTAACTAAACTTCAATTCATGCATTTGAAAAACAGATTGAATTATATAAAACTTTTCTGGAAAAACAAAAAATTAATTTGAGAATGATGTCAGCAGCATGGCAGTAAACACTGTCCCTTATATCTGTCCCTCATGTCAACAAAAAATTTTAAGTATCCATCCATGAACAGAACTGCCTTTCAGGAAACTGGGATCCAACACCATGGGCCAAGGTCCCAATTAGAAGTGACACACCTGTGCACTGTGTAATAAGCAGACAGACTTCAGTATCAGCTGTGGAAACTACAAGAGACTATGAACCACTTCTAGCTCCTCTTGGCTGTGGTTTGGGAGTGCCTGCAGAAAGAATTCCACTGGAGAAAAAGAAAGAAAAAAAAGTTTGGTTGCTTTGGGGTGGCTAAGAGAAACAATGACTTTGCCAGCATCATACCACTCCCAAGGGAAACAGCACATGGTTTCTCCTGAAGGGGAAAGAAAGCCAGTGAGTGAATGTCTGGCTTCCCTAACTTTGTGGAATGCTGCTGAAGAGACTCCTTTCTCTCTCACAGCATTCAGAACCTTGTTGTGGGGGCTCCATAACTGAGAGGAGGAAGCAGATCAGGGGGGCAACATACACCCACAGAGTGGGTATGTCAACAACAAACAAACAGGTGTAAGGCAAACAACACTTCCCTTTAATGTGTGGCTGGTCATAGAGAAAGGAGCCAGAGCTCTGGTAGACAAGCGGCAAGCACAGAAGGCATGCCAGCCAGGGTCTGTCAGCAAGGAAGAAAACACAAACTTGAGCTGTAGTGCCACCCCCAGGAAAATAAAACAGAAGCTCCCATCAATCAGCCTGGTGTGTTGTAGGTTCTAGAGTAGACATATAAGCTTAAGAATTCTGTCATAAAAGGAAACAAGAGGCAAGGAGCAGGCGTATCCTTATAAGATCTCAAAAAGCCTCAGAATGTACAATAGGAAAGAACAGATCTGGAAACATCAATCTTCCTGCTTTCAAACTATACTACAAAGCTATAGTAACCAAGGAAGTGTGGTACTGGAACAAAAACAGACACATAGACTAATGAAACAGAATTGAGAAGCACAGAAACAGGCCCCTGCATTTACAATCAACTAATATTTGACAAGGGAACCAAGGATATTCAATATAGAAAGGATAGTCTCTTCAATAAAGGTTGTTGGGAAAATTGGATAACCATACTATAAAGAAAACTGAGCGTAGAAGAATTGATGCTTTTGAACTGTGGTGTTGGAGAAGACTCTTGAGCATCCCTTGGACTGCAAGGAGATCCAACCAGTCCATCCTAAAAGAAATCAGTCCTGGGTGTTTTTTGGAAGGACTGATGTTGAAGCTGAAACTCCAATATTTTGGCCAACTAATGCAAAAAGCTGACTCATTTGAAAAGACCTGATGTTGCGAAAGATTGAAGGCAGTAGGAGAAGGGGATGACAGAGGATGAGATGGTTAGATGGCATCACTGACTCAATGGACATGAGTTTGGGTAAACTCTGGGAGTTGGTGATGGACAGGGAGGCCTGGCGTGCTGCAGTTATGGGATCACACAGAGTCTGACACGACTGAGGGACTGAACTGAATTGATGCAAAAAAAGTGAATTGGACTTATCTTACACCACTAAAAAAATAAATAAATAAACTGAAATGAATTAAATACTTAAATATAAGATCTCAAACTATAAAATCCTAGAAGAAAACATAGGGAAAAGCTCCTTGACATAGGTCTTGGCAATCGTTGTTTGTTTTTATTTGTAATGATATCAAAGGCACAAGCAAAAAAGGCACAGATAAATGAGGGGCTACATCAAACTATAAAGGTTCTGTAGAGCAATAGAAACAATCAATGAAATGAAAAGGAAACCTACAGAATGGCAGATAATTTTTGCAAATCATGCATCTGATAAAGGGTTGTAGAATCCAGACACAGCAAAACTAAAACCACTAAATCAGTAAGTAGCATTTAGTAAGAATTTGGCATATAATAACAATTTACAAGCTGGGAGCTTCCAAATTCAAAGACTGATGTGAAACTCAGGGGCATGAAATGACAGGTGGCTTATGAAATGAAAACAAGGAAGTTGTTAACCTTTACAGTGATTAGTTATTATAGTGGGAAATTCCATACAGCAGGTAATTGGCTAAAAGTGTTTATCTCATACTATTTTAAGATGGATGACAAGCTTTTTTTTAAGATTGTCAGAGGCATTTACATGAAATTAACTAAGTTAAGTTTTGCTTATATTCATAAAATAAGCTAGATTTTAGTTTTACTTACGTAAAATTAAATGGTGTTGTCTACTCAGAGCATTCTCAAGTTCAGTTTCCATTTTGTATTTAATTTTAATGGGTTAATATCCAAACTGCATTTTAAAAGACTCATACAACTCAATAACAACAACAATAAACAAAACAAAGAACAAGCTACCTGGTTAAAAATGGGCAGAGGAAATAGATTACTTTAGATGTTTTCCCAAAGAAGACAAACTGCCAGCAGCTACATAAAATGTTGCTTAACCTCACTAATCCTCAAGGAAATGCAAACCAAGACTTCAATGAGGTCTCACCTCACATCTGTTGGAATGGCTATCTTCAAAAAAAATTAACTAGATAAGAAGTGTCAGCAAGGATGTGGAGCAAAGGGAACCCTTGAGCACTGTTGGTGGGAATGTTATTTGGTACAGCTACTATGGAAAACAGTATGGAGGATTCTCAAAAAGTTTAAAAGTAGAACTACCATATGATTCAGTAATCCTACTACTGGGTATATATCCAAAGTAAGTAAGATTAGTATCCCATAGAGATACCTGCATTCTGTGCTTATTGCATTTTCCACAAAAGCCCAAATATGAAAAGAACCTAAGATTCATCAATAGATAAATGGATAAAGAAGTTGTGATGTATATACACAATGGGAGATTTTGGAGCCATGAGAAAGAACAAAATCTTTCCATTTGCAACAACGTGGATGGTCCTGAGGACATTATGTTAACTGAAGTTTGTCAGAGGAAGACAGATACCGTATGGCATCATTTATGTGTAAAATCCAAAAAAACTGAACTTATAGAGACAGAGAGTAGGATAGCCAATACCAGAGAATGGGGGTGGGGAAAACTGAAAGATATTGGTCACAGGGCGCACAAACTTCCAGTGAGAAAATGAGTATGTTTTGGAGATCTAATGCACAGCATTGTGACTACAGATAACAACACTGTATGATGTGTTTGAGAGATGAAGAATAAATATTAAATGTTCTCATCACGAAAAAGAAATAATCATTATGTGATGAAACAGAGGTGTTAAATAACACTAAGGTGGTAACCATACTGCAGTATTTAAGTGTATCAAACCAACATGTTCAACACAGCAAAGTTACACAATATTCTATGTTGATTATATCTGAATAAATTCGGGGGAACATTTTAAAAAATAACTTCAGTTTTTAATGATGGTATTAAAATATGGCAGTTATTTTCTCTCCTTTTAAAATTAGACTCAGTTCACATATACAAAAATAGAATTTAACCACCTATAGAGTCAACATTTTAAGATTTTTTTTTTTGGCTAAATGTTCTGCCTATAAATTTTCTCAGGGAAATTTTTTAAGTATCTGTAGGAAAACTACAAATGAAGGTAAAATGTCATACTTTTCTTAAGCCTTTTAATAATTTGAGAAAGATCATAAACATATTCCTTATTTCTTTCCTCCTCACTTATGCTGGCACTGAAAACCTGTATTCATTTAAAATTTTATTAGCTCATTGTTCTGTAAAAGAACCATGATTGTCTTAATTGTTATCGGCAGAAGAAAAAACAAAGGGTCTACTTCAATGTTCAATTAGGATTACATACAGAGATGCAGTTTTATCAGTGTTGACATTTGCACAAGCTCTGCATATTTAACAAGTGATCATGCTCTGCTGAAATGAGTACTGTTGCTATAGACACATTATAATATACTTTAATTATCACATTAATATTGATGTTATCATCCTCCCAGGTCAAGATGAGACAGTAAAACAGCCATTTAGATTAAATTACTCACAGTATTGATTTTATTGCTATTTCTACAGATATGGCAGGATGCTTTAATTTTAGGTCCATATTTGACAGGACACTTCAGTTCTATCTGATTTTAAAACTCTGAGGGTGCTCTATGTGGGTGTTTAAAGTCTAAAAATATTTAAAAATTGAATTTCTTCCTGAATTTCATCAACCTGATTTTTTTAAATGAGAAAAGAATGTTCCCCAAGTAAGGTTTTTACAATATTTTTTGCTTTCTATTCTCACTGACTGTTCATTCTGAATTACAAGAAGTCATTATACATATTGTTTCAACTTAAAAGTGAATATATATATATATAGATTAGAGCTCCATAACTTTTTAATTTGACTTTTGTTTAAAAAATGATCTACTACCAGAGATGGCTGATGCTGTATATAATCTTAAATATTTCAGAAATTTTAAAAGATCACTTATTAAAAGAGTCTGAACACAGCAACTTGAAATACATACCATAAGTTATTTAAAAATTTTTTGAAATTATTCAGAACTTACCTCCTGAGCTATAAATAAACTAGGAATTCAAGTTTAAATAAAATAGGATTTGTTTACTTGAGAAGCACTATTTTTCATAATCTCTTCTTGGCATCATTAAAGTATTTTCAGAACTTTGGGATATGGAGAGTTTTATTGTCTTATTGTCCATGAAATCTCTCTGAAAACATCTATAACTATGTTTATAACTAAAAATATAATTTTCTTATCTTCTGTTAATTGTACTGATGTTAAGGTTTGGGAAATGTCAAGAAAAAACAAAATGAAACATTCCTAGCCTCAACAATTATAATCTATTTAGAGACATAGTTACATATACATTTGATTATGAAAAAAAGCTAATGTAAATTAATGTTTATTTTAGAAAAATTTGTCTCCCTCTTTCTCAGTTCCATAAGTATATTGGAAAGTCTTCAAAGATTAAGGAAAACTGAGAGGCAATGTGTGGCATTTTAATTGCCAGAAAATTAATTTTGATTCTAACTAATATCAATCAATCTGGAGGTAAAATTATGTAACATCAAAGTGAATACCAACTCTATTAAAGGCACATTGCTTTCTTTTTAGAGGGACTGCATGTTTGGCTTTGATTTAGTTTTTAAGTACAAAATCATTGTAAACAAAATCTTTTCAGATTCTAATTTGGACATTTGCACTTAAAAAAGAGATCTCCTGCTTCTCTTAACCTGCAAAGGACTAACATCAGAGTTATTTCTATGAGGTATTGGAATTCCATGTAATTGGAAACAGTACAAGCTGAAAGGGTACAGAACTTATATGCTTCCAATTCAATTTTTAACTAAGATGATTTGAAATCCCAATATGTTTCCTAGGCAACCAGTACTGACCAGATGCAAAATGGTGGCGGCCAAGTAAAAATTGGCTATGGTTATGATTCTGAGAGGAGGAAGGACAGAGTAATAGAAATGAATGTTAGGGAACCAGCCATCTATGAAATAATCTTGTCATTAATTCAGAAAAGTGCCAATATTTTCAAGTCTGAAGCTCTGGGAAAGTTAAATGAATTTTCCAAATTTGTATTATAATGCTGCAAAACTGTGACTAATTTTCTGTGGTTTACCTTCCAGGGAAGTGCTAGTAGATACTAGTTACTACTCATTCTACCGTCTATGAAGACAATCCAAAATCTTATAAAAGTTTCATAAGACATTTATTAGAAAATTAGAAGGCTATGTCCCTCTTTCTTCTAATGTGGCCATACATTCACTCACTGGTTCATTCATTATAACAGTGAATACTTTGGAAAAAATAAAGCAATGTTTCTGCATTTATGGAGTTTCTATTTTTGTATGGGGGTAGCAGAAAAGATAATTTAAGATAGGAGCAAACCCATGGAAAGAGTAAAGTTTTTTTTTTTTTTTTTTTTTAGGGATTTGACAGTAGAAAGAATGCCTTCTGCCTCTGCAATGAAGTATGCAGTAAAAAATTGGCAAAGCAAGTGCAAATTTTCAAATATACTTTATAAAAAAATACATGACTCCCAGAAAAGGATCTCTAAGACTCAGCATTTTTTAATAGTGGTACTTGCACATATTTTAATGACCTGTTAAAGTCACAAATGCATGCTTTTTATGGGTTTAATTACAGAGAAAATTTCCTAATGTAATAAAATCTGAATAGCTTTTTGGTAGAAATTCTCATAATAGCATGATGGTCTTCAGACAATACACAAAATGGCTATTAATGAGTCCTGCGCAAAAAGCATTGCCTTATTACTTGCTTGCTTGAGGCAATTTGACATGGAAATGAAATGAAATTATTGACTGAACCAAGCTTTAATCCTGGCCTTGGCCTCAGCTAGATGAATGTGAAGTAACTACTCTTGTCCTTAGTTAATGATTTGTGAAAAGAGGATTTTGTAAGAGGGAACGCTCACTACTCAACCTTTCATTAGAAACTGGCTAAATAAGAAAACAAATACAGTGGTACTTTCCAGCTTCTGTTTTTGGTGAGAGTGCAAAAGGGGTATTCAGAGGGTGATGTAGTAGAAATACTGGAATTTCCCAATCTTTCACGCTCATTTTCTGATAACATTGGAAATAAATTGTATTGTCATTCAGGAAGAGCCAAAGGATTTCTAAGTGGTAGAGCCACTAATGTGCTCCCTGCTGCCACAAATACTAAAATTTTATTCCATTCTATTTGTAGCCTTTACTCAAAGATCTCCTCTGGTTTTAGGGAAAGGAAGATCAATTAATAATTATTTTCTGAGCTGATTCTTAAATACTGCTTAATTTTGGTTTAATCATCTTTACAATCTAAAATCTATCTAAATATTATAGCATACAATTGAAATCTTACAGGTGATATTGTATAGTCAATAATAATATATATGACTCCATAGGAATGTGGTTTTACAGAATGGCATCTTTTATGCAGCTTCCCTGGTGGCTCAGACGGTAAAGAACCTACCTGCAATTCAGGAGACCTGGGTTTGATCCCTGGGTCTTGAGAAGATCCCTGATGAAGGGAATGGCTACCCACTCCAGTATTCTTGTCTGGAAAAATCCATGGATAGAATAATCAGGTGGGCTACAGCTCATGGGGTCGCAAAGACTTGGACCGACTGAGTGACTAACACTAATGTAGACAAAGAGCGACTGGGAAGACCTGGTTGGTCTGTTCAGACATGAATAAACCTTGTGCTGTAAAGAAGGTAGGACACATGGAAGATTGATGGATCTATGATATGATGCAGGTCACCATATTCAACTCTTTCATTGTCCTTTCTTTTACTCATTTTATTTTTAATGCATCTTTATGTATCCCCTATCTTCCCAATATGGAATTTCTTTTCTCTTCACTTTCCTTTATATCTAAAGTAATATCTTAATATTAATAATTTTTATTATCATTTCTGTTGCTTAATTAAAACTCACTTTTACTTATTACAAAGGTAGAATTGGGTAGTTTTATGTCTTATAATCTGTTCTTTTGATTTTAACATATGTATGATATACTGGCCAAAAAGTTCTTTTGGGTTTTTCCAAGTGTGCATGCTTGCTAAGTCGCTTTAGTTGTGTCTGATTCTTTGAGACTCTATGGACAGTAGCCCGCCTCTGTCTAAGGGATTCTCTAGGCAAGAATACTGGAGAGGGTCTCCATGCCCTCCTCTGGGGGATCTTCCTGACCCAGGGTTCGAACCTGTGTCTCTATGTCTCCTGCATTGGGAGGCAGGTTTTTTACTACTAGGGCCACCTGGGAAGCCCTTGGTTTTTCCATACCCTTATAAAACATCCAAAAGAATTTTTTGACCAACCCAATACTTAAAACATATCAAGGGATCAATTAAGTAGTATTCTTCATAAAACATAGTGTATATGTTATATGAAATTGTATTTTTTAAATGCACAAGGTAGTTACATATAAGATATTGATTTTCTCTTCACTTTTAATAAGTGACACTCCACTTGAGTTATTTTTTTCTTTTTTTAAAATTTTAATTGGAAAAAAATAAATTTTAATTGGAGGCTAATTACTTTACAATATTGTGGTGGTTTTTGCTATATATTCACATGAATCAGCCATGGGTGTACATATGTTTCCCATCCTGACCCTCCCTCTCTCCCCTAGAGTCATTTGATGCACATATCAGAATGTTGTGGGTAAGATGTATCATAGTCTGAATATTTAATATATTGTTTATTTATATCATGTTCTGATTAAGGCTTAGATATTCTGTTTGATGTTTTTTGAAATTTCAGATTAAATGAGGTCACAAAAGGGCAAGGTTTAGTAGAAAGATCCAGGTATTAAAATGATTAAAACAAGACTAATCAATCATCCATTTTTTAGGTGCCATAATGAATCATTTTAGCTTAATGATACTGGTCCATGATCTGCTATTAAGGAATCACTATAATTTTTTTGCTACTGCCCTAAAATTCAAAACTTTTATAATTCTTAGAGAAACCCTATTTCTTACCTAGGTCTAGGAAGATTGCTTTTCACATGACCACTTTGTGTCCTGCTGCTAAGTCATGTCAGTCATGTCCGACTCTGTGTGACCCCATAGACAGCATCCCACCAAGCTCCCATCCCTGGGATTCTCCAGGCAAGAACACTGGAGTGGGTTGCCATTTCCTTCTCCAATGCCTGGAAGTGAAAAGCGAAAGTGAAGTCGCTCAGTCGTGTCCGACTCACTGTGACCCCATGGACTGCAGCCTACCAGGCTCCTCCGTCCATCAGATTTCCCAGGCAAGAGTACTGGAGTGGGTTGCCATTGCCTTCTAGATTTTAGTAAAACTAGTAAAGCTGATGTAGATGCTGGAAGGAAGTGAGGCTCTTACAGTCACAGCTTCTGCAACACCAAGAATTCATTCAAGACACAGCACTCCAATGCATGGGTTTTCCCTTACTCAAAATATGTCACCCAGAAAAGCAACACATTCTTTAATCTTGACGTAGTTGTACTTTTCTTAAGAAGATGATATAACATTTTGTAACACATTCCAGCTAAGGTTTTTCAGCAATAGAATAAGAAAGAGTTTTGACTAATATTTGATGATTTCTGCTTGTTTTTAAAACCCTAAATAGACTTCCGTGTTATTTAGGCAAAACAAACAATTCTACTTTTCAGTGTAACAAAAATTGTAGGAAGACTATTTTAGTGCCCCTCAATTTTTTTCTTTCAAAACATAAACATATATTTTAAAATAAAGTTAACTGTAATTGTCAGGATTCACAGTGGGGTATCTATTACAAGCCTGTTTGGTACTCAATTACATTTAAGTGCATTATATAATATAGTAATAATTATGCTAAATTCAATGAGCACTTTCACAAGGGACTTTTTGCATTATATGTTTATGTTATTTCCCTTCCTATTAAAGTTGCAACCACAACTAGCACTCAACAAAAACTACAGGCTGCCTCTTAAGGAAATTGGAGACTCTCAATTATTTTTACATCTTAAAAGCCAGAAATTGCTTCTTCTCTTACAAACAGATTATTTTGCAACATATAAACTGTGTAGAAGCTATTTTTACTCTTTGCTTTAGATTTGATAAATAGCTGTCATTTTCTTGAATTATTTTGAACTTTCAGTCACAAAACTACCTGATTAGCAAGCTGCCTAAGTAGAGTACATGATAAGGCAGAAAAAGCAGCAATCTCTACGTAAGAAATTTGCTCCAGTTCACTGCTTGCTGTTCAGTTGATTGAAAGTTTAGAACAGGAAAAGTTTTTTTGTTGATAAAAATCGGTTTGGACAGTGATTTCTGAAAACAGTAAGATCTCCCTTTACCTGGGGTGCGGCATCGGGGCAGGGTGGTGGGTGTTTAATTCTAAAGACTCCTGGCTGATCTGAGAGGTGTATTTTCATCTTGATCATATCTTGTAACAATGGGTTGTTGTCATTCAGTCACCAAGTCTCGTCCCAACACTTCACAATCCCGTAGATTGCAGCACACCATAATTTCTATCTTTGCATCCTCTTATAATTAAAGAGAATTTCAGGTAGTGATGAGGGAGATTTTTGACTTCTTTGTAAACATTTAATCAAAGAAAGAAAAATAACTTTCTTGAACAATAACAGAGAATATCACACAGGGCAAAAAGATATGAGAGGATATGTAGGAATATATAGGCAAAAAGCAACTATACAAGGAAAGTGTTTGATATTTGTGGCTTATGTATGCATATGCATTTCCAGATAAGTAAATGTTGTTGTTGCTCAGTTACTAAGTCCTGTCCAAATTTTTGTGATCCCATGAACGCAGCATGTCAGGCTTCTTTCTCCTTCACCATCTCCCGGAGTTTGCTCAAGCTCAAACTCATATCCATTGAGCAGTGATGCCATCCAACCATTTCCTCCTCTGTTTCCCCCCTCTCCTCTTGCCTTCAGTCTTTCCCAGCAAAGGAAGTATAGAAATAATAAATGACTCCAATTAATTACAAAGAGAAATTATAAGTTTATTTTTAACTGATTTTTAAATATTTAGCAAACCTTTCCTAAATAAGAATAAAAATAATCATAGAGGGATGGTGTAGTCATATTGTATAAAGGCAAAATACTGAAATACCAAAAGTGAGAAACAAAAATCAACTCAATATTTAGATAAGAAAGGGCAAGTAGCCACTATTAGATGGTTTGAATATGAGGATCCAAAGAACTTCCTTACCTCCCTATTTTCATCTTCTCCCCATCCTCTTTTCCTATCTTGAATTACACACCTTTTATTTGCCTTTTTTAACTGGAAAAGGAGGATAAACTAACACTTGTCAAGTGTCCACTCTGTTTGAATGGGAACTTACCCCCTTATTGAATTCTCAAAACAAACTTGCAAGGTATTAATTCTAACAAGCAAAGTGAATATACCATGAAAGTCAAGTGAAAGTGTTAATCATGACTTACTTTTTGCAAACCCATGGACTATAGCCCGCCAGGCTTTGCTGTCCATGTGATTCTCCAGATAAGAATACTGCAGTGGGTAGCCATTCCCTTCTCCAGGGGATCTTCCCGACTCAGGGATTGAACCCAGGTCTCCTGCATTGCAGGCAGATTCTTTACTGCCTGAGTCACCAGGGAATATACCATAGTAACCATTTGAATGCAGAATTCCAAAGTATTGCAAGGAGAGATAAGAAAGCCTTCCTCAGCGATCAATGCAAAGAAATAGAGGAAAATAATAGAATGGGAAAGACTAGAGATCTCTTCAAGAAAATTAGAGATACCAAGGGAATATCTCATGCAAAGATGGTGACAATAAAGGACAGAAATGGGATGGACCTAACAGAAGTAGAAGATACTAAGAAGAGGTGGCAAGAATACACAGAAGAACTATACAAAAAAGATCTTCATGACCCAGATAATCCCATGGTGTGATCACTCACCTAGAGCGAGACATCCTGGAATGTGAAGTCAAGTAGGCCTTATGAAACATTACTAGGAACAAAGCTAGTGGAGGGAATGGATTCCAGTTGAGCTATTTTAAATCCTGAAAGATGATGCTGTGAAAGTGCTGCACTCAATATGCTAGCAAAGATACATTTTCTTAGTGCTTTTTGGAATAAAACATTATTTTAAAAATCACTCAAATAAGTCCTTGTAATTGTAAGCACTAAGAGAAAAGTTATCACACATAGGAGTTTACATTAGCAGTAATGTTTTCTAAGGCAGGTGCTAAAACAGCACCCTTAAATAAGTTTGTAAAGTGGAAAAAATGCATTTACTAAAGTCTAAGTTGTGAAAAAAACACAACCCTGAGTGCAGAATGGGTAATTATGTTCTCAGGCAGCCTCCAGGACAGGCAAGCACCAATTTTCATGTGCAATCATCTATCTGAATGTGCGGTGCTTAATCACGTGTAAGCATTTGGTAGGGGCAATTTCTGTTCTCTCTCGCACACATTAACATAGCTCTCTATCTAATCCATAGGGAATGTTATGTGCATTTTCTGTCAGTCTTCTGCATAATTAAAGAAAAAAATAGCAACAGCAAAGTTAAAGCTACAAATGAACAAAGAAACTACAGCTAAGAGTAGAGATTCTACCTAAGAAAAATCCCAGTGCATCCTTTGGAATAGTCTTTACTCACCAAGGGAAGTTTAGTTTCAGTCAACAGATGTGAAAATAAAAAAATTCTTTGGGGTTGAAGGGCACTTCAGTAGAATCTATCTGAACAGCACCAAGCTGAATTCTCAAGATGAACATCTGGAGTATTGTACTTAATAACAGGTTGCTTCTTTAATGAGACTCTGTGGGGTGGCAGCATCTCCAGAGAGGAGGATAGAAATGAAGAAACTGAAGTGGCCTCTGAGTTCTATTCTGTATATGTGTATCTTAATATAATTTATATCAAAACTGTTTTCATAAATGAATTATCTAGTAACAATTAAACACAAGTAATTAAAACAATATTACTACCTATATACAGTGTTACCATTAGGGTTGGAGGCAATATATATTAAAATGCAAAGCAGAGTACTTGGAGCCAAGAAGACAAATAGTTGTTAAAATTACTAAAACTACTGGTTGCTATTTCCAATTTTATTTGATAATTTCTTTATTGTAATTAAAGTTGTATGAATAAGCTATAACCTATTTTTTAAATTTGTTCTGACTTTTATATAAACAAGGCAAACTGAATATGTAGATTTGTCTCTCTGTCCTGTCAAAATCACATTAAATTCAGAGAATAAATTCACAAAGTCAAGGGGCGATCTTTATACTCTTTTACCATCATTTTTATTAAATGTTAGGAAGGACTGTTGATCAATGCCAGTGTCTGGTCTCTAATGTTTAACTAGAAACACAGAAGGATTTAAAGTAACTTTCAAAGGTTTGTCAAACCCTACCAACTAACTATATTAAAGGTACAAAAAGGAAAACAGAAGAGTAAGAATACATATCATGATCTACTAAACATTTGCTTTGTGACTAAACACTAGCAATACTTTTTCCAAGAGCCAAAGTGTAAAAAGTGAAGGTTGTTCATTCAGGAAATCTATATATAAGGCCTCACAAGATAAAGGTTAATTAATTGTCAAGGAGAAATATAAATGCATAGATATTGATTCTCCCATGAAGACTCATGAAAAAGCTATTGAGCAACACGAACAAATCATATCCTGAAAAGTACTCATAAAATAAATATATTAATTACTTCCATAGAAAGATATTTCAATATAGAACTTGAGATATTTTAGAGCTTGAGATGGATCTGCAGATGGTCGTAGGATACCATTGGTGCCAAAGTCACTTGAAAATGTTATAAACCTTGTCTTTTGAGCAATTTTCCAAGGTTTCAGGTTTTTGGACTCACAGATAACATGTCATATATTTTCTCTAGAGCCCAAGATCATATCAGGTATCTTAACTTATAGCAACTTTCAGATCCAGTGTGACACATTTCTTAACATAACCCCAAGGTCTCACAAACACCCAAGATCCTGTTTTTGTGTCTGGATCACTAGCCCAGGGTTCATTTTCTCCTAGTGAGTGATCCTTGGTGACTTCTTGCCAATGGACCTCAATCAGAACTTTTCGAATCAAACTGAAAGTGAAAGTGAAGTAGCTCAGTCGTGTCCGACTCTTTGCAACCCGGTGGACTGTAGCCTACCAGGCTCCTCCCTCCATGGGATTCTCCAGGCAAGAATACTGCAGTGGTTGCCATTTCCTGCTCCAGGGGATCTTCCCGACCCAGGGATCGAACCCAGGACTCCTTCATTGCGGGCAGACAGTTTAACCTCTGAGCCACCAGGGAAGCCCAATCAAACTGAGGTTTTCTTTCTATCTTTTTTTTTTTTTTGATGTGAACTATTTTTAACATCTTTATTGAATTTGTGACAATATTGCTTCTGTGTTATTTGTTTGTTCGTTTGCTTGTTTTGGATTTTTGGCCCTGAGGCATGTGGAATCTTATCTCCCTGAACAAGGATCAAACCCACACTCCAAGCATTGGAACGTGAAGTCTTAACCCCTGGACTGACAGGGGAATCTCAGTCTGAGGAGTTCTTATTATATTGAACCACCAAAGGAACGGTACAAGGATTTTAACTATTTATTCCCTTGGAGCTTGTCACCATAGGCAAATTTATCCATTTTCTTCATAATGACCAAATCTTATATGACTAGGAATTTGGGTAGAAGCATTCTTTGTCAAGAGTGAGAGTGAGCCCTCAAAAATACTTTTTTGAATTGATATAACTTCCCCTATAGGCAGACTATCTTGCAGCCATGAGTCTTCTTTTAGCCTGGAAATTTGTTGCCTTTACCCTTAAAGGAGCTTTTACGGCTTCAGTCTCCAGTGGGGAAGACCCGTTTCTGGAAGTAGGAAATTGAGACATTCTATATCCACAAACACATCTCAGGTATTTCACCAGGCAAAAGACACACCAGTTTAAGTGGGAAAAAAAAAAAAAAATCCTATTGACTTCTAAATAGTCTTCATTTATTTGTGAATAGAAATCTAATCAATAATGTCTTTTCTAGAAATACATCAGTACACAATTATATTTCATCTAGATTTCTCTTATGTTTCCAGTTAAATTCTCTACTAACACATATATATGGAATTTAGAAAGATGGTAACAATAACCCTGTGTACGAGACAGCAAAAGAGACACCGATGTATAGATCAGTCTTATGGTCTCTGTGGGGGAGGGAGAGGGTGGGGAGATTTGGGAGAATAGCATTGAAACATGTATAATATCATGTATGAAACGAGTCACCAGTCCAGGTTCCATGCAAGGTACTGGATGCTTGGGGCTGGTGCACTGGGATGACCCAGAGGGAGGGTAGGGAGGGAGGAGGGAGGTGGGTTCAGGATGGGGAACGCGGGTATACCTGTGGTGGATTCATTTCGATATTTGGCAAAACTAATACAATATTGTAAAGTTTAAAAATAAAATAAAATTAAAAAAAATAATATGTCTAATGAAAGAGCTTCACACTACACTTTAGAATTTATTTTGATGCATGTTTTGTGACTATTGCTGGTATACCCTTTCATTATAATTTGTTATTTTATAAAATAATATTCTCCTTTTTCTTTAAAGATACATTCACTTATTTTGTCTGAATTTCCTCTCTTCTAAAAATTTCTTTTCTCTTAGACATTCAGGATATACCATCATATAATCACAGTCATTAATTTCTAGATACTTATTTACTGCTCAACACGCCATTGTTAAGTGAAAGTTTTCATATAACCATAAACAAATGAATAACCAGAGATGCATTTTACTTAGAAGTGGATCTTTCAAAGTTGGAAGGCCTAATAGACAGCTCATTAGGATGTTAAGAATATATTCCCACATGTTTCTTGGCTTTAGATCTCAGATATCATAATGAATTTACCATCTTACCTCTTATGTTTCTAGGTCTAAGAGTTACTGTCATAATGTATTACTTGAAGTTAAACCTTTAAGTACAAAAATGAGTCATAGTGTGATTTCAAAAATAAAAATAAAAAGTCTTTAGGTCACTTGGAAACCTTTTCAGGACTCAGAGAAACTAGCATTTATAATATGCTATTGAGTTACTCCTTCCAAAGAATAATATTTTATTGTCTATTTTTCAGCAGCCTCCAATCTTGTGACATTTATAAACACTTTATATGAGATTATAAAGGTACTAAAACTAGCAGACAAAGCCATTTTGATTTCTCTTCTATATACTGATAAATTACATGTAATGGTTTCTTTCCAGATTTCTTTAATGCAATACACATTATATAGCTGAAAATCACCATATACCAAATGACAAATATAAATCTATTTCTTTTCTAAAATGATTTATCTGTATAAGCTATGCTTCTGTCTATTAAAATTCATAATGCCACTATGGTAGTCTCCTCTTATCAGCAGAGAATGCTTTCCAAGAGCCTTAGTGAATGCCTGAAACCATGGATAGTGCCGAATCCATATATTATGCTTTTTTTTTTTGTATCTATACATACCTCTGATACAATTTATAAAATTTATAAATTTATAAAATAGGCACAGTGAGAGATAAACAGCAATAACTAACAATAAAATAGAACAGGTATAAGAATATATTACAATAAAAGTTACATGAAAGTGGCCTCTCTCTATGTTTGTTGAACAAATATACTGCCTTTTCTATCTTAAGTGCTTATGCACTGTGACCATAACTTTTGCAGTGTGACAGTTAAGACCGCAAAACTAGCATATGTTTCTTTTCCCTTCCTCACAGTTTCACAGATAGAAAATTTGTTCTTACCATGAAGTTTAGCAACTTAATCATAAGGTTTTTGTTCAGTTCCTTGTTAAACCATGAACTTACACTTCATCAATTAAAGGAAGCACTTTATGGCCTCTTTTTGGCATAACTGAATTGCCAGTATCTTTACTTGCATGCTTTGGGTTCTTAAGAAGTAGAGTTACTTGATCATAAACACAGCCTTAGCACAACAGTCAAATCGATAACCTAGGCGACCCCCGAGTGACTAGGCTGACCACAGGGCATGCTGGACAGAAGGAAGGTTCACTATGTCACAGGACAGAGTCCCGCAAGACTGCAGGAGATTTCAACACTCCACTCAGAATGGAGGTGCTGTTTCAAACATGTGAAATGCCTATTTCTGGAGTTATCCATTTCATATTTCAGAACCAGGGTTGACCACAGGGAACTGAAACCAAGGGCAGGGAAACTGTGATTAAGGGGAAACTACTGTATAATCCTTTCCCTAACTTCAGTTCAGTTCAGTCACTCAGTTGTGTTCAGCTCTTTGCAACCCCATGGACTGCAGTAAGCCAGGCTTCCCTGTCCATCACCTCCAGTACCTGGAGCTTACTCAAACTCATGCACATTGATTTGGTGATGCCATTCAACCATCTGATCCTCTGTCATCCCCTTCTCGTCATGCCTTCAATCTTTCCCAGCACCAGGGTATTTTCAAATGTAAGCTCTTCGCATCAGGTGGCCAATTTGAGTTTGAGCTTCAGCATCAGTCCTTCCAATGAATATTCAGGACTGATTTCCTTTAGGATGGACTGGTTGGATTTCCTTGCTGTCCAAGGGACTTGCAAGGGTCTTCTCCAACACCACAGTACAAAAGCATTAATTCTTTGGCACTCAGGTTTCTTTATAGTCCAAATCTCACACCCATACAAGACTACTGGAAAATCCAAAGCTTTGACTAGACAGACCTTCATTGGCAAAGTAATGTTTCTGCTCTTTAATATGCTACGTAAGTTGAATATAATTTTTATTCCAAGGAGTAAGTATCTTTTAATTTCATGGCTGCAGTCACCACCTGCAGTATTTTGGAGCCCCCAAAATAAAGTCTGTCACTGTTCGCACTGTTTCCCCGTCTCTTTGCATGAAGTGACAGGACCAGATGCCATGATCTTAGTTTTCTGAATGTTGAGTTTTAAGCCAACTTTTTCTCTCTCCTCTTTCACCTTCATCAAGAGGCTCTTTAGTTACTCTTTGCTTTCTGCTATAAATGTGATGTTATCTGCATATCTGAGGTTATTGATATTTCTCCCAACAATCTTGATTCCAGTTTGTGCTTCATCCAGTCCAGCATTTATCATGATGTTCTCTGCATATAAAATACATAAGCAGAGTGACAATATACAGCCTTGATGTATTGCTTTCCCAATTTGGAAACCGGTCTGTTGTTCTATGTCCAGTTCTAACTGTTGCTTCTTGACCTCCATACAGATTTCTCAAAAGGCAGGTCAGGTGGTTTGATATTCTCTTCTCTTTAAGAATTGTCCACAGTTTGTTGTGATCCACACAGTCAAAGGCTTTGGCATAGTCAATAAAGCAGAAATAGATGTTTTTCTGGAACTCTCTAGCTTTTTCAATGATCCAACGGATGCTGGCAATTTGATCTTTGGTTCCTCTGCCTTTTCTAAATCCAGCTTGAATGTCTGGAATTTCACAGTTCACATACTGTTTAAGCCTGGCTTGGAGAATTTTGAGCATTCCTTTGCTAGTGTGTGAGATGAGTGCAATTGTGCAGTAGTTTGAGCACTCTTTGGCATTGCCTTTCTTTGGGATTGAAATAAAAACTCACCTTTTTCATTCCTGTTGCCACTGCTGAGCTTTCCAACTTTGCTTGAATATTGAGTGCAGCACTTTCAAAACATCATCTTTTAGGATTTGAAATAGCTCAACTGGAATTCCATCACCTCCACTAGTTTTGTTCATAGTGATGCTTCCTAAGGCTCACTTGACCTTGCATTCCAGGATGTTTGGCTCTAAGGTGGTGATCACACCATTATGATTATCTGGGTCATGAAGATATTTTCTGTATAGTTCTTCTGGGTATTCTTGCCACCTCTTCTTAATATCTTCTGCTACTGTTAAGTCCATACCATTTCTGTCCTTTATTGAGCCTTTTTTGTCCTTTGTTGCATGAAATGTTCCCTTGGTATCTCTAATTTTCTGGAAGATCTCTAGTCTTTCCCATTCTGTTGTTTTCCTCTGTTTCTGTGGATTGATCACTGAGGAAGGCTTTCTTATCTCCCCATGCTATTCTTTGGAACTCTGCATTCAAATGGATATATCATTCCATATCATTCCTTTGCCCTTCAAGTCTCTTCTTTTGACAGCTATTTGTAAGGCCTCCTCAGACAACCATTTTTCCCTTTTGCATTTCTTTTTTTGTGGGGATGGTCTTGACCACTGCCTCCTGTACAATGTCATGAACCTCCATCCATAGTTCTTCAGTCACTCTGTCTATCCAATCTAAACCCTTCCATCTATTTGTCACTTCTACTGTATAGTTGTAAGGGATTTGATTTAGATCATACCTGGATGGTCTAGTGGTTTTGCCTACTTTCTTCAATTTAAGTCTGAATTTGGGAATAAGGAGTTCATGATCTGCGCCACAGTCAGCTCTTGGTCTTGTTTTTTGCTGACTCTATAGAGCTTCTCTATCTTTGGCTGCAAATAATACAATCAATCTGGTGATGTCCATGTGTAGAGTCTTCTCTTGTGTTGTTGGAAGAGGGTGTTTGCTACAACCAGTGTGTCCTCTTGGCAAAACTCTGTTAAGCCTTTGCACTGCTTCATTCTATACTCCAAGGGCAAATTTGTCTGTTACCCCAGGTATTTCTTGACTTCCTACTGTTGCATTCCAGTCCCCTATAATGAAAATGACATCTTTTTTAGTGTTAGTTCTAGAAGGCCTTGTAGGTCTTCATAGAACCATTCTACTTCAACTTCTTCAACATTACTGGTTGGTGCTTAGACTTGGATTACTGTGATATTGAATGGTTTCCCTTGGAAATGAACAGAGATCTTTTTGTCATTTTTGAGATTACATCTAAGTACTGCATTTCGGACTCTTTTGTTGACTATGATGGCTGCTCCATTTCTTCTAAGGGATTCTTGCCCACAGTAGTAGATATAATGTTTATCTGAGTTAAATTTACCTATCCTAGTCCATTTTATTTTGCTGATTTCTAAAATGTCAGTGTTCACTCTTGTATCTCCTGTTTGACCACTTCCAATTTGCTTTGATTCACAGACCTAACATTCCAGGTTCCTATGCATTATTGCTCTTTACAGCATTGGACTTTACTTCCATCACCAGTCATGTCCACAGCTGGGTGTTGTTTTTGCTTTGTCTTCATCTCTTCATTCTTTCTGGAGTTATTTCTCCCCTGATCTCCAGTAGCATATTGGGCACCTACTGACCCTGGGAGTTCATCTTTAAGTGTCCTATCTTTTTGTCTTTTTCCTAACTTACCTCAGGTTTAATTCCCAAGTGACGCTAGTGGTAAAGAACCTGGCTTCCACTGCAGGAGACACAAGAGAGTCAGGTTAGACCCCTGTTCCAGAAGGTACCCCAGAGGAGGACATGGCAACCCATTCCAGTATTTTTCCTGGGAAATCCCATGGTCAAAGGACCCTGACAGGCTACAGTCCAAGGGCTCACAAATAGACACAACTTAGCATGTACATAGAAATGACTTAGCACCGACATAAATTTATTCCCTACTTTACTTCAGCTTTAATTATAGTACATGTGAATAGTGTGTTGGTGTCTGCAATTTCTGTATTATGCCTCCTTTAATGTTATAGCCCAGCCCTCTACTATGCTTAATTTGAATCTCTTTTCGGTCTTAAAAAGAAATCTGTCAGTAGAGTTTGGTGCCCTTAGCTGACTCAAGAAACTAGGAATTACATGCAAAAAAAGGGAAAAAAAAAAGTATTTTGTTAAAAGCTGTAGTTATTTAGCAAGGTTTTTTAAAAAAAAAAAAAGTGAATATTTTTAGCATGAAAGAAAGTGTTAATTAAAAATAACTATTGGGAGAGTCTTATTAATTTAAATTTTTGGTATGTGTGAACTTGGTTGGAAAATCAAGGACAGGTGTAGACAAATTGTTCTATTAATTTTTGCCCTTGAGGAATAAGAAATTGCTATGATGACATTTACTATTTTATTAACTCATTAAAGAGAGATGTTTGAGGAATAGTTAAAAAGCTCTTTAAGGGTATAATGAGTTGATACTTACCTCAGTGTTTAGCTGAATTTATATGCACACTTTATACTAGATAAACAATTATGGATGCACAAATATATGTTAGTCTCTGAACCTCAATTTAGATTTGTATCTAGAATCTACAGGACAATAATTTTTAATGCATTTCTAGCTATTGGATGTAAATAATTTACAAGTGTAAAAAAATATTCAATATGCTCAGTTTCAGATAAGTCTTCCTGCTCTGAAGTGAGTCTGTCAAAATTCTTACCAGCAAACAATGATTGCATTGTGCCAGAATTCCTTGACAGATGATAAGCAGGGTCTAGATTCCTTTACAAGTACCCAGATCCTTTCTAAGCAGCTGCTCTTATAGGAGGTAAATTTAGTGAATTTTTAGCTATGATGGGTGGAGATGAATAGGAAGAATTGAGCATATGATTATGGGTATACTGTAACAGATATTGGGGTAAGATTCTAAAATCCTGAGTTCTGGGCCCCACGTGTCTCTAGCTACTAATCTCAAATTAAAATGTAACCAGCATCTCTCTCTTTTAACATGTAAAATGAGAATATACTTTTTAAAAAATTAAATGTCTTATAAACTGTAATGTTATATACATGTAAGGCATTATAAATAACTAGATTCTTTTATCCTGGGCTAGTAATTGTAAACTAGAGTTGGAATACAAAGCCAATATAATAATCAGGTTTAGCAGCTTTCTCTGTCTCTGTGATCTAGTATCTCATATAATTTTTGAAGAGCTATTTTACCTCTTAAATAATTCCCTAATGATTTAATGATTGGATTGATTTTGCTCCTTTTTATCAGTTTGTAGCTAGATCATTCATGAGCCGTGCTTTCCACTCCTTCTCATAATTATAACCTCTATCATCATTATTATGGTATTAATAATTATTTATACATGTGAAATATTTTGTGAAAGATAGAACTGGTTTATATTACTGTGTATATAACTTGTATTACTGTGTATTTCCTTATTTTTCTTAGTTTATATTGAAGGCCACAGACCTCTTAGCATGTTTTTCATATATTATAGAGATGACAGTTTCACACTGAAGACCATACTGTTGCCCTGGCCTTTGGTCTAGTGATGTCAGTTGCATACAGTTATGAAACTCTTAGTGACAGTCACAGTGAAAAGGAAGAATGCAGAATGAGATGTGAATAGAGAAATCAGAGAGGAGTGGCATCTTCTGATTCTGAGGAATATCTGATAATCTATGGCTGGGACAAGAGATGGTAGTGTTTGCTATGGCTTATATTTTGCCTCTGAGCTAGCATCTGCTATAGTATTAATTTAATAATCTTGTATTTACAAATTCAATGTTACTTAATTGATTACAGTTTTTAAAAACTAAATGCAGCAGATGAAACAGAATGCTGACCAATTCTTCTTGCTTTTCACTCCACTAAAATACCTTCTTTGCTGAACAGAAACAAACCTGTGGTAAGTACTAACTTGATTAATTCAGGTAAAGGGATCCTAACTACTAGGAACAAAGTGACAGTGGTAAATGATTAAGTTGTTTACATCTGCAACAAGTATTGTAAATTTCACTACATGGTATTGTTTGCAATACATAATTTGGTAGAAATATCAATATTTTGAAAGAATATTTTTGTTTTCTTTTTAGAAATGACCTCAAAAATGAATTAAAAATGCTTATAATGACTTCTGGTTTCCAATCAGGCATATACAAACCTTGAAATTTGTCTCTGTCCTAACAACAAGTAAAAAAGCTTAACAGACTGAAAAATCAACACATTTATTTGGGGACCATAAGAGCAGTGGTCTGTAACCTTCTTGGTACCAGGGATTAGATTCGTTGAAGATAATTTTTCCATGGACTGGGAAGGAGGGAGATGGTTTTGGGATGATTCAAGCCTATCACACATTTTCTGCACTTTATTTCTATTATTACATCAGCTCCAACTCAGATTATCAGGCATTAGATTCCAGAATTTGGAGACCCTTGGATAAGAGAGGGGCATTCACAGGTAAAACTGCTGACCCAAGATTGGAAAGACTGGCAGGTAAATGCAGAGATTCATGGCTTAGCACAGCAGAATTTTAGAGCTTAACCTTTTGTGGGAACAAATGTGGGGGTAAAAAAAAAATCATTGTAATTGACTAATTGGTGGAAGCTCAGTGCTGGCACTCTGAGTGTTGCAACTCCAGGGGGCTGAAGTCATAGGGGTGCCTCACAATATTGTGAGGTTTACCTCCAGGAGCTAGACTAGATTCTCACAGTAAATATCCAAGAAATAGCCCTTCCTGCTTCTCTCAGAGAGAAGAGGAAAAAATAATTTTTAAAATACCACAGAGTGCTCTGTTTTTTAACAAGGTCTGATAATAATAATCACTAACATTTATTGTTGTTTACTACATGGCAGGCACTGCTAAGTGCTTTTCGTGCATTATGTTATTTTAGAGATAAGGAAAATGAGGCTTGACTAAATAATTAGAATAGAAATCTATGAAATTAAAAAAAGAAAATTGATATAGAAAATCAATGAAACCAAAGGCTGATTATTTGAAAAGATCAATGAAATTAATAAGCCTCTAGCTAAGCTAAGAAAAAAGGGAGAGAACACAAATTAATAATACCAGAAATAAAAGAAGGGATATTAGTACAGCTCTAAGGCAATTAAAAAGTTAAGTAAAGGAATATTATAAACAACTCTGTGCCCACAAATTTAATAACCTGGGTGAAATGGCCCAATTCCTTGAAATACACAAACCTCCAAAACTCACATAAGGAGAAATAGAAAGTTTGAATAGACCTGCATCTATTTAACAAATTGAATAAATAAAAAATAGAGTATCCAAACAGAAAGCACTGACCCCAGATGGGTTCATTGATGAATTCTACCAAATATTTAGGAAATAAACCGATTCTCTACAATATTTTTTAGAGGATAGCAACAAAAGAAATGCTTCCTGAGGCATCTATGAGGCCAACATTACACTAACACAAAATCAGACAACAGCTTTGCAAGAAAACTATAGTCGGTATCTTTCATGAACATAACTGCAAAAATATTCAAAAAAATTTAGCAAATTGAACCCCTAAAAGATAAAAATAATTGTGCAGCAAAACTAAGAGGATTGATTCTGGTTATATGGGCTACCAACATTTGAAAATTAAACTAATTCATCACATCAGTTGACCAAAAAAGAAATTTTATGATCATTATCAGTAGATGCAGAAAAAGTATTTGACAAAATTCAACATGCATTCATAATAAAAACTCAGTAAAGTAGGAATAAAGGAGAACTTTCTCAACTTTATGAAGATTATTTATAAAAAACCTATATCTATCATCATGGTTAATGGTTAGAAATTTCAACTTTACCTTTAAGATCAGCTATTAAACAAGGTGATCTCTCTCGTCACTGTTTTTCAATATACTACTAGAAGTCTTTGCTAATATACTATGGGTATGTTCTAGGTCACTTCAGTCATGTCTGACTCTGAGACCCTATGGACTGTAGCCCACCAGGTTCTCCTGTCCATGCAATTCTCCAGTTAAGAATACTGGAGTGGATTGTCATGCCCTCTTCCAGGGGATCAAGAAAAAAGAAATAAAATGTATATATATTAAAAAGAAAGAAATGAAACTACCTATGTTAATAGATGATATGATTAGCTATAGAAAAAAGCTGAAAGAATTGACAAAAAATTACTGAGATCAATAAGCAGGTATAGCAAAGGTGCAGGAAACAAGGTTAATATACAAAAGTCAATTGCTTTTATACCAGCGATAGACAAATGAAATTTGAAATTAAAAACAATACAACATACATTAGCACCCCCCAAAATAATATAAAAAATCTCACAAAATATATATAAGTTCTAGTTGAGGAAAACTATAAATCTCTGATAAATGAAATCAGAGAAGATTTAAATATATGGGGAGATAGTCCATATTGATGTACAGAAAGGAAGACTCAATATTGTCAAGATGTCTGTTCTTCCTAATTTGATATAAAGATTCAATATAATCCCAATCAAAATTCCAGAAATTTATGTTATTGATATCAATAAATTGATTCTATTCAGAATAGCCAAAACAGTATTGAAGAAGAACAAAGTTGGAGGATTGATGCTCCCCAATTTCAGGACTTACTTTAAAGCTACACCACATCAAAGCAGTGTGGTACTGGCAAAAAAAAAAAAAAAAAAAAAAAAAAGAAGAATCAATGGTACAAAATAGAGAACTCATAAATAAACTCAATATACATATTCAACTGATCTTTTAAAAAGGAGTAAGGGCAATGCAGATGAAAGATTATCAGTTCAACTAATGATACTTGAACAACTAGATATCCACATGCAAAAGAAGTGAATCAGAACAGAGACCTTGCACCCTTCACAAAATTTTCTCAAAATGGATCATGGATCTAAATGTAAAATGAAAAACAGTAAAACTCCTATAAAATAACAGGACAAAACCTAGATGATAATGGGTATGCTGATCATAGACATACTTTATGACAGAGATAATTAAGTTGGATTTCATTAAAATTAAAAACTTCTGCAAAGGACAGTATCAAGAAAATTAGAAGGCAAGCCACAGACTGGGGGAGAATAGGTGCAGAAGACACATCTAATCAAGGACTTTTATGCAAAAAAAAAAAAAAAAAAAAAAATCCTTAAAACTCAACAATAGTAAAATAAAGAAATCAATTAAAAAATGGGCCAAAGGCTTTAACCTTTTACCAAAGGAGTTACACAGATGGTAAATAAACATATGAAAAGATAATCCTTATTATATCATCAAGAAAATGCAAATTAAAACAACAAATAGAAAACACTATTCACCTATTAGTATGGCCAGAATCTGTCACACTGACAACACCAAATGCTGGAGAGGATTTTGAGTAACACGAACTCTCACACATTGTTGGTGTAAAGGTTAAATAGTAAGCCACTTTAGAAAAAAACATACTCTTAACCATAAGATCCAGAAATCACACTCCTTGGTATTTACCCAAAAGAGATAAAGTGTATGTTCACACAAAAATCTGTACATGGATGTTAATAACAGCTTTATTCATGATTGCCAAAACTTAGAAACAACCAAGATGTCCTAAAGGAGATGAACTGAAAAATAAGTGACATGTCAAGGCAATGGAATATTGTTTAGCCCTAAAAATATATTTTTGGGAGTCCAAATTTGGACTCCATATTTCGCCTTGGAGTACGGAATGAAGCAGGGCAAAGGTTAATAGAGTTTTGTCAAGAGAATGCACTGGTCATAGCAAACACCCTCTTCGAACAACACAAGAGAAGACTCTACACATGGGCATCACCAGATGGTCAACACCAAAATCAGATTGTTATATTCTCTGCAGCCAAAGATGGAGAAGCTCTATACAGTCAGCAAAAACAAGACCGGGAGCTGACTGTGGCTCAGATCATGAACTCCTTATTGCCAAAATCAGACTTAAATTGAAGAAAGTAGGGAAAACCACTAGACCATTCAGGTATGACCTAAATCAAATCTCTTATGATTATATAGTGGAAGTGAGAAATAGATTCTGGGACTAGATCTAATAGACAGACTGCCTGATGAACTATGGACGGAGGTTCGTGACAATGTACAGGAGACAGGGATCAAGACCATTCCCAAGAAAAAGAAATGAAAAAAAGCAAAATGGCTGTCTGAGGAGGCCTTACAAATAGCTGTGGAAAGAAGAGAAGCGAAAAACAAAGGAGAAAAGGAAAGATATAAGCATCTGAATGCAGATTCCAAAGAATAGCAAGGAGAGATAAGAAAGCCTTCCTCAGTGATCAATGCAAAAAAATAGAGGAAAACAACAGAATGGGAAAGATTAGAGATTTCTTCAAGAAAATTAGAGATACCAAGGGAATATTTCATGCAAAGATGGTGACAATAAAGGACAGAAATGGTATGGACCTAACAGAAGCAGAAGATATTAAGAAGAGATGGCAAGAATACACAGAAGAACTGTACAAAAAAGATCTTCACGACCAAGATAATCACAATGGTGTTATCACTCACCTAGAACCAGACATCCTGGAATGTGAAGTCAAGTGGGCCTTAGAAAGCATCACTGCAAACAAAGCTAGTGGAGGTGACGGAATCCCAGTTGAGCTATTTCAAGTCCTAAAAGACGATGCTGTGAAAGTGCTGCACTCAATATGCCAGCACATTTGGAAAACTCAGCCGTGGCCACAGGACTGGAAAAGGTCAGTTTTCATTCCAATCCCAAAGAAAGGCAATGCCAAAGGATGCTCAAACTACCACACACTTGCACTCATCTCACACGCTAGTAAAGTAATGCTCAAAATTCTCCAAGCCAGGCTTCAGCAATACGTGAATCATGAACTTCCAGATGTTCAAGCTGGTTTTAGAAAAGGCAGAGGAACCAGAGATCAAATTGTCAAAATCCACTGGATCATCAAAAAACTAAGAGAGTTCCAGAAAAACATTTATTTCTGCTTTATTAACTATGCCAAAGCCTTTGACTGTGTGGATCACAATAAACTGTGGAAAATCCTGAAAGAGATGGGAATACCTTTCAGGATTTCAGGTGGTCACCTGACCTGCCTCTTGAGAAACCTATATGCAGGTCAGGAAGCAACAGTTAGAACTGGACATGGAACAACAGACTGGTTCCAAATAGGAAAAGGAGTATGTCAAGGCTGTATATTATCACCCTGCTTATTTGCTTATTTAACTTCTATTTAGAGTACATCATGAGAAATGCTGGGCTGGAAAAAGCACAAGCTGGAATCAAGACTGCAAGGAGAAATATCAATAACCTCAGATATGCAGATGACACTACCCTTATGGCAGAAAGTGAGGAAGAACTAAAAAGCCTCTTGATGAAAGTGAAAGTGGAGAGTGAAAAAGTTGGCTTAAGCTCAACATTCAGAAAACGAAGATCATGGCATCTGGTCCCTTCACTTCATGGCAAATACATGGGCAAACAATGGAAACAGTGTTAGATTTTATTTTGGGGGGCTCCAAAAGCACTGCAGATGGTGATTGCAGCCATGGAATTAAAGATGCTTACTCCTTGAAAGGAAAGTTATGCAACCTAGATAGCATATTCAAAAGTGGAGACATGATTTTGCCAACAAAGGTCCGTCTAGTCAAGGCTATGGTTTTTCCAGTGGTCATGTATGGATGTGAGAGTTGAACTGTGAAGAAAGCTAAGCACTGAAGAATTGATGCTTTTGAACTGTGGTGTTTGAGAATACTCTTGAGAGTCTCTTGGACTGCAAGGAGATCCAACCAGTCCGTCCTAAAGGAGATCAGTCCTGGGTGTTCATTGGAAGGACTGATGCTGAAGCTGAAACTCCAATACTTTGGCCACCTCATGTGAAGAGTTGACTCACTGGAAAAGACTCTGATGCTGGGAGGGATTAGGGCAGGAGGGGAAGGGGACGACAGAGGATGAGATGGCTGGATGGCATCACTGACTCGAAGGACATGAGTCTGAATGAACTCCGGGAGTTGGTAATGGACAGGGAGGCCTGGTGTGCTGCAATTCATGGGGTCACAAAGAGTCGGACATGACTGAGCGACTGAACTGAACTGAACTGATTATGAGGGAATCTAAGCAAGTGTGGAAACAGATGTTATATGGAAAATCTCTTTACTCCCTCTTAATTTTGTTGTAAACCTTAAACTGCTTTTAAAAAATAGTCTTAAATAAAAAGACATGTACCATTAAGATTGTAAGATTATTAGAATTCTAAAATATAGAAAAGCATTTGATAAGGGTGATCAAATTTCAGGTAAATGATCATTTAATAGAGCATCAAAATGTGTGTTTTAATTAAACTGGTATTAGAGTCATGATCTTAGGATCATCAGAGACTAACATGTTAAAGAGTATAGATTCTAAATCTTGACTACAGAGATGCTGTATTGATGGATTTTGGATGTTGTATCTAAAATCCTGTGATGGATTTTAGCGAGTTTGTGTTTTATATAGATAACTCAGATGTTGTTTTTGTTTGTTGTTGTTTATTTGTTGTCATGTCCAACTCTGTAATATAAACAACTATTTCTTAGACAATTTTATCAAGAGCTATAAAATTCCCAGCTGAATAGTGGATATTAGAGTCTTATGGGTTTTAACTTATTATTGGGGACAACCCAGAAAATCCACATAGGGACTTTGAGAATCCTACTGCTGCTGCTGCTAAGTCACTTCAGTCATGTCCAACCCTTAGCGACCCCATGGACTGCAGCCCACCAGGCTCCTCTGTCCATGGGATTTTCCAGGCAAGAGTACTGGAGTGGGGTGCCATTGCCTTCTCCATTGAGAATCTTACCAATGTCATTTAACCACAGGTCCTCATAAACTAATACTGTTAACTACTATTGAATATAGCCAAGCTTTTGTCCTCTTTATGACTGCACTGAGAGAAATTGGATAATACTAATTCCTTTAAAGTCTCTCTTGTTTATAAAAAACTATATATATATATATATATATATATATATATATATAACATGTAGACATTTGTCCCATTGTTTTTTACATAGTCAAACTGTGGTTGACGAAGAATTTCTCTATAATTCATTTTATAGAGAAATCCATTTATGGTAGGGATCAGTTTTCTTAGATGAAAGAGCTTCCTGGTGGAGTCTAGAGAGAGTTAAAGGACACATTTTGCTTTTCTTCCATCATCTGCACACAATTACTGAGGAGGCAAAACCATAAGACTATCACACTGTTAATGTTTATTATCTTTAAGTCCAAGAATAAGAATGGTAGGAGTAGTCTATGCGTATTTTTTGACCATTGCATTTCCTAAGAAGTAAATATGAATACCCTTTGGGTCTGTCTCTGGGTGTTTATGTTTCATTTCATTCTCACAAGAAGTATGAAATTTCCTAAGAAATCAGTCTTGGGTTTGTCAAACACTCAAACACAAAGATATCATATTTATCCATAAATAAATGAAAAAATAAATACAAATAAATGTATATATATATTCATGTCTATATTTAGAACATACTAAGCACAGCAGACATGTTGATAAGTCATGGATAAGATACAATTATGGACAAATACTGTCATAAGGAAAAATTCATAATATGCTATGTATCAAATAGAGAGTAATAAAGGTCAAATGAGGTGGAAAAGTTACTTGACATTTCAGAGTGCAAGAAAGAGCATATCTACTTGGTGAGGATTGGTTAAGGGTATATCTGAAGAAGATAAATGAGTTTATTCATAGAGATGACAAGTGATTACTTTAATCCAAAAGAAGAATAAACAAAGACAGGAAATCTGGAAAATATCTAAGGTATTTATGGAAGTAAGCAAATCACTTTGTATGATGAGTGATAGAGAAAATATGTTTTGGGCTCTCTAGGTAAATATAATGCCAGACAATGGACACAACCAACAATTTCCTAGATGTCCAGTAAATGCTGGTTTCTTGCTGATCATAAAGAAGACATATTATAACCCTTACCAATTACATGGAGCAGAGTCAGGATTTCCTCTCAAAACGTGGGAAAGATAGAATTAAAAAAAAAAAAAGGCAAGTTGAATTGGTACATCTGGGAAACTGGCCTGAATATCAGGAATTTGACTATGTTTATATTCTGTACCTCTCAATTCTGATATATATTTGCTGTTGCTGTTCAGTCACTAAGTCACGTGTGACTCTTTGCAACCCCATGGACTGCAGTACACCAAACTTCCCTGTCCTTAACTATCTCCCTGAGTTTGCTAAAACTCATGTCCATTGAGCTGGTGATGCCATCCAACCATCTCAATCTCTGCCACCCACTTTTCCTCCTGCCTTCAATCTTTCCCAACATCAGAATATTTTCCAATGAGTTGTCTCTTTGTATCAGGTAGGCAAAATACTAGAGCTTCAGCTTCAGCATTAGTCCTTCCAATGAATATTCAGGGTTGATTTCCTTTAGGATTGGTGGGTTTGATCTCCTTACTCTCTAAGCAACTCTCAAGAATCTTCTCCAGCACCACAGTTTGAAAGCATCAATTCTTCAGCACTTAGCCATCTTTATGGTCCAACTCTCACATCTGTACATGATGACTAGAAAAACCATAGCTTTGACTAGAGGGACTTTTGTCAGCAAAGTGGTCTCTGCTTTTCAATATGCTGTCTAGGTTTGTCATAGCTTTTCTTCCAAAGAGCAAGCATCTTTTTATTTCATGGTTGCAGTCACCATCCACAGTGATTTTGGAGCTCAAGAAAATAAAATCTGCCACCGTTTCCATCTTTACCCTATCTATTTGCCATGAGGGGATGGGACTGGATGCCATGATCTTTGTTTTTTGAATGCTGAGTTTTAAACCAGTTTATTTACTCTCCTTTTTCACCTTCATCAAGGGAATCTTTTGTTTATTTTTGCTTTCTGCCATTAAGATAGTATCATCTGCATATCGGAAGCTATTGATATTTCTCCCTGCAGTCTTGATTCCAGCTTGTGAGTCATCCAGCCCAGTGTTTTGCATGATGTACTCTGCATAGAAGTTAAATAAGCAGGGTGACAATATACAGCCTTAATGTACTCTTTTCCCAATTTTGAACCAGTTCACTGCTTCATGTGCAGTTGCTTGTTCCATGCTATTACTTCTTGACCCGCATACAGATTTCTCAGGAAGCATGTAAGGTAGTCTGGTATTCCTCTCTGTGTAAGAATTTTCCAGTTTGTTGTGATCCATACAGCCAAAGTCTTTCACAAAGTCAATGAAGCAGAAGTAGATGTTGTTCTGGGATTATTTTGCTTTTTTTATGATTCAATGGATATTGGCAACTTAATCTCTGGTTCCTCTGCCTTTTCTAAATCCTGCTTGTATATCTGGAAGTTCTTGGCTCATGTACTGTTGAAGCCTAGCTTGGAGGATTTGAGCATTACCTTGCTTGAATGTGAAACGAGTGCAATTGTGTGATAGTTTGAATGTTCTTTGACATTGTCCTTCTTTGGACTTTGAAATGAAAACCAATCTATTCCAGTCCTGTGGGCACTGCTATATTTTCCAAATTTGCTGGCATACTGAGTGTAGCTCTTTAGCACCAACATCTTTTAGAATTTGAAATAGCTCAATTGGAATTGCATCACCTCCACTAGCTTTGATCCTAGTGATGCTTCCTAAAGGTCCACTTGACTTCACACACCAGATGTCAGGCTCTAGGTGAGTGATCATACCATTGTGGTTATCTGGGTCATTAAAACCTTTTTGTACAGTTATTGTATTCTTGCTAACTCTTCTTAACCGCTTCTGCTTCTGTTAGGTCCTTGCTGTTTCTGTCCTTTATTGTACCCATCTTTGCATGAAAGTTTCCTTTGGTATCTCTATACTTGAAGAAATCTCTAGACTTTCCTATTGTCTTGTTTTCCTCTATTTCTTTGCATAATTGTTCACTTAATAATGCTTTCTTCTCTCTCCTTCCTATTCTTTGGAACTCTGCATTCATTTGGGTATATATATTATAGGGTATCATGTGGATGTATAATATCTAAGGTTGATAAGTTGTGATTGGTTCAGATGAGATGGTCTGTGATTATAGTTAGAATGACTTGTGTCTGGAACTTAACAGAAACTGTCTTAATTAGAGAAGCTTATATATTCATGTATATGGTATATGTATGTATGTATGTGTAATATATATGTACATGTATGTAGATGGAAGCATATGTTATATATGTGCATGCATATGCATCTGTATGTTATATGTGCATGTATATGTTCTTCAGTTGCCTCTACATTATTGCCCACCACTATGATTTCTGATGAACTCAGGATGCTTCACATTTCTTGGGCAACTTGCTAATTCCTCTGGCTCTGAATCATCTGAACTGACTAATTTCTATATATTTTAAATAACTAACCTATTTCATGTCACCATGAACTTTGTGTCTCATATTTCCTTAAATGTGTAGTTTCAATTAATACTTATCAACAGTACAGTTGAGCAGGAGATCTATCTTCTGAATAAATTTATTTGAAATAGCAGTTCCTCTAAAAATGACATACTGTGCACATGTAAGTATTTCCCTGGCAATCCTCACATAGTACAGACTGGTACTTGAAGATGTCAGAGGCTAGGATAAACAGGAAGGCTTTCTGTTTGTAGGAGTGTCAGTGTAGCACTTAGTCAGCAAAACTTCTGGACTCTGATAAAAAGAATAGGACAGTATGTAACTCAAGGAGAGATTAAGATTGGACTAAAAATTACACTTTGAAACACTGAAGTTTCTCATCACTCTATCACCCTTGCTTACTGTCAAGAGAAATTTCAAATTTTCCTTCATTCTGGTTCCCTAGAGATAATCAAACTCATGGAAGGAGTAATTACTGTGTCTTGGTTGATTCTGAGAAATAACACTGTCACAATCTATAATGAGACCATATGCTAAAGATTAGTTTTTCCACCTACAGCTCAAAAATAATCTTTTTATTTTAGGAACTGAAAAGTAGGATGGGAAATGAAAAGTATTCTGACAGAAAGGAGCCTCTTGATGAAGCCTGAATAGAGAATATCATGGACAAAGTACCTTTTCCAATTATAGTCTCTCTTCAAGTATGCTTTAGGTTAGCATAACTACTAGAAGAATGTGATTGCTGTAATAACAAAGATCTGAGTCCCAGGAGATAGCATTGTGTTGTGGAAAAGATACTAGTAGTCAGGTTTCCCTGCATCTAAATATAGAAAAATTGTTGTCAATTTTGACTCCAAGGGAGGAACAAACAATGATGGATGTTAAATATGAGATATATGAGAGATGAGATGCCCCAGGTGGTGATGCTATATTGTGGAGAAACAGAATAGAAACATAAGATTGTGTGTGTGTCTGTGTGTGTGTGTGTCTGTATGTGTGTGTCTGTGTGAGTGTGTGTTAGTTGCTCGATCATGTCTGCCTCTTTGCAACCCCCTGGACCATAGCCAGGTTCCTCTGTCCATGAAATTCTTCAGGCAAGAATACCTGGAGTGGGTAGCCATTCCCTTCTCCAGGGGATCTTCCCAACCAGGGATCAAACCCAGGTCTCCTGCATTGCAGGCAGACTCCTTTACACATCTGAGCCACCAGGGAAGTCCAACCTAAGATGAATAGGCAACTATTGGCCCATTGTACTCAATATATAATCTATTGTGTTGACAGAAGATGCACTGTATGATCAACATGATCAGTCTTTAGGTGGTGATGCTTGCATCCAAAAGTGATATCTATACCCCTAAAGGCAAGAAGAATGGGATGGTAAGCACTTGCTTAATATTTTTTGAATGAATCTGTCAATGTATGGAGCCATTAGCCACATTTGGGATATCTGTTATTTGCAGGAAAAAAAATTTCAGTTGACACAAAAGGAGGACAATTTTTGATGCTAAATTTACTCATGTTTCTATAGTTTATACCCTCCATGTGTTCCTTAACAACACTCTGAGACTTGGGTCAATCATTTGCAAGGCTTCTGTGGCATCATGAACCAGGAAAGTCTTCAAACATATTTAGATTCAATTTCCTTCATCTACTATTTAACAAAGGAATACATATGAATATCTGTCAAAAATTTTCTTGCTCTGACATTCTACAATTGCTCTCAAATGGTAACAAATGGTTTAAGTCATGGCCCTGCTTGAATTTGACTTATTTTCAGAAATTTTTAAGGCCTGAACGACCTGTGCATGCCGCTTGTGTGTCACTTGAATTGTTCTCTATTGATTGAAGTCACAGAGGGATACCCATTTGCTGCTATTCCATTTTTGAATTTATACTTAAAATAAAACAACTTTTGATATTGGGGACAAAGAAACAGCCTGCCTACTCTTTAATATTGACTAGGTCTGTCAAATAAAGTTGTACAGTATTTACCCTGCACAAAAGTGGTTGAGCTAGGGGACTTAGGGGACAAAATGTCAACCACCATCTGTTTGCCAATCCATATATTCTGTTGTGAAATCTTTTACCAAAAGAGCAACTTTTTCTAATTTGTGCAAAGTTGAGATTGATTTATCTGTACTTACATGAATGACTGGACTAGAGTGACTAATAAGCTATGCTCTCTATATTAAGTGGAATTTTTGAATCATATTTTCCAACTGCACCTCTATTAAAACCACTTCTATTTGGTCGTTGGTCTGTACTGGTCAGGGGAGATCCCCTGGAGAAGGAGACGGCAACCCACTCTAGTGTTCTTTCCTGAAAAATCCCATAGACATAGGAGCCTTGCAGGGCTAAAGTCCATGGTATGACAAAAGAGATGAACATGACTGAGCAACTAAACACAAATAACAAAACAGCTGTCACTGAAAAGACTTCTCAGTTGATGCTGGCAGAAAAACGGATGGTTCTGTTAATATAAATAATTAACTACAGATGTGTTCCATGAACTGGTTTAATTTTATATGTCTTTAATGGAGTTTTCTATGTTTATGTTTGTATGATGTGTGTTTTCAGTATGTATGTGTTGCAAACTATAACAAGAGTATTCCCAATCATTATTGATAAAGCTCAACATTCAGAAAACTAAAATCATAGCATCTGGTCCCATAACTTTATGGCAAATAGATGGGGAAACAGTGGAAAAAGTGGTTGAGTTTAATTTGGGGGACTCCAAAATCACTGTAGATGGTGACTGAAGCCATGAAATTAAAAGACGTTTACTCCTTGGAAGGAAAGGTATGACCAACTTAGATAGCATATTAAAAAGCAGAGGCATTGCTTTGCCAACAAAGGTCCATCTTGTCAAGGCTATGGCTTTTCCAGTAGTCATGTATGGATGTGAGAGTGGGACCATGAAGAAAGCTGAGCACTGAAGAATTGATGCTTTTGAACTGTGGTGTTGGAGAAGACTCTTGAGAGTCCCTTGGACTGCAAGGAGATCCAACCAGTCAATCCTAAAGGAGATCTGTCCTGAATATTCATTGGAAGGACTGATGTTGAAGCTGAAACTTGAATACTTTGACCACCTGATGCAAAGAGCTGACTTATTAGAAAAGACCCTGGTACTGGGAAAGATTGAAGGCAGGAGGAGAAGGGGACAACAGAAGATGAGATGATTGGATGGTATCACCGACTCCATGGAGATGAGTTTTAGTAAACTCTGGGAGTTGGTGATGGACAGAGAGGCCTGGCATGATGTGGTCCATGGGGTCACAAAGAGTCGGACGTGACTGAGTGACTGAACTAAACTGAACTGATGTGGAGAGGACAGTATTGAGGGGGAGTCAGATCTGTTTTCTTATTCCACCAGATCAGCCACCTAATTTCATCCCTGGATAAGTGAAGATTACCAAGATTTCTGTGTACTTCCCATATATTCATCCTCCTGGTTTTGAGAAAATAAATACTTGCTAAGTGCTTAACAACTCATTTACAAGATAAATTACATAAGGTGTATGTAACATGACCGGCTCACAGGAAACTTTCAATACACAATAAATTGAATTATAGAAGTAAAATAAATAGCTATAAAAGCCATCAATTTGTGTTGCAGCTCAATTTCACATTTTGTAGAAAGTGAAATTTGGCTAAGAGTGGTGACTTAATGTGTCTGCAATCACACTGATGCTAGTGGCACACAAAATTCATTTTAACTGCACTGGACTTTCAGGACTTCTGAGTCAATCTCATACAGTAGATATGATCATGAACTCTGGATTCCAAATGCAGTTCTGAATCTTGGCTTCACCATATACTTACCTGGGTTACACTAAACAACTAAGTTAAATTCTCTATGTCTCTGCATTATCTCCTGTAAATTAGAAAAAATAATAACATTTACTTCTTTTTGTGTGAATTCAGTAAGTTAAAGTGCTTAGGTCAAGAACTATACTAGGAAATCAACCCTGAATATTCATTGAAAGGACTGATGCTGAAGCTGAAGCTCCAATATTTTGGCCACCTGATGTCCATTGAGTTGGTGATGCCATCCAACCATCTCATCCTCTGTCATCCCCTTCTCCTCCCACCCTCAATCTTTCCCAGCACCAGGGTCTTTTCCAATGAGTCAGTTCCTCACATCAGGTGGCCAAAGTTTTGGAGTTTCAGCTTCAGCAGCAGTCCTTCCAATGAATATTCAGGGTTGATTTCCTTTAGGATGGACTGGTTGAATTTCCTTGCAGTCCAAGGGACTCTCAAGAGTCTTCTCCAATACCACAGTTCAAAGTAATGTCTCTGCTTATTAATATGCTGCCCAGGTTGTTCATAACTTTTCTTCCAAGGAGTAAGTGTCTTTTAACTTCATGGCTGCAATCACCATCTGCAGCGATTTTGAAGCCCCCCAAAATAAAGTCTGTCACTGTTTCCACTGTTTCCCCACCGATTTGGCATGAAGTGATGGGACCAGATGTGTGATCTTAGTCTTCTGAAAGTTTAGTTTTAAGCCAACTTTTTCACCCTCCTCTTTCACTTTTATTAAGAGGCTTTTTAGTTCCTCTTTGCTTTCTGCCATAGGGTGGTGTCATCTGCATATCTGAGGTTATTGATATTTCTCCCGGTAATCTTGATTCCAGCTTGTGCTTCATTCAGTCCAACATTTCTATGATGTTCTCTGCATATACATTAAATAAGCAGAGTGACAATATGCAGCCTTGACATACTCCTTTCCAAATTTGGAACCAGTCTGTTGCTCCATGTCCAGTTCTAACTGTTGCTTCTTGATCTGCATACAGATTTCTCAAGAGGCAGGTCAGATGGCCTGGTATTCCCATCTGTTGAAGAATTTTCCTCAGTTTGCTGTGATCCACACAATCAAAGACTTTGGCATAGTCAATAAAGCAGAAATAGATTTTTTCTGGAACTCTTGCTTTTTTGATGATTCAACGGATATTGGCAATTTGATCTCTGGTTCCTCTGCCTTTTCTAAATCCAGCTTCAGCATCTGGAAGTTCATGGTTCATATACTGTTGAAGCCTGACTTGGAGACTTTTGAGCCTTACTTTGCTAGTGAGTGAGATGAGTGCACATGAGTTATAAACCATCAATAGAATATTTCTAATGGTGTCCATATGAATCTTGCTGAGAAGATAAGGGTTTTCTAAGTTTTTAGCCTTTAGCAAGCCACTGCTTCTTGACTCTGTGACTGTAACCATCCTCAGGGGATCAGTTGCAAGGGAAAAAAGAGAGAGAAACGGAGAAAATGGATAACTCACCAATATATATGTTGCTATGTCTTATTTTTCCCCTCCAAAATTCATTTTTTTTTTTTTTTTTTTTGGCACTTTTCAGAATCCTCAGGTAGTTGCTTTATATACTTTGTCTAGAGATTTTAGCTGTAATCAACAGCTTTGAACTGTTGTAATCAACAGGTTTGAAGTGTTTACTCCATGTAGTCTCAAACCAAGATACGTTGTGGGGGACTCTTCCGACATTTAAGCAGCAGATGTTTTTAATAGCTCAATGGCTTGAGGAAAAGATTATGAAATAATAATAACAATTGTCAACTTAAAAAAATGCAAAACATGAGAGTTGTGAGTTAAGTTGCATTTGAGGCAAAATGAGGACTGCAGTCTGGGAGACAGCAGCTCAGATAACTTTGAAAAACTGCTCCAAAGAGGCTTGGGGGGAAAGTCAATATATATGTGATTTTGGTGAAGGCAGAATATGTGCAGTCAAGCACATATTCTACATATTCTACAAAAGTAGAAACCTTTTCAGAAGGTTTCTACTAGTTTTGTGACGCTGTTGTTAGTCATGAGGAACACTCATCACCAAGAAGGATTTTAATGCTTTTCCAGATATGAGGAGATAAAAGAATTGGGGTCATAAAATCAGGTCTTGAAAATAACTGTCTAAAGACTTGCCTTTCCAGTTTTACTCAGAGCGCAGTGTCTTAATTATGCTCTTCACCCTGAACTATTTTCAGGGAGTGTAGAAGGTCAGCAGGTGGAGCAGCACATGATTTAATCCTTGTTGAGGTAGATGTGCCAGTTTGTAGTTGACACATAATAATGATAATTAGCATATTGAGTCTTTACCATATATCAACTACATTTTCCTTTATTATATTTTATTTTCATGCAATCTAATAAAAAACTATATTGTGCCCACGTCACAACAACAGAATCAAAGACTCAGAAAACTTAAGCAATGTATCCAAGAACACATTAGGAAGTATTAATAGTAATGTGAATGAACCACAAGCCTGTAACCTGTAGGACCTATTTACCATCTATATTACCTATAGTCAACTTCTTGTTCTGCTTTGCAATCTCTTCTAAGGCAGCTCAAGAAAGAGAATGTGGGCTAGGGAAAACCTGTATTTTAATTTGGCTGTGTGCTTTGGACAAAGTGTTATGTTTTCTAAGTTCTACTCCTCTATAAATTGGAGATAAACTCCTTTATGTATATTTTTCAATGAAAACCAGAGAGCAAACATGTAAAGAACCTGTCTCAATTTATGGAAAAATGACAAGAACACAATAAGCTCTAGGTACTACTATTTTTATTTTAAAAATGTAAATATAAATTCTAGTATACAAAGATTCCCTGCATGACAAGTCACTTCAGTTGTGTCTGAATCTTTGCAACCCTATGGACCATAGCCCATCAGGCTTATCTGTCAATGGGATTTTTCCGGCTTGAATACTGGAGTGGTTTGCTACGCCCTCCTCCAGGGGATCTTCGACCCAGTATGTAAATATTGTTATTGATGTTTATGGTGAGTAAGTTAATTTTTAAAATTTTGTAATTTAGCCAATATTTACCCTGAGAAAAGATGAAAATTGGCTTTAGAAATCAAAGTTACTATTTTAAAATCATATATCATTTTAATGTTAATATATAATTATTGAAAAGTTACAGTATCATCTTACTATTTTTTTTTTTTGGTATAAAAATAGATTTAGGAATGGTGTTTTGGAAACTGAAGAGAAAATAAAAGATAAGGACTGTGATATTGAATATGCTAATAAATAATGTAATATGTAGGCTTTTGCAAACTAATTTTGCCATTTCTCCCACTAGAACTTTCCTGTTTGCTGTGAATGTAAATGCATGTTCAGAAATTTACTAACTTAACATTTTAGCAAAGTGAGTGACAAAAACAAAAACAGGTCCCTCTTGTCAGAAAAATGAAAGGCAAAGGAAGAAAGCATTCTAGCTAAATTCAGAATCAGAGATAAAACTTTAGGTAATGCTAAGCTAGGCCTGAGCTGCAAGGGAATTGTATCTTGACCTTTACAAAGATCTGGAAAGGTCAAGTGATCTGGAAGCTAGATCAGTCTCCTGTGGCAGAAATTTCCTGAGGCTTGTCTAGACTTGACCTTACTTACTTTAAGTAATGATGTTTATATACTGACAAATATTTTGATCAGTAAAACTAGCACACTCAAATAAGTACAGTTATCATTTTAAAGATTTCTTTGCTAGCCTAAAGAACCTACTTTTTCCTCAAAATAATTTTATTTTGAGAAACATATTATACTGATTCATAATCAAGGAGAAGTCAGCAAATGGCCCACACTGACTAATTCAAAAATAAAAAAGGAATAATGCCTGGGGAGTTGCTGATATGAGAGAAAACAGGATGTATTAACTTGAATCACAATAGCAATTTATTACTTATTCAATTTTCTTTCAACATATTTATTGAGTGCCCACAATATGCCAGAAGGCATGACTAGACCCTGCAAATACGAAGATGAACAATGGAGACCTCGACTAGCTCTCATGGAGAACAGAGTTAAATGAGGTAAACAACAACATAATTATGGAAAGAAATATGATATTTTAACTTTATAAGAAAAGTCCGAGTGTTTCATGGGAGCATTAGTAGTAAAAATACTTAGTCTGAGAGGTGAGACAGAACTTTCCCGAGAAAGTGATGATTGGGCTAAAATTAAAATCAAATGGAAATTGAATTATATGAAGGGGAACAGGGTAGGCAAAGGGAGAAACATTCCAGATATTTCAATGTGGATTCTATTCAGTAACAGATGGCACATTCAAAAGAAGTTAACTGAAAATAATTTAAGGCAAGGGTTAAAAGAATCCACAAGGTAATGATGAAGCACAAAGGAAGGAGAATAAACATAAAATCCTTGCATGTTTTGTTCTGACAGGGCAAGGTGAAGGTGTTGTGCATAACCAGTGTATCTGGAGCCATGGGAAAAGTCCAGGAAGGAAGTTATAATTGGTTATTGAACAGGATTATAAGTGATTGAACAGGATCAGAAAAAAACCTGTGACATGGCAGAGAGGAAAGGGAGAGGATCTCCGTACATCCCTACAATATCCTGCTAGTGAGTACAGGTGGGGTGAAGGAAGGATAACCAGAACATTTGTCAAATGGAATAACTTGTTCAGAGGGAGACAAGAATGAAAGAACACAGAATACATTCCATTTGATTTACGGGTGCATAAAGCATGCTAAAATGCCTACTTTTTCTCTGTCAGGGATTCTGAAAAGTTTAGGAAGCGGAATATGAAGTGTATACCTTGAAGAAGGATGTGGACCATTTTTTTTTTTTTCACGAGGTATTTCTGTATTTAAAGAGTCAATACAGATATTAAAGAAACTTTAGAAAGGAAATGAGAGAAAAGGTTCTGTGAAAATTTAGAGAAGCTGAGATTTTAGATTCAATGATTTTATAATGATTTTTCAATGTCAGTTCATTTTATTAAAGCAAAAATATTATTCTAACTATAAAGTTATTCATGATATGTGTTAAAGATGGTGAGGCAAACTTTATTTGGGGAGACTATTAGACTAAGGTTTGGAGAAGGCAATGGCACCCCCTCCAGTACTCTTGCCTGGAAAATCCCATGGACGGAGGAGCCTGGTGGGCTGCAGTCCATGGGGTCGCTAAGAGTCGGACAAGACTGAGCGACTTCACTTTCACTTCTCACTTTCATGCATTGGAGAAGGAAATGGCAACCCACTCCAGTATTCTTGCCTGGAGAATCCCAGGGATGGGGGAGCCTGGTGGGCTGCCGTCTATGGGGTCGCACAGAGTCGGACACGACTGAAACGACTTAGCAGCAGCAGCAGCAGTAGACTAAGGTTAGGGAACCATTGAGATGAACCACTGCAAGGAGATAAAATCAGTCAATCCTAACGGAAATCAGTCCTGAATATTCATTGGAAAGACTGATGCTGAAGCTAAAACACCAATATTTTGGCCACCTGAAGCACAGAACTGACATTAGAAAAGACCCTGATGCTGGGAAAGATTGAAGGAAGGAGAAGGGGATGACAGAAGATGAGATGGCTGGATGGTATCTCTTACTTGATGGGCATGAGTTTGAGTAAGCTCCAGAAGTTGGTGATGGACAGAGAAGCCTGGCATTCTACAGTCCATGGGGTTGCAAAGAGTCAGACATGACTGAGTGACTGAACTGAACTGAATTGGGATGGATTTTGCAGAGAGGGCAACAGACTGAGTTCAACTGCAAATACAAGAAAAAGTGGGATTTATATTCAAAGAACAGGATGGAGATCAGTAATAAGAAATTTTCTTAGAAGAAATATTAGTGGTAAGGATGGGGTGGGGGGTTTCTGGCTAATAAGATTTTTGTTAAAGACAGGCTAGGACATTAATCCTAGTGTGTAGTTAAAGATTATACCCAATCAGATATCAAGGGTGATTAGTTATCAATGATGGAGAGTTCTGGCTAATTTGATTTAGCAGGATTTTTGCTAAAATTGAACAGACCATACAAGACATACACAAAAGCTGAAGAATAGGGCCTTTGAGAAGATATTATAGATGAGTCTGAGTAGAATTTGATCAAGAAGAGAATCTTAGTCATAACTGTAAAGCTATTTCTTAAATTACATAGCACTGTAAGACTTAAAAGAGGATTAACATAGATCATGGCCTATGCTTGCTTCTGAGAGTGGTCAAGGGGTGAAGTTTACTAGGGAACCCATTATGAATCAAGGGAGTAAAAAACCCAAACCTTCATTTAGTAGAGATGAAAGAAGTAACTAGTCCAAATCTCAGGAGGTTATAGATAATCATCATGAAGAGGATGTGTAAGGAACAAACTCAAAATGTAGTGGAATCAGATATCTACCAAGAGGCTGTGATGCCTTGATTCTCTCATCCTAAAACAGTAATTCATTCTCCAGTCAGAAGATGCACTGCATATAAGTATGTCTCATGTCCATGCTTTAGACTAGGGGCAGTTTTACTGACCTCAGTGTCCAGAAATGAGGACCAGAAATAACGTTGTCTGTAGGCACTGTACTGTCATATTTATGATATAAATAGCAAAAGCTTGTTCATGATTCATTATTTGTGAGTGCATCACTACTTTTTTCACTGACATTGAACAGAAAGAAAACCATGATTGATGAGCAAGAGAGAACATTGACGGAAAAAGATAAAATGTCATAAGGTCAGTTCAGAAGTAACTGAGCAGCTGGCACAGAATTTTTAAACAGTCTTTATTGTGATAAGGGATTGCATTTAATATGAGTGTTTTTTTCTTAAAATTGTGGATATGGAATTCACTAAAAATAATTGTATACATATGAACAAAATGCTATTTTTATAAGCACACAGTATCTTAATATCTATTATGAGGCTGGGTTCCCACTGAAAATATTTTCAATTTATAGAGTAATAATATACTTATCCATTGGTCTTACTTAAAAAGCTACATTGAATGGAGATATAGAAAAGCACTGACCTCCGGGTATGATGGAACAGGAAATGTATATAGGGAATGAAATAGATGTATGAAATGTAGATAAAAGTTACCCTTTAAAGAGAAATTCAAGTACCATTGCTCTCTAAATTTGCTGAACTGTATATAGTGGCAAACATACAACCTAGTCTATGAAATATGAACATTTCAAAAAGTTCTTTGGTTTAAACTTGTAAAAGGACACACTAGAGCTTACAGAGAGAAAAGCAAAGGAAGATCTGAGAACTCACAACTGGTTTGCTCTCAGGATTCTTAGAAGATTATGTTTGTTACATATATAAAACTGCTAAGATTTAATATAAATAGGATAAAACTTGTGTTCTAAAAGAATGGCAATCATATAATTAATTTCAGGGTTTCGTTTTTCATTTAGGTTAAACAAAATTGTTTAACTTTGCTTTAAAAAGAATAGGAAACTGACCCAGATAATCTGCATAGTAGATATGAAATTCTTTGTAAGTGAGAGAATAATCCAGGAGTCAAACTGATAATATCCTCTGATTGTCTGACTCTTTGCAACCTCATGAATGGCAGTCCACCAGGCTTCCCTGTCCTTCACTGTCTCCTGGGATTTGCTCAAACTCATGTCCATTGAGTCAATGATGCCATCCAACCATTTTACCCTCTGTTGCCCCCTTCTCTTCTTGCCCTCAATCTTTCCTTGCATCAAGGTCTTTTCCGATGGGTCAACTCTTCACATCAGGTGGCCAAAATATTGGAGTTTCAGCTTCAACATCAGTCCTTCCAATGGTTAGAGAATGCTAAAATGAAATCACTATTGTGTTTTATAAAGAGAGACAAATGAAACTAGTTTCAAGGCTCAAATTGAAACTAGTCCAAATTTTAATTTGAAAATTGGAGTAGCCAGGAAGGATTTTTCTTGGCCTGGGTTAGAATGTGATCATACTTACATACCTTAAGTTTTTATGTGTTTGTTTGTTTTAATTTATTCATGGAGATCAGTCTGGGAAGTTTGATGGCTTGATTGTATTAACTGCTGTTACTAACTTGAGGAAATAGCTCATCACCACCACCTCAGATGCATTTGCTTTGCAGAACACTGTAAACGTGAAGAAGGAGTGCTATTGGTTTTGGCATCCTTATGAAATACAAAGGATTTTGGCAAACTGCAGAGAATCTTCCTCCAGAAACTGCATTGCATTCTTTACCATTCCAGCTGTAATGTTGCGGAAATCATATATCCTGTAAACCCCCGTTAGCCAGGTGTCCTCCCAACAACTGCTAATAAAGGAATCTTGCCAACATAGTAATGAAGTCTCATGATGCTGCAGCACTGCTTGTCTTTATCCAGCAGCTCCGGGCCTGCAGAGAAATGGGCTTTCTCGAGCTTAATTAGGCCAACATTTGGCAAGAAGTGCCTCAATATGTAGAAACCTCTTCTCCAGAAATGAACAATCAAATTCTTGCTCCTTATACTTTCTGGAATAATCCATCAGAATGAAGTTCTAGTGAGGCTTCTTATCCAGTAAGCTTCCATTTTTAGCTGCAGTTTTGAAAACTCATCTTGAGAATTTGAAGAGAATAAACAGATTTCTTTCATTTCAGAAATAAAAATGTATTCTTGGACTTTGGTAAGTAAAGCAGTGATATTGTAAATAGGTTCATCATAGAGTTGACAAGAATTATAACCCAATATGTAGTTATGGTCCAAGCTTGGCACTTCCTCCAGTATCTCTTCTTCATCTTTTTTATATTAGAATACAATTACTTTATCTTCTTTGTCTTATTTGGTAAATAAACTAAAAAATAAAAGCCTATGCTTCTGTGTCACTCAGGGTTCTCTAAGTAAAGAGAAATAGGATGTATATATAGAGAGATATATAAGGAATTGGCTTCCATAATCATGGAGGCTGACTGCTTCAAAATCTGCAGTAAACACTGATAAGCTCAAGACCCAAAAGAGCATAAGATGAAGCTCCAAGCCAAAGTCCAGAAACCTGAAGACCCAGGTTTCTGAGACTGATTAGGTGAGGCTCAATCACATGTGGAGAACAATCTGCTTTAACCAAAGTTTGTTGGCTTAATATTTACCTCCTCAAGAAACATCTTGCAAGTTGATACATAAAACTAGCTATCATGAGTCCACTGCTTATCAAAATGACACTCATGCACATCTCCTTGTATCATACTTAATTACCAAATAAAGACAATAACAAGGACATACATCCACCTAATATAATATAGCTATTATATGTCAACTGAAAGTGCACTAATTCTTTCCATAGAAAAGAATACAAAGTCCTAGGTTGTTGTATTGATATATTCTACTTGATATCCAGTAACCTAAATGCATGTGTGTGTATGTGAAATTACTTCAGTCATGTCCGACTCTTAACAAATTTTTGGACTATAACCTGCCAGGCTTTTCTGTACATGAGATTCTCCAGGCAAGAATACTGGAGTGACTTGCCATGCCCTCCTCCAGGGGATCTTCTCAACCCAGGGATTGAACATGTGTCTCCTGAGTCTCCCACTCTGCAGGCAGGTTTTTTTTTTTTTTTTTTACTGCTGAGCTGCCAGAGAACCCCATAACTTAAATACTATGATGTAAAAATAAAACACTTAAATATTGTAATATAAAGTCAATATATCTATCATAAGTCAATACGTCTATTGTATATGATAAAGGAGTAAGAGAGGGAAGAAAACAAATGTATATAGTCTCCATATACAACACACTTTTAGCAAAATAAAAAGGAAATATTCATGACAACTACAGTCTTTATTTTTATAACTAGTTATATGGTCATAGCTACTTCCTTCCACTAACTGTTCTGTATTCCCTTTGCCTTCAGGAAGTACCTAAGCTGGTTGTAGTTCTTTACCTAGTAGAGTGACCCAAATCTTTATTCTTGAAGGGTCTGAGCCATTAGTAGTCCTATCTGAATTGGATTGCTGTAATTTTCTATTGACTTTAATCACAGGGAATGGTAATACTAAGACATGACAGAAGAGCTCTCCTGTATTTCATATATAGTCTTTCTGACCTCTATAGTAGAGCACCAGCCCAATTTCACTCTGATAGTCAGAATCAATCACTCCAGCCAGCAGAGTAACTCCCTGTGTGCTAATACAGAGGCATGAGGAGTCCAACATGGCCAGGTGGCAGTCTTAACTTCCAGTTCAATACATCATTAATAAGAAGTTTTCCTTCCTTTGAAACTAAGATCTCTAGGGCAAGAGCATAAGTGATGGGAATAAGAAGCAAATTTTTTCTAGTGGCTTACTAGAGATAATAATGAATGGTGCCATTCTCATGTCTACATCTTTATTCCTAGACCCATAAATTCTGGCTATGGGAGGAAAAAACACCATATACTGGATGCTAATTCAAAGCATACACATCCTTCTGGGAAGCTTGCTCCAATTTTGTAAGATATTCCTCCTCGCTGGCTGAGTTTTCAAAAGGTCATTCTACTCTTCTACCAAGCTAGCTGCTTTAGGACAGCGGTGAACATGGTAAGACCAATGAATCCTATGAGCATAAACCCAAGTTTTGCACTTTCTTTGGTATGAAAAGAGTTCCTTGCTCAGAAGTAATAATGCATGAAATATCTTGACGGTATTATGGCACTGTCTATGTTCAGGGACAGTAGTTTTGTCAGAAGCAGTGAACACATGGGAAGAAAATGCTTATCCAGCATGAGTATCTATTCCAATAAGAACCATCCTCTGCAGTTTCCATGAGAAAATTTAAGTAGTTCTTTTGGGTTATAGTGTGCTTTATCATGTGTCACATTTTTATATCTCATCTTTAGGGACCTGATGGTACTTGAGTCTGTATATAGGGTCTAGAACCCAAGAGAAGTGATGGAAATGGGTCGTGAGGAGAATCAGCATTATCTTACCAGATGATTTCCTCAGAGGAGTCCATTAGAGTTTCCTCAGGCAAATGAAGTATTAATCCCCTTAGACAGTTCTGGGAAAGCTAATTCTACCAGCAAAGAAGAGTCATCAGAATTTAGGAATTTGATATGCCCATATTTATCAGTTATCTTCCCCTCCCCTTCTCAACAAATACCATCACTGAAAAGGCAAAATGATAGGATACTGAAAGAGAAACTCCCCTGGTCAGTAGGTGCCCAATATGCTGCTGGAGATCAGTGGAGAAATAACTCCAGAAAGAATGAAGGGATGGAGCCAAAGCAAAAACAATACCCAGCTGTGGATGTGACTGGTGATAGAAGCAAGGTCCAGTGCTGTAAAGAGCAATATTGCATAGGAACCTGGAATGTCAGGTCCATGAATCAATGCAAATTGGAAGTGGTCAAACAAGAGACGGCAAGAGTGAATGTCAACATTCTAGGAATCAGCGAACTAAAATGGACTGGAATGTGTGAATTTAACTCAGATGACCATTATATCTACTACTGCGGGCAGGAATCCCTCAGAAGAAATGGAGTGGCCATCATGGTCAACAAAAGAGGCCGAAATGCAGTACTTGGATACAATCTCAAAAACGACAGAATGATCTCTGTTCGTTTCCAAGACAAACCATTCAATATCACAGTAATCCAAGTCTATGCCCCAACCAGTAATGCTGAAGAAGCTGAAGCTGAACGGTTCTATAAAGACCTAAAAGACCTTTTAGATCTAACACCCAAAAAAGATGTCCTTTTCATTATAGGGGACTGGAATGCAAAAGTAGGAAGTCAAGAAACACCTGGAGTAACAGGCAAATTTGGCCTTGGAATATGGAATGAAGCAGGGCAAATACTCATAGAGTTTTGCCAAGAAAATGCACTGGTCATAACAAACACCCTCTTCCAACAACACAAGAGAAGACTCTATACATGGACATCACCAGATGGTCAACACCGAAACCAAATTGATTATATTCTTTCCAGCCAAAGATGGAGAAGCTCTATACAGTCAGCAAAAACAAGACCAGGAGCTGACTGTGGCTAAGACCATGAACTCCTTACTGCCCAATTCAGACTTAACTGGAAGAAAGTAGGGAAAACCACTAGACCATTGAGGTATGACCTAAATCAAATCCCTTATGATTATACAATGGAAGTGAGAAATAGATTTAAGGGCCTAGATCTGATAGATAGAGTGCCTGATGAACTATGGAATGAGGTTCGTGACATTGTACAGGAGACAGGGATCAAGACCATTCCCATAGAAAAGAAATGCAAAAAAGCAAAATGGCTGTCTGGGGAGGCCTTACAAATAGCTGTGAAAGAAGAGAAGCAAAAAGCAAAGGAGAAAAGGAAAGATATAAACATCTGAATGCAGAGTTCCAAAGAATAGCAAGAAGAGATAAGAAAGCCTTCTTCAGCGATCAATGCAAAGAAATAGAGGAAAACAACAGAATGGGAAAGACTAGAGATCTCTTCAAGAAAGTCAGAGATACCAAAGGAACATTTCATGTAAAGATGAGCTTGATAAAGGACAGAAATGGTATGAACCTAACAGAAGCAGAAGATATTAAGAAAAGGTGGCAAGAATACACAGAAGAACTGTACAAAAAAGATCTTCATGACCCAGATAATCACAATGCTGTGATCACTGACCTAGAGCCAGACATCCTGGAATATGAAGTCAAGTGGGCCTTAGAAAGCATCACTATGAACAAAGCTAGTGGAGGTGATGCAATTCCAGTTGAATTATTCCAAATCCTGAAAGATGATGCTGTGAAAGTGCTGCACTCAATATGCCAGCAAATTTGGAAAGCTCAGCAGTGGCCACAGGACTGGAAAAGGTCAGTTTTCATTCCAATCCCAAAGAAAGGCAATGTCAAAGAATGCTCAAACTACTGCACAATTGCACTCATCTAACACGCTAGTAAAGTAATGCTCAAAATTCTCCAAGCCAGGCTTTAGCAATATGTGAACTGTGAACTTCCTGATGTTCAAGCTGGTTTTAGAAAAGGCAGAGGAACCAGAGATCAAATTTGCCAACATCCGCTGGATCATAGAAAAAACAAGAGAGTTCCAGAAAAACATCTATTTCTGCTTTATTGACTATGCCAAAGCCTTTGACTATGTCGATCACAATAAACTGTGGAAAATTCTGAAGGAGATGGGAATACCAGACCACCTGATCTGCCTCTTGAGAAATTTGTATGCAGGTCAGGAAGCAACAGTTAGAACTGGACATGGAACAACAGACTGGCTCCAAATAGGAAAAGGAGTTCGTCAAGGCTGTATATTGTCACCCTGTTTATTTAACTTCTATGCAGAGTACATCATGAGACACACTGGACTGGAAGAAACACAAACTGGAATCAAGATTGCCGGGAGAAATATCAATAACCTCAGATATGCAGATGACACCATCCTTATAGCAGAAAGTGAAGAGGAACTTAAAAGCCTCTTGATGAAAGTGAAAGAGTAGAGTGAAAAAGTTGGCTTAAAGCTCAACATTCATAAAACGAAGATCATGGCATCCGGTCCCACCACTTCATGGGAAATAAATAGATGGGGAAACAGTGGAAACAGTGTCAGACTTTATATTTCTGGGCTCCAAAATCACTGCAGATGGTGACTGCAGCCATGAAATTAAAAGATGCTTACTCCTTGGAAGGAAAGTTATGACCAACCTAGATAGCATATTCAAAAGCAGAGACATTACTTTGCCAACAAAGGTCCTTCTAATCAAGGCTATGGTTTTTCCAGTGGTCATGTATGGATGTGAGAGTTGGACTGTGAAGAAGGCTGAGCGCCGAAGAATTGATGCTTTTGAACTGTGGTGTTGGAGAAGACTCTTGAGAGTCCCTTGGACTGCAAGGAGATCCAACCAGTCCATTCTGAAGGAGATCAGCCCTGGGATTTCTTTGAAAGGAATGATGCTAAAGCTGAAACTCCAGTACTTTGGCCACCTCATGCGAGGAGTTGACTAATTGGACAAGACTCTGATGCTGGGAGGGATTGGGGGCAGGAGGAGAAGGGGACGACAGAGGATGAGATGGCTGGATGGCATCACTGACTCGATGGACGTGAGTCTGGGTGAGCTCCGGGAGTTGGTGATGGACAGGGAGGCCTGGCGTGCTGTGATTCATGGGGTCGCAAAGAGTCGGACACGACTGAGCGACTGATCTGATCTGATCTGATCTTAAGAGTAGGCACTGGGATTTCAATTTACATTGTTAGCCATTAACAGATTGAGATTATGAAATTGTTTTTTAGCAATCTCAGCCCTGCAGCTACAGGAGAAAAACATTGCATTCAGGGCAGACATGAAAGCTTTTAGATTACTTATGTGGTACTTGAGCTGGGAATTTCAACCCCTAAGTTCATCTTTTTTCTTTCTCCATTTATTCCAACATTTGGAATAACCCACCAATCCCATTACATCCAATTGTTTGACAAAAATGTTCTAAAAATATTAACACTATCACTCAATCCTTGCTTTGTATAAGTGTTTAATTGGGGGTATCCTTTTGCAGGCTTCCCTGGTGGCTCAGTTGGTAAAGAATCCAGGTGCAATGTAAGAGACCCAGATTTGATCCCTGAGTTGGAAGATCACCAGAAGAAGGAAATGGCAACCCACTCCTGTATTCTTGTCTTGGAAATACCATGGACAGAGGATTCTGGCAGTCTACAGCCCATGGGGTTATAAGAGTCGGACGTTACTTAGCAACTAAATCGCCACTATTTCCAGATCATGTCATGGTTATCAATACTTTTTGAATACTGAAAATAGAGTCATTACTATCTTTCAATCTGATCGGATTAGAGAGCCAGTTGCAGAACCCAATTCCAAACTAATTCAGAACCATTCTCTAGAACAAGTCTTGGTACCAACAGTAGTATTAGAGTTTTCCAGAGAAAGAGAAAAAAAATATATATATATATATATATATATATATACATATATATATATATGACTCTTGACTCACACCATTATGGAAGCTGGCATTCAGTTATTATAGATGGCCCAGAAGGCTGGGTTGCAGGGTCAATAATCCAGTTCTCATCTTCAGACTAACTGGCTAAAGACACAAGAGACCTGATGGTGCAGATGAAGTCTGAAGACAGAAGCCTAGATGTTTCCCTCTTGGTCTGGGACACTATTATTTTTTGTTCTATCCAAGACTTCATGTAAGTATATGAGGCTCACTCACAATATGAGAGGTGGTCAGTTTTATTCATTGCTTACCAAGTTAAGTGTTCATCTCATCCCCAAATACCCCCCAACTTGACACATGCAATTATGTGTCACAACATCTACATTTAAAAAGTTATAGAAAACATCTCATAGCTGAAATCATGCCAATTTCTATTGGATTCTTAAATTTGATTCTTTCAACATCTAACACCAGTCTCTTTGATAGTGAAAGGGTCTTTTTACATTCTAAAATAAAAATATTTTTCTTAGGAACTTATTTAGTAGCAAAAAGTATCTGATATTACTACTGGTAACTATGTAATAGTTTTATGAGTGTGTGTGTGTGTGTGTGGGCATGCCTGTGCACAATTAATAGCAATTTAGTAAGTTTATGAGCATGCAAATACAGATACATTAAAACTGACACATTTGTAGAGAAAGTTTTCTAATTATATGGGCCAATATTTTATTTTTTCTCCTTCAAGGGCACCTCTTTCTCAACTCACTACTTGGAAGTTGATATTGTTCAGCATCCTGTTCACACCATACATACCCAGGGTTTAACCAACCCTTCATTCTTTCAGAAATGTCTAAGAGTCTGCTGTATTATGCATACTGAGTACAAGCTGGACATAAAATGTATCCCCCATGACTAAATAGACCTTTGCAATAGATTGTGACACAGGAGTAAATCAAATGTTCATACAAATAAATTGCAATCAGAACTATAAAAGAAAGGAATATAATGCCTTAAGAGAATATAAAAGAATTGTAACTATGCTGCAAAAATTAAAGACATACCAAACAGAAGTTTTGTGTAAAATAAAATGAAACTGTATCAATAATATAGAATTAACTTAGATGAAAGTTTAGAGGAATACAGAAGCATATCCCAGCCATAGAACAGCATGTATAATGCCACTCTATCATTCCATGGGTGCATACTAAGTCACTTTAGTCATGTCCAAATCTTTGCGACCCTATGAACAATAGCCCTCCAGGCTCCTCTCTGTCCATGGGATTCTCCAGGTAAGACTACTGGAATGGGTTTCCATATCCTTCTCCACGTGATTTTCCTGACACGGGGATCAAACTTGTGTCTCTTATGTCTCCTGCTTTGGCAGGTGAGCTCTTTACCACTAGCATCACCTGGAAAGCGCACTCTATCATTAGGGTGTGTTATAATTATATTTTAAATTTTACAATTATAATTATTATCCTTACGATATTGCTACTGCTACTGTCATTCCTACCTCTACTATTACTACTACTAACCATGTGCTCTTAATTTCTGATTTAAACTCTAACCCATAACAAAATCTTGAGCATTTCCAGCCCCCTATGTGGTAGGTACTTCTATATGGAGGAAATCACCCAAGCATGGATAGGCCTAGTTTAGCCTTCCACAAGGAATTTATATAGAAGCATAATTTATTATGTTATTTAATTGTTATAGAAGGGAGATAATCTGAGGAATCCTTGAGATGGTGTATAGATGCAATTGTGACTTTTCATAATATGATATCTGTCATACCAGTTTCATGGCGGGGCACTAACATTCTGATGTGTCCCAAGTTAATACTTATTGGGTATTTGCTTTTTTTTTTTTAATTGCATTGTTGTGTGGGGCAATAAGCAGAATATGGATTTTGGAGTCAGAGTTATTTGAAAAGTTTAAGTTTGGCTAAGATATTTAACCTCTCTGAGCCTCAAGTTTCTTTGTATAAAATGGGCATTGGACTATCTGCTTCAAGGGAAACGTTTAAAAAGCAAAGTAGTTCTAATGAGGTGGATGAAACTGGAGCCTATTATACACAGTGAAGTAAGCCAGAAAGAAAAACACCAATACAGTACTAACGCATATATATGGAATTTAGAAAGATGGTTACAATAACCCTGTACACAAGACAGCAAAAGAGACACTGATGTATAGAACAGTCTTTTGGACTCTGTGGGAGAGGGAGAGGGTGGGATGATTTGGGAGAATGGCATTGAAACATGTATAATATCATATATGAAATGAGTCGCCAGTCCAGGTTCAATGCACGATACTGGATGCTTAGTGCTGGTGCACTGGGACGACCCGGAGGGATGGTACAGGGAGGGAGGAGGGAAGAGGGTTCAGGATGGGGAACACGTGTATACCTGTGGTGGATTCATGTTGATATATGGCAAAACCAATACAATATTGTAAAGTTAAAAAATAACAAAAAATATTTAGCTCATCAAAAAGCTTAAAAGTTGACAAGAACTCATATCTTTATTTGGAAAGGAAGTACATGAAAATATTAGCAGTTCTTTCCTCTAAAAAGCAGGACTAGGGTTGAGTGAAGGAGGAGAAGATTCGTTCTTTTCACGGTATGTGCTGTTTAGTACTTAAATTTTTAACCTCGTGTATATATTTTTTAAATAAAAATGTAACATTTTAGAGGAAAAAATAAAATAAAATAAAAAATAAAAAGCAAAGTAGGTAATTGCTAAATAGCATAGAGCAGCACCTACCTAGCACAAAGTCAGCACATAATAAAAGTTAATTCCTTCACTTATACAACTTTTTGACTATTGAAATAAATTACACTGATCTTTCAAAGAAGAGTTCATGTCTTATCTTTGTAGTTGCTTCAAAAGTATTCTCTCTAAGTTCAGTTCAGTCGCTCAGTCATATCCGACTCTTTGTGACCCCATGAATCGCAGCACGCCAGGCCTCCCTGTCCATCACTAACTCCCGGAGTTCACTCAGACTCACGTTCATCGAGTCAGTGATGCCATCCAGCCATCTCATCCTCTGTCGTCCCCTTCTCCTCCTGCCCCCAATTCCTCCCAGCATCAGAGTCTTGTCCAATGAGTCAACCCTTTGTATGAGGTGGCCAAAGTACTGGAGTTTCAGCTTTAGCATCATTTGTTCCAAAGAAATCCCAGGGCTGATCTCCTTCAGAATGGACTGGTTGGATCTCCTTGCAGTCCAAGGGACTCTCAAGAGTCTTCTTCAACACCACAGTTCAAAAGCATCAATTCTTCGGTGCTCAGCTTTCTTCACAGTCCAACTCTCACATCCATACATGACCACTGGAAAAACCATAGCCTTGATTAGAAGGACCTTTGTTGGCAAAGTCATGTCTCTGCTTTTGAATATGTTATCTAGGTTGGTCATAACTTTCCTTCCAAGGAGTAAGCGTCTTTTAATTTCATGGCTGCCGTCACCATCTGTAGTGATTTTGGAGCCCAGAAAAATAAAGTCTGACACTGTTTCCACTGTTTCCCCATCTATTTCCCATGAAGTGGTGGGACCGGATGCCATGATCTTCGTTTTCTGAATGTTAAGCTTTAAGCCAACTTTTTCACTCTCCACTTTCACTTTCATCAAGAGGCTTTTTAGTTCCTCTTCACTTTCTGCCATAAGGGTGGTGTCATCTGCATATCTGAGGATATTGATATTTCTCCCGGCAATCTTGATTCCAGCTTGTGCTTCTTCCAGCCCAGTGTTTCTCATGATGTACTCTGCATAGAAGTTAATAAGCAGGTTGAAAATATACAGCCTTGATGTACTCCTTTTCCTATTTGGAACCAGTCTGTTGTTCCATGTCCAGTTCTAACTGTTGCTTCCTGATCATTTATATGGTGTTACTGGGACTTCCCTGGTGGCTTCATAATAAACAACTTGCCTACAAAAGCAGGAGATATGGGTTCAATTCCTGGATTGGGAAGAAACCCTGGAGAAGGAAATGGCAACTGACTCAAGTATTCTTGTCTGGGAAACCCATGGGCAGAGGAGCCTGGTGGGCTGTAATCCATGGGGTTGCAAAGAACTGGACATGACATAAAGACAAAACAACAACAATAATGTATTTTATTATTGGTAGCAGCTTTTCAGCCTGCCTCCCAGTTATTTAAGAAATTTCTCAGATGCAGAAATTATATGACATATCTTGTTACTTCAGTCATTAGTTTCAAATACTCATTGATTATTAAATTAGACTACACTTCTTTCACTCACATCCTATATTTGACTAAAATCTACATGTTAACACAATGAAGCTCTGATATCCATGTTTTAACTTACCTTTCAATCTTTTAATTAATCTCAATAATTTCTAAGCTCCTTTCTTGCATTCCAAAACTTTTGTTTAAAATTGTGCCTGTTACTATATCCTCTTTGGCACTCTCCAAGATTTCCAATGATCCTTACTCCAGACATTTAAACCTTTGGGCACTTTCCTGGCATGTTGAATCTGGGCTGGTCCTGTGGTTCATTTGATGCAGAATGATATAGAAGCAATGTTGTGTAACCCTGGTGTCTCAGTTTTAAGACATTTGAGCTTCTACTTTGGCCAATTGGAACACACTTTCTTGAAACTCAGTCATCATATTATGTAGGGAATCCAAGTGGTTATGTGAAAAGACACTCATGAAGGTAACTGAGCCTCAGCTGACCTCCCAGCTGTTAACCACCACCAACTGGCAGAAATGTGAGTAATAGCAGCCTTCCCAGCACCAGTTAACTCCAGAATTGTGAGAAGAAATAATTGTATTAGACCACCAAATTTGGACATTGTTTGTCATACAGCAATAAATCATCAAAATACTGAACTGTGCAGTGATCATAATGGTTGTTCACAACAGCCTTTCAAAATCAGAATGACAAGGACAGTAGCAGCCATAGAATCTGATTACCTATCTGAGGTTTTATTTACTATTAGGTGGCCATTTAGTCTCTGCTTAAACTCCAAATATGTCAGTAATCTCACCACTTGTTAAAATAGTTGATTTAATTTTTAGATAATGCTATTTGAGTACTTATTTTCATTTGTAATAATCTCTTTCCTGTCTTTACCATCCATTAGTTCCATTTCTATCTCTATGATCTTCTATCATAAAACTTTATAACCTTCTTCACAAACACCATTAGATCTTCAATTATCTAGTGGTTTGGTTAGTAGATCCTCTCAACCGCAAGTTTTAAACCTCAGAATATGCTCTAGTTAGTATACGTCTTAGAAAAAAAAATAAAATAAAATAACAGTTCTCTGGAGTAGCCTATCAAGTGCTGGATCTCTTATTTAGAGTTATTAAGTGCAATTGTATGGCACTTTATACTCTCCAAAATGTCCCCACATGTAAACTCACATGATTCTAATGTCCCTAAAGTAGGGTTGAATAGTTCTTCCTATACTTGAATGAAAGATAAACTTAGACTAAAAAAAATTGAGAAACATTACCAGACTATTAAAACTTTCTGAGTCTCAGGCTAGAGTTTTGTTTTGACTTTCTTTCCCAACTCCGTTCCCTCAAGTGTAAAAGACATGATGGTGAAGAGACACTCTTCCTCAACTGTACCCTCATGAAGAAATTATTATATTTCATATAAGTGACAGGTGAAAGGTTGACTAAAGCCATCACACTGTAAGATTTGTTCAGCCTTACTGAAGGTGAAATTAATACTATGTATATCCCAGAATTTTTAGTCATCTGTCTCCTCAGGCATAAGAGCCTCTGACTGAAAGCATAGATCAACAAGTTTTCAAAATAAATCCTTTCTCAGAATGAAAAAATCACTCAACTTGTCTTCATGAAATTATCCTCTGTGGGTCCCCATTCAATAAATAAAATATGATTTTCAAGGTATATTTCTTTTTCAGCTTCGTTAGATCATTTATTATGATAACATATTTAGGGGGACCAAATTATTTCATATTAATCACAATTACTGGAAAGATAAAGAAATTATCTTCTATTTTCATACCTAAATATTTCCTGGACATATGTATAAATATTGAAATTATAAAAACTGGTGAAGGAACTCCTATGTTATAAGTGTGATATGAGTGTAAATGCATATATGAGTGTGTATATCTGTGTGGAGGTGTATAAGTGGGTTCAATCCAAGATAGTAATATACGTGATTAAATAAGATATTTAAATGCTAGTTTAGTTTTCTAAATTAATCTATATTTTCAAATTTTAGTTCTCACTTAAAGTAATATTTCATAATGGATATCATAGATGAATTGTAGTAATTTTATAATATTGTATAGTACTACATAGTAGTTATTGTAATGAGTTATAGTAATATTTCATTATAGGTGAATATTATTATTACCATGTAAGGACTGAAAATAATATTTTAGGAGAATTTTGAGGAAGAATTTGATAGAATCTTACTCACTATTTGGAAAATTTGTCAACATAAATATGAAAACTAATTTTTGCTTATGTAGAGAAATTCATATACAGCTGACTTGACCCATCATTCTGTATATCTGGTTACCTTTCTTTACATTTGGAGACTGAATTTTTTTTGAGTGTGTGTGATTATAACAAAATTTTTCACATCCTTTTACAGACTTCTACCACTTCATATTACTTTGAGATATTCTCTTTCATATCATTTTTCTGGAATTTCATATATTTCCTTTAATTGAACATATGGGCGAACTTTAAATCTGTTAGTATTTGATTGAGGCTAGGAAATCAGTACTTTCAGCATGCCTAATTATCTCAAGCCAGCTTCCAATTGTAATGTCATTAATTTCAGCTCTCCTCAATCTTTAGTCAATTTCCTTTTTAAAAACAAATTGCAAGATTTAACACATTCAGATGATAACAAAAAAATCATCTGTGGTGAAGAGTTTTGTGTCCCTGCCAAACTGAATTTATATTATGTATGAGAATGTGTTTATTAACTAATACAGAATGCCCTCCTTCATTTAGGAAAAATTGTGATGTTACTGTTCATAAGTGGAATAGAGATTATATAATTTCAAGAGCCTTTTACAACAATTTTGGGACTCTTACTATGTTGGTTTCAAACATAAATGGACATTATTTTTTTATCAAATAAGTATACTGATCTCTGAGATGTTAAATATAGTGCTGAAAAGCATACAACAAATAACATTTTACAGTCATGGCAAAGTCTGATGTCAAAATCCTTGTTTGTTTTTCTACATCTTCCACTCTAAACAGAAGTTGGAAGATCTAAGTTCTACTGCTTTTTATGCTGTTAATGTCAATTCAACTGATTGTATGATCACAAGCTAAGACATTTAGCTTCAGTTTGCTGCTGCTGCTGCTGCTAAGTCACTCCAGTCGTGTCCGACTCTGTGCGACCCCATAGACGGCAGCCCACCAGGCTCCCCCGTCCCTGGGATTCTCCAGGCAAGAACACTGGAGTGGGTTGCCATTGCCTTCTCCAATGCCTGAAAGTGAAAAGTGAAAGTGAAGTCGCTCAGTCGTGTCCGACTCTTAGGGACCCCATGGACTGCAGCCTACCAGGCTCCTCCATCCATGGGATTTTCCAGGCAAGAGTACTGGAGTAGGGTGCCATTGCCTTCAGTTCCTTATATGCAAATACAGTTTTATAGATGAGACAGTCTTGATTTTATGGAAGTATCCTGGGTGATATAGCATTTATTCACGGTTCTCAACCATCCACTTCTGTTTCAACTACCTTTATAAATTTTATTTCTCAGGGTCTAACAATCTATTATATTTGAATAAATAATTCCACTGCCATTAAAATAAATCTATTTGTGATCCATTTTTGCATTCACTAATCATGCCTACTTGTCAGTGCTGGCCATGGAAAGGTCATTATCTGTTCTATATAGCATTTCACCTAACCAGAAATGTCCCCAATGAAGTTCTCAGAGGTTCTGTATAAAAGTGTTAAGGAAGTTGTCTTAGCATCTTACAAAGTCTAACTGTGTGTGCAGTGGAAGATGGTATCTGTTGCTGGTGTTTAACTGATGGTTTTGGGAGCACACCCTCAGGTCTCATCCTCTTTCTTTTCATCTTTACCTACAGCTATCATTTCCCTCAACTTCACCCACCACTCTTTTTCTTTGTTCTGTTTTCCTGGGTCCTACCACCTTCCCTATAAAATAATCAATTTCTTGGTCCTTTTTACCACTCACAAATGATGTAGGCATAAGCTTCTTATATGTTACTCTTTTTTTCCTTTACTACCAGATTTTATCTGACTTGTTAAAGTGGAGATTTCTGAGCTGTAGATGTCTAGAGTTGGACCCATAAATACATGTAATACATGTAGGTAGGTGCATTGTAAATGACTTTCTCTCTGGTTTCAAGTAACATTATTAAACCATCTGAAATTCAAAACACCTCACCATGGAGTTCCCTGGTGCCCTAGGGGTTGGAACTCCACACTTTCACTGCCAAGGGCACGGGTTCCACTCCTGGTGGGGGAACTTTATTCCCACAAACCACATGGTTTGGCAAAAAAAAAAAAAAAAAACCAAAGCCTCACAACAAGACCTTTAGTTTGTTTCTTGAGACTGTGTCTCCATATAAAAAATCTAAACCTATGTTAATTCAACTAATTTTAGATAATAGAAATCCAGTGCAGTTAGAGAAGAAGGCAAGTTCATAGTACAATGTAATGATGCAGAGGAAGTGGATGCTGGCCATGAAGAGGCTGTAGATTATTTCAAGGACTTTTGCCTGGAATCTAAGATGACAGAACAGCCTTAAACTAGAGGGAGCCATGGAGGAGATCTATATTTCACAAGATAACTCCAGTAGCAAGTCAAAATTAGAAAAGTGCAAGGTTATTGGGAAGAAGATTTAGGAAGTCAGGGACACTGAAGATATTTAAATGGGAAAGTGATTAAAGGTCTTGTTCAAGTTTATATCAGTGTGGTATTTTCCCCCTTATCAGTTCAGTTCAGTCTCTCAGACATGTCTGACTGTTTGTAACCCCATGCACTGCAGCACGCCAGGCCTCCCTGTCCATCACCAACTCCCAGAGTCCACCCAAAGCCATGTCCATTGATTCAGTGATGCCATCCAACCATCTCATCCTCTGTCGTTCCCTTCTCCACCTGCCCTCAATCTTTCCCAGCATCAGGGTCTTTTCAGCTCTTTGCATCAGGTGGCCAAAGTATTGGAGTTTCAGCTTCAACATCAGTCCTTTCAATGAACACCCAGGATCGATCACCTTTAGGATGGACTGATTGGACCTCCTTGCAGTCCAAGGGACTCTCAAGAGTTTTGTCCAACACCACAGTCAAAAAGCATCAATTAGTTGGTGCTCAGCTTTGTTTATAGTTCAACTCTCACATCCATACATGATCACTGGAAAAACCATAGCCTTGATTAGACGGACCTTTGTTGGCAAAGTAATGCCTCTGCTTTTTAATATTCTGTCTATGTTGGTCATAACTTTCCTTTCAAGGAGTAAGCATCTTTTAATTTCATGGTTGCAATCACCATCTGCAGTGATTTTGGAGCCCAGAATAATAAAGTCTGTCACTGTTTCCACTGTTTCCCCATCTATTTCCCATGAAGTGATGGGACCGGATGCCATGATCTTCATTTTCTGAATGCTGAGCTTTAAGCCAACTTTTGCACTCTCCTCTTCACTTTCATCAACAGGCTCTTTAATTCTTCTTCACTTTTTGCCATAAGTGTGATGTCATCTGCATATCTGAGGTTATTGATATTTCTCCTGGAAATCTTGATTCCAGCTTCTGCTTCCTCCAGCCCAGCAATTCTCATGATGTACTCTGCATAAAAGTTAAATAAGCACGGTGAAAATATACAGCCTTGACATACTCCTTTTCCTATTTGGAACCAGTCTGTTGTCCCATGTCCAGTTCTAGCTGTTGCTTCCTGACCTGTATACAGGTTTCTCAAGATACAGGTCAGGTCATCTGGTATTCCCATCTCTTGCAGAATTTTCCACAGTTTATTGTGATCCACACAGTCAAAGGCTTTGCCATAGTCAATGAAGCAGAAATAGATGTTTTTCTGGAACTCTCTTGCTTTTTTGATGATCCATTGGATGTTGGCAATTTGTTCTCTGGTTCCTCTGCCTTTTCTAAAACTAGCTTGAACATCTGGAAGTTCACGGTTCACACATGTTGAAGCCTAGCTTGGAGAATTTTGAGCATTACTTTCCTAGCGTGTGAGATGAATGGCAATTGTGTGGTAGTTTGAGCATTCTTTGGCATTGCCTTTCTTTGGGATTGGAATGAAAACTGACCTTTTCCAGTCCTGTGGCTACTACTGAGTTTTCCAACTGTGCTGACATATTGAGTGCAGCACTTTCACAGTATCATCTTTTAGGATTTGAAATAGCTCCACTGGAATTCCATCACCTCCACTAGCTTTGTTTGTGATGATGATTCCTAAGGCCCACTTGACTTCACATTTCAGGAGTCTGGCTCTAAGTGAGTGTGAGTGATCACACCATCATGATTATCTGGGTCATGAAGATCTTTTTTGTACAGTTCTTCTGTGTATTCTTGCCACCTCTTCTTAATATCTTCTGCTTCTGTTAGGTCCCTACCATTTCTGTCCTTTATCGAGCCCATCTTTGCATAAAATGTTCCCTTGGTATCTCTAATTTTCTTAAAGTGATCTCTAGTCTTTCCCATTCTATTGTTTTCCTCTATTTCTTTCCATTGATTGCTGAGGAAAACTTTATCTCTCTTTCCCATTCTTTGGAACTCTGCATTCAAATGTTTATATCGTTCCTTTTCTCCTTTGCTTTTCACTTCTTTTTACAGTTATTTTGTAAGGCCTCCTCAGGCAGCTATTTTGCTTTTTTGCATTTCTTTTTCTTGGGGATGGTCTTGATTCCTGTTTCCTGTACAGTGTCAGGAACCTCCATCCATAGTTCATCAGGCACTCTATCACATCTAGTTCCTTAAATCTATTTCTCACTTCTACTGTATAGTCATAAGGGATTTAATTTAGGTAATACCTGAATATTCTAGTGGTTTTTCTCCACTTTCTTCAATTTAAGTCTGAATTTTGCAATAAGGAGTTCATGATCTGAGCATCTCCTAAAAGTAAAATATGAGGGGAACATGGCTAATTAAAATTCTAAGCAAGTCAGGTATCAGTTAATTGAGTTTTTACTGTACTTGCACCATCAGTTTTCAATGCTGTTAATGAAATAGAATATTCTCTCTTTGGAATTTAAAAGTGTCTATTGTATTTCAGGCTCTAATCATCTTCAATTTTTCCCACAGATTGCCATCTGTAAAACTTCTGTAAACATTATTCTAAAAATAACCAATAATCTGTGTATCATTTGTTATTTTTTCCCATTGGAGATGTAGCCCATTTTCCTTTTTATAAATAAGGAAATAGAACCAAGGGGGAAAAAAACCAAACAAACAGAATTAAATATCTCCCCTCAGTGAATGATAGAGCACTATGAGTAATAATAGTATATTCTGTGATTTTCTACAAGGCAATCCTTAACCATTGAATTCAAATTCAAATTTGGCTCAGCTGGCAAAGAATCTATGTGCAATGGGGGAGATCTGGGATTGATCCCTCAGTTGGGAAGATCCCCTGGAGAAGGAAAAGGCTACACACTCCAGTTTCCTGGTCTAGAGAATTCAATGGACTGTACAGGTCATGTGGTCACAAAGAATTGGACACAACTGAGTGACCGTCACACTTTCAAATTAAAAATGAGGTGATAAAATATATATTTACAGTTTTTTTTTAATTAGCCACTCAATTTTAAAACACTACCTCTCTGACTGTCTCTCTGTCCTTCTCCACACAGACACAGACACAGACACACAAACACACAGCTCGTTTCCTGATAGTTCTGCTTTTTTTGCAAACCTCAATTAACACAAAGACCATCAAAGATCAACTAACACCAAGACCATAGAAGATCTCGGCTGAAACACTTCGTATTCCATTGTTTTTGTCTGACTAGCTTCTTCTTTTGCTTTCAGGTACCTTTAGTTTGGTTAATAAAGTATATGAAAAGGCATGGAATAGAAAAAAAAATGTATCAGTGATGTGGAATATTTCTGACAAGATACTGTCTAGAGTAGGAGAGTGGGGATGGTAGCTGTAAGGGAGATGAATGGATTTTGCATAAGCCTTTGATTATATGCTTGGGCTTCCCTTGTGGCTCAGCTGGTAGAGAATCCACCGCAATGCGGGAGACATGGGTTTGATCCCTGGGTTGGGAGATCCCCTGGAGAAGGGAAAGGCTACCCACTCCAGTATTCTGTTCTGGAGAATTCCATGGACTGTATAGTCCACGGGGTCGCAAAGAGTTGGACACAACTTTCACTTTCACTTTGAGTATATGCTTATATTTCCCACTAAAAACAAGAAATAGAAGAACAGGAAAAAGATTTGAATTAATTTGAGGTATAACAATGTGAGTGCATAACTTCTAGTGGAGATTTCCGGCAGATAACAGGTAAGTTGGAAAAATCAAATGTGAAATAGATTTGGCAATCATTAGGATATAATTGATTATTAAATCCAAATGGGGAAGTGGCTCCATCCATGAAGAATATGTAGAATGAGGGGACTAAGGAGTAAAGTACAAAGCTTATGGGAAACACCAACATTTAAGTATACATGGAGTAGAGAAATCGTAAAGTGCTTGCTAATTTTCAAGAAAGACAGGGGAAAAACTTGAAGTGAACTTTGTCTTGTAAACCTGGAAAGGAGAGTACTTCACCATATGGGAAGACTTTCAAAATTTCCATAGTTTCCCTCAAGCAGTAGAAATATAAGCCATATTTGACTGTGTTGTCCCATGGAAGAAGGAATTATGTTTACAGGAGGAATGTAAGGTGACATTACTAGAAAATCTAGGATGCTGAACTTCTAGGTTTGCTTGTGACTGAGGGACTTCTCAGGGTGCAAGACTTTCATTGTTAAAATCAGAACAATTCAATATAAACAGTGATGGTTGGTCACCCTGTGAAAGAGAATACTTTTGAAAAAGTAGGAATAATCAGAAAAAAAGTTGAAATTTCCATTCTCCCCCCATCATCCCCATCATCTCTGATCCTTCTGTGAATATTCACATTCTGTGAATATGATGATGCCATGTAATTGTGTGTTGTTTTGCTTTGTTTTCAACAGTGCACTGGTGTTCCAGATGGCATAATGGAATGTGTTGGTAAGAAAGCCTATAGTGAGAAATTAAATCAGAAGGGAAGAAATACAGAACAGCAAAGGGATGAGAGAGGAGTAGACAGGTGACAGGAGGGACTTGCATTTAGAGGATGATATAAGATGACAGACCCGAGGAATATTTTACTATTTGCTTTGGTTAAACTGTGTATCTGAATTCTCATGTAATGATAGTTACATCAACCAAGGAAGAAAAGTCAGTGCTACTAACCAAAGCTTGACTATATTTTCTGTTTCAAATACAAAAAAAAAAAAAAATACTGTGGTTTTGCTTAGAGTTTCAAATACAGCATTTGTTAAAAATTAACAAACAAATATTACTCAACACAGAAGCAGAGAGAACAAGCAACAAAAACAGTCAACTCTATTTTCTATCTTGACAAAGCTCAATTCTGACCTAGGATTTGACCTCAGTAAAACTCATATTCTGGAAAAATGTTAAAACCAAGTCAGAATAAAAGTATTTGTTCTCATGGACTGCATCGCTTAAAATTTTTCAGACTCTAGAAACATAAACAAGCTAATACATTCAGGGAAACATTGTAAGGATGCATGAGGAAGTAAATAAAAAAAGAAACTCTATCAGTGATTGTACAGTCACACCACATAGAAAATTAAAATTCCATTCTGTGATACAACCTAAATCTAATGAATCACCATTTTTGTCACTTGGTCACCTCCTGTTCCACTTATAGCTCTTTTTTGGCCCTTTATGATTATACCACTTCTATTTCACCATGGGTTCTGCTTGCTACCATCTCATTTCATGTCATCATTCTATATCCTACCACTGTCTACTGAGTTTCTCCATATTTCCCACATTCAAACTTCCATAAAAAAGGGCTGATATGTAACCAGTGTAAGGAGTTCCTTTATGGCAGAAATCTTCAATCATGCTACTTCTTAACTACAGAAAAATCTAGATGTCTACCTTAGGTCCAAGGAGATATATCGAGTGAGTCAGAGTGTGGGAGGGTGATAAGGTTCAAGCTATGATGAACTATAGTTCAAAAAAGTCTATCAGAAGAGTGCTTTAGGTTTGAATCTTGCCTCAGGAGAGAGCATCTGTAGTACATATTACATTCAGATATATACACTATAGTGAAGAGACTGATGTGAGAGGAAAGGATGAATGCCATTGGCAAGATCAAAACTGAAATTTATTTTTAGAGTAACTTCATTTTATCAACTTGAAGTTAGTTTCCATAACCTGATCAGGGCAAATATAACAGAAAATAAAAATGAGGATGTTTGGGACTAGAACTCATATATATGTTGTATTATTTGATCCTTAGATGATCCTTACTGTATCAGGATTCTCCAGAGAAATAGAATCAATACAATATATATGTATATATCAGATAGGCATGTTTACAGTTTGATTGATTGAAGAGTTCTGAGTTGTCAGAACTGATGATTTATTGCTCCCATCGATACATGTCTAATAATAAGAAGGGACATGAAGGTAGAATGACATCTATGTCAAGAAAGTAAAGGTTTGCTAGGAACACAGAATCAGACTTCCACTTATCATCCTTTGGCCAATAGGATGCACAAGTAGCCAAAATGTATCTAGAATAAATAAATCTAGGAACAGATATTGAAACAGCTAAACAGTAGTGTCTGTTATAAATTCAAGCATGCGGATTTTTTTTCTGGAAGAATAGAAAATAAAGCTCAATTGTTTCTATCCAGTGATGCAGTGGTCATGATAAAAAAGGATAGCAGACTTGCCGAGGGCTGCCTGCCACCAGGCTCCACAAATAAGCTGAAAAGCAGATCCTCCCTGTCAAGCCTTAAGATGGTTCCAGCTCAACCAAGAGCTTAAATGCAACCACTTGAGAGACCCAGATATATGACCCACAGAAACTGTGATATGCTAGATATTCGTTGTTTTTAGAAAAATTAGAATGGGTAAACTTAATTTGACAGATAGATAAAAAAAAAAAAAAAAAAGGAATAGTACCACTAGGACAAAATTTCTCTTTAAAAATCAATGCTGAAAAAAGTTAACATGGGCAAGTAGAGCATCAGCACGTTGGGACAAAACAGAAGGGATAAAGAAGCAACATTCACCTGCTAGATTTTTTAAGGAAGTTCAGTGAAAATATGCATCAAATTATCTCTTCCTTTAAGGAAATAAGACAATTGAGTATGCACTGTTTTGAGCAGAATTGAAATACTTTAAATTGCTTGCATAGAAATTCCAATACATGGATATATGTAACATTTCCTTAACTTTCTCTTGAAGAGTAATTAACATAAAACTATAAAGATTTTACTGAGGACCACAACTATCCTTAAGTGATTGGTACCATAATCACTAATCCTGTTATTCCCTGACAAAGAACGGGTGGCTACAGCTTCAATTTATTGATCATCTCTTCTCCTGTAGAAATACATACCATCTTCACTAACAATAATATACTCAGAGAAAACTATAATTGAAAAATTTACATGCACCCCAGTGTTCATAGCAACACTATTTACAATAGCTAGGACATGGAAGCAACTTAAATATCCATCCACAAAGAAATGGATAAAAAAGATGTGGTATATACATGCAATGGAATAATTCTCAGCCATAAAAAAGAATGAAATTGGGTCATTTGTAGAGACACTGATGGACCTGGAGACTGCCATACAGAGTGAAGTAAGTCGGAAAGGAAAAAATAAATGCTATATATCAATGTGTATATGTGAAATCTAGGGAAATGGTATAGATGATCTTGTTTGCAAAGCAGAAATAGAGATACAGACCTAGAGATCAAACATGGATATGGAGGGGAAAAGGAAGGGCGTGGGATGAATTGGGAGATTGGAACTGACATATATACACTATTGATACTATATGTAAAATAGATCACTAATGAGAACCTACTGTTCAGCACAGAGAACTCCACTCAGTGCTCTGTGGTGACCTAAATTTGAAGGAAATCCAAAAAAGATGAGATAAATGTATACATATAGCTGATTCAGCTTCCCTGGTGGTGGCTCAGTCAAGAATCTGCCAGCAGTGCAGGAAACTGCCTGTAATGCAGGAGACCTAGGTTCAATCCCTGGCTTGGGAGGATCCTCTGGAGAAGGAAATGGCAACCCACCCCAGGATTCTTACCTGACAAATACCAAAGACAGAGAATCCTGGTGGGATATAAAGTCCCTGGGGTTGCAGAGTTGGGCATGACAATGACTAAACCACCACCACAGAAACTAACACAACATTGTAAAGCAACTGTGCTCCAATAAAAACTAATAATAATGATATTATAATTAATATTTAGAAATTAGAAAAATAAAATCAAGAGACTAATTAACCCTACTAGATTGGTGAGGCAAGAATCTTTATAGTTGTATAAGCCAGGTAGATCTGATTCTAAAAGCCATGGTGTTTTTTCACTCTACCTTCACTTAGAGAAAAGGAGATATGACACCAATAATTGTGCTTTATTACAAACGTGTAATAAAATACATTAAAATACACTTTTGTTATTTAACACCTTTGTAACATTTGGAATATAGAGGGAAAAATGTGAAGAAATACTATTAATAATTTCCAAATAAGGAATAATGTAAAATATCATGATGGTAAATAAAAGAAAAAAGCAGACCAAATGTTGAACACTGTAATCAGAAATTCAAAACCCTCAAAATTTACCTTTCAAATACTCTCTATCCATTTTCATGAGTTCTTTGCAATCCATCCTCTGTCTGCATCATTTGCCGTATACCAAACTACTTCTTTTATTGAGCAAAATATGTCCATCCTAATCTCTTCAGTTCAGTCACTCAGTCATGTCCAACTCTTTGCGACCCCATGAATTGCAGCATGCCAGGCCTCCTGTCCATCACCAACTCCCAGAGTTCACTCAAACTCATGTCCATCGAGTCGGTGATGCCATCCAGCCATCTCATCCTCTGTCATCCCCTTCTCCTCCTGCCCCCAATCCCTCCCAGCATCAGAGTCTTTTCCAATGAGTCAACTCTTGGCATGAGGTGGCCAAAGTACTGGAGTTTCAGCTTTAGCATCATTCCTTTCAAAGAAATGCCAGGGCTGATCTCCTTCAGAATGGACTGGTTGGATCTCCTTGCAGTCCAAGGGACTCTCAAGAGTCTTCTTCAACACCACAGTTCAAAAGCATCAATTCTTTGGTGCTCAGCTTTCTTCACAGTCCAACTCTCACATCCATACCTGACTACTGGAAAAATCACAGCCTTGACTAGATGGGCCTTTGTTGGCAAAGTAATGTCTCTGTTTTTTAATATGCTACCTAGGTTGGATAACTTTCCTTCCAAGGAGTAAGCATCTTTTAATTTTATGGCTGCAGTCACCATCTGCAGTGATTTTGGAGCCCCCCAAAATAAAGTCTGACACTGTTTCTGCTGTTTCCCCATCTATTTCCCTAATCTCTTAGCATACATTAAATATGTTTTCATATACTTCAAATTGTCTTTGTAGTCCATCTCTTCCTGTATAGTCACTAATTTTATATTTCTTACACTCATTCCCCATCTACTAGAATTCTCATTTGCTTGACCAATACACAGCACTTAGGATAGGTTCTCAGATTTTTAGGTGTTTGAAAATTGCCTTTAGTTTTAAGAAGTACAAAATGCTATGGATATCTACTCTCATACAATAAATAATATCACTTTAAAAATAAATGGAAGTCATAGTTTGAAAGAAAGCCTTTAAGTTGTCATTCCATATCTCTTAGCTGACATATTGTATAATTAGGAGTTCCTAAGTGCAATTCTTCTAATAAAAGCTGCAAACAGAGTTCATATATTTGTCCGGGAGTAATACCAGTATATCCAGTGCTCCTGTGGTTAAATATCAGTCTATTCTTCTCCTGAGAAGAAAACAGGCGTTCGATGACAAGTCATTTGTTGAAACAAATATGATCTCTACATGATTCATCCCTTCAAGGAGATTTGTCCCATCTGCTATGGGATATTTAAAAAAGACTTTGTTTTTACCAAGTGGAAATACATTAAATTATCCATGTTTTTTACCTGAATTATCCAATAGAATTGAGTGAAAAACAAAGCAAGCACACATACAAAAAACTCAAGCAGTTTTTCAATCAGATGAGAAAATGGTGTTCATGAAACCTTAGCTACATAACTACTTTTCAAAAGAGTCAAGTATTGAATATTATCCACAGTTAAGACTCAATATACAGGGAAAAATTTAATGAACATTTTCTTTCTTGTAAGTAGTTTCTCTTTCAGTTCAACCATGGGTAGAAAATTTTTCTTTCAATATCTCAGATGCATACTCTTAAATATTACTAGCTGTCACCATCTCCACACATTGATGGGATATAAGACAGGTATTGTAAGAGATTAAATGAATAATAAAATAATTCAAAGTGGATTTGGTCTCATCCACATGATATTATGCCAAATTACCCATAAAATAACAGCTCTAAGGAGCCTAGGTGAACCCCTTACATAAATGTCAGAAGCACACCTTCCTAATCAAAGCAAAATCAAAGCCACTTGTTTTGACTTCACTCCTTCAAGATTTTTTTTTCCTTCGAGATTTCTTCATAAAACAAATACACCGATCTGCTTTTTATTCCTTTTGTTTTATGTTGGGAGCCGTGTTAGGCATTATTGACAAAATGGAGGCACGGCCTCAACCCCCTCTCCTCATGGTCCCAGGATGAAGGGGTTAGCTCTTGTGATTCTGACTTGTTCTTTCCTTTCTTTGGTTGAGTTGCCTGGAAAGAATGTTAAGGTGCTTGAGATAAGCATGAGGAAGCATAAAGCCTTCTGCAGTTGTGCCCAGAAAATAATCTATAAAGTAACCATTGACATTTGTTCAAGGATATTTACAAAAAATGTTCGAGGATGAGCACATAGGCTGCAGCTTGAGGCCATGGGAAGTATTGTTATCTAAGACCTGTTTGTGAGGGAAATATTTATGGCAAAAGTAGTTTGCTGAGTTTAGGGTTTAGGAATAATTAAGAATAGCTAGAAGACTTTTTCGAAGAAGGCAATGGCAACCCACTCCAGTACTCTTGCCTGGAAAATCCCATGGATGGAGGGGCCTGGTGGGCTGCAGTCCATGGGGTCGCTAGGAGTTGGACACGACTGAGCGACTTCACTTTATTTTTTCACTTTCATGCCTTGGACAAGGAAACGGCAACCCACTCCAGTGTCCTTGCCTGGAGAATCCCAGGGATGGGGGAGCCTGGTGGGCTGCTGTCTATGGGGTTGCACAGAGTTGGACACAACTGAAGCGACTTAGCAGCAACAGCAGCAGCAGAAGAAGACTTTTTAAGAGATAGTGATCTTCAGATGCTAGGGGCAAACGGGATTTAGAAAGATAAGAAATAAACTGAGGAATGTGGCATGAGTTACAACGTAATCACAAGTTAAGTATAGGACACATAAGACAAAGTAGATAATAGATAATAAAGCCGATTCTGAGAGAATCGCTGAAGCAGGAACTCTGTAGGACAACAATGATTTCTGGAGACAATAAATTTGGGTGGGAGAAACTAAAAATGTCAAACCTCTAACCTAATGCTTTTGTCAAAGTATAAAAGAAAACCTGAAGCTTGAAATAAACATGTAGTTCCATACTATGAGTCAGAGGCTACATCATCGTCCGCCGACACCGCTCACACCTTCAGGCTGATACCCTGGCTGCCGGAGCTGGACTCCGGCAGTTTTATTTATTATTTCCTTCCCAACTCTCTGAGTTTCTTCTTTTTCTTTACAAAGAAGGCTTTAAAAGCTCAAAAATATAACTTATTCATTTGATCATAACTTCAATAACAGACCATGTAATAAGACTAATAAGAAAAAAAAAAATATATATATATATATGTACTTGCTTAAGTCATTTCCGACTCTTTGTGACCCCATGGGCTGTAGCCCACCAGGCTACATTGTCCATGGGAATTTCCAGGGGATCCCGGGGATCTTCCTGGCCCAGGGGATCAAACCTGCTTCTCTTATGTCTCCTGCATTGGTGGGTGTGTTCTTTACCACTAATGCTACATAAATTAATGCTGCATACCACTAATGCTATATAAACAAATATACCCTTAGCGAGCTGTTGTTGTTAAAAATAGCCAGTTTGCTTGAGTAGTTATATTATTGCTCTATGAAGTTAGAGAGGAAAAAAAGTTGGGAAATTTAAAATAAACTGCTCTTATTCAAATATATATAACATACAGTATACGTAATAGAAGATATAAATAATTATGTATATTTATGTTTCATCATATATTTTCTAATATAAATAACAACTGTGCTGTGCTTAGTAGTGTCTGACTCTTTGTGACCCCATGGACTGTAGCTCAACAGGGACCTCTGTCCATGGGGATTCTCCGGGCAAGAATACTGGAATGGGTTGCCATGCTTTCCTCCAGGGGATCTTCCCAATTCAGGGATCAAACCCAGGTCTCCCTCATTGCAGGTGGATTCTTTACTGTCCGAGCCACCAGGGACATCCATGAGTACTGAAGTGGGTAGCCTATTTCTTCTCCAGGATATCTTCCCAATCCAGGAATGGAACTGGGGTCTCCTGCATTGTAGGCAGATTCTTTAACTAAGAATCTAACTAGTGATTTAACGAAGAATGGCTAAGCTATTCAGGAAGCCCATAAATAACAACTTCTTGTGTGTAAACATATATCGTATAGCATTACCTACTTATAGAAATTGTACTAATACACACAGTTACGAATGTTTCAAGTTTGGAATCATACTTTATATCATCACTTTTGTCAGAACTGAAACATATTACTTTTTTATTAATTGGGCTTTATCTTTCTTTGGCAAGTTGAGATTTAGCATATACTGCTTTTTTTTCCCACTCTGGAATTGTGAGGAAAAAAGCTATACCACACATGTTAAACAGGCAAGGAATAATTTATTCAAAACTTTTGCAATAGGGGTTAAGAAAATTGCAAAAGGGCATAGAGATTAAACTCAATTTTCCAGAAATGAAGTGCAGGATATTTTTTAAGTACTGAGATAGTTAATGGAAATTTATTAGAGGATAGTAACAGGGAATGAAAGTGAAAGTGAAGTCGCTCTGTCTTGTCCAACTCTCAGTGACCCCATGGACTGCAGCCCCAGGGGAGGTTAGTCAATCTGATTAGGCCAACTGTGTTTACTAATTAGAACTTTTAGAAGTTAGACCACTACCCTCCCACAGTCACTGGGAGATGTGGACCCCATCTTTCCTGATGATTGTGTTTTTGTAGGATGACTACTAGGTCACTGACAAAGATGTTTCTGGGTTGTAAAACTGAGGAGAGGCTGTGAGAAGATTTACATCTCAAAGGAGGAGAGAAATAATTCATAGCTGTAAAGTTTTGAAAGTAAATGCTCTAAGCAAAGGAAGATTAGGGTCCAAGGACTTCCCTGGTGGCTCGGAGGGTAAAGCATCTGCCTACAATGTGGGAAACCTGGGTTCAATCCCTGGGTCAGGAAGATCCCCTGGAGAAGGAAATGGCAACCCACTCCAGTACTCTTGTCTGGAAAATCCCATGGAAGGAGGAGCCTGGTAGGCTACAGTCCATGGGGGCTCAAAGAGTCAGACAAAACTGAGTGACTTCACTTTCACTTTCAGTCAGAAAGAACTCTACCTAAAATTAATAAAGCAGAGGGCAACTACTGAAGTCAGAGAGGAACTTGCTAGGAGGCTCAGTGGTAAAGAATCCTCCTGTGATGCAGGAGATGTGGATTAGAACCAGGATCAGCAAGATCCCCTGGAGGAGGGCATGGCATTCCAATATTCTTGTCTGGAGAATCCCAAGGACAGAGTAGCCTGGTGGGCTAGAGTCCATGGGGGTCCCAAAGAGTCAGACACTACTGAAGAGACTGATTATGCATGCACACATCACAGTCAGAGTATATAAGTGTGGGAGGGAATACTATATTTTGTAAATTTATTATTTTCTAAGATTAAGCAGAGTTCCAAAGAATACAGAGTTCCAAAGAATAGCACTGAGAGATAAGAAAGCCTTCCTCAGTGATCAATCCAAAGAAACAGAGGAAAACAAGAGAATGGGAAAGCCTAGAGATCTCTTCAAGAAAATTAGAGATACCAAGGGAATATTTCATTCAAAGATGGGCACAATAAAGGACAGAAATGGTATGGGCCTAACAGAAGCAGAAGATATTAGGAAGAGATGGCAAGAATATCCAGAACTGTACAAAAATGATCTTCATGACCCAGATAATCAAGATGGTGTGATCAGTCACCGAGAGCCAGACATCCTGGAATGCAAGATTAAGTGGGCCTTAGGAAGCATGAATATAAACAAAGCTAGTGGAGGTGATGGAATTCCAGTTGAGCTATTGCAAATCCTAAAAGATGATGCTGTGAAAGTGCTGAACTCATGCCAGAAAATTTGGAAAACTCAGCAGTAGCCACAGGACTGGAATAGGTCAGTTTTCATTCCAACATAGATGGCAGACCACCAGGCTCCCCCATCCCTGGGATTCTCCAGGCAAGAACACTGGAGTGGGCTGCCATTTCCTTCTCCAGTACATGAAAGTGAAAAGTGAAAGTGAAGTTGCTCAGTTGTGTCCGACTCAGCGACCCCATGGACTGCAGCCTACTAGGCTCCTCTGTCCATGGGATTTTCCAGGCAAGAGTACTAAAGTGGGTCGCCATTGCCTTCTCCGAATCCCTAAGAAAGGCAATGTCAAAGAATGCTCAAACTACCACACAATTGCATTCATCTCACACTCTAGTAAAGTAATGCTCAAAATTCTCCAAGCCAGGCTTCAGCAATACGTGAACTATGAACTTCCAGATGTTCAAGCTGGCTTTAGAAAAGGCAGAGGAACCAGAGATCAAATTTCCAACATCCTCTGGGTCATTGAAAAAGTAGGAGAGTTCCAGAAAAACATCTATTTATGCTTTATTGACTATGCCAAAGCCTTTGACTGTGTGGATCACAATAAACTGTGGAAAATTCTGCAAGAGATGGGAATACCAGACCACCTGACCTGCCTCTTGAGAACCCTGTATGCAGGTCAGGAAGCAACAGTTAGAACTGGACATGGAACAACATACTGGTTCCAAATAGGAAAAGAAGTACATCAAGGCTGTATATTTTCACCATGCTTATTTAACTTTTATGCAGAGAACATCATGAGAAATGCTGGGCTGGATGAAGCACAATCTGAATTCAAAATTGCCAGGAGAAATATCAATAACCTCAGGTATGCAGATAACACCACCCTTATAGCAGAAAGTGAAGAAGAGCTGAAGATCCGCTTGATGAAAGTGAAAGAGGAGAGTGCAAAAGTTGGCTTAAAGCTTAACATTCAGAAAACTAAGATCCTGGCATCCAGTCCCATCACTTCATGGCAAATAGATGAATAAAATTGGAAACAGTGACAAACTTTATTTTTGGGGGTCTCCAAAATCACTGCAGATGGTGACTGCAGCCATGAAATTAAAAGATGCTTACTCCTTGGGAGAAAAGTTATGACCAACCTAGACAGCATGTTAAGATGTAGAGGCATTACTTTGCCAACAAAGGTCCATCTAGTCAAGGCCATGTTTTGTTTTTTTTTTTTTTTTCCAGTAGTCATGTATGTATGTGAGAGTTGGAGTACAAAGAAAGCTAAGCACTGAAGAATTGATGCTTTTTAACTGTGGTGTTGGAGAAAACTCTTGAGAGTCCCTTGCCCTGCAAGGAGATCCAACCAGTCTATCCTAAAGGAAATCAGTCCTGAATACTCATTGGAAGGACTGATGTTGAAGCTGAAACTCCAGTACTTTGGGCACCTGATGTGAAGAGCTGACTCATTTTAAAAGCCCCTGATGGTGGGAAAGGTTGAAGGCAGGAGGAGAAGGGGGCGACAGAGGATGAGGTGTTTGGATGGCATCACCGACTCAATGGACATGGGTTTGGGTAGACTCGAGCAGTTGGTGATGGACAGGGAGGCCTGGCATGCTGCTGTCCATGGGGTCGCAAAGTGTTGAACACAACTGGGAGACTGAACTGAGCTGAAAATTAAACTAAGTGTAAATTCATTTGTGGTTATTTCCAAAATATAGACCAGGATAACAGTCAAACAGAAACTGAAATCAGGTTAGATATCTCTCTGAATTAGGTACTATATGTATTCAGAGCAGCCTGTAGTTCAGTTTGGTCCCAAAATACCACCTTAAAAGCTACAAAAATTCAGAGAAATGAAGGAGAAAATGACCTGATTTTACATATAAAATACCTTGTATTAGGATAATGTCATTACCAAAGAAGTCAATATCCTTGAAATAGTTTTACTATTGTCATGCAGAATAAGACTTTGGGGAATTTAGAAGGAAAGGATTCTAATTTGATCCTAATTATCTCTGCTTTAATTAGAACTTTCAATGTTCACTTAGTGAAATTTACTGAGGTGTCACAAGAGAAGCACTGGATCTGTCAGTTTTATAACTGGAAAAGATCTTAGTACCATGTCCAACCAGTTCATTTTAAAGAAGTAACAAAGACAAAGCAACTTTCCCACTGGACATATCTCTTACACCTCCTACACACACACACACACACACACACAGAGAATAGTACTCAAAGTAACAGAATATTTTTCTTTCTAAAGTCCTGTGTTCCTAAATTTCATTGCAATGCTATATTCCATTAAGTTGGCTTTACATAATGTTACAATTATTATGATTTATGATTACACACTACTAAAAATTAACATATTGTATTTTGCATGAGACATAAATTGGGATAAATGTTTGATTAAAATGTTCTCTAAGTTCTTTTCATTAAAGGATAATTAAATGTTTTAAATTATTTCTCAATTACTACAACTTACTTTATATGTGAACAATGAAATCCCTAGTTGATTTTGTTAGGCAGTTAGAATAGGAAAAAGGAGCCCAAAATGGCAGTGGCTAAAAGACAAAGAAGGGGAAAGCCCGTAAAAATAGAACAAAGGAAGGTCCGAGGACCGGAGTTAGGACCTCAGGTAAAACAAACAGCCCTTCTGGCTAGCCGAATTTACCTAGGTCTGGCCCAGGGGGAGGAGAAAAAAGCACATAAAAAGAGAAGCCAAAATTGAGCTGAGGCCTTTTATTCACGTCTTTTGGGTCAGTCCACCATCACGCTTTGAGAATGTATTTTCCTTTGCTTGCCAGTAAAACTGAGCTCTAACACTGGTCCATCTGTTGCTTCAAATGTTCTGCGGTGAGACAGAACTGAAGAAATTACACACTCCCCCAACAATTTCATTCTCATTCAGGTAAAATGAGCTTTGTGACTTGGCCAATGAGAAACAGAACTCTCAAACTGCTCATTATCAAAGTCTTATAATGAGTACATCTATTTCAGTACTGCTGCTGCTGCTGCTGCTAAGTCGCTTCAGTAGTGTCCGACTCTGTGTGACCCCATAGACGGCAGCCCACCAGGCTCCCCCATCCCTGGGATTCTCCAGTCGAGAACACTGGACTGGGTTGCCGTTTCCTTCTCCAATGCATGAAAGTGAAAAGTGAAAGTGAAGTCGCTCAGTCTTGTCCAACTCTTAGCTACCCCATGGACTGCAGCCCACCAGGCTCCTCTGTCCATGGGATTTTCCAGGCAAGAGTACTGGAGTGGGGTGCCATTGCCTTCTCCGATTTCAGTACTAGTGCTTTCTAAAATTTCCCAGATTTAAAATGTTAGTAGACAAATCTTTAAAAGCACCTACAAGAAAGAATCCATTTTTTAAATAACCATTAGACATTTAATGATTTTTTTTTAGATTTTGCATATTCAATTGAGCCATATTTTCAAGACTAGAACAGTGTTATGCTTAAATGTTTGTGTACTTCAAAATCTGAATGTTGAAATCTTACCCACCCTCCATATGATGATATTAGAAGGTAAGGCCTTTGGGAGGTAATTCAGTCATGAGAATGCAGTTCTCATGAAAGCAATTAGTGCTCTTATAAGGAAAGACAGGTTGTTGGCTAGATGTTCTACCCATTATCAAAAACAGTATATTGGAGTCTCCTACTCTGTATAGTTGTTGATTTCTCTTTTCAGATCTGTCAATATTTGCTTTATATATTGAGAACAAGGGGACCTTGTTATATATATATAACTGATATACACACACACACACACACATATATAAGACTTTCTACCCAAGAGCAGAAATGCATTCTTCTCAAATACAAATGTGTCATAAGCATTCATATAAATATGTTTATGCAAACCTGTTTCCTGTTCACTTTACTAAATATATGAGTAAAATTGCTGTGATGTATAATAAGCATATATTTAGATATATGAGAAATGACCACACTCTTTTTCAAATTGACTATATCATTTGCCATTCCCACTGAGATTTTCTTCTGTTGCTCATTTTGCCAAAATTTGGTATTTTCCATCTTTTAAAAATTTAGAACATTCTAGTGGTTGTACAATGATTAATTTTTGTTTAATGACTAATGATGTTGAACATCTTATATGCCATCCATCTGTTTACTTTGGTATAGTGTCTGTACAGGTAATTTGTCTATTTTTTAATTGAATTATTTGTTTTCTTATAGTTGAATTTTGTTTGCAAATATTTTATCCCATTGTTGTAGCCTACAGTGTCATTGAACAGTATCTTTTGCAGACAAAACGTGGCTAATTTTGATGAAGTCTAATTTATCATTTCATTCTTTATACATTCGACTTTTGATGTTTTCTCTAAAAAACCTTTGTCTGAGTCAGTATCACAGTCAGATCTCCCAATATATATCCCCAAAGACGTTTCATAATTTTATTTTATTTAGGCCTGTGATTCATGTTATGCTAAAATTTATGTATGTGAATTATGTGTCAAAGTTCTCATTCTGCAAAGGGTTATCCAATTGTTTCTGTACTGCTTGTTGAAAAAACTATCCTTTTTCTAATCAATTAAAAAGAAAATGGCCCCTATGTATCTTCAACATGAATTAGTTTGCATATTTTTGTGAATCTATTTCTTGGATGGTTATGCTTTCCATTGATATATGTAGGTTGCTCTTACCTTTTACTTAGTGTGGTTCTTGGGTATGTGAAAGGTTTTCCTCTGTGTTTCTACTCTACTCTGCAATCTTGTGCTAGTCACAGAAGGGTTTTTCCTCACACTCTTGGCACCTCTCAGAGCTGTAGGCTACTTACTGCTTGGTACTTGATTGTACGACTTGGTACTTGATCAGGTGGGCCCTCAGTTTTCCTAGCAGAGCCTCAGCCTTACAGAGACTTTGTGAGCCTAGACCTTGGATTTAAGACAGTCTCTGAATTCCTGCTGTTCTTCTTCTTTATCAACCTAACACTATGATGGGTTTTGAGTGGGAAAGGGTTTCTTGTAATAATAATAATAATAACAGACCTCTAGTCTCTTTTGAAACAAATCCTAACCCCAAGAAGGAGTTGTTTTCTGGTTTGGGTTTTGGCTTTGGTTTTTCTTTTTGAGGGGAGGGGGGCGGTATGGTAGGAGACATAGAGCTTTAAATTATCCTCCCATCAAATCATTGGGGGATGGGATAGGAGGGGAAGAAGCCTGTGGGCTGAAAGCGGAGGAGATTCCCAGGCTTTCCCTGAGCCAGATGGATTTTGCTTACTCCCTTTCCTGAAGCAACATCCCCACATTCTTACTTAGCAATAGTCACTGTGAGGTACTTAGCAAAAGTCACTGTGAAAGTTGTTGAAATCTAGCATTCCATGTCTCCCATATCTTTCAGATATGAGTTTTATTTCTAAGAGGAGAGAATATTTACCTTCCCTACTACAAAAAAAAAAAAAAAAAAAAAAAACCACTTCACCTCTTAGAAGAATTTAATGTGTGGTTAATTAATTAAGTAGAATTGTAGCATGTTAAACAGTATCTTACTTATAACACACTTTTTTCTTTGATATTTTAGATAATGATTTAGTAATAGGTTAAATAATACTTTTATTTTTCCTGACATTTGGATACTTCGTAGAAATAATCAGTTAAAATTCTATTATACAGAATGGAAGACAAATTGAGCAGAAGATTGATTTATTTTGCAGACTATAAACTTTGAAATTCATAGCGTAAGTAATTATTTTAATTTTATTTAACATTTTTCAGTTGATCCTAATTGCAATTGAGGACAACAAATGAGTTTTCCTATCAGATCAGACACTCAGTCGTGTCCGACTCTTTGCGACCCCATGCATCGCAGCACACCAGGCCTCCCTGTCCATCACCAACTCCCGGAGTTCACTCAGACTCATGTCCATCGAGTGAGTGATGCCATCCAGCCATCTCATCCTCTGTCGTCCCCTTCTCCTCCTGCCCCCAATCCCTCCCAGCATCAGAGTCTTTTCCAATGAGTCAACTCTTCGCACGAGGTGGCCAAAGTACTGGAGTTTCAGCTTTAGCATCATTCCTTCCAAAGAAATCCCAGGGCTAATCTCCTTCAGAATGGACTGGTTGGATCTCCTTGCAGTCCAAGGGACTCTCAAGAGTCTTCTCCAATACCACAATTCAAAAGCATTAATTCTTTGGTGCTCAGCCTTCTTCACAGTCCAACTCTCACATCTATACATGACCACAGGAAAAACCATAGCCTTGACTAGATGGACCTCTGCTTTTGAATATGCTATCTAGGTTGGTCATAACTTTCCTTCCAAGGAGTAAGCATCTTTTAATTTCATGGCTGCAGTCACTATCTGTAGTGATTTTGGAGCCCAGAAAAATAAAGTCTGACACTGTTTCCCCATCTATTTCCCATGAAGTGATGGGACGGGATGCCATGATCTTCGTTTTCTGAATGTTGAGCTTTAAGCCAACTTTTTCACTCTCCACTTTCACTTTCATCAAGAGGCTTTTTAGCTCCTTTAGTACCCTTTCTGCCATAAGGGTAATGTCATCTGCATATCTGAGGTTATTGATATTTCTCCCAGCAATCTTGATTCTAGCTTGTGTTTCTTCCAGTCCAGAGTTTCTCATGATGTACTCTGCATATAAGTTAAATAAACAGGGTGACAATATACAGCCTTGACGAACTCCTTTTCCTATTTGGAACCAGTCTGCTGTTTCATGTCAAGTTCTAACTGTTGCTTCCTGACCTGCATATAAATTTCTCAAGAGGCAGATCAGGTGGTCTGGTATTCCCATCTCTTTCAGAATTTTTAACAGTTTATTGTGATCCACACAGTCAAAGGCTTTGGCATAGTCAATAAAGCAGAAATAGATGTTTTTCTGGAACTCTCCTACTTTTTCAATGATCCAGAGGATGTTGGCAATTTGATCTCTGGTTCCTCTGCCTTTTCTAAAACCAGCTTGAACATCTGGAAGTTCACGGTTCACATATTGCTGAAGCCTCGCTTGGAGAATTTTGAGCATTACTTTACTAGCGTGTGAGATGAGTGCAATTGTGCAGTAGTTTGAGCATTCTTTGGCATTGCCTTTCTTTGGGATTGGAATGAAAACTGACGTTTTCCAGTCCTGTGGCCACTGCTGAGTTTCCCAAATTTGCTGGCATATTGAGTGCAGCACTTTCACAGCATCATCTTTCAGGATTTGAAAGAGCTCAACTGGAATTCCATCACCTCCACTAGCTTTGTTCATAGTAATGCTTTCTAAGGCCCACTTGACTTCGCATTCCAGGATGTGTGGCTCTAGGTCAGTGATCACACCATCGTGATTATCTGGGTCATGAAGATCTTTTTTGTACAGTTCTTCTGTGTATTCTTGCCATCTCTTCTTAATATCTTCTGCTTCTGTTAGGTCCATACCATTTCTGTCCTTTTTCGAGCTCATCTTTGCATGAAATGTTCCTTTGGTATCTCTGATTTTCTTGAAGAGATCCCTAGTCTTTCCCATTCTGTTGTTTTCCTCTATTTCTTTGCATTGATCACTGAAGAAGGCTTTCTTATCTCTTTTTGCTATTCTTTGGGGCTCTGCATTCAGATGTTTATATCTTTCCTTTTCTCCTTTGCTTTTTGCTTCTCTTCTTTTCACAGCTATGTGTAAGGCCTCTCCAGGCAGCCATTTTGCTTTTCTGCATTTCTTTTCTATGGGAATGGTCTTGATCCCTGTCTCCTGTAAATGTCACAGACATGGTGAATTTTGTTTCAATATATCGGTTTGAAATCTTCAGTAATTAAAAAATTGTTTACAATTAAACATAAACAACAGTTTTCAAAATGCATTTTTCACCCCCATTTAAAATGAATTTCTGAATGCTTTTCAACCAGCACTGACAGTTTTAGAGCATTTACTATTTCATTAGCAGAATTCTGACCACTGGGGAGAAGAAAATAAGTAAGACTGGAATATTAGCCTATGTGATTATACAAACCCCTAAAATTATTCAAATGTAGGTTTTGTGATATAGAAATTGAGATCTCCGGGTAGAAATTTCAAGATTCAGATCTCCAGAATATTATTATAGTTTTTCCACTTTTAAACTCTGCTACACACTGTTACTTATCTTCCCTCTCATTTAAAATGACACTAGTTCAGTTTAATAATCTTACCCCCCAAAAGTATCATTCTTCAAAATTTTATTTGTTCTTTTCTAATACAAACACCTACACACATATTCATACAATTTCAATTTCTTACATGCCAGTGGAAGATAGTAGCACTAAATGTTAGCTAGTCCTAATATACATTGTCCTCAACCAATTTCCAATAGACCAAACAGAGAAGAGGAGACATGAGTAGAAATATATGAGAAAAACTCCTTTCCCAAAGTGACATGGAAGATCAGGTACTGAAGTAGGCAGTATCCTAGTAGGAAATGAGTCTATTTTATTATTTAAAGTTCATGTTGTGAATTCTGCTTTCATTTAAGATCTAGAAATTCACAGGTGAACTGTTTACACTACAAGTAAAACTTGGAAAATATACAAAAATTGTAAGTTTTCTTGAGTCCACTAGAGAGCCAAAGTTTCAAGTCAACCGGGTTTACTGACTTGGGGACAATGACAAGCTTTTCTAACAGGAGATGAGGACCAGAAAACTTTTTCACATCTGGCTGTCACATAAGCAGGTAAGAGAGAATTCAGATACAATGTCAGTAAACCGTTAAAGGCTGAGATTGGACTCACTGGACAGTTTAGAAAAGAAACTGTGACCTTAGGACATAAGGGGAGTTCACAGTCATTCACTAACTCTGTTTTTACAGGCTTTTGACTGGGTGCTCATGAAGAGGTTTGTGGGGAAACCAAAGAATAAAGAGAGTCCCTTGGTGGCAGGAGCATCTGGGAGCTTACTGATTGTTCCTAGAGACCAGAACACCTCATGCAAAGAGTTGACTCATTGAAAAGACTCTGATGCTGGGAGGGATTGGGGGCAAGAGAAGAAGGGGATGACAGAGGATGAGATGGCTGGATGGCATCACTGACTCTATGGACATGAGTCTGAGTGAACTCCAGGAGTTGGTGATGGACAAGGAGGCCTGGTGTGCTGCGATTCATGGGGTCGCAAAGAGTCGGACACGACTGAGCAACTGATCTGATCTGAGAGACCAGAAAAAAATGCTACCCATATCCGGGACTGTTCTTTTTATCAAAGAAAACTTTCAACTACTACTAGGGGAAGAGAGAAAACATTATGGTCCTCAGGGTTCCAAAAATTGCTACTGCTTCTGGGGTGGGGGGTTGGGGGGAGCAGAAATGAACTCATTGGCTTCTAGGCAATGAGTAGATAAACCTCTTAGACTTAGGAAGTCTGCTACCATTTGGGGAAAAGTGGGAAAGTTTCTCCCGCTCAAGACCACCACAAACACAATGTAGAGTTTAGTTTATAAAAATGTCAGGGGAGTGTACAATTTCCTTGGTTCTGTTTTGCTACTGCAAAAATTTGAAGTGATAGATGGAGCGGTGTTATAGCTCAGTTTTATTAAGGACAACAAAGGATAGTACACTCTGAAGGAGTGAGAGTGGACCAACCCAAGAGACAAGAAAAGAGAGGCCTCAATCCTTCTAGGCTTTCTCCTTTTATACTTTTGTCTCCTCCCCTCAAGCCTGCCCTATGTAAATTGGGCTAGCCAGGAAGGCTGTTTGTTTTACTTGAGGTCCTTACTCTGGTTCTAGGACCTTCCTTTGTTCTATTTTCACAGGCTTTTCCCTTCTTTGTCTTTTAGCCACTGCCATTTTGACTCCTTTTTCCTATTCTAACTACCTAACATTCCCCCCTCAAGAGATGGGAGGACCAACTCTTCGGGAATAGGGGCATTGAGGTCTCTCTGGCTACTTCCTGCTGACTGGGATGGCAAGGGACATTGGGCCTCCCTCTCTTGCTAGTCTCAAGCCTCAGAGTCCTTATAGCAGTGTCCATCTAAGGGTGAGTGATATTTTCCATGGTAAGCTATAGTTTTATATATCCTTGTTGAACTGGTACTGCATGTTGTAGCTTGTTGAGTGTCCTCTTCTGTTTTCTTTCATGGCTTGACTCATGATAAGTGAATCCAGAAGTTGCCTGCTGGTACCTTGATGGCTATGGGGGTAGAGAGTATTACAAGGTAGAGGTCCTTCCATGTGGGCTGGAGTCGAGCCTTTGGGGACTCATCTTTCCAGATTTTAATTAGGACTTGAGTCCCTGGAGCATATAGTGGTGACTCTTTAGAATCTTTTGGGTCCTGGTTGACACTCCACAAGTGTATATCCTGTTGGAATTGCCCAATGGCCATGGTATAAGACTCTGGATCTAGGAAGAGGACACTGATATAATGAAAGGCCTCCCATATAGCATCTCATAAGTACTAAGACTGACCTGTTCCTTAGGAGCAATACAGGTACAGAGGAGAGCTATTGGTAAAGCCTCCTTCCATCTCAGGAAGGTCTCTTGGGTTATCTTTTTTTTAGCTGGTTTTAAGAATTGGTTGGCTCTTTCTATTTTTCCTGAAAATTGAGGCCTCCAGGTACAATGGAAATAATAAATAATTCCCAATGCTTTAGAGACCCTTTGGGTGAACTTAGAAGTAAATAATGTTCCATTGTCACTTTGTAATGACATGGGCAGATCAAATCTTGGAATTATTTCATGGAGCAGTTTTGTTTATTTTTTTTAACCACTTCCTCAGCTTTCTCAGTCATAGGTGGGAAAGCCTTTAGTCAATCCTGTGAAAATATCTATCATGACTGCTGCTGCTGCTGTCACATCAGTCATGTCCGACTCTGCGCAACCCCATAGACGGCAGCCCACCAGGCTCCACCGTCCCTGGGATTCTCCAGGCAAGAACACTGGGGTGGGTTGCCATTTCCTTCTCCAATGCAGGAAAGTGAAAAGTGAAAGTGAAGTCACTCAGTCATGTCCGACTCTTCCCAACCCCATGGACTGTAGCCTATCAGGCTCCTCCGTCCATGGGAGTTTCCAGGCAAGAGTACTGGAGTGGGTCGCCAGTGCCTTCTCCATCTATCATGACTAATAGGTATTTATACCCTTGACAAACACATCTGGGTGAAGTCCATCTCCAAGTCCTCTCCTGAGTAGGTCCCATGTCACTGGATGGGCTGGGCCAGCTGGGGTCTTTGAGCTCCTTGGGGGTTGTTTAATTGGCAAGTGGGACAAGAGGAGACCACTTGTCTTATAGCTGTTTGGAGGCCTGTTCCTCTGAAGGACCTTTCTAGTAATCTTTGGAGGGCCTTTTCCCTTAAATGAGTGGTGACATGTAAGGAGTTAACCAACTTCTATTGGAGGTTCCTGGGCAGAAAAAGGAGTCCCTCTTTGAACTATCCCATATGATCTTCTTGAAAACCTTCACTCTTAGATTTAAGAGTTTCCCCTTCAGTATATGAAGGAGTTTCTGGCAAATTAGTCTGTGGAGCTGAGGTGGCAACCCCTTGGTTTTTCTATTAGGTCATTTTTCTGTAATGCTGCTCTCTTAGCTTCCTGATTGTCTACTTGGTTCCCTTATGCCACTTCCATGCTCCCTTTTTGGTGTCCTTTACAACAGGAGACTAAAACCTCGGTGGGCAGATGGACTACCTCCAATAGCGTAAGGATTTGATCACCGTATTTGATTGTGGACCCTCGGGTTGTCAAGTTGCCTTTTTCTTTCCAAATAGCAGCATGTGCATGTAGCACCAGAAAGGCATACTTGGTATCAGTGTAAATGGCTACTCTTTTTCCTTTTCCCAGCTCTAAAGCTGGAGTCAGGGTTATGAGCTCAGCTAATTGGGCTGAAGTATCTGGTGTCAAAGGTTTAGCCTCTGTGGTCTCGAAATTGGAGACTACTGCATCTCCAGCTCTTCTTTTCCCATCCAAGACAAAGCTGCTTCCATCAGTGTACCAGATTTCCTCAGGGTCAGTCAGAAGATCTTCTGAAAATCTCTCAGGGTTTTGTCCAGTGGTCCAAAGTTTCTGGGTAAGAGTGAAAGGGGAGAGAGCCCTTGAGGTAGGCAGGAGGGTAGCTGGGTTAAGAACCACACAAGGGGATATAGTCAGGCCTGGATTTTCCAACAGCACTACTTGATATGTGAAGATCTTTTGATCAGACATCCATAAATGGCCTCTCACATTCCGGAGTTGTATCACTTGGTGGCTGGTAAAAATAGTTAATTTGCTCCCAAGAGAGTTTTAAAGCATCTTGTATCAGGGCTGCAGTAGCTGCAGGTTTTTGAAGGCAGGGAAAAATTTCTTCCCAATAAGGGAGTAGGACACTTAGGGACCACCAGAAACTATTGGGAAAATATTTGTCCACCCAAGCAACAATGAAGGGTTCAGGTGAATATTTTTGTAATTGTTTTTTCTGTAGCACCCAAAATAGTACAGGTTTGGAAGGAGAAGGCTCTGGAGTAGGAGATCAGGACAGAGTAGGTAGCCTCTATGTCAACCAAGAAATTCCCAGACCTACCTGCCACATCCAGTTGCACCCTTGGCTCCAGTCCTGTGATGGTCTTCTGTGACAGGTGGGCTGGCTGGAGCAGGCCACTTCAGTCCTGTTGTCTTTGGCCCAATGTCCTGCCTCTCTACAGATTAGGAATTTGTTTCGTGCCTTGTCCTTAAGGACTCAGGGTTTGCCGTAGGGCTTCCCTGGAGGGTGGCCAGCAGCTGGGCATGCCTTGTCTCTTTCCTTTTCTCCCTTTCCTGGACCTGGGCCTCCTTTTCCTGTTCTCTGTTATAAAAGGTATTGGTGGTTGTCTGGACCATCTTATCAGGGTCCTGCTGCTGGAGCTGTTGTTACTTTATCCTGATGTTTGATGCACATTGGAACAGGAATTTGTCCTTTAAAATCACCCATCCCTCATAAGAGTCTAAGTCCAGATTGGTAAACTTTTGGAGGGCCTCTTTTAGACTTTCCAGAAAGGCAATTGTGTTCTCATTGGATTCTTGAGTTATTGCTGAGATCAAGCACAGCACCATAACTAATAGGCTTCCTTCTATTTCCATGGATGGACTTCTTTAGGGGTCTTTCTGAAGCTTATCCTACCCAGTACTGTTTCAACCTGAGGGCTGGGCATCCCCAGGTCAGGTGCAGATTCCTAGGCAGGTTGAGGTATGACAGCCTCCTGGAGATCAAATCCCCAGGCAGGTCGAGGCATGTAGACCTCCTGGGACCCCTGGACTGGTGGATCCCTGAGCAGGTTGAGGCATGGCAATCTTTTGAGGACCAGATCCCTAAGCAGATCGAGGCAGGTTGACCTCCTGGGACCCCTAGACTGGAGTTGGGCATCCGCAAGATCTCCAGGGTGTCCAGTGTTGGGTAGGATTAAGGGGTTGTAATCTTAACTCATTGCTGGTTTGTCCACTGTAGATGGGAATAGATATCATGATGTAAAGTAATCCAAGTTTGTGTCCTGAGACTGGGAACGTGGTGAAATAGCCATAGCATTATCCCCTTATTGCTCTGAGGGAATGTAAGTCACTGATTTCCTCCACTAGTCCTCCATAAGAGCAGTTTACAGTTTTTCCAATGGTAATCATTTCATTGCCATAGATCCACTTTAGGTAATAACAGAAGTAATGACAAAGGAGTGGGTTATTTGGTCCTGTTAGAGGCATTAAGAGTATTTTAATAATAGGCTGGGTGGATCATGTTGCCAAAAGGGAGCAGGGTCCTGGTTGTAGAAGTTAGTAAGTGGCTTAAGAACAAACTGATAAGAGGCAATAGACCAGATGTTCCATTAAAGTGGAATGGAGATTTGATCAAGGGGTATGTTTGTAACTTTAGGAGAAGAGTGGTAAACGTTTGGGCCCAAATGGCCTACAGGCCTAACTCTCAAAGTGGCAAACATTGTCCCCAGAAGGCCAATTTCCCTTGAAGGGATGCCACCAACAGATGGGCTTCTAGCAGGCATTGTGTGCCTGACACCCACCCTAGGGGATTCACTGAGAGATGATATTGTTGCACATGTTGTAAGAAACAGGGAAGATGAAAGCCTGAATATTAGGGATTGGATATTATACAATATTTCCCTCCAAAGGGCCAGCTATTTTCTGGTTGTCCCTCAAGAAGATTGTAAATGTAACATTGTGGGCCCGGACAAGGCTCAGGAAAAGAGCGTGAAACAGGAGGGAAGGGGCAGGGCACAACTTTTGAAAGAATGACGTAGCCCAAGGGCATAACATAAACTTATTAAAATCAAATGGGTCCAAGATGACAAGTGAAATTCAAATTAACATTGATCTTCAATCTGCAAGCTAAATGACACACCCAGAGGTGACAGGCAGTTCCAAGACAGTCAACTGTTGATTTCCCAATTATTGGAATGATCCTCCCACTAATTAGCATATTAAATGACCCAGCTAGGAAAAAGCCAACCACACCACATTCCATGGCCACAGCACTTGCCCTCTCCATGGCCCACATGCTGCGGAGTGTGCTTCTCTCTGCTGCTGCTGCTGCTGCTGCTAAGTTGCTTCAGTCGTGTCTGACTCTGTGCGACCCCATAGACGGCAGCCCACCAGGCTCCCCCGTCCCTGGGATTCTCCAGGCAAGAACACTGGAGTGCGTTGCTATCTCCTTCTCCAATGCAGGAAAGTGAAAAGTGAAAGTGAAGTCGCTCAGTCGTGTCCGACTCTGTGCGACCCCATAGACGGCAGCCCATCAGGCTCCCCTGTTCCTGGGATTCTCCAGGCAAGAATACTAGAGTGGGTTGCCATTTCCTTCTCCAATGCAGGAAAGTGAAAAGTGAAAGTGAAGTCACTCAGTCATGTCCGACTCTTAGCCACCCATGGACTGCAGCCTACCAGGCTCCTCCATCCATGGGATTTTCCAGGCAAGAGTACTGGAGTGGGTTGCCATTGCCTTCTCCGGTGCTTTTCTCTAAGTCTGAACAAATCCACCTCTTACCTATAGCTGTGTCTCTCACTGAATTTTTTTGCAATGAGACATCAAGAGCCTGAGCTTCGTTACATCCTAAAATCAGGCACCATGGGTTTTGGCTGGGCTCAAGTCCCAGGAGAGAGGAAGAGAGGAGCTGAAGGATGGGAGAAAAAAGCAATGGGAAAAACATGCCAAAGAATCCCCTTCATAATCTGCCAGAAAATCTGCTAAATACCTAACCTGTGCCCACAGTTTTCATTGACCTGATCCTTGGTAGAAAGAAGATTAAGAACAGAAGAACCCCTACCCACTTGGAAAACATCTACTGGGGCCCAGCAGATAGGGGAGCCTTTGGGACACACTGAGGAGTAACCCCTGCCAGAGTCCCTCCATTGCACCCACAGTTGTTTGCCTGTTCATGGGGGGTTTGAGGAAACAAGAAACTGTAAAGGAATTAAGATTTTGTTATCCATATGTCCTTCCAGCCATAGGATAGAGGACCTCCTACCTTAACAAGAGTTCTGGAATCTGAGACTGAGCCGCATGAGCTTTCTGCTGAGTTTGCTTTTGCTGTCCTGGTTTCCAGCATGTTGGGCTTCTTGTCATTTCCATTATGCTCGGTTTTCTTTGCATTCAGCTTCCACCATGGGAGCTTTCACTGAGTTGGGCTTCTGCTCTGCTTGGCTTCTGCCTCGCGGGGGCCAAGCCAAGGTTGTTTCAGCCAGGTTAAATCTGAATCATGGCACCATGGATGTGTAATTTCCTTGGTTCTGTCTCCCTGCAGCAAAAACTTGAAGTAATAGACGGAGTGGTGTTATAGCTCAGTTTTATTAGGAAAAACAAAGGAGAGTACACCTTGAGAAGTGAAGGCAGGATGACCCAAAAGACAAGAGAAGAGAGGCCTCAATCCTTCTAGGTTTCCTCCTTTTATACATTTGTTTCCTCCCCCTTGAGCCTGCCCTATGTAAATTGGGCTAGCCAGGAGGGCTGTTTGTTTTATCTGAGGTCCTCACTCTGGTCCTTGGACTTTCCTTTGTTCTATTTTCATGAGCTTTTCCCTTCTTTAGCCACCGCCATTTTGGACTTCTTTTTCCTATTCTAACTACCTAACAAAAAGATTGACAAAAACCCCAGAAACTGAATGAACATGTCAACATCAAGGTTAAGTGCATAGAATTTGCCTTATTTTATTTTTTATTTTATTATTATCTCTCCTACAGTTCTTTCATCTTAGGTCTGTACTGATTGATTGATTGTCTTTCTGTAGCTATACAAATGTTATACTAGTTAATTTCATTCCCAACTCTTTGATGACCTGTTCTATTTTACTGTCTTTTCCTTTTTACTATTTTCTTCACTTTTGTATCTCAGTGTAGACATTTTCTACTTACCTGTTTGCAAGTTAACTTTTCCTTTCCTCTGCTAAGTGTGCTAATGATTTATCATTATTCATTTCTTTTGTTTGTTTGTTTTTTCATTTTTTTAAATCTTTTTTGATTTATCATTATTCATTTCTGAATGTGTTTTTTTTTTCTAGAATTTTTATGTGGCCTCCATTACTAATTTCCTAATTATCAACCTTCATTACTAATTTCTCATTACTTATTTCTTTCTGTTCAAATACTTCATCTGTTCATGTACATTGTCTGGTTTTTTTTCTTTTAATAAAACCTTAATATATTGGCAACAGTTATTTTACAGTTCCTATCTGATAGTTATACTATTTTTATTATCTCTGATTCTGTTTTATTAGTATTATTTCTTGTTTTGGATTTTTTTCAGAATTTTTTTATTGCATGTCTATTATCATGTGTAAAACAAGTAGAAAATAAAGTATGTAAAGATTATAGCTAGAAATGGACATATATCTTCTGCCAGGCCATTCAAGTGGATGAGTTGATTTAGTCTAGTCAATTTAGGTTTTGTTGTTGCTAGAGTCACTTCTAATGTATGTATTGATTGATGTCACATGATACCACATGAGACACAATTTACTTAAAACTAGAGCCTGAGATAGAGATTCTCAAACAGATGATTTCTTGAGGGGTGCTGTCAGGAGAAAGGAGTGAGCAAAACAGGCTGTTGGAAAAAAGGTAAATAATATACAGTTGAAGACAAATCTAGCTCAAGTATAATCCTATGGGGGAATCTGGAGTATGAGTTGCAAGACAAAATTTGTCTTACCTAGACACAAGGCACGGAGAAGGCAATGGTGCCCCACTCCAGTACTCTTGCCTGGAAAATCCCATGGACGGAGGAGCCTGGTAGGCTGCAGTCCGTGGGGTCGCTAAGAGTCGGATACGATTGAGCAACTTCACTTTCACTTTTCACTTTCCTGCATTGGAGAAGGAAATGGCAACCCACTCCAGTATTCTTGCCTGGAGAATCCCAGGGACGGGGGAGCCTGGTGGGCTGCCATCTATGGGGTCGCACAGAGTCAGACACGACTGAAGTGACTTAGCAGCAGCAGCAGACACAAGGCAACCAGGGTTAATGATTGGCATAAGATCACCCACTGGGGACAAGGCACAGCTTCTCAGGCATCTCCGATGGGGATAGTTTCCATCTGCTATGTTCAAGTCTCTAGGAAGATAGAGTTGCAACAGCTGGGGAATGGGCATACCAACCAAATAATGGGAAACTACACAGGTCACATGGAGCATTTGATACACTCTGTAGCCAAATTCTATATTCTGTCATACCAGTCAAATCGCAGATGCCAGTTCACAGCTAAGGCATTAATTTAAGTCAAGTAATCAGGAATAAATGGTTAAGAAAACATTTTCACTAAGTGGCAAACAGGAAAATGCATTAAGTATGATCACTACAGTGCTAAGTGGTAATTTTTCCCACACTAGCTTGAGAACAGATGTTCAGATTTCAGTGGCTCTATTTTTGCCATAAATTCCATGTATATGCATTCTTATTGTGTGGATACAGCTGGCAAACTAAAATTGAGTAGGTACACTGGATAATCACAAGCACATCAAGTAGAGAGTCAAGATACCTGAGTCCTGGTCTAGAAATGATTACTAAACAAACTCTGTTAGTTTGAGGAAGTCAATTCTACTAATTGTGATTCATCTCTAGAGGGCAGATAGGGAAAACAACACATAATTTTAAGACTCAATTTGGCTCAAGTAAATTTTCTTCAGGTTCAAAAAACATAATATGTACCTTTCCTTTATTGCTAACAGCAAAGCAATAATCTGAAATGCAGACTATTCCCCACATGAATCAATAGTGATTTGAAATACCGTAATGAAGAAGTTTTAAAAGTGCTTAAGTAGTGGATTAACTTACACCTGCATTTTCTAAACTCTTACTGCAGGAGGAAAAAATATATATATATTGTATATGTATATATATATATAATTATATACATATACAAAAATATATGTATATATGTATACTATATATATAATTTATACAATATATATACAATATACAGTATATATAATATACAATATATATACAATATATAATATACAAAATATATATAATATATGAAATATATATACAATATATAATATATACAATATTATATACAATATATAAGAGGCAATATATATTATGCAATATTATATATATCTAATATTATTTATATTATATTATATGTATAATATACAATAGTAGATACAATACATATAATATATACAATATATGTATAATATATAATATATACAATATATACACTATAATATACAATATATATAATATATATAGTATACATATACAAAATATATATATATGTGTATATATATATATACATATGTACATACACATACATAAAATCACCCTGAGAGAGAGGAAGAAAACAAGCTACAATTGCAAGTCAGTGAGGGAAAGGAGTGATTAAAGAGATCTGGTGTGGTCATTTTTAAATGTCTCCAATTTTGTTGAGTATGGTGTTTTATTGTTTTGTTTTTAACTGACAAATAAGAGAAGCACAAATTTAGAGATTAGTAAAAATATTATATATATTTCAAAGAGAATTAGTTTCTCAATTAATCCTCTGATATTACAAAAGAGAACACTAAAGTGAAAAAATATAATATTAGAGATGAAATGGGTAGGAGCATGGGAAAAAACTTCAAAAATCAAGATCAGTTATCAAAGCTCAGGGGCTTTGATCAGAATTAGAAGTGTTCTTCTGTATTGCTAAAGGCAAATATGTCTAGTATCTGTTTTTCCAGAAAATTTGTTATGATTTTATGGTTAATCACCCTGGATTTCCTTAACACATATTCACTCAGAATAACCTGTTCTACCATTTTGTTTAATTTAAATTTTTGCCTTTCTCCAAATCCATGAGTAGGATCCATATATAGTCAGCCCTCAGAATCCACAGGTACCCCATTTTATGTTAAGGACTTGACCATCCACAGATTAGGGTATCTGCAGGATTTTCTGGTAGCAATATACCGAGGGATGATTCTAAATGCTATTTTCTGGTTATCTAAACCTTATGGGGTCAGAAGCAAATATTATGGGTTTCAAAAAGTCACAAAATCCAAGAAGATAATACTAATCTATGAGACAAAGTTGGGGACAAAGTTCCTATGATATACTCTTTCCATCTTTTCTTACAAAGGCCTTGCCATGTGGTATAGGATGCAAATTCTCAAGGTTATGGGGTGAAATAGACAATGAGGAAGATATAATGAAATAGTATAATGGATTAATAGCTTCTGACCCATTCTTGCTTTTTCCTCGATCCCTGCTGAGATCATGTAAGACATCAATAAAATAATCAAGGATACCTCAATTTAGACATGGATGTAATATGTTTTATGCTATTTCAGGACTCACAGTGTTAGAAGAGTGAGGTAGATATCAGGAAACAAGGAGATCACAGGTTTATTCAAGTACAGATCTAGTTAGAATAATATAATAACTGTGCATTGTGATTTAAGGGCAAGCTCACTAGAGTTTAACCATAATCCATAATTATGGACATATTATACTATGTCAATAATTCTTTAGGCAAAAATTATATTTTATGTTTATACTGTATTAATAACTTCATTGCTCTAAAATGAGTATTGGTATTCAAAAGAACAATGGAATTATTATGTACAATACTAATATGGCAAATATATGACCAGAAAATAACATATTTCCTATCATCTTTCATTTAATACTTATTCTTAGCTATGAGGTCTATCTTTCAAATTGTTTCACTAAAATTGTTCTATTCTTTGTTAACTTGTGCCTTAAGTATTTTAAAATAATACAAAACATGGAAAACTCATTACAAATTTGTGATTTAAATCATAAAGTTAAAAAAACTGTAAACTTCATAGAATCACATTTTTTAGTCTTAAAAACTATTGTAGATTATCTGGTTAAGCTTCTTATTTCACTGGGAAATCTTCAGACTTGCCAGGTTTAAGATTTTTGCCTAGGACTAAAGAATTTTGAAAGTAATAGATAAGGCATGTAATTGATGACTTGTACACTTAGTCCTATTAGTCCTATTAAAAGTTGCTATTCAAAGTGTAATCCGTGGACCACAAGATTTCTCATCAACTGGACATTGGATAGAGATGCAGAATCAGTCACTACTGAGATTTATTGAGTAAGAATGCATAATTTAGTAAAATCTCTGATAATTAATTAAATTTAGTTAATCCTTGATGATTAAAGTGTAAAAATCACTTCTCATTAAGAAAAGTTTGGGGTAGAAGGAGATTTCTCACAATAACCTCAGCTCACTTCCATTTTCAACTTTGTTTTCTGAGTTCTAAAACAGTGTTCACCAAAGTAGGATGTTTAAAGTAAGAAGTCTCTCTTGGTATGGGAAGAAAATAATGGAGTTTGCATTTATAAATAATCTTGTATCCTATTTAGTTGATCATTTCTGTCTTTTTTCCCCAAGATTGATTCTCCACCCTTTTAGGTCCTTCTGTATGCTACAGGTAGACTGCTAGAGGCCATAATCATCTAGGTTAATTGTCTTTTGAATTCTAGTCAGGTTTGGGGCGAGATCAGAAGATGGGGGACAAAATTAAGGTGTTTCTCTTCCTGCTCCTATTTGCTTTCTCCTTGGATGCTAGGATCATGGAAGTAGCTGCTTTTCTCTATCGGTGCAGATGTTACTGGAGAGCTTGTTTTGTAAGGTTTCTGCTTTCTCCTTGGCTCTAGGAACCCTAGTTCATTCTCTTATCTCTTTAGAGAATGGTGTGCTACCATTTTCTGATGCTACTAGTCCCTGATTTCATCAAGAATCTTTACTGATTTTCTTAACCTTACTCTTAGCTCTGTAAATAATTTGTTCATTGTTTTCAGAGTTCCCAAATTGTCTCTTTTCTGTAAAGACTCTGACTAATACATTCATCATTTCCTGTTTGTTTGTTTTATAATTAACCAATCTCATATATATGTATTTCATATCATAGGTATATGATAATACACAGGCAGTAATGGAGAAGGGAGCATGGTCAAATATATTTGAAGATCATTGCTAACATCATCCAAATTATAGTATAATTGATTTATTTAAAACTTCACCCATATACAGAAGCTATTTGTTCTGTAAAGTTTACTGAGGTCACTGAGATCTATAAGTAGACAGATCAGTCCACTTATATTTTACCTAGATAAATTCCACACCATTTCTCTTATCCTTGTCAACCATTGATTTGTCAGTCCTTTTAACAAAATATATTTGGCAAAACCAATACAATATTATAAAGTTTAAAAATAAAATAAAATTTAAAAAAACATAAATAGAAAAAGCATGCATAAAAACACAAATTGTTTATTTTAATTTGATTCATTTATTAGTTTTTAGGTATACATATACCTGATAACTGGCAAAAATGCAGCCTCCTTTTAACATTTGTTGTTAGGAAATTTGGCAGCAATACTTACCTGTTCCTCTTGTTACCAGACAGGAGATTGCTATATCTTCTCTAGAAAAACAGAGTCATCAAAAAGAAAAACCTATTAAAACGGACAAAAGGACTCTCCCCAATAATTGTGAAGGCAGTACAAAGAATGTAAAAAACACATTAGGAATAGAAGAAACTTTAAAAACCAAACTCAAGGTTATTAAATAGCTTCAGTGAGCCACTGCAACAATGAAACGAAAATATTATTAGGTCTCAGAGAATAGATTTATGTCTTTAAAATGAAAATAATTGCAGGCCAATAAAATGTTTTAAAAAGGCAATTTTAGGAATAAAAACTGTAATAAAAAGTAAAAGTGGAAGTAAATCTGTCAGGAAGAGATAGTAAGGTCAAACAGAGTGGGACAGAACAGGAGAAAAAAAAAATAAAGTGCTATTTAGAAACTCAACAACAAAATAATAAAATTACCAAAAATAGAAAACAGAGGTTTAGTTCAGTTCAATCGCTCAGTTGTGTCCCACTCTTTGTGACCCAATGGACTACAATATGCCAGGCCTCCCTCTGCATTACCAACTCTCAGAGTTTACTCAAACTCATATCCATTGAGTCGGTGATGCCATCCAATCATCTCATCCTCTGTTGTCCCCTTCTCCACCGACCTTCAATCTTTTCCAGCATCAGGGTCTTTTCAAATAAGTCAGTTATTCACATCAGGTGGCCAAAGTATTCAAGTTTCAGCTCCAGCATCAGTCCTTCCAATGAATATTCAGGACTGATTTCCTTTAGGATGGATTGGTTAGATCTCCTTGCTGTCCAAGGGACTCTCAAGAGTCTTCTCCAACACCACAGCTCTAAAGTATCAATTCTTCGGTGCTCAGTTTTCTTTATAGTCCAACTCTCACATCCATACATGACTACTGGAGAAACCATAGCTTTGACTAGACTTTGACTAGAAACCATAGCTTTGACTTTACTTTTGTTGGCAAAGTAATGTCTCTGATTTTTAATTTCTGTCTAGGTTGGTCATAACTTTTCTTCCAAGGAGCAAGCATCTTTTAATTTCATGGCTGCAGTCACCACTGTAGTGATTTTGGAGCCCCCCGAAATAAAGTCTGTCACTGCTTCCACTGTTTCCCCATCTATCTGCCATGAAGTGATGGGACTGGATGCCATGATCTTAGTTTTCTGAATGTTGAGTTTTAAGCCAATTTTTTCACTTTACTCTTTCACTTTCATCAAGAGGCTCTTTAGTTCCTGTTCATTTTCTCTCATAAGGGTGGTGTCATCTGCATAACTGAGGTTATTGATATTTCTCCCAGGAATCTTAATTCTAGCTTGTGCTTCATTCAGTCCAGCATTTCTCATGATGTACTCTGAATGCAAGTTAAATAAGCAGGGTGACAATATACAGCTTTGACAAACAGAGGAAACAAAGATGAAGTTTTTGATGAAACTATTTGGGCATATACTACACAATTGAAGCCTGTGAGTTTTTCCATACTGAATGGGTCCATCAAGTAAAATGTACAAAAAAGAGCTATATCAAAGCTCATCACTATGAAACTACAGAACATTTGTGCCTAAGAAAGTGAAAGTGAAAGAAATTGAAGTCGCTCAGTCGTGTTCAACTCTTTGTGACTCAATGAACGGTAGCCTACCAGGCTTCTCCATCCATGAGATTTTCCAGGCAGGAGTACAGGAGTGGGTTGCCATTTCCTTCTCCAGAGGATCTTCCCGACTCAGGGATCAAACCCAGGTCTCCCACATTGTGGGTAGCTGCTTTACCCTCTGAGCCACCAGGGAAGCGTAAGAGGCGATCCTAAATACTTCCGAGATGGGAAATAAAATAACAATGTTAATAGAAGGTCAGGCTTTATAATATCAGTTTTCTCAAACAGACAAGACGGAGGCTTGAGACCATAATGCGATATCTAAAAATTTATTGAAAATGACTTCCAATGCAGAATTCCATACATGGCCAATTAAAACTGAGGGTTGTCCAAGATATTCTTGTACATGAAGGGTTTAAAAAATGTCATCCTTCCTACACTCATTCCTTAGACACTACTAAAAGGATGTACTCTATCAAAACAAGAGAATAAATAAAGAAAGAGGAAGTCAAGGGGATCAAGGAACTGTCAATTCAACATAGAAAAAGATTTAAGGGATTTTACTTGATAATGGTGAAGACAGATTACAGAACAGCAACTATGTAGCAAGCCTAGAGAAAAGTCGTTTAAGAAATAAGTTCTAGGAGAGATGCTGCCAACAGGGGGTGGGAACAAAGTAATTTATAGACTATTTCATGCATTTGAATGTATTGGGAGGAAATTTGTGTTTTGAAAGAGAAAAAAAAAAAAAAATCAAACCAAAAAATGAGCAGTTAACCCCAAAAAGTAGTGTGTGTGTGTGTGTGTGTGTGTGTATACCACTAAAGAACATGTGTATAATGTTTTAGTAAATTATAATCATTGAAAATAGATATAAAACATTGTAATAAAGATTATGAAAGAGCACAATTATGACCCTCCATGGTGAAACTATTATTACTTAATATTTGTTATTAATAGACAAGTGATTTAAATATAAGCAAGTTACTGAAAAATACATGGATAAGTACCATAAATTAAAACAATTAACAACATTGAAAATTGTTGCTTCTGGGAGGCAGTGATGGTTAATATCTCACAAATGTTCCTTTCAATACCACCCAGACACTTTAGTTTGCTGTAACTGATACTGACTATAAAATAAAATACATGTAAATTCCACTTATACAGTCCCAGTTTTCAAGAGCCATACACAATTACTCAAATCTATATAATATTGGAGATATTTATTCAATATTTTACTTTATGGCAGCAACTTTTAAATTAATAGCTGACAGTGAGAAGGCAATTTTTCCTCAAGGAAACTTGAATATAAACACAGGAACAAACTCTTTTCATCTTCTCTGGACCTCACATCAGTTTCTACTTTTGCCGTGACTCTGTTGCAATTCAGGAATCTTTCCATGAACAGTTCAATTCCCTTAGTAATTATACTGCATTTTAAGAATATGATTTTTAAAGAGAACTGATTATAATGCTTTATGAGACAGTGTCATAATCATGAAATTTCTGTGTTGCATTTCAGATGTTCTATAAATTATATTCTTTATTAGAAAGTTCATAGTGTGCTCCAGATATCTGGAACTTTGCTATTACCTAATTTATGGTTAAAATTTCCCTATGTATCAGTAGGGAAAACAACTAGACCATTCAGGTATGACATAAATCAAATCCCTTATGATTATATAGTGGAACTGACAAATAGATTGAAAGGATTAGATCTGACAGAGTACCTGAAGAACTATGGACAGAGGTTCATGACAGGAAGTGTAATCAAGACCATCCCCACAAAAGAAGAAATGCAAAAAGACAAAATGGTTGTCTGAGGAGGCCTTAAAAATAGCTAAGAAGAGAAGTGAAAGGAAAAGGAGAAAAGGAAAGATATACCCATCTGAATGCAGCATTACAAAGAATAGCAAGGAGAGATAAGAAACCCTTCCTCAGTGATCAATGCAAAAAAATAGAGGAAAACAATAGAATGGGAGAGACTAAAGATCTCTTCAAGAAAATTAGAGATACCAAAGGAACATTTCTGCAGAGATAGTGACAATAAAGGACACAAATGATATGGACCTAACAGAAGCAGAAGATTTTAAGAAGAGGTGCAAAAAGACACAGAATGATACAAAAAAGATCTTCATGACCCAGATAACCACGATGGTGTGATCACTCACCTAGAGCCAGACATCCTGGAGTCTGAAGTCAGGTGGGCCTTAGGAAGCATTATGATGAACAAAGCTAGCAGAGTAGACAGAATTCCAACTGAGCTACTACAAGTCTTAAAAGATGATGCTCTGAAAGTGTTGCACTCAATATGCCAGCAAATATGGAAAACTCAGCAATGGCCACAGGACTAGAAAAGGTCAGTTTTCATTCCAATCCCAAAGAAAGGCAATGCCAAAGAATGTTAAAACTACCACCCAATGGTACTCATCTCAACACACTAGCAATGTAATACTCAGAATTATCCAAGTGAGGTTCCAACAATACATGAACTTAGAGCTTCCAGATATTCGAGCTGAATTTAGAAAAGGCAGAGGAACCAGAGACCAAATTGCCAACATCCACTGGATCATCAAAAAAGCAAGAGAGTTCCAGAAAAACATCTCCTTCTGCTTTATTGACTACGTTATAGCCTTTGACTGTGTGGATCAGAACAAACTAGAAAATTCTTAAAGAGACGGGAATACCAGATGACCTTACCTGCCTTCCGAGAAATTTGTATGCAGATCAAGAAGCAAGAGTTAGCACCAAATGTGGAATAAAGGACTGGTTTCAAATTGAGAAAAGAGTACATCGAGGCTGTATATTATCACCCTGCTTATTTAACTTATATGCAGAGTACAACATGTGAAATGCCGGGCTGGATGAAGCACAACCTGGAATCAAGATTGCCAGGAGAAATAATCAATAACCTCAGTTATGAAGATGACATCACCCTTATGGCAGAAAATGAAGAGAAACTAAAGAGCCTCTTGATGAAAGTGAAAGAGGAGAATGAAAAACCTGATTTAAAACTCAACATTCAAAAAACTAGGATTATGGCATTTTATCAAATCACTTCATGAAAATAGATGTGGAAACAATGGAAACTTTGAGAGACTTTATTTTCTTGAGTTCTAAAATCACTGCAGATGGTAAGAGCAGTCATGAAATTAAAAGACACTTGTTATGACCAACCTAGACAGCATTTTAAAAAAACAAAGACATTACTTTGCTGACAACGTTCCATCTAGTCAAAGCTATGATTTTTCCAGTAGTCATGTATGGATAGGAGAGTTGGACCATAAAGGAAGCTGAGCACTGAAGAATCAATGCTTTTGAATTGTGGTGTTGGAGAAGACTCTTGAGAGTCCCTTGGACTGCAAGGAGATCCAACCATTCAATCCTAAAGGAAATCAGTTCTGAATATTAATTGGAAGGACTGATGCTGAAGCTGAAACTCCAATATTTTGGCCATGGCAAAGAACTAACTTATTGGAAAAGACCCTGATTCTGGGAATGATTGAAGGCAGGAAGAGAAGGGGACACCAGAGAGTGAGAAGTTTGGATGGCATCACCGACTAGATGAACATGAATGAGGTTGAGCAAGCTCTGGGAGTTAGTGATGGAGAGGGAAGCCTGGTGTGCTGCAGTCCATGGGGTTGTAAAGAGTTGGGCAGGACTGAGTGACTGAATTTATGCATCATTTCTACCATGATTGCCTCCTAAAGCTGTATGGAAAGACTTGATATGTTCTCCTTATTGGATATCAGGATATCATTGTTATTTTCCTTATACTCACCTCACTGACATCAGATCAGTCACTCAGTCATGTCCAACTCTTTGGGACCCCATGAGTTGCAGCACTCCAGGCCTCCCTGTCCATCACTAACTCCCGGAGTTCACTCAAACTCACGTCCATCGAGTCAGTGATGCCATCCAGCCATTTCATCCTCTGTTGTCCCCTTCTCCTCCTGCCCCCAATCCATCCCAGCATCAGAGTCTTTTCTAATGAGTCAACTCTTCGCATGAGGTGGCCAAAGTACTGGAGTTTCAACTTTAGCATCATTCCTGCCAAAGAAATCCCAGAGCTGATCTCCTTCAGAATGGACTGGTTGGATCTCCTTGCAGTCCAAGGGACTTTCAAGAGTCTTCTCCAACACCACAGTTCAAAAGCATCAATTCTTTGGCACTCAGCCTTCTTCACAGTCCAACTCTCACATCCATACATGACCACAGGAAAAACCATAGCCTTGAATAGATTAATCTTTGTTGGCAAAGTAATGTCTCTGCTTTTGAATATGCTATCTAGGTTGGTCATAACTTTCCTTCCAAGGAGTAAGCGTCTTTTAATTTCATGGCTGCAGTCACCATCTGTAGTGATTTTGGAGCCCAGAAAAATAAAGTCTGACACTGTTTCTACTGTTTCCCCATCTATTTCCCATAAAGTGATGGGACCAGATGCCATGATCTTCGTTTTCTGAATGTTGCACTTTAAGCCAACTTTTTCACTCTCCACTTTCACTTTCCTCAAGAGGCTTTTGAGTTCCTCTTCACTTTCTGCCATAAGGGTGGTGTCATCTGCATATCTAGGTTATTGATATTTCTCCCGGCAATCTTGATTCCAGCTTGTGTTTCTTCCAGTCCAGCGTTTCTCATGATGTACTCTGCATAGAAGTTAAATAAACAGGGTGACAATATACAGCCTTGACGAACTCCTTTTCCTATTTGGAACCAGTCTGTTGTTCCATGTCCAGTTCTAACTGTTGCTTCCTGACCTGCATACAAATTTCTCAAGAGGCAGATCAGGTGGTCTGGTATTCCCATCTCTTTCAGAATTTTCCAGTTTATTGTGATCCACACAGTCAAAGGCTCTGGCATAGTCAATAAAGCAGAAATTGATGCTTTTCTGGAACTCTCTTGCTTTTTCTATGATCCAGCGGATGTTGGCAATTTGATCTCTGGTTCCTCTGCCTTTTCTAAAACCAGCTTGAACATCTGGAAGTTCACGGTTCACATATTGCTGAAGCCTGGCTTGGAGAATTTTGAGCATTACTTTACTAGTGTGTGAGATGAGTGCAATTGTGCGGTAGTTTGAGCATTCTTCAGCATTGCCTTTCTTTGGCATTGGCATGAAAACTGACCTTTTCCAGTCCTGTGGCCACTGCTGAGTTTTCCAAATTTGCTGGCATATTGAGTGAAGCAGTTTCACAGCATCATCTTTCAGGATTTGGAATAGCTCAACTGGAATTGCATCACCTCCACTAGTTTTGTTCATAGTGATGCTTTCTAAGGCCCACTTGACTTCACATTCCAGGATGTCTGGCTCTGGGTCAGTGATCACACCATCGTGATTATCTGGGTCATGAAGATCTTTTTTGTATAGTTCTTCTGTGTATTCTTGCCATCTCTTCTTAATATCTTCTGCTTCTGTTAGGTCCATACCATTTCTGTCCTTTATCGAGCCCATTTTCCATGAAATGTTCCTTTGGTATCTCTGATTTTCTTGAAGAGATCTCTAGTCTTTCCCATTCTGTTGTTTTCCTCTATTTCTTTGCATTGATCGCTGAAGAGGGCTTTCTTATCTCTTCTTGCTATTCTTTGGAACTCTGCATTCAGATGTTTGTATCTTTCCTTTTCTCCTTTGCTTTTCGCTTCTCTTCTTTTCACAGCTATTTGTAAGGCCTCCGCAGACAGCCATTTTGCTTTTTTGCATTTCTTTTCCATGGGGATGGTCTTGATCCCTGTCTCCTGTACAATGTCATGAACCTCATTTCATAGTTCATCAGGCACTCTATCTATCAGAGCTAGGACCTTAAATCTATTTCTCACTTCCACTGTATAATCATAAGGGATTTGATTTAGGTCATACCTGAATATCTAGTGGTTTTCCCTACTTTCTTCAATTTCAGTCTGAATTTGCCAATAAGGAGTTCATGGTCTGAGCCACAGTCAGCTCCTGGTCTTGTTTTTGCTGACTGTATAGAGCTTCTCCATTTTTGGCTGCAAAGAATATAATCAATCTGATTTCGGTGTTGACCATCTGGTGATGTCCATGTATAGAGTCTTCTCTTGTATTGTTGGAAGAGGGTGTTTGTTATGACCAGTGCATTTTCTTGGCAAAACTCTATTATTCTTTGCCCTGCTTCATTCCATATTCCAATGCCAAATTTGCCTGTTACTCCAGGTGTTTCTTGACTTCCTACTTTTGCATTCCAGTCCCCTATAATGAAAAGGACATCTTTTTTGGGTGTTCATTCTAAAAGGTCTTGTAGGTCTTCATAGAACCGTTCAACTTCAGCTTCTTCAGCATTACTGTTTGGGGCATAGACTTGGATTACTGTGATATTGAATGGTTTGCCTTGGAAATGAACAGAGATCATTCTGTCTTTGAGATTGCATCCAAGTACTGCATTTCAGACTCTTTTGTTGACCATGATGGTCACTCCATTTCTTCTGAGGGATTCCTGCCTGCAGTAGTAGATATAATGGTCATGAGTTAAATTCACCCATTCCAGTCCATTTTAGTTCGCTGATTCCTAGAATGTCGACATTCACTCTTGCCATCTCTTGTTTGACCACTTCCAATTTGCCTTGATTCACGGACCTGACATTCCAGGTTCCTATGCAATATTGCTCTTTACAGCATTGGACCTTGCTTCTATCACCAGTCACATCCACAGCTGGGTATTGTTTTTGCTTTGGCTCCATCCCTTCATTCTTTCTGGAGTTATTTCTCCACTGATCTCCAGTAGCATATTGGGCACCTACTGACCTGGGTAGTTCCTCTTTCAGTATCCTACCATTTTGCCTTTTCATACTGTTCATGGGGTTCTCAAGGCAAGAATATGAAGTGGTTTGCTATTCCCTTCTCCAGTGGACCACATTCTGTCATAGCTCTCCTCATTCCTGAAAGGCATAAAATTGTTATTATATTTGATATTGATACAAGTCAAAATATATTTATTTTCTTTTCCTACTTGTCTCATGACTGTCATCTTGGACTATAACCTTGAACTGTGTGAATAGTGGCCATGTCTGTATTCAAAGCCTGATCTAGATGACCTACAGTAGAATCCTTATATCTGTTATTGACAGTTAAACCTCTCTCTCATTTATTCTTCTGTAAATTATATTTCTGTATCAGTGCTAACATATATTGTTTTCTATTTTTATTTGAGATAAATATGTACCTTGATTTTTCCTTAAAGCAGGCAAACTAACAATGTTGGGTAACCAAGGGAAAAGCCAGGTAAAATACTATTATGTTTGATGGATCTGTTTTTACATATTTTAGGCATAACTATTAAGTCCAGGTTCGTTGCAGGATACAGGAAGCTTGGGGTTGGTACACTGGGATGACCCAAAGAGATGGTATGGGGAGGTAGGTGGGAGGGGGTTTCAGGATGGGGAACACATGTACACCTGTGGCAGATGCCCATTGATGTATGGCAAAACCAATACAATATTGTAAAGTAAAAATAATAATAATAATAATAATAAAAAGATTTTATCAAGTATTAAAGGTTTTTTTTTAAAATACATTGTTTTTCTAAATGATTTAAACTGTGTGTATGTATATGTCAGAGGCTTCCCCGATGGATCAGCAGGTAAGCTGTCTGCATGCAGTACAGGAGATGCATGAGATGTGGTGTCTATCCATGGATCACAAAGATCTGCTGGAGGAGAAAATGGAAACCCACTCCAGTATTCTAGACTGGAATATCCCATGGACAGAGGAGTCTGGCAGGCTACAGTCTATAGGGTCACAAAGTCAGACATAACTGAGCATGGCATGGCATGTATATGACAATACTTATTGCAGTGATTACTAGAAAAATATTGTAACAGAAATACTAGTGAAAAAATAACTATAATTTAAATCCAATACACTCAGTTTATATTTCTTTTGTTATTCTGTCATCTTCTCTATTCTATCATTAGATTCATGATTCACTTTTTTGAAATATGAGGGACACACAAAATATAAAAAAGCAATCAAATGGAATCTAGATAATAAATAGAATGTGAGTCTTTATCAGACTAACTTGGTTGGATTATAAAACTTTGTAGATAGACAGTGGCATGACATATGAAAAAAGATGATATCAGCTAGAAAAAAATATTAAAGATAATTCTGAATATTTTGACCTTTGCACAGCCATATAAAATAGAGGCAGTCCTGAACATTTTCTTTGTTCTAAAATGGAATATATGTCATCCAAGGAGTCTGTCATCTCATGCCTTTATATTTCTATAAAAAACCTTCTGGATAGAATTAAATATAAAACCAAAGAGAGGTTATCCTTTTTCATTTAAAAAATCTACAATTCTCATGGAATGAAAAATATTATTGCAAAATATGGAAATTGAGAATATATTTTAAGTTTCATTTAATGATTTAAAAGAACATTTTGGTTAAAAATGACTATGCACAGAAATACTCTGATTTTAAATGAAAAAAAAAGTGAAATAATTCTTATTGCATTTAATATGTATCCATTATTTTTCAGAGGAGGGAACTAAGGTGAGAAATGATGAGTGATTTTTCTAAAAGTCACACAGTAAAAAACAAATGGCCAGTCCAGGTTCAATACAGGATCCTTGGGGCTGGTGCACTGGGTAAAAATCACACAGTAAATTAATAGTACAGATACAACTAATCAAATCCCTTGTTTCTCAACTCAGTTTCTCTTATATTGTGCTTGAGTTTCAAACATTTAGAGCGTTTAAGTGGATTCATTTTTAGAACTAAAATAGTACAATGATCACTTTTGATAATAGTTGTGCTTTTAGTATTTGTTGGTTAAAACTGTCACAGTATCCAATACCGTTTATGGAATTAGTTTATTCTTATGGGTTAAAAAAGTTAAGATGTAGACTTAAATAATATATTTTATGAGATAAAGACAGATGAACATAAAATATGTTATAATATAATCTTATAACATCACAAAGTAAGGGGTTATAGAAGAAGGGATGGTTCTGAAGCTTCAGGGACAGCTTCATCTAAGAGAATGGAGAGCATTTCAGCAAAAGCATAGAAGCGCAAGAGAGCAAAGTGGAACTAGGAACTACATAGTGTAGAACAGGGGTCCCCAAACCCAGGACTGGACTGGTACCAGTCCATGGCCCATTAAGAGCTGGCCACACAGTAAGAGATATTTACAGTCACTCCCTATTGCTTGCATTACCACCAGAGCTCCTCCTCTGTCAGCTGCATAATAAATGTAATGCACTTGAATCATCTGGAAACCATCCCCACCCCCTAGTCCGTGGAAAAATTGTCTTCCATGAAACTGGTCCCTGGTGCCAGAAAAGGTTGGGAACCACTGATATAGAATGTGAAGTCAAAGGATATTGAGGTGGTAAGACAGCAGATCAGATTTTACAGGACTTTCAAAGCCGTACCTAATAATTTAGATTTCTACTGAAGCCAAAAGGAAGCAACTGAAGAACTGAGGAGAGAGCAAGAGTAAGACTAGACTGAAGGAGATGAGACTAGAGAAGTAAAAAGTATGATGAAATGACTGTTGAAAATTTCATTCAAGATATGGTGAATGTCTAGACTACTGGGGTAGATGTTAGATAATTAAGACTTAATAGATTAAACAGACTTTTAAAGTTTTGCTCGTGTATTGATTTTAAGGTAAATGAAATAGAGAAAAGATATCAGTTAGTGTTTGCAAGTGAAAGGAAATTAATCGGTTACTATAAAAATAGATTGTAGTTACTCCCTAGGTAGAGATCAATTCCCAGGAAGAATAAAGTATGACACAAAGAATTTAAAATATTGACTCCTTCAGAATGTTAACTCTTATGAGCTACATAGCAAAATAATAATTCACAAATCATATTGAGAGTAAGCGATCAAAGGCATATAATGTACATGGAAAGGGAAAATTATCTCAGAAACCAAGGGTGAAAAAAAGTTTGAAAAAGGAGAAAATGGTCATCAGTGACAAAAGGCCAGGAAATCAAGAAAACTGGAGTCTGAAGAATGTTCACTGGATTTTTATACTAGAAATTTAGGAAAATTGTGTTGATGAGGTAAAAATTCAGATCTAAATTGGAGGTGCTAATTTGGGGACTTAATTGCAGCATGGCTTTTCATTCTCAAAAGTTTGGTGGAAGAAGAAACTTAAAGGAAAAATGACATCTTTTGTGGAAAAAAACATATGAAACATATGCATGGAGGGGCTTTCTTGGTGGCTCAGTTGTGAAGAATCTGCCTACAATGCAGGAGACCTGGGTTTGATTCCTGGGTTGGGAAGAAAAAGGATTACTGGAGAGGGATATGGCAACCCACTCCAGTATTCTTGCCTGGGAAATCCTGTGACAGAAGAGGTTGGCAGGCTACAGTCTGTGCAGTCACAAGAGTCAAACATGGTTTAGTGATTAACCACCAATGTGCATAAAGGAAGAAACAAATGTAGAGGAAGACAGAGGCTATTTGATGAAATAAAGATGTTGAGTATTTGGGAAGGGAAGTTAAAAACCAAAGACAAAATTAAAATTCTTTGCTATAAATCTGAACATTACTTTCCTGACTTGGATAGATGCTAGGGTGGTTGACCATACTAACAAAGTTAAAGGCAAACATGTCTAATGTAACAGTATTCATAACAAACAGGTTCTATTGTTTTTGTGAAATAAAGTAATGTGAAAAAGATGGAGACAAGGTGGGATGTTCAAGAAGAATAAAAAGAGTAAGGAATAAATGCCATAGGTAATGTGATAAAGGGGTAAAGACAGTGGAAAATAACAAAGCAAAAAAATAAGAATGAGATTGTTTCTCTGTGGTTTCCACACAAGTCTGTGCTGATTCTGGGGATGGCCATATGTGGGTAGGCAGATGAAAGTTTCCAATAATATATTTAATGTTCTCAGGCTCAAATCAATTAATAGGCTTTTATATTATTTTAGAAATGGAAGCATTAGTCACCTACAGAGGTCCTTCTCAAACTAATAAGTCATAAATCAAATGTCAATCTCCTGATATCAAGCTTAATTCTTAGTATCTTATTGCTAGTCAGGTAATTTCTACCAAATTCAATCAATCAACTACCAAGCATATTTGAAAGAATCAAATACGTATATGACACTGATCTTTAGGGGGCTCCCTTTATAGCTCAGTTGGTAAAGAATCTGCCTGCAAAGAAGACTCAGGTTCAATTTCTGGGTTGGGAAGATCCCCTGGAGAAGGAAATGGCAATTTACTCCACTATTGTTGCCTGGAGAATCCCAAGGATTCTTAGCGACTAAATCACCACTAAGCAGATTTTAAGATATTGTCTTTATCTTCGAAATTCTAAGAATCTAAGGCAGTACTTAATGCAAGAACAAGTGCATGCGTGTGTGTGCATTCAATCTTGTCCAACTCTTTGCAAGCCAGCCACACTTCTCTGTGCAAGGAATTTTCCAGGCAAGAATACCGAAGTGGGTTGTTATTTGTTTCTCCAGGGGATCTTCCTGACTGGGGATTAAACCCGTGTTTCTTGCATTTGTATGCAGGTTCTTTACCACTGAGCCACCAGGGAAGCCTGAAAAACAAGTGACAAGGCAGTATATATTTGCCAAATTTCTTAACTGGATTACTAATTATAAATTAGAGTAGAAGTAAAATCAAGTCTGAATATTTAAGCAATTATTAAGCTATGGAGGATGAGCTGAAATTTTGACCTGAAGTATCTTACAGTAAAGTTTAGAAAAAAAAGTAAATATTTCCCAATTACTTTTTAACAATAAAAGGCAGCACTTGTCAAATGATAAATGACAGAAGTGAAATATTTATAATATAATTGGGATAATGTTGGCATAGTTAACAGTAAACTAAAATATTTAAATGGGTTTAACACTTCATGAGAAGAAGATACATAAATAACTAGATAAAAGAAACAGGGTTTTGAAAAAAATAAAACAAAAGAAAGTGAAGAGAAGTAACAGGCACATGAATACATTTTTCTTTTAGAAGAACTGAATAGACAAATGCCTACAAAGATTATAGACTAAATTGGATTAACTGGATTAATTCTCAGCTACAACTAAACCAACGCTCTATTTGCAATGACCCTGGCTCACAGTCAGACACTGCATTTTGTGACGTCACTCCTCCTACTGAAAATAAATAAATAAAAATAAAGGCATAAGGTAGAAAGATTGGGGAATCAGTCTTAGGAAACATTAAATAATAATGACACAACTGTCAGCAAGTGGGTGGGGGACTTAGAGCACTATTTAGAGTGAATCTCTTAGTTGAAGGAATTTGAGGGGAAGGCAATATGAATGGAGGAATCTACATCCAAAACTAAACCAAAAATGGCAAGCTATTTATGCAACAGTAATGACACTGGCAATATCCAAACACATGACACATTTTCGAGGGATTAAAAATAAAATTGTATTAGAGTGGAATACACATGTGTGGCTTTGAAAGTCAGTGAGAAGAGATTCGATTTAAAGCAGTTAAGATTTAAGAAGCTACTAAAATGTTTGGAAGCCCTTAAAATGTCTGGAGTAAGGGGGTGTTAAAAGCAGTATTATCAGAAAATCTACCAAATTTTAGAATACAAAAAAATTATAAGGTAACTAATCAAACATACAGGAAGATTAAAATATTTTGGTAAATTGGATAAACATGAAACTGCAAAGAGAAAAAGTAACTGTGAAGAAGATATTGTAAAAGAGACAACCTCTCCCCACCCTGTTTTTATGTTGTATTAACAGAATTATGCTAAATCAATACAAAATCTAGAATTTTAATGATTAGTAACATATATTTCCATCTGGGTTTCAGGACTTCATAATAAAATCAGGAAAAAAATATAAAAGCTCTGGCAACTTTAATCCTGTTATAATAAAATACCAGATACATCTTGAAGTGAAGTGAAGTTGCTTAGTCGTATCCAACTCTTCGTGACCCCATGGACAGTAGCCTGCACCAGGCTCCTCCATCCATGGGATTTTCTTGGCAAGAGTACTGGAGTGGGTTGCCATTTCCTTCTCCAGAGAATATTCCCAACCCAGGGATCAAACCCAGGTCTCCCACATTGTAGATAGATGCTTTACCATCTGAGCCACCAGGGAAGTCCAGAGATATATCTTAGAAAATCTATACTAAGCATTTATTTTTAAATGTTTTACTAGAATAATCTCTAAAATCTAGGCTGTAATCTATGATGAGACAAAGTCACAACATAAGGAAATATTTAGAAATGTCTAGTCTAAACTCATTATTCACTTTTTCTCAGAGCATCTAAAAAATACCTATAAAGCCTGAATTAATCAATTATTTTTCCTATCAAAAATGCAATTATAACTTAAAAGTGTGCAAAGACAAACCATCATCAGATTTTTTTTAAAGCTAAATGTATTTCAAACTGAGGGAGGCAAATAGAGTTTCTGACACACATGCAAATTTGAAGAGTCTCTTCTAGGTATAGTATCTCTAAGAACAATATTTAACCAAAGGTATCAAAAGACCAGGGTGGCTGGCATGATGGAGGAAAAGCCTGCGCTGGTAGTCAGAAGATTTGGTTTTCAAACCTGCATTTACTACTTAATGACTTTTGGTTAATCTCACTGGATCCTGCTTTTCTTGTCAGTGAAATGGTGATATAAATTAAATAATAATGCTAAACAATAATACTGGTAACAACTGACAGAAATTTTGACCTTTCTAACATATTGAGAACTTATCGTGGACTAAGTGGCTCTAAGTTATGTTTTTTGCATGCATTATTTTCATTAATCCTTATTAAACTTGAAAAGGAAATATTATTTCCATTTTTATATGAGAGAAATTTCAGGTGAGGAAACAGAGCTCAGTAAATTATGAGATTTTTCTAATATAATTTAGACTATAAGTACTGTGGAGCTTTGTTGTCTTCATCTACCTCATACTGATAAGGTGAAAATGCACTGAAAATAAATAAAGAAATGTTTTAAGAGACCCTAAAATTAATTTACTTTATTTTACTGTATTGCAAATACCTTATGGGAAACTTTTAACCTAACCCATTTCTATATTATCACAGTATTTTTTGGTATAGGTACTAACTAAATAGTTGTTATTCAATGGAATGGATGGAAGGAAATAAGAAAGAGAGGCATATAACATGAAGTTGATTTTTACAGAAAGCAAGAAATACCTTTGAGGCTGAACCATGTGAAATTTCCATCTTTGTGGGATAGTGTGATTGACTACATGAAGTTCAAATGGTTCAAGCCATTGTGAATAACACATTTTATTCAAATTTTTAAAAATCTTAAGTAAATGATTTTAGTTAAGAGCAAATGTATTTGTTCTTCTTTTGTTATAGTCATGATTAGATACTGTGGCAATTATTTTTTTTTTCTGTGTAACACCTCAAAACACACTGACTTAAAATAACAATTTCTCATTTCTCACTATTCTGCCTTAAGACACAGAATTTCTATATTTCTTAAAATATTTTACGTGAAAATTGAACAGTTCCTTCATTAATCATTCTTTTCCCAGATCTTGTAATATGCACATTAAAAAAAAAAAAAAAAAAACATTTGACACTAACGGTGTCTACCTAAAATTCTATTCAGGTAGAAATTCTATTCTATTTCTAAATATAAATTATATTCTATTTCAGTTTACCTGAAATTCCCTTTAATCAAGTACACAAGTTACAAACATCTATTTTATATTTTTAGTTACCCCTGGTGACATTTTTTCTTTTCTCTTTTAACCATTTGTCTGCCTCTATACAGCACAGATCTCCTTTTCTTTGGTCTTTTGGTCTCTTTAGCAGCTTTCTCACTGCCCTTTCAGCTTCTACTAACAATCTCACTGTCATGCTCCCATCTTTGTTCCTAACCAGTCCCAAAGGCAATGCCAAATGTTTTGCCGTTGCTGCTAAGTCGCTTCAGTCGTGTCCGACTCTGTGCGACCCCATAGACGGCAGCCCACCAGGCTCCCCCATCCCTGGGATTCTCCAGGCAAGAACACTGGAGTGCGTTGCTATCTCCTTCTCCAGTGCATGAAAGTGAAAAGTGAAAAGTGAAAATGAGGTCGCTCAGTCGTATCCGACTCTTAGCGACCCCATGGACTGCAGCCCACCAGGCTCCTCCGTCCATGGGACTTTCCAGGCAAAAGTACTGGAGTGGGGTGCCATCGCCTTCTCCGAGCCAAACGTTTTAGGTTTTGTAAATGATAGTACTTCAATCTAGATTTGGAGTATTCTTTCCATGACTAAATGCAATAGTTATTTTATATTGATGTAACAAGCTATTTACTTAGATGATAACTAATAATTAGTAATAAAAATCTACTTAGAACAACAACTATTTATGTTTCATAATTCTGTGGATGCCCTGATGGTTTTCCTTCATCTTATCCTGGACTCCTTCACGTGGTTGAATTCAGTTGTAGGGCTGTCTAGGCTGGAAGGTTCGAGAAGACCTCATTCACATTTCCGATTTTGTTCTTACAGTCTACTGTGGTGCCTTGATTTTTATCCAAGTGGTCCTTCATTCTCCAAAAATTTAGACAGAGCTTCTTTATAATATGAGGGACTCATGATTGCAAGAGGGAAAAATGAAACTTGCAACGTCTCTTTAATTCTAATCTCTAAGCCCTACAGTCCAACTTCCCCAGCATTTTCTACTTTCTACAGCAAGTTGTCGGAGAAGGCAATGGCACCCCACTCCAGTACTCTTGCCTGGGAAATCCCATGGACAGAGGAGCCTGGTAGGCTGCAGTCCATGGGGTCGCTAGGAGTCGGACAAGACTGAGGACTTCACTTTCACTTTTCACTTTCATGCACTGGAGAAGGAAATGGCAACCCACTCCAGTGTTCTTGCCTGGAGAATCCCAGGGATGGGAGAGCCTGGTGGACTGCCATGTATGGGGTTGCACAGAGTCGGACACGACTGACGTGACTTAGCAGCAGTAGCAGCACAGCAAGTTGTATGGCCAGCACAGATTCAGGGTTACGGAAGCAGACTCTACTCCAAAATGCAAAAAGAAGTAGAGACACAATGCACACCTTGCAGAAGCACTTGCAGGAGGGGAGGAATATTTGTAGCCATGTTTGCAATCAACCTGTGAGGCCAACTCAGATATGAATCCAGTAGATTCTTTAATTTGTTCATTGTACAACTACAGTGAATTCAGAGGTTAGACGTTTATTGAAATCAATGATGATTTTGTAATATAGTTTATATAAACACCATTTACTTCACTTTCATACAAAGTTCACAAGAGCAAAATAAAATAATTTAAAATGTGAATATCTCATTTTAACTCTTATTGTCATTTAAATTTCCCCTAGCATTTCATATTATGGTAAATGTACTCTACTAACATGGATTTGTAGAATATAATTTCCTTGAGATCAGAAACTCTTTACTGCTACATATGTATGAGGATAATATATATGAAATTGACAACGGAGACAAACTAACCTTTTTCCATCTGAAAAATATGACTTTTTAGTAAAAATATGTAATTACCTGCATTGGAGCACTCAAAACAGTCTTATTTTTCTCATATGCATTGTACTGCAAAGTACTAAATGATTTATAACAGTAGATCTCAGAGAGGGAGTTAGTGCCCCCCAAGGGCAATTTTGAATATTTTTAGAGAACTTCATGTTTTCTGATAGAAATATGCCTGAGAATTTACATGAAGCAATGCATATTATCTTAATATAAATTACTTTCCTTATGCTCATGTATGAGTTTCAGTTAGTTATACATTGTATTGACACTTTATTGTCACGTTTGTGGAGTGTAAATAAATACAATAAAATTCAGCAACATTGAGTATACAATTTAATGCCTTTTACAAATGTACAATAATATAAACACTGACAAAAGCATGAATAAACAGCTGTCACCTCTAAAAGTTTCCTCATGCACTTTTGTTACCAATCTTTTCTCCACCCTTGGTTTCTGGCAACCACTGATCTGCTGTCTGCCACTTCAGTTTTATAGAAATGTTTGGCATTTTCTGAACCATGATTTGTTTTGAATGGGCAAAGTACAAACTGTATATAGGCAAGTGATGAGAGAAAAGATCATATCAGGAAGAATATTCAGTGACTTGCTTAAAATTTTTACTTACCTTAAAGTCAATTTCTATCAGTTTCTTGCTATAATTCGCATTTCCAAATTTTCCAGAGTAGAGGGAGAATTAATTGGAGAAATGTGAGGCTGGAGGTAGAGAAAACAGTCAGAAAGCTACCACTGTAGTTCATGGGAGGAATGCTGAGACCTGACCTAAGTCAGTAATAGGAGGGTTGGCGTGGTGAATACACAACTGAGAGTGATTCAATATCTACATTTTTCTACAAACTGGACAATGATTGGATGTCAGAGATGGAAATGTGGATAAATGAAGGATTATATCCAAGATTTTTGCTTCAAAAACTTTATGGATATTAAAGTTATTAACCCCAAAATTAAAAAGAGAAGTAGAATTGAGGTATAGAGAGAGGGTGGTGGAATTAAGCTTTGATCATATTTAGTTTGAAGTAAGTGAAATATTCAAGTGAAAATGTCTAATTCTTTCCAAAGTGAAAGTCACTCAGTCATGTCCAACTCTGCAACCCCATGGATACTGGAGTGGGTAGCTGTTCTCTTCTCCAGGAGATCTTCCTGACCCAGGAATTGAACCAAGGTCTCCTGCATTGCAGGCCGATTCTTTAGCAGCTGAGCTACCAGAGAAGCCCAATTCTTTCCCAGACCAAGACAAATGTCTAGATTGAAGCTACAGATTTGGAAGTCATAAGTATATGACTTCCAAAGTATATAAGTAAATCACATTGAAAGCAATGTGATTTGCAGTACTGTTCTGATGGCTCAGTTGGTAAAGAATCTGCCTCCAATGCAGGAGACCTGGGTTCAATTCCGGGGTTGGAAAGATTTGCTGGAGAAGGGATAGGCTACCCACTGCAGTATTCTTGGGCTTTTCCTTGTGGCTCAGCTGGTAAAGAATCTGCCTGCAATGCAGGAGACCTGGTTTCAATCCCTGGGTTGGGAAGATTCCTTGGAGAAAGGAAAGGCTACCCACTCCAGTATTCTGGCCTGAAGAATTCCATGGACTGTATGTTGCAAGTGTTGCAAGTGTCAGACAAGACTGAATGACTTTTCCTTTCACTTTTCTGCTAACAAAATTTGAACAAAATATATTTCCTCTTCTGTATTTTTTCTTGAAGTTAGAATTATCCTCCTTTTGTAATATCTATGCCATCTGTATCTTCTTATCCTCTTCAAATTTCACTTATCTTGTCAAGGTTTTATTTCCAACATACACAACTATAATAGCTTCCTCACACCTGCCTGAAGTGAAAATGCTAGTTGCTCAATAGTGTCCAACTCTTTGCAACCCTTTGAACTGTAGTCTGCCAGCCTCCTTTGTCCATGGAATTTTCAGGCAAGAATACTTGAATAGGTAGCCATTCCCTTCTCCAGGGGTCTTCCCTACTCAGGAATCTAACCCTAGTCTCCCACACTGCAGGCAGATTCTTAACTGTCTGAACCACCTGAAGTGCCCCACCTAAGAAAACTTATATGCTACAGTCTCAATTCTTCACCTTTTCTTTTCTGTTTGCCTAAAAGACTCTTCTGATCATTATTTGTAAAATTTGTATCAACCTTACAAAATCAAATTCTAAAGACTAATTTGCCTTCATTTAATCTCTTTCTCTTTCTATTCCCATTCACAACCACATTTTCTTTGAGCCTCTATAACATTTTTCAAAAATATTGTTTATTTTGCTCCATTCCCTCACTTACAGTTATTCATATTTCATTAATCCTCTTTATTATATGGTAAAGTCTTCAAGTATATGTTTGGACTTTAACCACTGTATTTGCCAGTGGAGGACACAAATGTTTTGTATTTAGGAGGCACTCAGAAATATCCATGCATTAACACTGACTAAAGTGTTTTTTCCATTTTATATAAAGACCAAATGTAACTGGTCCTAATAAGGCTCCCTAATTGAGGACATTACTTATCTGTCAGAATCATTATTTATATATAAAACACTTTGAAATGAGAACTGCTCAATTAGTTATTAAGGGGGAAGGAGAGATTCTACATTCTGAATTTTGGTTTAAAAATATCAACAGGAAATTTAATACCTCTGGCCCATAAAAGTTTGAATTCTCAGTTCTTTGTGGATTTTTATAAGATCAAATTACATAATAGAAACCAAGGTACCTGGTTTTACATTTTGGTGATTATAAAACTAATTCCTATGTCTTAATTCAGTTAATTATCCTAATAACTTGAACTATGGATACTTTTTGTATACTTACTTGAATAACTTGAACTATGCAAATAGTTTTTTCATGACTAAAAACTCATAGAGTTTTTATTCAAAATTATAATTAATGACAATAGAAATAATGGAAAATAATGTGTCTCAAGTGCTATTGAGACAGTCTAGAATGATTCTTAAATTTTTAATTATGTTATGCTAGAATTTGTTTTGGTCATGAAAGATGACTATTCTTGGCAGTTCATAATATGTGTTAAATAATTAAACATGTGAAAACGAAGATTATCTGAGAAATAAAACAGCCATCTGTCCTAAACCATTTCGGTACTCTTTTGCTTAGAGATTTGAAGATAGGCCAAAAGATCTCTTTTCATATTCTAGGATGCCCATTAATTGTTGAATATCTAAATTGGTTATGCAAACCATAATAACTTTTAAAATACTTATGATAAGACAGAGTTTGCGGAGTTAAGAGAGTTAGGAAAAACGTAAAGCTGGACCAAGTTAGTAGGATCACAAAGACAGAATGTAAGAATGAATAGGGGAAACTGATAGAAATGCCTAGATGCCAGATGTCCTAGACCGATACTAACAACATTCTAATATTAAAACATTTATATATTTTTTTCATTAAAAACATTCAATTTTTTTTTTAATTTTTAGTAATATGCAAAGGCAAAATGGCAATCCACTCCAGCATTCTTGCCTAGAGAATCCTGTGAACAGAGGAGCCTGGGGACTGCTGTCCATAGCGTCGCACAGAGTCAGACACGACTGAAGTGACTTAGCATGTATGCATGCATTGGAGGAGGAAATGGCAACGCACTCCCTTATTCTTGCCTGGAGAATCCCAGGGACAGAGGAGCCTGATGGGCTGCCATCTATGGGGTGGCACAGAGTTGGACATGACTGAAGCGACTCAGCAGCAGCAGCAGCAGCAAAGGCAACTACTATACTTACTTTTGTTTAATATGAAAAATTACATCACTTCTTTACATTTCTAGATCACTTATCTAGATATAACCTGTATCAAATGGCTTCTTTCTCCATTTGAGAAAAGGTCTCAGATTATTGCTGAATGCAGACTGAAAGAACAGCTGTGAATTTTATAGTAAAAGACAATTATGTGTACCAAAAAAAGCATTATCCACTTAATAGGTTTATATAACATAATTTCTTGATGCTCATCCTAAATTTAGAAAAAAAAATTAACACATAAAGATCACAGGCTTTTCATCTTCTTTCCTTTCATAAGAAAACGTTGGGTAGAAACACTGCTTTACTTCTGCAGGTATGATAATTAGCCCTAAAATTTCTGTATCTGAAATAGTTTCAGCTGTTTATGAATTTTTAAATAATTGAAAGCTGTAAAACCAATAACTTCAAATTCCATGGTATCAAATAATATTTATAGGGGTTTGAATTAATTAATACACAATATTAAATATGATGTATGACTTTTTATATTGACTCTGCCTCCTCCTTGTAATGTGTATTGTTCAATTTGTGTATCTTTCACTGTTTAATAAGGCATTATATCATTTTACTAAGTCTGTGCTTCGGAAACATGTTACCAGTGACTTAATCAGCATAGCCAGGTCTTGTCTATAGGCTACAACTTAAACCAAATGTTCTACTCAGGCTGTCAATTATTACTAGATCATATCCTCTGGATAAGCTAATTCTAGTATCTGCCAAATGAGAATCATAAGAACTCAACTTCATTTATGTATAAGCATTATTATTTAGTTAATATAAACAATGTGTTTTTTGTGACATATAAATAAATAAGCTATCATTAAAAATGTGTGATATAAAAGGGAAGTGGGGCATATAAGCAGAAGTTATCAAAGAAATTTTCTGCAGCTATCTTTTACTATGATTCACCAGTGTTTGTGAAAAGCTTTAAATTTAGTTTGAAAATGGCAGGAGTTAGGTTGTAAACAAAGAGTGTGTTTTATTATACCCATGACCATTTCTGCCAATAATAACAGCACTTCCAAAGTTGCTTTATAAACTCAAAGTCAAGCTGAAAATAGGCATGCATTTTTTAACACATTTATTCATGATATATATTTTAATAAATTCAACTTAGTTTAAAACGTAAGAATATAAAAGAAGCCAATGGATATGCATTCAGCTTCTGATTCTATATTTTTTGTTTTCTCTTTGGGAAAAATTTCAGATTGAGAGCAAAGTGGCAAAAATAATGAAGAAAATCCTTACATATCTTTTATTCAATATTCTCTTACACTAACATTTTACATACCTACAGCATATTCATCAAAATTAAGAAATTGACATCATTAGCTACTGACTTTTTGTACATCATTAGCTACTGGCTTTATGTAGATTTCTACAATTTTTCCACTAGCTTCTCCTCTAATGCCTTTTTTTCCTGTTCCAATGTCCATATAGCATGCCACATTGCACTTAGTATCCCAGTCTCTTTGTTTCTCCTACAGTTTCTCAGTCTTTTCCTGTTTTTTCACTACCTTGCAAGTTTAATGTGTACTGAATAGGTATTTTGTAGAATGTTTTTCAATATACATCTACTTTCTGATTACACTGGAGTTATGGATTTGGGAGAAAATTTACCACAGAGATGATGAGCCCCTTTCATCACAATGCATTGGGAGAACATTATATCTCTATAATTTATTACTGGGTATGTTAACCTTGATCACTTAGTTAAGATGGTGTTTGCCAAGTTTCTCTATTCTAAATTCACTATATTTCCCTTTCTACGCTCTGTTCTTTCAAAATGAGTAATTCAGTCTAGAATATATTCAAGGGAAAAAAAATTATATTAAACCTCATGAGGAGAGAGTTTCTGTCTATACTAGTCAGAGTTCTTCTTTAAGATAGATTTTTCTTCCCCATTGATTAGTTGGTTGAATTATTTATTTCTCAGTGTAAATCCCACAAATATTTATTTCATACTTTAAACTATAAATCAACAAGCTGTTTATTTTGTTACTCATATTATTCTAGTTTTTTCCATTGAGAATTCTTTCAAATTGGTTTCTCTGACCCATCTTTTTTTTTTTTTTTTTTTAACCTTTAATACTACCTACCACTATTTACTCTCCAGTAATACAAAATACAATGGCACCCCACTCCAGTACTCTTGCCTGGAAAATCCCATGGATGGAGGAGCCTGGTAGGCTGCAGTCCATGGGGTCGAGAAGAGTCGGACACGACTGAGTGACTTCACTTTCACTTTCCTGCATTGGAGAAGGAAATGGCAACCCACTCCAGTGTTCTTACCTGGAGAATCCCAGGGATGGGGGAGCCTGGTGGCTGCCATCTATGGGGTCACACAGAGTCGGACATGACTGAAGTGACTTAGCAGCAATACAAAATACTATGGCTCATCTTTTATTTTTCCTACCACAATCCTGGTATCAGCCATTGCTCCTAGGTCAGGTTTTCTTTTTAAATATTTTCACTTAGTCATTTTATATCTACACTCTGACCTTTGTTAAATAAACATATTCTAACTGAATTGTGGAGAAGGCAATGGCACCCCACTCCAGTACTCTTGCCTGGAAAATCCCATGGACGGAGGAGCCTGGTGGGCTGCAGTCCATGGGGTCTCTAAGAGTCAACACAGCTGAGCGACTTCACTTTCACTTTTCACTTTCATGCATTGGAAAAGGAAATGGCAACCCACTCCAGTGTTCTTGCCTGGAGAATCCCAGGGACGGAGGAGCCTGGTGGGCTGCCGTCTATGGGGTCGCACAGAGTAGGACACGACTGAAGCGACTTAGCAGCAGTAGCAGCAACTGAATTGAGAGACTTTGTATGATAATAAGCCTTAAGAATAAGTCTGCAAAATATATGTAATCTCTCTTCAAAGAAGCATATATACACACATGAAACAATATTGTTCCAAAAAACTGTCAAGAGAGATTAATGAAACTTTAAAGGTTGTTGATAGATAATCTGTAAGGATCTGTACAAAATCATGTCCTTTAAAACTCACTGATTTTAAAGTTCATTGATTATGAAGTAATTTTCTCCTAGAACTGATAAGAAATTTGTTCAAGTTAGTACAAGATAAATACTGACTCACCAATAAGAAGTTTTACCCAACTGAATTTGTAACTGCATAGTTAAAATAGTTTCTATGAAACTAGGTTTACTGATCTTAAAATGGGCTAATAACATACTCTTCAAAGAAATGTAACGAATTTTAGCTGAGTCAAAGTGTGTAAAATGCTTCAGAGAGACAAAGCCACACAAGGACAGCCAGGAAATTGGGCATTGCCATTGTAGTGGTTGTAATAGCACACCACATTTTAGTTTTGCAATCTTAAAAGTAATTTACTTAATATTTGATTTGCTCTCTCATCCACAGGCTAGGACTTGTTTTTACAAGTTTAAACCAGATACTAGATATCTATCTTTCAAAACTTTGATCTTTCAATTGTTAGAGGACTAAGAACTCATCTTGAGCCCTAGAACAACATCACCTCTGGCCCTGGAATCTATTCCATAAATGGTCATTGCTATCTAGTTCCCCCTGTATAGGTTCCTGCTAAGTCACTTCAGTCTCGTCTGACTCTGTGTGACCCTATGAACTGTAGCCTGCCAGGCTCCTCTGTCCATGGGATTCTGATACTGGAGTGGGTTCCCATGACCTCCTCCAGGGTATTTTTTCTAGTCAGGGATTAAACCTGTGTCTCTTAAGACTCCTGCATTGGCAGGCATATTCTTTACCACTAGTGCCACCTGGTTCTCTGGTGTACATTTAAGCCTATGAATTAACATTTAAATTAGTAGATTAAGTAAAGCAGATTGCCCTCCGTAATGTTGGTAAGGTTCATCCAAGCAGTTGAAACTCTGAGTAGAACAAAAAAAGATAACTCATTTATGAGTAAGGGGGATATCTTTCAGCTTGACTGCTTGGATCTGGTACATCATGTTTGTTTGTTTCTTTCTTTTGAAAGTGTCACCTCTTTCTGGGCTTTGAACCTGCCAAAATCCAGACTGCTATTGCTACTGCTGCTAAGTCGCTTCAGTCGTGTCCGACTCTGTGTGAACCCATAGACGGCAGCCCACCAGGCTCCACCGTCCCTGGGATTCTCTAGGCAAGAACGCTGGAGTGGGTTGCCATTCCTTCTCCAACATCCAGACTAGAAGTACACACTTGGGTTCCCTGGATCTCCAACTTGCCAGCTCCTCCTGTATGTCTTGAGACTTACCAGCTTCCATAATCACATGAGTGGATTCTTTACAATAAACCTGTTTCTGTACATGTAACATCCTATTGGTTCTTGTTCTGGAGATTGTAATCAATACACTGTCTAAATCATTATTACCTAAATATCTCTTGGATGATTAAAGGTGATATTGGTGGTCTTACTTATTCTAAATCTACATCAGTCCTAAATACATAGAACTATGCATTGTATTATTGTAGGTAGCAACCAATTTAGACAGCTAGGTTATGAACATTTTAAATATCCAGGCAAATTACAATAGATCCATTCTAAACACACACACACACACACACACAAATATTTGCATAATAATGATGGAGAAATGATGAATTGTTGTTGTTGCAGTTGCTAAATAGTGTCTGACCCTTTGCAACTCCATGGACTGTAGCATGCCACCCTCCTCTATCCTTCACTATCTCCCAGAGCTTGCTCAAATTCATGTCCTTTGAATCAGTGATGCTATCTAACTATCTTATATTCTTCCCCCTTCTCCTTCTGCCTTCAATCTTTCCCATCATTAGAATCTTTTCCAATGAGTCAGCTCTTCACATCAGATGGCCGAAGTATTGGAGCTCCAGCTTTAGCATCAGTCCTTCAAATGAATATTCAACATTGATTTCCTTTAGGATTGGCTGGTTTGATCTTGCAGTCCAAGGGACTCTCAAGAGTCTTCTCCAGTACCACCTTTCAAAAGCATCAGTTCCTCAGTGCTCAATCTTCTTTATGGTCTAACAACTGTACATGAGTAGTGGAAAAACCATAGCTTTGACTATACAGACCTTTGTTGTCAAAGTGATGTCTCTGCTTTTTAATATGCTGTCTAGGTTTGTCATAACTTTCATTCCAAAAAGTAAGTGTTTTTGATTTCATGGCTGTAGTCACTGTCCGCAGTGATTTTGGAGCCCAAGAAAATAAAGTCTGGCAATGTTTCCATTTTTCCCCATTATTTGCCATGAAGTGATGAGACCTGATGCAATAATCTTCATTTTTTTAATGCTGTTTCAAGTTAGCTTTTTCACTCTTCTCTTTCACCCTCATCAAGAGACTCTAGTTCCTCTTCACTTTCTGCCATTAGAGTGGTATCATTTGCATATTTGAGGCTGTAATATTTCTTTCAGCATTCTTGACTCCAGCTTGTGATTCATTCAGCCTGGCATTTTGCATGATATAACCTGCATAGAAGTAAAATAAGCAGGGTGACAATGTACAGTGTTGTCATACTCCTTTCCCAATTTGGAATCACTTAGTTGTTCCGTTTCTAGTTCTGTTGTTTCTTGACCCACATATAGGTTTCTCAGGAGATAGGTAAAGTGGTCGGAACTCTCATCTCTTTCAAAGAATTTTCTACAGTTTGTTGCAATCCACACAGTCAAAGGTTGGAGAAGGCACTGGCAACCCATTCCAGTACTCTTGCCTGGAAAATCCTATGGATGGAGGAGACTGGTAGGCTGCAGTCCATGGGGTCTCGAAGAGTCGGACACGACTGAGCGACTTCACTTTCACTTTTCACTTTCATGAATTGGAGAAGGAAATGGCAACCATTCCAGTGTTGTTGCCTGGAGAATCCCAGGGATAGGGGAGCCTGGTGGGCTGCCGTCTATGGGTTTGCACAGAGTCTGACACGACTACAGTGTCTTAGCAGCAGCAGCAGCACACAGTCAAAGACTTTATCATAGTCAATGAATCAGCAGTAGTTGTTTTTCTGAAAATTCCTGGTATTATCCATGATCCAACAAATGTTGGAAATTTGATTTCTGATTCCTTTGCCTCTTTGAAACCCAGGTTGTACATCTGGAAGTTCTTAATTCATGTACTGCTGAAGTCTAGCTCAAAGAATTTTGAGCATAATCTTGCCAGCATGTGGAATGAGGGCAATTGTATTGTAGTGTGAACATTCTTTTTCATTGCCCTTCTTTTGGATTAGAATGAAAACTGATATTTTCCAGTCCTGTGGCCACTGTTGAGTTTTCCATATTTGCTGACATTTTGAATATAGCACTTTAACAGCATCATCTTTTAAGATTTTAAAGAGCTCTACTGGAATTCTGTCACCGCTAGTTTTGTTTGTAAAAATACTTCCTAAGGCCCACTTCTCATTCCAGATGTCCGGTGAGTGACCACAACATTGTAATTATCTGGGCTATTAAGACCTTTCTTGTATAGTTATTCTGTGTATTCTTGCCACCTCTTCTTAATCTCTTCTGCTTCTGTTAAATCCTTACCATTTGTGTTCTTTATCATGCCCATTCTTTCATGAAATGTTCCCTTGGTATCTCTACTTTTCTTGAAGAGATCTCTAGTCTTTCCCATTTTATTGTTTCCCTCTATTCTTTGCATTGTTAATTTAAGAAGGCCTTCTTGTCTCTCCTTACTATTCTCTGCAACTCTGCATTAAGTTGACTATATGTTTCCTTTTCTCCCTTGCCTTTTATTTCTCTTTCTTCCTCAGCTATTTGTAAAGCCTCCTCAGACAACCCTTTGCCTTCTTACATTTCTTTTTCTTTGGGATGGTTTTGGCTGTTCTCTTCTGTACAGTGTTAAAACCTTGTCCATAATTTTTCAAGCTCTCCCTCTATCAGATTTAATCACTTGCATCTATTTGTCGGTCCACTGTATACTCATAGGGATTTGATTTAGGTCATACCTGAATAATATAGTGGCTTTCCTTAATTTCTTTAGTTTAAGCCTGAATTTTGTAATAAGAAGCTGATGATCTGAGTCTCAGTCACTTCTAGGTCTTATTTTCACTGACTGTATAGAGCTTCTTCATCTTTGGCTGCAAAGAACATAAGCAATCTGATTTTGATAATTGACTGTCTAGTGTTGTCCATGTGTAGATTTGTCCCTTGGGTTGTTGGAAAAGGGTGTTTGCTAGGACCTAAATGCTCTATATAGAAATGTCTAAGAAAATCCATATACATAGAATCACACAGAGATATAAAACTCTGACTCACTGCATTCATTATCATATCATTCTAATTAATATATTCAGAACAAACAAAGAAATAATAAAAATTATGTAAATGTAATAGGAGAGACAAAATGTAACAAGCTTAAAATAGTTATTAAGCTTAGGGTATAAACACTGTCAAATTGTATTTCCCATACATAAACACTTATTGTGGAAAGAGTTATGAACTGATTTAAGTTCAGTTTTTGCTTTAAAAAATATTTTCATTCTTGATACAACTGCTAAAATTTTTTTTAATCTTAGAACAATCTTCATCTGGCTCATATTATATTCATATGATCAAAAAGTGTTTTTTAATGAACACTAAAACATTTTGTTAGCTCTGAATCTATTGGGAGAACAGTGGACTTTTGCCAGTCCATACATATTCTTAGCAAAAGATAAGAAACTTTGGCCAAATGTTTTATTTTAATCCTCCTTCACAGCAGTGAATATAATTTTGTCTACATAAGGTAAGGGTTTCCAAATATATTGTATTAGTTTTCTCCAAAACCATTTTCATCCAATTTTTTTTGTTTGTTTTTTTACAGTCTATAAATGAACTGGACATGTTTCTCCTCTTTCGAGAGACACTGATTATTTTATTAGATATGACTAACCAAATGCCAGCTCTGGTAATTGCTATAAAGAGAAGAGAATTTGTCCCCGTGAATAGAATTCCTTGAGAGCAAGAGCCATGCTTTCTCCCCGCACCCCCTCCCCATTGTTTGTTAGTCATGCTCACTTTCTGAAATATATTTACAGCAACATCACCATGACTAACATCAACAGTGACATAAGCTTCCTGGTTGCTGCACTTTTGTATTTAAATTCTCATTTTATTTGGCCTTTTTTGAAAACATCCTTGTTCTTAAAACTTTATTCACTTCTATTCCCTCCTAATTTCCCTTCTTTTATTAAATAGCACCATTTTCAAGCTCTGCTCCTTCTACAAGAAACTTAGAGTTCTCCCTACTCTAAGATCTTTTTGAGGTTCTCCATCCATTTCTGAGAGGAAACATTATTTGTGAATATATTAAATTTACAAATTTGTTCATTAAATTATCAATGTATTTTGCCCCTCCATTTTTATTATTTAATTTCCAAATTTTATCCAAAGATATGAAAGTGTGCTGTGCTGTGCTTAGCCATTCTGTCATATCCAACTCTTTGTGACCCCATGGACTGCAGCCCTCCAGACTCCTCTATCCATGGGGAATTCTCCAGGCAAGAATACTGGAGTGGATTACCATGCCCTCCTCCAGGGTATCTTCCCAACCCAAGGATCTAACCCAGGTCTCCCGCATTGAAGGCAAATTCTTTACCAGGGAAAGCTACCAGGGAAGTCCTATAAAAGTGTAAGCAATAATAAAACTATAATGAAAATACATAAATTAGTGGAATGACCATACTTATAATATGCTTAAATGCTACATGATATTTTCAGCGTGTTATTCTGAATTTATGTCTATGATTGTTCATATACCACACATCTTTACTTAGGAATATTTGATCTGCTGGTTTGTGTTTATTCCTGAGTTGTCAAATATTTGTCAATCATGCTGCGATATCAATAACAATAAATAACAGTTTTCTCCCAGTATGAACTAAACAATATACCACTAATAGAATTACTGATGCAAACACCAGATGTTTGAGCTAACCTATACAGTAATATGCATAGGAAATTAACATATTTCATCAAGTTTTTAAAATCCTGAAAATCTCATAAGAAGCCTGTAAAAGATTAATTGTAAAAGATGTGGATCAAGTTTTGCTGATGCCTTGGTAAGACTTCTGGCTAGCTTCTAAAGAAAAACCCACAGGGTAGCAGTTCCTATGTGGATTTACTGTAGTTCAACCTCAGGGCATGCAGTTTGAAGGCTAAAAAACCTGATTTGTCATCACTCCAGAGAGGAATCTTTCTTTGCTGAAGGGCAGATTTACTAACTTGTCTGCAGAGAGACTAAAATGCAAATATTAGAGTATCAGTATATTAATTTACATTGAAAATTATAACTTCCAAATAAGGGGTGGATTCTAAAGTTCTCTAGCTAGCGAATTCCCTCCCCATATATAACATAGATAGCAGACAAAAAGTTAATTGGCAGGTTGCTTATCAAGCTTACCCCAAAAATAGAAGGATTAGTTTTCATTTTAATATTTAATACCACCAGCTAAGGATAATCTCTTACATTAATTTCTAGGATAGAGACTGGCCTCCTGATAAAAGTAAACCAATTTTTACATTTGAACCAACATGTATCTTCCATGGTTAATAATTAGAAGCTTCTTAGTGTCCCAATCTCCTTTCTCTGCAGTTTCATTTATTTGTTCACCAGTCTACTACCTCTTTTTCTTTTTAGGAAGGCCTGAGAGACATGAAAATTCTCAGGGTAATTTTTTTTGCATTGTCCTGATTAAGATTATTTATATATTGATTTAATTATTTAGTTCTAAGGTAATGATTTGACTTGTTTTAAGATTCTTGGGATCTCATTGGTTTTCAAGCTATTTTTGAATAAATGTAAACTCATGATTCTATCTGGAGAAAGCAATGGCACCCCACTCCAGTACTCTTGCCTGGAAAATCCCACAGACGGAGGAGCCTGGAAGGCTGCAGTCCGTGGGGTCACTGAGGGTCGGACATAACTGAGCGACTTCACTTTCACTTTTCACTTTATGCATTGGAGAAGGAAATGGCAACCCACTCCAGTGTTCTTGCCTGGAGAATCCCAGGGACGGGGGAGCCTGGTGGGCTTCCGTCTATGGGATTGCACAGAGTCGGACACGACTGAAGCGACTTAGCAGCAGCAGCAGCATGATTCTACCTCACTCCCAAGCTTTTAAGAATCCCAAATCACTATAACTTCAGAACCACTTTTCTTTCTGAGTTTCTTGTCATATATTTTCCAATTCAACTATCATGTCTCTATGGCTTTTTGACAAATTATTCAAATTTAAAATAATGAAAATCAAACTGCTTTTTTCTAAAGAATAGTGTTTCTTTTTTATTATTCCTTAAATATTAGCATACATCTCTTTCTCTTTCCTCATTTAATTGAAAGGTATATTAAGATTTTCATTAACTACCATGCTTGTGCCAATGTGTTGTTTCTACTATAGATTTTGTCTTTAATATCATCCACTCTATGATATATCTACAGAAATACTAAGAAGTTAAGGGACTTGCCCAAGAAAACACACAATGTACATTGTACAATAAAATTTTACATTCATTTTTTCTGACTCTAAAGATGTTAATCATACTTTTATGTTACAATTCTTCACAATAGCATCATTACCTAACCAACTACCCAAACTGCCTTCATTTAAAATGACTAATTGCCCTTTTCTCTCAGTCTCTTGATCTTTTAAGTCTCAAGTTCTTTTTATATTTCTTCTTAACCATTGACTTGCCTATTCCCTTCACCATTGCCTTATTACACTTTTCATCATTTTCTACTTAGACCCTAATGCCATTACCCTATCTATGTCATTTTCTATAGTCTGAGGTTCAGATGGCTTCTGTTATATCTCACTCATATTGTCATATTCTTGTGTAAGTCCTCAAAGGCTTCATGTTGCCCTGTTGATTAGGTATTTATGATGGCATATATTTCCCCTCATCCTCTCTTATCTGTGTTATTGTTGCTATTCTTTTACCCAGTATTTCACTTCCTACTCTCTCCTTCTCTTTAACCAATCCAAACTTCGAAAATTCACTTCTCTCCCATCATAACCTTCTCCTCTTTTGCAAAAAGGCAATTATTAATAACCAAAAAGATATTGAATGAGTACCTACAATTTGCCATGCACTATGCAAAGATAAATTATTAAATTTTATTTGCAAATAGGCCTATGAGTTTATATGATTACTGTTCTCAGTTTACATATTAAGAAATTATGACTCAAAGTGAATAACTTGCCTGATGTCTCATACCCAGTAATTTATACAATATACAGTTTAACCCAGGCTTGCCAGGTGGTGCTAATGGTAAAGAACCTACCTGCCAATGCAGATAGACATAAGAGATGCAGGTTTGATCCTGGGTTGGGAAGATCCCCTGGAGGAGGGCACAGCAACCCACCCCAGTATTCTTGCCTGAGAGTCCCATGGACAGAGGAGCCTAACAGGTTGTGGTCCATGGGGTAGCAAAGAGTTGGACATGACCGAATGACTTAGCATGCACACACACAGTTTCACCTAGGCATAAGAATTCATACTTTCAATCACTGCAGAAAATAAAATGTACTCATCATTAAGATAGATTATAAGAATTAAGCATTGGACTTTTCAAATTGTAATTAAAAATTCAGACAAATTGAAGCATGTTCAAAATAAAAAGAATACATGTATGAATTATTTATAAAAAATACTATGGATAATAAAAATATACAACTCAAATCAACATAAGATTTATAAAATGAACTTAATTTATAGTGTATGGTTCCACTGAAGAGAACTCTATATCATAAAGAAAAGAATGCTTAATATGATTAAGAATGGCAAATAAGTTACTAGAATCATAAAAGACATACAACTGCTTGCAACTTTAAATTTCAGCTCAATTTTCACTCATAGACTTTATTAAAAAAATGTGAAAATGCATTGTTAAGATAAATAGCCTTTAGAAATCAAGAGGACATATAAAATAAATTAAAAAATAATTTTCACAATGTCTAAGTGAAACTTTATACTAGTATTTATGACTAAATAAAGCCTTAAGTATTTTTTCCTAAGACATTATGGTATACATGTTCATACATTACAGAACATTTGCAAATTAGTGCTGTCCCACTATACCAAGACCTAGGAGAAATTTAGGGCTGAGATTCACAATCCATTTGCCATTCACCTAGTCACACAGATTACTGCTGTGTATCTCTTTACAGTTTGAGTATGCATTAGAGACCAAATCCTATTCATCATAATTTATTTTAAATATCCATTGTGAACCTTGTTTTTTTCTTTTAACAGAGTTGATGGGGAAAAAAAAAAAACAATGAAAGAGCTGAAAAATTAGATACTTCTCACACCTGTAGTTGTGTTCATTTGCTGCTTCAGGAGGTATTTCCAGGTAACATGGAGGTCAGCTCAGCACCTAGGAGGCATATGACCAATGCTGGTTTTGAAATTCTGCTACCCCTGCTTTGATGAAACAATATGAAATTTGAACATAAAAGGCACATCACAGTAACCTATATAATCAATTTATAGACAAAATCAGAGATACAGAGTTGACTAAAAGAGACAGAATAGCTCCCATTCATTTAGTTGGTAATAGGATATAAGAAAAAAAAATTGATTAGAAACATTTTGTCAGTGCTTGTCCACCTCATTTTCAAAGATTGTATCTTTCTGTCTACAAAAGTAGTAGTTATAACGACTGCCTTAGCCTTCAATTTTGTCATGATGCCTTGAAAAATTCTAAAATAAGAAACATAGGTAGTTATAGGTATATTCTGGGACTGGGGCTTCCTTGGTGGTTCAGCAGTAAAGAATCTGTTGCAATTGAGGAGCCGCAGGAGACGCTGGTTCAGACCCTAGTTTGGAAAGATACCCTGGAGAAGGAAATGGCTACCCACTCCAATATTCTTGCCTAGAGAATCCCATGCACTGAAGAGCGTGGCGAGTCACAGTCCAGGGGGTCACAAAAAGTCAGACACCTTTGAAGCAACTTAGCATGTGTGTGCACGCACACACACACACACACACACACACCATATTCTCTGGGACTAGGGCAATCACAACTGTATCCCACCTATCTGTTTCTGCAGATAGACTGTCATTGGTGATGAAATTTCTACACTAGTCAATTGGAGAGGTGTTTGAAAATACTTTAAATACTGGCTCACATAACATGAAGAAGGTAAATAATGCTGTTGAATTTATTGTTTGATTATTCCTGAAGCTTATATTCCCAATGCTGTAAAAATTTGGAAGTGAGGACTGGTGGAGAAACTGGCCCTTTGCCCTAATTTACTTACTTTCCTAGGAACAACACCTTGATACCTAGGCCTGAAAAGTGTTTCATCATGTGCATTGTCTTCTTTCCCACTTGCCTTTTTCTCTACTTGTGTCCCATCACTTTTTCTTCTATAGCTTTCCCTCTTTGTCCCACGCATTCCCTTTCCAAAGTTCTGCTAACTCCTCCCATTTAAATAATCACATCTCAGTTTCCTTCAGGCCCTTTCTACCTCTTACAAATGTTTCAACCTCTTGAATCTGCTGCCTTCAGTTTGATGCCATAAAGGTGGTATCTCCATTCAGCATATGGGTTTTCTTGGATGCAGGAAGATAAGCTTTGTCCACCAGAGAAGTGAGGGGCAGGGCCTGTCATGATGGGAAGGCCAAGGTTTCTTCCTCAGGGGTGTGGTTGAATTTATTTCATAGTAACTACAATTTTAAAACCAACCTCATTCTCCAAGGATTGATTTCTCTCTTCCGGCACCTTTATTATTGATCTAGGTGATAAACTTCTCCTGTTAACATAATGCTGATTCCACTGATGACAAAACAGTAACCCTGACTTCATTTCATAAAAAGAGCATATCTCTCTTTCTTTGTCTGAATTACACTACAAAACCTCCTCCATGGGAACAAATGGTGTTATGCAAAAAAAAAAAAAAAGGTTTCTTCCAATAACTAAATTCTCTTTAACCAGAGTATAAGACAGAAGAAAAGGTAGGAATTGAACTGTGACTATCAACCAGAGCTCTAGCATGAAGCTACTTACATATTTAGGGCTTCCCACAGCACAACAAATGAGTCTTGAGAGAAAACCTTCCAAGAAACACTGGTCACAAAACAAATGCTTCATGAAAAGCAGATGGGAGTGATATGGCCTTAGTTGACCTAGCTTGGAAAAGTATACAACATCACTTCCACTTTAAGTTGATAAGACCAATCCAGATGCATGTGATGAGAATGAGGCTCCAAATCCTGATGGGGACATACAAAGTTACCTTGCAGAAGAGAAGGTGGAATGGGAGGTATAATCTAGTTATTTTCGGAAATGCAATCTGGGACACAAGTCATACCTGCTGGGATCTGCCCAAATTCCTGACCCACAGAATCCATGAAAATAATACAAGTTACTGTTTTTCAGCACTAAGTTTTGGATAGTCTGCTGTTTAGCAATAGATGACCAGAACAGTAACTTATGAGACAGTCACTGCTGTAGCATTTACTACTGGTTCAGGGAGCACACAACAGCTGACCAATATAGACCAACTGAAGTGCTCACAGCTTGGAGTCCATAAAATGAGATTCATGATGCTCTAATTTTGGAAAATGAAATGCAGACTTTATTTGAATGCCACAGAGGACACTATCATGGGGACAAACAGATGGTTCCAAATGATTTAGAGCTTCCTTTATTCCAGGTTTTAATATATATGCATTGACCTTTTAGTTTTGCCATTCTCTATGACTGACACTTGGAGAAGGCAATGGCACCCCACTCCAGTACTCTTGCCTGGAAAATCCCATGGGCGGAGGAGCCTGGTAGGCTGCAGTCCATGGGGTCTCGAAGAGTCAGACTCGACTGAGCGACTTCACTTTCACTTTTCACTTTCATGCATTGGAGAAGGAAATGGCAGTCCACTCCAGTGTTCTTGCCTGGAGAATCCCAGGGACAGAGGAGCCTGGTGGGCTGCTGTCTATGGGGTCGCACAGAGTCGGACACGACTGAATCGACTTAGCAGCAGGAGCAGCATGACTGATACTTACCTCAGTACCTTCTGAAGAAAGATATAACAAGGAAGACTTCTAGGCACTATGATTCTGACCTTTACCTTGGATTAAACTTTTGTTTTCTCTTGTGTTGTTGGAGAGGGTGTTTGCTATGACCAGTGCGTTCTCTTGGCAAAACCCTATTATACACCTTTACCCTGCTTCATTCTGTACTCCAAGGGCAAATTTGCCTGTTACTCCAGGTATTTCTTGATTCCCTACTTTTGCATTCCAGTCCCCTATAATGAAAAGGACGTCTTTTTTGGGTGCTAGTTCTAGAAGGTCTTGTAGGTCTTTATAGAACTGTTCAACTTCAGTTTCTTCAGTATTACTGCTCAGGGCATAGACTTGGATTACTGTGATACTGAATGGTTTGCCTTGGAAGGAAACAAACAGACATCCTGTCATTTTCGAGCTTGCATCCAAGTATAGCATTTTGGACTCTTTTGTTGACTATGAGGCTACTCCATTTCTTCTAACGGATTCTTGCCCACAGCAGTAGATGTAATGGTCATCTGAGTTAAATTCACCCATTCCAGTCCATTTTAGTTCAGCAATTCCTAAAATGTTGATGTTCAATCTTGTCATCTCCTGTTTGACCACCTCCAATTTGCCTTGATGAGAGTGAAAGTGGAGAGTGAAAAGTTGGCTTAAAGCTCAATGTTCAGAAAACGAAGATCATGGCATCTCGTCCCATCACCTCATGGCAAATAGATGGGGAAACAGTGGAAACAGTGTTAGACTTTATTTTGGGGGGCTTCAAAATCACTGCAGATGGTGACTGCAGCCATGAAATTAAAAGACGCTTACTCCTTGGAAGGAAAATTATGACCAACCTAGCATATTCAAAAGCAGAGACTACTTTGTCAGCTAAGGTCTGTCTAGTCAAGGCTATGGTTTTTCCAGTAGTCATGTATGGATGTGAGAGTTGGACTGTGAAGAAGGCTGAGCACTGAAGAATTGATGGTTTTGAACTGTGGTGTTGGAGAAGACGCTTGAGAGTCCCTTGGACTGCAAGGAGATCCAACCAGTCCATTCTGAAGGAGATTAGCCCTGGGATTTCTTTGGAAGGAATGATGCTAAAGCTGAAACCAGTACTTTGTCCACCTCACGCGAAGAGTTGACTCATTGGAAAAGACTCTGATGCTGGGAGGGATTGGGGGCAGGAGGAGAAGGGGACGACAGAAGATGAGATGGCTGGATGGCATCACTGACTTGATGGACATGAGTCTGAGTGAACTCCGGGAGTTGGTGATGGACAGGGAGGCCTGGCGTGCTGCGATTCATGGGGTCACAAAGAGTCAGACACAACTGAGCGACTGAACTGAACTGAACTGAATTTGTCTTGATTCATGAACCTAACATTCCAGGTTCCTATGCTATATTGCTCTTTACAGCATCAGACTTCCATCACCAGTCACATCCACAGCTGGGTTTGGTTTTTGCTTTGGCTCCTCTCTTCTTTGTTTCTGGAGTTATTTCTCCACTTATCTCCAGTAGCATACTGGGCATTTACTGACGTGGGGAGTTCATCTTTCAGTGTCCTATCTTTTTGCATTTTCATACAGTTCATGGGGTTCTCAAGGCCAGAATACTGAAGAAGTTTGCCATTCCCTTATCCAGTGGACCACGTTTTGTCAGAACTCTCCACTGAGACCCATCCATCTTGGGTGGCCCTATATGGCATGGCTCATAGCATCGTTGAATTAGACGAGGCTGTGGTCCATGTGATCAGATTGGTTAGTTTCCTGTGATTGTGGTTTGCAGTGTGTCCGCCCTCTGATGGAGAAGGGTAAGAGGCTTATCGAAGCTTCCTGATGGGAGAGACTGATTGAGGAGCAAATTGGGTCTTGTTCTGGTGGGCAGGGCCATGTTCAGTAAATCTTTAATCCAATTTTCTGTTGATGGGTGGGGCTCTGTTTCCTCCCTGTTATTTACCTGTGGCCAAACTATGATGAAGGTAATAAAGATAATGGGGACCTCCTTCAAAAGGTCCCATGCATGCACTGCTACACTCAGTGCCCCCAGCCCTGCAGCAGACCACTGCCAACCCATGCCTCCTCTGGAGACTCCTAGGCACTTATGGGCAAGTCTCTTGTGGGGTCACTGCTTCTTTCTCCTGGGTCCTGGTGCACACAATTTCTGTTTGTGCCCAAGAGTTTCTTTCCCAGTCCTGTGTAAGTTCTGATGGCTCTATGGTGGGGTTAATGGCAACCTCCTCCAAGAGGGCTTATGCCATACAGAGGTCTCTGCACCCAGAGCCCCTGCCCCTGCAGCAGTCCACTGCTGACCTATACCTCCACAGGAGACACTCAAACACAGTTCTGTCTCAGTCTCTGTGGGGTCTCTTGGTCCTGGTGCACATAAGGTTTGTTTGAGCCCTCTGAGCATTGCTGGTGGGTGTGGAGTTTGATTCTAAACGTGAATTCACCCCTCCTACCTTGTTGCTGGGGCTTCTCCTTTGTTCTTGGACACGGGGTTTATCTCACCACAGTCGCTCGAGCTCAGTGCAATTCCAATAATACAAGAGAAGACTCTACACATGGACATCACCAGATGGTCAATACCAAAATCGGATTGATTATATTCTCTGCAGCCAAAGATGGATAAGTTCTATACAGTTAGCAAAAACAAGACTGAGAGCTGACTGTGGCATAGACCATGAACTACTTATTGCCAAATTCAGACTTAAATTGAAGAAAGTAGGGAAAACCACTAGACCATTCGGGTATGACCTAAATCAAATCCCTTATGATTATACAGTGGAAGTGGCAAATAGATTAAAGGGATTAGATCTGATAGTGAGAGTGCCAGAAGAACTATGACAGAGGGTTGTGACATTGCACAGGAGGCAGTGATCAAAATCATCGCCAAGGAAAAGAAATGCAAAAAGGCAAAATGGTTGTTTGATGAAGACTTACAAATATCTGTGAATAGAAAAAAAGAGAAAGGCAAAGGATAAAATGAAAGATATATCCATTTGAATGCAGAGTTCTGAAGAATAGCAAAGAAACAAGAAAGCCTTCCTCAGTGATCAATGTAAAGAAATAGAGGAAAACAACAGAATGGGAAAGTCTAGAGATCTCTTCAAGAAAATTAGAAATAGCAATGGAATATTTCATACAAAGATGGTGACAATAAATGACAGAAATGATATGGACCTTACAGAAGCAGAAGATATTAAGAAGAAGAGGCAAGAATACACAGAAGAACTGTACAAAAAAGATCTTCACAACCCAGGTAATCACAGTGGTGTGATCACCGACCTAGAGCCAGATATACTGGAATGTGAAGTCAAGTGGGCCTTAGGAAGCTTCACTATGAACAAAGCTAGTGGAGGTGATGGAATCTCAGTTGAGCTCTCTCAAATCCTGAAAGATGATGCTGTGAAAGTGTTGCACTCAATATGCCAGCAAATTTGGAAATCTCAGCAGTGGCCACTGGACTGGAAAAAGTTAGTTCTCATTATCATCCCAAGAAAGGCAATTCCAAAGAATGTTCACACTATACCACAATCACTGTCTACTCACACACTAGTAAAGCAATGCTCAAAATTCTCCAAGCCAGGCTTCAACAGTACATGAACCATGAACTTCCAAATGTTCAAGCTGGTTTTAGAAAAGGCAGAGGAACCAGAGATCAAATTGCCAACATCCATTGGATCACCAAAAAAGCAAGAGAGTTCCAGAAAAACTACTGCTTTATTGACTATCCAAAGCCTTTGATTGTGTGGATCACAACAAATTGTGGAAAATTCTTCAAGAGATGGGAATACCAGACCAGCAGACATGCCTCCTGAGAAATATGTATGCAGGTCAAGAAGCAGCAGTTTGAACTGGACATGGAACAACAGACTGGTTCCAAATCAGGAAAGAAGTACATCAAGGCTGTATACTCTTACCCTGTTTAATTAAGTTATATGCAGAGTACATCATGAGAAACGCTGGGCTGGATGAAGCACAAGCCGGAATCAAGATTGCCAGGAGAAAGAACAATAACCTCAGATTTGCAGATGACACCACCCTTTTGGCAGAAAGCAAAGTGGAACTAAAAAGACCCTTGATGAAAGTGAAAGAGGAGTGTGAAAAAGTTGGCTTAAAGTTCAACCTTCAGAAAACGAAGATCATGGCATCTGGTCCCATCACTTCATGGCAAAGAGATGGGGAAACAGTGGAAATAGTGACGGACTTTATTTTTTGGGCTCCAAAATCACTGCACGTGGTGACTGCAGCCATGAAATTAAAAGACACTTACTCCTTAGAAGAAAAGTTATGATCAATCTAGATAGCATATGAAAAAGCAGAGACATTATTTTACAAACAATCGTCCATCTAGTCAAAGCTATGGTTTTTCCAGTAGTCATGTATGGGTGTGAGAGTTTGACTATAAGAAAGCTAAGCACTGAAGAACTGAAGCTTTTGAACTGTGGTGTTGGAGAAGACTCTTGGGAGTCCCTTGCACTACAAGGAGATAAAACCCATCAATCCTCAAGGAAATCAGACCTGAATATTCATTGGAAGGACTGATGCTGAAGCTGAAGCTCCAATACTTTGGCCACCTGATATGAAGAACTGAGTCATTTGAAAAGATCCTGATGCTTGGAAAGATTGAAGGCAGGAGGAAAAGGAGATGACAGAGGATGAGATGGTTGCATGGCATCATCAACTCAATGGACATGAGTTTGAGTAAACTCTGGGGGTTGGTGTTGTACAGGGAGGTCTGGGGTGCTTCATTCCTTGGGGTCACAAAGAGTCTGACACAGCTAAGCAACTGAACTGAACTGAACAATTTTGTTTAATTTTTTTCACTGATATATTTATTTTTTAATTATCAAAATATTTTTAGAAAATATTATAGCATTAGTTCCTACTTGCTTTTTTTCTCTTGTTTTATCAATATGAGAAGAGCACATTTTTAAAAAACATGTATTCAAAAGTATATCCCAACTTTAATTTCTTTACAGTCTAGCTGACCACTCCCTGCTACAGAAATAACTGAACCTCTTCCCCTAAAATTCACTGAGAAGGCAGCTAATTATAACTTGATGTCACATGTAGCCATACTATACCAAAGGAAAATAAATATGCCTGTTCATGTGTATACACTCACACAGGCACTCACATATACTCATATATAGGAAAGTGATTATTGTGTTATATATATAAATACATATGTGCATCAATAGATTAATATAATGTACATACATATACTAGTAAACACACACACACACACACACACACACACACACACACACACACACATATATATATATATATATATGACTTAAGCTTGAACTTATTTTCCTTATTCTAAATTTAGGTTTCTGATTCATTCCTATCAACTTGTAAGCTTTTCTACTTAGGTTCTGTCTTTGAAAAATTGATCCATTCTCTGTGCACTTATTAAATCAAGATCGTGGTCATAAAATATTTTGAACTGTGAGGAGAAGTTTCAACTTAATTAAGATAAGTTTCAACTCAAGAGGATTCTATGTAATCACCTTTAAATTCTTATTATGACTTCCCGATATCTCAGTGCATCTCTTTCTACTGTGAATGTTTATTATCTAAATAGTTGCAAGGAATATGAAAGAAAGATGGGAAAGTTACTTTTCAGCTTGGCAATGTGCATTGTTTTACCTTCTACAAATCAAGACTACAGATACATGTAGTCTAAATTTTTACTATCACTCAAAATATCTATCATATATCATATACTTCTGTCTATAAATGTATGTAGATGGTGTAGATGTGTATATAGAAATTTGTATATAATAGATTATAATACAGCAATTACTGGTTTCAGAACAAATATATGCTAGTTGAAATAAATTTCTATGATAAATTTAAAAGTAAATATATAATTATATATAATCTATATAAAATTGCCTACATAAATTTTTTCTGAAAACAGCTTTATGTTTCAGAATGGAAAATGTTGTGACTATTGTTTGATGCTAATATAGAAATGCCTCAGTATTTTTAATGGCTATAAATGTAGACAGGATATCTTTTTTGGGTGTTAGTTCTAAAAGGTCTTGTAGGTCTTCATAAAACCGTTCAACTTCAGCTTCTTCAGCATTACTGGTTGGGGCATAGACTTGGATTACTGTGATATTGAATGGTTTGCCTTGGAAACGAACAGAGATCATTCTGTCATTTTTGAGATTGCATCCAAGTACTGCATTTCAGACTCTTTTGTTGACCATGATGGCTACTCCATTTCTTCTGAGGGATTCCTGCCCACAGTAGTAGATATAATGGTCATCTGAGTTAAATTCACACATTCCAGTCCATTTCAGTTCACTGATTCCTAGAATGTCGACATTCACTCTTGCCGTCTCTTGTTTGAACACTTCCAATTTGCCTTGATTCATGGACCTGACATTCCAGGTTCCTATGCAATATTGCTCTTTACAGCATCAGACCTTGCTTCTATCACCAGTCACATCCACAGCTGGGTATTGTTTTTGCTTTGGCTCCATCCCTTCATTCTTTCTGGAGTTATTTCTCCACTGATCTCCAGTAGCATATTGGGCACCTACTGACCTGGGTAGTTCCTCTTTCAGTATCCTACCATTTTGCCTTTTCATACTGTTCATGGGGTTCTCAAGGCAAGAATACTGAAGTGGTTTGCCATTCCCTTCTCCAGTGGACCACATTCTGTCACATCTCTCCACCATGACCCTCCCATATTGGGTTGCCCCACGGGCATGGCTTAGGTTCATTGAGTTAGACAAGGCTGTGGTCCTAGTGTGATTACATTGACTAGTTTTCTGTGAGTATGGTTTCAGTATGTCTGCCCTCTGATGCCCTCTTGCAACACCTACCATCTTACTTGGGTTTCTCTTACTCTTTTTTTACCCAAAAAAGATGTCCTTTTCATTATAGGGGACTGGAATGCAAAAGTAGGAAGTCAAGAAACACCTGGAGTAACAGGTAAATTTGGCCTTGGAAAAGGAATGAAGCAGGGCAAAACTAATAGAGTTTTGCCAAAAAAATGCACTGATCATAACAAACACCCTCTTCCAACAACACAAGAGAAGACTCTACACATGGACATCACCAGATTGTCAACACTGAAATCAGATTGATTATATTCTTTGCAGCCAAAGATGGAGAAGCTCTATACAGTCAGCAAAAACAAGACCGGGAGCTGACTGTGGCTCAGATCATGAACTCCTTATTGCCAAATTCAGACTTAAATTGAAGAAAGTAGGGAAAATCACTGGACCATTCAGGTATGACCTAAATCAAATCCCTTATGATTATACAGTGGAAGTGAGAAATAGATTTAACGGACTAGATCTGAAAGATAGAGTGTCTGATGAACTATGGAATGAGGTTCGTGACATTGTACAGGAGACAGGTATCAAGACCATCCCCGTGGAAAAGAAATGCAAAAAAGCAAAATGGCTGTCTGCAGAGGGCTTACAAATAGCTGTGAAAAAAAGAGAAGTGAAAGCAAAGGAGCAAAGGAAAGATATAAGCACCTGAATGCAGAGTTCCATAGAATTGCAAGAAGAGATAAGAAAGCCTTCTTCAATGGTCAATGCAAAGAAATAGAAGAAAACAACAGAATGGGAAAGACTAGAGATCTCTTCAAGAAAATTAGAGATACCAAGGGAACATTTCATGCAAAGATGGGCTCAATAAAGGACAGAAATGGTATGGACCTAACAGAAGCAGAAGATATTAAGAAGAGGTGGCAAGAATACACAGAAGAAGTTTACAAAAAAGATCCTCACGACCCAGATAATCACGATGGTGTGATCACTGACCTAGAGCCAGACATCCTGGAATGTAAAGTCAAGTGGGCCTTAGAAAGCACCACTACGAACAAAGCTAGTGGAGGTGATGGAATTCCAGTTGAGCTATTCCAAATCCTGAAAGATGATGCTGTGAAAGTGCTGCACTCAATATGCCAGCACATTTGGAAAACTCAGCAGTGGCCACAGGACTGGAAAAGGTCAGTTTTCATTCCAATCCCAAAGAAAGGCAATGCCAAAGAATGCTCAAACTACAGCACAATTGCACTCATCTCACATGCTTGTAAAGTAATGCTCAAAATTCTCCAAGCCAGGGTTCAACAATATGTGAACCATGAACTTCCAGATGTTCAAGCTGATTTTAGAAAAGGCAGAGGAACCAAAGATCAAATTGCCAACATCCACTGGATCATGGAAAAAGCAAGAGAGTTCCAGAAAAACATCTATTTCTGCTTTATTGACTATGTAAAAGCCTTTGACTGTGGAAAATTCTGAAAGAGATGGGAATACCAGACCACCTGATCTGCCTTTTGAGAAACCTATATGCAGGTTAGGAAGAAACAGTTAGAACTGGACAGGGAACAACAGACTGGTTCCAAATAGGAAAAGGAGTATGTCAAGGCTGTATATTGTCACCCTGCTTATTTAACTTATATGCAGAGTACATCATGAGAAATGCTGGACTGGAAGAAGCACAAGCTGGAATCAAGATTGCCGGGAGAAATATCAATAACCTCAGATTTGCAGATGACACCACCCTTATGGCAGAAAGTGAAGAGGAACTCAAAAGCCTCTTGATGAAAGTGAAAGTGGAGAGTGAAAAAGTAGGCTTAAAGCTCAACATTCAGAAAATGAAGATCATGGCATCTGGTCCCATCACTTCATGGGAAATAGATGGGGAAACAGTGGAAACAGTGTCAGACTTTATTTTTCTGGGCTCCAAAATCACTACAGATGGTGACTGCAGCCATGAAATTAAAAGACGCTTATTCCTTGGAAGGAAAGTTATGACCATCCTAAATAGCATATTCAAAAGCAGAGGCATTACTTTGCCAGTAAAGGTCCGTCTAGTCAAGGCTTTGGTTTTTCCTGTGGTCATGTGTGGATGTGAGAGTTGGACTGTGAAGAAGGCTGAGCACTGAAGAATTGATGCTTTTGATCTGTGGTGTTGGAGAAGACTCTTGAGAGTCCCTTGTACTGCAAGGAGATCCAACCAGTCCATTCTGAAGGAGATCAGCCCTGGGATTTCTTTGGAAGGAATGATACTGAAGCTGAAACTCCAGTACTTTGGCCACCTCATGCGAAGAGTTGATCATTGGAAAAGACTCTGATGCTGGGAGGGATTGGGGGCTGGAGAAGGGGACGACAGAAGATGAGATGGCTGGATGGCATCACTGACTCAATGGACATGAGTTGGGTGAATTCCTGGAGTTGGTGATGGACAGGGAGGCCTAGCGTGTGCAATTCATGGGGTCGCAAAGAATTGGACGTGACTGAGTAACTGAACTGAACTGAATGTAGACAGAATTCATTATCTATTTTTAATTTCCTTTATGAATGTTACATTAGGAAAATTATTTATTGTCTGTAATTTTAAGTTTCCTTATCTATAAAATAAAGTTAATAATATTTCTGAAGATGAAATGAAGGAATTAATGTAAAGCTACTAGAATTTAGAAAATCAGTTTGTATATTTCTTGGAATACTTTCTGGTACATAGTGAACATTCAGTACTATTAAGTTTGGTTATTAGTAGTATCATCCATATAGAATTTTTGAGTGAAATTTATACAAAATTTAAAGTAGCTTGATATATACAGTCAAATTTCCATCTAACTCTTACTCTCATCAGTCATGTGCAAACAGGAAATATAAATGCAATATACCTTAAGATATTTTAAAGTCATTTCCAAATAATTTTAGCTTTATTTTTTTCATATCTTATATGCACAAAGGGGGATTTTTAAATGATTTAAGTAAAATGCCATACATTTTTGTTTGATATTTAAATAATTTAATGTTGCCATCTCATGTATTTGCAAGGAAATTATTCCTTTTGTTGAATGACAGAAAATTGCTTCATTACAATTGATTGTGCTATATGCTTTTCAGCATTTACTTGGACAAATCCCTCTCTGGCTGTTAGTGATTACAGGTTCATAACAAGACCCTATTTTAAACTTCAACCCACTCCAGTATTCTTGCTGGGAGAATCCCAGGAACGGCAGAGCCTGGTGGGCTGCCGTCTATGGGGTCGCACAGAGTCGGACACGACTAAAGTGACTTAGCAGCAGCAAATCAATAATAACTGTTATGTAAATCTACTGCCAGAAATGTCATGGAATCTGGCATTTCACAGGTAAAAAATGCACTAAAACTTGGAGTTATGCACTGTCAGAATTTGTTTATGCCCCAATCCTTTTGTTCCCATGGATATCTGATAATGAATAGATACTGATTTCACTAAATATTTAAACTCCAGGATGTATTTGCTACAATTACAGTAGCTATTTCCCCTACCTGCCCAGTGTTTGAAAGCAATATCCCCACCCCACAACCAAAAGGCACATTATTTGAAAAAGCTTTCAGTTTCAGGTTGGAACAGCAAAGTAATTCAATATGAGCTGATGTAAAAATAAAATAGTTTCAATTCTGTTCTTATTGCTGGACTTTTCCTGTGCTTCTTGATTTAGTGGTCATCATAAAAGTTTAAAGTGAGTTAACTGTTTTATGTCATACAGGGCAGGCTATATCTTCACTTTAAAGAGACCTCTGTAAATAAGAAAGAACTCTAAGATAGGCTTTAAAATGAGTCAAGTAGGAAAGTTTATACTCTTCCTGGCATCTTTGTGTTCTGGTGGTTGCCAGGTGCCAGAGCATCTGCTCTGGAAGTTGTTGATGTCACACAGCAGCAGGGGAAGAACACTTGATTTTCCATAATTGATTTTAGTCTGTAGAATGTGGATGTCTGCCTCTGTTTGTACAGGAAGACTTAATGGAGTTTTATAGATATTTTTAAAATGTCGACAGTCATGCTTACAGTTTTAGGCACTCTGCTTGCCAGAGGTGGAATTGTCAGGGTAAATAGGAGGCTAATAGGGAGAGACCTTGTATCATCAATGCCTGAAGGAAACTAGTCAGAAACCAAACAATTAGTGGTTACTTGTGCATGTCAGAAGCTCTAGCTAACAGACAGTCAATTATTAAATGGGTTTTGCCTCCAGGTTGCAATCAAACTGATCAAATGACATTTTTTTGCTGAGGAGTAAAATAGGGACTTGGTAGAGAACAGTATCTGCAAGTTAAACTAAAATGATCATCAGCTTGACATGAATAAATTACTTTTTTCCTTAAGAAAAAAAAATCATCAATTCAGTATGGATTAACTCCTTAAGTTTTGTCAGGAGTTTCAAAATAAATCCAATAAATATCTTATTTTCATCTTTAAATTATTTTTTAACATTAAAAATATAGACAACTGAACCGAGTTTTGACACTTGGCAGCAAGCCACTCACATTTATTCTCTTCTCCTTTGTCTCCTACACACTCCCTTGTCCTAATAATAAGTATCATTTTAATGAATTACTGATTCCTTTATTGACTAGCCTCAGAACTTGGTCAATTCTTACTGAATTAGAATCATTAATTTAGGAAGGATACATTGCAATTGAGTCCAAATCCATTATGAAATATTAATAAAGACAGTGATAATACCCCAGTCTCATTACAATCCATGAAGTCTCAATTGTGTAATAAGGTTGTATTAGTAAAAACTAGAAGAATATAGCACTTAAATACTGAGGAAATTAAGAACTATGCAAAGATATTTCAGTAATGACCAAAGTTTCACCTAATGAAGCACAAAGAGAAAAACATCTCATCTCCTAACCTTATATAATGTCGTGTGATGAGGCCATAGAACTTTTCTGATTCCCAGATAAGGATGGGGATTTGTATCTGACTTACTTAAATAGTTTACATGTTAATAAAGTTAGAAACCTTTAATGGGAGATACAATAATCCCACTCTTTCAGATACTTCTGAAATTTTTGCTATTTGAGTTATAGGAAAAATTTTATAAGGAAGAATCTCTTAGTTGATGACAAAATAAACTGAACTTAGGCAAAATTAATTTGGAAAAAATGAACAGATGGCCAAACAGTGGATTTTTTTAAAATTTTATTTTATTTTTAAACTTTACAAAATTGTATTAGTTTTGCCAAATATCAAAATGGATCCACCACAGGTATATATGTGTTCCCCAACCTGAACCCTCCTCCCTCCTCCCTCCCCATACCATCCCTCTGGGTCATCCCAGTGCGCTAGCCCCAAGCATCCAGTATCGTGCATTGAACCTGGACTGGCAACTCATTTCATACATGATATTTCACATGTTTCAATGCCATTCTCCCAAATCTTCCCACCCTCTCCTTCTCCCACAGAGTCCATAAGACTGTTCTATACATCAGTGTCTCTTTTGCTGTCTCGTACACAGGCCTTTTTAATTGATGGCAAATGTCACAGAAAGCTATTCACTATTTTCTTATCAGAACCACAAAGTGGAAAAACAAGATTTTATGCCTAAATATTTCAACCTCCACCTCTAAAATCTGTATCATGTCAGGGGTGCTACAATAAGTAAAAAACTAGCAAATCAAAGAAGAATATATCACATAAAGAATAAAATATTATGAACTTTAGAAATATGATCTAGTAGTTTAACAAGAGTATTCCAGAATTCTGAAACATGCAAACAGAAGATGCCTTTTCTTCACCTTGAAGACAATTTTTAATCAATAATGAAAACAAAGGAAAATGAAAAAAGCAACTAAAAGCTGTCATCATGTTATAATCAATTATTGGCAATTTATAATAAATAAAACTCAGTTTTGAAATACCATAGGCTTAATAATAAAGACCTTTTTATTAAAATGCAGCTATATTTTCATATAATTGGCAACATCTGTTGGATCATCGAAAAAGCAAGAGAACATCAGAAAAACATCTACTGCTTTATTGATTACACCAAAGACTTTTTGTAGATCACAACAAACTGAGAAATTCTTCAAGAGATAAGAATAAAAGACCACCTTACCTGCCTCCTGAGAAATCTCTGTATGCAGGTCAAGAGGCAATAGTTAGAACTGGAAATGGAACAATGGACTGGTTCCAAATTGGGAAAGGAGTACGTCAAGGCTGTGTATTGTCACTCTGCTTATTTAACTTCTATGCAGAGTACATCATGTAAAATGCCAGGCTGGATGAAGCACAAGCTGGAAACAAGATTTCTGGGAGAAATATCAAAAACCTCAGATATGCAGATGACACCACACTTATGGCAGAAACTGAAGAAATAAAGAACCTCTTGATGAAAGTGAAAGAGGAGAGTTAAAAAGTTGGCTTAAAAGTTAACAATCATCCAGTATCGTGCATCAAACCTGGACTGGCGACTCATTTCATATATGATATTATACATGTTTCAATGCCATTTTACTGGATGCTTGGGGCTGGTGCACTGGAACGACCCAGAGGGATGGTACGGGGAGGGAGGAGGGAGGAAGGTTAACCAATACAATATTGTAAAGTTAAAAAGTACAATAAAATAAATATATTTTTAAAAAAAGTTAACAATCAGAAAACTAAGATCATGGCATCTGGTCCCATCACTTCATGGCAAATAGATGGGAAAACAATGGAAACAGTGAGAGACTTTATTTTGGAGGGCTCCAAAATCCCTGCATATAGTGACTGCAGCCATGAAATTAAAAGATGCTTACTCCTTGGAAGAAAAGCTATGACCAACCTAGACAGCATGTTAAAAAGCTGAGACATTACTTTGTCAGCAAAGTTCCATCTAGTCAAAGCTATGGTTTTTCCAGTAGTCATGTATGGATGTGAGAGTTGGACTATAAAGACAGCTGAGTGCAGAAGAATTGATGTTTTTGAACTTTGGTGTTGGAGAAAACTCTTGAGAGATCCTTGGACTGCAAGGGGAGCAAACCAGTCAATTCTCAAGGAGATCAGTCCTGAATATTCATTGGAAGGACTGAGGCTGAAGCTGAAACTCCAGTACTTTGGCCACCTGATGCAAAGAACTGACTCTTTGGAAAAGACCCTGATGCTGGGAAAGATTGAAGGCAGGAGAAGGGGACGACAGAGGATGAGGTGGTTGGATGGCATCACCAACTCAATGGACATGAATTTGAGCAAGCTCTGGGAGTTGATGGTGGACATGGAAGCCTGGTGTGTTGCAGTCCATGGTGTTGCAAAGAGTTGGACACAACTGAGTGACTGAACGGAACTGATACTTTTATCAATATATATCATGCCTGTGATGATGAATACAAAAATATTTATCAACTGTGTAATTATAGTAAGTAGGTAAAAGATTCAAATCATTCCTGGTGTATTTTATTCTAGTAGAAAGAGTAAAATATTTTTTTAAAGTTATTTTATATATTCATTTTATTTTTAATTATAAATGATAAACATCACTTGAAATATTAGAATATACTGCCAAGGGCAAGATTGACAACCACAGTCTTTTCTTTTACATGGATATAATCATAAGTAGTGTCAAAATGGGCCTTCCTATGTGGCTCAGTGATAAAGAATCTGTCTGCCAATGTAGGAGCCCAGATTCAATCTCTGGGTCTGAAAGATCCCCTGTAGAAGGAAATTGCAACCCACTCCAGTATTTTTGCCTGGAGAATCCCATGGACAGAGAAGCCTGGTGCATGGGGCAATACAGTCCATGGGGTGGCAAAAAGTCTGAGGTGATGGTGACTGAGCACACACACACACCTTCTCTAGTGTTCAAGATATTGGTATCTAGTGAGTTCATATACTTCAAGTATTTATAATTATACATAATTTGTATAATGAAGAGTTTGAATTGTCCAGGGGGATTTCTAGCCTTTGTCCCCAACTTCTCCAAATTACTCTCTTGCCCCTGAATGTTGTGTGTGATACACACGTTTTGGCTTACTCAAGAACTCTGAGTCATACTGAATGGTCTTAAAAATGTGACTTCAGATGGAGCTTTGGTGCATGTAATATGAATCAACCTGGAAACCGAAATCAGCCATGTGCACAATCAATCTATCAATCATGTCTACACAATGGAACAGTAATAAAACTTTGGGCACTGAAGCTTGGGTGAACTTCTCTGGTGGTCAATATTCTGAGCATATTGTCACACATAAGTGTAGGAAGAGCAATGTGTTCTTACTCCAGGGAGAGAGGTCTATGTTAGAACCCTCTGAGATTTGACCTGTGAATCTTACGCTGGCTTATCTTAATCTGTATCCATTCCTTGCAATAAACTTTAGCTGTGGATGTAACAGCTTTCATTGACTTCTGTGAGTCTATCTAGTGAGTTAACAAAACTGAGGATGCTTTTGGAAACCACTTGAACTTACCAGTGACATCAGAATTGAGCACAATAGTGGGGACTCTGCCCTCTAACTCTGTTATTGGCCTAAACTCTTTATAATCGCTATTCATATACTACACGCTTCACTACTGTTTAGTACATTTATGTACACTTAGTGCTTACACAAAATTAATGTAAGCCATCTATAAAATAAATCTGATAATTTTAAAAGTACTGTTAATTTTCAGTAATTGTTAGGTGGTATCACTACTCCAATAATATACTGTTTGAGCCCACACTTTAATATATGTCTAGTTGATTATATTCTTTGCAGCCAGAGATGGAGAAGCTCTATAGAGTCACAAAAACAAGACCAGGAGCTGACTGTGGCTCAGATCATGACCTCCTTACCACCAAATTGAGACATAAATTGAAGAAAGTAGGGAAAACCACTAGACCATTCAGGTATGACCTAAATCAAATCCCTTATGATTATACAGTGGAAGTGAGAAATAGATTTAAGGGACTAGATCTGATACAGAGTGCCTGATGAACTATGGACAGAGGTTCGTGACATTGCACAGGAGACAGGGATCAAGACCATCCCCATGGAAAAGAAGTGCAAAAAAGCAAAATGGCTGTCTAAGGAGGCCTTACAAATAGCTATGAAAAGAAGGGAAGCAAAAAGCAAAGAAGAAAAGGAAAGATATAAGCATCTGAATGCAGAGTTCCAAAGATTAGCAAGAAGAGATAAGAAAGCCTTCCTCAGCGATCAATGCAAACAAATAGAGGAAAACAACAGAATGGGAAAGACTAGAGATCTCTTCAAGAAAATTAGAGATAGAAAGGGAACATTTCATGCAAAGATGGGCTCGAAAAAGGACAGAAATGGTATGGACCTAACAGAAGCAGAAGATATTAAGAAGAGGTGGCAAGAATACACAGAAGAACTGAACAAAAAAGATCTTCACAACCCAGATAATCACAATGGTGTGATCACTCACCTAGAGTCAGACATCCTAGAATGTGAAGTCAAGTGGTGCTTAAGAAGCATCACTATGAACAAAACTAGTAGAGGTGATGGAATTCCAGTTGAGCTCTTTCAAATCCTGAAAGATGATGCTGTGAAAGTGCTACCCTAAATATGCCAGCAAATATGGAAATCTCAGCAGTGGCTACAGGACTGGAAAAGGTCAGTTTTCATTCCAATCCCAAAGAAAGGTGATGCCAAAGAATACTCAAACTATCACATAATTGCCCTCATCTCACACGCTAATAAAGTAGTGCTCAAAATTCTCCAAGCAATTCTTCAGCAATATGTAAACCATGAACTTCCAGATGTACAAGGTGGTTTTAGAAAAGGCAGAGGATCCAGAAATCAAATTGTCAACATACGCTGGATCATGGAAAAAGCAAGAGAGTTCCACAAAAACATCTATTTCTGCTTTATTGACTATGCCAAAGCCTTTGACTGTGTGGATTGCAACAGTCAGTGGGTAATCTTAAAGAGATGGGAATACCAGACCAGCTGACCTGCCTCCTGAGAAATCTGTATGCAGGTCAGGAAGCAACAGTTAGAACTGGACATGGAACAACAGACTGGTTCCAAATAGGAAAAAGAGTACATCAAGGGTGTATATTGTCACCCTGCTTATTTAACTTAGATGCAGAGTACATCATGAAAAACACTGGGCTAGAATAAGCACAAGCTGGAATCAAGATTGCCAGGAGAAATATCAATAACCTCAGATATGCAGATGACACCACACTTATGGCAGAAAGTGAAGAGGAACTAAAGAGCCTCTTAATGAAAGTGAAAGAGGTGAGTGAAAAAGTTGGCTTAAAACTCAACATTCAGAAAATGAAGATCATGGCATCTGGTCCCATCACTTCATGGGAAATAGATGGGGAAACAGTGGAAACAGCATCAGACATTATTTTTTGGGGCTTCAAATTCACTGCAGATGGTTTTGCAGCCATGAAATTAAGAGACGCTTACTCCTTGGAAGGAAAGTTATGACCAACCTAGATATCATATTCAAAAGCAGAGACATTACTTTGCCAACAAAGGTCCATCTAGTCAAGGCTATGGTTCTTCCAGAGGTCATGTATGGATGTGAGAGTTGGACTGTGAAGAAAGCTGAGCACTGAAAAACTGATGCTTTTGAACTGTGGTGTTGGAGAAGACTCTTGAGAGTCCCTTGGACTGCAAGGAGATCCAACCAGTTCATTCTAAAGGAGATCAGCCCTGGGTGTTCATTGGAAGGACTGATGCTAAAGCTGAAACTCCAATGCTTTGGCCACCCCATGCGAAGAGTTGACTCATTGGAAAAGACTCTGATTCTGGGAGGGATTGGGGACAGGAAGAGAAGGGGATGACAGAGGATGAGATGGCTGGATGGCATCACTTACTCGATGGACATGAGTTTGAGTAAACTCTGGGAGTTGGTGATGGACAGGGAGGCCTGGCGTGCTGTGATTCATGGGGTCACAAAGAGTTGGACATGACTGAGTGTCTGAACTGAATTGAACTGAACTGAATGCATGTGGGAATTCAGTTGGTTTTAGTAAACTACCCTATTAAATGGCAATAGAATTTAACTCTTCTGATCAAATGTGGTATCCACACATGGGTATTACCCAGCACCCAACAACCCCAAGTCTTTGTCCTCTATTCATACTTCTTTTCTGTTGCTTACAATTGCTCTATGGAAAAGCTCCTGTTCCCAGTCAATGTTTGGTTTTTTTCTCATCACTGCCTATGGCTTAATTCCCAGTCTCCATCACTCTTTGGAGGCAAGTCCCACATAGGCTACAGTTTGTGTTAATGCTAATAAGAGGATAGTTGTGAAGGAAAGCTGTCTAATGGCACAGAGCCCTAGTCTATAGGGAATGCTAAAGTGGCTAAAAAATTGTTCTTGAGGTATTATCATCACCACCATAGAAGGTAATCCCTCTATTTGTATATTGGTCTACTCTCAGCCATGAAGATAACAAAAAAGAGGTGTTCAATAACCATTGTAACCTGGCTACTTCACCTGCATGGGACAGGGTAAAGAAGACTGATAGCTCTTTTTGAAAGACAGGACTCTTAGGGCTGCCTAGCAGAAACAGCACCAACTAAAACCAACAATAGACATAGTTGGAGTAGAATCCTGTAGGTCCTCAGTGCCTAAGTTCAGAGATTCTAAAGAAATTTCCCAGGTAGCTGGGACAGTAGGTAGAGTGAAGGGCACTCCGCAAATTTAAGAATTTGATGCAAAATGTGAAAAACTTTTATGTCTTAGAGTCAATACAAACCACCAAGGTATATATAAACTAAATATTAATCTTGGCTAGAATCACTGTTTTATTGACTATTTACCTATTATTAATTATTTTACCCTTATAATTTAATGAATAAAAGTTAAAAAGTGGAGTGGTGCAAAACAGTAAGAGTTTTACTAGTGTATAAAATTCTCTTATAGGACCTTAACACATTTCCTTTGCTAATAAGAAAGCTATCTCCCAAACTGTGTTTCAGAAAAGGACCTCCAAAGTCAAACTAGGTCATCATTTGAGTAGAACTGATGCCAACAAACACAGCTGGTTCTGGAATATTTTTCAGCAAAAGGAAGAATACCCTCTGAGTCATCTCAAATTAAATCTTTGTCACAGGCCTGTGTGTGTTTTAAAGGGAAACCTATAATCAAAGTTCCAGTCATTAGAAACTTTGGATGTAATATCAGGATAACAAGGCAACCATTCAAGCTCTCAAGGCCAGAGTAAATACTGCCTATCTGTGGCTAAGAAAATAATAAATTCCAGACGATGCACCAAAGATATTTCAGTTACCCCACTGAGGGTTGCTATCTCCAGTCAATTCTCCCTGATATCCAGTGATAACACACAGCATCTGTTTTTTTGTTTGTTTCCCCACTACCATAGCATTTCTGGGTATGATATTATTAAATTATCACCAATGAGTTAAATGAGGATAGCTATTTCAGAAGGAATGGATGCACAGTTTTAATAATTCAAATGAGACTAGTAAACATAAGAATGGAGACCTATACCATAAAAAGATAATACTGAATAAGGCAGGACTGTTTTCATTGTAGAAATGGTTGCAAAGAAATAAAATTATTGAGGAATCTGGAAAGATCTCAATTAAGAAAATAATGGAAAGACTTTCCCCTGCCTCTTGGGGTAGTAAAATAGATCTGGGATCACCCAACTTGAACAGGCATCCTCATCTTGTAGTCTTAAAATAATTGTGTAGAAAATTGTAAGAAACACATAAATTTTAGAAGATAGCCAAAACCTAACTCTAACGTTTTACTGAGAAAAGTAGAAAAGTACAGATAGGTTGCCATTTTATTTCAAAGAAATTCTGACCTAAGCCTGAAGGAACTTGCTTGCTACCAAAATGAAATACTTTACTGTAACTTAAGAGATAGGATTCACATTTTTTGAACTTTGCTTAAGCCGTACCTGGAGCATCAGCACCTTTAGTTTTAACTTTTTGTTACTAAGAAAATTCTCAGAATTTCATGATATTTTTGTTTGTCAGCTTTAATTTCAAAGTTTAACACTGCAAATATGTGAAGCAAAATAATGACAAAATAATAATAACAGTAATAACAATAATAATAATAAAGTACAGTGAATTTTGTGCTAATCTATCATACTGTATGCATCCCTACCAATTATCTCATCTTTGAGATAGATGTGGAAAAATAGAGGGTACTGGAAATACTGGATTCTCATGAGATCCCCATATTTCTGGACTTGTTATGACTATTCTACAAATGAGGGACAAAGATTCATTTCAGTGTTTTTTCAAGCTCATACAACTAATAGATTCAGAAGCTGGAAATTCAAACATATACATGACCTTATATCTTGTGTGCTTCCCTCTAAACTTTGCTGTCTACCAAACAATTCTTTTATGTGATCCTGCTGTTGCTGCTGCTGCTAAGTCGCTTCAGTGGTGTCCTACTCTGTGCGATCCCATAGACGGCAGCCCACCAGGCTCCCCCGTCCCTAGGATTCTCCAGGCAAGAACACTGGAGTAGGTTGCCATTTCCTTCTCCGATGCATGAAAGTGAAAAGTGAAAGTGAAGTCGCTCAGTTGTGTCCAACTCTTAGCCATCCCATGGACTGCAGCCTACCAGACTCCTCCATCCATGGGATTCTCCAGGCAAGAGTACTGGAGTGGGTTGCGATTGCCTTCTCCGTTATATGATCCTAATCAAAAGGAAACAGCATATTCTCTGTAGTGAGCAACAAATAAAGAGAACCAACTTAGACCTGAGTAAAATGGTAAAGGAAACCAGATATACTTGTGGTGGGATAATTTATTGACATCCCTGTTTCTCCTCTACTTGTACTGATAAAGTTAACAAGGTTACCACACCATATGTCCTTTAGCATCTAGGTAAATTATAACTGGTTCCAAATAGGAAAAGGAGTACATCAAGGATGTATATTGTCACCCTGCTTATTTAACTTATATGCAGATTACATCATGAGAAATGCTGGGCTGGAAGAAGCACAAGCTAGAATAAGATTGCTGGGAGAAATATCAATAATCTCAGATATGCAGATGACAGCACCCTTATGGCAGAAAGTGAAGAGGAACTAAAGAGCCTCTTGATGAAAGTGAAAGTGGAGAGTGAAAAAATTGGCTTAAAGCTCAACATTCAGAAAACAAAGATCATGGTATCTGGTCCCATCACTTCATGGGAAATAGATGGGGAAACAGTGGAAACAGTGTCAGACTTTATTTTGGGGGGCTCCAAAATCACTGCAGATGGTGATTGCAGCCATGAAATTAGAAAACACTTAAACCTTGGAAGGAAAGTTATGACCAACCCAGTGGTCATGTATGGATGTGAGAGTTGGACTGTGAAGAAAGCTGAGTGCTGAAGAATTGATGCTTTTGAACTTTGGTGTTGGAGAAGACTCTTGAGAGTCCCTTGGACTGCAAGGAGATCCAACCAGTCCATTCTAAAGGAGATCAGCCCTGGGTGTTCTTTGGAAGGACTGATGCTAAAGCTGAAACTCCAATACTTTGGCCACCTCATGCAAAGAGTTGACTCATTGGAAAATACCCTGATGCTGGGAAGGATTGAGGGCAGGAGGAGAAGGGGACGACAGAGGATGAGATGGCTGGATGGCATCACCAACTCGATGGACGTGAGTTTGGGTGAATTCCGAGAGTTGATGATGGACAGGGAGGCCTGGCCTGCTGCAATTCATGGTGTCGCAAAGAGTTGGACATGACTGAGTGACTGAACTGAACTGTGATTCTTTAATTCTAAAGAACTTACATTGTATGCTTTGGGACTAACTGAGTAATAATCTTGTGCAAATTATTTGGCTCTCGACATCCATGTTCTAAACTCTATAACTTACAGGGTGTTTGTTAGTATTAAATGCAAAAACTCCCACAATAAACAAACATATAATTGCAAACATAGTCTTTTCTACCAGTATTATTATTTGATCATCTGCCTGCAATGGGGGAGATCTGGGTTTGATCCCTGGGTGAGGAAGATCCCTTGGAAAAGGGAATGGAAACTCACTCCAGTAAAGAATCCTATGGGCAGAGGAGCCTGACAGGCTTCAGTCCATGGGGTTGCAAAGAGTTGGACACCACTGAAGGACTAATATTTTCACCTTTTAGGTCATAGAGTTGCACTCATCTCACACGCTAGTAAAGTAATGCTCAAAATTCTCCAAGCCAGGCTTCAGCAGTATGTGAACCATGAACTTCTTGATGTTCAAGCTGGTTTTAGAAAAGGCAGAGGAACCAGAGATCAAATTGTCAACATCCGCTGGATCATGGAAAAAGCAAGAGAGTTCCAGAAAAACATCTATTTCTGGTTTATTGACTATGCCAAAGCCTTTGACTGTGTGTATCACAATAAACTGTGGGAAATTCTAAAAGAGATGGGAATACCAGACCACCTGATCTGCCTTTTGAGAAATTTGTATGCAGGTCAGGAATCAACAGTTAGAACTGGACATGGAAGAACAGACTGGTTCCAAATAGGAAAAGGAGTACCTCAAGGATGTATATTGTCACCCTGCTTATTTAACTTATATGCAGAGTACATCATGAGAAATGCTGGACTGGAAGAAGCACAACCTGGAATCAAGATTGCCAGGAGAAATATCAATAACTTCAGATATGCAGATGACACCACCCTTATGGCAGAAAGTGAAGAGGAACTAAAAAGCCTCTTGATGAAAGTGAAAGTGGAGAGTGAAAAAGTTGGCTTAAAGCTCAACATTCAGAAAACGAAGATCATGGCATCTGGTCCCACCACTTCATGGGAAATAGATGGGGAAACAGTGGAAACAGTGTCAGACTTTATATTTCTGAGCTCCAAAATCATTGCAGATGGTGACTGCAGCCATGAAATTAAGAGATGCTTACTCCTTGGAAGGAAAGTTATGACCAACCTAGATAGCACATTGAAAAGCAGAGACATTACTTTGCCAACAAAGGTTCGTCGAGTCAAGGCTATGGTTTTTCCTATGGTCATGTATGGATGTGAGAGTTGGACTGTGAAGAAGGCTGAGCACCGAAGAATTGATGCTTTTGAACTGTGGTGTTGGAGAAGACTCTTGAGAGTCCCTTGGACTGCAAGGAGATCCAACCAGTCCATTCTGAAGGAGATCAGCTCTGAGATTTCTTTGGAAGGAATGATGCTAAAGCTGAAATTCTAGTACTTTGGCTACCTCATGCGAAGAGTTGACTCATTGGAAAAGACTCTGATGCTAGGAGGGATTGAGGGCAGGAGGAGAAGGGGACGACAGAGGATGAGATGGCTGGATGGCATCACCGACTCTATGGATGTGAGTCTGGGTGAACTCCGGGAGTTGGTGATGGACAGGGAGGCCTGGCGTACTGCGATTCATGGGGTCACAAAGAGTCGAACACGACTGAGTGACTGAACTGAACTAAACTGAAAGATGTTTTAATATATATTTTCTTCCCTTCTATTTACAGTACTTTGGAATATTCTTTTACAAGAATTAAAATGTCAAAAATGTTTTCTATGGTTGTGATCTTTGAATATTTAACTAAATTTAGATGTTGCAAAATTTCATACCTTTGAACTTTATATATATTTATTCTGGAATAGAATATAAATTAATACAATTAAAAATCAAAATGCAATAATTTTTCCATAGGATGACATATTTCAAAAATAAGTGTAGAATTTTAAAGTTTTGACATAAGTATCTTTTGCGTCTTAATTGTTTAATTTGTATCATTTCTGTCACTTTTATAGAGATAAATGTCAATGTCTTCTTGGCTGCAAATCATTATTTTAAATTATAATTTGATAAAAGTTTCAAAAGCTGAGTTTTCTGGTCCTCCATTTATTGAAAAATTTGATTACATATTTCCAAAGATTAAGAACAAACTGCAAACAAAAAGTTAAAAATGCATTTGCAAAATATTCAATGGGATTGTGAATTATTTAGCTTCATTTACAAGAGTATTTCAAAGGCTCACACATTTCTAAAATATGGTTAATAACAGCAGTGAAAGTGCTATCGTATTTTTAAAAGTGCTGAAGCATCTTTCTTATATTCAGTATCAACTTTGTCACAAATACTTTGTAGGCCAGTTACTCTATGTACTTATAAGAACATTTATACATTTTAACAACTTAAATTTCTACTTAAATTGGTAGAATATTGTGACTTGATTGTCAATTAAAAATTATGTGTGCTTCAACCAAAGCACATTTCTGTGATTTTAACATAATTTCCTAAGAACATATTTTTAACTTGATACAATTCTCCATCAAGTTTTATACTTACATTACCACCAGAGAGGTGAATAATTTTATTTTTAATATTTAACTCATAATCTTAATTTACAATAGTATTGGTAATGTTGTAAGATGTTTCAAGTTTGATGAAACATTATTTTTAAATATTTTAAGTTAAATTTTAAAAAGGCCAAACTTTCTTAAAAGTAATTTTTTCAAGTTTTTAATGACATTGATATATATATCTTAATGAGTTTAACCCCTTAAGAGCTACCATATCATTTTTGTATGTATATAGAAAAACCCATTGAATCAAAAATGAAAGAAAATCTCTTAAATGATTTTAAAGGAAATGGAAAAAGGTCATGCTTCTTGGAAGGAAACGTACAGTCATCTTCTGCAGCTACAAGTGTTAAAATGTAACCTTCAGATTCAGTTTTTCTAGAAACCTACTTATGTGTGAAGTAGAGACAGAGGTCTTTTCTATAATATGCGTCTTCTGATTTTTCATGTGTTAGTGAAATCAATATTGTTCCCATGGTGGATAGTAACTGTCAACAAACATTTTGTTCAAGTTGTGTGTTTCTCATCAACTTTCTGAGAAACAGGAATTAAGTCTCTAATTTTTCATTAATGATATTCTTTACATATTTAGCTCATTTGATACATTCAGTTCTATTCCCAAAGGAAAGATGCATTTCAATAAAATAATATCTTCTGTGAATCCTCTCTCTAGTTCAAAGCTAAACAGCTTAGAATCTATTCCCATGCCTATTTCTCTGACCTAACATAAATTTCTCACTTTCCTGCTGATCTCCCCAATTAGCAGCCTGAAGGGTTAGAGCCTTCTAAGTCACTAAGCATGGACTGTGTGAGCTCAATGGCTGGTATACTAAGTAGTCAGCAGAAGCAGCATCATTATAAATTCGTCATCACTGAGAGCAGAAGAAATAAGCTATTCCTAGATAAAGCTGTCTCACAGTCCCAGCACATATTTTATTAGCAAAGCCCTTCTTGCTGCCCTTGAAAAGAATTGCTAATAGGGCTACCTCACTAAAACATCAGGTCATCTTTCAGATTTCACTACATTTAATATCAGAAAGGTTGTTTACTGCACGTACATTTCAGAAGCTGTTAAACAAGATCATAGCAGAAACTAAAAGCATAAATGGGGGTCACATTCATCCTGACTTACTTTAATGGAACTATTATTAAAAATGGTTTATTGAAAAACTAAATCCAAGGCAAAACTTGAACCAGATTGAATATTTAAACAACAGGTGTAAATAGCAACTGTTCTGGCAACGTGGCTATATGATCATCTTAATTGTGGATGATTGATTTATAGAAGAAACTCACTTTCTTTTTGGAAATTGCTATGGCTTATAAAGTGGTTAATTTTAACTATTTGTTGAAGTCCCTAAATTAATAAAAAGAGTGCTGAGAAAATTTCCCCCTGAAAAAGAGAGATAAAAGCTAATAATTTCTAGGGCTTTTGATCAAAGAATATGGCTGCCTCAGCAGAGTAATAACTCCTTATTCATGATGAGACTATGAGATGTCATTTAGTTATTTTAATGATAGTATGGTATTTTATTACTTAGATAATCACAATGATATAAAGATGGTTAAATTAGCTGTGAGTTGATTTCAAGGTCTATAATAAAAATAAGTTGGAGAATGATTTTTTGCCAATAAATCAAACTTAAAATCAGAAATAAAGGAATAAAAATGGCCAACTCATGAGAATATATAATAAATGTATGAACATAAAAGTTACCATTTTTTAGCATTAACCATAAAATAAAAAAGAAAGATATTAATATTTTGGTCAAGATTGTTCCAGATCACTTGACAATATCCCATCTATATTTAATGTATGTAATTATATAACCTACATGTCACATTCCAGTGAGAATAAACCAGCTCTCTGAAAGAAAATAAATTGGGGCAGAATGAAAATAAAAATAGGAAAAATAAGATAAAGCCAAAAGTGGCATCAAAATTCATGAGTTTTTAAACATTTCCAGGTAGCTTTCATAAATTAACTTCTTGAGTATCCTCACAGTTGACACAAGAGGAAAATCAAGAATATTCTGTCTTTATTCACAAGCTAATGATAAGCTAGATTCTCAGGAGAAAATGGGCCTCTTTTTGATAGTGTTACCAAGGAAAAAGAATCTTGGAAAGCTACAGACCACTCACCAAGATTAAATATCTCCTCTTCTCTATCTTCCACTAAGTACCCCACGCCTACTGTGAGTGTAAAGAAGTTTGATATCAATGATGCCAGGAGTAAAAGTACAGTAGAATCAATGGAGTTTAGCCTGTCCAGAATTTATCTGAAGTTGTTATAAGACAATGAGTTAACTAAAGTGTATTCACTCAGAATAAATGTTGCTGTTCAATTGCTCAGTCGTGCCCTACCCTTTGTGACCCCATGGACTGCAGCACGCCAGACTTCCCTGTCCTTCACTGTCTCCTGGAGTTTGTTCAAACTCTGTCCACTGAGTCGGTGATGCCATCCACCCACCTCATCTTCTGTCACCCTCTTCTCCTGCCCTCAATCTTTCCTAGCTTCTGGGTCTTTTCCAATAAGTTGGCTCTTCACATCAGGTGGCCAAATTCTTGGAATGTTAGCTTTAGCATCAGTCCTTCCGATGAATATTCAGGGTTGATTTCCCTTAGGATTCAACTAGCTTGATCTCCTTGCTCCCAAGTGACTCTCAAGAATCTTCTCCAGCACAGTTCAAAAGCATCAGTCCCTCAGCGCTCAGCCTTCTTTATGGTCCAACTCTCAGATCCATACATGACTACCGGAAAAAATGATATCTTTGACTAGACGAACCTGTGTCAGCAAAGTGATGTCTCTGCTTTTTAATATGATATCTAGGTTTGTTATAGCTTTTCTTCCAGGGAGCAAGTGTCTTTTAATTTCATGGCTGTAGTCACCGTCCACAGTGATTTTGGATCCTAAGAAAATAAAGTCTGTCATTGTTTCCATTTTTCCCTATCTGTTTGCTATAAAGTGATGGGACTGGATGCTGAGATCTTCGCTTTTTGAATGTTGAATTTTAAGCCAAAATAAATGTGGACATGATTTATTCAGGTTTATCCTCCATGATAAAATCCAGAACTACCAGGTCTGTTCCCTAAGTAAATATATCTGAATTTTGGGATACAGATAACTAACATAACTATGTAAAATTTTATGCCCTTGGGGCATTTGTCTCACATTCAAGTAGGACCAGGTAGAACTCATAGACAGATCATTTTCTAGGAGCAGATTAGTTATACTGTAAGTTACATAGAATATTTTAAAAATTCATTGAGATTTTATGTCTATAAATTTAGACCAAGCACATGCATACATACATATACATTTATTTAAATTCATACAGTTGTACATTTAAGCATATATGTGGACTTTAGAATTGTTTATGGTCTATGCATATCTTATTGCTGATTTGCATGGACTAGAACATGTCATCATGGAGAGCTGGTTTTCAATTTGCCAAAGCAAGAGACAACCAGTCTAACAGCTCTTCCAGCCTTCTATTAAAATGAAAGAAGAGTGTTGTTAAGTTTGCTGATGAAACTCTTCATTGAAACTCCAAGGTTTCCAAATGTTGTAGTTCAAGTTGACCTTTTAAGTACTACCTTTACCTTCTTTGAACAATGTACTTGCAGATATATGGGCTGGATTATTTGAAGGCTATTAATATATCTACATTCTTAGATTTGCTTGATCCATCTATTAGTTCTCCTGAAAAAGAACAAAAAAACCTTTTAGTTAGTATTTCTTGTTAACTGAATCAACCAGAATTCATTAGCTCTTCCATGCAAGGAGCTCCAAATACGCTTTAAACTTTTGAAAATTTATGTTGGAGATTCAGGTGACTTTTGTTACCACTTAAGCACCCACTAATGTGACATGACATTTCTAGAAGAACTATTTGTATTTCATCAATGGATTTAATTATATATTGCCCTTCGAATGAATTTCTATATCTTTTATATTTTTATTTTGTTTCCATTTAAAATCCAGTTTGTAATTTTAGCTTTAATTTGTAACCAAGGGGCAGAGTAAAACTCAAGTTCCTAAACTGTTCCAAAATGGATTTTACTTCTGTGTATATTTAAAATTCATCCTAAATTTTAATGTATGGTTTGCACAATTATTACAATGAAAAATATGTATGTATATTTTAAATTTTTAATTGAGTGTCATATGCCATGAGTAATAAATTTCCAGATTAACATATTTATAAAGGAAAATTAAAAGAAGTTTAGCATCAGAACAGCATGATTTTAGCAAAATTTCCCCAAAAGTGGGGAACTGTTTCCATGAACTCTACAGAGCTATATAGGAAGAAAGGACCACATAGGTGGAGATAAACAAGGAGAAGATAAAAGGAGATTTCACCTCATCTTCTTTATCTCTCCCCAGTATGGTAACACAAACTAATTCAATGAAAACATTTAATAAATAATATCTCTCCATTGTGTCACACTGTCTTATGAAGTAATCAAGAACTCTCAAATACTGTATTCTCTCACCACTGTCAACTACATGAAAGTGTTAACTTGAATTTTTGAAGGATAAACATCATAATGGCACACTGGTTTGTCCTCTTCTCAACCATGAAGACTAAATCAGTGCCAAGTATTATATCATGTGGCTGTTTACCTCATTTGAGAGATATATGAGAGAAATGTGTGCCCCACATTAGGCATTTAGACCTAGAGGAAGAGGAATACAAACTCTTTGAGAATACTGTAAAGATCATATTTATCTAGAAAAAGGGTAAGGAAGCCAAGGTCTCTCAACTAAATATGGCCCTCCACCGTCAATTCAGATGATCAAGGAAATCCTAAGATTGGCTTGTCATATTTCCATAAATTCAGTTGGTAAGGAAATAGCAAGCCCAAATAGATTTAGACAAGTTATTGTTCACAGCATACACTAGACTAACTTTCCTTGTCTACTGTCACTCCAGTCAAATGGTGGACAATGCAATGCTTGTCCAAGTGGATGATACACACATAAGTTAGTGTCATAGCCAAGGAACATAGAGCCTAGGATTCTCCTAATCTTATAAGAACATTGTTAGAAAATCTGTCCAATTGTACTCAGAGACAGACTTTGTAATTTTACTCTGGAATGTAATTAAATGTCTTCAGGAGGAAGGGGGAAGGATTCACTGTTTGTTACTCAGATATGTAGGCAAATCTCCCTATTCTGGAATATCTTTGATCTCTGTATCATAGAGAGATGACCTGTAAACATCCTCCCAGTGCCTTTTTCTTGAAGATGTGCAAAAAACAGAATTATAAAAAATTTCTCCTAATATCATCTTTTTTGGTAAATAATTTTTTTTTAGAAGATAACAATGCCCATTTTTTTTGGATAGTGTCTATGACTGCTTTTGCACTGCAAAAGTAGAGTTGAGTATTTTTAAGAGATATCAGAAGTCCTACAAAGTATAAAATATCTCATATCTGGCCCTTTGGAGGCTTCCCAGGTGGTTCAGCAGTAAAGAGTCCACCTAACAGTGCAGGAGATGCAGGAGACTTGGGTTTGATCCCTGAGTCGGAAAGATCCTCTGCAGGAGGAAATTGCAAACCACTTCAGTGTTCTTGCTGGAAAACCCCATGGACAGAGGAGCCTGGCAGGCTACAGTCTATGGGGTCAGAAAGTCAGACACAACTGAGCAACTAAGCATGCACGCACGGCCCCTAACAGAATACATTTGCACACCTCTGATCTAAAAAATCTGCTGCTCTCCTGAATATGGATATTCTCCCTGAATGGTCAAAAGTAGACAGGGAGTCAACAGTAACAACAATAACAAAAACAAAATAATTAAAAGAGATTTGTCTAAGATGCATAAAAATGAAATTAAAGTAAGAAGCCAGTTATCTTATTAAATTCATTTTGTAAATAGTAAAGCACTGATTCAGAACTTCAGAAATCAAATACATAATATGGAGGACAAAAGTGAGACATCTCTTCCAGAATTAAGAGAAATAGTACAGGATGTGTAAATGTTTCAATAGATGAAATAATAGACTTGAGAACAGAAAAGAGAGTCAATTTATGGGGAATAATCAGTCATCAAGCACCAAAAACAAACAGGAATCTCTGTAAAATAACTGAAACAAAGGAATAAGAAGTAAACACCTAAGCATACCTGACCTAAAATATAAAGATCGTAGGTGGCATGTGAGAAAAAAATGACAAAAGTGATTATTGTAAGCCAACATCAGGATGTAACTTGATGACTTAAATGGAGAATTAAGCATAAAAATCTTAGAGCAATCCACTGCATGGGAACAGGGATTAATGGTAGACTTTCCACTATATCTTAACTAAGTAGAGAATTTTGAAGAAAATATGTGTCAAGAATGTATCAACTCCAATACTTTGGCCACCTGATGTGAAGAACTGACTCATTTGAAAAGACCCTGATGCTGGGAAACATTGAAGATGGGAGAAGGTGACGACAGAGGATAAGATGGTTGGATGGCATCACCGACTCAATGGACATGGGTTTGAGTAAACTCTGGGAGTTGGTGATGGACAGGGAGGCTTAGCGTGCTGCAGTCCATGGGGTCGCAAAGAGTTGGACAACTGAACTGACTGACTGACTGATGTATCAAGAATGATGAAACCAAGTGTTTTAAGTGGATGAAAGAACAAAAAACATTCTAAATGTTTTTGGCTCAGAAAAAAATGCCACCCATTATTTATTCTTTATAAACTTGCTCTGGAATGTACTTCAATTACCTGGAAGATAAACTGAAGTTTTGAAATGAAGAATAAGTACTCGATATGTAAATTACATATGGTCTGTGTGCTCAGTCATGTCTGACTCTTTGTGACCCCATGGACTGTAGCCTGCCAGGCTCCTTTGTCCATTGAATTTTCCAGGCAAGAATATTAGAGTGAGTTGTTATTTCCTACTCCAGGAAATCTTCCCAACCTAAGAATCAAACCCACATCTCCATATCTCAGGCATTAGAAGGCAGATTCTTTACCACTAAGCCACGTGTAAATTATGTCTCATGCAGTGTTATCTTTAAATAAAGATAGTAAATAGTATAATACTATTTAAGCCAGTGCTAAATCTCTATGGTTGCTTACCATTTGACTAGGTAAGGCTATAGTAGATACTATCACGGAGCTAAATTCCTTGAATTCAGTGATGATGGGATCTAGAATAATGGATAACAAGTGAAGCACTTACTGCCAAAAGCTGGGTGAGCACATCTACTGTAAAAGAGCAGCAGGGACACACACTGATAATCATGGTACATTGGTTCAGAGATCTTTGGTGCTGAGTAATAGCATGGTCTCCTTAGGGAGAAAATACATGGGCAGCTTACCAGAGTATTGCCTCTTCTGGAAAACCCTAGCTCTGGAAGCCAGACTAGAGGTGTGCAACTGGATATCTTAGTATCCAAACTAAGTTAATTCACAGCCCCAGAACTCCGTGATTGAAGACAAGATTGATTCATCTGGAGGACAAACTCCTGGCCATTGCTACAAATACATACCATAAATCTTCCGCCAAAACTTTTTTCAAAGGGAAATGTAAACATTTTTAGCATGTCTGAGCATTGAGCAAAGGGAAAGCCCAGAACTTTTAGTGATTACTAGACAGTGGATCTGAAACTATGTCATACCGGGAGACCCACTAACATGCCACTTGGTACATCAATCAAAGTGCAGGCTTATAATGCCAATTAATAGACAGTCAATTCCAGCTTACTTGAGCCACAAACCAAGTGGGTCCAGTTGGTTTACAAACTATTGATACCATATAGTTATATCCTCAGTTTGGAAAAGCGTAATTGGAAAGACATACTTAGCAATATAATGGCTCTCAGACACGAGGACTACTATGGAAGAAGGGCTAATTACAAGCCCCTGAAACTGTCTGTAAACTTGGTAAAGCAGAAGCATTACTTTACTCTAGAGGAACTGCACAGATAAATCAATTTTGGAAACTAGAAAGTGGGGCGATACTTAGTAAATCCCCATTTAACTCACTAGTTCAATACAGGCAGAAGTCAGATGACTTTTGCAGAATGATATGAACTATGCAAAATTTAATCACACGATCAATCAGATGATCCAACTGCAATTTATGACTGTGATATAGCATCTTTGCTAGAACCACATAGCTCCTAGAACTTGGTGTGCAGATACAGACCTGCTATTGCCCTTCTCAAGGGCCACCAGAAATTATTTATTTTATTTTCCTGGGATGAATTTGATGTATATTCTATTATAGTAAGAATACTCCTTTGACTTTGGAGGATTTTCCTGTTGGTCAGTTATTTCAACTATTTTATATCTAATGCCTAAATATCTGACACATGCATACAAAAGAATAATATGTATACAGATATAATGACTATACATTCATATATTACATATAAATATTACAAACAAAAGTGTCAGGATTCTTATGTTAACAATGATTTGTTTTAATTCTTACACATTAAGAAATTAAAAATTATTGTTATTCATGATTTTGGTTATTTAGAATACATAGTTTCAATGACTTTCTTAAAATAGAATTTAAATTAATTTATAATGTTTTATCAGAGAAGGCAATGGCATCCCACTCCAGTACTCTTGCCTGGAAAATCCCATGGACGGAGGACCCTGGTGGGCTGCAGTCCATGGGGTTGCTAAGAGTCGGACATGACTGAACGACTTCACTTTCACTTCTCACTTTTATGCACTGGAGAAAGAAATGGCAACCCACTCCAGTGTTCTTGCCTGGAGAATCCCAGGGACGGGAGAGCCTGGTGGGCTGCCGTCTATGGGGTCGCACCGAGTCTGACACTACTGAAGCGACTTAGCAGCAGCAGCATAATGTTTTATAAGGCAAAATATATAAACAAATATAGGTAATATATCAATAGAGAAACAAAATGCAAATAGCAAAAGCTATTTCATTTGAGAAGAATAACACTTTTCTGAATGTCAGGGAGAAAGCAAAGAGGGAAAGGATAATGACCTGAACTACATTGACTTCTTCATATCTAGTATAAAGTCATCTTGCTTCTGATATATTGATTTACTTTGAAATATACAGAGAAACAGCATTTTTAAATTAAATCTTTGTCCTTTGTTCTGTACTTGTGACATTTTTAGGTGATAGCCACTATTTGGGGGGATATTGTGGAAGACAATTTATGTTACTCTAAAACTCTGCAGGACATAGTTGCCTTTTGGGGCATCATGTTACCGTGGGGCATCCCACAGACGCTATGGTTTTGACAGATATGTTTCTGTAATTGATGATGCACCAAGCCAATTGTTCCTTGTATTAAGGGGGGGAAAAAAAAAGCCTGTTATAGTTTAATTACCTTCTGATCATTTATATTTATTGGATAAAAAACATCATACTTTTTTTAAACTTATCTATCTACTGAATGAATATATTTCAAATTTAATTTTATTCTCAAGTTGAATCTGGAAAAAAGATACAATAATGAATCATTGTTGCATTATTAAAATGGCAAACAACATCTGAGGTATTTTTTTTAATTAGTTTAGGTGAGACAACTCAAATTGTCAAAAATTTCAAATAAAATGAGGTGAAAACAATTCTAATTTTAGATGATTTAATGATAGACTCCATATTTTAAAAATTGAAATATTAAACCTCTTTTTTCTTTTACTTTGCTCATGCTTATAATTGTTTGCAGCTCTAATTATATAACTAATTCATTTTAAAACATCTAAAATAAAGATTAAGCTTTAAAACCTAAAACATTAAAAACATGAATTGGACTTCTTTTCTTAAAATACATTCTTTCCAAATATGAGAACCAGATCAGAAAATGTTACATGACTAATGTAAAATCTATATTACCAAAATGTTAGTAAATCAAATGAATGATCAACTATAAGTGTTTGATTTTTCTTTTACTTATGAAATATTTCACAGAATTCAATAGTGGCACATAAGTAGATTACTAATTATTATATGTTTTCAATATTGTCATTACTATTAACTTAAGCATACATACAAATGGTCATTTTTATTTCTGAAGTGAAAGTGTTGGTTGCTCAGTTTTGTCCATCTCTCTGTGATCCTATGGACTGTAGTCTGCCAGATTCCTCTATTCATGAGATTCTCCAGGCAAGAATATGGGAGTGGGTTGCCATTTTCTACTCCAGGGGGGTCTTCCTGACCCAGGGATCAAACCCAGGTCTGTTTTATTGCAAGTGGATTCTTTGCCATCTCAGCCATCAGGGCTTACCTTTTTATTTCTAATTTAATATAATTGAATCACAGGATTTTTAAAAATGTTTCATCTTTACTTAGGTAAAATTTGTTTTAATGAGTAATAAACCACATTTTACATTTGAATTGGTTTCATGGAGAGATCCATGATCCCAAGAAAAGTGAACTAGCTTGTCAGTGGTTTAAAAAGGTAGAAATTGGTGAGCTGCATATTGGCTTCTTTTACTCACCTTAATTATTTTGTTTGTATCAATAGTTGTATACATGTAAACTAATAATTGTATATCAACATACAATTATTCAGCCTCAGTTCAGTTCAGTTCAGTTGCTCAGTTGTGTCCGACTCTTTGCGACCCCATCAACCGCAGCACACCAGGCCTCCCTGTCCATCACCAACTCCCAGAGTTCACTCAGACTCACATCCATCGAGTCGGTGATGCCATCCAGCCATCTCATCCTCTGGCGTCCCCTTCTCCTCCTGCCCCCAATCCCTCCCAGCATCAGACTCTTTTCCAGTGAGTCAACTCTTCGCATGAGGTGGCTAAAGTATTGGAGTTTCAGCATTAGCATCATTCCTTCCAAAGAAATCCCAGGGCTGATCTCCTTCAGAATGGACTGGTTGGATGTCCTTGCAGTCCAAGGGACTCTCAAGAGTCTTCTCCAACACCACAGTTCAAAAGCATCAATTCTTCAGCGCTCAGCTTTCTTCACAGTCCAACTCTCACATCCATACATGACCACAGGAAAAACCATAGCCTTGACTAGACAGAACTTTGTTGGCAAAGTAATGTCTCTGCTTTTGAATATGTTATCTAGGTTGGTCATAACTTTCCTACCAGGGCTTATACAATTTTTTCATTCAATAATTTTAAATGCATCAAGTGTTAGTTCCCACTTACTGCCAATTTTGGGTTTTAAAGTCTAAAAGTGCCCCATGTCTAATAAATGGCTTTGACTTTAATTAAAGATGATTTATGTAGCAACTTTTGATACTTTCTTCCTTCCACCACATCATAATAAGAAATACTGATTAAATATTTTTTCTTGCTACTAACTAGATTTCCCATCATGACCACTTTAGCATTTGTTGAAGAACTGGTTTGGTGGTGCTGAATTCTCTCAGCTTTTGCTTGTCTGTAGAGCTTTTGAGAGAAGGAAATGGCAACCCACTCCAGTGTTCTTGCCTGGAGAATCCCAGGGATGGGGGAGCCTGGTGGGAGGCCGTCTACGGGGTCGCACAAAGTCAGACACGACTGGAGCGACTTAGCAGCAGCATTACAAAAATTTAAGGACTTAATATTACTGGCTATCTCACTCTTTCCCATTTTTCAATGTATTTTGGACTTTTCATTTTATATGCAGTGAATATCCTTCAGTTTACAGAATGGTACCATACACATACAGCAAAAAAGGTAAAAAGTGGAATTTGCACTATTGTGTCTGACTCTTTGCAACCCCGTGAACTGTAGCTACCAAGCTCCTCTGTCCATGGGATTTTTCAGCCAAGAATACTGGAAAGTGTAAGCCAGGGGATCTTCCTGACCTGGGAATCAAACCTGTGTCTCCTGCTTTGCAGTCAAGATTCTTTATTGTCTGAGCAACCCAGGGAAGCTCAGATTTAGTACTTCTACCTAACTCTAGAGCAGAATTACAATTTCCTTTTTAAAGAACTATTTTAATTAATATTTTATATTTGATTCACTACTTATGCTGTATTAATTTATTTTAGTCTCTAGAGTGATCATGTTAATATTCACTGGGTGAGTGACTGATGACAGAGCAGATGAAGTGCTGCTTCTGGTACATGATTCTTTGTAATGATTTGAAGGAAACTGCAGGCTATGATGCTTATATTGAAGCTCAACTCCTCTCTGGCTGGCCTCCAGACTCCTCACAGGTGTTTTCTGCCCAATCCACAGACAATATTAACAGATTTTTGCATGAAAATCTTGGCATACCAATATCTGTAAGGGGTGTATAAAATTAAGTGTTAGTCATTCAGAAGTGTCTGAATCTTTGCAACCCCAAGGACTGTAGCCCACCAGGCTCCTCTGTCCTAGGAATTCTCCAGGCAAGTTTACTGGAGTGGGTAGCCATTCTCTTCTCCAGAGGATCTTCCTGGGCAAGGGATTGAATCTGGGTCTCCCACATACAGGCAGATTCTTTACCATCTGAGCCAGAAGCATAACATTTGCTATGTACAGTTGTCAAAGCTGTGAAATTTTTGGTCTTGCTTGGTTCTACCTTCCTTAGAAAAAAAAGTGTTTTATTTTTTTTATTGGAATAGAGTTGCATTACAATGTTGTGTTAGTTTCTACTATACAGCAACATGTTCAGTCATATATATACATATATAAAACCCCTTCTTTTTGAATTCCTTCCTATTCAGATCACCACAGTACATTAAGTAGAGTTTCCTATGCTGTACAGAATGTTCTCATTAGTTATCTTATATATAAAAAGAATGCAGTTTTATATAGACTTATATATATATATGAATCACTTTGCTTGTACAGTAGACATTCATACAACACTATAAATCAACTATAATTCAATTAAAAATCTAAAATATTAAAAATTAAAAGAAAAAAAGAAAATCATTGGTTATAAAAGCCATTTCCCAGAAGCACAGTGCAAAAGTGAAATAAATGAGATTTTAATAGTAAGAAGTAAAAATAAAAGTCAAATAGTTTGTGCCTTTATTTTTAATCTATACCCATTTTTTTTATTCTTTCTGTCTCCCTTAAAAATCTAAATCAAGCCTAGTTAAGAGCTTTCTCATAGAAACACAGTGGTTCTCACTCCTTTTTCTCACTCCTTTATCTCCACATTGTCTAGTGTTAATTTCTAACATGGCCATAGGAACACAGGATTTAACTGTTCTCATTTAACTTTCTAACTTGGTTACAAAAATAGACTTATGTCAGAGTGACAATTCCAATTCTTCATTGCAACCTGGTAAATATAACAACCTGACTTTGGTGGAAGTTACTGTTACATCCTTAGTCCCAAATGTCTTTCATTTTGTGCTGACTTTATACAGGCCAAGAATATGGGAACAACCTGAAACAAATGTGCAAACAAAACAAATAAAGCAAAATAAAAACAAAAATGAAAACCAGGTTATGAGTATTATAATATCCCAAACAGATAAATTTTTCACATAAAGTGAAGACTAGAAGAGCTTTCAGAAGAAATTACTGCCACTATTTCTACAGGGTTAGTCTGTTAGGTCATCAAAATACACAATAAAAGGTGAGACAGTTTCCTTCTCTTGCAAGAAGCTGATGAAAGATCAAAAGGGAACTTAAATAAAAAGGTAGGCTTTTGTAAATGTGTGTAACTTTCAAGGGGTATTCACTAAAGATTAAAGTAATTGAAATGGTAGTGGAAGTAACTGAAGAATGTAGTAGCGTTATTAGGTAACATTTGTAAAATGCAGTAGAAAATCACCTGGATATAAATATAGTAGAAAGAAAAAAAAAAAGATTATAGATCCAATGTTTAAACACAGTTATTTTATCTGGCTTGCATAAGTTATTACTTTATTCATATTCCCAGGCAAGTCTCTTATTAACTTGAATTAAAATGAGTTAGAATTACTTGCAAGAAATTCTTTTATATTATTTGGGATGTTAATGTTTGTGATGATCAGAGAATAATTTGATTTCTCTATTTCGTCAGCAGTTTTTAAACTAGTCCTTAAACTTCAGATTCATGAGCTGTCTTAGGGGAGATTTTTCACTGCTTTTTCTTTTAAAGCTGAAGACTCTGGGGTACTGGGAATTTAACATACCTTTGGGTAATAAATGGAAGGAAAGGAATAGCATCCAGTTTTCTTCCAAGGTCAGGGTTCTTTCACTGCATCGTGACTCTTGCAATTATACCACAGCCATTTTTTTACCTCATAGGGAAGTTGTTTCTCAGGCTTTGGGAAAAGTAAATTTAGAAGATATAAAAGCTGTAAATCTGTTTTAGGAGTTAAATTTTCTAAACTTCTCTGTATTATACAATATTCAGATCAATAGTATATGTCTATCTATGCCTCTCCATTGACTTTGAAATACAGCCTGGAATCATTAGTACAGGATGACCGGGCCCATGGCCTTCACAATCTGGCTTCTCTATTGTGTCTTACTCTCCTTATCCATCAGAGACTTTACTCAAACTGAACTCTGGAAACTTTTTAAACTTCACACTCCTCCATTTCTTCATTCAACTCCACACCTCCTTTGCTCCCCTACCTCTAAATTCTAATCATTTGTGAAACATTGTCAGGTGGACCCATTCTATCCTTTGAATTTCCATAAGGACTTAGTTTATGGAAATGTCTCTTGTATCTCTTTTATTTTGCTTGATGTGAGTATCTGTATAAACATTATTTTCTCTGCTAGTGCGTATTAATATGTAAAGATAGGACCTGTGTCTTCAGTATGTTCAATATTTGGTAAGTATTTATTAACAAACTGTTGAGTGAATAAAAGATATTCTGAAAGTAAAATATTCTGTGCGTACATGTGCTAAGTCATGTTCAACTCTTGGGACCCCATGGACTGTAGCCCACCAGGCTCCTCTCTTGATGGAATTCTCTAGGCAAGAATACCAGAGTGAGTTGCCATTCCTACTCCAGGAGATCGTCCAACCCAGGGATCAAACTCACTTCTCTTACATCTCCTGCATTGGCAGGCAGATTCTTTACCAACTCTGCCACCTGCTAATATTATATAATTGAACCTAAATTTCAAACTATTTTGTGACAGCAACACATGAAACAAGTTAAATATATAAGAACTAGTTCTTACAGCTGACATAAATAAAACCTAGTATTAATTAAACCTAATGCCCTACCCCTGAGAACGGTAGAAAATTCATGGGAAAAGTGGCCCCATAAATTCATCTATTTATTTCTTTAAATGTTTTTTCTTTCTCATTATTGAACAATAACTTAGCTGAGTAAATCATACTATATTAACATTTACTTTCATTTATATTTTGAGTATATTTAGAATATCTAATATTTTAGATATAATTTAGTCTCTTATTTTATTTTCAAGGTGTTAGTTTTAGGATCAAAATCGTAGTTTTACACTTTTGATATTGACATTTCTTTTGGTGTTCTAAAAGTTAACTGACATTTTTAGGTGTGGATTTATTTTTATTTTGTTGCTCAGATTTTGTCACCTTCATTGGATACAAGGATTTTCTTCTCTCAACTGCTTTTATCTTTTCCATTTTCTTATTTCCCTAGACTCCTTAGAGAACAGTTTACAAGATCTATTTTGCGGTGTATATAGTCTTCATCTGAGTGTAACTAATCTTTTAATATTTTTATTGTTAAATGTTTTCAATAATATTCCTAAAATTTCTGTGCTGTGTTAATTTCCCAATATGCTTGTTGTTTTTAAGAACACATTTTTATTTTATTATAAATGATTTAATTCCTTCTATCATTTATGTAAATATTATAGACACAATCATTTTGTATTCTACTCACATCTGTGTTATTTTAATGGATTTCTAATTCTACGTTTATTTTATATACTGAATCTCACTGATGTTATATTGATTCTACATTTTGAAATGTTTGGTTATGGGCTCATTTTAAGATTATTTTTATTTATTTTTTCCAGTGAGAATCCCTTGTGTTTCGGGCTTTAAGAATATGTCTTCAGAATGCTTTTATGGATATTTTATTCATGCAGAAGCCCAGTATAAATTAAATATGATAATTTTGTGGCTCAAGCTTCAGGGATAATGCAGAGAATCTAAACTTAGAATAGAAAACCTGTACTTTTTTAAAAAGTTGCCTAGAGGTTACCAATAGTGCAGGTATGTTACCATGGGATGTGATAGAGATATGTCCAGGGGTCGGGGCAGAGGGGTTGCTTAGGTCTTTTGCCCACTCCTTAGATGGTGTTGTGTACAGGGGGTAGGTGCAGTACCCTGACTTGGTTCTGGGCTCTTCAGAAGTGGCTGTTGGGTCTCTTTTTTGGTCTTTTTGTATATTTTGTCCAGAATTTGTCTTAACTGCACATGCATACAGTTATTTTTAGTCACATACAGTTTCTTTGTATTTTATTGTTCTAAGAGATGTGTATCCAGATTCAGGCATTGCGACACTTCAGCGAATAGTCCCAGGTTCCTCTGAGAGACTATACATCCTTATTCTAAATGGGTAGGGGCCAAAGGTCTCTTCTGAAACTTCTTCCTGCTTAGACTCAGAGTCTCATTGATAAAATATATGTATGACATGTGTAGAGTTTTGTTTTGTGTGTAAATATACGTGTATAATGGAATTTGTAAGTTTAAGAGGTGAGAGGGAGTTGGTTTTTCTCTAATAGTGGGTGTATAACAAGGTAGGACCTTGAAATCCTTACTCTTAAAAAAAATAAAATGAAACACAGAGGCACCTTTAGTGCATTAGAAGTATGTGGAAGAATTATAAGAAATTACCTATTTAATACATGATTTTATTATTTTGCATAGAAAAAGCATGAATGCCACTATTTTTTAAAATGATAATGATTAGAGCAAAAAATATTTATGAGAGAAAAAATTAATCTATGACTATAATATTCCAGACAGAAGATTCACTAAACTTGTGGAGGTAGTGGAAGTGGAGATGAATATTCAGTTTTATACTTAGGAGATTTTACAGATGTAGAAGTAAAAGAGTGACATGAAACTCATTTGTAAGATTAAAGAAACGAAAGAGCTTAAAATACTGATTTTTTTGTTTGTTTGCCAACTTGTGAAAAAATCAGCTATTAATGACATTTTGGGGGGAAAATCAGGTCTCAATTGGGACTTTATAAGGTTAAAGTTTCTCCAGGAATTTTAAATACATGAGGGACTATAATTTTCCAGAAATGTATATCATACAGTTAAATTTTTATAAATGGGTCATATTTCCAGGATAGCATGTGAATGGGAAAGTAAGAGATGAATAGGTGGAGGCTTAGCAACTGTATGCATATTTGCACCAGTTGAAGAATAGTTCAACTAAAAAGAAACTGTCAAAAATGAAAGAGCTAGGAAAGAGTTATATACTAAAAAACAAGAGTAGGGAGTTTTAAAATATAGGGATCTAGTTGGAAATGATGAATCTTTTATATATAACAAGTAGGAAAATACTTAAGCCATTTGATTTGACAGATAAAAGATGTTGCTGACATTTATAAGAGGAGTTTCTTCTTGGGTAGAGGGATTGGTGCTTACTGAAGTGGGCTGAAGCATTGGAAGTTCCAGATCTTCTCTATATAAGAAGTTTTACATAGAGTTGTAACCCATTTGGAACAGTTGGCGGGCCTGGGGCTACATCATACTGCACTTTGCATAAGACTGGAAAATCATCAATGTTCTTATTAAGTAATAGTGTTGGAGGTGTGTACTGCAAGATAATGATTAAAAAAGGTGGGAAAGAAATCCTTCTCAATTGTAAGTTGTGGGAAGAGAGGTGTTACATACGATTAAGAAGTTATGATCAAGGTAAAAGGGAAGGTTAATGAGGACATACATTAGTGAGTAACAAAGTAAAGCTATCAATATTTTCAGGCTACAAGGAATATCAAGTCATAAGAGTCTAAGATCCACAATTAACAAACTTATATTAACTCCACAGAATGTGCAAATGAACTACAGGGAGCCATTTTAGAGAATTATTCAACATAGTAAAAGATCAGAGATAAGACAAAACCACAATACAATCTAAAACAAATTCTCCCCTTAATTCACACTATACACTTGTGCAAAAACACACACGGCTTTGGGGTAGAGGTAAAAGGCCATTGTCCTGAAACTTCCAACCAAATATCAGCAATGGTCCATTGATCACCTTAATAGCCACCACAATCTCTTTGGAACTTGACTCAGCTGTCATTGTATATTGCATCTGAATTAAGGTCTTTTCAAAGTGAGATGCAGATCCTCTGGACAGAGACCCAAACTTGCATTGTTTAGAGAGTGAAGACAAAGTGTGCACTTCATAGTAACAACTGTTACATTTATCTGTAAAAACTCCAGGATTTTTATAATTAATGAACACTAATGTTTTGGTGCTTATGTGATTAATGTACATGCTGCCTATTTGGTTTTACTAGGTTTTACATATATGTAAATTAGGTCAAGAAGCAACAGTTAGAACTGGACATGGAGCAACAGACTGATTCCAAATAGGAAAAGGAGTACAGCAAGGCTGTATATTGTACCCTGCATATTTAACTTACATGAAGAGTACATCATGCGAAATGCCAGGCTGGATGAAGCACAAGCTGGAATCAAGACTGCTGGGAGAAATATCAATAACCTTAGATATGCAGATGACACCACCCTTATGGCAGAAAGTGAAGAAGAACTAAAGAGTCTCTTGATGAAAGTAAAGAGGAGAGTGAAAAGTTGACTTGGAACTCAACATTCAGAAAACTAAGATCATGGCATCTAGTCCCATCACTTCATGGCAAATAGATGGGAAACAATGGAAACAGTGACAGGCTTTATTTTGTGGGCTCCAAAATCACTGTAGATGGTAACTGTAGCCATGAAATTAAAAGATTCTTGCTTCTTGGAAGAAAAGCTATGACCAAACTAGACAGTATATTAAAAAGCAGAGACATTACTTTGCCAAAAGCCCATCTAGGCAAGGCTATGCTTTTTCCAGTAGTCATGTATGGATGTGAGAGTTGGACTATAAAGAAAACTGAGCACCAAAGAATGGATGCCTTTGAACTGTGGTGTTGGAGAAGACTCTTGAGAGTCCCTTGGACTGCAAGGAGATCCAACCAGTCTATCCTAAGGGAAAATACATTGCACTATTCCAAAGAGGCAGATGTATTTTCATCAAACTAAGAGGGAGGTGTAAGGTGGGTGGAGAAAAGTGGATAGTGAGAGGAGTTGAAAAGATTCGGTGGCACAAAGAATGCCAAAAGAATCTGAAAATCAGCAAGTAAAATGACGTTCTTAGAAACTAAGAGAGTATTACTTTGTTCTAGTGCCAATAGACATGGTAATGAGATTTTCTCTAATAAAAATTAATGCTATAAGGTTAATAATTAAGCAAGTGATCACAAGAGGCTAAAGTTCAAGATCTTTATGTGCAGGCAGAATTATTTTAAGTGAATCAAACACCAAGTTCACCTGATAAACTGTTCCCAAGGTTAATGCAGTTTTCAGCTGTTTCATAAAACATCAACTATTCTTTTAAAGTGCAATAATGTTTTTGTGGAGAGCTCAAATGTTTTTATGTTACCTTCTGAACACATAGCAGAAAGAATAGCCAGAAATTTGCTTTGTGTCTAATTATATTAATTCTGAAAAGTTTAAACATATCAGTTCATATAGATGGTAAATATTTTTTTCCTAAAAGATTCATTTAGTTCTACATCTGCATTATATAATTTGTACAAGTCAAAGATATGGTTTTTCCAGTAGTCATGTATGGATGTGAGAGTTGGACTATAAAGAAAGCTGAGCACAGAAGAATTGATGCTTTTGAAGTGTGTTGCTGGAGAAGATTCCTGAGAGTCACTTGTACTGCAAGGAGATCAAACCACTCACTCCCAAAGAGAAATCAATCCTGAATATTCATTGGAAGGACTGATGCTGAAGCTCCAATACGTTGGCCACTTGATGAGAAGAGCCAGCTCATTAGAAAAGACCCTGATGCTGGGAGAGAGGTTAAGGGGACATCAGAGGGCAAGATAGTTGGATAGCATCACTGATTCAATGGACATGAGCAAGATCCTGGAGATGGTGAAGGACAGGCAAGCCTAAAGTGCAACAGTCCATGGGGTTGCAAAGGATTGGACACAATTGAGTGATTGAAGAACAACAAATGAGTGAGAGGATTATTCCAGTTATTCTTGGGGAAGGGGCAGAAGTTCCCAGGAATTGGACCACCACTCAAGTTTTGACCTTTTATGATTAGCCTCAGAACTGTTATGGCACTGGTGAGTGTGTCCATTTGTGTGTGCTTATTTGCTCAGTCATGTCCAACTCTTTGTTACCCCAGGTATTATAACCTGCCAGGCTCCTCTGTCCATGGGATTCTTCAGGCAAGAATACTGGAGTGGGTAGCCATTGCCTTTTCCAAGGGATCTTCCCAACACAGGGATCAAACCTGGGTCTCCTGCATTTCAGGCAGATTCTTTACCATTTGAGCCACCAGGGAAACTCATGCTAATGCATTGCAATGAGTGTATATGGAGGCTCAAAGTCTACTGGCTGTCACATCTTCTGCCATCTTGGACCTATTTGGTTCCAATCATTTATGTCATGTCCTCAGGCTATGTCATTCTTTTAAAGGTTATGCCAGCCTCCTTCCCTCCTGTCTTAGTTTCACAAATCCATGCCCCATATGAAAAATAGAGTCCCTTGAGGATGGCAACTGAGTCATTTTCTGTCTAGATTCCCATTATTTAGCATATGAAATGTCACATTTTAAATGATCAATAAATAATTTATTACTTGAACAATGTATAAATGGACTTCATTAAATTTTGGAGAAGATATTCAGCATATCTCCCAGGGATATTTCTAGGGATAAATATTTAAATATATAGATTATCTTATGTCTTTACCTCTAGGTGCATTGACATCTTTTCTTTCTGTGAACACACAAGGGTATGCCACCAATTAAGATTTCTATCTGGACTGTATTCTTTAGTAGCCTCTTAGCTGCTTCCTCCACTCCCCTCAAGTGTTGCTTAAATTTACCTTTTCAATGAGGCCTGCTCTGACTCCTGTATTCAAAGTTTCAGCCACTACCTTCCTCCATTCCAACACCACTGTTCTCCCTAAATTTACTCACCATTTTTGTTTCTGTTTTTCTTTTTCCACAACATGTATCACCATCTAATACACTATAATTTATTTTTATTATATTTTGCCTTTGAATTCTGCTTCCTTGCTAGAAAGTAAGCTCCACAAGGGCTGGTAATTTTTTCATTTAATGTATTGATCCTGTGAACAAAGAACAGAAGAGCATTGCTCACCACCCAGTTTTACAAGGGCTAAGTTATAATCCATCGCAGTGTTCAACTACAGAGCACTCTGAGAGGAATTCAGGATGGAAAATGGGGAGGCACTGTGTGATTTTGAAAAACAAAACCTTAGATCCTCAGATGCATATCTCAGGGAAAGATTCCAATGACGCCAAACTTTTCATCTTCCTGTACATAGAAAAACCTTAAATCATTACCTTGAGATAGCTGTTCTTTGTGATTAGCAGTGATATTTTACCAATCTGTATCCTTGACTGTGGTGTTCCCTGGTGGTTCAGTGGTAAATAACCCATCTGCCAATGCAGGAGACCCAGTTTTAATTCCAGAGGCCAGGAGGATCCCCTGGAGGAGGAGAATATCAACTTATACTTGCCTGGGAAATCCCATGTACAGAGGATACTGGTGGACTACAATCCATGGGATAACAAAAAACCAGACACAACTTAGTGACTAAACAATAGCAACAACATCCTTGACTGCATGTATTTCCTGGTCAAAAAATATCATTTATTAACTGGCCTCTTCCCTAAACCATCTCTTTGGAGCAGGTGCTCAAACCTTAGTGGCTATGTCCCAAGTTATAGTCTACAGTAAAATCTTGAATAAAACTTAACTCACAAGTCTTACATTGTGCATTTTTCTTTTTGTCAACAATCTAAATTCTTATAATAGTGTTTGATATAAAATACACACTCATTAAATATTTATAATTGAATAATAGAAGAATCACCACCACTTTAACCTCATTAGATTTTATTTTGCTTAAATAATACTCCATTTTATGCTTTAACCTTTATATAGTCTACACAGAGGGATAGGGAAGCTGACACTGAAGATAGAACCTCACTGACACAGAGAGACCAACTTTGATCTAGGTGTTTCTTTAAGCTCTTAATTCATGTTTTCTTCAGACACAGCTATACAGAAAATATTTGCTTGAACATATTCAATTATTTCCCTCTACACTGTATTCTACTTAAGAATCTGCAAACACAGTTTTGAAAGTAAAGATAGAATAAGTGAGGTAGAAGATAGAATGGTAGAAATAAATGAAGCAGAGAGGAAAAAAGAAAAAAGAATTAAAAGAAATGAGGACAACCTCAGGGACCTCTGGGACAATGTGAAATGCCCCAACATTCAAATCATAGAAGCCCCAGAAGAAGAAGACAAAAAGAAAGGCCATGGGAAAATACTTGAGGAGATAATAGTTGAAAACTTCCTTAAAATGGGGAAGGAAATAGTCATACAAGTAAAAGAAACCCAGAGAGTCCCAAACAGGATGAACCCAAGGTGAAACACCCCAAGACACATATTAATCAAATTAACAAAGATCAAACACAAAGAACAAATATTAAAAGCAGCAAGGGAAAAACAACAAATAACACACAAGGAGATTCCCATAAGGATAACAGCTGATCTTTCAATAGAAACTCTTCAGGCCAGAAGGGAATGGCAGGACATACTTAAAGTGATGAAAGAGAAAAACCTACAACCCAGATTACTGTACCCAGCAAGGATCTCATTCAGATATGAAGGAGAATTCAAAAGCTCTACAGACAAGCAAAAGCTGAGAGAATTCAGCACCACCAAACCAGCTCTTCAACAAATGCTAAAGGATCTTCTCTAGACAGGAAACACAGAAAGGGTGTATAAATTCGATTCCAAAACAACAAAGTAAATGGTGATGGGACCATACTTATCAATGATTAGCCTAAATGTAAATGGGTTGAATGCCCCAACCAAAAGACAAAGACTGATTCAATGGATACAAAACAAGACCACTATATATGCTGTCTACAAGAGATCCACCTCAAAACAAGGGACACATACAGACTGAAAGTGAAGGGCTGGAAAAAGATATTTCACTTAAATGGAGACCAAAAAAAAAAACAGGAATAGCAAGGCCCATATCAGATAAAATAGACTTTAAAGGCTGTGAAAAGAGACAAAGAAGGACACTACATAATGATCAAAGGATTAATGCAAGAAGAAGATATAATAACTATAAATCTATATGCACCCAACATAGGAGCACTGCAATATGTAAGGCAAATGCTAACAAGCATAAAAGGGGAAATTAACAATAACACAATAATAGTGGGATACTTTAATACCCCACTCACACCTAAGGATAGATCAACTAAACACAAAATTAACAAGGAAACAAAAACTTTAAATGACACAATGGACCAGCTAGACCTAATTGATATCTATAGGACACTTCACCCCAAAACAATGAATTTCACCTTTTTCTCAAGTGCACATGGAACCTTCTCCAAGATAGATCACATCCTGGCCATAAATCTAGCCTTGTTAAATTCAAAAAAATCTGAAATCACTCCAATCATCTTTTCTGACCACAATGCAGTAAGATTAGATGTCGATTACAGGGAAAAAAATTAAAAATTCCAACATATGGAGATTAAACAACACACTTCTGAATAACCAACAAATCATAGAAGAAATCAAAAAAGAAATCAAAATATGCATAGAAATGAACGAAAATGAAAACATAACAACCCAAAATCTACGGGACACTGTAAAAGCAGTGCTAAGGGGAAGTTTCATAGCAATACAGGCTTACCTCAAGAAACAATAAAAAAGTCAAATAAAGAACCTAACTCTACACCTAAAGCAACTAGAAAAGGAAGAAATGAAGAACCCCAGGGTTAGTAGAAGAAAAAAATCTTAAAAATTAGGGCAATAAAAATGCAAAAGAAACAAGAGACCACAGCGAAAATCTAAAAGTTAAAAGGTGGTTCTTTGAGAAGATAAATAAAATTTACTATCAGCAATTATATGCTAATAAAATGGACAACGTGGAAGAAATGGACAAATTCTTAGAAAAGTATAATTTTCCAAAACTGAACCAGGAAGAAATAAAAGATCTTAACAGATCCATCACAAGCATGGAAATTGAAACTGTAATAAGAAATCTTCCAGCAAACAAAAGCCCAGGTCCAGATGGCTTCACAGCTGAATTCTACCAAAAATTTAGAGAAGAGCTAACACCTATCCTGCTCAAACTCTTCCAGAAAATTGCAGAAGGTAAACTTCCAAACTCATTCTATGAAGCCACCATCACCCTAATACTAAAACCAGACAGAGATGCCACAAAAAAAAAAAAAAACTCCAAGGCAATATCACTGATGAACATAGATGCAAAAATCCTTAACAAAATTCTAGCAAACAGAATCCAATAACATATTAAAAAGATCATACATCATGACCAAGTGGGCTTTATCCCAGGAATGCAAGGATTTTTTAATATCTGAAAATCAATCAATATAATACACCACATTAACAAATTGAAGGATAAAAACCATATGATTATCTCAATAGATGCAGAAAAACCCTGTGACAAAATTCACCATCCATTTATGAAAAAATACTCTGCAGAAAGCAGGAATAGAAGGAACATACCTCAACATAATAAGAGCTATATATGATAAACCCACAGCAAACATTATCCTCAATGGTGAAAAATTAAAAGCATTTTCCCTAAAGTCAGGAACAAGACAAGGGTGCCCACTCTCACCACTACTATTCAACATAGTTTTGGAAGTTTTGGCCACAGCAACCAGAGCAGAAGAAGAAATAAAAGGAATCCAGATTGGAAAAGAAGTAAAACTCTCACTGTTTGCAGATGATATGATTCTCTACATAGAAAACAAAAAGAGAAATTAAGGAAACAATTCCATTCACTATTCCAAAGAAAAAAATAAAATAAGAATATATCTACCTAAAGAAAGAAACAAAAGACACACACACACACACACACACACATATATATAAAACTATAAAACATTGATGAAAGAAATCAAAGAGGACACAAATAGATGGAGAAATATACCATATTCATGGAATGGAAGAATCAATATAGTGAAAATGAGTACACTACCTAAAGCAATCTATAGATTCAATGCAATCCCTATCAAGCTACCAACAGTATTTTTCACAGAACTAGAACAAATAATTTCCCAATTTGTATGGAAATACAAAAGCTTCTAATAGCCAAAACAATCTTGAGAAAGAAGAATGGAACTGGAGGAATCAGCCTGCCTGACTTCAGGCTCTACTACAAAGCTACAGTCATCAAGACAGTATGGTACTGGCACAAAAACAAAAATATAGATCAATGGAACAAAATAGAAAGTGCAGAGATAAATCCATGCACCCATGGACACCTTACTTTGACAAAGGAGGCAAGAATACATAATGGAGAAAAGAAAATCTCTTTAAGAAGTGGTTCTGGGAAAACTGGTCAACCGCTTGTAAAAGAATGAAACTAGAACACTTTCTAACACCATACACAAAAATAAACTCAAAATGGATTAAAGATCTAAATGTGATACCAGAAACTATAAAAATCCTAGAGGAAAACATAGGCAAAATACTCTCCAACATAAATCACAGAAGGATCCTCTATGACCCACCTCTCAGAATATTGGAAATAAAAGCAAAAATAAACAAATGGGACCTAATTAAACTTAAAAGCTTTTGCACAATGAAGGAAACTATAAGCAATGTGAAAAGATAGCCTTCTTTTGGGAGGGAGAAAATAATAGCAAACAAAGCAACTGACAAAGAATTAATCTCAAAAATATACAACCAACTCCTGCAGCTCAATTCCAGAAAAATAAATGACCCAATTAAAAAATGGGCCAAAGAAATAAACTGACAGTTCTCCAAAGAAGACATACAGACGGCTAACAAACACATGAAAAAATGCTCAACATCACTCATTATCAGAGAAATGCAAATCAAACCCACAAGGAGGTATCATCTCACACCAGTCAGAATGGCTGTTATCCAAAAATCTACAAGCAATAAATGTTGGAGAAGGTATGGAGAAAAGGGAACCCTCTACTGTTGGTGGGAATGCAAACTAATACGGCCACAAATGGCAACCCACTCCAGTGTTCTTGCCTGGAGAATCCCAGGGACGGGAGAGCCCGGTGGGGTCACACAAAGTAGGACATGACTGAAGTAACTTAGCAGCAGCAGCAGCATAGAGAACAGTGTGGAGATTCCTTAAAAAACTGGAAATAGAACTGCCTTATGATCCAGCAATCCCACTGCTGGGCATACACACTAAAGAATCCAGAAGGGAAAGAGACACGTGTACCCCAATGTTCATCGCAGCACTGTTTATAATAGCCAGGACATGGAAGCAACCTAGATGCCCATCTGCAGACAAATGGATAAGAAAGCTGTGGTACATATGCACTATGGAGTATTACTGAGCCATTAAAAAGATTACACTTGAATCAGTCTAATGAGGTGGATGAAACTGGAGCCTATTATACAGAGTGAAGTAAGCCAGAAAGAAAAATACCAATACAGTATACTAACACATATATGTGGAATTTAGAAAGAAGGAAATATAACCCTATATGCAAGACAGAAAAAGAGACACAGATATATAGAACAGTCTTTTGGACTCTGTGGGAGAAGATGAGGGTGGGATGATCTGAGAGAATAGCATTCAAACATGTATATTATCATATGTGAAACAGATCACCAGTCCAGGTTTGATTCATGAGACAGGGTGCTCAGGGCTGGTGCACTGGGATGACCCAGAGGGATGGAATGGGGAGGGAAGTGAGAGGGGTGTTCAGGATGCAGAACACATGTAAACCCATGGCTGATTCATGTCAATGTATGGCAAAAACCACTACAATATTGTAAAGTAATTAGCCCCCAACTAAAATAAATAAATTAAAAAGAATAAAAAAGGAAATAAAGTAAATGTTCATTAAACCATATCCCCAAAAGATTAGTTAAGTATGATTAAGAGAAGTTTTGATAGCATAATTCAAAATATATATTTAAGAATTTGGGCTTTATTATCATAAATATTAGGAATTTTGTGAAATACTAAATAAATACTATGAACTATGCTGAAAATAATTGTGTTAGATTTTGTAAGTGAAGCTGAAGTGTGTAAAAGCCCATGGATATTTTAGGAAATGTTAACCACCTTGTTTACCATTCAAGTTTTTCAAATGAGCTAGTTTGAAGTCATTTCAAAGAAGACTAGGCATTAACTCAAAGAAAATATTCCAATGATGGGTAGGATAGGAGTCATTTTTACTTCAAGCTTGTGGAACTTAACATTCTTATTTTTGTGATGTGGAAATCACATGTAATGACTCCCATTCAAACTTAGCATGAAGCACTGGTTTTAAACTCTTACTTTCTATTCATCTCTGTCATTTTACTTTTCATTTTGAAAGCCAGGTAGACATAAATTGAATTTGGCAGCCTGTGAGGAAATGTTTGTAAATCATAAGAAGAAGTCAAATATGAATTTAAATCAATATGTCTATATCTCAAGAGTAATAAACCCAGTACATGATATAAATTTCATATCACAAAGGAGCAAATTTAAAGCAACTGTAGTTAAAATGTGAGGGTTTTTTAATATTCCTAATTTTTCCAGTGATTGGAAAAGGAAATACTTGTGTTTTTTTTTTTTGAAAAATAAATATTTTGAAATGTTTTATAAGTGTTTTGTGATATATTTCAGTTCAGTTCAGTCGCTCAGTCATGTCCAACTCTTTGTGGCCCCATGAACCCCAGCACAACAGGCCTCCCTGTCCATCACCAACTCCCAGAGTCTACCCAAACCCATGTGCATTGAGTAGATGATGCCATCCAACCATCTCATCCTCTGTCGTCCCCTTTTCCTTCTGCCCTCAATCTTTCCCAGCATCAGGGTCTTTTCCAATGAGTCAAGTCTTCACATCAGGTGGCCAAAGTATTGAAGTTTTAGCTTCAACATCAGTCCTTCCAGTGAACACCCAAGACTGATCTCCTTTAGGATGGACTGGTTGGATTTCCTTGCAGTCCAAGGGACTCTCAATAGTCTTCTCCAACACTACAGTTCAAAAGCATCAATTCTTCGGTGCTCAGCTTTCTTTATAGTCCAACTGTCACATCTATACATGACCACTGGAAAAACCATAGCCTTGAGTAGATGGACCTTTGTTGGCAAAGTAATGTGTCTGCTTTTTAATATGCTGTCTAGGAGAAGGAAATGGCAACCCACTCCAGTGTTCTTGCCTGGAGAATCCCAGGGACGGGGGAGCCTGGTGGGCTGCCGTCTATGGGATCGCACAGAGTCAGACACGACTGAAGTGACTTAGCAGCAGCAGCAGCACGTTGGTCATAACTTTCCTTCCAAGGAGTAAGCATCTTTTAATTTCATTGCTGCAATCGCCATCTGCAGTGATTTTGGAGCCCAGAAAAATAAAGTCAGCCACTGTTACCAATGTTTCCACTGTTTCCCCATCTATCTGCCATGAAGTGATGGGATCGGATGCCATGATCTTAGTTTTCTGAATGTTGAGCTTTAAGCCAACTTTTTCACTTTCCTCTTTCACTTTCATCAATAAGCTCTTTAGTTCTTCACTTTCCGCCATAAGGGTGGTGTCATCTGCATATCTGAGGTTATTGATATTTCTCCTGGAATCCTAATGTGCATTAAAGTTTTAACAGACTCTTTTTTTTCAAACAAAGTAAAATTAGTGTTAAAAAAGTGATAGTTCTGTTCATTCAACTTTGAGAAAGAGTGCCATACAAAGGAAAAGTGCCATACAAAGGCCTTGATAGTGAGTTAGGATATAGGGGCCACCGCCGCCACCAAGTCGCCTCAGTCATGTCCGACTGCGTGACCCCATAGATGGCAGCTCACTAGGCTCCCCCGTCCCTGGGATTCTCCAGGCAAGAACACTGGAGTGGGCCGCCATTTCCTTCTCCAATGTAGGAAAGTGAAAGTGAAAGTGAAGTCACCCAGTCGAGTCCGACTTCCAGAGACCCCATGGACTGCAGCCCACCAGGCTCCTCTGTCCATGGGATTTTCCAGGCAAGAGTACTGGAGTGGTTTGCCACTGCCTTCTCCAATATAGGGGCATTACCTTGATAAAACAAATATTCTATTTGTCCTAGATTATATATACAATGAACTGAGCTAATAGTATTGCTTATTCTGACACAATGAAAACCAGAGTTTGATAAGGTAAATTTTACCACAGATTTGTAGCCTCAAAGACAGTTTACAAATAAGAATGATCATGTGTAAGACCCTGGCCACTGAACCAATCTCTCAAAGATGTGGTTTGAATCATACTCCAGAAAACACAATCAAGTCATTTATGAAAAAAAAGTCAACTGTTTTTAATTCTCTTCTCCCTCAATTTGTCTACCAGTTGGAAACCAAAAGCGATGTTTCTGAAAATGGTTATCTCTTGATGTCAGACTATTATGGATTCATATTCCTGTTCTTGCAATTTATTAATTCTTTATTCCTGAACAACTTACTTTGGTTTTGTTTATACATATGGGATATGGGAAATGCAATGACACCTTACTTTCAAGAGTTCTCTGAGTATTAATGAGATAATGTTTACAAAGCACTTGATACAATCCATTTTCAGTAAGTAAATTAATATATGTTGGTCATTACTTTGATTATGATGATGACTACAACAGAGCTTGCCTGCTCCTCCCTCATCCACTATCAAAAAGAGAGCTCCAGGACACAGAATGTCATTTTTTTTAAAGGACTATGCCAAACTCAAAACTTTTTGAAAGTTTTGTTAAAGATAAAATTAGCCAGTTTGAGGTTGCTCAACTTACACTCTAGGGAAAGTCACTAGGATAGCCTGCTTAAACTCCCTTGGTTTTGTTCCTCATGATATTTTGCCAAACTACTGTCAAGGTCCCTTTATAATAATATCTTGATTTAAATACATGTTACTGTTTTGAGGATGGTTCTGTCACACCAGGTGTCCCTGAGGAGTTTGTCTTAATACATATTGTTTAGAATTCACATGACTGTTGAGATTTTTTTTTTCCACTGCAGATACCTATTATAGACCTTGTGTTTTTCTGGGGGAAATTATCTACTGGGCAGAGCATGATTTAATTTTCTTTCAAGTACCATATACTTTACTAACACTGTACCATATTTCATCTTTTTGACACCCTAAAATAGCACATAAACATGTCTTTGAGACCCCTTTTTCTTCCAAAACGTAGTTCTTTCTCTGTCATCTGTAATGGGTATAAGTGATTCTCCCTCAACATTTTCAAGTCCTATGTCCAGGGACCGAATGCATCACCTTTGGTTCCCTTGCAAACAACTGGAAGTTGTCCAGTAAGTATTGAAATCTGGGCAAAATTATATTTTCATACTCACAGAACTGTACAAAAAAGATCTTCACCACCCAGATAATCACGAGGGTGTGATCACTGACCCAGAGCCAGACATCCTGGAATGTGAAGTTAAGTGTGCCTTAGAAAGCATCACTGCAAACAAAGCTAGTGGAGGTGATGGAATTCCAGTTGAGCTCTTTCAAATCCTGAAAGATGATGCTGAAAGTGCTGCACTCAATATGCCAGCAAATTTGGAAAACTCAGCAGTGGCCATAGGACTGGAAAAGGTCAGTTTTCATTCCAATCCCAAAGAAAGGCAATGCCAAAGAATGCTCAAACTACTGCACAATTGCACTCATCTCACACGCTAGTAAAGTAATGCTCAAAATTCTCCAAGCCAGGCTTCAGCAATATGTGAACCGTGAACTTCCTGATGTTCAAGCTGGTTTTAGAAAAGACAGAGGAACCAGAGATCAAGTTGCCAACATCCACTGGATCATGGAAAAAGCAAGAGAGTTCCAAAAAAACATCTATTTCTGCTTTATTGACTATGACAAAGCCTTTGACTGTGTGGATCACAATAAACTGTGGAAAATCCTGAAAGAGATGGGAATACCAGACCACTTGATCTGCCTCTTGAGAAAATTGTATGCAGTTCAGGAAGCAACAGTTAGAACTGGACATGGAACAACAAACTGGTTCCAAATAGGAAAAGGAGTACGTCAAGGCTGTATATTGTCACCCTGCTTATTTAACTTTTATGCAGAGTACATCATGAGAAACGCTGGGCTGGAAGAAACACAAGCTGGAATCAAGATTGCTGGGAGAAATATCAATAACCTCAGATATGCAGATGACACCACCTTTACGGCAGAAAGTGAAGAGGAACTCAAAAGCCTCTTGATGAAAGTGAAAGAGGAGTGAAAAAGTTGGCTTAAAGCTCAACATTCAGAAAACGAAGATCATGGCATCCAGTCCCATCACTTCATGGGAAATAGATGGGGAAACAGTGGAAACAGTGTCAGACTTTATTTTTTGGGCTCCAAGATCACTGCAGATGGTGACTGCAGCCATGAAATTAAAAGACACTTACTCCTTGGAAGGCAAGTTATGACCAACCTAGATAGCATATTCAAAAGCAGAGACATTGCTTTGCCAACAAAGGTCCGTCTAGTCAAGGCTATGGTTTTTCCTGTAGTAAGGTATGGATGTGAGAGTTGGACCGTGAAGAAGGCTGAGCAGCAAAGAATTGATGCTTTTGAACTGTGGTGTTGGAGAAGACCCTTGAGAGTCCCTTGAACTGCAAGGAGATCCAACCAGTCCATTCTGAAGGAGATCAGCCCTGGGATTTCTTTAGAAGGAATGATGCTAAAGCTGAAACTCCAGTACTTTGGCCACCTCATGCGAAGAGTTGATTCTTTGGAAAAGACTCTGATGCTGAGAGGGATTGGGGGCAGGAGAAGGGGAAGACAGAGCATGATGAGATGGCTGGATGGCATCACTGACTTGATGGACGTGGGTCTGGGTGGGCTCTGGGAGTTGGTGATGGACAGGCAGGCCTGGCGTCCTGTGATTCATGGGGTCGCAAAGAGTGGGACATGACTGAGCAACTGAACTGAACAGAATGATAGGTTTTAGGGCATGACTGGACTTGGGAAACAATAAGACAAATGTTAAGACTTTCATCTTTTGTGCAGATAATCTAATTTAAAACCCAGTTTATGTCCATGACCATTAAATGCATCCCTATTAAGGCATTTTGCCAGACAATGCCCTTGGTCACAATGGGATTCAATGGGTAAGTGTGAATCTTTCACACTTGGTATAATTAATTATATAATATAATTATATCATTGGTATAATTGGATGAAGGACTTCATCACTGTGTGAGATTCTTGAAGTTTGGAGCATTAAAATAGGCATTGGAAATAGTTTTTGTTTTCTTAATTAGAACCCATTTGTGTTCCTCTACAATTTGTAGCATTGGATGAAACAGCAAATTATCTCCTAAACTGCAAAAACAGTGTACACTGTTAGTTGGACCATCCCAGGTGGCATCTGAAATAAACGGAGAAAAGAAACCATTGTAATAAATAATATAGGAACAACTGGATAGTTACATGGAAAAGCATAAAAATAGATTCTTTTTTATACTGAGAAACATAATAAATTCAAAACAGATTAAGAAATGTAAAGGGAAAAACTGAAACCATGTAAGTAGTGGAATAAAGTATGATTCTGGTGATAATGATTGTTAGTCACTCAGTCATGTACAACTCTGCAACCCCATGGACTACAGCCCACCAGGTTTCTCTGTCCATGGGGATTCTCCATGCAAGAATACTGGAGTGGGTTGTCATGCACTCTTCCAGGGGATCTTCCAAACCCAGGGATCAAACCTGGATCTCCCACATTACAGGCAGATTCTTTACCATTTGAGCCATCAGGAAATAAAGTATGGTAGATTCTGTATAGTCAAGGAGAGGAGAAAATGACTTACCAAGACTTTAATCCAGGAAAAAGAAAAAAATGTACTACATTAAATATTTTCAGATGATGAAAAATGAGGAAAGCAGAAAGATAAGTAACAAACTGGTATCTATGCCAAAGATATATTAGCAAAATCAAACTCTGAAAGATAGTCTTGTCTTAATTCCTGGAATGGCAAGAGAGACCTAATTGATGTAGTCAAAGGTAAGGACTTTGAGATTAGGACATTATTTTGGATTGTCTAGGTGAGCCAAATCTATTCACAAATCCTTAAAAGACAGATGACTAGAAGAGAAAGTTTCAATGTAAGAGACATTTGACCCACCATTGCTAAAGTGAGATGGCTCCCAAAATTGACTTTGTCCTGACCCCCAGAACCTGTGAATCTGTTACATAAATGGTAATGAGTATTGTGCAGTTGTAATTAAATCAAGCATCACAAGATGGGGAGATTATCCTGGATAACCAACTAGACCCAGAGTAATTCCATTGTTCCTTAGAAGAGAGAGGTAGGAGCATCAATGTGATAAGAAGGAGATGTGACAGTGGAACCCAATGTTGGAGCAATGTGCTTTGAAGTTGGAAAAAGGTGCTATAAGTTAAGAAACTGACAAAGTTGAAAAAATAGATTATTCCATGAAATCTCTAGAAAGAATGTGACTCTGCCAAAACTTTGATTTTAGAGAACAAATGTTTTAAGCCATGTTTATGGTAATATAGCATCAATAGGAAACTAAAAAAATGGCTATGAAAATGGAAGAATGTGGCCATAAAACAAGGGATATGCCAGATTCTGCTGCTGCTGCTAAGTCGCTTCAGTCGTGTCTGACTCTGTGTGACTCCATAGACGGCATCCCACCAGGCTCCCCTGTCCCTGGGATCCTCCAGGCAAGAACACTGGAGTGGGTATGCCAGATTCTAGAAGCTGGGAAACAGCCTCACTGACCACCACAATAAAATGGGGATTTTGGTCCATTATCTGCAAGGAAAAAGTTTGTTCTTCCTCAGAGCCTTACCCTGCAGACTTCTTAACTTAACCCAATGAGACCTGCTCTATACTTCTGACCTTTAAAACTGTAAGATAATTTTGTGTTGCTCCAAACCAAAAATTCATCATTAATCTATCCCCAAACCCTAACAAACAGAGCAACAGAGAAACAGAAACACACCACACACACACACACACACTCACACACTCTTTCCTAGGTAAATTTTTACTTACTCATTAGGATTCAAACCATATCCTAAACTTCAAGATTTTTCCTGACATCATGCTATGAATAGCCTTATGAAGGGATCCATGTGACAAAGAACTGAGACTTCCAGCCAATGATGACATGTATGTACTTGAAATCAGATCTTTCAACCCCAGTCAAGTTTTTAAAAGACCATAGTATCTGCCTAAAGTTTTAATGATTCTCATGAGACACCATGAATGAGAAAAAAAAACAACTAAGATATGTCTGAATTCTTAACCTTCAGAATCTGTTAGATAATAAATATTGATATCTTAAATTGATTAAGTTTCATAGTAATTTGCTCTAGCAATAGGTAACTAACAGGGCTTCTCCAGTGGTCCAGTGGTTAGGATTCTGGGCTTTCAATGCAGGGAGTGCAGGTTCAATTCCTGCTCAAAGAACCAAGATCCCACATGCCCTGGGGTACAAGAAAAAAAAAAAAAAAGGCTAGCAAAGCCCCCTAATGTTAAGAGGGACAGTTAGTAGCTGGTTAAGCACATCAGCTTCTGAGATTCCCTTGAGTAAAAAATATGTTAGGTGAATTTTCAATGTGATGTTATTTCATTTACTATTTTATTCATTTACCATTTTGTGAGCATTTTACATAATCAAATTAAGGTACAAATTATGGAATTCATTTACCATTTTGTCTTATATTATCCTAACTAAAGCAAAGCTAAGTAAAATTCAAATCATCAAAATTATAAAGTAAAAAACATTTCATTGATTTAAATTGTATCCACAGATAATTCTACTTTATGCCAAATTAAGTTTATTATTCTGATGATAAAAATATAACACTTTTTTTGTTAAATCTTAAAATTTATATCAATGTATAAAGAGCAAAATTAAAGTACAGCATAACCTAATAACCATGAAATAATCTTGTCATGTATGGATGTGAGAGTTGGACTGTGAAGAAAACTGAGGGCCAAAGAATTGATGCTTTTGAGCTGTAGTGTTGGAGAAGACTCTTGAGAGTCCCTTGGACTGAAAGGAGATCCAACCAGTTCATTCTAAAGGAGATCAGTCCTGGGTGTTCTTTGGAAGGAATGATGCTAAAGCTGAAACTCCAGTACTTTGGCCACCTCATGCGAAGAGTTGACTCACTGGAAAAGACTCTGATGCTGGGAGGGATTGGGGGTAGGAGGAGAAGGGGATGACAGAGGATGAGATGGCTGGATGGCATCATTGTCTCGATGGACGTGAGTCTGGGTGGACTCCAGGAGTTGGTGATGGACAGGGAGGCCTGGTGTGCTGCAATTCATGGTGTTGCAAAGAGTCGGATATGACTGAGCGACTGAACTGAACTGAATCTTCAAAAGGACACTGCTTTGACGTTGTTCAATCCTTTGAAGTCCTGAGTAGAATAAGTTCAGTTCAGTGGCTCAGTAGTGTCTCTTTTTGACCCCATGGACTGCAGCATGCCAGGCTTCCCTGTCCATCACCAACTCTCAGAACTTGCTCAAGCTCATGTCCATTGAGTCAGTGATGTCATCCAAGCATCTCATCCTCTGTCCTCCCCTTCTCCTCCTGTCTTTAATCTTTCCCAGCATCAGGGTCTTTTCCAATGATTCAGTTCTTCCCATCAGGTAGCCAAAGTATTGGAACTTCAACTTTAGCCATCAGTCCTTCTAATGAATATTCAGGACTGATTTCCTTTAGGATTGACTGCTGTGATCTCCTTGCAGTCCAAGAAACTCTCAAGAGTAGGATAAAGGGCTTAATATGGCACCCCACTGCAATACTCTTGCCTGGAGAATACCATGGACAGGGGAGCCTGGAGGGCTGCAGTCCATGGGGTCGCTGAGGGTCGGACATGACTGGGCGACTTCACCTTCACATTTCACTTTCATGCATTGGAGAAGGAAATGGCAACCCACTCCAGTGTTCTTGCCTGGAGAGTCCTGGGGACGGGGAGCATGGTGGGCTGCCATCTATGGGGTCGCACAGAGTTGGACATGACTGAAGCGAGTTAGCAGCAACAGCAAGAAAGAATTATTTCTCTGATGGTCTTCAACCTGAGACTTTGGTCTTCTCCTGCCTCAAGCTCAGAGTAGAATTTATGATATTGACTCTCATTACTCTAGCTTAGTGATTGCAGAAGTTGGACTTCTCAGCCTCCATAATCATACTGATACGAAATGAGACTGGTATTTAAATATCTACAAAATTTTAACAGCAGTGCTTCATTTTTATAAGTTCATATGCACACTTGAAATTGAAAATAAATAAAATTAATCTGGACCAACAGTTATTGATCTAAATGAGAAATTTAAATAGTGAAATGGAAATTCAGTACTTATTTTTCATTAAACATTAAATTTCACTTTTGAACTCATTGCAGACAAAAAATTGTGTTAGAAAAATTAGAAACAATGATTATACATATACATTCATGCTCAGTCATGTCCATCTCTTTGCCAATCCCATGGACTGTAGCCCAGCAGTCTCCAATGGAATGTTTTAGGCAAGATTACTGGAGTGGTTTGCCATTTCCTACTCCAGGGGTTCTTTCCAACTCAGGGATCTAACCTGCATCTCTTGCATCTCCTGCATTGTCAGGCAGGTTCTTTACCACTTGCCCCATCTGGGAAGCCCTTTGAGATAAAGCAGTTGAGCTTGCTCAATCTTTATTTTTCATGGATGTAATTTTACACATTTTTCATCAATACTGCCAGGTAGCAACCAGAAGCTCCTTGTGTCTTAGAGTTTCCCATAAACACAATGGCATAAGTAATTAGTGCAGCATCAAATAGCTATGCCTAGTTATTCACATCTTTGTGACCACTCTTAATTGAAATAAAGTGTTAATAAACTTTGAAACCATATTTACATAGGTTAGAAATACACCAATGGCTAACAAACACATGGAAAGATGCTCAACACCACTCATTATCAGAGAAATGAAAATCAAAACCACAATGAGGTACCATTTCACGCCAGTCAGAATGGCTGCGATCCAAAAGTCTACAAACAATAAATGCTGGAGAGGGTGTGGAGAAAAGGGAACCCTCTTACACTGTTGGTGGGAATGCAAACTAATACAACCACTATGGAGAACAGTGTGGAGATTCCTTAAAAAACTGGAAATAAAACTGCCATACGATCCAGCAATCCCACTGCTGGGCATACACACCAAGGAAACCAGAATTGAAAGAGACACGTGCACCCCAATGTTCATTGCAGCACTGTTTATAATAGCCAGGACATGGAAGCAACCTAGATGTCCACCAGCAGATGAGTGGATAAGAAAGCTGTGGTACATATACACAATGGAGTATTACTCAGCCATTAAAAGGAATACATTTGAATCAGTTCTAATGAGGTGGATGAAACTGGAGCCTATTATACAGAGTGAAGTAAGCCAGAAAGAAAAACACCAATACAATATACTAATGCATATATATGGAATTTAGAAAGATGGTAACGATAACCCTGTATGTGAGACAGCAAAAGAGACACAGATGTATAGAACAGTCTTTTGGATTCTGTAGGGGTGGGGCATGATTCGGGAGAATGGCATTGAAACATGTATAATATCATATAAGAAACGAATCGCCAGTCCAGGTTCGATGCAGGATATAGGAAGCTTGGGGCTGGTGCACTGGGATGACCCAGAGGGATGGTATGGGGAGGGAGGTGGGAGGGGGGTTCAGGATTGGGAACACGTGTACACCCATGGTGGATTCATATTGATGTATGGCAAAACCAATACAATATTGTTAAGTAAAATAAATAAATAAATAAATAAAAAACAAAACACAAACTAAAAAAAAAAATGAAAGTCAAATAAATCCATCTTGGATAATTTAAATAATGGCATAATAATAACAGAAATAATAATTCATTAATAATAGCAACTCCTTAGAAGGAAATGGAAACCCACTCCAGTGTTCTTGCCTGGAGAATCCCAGGGACGGGGGAGCCTGGTGGGCTGCCGTCTATTGGGTTGCACAGAGTCGGACACAACTGAAGCGACTTAGCAGCAGCAGCAAACTACTTTTAATAACAATAGCATCTTTTATATAAAATCATGTGAAATGTTGTACTGGTTAGGAAAATGGGTTTTTGAACACTGGGACTCTGCCCTAACAGGATTTTATGGTCATCTAACATGTAAAAGAATACAGCATGAGCAATTGCCAGGACAAAAGGGGAAACTGTACTTAAAAATACAGGGATAGCACCTATAAAATGGAACTGTACACATGCAGAAGGAATTGGAGTTGGGGCCTGGAAGGATTCTGGGACACAACAAGCAACCTGTTACATACTGCTTGCTTTAGCTTTTCTCTGCACATCAGGAACATTTTTTTCTTCTCTTTCAAGACAGTCTTTTCACCTATTTTCAAATCCTGTCATAGAAACTGGATGCTTTATTGTGCCAACAACTGAGTATTTAAGTTTCAATCAAGCAGATAGACTCACTGATTGTCTTTCAGTGTATGTTTCATATTCCTGGGAGAGAATGTCTGATCATCAAAATCACAGCTTGGTTGTGTACTCACCCCTTTTAAGCTACCAAATAACTAGGTTGAGAGCCTGGGACCATACTCTAAATATATGACCAATGAAAGTCAAGATGCATTTTTGAGAGAGTAGGGGTATTTGGGGGACTAGATCCATACTATAAGCTTACTATAAATGCATGCATATTCAGAGTAATTTTCAATTATTTTATATTAATTGAATAGATCTCTCAACTTTCAATACTGTTTTTCAGAATTGTGTGCCTTTAAAAATGTCTATGAATTGCATAGGCATGATTGTAAATTGAACCTAGAAACAAGTGAAATGTCAGTCTTTAGTAGAATAGAGGCGATCACTACAGTCAATATGGGCTCAGAAAAAAAAGTTTATTTGGCCAAATTAATTTGGGCACTTTCTTTGATAGAATTAATAAAGCAATATTGCTGTTGTTCCATCCCCAAGTAGTGTCCAACTCTTTGTAAGTCCATGGACTGTAATACACCAGGCTCCTCTGTCTTCCACTGTCTCCTGGTGTTTGCTCAAATTGATGTCCACTGAGTTTGTGCTACTCTCTAATCATCTCATCCTCTGCCACATTCTTCGCCTTTTGCCTTCAGTCTTTCCCAGCATCAGGGTGTTTTTCAATGAGTCAGCGCTTTGCAAAAGTTGGCCACAGTGTTGGAACTTCAACTTCAGCAACAGACCTGCCAATGAATATTCAGGATTGATTTCCTTTAGGATTGACAAGTTTGATCTCCATGCAGTCCAAGGGACTCTCAAGAGTCTTCTCCAGTACCACTATTCGAAAGCATCAATTCTTCTGCACTCAGCCTTCTTTGTGATCCAACTCTCACATCTCTGAATGACTACTGCAAAAACCATAGCTCTGACCATATGGAACTTGTCTTCAAAGTGAGGTCTCTGCTTTTTTGCTATCTAGATTTGTCATAGCCTTTCTTCCAAGGAGCAAGCATCATTTAATTTCCTGGCTGAAATCACTTTCTGCAGTGATTTTGGAGCCCAAGAAAAGTAAATCTGTCATTGCTTTCACTTTTTCCCCTTTTATTTGCCATGAAGTGATAGAACTCAATTCCATGATCTTAGTTCTTTTAATGCTACTTTCAAGCCTGCTTTATCATTCTCCTATTTCACCCTCATCAAGAGGTTCTTTAGTTCCTCTTCACTTTCTGACATTAGAGTGGTATAATCTGCATATCTGAGGTTGTTGATATTTCTCCTGACAATCTTGACTCCAGCTTGTGATTCATACAGCCTGTCAATTTGCATGAATTGGGGTTAAATGAACACAGTGACAATATACAGCCTTGACACATTCCTTTCCCAAATTGAACCAACCAGTTCTTCCACGTCCAGTACTAAGTGTTGTTTCTTGACTCACATATAGGTGTCTCAGAAGAGAGGCAAGGTGGTCTGGTATTCCTATGTGTTTAAGAATAAGTGATTCACACAGTCAAAAGCTTTAGCATAGTCAATGAAGCAGAAGCAGATGTTTTTCTGGAATTCTTTGCCTTTTTTTTTTTTTATACAATCCAATGGATGTTGGCAATTTAATCTCCGGTTCCTCTGCCTTTTTGAAACCCAGCCTATACATCTTGGAATTCTCAGTTTACATATTGCTGAAACCTAGCTTGAAGGATTTTGAGCATTACCTTGCTACCATGTAAAATGAGCACAATTGCACAGTAGTTTTAACATTCTTTTGCATTTCCTTTTTTTGGGATTGGAATGAAAACTGACCTTTTCCAGTCCTATGGACACTGGTGATTTTTCCAAATTTGCTGACATATTGAGTGTAACACTTTAACAGCCTTGTCTTTTAGGATTTTAAATAGTTCTGCTGTAATTGGGAATAAGGAGTTCATGACCTGAGCCAGTCAGCTACTGGTCTTATTTTTGCTGACTGTATAGAACTTCTCCACCTTTGGCTGCAAAGAATATAATCAATCTGATTTTGGTGTTGACCATCTGGTGATGTCCATGTGTAGAGTTTTCTCTTGTGTTGTTGGAAAAGAGTGTTTGCTATGACTAGTGTGTTCTCTTGGCAAAACTCTGTTAGCCTTTGCCCTTCTTCATTCTGTATTCCAAGGCCAAATTTGCCTGTTACTGCAGGTGTTTCTTGACTTCCTACTTTGGCATTCCAGACCCTATAATGAAAAGGACATCTTTTTGGGTGTTAGTTCTAGAAGGTCTTGCCGGTCTTCATAGAACTGTTCAACATCAGCTTCTTCAGCATTACTGGTCAGGGCATAGACTTGGATTACCATAATATTGAATGGCTTGCCTTGGAAATGAACAGAGATCATTCCGTCATTACTGAGTTTGCATCCAAGCACTGGATTTCAGTAGCATATTGGGCACCTACAGACCTGCAGAGTTCATCTTTCAGTGTCCTATCTTTTTTACCTTTTCATACTGTTCATGGGATTCTCAAGGCAAGAATATCGAAGTGGTTTGCCATTCCCTTCTCCAGTGGACCACATTTTGTCAGAACTCTCTACCATGACCCATCCATCTTGGGTGGCCCTACATGGTATTTCTCATAGTTTCATTGAGTTAGACAAGGCTATGGTCCATGTGATCAGATTGGTTAGTTTTCTGTAATTGTGGTTTTCAGTCTGTCTGCCCTCTGATGGAGAAGGGTAAGACATTTATGGAAGCTTCCTGATGAGAAAGACTGACTGAGGGGGAAACTGTGTCTTGTTCTGATGAGCAGGGCCATGCTCTGAAATCTTTAATCCAGTTTTCTGTTGATGGGTGGAGCTGTGTTCCCTCCCTGCTATTTACGTGGGGCCAAGCTATGGTGGATGTAATGAAGGTTATGGTGACCTCCTTCAAAAGATACCATCTCAGTGCCCCCAAACCTGCAGCAGGCCCCCTCTGACCCACGCCTCTGCTGGAGACTCCTGGACTCTCACTGGCAAGTCCAGATCAGTCTCTTGTGGGGTCACTGCTCTTTTTTCCTGGGTCCTGGTGCACACAAGGTTCTGTTTGTGCCTGCCAGTAATTTGTTTCCCAGTCCCGTGTAAGGTCTGGCGACTCTATGGTGGGGTTAATGGTGACCTCCTTCAAGAGGGTTTGTGCCATACCCAAGTCTGCTGCACCCAGAGCCCCTGTCCCTGTGACCATCCACTGCTGACCAGTACCTCCACAGGAGATGCTCAAACACAGTTCTGTCTGAGCCTCTGTGTGGACCCTGGGTCCTGGTGTGCACAAGGTTTATTTGAGCCCTCTGAGCATCTCTGGTAGGAACAGGGTATGACTCTAAATGTGAATTTGCCCCTCCTACTGTCTTGCTGGGGCCTGTCCTTTGCCCTTGGGTGTAGGGTAGCTCTTCACAGCCGCTCCAGGGCCTACCATCTTACTGGGGTTTCTCTGACATTGGACATAGGGTATCTCCTCACGGGCCCTGCAATGAAACGCAGCCACTGGTCCTGACCTTGGATGTGGGTATCTTCTCACGGCTGCTGGCTCCAGCAATGCACAGCCGTGGCTCCTGACCTTGGACTTGGGAATCTCCACACGGCTGCTTAAATTGAAGAAAATGGGGAAAACGATTAGACCACTCAGGTATGACCTAAATCAAATCCCTTATGATTATACAGTGAAACTGACAAATAGATTCAAGGGACTAGATCTGATAGACAGAATGCCTAATGAACTACGGACAGAGGTTCGTGGCATTGTACAAGAGACACGGATCAAGACCATCCCAAAGAAAAAGAAATGCAAAAAAGTGAAATGGCTGCCTGAGGAGGCGTTACAAATGGCTGTGAAGAGAAGACAAGCAAAAAGCAAAGGAGAAAAGGAAAGATATACCAATTTGAATGCAGAGTTCCAAAGAATAGCAAGTAGAGATAAGAAAGCCTTCCTCAATGATCAGTGCAAAGAAATAGAGAAAAACAATAGAATGCAAAAGACTAGAGATATCTTCAAGAAAATTAGAGCTATCAAGGGAATATTTCATGCAAAGATGGGCACAATAAAGGACAGAAATGGTATGGACCTAACAGAAGCAGAAGATATTAACAAGAGGTGGCAAGAATACACAGAAGAACTATACAAAAAAGATCTTCATGACCCAGATAATCACAATGGTGTGGTTACTCACCTAGAGCCAGAAATCCTGGATTGTGAAGTCAAGTGGGCCTTAGGAAGCATCACTAGGAACAAAGCTAGTGGAGGTGATCGAATTCCAGTTGAGCTCTTTCAAATCCTAAAAGATGATGCTGTGAAAGTACTTCACTCAATATAGAAGCAAATTTGGAAAACTCAGCAGTGGCCACAGGACTGGAAAAAGTCAGTTTCCGTTCCAATCTGAAAGAAAGGCAATGCCAAAGAGTGCTCAAACTACTACACAATTGCACTCATTTCACACACTAGTAAAGTAAGACTCAAAAATTCCCGAGCCAAGCTTCAACAATATGTGAACTGTGAACTTCCAGATGCTCAAGCTAGATTTTGAAAAGGCAGAGAAACCAGAGATCAAATTGTCAACATCCGTTGGATCATTGAAAAAGCAAGAGAGTTCCAGAAAAAAACATCTATTTCTGCTTTATTGACTATGCCAAAACCTTTGACTGTGTGGATAATTACAAAGTGTGGAAAATTCTGAAAGAGATGGGAATACCAGACCCCCTGACCTACTTTTTGAGAAATCTGTATACAGGTCAGGAAGCAACAGTTAGAACTGGACATAGAACAACAGGCTGTTTCCAAATCAGAAAAGGAATATGTTAAGGCTGTATAGTGTCACCCTGCTTATTTACCTTATATGCAGAGTACATCATGAGAAATGCTGGGCTAGAAGAAGCACAAGCTGGAATCAAGATTGCTGGGAGAAATATCAATAACTTCAGATATGCAGATGACACCACCTTATGGCAGAAAGTAAAGAAGAACTAAAGAGCCTCTGGATGAAAGTGAAACAGAAGAGTGAAAAAGTTTGGCTTAAAGCTCATCATTCAGAAAACTAAGATCATTGCATCTGGTCCCATCACTTCATGGTGAATAGATGGGGAAACAGTGGCAGACTTTATTTTGGGGGGCTCCAAAATCATTGCAGATGGTGACTGCAGCCATTAAATTAAAAGACTCTTGCTCCTTGGAAGGAAAGTTATGACCAAACTAGGTAGCATATTAAAAAGCAGAAACATTACTTTGTCACAAAGGTCCCTTTAGTCAAGTCTATGGTTTTTTCCAGTAGTCACATATGGATGTGAGAATTGGACTGTAAAGAAAGCTGAGCACCGAAGAATTGATGCTTTTGAACAGTGGTGTTGGAGAAGACTCTTGAGAGTCCCTTGGACTACAAGGAGATCCAACCAGTCTACCCTAAAGGAGGTCAGTCCTGAATATACATTGGAAGGTCTGATGTTGAAACTGAAACTCCAATACTTTGGCCACCTGATGCGAAGAACTGAGTCATTGGAAAAGACCCTGATGCTGGGAAAGATTGAAGTCAGGAGGAGAAGGGGATGACAGAGAATGAGATGGTTGGATGGCATCACAGACTTAATGTACATGAGTTTGAGTAAACTCCAGGAGTTGGTGATGGACAGGGAGGCCTGGCATGCTGCATCTATAGGGCTGCAGAGAGTCAGACATGATTGAGTGACTGAACTGACTGACTGCCTGCTGTAATTCCATCACCTCCACTGGTTTTCCTGTTGACTCATTGGAAAAGACTCTGATGCTGGGAGGGACTGGGGGCAAGAGGAGAAGGGGACGACAGAGGATGAGATGGCTGGATGGACGTGAGTCTCAGTGAACTCCGGGAGTTGGTGATGGACAGGGAGGCCTGGCGTGCTGCGATTCATAGGGTCGCAAAGAGTTGGACACGACTGAGCGACTTATCTGATCTGAATGCTTCCTGAGGGCCACTTGACTCACACTCCAGGATGTCCAGCTTTAGGGGAGTTTCCATACTATTGTGCTTATCTGGGACATTGCTGCTGCTGCTGCTAAGTCACCTCAGTCGTGTCCGACTCTGTGCGACCCCATAGATGGCAGCCCACCAGGCTCCCCCATCCCTGGGATTCTCTAGGCAAGAATACTGGAGTGGGTTGCCATTTCCTTCTCCAATGCATGAAAGTGAAAAGTGAAAGTAAAGTCGCTTAGTCGTGTCTAACTCTTAGCGACCCCATGGACTGCAGCCCACCAGGCTCCTCTTTCCATGGGATTTTCCAGGCAAGAATACTGGAGTTAAGACCTTTTATTTATAGTTCTGTGTATTTTTGCCACATCATCTTTTATCTCTTCTGCTACTTTTAAGTCCTTTTTGTTTTTGTCCTTTATCATGCCCATACTTGAATGAAAAGTTCCTTTGATAGTCAGATTATTTTGAAGTGATCTCTAATCTTTCCCATTCTTTTATTTCCCTTATTTCTTTGCATTGTTCATTGAAGAAGGTCTCCTTATCTCTTCTTGCTATTCTATGGAACTCTGCAATCAGTGGGGTATATCTTTCACTTTATCCCTTGCCTTTTGCTTCTCTTCTCAGCTATTTGTAAAGCCTCCTCAAACAACCAGTTTGCTTTTTTTCATTTCTTTTTCTTTGGGATGGTTTTGGTCACTACTTCCTATACAATGTTACAAACCTGCATCCACAGTTCTTCAGGCAATCTACCATATCCAGAGATTCCCTGATAGCTCAGTTGGTAAAGAATCCACCTCCAATGAAGGAGACCCCAGTTTGATTCCTGGGTTGAATCTATTCATCACCTCCACTGTATAACATAAGGAATTTGATTTAACTCATACCTGAATGGCCTCATGGTTTTCCCTTTGTCTTTGTTATTTTGCCATTCAGTCTATTCCAACTATTTTGTGATCCATATTGACTATGTTGGCCAGGCTCCTCTGTCCATGGAATTTCTCATACAAGAATATGGGAGTGAGTTACCATTTCCTTCTCCAGGGAATCTTCCCAACCCAGGAATCAAACCTGTGTCTCCTGCATTGGTAGGTGAATTTTTAACCAATAAGCCCCCAGGGAAGCCCAAAATGACATTAAGAATGATACTATAGGCAGAATATATAGGTAATTTTTCATAATGTCTTCTAATGGCTTTGTAGCTGATATAAAGACATAGAATACATAAACCAACAATAAACTGTAACAAATTTTTGCTTTTATTTCTTGATTAATAGTTGCTTAATGGAAATCTCTTGTTCATTTGTAAAACTGGTAAGTTTGTCTTTTACATCAGTCATTCATAAGTTGTAATTTGAATTTTATAGTTTAAAATACAAAGAAAATAAATCTTATATTTTAGAAATAATCCTGAAAGGACTATGCAGGATTAGAAAAATTGTGTTATCTTGTAAATGGCCAATACTGAATCTAAATTCAGTCATTATGGCACAATGACAGGGACAATATGCAATCTTTTAATTCATTTAAAAAATCCATTTGTGCTAATATTCTTTCATACATTCAAAAGCTAGCCAAGACTGAAACTGAAAGAGAATTCTTGACTTTTCCTACTCAATTCAACACTTTAATCATCTCTTTTCTGATCCTTTATTTCTTTTTCATAAAATTTTTATAGATAATAGCCAGTCTTTAATTAAATAGGACAATTGTCCACCAATAGTTTGTATCAAGAATTTCACCTGATTTCATGTCAAATAATAATAGAAAGCAAGAACTATCTTTCCTAAATGTGTTCCTCTACCAGATGTGGTAAAGGTATGAATAATGATTACTGGTCCCTGCTGTGTCTTGCTTAGTTTGGTAATTAACACTCTCAGCTGTTATCTTTGTAAATGAAGGATCCTAGTGAGTTATTTAAAGACACAATAAATGGATGAAATAGCTTGTATGTAGTTTTGTTGAAAAGCTCATTTATAGGGGAAGGCATATTAGGTGGGAAGTAAAGTTCATCAGGACAACTTACCTAAACATGATCTAGTTTTGTTTGCATCCAGTATTTTCAGTCAAATCTTGGAGCCTGCTATTTGAATTGTTTGTGTTCTTCCTTGTATGTTTAGTCACTCAGTCATGTAATGCTCAAAATTCTCCAAGCCAAGCTTCGATAGTACATGAACTATGAATTTCCAGATGTTCAAGCTGGTTTTAGAAAAGCAGAGGAACCAGAGATCAAATTGCCAACATTCACTGGATCATCGGAAAAGCAAGAGAGTTCCAGAAAAACATCTACTTCTGCTTTATTGACTATGCCAAAGCCTTTAACTGTGTGGATCGCAACAATCAGTAGATAATTCTTAAAGAGATGGAAATACCAGGCCGGCTGACCTGTCTCCTGAGAAATCTGTATGTAGGTCAGGAAGCAACAGTTAGAACTGGACATGGAACAACAGACTGGTTCCAAATAGGAAAGGAGTACATCAAGGCTTTATATTGTCACTAAGATCATGGCATCTGGTCCCGTCTGTTAGTCAGTTCAGTGCTCAGCTTTCTTTATAGTCCAATTCTCACATCCGTATGTCAGGCAAGTGTATGCCCCTTGGTTCTGTCTTGTCACAACAAAGGTTTGGAGTGACGGACATTAAAGCCCTCAGCACGTCACAGCTCTCTGGTCTTGGACAAACCATGTTATAGTTCTTAGACAAATCAGTGTTACAGCTCTATTTTATTTAGAAGATAGCAGGAGAATCCATCCTTGAAGCGTGAGGGCATGCTAACCCAAAGACGTGAAGAGAAGAGAGTGGGAGAGTGTGCCAGCGTGCAGGAGACAGAGAGAGAGGGAGCCCTTTGGCTCCTCTTTTTATATGTTTTTTCCTCCCCCTGGGCCTGCCCTATGCAAACTGGGCTAGCCAGGAGTGCTGTTTGTTCTACCTGAGGTCCTCACTTAGGTCCTCTGACCTTCCTTTGACCTTCCTTTGTTCTATCTTCACGGGCTTTTCCCGTCCTTGTCTTTTAGCCACTGCCATTTTGGACTCCTGTTTCCTATTCTAACTATGTAACACACACATGACCACTGGAAAAACCATAGCGTCGACTAGACGGACCTTTGTTGACAATGTAATGTCCCTGATTTTCAATATGCTGTCTAGGTTGGTCAAAACTTCCCTTCTGAGAAGTAGTGTCTTTTAATTTCATGGCTGCAATCACCATCTGCAGTGATTTTGGAGCTCTGAAAAATAAAGTCAGCCGTCGTTTCCACTGTTCCCCTTCTATTTGCCATGAAGTGATGGGACCAGATGCCATGATCTTAGTTTTCTGAATGTTGAGCTTTAAGCCAAATTTTTCTCTCTCCTTTTCACTTTCATCAAGAGGCTCTTTAGTTCTTCTTCACTTTCTGACATAAGGGAGGTGTCATCTGCATATCTGAGATTATTGATATTTCTCCCAGCAATCTTGATTCCAGCTTCTGCTTCTTTCAGCCCAGCATTTCTCATGATGTACTCTGCCTATAAGTTAAAGAAGCACAGTATACAGCCTTGATGTACTCCTTTTCCTATTTGGATCCAGTCTGTTGTTCTATGTACAGTTCTAACTGTTGCTTCCTGACCTGCATATAGGTTTCTCAAGAGGCAGGTCAGGTGGTCTGGTATTCCCATCTCTTTCAGAATTTTCCACAGTTTATTGTGATCCACACAGTCAAAGGCTTTGGCATAGTCAATAAAGCAGAAATAGATGTTTTTCTGGAACTCTCTTGCTTTTTTGATGATCCAGCAGATGTTGGCAATTTGATCTCTGGTTCCTCTGCCTTTTCTAAAACCAGCTTGAACATCTAGAAGTTGATGGTTCACATATTGCTGAAGCCTGGCTTGGAGAATTTTAAGCATCACTTTACTAGTGTGTGAGATGAGTGCAACTGTGCAGTAGTTTGAGCATTCTTTGGCATTGCCTTTCTCTGGTCCCATCATTTCATGGCAAATATGGGAAACAATGGAAACAGTTAACAGACTTTATTTTTTTGAGGATTCCAAAATCACTGCAGATGGTGACTGCAGCCATGAAATTAAAAGATGTTTACTCCTTGGAAGAAAAGTTATGACCAACCTAGACAGCATATTAAAAAGCAGAGACATTGGTTTGCCAAAAAAGGTCTGTCTAGTCAAAGCTATATTTTTTCCAGTAGTCATATATGGATGTGAGAATTGGACTATAAAGAAAGCTGAGCACTGAAGAATTGATGCTTTTGAACTGTGGTGTTGGAGAAGACTCTTGAGAGTCCCTTGGACTGCAAGGAGATCCAACCTGTCCATCCTAAAGGAAATCAGTCCTAAATATACATTGGAAGGACTGATGCTGAAGCTGAAGCTGAGACTCCAATACTTTGTACCTGATGTGAAGAACTTACTCATTGGAGCAGACCCTGATGCTGAGAAAGATTGAGTACAGGAGGAGAAGAGTACGACAGAGGATGAGATGATTCCATGGCATCACCAACATCACCAACTCAGTGGACATGACTTTGAGGAAAATCTGGGAGTTGGTGATGGACAGGGAGGTCTAGTATGATGCAGTCCATGGGGTCACAAAGAGTCAGACACAACTGAGTGAACTGAACTGATAGTATTTTTTTAATTTATTTATTTTTAATTGAAAGATAAATGCTTTACAGAATTTTGTTTTTTCTGTCAAATCTCAACATGAATCAGCCATAGGTGTACAAATATACCCTCTCTCTTGAGCCTCCCTCCCATCTCCCTGCCCATTCCAACCCTCTAGTTTGATAGACAGCCCGTGTTTGAGTTTCCTAAGACATATAGCAAATTCCCATTGGCTATCTCTTTTACATATAGTAATATAAGTTTCCGTGTTTCTCTCTCCATACATCTCACCCTGTCCTCCCCTCTTCCCATGTCGATAGGTCTGTTCTCTATGTCATTTTCTTCACTGCTGCCCTGCAAATAAATTCTTTGGTACCATCTTTCTAAATTATGTATATATGAGTTAGTATACGATACTTATATTTCTCTTTCTGACTTTCTTCACTCTGAATAAGAGGCTCTAATGAGATTCATCCACCTTATTAGAACTAACTCAAATTCATTCCTTTTTATGGCTGAGTAATATTCCATTGTGAATATGTACTACAACTCCTTTATCCATTCATCTGTTGATAGACATCTAGGCTGCTTCCATGTTCTAGCTATTGTAAATAGTGTAAATAGTGCTGCAATGAACAAAGGGATACATGTGTCTTTTTCAATTTTGGTTTCCTCAGGGTATATGCCTGGAAGTGGGATTACTGCATTATATAGTTGTCTTTTTCTTAGTTATTTAAGGAATCTCCATACTATCTTCCATAATTTCTCTATCAATTTACAGTCCCACTTTGACAAAATTCGGCACCCATTTATGATTAAAACCCTTCAAAAAATGGGCATAGAAGGAACCTACCTCAACATAGTAAGAGCCATAAAATGATAAGCCCACAGTAAACATTATTCTCAGTGGTGAAAAGCTGAAAGCCTTCACCCTAAGATCAGGAACAAGCTAAGGGTGTCCACTTTTACCGCTATTATTCAACATAGTTTTGGAAGTCCTAGCTACAGCAATCAGAGAAGAAAAAGAAATAAAAATTATCCAGATTGGAAAAGAAGAAGTAAAGGTCTCACTGTTTGCAAATTACATGATACTGTACATAGAAAACCCTAAAGATACTATCAGAAAATTTCTAGAGCTAATCAGTGAATTTAGCAAAGTCACAGTATACAAAATCAATACACAAAAATAATTTGCATTCCTGTATACTAACAATGAAAAAGCAGAAAGAGAAATTAAGGAATCAATCCCATTCACCATTGCAACAAAAATAATGAAGTATCTAGGAATAAAATTATTGAAGTAGACAAAAAACTTTGTACAGAAAAGTATGACACTGATGAAAGAAAGTAAAGATGACATAAACAGGGGGAGAGATGGTCTATGTTCCTGGGTAGGAAGAATAAATATTGTGAACATGACTATACTACCAAGTGCAATCTACAGATTTAATGTGATCCCTATCAAATTACCAATGTCATTTTTCACAGAACTGGAACAAAAAATATTTATAGCATTTTTTATATTTCTGGATTTTGTGCAAATACTGCAAGATTTTCCAGTGGAATTAAGGATGAAGATAATGCACTTCAAAGCTAAAATTGCACCAACAATGTTAGACCTTAAGACTTTATTCAAGACTATTGCAATAAGGGAGAAAGTCCAGATTTAAGTCTGAGCTTAACTCCAGTGAAGCAGGTAGTGCTGGGTTTTTATGCACTGGTCTGAGCAAGTGGAATAGTACTGGAGAGTATTAGGCCATATGGATATGATAATCAGCTTTGTCTTTATGACAGAAGGTAGTTTTTCAACTTTCAATAAGGTACCCACCAAAGCTTGGCTCCTAGACTTCCACAGAACTAGGATATTGGGATGATGTCACCTTTGATAACTACATTTCAAAGACATGGCTTCTAGATTTTGGGAAAAAAATGTTGCAAAACTGGTAAGAGGCTGTAAAAAGAAATGTACATATATCTCAAAGAAAAAACTTATCATTACAAATTTTCTAAGATAAATGCTCTAAGTAAAGAGGGATTAGGAACCTAGAGTCAGGAAGAAGCCTGTTTAAAATGTAGTCAAGTTAAGGAAAAAAGTAAAGTCTTCTGAGTCATGGTACTGAGGTACACTAGGAACTTCATCTTTATTTTCAACATTTAATTTAAAATGTAACTTAACTAATAGAAAAATGTTTTAATTTGTTAAAGTTTGAGATGTTGATTGTATTATTCATTTCAGATCAGTTCAGTTCAGTCCACAGTCCTGTCCAACTCATTTTGACCCCATGGACTGCAGCATTCCAGGCTTCCCTGTCCATCACCAACTCCCAGAGCTTGCTCAAACTCAAGTCCATCAAGTTGGTGATGCCATCCAACCATTTCATCCTCTGTTGTCCTCTTCTCCTCCTGCCTCCAATCTTTCCCAGCATCGCGGTCTTTTCAGATGAGTCAGTTCTTTGCATCAGGTGGCCAAAGTATTCAAGTTTCAGCTTCAGTTTCAGCATCAGTCCTTCCAATGAATATTCAGGACTGATTTCCTTTAGGATGGACAGGTTGGATCTCCTTGCTGTCCAAGGGACTTTCAAGAGTCTTATCCAACACCACAGTTCAAAAGCATCAATTCTACCGTGCTTAGCTTTCTTTATAGTCCAATTTTCACATCCATACATGACTATTGGAAAAACCATAGCTTTGACTAGACAGACTTTTGTTTGCAAAGTAATGTCTCTGCTTCTAATATGCTGTCTAAGTTGGTCATAGCTTTTCTTCCAAGGAGCAAGCATCTTTTAATTTCATGACTGCAGTCACCATCTACAGTGATTTTGGAGTCCAAAAACTTAATTTCTTACTGTTTCTATTGTTTCCCCATCTATTTGCCATGAAGTGATGGGACCAGATGCCATGATCTTAGTTTTCTGAAAGCTGAGTTTTAAGCCAACATTTTCACTCTCCTCTTGCACTTTCATAAGAGGCTCTTTAATTCTTCTTCACTTTCTGCCATGAGGGTCGTGTCATCCACATTTCTGAGGTTATTGATATTTGTCCCAGCAATCTTGATTCTAGCTTGTGCTTCATCCAGCCTGACATTTGTCATGATGTACTCTGCACATAAGTTAAATAAGCAGGGTGACAATATACAACCTTGACGTACTCCTTTCTCTATTTGGAATCAGTCTGTTTTTCTATGTCCAGTTCTAACTGTTGCTTCTTGACCCACATACAGATTTTTCAGGAGGCAGATAAGGTGGTCTGGTATTCCTGTCTCTTTAAGAATTTTCCACAGTTTGTTGTGATCCACACAGTCAAAGGCTTTTGCATAGTCAATAAAGCATAAGTAGATGTTTTTCTGGAACTCTCTTGCTTTTTCAATAATCCAGCAGATGTTGGTAATTTGATCTCTGGTTCCTTTCCCTTTTCTAAATTCAGCTTGGAGATCTGGAATTTCATGGTTCACATACTGTTGAAGCCTGACTTGAAGAATTTTGAGCATTGCTTTACTAGGATGATGGGCTTCCCTTGTGGCTCAGCTAGTAAAAACTCTGCCTGCAATGTGGTAGACCTAGGTTTGATCTCTGGGTTGAGAAGATCCCTTGGAGAAGGGAACAACTACCCACTCCAGTATTGTGGCCTGGAGAGTTCCACGGACTGTACAGTCCATGGGGTCCCAGAGAGTCTGACATGACTGAGTGACTTTCACTTTCACTTACTAGCATGTGAGATGAGGGCAATTGTGTGGTAGTTTGGACATTGGCATTGCCTTTCTTTGGGATTGGAATGAAAACTGATCTTTTCCAGTCCTAAGGGCACTGTTGTGCTTTCCATATTTGCTGGCATATTGAGTGCAACACTTTCACAGCATCATCTTTGAGGATTTGAGATAGCTCAACTGAAATTCCTCACCTCCACTAGCTTTGTTCATAGTGATGCTTCCTAAGGCCCATTATTCATTTATGATCATTTTAATATTGATTATTATATACATTTTTGATATTACAAAATATTTAATGCTATAATTCCCAGTCAGCTATAAAAAAATGAAATTCTTCATTTGCAGCAATGTGGATCAACTTAAAGAATATTATGCTTACTGAAATATCAGAGAAAGGCAAATATTGTATGTTATCACTTACATGTGGAATCTAAAAAATAATATAAACAAATATATATGCAGAATAGAAACAGATTTATAAAACAAACTAATGATTGCCTAAGGGAAGAGAAAGGGAAAGGGGTAAACTCATTGTATTGGAGTAAGAGATATAGACTACTATGCACGAAATAGATAAGCAACAGTGATATATTATATATCATGGGAAATTAACCATTATCTTGTAATATTTTAATGGAATATAATTTGCAAAAGTACTAAATCACAATGTTATATACCTGAAACTAGTATAATAGTGTAGATCAATTATGCATCAATGAAAAAAATCATGTTCAAACTGTAAAATAAAATTGTAATTTCCATTGTAATTGTAAGCTTTAATAAAATTGGCTCACCCTGTTCTGATAAAATTTCATAGTTATAAACAAATCTACATATAAATTCATAGTGTATTTAAGTTGGTCACATAATATCTGGGGAAATTTATTTGGCTATCTGACATTCAGAAATAATAATGTTAAAGGCAGCTATCATGTTTTAAGTACTTTCTGTGAAAGCTTCTACAGTAACTTACCATCATTTTCTCATTTCATCATTATGATAAATATCTCAGACTTATATATAAGAGACAATTTAAAGTCTTGTCCAATAATACAAGGATAATACAAAGAATTATCTAACTCATCTTTAGTGCTTTTGATGACAGAGTTCTCTGTCTACATAATCCACCTTCTCCTCTTTGTAACAATTGACTTCTCCATTAAGCATCTTAAACATATATTTCAGCCCAGTTGATGACAAACGCATCTAAATTCTACTCAATAAAATTATTAAGTCATGCTTTTTAATCTTGAGTGAGTTATATTTCTCAAAGAATAGGCTGATGTTTAAAACTTTAGAAAGAATTAAATTCTACTTTTTGCTTAATCCTCTAAAAATAGCTCATTGGATACTCTAAGAAAAATTGAGTATAAATTGAAAATGACACTTGAATCTCACTGCTTTATTAGAGGAGTAGACCTTATGTTATTTGATATACATGAAAACCAGAAATCTTAAATTCAAAACACTCTAACATTTAGGTCATTTCAGGAAGGCATGCAGGATGGAGGGACAATTAGCATATGATCCAGACAATCTAACCTTTTTATGATAATGCTGTGGACATAAGCCAGGTAAAACTCATAGCTGCTGTCAATATTCCTTTCTTTTAGTGACAGAGCATCAAAAATTACATTTAAAACTCAGAGACAAGCATTCTTTCCATGAACTAAAACAAAAGTCTTGGCTCTGAAATTTGCCTAATGACAATTATTTGTTTTATTGTTTGCTGATGTAAGTAACTGAAGAGGTATGTACATAAAAACACTGTCTTCTTAGGGATTATCAGGTATTGCGAAATGCTTGAGAGTTTGTTTGATGAAACAATATTCCACAATGTAACTATTTTAGAGTCACTAATGACTTACTGAAGATAATAAGCAGTTTATGCTGGCACTCAACGATCAGCAATGCGGTATTTATGTCTGAACAAATATATACCCTCTGAAATGAAAAGACAGATGGAAGCAGACTACATGAGTGCTGGAGAATTTATTTCATAAAAACAAGAAAAATATGGTTTGTGAAATGGGGGTAAGAATACATTTGATTAGCAGTTAGAAATCAGGATTCTACACTAGGCTCAGCTACCACTACTAACTCTTGAATGTACAGTGTCCTGATTCAGAAGTTAGACTTGTGTGATGATAAACATTTTAGTGGTCCTGAGTCTTGGTACCTGTTCTGCCATTTACCTTTAAGTTTCAGTAACTATATCTTTTAAATAGTAAAACAGTAGTCATTTTCTTGTAACATGGCTTTGAGAATTAAATGATATGATGTCTTGAAAGTACCAAGTTCAGTGCCTTGCATACTGCTATCAATAAATTTTAGCTGTTAAGAGAGATGATAATCTTTGTCTCAGTATCTAATACTATTTTGTATGGGATCAAAGATAAAAATGGGTTTTAATTTGGTTTATGATGTTAAACTTCTATTTAGTTAAAGCCCCAGTACAACACAGTTTATTAAACTTTCTGTGGGATGGATCATATATTCTCTTCAGGCAGTCTATTATGATTTATGTCAGAATGGAATAAAATGTACACCAAGTTGGAACTTAAAAATACACTTGAATATAATAATTTCACATAGCCCAATTTCAGACATTTAAGTCTCTGTCTCTGTTTGCACATTTTAGTCATTTAGCTTTTCTAATTAAATTGTATTTCCTCCCTCACTGTTTATAAAGAGTTACTTCTGTGGTTTTCAGCAGTGGCAACTTTAACTAGAACACTTAACTGGAATATTCAACTATCCTTTGATAGCCCCTTGAGTTTAGACAGCTAATATATCTCATGCTGCTGCTGCTGCTGCTGCTAAGTCACTTTAGTCGTGTCCGACTCTGTATGACCCCATACAGAGACCCAAATTCTTTACAATGAGAACTAATTAGTTGCTTTCTCACTAATATTTTCATATGAAATATTGATAAGGTAAGTAGAAAAAATAAGAAAATGAAACAAAATATGATAACCTATCAATTTTCTTATAAATATTTAGAGTAAATTCTCTTGATGACAAATGGAGTAATTATGAAAAGGGAGTTTAGACTTGATTCTTAACCATTGAAAGATTTTCTCAGAAGAATGACATAATCTGAGAAATTTACTTGTCATAGTCAGGGCCTCTCTGCATGTTTCCATGGTTGAGAAAAGACACAAAAAAAAGTGCCTCATATTCTAAACATTTCTGTAAGAACCCCCGTGTAAAAAAAGAAAAAAAAAAAAAAGAAGACAAAAATAACAAACATGATCCAGCACTTGCTGTCATTGAAAGTGAGTGAATAACTTCATTTCCAGTTTTCCTCACCTCCAGACTATCTTAGTAAAGATTTGAGATTAAATAATTTAATTAATTTTAGGATTAAAAATAAAGCCATTTGCATAGAATTAGTAGAGTTATTTTAAGATCCATGTCATGAAAAAGATATTTCATTTCATTCTACTAATGAATAGATTTGTTAAGAATGTCTAATGTATATTATTTTACAAAACTAATGAAATTTAAAAAATATGTTAAAGCATTATGATTGTCAGCATTATAAATATTTCTTTATTTTTTATTGTTTTAAATTTTTATTTTACATTGGAGTATAGCTGATTAAAAATGTTCCAATAGTTTCAGGTGAATAGCAAAGTGACTCAGTCATATACACATACATGTATTCTTCCCGAAACTTCCCTTCCACCCAGGCTGCCACATAACATTTAGCAGGGTTTCCTGTGCTTATTTTACACACACTAGGTCAGTTGTCTTGTCATATCATTAGCTCTGCTCATTCTCCTTCCCTCTTGAACAATTAAATGCTGCTTGTAAAAATTATTCTACAGTTCAATTCAGTTGCTCAGTCATGCCCGACCCTTTGTGACTCCATGGACTGCAGCACACCATGCCTCCCTATCCATCACAAACTCTTGGAGTTTACTCAAATTCGTGTCCATTGAATCGGTGATGCCATCCAACCACCTCATCCTCTGTCATCCCCTTCTCCTCCAGCCTTCAATCTTTCCCAGCATCATGGTCTTTTCCAGTGAGTCAGTTCTTCACATCAGATGGCCAAAGTGTTGAAGTTTCAGCTTTAGCATCAGTCTTGCCAATGAATATTCAGGACTGATTTCCTTTGGGATGGACTGGTTGGATCTTGCAGTCCAATGGACTCTTTTTTTTTGGGGGGGGGGTTCTCACTTTTATTGCTTTTATTTTTTTATTTTTTTTATTTTTAATTAATTTTATTTTATTTTTAAACTTTACATAATTGTATTAGTTTTGCCAAATATCAAAATGAATCCACCACAGGTATACATGTGTTCCCCATCCTGAACCCTCCTCCCTCCTCCCTCCCCATACCATCCCTCTGGGTCATCCCAGTGCACTAGCCCCAAGCATCCAGTATCGTGCATTGAACCTGGACTGGCATCTCATTTCATACATGATATTTTACATGTTTCAATGCCATTCTCCCAAATCTTCCCACCCTTTCCCTCTCCCACAAAGTCCATAAAGAGTCTTCTCCAGCACCACAGTTCAAAAGCATCAGTTCTTCAGTGTTCAGCTTTCTTTATAGTCCAACTCTCACATCCATATATGACTACTGGAGAAACCATAGCTTTGACTAGACAGACCTTTGTGGCAAAGTAATGTATCTGCTTTTTAATATGCTGTCTAGGTTGGTCATAACTTTTCTTCCAAGGAGCAAGCATCTTTTAATTTCATGGCTCAGTCACCATCTGCAGTGATTTTGGAGCCCCCCAAGATAAAGTCTCCCACTGTTTCCATTGTTTCCCCATGTATTTGCCTGAAGTGACGGGACTGATGCCATGATCTTAGTTTTCTGAATCCTGAGTTTTAAGCTAACGTTTTCATTCTCCTTTTTCACTTTCATCAAGAGGCTCTTTAACTCTTCTTCACTTTCTGCCATAAAGATGGTATCTTCTGCATATCTGAGGTACACAAGCATTTGTCCCTGGACTGAGAATCTTACAGGGAGAATGACAAAAAAAGGAGTAAAAGTATTTGTAATATACTTATGTCAATTTTTAGGGATTGTTACAATTTGTAACACACTGACTTCCATTTCACAAATTAATAACATTTTGGATTCCTTCTATATTCAAAGCTAATAATACATTTTTGAATGTACACTTTGTTAAATTTTGAACTAGGTTGTACAAAATTCTATGGGGTTTAATGATGAATCAAGTCTTATATCCACTACAAAAGTCTTGATACAGAGCAGTTTAGTCCCTCAAAATATTTCTCCATACTGCCCCTGTATAGTTGAAACAGTCTTCTGCCTGGTGTCTCAGAAAACATTCTTTTCCAACTCTAAATTTTTGCATTGATCCAAGTTTTACATGTAAAACTTCCATAAATATTCACATGTAGACTTTTTTGTGTGAACATCTTCACTTATTTATTTATTTATTTGATAACTATGTAGGCTTGGGATTGCTAGGTCATAGAGCAAGTATATATTTAACTCTCTAAGAAAAGATCCAAATATTTTCCAAATGGATTAGCACTTTTCTTTCCAACTAGAAATATATGAAAATCTAGGTATTCACAACTGCATTGGCATTTGATATTGTCTGGATAGGTATGGGTATTATCTCATTGTTTTTTTAATTTATGACTACTGACATTGAACATAGTTTTGAATGCTTCTTTGCTATTATTCACTGAGGTGTCTGTTAAGAGACTGCTGGCTTTTGATTGTAATTTTTAAATCTTTATTTAAATGTCAGATTTGTTATCATAAGTAAGATTTGCAAATAATTAATCTCAGTTTATGTTGTTTTTTATGTTCCTTTTTATCAACAAGCACAAGCTTTATTTCCAAAATCCCACCTAACTAGCTTCTTTTTTTAATAGGCTTTTCTTTTTGTTTTTATCTGTCACATAGCAAAAACTTTTAATTTCTCTAAAATTCAATTTCATTTTAATAGATATCTGAAAACTTTAGTGAACACCTTAGCACATATATTTCTCCTGTTTACTTTTAGAATTTGTATAGCTACATTTTACACTTAAGTCTATGATCCATTCTGAGTTAATTTTTATTAATATTATGAGTGCGCGTCATTGTATTTGTGTGTTTACATTCAGCTGTTTCAGCTATTCCAGCTTAATTTGTTGAAATAGTTATCTTTGATCTTAATCAAAACTCAGTTGACTTTGTGTCATTTTCTAAGCTCTGTGTTCCATTGTGCTGCATCTATATTTTCACCAATGCCATACTATCTTTGTTATAGTAGCTTTAGAGTTTTTCTGTTTTCTTCTGTTATATTGATTTCTGCTCTTCATAATTTCAATCACTATTTGCTTTTAATTAGCCTTCTTTTTTTTTTTATTATCTTAAGGTACAATCAGTCAGTTCAGTTCAGTTGCTCAGTCGTGTCTGATTCTTTGCGACCCCATGAATCGCAGCACGCCAGGCCTCCCTGTCCATCACCAACTCCCGGAGTTCACTCAGACTCACGTCCATCGAGTCAGCGATGCCATCCAGCCATCTCATCCTCTGTCGTCCCCTTCTCCTCATGCCCCCAATCCCTCCCAGCATCAGAGTCTTTTCCAATGAGTCAACTCTTTGCATGAGGTGGCCAAAGTAATGGAGTTTCAGCTTTAGCATCATTCCTTCCAAAGAAATCCCAGGGCTGATCTCCTTCTAGAAAATACAGTAGAAAATACATTCACAGTAAAAATAAATGTTATAAATTCTATATAAAATAATACTGGTTCCAAACTTTCATGGAGAAATTTAAATAGTTCTATTGTATATATACAAAATAAAATTTCATAGATGGCCAAAACTTACTAAATTATGGCTGCATATATCAACAGAAAACTGTTTCTAAAAATATCACATTGAATAAAAAAATTAAAATACTGGAGTAATTGGAAAAGCTAACAATCAGGAAACTGATGGCTAGGGTTTGGAAGATTACCAAGTCTAATAGAGAGCTGTTGATAAAAATGTAGAAGCTGCAACAATATGTTTGAGTTAAAGATGCATGAATTTGCAGCCCCTTTCTCCCTTTGGTTGCTAGCCATGAAATCAACAGATTAGACATAGAAGAACAGCATGAGAGAAAGATAATAGGTGGGTAGTGGAAAGTTGTGAGGGGCTTTTATTTTTTAATGAATGAAAACAAGAGAGAGAAATAGAATTCACTTATATAATAATATAACATTCACTGTTACAAGATTATTTCTTTTTTTCAAAATGTTAGCATGTTATGCTTTTTCATTTTAGTTTCACAGATTCCCTGTGACACATTTCAAGCTGGTGCTGTTTTATAATTTTTTTATATGTCATTTGATCTGTTCCTTAGTTAAGGTAGTTATAGAGCTGTGACTAAAATCTAGGTCCAATTAACTTTTGGCATTGTGAGTTTTGCTTTTTTTTTTTTTTTCACTTTAGCATGAAATTCAAAATTTCTCAACCTAAATCTGTCAAAATCTGACAAAATTGCATATCAACATTTCTCTTTTAAATACGCAGCATAGTGTATTTGGACTTTTAATTAGCAATGTGTTGTTTGAAAAACAAACAAAAGTTTTATCCAAGAAATTCTGAAAAGCCTCTTTCTCAAACTACCATTTGGCATTACTCCTAAAAGATTAAAACTTAACTGTTAGCAATCACATTTTCTCAAACTGTGATAATTTATCCCTCTAATTCCCACCATATGTTGGTTGTTTCTATTACTTATTTCTTCTCCTGCTTTCTGCAGAAGCTGAATGCCAAACTCTAAATGCAGATGTCCAGATATGCATTGGCACTCAGCATTCTCCTTTTATGGGATAGTACTTAAGTCTTAGTTTTGTTACAGAAAGTCTTTGGATGAAATAACCTCATTATTACGAGGCACAAACTTCATCAGTTTTTAATTACTCATTATGTTCTTTGTGTCTCATACTCTTTTCTTCGATAACTGAGGCCAACATTTTGTAAAAAATGAAACGAATATATTTTTTTAATTTTTATTTTATTTTTTAACTTTAAAATATTGTATTGGTTTTGCCATATATCAACATGAATCCGCCACGGGTATACACGTGTTCCCCATCCTGAACCCTCCTCCCTCCTCCCTCCCCGTACCATCCCTCTGGGTCGTCCCAGTGCACCAGCCCCAAGCATCCAGTATTGTGCATCGAACCTGGACTGGCGATTCGTTTCATATATGATATTATACATGTTTCAATGCCATACTCCCAAATCATCCTACCCTCTCCCTCTCCCACAGAGTCCAAAAGACTGTTCTATACATCAGTGTCTCTTTTGCTGTCTCGTACACAGGGTTATTGTTACCATCTTTCTAAATTCCATATATATGCATTAGTATACTGTATTAGTGTTTTTCTTTCTGGCTTACTTCACTCTCTATAATAGGCTCCAGTTTCATCCACCTCATTAGAACTGATTCAAGTAAGACAGAAAACGTACAAAAACAAAACAAAAATAGTATTAAAAACCTAAGCACACAGTAGAATATTTTTCCCAAGGCATCTCTATATATAAACAAACCATCAACAGATGGATACATGGATGGATGGATGGGTGAGACTGAGAGCTCTCCCTGCCCTTGTTTCCCTGAAGATCCCATTTGGCCCTGTGAATTCTATAGTATTCATTTTCTATGGGCCCCAAAATGTATATAGTTCAGTAAAAAAAAAAAAAAATCTGTGTATTTTACCAATTCTTCCACCAATGTCTCTAGTAATTCTCCACAGTGGTGAAAATTTCTTATTAAACATTCAAAATCAAACCCTTGTATTCCCTCATTCAAAACCCTAGAATGGCTCCCCGTCACATCTACGATAAAATGAGACCTCTCAGCAAGGCTTATCAAGTCCTACCTAAACTGTCCCTGAATTGTCTTTCTGAGAGCGTCTTCAAGGACTTTCTCTCCAGCCCACTAGTTCCAGTTACATGGACCTGGAATAATCTTAGATCATTTCTCCTTGGGGCCTGGGCACTTGCTCTTTCCTCCAGAAAGAGTATTCTTCCACAGGTCTTAGCATGTATTAGTATACTTCTGTATTTCAGATTTCTGCTAAAATATGACTGCAGAGAAGAATTTTAACTAAAATGTAAATAAACTTAACAGTGGAGTTAAACTAGAGTTCTAATCCTTTATCAAAGGAGATGTTAGTTTCAAGATCCTTTTATGATTTAAAAATTGCAAAGTTTTAAATTATTAACTATTTAAATATTATTTTAGCAAGCAATATGTATTGATTTCAGGGTAAAATATAATGGAATTACTACACATTCCTTTATTTCCAATTCTCCTTCTTCCTATCTACTTCTTTAGGTTATATTATTCTTCTTTGTATGACTAAATTTACAGATATTAAAACTGTATTTATATGTGAATGGATTTATCTTTTAAATCACGGCTTGTCTCTTTCTGAATTGTTTATTTTTATCTTTTATCAGATTGATGGGTTCTGTTTGCTAACTTTTTGCTTTGTTTCTTATAAATGTCCTGATGGTTCTTTGTATACCCTTAGTTAGAGTATATGTTTGACCATATTTGCATCCTGCCTTTATACCTAATTAAGTCACCTATGTAGAAATTTATCAGATTTTATGTTACTTCTGTCAAAAATTTATATTGTCAATCAACCATCTTCTGACTCTTGTTGCTTTGAAGAACTCTTGTTCTTTTTGAAGAACTAAGAAGACTAATTTTTCCCTTTGCATTACACTTAATTGTCTCTGTACTGATATTACTAATATTTGCCATATTTAGTTCTCATCTTTTAGAAACACAGACTGTACTTTGCAACTTACTTGCTGAAAAGACCATATGAGTAGTTCTACCCAATGGGGGATGAAAGGTGATAAATGACACTTCTAAGCCAAATTATAGAAAGATCAGATTTTTCATATGCTTTCTTTGCTACTATAACAAGGAGCCACCAAGTCCAACTGGGGAAGCTGGATAGTGGATCAAAGCCCACACTGAACCTGTAATTTGAATCAGAAGACATGTTTATATTTGACATTTTGATCTAGAAAATGGTAATATCATATATTTCAACTTAATGCAGTGAACATATAGTATAAGTTACAAAAAAGTCTTAGTTAATTATTGCACTAATTTGGGTGTTAGTTCATTATCACAGTTAAAGTATAAATACTGCTATCTTCTCTTTCTCCACTGAGATAAGATGTGCCCTTTGATTTTTCAGAACCAAGTCTCTATTTTAGGAAAGTTACCTTCTGTTTCATATTTGAATATGCTTTCTTTCCATTTGAACTGTATTCTTCTTTTGAAATTTTATTATTTTAAAGAGAATGCATTTTGCCTATGTTCCATAACAATCACCTTCTATTTTTACATTATTTTTTATTTCATTTACTATGATTTACTTAGGCTTAGCAATTATACTGGCATTTAGTTTTAATTATTTTGTTTTGCTTTTATTTTTTAATTTAGCTCTTATTTATTTAATATTTTAAATAAATATTATTTTATATTTTTGCTTTTATTTAATATTTAGCTCTTATTTATTTAATATTTTAAATAAATATTATTTTATATTTTTTGCCTTTTACTTCTGTAAAAATATCTGCTTTTTTTTTTTTTCTATATATACTTAGGGAAGCTATTTTTAACTTCCTTTTTCTTTTTTAATAAATACTATCCTATAATTCCATTGTAACTATGGTGAATGCTTTATATATTAATATTTTGTGTTTCCATTAGTAATGCCTCTTATGAAACATGGTATTTTGTAGTTATGTGTTTACATTCATCTCTTTTCCAAAAAAAAATCCTGTGTCTCATGTTTCACTGGAGAAGTGGAGCAAAGAAGTGAGTAAGGGGAATCATTATTGTTGTTGTTCAGTCACTCAGTCGTGTCCAACTCTTTGTGACCCCGTGGATTGCAGCATGCCAGGCTTCCCTGTCCTTCACCATCTCCTGGACCTTGCTCAAACTCGTGTCCATTGAGTCGGTGATACCATTCAACCATTTCATGCTCTGTCATCCCCTTCTCCTCCTGCTTTCAGTCTTTCCCAGCATCAGGGTCTTTTCCAATGAATGAGCTCATCGCATCAGGGGCCCAAAGAGGAGTAGTAGAGGAATTACAAATGAGGCAGTCAATTGTCTCATCTTAGTGTCATTGTTTTGAGCAATATCTCACCAGTTTTTTTTTTTTGTCCTCTATTTTGAGCTGTGTCTTTACCATATTTGAAGAACTGATCAAGAGAATCCAAGCAAAACACTTTAGATAGTAATCTTTTTGTGCTTGAATCTTCCACTCATTGCTTTCCTTGCCTCCTTCTTGCTTTCACTTCTGGCAAACTAGAGACTAGTTCTTGTATTAAATATAATAGAAATTTATTGTTTACATGATTTCTCTGAAACCTCTACTACGTGGGTCCTTTTTGTCAAATCTAGAGCTCTGGAGGACATTTCCCATTATTACCCCCCAACATCATCACTTAACCAAACTCCTTTGAAGTACCAAACTCTGATACCATCATTGTATTCAAATGATCATAGGGTTTATCTTTCAGGATAATAACATCTTATTTGGGAAAGATATATCCTATTTGATGTATGAGGCATCATCTCCACATATTTCTTTCTCTTGATCCAGAAGTCACAATTTTTGGTCCACTGTGGCTTAGAGGGTAAAGAATTGCCTGTAATGCGCTTGATCCTTGAGTTGAGATGATCTCATGAAGGAGGAAATGGCAAGCCACTCCCGTATTTTTGCCTGAAAAATCCCATGGACAGAGGGGCCTGGTGGGCTACAGTCCATGGGCTTGCAAAGAGTTGGACACGATTGAGCACGAACACGATGATGATGATGATGATGATGAGCTATATAGTGTTTGGATTTGACTGTGTGGTAGTCTATTAGTCAATATTTCAATGAGGGTGAGAAACATAATGCTTCTGTTCAACATTATATTCATAAAGATTATTGGTATGCAATTTATTTTTGGCCTTGAAAAGTTGTTGAATGAATGACAATAGTTGAAATAAAAAAATAAGTATGATATTTAGAAACAATAATGTAGGTAGTAATCTGACTTAAGACTATAACATTTCAGAAAAATAGCTTTGCATTTAGTATACATATATATATATATAATATATTACTGTCAATTTAAGTTTATGGCTGATATTTACAGTTCTTTTATAGACATTATATTGAGACCCAAAATAAACACAAAACTTTAATTTCTTCATAAACATGAACATTTATTTCCTAAAATAAGCATATGATGGAAAACTGGACAGTGAACATTTTCAGTGAGGGCAAATCATCCTATTTAACATGAGATAGAAATATACCATTGCTTTCTTTCTTCACTTCTTTTTCTTTCCAGAATCACCACATGACTCATTACACATTTTCTTTTCTAGGTTGTAAATAAATATATAGCTCACTTTAAGAAGTTTGCCATACAATTTTTCCTGTTCCCTCTTAATTTTGTACATTAATAATTTTATAGTAAGAATTTGTGACTATATAAAAAAGACTGTTACTTCTTAAGGCTATTAATAGGCCATATAAAAAAGAGATAATGTGTAGTATTTTCATTTACAAATAAACAGATACAGCTATTTATATTTTTAAGAAAAGTGGCTTTTGAGGAAGTTTTGCCAAGATTAGAAATAAATTTTAAAATCTACTCTCACTAGAAAGAAGGCAACATTGATAAATATTCTTTATAAGACTGATTTCTTCAGATTGTAAATGTGTCCCCAAACTAATGAAGTAAAACACTCTTCATCATGCCAGAAGATCATTTTTTAAATCCTTCCAGGAACAAAAAAAGGAACTTAAATGCATTGTATTTAGTAGTAACTTATGACCTAAATCATTACCAAAATTTAATTACTACATTGCTGAGCAATTATTGCTAAACAATTATTCAAAGAAGTTTAAGTCTCTTCAACAGCCACTGATTTTATGTATAAACATTTTCTATGAATGTCAACATCATTGACAATGAACTTTTCAGGGAGAATTTGAAGTAAATTAATACGCTGACAAACCTAAAATTAATGAGACTTCAGTGAAAATAATCTTTGGTTCCAATGTATGACTGTTTGATAAAAGTTTTGCTGTATTCAAGCCGCAAGTTTATTTTGAAATCAGGATGGGTTCATTATCACAATGTTAGAATGATAATTAGGATTAAGAAGAAAGAGCGAAATTGAAAACTTGAAATAACATGATAGATTTTAATAAAATTTCCAATACCAAATAATATTTTGAAAAATAGACCACTTTGCTGGTTAGAGATTTACTGGAAATAAAGTGGAATAGGTTTAAATTAAAAAAAAAAGTTTTCTTGGCATTTTAGAAAGTAAAATAAACTTTAAATAAAACTATTATTATAAAGTAAAACAATTGCATAGGTGATTAGAAAAATTACTATCTGAAAATATGTGAGATAAATAATCTTAAAATATAATATATCACACAGTAATTTAGACAAAAATCTAAATACAAACTTTTAAAAAAATATACAGTCCATGAAATTCTCCAGACCAAAATACTAGAATGGGTAGCCTTTCCCTTCTCCAGGGTATCTTCCCAACCCAGGGATCAAACCAGGGTCTCCTATATTGCAGTGGATTCTTTACCAACTGAACTATCAGGGAAGCCTTTAAAAAAAAATTAACAGTGTAAAGAGTCAGGACAATTAAGGTGGTTTCCTTATTTTATTATTATTATCAATTCATATTATTTATTTTTCATAGTATGGTTATATATAGATAAGTATTGGTAAAAAGTGAAAGGCTCTCAATCTTTCTATTATAAAAATATCTGTCTGCACAGTATCAATAATCCAGATTTTTAAAAAGAGAAAGTCTTATCCCTTCTTTACCTATGTTGGAGGTAGGAACTTCTAGAAATGAAGACTCTACTAATTGAACATTCAGAATTCTAAAAATGGTGTGCTATGTGATTTGGCCCCATCCAGCAAAAGAAGCAAAAATTAATGGGCAAATTATGAAGCAAAATAAGATCTTAGACCTTTAACAAACTAATAAATGTTGGTGTAATTTAGGAATAATTGAAGAGGATTTGTGAAAGCTTAACCTTTGTATATTGTATATATAAAATATACATTTTCCTGATATTTTTTAGGAGAAAGAAGAGGCAAGGAGTGAGAGACAGAGAAGGGGGAGAAGGAGACAGAGGGGAGGAGGAGGAGGAAGAAAGAAATGAAAGGTAGCAGGTGCTTTGCTTTTCTACAGTAGATCATCTGTCCAGGAAAATACTGTTTGGCAATATAGAGCAATTAAAAAATTATGGAGACTGTGGAAGGTATGAAGGAGATCTATATATGATCCAGTCTCTGATAAACTTGTGGCAGAATGCAACTTTATTCCACTCACCATAAACTTGTGCACTTTTCCAGTATTTCTTAAAGTGTGGGCACTGCCTTGGTTATAATTTTTGAGGTTCTTTTTGAAGTGTAGGTATGTACATGTCCTACAAAATTACCAGATGATAATCATGTATAAATAAATCAGATAAAGAACATGATTAAGTGTGCAACTGCAAAAGTGTTAAAGAATATGTATGGTATGATTAATAATACAGTTTCAAAGATGAGGCAAACTTTGTTAAAATGTAGCATATCAATACAGTCAAGTTTAAACTTCATTAATATTTATCAAATGACATTGCATATATTTATTTCCTGATAAATGTAAGCAAAAATAAGCTTATTAAAATATAATGCTAGGGAAATGGACAGGAAATAGTGATTCTGCTTACATGGATGGAAAAATATATTAAAAACAATTTAATGATAAACTCATGTTATTTAAAAAGCTGCTGCTTTTGAGAAGAACTTATAGTAAGTAAGCTTCATATTACTACTGCACTGTATTCTTGAAATTAAAACAAAGTAAATTCTAATATTATAAATAATATTCTTTTAATCCTGTGACAGTTGAAACAAATATTTGTGTTTTTCTTTGCATTTTAAATAAATATAATTATTTATATACATAAATAAATGTTATTATATATATTTATATATATAGAAATATAGTTAGCCCTCTTTTAGCTCTTCCTGCCTCAATTTTATCCCAAAATAACAGATTATTTTGAGGAGGAGAGAGCTCCACTGAATGTTTTCTTTTAAATAAACCACTATACCTCCCTGAAATACATAATGACTATTCCATAGGAAGTAATCTGAATATGAGACTAATTCTCATCATATTAAATATTAAAATGTCAGCTAGGTACAAAGCTCTATACCTATCCTTTCTTAACTGGAGTATGCTCTGAAACCCAAAGCATATCATTCATTTGACTTCAAGAAACCAGGAACACCACTAGCCTGAACCCAAATAAACTCTGTGCCCTTGCTCAGAAAGTTATCATAGTTTCATAAGAACTGATAGTCATATTCTCTAAGAAATTGCAGCTTATTCAACTTCTATTCAAGTATATAATTGCTAAGTAGTACTAAATCTCTTTAATTCTACTGAATTTTTCTAATAGCCCCAGAATTATCTACTGATTTCCTTTTTGTTTGTTTTTTATTCGCATGGTTTGGATTGCTTCTTTTCCTAAAATTCCCTAATTAAAATTAAGATCTTTAATACATTACTCATTTGTAGGTCTACACTGTGGGTTGTCTTAGTAGGTGGAATTCAATCTTATTTTTAATGACACCTGACTGTTGAAAACACTTTATATGAAGAAGCTCTTCAATCTGTTTAGAAAAAAATAACTCCAACTATAGATCATTATAACAAAGTTCCATAAAGTATAGTAAGCTAAACTTCATTAATTTTAGTAATTCTTTCAAGTTAAACACACATTACAAACATGCATAGATAAAAAAATATGGCATTAATAAGCAGTTAGTTCAAAGCAAATAACAGTGACACAGAATATTTTTTCTCTAATTCTTTATAAAAATACTTGTATTAAATATAAAATATAATATATCTAATAATTATAAACAGTTAATTTTCCATGCTTTTGAAATTTTGATTCTTCTTCAGTCAGAAAATTTTAACTAATTAATTGATTGAGTTCAGTTTAGTCACTCAGTCAATTCTGACTCTTTGTGACCCCATGGACTGCAGCATGCCAGGCTTCCCTGTCCATTACCAACTCCTGTATCTTACTCAAACTCATGGCCATCAAGTCTGATGCCATTAAACCATCTTATCCTCTGTCATCCTCTTCTCTATCTGCCTTCAATCTTCCCAGGCATGAGGGTCTTTTCCAAGGAGTCTATTCTTTTCAATAGGTGGCCAAAGTATTGGAGTTTCAGCCTCAGCATCAGTCCTTCCAACGAATATTCAGCACTGATTACATTTAGGATGGACTGGTTGGAACCCCTTGCTGTCCAAGGGACTGTCAAGAGTCTTCGTCAACACCACAGCCCAAAAGCATCACTTCTTCGGGGCTCAGCTTTCTTTATAGTCCAACTCTCACATCCATACATGACTACTGGAAAAACCATAGCCTTGAATACACAGACCTTTGTTGACAAAGCAATGTCTCTGCTTTTGAATATCTGTCTAGGTTGGTCATAACTTTTCTTCCAAGGAGCAAGCGTCTTTTAATTTCATGGTTTCAGTCACCATCTGCAGTGATTTTGGAACCCCCCAAAATAGTCTGTCACTGTTTCCATTGTTTCCCCATCTATTTGCCATGAAGTGATGGAAACAGATGCCATGATCTTAGTTTTCTGAATGTTGAGTTTTAAGCCAACTTTTTCACTCTCCTCTTTCACTTTCATCAAGAGGCTCTTTAGTTCTTCTTCACTTTCTGCCATAAAGGTGGTGTCATCTTTGTATCTAAGGTTATTGACATTTCTCTCTGCAATCTTGATTCCAGTTTGTGCTTCATTTAGCCTGGTAATTCCCATGATATACACTGCACATAAGTTAAATAAGCAGGGTGACAATATACAGCCTTGACATACTCCTTTCATGAATTGGAACCAGTCTGTTGTTCGTGTCCAGTTCTAACTGTTGCTACTTGACCTGCATGCAGATTTCTCAGCAGCCAAGTAAGGTGGTCTGGTATTCCTATTTCTTTAAGAATTTTCTGTAGTTTGTTGTGATCCACACAGTCAAAGATTTTGGAGTAGCCAATAAGCAGAAGTAGATGTTTTTTTCTGGAACTCTCGTGGTTTTTTGATGATCCAGTGGATGTTGGCAATTTGATCCCTGGTTCCTCTGCCTTTTATAAATCCAGGTGGAACATCCAGAAATTCACGGTTCATGTACTGTTGAAGTCTGGCTTGGAGAATTTTGAAAATTACATTGTTTGTGTGTAAAATGGGTGCAATTGTGCGGTAGTTTGAACATTCTTTGGCATTGCCTTTCTTTGGGATTTGAATGAAGACTGACTTTTTCCTCTGACCTTGGCCACTGCTGAGTTATCCAAATTAGCTGGCATATTGAGTACAGCACTTTCGCAGCATCATCTTTTAGGATTTGAAATAGCTCAACTGGAATTCCATCACATCCACTAGCTTTGTTTTTGTTTTTTTAATTCAATTTATTTATTTTAATTAGAGGCTAATTACTTTACTGCTTCCTAAGGCCCACTTGACTTCACATTCCAGGATGTCTGGCTCTAGGTGAGTGATCACACCATCGTGGTTATCTGGGTCATGAAGATCTTTTTTGTATGGTTCTTCTGTGTATTCTTGCCACCTCTTGTTAATATCTTCTGCTTCTATTAGGTCCATACCATTTCTGTCCTTTATTGTGCCCATTTTTGCATGGAATGTTCCCTTGGTAACTCTAATTTTTTTGAAGAGATCTCTAGTTTTTCCCATTCTATTGTTTTCCTCTATTTCTTTGCACTGATCACTGAGGAAAGCTTTCTTATCTCCCCTTGTTATTCTCTGGAACTGTATTCAAATGTGTATCTTTACTTTTCTCCTTTGCCTTTAGCATCTCTTATTTTCTCAGCTATTTGTAAGGCCTCTTCTGATAACTATTTGCCTTTTTGCATTTCTTTTTTGGGGGATGATCTTGACCATTGCCTGTACAATGTCACAAACCTCCATCCATAGTTCTTCAGGCACTCTATCAGATTGAATTAGTTGATTCTATTAGTTAATTTTACTGTAATCACAAAGGATATGATTTAGATCATACCTGAATGGTCTAGTGGCTTTCCCTACTTTCTTCAATTTATGTCTGAATTTGTCAATAAAGAGTTCATGATCTGAGCCACAGTCAGCTCCTGTTCTTATTTTTGCTGACCATATAGAGCTTTTCCATCTTCGGCTGCAAAGAATATCATCAATCTGATGATGTCCATGTATAGAATTTTCTCCTGTGTTGTTGGAAGAGGGTGTTTGATATGATCCATATGTTCTCTTGGCAAAGCTCTGTTAGCCGTTGACCTGCTTCGTTTTGTACTCCAAGGCCAAATTTGCCTGTCAACCCAGGTATCTCTTGACTTCCTACTTTTGCATTCCAGTCCCTTATAATGAAAAGTATATATATTTTTTGAGTGTTAGTTCTAGAAGGTCTTGTAGGTCTTCATAGAACCATTCCACTCCAGCTTCTTCAGCATCACCAGTCAGGGCATAGACTTAGATTACTGTGACATTGAATGGCTTGCCTTGGAAACAAATAAAGGTCATTCTGTCGTTTTTGAGATTGCATCCAAGTACTGCATTTCAGACTCTTGTTGACTACAATGACTACTCAATTTCTTCTAAAGGATTCTTGCCCACAGTAGTAGATATAATGGTCATCTGAGTTAAATTCAGCCATTCCAGTCCATCTTAGTTCTCTGGTTCCTAAAACATAGATGTTCACTCTTGCTATCTCCTGTTTGACCACTTCAAATTTGCCTTGATTCATGGACCTAACATTCCAGGTTCCTATGAAATTTTGCTCTTTACAGCATCCTATTAACTTCCATCATCAGTCACACCCACAGTTCAGTGTTGTTTTTGCCTTGGCTCTCTCTCTTCATTCTTTCTGGAGTTATTTCTCCATTGATCTCCAGTAGAATACTGGGCACCTACTGATGTGGGGAGTTCATCTTTCAGTATCCTATCTTTTTGCCTTTTAATACTGTTCATGGGGTTCTCAAGACAAGAATACTGAAATGGTTCACCATTCCCTTCTCCAGTGGACCACATTTTTTCAGAAATCTCCACCATGACCCATTCGTCTTGGGTGGCCCTACACAGCATGGATCATAGTTTCTTTGAGTTAGACAAGGCTGTGGTCCATGTGATCAGTTGTTTAGTTTTCTGTAATTGTGGTTTTCATTCTGTTGGCTCTCTGATGTATAAGAAGTTTATGGAAGACGCCTGATGGGAGACACTGACTGAGGGGGAAACTTGGTCTTGTTCTGATGTGCGGGGCTATTCTCAGTAAATCTTTAATCCAATTTTCTGTTGATGGATGGGGCTGCACTCCCTCTCTGTTTGACTTGAGACCAAACTATGGTAGAGGTAATAAAGATAATGGCGACCTCCTCCAAAAGGTCCCATACAGGCACTGCTACATTCAGTGCCCCAAACTCTGCAGCAGGCCACTGCTGACTCACGCCTCTGCCGGAGACTCCTGGACACTCATAGGTAAGTCCAGATCAGTCTCTTGTGGAATCACTGTACCTTTCTCCTGGGTCCTGGTGTCTACCAGGTTTTGTTTGTGCCCTCCAAGAGTCTGTTTCCCCAGTCCTGTGTAAGTTCTGATGGCTCTATGGTGGCGTTAATGGTGACCTCATCTAAGAGAGCTTATGCCATACCCAGGTGTGCTGCACCCAGAGAGAGCCCCTGCCCCTGTGTCAGGCCACTGCTGACTCGTACCTCTGCCAGAGACACTCAAACACAGTTCTGGCTCAGTCTCTGTGTGGTCTCTGGGTCCTGGTGTGCACAAGGTTTGTTTGAGCCCTCAGAGTGTCTTTGGTGGGTATGGGGTTTAATTCTAAATGTGATTTTGCCCATCCTAAGGGGGGCTCCTTAATTGATTAAGGGCTCCTTAATTGATTAAGGCTCCTAAGAGCCTTGCTGGGGCTCTCCTTAATTGATTAAATTGCATAATATATCAACATTTCTACTCCTACACTTGAACATGAGTAGAACTGAGCAAGCAGTTGGTATGTAATAAAACATTACTTAATGAGCAATATAAACATATGCAAATGCACAAGGAATAGTAAGTTAAAACCTTATGTTTTTAATTATAAAAAATAAAATGTTTTTAAAAATTTATATCTGGATTTTATTTTGGGAGGGTATTCAACTTCTCATAGAAGGAAAATGCTATAAATACTGATTTATACTTTAGTGATATGTTAGCTTTTCAGTAAGAGGTTCTGCCCACACATCTAGTGATGAATTAACTTTGAATCAATGTGACCAAACTAAAAACTCTAGCATAGCCAGCAATGTTTTAGATCTACTCAGTCTGAGAAAATTTGTTTTAGGGAGTCTCTTGAAGAAAGGTATGAACAACTTAGAGTGCAAATATATGTTTATATATTAGTATTAGTATATATTACTATTATTAGTAACATGTTCATCAGCTCACATAGTTACTATGTGTCTGTGTTATAAGATCTTTGAAGATATACTGTAAATTAAAGGAACATGCTCATATCGACAATAGGAGACAGGATATGAGCAGAACTCAAACTATTTTTCCTGATTTATCCTCCATATAAGCAGTCCCTAGCTATACCCACCCCTGTTTATTTTTCTGCATTCTGGGGATTTCTCATAGTTTCCAGTTTCTGCTTCTTTCTCCCACCCCAGGAGTCGTAATGCTTCCCTCTATAGTCTTTTATATTTGATGTTCAAGAAGGGAGCCAGAAGTTGCCACTAATTCACCATCTTGGTGTAAACCAACCCTGTTGACAGTTTATTGATGCAATACAAATTTAAATAATTGTATTGTCAGTAAGCATTATTTAGAAATTGTTTGTAGCAGATACTGTTTACTCACCTAGCATTCTTTCAAAATTTCCTTATTTTCATATATATATATATGTGTGTGTGTGTGAGTGTGTTTTTGTATATATATATATATATATATATATATATATATATATATATAACTATATGTATATAATTATCATTCTCCACACAACCATTAAGCCAACAATTATAAATTCAGACTCTAGCTATCACTGCTTTAAAAATATTGCAAATCTATTCTGTTCAATTACACATAATGGGAAGTTTGCTGAAAAAGGTATTTTCTGAATGTGATGATCCACATTTCTTTTAATGTCTGGATTTAAAACCTAGAATTGTTACAGCCTTTTTTTATCCTCCTGAAGATTAAGCTCATACATAAACAGGTAGGAGTCAGAAGAGTTTTAGGAAGTGGATCTGAGTCCTGAAGTACTGCATCTAGCACTACCCTACTTCTGGATTTTATTATAAAGAAGGATACATTTCTTACTATTTAAGCCAATTTGGAGTTTGGAATTTTTGTTACTTGACAATAAAGGTAGTCTTATTGATGTGTTTAAGTCAGTTTATCAAAGTGTTTTAAAGTTGTGTATATATATAGTTAATTAAGTTTCTTGACATATGAGAGTTTAATGATATATAATATCAGTTGACAGTGAGGATGAAATTGTTGAAATTGGAAATTTCCCAACCAAGGAAAGAAAGTTCACTGGAAAAAAATTTAAAAACCCAAACACATCAAATGAAAATTTTCATTGTGTTGATAAGTATTGCAAAAATGAGTTTTCTACTTTTTAAATTATATTTAATACACAGCTGTGGAACTAAGCCAAAGTAATTATTTATTGCTTTATAGGTCTAGGAAAGGTACCTACTGAATTCTAAACTGCTCTGTGTGGGTAAACAATAATAACACTTTGCTTACTGTTTGTTAATGTAATTTTCCAATCAGTCCTAAACTACTAAAAATGTACTGTTTTAGAAAAGGTTTACAACTGTATGTTACTTTAACTTTATTTAAGGAGGTCTATTTTAAGTCTGATACCTACACTGTCTTCTGAATGCTAACAAGGAAAACTCATACGCTTTTTTTTTTTTTTTTTTTTATTTTACAAGTGTCCCATTTTATGTTGGTCTTGATTTAGTGGGGAGATCTAACATGTTGTGAGTTTTTTTTTTTTTTTCCTTAATCTTTATAAGGGCACCAAGGAGCTTCATTATTTATATGAGGAAGAAGCCAAACAAATTAAGTATGATTGTACACAGGACCAACTTATTTCCCACTTTTATAAAACATAACAAAAGCATTAACATTTATAAATATCAGAATAATTTTTAAAACTGATGCAGCCATTATGTAGAAGAGTATGGAGAGTCCTTAAAAAATAGGAATAAATCTACCACATGACCCAGAACTCCCACTACTAGGCATATACCCTGAGAAAACTACAATTTTAAAAGACACATGTACCCCAGTATTCACTGCAGCACTATTTACATTAACTAGGACATAGAAGCAACCTACATGTCCATCATCAGATAAATGGATAAAGAAGATGTGGTACCTATATATATAATAGGATATTATTCAGTGACAAAAAAGAAAATTTGAGTCAGTTCTAGTGAGGTGGATGAACCTAGAGTCTATTATACAAAGTGAAACAGGTCAGAGGAAAACAAATATCATGTGTTAGCACATATATATATGGAAACTAGGAAAATTGTAATGATGAACCTACTTGCAGGGAAGGAATAGAGACACATATGTAGAGAACAGACTGTGGGAAACAGAGGGTTAAGAGAGAGTAGGACTAATGGAGAAGAGGCATTGACATATATATACACTGTCATGTGTTAAATGGATAGATGGTGAGAAATTGCTGTGTAAAACAGGGAGCCCAGCCTGGGACTCTGATGACCTAGATGGGTGGGACTGGGAAGAGGAGGGAGGTTCAAGAGGGAGGGGACACATGCATAATTGTGGCTGATTCATGTTGTTTATGGCAAAACTCAACACAACAATGTAAGGCAATTTCCTCCATTGAAAAATGAATTTAAAAAGAATGATTTTAATAAGATAGAAAGTCTCTTATGTATATCATCTTTCTCTGTGTGTGCATACTCAGTCATGTCTGACATTTGCAATCCCATGAGTTGTAGCCCTCCCAGGCTCCTCAGTCCATGGCATTTTCCAGGCAAGAGTACTGGAGTGAGTTGCCATGTCCTCCTCTAGGGGATTTTCCCAACCCAGGAATAGAACCTACATCTCCTATATTGCAGGATAATTCTTTACTACTGAGCCACCAGGGAAGCCTGAAAGAAAATTATAACTATTTAAAGTTGTTGGCACTGTTTGAGCATACTCATTTCCCTAGATAATACTAACTTTGTATTTTGTTCTTTTAAAACCCTTGCGAATGATAAAATTGAGGGTCTGTTCAATTTAGTTTTGGTATCCTTTGATTGAGCTTCCCAGGTGGCTCAGCAATAAAGAATTCACCTGCCAATGCAGGAGATGTGGATCTGATCCTTGGGTCAGGAAGATCCCCTGGAGAAAAAAATAGCAACTCACTTCAGTATTCTTGCCTGAGAAATCCCATGGACAGAGGAGCCTGGCAAGCTATAGTCTATGGGGTTGCAGAAGAGTTGGACATGACAGCGATTAAACAAAAAGAAATTGTTTGGTTATAAAGAGGTTAAAAACAGACACAATATTATCACAGTAGAAACACTACAAAACACAGCAAAATAATGTACTTCTTAGAGAAAGTCCAACTTTCTATCATTGGCATTTTAGGGTAGGGATTTTCAGATACTCTGCAATAAAATCAGGAGGTTCCTATGTGACGCTAGGGGCAAAGAACCTGCCTGCCAATGCAGGAGACTAAGAAACATGAGTTCAATCCCTAGATTAGGAAGATCTCCTGGAGGAGGAGTATTCTTGTCTGGAGAATCCCATGAAAAGAGGAGCCTGATGGGCTACAGTCCATAGCATCACGAAGGGTCAGACATCACTCAAGCTTCTTGTCATGAACTTTGGATTTACTTTCTTCTCACTCTCCTTCCGCTCTCCACACACCCTGTAAACAGACCAAAGTAATAAACACCTAACTCCACCTATGACAAACCCTTTTTTCTGCCAACAAATAAAAACTAGTGCTTGGCAATGAAATTTGGAACTAGGGGCACTGGGCCAACTTTTGCATTATATGCATCACAGGACACAAAGAAAATGAGTATGTAAAGAAAAAAATGAAAAGGCAAGAGGAAAGAGATACAGAAACTACTCATCTAGTTATCAAGGGAGAATGATGGAGTCAACTTGTCCATAAGTTCTGTGTGGTCACCAAATAAAAGTTTAGATTAAGTCAAGGGCATCCTTGGTGCTCATGCTAATCAGTCTTCCTAGTGAGCCTTAGAGCTATGATAGTTTAACAATAACCTGAAACTTGGTGACGATAGCTATATGACGGTGCACCATTTCTACAGTGTAACGATTCACCTGTACATAGTAATTGGTTCTGTGATTACGCTTGCCAATTATCCCTAGAGATTAGTTTTTATAGTATTGTATCTATTTCAAATTATCTTGTTTCTCTTAATTTCCTGTCAGAATTAGTTAAAGGAGCCTTTTAGAAAAACAAAAAACAAATCTGGTCAACATTTTATATTCAACCGCTTTTTTAAAAGTGTAGGCTATAAAAAGCAGTCTTTTGTTTAAGCATAAATGAAAAAATAATCAATTATATTCTTTGGCTCATAATTTTTACAGAAGAAATATGATTTGGTACAGAATTATTGAAGACATTTATTTTTATCAAAGAGATTTTACTTCAATAATTTTCTATAGGGCATATGTACAAATGTTTATGATTTTACATTGCAAAATAATATATAAAACCAAATATGTAATTTAGATGAGTTTTTATGAAAGCTGTTCCTGTAAGTTTTATTAAAATATAATTAAGTCAATAATAAAAGTGTCTAGACTCTTGCCAAGTTTTTGTCAATGAACTCTTGTTCAAGTTAATTTAGAATGGAAATGTGTAAATGCATATTTATAATATTTTACTTTTTTCATGTTAGGGTTTTAAAAGAAAACATTGGATATGGGAGTCATGTTGTTGTTTAATCAAGAAATCATGTCTGACTCTGTCACCCCATGGACTGTAAACACCAGGCTCTTCTATCCATGGATATCCAAGGCAATAATGCTGGAGTGGGTTGTCATTTCCTCCTCTAGGGGATCTTCCCAACACAGGGATCAAACCCACATCTCCTGCATTGCAGGTGGATTCTGTACTGCTGAATCACCAAGGAAATCCATGAGAGTCATACAGAAAATCACACATTTATCACTTTTAGTGTGGTAAATCTGAATGGAAGAATCTGATATAGAATTCTGGGAGGAAGCAGTCTTTCCATTCTGCTAGATATACTCACCCAAGTTTAGAACTTGAGATCTGTGCCTAAGGGAGATTGTACTTGTAGCACCTACGAAACTTCCCTAACTTTATTAAATGGGACATATTGTCTCTCTCATATTAAGACATATAAAAAAACAGAAAGGGATGAATCTTATAGACGTTTGTAAGAAAGCAGATCATCAGTATAGTCCAGGAGGTCTATTTCTTGGAAATGGACTTGTTGAGGTATCCAATTTTCAGCTATCTAAAGAAAAAAAAATTAAGAAAATGACAGAGCACCTAAGAATAGTAATACTATACCATCTTGTTAAGGGCTTCCCTGGTGGCTCAATGGGAAAGAATCTACCTGCCAACACAGGTGATGTGGGTTCAATCCCTGGGTCAGGAAGATCCCCTAGAGAAGGAAATGTCAACCCACTTCAGTATTCATGTCTGGGAAGACCATAGACAGAGGAGCTTGTCAGGCTACAGTCCATGGGGTTGCAAAAGAGTCAGACATGACAGAGCAAATAAACAATAACAGCAACACTTTATTAAACAACAGAACTCAAGCCACTGTATTTTAGGTTATTACTATTCCACTAATTAATTAATTTATACAGAGGAAAAGAGTGTAAGGAGTGAGAAGAAGGATTGGAGACATTTCTCAGGTAAGAGTCATCATAGCAAAAAGAGACAGTTGCAGAGAGAATCCTCAAACAAACAAACGAAAAACTATTTCTTCTTCTTTAATAACACCTATATTTTTCTCATTTATTTTTAAAATGTATTTTATTGAAGTATAGTTGACTTATGCTGCTGCTGCTAAGTCGCTTCAGTCATGTCCGACTCTGTGCGACCCCTTGGACTGCAGCCTACCAGGCTTCTCCGTCCATGGGATTCTCCAGGCAAGAACACTGGAGTGGGTTGCCATTTCCTTCTCCATAGTTGACTTATAATTTGTGTTCATTTCTACAATATAACAAAATAATTCAGCTATACAAATATATTGTTTTCCCTTATGGTTTATCACAGTAGATTGGAAATAGTTTCCTGTGCTATGCAATAGGACCCTGTTGTCCTACTATATCCATTCACTACATAATCATTTGCACCTACTAATCCTGAATCCCAATCCATCCCTTCCTCACTTTCCCCTCTAGCAACCACAATGTCTGCTTTTTTCCAAAGATAAGTCTACTTGTGTCATATTTTATATTCCACATATGAGTGATATCATAGGTATTTGACTTTATCTGATTTACTTCTTTAGATACATCCATATTGCTGCAAGTGGCCAGATTTCATTCTTTTTTTTATGTTGGAGTAATAAGGGAAAAGGAGTATGTTAAGGATGTATATTGTCACCCTGCTTACTTAACGTATATGCAGAGTACATCATGAGAAACGTTGGGCTGGAAGAAGCACAAGCTGGAATCAAGATTGCCGGGAGAAATATCAATAACCTCAGATATGCAGATGACACCACCCTTATGGCAGAAAGTGAAGAGGAACTAAAAAGCCTCTTGATGAAAATGAAAGAGGAGAGTGAAAAAGTTGGTTTAAAACTCAACATTCAGAAAACGAAGATCATGGCATCCGGTCCCATCACTTCATGGGAAATAGATGGGGAAACAGTGGAAACAGTGTCAGACTTTATTTTTGGGCTCCAAAATCACTGCAGATGATGACTGCAGCCATGAAATTAAAAGACACTTACTCCTTGGAAGGAAAGTTATGACCAACCTAGACAGCATATTCAAAAGCAGAGACATTACTTTTGCCAACAAAGGTTCATCTAGTCAAGGCTATGGTTTTCCTGTGGTCATGTATGGATGTGAGAGTTGGACTGTGAAGAAAGCTGAGCACTGAAGAATTGATGCTTTTGAACTGTGGTGTTGGAGAAGACTCTTGAGAGTCACTTAGACTGCAAGGAGATCCAACCAGTCCATTCTAAAGGAGATCAGTCCCGGGTGTTCATTGGAAGGACTGATGCTACAGCTGAAACTCCAATACTTTGGCCACCTCATGCGAAGAGTTGACTCATTGGAAAAGACTCTGATGCTGGGAGGGATTGGGGGCAGGAGGAGAAGGGGACGACAGAGGATGAGATGGCTGGATGGCATCACTGATTCAATGGACGTGAGTCTGGGTGAACTCCGGGAGTTGGTGATGGACAGGGAGGCCTGGCATGCTGCCATTCATGGGGTCGCAAAGAGTTGGACATGATTAAGCGACTGAACTGAATTGAACTGAATATTCTATTGAATAAATGTATCGTGTCTCCTTTATCCATTCATCTGTTGATGGATATTTAGGTTGTTTCAATGTCTTGTCCACTGTAAATGGTGCTGCTATGAACGTAAGGGTGAACACAACTCTTCAAATTATTATTTTGTCTGGTTATATGCCCAGGCTGCTGCTGCTGCTGCTGCTAAGTCGCTTCAGTCGTGTCTGACTCCGTGCAACCCCATGGACTGCAGCCTACCAGGCTTCTCCTTCCATGGGATTCTCCAGGCAAGAACACTGGAGTGGGTTGCCATTTCCTTCTCCAAGGCATGAAAGTGGAAAGTGAAAGTGAAGTTGCTCAGTCGTGTCTGACTCTTAGTGACCCCATGGACTGCAGCCTACCAGGCTCCTCCATCCATAGGATTTTCCGGGCAACAGTACTGGAGTGGGGTGCGAATGCTTTCTCCCATATGCCCAGGAATAGCACTGAATAACAACTTATTTTAAAGCCAAGGAAAACCCATGTCAAATAGTAACACAGTAGATGGAGCTATTGCTAATTGTAACCAAAGTTAAATCATGGCTTTTGTAGTATAATTATTAGGATCAACAGATGACCTAAACTATCATTAAGGAATCTACTAACATAATATTTCCATTTGACACATATGTGTTAACAAATGAACCTAGTTATTAATAAAATTTTTGCCATCCATCTGAATCAAATTTGTGTGTTTAACTGAAGATATAGTTCTGTTATGTGTGCATAAACTAAGACCTGCTGCTGCTGCTGCTGCTAGGTTACTTCAGTCGTGTCCAACTCTGTGTGACCCCATAGATGGCAGCCCACCAGGCTCCGCCGTCCCCGGGATTCTCCAGGCAAGAACGCTGGAGTGGGTTGCCATTTCCTTCTCCAATGCATGAAAGTTAAAACTGAAAGTGAAGTCACTTAGTCGTGTCTGACTCTTCGTGACCCCATGGACTGCAGCCCACCAGGCTCCTCTGTCCATGGGCTTTTCCAGGCAAGAGTACTGGAATGGGTTGCCATTGCCTTCTCCAAACTAAGACCTAGCATCAGTAAATTGGTGTCAGAGTTAGGTTGAAAACATGGGCATGACTTAGCCTGGTAGGCTGCAGTCCATGGCGTCACACAGAGTCAGACACTACTGAAGCGACTTAGCAGCAGCAGCAGCAGCAGCCTGGGCATATAACCAGACAAAATTATAATTTGAAGAGTTGCGTCCATGTTTGTCCATGTCCATGTCTGGGCAGTGTTCCAGTGCCCAGAGTTCCTTTCAATGTACTACATTATCTGTTTCTCAGTCAAAATAGTGTTACTGCTTCAGTACATTGAGAGCTTGGGCAGTTTGAGTTAATTTTTTTTTTCCAAAGTTGTCTCAACTAGATGATATGAGAAACTACATCCTCATAAATAAAATGTGTTATTACTTAGGTGGTATTATAGGGAATTTATTCCTTTTTAGAGATGTGCAAAGATCTTGAGTCTTCCTGTCACCAACTCATTTGAGGACAACATGAAGCCTGATTTAATTAGAAGTTTAATGAAGGTTGAAGTCAGTTGGAGAGACTCCAATGTTAAAATATGTACTTTTATTTCACGTGCATAACTTTGTCATAACGTATCACCTCTAATAACAGAATGTAAATTGCAACATCTGGGTAACAATGTTATATTTTAGAACTATTTATTCACCTTTTGCCACACATCAGGAAAATAAAAACAGCAGCTATTCATGCTTATATTGGAGGAAACAAACATAAAATGAATGGAATGTGTTGTGTACCTTTTAGTGTTTAACTCTTTGGGAGATCTTCATCATCATTTAAAAATGAACAGTGTTTTTATGTTTGTGTCAAACATCTCAAGTCTTATCAGTAAGTTTATTAAAACTGTCACAGTGAAAGTCAACAAGTAGTAAGGGACTCTGCTAAACAAATAAATACAAACTACTCTTTTAGTCCCTAGATTGGCCTTCCTAACTTTATATTGGTGATGACATTAGGTTTTTGTGTGAAAGATGTCATTTTAGTAACCATACAATGTCCAGTGGGCTGTTTTAGTCTATAGCATATGTTCTTGCTGTCATTTAGTTACTAAGTCATGTCTGACTTTTCGAGACCCCATGGGCTGTAGCCTACCAGGTTCCTCTGTCCATAGGATTTCCCAGGTAAGACTACTGGCAAGAGTTGCCATTTCTTTCTCCAGAGGATCTTCCTGATACCCAATGTTGGGACCAAACCCATGCCACCTGCATTGGCAGGCAGACTTTTTACTGCTGAACCACCAGGGAAGCCCCTAGCATAGGTTATGATCCTTTAAGAGATTATTATTTTCAGTGCTTTGTGTCACAAAGGACATGATTATAAAGCTTATTTTAAGAACATAAATTACAGTGGCGTTTCTTTATTGGATATATGAGGATGGAATTCCTAATTCTCACTTTAAACATTTATTACTTATTAAAAATTGGTTTTTCATCCAGGTAATAATTTTATCAAACTTCTAGTGTGAACATATAAAGAAAAAGGACAAGCAAAGGAAAAACAAAAGCAAAGGAAAGACAAAAAGAAAGTGTAGGACTTAGAGGAATCTAGGTTTCTTGAGAATGTATGTATTATGCTAAACATGCTTTTCAAAAACCCACAGTAATAAAAAATTACATGGGAGTATCCTAGTGCCAGAGAAGCAGAGTCAGAGGAAAAAAATAAGAAGATATGAATTTATTTAATAAAAAAATAAGTAGAAGAAAGACTTTCATTTTCAGCTTCTATAGTTGCAGTTGCCCCAGCAGTTCCTACAATATGCAAAATCTAAACAAACTGAAAATCAATAAACTATTCTTGTACTCAGCAGATAACTGACATCACAGGGCAAATTGTCACTCTGAATTCTGGAGCAGAAGCCACAGGGGCCATAATAAACTGGTTGCAATTCTTGAGAGATCAATTTGACCAACTCCTAAAACCTGTCTGCACACGAGTATGAGAGTGAGAAACTCATGGGAATAACAGTCTTGGGAAGGGGGCATATTTTCTTGGGTTCTGCCTACAGGAGCCCCACCTGAGTTTTATGGTGAAATTCTAGAAAGATCCCCTTATGGCTCATGAGGGCAGGGGAGAAGAGTAATCATTGTGAAATATGTCAAATTCTTCATAAAAATGGCCCATTCCTCAAGGAAAACACATCACCAGACTGCGTACCAGGTGATTTTAATTAAAATACATTCTGGAAGGACACAATTATAGCAATAATCATAAGATCAGTGATTGCCAGATTTTGAAGGATGATAAAAGATTTGAACAAGTAAAGTATATGGTAATTACGAGGGAGGTGAAACTGCTCTGTATGGTACTGTTATTGTGGATTCATGACACTGTGCATTTGTCAAAGAATGAACCTCAGTATACACAAATCAATGCAAGTCAGTTAGGAAATCAGATGGTCCCAGGATGAAATGTAGACTGTAAGAAGAGGATAAAATGTATTACAAATGCATGAAAAAAATCTCACTGAGGGGCGGTGAAGGAAAAATGTGGGTCTAAGTGACTTTAGAAAGGAGTAGTTTGTAAGACTAAAGGCAAGAGACACTGTGCTAAGTAATGTACTCTTATTGATGTTATTTCCCAAGGGAGTACAGGATGTCAGTTCTGATACCAATATATGCATTTATGGGAACTGGACAATTAAGCAAATGCATGGCAAAATGTGGGAGTCACATTTCTCATTGTTACTGTGAGAAGTTACAGATTAGGAAGGGGAGGAGTCTAGAATTGTCTATATAGTAATGGGTTGGAGTTAGACACATCAGAATGAAATCATATTTAGCTATATATTGATACAGATGGTTACATATATAAATACTTACAAATATGTGTGTATAATATAATATACACACAAATATTTCCTTTCTCTATCTTCTTAAAAATCCTAAAATAAGGAACACCCTAGTAAAAAGGATCCCAGGAAATGTTAACTCTTAGATTATTTCAAAAATAAAAGGATCCATGGATTCTTCTATAAACGGTCAATTTTAGGACTGGGGAAAGAATATCCAAAATGAATATGAAGCATCAATGCAAAGAAAAAGAAGAAAACAATAGAATGGGAAAGACTAGAAATGTCTCCAAGAAAATTAGAGATACCAAGGGAACATTTCATGGAAAGATGGGACCAATAAAGAACAGAAATGGTATGGACCTAAGAGAAGCAGAAGATATTAAGAACAGATGGCAAGAATACACAGAAGAACTGTACAAAAAAGATCTTCCTGACCCAGATAATTACAGTGGTGTGATCACTCACCTAGAGCCAGATGTCCTGGAATGTGAAGTCAAGTGGGCCTTAGGAAGCATCACTATGAACAAAGCTGGTGGAAGTGATGGAATTCCTGTTGAGCTATTTCAAATTCTAAAAGATGATGTTGTAAAAGTGTTGCGCTCAATACATCAGCAAATTTGGAAAACTCAGCAGTGGCCACAGGACTGGAAAAGGTCAGTTTTCATTCCAATCCCAAAGAAAGGCAATGCCAAATAATGCTCAAACTACTATACAATTGCACTCATCTCACACACTAGTAAAATAATGCTCAAAATTCTCCAAGCCAGGCTTCACCAATACATGAACATGAACTTCCAGATATTCAAGCTGGTTTTAGAAAAGGCAGAAGAACCAGAGATCAAATTGCCAACATCCACTGGATCATGGAAAAAGCAAGAGAGTTTCAGAGAAACATCTATTTCTGCTTTATTGACTATGCCAAAGCCTTTGACTGTGTGGATCACAATAAACTGTGGAAAATTCTGAAAGAGATGGGAATACCAGACCACCTGACCTGCCTTTTGGGAAACCTGTATGCAGGTCAGGAAGCAACAGTTAGAAATGGACATAGAACAATAGACTGGTTCCAAATAGGTAAAGGAGTATGTCAAGGCTGTATACTGTCACCCTACTTATTTAACTTATATGCAGAGTACATGATGAGAAACGCTGGGCTGGAAGAAGCACAAGCTGGAATCAAGATTGCAGGGAGAAATATCAATAACCTCAGATATGTAGATGACATCACCCTTATGACAGAAGTTAAGAATAACTAAAGGGTCTCTTGATGAAAGTGAAAGAGGCGAGTGAAAAAGTTGGCTTAAAGCTCAACATTCAGAAAACTATGATCATGGCATCCGATCCAATCACTTCATGGCAGATAGATGGGGAAACAGTGACTGACTTTACTTTCTCCAAAATCACTGCAGATGGTAATTTCAGCCATGAAATTAAAAGATGCTTACTATTTGGAAGGAAAGTTATGACCAGCCCAGAAAAGTGAAAGTGAAGTCGCTCAGTCGTGTCCAACTCTTTGCGACCCCATGGACTGTAGCTGATCTGTCTCCTCTGTCCATGGGATTTTCCATGAAGAGTGCTAGAGTGGATTGCCATTTCCTTCTCCAGGGGATCTTCCCAACCCAGGAATCAAACCCGGGTCTCCCACATTGCAGGCAGACACTTTACCATCTGAGCCACCAGGGACTGCTGCATGACCAATCCAGACAGCATATTAAAAAGCAGAGACATTACTTTGTCAACAAAAGTCCATCTAGTCAAGGTTATGGTTTTTTCAGTAGTCATGTATGGATATGAGAATTGGACTACAAAGAAAGATGAGCATCGAAGAACTGATGCTTTTGAACTGTGGTGTTGGGCAAGACTCTTGAGAGTCCCTTGGACTGCAAGGAGATCCATCCAGTCCATCCTAAAGAAGATCAGTCCTGGGTGTTAATTGGAAGACTGATGTTGGAGCTGAAACTCCAATACTCTGGCCACCTGATGCAAATGGCTGACTCATTTTAAAAGACCCTGTTGCTGGGAAAGATTGAGGGCAGGAGGAGAAGGGGATAACAGAGAATGAGATGGCTGGATGGCATCACCGACTCAATGGACATGAGTTTGGTTAAACTCTGGGAGTTGTTGATGGACAGGGAGGCCTGACATGCTGCGGTCCATGGAGTCGCAAAGATTCGGACAGGACTGAGTGACTGAACTGAACTGAACTGATCTGTGGTGCTTGAAAGTAAAGAAATTCCCAAAACATAAAGCAAAAATGAGAAAATAATTGAAAAAAAAATCTCACAATGATGGGTAAGTCAAAGGAACCAAGAACAAATGAAAAGAGGGACTAGTGGTGAAAGATGGTAAAGCTCAAGCATCAGAATAAAGTAACATTGGATTGTAATCAAAGTGTAAAGTAAATATTGTAAATCCATACTAATATTAACATGGGAATGAACACGAAATTGGGTAGAAAAGACAAATTTCCAATGGAGAACAACTCCAAATAATTTATGCAGATACTTCCCCCTCAGTGAAAAGAGGGAGGAACATAATTCCTCACTAAGTGCCAGTTCTACTTAGTGAACTTCTTCTAAAGAGTATTTAATGGTTAAAAAATAAAATAAAATAATTTTTAAAAAGAGTATTTAATGGAAAGCAGAGAGGAAAGTAACACTACCATGGAGAAATATGAATTAACACTACCACAGCCAGGTTATCATGGTCAACATCAACATGAATACATCATATTTGTATGAAATGATGAAAATGGCACTTCATGGTCTTCCTCTCAAAACTGTACACTCCTAGTCTAATCATGAGGAAAACCAGAAAAATCTGTATGGATAGGCATTTTATAAAAGAGCTGACCAGTACTCGTCAAAATTGTCAAGGTCATCAAAATCAAGGGAAGTCCAAGAAATTGTCATCATCAAGAAGAGATACAACAAATGTTAATAAATATAATGTGAAAATCTGACTGAGACACTGGAACAGTAAAAGGAATGTAGGGGAAAACTAAGGAATCTGAATAAAGTATAGACTTAGTTAATAATAATGCACATTGTTGGTTCCTTAATTATGACATATATATCATACTAATGTAAGATGTTAATAATAGGAGAAATGTGGTATAGGCTGTATGGGAACTTTCTATTCTATCTTAATTTTTCAGCAAATCTAAAACTGTTCTAAGATTAAAAGTTTATTGAAAAAAAAAAAATAGAACATAAAGATGATTCCTAAAATGCAGACACTTGGAATAATAAAGACAAGCCAAACAGCTAAGGTAGAGCTCCCCAAGTTGCTTATCTTCATCCTAGATATGAATTTCACTTTTTATTGTATAAAGGCAGCCTTTGTTATGGCCACAGTGACATAGCAATATGAATTTACTAATACTGTATCTCCTCTCACAAACCATTTTTCAGTAGGTCTATTCATTATTTCAAACATAACCATATCAAAGGAGATAATGCATGCTTTTCAAAGGAAGATAAAATCCATACATGATCTATTTCCTGTTTTTCTCATCTTATATTCTCTCTATTTTTACTATACTCTAGTCGTGTTGTATTCTTTATCTAAAACATGTCAAGGTTATTTGTTTCATGGGGCCTTTCCATTTGCTATTTCTTTTGTTCTGAATGTTTTTTTCCCATAGATTTTCCTTGTCTGGTACCTTCTCATAAGCCAAGTCTCAGCTCTAATTGTTGTCTCCACAGAAAATTTTCTATGTGATTAACTTCTCAAAGTAATAACTTCCTCTAGTCACCCATTCAATTCTATCGCTGTTTAATTTTCTCGCCTTATGCCACTATCTGTAATTATTTTATTTGTTCCTTTGTATATGTTTCGTCTACTACTAAAATTTTAGCTCCATGAATACAGAGATTGTGTTATCTAGTTTACCAAGCTGCCAAATAAATATTTGTCAGATGTATGAAAGGATATCATTGTACCCTAGGATAAGGGCATAGCTATAAACCTAAGTCCCATCTTCAGTGAGAATATAATTGAAAAAAAATGCATGTAAATCATCAAGGAGAACCTGGCCTACTGTTCATTTAGAAATGATATGACCCTGAGAATGACATTGTGAGACAGAAGAGACAGCTAATAATATTTCCATTTGAATATCTCCTATATTTGAATCTCAGGGTAACAAGAGAAATGGGAAGACCCTCCTTACTTAAGGGCAAAAGTAGATAGAAACAATCCAACAAATTTAAGAGCAGTAGATATGTCACCTCTCTAGAAAGGATATCTGTAACTTTATCTGTAGTTTTCAGCTTTAGATACTTTCAAAGGTTTTGGTCAAAGTTCTACCATTTCTTCCTGAGATCAGGGCTCACACACTAACTAAATCACTGTTCTAGGAAACCCACAGATCTTCCACAAGCTTTATAGGTCCATTTACAATTTCCCTTGCCAGTCTAGGGCCGGGTATTGAAGAGCAGATCTCCATACAATCCAAGAGGGGTAGCCAGAGCCTATAATAGGCAAATAGAGATTTTTTTTTTTCTCTTATTCTATTTGTGTATAGTGCTGAGAAAAGAAAATTTCTCAGTACTCCTGAGACTGAACATATGCAAAATTATTTAAATAACTGTCTATCTGTTTAAGAAGAGGTAAATGTTACCATTTTAGTATGACTGGTAAATGAGTTTTTGTAAAGCAAGATTGCTCAAGATTTTTGTGCTTATATTCTGTGCATGTATTTAATAGTTGATGTATGTGTGAAATATACTTTTATGTTAATTAAATCTCTTAACATTATTTGTGGCAAGAATCTTTGCTCTAAATTTAAGATATTCCCAGGAGTGATATACAGAGGGAACTGGTGACAAGAAAGTTTTTTTTTTCTCCCTAATGGTATTTGATTTAACTAGCTAAGTGGAGGAAACCAGAAAGAATTACAAAGATTATGATGCTACTGATACAACACAGTTCTGAGTCTTAAAAATTGTCCTCATCCCCAGAGATCAGTTTTAGCTGATGTAGATCAAATCAATAAAACATGTTTATTTTTCTAGTATCACCTGTGGATGTAGGCTTGCCTAAGAAACAAAAATAATGTTTAAATTGTGAAAAATAGCCTATGATTATTACATTTTTAAATACAGGAAAGAAACAAAACTTTTTACTCCATGTGCTCAGTTGCTCAATCATGTCCAACTCTTTGTGACCCCATGGACTGTAGACTGCCAGGCTGTTATGTCTATGGGAGTTTCGTGGCAAGAATATTGGAATGAGTTGTCATTTCCTCCTCCACATTTATATCCTAATTCACACTATTTCTTTTCTCTCCACTTACATATAAATTTATCAGAATAATTTACTTCACATGCTTTCTACATTTTCCTCCCATTTTTTTTTTTTCAAATTAACTCTAATCAAGATTTTGTTCCAGACATTCCTCTGAAACAGCATTGGCAAGATAACTGCATGGTTTCAAGTTACCAAGTTCAATGTAGAATTATCCGGTTATTCCCAAAGTAATGCTTCATAACAAACAACCTTAGAGTCTCAGTGACTTCCAAAGAAATCATCCCCAGGCTCGTGTGCTGAAGGTTGACCACAGTAGGACCAGCCCAGGAATCTAGGATGGGCATGGATGGATGGGTTATTCATTTGTTTGGATTAGGTTCAAGCTTGCCACAAATTTCACTCATCTTCCCTGGCTCAGCTATTATCCAAAGCATATTTTTCTTCTGGTGAATGGTGAGATATTTTTATCAGGTTGCATAACAGGAATGAGAGAGATCAAGCCGCATTGTATAAACCTTCATGGCAATTTGAAATTGGCTTCAGAACTGTTAGCTTAAGCAACACAGGGGTTGTTTTTTCATATCCTACACATGCTTTTATAGTGGTGGCTATTCCCTCCCATTCATTTTCAGAGTTTGTTCTAAACCAGTCATTATAGAGAATTCTATTATCTTTCACCTTGCAAGTTATAGAGTGCCAAATCTAATTTTTTAAAATAGTAACTAGACTTTTCATATTCACCAGGACAGTGATCAAGACTTAGCAAGTCTATTGAATGCAACCCACTCTGACATAGTTTTCAAGTACTTGGTTTTTGAGGTAAAGAAGAGCAACTAACTCTAAATAAATTAAACAAATAAGGAATATATTTCAAAATATGAAATTGCTCAAAAAATTTGGAGGTATTGCTGGAGTAATTTTCATAATTATTTATTAGGAGATAATAGGGACTAAGAGATCAAAACTACAGTTAAGATAATGCTTTGGATCCAAATAGCTTTCTTAAACATACAAGTTTCAGATACAGAATATGAAAAAAAAATGTAAAATGTTCACTGTTCAATTGCTTTTCTTCTCCTTATATTCTTCCTAATCAATCAGATATCCATATTACAAAGCTGAGATTAGTATGATTTTTGTTTGTTTATATGAAGCAAAGCTGAGTGAGTCATAATGAAAGAAAAATTCACATATTAAGGCAAGAGAAGAAAAATTTAAGAAGAATTTTTTTCTCTGCCCATTGGACCACCTCACTTCCCTGTAGTATACATTGTGTATCTGCATTATGCATGAGCCAGACTCCCCAGTGGAAGAAATATATACTCAATCATAAAGACCCACTTTTTTTCTTCTTGCCCTGGTTATGTATTAATAACTCCTTAGAAGATAACATTCCTTTCTCAATCCTGTAAAGGATCACAATGACCTACCACTCACCTTATATATGTAGACATTTTCGGTCAACTTTATGTACAATGTCAATATTTCATTTTCCTTAAAGATATTGATTGGTACAGAACAGACTGGTCAGACAACCTGAGGAGATACCAAGCAACACCTAATAGAACCTCTTAGCTTATTACTTATGATCCCATTAATGTCACTAACCATATTGCTTGTACTTTGCTTATTTTACAAGATTATTATTTCTTGCAATACCAGATGTGTGGCTGAGTCTCTGATAAAATTAATAATGATTAGGTGACTTGAAATGTTTTACTAAATATATAGTCCTATAATATCAATGATTATAATAGTATAACTATTACAATATATGGGAAGAAGCCATGATGGAACCATTTCTTTGACCATAACAGATTTTTAAGAAAGGCTATCCAAAAGCTTGTTACTATTAACAAGGTCTACTTCAGTAATAACACACTGAGTGTGCTATCCACCTGATCTGGGAATGAACACTCCTATGGCCGTGGGAAAAATTGGTCACAAAATGCCTCCAAAAACCTTGGTTAAAATTAAGATCGAGGGGAGGGAGACTATAAAACAAGCAATGTTGCCCACATTCCAGTTATGCAAGAATCAAATCATCAACCTCTGCAGTTGCTGACCTACAGTACCCTCTGACAGGAACTTACGGTGAAGATCAGGATGGGGCATTTTGTGATGTGGGAAAACTGACAGAACTGACCCTCAGACCACTCTATATTTATCAGGAGAATATTTTATGAACCCAGGTTCTTAACATCTTCCCACACTTAGAAAGCACTGCAACCACTGACTAAGATGTCTGTTCCTCACGACTAGAAGTAACCTTCTACTGAAATGTGTGTTGCACTTGGTTGTATGTATCCCTCCATCAAAATCATATGTATACTTGCCCTCCTCCCCACTTACCTCTTTGGAACACTTCTCAGAGCTCTCTGAGAGGCTGTCTCCCAGGTTATAATCTTCATTTTGGGTCAAATAAAATTTTCCATTTCTTTCTTAGATTGACTATTAATTTTTTGTTGAAATTTATTTAAATTAAAAAAAAAATTCTCAGAAGTTTATGGTATGGGGAGGGAAGAGGGAGGAGGGTTCAGGATGGGGAACACATGTATACCTGTGGCGGATTCATTTTGATATATGGCAAAACCAATACAACATTGTAAAGTTAAAAAATAAAATTAAAAAAAAGTTTATAAAATATCAGGAATCTTGAAGTATCAAAATTCTGGTAACGGTATTGCCAAGTCTAATTTTTGATATTTAGAGTCATCTCACAACCTACACAAAAGATTAAGAGATGTTCTGAAACTTGTACCACACACAGACTACAGTTTAGTAACTTTCTCCTCCATTTTTCTCATTTTTAATTGTATATCTTCTTCAATATATAAATATACAGCACACTAAACAGAGTTTGCATGTTTTTAAAATCAATAAGTAAGTTAACATTATTCTTTCCTGAATACTACAATGTCTTTCTTTTCATAATGGTTTATACTGTTCAGTGTTTCTCTTTAATTAAAAAAGAAAAAAAAATACAAGTCTGACCTGAAATATCTGTCTTAAACTTCAAAAATGGCACTGAAATTTTGCAGTGAGAATAGCATCATGTTTCTGAGTCAAAGTTAAATACTACTAACATTTTTTATTTATGGGGAAAAGAAAGAATACACTGCCATATGCTTTAATCATTTACGTGAGTTGCTTAACAAAAATTTGAAAGGCCTTCAGGCTCAAGCAGTATTTGCTGCTGAGCATTCAATTGCAATTGCAAGCTTCCTTCCTGAGCTGAAAACAGCCCACATCTAAATTTCCATTTCAATTTCCTCAGCATGATAACTTAGAGTTACATTTTGAGTAATTCTATAGCAGAGCAAAAGAGATGGGTATTCTAGAAATACTAATAATTTTGTTTGAAAGTCAGGTTGAAATTTACTTAATGATATTTGAAAACACATTTCACCTAGAACATCATACCTGATATAACTAAAAACATTGAGTTTATTTTCTTCTCAGACTGTGTATTTATGGAAAAGTAAGCTATTAAATCAATTATGCTGATATTCATATGACATGAACATTTTCACTTGACTTGGACAACAAAAACCTTAAAAAATTTTAAATATAACTGCATTTTCCTCTGTTTCCTACTTTATTTTCTGAGTAATGTTTTTACCAAAAGAACACATAAACCTTAAGACATGTATTAGGTAGTTAGAATAGGAAACAGGAGTCCAGAATGGCAGTGGCTAAAAGACAAGGAAGAGAAAAGCCTGCAAAAATAGAAAGGAAGGTCCGAGGACCGGAGTGAGGACCTCAGGTAGAACAAAAAACACTCCTGACTAACTCAATTTACATAGGGCAGGCCCAGGGAGGGAAAAAAACATATAAAAAGAGGAGCCAAAGGGCTGCTCTTCTCTTCACATCTTTGGGTCAACATGCCCTCACGCCACGAGGATGGATTTTCCTGCTACTACCTAAATTAAATAAAGCTGTAACACGGAGCTGTAACACTGATTTGTCTAAGAGCTATAACATGGTCCGTTTGAGACCTGAGAGCTATAACACGGTCTGTCCAAGACCCGAGAGCTGTGACACGCCGAGGGTTTTAATGTCCGTCACTCCAAATCTTTGTTGTGACGAGACAGAACCGAGGAGAATACACTTGCCTGACACATTGACCCACTATGTTATGTAAATTATCAATGCACAGACCAAAATTAAGGACATTGAATTGAAGTAATTGATAGCTAGGGCATAAAACTGGTCTCCTACATTCTGCTTTACTTTAGATTGTTTTTGTGAACTTGGATTAAAAAATCAAGACATAGCTATTTTAAGGAGTGATGTTATATTTAAACTTATTACATAGAGACATAAATATTTTCTTCTTTCTCCTTTATCTGTGAAATCAGTCAAACTCAATCAGAGTGTGCTTTTTTAAAACATAAATACATATATGCTGGTGCTGCTGCTAAGTCACATCAGTCGTGTCCGAGTCTGTGCGACCCCATAGACAGAAGCCCACCAGGCTCCCCTGTCCCTGGGATTCTCCAGGCAAGGACACTGGAGTGGGTAAATACATATGTAATTATGTGTATATAAAACACCTAGAGGCAAATAATATATACTAACATTTTCACTCAGTGTTACTTATATGTTAAATAGCTTCTATGTTTGAACATCCTCATAATTACTATTTTAATGGCTACCTAATGATCTTGATGTTAATTTATAATTTAAACTATTTCCCTAAAATTGCTTTCAATTTCTCAATATAGTTTATTATTAACTGAGAGCATTGTATTGAATAATTTCCTTAAGATAACTTCTTAGTTGTGGAAATAGTGACATATAGTAACATTTTCCTCATTCTTTATGTGTATCATAATTACATTTTACATGTGTTTTAGTTTCACCTCAGCAGGATGTGTATGCAGCACTGAGTTTTTTCACTTAAAAATGATATTAGTTATGAAATTATTTCTCAAGTGTAATTTTTCATCTCTCTTTCAAGTCTAGTCCTACCTTATCTAACTTCTCCTGCTTTCCTATTTATGTAATAACTTTATAAGTGGATAGGGCCATAGCTAATAGTGTATGGGGTTATTATTTATTAAAGTTAAGATACGATCTTCTCTTCTACCTCTTAAAATGATTTTCCCAGTGTTTTATCATTGATCTTTCTGTTCTAATTTCATGTGGTTGTGAATGTGTGTGTACTCAGAGTGCCACTTAAAGATAAGCCATCTGTTTTTGTTTCTGCTGCAAACCCAAGCATTTCATTCCAAATATTTTAAATAAGAGTGAGGAAGGAAAGAATAGAAAACTTGTCTTAGGACATGATTCTAAGTCACGAGTTTCAATTCTACCTTTTAATTTAATGAATCAATATTTGACTACACCAATGAATAAATAAAGGAAATATGTGTTTTAACTAATACATTAATTTGGTTCATCTAGTGCAATGTAAAGATCAATTGACTTGTAGCCTCTGGATTATTCACAACTGCCTATATTCCATATTCTTGGAAATACTAAAGTCTATTTGCACTTGATTTGACCACGTGACTTGCTTTGGACAATGGGACAACAGTGTGACACAAGGAGGGACTTAAAAAGTGATTTTGCTTTGGTTATTTGTTTTACTTTATTATTCTTGTGAAAACCACCAACAAGGGAATAAGTCTAGGCTAGCCTGCTGGATAAAACCCAGCTGATAGCTAACATTAACTCCAGACACTAGACAAACCACCCCTACCTAACTAATGGTGAATGTGTAAACCCAAGCAATATCAGTTAAAAAAAAAAAAAATCACCCAACTGATTTAAGTCTATACTTAAACAACCGACAAAAATGTGAGCTAATAAATATCTTCAGCTATTGAGGTTGGGGATGGTTTGTTTCACAGCAGAAGTTAACAGTAACATCCAGCCATAAGTTGGTTTTTTTTTTTTTTTTTTTTTACCATAATACTACAGCATCAGTAGAGTGGTAGGATTACCAGCTGTTATAAAATACTTATTAAATAATAGCTAATGATACTAGCTACAGTAGCCCACCAGGCTCCAGCTTCTGCGACTCTGTCCATGAGGATTCTCCAGGCAAGAATATTGGAGTGGGTTGCCTTGCCCTTCTCCAGGGGATCTTCCCAACCCAGGGATCAAACCCAGGTCTCCTGCATTGCAGGCAGATTCTTTACTGTCTGAGCCACCAGGGAAGCCCTGATGATACTAGATTTCAGCCTCTTATATTTGATTTTTGTAGTCTTACTTTAAAGAAAATCCTGAGAAAAGTCACAGAAGCACTACAAGCAATAAGGTACTTTTGTATGAGAAATGCATTTGTTAAGGTCTCATGGGTTCTGTTGCTGCCGGTGAGTCAATCTGTTAGCCGATGTAAAAGAATACAAAATAAATTAGAATAAGTGAGTACTCTACACATTATATATAATATCAGCTAGATGGTATTCTGCACAGGTATTTCTGTGATTGTGATATATTAGGGAGACATACAGCATTTACTGGATCTGAAGCTTGAATTTGTTATTTTATGTTTATGTTGATTCTATATGTCAGAATGCAGCAATGATCAGTATTTTATCTAAAATATATCAACTTTACCTGGATTTTTGCCACTTTTCATAAGATTAATTACAATTTTAAAGGAAATATTAATAGCTTTTTATAATTAATTCTATACATTGATTTATAGAAGCAACACTTAGGTATTCATAACTGCGTAAAGTAGTTTTCCACAGAACTCTCTCATAGTCTATAACTCTCTAACACGATAAAATAAAATAAGGCCAGGTAAAAATTATCCTGTGAAGAAGCATTTCCTTAGGGAATGTTGCAACAGTGATTTCATGAGTAGTTGAATATAGCATTCACTCTTAACTGGAAAAAAAACAAATGTAGAATTTAGAGATAAATTCTCAATTAGTCACTCTGAATGAATTCTAAAGTTCTGAAGTTTGTTTTCAGTCTTCCAACAACCTTTGTTGAATGCCTGGTTTGCACGGAGCTTCACACTGAGTTTGGTGAATGAGAGCACTTATCATACAATTTCATGATGGAGGGGGGTAGATTTTAACTGTTTCACATGGTGATTTTACATTTCTTTCATTCCTTCTAATCACTCCATATGTTTCATGTTCGGTGTTATCACCTGAAGCTTTCCTCTTCTGTTTCTAAATATCCCAAGGTGAAACAAAACATTTCTTGTAATAATGGTAGCTCAATTACAGATATAGCCAGTCAATTCTTCTATGCCCTGTTGTAGCTATGCATTGTCAGTTAATATGAGATAAGATAGATTGTGCCATGAAAATAAAAACAATCTGGAAAAATAACACAATGGTTGACATTCTTTAAAATACATAGTAAGGAAGTGAAATCATGCTGATTATAGGAGGAGACATGGGGTTCAGTCCCTGGATCAGGAAGATCCTCTGGAGAAGGAAATGACAACCCACTCCTGTATTCTTGCCTGGAAAATCCCATGGACAGAAGAACCTGGAGGGCGAGAGTCCAAAGGGTCACAAAGAGTCATACATGACTAAGTGACTAGTAACACACAAACACACATACACATAGCAGTCCTCTATGTCACACAGAAAATAATTTCCCCATCATTTTATGGACATTTATTAATTTTCCCATTAACTGTAAACACAATATGACAAAATCACTTTTTTATGCCTCCTCCCTTACCCTCACCCCTTATAGCAGTTCCAGTCTTTACACAGAGACCCAAAAAGGTCTGTCTCTTGGTCCAGAGTCCACAATTCTACTACTAGTGGTTGCAATAAAGAAAGTAAATGTGAAATACCCGAGCAATTTAAAAAGCAAATGACAGAAATGAAGAGGGGGAAGGAAAATACAAAGAGCAGGAAAACTTGACCTAGAAGTACTAAAATCTTTATTTTCCTGTGTGAGGATATGGTGAATTAAGAGATACTGTCATAAGCTAAGGGGCTTCCCAGGTGACTCAGTGGTAAAGAATCCACCTGCCAGTGCATTAGAGGCAGGAGATGGATGTTCAGTCCCTGAAACAGGAAGATGACGTGGAGCAGACCTGCTCCAGTATTCTTGCTTGGAAAATTCCAGAGGAGCCTGGTGGGCTGCAGTCCATGTGGTCACAAAGAGTCAGACCAACTGAGCAACTAAACAATAACAAAATCAGATATTATATTTAAAGCAAAAAAAAAAAATGCACATTAGAATAAAAATGTATTTACATAATGTTAACTTTTAAAATCTTCCCTCAGATTTTCTAATCCTTTCCACAACATAAACATGTAATATTATGTTATATGATTGTTATTTAGAAATATTATCAACAAAATTTTGAGCCATCATTCAAATTCTCAAGTATTCTAACTAAAGCAAATACATATATCTATTTAAAATGTTTATAATAATTATAGGAAAGAAAGAATGATCTACCTCAATTATTTTAATAGGGAGTAGCATTTAAGTACTTGTTAGTACTCTCTTCTGAATAATTATCTTTTTTGCAAGCACACTTTCACTTAAGCAGTTTTAAAATAAGGTGCTACTTTTCAAAAAGATGTTAGAAGGTATTTCCAAAGGACTAAAAATCAACTGATTTGCACTGTACTTCTATATGACAAGCTTACTAATGAAATACTGTTTATTGAAGCTAACTTATAATCAACTATAAGGTTCACTAAAGAGAGAAAAAAGTAAGAGAAAATAGAACAGCACTCATTCATGATAAAAGTTCAGCAAACTAGGAAGTGAGGGAACATCTTCAACTTGATAAAGAACGCTTACAAAAACCTATAGCTAACTACACTGTATGGAACTAATGTTGGATATATGTCTTTATACATTTGCTAAAACTTATATTGTATAACACCAAGCATGAACCCTAATGTAAAAAGTAGATTTTAGGTGATAAGAATGTGTCGATGCAAGTTTATTTATTATTACAAATATATCACTTTGGGTTGGGATATTAACAGTGGGAGAGTGTGTACATGTGTGGATACAGTGGGTATATGGGAATATATACAGTACAGTATATGTCTGTACTTTCTGTTCAATTTTGCTGAGAATAAAAATCTTCTGTAAAAAATAAAGATTAATTAAAAAGAAAAAAAAAGAAAGATTAAAAGCTTAAAATAAAGTATGCTGTGCTGTGCTTAGTCTCTCAGTCGTGTCCGACTCTTTGTGACCCCATGGACTGAAGCCAGGCGCCTTTGTCCATGGGGATTCAGACAAGAATACTGGGGTGGGTTGCCATGCCTTCCCCAAGGGATCTTCCCAACCCAGGGATTGAACCCAGGTCTCCGGCTCTGCAGGTGGATTTTTTACCGTCTGAGCCAACAAGGAAGCCCTCAAATAAAGTATAATTGCTTATAAATTGTGACCTATATCACTATTTAATATAAAAGGTAAAAATATGATTCTGGCATTATAGATATGTAGAAAATCATTTTTTTTCCACAGATATTTTAAGAGATCTCTGCCCAAAGAAATCCAAAAGAACCACAAATGCTATAATATTTGAAAAATGAGATTTTTAATATGTAATTTTAAATTTTCTGGTAGCCACTTTTAAAAACAAGATAAGGGAAATTAATTTGAATAATATATTTCATTTAACTCAATATATCCAGAATATCATCTCAACATGCATTAGTGAAAACTAAGATTTCAAAAAATGTTACATTCAAATTTTTGTGCTAACTTTTGAAATATACTGTGCAGTTTATGTTGCAGTATGTTTCAACTGAGACCAGCTATATTTCAAGTGCTTTATAGTCTCATGTGACTAGTGGCTAGCCTAATAGACAACACAAATACAGAGCGCAGGTGTGGAGAAGGAAATGGAAATAAGACAGACATTAGTAAAGGAATAGGATAAATGGTGCACAAAGGTGAGGCCAAAAAAAAAAATTCTAGTTTTGAGTGTTAGGGAATATTCTTATGAAGTGACATCCCCCTATTCTCCATATATGATAATATACACAGGATGCCACTAATTCATTTGGGATTTTTATATTTATGTTCATTGGTATAGAAGTTTATCCAATGATTATTCTCAATGAAAATTTTTATTTTATGAATCTAAATTTTCTAATACAAACTGTTTTTGCCAAAACAACCATTAAGGCACCAGAAAATAAAGCAATATAGGAAAAAAGCTTACGTTGATGTTTAAAGATGGTTTCATTCAAAATATGAATGTGCGTAAAGGTGTATGTGAGTGTGTTTTTAAACTCTAACAACCAGAGTTTAGAAACTAGTCTTAGAAATAAAATAAATTGAGGACATGGAAATGATCTGGTTATTATGATTCTTACAAACTACCAAACTAAACAATGCTAACGAAATCAGTTTCTACAATGTATATTGTAGAATAGAATTGTACTTGTCTAAAAGACTTAGATGATTGCTAAATCTCATTTTTCCCTGTTCTTTGTTAAAGTAACATTCTTAAATAGAGGTTTATTCTCCTTCTTTAAGAGGATGATATTGGCCACAAGACTAAATTTTTGATCTTCTCATCCATATTATTTCTATCTCTAAATTTCAGAAACAGGAGAGATAATTCTATTTTCATAGTCCTTACAATATCTTGTGATAAAATAACAGAATTGTTTACTAACTGCCAAGTAGTATTTCCATTTGGCTGATGAGTTCTCTCCCAGAACCTCTCCCAACAAGAAAATGGAAAAAAAGTATGAATGGAAAAAAGAAAAGAATTAATAAAGAAGATAGGGAGAGGAGAGATGAGACGAGTGGTGGGGGAGGTTACAGGAGAGGAGTGACAGACAGAGAAAATCAGCAGATATTTTGAAAGGGGTGGCCCTGAAGGTAGACATTTAGATGAATCTAGACTTCCTCAATTCCTTCAGTCCTCAAGTCTCAGCAGTTCCAGCATCATGAATGGCCTTTTATAATTAGGATAGTCCAGAAGAAAAAGACATTGAGGGAAGGGCACTGGACATTTTATACCTTTAGACTGTGAGTAAAAGGAATGCTGCTGTCAGTTTTCTATCAGGCACTATTTCTAACCTCTTATTCAATAACTCGTTACCATAGTCATTAATCTCTCACGTGTAACGTAGCTACTTGCCTGGAGAAAAATACAAGGGTACTACATCATTGAATTTCTATCATCTATTATGGATGTAATATTTTCAGATAATTTCAGAAGCCTAGTTAAACATGACCTCCCTCAACTGAGCCAGCAGTGAATATTCATCATGACATTTCCTTTTCCATATGGAGTTTCCACAGCATCTCTTTAATAGCTTCCATTCTATTTGCCTACTCTTCTAATTAAATTTACTTATATCTTAATAAATTAAATCAGCAGAGGTTGATGAAGGAAAAGATGCAAATATAAACAAAATGAGACGTTGACAGTATTTTAAACCCTTTTAAGACTGAATTAAAATATATGTGCATAAAATTGCATAAAATCTATGAGTACTGTCAAAAAATTATTATATAGTGAGAATCCCTGTATCCACTTTCAAGGTCAAGAAATAAAATGCGGTGAGTATCCTGAAAATCTCATCTCAATCACAAATTGCTCCTTTTTTTCTAAAGGTAACTGATATCCTCAATTCAAAGATGATCACCCTTTCATTTTCTTTGTAGTCTTACTATTTAAGAACATACTGAAACAGAATAGTGTGATTTTGTTTATTTTTGAGCATTATGTGAGTCGAATTATACATTATATATTATGTGTAGTTGAGATCTGGCTTCTCATATTCAATATTATACTTAAGAGATTAATCTACATTATTGTGTGTAGCTATATTTCCATTTTCTGTGATTGTTGCGAAGTATTTCATTATATGAGTATAGTGCAATTTATATACCAGTTTTCTTTTTAATGAGCATTTGGATAGTGTTCAGTTTAGAGCATTATCATCAATGCTGCCACAAATATTCTTGCACATCTCTGAGTTCACATACAAATGCATTCTTGTTGTATATATACCTAGGAGTAGAACTGCTGAGTTTTGTGTGTCTTTCAATTACTAGATGATATCAAAATGCTTTCCAAAGCAGTTTTATGAACTTACATTCCTTCAAAGCAATAGTATGAGTTTCTCTATACTAACACAAAACCTGGTATTTATTTTTATCTCTACTTTTGGTTGTAATTGTTGGACCTTTAAGTCTCTTTTCCTTGTTGACTAGTGATAGCGATTAATTTTTCAATTGTTGGTTACATATTTAAATTTCCTCTTTATTTAAATATATTTTCTTTTGGGGTGGTATGTTTATATTTCTATTATTGATTCTTAGTTCTTTACATTTTCTGGTTGTACATTTTATATTTGTTATAATGATGCAAATATTGATTATGACTTTAACTCACTTTTTTATTATCAAATTTTTATGGCTAAATATTAATTTTGATGAACTTTATGTTCACTATTTTTTATGCACTGTTTAAAATGTTCATGTACCTTGAAGTCATGAGTATATTAACCTCTATTAACTTCTAGATCCCTTTAATATTTTGCTTTTCATATTTTGTTCTACATTCACATGGAAATTATTTTTTGCATGTGAGTTGAAGTTTGATTTTTTTTAAGTTAAGTATTCCCAATTATCTTATTATTATTTACTAAAGGATGGAGGAGCCTGGTGGGCTGCAGTCCATGGGGTCACTAAGAGTTGGACACGACTGAGCAACTTCACTATCACTTTTCACTTTCATGCATTGGAGGAGGAAATGGCAACCCACTCCAGTGTTCTTGCCTGGAGAATCCCAGGGACAAGGGAGCCTGGTGGGCTGCCATCTATGGGGTCGCACAGAGTCGGACATGACTGAAGCGATGTAGCAGCAGAAGCAGCATGTACTTACCCACTTCTTAGCACTGTTCCCATTGTCTTAAGTTGTGTTTCCATATACATGTCTCTTTTGGATACTTGAATTTGATCCATGGACCTATTTTTTTCTGTCCTTCCAACAATACCATACCATGCTGACTACTGTCAATTTTTATTAAGGAATTGTACCTGTTGAACAAGTCTGCCCAAGCTATCCTTCCTCAAATGAATCTTGATTAATTCTGGCTTCAATTTTCATAAATAATCCTGACAGGGATTTAAAAAAAAAATCTCTCATATATAATTTTGGTAAAATTGACATCTTTTACAAAGAAGACTTCCAAACATGGCCACAACATAATCTCTCCATTAATTTCAATACTTCTAAATTTCTCTAGATATTTCGTACCTTGTTCAAACTGGTAGTATGATAATTTTGTTTGATTTATTTCTAGATATTTTATATTTTTATAATTATCTTTCACTTGAAATTCCAAATGAAAGAGAGTTATGTGATGTATTCCAGATTGAGAATTTGCAGAAAAGGGCTGATAAGTTAAAAATGCTGTCAAGGGAGTACTTTGGATAGTCATCCATGGAATTCTGGTTCTTCAGGAAAGCAAGTTTCTCATTTTGAAGAATATCAGCTGACTAAGATATTTTTAAAGAAGGTTTGTTTTTGTTTTTTTTTTCCCAGAAAGCAATGTTATTGAAGAGTAAAGTTTAAGAACTAAAGCACTTCTGAATAATTTATGATTAAGATAAAGTCCTTTGAAATTTAAGTATGTATCAAATTCTAGTTGCCTCTTCCTCAGAAAGCAAAGAAGAACTAAAGAGCCTCTTGATGAAGGTGAAGGAGGAGAGTGAAATAGCTGGCTTAAGACTAAATATAAAAAAAAAAAAAAAACTAAGATCATGGCATCCAGCCCTATTACTGCATGGCAAATAGAAGGGGAAAAGGTGGAAATAGTGAGATTTCCTCTTCTTGGGCTTCAAAATCACTGCAGATGGTGGCTGCAGCCATGAAATCAGAAGATGATTGCTTCTTGTCAGGAAAGTGATGACAAACCTAGACAGTATGTTGAAAAGCATTACTCTGCCGACAAAGGTCCGTTTAGTCAAGGCTATGGTCTTCCCAGTGGTCACATGCAGTTGTGACAGAGGGACCGTAAAGAAGGCAGAGCACCAAAAAATTGATGCCTTTGAACTGTGGTGCTGGAGAAGACTCCTGAAAGTCCCTTGGACATCAAGGAGATTAAACAAGTCTATCTTAAGGGTGATCAACCCTGACTATTCACTGGAAGGACTGATGCTGAATCTGAAGCTCCAATATTTTGGTCATCAGATGCCAACAGACAACTCATTGGAAAAGTACCTAATCCTTGGAAAGACTGAGGGCAGAGGAGAAGAGGGCATCAGAGGATGAGATGGCTGGATGGCATCACCAATGCAATGAACATGAACTTGGGCAAACTCCAGGAGATGGTGAGGGACAGAAAGGTCTGGTGTGCTGCAGTCCATGGGGTCTCAAAGAGTCAGATAAAAGTGCGTGACTCAATAACAGCAACAATGTAGGATGTAATAATTGAATCAATAATTATTTTATAATACAGTCTCTATTAAAGTAAAGAATAATTTTGCTTCTAGTTAAGAAAGGGTAGTTTTCTGTAATGTTGCCACTAAGAACAACTAGAAAGAAAGACAATATTTTAAACATAAAGGAACAAAACAAAATTACTTACAGGAAACAGAGCTTGAGACACCAAGATTCCAGAGCAGTATATCTTGGAAAGATAAACCAGCGTTCAGCTACATTTCTTTTTAGAATATGTGCCAATGCTAGTTACCAGGTAATGAACTCTGATTCCAGAAAATAGCTTGGGCATAAGGTCACAGATGTAAGAGACAGAGCAATTAAAATAATAAAAAGACTAAAAATGGTAGGAATTGAAGACAGAATGGACACAGTTGTATATAATGAATATCATCTTTAAGCAATGGACCATTTGATTTTGCTATGGTGTTACATATTTGGAGTCAAGGTTTCAGCTGGGCAGCTCCTGCCTAGAGTAACTGATATGTTTGTAATTTGTTATCAGCTAAGCTACAGCCATCTGCTGTTTGAAGCAAAGATCCTCTGGAGAAGGGCAGGACAACCCACTCTAGTATTCTGACCTGGAGGATCCCATGGACAGAGGAGCCTGGCAGGCTACTGTCCATAAGATGGCAAAGAGTTGGACATGATTTAAGTGACTTAGCATGCACACACAGGCATCAATAAGGCTCATTCTCATGACTGTTAATTCTGTCTGTTATCTGGGAACTCAATTGAATCTGGTGACCAAAGAACCTATACAAGTCCTCTTCAGCATGACAATCCTGAGGAAGTCATATTTCTTTCCAATGGAACCAAACAAAATTGCAAAGAGTTGTATGACTTAGCCTCAAAGTCAGGCAGCATCACTTCTGCCACACACTGTTAGCTGAGGCCATCCCAGTCCACCCAGAATCAAGAGGACGGGACAAATACCTTAACTCTCAATAAAAGGAGTATTAGGACATTTTGAGACATGTTATGAACTACCACTAATATGTACCTCATTTTTCTTCAAGATATTTAGTGAATTGTGAAGTTGTGCAAGGTGGACTTCCTAGCTGGCGCTAGTGGTACAGAAGTGAAGTGAAGTCACCCAGTCATGTTCGACTTTTTGCAACCCCATAGACTGAAGCCTGCCAGGCTCCTCCATCCATGGGATTTTCCAGGCAAGAATACTGGAGTGGGTTGTCATTTCCTTCTCCTGGAAAGACCCTGGGTCTTTCCAACCCAGGGATCGAACCCAGGTCTCCTGCGTTGCAGGCAGATTTTACCCTCTGAGCCACCAGAGAAGTCAGAAACCATCTGACAAGGCAGAAGACATAAGAGATGCGGGTTTGATCCTTGGGTAGGGAAGATCCCCTGGAGGAGGGCATAGAAACTCACTCCAGCATACTTGCCTAGAGAATCCTCATGAACAGAGGCTCCTGACAGGCTACAGGTCCATAGATTGCCAAGAGTTGGACATGACTGAAGTGACTTAGCATGATGATGCCAGGTGGAACAGTAACAAGGTAAGCCTCAGAATAACATGAGACAGGACATCTCACAGAGCAGAGAAGCAGATTCCCCAATGAACAATTCAAGATCGTATTTGGAATTCCTGGAAGACTATACCCTAGGTATGGGATGAAAAAAAAAAAAAAGATAAAGTTTCCTCAAAACAGAAAAGCCATAGCACACTAAAAGAACCACACACCATGATCAAGTAGAATTTATCCCTGGGATGCAAGGATGATTCAACATACAGATCAGTAAATGTGATACACTGTATTAACAGAATGAAGTATAATAATCATAACATTTGAATAAATGCTGAAAAAAAGTTTGACAAAATTCAGTAAATTTCATGATAAAAACTCTCAACAAATTAGGTACAGAAGGAATATACCTCAACAGAGTAAAAAGAGTATGTATGACAAGCCCACAGCTAACCTTTGAAGTTACTCAAAGGTGAAAAGCTAAAATTTCTCTGTTAAGATTAAAACAAGACAAGGGTATTTACTCTTGCCACAAAATGATATTAGGAATATTGGATACACACAGGTAAAAGAATGAAACTGGATCGTTATACCATGTACAAAAATTAACTCAAAGGGATTAAACACTTAGTATTAAGACCTCAACTGTAAAACTACTAGAAGAAATCATAGGGAAAAAACCTTTTGACATTGGTCTTGACAATAGTTCTTTGACTATGATCCCCAAGTACAGGTAACAAAAGCAAAAATAGACAAGTGGGATGAATAAAACTTTGCATAGCAGCAGAAACAATCAATAGAATGCAGAGACAGCCTACAGGTGGTCAAAAATATTTTTAATCCATACAATTATACAATGTGGTTAATATCCAAAATATACAAAGAACTTAATGAGTGAAAAGCAAATAATCCAATTTTAAAAGTGGGCAGAGTTGCTAAATAGACCTTTCTTCAAAGAAGACACAAAAATGGCCAACAGGTACATGAAAGGTGCTCAACAACACTAATCCTCAGAGAAATGCAAATCAAAACCACAAACAGGTACCACCCATTAAAATGGTTATTAACAAAAATATAAAAGTTAACAAGTTTTGGTGAGGTTGTGGATAAAAGGGAAACTTTGCATACTGTAGATGGAAGTATAAATTGGTATAAACATTATGGTAAAGATAAAACAACACGGAGGTTCTTCAAGAAATTGAAAATAGAACTACTATATGAAATCTAACTTCTGGGTGTATATCCAAAGGAATAAAATCAGTCTCTCAAAGAGATAACTTTACTCCCATGTTCATTGCAGCATTATTTACAATAGCCATGTTATGGAAACAACCTTAGTGTCTATCTGCAGATGAATGGATAAAATATATATGGTATATATGGTAAAATTAATAAATAAGCAGAAAACTTAATTAAATAAAGTTGGAAGACCAGAAGGGGAAGTTCTAATGTCTTGTGACAATAATAAAGCCCTACAGAGAGAAGGGCTTTTCTTTTTTTCCTGGAAAGGACTCAGACAATGAAAAGTCATGGACTCTTTGATTGGTATACTTCTCAAATTTATCTTCCTCTTTATAAGAGCATTCTTATTCCCTTGCCATATAGGGACTTGTATGTGGTTGCAGCCCCTAAACTGAAATTCCCTGTTAATCACAAAAAAACCCATCTTTGCTGGAGAAACATCAAATCAACCACATCCATCTATCTACAATGAAATGTGAAAGTGTGAGGTCAAAGTGTTAGTCGCTCAGTCATGTCTAACTCCATGGGACCCCATGGACTGTAGCTCGTCAGGTTCCTCTGTCCATGGAATTCTCCAAGTAAGAAAATTGGAGTGGGTAGCCATTCCCCAGGGGATCTTCCCAACTCAAGGATTGAACTCAGGTCTCCAGCATTGCAGGCAGATTCTTTACCATCTGAGCCATGTACTCGGTTTTAAAAAAGAAGGAAATCCTGCCATAGCAATAGCATGGATAATCCTGGAAAATCTTGTCTACTGGAATTAACTGGGCATGGAAAGGCAATACTGCACCATTTCACTTATATGAGGAAGATAAAAAAGTCAAACTCTTGAAAGCAGAGAATTGAATATGAGTGCCAAAGCATAGGGGAAGGGGGGAATGGGGAGATGTCCACGGGGACAAGGATTTTTATATGAAAGATAAAAAATTCTGGAGATATAATGGTGACAATTGTTTATAATGCTGTATTGCATACTTGAAATTTTGCTGAGTTATCTTAAGTGTTCTGACACACAAAAAAATGGTAACAATATGAGGTGATGTATATGTTAATTAACTAGTTTATGGCAATCATTTAACAATTTTATATATATATATATTTATATATGTAAAAATCATATTGTAAAATCTAAATATACATAATTCCTATTTTTCAATTATGCTTCAATAAAGCTGGAAAGAGTACAGAGCAATACAAACATACATAGAAAAATCACATGATTGTACTATAGGCTCTTATTCTATTTGTTTTACAGAGGACACTGTGGATCCTCTTTGAGGTGAGATAGCATTATCAAAAGCCTTTACAATTTTTCATGCATCATTATCAGAATTCAATACAAATTTCATCAATGAAGTGAAAAATCCTTTTAAAATGAAAGTGAAAGAAAAACATTTTTACATAAACAGAGAGATCTATCACCAGCAAGCTCACATAAAAAGAAATAATACAGAATATAATTCAAACCAAGGGATGTAATCTCATATAGAAGAATTATATACTCAAGGAGGAATGAAGAATAATGGGAAGAGTATGTGGGTAATATGTTAATCAGTACTAACTATTCTAATAATGATAGTTTATTTTAGGATTTAAAGTATGACAAAACAGAATTTATTTTAACTATAACAAAAAAGGAAGATACGAAATGTTCTCAAGTCCTCATACTGTCAATTAAATAATAGATGTGATATATTTTATTAAATTGCAAAAAGGTAAGAGTGTATTCTTTTATCTCTAGGAGAAATACTAAAAGAATATTACAAAAATGCAACCAAAAATTTAATAATGCAAAAAATGAAGGATAATGGATTATACTTAGTTAATCAAAAACATGGATAAAAGGGAGAGAAAAATGAATAGAAATCAAATAAAAAACACATAGTTTTTTTAAATTTTATTTTATTTAACTTTACAATATTGTACTGGTTTTGCCATATATCAAAATGAATCTACCACAGATATACATGTGTTCCCCATCCTGAACCCTCCTCTCTCCTCCCTCTGGGTCGTCCCAGTGCACCAGCCCCAAGCATCCAGTATTGTGCATCGAACCTGGACTGGTGACTCATTTCATATATGATATTATACATATTTCAATGCCATTCTCCCAAATCATCCCACCCTTTCCCTCTTCCACATAGTCCAAAGGACTGATCTATACATCAGTGTCTCTTTTGCTGTCTCGTATACAGGGTTATTGTTACCATCTTTCTAAATTCCATATATATGCGTTAGTATACTGTATTGGTGTTTTTCTTTCTGGCTTACTTCACTCTGTATAATAGGCTCCAGTTTCATCCACCTCATTAGAACTGATTCAAATGTATTCTTTTTAATGGCTGAGTAATACTCCATTGTGTATATGTACCACTGCTTTCTTATCCATTCATCTGCTGATGGACAACTAGGTTGCTTCCATGACCTGGCTATTATAAACAGTGCTGCGATAAACATTGGGGTACATGTGTCTCTTTCAATTCTGGTTTCCTCAGTGTGTATGCCTAGCAGTGGGATTGCTGGGTCATAAGGCAATTCTAGTTCCAGTTTTTTAAGGAATCTCCACACTGTTCTCCATAGTGGCTGTACTACTTTGCATTCCCACCAACAGTGTAAGAGGGTTCCCTTTTCTCCACACCCTCTCCAGCATTTATTGCTTGTAGACTTTTGGATCGCAGCCATTCTGACTGGCGTGAAATGGTACCTCATAGTGGTTTTGATTTGCATTTCTCTGTAATGAGTGATGTTGAACATCTTTTCATGTGTTTGTTAGCCATCTGTATGTCTTCTTTGGAGAAATGTCTATTTAGTTCTTTGGCCCATTTTTTGATTGGCTCTACTTTTCTGGAGTTGAGCTGTAGGAGTTGCTTGTATATTTTTGAGATTAGTTGTTTGTCTGTTGCTTCATTTGCTATTATTTTCTCCCATTCTGAAGGCTGTCTTTTCACCTTGCTTATAGTTTCCTTTGTTGTGCAGAAGCTTTTAAGTTTAATTAGGTCCCATTTGTTTATTTTTGCTTTTATTTCCAATATTCTGGGAGATGGGTCATAGAGGATCCTGCTGTGATGTATGTCAGAGAGTGTTTTGCCTATGTTCTTCTCTAGAAGTTTTATAGTTTCTGGTCTTACATTTAGATATTTAATCCATTTTGAGTTTATTTTATTGTATGGTGTTAGAAAGTGCTCTAGTTTCATTCTTTTACATGTGGTTGACCAGTTTTCCTAGCACCACTTGTTAAAGAAATTGTCTTTAATCCATTGTATATTCTTGCCTCCTTTGTCAAAGATAAGGTGTCCATATGTGCGTAGACTTATCTCTGGGCTTTCTATTTTGTTCCATTGATCTATATTTCTGTCTTTGTGCCAGTACCATCCTGTCTTGATGACTGTGGCTTTGTAATAGAGCCTGAAGTCAGGTAGGTTGATTCCTCCAGTTCCATTCTTCTTTCTCAAGATCGCTTTGGCTATTCGAGGTTTTTTTTGTATTTCCATACAAATTGTGAAATTATTTGTTCTAGCTCTGTGAAGAATACCATTGGTAGCTTGATAGGGATTGCATTGAATCTATAAATTGCTTTGGGTAGTATACTCATTTTCACTATATTGATTCTTCCAATCCGTGAACATGGTATATTTCTCCATCTATTAGTGTCCTCTTTGATTTCTTTCACCAGTGTTTTATAGTTTTCTATATATAGGTCTTTGGTTTCTTTAGATAGATATATTCCTAAGTATTTTATTTTTTTCATTGCAATGGTGAATGGAATTGTTTACTTAATTTCTCTTTCTATTTTCTCATTATTAGCATATAGGAATAGATGCAGAGAAAGCCTTTGACAAAATTCAACATCCATTTATGATAAAAACTCTCCAGAAAGCAGGAATAGAAGGAACATACCTCAACATAATAAAAGCTATATATGACAAACCCACAGCAAACATTATCCTCAATGGTGAAAAATTGAAAGCATTTCCTCTAAAGTCAGGAACAAGACAAGGGTGCCCACTTTCACCATTACTACTCAACATAATTTTGGAAGTTTTGGCCACAGCAATCAGAGCAGAAAAATAAATAAAAGGAATCTAAATTGGAAAGGAAGAAGTAAAACTCTCACTGTTTACAGATGACATGATCCTCTACATAGAAAACCCTAAAGACTTCAGCAGAAAATTACTAGAACTAATCAATGAATATGGTAAAGTGGCAGGATATAAAATCAACACACAGAAATCCCTTGCATCCTATACACTAAAAACACATAGTTTTTATTTGTGGTATATTTTACCTCATTAACAGAAAAAAGGAAAATATATAATTTTAATGGATCCAGATAAAGCCATTTGTAAAATTTAACCATTGTTTAATTGTAGAAAATTCTGAAAGAGATGGGAATACCAGACCACCTGACCTGCCTCTTGAGAAACCTATATGCAGGTCAGGAAGCAACAGTTAGAACTGGACATGGAACAACAAACTGGTTCCAAATAGGAAAAGGAGTATGTCAGGGCTGTATATTGTCACCCTGCTTATTTAACTTATATGCAGAGTACATCATGAGAAACGCTGGGCTGGAAGAAAGCTGGAATCAAGATTGCCGGGAGAAATATCAATAACCTCAGATATGCAGATGACATCACCCTTATGGCAGAAAGTGAAGAGGAACTCAAAAGCCTCTTGATGAAAGTGAAAGTGGAGAGTGAAAAAGTTGGCTTAAAGCTCAACATTCAGAAAACAAAGATCATGGCATCCAGTCCCATCACTTCATGGGAAATAGATGGGAAAACAGTAGAAACAGTGTCAGACTTTATTTTTGGGGCTCCAAAATCACTGCAGATGGTGATTGCAGCCATGAAATTAGAAGATGCTTACTCCTTGGAAGGAAAGTTATGACCAACCTAGACAGCATATTCAAAAGCAGAGACATTACTTTGCCAACAAAGGTCCATCTAGTCAAGGCTATGGTTTTCCCAGTGGTCATGTATGGATGTGAGAGTTGGACTGTGCAGAAAGCTGAGTGCCAAAGAATTGATGCTTTTGAACTGTGGTGTTGGAGAAGACTCTTGAGAGTCCCTTGGACTGCAAGGAGATCCAACCAGTCCATCCTAAAGGAGATCAGTCCTGGATGTTCATTGGAAGGACTGATGGTAAAGCTGAAACTCCAGTACTTTGGCCACCTCATGCAAAGAGTTGACTCACTGGAAAAGGCATTGATGCTGGGAGGGATTGGGGGCAGGAGGAGAAGGGGACAACAGAGGATGAGATTGCTGGATGGTACCACCAATTCGATGGACATGAGTTTGAGTAAACTCCGGGAGTTGGTGATGGATAGGGAGGCCTAGCATGCTGCGATTCATGGTGTCGCAAAGAGTCAAACACGACTGAGCGACTGAACTGAAGAACTGAACTGAACCATTGTTAATGATTTAAAAATTGACATCTTACCAAACAATGAATATAAGGAAATGTGCTTAATCTGACAAAGAGTAACTATCAATTAAAATGCCCACAGCAAAGATTTTCTATGATGAAGTTTTAAAATGTTTCACACTGAGAGCAGAGGAGAGAAGGATGCTTGTTATCGTTACTTTGTTCAGCATTGTACTCAAGGTCTTAGCCTTTCAATATGACAGGAAAACAGTCACTAGTGGGGTAAATTTGTCCTTATGTACTGATGAATGATTGGACATATAAAAATATTTTTTAATCTTGCAGGTATAGTATTTGAATTAATAAGAAATTTTGTTAGCTGTAGAATAAAAGATGAATAGAAAATCAATTTTATTTTGTATTACTATATTGCTGTCAGTAATAAATGAGAAGCAAATCAACTTTAAAAATCATAAAATAACATCAAATAACTAGAAAGAATATTATAAAAGATGGTCAAGGTCAACAGAAACTTTTTAAAAAAGCTTTGATAAATGAAGGAATATTCTGTTTCTTGACTGGAAGACTTACTATTAAGATGTCATTTTCCCCCAAAATGATCTATAGATTCCAAAACAATCAATCTCCAAACAGTGGAGATAATCTTGGCAAAAGGTACAATTGAAGGACATCACTATCAGATATCAAAGGCTATTATAAATTTGTAAAAATTAAGAAAATATGATCTTTTTTCAAGAAGAGAGAAATAGGTCATTGGAACAGAATGAATTGAGGCATCAGTCACTTTTAGAAAGGTGCCACTGTAGTTCTTTTTTAAAAAAACAGATATTTTCAGTAATCGATGCTTGTTCATTTAGATACTCGGAAAACATGTACTTTGAACCATATCATCCATCATATGCATATAAAAAGTCAATTTCTAATGGACTTTAGATACAAATGAGAAAGATAAAATAAAGAACACTACTATAATAAAGCATAAGATATTTTCATGATCTTGAGGTATATACTTAGCCAGCACTAGATATATATATACATATATATATATATATATATATATATGTGTGTGTGTGTATATATATTTATTTATTTATTTATTTTAGTTACATTAAAGTATAAATTGTATTACATTAAGAAATTATTTTAAAAAATAAAAAAAAAAAAGAAATTATTAATGATATCACCAAAAGGCACTGTTAAAAACATGAAGAAACCTAATAGAAAAGAACCAAACAATCTAATTTAAAAGATGCACAAAAGATTAAATAGGCATTTCACAATAGAGAATATTTAGAGTCAGTAGGCAAATGAAAAGGTGTTCAAGTTAATTACAATCAATGAAAATGAGAAATAAATTCTTACTTTTATAACATTTACACGCTCTCCAGAAAGGTCAAAATTATAATTCTAACAATATAAAATTCTAGCAAATAAGTAGAGTATCCTTAATTAGCCTGTAGTTTTGGTAGGGAATTAAATTTGTACAACACCTCTGTAATAATCTTTGACATCATCTACCATAGACAATTATATATGAGACAATAATTCAAAATTCCACTCCTGGGTATAAAATGAAAAAATAAATACACAAACATTCACCAATAGGCAATGTACAAAAATGTTTATAGCAGCAACATCTATGACAATAGCAACAACAAATCTAACCTTAAACATGCATCAACAGTAATATGAATAAATAAGTGGTAGTATTTGGTGGTACAGCGGGATAGTATTATTACAAGGAGAATGAATAAAAATTGCCATATTTTTTCATGTGCTGATAAAGTATCATTTCTTTATCTAGAAACTGTTTCCACAGATTTGTTTCATGGAGCACAATGCCACATATGCTTTCAGGCAAAAAGCTTTTTTATATGACTTATAAATCTCTATTGCCCTGTCCCAAGTCTCCAATTCTTGTTTCACAAGAGAACTGCACACAGAAAATTATAAGACAATAATGAAAGAAATCAAAGATGACATGAACAGATGGAGAGGTGTTCCATGTTCCTGGGTAGGACAAATCAATATTGTGAAAATGACTATACTACCAAAAGCTATCTACAGATTCAGTGCGATCCCTATCAAATTACCAATGGCGTTTTTCACAAAACTAGAACAAAAAATTTCACAATTCGTATGGAAGCACAAGAGAACCCAGATAGCTAAAGCAGTCTTAAGAAAGAAGAATGGAGCTGGAGAAATCAACCTTCCTGACTTTGGATTATACTACAAAGCTACAATCATCAACACAGTATGGTGTTGGCACAAAAACAGATATATAGACCAATGGAACAAAATAGAAAACCCAGAAATAAACCCATGCACCTAAGTATATCTTACTTTTGACAGAGGCAAGAATGTACAATAGGGCAAAGACAGCCTCTTCAATAAATGATGCTGGGAAAACTGGACAGCTACATGTAAAACAGTGAATTTAGAAAACTTCCTAACATCATACACAAAGACAAACTCAAAATGGATTAAAGACCTACATGTAAGACCAGAAAAAATAAAACTCTTAGACAATAACATAGGCAGAACACTCAATGACATAAATCAAAGCAAGATCCTTTGTGACCCACCTCCTAGAATAATGGAAATAAAAACAGAAGTAAAAAAGTGGGACCTGATTAAACTTAAAAGCTTTTGCCAAGCAAAGGGAACTATAAGCAAGGTGAAAAGACAACCCTCAGAATGGGAGAATAGAATAGCAAATGGAACAACTGACAAATGATTAATTTCCAAAATATACAAACAGCTCATACAACTCAATACCAGAAAAACAAACAACCCAATCAAAAAGTGGAAAAAGACCTAAACAGCCATTTCTCCAAAGAAGACATACAGATGGCTAACAAACACATGAAAAGATGCTCAACATCACTCATTATTAGAGAAATGCAAATCAAAACTACATGGGATATCACCTCACACTGGTTAGAATGGCCATCATCAAAAAGCATACAAACAATACATGTTGGAGAGGGTGTGGAGAAAAGGGAATTCTCTTGCACTGTTGGTGGCAATGTAAATTGGTATAGCCACTATGGAAGATGGTATGGAGATTCCTTAAAAAACTAGGAATAAAAGCACCATATGACCCAGGAATCCCACTTCTAGGCATATACCCTGAGGAAACCAGAATTGAAAGAGATACATGTAACCCATTGTTCATTTCAACACTATCTACAATAACTATAACATGGAAGCAACTTAGATGTCCATCAACAGATGAATGGCTAAAGAAGTTGTGGCATATATACACAATGGAATATTCAGTCAGTTCAGTTCAGTTCAGTCACTCAGTTGTGTCCAACTCTTTGCGACCCCACGAATTGCAGCACACCAGGCCTCCCTGTCCATCACCAACTCCCAGAGTTCACTCAAACTCACGTCCATCATGTCGGTGATGCCATCCAGCCATCTCATCCTCTGTCGTCCCCTTCTCCCCCTGCCCCCAAACCCTCCCAGCATCAGAGTCTTTCCCAAGGAGTCAACTCTTGGCATGAGGTGGCCAAAGTACTGGAGTTTCAGCTTTAGCATCATTCCTTCCAAAGAAATCCCAGGGCTGATCTCCTTCAGAATGGACTGGTTGGATCTCCTTGCAGTCCAAGGGACTCTCAAGAGTCTTCTCCAACACCACAGTTCAAAAGCATCAATTCTTCAGCACTCAGCTTTCTTCACAGTCCAACTCTCACATCCATACATGACCACAGGAAAAACCATAGCCTTGACTAGACGGACCTTTGTTGGCAAAGTAATGTCTCTGCTTTCAATTCAGTTCAGTCACTCAGTCGTGTCCGACTCTTTGCAACCCCATGAATCGCAGCACGCCAGGCCTCCCTGTCCATCACCAACTCCTGGAGTTCACCCAGACTCACATCCATCTAGTCAGTGATGCCATCCAGCCATCTCATCCTCTGTCGTCCCCTTCTCCTCTGGCCCCCAATCCCTCCCAGCATCAGAGTCTTTTCCAATGAGTCTCTGCTTTACTTGGCCATAAAAAGGAACACATTTGAGTCAGTTCTGAAGAGGTGGATGAATCTAGAACCTATTATACAGAGTGAAGTGAGTCAGATACCGACAGATAAATATCATATTCTAATGCATATATATAAAATCTAGAAAAATTTTAATACAGAATATTAAAGGTACTGAAGGTACTGAAGAATTTATTTAAAGGACAACAGTGGAGAAACAGACATAGAGAATATACTTATGGAATTGGAAACAGGGGAGTAGAGGGTGACACGTATGGAGAGAGTTACATGGAAGCTTACATTACCATATGTAAAATAGATAGCCAATGGGAATTTGCTGTATGGCTCAGGAAATTCAAACAGGGCTCGGTATCAACCTATATGGATGGGATGGGGAGGAGATAGGAAGGAAGTTCAATAGGGAGAGGATATATGTTTCAGTTCAGCTCAGTCACTCAGTCATGTCCGACTCTTTGCAACCCTGTGAACCCCAGCACGCCAGGCCTCAGTTCAACACCACAGTTCAAAAGCATCAATTCTTTGGTGCTCAGCTTTCTTTATAGTCCAACTCTCACAACCATACATGACCACTGGAAAAAAACCATAGCCTTGACTATACAGACCTTTGTTGATAAAGCAATGTCTCTGCTTTTTAATATGCTGTCTAGGGTGGTCATAACTTTCCTTCCAAGGAGTGTGTTAATTTCATGGCTGCATCACCATCTGCAGTGATTCTGGAGCCCCCCAAAATAAAGTCAGCCACTGTTTCCACTGTTTCCCCATCTATTTGCCATTAAATGATGGGACCAGATGCCATGATCTTCGTTTTCTGAGTTTTAGCCAACTTTTTTCACTCTCCTCTTTCATCAAGAGGCCCTTTAGTTCTTCTTCACTTTCTGCCATAAAGGTGGTGTCATCTGCATATCTGAGGTTATTGATATTTCTCCTGGAAATCTTGATTCCAGCTTGTGCTTCCTCCAGCTCAGCATTTCTCATGATGTACTCTGCATATAAGTTAAATAAGCACGGTAACAATATACAGCCTTGATGTATTCATTTTCCTATTTGGAACCAGTCTGTTGTTCCATGTCCAGTTCTAACTGTTGCTTCCTGACCTGCACATAGGTTTCTCAAGAGGCAGGTCAGGTGGTCTGGTATTCCCATCTCTTTCAGAATTTTCCACAGTTTATTACGATCCACACAATCAAAGGCTTTGGCGTAGTCAATAAAGCATAAATAGATGTTTTTTTCTGGAACTCTTGCTTTTCCAATTATCCAGTGGATGTTGGCAATTTGATCTCTGGTTCCTCTGCCTTTTCTAAAACCAGCTTTAACATCTGGAAGTTCACAGTTCACGTATTGCTGAAGCCTGTGACTGATTTATGTTGAGGTTTGACAGAAAACAACAAAATTCTGTAAAACTATACCTTCTATTAAAAATAAATAGATTTAAAAACAAAATATATTATCTTTGTAAATTTTGTATGTGCATCATAATACCTAATGATAATAATAATAAGTAATAATAATGACCACAATATTAGTAATAATAATAATGGTAACAATAATCGCTAAGAATTAACATGATCCAGGAGCTGTTATAAGCAATTTTCCATAGTAATTTCTTTACCCTTCACCTCAGTCTAACTGGGATACATGATCCTTTGTCTGTTTTACAGTTGAAGAAACTAAATTACAGAGAATTTAAATTATTTACCCAATTTAACAAAGTTAGTAAGTTGCAAAGCTGGATTTAAACCCAGAAAGCTTGCATCTAGACTCCATCCTAGTATTACTTACACTACTGTATGTACATCGGCCTCATTAGGACAGATTGGAAACTAGATGTTTATAGGCATTAAGCTTTGAGTAGAGTGGATAATGGGACTTCCCAGGTGAGGCTGGTGGTAAAGAATCCACCTGTCAGTGCAGGAGATGCAAGAGACACAAGTCCGATCCTTGGGTTGGGAAGATCCCCTGGAGTAGGAAATGCAGCCCACTCTAGCATTCTTTCCTAGGAAATTCCATGGACAGAGAAGCCTGGCAGACTAGATTCCATAGAGCTGCAAAGATTTGGACACAACTGAGTGACTGAACACATGCAAAGTGGATAATAGTTTTCTCAATTTACAGATAAGAAAACTGATAAACAGGCTGCTGCTGCTCCTCCTATGTCATTTCAGTTGTGTCCTACTCTGTGCGACCCCATAGATGGCAGCCCACTAGCCCCCTCTGTCCCTGGGATTCTCCATGCAAGAATACTAGAGTGGGTTGCCATTTCCTTCTCCAATGCATGAAAGTGAAAAGTGAAAGTGAAGTCACTCAGTCGTGCCCAACTGTAGCCTACCAGGCTCCTCCATCCATGGGATTGTCCAGGCAAGAGTACTGGAGTGGGTTGTCATTGCCTTCTCCACATACGCAGGCTATTTAAATGATTTTTAGAGATCAAATAGCAATTAAAGTCTGTAATCAGAATTGGAATTCAAATTTGCAGATTCAGTCTAGAGCTCTGTGAACTATATCACAAATCTAGAGAAATTATTTAAAAGTATGAAAAATTAGGTGACACTTGAATATTTCCTTTAAGATCTTACCTTGGAAATGCAACAGTATCCAAGACCTCATCTTGCTCCCATATCCTCCCCAGCACCTTCCCCACTCCCAACTCCGTCCAAAAGATTGGATTACTTAAGGGTATTTGGATCACAGAATCAAGTATAGTACCTGCTTGTTTCTCTTCCAACTATAAGACCAAATTGATTTTCTTCTTGTGCTATATTCTTGTAACTTAAATTATAGAGGAGTTTCTCACAATCTTGAGAAAGGTTACCTGACTTATGAAGGAGACTATGGAAGCAGGGTCATGGCCCCTTTACCCTTGTCCATGAATCAGATGTCAACTGGATTAGGACCATGAATCCTGACCATCTCTCCTCCATCTCTCTTCATCTCTAAGGGAGTGGTAGTGAGTCTGAGTTTCATCTTCTGTGTAAAAAATACTTGCTCATTATGGCAGTAAGGGGAGTCCCGGGGGTGCAGTAAATATCTAATTCATTTTCCTTGAGTACAGCAGAACATTATTCAGAATGGATATTCTTGATGCATATAGTATGACTGACAGTTTTATGCTCATTTTTTTATGGGTCCACAAAGTCATATAAGTAAATAATTTTATTAACTTTTAGGAATCCCTTGGTAAGCATTGGGTGTGGTCCTGTGGATCTTTGCTAATTCTGGCAAAACTCTGTAACCTTTATTTTCTTTTTTTTATTTTAATTGACTTGTTTTTCTTTCCTTTCTCCTCTCCCCTTTCTCTTCCTTTCCTTCTCTACTACTGTTGAAACATATGCATGAATCTAAAACACATCTTTCAAATATGAAGCAAGGAAGTGAAGATATTTACCTACAAAAAAATCAATACAATGAAAATGCTTAAGAAATAGAACTACAAACAAAATTCTAATCAATAAGTCTTAAATTAAAAAAGAAACAAAAAAAGCTAACTTTGTAGACTTAAGCATTTTATGGTTTTTACACAACTTACAGGTGAGATTAATTTTCTGAAACATGGCTCATTAACATTTTTAGTGTTTGCCATATTTTAAGATAATATTGTTGTGTACCACTGGATAAACTTAATAATGTGTTAAAATGGTCTCACCTTAAATCAGAGACAGTTTGCTGTAACTAGAATCTTCAATTCTCTAATGAATTTTTCTCTGCTATGAAAAGAAAAAGCTCCTATATTAAAATGATATACGAGGGCAAAAGGAAATTTATGATCTAAACTTGCTGCAAATCATTTGTATTGATCTGTTTTGTTTCCATTCTGCTGAAGCTAATGGAAATCATTTGTCACCTGACTTGTCCCAGCTGATTTGAAAAAAACACTGCACCATTTATCAGAACAGCTGAAGGTCTGGTACAAGTGTGCTTATGTCTGCAATCACCAAGATATACTCAGTTTCTAAGGAAGTGGTGAATATCAGTCTATTTTGCTCATAGGCTTAAACACATAAATTAAATATTGATATAAAAGTATACCTAATGAATTCTAATAAAACAGTAAATAGGGAACCTGTATTGGTGGTAGAATATTCTACTTATTAATAACATTTTAATATTTTTATATTTCATGAGCTAAACCTAAAATATAATTATGTGATATCAACTATCATAATATTATACATATAGAAATAAAAGTTGAACACCATTAGAGCAATATATTTAAGGAAATAAGCTTCCTTTCCTGACCCATAAATTTTTCTGAGTTTGACTCTTCCCTCTGAAGAATATTTTTGGTAACTCAAACCTTAACCTTTAATCCTTACAATATTATAAATGAAATTTATTTCAAATTTACTTATAGGAGAAGAAAACTTAAGATGTGTGCTTGTTTTCATGCAAGAAATCAGTAATTGTTGGCCTTGAGAAGCCAATTTTGTAGTTTTCAAATTCTCATAAGATGTGCTATCCCTCCACGTCAGCCTATATACATCAGATAAGGTGAGAGGAGAATTTGTCTCACAAATCTTCTGTAACATTCTTTCAAGCTGTTAAAGGCCAGAAGCCATTGTATGAAAGATTATTTAAATTTTGTCATTATGGTATTCCATGATAGCAAATTATCTTGCAGTAAGGCAGATTTCAGAGAAGGCAATGGGAACCCACTCCAGTACTCTTGCCTGGACAATCCCACGGACAGAGGAGCCTGAGAGGCTAGAATCCATGGGGTCACTAAGAGTTGGGCACGACCGAGTGACTTCACTTTCACTTTTCACTTTCATGCATTGGAGAAGGAAATGGCAACCCACTCCAGTGTTCTTGCCTGGAGAATCCCAGGGACAGGGGAGTCTGGTGGGCTGCCATCTACAGGGTCACACAGAGTCGGACACGACTGAAATGACTTAGTGGCAGCAGCAGCAGCAAGGCAAATTTACCCATGAGTCAAACTCACATACGAAGCAACACCATAAAGCTCAGGCAAAGAATGAGCGAGTTCCAGAGTTGCACTTGCCCTTTCATACACATAATGCTCCTATATATTTTCTAACACACTGCCTTTTTTCCCCCTATATCTCTGTCCCTTTCCAAATAATTGAATAGTATAATTTGAGCACATAGTTACAGAATATGCATATATGTTCTAAAATGTATGATGTTAAAAATAGAGTTCATTCACTTTTTTATCCCTTATTTATCCAATAAATGTTATCAAATACTTTTAGGAACTAGAAAATCTGACAGGTTTGGGAATACAATGGTGCAGAAAAGGGAGACATTGTCTTCATTCTTAAGAATTTAGATTTGAGGATAAGGATATAATTCATTCTAGAGACTTTCTTTTATGATAAGTTCATGACATAAGGCAAATTTGATAAGAAATAGCAACAATAAGCTGGTTCAGGTTGGTCTTGAAATTTGGCCCTTATTCATCTAATTACTTAATAACACATCTATATCAAAATTCTTATGTGGGTTGATTATGTTTTTCTGAGCATCTAGAAAACTAGCCATTGAAGACAAGTGTTTTAAGTTTTTCATTTTTATCTCTGTTACATATTCAATTCATATCTGTTGAACATAAATGAATGTTGCCGTTTTCTCCTTCATGATTTGGCTTTCTCTTTGTGTTTTGAAATTACAGGGGAAAATGGGTATTATTTACAAAATTTTCCAATTGTGCCAAAAGAAATTTTAAAATTTATATTCATGGACTTCCCCTGTTGTCCAGTGATTAAGACTCAACACTCTCAAGGCAGGAAGTTCAGGTTTGATTCCTGGTCAGGGAACTAAGATTTTACATGCTCCATGGTACAGCTACCAAAACAACAAACAGAAAATTTATATTTATTATTTCATGACATTTTCTTACTGCTCTAGTATAATCTGTAGACCTCAGGTTAAAACTACCTGTGTCTTGATCCCATCTCATTCAGTTAGTTTATTTATTCAGCAAACATTGACCACTTATTAGTAGTTGAATACATGGATGGGATACCAAAAAGAAATATAGAAGACTTTGTCTTGAGGAACTCAGTATACTGAATAAAACAGTCATCAATAGAAGAATCTATACAATACAATACAATGTGCAATCTGATAAATTTATAAACAAAATTCTTTGCATATACAAAAAAGAAAGCAAACTATAAAGCTTCAGAAAAGCTTCACAGAGGAGAATGGAAACTGTCAGAAAAATGATGTAAAAAATATGGGATATTAAGGTCAATGTGAAAAAAATCTGTGTGTATAAAGAGTTTATTTTGTGATTAGACCATCAAGTGGTCTAATTTTTAAATGCCACATTAAGAAATCTTATAGTTTTGCTGAGGGAAATAGAATCAATAGAGATTTTGAAGGTGAAGGGGAAAAATATTTTTAAACATTAAAAGAATGAATCATATGCTTAACTTATCAACAAATAATTTAGAAAATAAAGAAAAAACACAAAACAGAAACAATAAGTATACCCATTCTACTACCAATATATAACCTGCAGATACTCTGTGCTAACATTTAGGATATATTCTAGTGCAGAATATATTTATAACATTACATTCCAACATCACTCTTTTGAAGGTGCAACATGGACTTATATATATGCTCTTTGTATTTTATGTGTGCAAGTAATGATGTATTTCAATGTTCATTGACACAGAAAGATGTTGCTTAATGTTGATTAATGTTAAATTTGAAAAATGGATTTTATATGTAAAGTATTTAGTGATTAGGAAATATAAACCTGATAAAAGTATTAATAATAAAAATATTAATAAAATTAAATATAATAAAATAATAAAAAATATAATAAAATATAATAAAGTCATAGAATAAGTCAGTAATTAAATTGTATAGATAGATAAATGATATATAACTAAGAATCAATAAATGTACCCAGATATAGAGACACGACATTGAATGCAGAATGGAGAGCAGATTATTCAAAAAATGTTACTGGGACAAGGTACATATAAGAAAAAAAGGGAAAATTTTATGCCTACTCAACTACTTACATAAAATGACATCCAGATGGATCAGAGAGGTAACCAACAAAACAAAATATGTGGTATTATTGGGTTCTTTGATAATACACAAGTATTTAATGATCTTAGATGGAAAATGCTTCCAAGTAAGAAGCAAAACTAAGACATCAGAAGATACAAATTGCATACATCTTTAATTTTGTTTTTTAATTTAGAAATGCACTAAACAAGAAGAATAAATAAAAATCCCCAAAATGCTTGTAACACAAGGTAAAAATATATGGTTAATTTTCAAAATAACACATGACTTCAAGTGATTTATGTGCTTATATATACTTATATTAAATTTTTAATAATTGTTTTATTTCAACACAATTACATATAGCAAAAAAAACCAGAGTTCTAAGATAGTACCTGCAAAACTAGTTTACTTAGTTAAAGTGATTGGTTTTATAATTCTATTTATTGGGAATATATGGGTTATATGATGCCAAAGGACCAAACAAATTTTTTTCAAAAATTTAGATCTGAAAACATGTTTGTTTGTTTTTTTTCCAGGATGCTGAAAAACTGCAAAGTGTCATTTTGAAAATACTAACAATTTAGTGGATATTGTTAGGGTGGTCAATTTAATTTTCTGACTTGCCTAGCAATTGACAAAATATCCAGACTCATTATTTAAACTTACATTTAGAATACTTCTAAATTTCCTGAAATTCTAAAGGAAATGCAATGCTTAAAGGTAAATTTAGGATCTGGAAGTTCAGACAGAATAGTTTTATCTGTTTAGTAGCCTCTCTTTATAGTCAAAACAGATTTTTCCAATAGTCATGTACAGATGTGAGAAAGTGAAAGTGAAAGTGAAGTCGCTCAGTCATGTCCAACCCTCAGCGATCCCATGGACTGCGGCCTTCCAGGCTCCTCCGTCCATGAGATTTTCCAGGCAAGAGTACTGGAGTGGGGTGCCATTGCCTTCTCCAGACGGATGTGAGAAATGGACCATAAAGAAGGTTGAGCACCAAAGAATTGATGTTTTTGAATTGCAATGTTGGAGAAGACTCATGAGAGTCCCTTGGACTATAAGGTCAAATCAGTCAGTCCTAAAGGAAATCAGCCCTGAATGTTCATTGGATAGACTGATGCTGAAGCTGAAGCTCCAGTACTTTGGCCACCTGATGCAAAGAGCTGACTCATTGGAAAAGACTCTGATGCTAGGAAAGGTTGAAGGCAAAAGAAAAGGGGGCAGAGGATGAGATGGTTAGATAGCATCACTTACTCAATGCTCATGAGTTTGAGCAAACTCTGGGAGATAGTGAAGGACAGGGAAGCCTGGCATGCTGTAATCCATGGGATTACAAAGAGTAAGGAATGACTTAGCAACTGAACAACAGCATGGATTACTTACATTTCTTTACTGTGGTCATAGTCATATTATTCAAACCTAGAAATAGACCAAGAATCTACTTCAGTTTGGGGATAATTTTATGATGTCATGGTGGTCAGAGTTCTGCTTATTTCTTATTATTTTCTGCTTGGATGTTTGTTTTATGTATAATAACCAGAAACTTCACTTTAAAACCACTGAGTGAATTTATAATTTATCTTACATAAAAACTTTCTTGCTTTTTCTTTGAAGAAAATTGATATCTTTTGATTGCTTTATAATTTTGCCCTACCTAAAACCCATAATACATTCTATTTATATACTATTACAGTTATTTACTAAGGAGTATTCTACCTCTAGAACTGAATATCAACTGGATATAACTACCTTTTTTTTTTTTTACTTTTTATATATCTACATATGAAATGACAGGTTTTTACCTTTTGTTTTTGAATGACAGTTTTGCTATAGTTTTACTTTACATATGAGATAATCCACTTGTCCTGAAAAAAATGTTTTATTTTAAATTTGTTTTGTTTTGCAAAGTAAGAACATTGTAAATTGATGAAGGTTTTTTTCCTTAAAAAGAACAATAACTGATATCAGAGGCTAAATGATTATAAAATAACATTTGCTTGAGGTAAAAGTACTTAAGTAGATTAGATTCAGCAGCCCTACCTGATATGTAATAGAATCTTACCTGTATTCCTCTCTCCATGAGACTCTAATAGCATTTTCTTGCTGTGTCTCTTTATGAAACTCTAAAAGCCTTTTCTTGTATTTTCAAGTCAATAAAAAGTTCTTATTGAAGTGTAACATATCCATAAAAGTGTACACATCAAAGATGCATGGCTCAATAAATTATCACAAATGGACAACTGAATAATCAGCACTCAGACCAAGAAATAGAATCTTACCATTGTTCTAGAAGTTTCCTTTGTCCCCCTTTCCTAATGTTACACTTCCCAGGAGTATTTACTGTTCTATCCTTTTCAATATAAATTAATTTTGCCTGTTTTCCTCTTATAAATATAATGACACATATGTATATTTTTTGTCTGACTTCTGCTCCATAAATATGATAGTCAATCCATACTATTGTATATAATTGTAGATTGTTCGTTATAATTCCTGAATAGTAGCTCATTGTGTGACTTGCACAGAATTACTAAACTTGTTCTTCTGTTTATGTTTACCTCTCCGACCTACTGCTGTAATGTCATATTTTTCTGCCCACCATGAGGCACTATTTTTCAGATGCCTTAAGGTAATTCCTATCAAAGCTTTGCTGTCTAGAATTTCTTACCTTTTGCCTGCTAATATCCCAGCATCACTCCCAATATACATTCTTTTCCTGGTGTTTCTTTCCAGCAGCCAGATTGCAGAATAATAGATGAGCCCTCTGGAAATACCAACCTTTTACATTTATAGTCCTCTCTTTCTTAATCTTCAAGTGCTCAAACATAGGCAATGTTTGAAGCTATGTTGAACTGCAATCAAAAGCAACTTACGGTGTCAGGAAAAGCCACCCTCTTGAAATAGTTGGGTCCTGCTACTAAGTCCAGGCTATCTTTCTAGATTACACATTTATAGATCATATAAAACTTCCATAGTGACATATTCTAGCTCCCACTCACCCCAAAACACTGATGACTTCATTTTTACTGAGACATAATAAGGAAAAAAAAAAGACATAGGGATGCAAACGTTTTCCACAATATTATAAAACAGCTATATTTCACAGAACTGGTTGAAGAATGAAGTAACTTTGTTTCCTAGAAGCTGTGGAGAAAGATTCTGCCTTTGGAGAGGTTAAGAAATTAAAAGATTAGAAGTATTAGATTAAGAAATGAAGAGTCAAAGTACCAGAGATTTGAATGAAGACAGAGACAGGGACATTATACATTGTCTCTAAACTTTTAGAAGAAACCCTGTACTTTTTTTCTATTTACATAGAAATACTTTAATCTTGCCTGGAGAATCCCATGGACAGAGAAGCCTGGAGGGCTATAGTCCATGGGGTTGAAAAGAGCTGGACACGACTGAAGTGACTTAGCACAGCACATTTTGATCATTCTTCTTCAAAACTGAACTGCTTCTAATTCTGTAAAACTTCTGTATAGAGGCTCAATATTTCATTCTGAAATTCATTAAAACATTTAATTATTTTGATGAACTCCAAATACATGGTATACATCTGCAGTAACATTCTGGCACCTACATGACTATGTATTTGTTTGTCAGTTGTATTATTTTAGTTTAGGACAGAAACTCAGTTGTAAAAAAAAAAAAAAAAGTCTGTGCAGAAACAAACAGAACTGACATGAAAGAAAGTACAGCTCATGGAAGATAGGTAGTAATTATGTATGTCTGTGACAAGACATTTTTTTTGGCTAAGAAAACATTAAAGATTTTTTTTCTACCCAGTACTTATTTACAAAGTGCTACTTAAAATGTCTATTGTTTATTCTTGCATAGAGTCCTCATAATAAATCAACTGTGAGTGTCTTTGAAAAAAATATCAATTCCAATGTGTCTTCCTATATATAGGAAGTACAGCCTTATTTCCCCAAGAATCTTATAATCTTCACTTCTTCAATGCTTCGTGGACAACCACATTGAAGATATTGGTTTTTATGACATTGCTTTCGTCAATTGGCAGGTAACTGATTGTTTCTGGATGCTACTAATGGCATGCTATCTTTTAAGTCCTACTGCTTTTTCTCAGTTATAGGGAATCATTTCAATATTACATGCCTCTGAAGGAATGTTAAGTACATCACAGCGATAATCTGTCAGTTCTTTGGTTTTAAGAGTGGTATGTATCTTATGAAAGTTAGTGTCTTTTATCTTGGTGTAAGTCTTTCCTTTTGATGCACTTTCAGAGGCTTCATTTAATAACATTTAAGTTTTATCTGAAGAGATTACAAGGGTATTTTGAGAAGCTGTGTCAAAGTGTGAATATCAGTTTTTATATTGTCTAAGGTTATTAGTGAATTTCTGAATCTCTGGTATAAATAATGACATTTCTCTGTATACAGTCTATGTTTTAATTCCAAAACACTTGCCTTACCCTTTCTGCCACTTTGGGTGGTACTACACTTTAAAGAGAAAAAAAAATAATCTCTATATTTTAAACAGTAATCATAAACGTACTGGGACATATTTTGTAGGTTATAACCAAGAAGGACAGATTTCCTTGAAAACTGTAATTAACTTATTTTATCAACAATTCCGATTTTCACATCATATTTATCACTTTTACTCAACACATTAACTTAGCATTTGTGTGGTCAATATGAATAGTGTATAAGTCTATTCTCTAACACAATATAACTTAATTCATTGGTTATTTACTCATGTTCCTTAGTTTAAAAAAAAAGTCGATATGATAATTGTTAACTTCCAGGGAACAACAGTCATCACATCATCTGTGAAAACGTCATGTTTGAAAGGAATTTCTTGCCCTGAGATTAAGATTCGGCTTTGAATGTTTAACAAGAGGCAGTTTGGAAAATGCTAGCTTCAAGTTATAATGAATCAAAGATTAGAAATTGATAAAAAAGAGTTGATTGCTTCCTTTGGGATAAACATTATTTTAATTGTTTCACATGGATTATGGAATTTAATTTTCTTAAAAGCATATAGAATTGGTCTATTGTTATCCTCAATTTATAAATGAGGGAGTAAACCATTAAAAATGTTGCCCAGGATCATTCAATTAGCTAAGAGGCAGACCCCTTATATGAACATGAGCTGTTCTTGGATGATAGCATGCTTCTTTAAAAAGTGTAGTATAACTGATTCAAATGTACTCTTTTTAATGGCTGAGTAATACTCCATTGTGTATATGTACCACAGCTTTCTTATTCATTCATCTGCTGATGGGCATCTAGGTTGCTTCCATGTCCTGGCTATTATAAACAGTGCTGCGATGAGGTGGACAAAACTGGAACCTATTATACAGAGTGAAGTAAGCCAGAAAGAAAAACACCAGTACAGTATACTAACACATATATATGGAATTTAGAAAGATGGTAACAATAACCCTGTGTACGAGACAGCAAAAGAGACACTGATGTATAGATCAGTCTTATGGACTCTGTGGGAGAGGGAGAGGGTAGGCAGATTTGGGAGAATGGCATTGAAACATGTATAATATCATGTATGAAACGAGTCGCCAGTCCAGGTTCGATGCACGATACTGGATGCTTGGGGCTGGTGCACTGGGACGACCCAGAGGGAGGGTAGGGGAGGGAGGAGGGAGGAGGGTTCAGGATGGGGAGCACGGGTATACCTGTGGTGGATTCATTTTGATGTTCGGCAAAACTAATACAATATTGTAAAGTTTAAAAATAAAAAAAATAAAAACTTAAAAAAAAGTGTAGTGTATAATTTGCAACTTAGAAGGCTGTCTATGAACTATATCTGTGAACTTGTTAGAAATGCACTGAGAGTACTGCTTTTTCTTAGTTTGTGTCAATATTATGTGGGTGAAGTTTCTTGAAGATGGCTTCCTTCCTAATATGTAGAGAGGCTTCTCTAGGGACAAGTCCTTGCTGTCACACTACTTCTTTTACTTTTTTTCTCTTTGTCCTTCTGGAAGCACATTCTTACAATCTTATGATTTGACATCTATTATGAAATTGTAAGTGGAGAGGGGCATAGCAACCCACTCCCGTATTTTTACCTGGAAAATTCTATGGACAGAGTAGCCTGGTAGACTACTTTGAGGTCTCAAAAAATTGGGCACAATTCAATGACTCACAATTGTGAGAACAGAGCATTGAATAAGCTTAGGATACTGATGTCATTAAGACAGAATTCCTGTCTTGAGTTGCCAACCCATAGCATTCTTGTAATATAAGAAAAATAAATCTCTCTTTCATTTATGTACCATTATCAAGTTCACATTGCTTGTAGTCACATTCATTTATCAATGTTATAAGCAACATGGGTTTGGCCTGCCACAAGTAGCTCATACTGTATTTTAGTTGCTAGGTTGTGTCTGACTCTTGCAATCCCATGGACTATAGCCTGCCAAGCTCCTCTGTCCATGGAATTTTCCAGGCAAGAATACTGGAGCAGGTTGTTGTTTCCTTCTCCAGGGGATCTTCCCAACCAGGGCATCAAACCCACATCTTCTACATTGCAGGGGTATTCTTTCACTGCACCACCAGGGAAGCCCAGTTTAGAAGATTAGACAAACACTAATGAGTAAGTTTGAATGTGTAAAATATTTAATTGATTAGTTGTGTGATATGGGTTATATCTGTTCATATCAAAATATCATCATTAAGTGTTAAAATAATCAAAAAGTGCTTCAGGGGAAAAACAGATCTTTAGCTACATTTTACATAGAGGGTACATATTGGATGTGTTATGGAGAAAAGGATTGGCTTTCTATGATTTGGGAACACAGTTAATAAAGGCAGGCATGTGGGAATGGGCATGTGTTTTTACAGGTAAAGTTGATCCTAGCATTACAGTGTGGACTTAAGTGAAATAAAGTCTGTAGGCATTGGGAGGTGAGTTGGAACCACATAACAGATAGCTTTGAGATCCAACCATAGGAAGTTCACATCATAATCCTACTGGACATTTTAGCACTGGCGTAGATGAAGTAATCTGATATAATGTTGATTTAAATTTTTGTATTACAGTTCTTTCCCACAGTAAAATTTTATTGAGTGAAACTTTACTACAAACACTATAATAACCATTCTCATTTGGACTAAGCATCATTAATTTTTTATTGAAGTATAGTTGATTTACAATGTTGTGTTAATTTCTGCTGTATAGCAAAGTGATTCAGTAATATGTATATAAAATACTCTTTTCCATTATATTTTATTGCAGGATATTAAATATAGTTTCCTGTGCCATTCCATAATATTTTGTTGTTTATCCATTCTATATATAAGGGTTTGCATCTGCTAATCTCAACCTCCCAATCCATCCCTCTCCTACTCAACCTTCTCCTTGACAGTCATGAGTCTGCTGTTTATATCTGTGAGTCTGTTGCTGTTCTGTAGGTAATTACATTTGTGTCATACTTTAGATTCCACAAATAAGTGATATCGTATGGCATTTGTGGTGGTTTGTTTGTTTGTTTTTACCATTCCACATATTCCCTGAGCAGGCACTGAACCCTGGTCACAGCATTCTGTTGTATACATGTACCATATCTTTATTCATCTGTTGATAAGCATTTAGGTTATTTCCATGTATTGCCTATTGTAAATAGTGTTGCAATGAACATAGGGATGCATGCATCTTTCTGAATTAGAGTTTTGTTTAATATATGCCCAGCAGTGGTTGCTGGATCATATGGCAACTCTATTTTTAATTTTCTAAGGAACCTTTGTACTGTTTGCCATAGTGGCTGCACCAACTTACATTTCCACCAACAGCATAGGAGTGTTATCCTTTCTTCCACCCCCTCTCCATTATTTGTTATTTGTAGACTTTTAAATGATAGCCATCCTGACTAGTGTGACCTCAGTGTAGTTTAGATTTGCAATTCTCTAATAATTAGAGACGTTGAGAATCTTTCCATGTGCCTCTTGGTCATCTTTATGCATTCTTTTTAGAAATGTCTATTTAGATCTTCTGAGCATTTTTCAATTAGATTGTATGTTTTTGGTTGTTGAGTTGTATGAGCTGGTTGTATATTTTGGCAATTAATCTCTTACTGACCTCATCATTTACAAATATTTTCTCCCATTATGTAGATTGTTTTTTTCATTTTGTTATAGATTTATTTGCTGTACAGAGGTTTATAAGTTTCATTATGATTCACTTGTTAATTTTTGGACAAAGCATCATTATCAATTCAAGTAAAATTGCTAGTTGTTTACAATGGCAGCCACTTTTACAAAACTTACTAATATTATCTTTTTGTAACTTAGAGCAATTTGCTAAATGCTTGTTCCATTCACTGCTTCACCCTAGGAGGTTAAAGAAGAGGAAATCAAGAAAAAATTTATTTATGGTGTGAGATACACACAGGATACAATATGTAACAATAGACATGGAGGTTTGTAGCAATGTAACTATATGCTTGATTTCTTTAAAACAGATAGAGAGATGAGAGGACAAGTATCTATCTAGGGGTCTTGACACATATTTAAAGAAATTGAGAGGGATTATATTTGCTGAATTGAATGAATAGAAATTGAACCAGCATTGACTGATTCTATCAAAAATATTTTTCAATGCATATTATGTCTCAGGAAATCTCAGTGCTAGTCAGTTATGCTCAGCTACCAAGAAAAATGTCTAAACATTTACTTGAATTTTCCCAGAGTGGAAAAGACAAAAAAATTAAATAAAATGCATACCTGGCTTTCAAAATTATGGGTATGACATTAGAGTCAGTTAGACCATAAATAAATATCCAGAAGTGATTGAAAAAATGTTGAGACCAAAATTAAAGGAGTAATGTGTGATAAAGAGTAACGCTATAGAAGGGTACCATTTTTTTTAAGAAATAAATTGCTTGAACAATGAAAGAAAGAGGGAAGTGAGCCATTTAGACATTTTGAGAAAAACATGACTGAGCAAAAGCAAAAAGTCAAATATGGTTAGAGCAACACAGGAAGAATTATAAAATGAGGTCAGGGAATTAGGCAGTCGTAGAACTTTTACAGTCATTTAGACAATGATAAGGACTTGAATGGAGGAAAGTATAGATAAATTGTATGGTTTTGAATAAAAATAATGGCATAAGTTGATCTGTGTTTATGATGGCATGGTAGCAACTGTGTGTAGAATAAAGGATGTAGTGGAGCAAGGATGGTTTTGGAGGCCAGTTATGACTCACTAATACAAAGGAGAAATGATATTGGTTTGGACTAGGATGGTAGGGTAGTGAAAAGTAATCAGATTTTGGACATCTTTCTCAGGAAAAATTGATAGAAATGTTGATGGATTCATGTGGTGGATACAGAGAAAAGCTTATAAAAAATTGCTATATCTATTAAATAGCATGGGGAGTTTTTTGTAGACAATTTGAATATATGTCTGGCATGTAAAGATGAAGTAAAGATTGGACATATAAAAATGAGGTATCCCTAGCATAAACTGGTTTTAAAATCCATACAACTACATGTGGTCAATTAGGGAGTGAGTGAAGATGGCGGAAAGAACAGAACCAAGAACTGATTCTTGAGAATATCCAGCATTTTGAGGTTGGTGAAATTCAGAGTAAGCATGCTGCTGCTAAGTCGCTTCAGTCGTGTCCGACTGTGTGCGACCCCATAGACGGCAGCCCACCAGGTTCCCCCGTCCCTGGGATTCTCCAGGCAAGAACACTGGAGTGGGTTGCCATTTCCTTCTCCATGCCATGCAGCATGTCCCCCCGAAAAAAGAGAGAGAAAGACAAATCCTTGTGAAATACAAGAGCTAATTTCAATGTTTTATAAGTGCTACAAAAGGCTAAGAAGGAACTAATTATTTCCATTTTTTTTAAGAAATAAATAAGCAAAATGTCGACGATACACCCATTACAAGGATGTGCTGTATACCTGTTCACTGTTTCTCCCATTGCTTCAGAAATAGATCTGAGGTTCTCCTCTCCATACCAGGAGCAGAACCTCAGATCTATTTCTGAAGCAATGGGAGAAACACTGGTGGACAGCTTTCTTGTGAAGCATTAACTCTCTCACACGTTGACATTTTGCTTATGTAACTGCAGACCGTCTCCAGAGCATCCCACATTATGTTTTATGTAAATGTGGTCAGGAGGTAATGCCAAGATGATTTGAGTGGGTGGCCCTGAGGAACTGACGATTTAGATATGATATAAAGAACATTAAAGGGTTAACTTTTAGAAGTGCACTGCTGAACACATGTTTGTGTGTGTGTGTGTTTGGATTCATGTGTAGAAAGTCAGAATGCCAGATAGACAGAAACAACATATGTGAAGACCATGAAATAGAAGGGAATATGTACTATTTGAAGGCTTGAAGGAAAGCCAGATTGGTCAAGATACACAGAAAAAGAAAAAAATTAAAACCAAAAGAGACTAGAAATGTGGAAAGAAGACAAATTCCACAGGTCATGTTGATGATGTGGATCTTTATCCTAAAAACGATGGAAATGCAATAGCAGATTTTATAAGTGAAGACTGTATAAATATATTTTCTTTTGAAAGATATTTAGTGGCTGTAGCTCAAGTGTGGAAATATATGAAAAGGGATTAGGGCCAAATGCAGTGAAACATGTAAGATGTTTTTAGTAATCTTAGCTACATATAATCATAGTTTGTACTGACATTTTGTATCTAAGAAATAAATGAAACTAAATGAATTCAAGAGATAAAAAAAAGAGAACTTTGCCATAGATGGGGTGTGTGGAGTGAAAAAGAGATATTAATTGTATCTTCTTTAATATGTCAGTCCTGTTTACTGAGATGTGGAAACAGTGGAGGAAGTTCAGTCCAAGTGTGGGATGTGTAACTCGTTAATTTAGCTTTCAGTATGTTAAGTTTGTTGAACGTGTGGCATTTAAATAGAAATTATTTGAATAGAAATATAGAGATATGTTATTTCATGTGAGAAACTGGAGATGACATCATGTTTGATAATTGCTTTAGAAATCATTTCTGAGCTTTGTATTATTAGTGAACTGCCGATGGCACTATTTTTAAAAAGATGAGACTGCCTTGGTAGTCCAGTGGTTAAGAATCCACCTGCCTATGCAGGGGACATGAGTTGGATCCCTGGTGTGGGAAGATTCCAGGTTTCCCTGGTGGATCAGCAGTAAAGAATCCACCTGAAATGCAGGATCCTCAGAAAACATGGGTTCTATCCCTGGGTCAGGAAGATCCCCTGGAGGAGGGCACAGCAACCCACTCCAGTATAGCATTGCAAAGTTGGACGCGACCAACAGCTCTGCAGATAAAGAATCCACCTGCAAAACAGGAGATGCAGGAAACATGGGTTCAATCCCTGTGTCGGGAAGATCCCCTGGAGAAGGAAATGGCAAACCCCTCCAGTATTCTTGCCTGAAACATCTCATGGACAGTGGAACCTGGAGGGCCACAGTCCAATGGGTCACAAAGAATTAGACACAACTGAGTGACTAAACACAACTGAATCGATTGAGCACGCATGCGTGGCTGGAAGATTCCACACGCTGTGGAGCAAAACTAAGGCAACAGGCCGCAACTCCTGAGCCCAAACCACAACGAAGGGCAGCCCCTGCTCACTGCCACTAGACAAAGCCCGCGCACAGCAACAAAGACCCTGCACAGCCCAAAATAAATACATTAATTAACTAACAAATGTAGCAGGCTAAAATAGACCTTTACTAGCTGCTGTTGGCAGATGCTGCTGCTGCTGCTGCTGCTGCTAAGTCGTGTCAGTCGTGTCCGACTCTGTGCGACCCCGTAGACGGCAGCCCACCAGGCTCCCCTGTCCCTGGGATTCTCCAAGCAAGAACACTGGAGTGGGTTGCCATTTCCTTCTCCAATGCATGAAAGTGAAAAGTGAAAGTGAAGTCGCTCAGTCGTGTCCGACTCTTAGCGACCCCATGGAATGCAGCCCACCAGGCTCCTCCGTCCATGGGATTTTCCAGGCAAGAGTACTAGAGTGGGTCGCCAGTGCCTTCTCCGGAGAATATTCCCGACTCAAGGATCAAAGCCATGTTTCTTTGTCTCCTGCATTGGCAGGTGGATTCTTTACTGCTGTTGGCAGATGGTACCCTTCAAACTCCTCTCCTGCCCTTTATCAGGTAACAAGCGTTGGACTTGGCAGCTCTGCGCTTTCTCAGAGAACTGACCAGGCTACACTCCAGGAGAGGCCTGAAAGGGTCACACTCCTCACCTCATCCTCCGAACACTTGACAGAGCCCCTGGCAGGATCAAGGTGAGGCTACCCTTTTTCTTTCGATAGGCATCTTTGTTTAACTTTATGATCCATCCTGTCCTGCTTGCCTTACTTCTTTACAGAAACTTAAGAACTACCCCCTTATCAGATTTTGATTCTAGGGAATCCAGTGTAAGATAATTTCAAGCACTTTTTTTTCCCCCAAAAAAAGGATTTAAGCAAATTGAAAGCCCCTGTAAATTCTTTTTGTTTTAAATTTTTGTTTAAAGATTAGTTCCTCTCAACAGAACCCTGTGGGTAAATTCTAGACAAAAGCAAGTTGAGCTTCCACTTGGGTGCAAATCCAGCTCTTCCTGATAAATGTCCATGTTGCACCTCATATAAAGCTTCTTAATCACTGAAAAACAACAAATTTATCAGCACACATCAGAGAAAGTAACTATGAAATAACCACCACTCTTTGTGTTCAAATGTTTTAGTGGAATTACTTTATTTGGGCACATGCCAATTATCAATCCTGCCATATCAGAAAGCTACAAAATCTGTTCTCTGGAATAGTATTTAAGGATTACATCACTTCCTTCTCTGGTGGCTCAGACTGTAAAGAATCTGTCTACAAAGCCTGAGGCCAAGGTTCTATCCCTGGGTGGGGAAGATCCCCTAGAGAAGGGAATGGCAACCCATGCCAGTGTTCTTGCCTGGAGAATTTCATAGACAGAGGAGCCTGGCAGGCTGCAGTCTGTGGAGTTGCAAAAAGTCATACATGACTGAGCAAATCTCTGTTAGTCTGTCACTTGTTTTAAACATGTTTTATGAAAAATAAGTTTTATGATTACTTAAAAAAGTAGAGTTTATAGATATAATCAGATTTTTTGTGGCAGAACCTCTTGTAGAGGTTTTCATAATATAAATTATGAAAAGTTAGATCAGATAGCATATCAAAACTGTCAAAATTGAGAAACAGCTTTAACACAGAGAACCTTAGTGATTAAACACCCCAAGAAATAACTTTGGGGAACCACTATAGAACTTCCTACATAGAACTCTCTAATAGTCTATTTATTAACATCACCAGAAATTTATATAACCAGTCTAACCTCTCACTGCCCCCAGTGCCCTTAGGGTTTATAATCAAATGTCATTATTTTTCAGTGTTTATCACTGTTGATAAAAGTTGTATCATTTAGAAAGCACTTTTTTTTCTACTGGAAACTGTTGAAGGTGTTATCCATCACATTACTCATATCTTCTTATATCAAGACTCACACAGCAATTACTTCTCAAAATTGATATCAGAAGAATGTGTATATTTATAAAATGAGCTCCTTTTTGGCTTTGCTAGGAGAAAATTCAGCACTGAGTTCAATGTTAAATTATAGTTAGAAGCTCATTTTAGGTGTCTCATAATAACCTTGGGGTATTTCATTATATTTGCCCTTTTAAAATATTTACTTGCCCTGTTTAATACTGTATTTGATAAATTACTTTACAAACAAGCAAAAAATTAATCTTCATTAATTTTTAAGAAGGTGGTAGTAAAAGAGTATAAGCCTAAATATTTTTCTAATATATAAGCAGAACAATAGAATAGTGCAATAGAGATCTAGCTAGTTCATTGGATTATGAAGAATATTATATGAACAAAACTTTTTTTATTTTTTAGTCTGAGAAATACGGAGAGAATTTTTATTGAGACCCAACTGTTCTTTAGCTTCCTTACCTTTGAGGGGAAACAAATTTGAGATGAATTTTCATTAGACAAATGGTTATTATGATGCAAAATATGGTTTGCTATGACTGTGGGGACATGATTCATTGTGTTTTGCTATTTTGAATTCACAAGGGAATGTTGAACATCTCTGAATATAAACATGGAAAACTTCCATAGCATCTGCTGCTAATTTCTGCCAGCTGAAAAGTGATAATGATGATGAATATTTTTGTTGATGATGCGGATACATTGGTCTAACTAAATTAACGTGCAGACTCTGGGCATCTAATTGAAAACACATGATTTGTAATATCACCTGGTTGGCTTTATGTTTAGTTACATTTTAAATTGTCCCAATATGCTTAACTTTTATGATCTGTACTTTTCAAAGTTAATGAAATACTACAAATGGTAAATATGTTACAATGTGTCACACTTTGTAAAATTCATTTTACACTTTTTAAAAACAGTGAAATTCATTTATTCATTCATTATCATATATTGTAAAAACAAGTTTTGACTGATAATACACATGTAGGGCATGAAACCAAAGCTCTTGATGATGAGAAAAAAGTTAAAATTCATCAACCAACACTTTAAAATGCTGTGCTATAATTCACTATTTTATTAGGAACAAATGAACATATCTTGACAATCTTGTGTTTAGTTGCTCAGTCGCATCTGACCCTTTGTGTCTCCATGGACTATAGCCTACCAGGCTCCTCTGTCCATAGAATTTTCTAGGCAAGAATACTGGAGTGAGTTGCCATTTCCTCCCCTGGGGAATATTCCCGACTTAAGGATCAAACCCACATCTCTTGTGTCTCCTGCATTGGCAGGTGGATTCTTTACCACTAGTGCCACCTGGGAAGCCCCTTGACAATCTTAAGAGGCTAAAACTAAAACCCTTTATAAAGTAAATTGAAAATACATAAATACGTAACTTTTGTTTATAGAATCTCTATGACACAATAAACCCAGCATTCTAGTGTGTCTAGGCTGATAATTGAACCTTTAAACTTTGGGATTTACTGTAACAATCACTGTAACATTTTATGCTTTATGTTTTTAGCAACAATTACCGAAAAAAGGATTACCGCCTCATATGCCATTTATTTAGAAAACTATCAAAACTTTTATAATTCTTTAACTAGAATAAATTGTGTAATGGTGTGTTTGACTAATAAAGGTTTTTGTAAATCCTCAGGACTGGAATATTAATTCATTTTAAGAGTTCATTACGTGTTTGCCTGGTAAAAGTCTTTAATTCAAAGTTCTTGTAATTTATTATTTAACCAATGTGCAATTCTTATTAAATCTCAATTAACTGCATATTTGAGTTTATTTTACACTTTAGTTAACAAATTTAGGGGACTTCCCTTGTGGCTCAGACGGTAAAGCATCTGCCTACTATGCGGGAGACCCAGGTTCAAACCCTGGATCGGGAAGATCTCCTGGAGAAGGAAATGGCACCCCACTCCAGTATTCTTGCCTGGAAAATCCCATGGATGGAGGAGCCTGGTAAGCTACAGTCCATGGGGTCACAAAGAGTCGGATACGACTGAGCGACTTCACTTTCACTTTCAACAAATTGAGACATACACTATTATCCAACCAATGTTTTACATCTAATTTTTCAAAATTAATGAAAATAAATAAATATTCATAGTAGAGTGACAGGTGGGGAAAACGGTAAACTTTGAAAGGCTATAATTCTGTTTTTTAGCAAACTTTTCTCAAAGACTCCATTAAACTTCAGAATGAATTTCCTCAGCTTATTATTGAAGTGAGAGCAGTAATAAATTCTATTCTTCCTGATTTATTTTGAACATGAAAACTCATGGTTCTTTTTACTATTCACCAATAGAAAAGTAAAGAGTAAAGAAGTCAAAACTATGTACACTGTAAAAGAGACCTTCTGCCAGAGATCCTTCGCTGCTAAGTCACTTCAGTCTTGTCCGACTCTGTGTGACCCCATAGATAGCAGACAACCAGGCTCCCCCGTCCCTGGGATTCTCCAGGCAAGAACACTGGAGTGAAGAGATCCTTTAAATCACACTTATTTAGTCTGAGATCTGCTGCTCTGAAAGCTACTTCTGAGTAATCTCACATTATTTTCCAGCTTGCACCCTTCACGTTGATTGAAAGAACCTTTGGATACTTCCAAGTATGAATTGTTGGATCACACCTTGATGACTTTTCTGATGGCACATTTCAGTTCATCAGGACTCATTTTCTTCAATGGTATGTTTTCAGCACTTTCTTTTGACATATTCTGGCACTCAGGCATATCTCAAATCAATATATGTTAATTAGCTTCACCAATTTTTTACTATTTTCTTCTGATTACCCTCTTTCAGTCTCTTTAGTACCTATGTATTCAGTTTATCCTCTGTTATTTTACATTTACTTACAGATTACTAAAATATGCTTGATTTTATATGCTCTAGGTGTCCAATTAAAGCTCCTCAAAAGATCACCTCATATTAATATTTCCTTTTAGCTCAGTCAGATTAGGTTAAGTCATAGATCAAGAGTTTATTTGCTATGAAGCCTTATTTAATATATTTAAATAGTATGAGACCAAGAATTCTCCTCTATAATAGAGATTCTTGTTATTATTTTTTTCTTGCCCATAATTTGCAAATAGCTTTTACACTAAAACCTCCTCCCAGAACTCTTAACTTCATTGTGCCATCTATTTTGTCCTGAGATCCTAATCACCCTTTCCTGTGTAATTTAGAGTACCAATACTCAGAGAGTGGCTATGGGTCTGCTTTAAGACTGTTCACTACTGTCTATAAAGATCTAAGTAACAAAAGAGAGAGTATTCAAAAATTTTGACATTGTCATGACCTTAAACATGTCATTATTCTTGTAGTTATTGCTTTTCATTGTATCTATAATTGAAACATTATGAAAAATGAACTAAAATTGGTTCTCCTTAAGGTAATTGGGAAAGCATAAATGTTTTGTGTCTGCAACTGTTGAAGTGAACAGGTAATTCTTTAGTATCTTGTGTTTCCATGGGTGTGCCCACCCAGCTGGGACAAACATGTAGAGCACCAATGCAGTGAAATCATCAGAAGAAGTAAGCTGGTGATACATGATAAGCATGGGATGAGTGCATTTAATGAAAAAAAGCTTTTAGTATTATTGATAGACATAGAAGTCCAGGCTGTGGTCATTCATGCACCACTTTTAAAGACATGTTAATAAAGCAGACAGAAAGTATAAAGCCCTGAGAAGAAATCCAAGCTCACTAAAATAAGTATTCATTGTATAACTTTAGCTTTGAAGACTTTTCTTGTTCCTTTTAGTCAACATGGTGAGAGTTAAAGTATATTATTGATGTTTTAAGTTTTCTCTGATAACTAGCGATGGTGAACACCTTATAACCCATTGGTCATTTAGCTGTCTTCTTTGGTTAAGTGTCTCTCCAAGACTTTGTTCATTTTTAGAAAATTGTCTTGTTGATTTGTAACATCTCTTGAAGTATTCCAGGCATACTTTCTTGGTGTAATATCAGTATTGCAAAGAACTTCTCCCAGATTTTGGCTTGCACTGTAATACTGTTAATCGTATATTTTGATGAAAATGGTTTTTTATTTGGGTTAAGACCTCCTTGTCAAATTCTCCTTTATAGTAGCTATATTTGAGTCCAACTTAAATGATCATTGTCTACCCTATTATCATTAATAGATTTTCTTACATTTTCACTGGGAATCTTTCTTATTTAATACTTTACACATTGTCTACAATCCCTCTTGCATTAGTTCTGTATGAGATTTGATGCATGTGATTAGTTTAATTTGGAGTGTATTGGTATTTATTCTATCATTAACATGTTCATATTACAAATTTTTTGCTTAAAGCATTGTTTCTATTTGTCTGGCCTGGTGTCTCTTTTTTATTGTTTCTATATAGTATAAAGTGAAAGTGAAGTTCGCTCAGTCATGTTCGACTCTTTGTGACCCCATGGACTATACAGTCCATGGAATTCTCTAGGTCAGAATACTGGAGTGGCTAGCCTTTCCCTTCTCCAGGGGATCTTCCCAACTCAGGGATTGAACCCAGGTCTCCTGCATTGCAGGCAGATTCTTTACCAGCTGAGTCTCAAGAGAAGCTCATACAGTATAAGATAGTCTATTATTTTATAACTGTTAATGGCATGCATACTGTTTTAAAGTGATAATTGTAACTTACATGTCAGCTCAATCCATAGTAGAATAAAAACAACAGTAAGATGTGTTACTGATTTGCTTCAGTTTCTAAATGATTGTCTTCCAAGGTGGTTGTTATCTACTTAGCAGTTATTGAGACACTCTTTCGATTCTACAGGTCCAATTTCCACACTAATTGCTTAACCCCTGGGTTAATGACATTTTTACTTATTGCTTAGCACAAATCCAGGAGAGGCTGAGGTCAACCAGTTTGTTTTGCCAGATGGGCCCTTTGCCACTTCTTGTATGAATTAGACTAGACTTCTAGCTTGCTTAAGTGCTAAGAAGTTTATTCTCAATGCAGTTAATTCTTAATGTATTTTATCCTTAATGCATTTGAGCCATTATATGCTACATTTTTAAAATACCTAATCCCATTTCCTGTCTCTTTATTTGGTAATGGCACTTTTATATATTCCTGTTCTAAGTGCATTTGTTCGCTTTTACATTTATTTTGTCATTTCATGGAATTTTAGGTGGAAGTTACCATGACCTAGTTTCTTGGTCCTCATTTAACCCAATCTTCTGTGATTGCTCATTCTGACATTTTTGTGTTCCTTATTTGAATACACATACATGTATATACACAATACACATATGTACTTACTTGAATATAGATGTACTATACATGTGCACATACATATATTGTTTATATATTTATGCATATGTATACATGCATTTATGTCCTTACACATAGATTTTAGCATACAAGCATATAGATATAAATAGATATGTTTAAATTTACATTTGAGAAAAACATGTATAGCAGGTTAATTCAAACTGTGGAATAAATTTTTCAAATAAATTACTTAATTCTGTAGTTTCTGTTTTAAGATAATAATGTCTGACTGAGGGAATATTTGACATTATATCACCACCTGAGTGAGCAATGTCTTAAATCAGTTCAAAATGACACTGATTTAGGAAAAAAAAAACAACAAGTGAACAATGGCACATTGTCTAACCTGTATATACCCATTCTGTAATCCGTTGTTGTTCCTAATGATTGACATGATTGATATGAGAATGATATTAATAGCAATGTTAGATTGGATACAGTTGATTCATATTATATAATGCCTATTATAGGTGTTGGCTGCCTATGTTGCTTTTGCTAATTATTTTTAAAAATTGTGTGGGAAAAGCTAGCTGTTATTAGGGCAATTGAAGCTAATTCATTAGTGCTAAATATAATAATTCAAAGCAGTTTCAGAGAGTCATTAGTATCACCATTCACCTAACCAGATCTTTTGGGGACATTTTCCATAAATATAATTGTACAGTTTTTAAAAATCTCTTTTCAAATACCATAATTCAAAGAAATGATGTGTGCAAGTTAAAATCTTCACTATTTGTGCATGCAGTGATGTGAAACAGGAGTCTGCAGATACATTATTTTTAATTTATCTAACTTTTTATTAGTCTAATTGTTAAGAAGCATCTTATTGAATATTGAATAAGCAAACAATTTTATTAAAAACTCTAATTTAAGTGTCTGTTACCAATAGAATCTTTCCTACTTATTTGTTCTAATTTACCACTCAGCAAATTTCCCATAATGTGATGAATTTTTAAACTGACCATATAAGACATAATATTACCATAAAATATTTATATTTACTCTCATTATATGATGACAACATTGGTTGAAATAACAGAACTTGAAGGTAGTTTTGCAATGTGATAAGTACATTGTGGTGATGGAAAAACAATAGTGTTGCAAAATTAAAAGTATACAAAGTATATTTTATTTGTGAATTAAATGAATTCCAGAGCATCCGGTAAATTTAATTAACAAATCAAGTCATTTAAATCACATAATAGCATAATTGTGAATGTCCGTAATTGATGAAGAAGAAGCAAAGAGATCATATCTATTGGATTAAAAGTACCAACCTAAATGACCATTGGAATAACATTCCAATATTTTTATAGAATGAAATAAAGATATTTAAGTGATTAAAAATATTTATGTAACAGAGACTTGCTAGAAACTATTAAACTCATTTCCTATTGCAGGACACATCAGTTAATAAAATGTCTCACTCCACTTGCCATACTGATTAGTTCTTTCCAGTGGAAAGAAGAAAAAGTTGATATATCATTTCCTGGTCAGGGTAGTTAAAAGGCTAAAAAGATCCTATTTCTCTTTTTCTCTCTTCCCTTCTTCTCTTCTTCCTCCCTCCTTCTCCCTGTCTCTCTCTGTCTCTCGTCTCCCTTCTGCTAGCTGACTGGGTACAAAATGCAGATGAGTCACAGAATTGACTAATCCAGAGTCTGTGTAGCTGAATGGCTGAGTATAATAGAGGGCTACAACCACTGCTGAGATGTTTGGAGGTTTAGTCTCATTGTTGTCAGCAAATGACTTAACTTTAATGAAATTTGTGTTTACCTTATATATTAAGCATTGATCTTTCCAATTAATTCTTATTTAGTCTCTGTCCGTGGATGGGGAAATTAGCAAGATTAATTTAATATATCTTAGCAGCATTTTCTATATCATATCATCACTGGCTTCTTCAAAATCTTTTATCCCCTGAATTCTAGGCTAATAAACTTCTCAGATTCTCTGCCTACATCATAGATTGCTTCCTTGCAGGCTCCTTTTCTGTTATCTCCCTCTTAAATATTAAAGTACCCAAGGAATATGTCTTTACTCTTCCCCATGGACTTTATTTATGCCCTGATAATTTCTTTCAGGTCTGTGACTTTAATCTATATCTCAGATCTCTAATATGTTCTTGGTCTCCATTGTCTATGTCTAATTCTTATAATTGCTACTTGGTTCTTAAGACATTGTAAATTTAGCTTGCCCAAAATAGAATTCCTCATTTCTCTCTAAAGAAAATGTTTCTGTCCCTAGCTTTCTCCACTGTAGCTTATGGCATTAACAGTCATCCAGTTATTTAGTATAAAATGTAAGGAGTTATATTTGAGTTCTTTCTTTCATTTCCTACTTCTAATCCATTTGGATCTTCCTCCAAAATGTATCCTATCACTTCTAACTCTCTCTACAATGGCCTGGGATAGCAACACCCCTTATCTGGATTTATGAATTCTAAGCAAGGAAGTTATATAATCTCATTTATAATTTCAAAAAGGTAATATACTGGACTTCCCTGGTGGTCCAGAGGTTAACAATCCACCTACAGGTGCCGGGATTACAGGTTCAGTCACTGATCCAGGAAGATTCCCCTTGCCATGGGGCAACTAAGCCTGTACCCCACAACTACTGATCCCAAGCACTGACAGAAAGAGCAGCCCCCACTCACCACAAGCAGTGAAAGCCCACATGCATCAGCAAAGACCCAGTACAGCCCAAAATGAATAAATATGTACATTTTTTTAAAAAAAAGGAAAAGGACTAATCCCTTTTTAGCCTTTGCTTCTCTTAGACAATAGACCTTTTATAAGCAGAAATAAAATCATATAACTCTGCTAAAACTCCCCAGGTGATTCTATGTTTTTATAAAATATAAACTCATACTATGACATGTATCTTCGTCTTATGACACTAACATGCAGAGACTGATTCAAAGCTGTGGAAGACATAGCCATTAGATGAAGAAATTGTTTTAATATGCTTTCAAAAGTCTAGAATTATGTCTCAGAGTTTATCAACTAGATAAGCTTTTGAGTTCAATAATTAAATAATTAATAATTCCGTATTCTCTATTGGTATAGTCTGTAAATTTGATAAATATTATTTCTGCATTCACACTGGTGTAGGTTTCTACTTCCAGACTAGTTCTTAATTCATTACGCTTTGTAATAGATTTATAATTTTTCCATGGAATATAGCAATTATCTTTTACCTAAGTTCACTACTTCCATTCTGATCTTATAATACTTTCTCTGTACTGAAGCCAGAGTGACCTTTCAAAATTATAAATCAGATCATGTCACTTCCTTGTTTAGAACTGTTAAAAGGTTTTCCAATGCCCTTGAGGAAAAACAAAATAAAACAAATAATACATCTTTACTGTGGCCTAAAGACACTACCTGATTTGATTTTTTGTTACTCCGCTGACCTTTTTTCATTTCTCTTTCTTTGTCTCTTGTTCAATAAGCTCCATCCATAATGTTCTCCACTGTCCATGAGTTGTGCCAGGCTCTTTTCTGGGTTATATTTTATGAGGCTAGTATTACTGCTTGGAAAATAATTCCCCATATCTCCATATGGCTAATTTCTCATTTCTCTTCAGGTAGGACCTTTAAGAGCAGCTTCTTCCAGAACCCCATGAAAAATAACTCTCCATTCAATGTCTTCATCATATTACCTATATAATTTACCAGAATCTGAAATCAATATGCCCACACATATTTACTTACTTGTTTTATTAGTTTGGATTGAATATACTGGAAATTAATCTTTTACTCATTGTGATGCTTCCTAGCTCTTGGTAGAAGCCCTCATATAGTTGTCAGTCAGTCCACTTTTGTTGGCTGCTTGCTTGGTTACATGTACAGCTTTGGCCTGGATTAAACTCTCCATGGAGGCAAGGAATAAGTTTGATTGATCTTATTTCAACATGTCATTCAAAGAGTTATCTAGGTAGAGCATATACTTGGTAAATATCTTGTCACATTATATGCAGGTCAGCAGTAAAAATACATAAATAAAAATTAACACCAAGGCCAAGATTTCAATTTATTCACTAATTCACACTCTTCAGATGTTGAATAGATTGAGAAATCCCCCATTTTTTAAAATCAAGATATCTAGTTCTCCAAGGTGACACCATGTTCTCTTTTCAAAGTTCTTGTTCAAATAGAGAGTCCTTTTTTCTGCAGAAAAATGTCTCAGCCAAGGCAGCATATCACAATCATCTGCAGAACTCTAAAATATACTAATATTCGGGCCCCATTTCAGATTGATGGCATCCCTTTTTTTGGAGTTGGCATATGGGCAGTGGTAATTTGAAAAAAAATGTAAGTAACTTAAATATAAGCAGAATTATAAACCACTGACTGCAGTTGTCACTTTTTTCATTCATTATCAGTTCAATGTGTACAACTGATTCAGTTCAGTTCAGTTCTGTTCAGGTGCCCAGTCGTGTCCAACTCTGCGACCCCATGAATCACAGCACGCCAGGCCTCCCTGTCCATCACCATCTCCCGGAGTTCACCCAAACTCACGTTCATCAAGTCGGGGATGCCATCTAGCCATCTAATCCTCTGTCGTCCCCTTCTCCTCCTGCCCCCAATCCCTCCCAGCATCAGAGTCTTTTCCAATGAGTCAACTCTTAGCATGAGATGGCCAAAGTACTGGAGTTTCAGCTTCAGCATCATTTCTTCCAAAGAACACTCAGGACTGATCTCCTTTAGAATGGACTGGTTGGATCTCCTAGCAGTCCAAGGGACTCCCAAGAGTCTTCTCCAACACCACAATTGAAAAACATCAATTCTTCGGCGCTCAGCTTTCTTCACAGTCCAACTCTCACATCCATACATGACCACAGGAAAAACCATAGCCTGGACTAGACACACCTTTGTTGGCAAAGTAATGTCTCTGCTTTTGAATATGCTATCTAGGCTGGTCATAACTTTCCTTCCAAGGAGTAAGTGTCTTTTAGTTTCATGGCTGCAGTCACCATCTGCAGTGATTTTGGAGCCCAGAAAAATAGTGTCTGCCACTGTTTCCACTGTTTCCCCATCTATTCCCAATGAAGTGATAGGACCAGATGCCATGATCTTCATTTTCTGAATGTTGAGCTTTAGGCCAACTTTTTCACTCTCCACTTTCACTTTCATCAAGAGGCTTTTTAGTTCCTCTTCATTTCTGCCATAAGGGTGGTGTCATCTGCATATCTGAGGTTATTGATATTTCTCCTGGCAATCTTGATTCCAGCTTGTGCTTCTTCCAGCCCAGCGTTTTTCATGATGTACTCAGCATATAAGATAAATAAGTAGGGTGACAATATATATCCTTGACATACTCCTTTTCCTATTTGGAACAGTCTATTGTTCCATGTCCAGTTCTAACTGTTGCTTCCTGACCTGCGTATAGGTTTCTCAAGAGGCAGGTCAGGTAGTCTGGTATTCCCATCTCTTACAGAATTTTCCACAGTTTATTGTGATCGACACAGTCAAAAGCTTTGGCATAGTCAATAAAGCAGAAATAGATGTTTTTCTGGAACTATCTTACTTTTTCAATGATCCAGCGGATGTTGACAGTTTGATTTCTGGTTCCTCTGCCTTTGCTAAATCCAGCTTGAACATCTGGAAATTCACAGTACACGTATTGCTGAAGCCCGGCTTGGAGAATTTTGAGCATTACTTTACTAGCGTGTGAGATGAGTGCAATTGTGTGGTAGTTTGAGCATTCTTTGGCAATGCCTTTCTTTGGGATTGGAATGAAAACTGACCTTTTCCAGTCCTGTGGCCACTGCTGAGTTTCCCAAATTTGCTGGCATATTGAGTGCAGCACTTTCACAGCATCATCTTTCAGGATTTGGAATAGGTCAACTGGAATTCCATCACCTCCACTAGCTTTGTTCGTAGTGATGCTTTCTAAGGCCCACTTGACTTCACTAGCTGGCTCTAGGTGAGTGATCACACCATAGTGATTATCTAGGTCATGAAGATCTTTTTGTATAGTTCTTCTGTGTATTCTTGCCACCTCTTCTTAATATTCTCTGCTTCTGTTAGGTCCATACCATTTCTGTCCTTTATCGAGCCCATCTTTGCATGAAATGTTCCCTTGGTATCTCTAATTTTCTTGAAGAGATCTCTAGTCTTTCCCATTCTGTTGTTTTCCTCTATTTTTTTTTTACTGATCACAGAGGAAGGCTTTCTTAACTCTTCTTGCTATTCTTTGGAACTCTGCATTCAGATGCTTTTATCTTTCCTTTTCTCCTTTCCTTTTTGCTTCTCGTCTTTTCACAGCTATTTGTAAGGCCTCCCCAGACAGCCATTTTGCTTTTTTGCATTTCTTTTCCATGGGGATGGTCTTGATCCCTGTCTCCTATACAATGTCATGAACCTCAGTTCATAGTTCATCAGGCACTCTATCAGAGTGCCTTAAATCTATTATCAGTCCCTTAAATCTATTTCTCACTTCCACTGTATAATCATAAGGGATTTGAATTAGGTCATACCTGAATGGCCCTGTGGTTTTCCCCACTTTCTTCAATTTAAGTCTGAATCTGGCAATAAGGAGCTCATGATCTGAGCCACAGTCAGCTCCCAAACTTGTTTTTGCTGACTGTATAGAGCTTCTCCATCTTTGGCTGCAAAGAATATAATCAATCTCATTTCAGTGTTGACCATCTGGTGATGTCCTTGTGTGGAGTCTTCTCATGTGTTGTTGAAAGAGGGTGTTTGCTATGACCAGTGCGTTCTCTTAGCAAAACTCTATTAGCCTTTGCCCTGCTTCATTCTGTATTCCAAGGCCAAATTTGCCTGTTACTCTAGGTGTTTCTTCACTTCCTATTTTTGCATTCCAGTTCCCTATAATGAAAAGGAAATCTTTTTTGTGTGTTAGTTCTAAAAGGTCTTGTAGGTCTTCATAGAACCGTTCAGCTTCTTCAGCATTACTGTTGGGGCATAGGCTTGGATTACTGTGATATTGAATGGTTTTCCTTGGAAACGAACAGAGATCATTCCGTAGTTTTTGAGATTGCATCCAAGTACTGCATTTCAGACTCTTTTGTTGACCATGATGGCTACTCCATTTCTTCTGAGGGATTCCTGCCCACAGTAGTAGATATAATGGTCATCTGAGTTAAATTCACCCATTCCAGTCCATTTTAGTTCGCTGATTCCTAGAATGTCGATGTTCACTCTTGCCATCTCCTATTTGACCAGTTCTAATTTGCCTTGATTCATGGACCTAACATTCCAGGTTCCTATGCAATATTGTTCTTTACAGCATCGGACCTTGCTTCTATCACCAGTCACATCCACAACTGGGTATTTTTTTGCTCTGGCTCCATCTCTTTATTCTTTCTGTAGTTATTTCTGCACTGATTTCCAGTAGCATGTTGGGCACCTACTGACCTGGGGAGTTTTTCTTTCAGCATCCTATCATTTTACCTTTTCACATCTTCTCAAAGTGTTTAATAAAAGTGTTTGAATACTATCTTGTTTTATTAATTCTCTGTCTACATATTTATTCAACTATGTGGTTTTTCTTTTTTACTGCTTTATCCCAACAGACTTCTTATATGGATGTGAAATGGATCTTCTCAATCTTTTATTATAAGATTTTTAAGAATAGAAACTCTTATTTTTGAGGATACTGCATTGCAGCAAAGCAATAAATTGAATATCTCCTTTTGATTATTTACATTTATAAAATTACAATGTATATTTGCAATTGATTTACTTTCTTTCAGTCTATTATTAGGCTACACAGGTTGCTCAGCTGGCAAAGAATCCACCTGCAATATGGGAGACCTGGGTTCAATCCCTGGGTTGAGGAAATCCCCTGGAGAAGGCAACAGCTATCCACTCCAGTATTCAGGCCTGGAGAATTAAAAGGACTGTATAGTTCATGGGGTCTCAAAGAGTCCAACACACTGAGTGACTTTCACTTTCACTTCCAGAGTTTTATTATGCAGAATTTTGAATATACTTAAAAGTAGAAAAGCTGTAAAATGCATCCCATTATACACATCACCTATCCCCAACAACCATCAAAGCACTGTCAATCCTGCTACAATTACAACCTCATTCATTCTTCTCTTCTCAAGCTATTCTGAAGCAGTTCCAGACATATGGCTTCCTCCATTAATATTTTATATGGATATCTAAAGCATAAAGGCTCTGTAACATCATAAAAATACCATTATAACTGAAAAGATTAAAAAATGTGATTATTATCACATTTATTATCAGTTAAGTTCAGTCATTCATCATGTCTGACTCTTTGTGACCTGGTGGACTGCAGCATGCCAGACTTCCCTGTCCATCTAGAGCTTACTCAGACTCATGTCCATTGATTCAGTGATGCCATCCAACCATCTCATCCTTTGTCATCCCCTTCTCTTCATGCCTTCAATCTTCCCCAGCATCAGAGTCTTTTCCAATGAGTCAGTTATTCCCATCAGGTGGCCAAATTATTGGAGTTTCAGCTTCAGTATCAGTCCTTCCAATGAATATTCAACACTGGTTTCCTTTACGATGGACTGGTTGGATGTCCTTGGAGTCCAAAGGACTCTCAAGAGTCTTCTTCAACACCACAGTTCAAAATCATCAATTCTTTGGGGCTCAACTTTCTTTATAGTCCAACTCTCACATCCACACATGACTACTGGAAAAACCATAGCTTTGACTAGGCAGACATTTGTTGGCAAAGTAATGTCTCTGCTTTTTAATATGCTGTCTAGTTTAGTCATAGTTTTTCATCAAGGAGCAAGTGTCTTTTAATTTCATGGGTGCAGTCACCATCTGCAGTGATTTTGGAGCCCCAGAAATAAAGTCTTTCACTGTTTCTATTGTTTCTCCATCCGTTTGTCATGAAGTGATGGGACTGGATGCCATAATCTTCGTTTTCTGAATGTAGATGTTTAAGCCAGCTTTTTCCACTCTCCTCTTTCACTTTCGTCAAGAGGCTCTTTAGTTCTTCTTTGTTTTCTGCCATAAAGGTGATGTTATCTGCATATCTGAGGTTGTTGATATTTCTCCTGGCAATATTGATTCAAGCTTGTGCTTCATCCTGTCCAGCATTTCTCATGATGTACTCTGCATAAAAGTTAAATACCAGAGTGGCAATATTGTTCCATGTACGGTTCTAGCTATTGCTTCTTGACTTGCATACAAATTTCTCAGGAGGCAGGTCAGGTGGTCTGGTATTCCTATCTCTTTAAGAATTTTCCACACTTTATGATGATCCACACAGTCAAGGCTTTGGCATAGCCAATAACGTAGAAGTAAATGTTTTTCTGGAACTCTCTTGCTTTTTCAATAACCCAAGGTATATTGACAATTTTATCTCTGGTTCCTATTCCTTTTCTAAATGCAGTTTGAACATCTGGAAGTTCAAGGTTCATATACTGTTGAAGCCTGGCTTGGAGAATTTTGAGCATTACTTTGCTAGTGTGTGAGATGAGTGCAATTGTTGGTGGTTTGAGCATTCTTTGGCATTGCCTTTTTTTTTGGGGATTGGAATGAAAGCTGACATTTTCCAGTCCTATGGGCACTGCTGAGTTTTCGAAATTTGCTGAATATTGAGTGCAGCACTTTCACAGGATCATCTTCCAGGATTTGAAATAGTTCAGCCTGAATTCCATCACCTCCACTAGCTTTGTTCCTAGTGATGCTTCCAAAAGCCCACTTGACTTCACACTCCAGGATGTCTGGCTCTAGGTGAGTGATCACACCATCATGGTTAACATTTCTAATGGCCTTCTCCCTTATTTTTTCAAAGTTGGTATAAATCTTGGTTAACTAAGGAAGGTCTATCATATTTCCTGTTTCTTTAACCTATGAGTGCCCTTTCACTTTTTTCCTGTCAATTTATTTGATGATGAAGTTGGGTTTTCATCTTATAATGTCCAATACTTGAAGTTTGCTGATTTTAAGGGATCAGTAATATGTTTTTCCATTTTTAATATATGCAGAAATTTGGAGGTATAGTCTTCCTTCAGGAGGAATAGAATTACTGGTTATTTTTTTTCTTTTTGTAATGTTAATGTGTTCATAATTGATTCTCTAGCAAAGAAAATTGATTCTAATCTATTTCTCTAGTTAAGTAATATTGTAAGAAGATGGTAAAATGTCTTAAGGCATGAAGATGTTATACCAACAAAGCAAGAGGTTAGTTGAATATGTTTTAGGTATGGTGTATCTCGTAATTTTTTTAAAAATTGAAGAAGAAAAAATAAAGTGTTGTGTCTGAATAAGGTGTAAGGGTAGCAATTTTGCTTCATTTTTAGTACTTGAAATTGTATTTCAATTCAAATGCTTTAATATTTGAATTGCTGTATTTGTAGACTTTCACTGAAATAAAGGATAAAAACCTGTATTTTGAAACTTGTGATCATTAGAAACATTGCTTTGACTATAAAGTAAAAATTCCTGGGATCCCTTATTATAATATTTAATCATAATCTCTTAGGAAAGAGCCTGGGAATCTACATTTGAAGTAATTACATATGAGGAAAAATTAGAAAGCAGTGAAATATAATATAAGCAAAAAGCACAGTATTTATTGACCAATGAAATAAGAAAATAGTTTTGTTTACTTTGAGTTTTACAACTACAATTTCTACTCCTACCTACTGCAGAGTATTTTTTAAATGTTTGTTTTCAGAGATGATTATTGAAGCCATTTTTATGAAAGCAAGCTGAGGTTTCAAGAGCTGTATTGACTCCATCAGGAAGGAACTCAGACTAAAATTCAGTTCCTATGAATAGAAATCTAACAAGTTTTCAACATCAGCAAGTTCCCCTACATTTGTTTTCTTTTAGGTAACAATCCCAAATCTTCTGAAATCTAATTGTATGTTACAGATTATAATCATGTCTACTACCAGCTGGTTTTAGAAAAGGCAGAGGAACCAGAGAAAAATTGCCAACATCTGCTGGATCATGGAAAAAGCAAGAGAATTCCAGAAAAACATCTATTTCTGCTTTATTGACTGTGCCAAAGCCTTTGACTGTGTGGATCACAACAAACTGTGGAAAATTCTGAAAGAGATGGGAATACCAGACCACCTGACCTGCCTCTTGAGAAACCTATATGCAGGTCAGAAAGCAACAGTTAGACCTGGACATGGAACAACAGACCGGTCCCAAATAGGAAAATGAGTACATCAAGGCTGTATACTGTCACTGTGCTTCTTTAACTTATAGGCAGAGTACATCATGAGAAACGCTGGGCTGAAAGAAGCAGAAGCTGGAATCAAGATTGCCGGGAGAAATATCAATAACCTCAGATATGCAGATGACACCACGCTTATGGCAGAAAGTGAAGAACTAAAGAGCCTCTTGATGAAAGTGAAAGAGGAGAGTGAAAAAGTTGGCTTCAAGCTCAACATTCAGAAAACTAAGATCATGGCATCTGGTCCCATCACTTCATGGCAAATAGATGGGGAAACAGTGTCAGACTTTATTTTTTTGGGCTCCAAAATCACTGCAGATGGTGACTGCAGCCATGAAATTAAAAGACGCTTACTTCTTGGAAGGAAAGTTATGACCAACCTAGATAGCATATTCAAAAGCAGAGACATTACTTTGCCAATAAAGGTCCATCTGGTCAAGGCTACTGTTTTTCCAGTGGTCATGTATGGATGTGAGAGTTTGACTGTGAAGAATGCTGAGTGCTAAAGAATTGATGCTTTTGAATTGTGGTGATGGAGAAGACTCTTGAGAGTCCCTTGGACTGCAAGGAGATCCAACCAGTCCATTCTGAAGAAGATCAGCCCTGGGTGTTCATTTGAAGAACTGATGCTGAAGATGAAACTCCAGTGCTTTGGCCACCTCATGCGGGGAGTTGACTCATTGGAAAAGACTCTGATGCTGGGAGGGATTGGGGGCAGGAGGAGAAGGGGATGACGGAGGATGAGATGGCTGGATGGCATCGTTGACTCGATGGACATGAGTTTGAGTAAACTCTGGGTGTTGATGATGGACAGGGAGGCCTGGTGTGCTGAGAATCTTGGGGTCACAAAGAGTCGGAAACAACTGAGTGACTGAACTGAACTAACAAAAATGTTGAATTAATTATTAATATGGTGATTTTTATGATGAACAAATGCTTACCATCAAACGTTCCCCTCATCATAAATCTTATTCCAATAATATGATAGGTAAGTATTTATGGAGTTCAGTGCAGGTTGTCCCAAAATAAACCACTTATTTTGAGCTGAACAAAATCAAGATTCAACAGACTTGAGAATAACTTTTTACCTCCTCTTTACCTAAAAGTTGAACAAGGCTGAATAGCTAACACTTAAGTACCTAAAATAATTTAGTTAGGAAGTCTATATCAGGAAGAGAGCTGTAACCAAAGATAACTCTTTGTATTTCAGAAACACACCTCCCCACGTTTAGCAAACATTTGTTTACCAAATATTTGCTCTTCCCATCTTCCTGTGAATTGTCTTTCTCCCCTTTGAAATATCAGAACCCTACCCACTTTTTCTTAACTCTGAGTGAGGAAGGAATTCATAGGGCCTGGACTCCATCTTAGGCCTGTTCATGCTGATCATGCTCAGCTACCTTTCCAATGGACTCTGAACTCTGTGTTTAGTACCTATGAAAACAACAACAGAAGGATAAGACCACCCCACCCCTACCCAGACAGGGGAACCTTAAAGATTGTATCTAGGTTACTGATCGCCTAAGAGAAACCATACACTAATCACCTCTTCCTCCAGACAGGCCATGAATTTTTCTGTATCTATCAGAGTGTAACCTTGGGTTTATTGATTATTGGCTAATTGTTTGACTGTTTGAGCACATAGCACGTGAATGATGGGGTTTTGGGGATTGTATTTTCCTTGGTTTATGTAAGGAATTTGGAGTGGTGGGTTCAGACACGTACACATAGGGTATAAAAGATTTTCACAAATGCTGGTCGGGGGTCCTTGACTAAGAGGAGACTCTGCCTTGGGTCTGCTGGTGTAATAAACTGCACTCCACTATCTGCATTGTCCTTCTGAGTGAGTTTGTTTCCCAGAACGCATGGCTACAACATGAGTGGCATACAACCCTCTGCTGCTGCTGCTGCTGCTAAGTTGCTTCAGTTGTGTCCGACTCTGAGACCCCATAGACAGCAGCCCACCAGGCTCCCCCATCCCTGGGATTCTCTATTGCCTGTCTATTGAAGAGTCTTATATTTCTATGGTGGTGGTGATTTAGTCGCTAAGTCATGTTCAACTCTTGTGACACAATGGACTGTACCCTGCCAGGCTCCTCTGTCCAGGGAGTTCTCCAGGCAAAAATACTGGATTTGTTGCCATTTCCTTTTCTAGGGGATCTTCCCAACCCAGGAATCCAATCCAGGTCTCCTGCATTGCAGGCAGACTCTTTACCAACTGAGCTACAGAGGAAGATATTTCTATGGGCTCTTGTAAATATGAATTAAATTTGTTTTTCTCCTTTTAATCTGTCTTTTGTTAGCTTAATTGTTAGAGCAGTCTAAGCACCTAGAAGAGAATAAAGGAAAAGATTTCCCCCCTACAGTATCAATCTTCAAGCAGTTGAAGCCATATTTATAACCATATTATATTACCTGTAGTTGGAATTTAGGTGTGATGTATTGCCAGATGTGAATGTTACATTTTACATTTTTCAAAAAAAAAATGAATATTTCAACTGAGTTGCCTTAAAATGATAGTAAAGGAAATATATTTGAGATAATATTATCTATTCTGAGGAGCTGACAATCTTAGGAGGACATGTTGGTGCCTAATTTAAGCAAATAGAAGCAGCTTATTTATTGTAAGGGCACAACCATGGTGCAATTATTTTGACACAAGGAGTTTGGCAGCATCTTGATTCACAGCCGCAGATGGCACTCTTAATCGAAAGAAGTGGCTGGACCTTAAGAAAACATTTTACGTTATCATTCTCATGAAATTTCATCTTGAAGGTCTCATTAAATACAAATGCACCTTTTTAGCCCTTATTGTTAAAAAGTAGAATAAACTTTAGTGATATTCCAAAAATCAAACCAAATTAATGGACACAGATAATTAGATTTCATGTAATTCTAGCTTGTCCTTTAAATTTTTAGGTAATGTGTTGATGAAACTGCAGGCATATATGTCCCCAAAGCTTTCTATTAATGTTTAATACTTATTATTATGACAATGTTAAAATATTTATGGAAATATTAATATAAGCAAATGATTTCATATCTAGAATGTGAGTGATTTAAGTTGGTCTCAAGGCAATGTGAAATATGTAAATTGTCATTAAACCAATAGTATAGAAAATATTGAAATTAAGTTTAAAGAAGTTATATTCTTGTTTTTAAAAGTTTTATTTTCATGTCTTATTTCTTTGTATTTTATTTTTGTTTCAAAACTGTTCAGTTCAGTTCAGTCACTCAGTCATGTCTGCCACTTTCCAATCCCATGACTGCAGCATGCCAGGCTTCCCTGTCCACCAGCAATTCCCAGAGCTTGCTCAAAGTCATGTCCATCAAGTCGGTGATGCCATCCAACAATCTCATCATCTGTTGTCCCCTTCTCCCCCTTCCTTCAATACCTCCCAGCATCAGGGTCTTTTCCAATAAATCGTTCTTCGCATCAGGTGCCCAAAGTATTGGAGCTTCAGCTTCAGCATCAGTCATCAATATTCCAATGAATGTTCATGACTGATTTCCTTTAGGTTTGATCTCCTTGCAGTTCAAGGGACTCTCAAGAGTCTTCTCCAACATTACAGTTCAAAGCATCAGTTCTTCAGCACTGAACTTTCTTTATGGTCCAACTGTCACATCTATACATAACTACTGTAAAAGCATAACTTTGATTAGATGGACCTTTGTCTGTAAAGTAATGTCTCTGCTTTTTATTTTCTTTCAAGTGAGAGGTTAACAGGCAGGAAGGCCAAGGGTCTCCAAACAGAGGAAAAAGGCTGCAAGTGTTAGACATTTTTTCTCTCTCTCTCAAGTGCAGGAGGAAACAAACTATAAGCATTAGATTTTTTCCTTCTCTCTATACAAAATTAAAAGGTTTCTCTTCAAATTCTGTGTTGCCATGAGAACACCTGGCTCCACCAGAACTGAACCTTCCACAAACCTTGAGCTGACCAATGCGTTTTTCTTATGGAAATGTCTGTCTTAAGCTATGTTAATGAACTATGTATTTACCCTAGACTCTGCCTTTCTTCAAGTAGGTTCAGGTTAAGACTCAGAATGGACAAGGGCTCAACAAACCTGAATGTTTTACTCCTACATTGTTCTCCTAATGTATGTTAATGAATCTATATATTTACTCGGAAACCTGCCTTTCTTCAAGATTCATGTCAATCATTTTATGGCCTGAGATGATTCACCTGGTGCCAATGTTATCTCAAAACGCAGGTTGTCAGTGAAGGGCCTGGTGCCACTCTGAGTTCTGAGACATCTCCTTTCTCTAATTAACAGCTTGCTGATAGGTGTATAACATGCTGCTGATTAAAAGACTGTTGCTTCTTGGAAGAAAAGTTATGACCAACCTAGACAGCATATTAAAAAGCAGAAACATTACTTTGTCAACAAAGGTCCATCTAGTCAAAGCTATGGTTTTTCCAGTAGTCATGTGTTGATGCGAGAGTTGGAATATAAAGAAAGCTGAGCATTGAAGAATTGGTGCTTTTGAACTGTGGTGTTGAAGAAGACTCTTGAGAGTCCCTTGGACAGCAAGGAGATCCAACCAATCCATCCTAAAGGAAATCAGTCCTGAATATTCATTGGAAGGACTGATGCTGAAGCTGAAACTTCAATACTTTGGCCACCTGGTGCGAAGAGCTAACTCATTAGAAAAGACCCTGATGCTTGCAAAGATTGAAGGTGGGAGGAGAAGGGGATGACAGAGGATGAGACGGTTGGATGGCGTCACCAACTCAATGGACATGAGCTTCAGTAAACTCCAGGTGATGGACAGGGAGGCCTGGAGTGCTGCAGCCCATGGGGTCTCAAAGAGTCAGACATGACTGAGTAACTGAACGGACTGAAAGGCTAGCAGGGGGGCACTCTTTCTCCCCACTTCTGATGTCTATGTCAGAAGCTTTCTCTATCTCTTTTATACTTTAAAAAAACTTTATTACATAAAATATCTGAGCAATCAAGCCTAGTCACTGATCCTGGATTGAATCCTTCTCCTCCAAAGGCCAAGAATTCCAGGTCTTTCATGGCTCAGCTACAACCTTTAACAAGGAGCCAGTGTCTTTTAATGTCATGGCTGCAGTCATCATTTGCAGTGATTTTGGAGCCCAAGAAGCTGCACTACAGTCATGTTTGCTGTCAAGACTGAAAAGAAACCACATTTTCAATTTTTAAATGAAACAATCCAAAATTCTCTTAGGATATTCTTCTAAATATTCAGAATTTATTTCTTTACCATCTAGAAGTTGTTTGTGGATGTTTAGTGGGAATTTGGTAAGTATTACTTGCCATTTATTGAATGATCCATCCTTTCCTCCTTTTTGATTATACTATATTAAATCACATAAGGGTCAAGAACATCTATCCCTCCAAACTGTTTTGATAAATAATGTTTTAATGACACACACCCATATTTTTAATGAATTTTATATGGCTGCATTTGTGTAACCAAATAGAATTAAGTAGTTGTGACAAGGACTGTATGCCTGTAAAGACTGAAATACTGACTATCTGGTCCTTTGCTTACCCTTGAATAATGTGTATGAAGAGATCGAAAAGGAGGGTGGTAGAAATGGAAGGAGGAGTAGATAAGTAGATATGTTACTGAGCTCAGAAATATGTGCACACACATATTTATATAGTTTTGCATCATCTGTTCTAACTAGAATATGTTTTGAAATTTATAGAGCAAATCCTATTTATTTTAGCTTCTCTTTAGCATGATTGTATTGTACTATATTATGAAGTATTAATTTATGTACTTTCTATGTTTCGTTCTCCTTTGTGAGTATCTCATTTGTTCCTCTCTTAGTGATCATTTTACTTCACCAGATAACACAAAACAAAATCAAGTGCTAGAGATGGCACTGGCTTTAGCCTAAGATAGAAATATTTGCATAGCAAGTTTATCCATTCCCTAAATTAGAGAACAAAGTGTTCAGGGAAAGGTTCAGAGAAAGATCTAGAGGAAAAAATCGTTCTTTAGAAAAAGGAAGAAAGCCCTGGATACAGTACAAGGAGAGTCTCAGTTTCTGCTCCTCTGATATATAAACATTCACAAAAATAAATATTACTGTCTTTTCTGAGTTCAACTCAACTGACTAACCCTCCCAGATGCAAAGATACAGGAAAACTCACTGACCAGGGTAGGTGGAGGGGACATTTCGAATGAAAATGTATGCATTGAGGGAAAATTTCTCCCTTATCAAGGTAATTTTGAACAGAACCTGAAGAGTACTCTCTAGTATGCTAGGATAACATCAGGCATATTGACAGAATAGCAAACATTTTAGCTTCGAAACTATTTCACTTAAAAATTTAAAGTTTTACTAAGTGTATTTTTGCCCTAGACTTAATTTAATTAATTATAATTAAATTGTACATGTACTTATAATAAAATTGTAATTTTAAAGTAATGATTTTAACCATTCCTAGTCCATAACTGATGGAAATTTACATAAAATTTTCAAATTTTTCAGATTTAAAATTTTGAATTTAAGCACCTATACAGAAAAGTATATTGTGTGTTTATAAATCATTGTCTCTCAGAATTCTCAAAACCTAAAGTGCCTCAAAATTCTCTGTGGAGCTGGTTAACATCCCCAGAGGTTCTTAGTCAACTGTTTATGATTTTACAGGGCAGTAAATAACATCATTTTCTTTCCTTCTATGTTCAAACATGAAGGAGATATTTGTAGGAGTTAAACAGATGGGAATGAAAATATTTTTAACTGATAGTAATATTCAGAAGGCAGCTTTTGGTTGCCAGCTGAGTGGATTTACTCCTCCTCCACTCCTGAATAGGACAGTCATCTTCTCAGTCAGCTGTCGTGTGGACAACCCCGGGGAACTTCTGGAGAGGAAGCCTTGCACCAGAAGTCATACAGCCTAAAAACAGGCTTATTTCAAATGAGAAGCTGGTGAACTAATCAGAACTGGTTCAGAGCCAGTGAATCAAATAAATCTCCCTCTTCCCAAGAGGTCCATCTAGACAGAGCTATGGTTTTTCCAGTAATCATGTATGAATGTGAGAGTTGGACCATAAAGAAAGCTGAATCCCAAAGAACTGATGGTTTTGAACTGTGGTGTTGGAGAAGACTCTTGAAAGTCCCTTGGACTATAAAAAGATCAAACCAGTCAATCCTAAAGGAGATCACTCCTGAATATTCATTGGAAGGACTAATGCTGAAGCTGAAGCTTCAATACTTTGGCCCCCTGATGCAAAGAGCCAACTCATTGGAAAAGACTCTGATGGTGGGAAAGATTGAAGGCAGGAGGAGAAAGGAGGTGAGAGAAGACAAGATGGTTGGATGGCATCACCGATTCAATGGACATAAGTTTGAGCAAACTCCAGGAGATGGAAGGACAGGGAAGCCTGGCGTGCTGTAGCCCATGGGGTGGCAAAGAGTTGGACATGACTGAGCAACTGAAGAATAACAACTCACAAGAGGAATAAATGAGATATAAGGAGAAACTAATTATCTTTCATCTTAAATATTTCCATGTGTAAGGGCTTGGGTCTTCCCAGGTGGCACACTGGTAAAGAACCTGCCTGCCAATGCAAGAGACACAGGAGATGTGGGTTTGATCTCAGTTGGGAAGATCCCTGAAGTAGGAAATGGCAGCCCACTCTAATATTCTTGCCTGAAAAATTCCATGGACAGAAAAGCCTGGTGGGCTACAGTCCATAGGGTCACAAGGAGTCAGACAGGAATGAGCATCTGAGCATCTAAGGATTAGAATGTAGAAAGAGAAAATACCTGCATTGCCCTAGAGTATTTTAGTGGGTCTTATACCGACTCTAAAATTTGAATTAGTAGTTCATAATGTAGAAAAGACGCTCATATAGGTTTGTATATTTATATCTGCTTGTGAAACTGTTGAATTATATTCCTGTGATTATGAAAGTCTTGACCTTGGCTATTAACTATTATACTAAAGCAGAGAGCATTTTTGCTTAAAGTGAGTGAGATGATCATGGTTTGTTTTTAATTTGGATGTTTTGTTTGATTATTTGCTTATGATCTTTAATTTTCTTTGAGCTGAAATCAATATTAAGCATAAGATTTTTTAACAAGAAGAGAAAGTTAGCAGGTGGAAAATGAATGGGAAAAAACCTTGTTGTTTTAGAAAGGAATTTATTATTAGCAAATTATTACCAGATCAAAATTACATTATGGTTTTGTTTGGCTTCTCCTAGATGGAACAAGAATTCTAGTGCAAACACTGGAACAAGAATTCTAGTGCAAATAATATACTAAAGAAATGAGTAAAAGAAAGGGGAGATAGCTGAAAATGTGGTCTGTTGTGGTCTACTGGAAATTTTTCATTGGAGAGAAAGTCTAGGAGGTAGTACAGGACATGCGCCTTGCTGTTATCCCAAGCAGGAGTCAAGTGCGTGTGATGGAGAGTGTACCCACTAACTCCTGCCAGCCATGTAGAAAGCTACTCCTGAGTGACATTCATTCCCTGGCCCATCTGCCTTTCACAGGGGCAACAAAGGTGGCTCCAGCAACAGGAGAAACCTCTCAGGCAACAGAATGCAGATGCCAGAAGTTGAAAAATCAAGCTGATTTTTACCTGACCTAGTAAGATATGTGCATATGTAAGAGTGTGTGTGTGTGTGCACGCGTGCTCAGTCATGTTCAGCTCTTTGCAAACCCATGACCTGTAGCCCACCAAGCTCCTATGTCTAAGGAATTTTCCAGGCAAGCATACTGAAATGGGTTTTCAATTCCTACTCCAGGGGATCTTCCTGATCCAGAGATCAAACTCACATCTCTTGTGTCTCCTACTTTGCAGACAGATTCTTTACCGCTGAACCACCAAGGAGCCCTGATACAGTAGGATATCAGCACTTCAAAGTAAGCTTTCTATTTCACCACAGGGTGCTTGCTCTATGGTTTATGAAAACAGACCTTATCAGATCAAGAAAATGCCTTTCTATTCCTAGTATTGTGTTATTACAAGTGGGGGTTGAATTTTATCAACCCCTTTATTTGTATCTGCTGTAAAAAGCTGACTTCTTTCTGTATTTTTCAATGGGATAAATTATAATAACTTGAATATTAAACAAAATACATATTCCCTGATTAAACAAAACACTTATGTCAATTAATTCACTCAATATCTTGTGGAATTTAAGATTTTGGATTCAATATAATTTAGGAGAGAAACCAGTAACTTTCTGTTCTCTTAATACTCTTGATATATTTGGCATATTGAGTATACAAGTTGGTCACTCTTCCCAAATTTTCAATGCTCTGGAAAACGTAGTCAGATAGATTGTATTAATAGTCTTTTCTTAAATAATTGCTATACTCAGTAATGCATTTGGAAAATTTTGAAATTATGAGTTCAATATCTAAGATTATATACAATGCTCGAGTTCTTTCCTTTCTGTATCACATTCAGTAGGTTACATTTGTCTAGGAAATTATGCATTAAACTAAATTTTCAAATTTATTGGCAGGTTTCTATGGTTTTATTCTGCTTTTGTAATATCTGCAGAATCTATCGTAATGCCCCTATTTAATTTTGACACAGATTTAACCATTTCGGATTTTTCTCACGTTTGATTCATCAGTCTCACTAAAACATCAATTTGGTTAGATTTTTAAAAAATAACATCATTTTAATTCTTTTTACTGTATGCTTGCATTTTATTAATATATGATCTAGATAATTTTCATTCATTAAATTTTCTTTGTTCTTCTTTTCTAATCTTTAATATGGCTGTTAACTTTTTTTAATGAACATGCTATTTTCTTTTCTTATTTATAAAATTTGTCTATACTATTTACTCTGGTAATGTTTTGGCTACTTCCTAGATGTTTTAAAAGGTTTTAAAATATGAAATAAAGGAAAGAAAAGATATGTAAAGCAGAGGAAATAATAAGAGTACATCGTCCTCTCATTTTTACAAAATATAGCATGAATCACTATCAATGATTGATAGTGGTCAATCTTGTTTTACATCTATCCTTTTCAATCCATCATTTAATATTTAGGGAGATTTAATTTTGTAGCGTATAATTTCATCCATAAACATGGTATTTAGCACTTAAAGACAGGGCACGTTTCAAACTCTTCTTTTATATGTGTGTGTGTGTGTGTGTGTGTGTGTGTGTGTGTGTGTGTGTGTGTGTGTGTGTGTGTGTGTGTGTGTATTTGTGTCCACCCCTAAATATATACATTGAAGCCTTAGCTCCTAATGTGATGATAGTTAGAGACATGACCTTGGTGTGGTAATTCCATTTAGTGGAGATTATGACGGTATAGTTTCTATGATGGAAGTAGTCTTCTTATAAGAAGAGAAAGAGACAACTGAGCTTGCTCTCTCCAACATCATGTGAGGGCACAGCAAGAAGATAAGCCATCTGCAAAGCAGAAACAGGACACTCATCAGAATCCAAGCTTGTTGGCACTTTGATCTCAGACTCCTCAGCCTCCCAAATGACCAAACTCATTAAATTAATAAAGTCAAGATGCTGAATCAGGTAGATCTGAAAACAAAATTTTTAATAACTTGTATACAGCATCTATGAGGACAGGTTATTTTGTGTGTTTTGCAATCAAGTGTTTGCCAAGTGCCTAAAACCAAACATAGTACCTAATACATAAGAAAGGAGAGAAAAAGGGTAGTGGTAAAGAAGAAAGGCAGGAAAGATGGAACACTGTGCCACATACTCTTAATGGCATTTTTATATCATTCCTAGTCTCAATTAGCAAAAGTGTTCTTTCACATAACTTAATACCCTAAATGTTGAAGCCTTTGGACAGTCATTTTGTACCTTGGGTCTTCATTACCTCTCACTCCTTCAATTTCCCCTTAACTGCATCCCACAGAGTGGTGTCCTTGAAGTAATCCCATAGAAAAAGTCTTTGGGGGAATAGTGAGAAATTATTGTGATGTTTCTACAGTCAATAGCGAGATATTTTTAGTGGACATTTTCCAGTTCTATCCTCTGTGCAAACAAATCATATTTAGATACTCCAGAGAGCTTGTTTTTATTTGCTATTGCCAGATGTTTTCTATTTCAGTGACAAGTCTTTTTTCCATGCATATTACAAATCACATTGATTTTGAGCCATAATGGAGATGAAAATGAATATGTAAAACAAATAATATATGCTTTATTTCTATATCACAGATCTTTTTAAATTCTGTTTATACATTTAGCATACATCTACCGTGAAAAATTTAGAGAATAAGAACAATAAAATAGCTGTTTATATTTATCTAAAATATTTTATGTTGGCATTGCTTGCTAAATGCAAGAGTAAACCATTTAGAGTAAACATAAAGAGTGGCTTCTTATCATTCCAACAGATATTAATCTATGTGCATTTAGCTAACTAATGCCATGATTGTTCTGAACTCTCTTGGCTATCACAGAAATCTGGACTTTGCTTGTTGTTGCCAATATCTAAAAATATTGAAATTTTTTTGTCAACTTTAAAGAGGAACAGAGGGAAGAATATGTATTTGGGGGCATAAAGTTCTAAACAGTGGCTTTATAAGACTTGAATAAAAGTTAATAGGAGTTAGAGTCAAATCCTGGGGTTCCCTGGCAACTCAGATGTTAAAGAATCTGCCTGCAGTGCAGGAGAGGTGGGTTTGATCCCTAGGTCGGGAAGATCCCCTGGAGGAGGAAACAGCAACCCATTCCAATATTCTTGCCTGGAAAATTCCGTGGACAAAGGAGCCTGGCAGGCTACAGTCAATGAGGGTCACAAAGAGTTGGATATGACTGAACACCTAACACAGTTAACAGTTTACAGAGTCAAACCCTACTCTGTTGATTCCTCAGATAGCCCAGGCCATGATTTCCACAAGGATTTAGCCAGGAGAAGGGGGCGACAGGATGATATAGATGGTTGGATGTTATCACTGACTCAATGGATGCATGAGTTTGAGCAAACTCTGGGAGACAGTGAAGAACAGGGAAGCCTGGTGTTCTGCAGTCCATCAGGTCTCAGAGTCGGACATGAATTAGCGACTGGACAACAACAGTAAAATTAGTGTGACAGTACACCATAGCATGGTTGTGAGGATTCAAGTGATTTCTGCATAAATTGCTGAGGAAAATATGTTGTAATTTTTGGGTTAAAAACTAAGAACTTAAACACAATTAATTATAAACTCCCCCAAAGCAATTTTACCTCAGTCGATATAAGGGCTCAACATTCAGTAAATGTTGAGTGACTGAATTTGCAAATAAACAACAAAGTGTCTCTATATAATAACAGTTCTGACCTACATTCTCTGCATCAACTAGCCTGGGGAGCCAAGCTAGAACTTCAAAGAAAACAGCCCAAGAAGCCAAACTATAACCTCAGTAGCAGTTGGTCTAGAATTATCAGGACTTACTCAATGACTGACAGCTTTCCCACTTCCAAATTGGAACTCACCTGAAAAAGCCAAATATACTCTCCAAAGTAGTTACCACTTCTAGTCAGCATGCCTCTAGTCTCCTCTTGCTAACAAACTTCAGCCAGAACACATCTAAAAACGTTTCCATTTTCTTTACTATAAAACCTTCCTATTCTCCTGCACACTTTTTGAGTCTCAGCAAAAAATGTAAACAATAATAGTGTATTTCCTCATTTGGGTGTTTCAATTTATTTTGAAAATGTTAAAAAATTGATACAAAAACCAAAATTCCATCAGTTACTTTATTATATTCAAGGTATCAATTACTTGTGAATCCTATATTCCCTAAATAATAAACAGCAAATTAGGAGCTTCTCATAACACATCTCAGAAAGGAAACCAGTTGCTATTCGTGATATGGTTAGAGCTGAATTTGATGCAATATTTGATCCATAACACTTGAACATCCATTATTATATTTTTGATTTATTTGGCAAGCCAGTAATTCCTATATCATAATTGCTTCATTTTAAAAAAAACCTCCAGGAAGAAAATGGTCTTTAGTGCTAGGAGGATGAACTGGAAACAAATTGTCATCTAGGGTTTAATATTAAAAATGCTTTCTTTGCAAAAAGAAGTACAATTTGAATGACAGTGACATGTGTTGAATAATTGAGTTCCATGTACTTTAAAAAAGAAAAAATAAACCACATATATCTTGCTATGGAGGCATATTTAAAGCATATTTTTCCTAACTAGGAAATTAATATGATATTATGCAAAACAGGCTTTTATGTCATTCTTATGCAGTGTTAGATAAAAGTGATATAAATTTGAGGCCGTACCATTAGGAGATTTTTAACATCTTTTTTATAGATGTTATAATCTGCCTTTGTGTGGTCCTCTGGATTCATCCTGTGCTGGGGGGTCTCCGGCCTTCTGGACTTGGGTGACTGCTTTTTTCCCAAGTTACAGAAGACCTTAGTTATGTTTTCAAACATATCCTAATGCCCTTTGTCTCACGCTTTTTCTGGGACCCCTATAATGCAAAGATTAGTGCTCTCGATATAGCCCCAGAGGTCTTTTCAATTATCCCCATTTCTTTTCATTCTCTTTTCAGTACAGTGGCAGGGATTTCCTGTACAGTGGCTAGGATTTCCAATCCTCTGCCTTCCAGGTAACTAATTCATTTCTCTGTATCATTTAGTCTACTGTTGATTCCTCCTAGTGTATTTTTTTCTTCCTAGTGTTATTATAATCTCCATCTCTGTTGGGTTGTTCTTTATAATTCTCTTGGTTAAAAAATTCTCACTTTCCATTCTGTGGATCCATTCTTCTCCCGTGTTCTTTTAGCATCTTTACAATCATTACTCTGAACTCTTTCTCAGGCAGATTGTCTTATCTCCATTTCACTTAGTTCTTCTGGGATTTTATCTTGGTCCTCCCACTTCTGTCTCAGTTTGTGTAAGCTGCTATTTGTATTTTTATGTATGTGGCAGGTTGGTTACATTTCTTGGTCTTGGAAAAGTGACCCTCTGTGGTAGTTCTGTGTGTCCCAGCAGCACACTCTCTTCTTGTTGCCAAAACTCTATGCTCTAGGGGGTCCCTCTAAGAGGGCTGCATGGGTCCTTCTGTTGTGCTGACATACTTATTTTTGTGGTCTGGAAGGCTTGGCTGGCCCACAGCCTGATTAGTTGCCAGGTTCTGCCTTGTGCAATCTTGGCTGCTGGTTAATGGGGCCTGATCATGAGACAGCTGACTGCAGAAACTTAGGAGGCCTTGGGGCTGATGCTGCTTACTGGAGGGCAGAGTCAGGTCCAGAAGACTCTTGGGCTCTGGCCCCCTCTTGTGGGGCAAGCTATGTTCGGTAGCTATTGTCACATTACTGACAGGCAGAGCCAGGTCCTGGAGTCTGCCTTATAGGGCCAAGGAATCCCAGAGCTGGTGTCAGATTTCTGGGGGAGGGGAGGTGGACAGCGGGGAAGGCGTGGCTCCTGACACAGTTGGACATGGATTTAGATGTCCCGATGCTTGCATTGTCCTGCTAGTGAGGAAGGCCAGTGCTCAGCTGGTCTCAGGGCAGTGTTGCTGTGCTGTGGGATTGTGGTTTTCTTGGGTCTGGTGTCTTGTCTCCTGGAGGGTGGACCTGGGTCTTGGCCCCTGGTGGGAAGGGCTGTGTGTGGATGTGTGTTTAGAAGCTCTATAAGCTCAGGAAGTCTTCAGGGAGGGCTGTGTCCACCTAGGTAGTTGTCTGGCCCCAGATGGTCCCGCACAGGTGCACAGGGTATTGTGTGGGGCCAGCAATTGGTGCTGACGCACCACCAGCAAGCTTCCATATGAGATCATGAGCAAGGCCGCCGCTGGCGCACACACCCTGCATGAACACAGCTGCCCCAGCTCTCTAGGAGACTCTCCCAAACCAGCACGTATGTCTGGCCCAGGCGCCTATGAGATTATTGCATTTGGCCTTTTTCCTCATGCACATGAGATTTTATGTGTGCCCTTTAAGAGTGAAGTCTCTATTTCCCTCAGTCCTACGGGGCTGCTGAAATTGAAGCCCCAGCCCCACCACCGGCCTTCAAAATCAAATGCTGTAGGGGTTTGTCTTTTTGGTTCAAGACCCAGGGCTGCGGGGCCCAATGTGGGGTTCAGAACTCAGTCTTGTGAGAGAAATGCTGCACATAGTTATTCTCTCATCTGTGGGTCACTCACCCTTGAGTGTGGGAACTGATTCTCTCTGGCATATGCCCCGTTTTCCCGTCTCCTCTCCTTCTTTACATTGTTAGCTATGGAAGATCTTTTCTGGTAGAATTTGGTCTTTCGAATTGATGGCTGTCTTGGATATAGCTGTGATTTTTGGTGTGCTTTTAAGTTGTTGAGTCTTGAAGGCAGCTACCAATTGGAGTGACCTTATCCAGGAGGGGAAATGTAGGTTCCAAAACTATAGTAATTTTAATGACAAATTATCAAGTGGTTTGCTGTTGAAATCACTGTCTTTGGTCATAAAGAATGCAAGGTGTTTCTAAGATAATAAAACTGTAGTGTATTTTCTTACATTGAGAAAATCCTCCTCACTTTGTTGTTTCCATGTTCAAATAAAATTTTGAATTGATAGGCTTGAGAGGAATAATGCTCATGTTAATAAGGTAACTACTTTTCTATGTTAAAGGACTCTCTACAAAGATATTTTTAGAGTGTTTTGTTTTTAATCTCAAGAAAGAAATTGGTTTATTATTTTCCTGACAAAGTCTATATTTATTAGTACCTATGGCCGTGGAACAACAGACTGGTTCCAAATAGGAAAAAGGAGTACAGCAAGGCTGTATATTGTCACCCTGCTTATTTAACTTATATGCAGAGTACATCATGAGAAACTCTGGGCTGGAAGAAGCACAAGCTGGAATCAAGATTGCTGGGAGAAATTTCAATAACCTCAGATATGCAGAGGATACCACCCTTATGGCAGAAAGTGAAGAGGAACTAAAAAGCCTCTTGATGAAAGTGAAAGAGGAATGAAAAAGTTGGCTTCAAGCTCAACAGTCAGAAAACTAAGATCATGGCATCTGGTCCCATCACTTCATGGCAAATAGATGGGGAAACAGTGGAAACAGTGTCAGACTTTATTTTTTGGGGGGCTCCAAAATCACTGCAGATGGTGACTTCAGCCATGAAATTAAAAGATGCTTATTCCTTGAAAGGAAAGTTATGACCAACCTAGATAGCATATTCAAAAGCAGAGTCATTACTTTCTCAACAAAGGTCCATCTAGTCAAGGCTATGGTTTTTCCAGTGGTCATGTATGGATGTGAAAGTTGGACTGTGAAGAAAGCTGAGCACCGAAGAATTGGTGCTTTTGAGCTGTGGTGTTGGAGAAGACTCTTGAGAGTCCCTTGGACTGCAAGGAGATTCAACCAGTCTATCGTCCTGGGTGTTCATTGGAAGGATTTTGGCCTTTGGCCACAAACTTTGGCCACCTCATGGGAAGAGTTGACTCATCGGAAAAGACCCCGATGCTAGGAGGGATTTGGGGCAGGAGTAGGGGACGACAGAGGATGAGATGGCTGGATGCCATCACCGACTCGATGGACATGAGTTTGGGTGAACTCTGGGAGTTGGTGATGGACAGGGAGGCCTGGCGTGCTGTAATTCATGGGGTCACAAAGAGTCGGACATGACTGAGCGACTAAACTGAACTGATGGTCAAGTAAAATCTTTGTTGGAAGTTTTTTACATAAAATAAAGGAGAGTTTTCATAAAAGACTAGTGAAATTTTGTGACAAATGGTGGTCTTTGGGATCTGTATGACAAAGAACAGCCCAGTGTGGGAAAGGAACTCTGTCCTCAATTTGGCTTGTAACTCAGCACTGGTAAAGACGAGTGCTGGTTGATGTCTGGCTGATCTTGGAACATCAGTCCAGGGCTAACCACTTGTGGATCATACAATGAAAAGCAACATCAAGGAAATATGAGAAAATTTTACTTGGCTTAGGAAAAAACAGAATGTAAAAGGGGCTACTGGGTGACTACAATGACAGGTTTACGAATACATGCAGGTCTCATAGAAGACTTAAAACTGGAATATATTTCAGGAAGTGAAAGGTAATATAGCAAAAGGGAAAGTGAGAATAAGAACTTCAACAAATAAACATGAATGTACCTTCATAGATTAGAATTCACTGAGATACTCTGGTCATATTTAATGTAAAATATAAATTGTAAAAGATATTTGTTGGTATCTTAAAAGTACATAATCAAGTTTTCTTGCAAATAAGATTTCAAAAAAATTCACCTCCAAATCATGACTATATTTACTTGTCATATTAAGAAAATAACACTTAGAAGCTAGTTGTTTGATTTATGAACTTTGGAAATTGAGTTTACATATATATGATAAATATAACATATATCCTCTCTAATTTGTGTTGTTGCTATAAAATTCATAAAAATTGTTCACCAGATTTTGATTTGGCTAACTGCATGATTTTTCCTATTATGTATATTCATTATTTTTTGAAAGGAAAGTTGGTTTATACTAATGAGTAATATAGATTTTTAAGAGGTGTACAATCACTTCAGTTCAGTTCAGTCACGTCCAACTCTTTGTGACTCATGGACTGCAGAACATCAGGCCTTCCTGTCCATCATCAATTCCTGGAGTTTACTCAAACTCATGTCCATTGAGTCAGTGATACCATCCATTTCATCCTCTGTTGTTCTCTGTCATTCAATAAGTATTTGAGTATAAAAGCAAAAATTCCAAAATTAGGGAAAATTTTGTCATCCTCTGTTGTCCTCTGTCATTCAATAAGTATTTGAGTATAAAAGCAAAAATTCCAAAATTAGGGAAAATTTTGAAGTACATAATTACTTAAATTATAGAATTTTCTATTGTAATTATGAAAAAATTAATGAGTATCTAGCTTAATTTTAATTTAGTTGAGCATTTAGTAACACCATTTGTTATCATAAAGTCATTCTCAAATTAAATGAACAATAAAAATTTCCTTTTAAAAATTATTCAGGTTCAGTTCAGTTCAGTTCGGTTGTGCAGTCGTGTCTGACTCTTTGCGACCCCATGAACTGCAGCATGCCAGGCCTCCCTGTCCATCATCAACTCCCGGAGTTCACCCAAACTCAGGTCCATTGAGTCTGTGATGCCATCCAGCCATCTCATCCTCTGTCGTCCCCTTCTCCTCCTGCCCCCAATCCCTCCCAGCATCAGAGTTTTTTCCAATGAGTCAATTCATTGCATGAGGTGGCCAAAGTATTGGAGTTTCAGCTTTAGCATCAGTCCTTCCAAAGAACACCCAGGGCTGATCTTCAGAATGGACTGGTTGGATCTCCTTTCAGTCCAAGGGACTCTCAAGAGTCTCCAACACCACAGTTCAAAAGCATCAATTCTTCAGCACTCAGCTTTCTTCACAGTCCAACTGTCACATCCATACTTGACCAATGGAAAAACCATAGCCTTGACTAGAGGGACCTTTGCTGACAAAGTAATGTCTCTGCTTTTGAATATGCTATCTAGGTTGGTCATAACTTTCCTTTCAAGGAGTAAGCGTCTTTTAATTTCATGGCTGCAGTCACCATCTGCAGTGATTTTGGAGCCCCCCAAAATAAAGTCTGGCACTGTTTCCACTGTTTCCCCATCTATTTGCCATGAAGTAGTGGGACCAGATGCCATGATCTTAGTTTTCTGAATGTTGAGCTTGAAGCCAACTTTTTCACTCTCCTCTTTCACTTTCATCAAGAGCTTTTTAGTTCCTCTTCACTTTCTGCCATAAGGGTGGTGTCATCTGCATATCTGAGGTTATTGATGTTTTTCCTGGCAATCATAAATTTCTTAACATCTTTGAAGGAAGATGAATTTTTATGCCATTTACAAATATTTGTTTTGAAGTTTATAATTATTTCTGAATTTTAGAGTTGGTACTTTAGACTTACATAAATTTTGGAATGACCAGATTTCAGTAGTACTCCCCAATGCTCACTAAATCATATTTTTTGCTGTTAGGTAATTTGGTCAGGCATATGGGCCATCTGTTGTGTTGACTACAAACTATATAATCTGCTTGAACCATCTTGTTGTTGCACATAGTTTACCTCACTTATTTAATTACTACATGCTTCCAGATTTTGTGGTTTACAATATGTTCACTCTATGAAATTCTGCCCATAACAGATTTCTTATGCACTGAGTAGCACCTACCATTTCTTTTTGGTTAACAGTCAGATTTGCTTGTCCTCAGTGTGGAATGATAGCACTGAATTATTTATTTTGGGGGGCAAATTTCATTATTTGTTTACTGTCAATAACAAATATGTCTATTCTATTTAAATTATTCAATATTTTCTGTCTTGTTCAGGAAATTTGAATATCTTATGGACACTCAGATAGCTATCATTTCTTTTTTTATTAATTTCCCTGGATATTTAAAAATTGAATATGTTAGAGAATATAGAGCTCTCTCAGAAAAAGTTATGTCTATCCTGATATTCAATGATTATTACAAATTATACCTGTTCTTTCATCTGTTATAGATTATTTGCAAGTATATCATAGTCAACATCAGAGAGTTCTTTCAGATAATCTCTCTATTATATATTAAATTCCTATTTTCTTGTTTTCCACAGATTGAGATTATATCTGCTTGTATTTTTCACTTGAATAGATTTATGAAGTGTGGAAAATGAGCTATGATATTTTCTGTTATCAAAGTAGTTCACATTTCACGCACTTAAATGAATTTTAAAGACCAATTAACTATTTATTTTTTTGGTTGTCCATTTATGTGTTGTACAATAAAGTGATTTTTATCATTTCTAAATTCTTCTGAACCCATTAAAATTTCTATACTGCTTAGCATGTACAGAAGCACTTCTCAGTCATAGAATCCTCTTAATTAATTAAATTGCTTACATTTTAATTTTTGTTTAAACTATATGAAAGGAACTGGACAACTAGGCATTTAACATTTCCCCCTATGGCAAACCAACCTACTGATTATTTTCAATCATTTTTTATTTGCTTCTATATAATTAATTGACATAGTTCTTCCATGTCAGAATTTAATTTGATGTTATATTTTAAATTTGGATCATGTTTACTTTCAATTTTTAAATATTAACAAGATACTTCTGTTGCAAGACATCTCTGCTGCAGAATACTTCAACAAAGAACAACTATAAAACTTGAATAAAATAGTGATTTAACAAAACAGCTAGTTAAGTTATTTGATAAGAACTTTACTGGTAGAAAAGATTTGAGGTTTCAAGGTCACAGAGAGAAAAGAAAGTACATCCACATTAATGTGAGACAGATATTTTCTGCTGATTTTCCTACCCATGAGTATGCTCATTTTTGAGCCACACTTGGCAAGAGTTATTCATTTGTAATTTGTATGTTTTTTCTCCATATATATTTTTGTTCAAGGGAAAAATAGCATTAGCTATATCACCCATTTGAATAGATTATATGATGAAACTAGCCATATTTAATTTTTTCCCTCTTTTGGCCTTTCATCAGCATGATAAGTAACTGGTTTTTGAACCAACAGAGTTTATGCACATAGTTTTCATTTATCTCACAATTAAAGCTTATTTTAGTAGATTTTAAAAAATAGAGTATCTACTTTTTCAAGTCTTTGCACTGTCTTTCATTAATTAACAAGCAGAGCATCATGTTCAAGATTGTAGAGTTTACAGTTAGAGATTCAAGCTTATTCTATAGCTATTTCACTTACCAGCTTTGGAAAATTGGCAGATAATTTGACCTAATCCTTCTGTGTTCAGTTTTCTCATTTGTTAACAGTATAAGTATACTTTTTATATAGTTGATTGGTATACTAACATGACAATGCATAAAGAGCAAAGAGAGAACTCATCCAAATTTTTCGATCTCTTTACTATTAATATTGTTATTGGAAAACGTCTTAAAGTAAAACAGAAATGATTCTTGGTTCTGATAAACAATTAGAAAATGTTTCCCTAAATGTACAAAAACAGTTATTTTATTGTAATTATAAGGAAAAGATTAGCAAATATATATTGCTCCTTAGATATAAGGAGTAGTTATAATGCTCATTTGCATAATTTTCAAAATTAATTCAGAAGACACAAAGTCACTTTATAGTTTTAAGAAATTAAAAATATACTTACAATCTAAAAGGAGCATTTTTAAATGGGATTCACTGGTGGCTCAGACACTAAAAGGAACACATTTTTGTCTCACAATAAATTTAGATAGAAAGTAGATATGATAGAACATAACTTCCCGAAACTTAAATTTAAAAAAAGATTTTATAATATGCATATTCACCTGTAATGATTAATTAAATGTGGTTTTTATTCCTGTTTTATGGGTTCTGGAGACTTGCTCAAATTATTCAACTTAATTTTTATCATTATAGAATAAGGTTAATATAACATCCTGATATCATCTTATTTCTGATAAATATACGTATTAGATATTAACACTTTATAACATTACACATTGTTTTCTTCTTACTCAGTTATTTTGCACTATATTTAAAATATGAAAAAAGCAATAAAAAGATTTAAATAACATAGCCTTTTAAGCATCATGTAGATATTTATTAAAGTAAGGGATCTATTTTCAACATATCAAATAATTTTTCATATGAGAAAACTGTATTTTAGATTTATAAGCAATTTGAACCTAAAGAGAAATTTAGAGGACTTCCAATCTAACTCTGTCATTTTACATATAAGAAACTAAGATATATAGACCTTAAATGTATTTTTCAGAGTCACAAAGACCATTTCTAACAAGTTTAAAATTAAACCTCACATCATCTAGTTTCTGTTCAGCATTTTTGCTTCATAGCTAACTGTCTCTTTTCATTTATTTCACCTTTAGAAAAGGAATTGAGGTAGAGCTTTGTGATCAATAGTGCCTAAATCTTGACTTGCTTTTGGAACTAAAGAGTTTCCAAATATAATAGGAAATTTACTTTCTCTGGGAGAATATCATGAAATCTCTGTCTCAGAATGACTGACTAAAAACTTGCATGCCTTTCTACTCCTTCCTGTAAAATGACCATAAAGGAATACATACATTGGTAAGGAACTGGTACTAGATGATTGTTCACTGAATTTTTGAATATGGAAGATGAGAAAATGTATGATCAAGTAAAATGTACCTAAAGAGAGAAATCTAACAAGAAGTGAGCCATTGGCATCACTAAACCTGCAAAATACTCTTCAATGAATGATACCAAAGATATCCAAAGATGGTGGTGAGAGGTGGAGATGAAGATAGGAGGATTAGTTGAAATTCTAAGAAACAGTTAGATTCTCCTGATCTCCTTTCCCAAGTTTCATTTTGCATAGCAAGGTAAACACCCCTCATCCAGCAAGAGGCAGATTTTTCACATTTGGACACTGGGACAAAAAATAAAAAAGAAAGAAAGGAATTCAAGATGACTCCTAAATGTTGTCATCAAGACTTGGGAATTGTTTCCAAGCTCCATCTTATCCCTATTCCTGTGTGGGGAAAAAACAAAAACTTCACCTGAAAATTTAATTAGATTGGGCAGGCAAGTACACTTGGCCAGTGAAACATGTGCCATTGCAGTGGGATGATGTTGTATTAACATTTGCATTGTTTTGCTATTTAATATTTGAATCACTTAAGAGATTCAGGAAATAAACTAAAAAGCTCATGAGATTAGGTAATTTACTTAATAACCTTATATGTGTCTTTTGTATTATTCAGTTGGGTCATTGAATACAACTGCTGGTTTAATTTGAGAATATCTGGATTCTAGTTTAGAAGTAGCTAATGAATTCTGAAATAATTTGTCCATGTTGAGGTGTTCAGAAATGAGTTCCAAAGAGACTGAAGTGCTGTTATATATTACTCTCCTGTCAAAACAGCCAACAGTTGATCATTCATAAAAGGAACAGGGAAACTTTATGTTGTTAGAAGTTGAAATAACCATAACTAGAAATTTAATATCTAACTAACCACTTATCTTCAGTCAGATGTTCCGATTTGGATTGATCATAATAATCTACAAATGATAATACTTCACAATGAAGAGCATTCAGGTGTGAGAACTGAGGCCATCATTGTTCATATGCTTTTAATCCAGGAATTTCTTGCCAAAGAAGGCAAGAATAAGGTTATAAATCTTCACTGCAGTGCACTGTTTTATGAAAGGGATGGAACTAATTTATCTAACCAAATTTCTTGCTCATCTGGGCAATTAGATCTAAATCACACAATTTGGCTTTGAAGAATTACTTCTAGACCTATGTCTTGCTGTGCCCAACAATTCCAAACTTCACCCAATCTCTATTAACTAGGCTCCTTAAAAGACAATGTGAACTCAGACTCCAAAACCATATAAACATCCATCCATAATTTCCTCCTCCAAGCTCATTGGAAAAGATCCTGATGCAGGGAAAGATTGAAGGCAGGAGAAGGGGACAACAGAAGATGAGATGATTGGATGGCATCACCAACTCGATGGACATGAGTTTGAGCAAGCTCCAGGAGATGGTGATGGACAGGGAAGCCTGGTGTGCTGCAGTCCATGGGATCCCAAAGAGTCAGACACAACTGAGAGACTGAACTGAACTGAACTGAAGCCTCTTTCAGAGTAATGTTCTTTATTGTGGCATGTTTAATGATAGATGTTATTCTGCTTCTGTGTTTCATTCATGTCTGTGGAAAGCTTGAACACTGCCTGGTATGTTGTTCCACTCCATAATGTTTGTTGAAAATGAAAAAAATTAAGTGATTAATAATAATTTAACTTTCCCTTTACTTCTGGTATCCATGGATTTAATTCAGTTTCTTCCAGAGGTAAAATCCTGTTGATATAAACTATATTTTATTAATCATATCTTATCCACTATCTCTAAGTGCTTGTAGTGTGAGGGTTTCTGTTTTGATCTTACGGGTCTTCTCATCAAACACTGGATCATTAATGCTTCCAGTCAAAATCTGGAAAAGAATCAGGTGAGAGGAGAGAACAGTTTAAAGGAATGATTTGAACTTGAAAGAATTTTAAATTTCTGAGTGGTACTGAATTTTAGTCTTGGATTTACTAAATTTAGATCTTATTCTTGTTTCTAAGCAGATGGTGAAGCTTATGAAGAAGATAAAAATACGCTATTGAGAAAAGAAGGAATTACATTTCCTTTGCACATCCCAGATTGACCAGCCACTATAGGTCTTATTCAGAGACTTTTTCCAGATTCAGCTTTGTGCATTTGAAATCTTATTATCAGATAAATGTTAAGTATTTTTTTTCATATGTTCTTTAATTATGGATATTTTTTCCTTTCAGAACCAGAATAACATCTATCTTATTACTGAAAGTGAAAATCACTCAGTCACGTCCGACTCTTTACCACCCCATGGACTGTATGTAGCCTGCCAGGCTCCTCTGTCCATAGAATTCTCCAGGCCAGAGTCCTGGAGTAGGTAACCGTTCCCTTCTCCAGGGGATCTTACCAACCCAGGAATCGAACCCAGGTCTCCCGCATTGCAGGCGGATTCTGGACCATCTGAGCCACTAGGGAAGTCCCTCTTATTGGTGAGCCTGAGGCATAAGGAAAATTGTTTGGTGTTCCTCAGTCTGGACAGATTTTCTGTTTTTACTACCCTCTCTTTCCTTTCTCCCTATTAGAGAATAGTTTTTTCTTTTAAAAAATATCAGTTTAATGCTGTAATAGAAAGACAATGATATTAGAAGAATGACTTACTTAATCTTATAAATGTTCCACTTTGAAGAATCTAAACATCATTAATGTACTAGCACAGGAGGACTTTGCCCATAAGGATCTATTGCCTTGCCATTAATCAGCTCACTCTAGCCTTAGTCATTGGAAGTAGAAGCAAAATGAATCCAGGACTTAGAGGGAGAAGTGTAGGAAAAGGAAAGGAAAGGGAATTCAAGAACAGTTTATCAATTCATATCCAAGTTGACCTGAAAAATACAAACTTTTAAAAAAATTTTTCTTTTGTGCTCTGAATATTTTTGCAATAACCTATGATTTACTCCACCTACAGATCTTTTGAAAGGTAGAGTTTGTACCTCACTTCAAAATTTTGGAAAATTCTGTGTGTTTAATATGACACTGATATTTTCTCCCATCCTATTTTTATACATATCCCTTCAAAAAATGTGATGTCATGATTTACCTGCTATCTGAGTTCAATTGTAGAAGTTCTACTTTTGCTAGAATACATGTGGCAGATTGTTTTTCATGACCTTATAAAGTTTAAATGATAGCTGTTTGGAGGAATAGCTAGGAAATATTGAACACATGGGACAGGATAATGGAATGATCTATACAAATGATGAGAGAAAAGGGAAAAGAAGAAATGAGAAATGGCACTTGAGTAAGATAATATGAAAGATCAAATACATATCCATTGTGTTGTTTGTTTAATATGGAGTTAGTTACAAACTGATATAACTCTTATGGCTCAAACCAAATAAGCCTTATTATTTGTCTTTTTATTTCTGGAGTACTTGGTATTACATGAATTTTAAATGAAATTTGTAAGCAATGGTTATCTTTTGAAAAATTATTATAACTAATTTCATTTTAATAGACCAGTTATGCCAGTATCCTTACATTTTATTGTAATCCTAATAGAAAATTTAAGTGCTTAGTTCACTATATTGTATAGGCATTTAAGGGCTTCCCAGGTGGTGCTGGTTGTAGAGAACCTGCCTGCCAATGCAGGAGATTTAAGAGATAAGGGTTCGATCCCTAGGTCAGGAAGATCCCCTGGAGGAAGGCATGGCAACCCACTCCAGAATTCTTGCCTGGAGAATCCCATGGACAGAGAAGCCTGGTGGGCTACAGTCCATAGAATCACAGAGAGTTGAACATGACTGAAGAGACAGCGCATCATGGCACATAGGCAGTTAATGTAATTTACAAATCTAACTCTTGATTTTTAGCAGTAAAACCAATATACAGTATATCAAATCAAGTTTATTTTACAGCACTAAATCATCAAAAATGCTATTATTTATTCAACAAACAATTTGAAAATTAACAAAAGTTTGGTGGCTTCCTCTAATAATTCAAATTGTCTATAATACATATATAGCAATCAAAAGAAGAATCCTGAGGTCTATTATGACACACCACTAATTCTTTATTAATATAATAAGATGTTAAAAAATTACAGCTTTAGGTTATGGTCTGGCTGAAAAGAAACAGAAACCAATCAACATAAGTAGCTTTCTGCCTTATGCTGAGTATAGCTTTTTAAAATTTCTTCAGTGTACCTTTAAATGGCAAGAAGGATTAAGTGTTACTTATTCAATATCTCTCTGTGTCTATATTCTCTTGAAAAAGAAGCTAGCGGTTTAAGGAACTGCACAATCTTCCCATAATCTCCATAAACTAGATATGTCAAAGTTGCTTGAAATGAATTACTCAGATAGACTTCACCTGAGCATCTTTAAAAAATAAATTATTACCATCCTATTTCTCTTGATTATTGGATATTCTCCACTAATTCATATCTTAAGGTCCAAAATTAGGTTGTGTTTATTGAGTAATATTTGTAGAAATTATTTGCCTTTTAAAATATATTAATAAGACCTGAATGTGAAGTATCATCTCTTTTGGCAACACTAATGTATATATAATGTTCATTGAATTCCAGTCTTCATCTAAGTTATGATTTTATTCTTTTATTATGCAAAGTACTTGAGATCAAATATTTCCCATACCTATGGACACATTCCTGTAACAACATGTTTTAAATTGAAAAAATCAAAAATAAATCCCTCTACTTGGAAATAAAATAGGCAGATGATTATCAACTCATATATCTTAACTACTTTGCAAAATGGTTTTTACAGTGTTTGAGAACTTTCAGGCTAAGAACACTATTGAAAAGAAATATGCATTTTAAAAGGTCTTATGTTAAAATTTATTAATATAGATTATGATATGTTATTAGTATTCTACAAGGAGAGTGATTAATCATTAATTTCCAACTGTCATATCAATATAATAGTGTACAGATCAATTTTTTTATTTATAAAGGCAATTATCTAAAACTCATTGCTTAGATAATATGAGAATTAAAATATTTTATGCTAATCAGTATAACTACTAAAATTATTAATAAGAAAATTAATAATCATTTAAATATTCTAATTGAATCTCATTTTTAAAATTTAAAATCAACAAATGGATAAGAAAGCTGGGTACATATACACAATGGAATATTACTCAGCCATTAAAAAGAATACATTTGAATCAGTTCTAATGAGGTGGATAAAACTGGAGCCTATTATACAGAGTGAAGTAAGCCAGAAAGAAAAACACCAATACAGTATGCTGCTGCTGCTAAGTCACTTCAGTCATGTCCGACTCTGTGCAACCCCTATAGACGGCAGCCCACCAGGCCCCGCCGTCCCTGGCATTCTCCAGGCAAGAACACTGGAGTGGGTTGCCATTTCCTCCTCCAGTGCATGAAAGTGAAAAGTGAAAGTGAAGTCGCTCAGTCGTGTCCGACTCTTAGCAACCCCATGGACTGCAGCCTACCAGGCTCCTCCATCCATGGGATTTTCCAGGCAAGAGTACTACTAATGCACATATATATGGAATTTCAGAAGATGGTAACAATAACCTTACACGCAAAACAGCAAAAGAGACACAGATGTATAGAATAGTCTTTTGGACTCTGTTCGAGAAGGCGAGGGTGGGATGCTTTGAGAGAGTAGCATTGAAACATGTATATTATCATATGTGAAACAGATCTCCAGTCCTGGTTTGATGCATGAGACAGGGTGCTCAGGGTTGTTGCACTGGGATGACCCAGAGGAATGGGATGGCAATGGAGGTGGGAGGGGGGTTCACAATGGGGAACACATGTATTATACCCATGGCTGATTGATGTCAATATATGGCAAAACCACTACAACATTGTAAAGTAATTAGCCTCCAATTAAAATAAATAAATTAGAAAAAATAATAAGTGAGAATTACAAAAAATAAAATTTAAATTCAATAATGAAAAATTTCTCTTTATATTTACTTTCCATAAAATTAAGAAAAAATAGAACTTATCCATAATATGGAAATGATAATGTTTAACTCTGTAAGATGTAATGTTCAGTAATAACAGTGAACAAAAACATAGTAAAATATCCCTTCCTCTGGAAAATAAGTTAAAATATACTTGTTAAAATTAAAAAATAAATAAATAAATAGGGAATCATGAAAGCAGAAAGAAATCTTGAGAAAGAGAGAGGTATTTCACCGAAAGATGATAACATGTAGTACATGAAATGACTATGGAACAATCCATTGATCTGTGTGTCTGTTTTTATGCCAATACCATACTGTTTTGATTAAGATACTTTTGTAATATAGTTTGAAAACAGGATGTGTGATGCCTCCAGCTTTGTATTTTCTCCAGATCGTTTCGGCTGTTTGGAGACTTCTGTTGCTCTATACAGATTTTTGATTTTTTTTTTAAATGTCAATCTGTCATATCAATATAATAGTGTACAGATTAGTTTTTTTATTTATAAAGGCAATTATCTAAAACTCACTGCTTAGATAACATGAGAATGAAAATATTTTATACTAATCAATATTACTACTCAAAAATTATTACTAACAAAAATCATTTAAATATTCTAATTGAATCTCATTTTTTGAATTTAAATTCAACAAATGGATAAGAAAACTGTGGTACATATACACAATGGAATATTACTCAGCCATTAAAAAGAATACATTTGAATCAGTTCTAATGAAGTGAATGAAACTGGAGCCTATTATACAGAATGAAGTCTCTGTATTTACATTATTGACAAGATTGACATTATTGACAAATTGACATTTCTGTGCAGAATGTTATTGGAATTTTGCTAGGGAATGCGTTAAATCTGTAGATGGATTTGTGTAGTTTGGACATTTTGACAGTATTCATTATCCTGTCACTCAAACAACTTGGTCCTCAGGTGAAATGAAGTGAAGTGAAGTGAAGTCACTCAGTCGTGTCTGACTCTTTGCGACCCCGTGGACTGTAGCCTACCAGGCTCCTTCCTCCCTCCATGGGATTCTCCAGGCAAGAGTACCAGGGTGGGTTGCCATTTCCTTCTCCAAGGGATCTTCCCGACCCAGGGATCAAACCCGGGTCTCCCGCATTCCAGGCAGACACTTTAACCTCTGAGCCACCAGGTAAGCCCTCAGGTAGCAGCATTTAAATTCTGCAGGTAAAACTCTTCCAGAGTAAGACTTAGGTGTTTTTTCCTGTCCCCTCTGCTTTGAGGCCTTGTTGGATAGCTATCTAAATACTACTTTTTTTTTTTTTGTAGTCCTATGGGACAACAAATTGAAAACCTGCTGTTTATAAAGCTTAGAAATAACACCTGAAACTGTAACATTCATAGGAAAAGACATAGGAAGGAAGTACCTTGTTATTAACCTTGGAAATATTTTTTTTTAGATTTGACACCAAAAAGCAAAGGCAACAAAAGCAAAAATAAACAAGTGGGAATTTATCAAACTAAAAATTTTCTGCACTGCCAGAGAAACCTCAAATAGTGAAAAGGCAGTATATGGAATGGAAGAAAATACTTTCAAGGTCATATTCAAAAGGGCTTTAATAACCAAAATATATAATAAACATATACAGCTCAATACCAAAAAGGCAAACAATGCAATTGAAAAATAGGCAAAGGACCTGAACAGACATTTTTCAAAAGAATACATGAAAATCAACATGACTAATGAGGTACCACCTCACAGTGCTAGAATGATAGTAATACATAAATTATATATATATATATTTATTTATATTCATATAAAAGATAAGAGATAATGAATGCTGATGGTGATATGGAAAAAAGGGAACCCTTGTACATGATTTGTGGAAATGTAAATCAGGGCAGCCGGTACGGAAAGCAGTATGAAAGTTTCTCAAGAAATTAAAGCTTAATCTATAAATATAATCCAGAAGTCCCAGTTCTGGTTGTATATCCAGAGGATATAAAATTGTTATCTCAAACAAATAACTTTGCGTTCATCTGCATTGCAGCATTATTCACAGTAGATAAGGTATGAAAACCAAACAAACAAACTACGTCCATCAATGGATGAATAGATTTAAAAAAGCTGTGATATACAAATACTATAGAATGTTGCTCAACCTGAAAAAAGGATGAAATCCTTTGTGTGTGTGTGTGTGTGTGTGTGTCTGACTGCATGATTGGAACCGTGGATTGTTTTGCTAAGCAAAATATGCCAGATAAAGACAAATACAATGTATGGCAGTACTTTATGTGGAACCTAAAAAACAAAAATCATATGAACAGAAAAAGAGATTGTTGAATGGTGGCTCTCAGTGGTTTGGAAATAGATAAAATAGAGAAATGGTGATAGGATACAAACTTCATTCAGATGAATAAGGTCAGAAGATCTAATGTACAAGATGGTGACTATATTTGGTAACACTGTATTAAGTAATTGAAATCTGCTAAGAGCATAGAACATAATTCCACCAAAAAGAAAAAACAAAACAAAAAACACATAAATATGTGAGGTGAAAGATGTGCTAATTAACTCAGTCGGGGAATCCTTCACAACAAATACATCAAATTATCACACTGTATACTTAAGTATCTTACAATCTGATTTTAAATTATATGTCAATAAAGATGAAAAATGTGACAATATTGAGTAATCAATCATTATGAATGTACCACAAAAATGCAGTCTTAATAATGTGTACTATGTACAGGGAGTTAAGAAGTATAAATGGGTATTCTTTGTACTTTCTACCCAACTTTCCTATAAACCTAAACCTGCTCTAAAAAAATAAAATATATCAGTTAAGAAAGAATCAATATGAGAAATAATGGAGAAATAACTACGCTATAAAATGTTTTTAAAAACTGTTACATTAGTGGATGAGAAGTGCTGTGAAGTTTGAAAAAGAGAAAGCGGATGGCAGTAACTGAGTAAAGGAAACACAGATCTAAGATAGCAGCCACAGTACATGGCTTCCCAACGGAGTCACCAGAGAAACTCCAAATCTGGCAAAAGCTCTATAAAGATAAAAGCTGGACATCAGTAATGAGAACCATATATGTAAATGGTTGCAAATGCACTCCTCCCCCTTTCCCCCCACAAAACTCATAGCTGGCTGTTGTGGCCTCTGTGTTTAGGTAAAGTCTGAGAAACTTCTTAGAACAGTCTACCTGAGAAGTCTAAGGAAGGCTTTTAATTCCTATGAAAATAAACAGAAAAACCTGAGAGACTAGGGGACTTAAAGAAGTGTGGAAAGGGAAAACAGAGACTAAACCTTTCACTTAAAGTGCAATAAGCTAATGCATTACTCTGAGACTTTATTAGAGCTGTTTGGGGGATTTTACCTGCCTGCTTATGTCAAATCCAGACTGAATATGCTGAAACACAGGATGTATTAAGTCCCAAGAGGATGGAGAGGGTGGCCACAATATTTCACTATGCTGCTCAGAAAGGGCATCTGGTTTAACACATATGAATTATTTATTTATGGAACTTGCCACTTAATATTGTCTGGTTGGACTAACCAGACAACTAACTGCCCTGTGGATAGTGCAGACTACTGCACTGTCTTTGATTGAAACTATGAAACCATGTGATAAATTAAATAGACCAACCTAGAGACTAAGCTCTCTAAACTTTCAGAACCAAAAATAATATATATCTATATAACAACACTCAAAATTTTTGTCACCTATTTTCTAATGTTTATATTTCAAGGTACACATGTATAAACACAATGTAGGTTTATAAACACAATAAATAAAAGTTAAAATAGTTGTTACCACATGACAAGCATAACCAGTCATATCTGATCATAAAATTCTTTTTGTTTTAAAGTCTAATATTAAAATCAACTGCATATGATATTCCATTTTCATCGCTGTGTGTGATTCTTTTTTCTTCTTAGGAATTTGAATTGTCTTTAAAAACTGTGTATAGGTCAGAATCACATCTTTCACTGAAACCATATGGGGGAACATGTATAGCAGATCCCAGCCCCTGTTGTAAACATTCTGATGTGCTCCTCTGAGGATATGTAGTGTCTGCTTCTTTGGACCTGCTGAAGTCGCTTCAGTTGTGTCCGACTCTGTGCGATCCCATGGACTGCAGCCTACCAGGCTTCTCTGTCCATGGGATTCTCCAGGCAAGAACACTGGAGTGGGTTGCCATTTCCTTCTCCAATGCATGAAAGTAGAAAGTGAAAGTAAAGTCACTCAGTCGTGTCTGACTCTTAGCGACCCCATGGACTGCAGCCCCCCAGGCTCCTCCATCCATGGGATTTTCCGGGCAACAGTATTAGAGTGGGGTGCCATTGCCTTCTCTGCTTCTTTGGACCACTGGAGCCTATTTCCCAAACCCGTGGTGCACTTGTATGTGTTACACTGTTTTTCTGGTGAATGACACTCCCTGGTAGCAGCTCTGAGTAAATGATTCCTGACAACTGGTATGATGATTCCATGACGTGTGTTAAACAACATTTTCCAATGTTTTCAAGGAATAAACTCCATTTGTCTATGGTGATAATGGACTTGATATTGCACCCTTACTGACTGCCTTCCCTTTCACTCCCCTGACCTTGTACAGGAGCCTCCTCAATAAGCTAGAACTATTCAAATCTCAGATATAAAGATGCTTATGGCAGACCCTTATGGCAGAAAGCAAAGAGAAACTACAGAGCCTCTTGATGAAAGTGGAAGAGGAGAGTGAAAAAGCTGGCTTAAAACTCAACATTCAGAAAACTAAGATCATGGCATCCATTACCATCACTTTATGGTGAATAGATGGGGAAACAATGGAAGCAGTGACAGACTTTATTTTCTTGGGCTCCAAAATCACTGCAGATGGTGACTGCAGCCATGAAAATAAAAGACGCTTACTCCTTGGGAGGAAAGTTATGACCAACCTTGAGAGCATATTAAAAAGCAGAGACATTACTTTGTCAACAAAGGCCCATCTAGTCAATCCATGAGTTTTCCAGTAGTCATGTGTGGATGTAAGAGTTGGACCATAAAGAAAGCTGAGCACCAAAAATTGATGCTTTTGAACTATGGTGTTGGAGAAGACTCATGAGAGTCCCTTGGACTGCAAGGAGTTCAAACCAGTCAATCCTAAAGGAAATCAGTCCTGAATATTCATTGGAAGGACTGATGCTGAAGCTGAAGCTCCAATACTTTGGGCACCTGATGCAAAGAACTGAGTTATTGGAAAAGACTCTGATGCTGGGAAAGATTGAAGGCAGGAGGAGAAGCAGATGACAGCAGATGAGATGGTTGGATGGCATTGCCAACTCGATGGACTGAGTTCAAACAAGCTCCGGGAGTTGGTGATGGACAGGGAAGCCTGGCATACTGCAGTTCATGAGGTTGCAAAGAGTCAGACGTGACTGAGCAGTTGAACTGAACTGAGCAGCACTATTTATAGTAGGCAAGGCATGGAAGAAACCCGTCTATCGACAGATGAATGGATAAAGAAAATAAAGGAATATTTCCCAGCTATGAAAAAGAATGAAATATTGCCATCAGATTGCCATTAAACTGCATTAGATTATCAGATTATTTTGAGAATGCAGACAGCCTGGACAGCTCAATAAGGTTTAAAAGCCTCACTCTGAGAATACACAAAACCCAGTATTTATTTCCCATATTTCCCACATCCCTGTAACACCAGTGGTCCTAGTGATTATTGTACTAAGTGAAGTAATTCAGACAGAGAAAGGAAAATATTCGCCAGTCCAGGTTCAATGCACAATACTGGATGCTTGGGGCTGGTGCACTGGGATGACCCAGAGGGATGGTATGGGGAGGGAGGATGGAGGAGGGTTCAGGATGGGGAACACATGTATACCTGTGGCGGATTCATTTCGATATTTGGCAAAACCAATACAATATTGTCAAGTTTAAAAATAAAATAAAATTTTAAAAAAAGAAAATTAATATTGAAAATGAGAAAAAAAAGGAAAATATTGTATGATATAAATTATATGTGGAATCCAAAAACTGATGCCAATGAACTTATTTCCAAAACATAATCAGACTCACAAACATAGAAAACAAACTTGTGTTTACTGAAGTGGAAAGGGAGTGGGGAGGATAAAGTAGGAGCTAAGGATTAACAGATACACATTATTATATGTAAAATAGATTTTAAAAAGATCCTACTGTAGAGCACAGGGGACTGTACTCAATATATTGTGACAATGGATAGTGGAAAAGCATCTGATACAGAGTATATACAGGTATAACTGAATCACTTTGCTGTTCACCTGAAACTAATACAACATTGTAAATTAAGTATACTTCAAAAAAAAAAAAAAACCTCAACTTACTCCTCCTACTCCATACTAAAACTGAAATTTTGAGTTTATTTTTTACTTTTATTCATCTAAACATAAACACGTATTTTTAAATGTTTTCTTATCTATGAAAACATTTGAAAATACATACATATATATATATATATATATATATATATATATATATATATCTGTGGGGGTGTGTGTTTAACTTTAGGTAGTATTTAAATGTATACATCTCTATCTCATTTTATAGGTAATTTGGCTGGAATTAAATTTCTAAATTTAAAATAATGTTCCCTCAGGACTTCAAAGGCTGTGCTTTGTCATCTTTTACCTTTAAAACCCACTACTGAGATGTTTGATGTAAAATTTGCTATTCAATGATATCTTGGATCTTCAAGCAAGTGAATAATGTCTACCTCCTGGTGTTATAGATACAACATTTTACTGAATGAAAGCATTGGATTATCTTCATTACTTGTTTTCCTTCATAGTAGAATCATAGGCGGGCTATTCGGAGACCTTCAAATGTATCTGCAATTACTTATTTCACAAAGAGAAATGTTTGAAGCAAAAAGTAGGAACAAGTTGAGATATGTTAAATATAGCTTTTGTTATTCTTTGGACTCTTCTGTATGTAAAACAAATACACATATATGTTTGTGCATGTATGTATCACATCCTTGATAACAGAAAAACATGTATTCCTTTGTAGATTTAATTTTTGAAACACAGCTATATCACTTTGCAACTTTTTTTTATGTTTAGCCTAAATACAGTTAGGAATATATATAAAATAAATATTTTCAGTGGATAATGCCAATCAATGCATGAATGTGTTGATGAGATAAATAGAAGATGGCACAAACCTAAATGGCAGAAATGCTTATATACCATCCCTTACTAGAATTAATGTAGTTATGAATTTTATACTTAAAATTTAGTCTTACCACTGGCACTTATTTATTATATGTAAAATATTTTTCTGTATTGTGAATATATTTGGTAGATTAAAGTTTCAAAAGTATTGTATCCCCTGCAGTTCTTTTTAGCACCATAGGTAAGTGGCAGAGAAATTTTAAAAATAAATAAATAATCATGAATAGACTGAAAAGGTTTTTATTATATAGTTTTTGGTTTATCAACTATCATATATTGATTCAGCTACTAACCATTCTAATTTATTCTTCTTGAACACATTATGCAAATTTAATCTATTCTACACACAAAAACCACAAGGAGATGTGCCACAATACTCATTAGCTGTAATGGGGAAATGTTCAATTTAGCAAATGGTCAAGTCTTTGCAATTATTTTTCCATTGAAAAAAAATCATTTTTGTCTGCTGTTTTGAAACTATAATCATCTATGGGGATTGGCCATATACTCTACTACTTGATGAACCCACACAATCTTCTTGCTCATGTTTTGTCATTTAGAGTTTATCTTTTGAGATTTCCAAGGTTTTCTATTTTGATACTGCAAGAGTTCTGAAGCTGAAAGGTATCTCTTTCATCTGTTTTAATTTTTTAACAACATGCTTTTACATTATGATATTGGGAAAATGCAGAAAATAAAACATAAGTAAGCAAGCTTTAAATATTACTGGAACTTGAAGTTACCATCATAATACTTTGGAATACGTTTCCAGTTTTATGTGTAAGTAAATGTGTAAAGCTATTTTTAAGTTAAATGAGACCTATATGATCCCATATGTCTTTTAAAATAAAATATAAAAGTAGAAACGAAGTTAAAGTTCCCTATGTATCTACAATCATATGGATTTCTCAGAATTTATGGAGGATTATCAAAGGATAAGCAAAAAACAAAATTAAGATCCTCCAGTGGATAATATCCAGACATGGAGGGGCTTCATTTTCTGTTTGGTTTGTTTATTTGTGATCCTATATACCAATGAATCATTACTTAAATTACAGCTTTATTATCTATCGTAATAATTTTAAAACTATATACCTTAATTCTTTAATCAAAATTATTTTATCTATTATTACATATAAATATTAGAATTAGTTCTTAAGTATCATAAAATTTTTTTTTTTAGGATTTCAATTGCAGTGAAGATATAATAGAACTTAGGAAGAAGTTTTTCCAATATAAAATCTTATATCCATTAGCAGAATGTTATATATCATAAATTATTGAAGAGTCTTTCATCCGTTGACAAATGTGTGGCTATTTTTCTATTTCTTTAAAAAATATTTATTTTATATCAACACTTGCCAATATCAATGTAGTAGCAGCTGTCAGTCACTTCAAAAAACCTAAGGTTTTTTTTTTTTCCTGTGTGAGATTAATATGCACTAAGCCTAAATACTTATACTATAGACTTACACTTATAAGTATAAAAGTATAAGTATAGACTTATACTATAGACTCTTGAGAGTCCCTTGGACTGCAAGGAGATCCAACCAGTCTATTCTGAAGGAGATCAGCCCTGGGATTTCTTTGGAGGGAATGATGCTGAAGCTGAAACTCCAGTACTTTGGCCACCTCATGCAAAGAGTTGACTCATTGGAAAAGACTCTGATGCTGGGAGGGATCGGGGGCAGGAGGAGAAGGGGACGACAGAGGATGGGATGGCTGGATGGCATCACTGACTCGATGGACGTGAGTCTGAGTGAACTCCAGGAGTTGGTGATGGACAGGGAGGCCTGGCATGCTGCGATTCATGGGGTCACAAAGAGTCGGACACGACTGAGCGACTGAACTGAACTGAACTGAACTGAAGCCTGTATACAAAACATTGGTCCTTAATGAACGTGATGGCATTTTAGAAGTAATTTAAGTATGTGTGTGCATGCATGTTAAGTCACTTAAGTCATTTCCGACTTTTTGTGACCCTATGGACTGTAGTCCACCAGGCTACAGGAATGCTGGAGTGGGTATCCTATTTCTTCTTATCCATCAAAACTAGTACTTGAAAGAAATGTGATGGTCTAATAGCTATAGGTGGTGCTAATGGGCTTCCCTGGTGGCTCAGACGATAAAGAATCCGCCTGCATGTAGGAGACCTGGGTTTGATCCTTGGGTTGGGAAGATCCCCTGGAGGAGGGCACGGCAACCCACTCCAGTACTCTTGCTTGAAGAATCCCCATGGACAGAGGACAATGGCCGGTTACAGTCCACGGGGTCACAGAGAGCCAGACATGACTGAGCGACTAATCACAGCACACAGCACAGCAACATTAATTGGGTATTTCAATTCTCCAGAATTTTTAAAGAGAAACATATTATAGATTTGTACAGTTCTAAAAACATATTTTAATATTGATAAGAATTAAATAATAATACTGGTATAAAAGACTATGCTTACAATTATGATATGTTTGTTTATTGTGGGAGTTTTTGCATTTAATACTAATAAACACCCTGTAAGTTATAGAGTTTAGAACATGGATGTCAAGAGACAAATAATTTGCACAAGATTATTACTCAGTTAGTCCCAAAGCATACAATATAAATTCTTTAGAATTAAAGAATCACAGGCCCCATCCCAAACATGAATTTGAATTTTATTTAGATTTGGCTGTGTAATTCATTTACATATTGAATTTTGTGAGTTGTTTAGCATGTCAAAGAGTTAGCATATTATGTAGTTAGGGGCTTGCACCCAGACAGAAAATTCTGAGTCTAGCCTCTGCCCTCTCTATCACTTTACTATCCAACTTTCCCAATTTCTTTTATAGAGAATCCAACAAATTATCATGCACCTTTTGTTTAACCTTCCAAAATTAGAGAAGTACCCAAGAGAAAATGTTTCATTTTTTTGACCAGCTGTAATTGCTATTATTCTATGGAAAAGAAATCAGCTTTCTCTAATTATTAACAATATTTTCTATTGCTTATTCTACTGAGAAAATAAATCTAACTTCTGTGTTGGGGAGAGGAAATTTTCTTCCTTCCCATCTCAATGTGGCTAATTGAATAATGAAAATGACACAACATTGATTAATAAGAGAAAAAATAATTGTACATATGGGAAATCCACATGAACAGGAGATTCCAAATATTCAGACAAATTGAAGCACATATATCATTCTGGACTAAGGAGAAAGAATGTGGGATCTGGGACTTTGAGAGGAAAGAAGGAAATTTAAAAAGAATAAATGTTTGCTAAACAAATATGTATGTGGTCATGCAGAAAAAATGGGCTTCCCTGGTGGCTCAGTTGTTGGTACAAAATTCCGTTGCCAACACAGGAACCTCAGGAGACACGAGTTTGATTCCTGGATCAGGAAGAGCCCCTGGAAAAGGAAATGGCAAACAGCTCCAGTATTCTTGCCTGGGAAATTCTATAGATAGAGGAGCCTTGTGGGCTACAGTCCATGGGGCTGCAAAGAGTAGGATGACTAAAGTGACTGAGTATGCACACAGGCAGAAACAATAGGACATAGAGATGAATTTTAGCAGAGACTTTCTTACATTTCTCTATGTCTACCACACCTCATTCCTATTATACTACAGATATTTCTGGAGATAATTATCATTCCTGGGTTAAGCAATCCTTTTAATTTCTTTTAAGCAATTAAGGGAGAGGAAAAAGAGAAAGCTCCTTAATCTTCTGTTTCTTCCTCATGGCAAAGAGACACATTTTGAGGAGGCAAATATTGCTTACTACATCTTGAAATACCTTCCCTATAAACATTTCAATACTAGTTTTTTGTCACCATTTTTTCAAAGATACATAGCCAATTTATTAAATATATTTCTAGTGGTTTTTATTGTCACCCTGCTTATTTAACTTATATGCAGAGTACATCATGGGAAATGCTGGACTCGATGAAGCACAAGCTGGAATCAAGATTGCTGGAAGAAATATCAATAATCTAAGATGTGCAAATGACACCACCCTTATGGCAGAAAGTGAAGATTAACTAAAGAGCCCCTTGGTGAAAGTGAAAGAGGAGAGTGAAAAAGTTGGTTTCAAACTCAACATTCAGGAAACTAAGATCATGATATCTGGACCCATCACTTCATGGTGAACAGATGGGAGAACAACGGAAACAGTGACAGACTTTATTTATTTGGGCTCCAAAACCACTGCAGATGGTGACTTCAGCCATAAAATTAAGAGATGCTTGCTCCTTGGAAGAAAAGATATGACCAACCGAGACAGCATATTAAAAAGCAGAGACATTACTTTGTCAACAAAGGTCCATTTAGTTAAAGCTTTGATTTTTCCAGTAGTCATGTATGGATGTGAGAGTTGGACCATGAAGAAAGCTGAGGGCCGAAGAATTGATGCTTTTGAACTGTGGTGTTGGAGAAGACTCTTGAGAGTCCCTTGGACTGCAAGGAGATCCAACCAATCCATCCTAAAGGAAATCAGTCCTGAATATTCATTGGAAGGACTGATGCTAAAGCTGAAACTCCAATATTTTGGCTACCTACTATGAAGAACTGACCCATTTGAAAAAACCCTGATGCTGGGAATGATTGAAGGTGGGAGGAGAAGGGGATGACAGAGAATGAGATGGTTGGATGGCATCACACACTCGATGGATATGAGTTTTAGCAATCTCTGGGAGTTGGTGATGGACAGGGAAGCCTGGCATGCTGTAATCCATGGGGTCGCAAAGTGTTGGACAGGACTGAGTGACTGAACTGAACTGAACTGAGTGATTTTTATATTTTTGTTCACAGCCTTCTTTCAAATGCACTCTACTTCTCATTGGGTAATTTTGAAATACTTTCATTCGTTAATGAATTGATAAAACTGTATTGAGAATCAATCATCTTCTATGCTGTGTGCAAGGGAAAGAATTAGGAGCAGCAAGATCTGCATGTCCCTGCCTTTGTGGATTTGGGAAATTGAACTAATAGATGATATTTATTTATTAATTTTTTTTCCAGGGCAGACAGTATTAGAACATTTTTCTTTTTTTTTTAATTTTATTTTATTTTTAAACTTTACATAATTGTATTAGTATCGCCAAATATCAAAATGAATCCGCCACAGGTATACATGTGTTCCCCATCCTGAACCCTCCTCCCTCCTCCCTCCCCATACCATCCCTCTGGGTCGTCCCAGTGCACTAGCCCCAAGCATCCAGTATCGTGCATTGAACCTGGACTGGCAACTCGTTTCATACATGATATTTCACATGTTTCAATGCCATTCTCCCACATCTTCCCACCCTCTCCCTCTCCCACAGAGTCCATAAGACTGTTCTATACATCAGTGTCTCTTTTGCTGTGTCATACACGGGTTATTGTTACCATCTTTCTAAATTCCATATATATGCGTTAGTATACTGTATTGGTGTTTTTCCTTCTGGCTTACTTCACTCTGTATAATAGGCTCCAGTTTCATCCACCTCATTAGAACTGATTCAAATGTATTCTTTTTAATGGCTGAGTAATACTCCATTGTGTATATGTACCACTGCTTTCTTATCCATTCATCTGCTGATGGACATCTAGGTTGCTTCCATGTCCTGGCTATTATAAACAGTGCTGCGATGAACATTGGGGTACACGTGTCTCTTTCCCTTCTGGTTTCCTCAGTGTGTATGCCCAGCAGTGGGGTTGCTGGATCATAAGGCAATTCTAGTTCCAGTTTTTTAAGGAATCTCCACACTGTTCTCCATAGTGGCTGTACTAGTTTGCATTCCCACCAACAGTGTAAGAGGGCTCCCTTTTCTCCACACCCTCTCCAGCATTTGTTGCTTGTAGACTTTTGGATCACAGCCATTCTGACTGGCATGAAATGGTACCTCATAGTGGTTTTGATTTGCATTTCTCTGATAATGAGTGATGTTGAGCATCTTTTCATGTGTTCGTTAGCCATCTGTATGTCTTCTTTGGAGAAATATCTATTTAGTTCTTTGGCCCATTTTTTGATTGGGTCATTTATTTTTCTGGAGTTGAGCTGTAGGAGTTGCTTGTATATTTTTGAGATTAGTTGTTTGTCAGTTGCTTCATTTGCTATTATTTTCTCCCATTCTGAAGGCTGCCTTTTCACCTTGCTAATAGTTTCCTTTGATGTGCAGAAGCTTTTAAGGTTAATTAGGTCCCATTTGTTTATTTTTGCTTTTATTTCCAATATTCTGGGAGGTGGGTCATAGAGGATCCTGCTGTGATGTATGTTAGAGAGTGTTTTGCCTATGTTCTCCTCTAGGAGTTTTATAGTTTCTGGTCTTACGTTTAGATCTGTAATCCATTTTGAGTTTATTTTTGTGTATGGTGTTAGAAAGTGTTCTAGTTTCATTCTTTTACAAGTGGTTGACCAGATTTCCCAGCACCACTTGTTAAAGAGATTGTCTTTAATCCATTGTATATTCTTGCGTCCTTTGTCAAAGATAAGGTGTCCATATGTGCGTGGATTTATCTCTGGGCTTTCTATTTTGTTCCATTAAACCATAACTCTATACAGACTATCATTTCCCTTCTTCTTCCTATTATGATTCTATTATTATAGACAGGCTGTTTATTTATATATCTGTTTTTGGTCACTATATGGCAATAGGCCAGTATTCATCACTGAATTCTGAAAGTACCTTTTGAAAGTATTTTCAGCATTGTTGGTACGGAAAAAATGAATACATGTAATCTGCATATGCAAAAATAATAGTTTGTTTTAAACAGTGTTTTACTATTTTCGAAACAATTCAGTTCAGTTCAGTCACTCAGTCGTATCTGACTATTTGCGACGCCATGGACTGCAACATGCCAGACCTCCCTGTCCATCACAAACTCTCAGAGCTTGCTCAAACTTATGTTAATTAAGTCAATGATGCCATCCAACCATCTCATCCTCCATCGTGCCCTTTTCCTCCCACCTTCAATCTTTCCCAGTATCAGGGTCTTTTCCAATGAGTCCGTTCTTAGCATGAGGCGGTCAAAGCATTGGAGTTCAGCTTCAGGATCAGTCCTTCCAATGAATATTCAGGACTCATTTCCTTTAGGATTGAATGATTGGATTTCCTTGCTGTCCAAGGGACTCTCATGAGTCTTCTGCAACACCATAGTTCAAAAGCATCAAATCTTCAGTGCTCAGTTTTCTTTATAGTCCAACTCTCACATCCATACATGACCACTGGAAAAACCACAACTCTGACTAGACAGACAATTGTTGGCAAAGTAATGTCTTTGCTTTTGAATATGCTGTCTAGATTGGTCATAACTTTCCTTCCAAGGAACAAGTGTCTTTTAATTCCATGGCTGCAATCACCATCTGCAGTGATTTTGAAGCCCCCACAAATAAAGTCTGTCACTCTTTCCATTGTTTCCCCATCTGTTCACCATGAAGTGATGGGTCCAGATGTCATGATCTTAGTTTCCTGAATGTTGAGTTTGAAACCAACTTTTTCACTTTCCTCATTCACTTTCATCAAGAGGCTCTTTAGTTTCTCTTTGCTTTCTTCCATAATGTGGTGTCATCTGCTTTTCTGAGATTATTGATATTTCTCCCAGCAATGTTGATTCCAGCTTGTGCTAATCCAGTCCAGCATTTCTCATGATGTACTCTGCATATAAGTTAAATAATCAGGTTGACAATACATAGCCTTGACATACTCCTTTTCCAATTTGGAACTAGTCTGTTGTTCCATGTCCAGTTCTAACAGTTGCTTCTTGACCTGCATACAGATTTATCAGGAGGCAGGTCATGTGGTCTGGTATTCCCATCTCTTTAAGAATTTTCCATAGTTTGTTGTGATCCACAGAGTCACAGGTTTTGGCATAGTCAATAAAGTAGAAGTAGATCCTTTTCTGGAACTCTTGCTTTTTTGATGATCCAAGGGATTCTGGGGATTTAATCTCTGATTTCTCTTCCTTTTCTAAATGCTGCTTGAACATCTGGAAATTCATGATTCACGTACTGTTGAAGCCTGGCTTGGAGAATTTTGAGCATTACTTTGCTAACATGTTCAGTTCAGTTCAGTTCAGTCGCTCAGTCGTGTCCCATGAATTGCAGCATGCCAGGCCTCCCTGTCCATCACCAACTCCTGGAGTTCACTCAAACTCACGTCCATCGAGTCAGTGATGCCATCCAGCCATCTCATCCTCTGTTGTCCCCTTCTTCTCCTGCCCCCAATCCCTCCCAGCATCAGAGTCTTTTCCAATGAGTCAACTCTTCACATAAGGTGGCCCAACTATTGGAGTTTCAGCTTTAGCATCAGTCCTTCCAAAGAACACCCAGGACTGATCTCCTTTAGAATGGACTGGTTGGATCTCCTTGCACTCCAAGGGACTCTCAGAGTCTTCTCCAACACCACAGTTCAAAAGCATCAATTCTTCAGTGCTCAGCTTTCTTCACAGTCCAACTCTCACATTCACAGATAACTACTGGAAAAACCATAGCCTTGACTAGATGGACCTTTGTTGGCAAAGTAACGTCTCTGCTTTTGAATATGCTTATCTAGGTTGGTCATAACTTTCCTGCCAAGCAGTAAGCGTCTTTTAATTTCATGGCTGCAATCACCATCTGCAGTGATTTTGGAGCCCCCAAAAATAAAGTCTGACACTGTTTCCACTGTTTCCCCATCTATTTCCCATGAAGTGATGGGACCAGATGCCATGATCTTCATTTTCTGAATGTTGAGCTTTAAGCCAACTTTTTCACTGTCTTCTTTCACTTTCATCAAGAGACTTTTTAGTTCCTCTTCACTTGTTAGATGAGAGCAATTGTGCAATAGCTTGAACATTCTTTGGCATTGCCTTTCTTTTGGATTGGAATGAAAACACCTTTTCCAGTCAGGCAGCCACTGCTAAGTTTTCCAAATTTTCTGGCATATTAAATGCAGCACTTTCATAGCATCATCTTTTAGCATTTGAAATAGCTCAAATGGAATTCCATCACTTCCACTAGTTTTGTTTTTAGTGATGCTCCCTAAGGCCGTCTTGACTTCACATTCCAGGATACCTGGCTCTAGGTGAGTGATCACATCATCGTGATGATTGCATTCTATTGTTTTCCTCTATTTCTTTGCATTGATCATTGAGGAAGTCTTTCTTATCTCTCCTTGCTATTCTTTGGAATTTTGCATTCAAACAATACCATCTATAAAATTTCATTTAACCTCATAGTCCACCCTGAAGAGTGATATAAAGGCAATATGGAAGATAAACTCCATTTTAAAGGTAAAGACATTCAAGTTCAGAAAAAAAAAAAGTAATCTGAACAAGCTCAGGGTTGGTTACTACTGGTGCTATCTTCAGAATTCTACTTTAAGTCTACTTTTCACTCTTGTATGCTGGAATATCTTTCAGAGAATATGACCAGTGGTCATAATTTCTTTATTTATTGCTCCATTTTTTAAAAATGTTCTTTCTACTTTTAATTATTTGTATAACACCATTTATATTAGTAAGCATTACTATATTATTACACAAGTAAACACATATACATTAACAATATATTCTCTGTGAATACAGCTTAATGATATTATTATAGGGTAAAAATAAAACAGGGCTTCCCTGGTGACTCAAACTGTAAAGAATCTGCCTGCAATGCAAGAGACTTGGGTTTGATCCTGGGTCAGGAAGATCCCCTGGAGAAGGGAATGGCAACCCACTCCAGTATTCTCGCCTGGAGAATTCCATGGACAGAGGAGCCTGGTGGGTTACACTCCACAGTGTCACAAAGAGTTGGACAAAACTGAGCAACAAACACACACAGAATTAAAATAAGCCCTAATTCAACCTGCTGAGAACGTTATAACAATGGTGTGCTTGTAAATCTTATTAACAGGAAAGTTTGATTCCTTAATATAGCATTAGAATATTCTCTAAATTTCTCTGAAAATTTCTCCATGGTCTAATTTTAGCTATTGTCATTAAATTGATACTGTGACTTTTAGAAGACTTTATTAGGTACATTTTCATAGGTAAGATTTGTTGTAATCTTTTCACAATTCTTAAACTTAGTTATAATTTTAGTAAAGAATTAAATGATTTATGCAATGAAAGATGAAGAGTGGTTTAATGACATTGTATTCAATGTAGAACTCATGAATAGATGATTGTACTTAAGAAACTGATGTGAAGATTCATTTGTTATTTTCCTTGTTTTTAATACTTAAGATAGATTAATTTACAACATAGACATCTGGCCATAATATTATTGGTGGCATCATTAAGGATATAATAAGTGCATGTTTTTGAGGAAACCAAAAGAGCAAATTTTGTGAAATATATGAGAAACATATCATTTCTTTACACAAGAACCAAAATAATGTTAAAACATGTCTCTGATTTGATTTCTTCTTTTGATGATTTTAAGTTTATTTTAGAATTACTACATGCTAGATGATTTAAAAATTATTGATTTTACCATAGGTAATATTTGCAAAATGCTGACTACTTTCATCAGTGATTGAATTAGCAATATTCTGCATTCTCTTCCTATTTCTTCACTGTGGATTTACTGGGATTACATAAAACTGAAAGTACAGCATTTTGGGCAGAATACTGGAGTGCATAACCTTTCCCTTCTCCAGGGGGTCTTCCCAACCCAGGGATCAAACCCAGGTCTCCCACATGACAGGCAGATTCTTTACCAGCTGAGCTACCAGGGAACAGCACAGGAGTGGTGCAGGAGCACAGAACAGCTGAGAGGAGCTACCCCATGTCGAAGGTAAGAGAAACCCAAGTAAGATGGTAGGCACTGAGAAAGGGCATCAGACGGCAGATAGACTGAAACCACAATCACAGACAAGTAGCCATCTGATCACATGGACCACAGCCTTGTCTAACTCAATGAAAATAAGCCATGCTGTGTGGGGCCACCCAAGATGGAAAGGTCATGGTGGAGAGGTCTGACAGAATGTGGTCCACGGGAGAAGGGAATGGCAAACCACTTTAGTATTCTTTCCTTGAGAACTACATGAACAGTATGAAGGCAAAAAGATAGGACACTGAAAGATGAATCCCCAGGTTGGTAGGTGCCAAATATGCTACTGGAGATCGGTTGAGAAATAACTCCAGAAACAAAGAAGGGATGGAGCCAAAGCAAAAGCAACACTCAGTTGTGGATGTGACTGGTGAAAGAAGTAAGGTCTGATGCTGTAAAGAGCAATATTGCACAGGAACCTGGTGTTAAGTCCAAGATCAAGGCAAATTGGAAGTGGTCAAACAAGAGACGGCAAGAGTGAACACTGACATTCTAGGAATCAGCAAACTTGGATGGACTGAAAGGGGTGAATTTAACTCAGATGACCATTATATCTACTACTGTGGCCAAGAATCCTTTAGTAGAAATGGAGTAGCCATCATAGTCAACAAAAGAGTCTAAAATACAGTACTTGGATGCAGTCTCAAAAATGACAGAATGATCTCTGTTCATTTCCAAGGCAAACCATTCAATATCACGGTAATCCAAGTCTATGCTCAGACCAGTAACACTGAAGAACCTGAAGTTGAGTGGTTCTATGAAGACATACAAGACCTTTTAGACTTAACACCCAAAAAGATGTCCTTTTCATTATAGGGGACTGGAATGCAAAAATAGGAAGTCAAGAAACACCTGGAGTAACAGGCAAATTTGGCCTGGGAGTACAGAATGAACTAGGGCAAAGGCTAATAGAGTTTTGCCAAGAGAACGCGCTGGTCATAGCAAACACCCTGTTCCAACAACACAAGAGAAGACTCTACACATGGACATCACCAGATGGTCAACACTGAAATCAGATTGATTATATTCTTTGCACCCACAGATGGAGAAGCTCTATATAGTCAGTAAAACAAGACTGGGAGCTGACTGTGGCTCAGATCATGAACCCATTATTGCCAAATTCAGACTTAAATTGAAGAAAGTGGGGAAAACCACTAAATCATTCAGGTGTGGCCTAAATCAAATCCCTTATGATTATACAGTGTAAGTGAAAAATAGATTTAAGGGCCTAGATCTGATAGACAGAGCGCCTGATGAACTATAGATGGAAGTTCATGACATTGTACAGGAGACAAGGATCAAGACCAGCCCTAAGAAAAACAATTGCAAAAAAGCAAAATGGCTGTCTATGGAGGCCTGGCAAATAGCTGTGAAAAGAAGAGAAGCAAAAAGCAAAGGATAAAAGCAAAGGTAACCCATTTGAATGCAGAGTTCCAGGGGATAGCAAGGAGAGATAAGAAAGCCTTCCTCAGTGATCAACACAAAGAAATAGAGGAAAACAATAGAATGGGAAAGACTAGAGATCCCTTCAAGAAAGTTAGAGATACCAAAGGAACAGTCCATGCAAAGATGCGCTCAATAAAGGACAGAAATGATGTGAACCTAAAAAAAGCAGAAGATATTAAGAGGAGGTGGCAAGTATTCACAGAAGAACTTTACAAAAAAGATTTTCACGACCCAGATGATCATGATGCTGTGATCACTCACCTAAAACCAGACATCCTGGAAAATGAGGTCAAGAGGACATTAGGAAGCATCACTACTAGCAAACCTGGTGGAAATGATGGGATTCCAGTTGAGCTATTTCAAATCCTGAAAGATGATGCTGTGAAAGTGCTGCACTCAATATGCCAGCAAATATGGAAAATTCAGCAGTAGCCACAGGACTGAAAAAGGTCAGTTTTCATTCCCATCCCAAAAAAAGGCAATGCCAAAGAATGCTCAAACTACCACACGATTGCCCTCATCTCACAAGCTAGTCAAGTAATGCTCAAAATTCTCCAGCCAGGCTTCAGTAATACATGAACCATGAACTTCCAGATATTCAACCTGGTTTTAGAAAACACAAAGGAACCAGAGATCAAATTGCCAACATCTGCTGAATCATCAAAAAAGGAAGAGAGTTCCAGAAAAACATTTACTTCTGCTTTATTGACTATGACAAAGCCTTTGATTGTGTGGATCACAATAAACTGCAGAAAATTCTGAAAGAGATGGGAATACCAGACCATCTAAGGCACCTCTTGAGAAACCTGTATGCAGGTCAGGAAGTAACAGTTAGAACTGGACATGGAACACCAGATTGGTTCCAAATAGGAAAAGGAGTACGTCAAGGCTGTATACTGTCACCTTGCTTATTTAACTTACATGCAGAGTACATCATGAGAAACGCTGGGCTGGAAGATGCACAAGCTGGAATCAAGATTGCTGGGAGAAATATCAATAACCTCAGATATGCAAATGACACCACCCCTTCTGGCAGAAAGTGAATAAGAACTAAAGAGCCTCTTAATGAAAGTGAAAGAGGAGAGTGAAAAGGTTGGTTTAAAGCTCAACATTCAGAAAACTATGATCATGGCATCAGGTCCCATCACTTCATGTCAAATAGATGGAGAAACAGTGTCAAAGGTGGCTGAACCTTATTTATTTTGGCTCCAAAACCACTGCTGTTGGTGATTGCAGCCATGAAATTAAAAGACGCTTACTCCTTGGAAGGAAAATTATGACCAACCTAGACAGCATATTAAAAAGCAGTGACAACACTTTGCCAACAAAGGTCCATCTAGTCAAGGCTATGGTTTTTCCAGTGGTCATGTTTGGATGGGAGAGTAGGCTGTAAAGAAATCTGAGCACTGAAGAATTGATGCTTTTGAACTGTGGTGTTGGAGAAGACTCTTGAGAGTCCCTTGAACTGCAAGGAGATCCAACCAGTCCATCCTAAAGGAGATCAGTCCTGGGTGTTCATTGGAAGGACTGATGCTGAAGATGAAACTCCAATACTTTGGCCAACTAATGGGAAGAGCTGACTCATTTGAAAAGGCCCTGATGCTGGGAAAGATTGAAGGCATGAGGAGAAGGGGACGACAGAGGATAAGATTGTTGGATGGCATCACCAACTCAGCATTCCACTCCAGTACTCTTGCCTGGAAAATCCCATGGATGGAGGGGCCTGGTAGGCTGCAGTCCATGGGGTTGCTAGGAGTCAGACACGACTGAGTGACTTCACTTTCACTTTTCACTTTCATGCACTGGAGAAGGAAATGGCAACCCACTCCAGTGTTCTTGCCTGGAGAATCCCAGGGATGGGGGAGCCTGGTGGGCTCCCGTCTATGGGGCCGTACAGAGTCGGACACGACTGAAGCGACTTAGCAGCAGCAGCAGCATCACCAACTCCATATACGTGAGTTGGGTAAGCTCCAAGAGTTGGTGATGAACAGGGAGGTCTGGCTTGTTGCCATTCTTGGGGTTGCAAAGAGTCGGACATGACTGAGTAACTGAACTGAATTGAACTTCCTATTTCATTATAAATAATTTACTACACAGATATGGCTTATTGAACTGGTTGACTTCAATGGAATTATAATATGAAAATGGTTTTATTTTATTAACAATCATCGCCTTTTGACCAGAATAATACTGAGTAATATTGGAAGTCATCTCCAGTGAATAATCTAGTAGAAAAGAACTTGGGGTGGGGGTATGATTACATCAATAAAGAAAAAAATAATTGCTGCAGTGCTGCCACTACACAGTAAGCATGAAGCAAATTTGAGTTTTTCTTATTATTTAAGTAATTATCAGACTGATAAACTGGTTTTTAGCCTCAATACAATTTATGTAATACAGTAATTATCATACTTATAGGCTTTGGAATTCCAAATAAACTCCTTTCTAGGTATGTGATATCATTTTCTATAAGGCTAACTACTTTGCACCTCAGTTTTCTTATTTTAAATAATTATAATGAGAATATCTATCAAAACATGTTGTGGGGACTAAATCCAATCACTAATATTTTCAATTATCATACTATCATTACCCCTTTCATTCCCTAATCTTAACTGAAGAAAAAAAAATATTTTTCCTTAAAATGCTGCTATATTTATACCACTCTAAATAGAAAGTTTTTTGTTTATTTCTTTATTAACCATTCTTTGGAACTAGAAGCTTGAGTCACTTTGTTTTATTCTCCTTTATACTTTGATATTGTAACAAACCCAGAATAGTAGGTCCATGAATCAAGATAAATTATAAATTTCAAATAGGAGATGGTAAGAGTGAACATCAACAGTTTAGGAATCAGTGAACCAAAAGGGACTAGAATGGACAAACAATTCAGATGACCTTTATATCTACTTCTGTGGAAGAGAATCCCTTAGAAGAAATGGAATAGCTCTCATAGTCAACAAGAGTCTGAAATACAGTACTTGGGTACAGTCTCAAAAATGACAGAAAGATCTCTGTTCATTTTGAGGCAATATCACAGTAATCCAAGTCTATGCCCCAACCAGTAATGCTGAAGAAGCTGAAGTTGAACAGTTCTATGAAGACCTACAAGACCTTCTAGAACTAACACACAAAAAAGATATCCTTTTCATCATAGGGGACTGGAATGCAAAAGTAGCAAGTCAAGAGATACCTGGATTAACAGGTAAGATTGGCCTTGGACTACAAAATGAAGCAGCACAAAGGCTAACAGATTTTTACCAAGAAAACGCACTGGTCATAGCAAATGCCCCCTTCCAACAACACAAGAGAAGACTCTACACATGGACATCACCAGATGGTCAACACCAAAATCAGATTGATTATATTCTTTGCACCCAACGATGGAGAGGCGCTATAGAGACAGGATAAATAAGACCAGGAGCTGACTGTGGCTCAGATCATGAACTCCTTATTGCCAAATTCAGACTTGAAGAAAGTAAGGAAAACCACTAGACCTTTGAGGCATGACCTAAGTCAAATCCCTTATGATTATATAGTGAAAGTGACAAGTAGACTCAAAGGATTAGATCTGATAGACAAAGTTCCTGATGAACACTGGATGGCAGTTCATGACACTGTAGAGGAGGCAGTGATCAAGATCATCCCCAAGTAAAAGAAATGATAAAAGACAATATGGTTGTCTGAGGAGGCCTTACAAATAGCTAAGAAAAAGAAGAGAAGCTAAAGGCAAAAGAGAAAAGGAAGGATATATCCATATGAATGCAGAGTTCCAAAGAATAGCAAGGAGAGACAAAGCTTCCCTCAGTAATCAGTGCAAAGAACTAGAGGAAAACAATAGAATAGGAAAGACCAGAGATCTCTTCAAGAAAATCAGAGATACCAAGAGAAATTTTCATGTAAAGATGGGTACAATAAAGAACAGAAAATGTATGGACCTAATAGAAGCCAAAGACATTAAGAAGTGGTGGCAAGAATACACAGAAGAACTATACAAAAAAGATCTTCATGACCCAGAGAACCATGATGGTGTGATCACTCACCTAGAGCCAGACATCCTGGAATGAGAAATCAAATGGGACTTAGGAAGCATGACTATGAACAAAGCTAGTGGAGATGATGGAATTCCTGTTGAGCTATTTCAAGTCCTAAAAGATGATGCTGTGAAACTGCTGCACTCAATATGCTGGCAAACTTGAAAAACTCAGTAGTGTTAGTGGCCACAGAACTGGAAAAGGTCAGTTTTTATTCCAATCCCAAAGAAGGGCAATGCCAAATAATGTCCAAACTACTGTACAATTGCACTCATCTCACACGGTATCAGAGTAATGCTCAGAATTCTCCAAGCTAGACTTCAATAGTATGTGAACCATGAAATTCCAGATATTCAAATTGGATTTAGAAAAACCAGAGAAACCAGAGATAAAATTGCCAACATCCGTTGGATCATAGAAAAAGTGAGAGAGTTCCAGAAATATATATACTTCCGCTTTATTGATTACACCAAAGCCTTTGATTGCATAGATCACAACAGACTGAAAAATTCTTAAAGAGATGGGAATACTGGACCACATGATCTGCCTCCTAAGAAATCCGTATGCAGGTCAAGAAGCAACAGTTAGAGCCAGACATGGAACAACAGACTGGTTCCAAATTTGAAAGGAGTATTTCAAGACTGTATATTGTCACCCTGTTTATTTAATTTATATACAGAGTACATCTTGAGAAACGGTCTGGATGAAGCACAAGCTGAGATCAAGTTTTCTGGGAGAAATATCAATCATCCAATATGCAGATGATACCACCCTATGGCAGAAAGTGAAGAAGAACTAAAGAGCATCTTGATGAAAGTGAAAGAGGACTGTGAAAAAGCTGGATTAAAACTCAATATTTACGAAGCTAACATCATGGCATCCCTTCCTATCACTTCATGGCAAATAAATGGGGAAACAATGGAAACAGTGACAGAAACAGTGACATGGGCTCCAAAATCACCAGATTGTGATTGCATCCATGAAATTAAAAGACACTTGCTCCTTGGAAGAAAAGCTATGAACAACCTAGACAGCATATTCAAAAGCAGAGACTACTTTTCCAACAAAGGTCCTTCTAGTGAAACCATGGCTTTTCCACTAATCAGGTATGGATATGAGAGCTTTACTATGAAGAAAGCTGAGCACCAGAGAATTGATGCTTTTGAACTGTGGTATTGGAGAAGATTCTTGAGAGTCTCTTGGACTGCAAGGAGATCAATCCAGTCAATCCTAAAGGAAATCAGTCCTGAATATTCATTGGAAAGACTAATGCTGAAGCTGAAACTCCAATACTCTGGCCACCTGTTGCAAAGAACTGACTCATTGGAAAAGACCCTGATGCTCAGAAAGATTGAAGGCAGGATGAGAAGGGGATAACTGAGGATGAGATGGTTGGATGTCATCACCAACTCTATCAACATGAGTTTGAGCAAGCTCTTGGGGTTTGTGATGGATAGAGAAACCTGGTGTAAAGCAGTCCATATGGTCACAAAAAGCCTGACACGACTGAGAGACTGAACTGTATACTTTCATACTGTTCATAGGGTTCTCAAGGTAAGAAAGCTGAAATGGTTTGGCCTTCCCTTCTCCAGTGAACATTTTTTGGTCAGAATTCTCCATCATGACCCAGCCATCTTGGGTGGCCCTACACAGCATGGCTCAAGTTTTGTTAAGTTACACGAAGTTGTGACCCATGTGATCATTTTGGTTAGTTTTCTTTGATTGTGGCTTTCATTCTATCTGCCCTCTGATGGATGAAGTTAAGAGGCTTGTGGAAGTTTCCTGATGGGAGGGACTGGCTTTTGGGGAATTCGAATCTTGCTCTGATGAGCAAGGCCATGCTCAGTAAATCTTTAACCCAATTTTCTCCTGAAAGGTGGGGCTGTGCTCTCTCCCTGTAATTTGTCCTGAGGCCAAACTAAAGCAGGGGTAATTTAAAAGAGTTTAAGCCACATCAGTGTCCCTTGCCCTTCAGCAAACCACTGCCTTCCCAGGCCTCCACCAGAGACTCCCAAAAACTCATAGTCAAGTCTATTTTAGTCTCTTGTGAGGTCACTGTCCTTTCTCCTGGGTCCTGGTGCACACAAGGGTTTTTTTGTGTGTGTGCCCTCCAAGAGTCTGTTTCCCCAGTTGGTGAACTTTCTGTAATCAAATCCTGCTGAACTTTAAAGTCATGTGACACTGAAAGATGAACCTGCCTTGTCAGTAGGTATTCAATATACTACTGGAGAAGAGCAGAGAAATAGCTCCAGAGGAAGTGAAGAGACTGAGCCAAAGTGGAAATGATAACCAGTTGTGGATGTGTTTGGTGGTGAAAGTAAACTCCAGTGCTGTAAAAAACAGTATTACATAGGAACCTGGAATATCAGGTTGATAAATCAAGGTAAATTGGAAGTGGTCAAATAGGAGATGGCAAGAGTGAACCTTGACGTTTTAGGAATCAGTGAACTAAAATGGAGAAGAATGGGTGAGTTTAATTCATATAGCCATTATGTCTACTACTGCAGGCAAAAATCCCTTAATAGCCCTCATAATCAACAAAGGAGTCCAAAATATGGTACTTGGGTGCAATCTCAAAACAACAGAATGATCTCTGTTTGCAAGGCAAAGCATTCAATATCACAATAATCCAAGTCTATGTCCCAACCACTAATGCCAAAGAAGCTGAAGTTAAATGGTTCTATGAAGACCTATGAGACCTTCTAGAACTAAACTTAAAATAGATGTTATTTTCATCATAGGGGACTAGAAGGTAAAAGTAGGAAGTCAAAAGATACCTGGAGTAACAGGCAAGTTTGGCCTTGGAGTACAAAATGAAGCAGGGGAAAAGGCTAATGAAATTTTGCCTTGAGAATGCACTGGTCATATCAAACACCCTCTTCCAACAATACAAGAGATGATTCTACACATGTCCATCACCAGATGGTCAATACAGAAATCAGACTGATTAAATTCTTTGCAGCTGAAAATGGAGAAGCTCTATACAATCAAAAGAAAAAGAATGGGAGCTGACAATGACTAAGCTCATGAACTCCTTATTGCCAAATTGAGACATAAATTGAAGACAGTAGGGAAAACCACTAGACCATTTAGGTATGACCTAAACCAAATCCCTTATGATAATACAGTGGAAATGATGAACAAATTCAAGGGGTTAGATCTGATAGAGTGCCTGAAGAACTATGGATTGGGGTTCATAACATTGTACAGGATGCAGTGACCAAAACCATCCAAAGAAAAAGAAATGCAAGAGGGCAAAGTAGTTGTTGGAGAAGTCCTTACAAACAGCTGAGAAAAGAAAAGACAAAGGCAAAGGAGAAAAGAAAAGATGTACCCATTTGAATGCAGAGAACCAAAGAATAGAAAGATGTATGAAAGCCTTCCTAAGTGAACAATGCAAAGAAACAGGAAAACAATAGAATGGGAAACAGTAGAGATCTCTTCAAGAAAATTAGAGATACCAAGGGAACATTCCATGCAAAAATGGGCACAATAAAGAACAGAAAAGGTATGGCCTTAACAGAAGCAGAAGATATTAAGAAGAGGTGGCAAGAATACACAGAAGAACTCTACAAAATGGTCTCAATGGCTCAGATAGCCATGACGGTGTGCTCACTCACCTAGGGCCAGATATGCTGGAGTGTGAAGTCCAGTGGGCCTTGGGAGGCATTACTATGAACGTATCTAGTGGATATGATGGGATTCCAGCTGAGCTATTTTAAATCCTAAAAGATCATGCTGTTAAAAGGCTGCACTCAATATGCCAGAAAATTTGGAAAACTCAGCAGTGGCCACAGGACTGGAAGAGGTCAGTTTTCATTCCAATCCCAAAGAAGGGCAATGCCAAAGAATGTTCAAACTACTGCACAATTGCACTCATTTCACATGCTATCAAGGTAATGCTCAAAATCCTTCAAGCCAGGTTGCAACAGTACAGGAACTGAGAACTTCCAGATGTACAAGGTGGATTTAGAAAAGGCAAAAGAACCAGAGATCAAATTGCCAATATCCATTGGATCATGGAAAAAGCAAGAGAATTCCAGAAAAACCTCTGCTTTATTGACTGTGCCAAAGCCTTTTGACTGTGTGGATCACAACAAACTGTGGAAAATTCTTAAAGAGATGTGATTACCAGACTAAATTACCTGTGTCATGAGAAATCTGTATGCAGGTCAAGAAGCAACAGTTAGAACCAGAAAAAGGGACTGGTTCAGAATTGGGAAGGGAGTATGTCAAGGCTATCTATTGTCACCCTGCTTATTTAACTTATATGCAGAGTGCATGCGTGCATGCTAAGTCTGTTCAGTCCTATCTGACTCTTCGTGACCCTATAGGCTATTGCCCGCTAGGGTCCTCTGTCCACTGGTTTTCCCAGACAAGAATACTGGGGTGTGTTGTCATTTCCCTCTCCAGAGGATCTTTGTGACCCAGGGATGTAACTGACATCTCTTATGTCTCCTACATTATGAAATGCCAGGCTGGATAAAGCTCAGCTTGAATCAAGATTGCTGGGAGAAATATCACTAACCTCAGATAATGGGGCTCTGTACCAACCTAACAGGGTGGGATGGGTATGGAGATAAGAGGAAGGTTCAAGAAGGAAGGTTCATATGTATACCTATGGCTGATTCCTGTTCATGTTTGGCAAAAACCAACACAAAATATAAAGCAATTATCCTTCAATTCAAAAATAAATTGAAAAAAAATTACTTCAGACATGTAAGTGACACCACCCTAATGCAGACAGGAAAGAGAAACTAAAGAGCCTCTTGATGAAAGTGAAAGAGGAGAGTGAAAAAGCTGGCTTAAAACTCAACATTCAAAAAATGAATCTCATGGCATCTGGTCCCATCACTTCATGGTAAAAAGATATGGAAAAAATGGGAACAGTGCAGACTTTATTTTCTTAGTCTCCAGAATCACTGCAGATGGCGACTGCAGCCATGAAATTAAAAGATGCTTGCTCCTTGGAAGAAAAGCTATGACCAACCTAGAAGTATTAAAAACCAGAGACATCACTTTGCTGATGAAGGTTTGTCTAGTCAAGCTATGGTATGTAAGGATGTGAGAGTTGGCCATAAAGAAGGCTGAGTGATGAAGAAGTGATGCTTTCAAGAACTGATGTTTTGTGGTGCTAGGGAAGACTTTTGAGAATCCCTTGGACAGTAAAGAGATCAAATCAGTTAATCAATAAGGAAATTAACCCTGAATATTCACTGAAGGACTGATGCTAAAGCTGAAACTCCAATACTTTGACTACATGAAGCGAAGAGCTGACTCATTGGAAAATACCCCAATGCTGGGCAAAACTGAGGGCAAGAGGATAAGGGAATGACAGAGGATGAGATGGTTTGATGGCATCATTGACTCAATGGACATGTTTGAGTTTGAGCGAAGTCTGGGAGACAGTAAAGGGCAGGGACGTCTGGCTTGCTGCAGTCCATGGTGGTCACAAAGAGTCGGACAGGGCTGAGTGACTGAACAACTATTTATTTTCGGTATAATATGTGTCTTTTAAACTGTTTTTACTCCTATAAAATATATACCACTTTTGATATTATCTTATTCTCTTTCTTGTAGCCATGTGCTATGCTTAGTAGCTTGGTTGTGTCTGAATCTTTGTGACCTCATGAACTGCAGCCTGCCAGGTTCCTCTGTCCATGGGGATTCTCCAGGCAAGAATACTGGTGTGGGTTGCCGTACCCTCTTCCAGGGAGTCCTTCCAATCCAGAGATCGAACCCAGGTCTTCCACATTGCAGGTGGATTCTTTGCATCTGAGCCACCAAGGAAGCCCAAGAATACTGGAGTGAGTAGCTTATCCCTTCTCCAGGGATAGTCTTATAGACACACTATACTAAAATTTGTATTTTTGTAGACTTGGAACTTGAACTGTGATTTTACCATCTCTGATATCTCCTGCCCACTATATACAGAACTCTTACACCTATGGTATTTATTGGTGGACCCAATTTTCTTTAGAAACCCATATTGGGCTTCCCATATGGTGCTAGATGTAAAGTACCACCTACTAATGCAGGAGACATAAGAGACATGGGGTTGATCCTTCCCAGGTGGGAAAGATCCCTGGGAGGAGGGCATGGCAACACTGTACTATTCCTGCTGGAGAAACCCCATGGACAGAGGAACCTGGCAGACTGCAGTCCATAGAGTCACAAAGAGTTGGACACTACTGAAGCAACTTGGCACACATTGGTTGTCACATTTTTACTTTTGACATTATGAATTATTTTATCTCTAAAATTTTGAACATAAAATCCTACAGTACATAACAAATTTTCTTAATCCTACGTCTCCTTAATAATTTCTCCAATATACCTTTTCTCAAATGCATTAGTATTTCTAATCCAGGAGTAAAATATGTATTCTTATCAATATTCTCCCAATTTATAGTGGCTAGTTGTAACAGTGTACTGAGAATTCTGAACCTGAGGTCAAGGCTCAGCAAAAAAGACTTGTGATCAATTATCAGTGTGAAATAAAGCAGAAATTTATGGTTGCCTGCATGTCAAATACATGTAAGTCCTTCTACCTTTCCTATTCTGTTAGACTATCATTCTTTGTCTGAATGCACCTTTCTCACCTTCTGTGTTAGTGACTTCCATCCTCAATCTCACCATCCAAGGTTTGAAAATATTTTTTAAAAATCTTTTGAATAGTGTCAAAAAACAAAACTTGATTTTACCATTCCCTGGAACTAATTGCATAGTATTTACATTGTGTTTACAACTATTTACATATAATTTACATTGCATTAGGTAATAAATAATCTATATATGATGTAAAGTATAAGATGGGATATGTGGAGGTTATATGCAAAAACTATACCATTTTATAGCATAAGGACTTCCCCAGTGACTCATTGGCAAAGAATCGGACAAGTGATTAATTCCAAAGTAACCATGGAGCTTAGACAGCTGCTGAATATCAAAGAAACAAACACACAAAAACAAATTTAAAAAAATGTGCAGAAGATCTAAATAGACATTTCTCCAAAAAGGACATACAGATGGCCAACAGGCACTTGAAAGGATGCTCAACATTGCTAATTATTAGAGAAATGAGAAACAAAACTACAATGAAGTATCACCTTACATCAGTCAGAATGACCATCATCAAAAAAAGTTTACAAATAACTTAAAGAGGTGCATGGACCCAATGTTCATAGCAGTGTTATTTGCAAAGGCTAAGACAGAAGCAACCTAGATATTCACTGATAGATGAATATATAGTGAAGTATTACTCAGTCATGGAAAATAATGAAATAATGCCATTTACACAACATGGATGGACCTAGAGATGATCATACTAAATGAAGTAGGTCAGACAGAGAAAGGCAAATAGCATATATCACTTATATGTGAAATCTAAAAAAAACTGATAAAAATGAATTTATTTACAAAACAGAAGCAGACCCACAGACATTGAAAACAAAATTATGTTTGCTGGAAGGAAAAGTGGGGAGGGATAAACTGGGAATTTGGAATAACAGATACATACTACTACATATAAAATGGATGAATGGTAGGAACCTACTATGCAGTGCAGGGAACTATATTCAATGTCTTGTGGTAAACTATGAAAGTGAAAGTTACTCACTCAGTCGTGTCTGACTCTTTGCAACACCATGGACTGTAGTCTACCCAGTTCTGTGATCATGGATTTCTTCAGGCAAGTGTACTGGAGTGGGTAGCTATTCTCTTCTCCAGGGTATCTTCCTGACCCAGGGATCAAACCTGTGTCTCTTACATCTTCTGGTATTGGCAGGCAGATTCTTTACCATCTGAGCCACCACGGAAGCCCCCTGGAAGCCTATACTGAAAGGAAATCTGAGTGGAAATAAATTTGGAAAAAGTATATTTATTTATTTATTTATTTGTGTATGCCTGAATCACCCTACTGTGCACATGAAATATGTAGGTCAATTGTTCCTCGATTAAAAAAGATTGAAAATTTTACAAAAATATAAGCAACACTTGCTGGCCTAAATATTTGTCTTATATCCACCAGCCTGTTTAAATCTTTTTATTAATACAAAAATGTAGTTCTTTATTCTTTGTTTGTCTTAATAAAAACTTACATATTGAGAGAGTTAACAGGTAGGAAGGCCAGAGGTCCCCAAACAGCAGGAGGAAATAAACTGTAAGTGGCAGACTTTTTTTCCTTACACAAAATTACTAGAAGCTTCTTTTAATTCTGTGTTGATGACACTTGGCTCTGCATGAACTTTTCTCCAACTTTTAACTAACTAATGCATTTTTCTTACGGAAATGTTTTTCTTAAGATATGTTAATAGAACTATGTATCTCCTTTGGAATCTGCCTTTCTTCAAAATGGTACCCACCTAAGACTAACTTTTATTTTTTCTTTTCTCAAACCTTGGGCTGATAATGGTTCAACAAACCAGTATTCATGTCATTTGTTTTATGACCAGGGATGACACACCTCATGCCGTTCTATCTCAAAAGTGCATATTGTGGGAGACAGTCCTGGTGAAACTACCTCAGCCTTGAGGTGCTTTCCTTATCTGATTAATAGCTTGCTAACAGACATAAATGGAGAAGGCACTGGCAACCCACTCCAGTACTCTTGCCTGGAAAATTCCAATGGATGGAGGAGCCTGGTAGGCTGCAGTCTATGGGGTCGCAAAGAGTCGGACACAACTGAGCGACTTCACTCTCATTTTTCACTTTCATGCATTGGAGAAGGAAATGGCAACCCACTCCAGTGTTCTTGCCTGGAGACTTCCAGGGATGGGGGAGCCTGGTGGGCTGCTGTCTATGGGGTCGCACAGAGTCAGACATGGATGAAGGGACTTAGCCGCAGCAGCAACAACAGCAACAGACATAAAACACCTTGCTAAAAGCTAGCAAGGGACATTTTTTCTGCTCCTTTCTGATGTCTATATCAGAAGCATTCCCTATCTTTTTTATATTTTAAAAATTCTGTTACATAAAAAGCTCTGAATGGTCAAGCATGTCTCTGACCCGGGATCAATGCCTGTGGTCAAGCCTGTCACCTCCGGAGGTTGTAAATACCGGCATAACACATAGCTTGCAGCAGCAACCTTTCAATATTATCTGGAAATAGCTACAGTTTAATTTTCACTCTCAACCTACCCATATTCACTTTATTCTTCTTGTTATATGATACTGACTTTGTTGGTATGCAAGATATGGCAAGGAATATCTTCATACAATTTTACTGTTTTTTGATATTGCAACTAATATTGGGTGATTTCTTATAGAATAAATTCACTGGACTTCTAGTCACCTTTAAAAATGTAGTAAGTAATTACTGGCCTTAAAATTTTTTACTAACCAGAATTTTTCTAAATTTTGTTTAAATAATGTCATTCTAAAGATAATATATGTCAGCTCAGTTCAGTTCAGTCACTCAGTCGTGTCTGACTCTGTGACACCATGGACTACAGAACACCAGGTTTGCCTGTCCATCATCAACTCCCAGAGCTTGCTCAAACCCATGTTCATCGAATCAGTGATGTCATCCAACCATCTCATCCTCTGTTGTCCCTTTTCCTCCTTCCTTGAGTTGTTCCCAGCAGCAGGGTCTTTTCCAGTTAGTTCTTCGCATCGGGTGGCAAAAGTATTGGAGCTTCAGTTTCAGCATCAGTCATTCCAATGAATATTCAGGTCTGATTTCCTTTAGGATTGACCGTTTTGATCTCCCTGCAGTCCAAGGGACTCTCAAGAGTCTTCTCTAACACCACAGTTCAGAAGTATCAATTCTTTTTTTGAGATTTCTCCCAAGTACTGCATTTTCGACTCTTTTGTTGACTATGAGGGCTATTCCATTTATTCTGAGGGATTCTTGCCCACAGTAGTAGATGTAATGGTTATCTGAATTAAATTCACCAATTCTGCTCCATTTTAGTTCAATGATTCCTAGAATGTCGACTTTCATTCTTGCCATCCCCTGTTTGACCACTTCCAATTTACCATAATTCATGGATCTAACAATATTCTAGGTTCCTATGCAATACTATTCTTACAGCATCAGACTTTACTTCCATCACCAGTCACACCCAAAACTGGGAGTTATTTTTGCCTTGGCTCAGCCTCTTCATTCTTTCTGGAGCTATTTCTCCCCTCTTCTCCAGTAGTGTATGCTATTTCAAATTCTGAGTAGCATAGCTATTGCAAATCCTAAAAGATAATATGCTTATGGTATTTCTATATGTTTTTAAGATTCAAGCTTCCCAATATTTAAGGAAAATAATGAAGATTGGTTATAAAAAATTAATAGTAAATAAATTTTATGCATTAATCTATAAAGAGTTAGATTTCCACATGCTCTTAATGTCCAGTATTATGAGACTTTATTTTCAATACTCTCAAAGTGAATTTGATCTCTCTAGTTCTCTTTACTATAAATTAGTTTTACTTACATTATCAAAACTTAAATACGATTCTATTTTCCCGAGACCTTTGCGGGATTACTAGCTTCTTGAAATGGGTGGAAAGGTTTAATTTTAATGTTTTTATAACTTCATGCAAAAAATATCTTCAGTGATTTTTGTATGTTTAAAAAAGTAGGTGATTTAAGAACACAATTATACATAAGGTGCTTTAGTTAAATTAGGAATGTTTTTCAATACCAAATGGGCTTAACCCAGTCAAACAATTAATTTTATAGAATCTCAATTGTATTCTTATTGCATCTGGCATACAATATATTTCTATTTGCTGAAGTTTCAAACCTTCCATTTATGATATTGGCAATTTTTCATATTCAGTCTTTGAAAACTCTAGTTTTTATTATTATATCTATAATGTTGAAGATTTGTGGATAATACATAAAACAGGATTCTGAACTTATCTTTTACAATTAAAGTTTAATTATTTTTATTGAAAAATGCTTACCAAAATAACTACAAACAAAATAATTGAGCTGTCTGTGTAAAGTTTTGCCATGATACGTACTATCTCCACACTAAAGTTCAAAATAGCTTAGGCTGCTAAATTAGATATGGTAAAAAATTTTTTTTAATATACCTGTTGTAGAAGTACATTTTCTAGGTGTTTGTGGCTTCACTTGTTTAAGACAGTCACATAAAGCCTGAAATATCCCAGTGGAGACCCAGCTAGTTTTATTTGCTATTAGAATAGTGAATTTTGAAAATAAAAATATTCTACATTCAAATCAGCAGTTGTTTGACACAGCTTGAGGAGAATTTTTAAAATGTGCATAGTATTTCAGTTTTCACTTAAATAAATTTATATTTTACAAAAATTTTCATTTTGCATATGTGGTATGCATGTATATTCTTTTAGAGAGTTAGAAGAGAACTGGTATTTGTAGGATTTGAGACTAGATGAAAACTGAGGCTAACCGAAATCAGTTAAGACTTGAATTCATATCTTTGTTCAGGGAATGGAGTGGGATAATGCAAAGGTAACTAAATTGGTCAAGTTAATTTTTATTAAAAAATCAACCTAATAAAATGAATTGAAGTAAAATAAACTGTCCCCTGTTTTAATCTTGGTGTATGAAGTTTAAAAACCATTACTTTGTGTAAGAAGTTATAATTATATACTTTTAGAGGGAAAAATGTTCTCATAACTTGGGCAAAAGCAAGTCTAAAGTCAGTGCTTTCTAAACTACTAGTTTTACATGTCAGAAAGCAGGTTTAGGGTGTTGAGAAAGACTTCACCAAGAGCCAGAGACAAACTTGGAAATGACAACTTGAAAATAAGTCAAGCTTGTAAATTTTTAGATTTAAATAATTGAAAATAATTCTTACATACAGTTAAACATTTACAAGATGAACCAAATGATGCTATTGAAATTCTTCCAAGAGTTAGAATACAGAGACACTGATGTACAGAACAGTCTTATGGACTCTGTGGGAGAGGGAGAGGGTGGGAAGATTTGGGGAATGACATTGAAACATGTAAAATATCATGTAAGAAACGAGTTGCCAGTCCAGGTTCAATGCACGATACTGGATGCTTGGGGCTAGTGCACTGGGACGACCCAGAGGGATGGTATGGGGAGGGAGGAGGGAGGAGGGTTCAGGATGGGGAACACATGTATACCTGTGGTGGATTCATTTTGATATTTGGCAAAACTAATACAATTATGTAAATTTTAAAAATAAAATAAAATTTAAAAAAAAAAAGAATACAGAGATCTCATCATCAACTAGCTCTGTTGATAGTAAGTTATGAATTGAGCTAAAATCAGATTTGTTCTCTTAAGATTCTGTGCTTAGTCACTCAGTCATGTCTGACTCTTTGCAACCCTGTCTATGAACTGTAGCCCACAAGACTTCTCTGCCCATGGGATTTTCCAGGCAAGAATACAGGAGTGGGTTGCAATTTTCCTTCTCCAGGGGATCTTCCCAACCCAGGAATCAACCCATGTCTCCTGTGTCTGCTTTTCTGCTTAGACACTCAGTCATGTCCAAATCTTTGTGACCCCATGAAATTTAGAGTCTTCTCCAACACCATAGTTCAAAAGCATCAATTCTTCAGCCCTCAGCTTTCTTCACAGTCCAACTCTCACATCCATACATGACCACTGGAAAAACCATAGCCTTGACTAGATGGATCCTCGTTGGCAAAGTAATGTCTCTGCTTTTCAATATGCTATCTAGGTTGGTCATAACTTTCCTTCTGAGGAGTAAACGTCTTTTAATTTCATGGCTGCAGTCACCATCTGCAGTGCTTTTGGAGCCCAAAAAAATAGAGTCTGCCACTGTTTCCACTGTTTCCCCATCTATTTCCCAGGAAGTGTTAGGACCAGATGCCATGATCTTCATTTTCTGAATGTTGAGCTTTAAGCCAACTTTTTCACTCTCCACTTTCACTTTCTTCAAGAAGCTTTTTAGTTCCTCTTCACTTTCTGCCATAAGAGTGGTGTCATCTGCATATCTGAGGTGATTGATATTTCTCCCGGCAATCTTGATTCCAGCTTGTGCTTCTTCCAGCCCAACATTTCTCATGATGTAATTATGTTCCATTTTAATCTGTTGTAATGTCAGAAAGAATATGGCACAGTAGGTATATGTACAGTATTCTCCATTGAAGCCTGTATTTACTAGCTTACTAGTAGTAAATTGTGAGCTATTTCAAATCCTAAAAGATGATGCTATGAAAGTGCGCCACTCAATATGTCAGAAAATTTTGAAAACACAGCAGTGGCCACAGGACTGAAAAAGTTCAGTTTTCATTCTAGTCCCAAAGAAGGGCCAATGCCAAAGAATATTCAAACTATGGCACATTTGCACTCATTTCACACACTAGCAAAGTAGTGCTCAAAATCCTTCAAGCTAGGCTTCAACAATATGTGAACCAAGAATTTCCAGATATACAAGCTGGATTTAGAAAAGGCAGAGGAAGCAGAGATCACATTGCCTACATCTGTTTGATCATAGAAAAAGTGAGAGAATTCCAGAAAAACATATACTTCTGCTTCATTGACTATGCTAAAGACTTTGACTGTGTAGACCAAAGCAAACTGTGGAAAATTCTTAAAGAGATGGGAATACCAGACCACCTTACCTGTCTTCTGAGAAACCTGTATGCAGATCTTGACAAGCAACAGTTAAAACCGGACACAGAACAATGGACTGGTTCATAATTGGGAAAGATGTATATCAAGGCTACATATTGTCACCGTCCTTATTTTATTTATGTGCAGAGTATATCATGTGAAATGCCATGCTGGATGAAGCACAAGCTGGAATCCAGATTGCGAGTGACATACCAATAACCTCATATATGCAGATGATACCTCTTTAATTAGAGAAAGCAAAGAGGAATTATAGAACCTCTTGATAAAGGTGAAAGAGGACAGTGAAAAAGCTGGCTTAAAACGCAACATTCAAAAAACTAAGATCATGGAATCTGGTCCTATCACTTCGTGGGAAATAGATGGGGAAACAACGGAAGCACTGACAGACTTTATTTTCTTGAGCTCCAAATTCACTGTAGATGGTCACTGGGCAGTCTTGAAATTAAAAGACACTTGCTCCTTGGAGGTAAAGCAATGGCAAAAATAGACAGCATATAAAATCAGAGACATTACTTTGCCAACAAAGGTCTGTATAGTCAAAGCTATGTTTTTTCCAGTAGTCATGTACAGATGTGAGAACTGGACAACAAAAAAGTCTGAACAGTGAAGAACTGATGCCTTTGAACTGTGGTGCTGGAGATAACTCTTGAAAGTCCTTTGGACTGCAAGGAGATCCAACCAGTCGATCCTAAAGGAAATCAACCCTAAATATTCATTGGAAGTACTGATCCTGATGCTGAAGCTCCAATACCTTGGCCACATGATGCAAAGAGGCATCTCAGTAGAAAAGACTCTAATGCTGGAAAGATTGAAGGAAGGAGGAGAAGGGGATGACAGAGGATGAGATGGTTGGATGGCATCACTGACTCAATGGACATGAGTTTGAGCAAACCCCAGGAAATGGTGAAGGACAGGGAAGCCTGGTGTGCTGCAGTTCATGGGGTTGCAAAGAGTTGGACATGACTGAGCACCTAAACAACACAAGTAGAAAATTATAGGTACCTTTAATTATCTGTAATTGATTAGAATAATATGATGAATGAGTTTAAATAATCATTAATATTAATTCTTTAAATACTATCATGTGATGCAGATGTTATTTTTATTAGAACAAAAGGAGAAAAAGGAATCTCTGGAGTGTTATAACACAAAAGAATAATAAGCTTTTTGGTGCAATCCTTTGTAGAGTAACTAATTATAAAATGTACATCAAAAGAAGACTTTTTTCATACATATTCCATCAGTTAATTGTATTCTTCTTAGCTACAAGTTTCTGAATTTTATCTTACATCTCTATAATTGACTTAAATTTTAATGTTAACTTTATTTCACAAAGTTTTCTCTGAGTTTTTTTTAATATAAATTTATTTATTTTAATTGGAGGCTAATTACTTTACAGTATTGTATTGGTTTTGCCATACATCAACATGAATCCACCACGGGTGTACACATGTTCCCCATCCTGAACCCCCCTCCCACCTCCCTCCCCATACTATCTCTCTGGGTCATCCCAGTGCACTAGCCCCCAGCATCCTGTATCATGCATCGAACCTGGACTGGCGATTCATTTCATATATGATATTATACATGTTTCAATGCCATTCTCCTAAATCATCCCACCCTCTCCCTCTCCCACAGAGTCCAAAAGACTGTTCTATACATCTGTGTCTCTTTTACTGTCTCACATACAGGGTTACTTATATAAGTAATCATATGTCTAAAATCTGTTTTAATTTTTTGCTCACATCTTTAAACCATTTTCATATAGCTCCATGCCATCTTTCCTCTACAAGCACTTTCAATAGTTGGGGATAAACATTTTCAATTTTTAAATCTTATTTCCATGAAACTTATGTATATTTAAAAATATCCATGTAGGTTTAAAGTTTATGTTTCCTTGTTAATTTTCTGTTTAGTTGATCTATCCATAGGTGTGAGTGGGGTGTTAAAGTCTCCCACTATTATTGTGTATTATTAATTAATTTCTCCTTTCATACTTGTTAGCATTTGTCTTACATACTGCGGGTGCTCCTGTGTTGGGTGCATATATATTTATAATTGTTATATCTTCTTCTTGAATTGATCCTTTGATCATTATGTAGTGACCTTCTTTGTCTCTTTTCACAGCCTTTGTTTTAAAGTCTATTTTAAAGTGTCAATGTTCATCGCAGCACTGTTTATTTAAATGTCCATCAGCAGATGAATGGATAAGATCTGGTACATATACACAATGGAGTATTACTCAGCCATTAAAAAGAATACATTTGAATCAGTTCTAATGAGGTGGATGAAACTGGAGCCTATTATACAGAGTGAAGTAAGCCAGAAGGAAAAACACCAATACAGTATACTAACGCATATATATGGAATTTTGAAAGATGGTAACGATAACCCTGTATACGAGACAGCAAAAGAGACACTGACGTATAGAACAGTCTTATGGACTCTGTGGGAGAGGGAGAGGGTGGGAAGATTTGGGAGAATGGCATTGAAACATGTAAAATATCATTATGAAACGAGATGCCAGTCCAGGTTCAATGCACGATACTGGATGCTTGGGGCTGGTGCACTGGGATTGACCCAGAGGGATGGTGTGGGGAGGAGAGGGGTTCAGGATGGGGAACACATGTATACCCATGGCGGATTCATTTTGATGTTTGGCAGAACTAATGTATATAAAGTTTTAAAATAATTAAAAAAATATATCCATGTATATTTATATGTATTTGACCCTCAGTGAGTGGGCCAGGATCCTTAATAACCATCATCAGGTGCATAACTCTCAGTTGCTTATTCACCCTGAGGAATACTAAAGGAAGCTTCCCTGTTGCAAACCAATGCCAGAAATTTGGACTGTTTGCATCTGTTTTTGCTCTTTATTCTTCTATTGTTTATGATGAAATATTTCATATACCCAAAAGAGAGTTCAGTGTTTTGTTTTTTTTTATGTATAAAGATAATAGATTTTTAGCTCCAAGTGAAGAAAAACCACACCGCAAACCCTCCAGACATTTCCCGTTTATTGCTCCCTATGCAAATACTTTGGCCTCTCTAAAAATTAAGGATTATTTTGCCTTAAGTAATAGACATTCTTTTGTTTTTATTTATATTCTTTGTATGTATAACTGGATCCTTAACATTATAGTTTTGCATATTATAGGAATAGAATTTTATATGGACCTGTCCAAATTCTTTATTTCTTGTTTCTTTTGTTCAGTATTATATTTATGAATTTCAATTCTTGTTTATATATCTGTGATTCTTTGTTGTCTATTGCTATATGTTACTTCGCTCTATGTGATTATTTGGTTCCCAAATATTATTAATAAACATTTCCAGCATTTCCAGGTTTGCAATTAGAGAAAACATTGCTATGACTATTTTTGTTCATGTTTCCCAGTGCACATTAACAAGAGATGTACTTGAAAATTTCCTGATGGTGATTTTGCTGAGTGGGTTTATGAATGTTTAGCTTCACTAGAAAATGTCAAATTGTTTTTTTCCAAAATAGTCTAATCAATTTAAACCAGGCAAATGTGGGCTTTTCTGAGACTCTCTAGTATTTACAAATTGATATTTGAAGACATTTAAGCTTTTGCTGACATAGTAAGTTTACACATATACACACACAGACACAAAGAAATGTCTGGTCTAGATGATTTTACTGATGAATTTTTTCTAAATCTTTAGGCACCAATATTACAGCAAATTTCAGAGGACTGAAAAAGAACAAAAATCCTCTGGCTGTAGCTCATTGCCCCCAAGTCTTATCAAATCTGAGGATTTTCAATACATAAAAATTATAGAAGAGTTTCTATCATAAACTCAAGAGGCAAAACATTTTAATAAAAATAAAAGTAAGTAAAACCAATCTTGCATTAATATGTTATGACCAAGTAATGTTTGCTCAAGAAGGGTAAACTTGCAGGAAATCCATAGAATTGTAACAAATTAATATACAGAAACATCAATTACATAGAGTTGAAAGATGAGAAGGGGTAGCTCGCATATCCTGTGACAATAGTAGAGCCTAAAAGAAAGAAGAAAGACTAGTTTCTGGGTAAAGACTAAGCCAATGAAAAGCCATGGACTCTATGTTTACTAAAGCCCTCCAAACTTACTTTCTTCTCTATAAAAACATCTTCTTCCCTTGACATGGCATACTCGCACATGGCCAGTCATGGTGACAGATCTTGAATTTCAATTATCTGCTGATCCCAAATGAACTCAACTTTGCTGGACAAATATCTGGCAGTCTATTCATGTTAGATCATCAGAATTCACCATATTTCTAGAAAAAATGAGAAATATATATTAATATATTTGGCTTATTCCAATTTTTGTCTAATGAGAACAAAGTCATGAGCATTTATACATTATATATGTAAATATATCTTAAAGATAATTTCATAATGTTGATGTGTATATTTAAATAATAAATTAAATGCATGTTAATTTTTTCTGGATATATAGTCCCAGGAGTTGTATTGCTGTGTCATATGGCAAGTCTTTTTAGTTTTTAAGGAACCTCCATACTGTTCTCTAGGATATGTTGGCAATTGAACTCTGCTTCCTCTGCCTTTTCTAAATCCAGCTTGTACATCTGAAAATTCTCAGTTCATGTACTGTTTGAAGCCTAGCTTGAAGGATTTTGAGCATAATCTTGTTAACATGTTTGGCATTGCCTTTCTTTGAGACTGTAATGAAAACTGATCTTTTACAGTCCTGAGGCCACTACTGAGATTTCCAAATTTGCTGGCATATTGAGAGCAGCACTTTCACAGCATCATCTTTGAGGATTTGAAATAGCTCAGCTGAAAATCCATCACCTCTGCTAGCTTTGTTCATATTAATGCTTCATAAAGCCTACTTGACTTCACACTCCAGGATGTCTGGCTCTAGGTGAATGATCACACCATCATGGTTTTCTGAGTCACTAAGAGTTCTTTTGTACAATTCTGTGTATTCGTGCCACCTCTTCTTAATATCTTCTGCTTCTGTTAGGTCCTTGCCATTTTTGCCCTTTATTGTAGCCATCTTTGCATGAAATATTCCCTTGGTATCTCCAATTTTCTTGAAGAGATCTCTAGTCATTCCCGTTCTATTGTTTTCCTCTATTTCTTTGCATTGTTCACATTGGGAGTTTTTTTAAAAAAATCTCTCCTTACTATTCTCTGGAACTCTGCATTCAATTGGGTTTATCTTTCCCTTTTTCCTTTGGCTTTTAATTCTCTTCTTCTCTCAGCTATTTGTAAGGCCTCCTCAGACAACTTTGCCTTTTGGATTTCTTTTTCTTGGGAATGGTTTTAGTCATCAGCTCCTGTACAGTGCTATAAACTTCCAGCCATAATTCTTCAGGCACTCTGTCTACCAGATCTAGTACCTTTAATCTATTTGTCACCTCCACTGCATAATCATAAGGAATTTGATTTAAGTCATAGCTGAATGGTCTAGTGGCTTTCCCTACTTTTTTCCACTTGAGCCTGAATTTTGCAATAAGGAGCAGATAATCTGAGCCACAGTCAGCTCCAGAGCTTGTTTTGTTGACTGTATAGAGCTTCTTCATCTTCAGCTGCAAATAATATTATCAATCTGATTTTGGTATTGATCATCTTGTGATTTCTATGTGTAGAGTCATCTCTGTGTTGTTGGAAGAAGGTGTTTTGCTATGACCAGTGCACCCTCTTGGAAAAACTCTGTTAGCCTTTGTCCTGCTTCATTTTGTACTCCAAAGCCAAACTTGCCTGTTACTCCAGGCATCCCTTGATTTCCTACATTTGCATTCCAGTCCCCTATAATGAAGAGGACATCTTTTTTTTTGGTGTTAGTTCTAAGAGGTCTTGTAGTTCTTCACAGAACTGCTCAACTTGATCTTCTTTGGCATTAGTGTTTGGAACATAGACTTGGATTACTGTGATGTTAAGCAGTTTGCCTTGTAAATGAACTGAGATCATTCTGTCACTTTTTTTGCTGATCATTAAAAAAAATCTGCTTCATTGAGTATGCTTAAGTCTTTGTGTGGATCACAACAAATTGTGGACTATTCTTGAAGAGATGGGAATAACAGACCACTTTGTCTGCCTGCTGAGAAACCTGTATGCAGATCAAGAAGCAACAGTTAAAGCTGAACATGGAAAAAGGACTGGTTCAAAATTGCAAAAGGAGTACATAAAGGCTGTATATTGTCACCCTGTTTATTTAACTTATATGCAGAGTACATCATGTGAAATGCTGGGCTGGATGACCCACAAGGTAAAACCAAGATTGCTGGAAGAAATATCAACAAACTCATATATACAGATGATATATCTTTAATGGCAGGAAGTGAAGATGAACTGAAGAGCCTCTTGATGAAGAGGAAATTGAAAAAGTAGGCTTAAAACTCAGCATTCAAGAAATTAAGATCACGGCATCTGGTCCTATCACTTCATGGCAAATAGATGGGGAAAAAGTGACATATTTTATTTTCTTTGGCTTAAAATCACTGCAGACGGTGACTGCAGCCATGAAATTAAAAGATGTTTGCTCTCTGGAAGAAAAGCTATGGCAAACCTAGACAGAATATTAAAAAGCAGAGACATTGCTTTTTGGACAAAGATTTGTATAGTCAAAACTATGGTTTTTCTGGTAGTCATGTACAGATGTGAGGATTGGACCATAAAAAAGACTGAGTGCTGAAGAATTGATTCTTTCAAACTTCAGTGCTGGAGAAGACTCTTGAGAATCCACTGGAGAGTAAGGAGGTCCAACCAGCCATTCCTAAGGAAAATCAACCCTGAATATTCATTGGAAAGACTGATGCTGCAGCTGAAGCTCCAACACTTTGGCCACCTGATGCAAAGACAGAGTAATTAGAAAAGACCTTGATGTGACAAAGGTTGAGGGCAAGAGGAGAAGGGGTTGACAGAGGATGAGCTGGTTGGATGGCATCACTGACTCAATGAACATGAGTTTAAGCAATCTCAAGGAGGTAGCAAAGGACAACCTGTTGTGCTGCAGTTCATGGGGTGACAGAGGCAAACACAACCTAGTGACTGAACAATAACAATGTACTCTTCTCCGTAGTGACCTCATCAATTTACATTCCCACCAACAGTTTCCCCTTTTTCCACACCCTCTCCAGCATTTGTTCATGGTAGACATTTTTATTTTGGGTATTCAGACCAGTCTGAGATAATACCTTATTGTACTTTTGATTTCTGTTTCTCTAATTATGACAGAATGTGGTCCACTGGAGAAGGGAATGGCAAACCACTTCAGTATTCCTGCCTTGAGAACCCCATGAACAGTATGAAAAAGCAAAATGATTGGATAATGAAAGGGGAACTCCCTGGGTCGGTAGATGCCCAATATGCTACTGGAGATCAGTGGAGAAATAACTCCAAAAAGAATGAAGGGATGGAGCCAAAGCAAAAGAAATACCCAGTTATGGATATGACTGGTGATAGAAGCAAGGTCCAATGCTGTAAAGAGCAATATTGCATAGGAACCTGGGATGTGAGGTCCTTGAATCAAGGAAAATTGGAAGTGGTCAAATAGGAGATGGCAAGATTGAACGTCGACATTCTAGGAATCAGCAAACTAAAATAGACTGGAATGGGTGAATTTAACTCAGATTACCATTATATCTACTACTGTGGGCAGGAATCACTTAGAAGAAATGGAGTAGCCATCATAGTGAACAAAAGAGTCTTAAATGCAGTACTTGGATGCAGTCTCAAAAACGACAGAATGATCTCTGATCGTTTCCAAAGCAAATCATTCAATATCATGGTAATCCAAGCCTATGCCCCAACCAGTAGTGCTGAAAAAGCTGAAGTTGAACAGTTCTGTGAAGACCCACAAGAACTTTTAGAACTAACACCCAAAAAAGATGTCCTTTTCATTATAGGGGACTGGAATGCAAAACTAGGAAGTCAAGAAACACCTGGAGTAACAGGCAAATTTGGCCATGGAGTACGGAATGAAGCAGGGCAAAGGCTAATAAATTTTTGCCAAGAGAATGCACTGGTCATAGCAAACACCCTCTTCCAACAACACAAGAGAAAACTCTACACATGGACATCACCAGATGGTCAACACCAAAATCAGATTGATTATATTCTTTGTGCCCAAAGATGGAGAAACTAAACAGTCAGCAAAAACAAGACTGGGAGCTGACTGTGGCTCAGATCATGAACTCCTTATTGCCAAATTCAGATTTAAATTGAATAAAGTGGAGAAAACCACTAGACCATTTATGTATGACCTAAATCAAATCCCTTATGATTATACAGTGGAAGTGAGAAATAGATTTAAGAGGCTAGATCTGATAGACAGACTGCCTGATGAACTATGGACTGAGATTCATGACATTATACAGGAGACAGGGATCAAGACCATCCCCGTAGAAAAGAAATGCAAAAAAGCAAGATGGCTGCCTTACAAAAAGCTGTGAAAAGAAGAGAAGCGAAAAGCAAAGGAGAAAAGGAAAGATATAAGCATCTGAATGCAGAGTTCCAAAGAATAGCAAGGAGAGATAAGAAAGCCTTCCTCAGTGATCAATGCAAAGAAATAGAGGAAAACAACAGAATGGGAAAGACTAGAGATCTCTTCAAGAAAATTAGAGATACCAAGGGAACATTTCATGCAAAGATGGGCTCAATAAAGGACAGAAATGGTATGGACCTAACAGAAGCAGAAAATATTAAGAAGAGGTGGCAAGAACACACAGAACTGTACAAAAAAGATCTTCACGACCAAGATAATCACGATGGTGTGATCACTCACCTAGAGCCAGAGTTCCAGAAAAACATCTACTTCTGCTTTATTGACTATGCCAAAGCTTTTGACTGTGTGGATCACAATAAACTATGGAAAATTCTGCAAGAGATGGGAATACCAGACCACCTGACCTGCCTCTTGAGAAACCTGTATGCAGGTCAGGAAGCAACAGTTAGAACTGGACATGGAACAACAGACTGGTTCCAAATAGGAAAAGGAGTATGTCAAGGCTGTATATTGTCACTCTGCTTATTTAACTTATATGCAGAGTACATCATGAGAAACGCTGGGCTGGAAGAAGCACAAGCTGGAATCAAGAGTGCAAGAAGAAATACCAATAATCTCAGATATGCAGATGACACCACCTTTATGGCAGAAAGTGAAGAGGCACTAAAAAGCCTCTTGATGAAATTGAAAGAGGAGAGTGGAAAAGTTGGCTTAAAACTCAACATTCAGAAAAATGAAGATTATGGCATCTGGTCCTATCACTTCATGGCAAATAGATGGGGAAACAGTGGAAATAGTGTCAGACTTTGTTTTTCGGGGCTCCAAAATCACTGCAGTTGGTGATGCAGCCATGAAATTGAAACACCCTTACTCCTTGGAAGGAAAGTTATGACCAACATAGATAGTATATTAAAAAGCAGAAACATTACTTTTCCAACAAAGTTCTGTCTAGTCAAGGCTATGCTTTTTCCAGTGGTCATGTATGGATGTGAGAGTTGGACTGTGAAGAAAGCTGAGCACCGAAGAATTGATGCTTTTGAACTGTGGTGTTGGAGAAGACTCTTGAGAGTCCCTTGGACTGCAAGGAGATCCAACCAGTCCATCCTAATGGAGATCAGTCTTGGGTGTTCATTGGAAGGACTGATGCTAAAGCTGAAACTCCAATGCTTTGGCCACCTCATGCAAAGAGTTGACTCATTGGAAAAGACCCTGATGCTGGGAGGGATTGGGGGCAGGAGAATGGTACAACAGAGGATGAGATGGCTGGGTGGCATCATCGACTCGATGGACGTGAGTTTGAGTGACCTCCGGGAATTGGTTATGGACAAGGAGGCCTGGTGTGCTGTGATTCATGGGGTCGCGAAGAGTCGGACACGACTGAGACTGAACTGAACTGAATTATAACAAATGTTGAGCACATTTTTATGTGCCTGTTGGTCATCTGTTTGTCTTCTTTGGAGGAATGACTATTTTGGTCTTCTGCTTAGTTTTCGATTTTTTAAAAATTGAATTGGATAATCTGTTTTTATTTTTGTAATGTAAGCCCTCAATAGTCACATTGCTTGCAAATATTTCTCCCAGTCCTAAGGTGTCTTTTCATTTTGCTTATGGTTTTCTTTGTTGTTCAAAAGCTTATACATTTGATTAGGTCCCATTTACTTATGTTTCCTTTTCATTCTGTTGCCTTGAGAGACCAACCTAAGAAAATATTTTATACTTATTATTCAATCTAATAGATTGTTGTAGTATGCTGATTATTGCATTCACATTTTCACTTCTTTAAAAAAATTTTATTTTATATTGTAGTATATTTGACTTAAAATGTTATGTTAGTTTCTGGTTTATAGCACAGTGATTTAGTTACACATATACATATATCTATTCTTTTTCAGATTATTTTCCCATATAACTTATTTCAAAGTATCAAGTAGAGTTCCCTTTGCTATGGACTTTTGTAGGTCCATGATGATTTTCTGTTTTTTATACAGTAGCATGCATATGCTAATCCCAACCTCCTAATTTTTCTCTCCCCAGTCTTTCTCCTTTGGTAACTGTAAGTTTGTTTTCTAAGTCTATGAGTTTATTTCAGTTTTGTAAATTAATTCATTTGTGTCATATTTTAGATTCCGCATATAAATGATATCATATAGTATTTGTCTATCTTTGTCTGACTTACTTCATTTATTATGATAATCTCTAGGTCCATTCATGTTGCTACCATGGGCATTACTTCATTCTTTTTTATGGCTAAGTAATAATCCTTTGTGTATATGTTTTACATCTTCTTTATCTATTGATCCATCAATGGACATTTAAGTTGCTCCCATGACTTGGCTATTGTAAATAGTGCTGCAATGAACACATATCTTTTTGAAGCACAGTTTGCTCCAGTTTTGTATGTAGGAGTGGGATTGCCACATAAAGTGGTAGCTATATTTTTAGTTTTTTAAGGAATGTTCGTATTGTTCTCCATAGTGGAGAACATATTCACTTCTGATAAAAGGATTAAACACCCTTTCCCATCGTTGTGTGACATAAAGTGCCCATAGGCAACTTTTGCCTTCATTCCATGGATGGTTGTTTTAGCGGTGACAGGCACTTTGGCCACTGATAGTGTGAATGTATATCATATTCAAGCAGAAGTTTCAAGTGCCAAGGAGTATTTTTCTCAGAATCCTTGCATTTTGCCATGAGAAAGTCATGACAGAAAAAGGAGTTACTCCTTCATCCTAAATCCCAGTAGAAGAAACTGGTATGGTTAGGGACAAATCATTCTTGTTGCAAGGCAAGGTTCAAGGGTCATTTATTACAATATAAAAGCTAATTAATCCAGTACAATCAATTTCCCTATAAAGTTTTCCTTATACACCATAAAAAGTAGTAACTTTAATCATCTTTCATAATGGGAAATAATTTATTTCTTCATTCGCTAATTTATTCAGTGCACTTATCTATGACTTATACAAGGTGAAATGAAGTATTTGTGGTATAAAAAGACAAAGGAAAAGCACACAAATAAGATTAGAGTTGAAATTATGAATTGTAACAGATATTTAAGAAACACTTTGAGAAAATTCAAAATAGATAAATATAATTTTAACTAAGAGGCAAGGTAAGACTGCCAGTACAATAATATTTGAGATAGGTCTAAATAATGCTTAAAATTTTAATACAGGCTAAGATATCTGAATTGCAGGAGAGACAAAAGCTAAAAGAAAGACCAAAAAGCAAATATATATACACACACACACACACACACACATATGAAAGGATAGAGACAAAGACACAAAGCAAGAATTTTTGGGTGAGTATCTAGTTTGCAAGAGACTATTTTGGAACTTATAATTAAAGTCCACAGTGGGTAAATAAATACACCCTTTGAATCTTGGTATCAAAATTTTTAGCGCCCACTGTATGCTAAGTGGCTTCAGTTGTATCTCACTTTGTGACCCTATGGACTGTGCCTGCCAGGTTCCTCTGTCCATGGGATTCTTCAGGCAAGAATACTGGAGTGGGTTGCCATGCCCTCAGTCTTAGGGGATCTTTCTGACCCAGGGATCAAACAGGCAGCTCCTGCATGCCCTGCCTTGCAGGTAGATTCTTTACCACTAAGCCACCAGTTAAACCCATTTTTTTTTTTTTTAATTTTATTTTATTTTTAAACTTTACATAATTGTATTAGTTTTGCCAAATATCAAAATGAATGCCACAGGTAACATGTGTTCCCCATCCTGAAATACCATCCCTCTGGGTCATTTGAGCATCCAGTATCGCATCGAACCCGGACTGGCAACTCGTTTCACATGATATTTTACATGTTTCAATGCCATTCTCCCAAATCTTCCCACCCTCTCCTCTCCCACAGAGTCCATAAGACTGTTCTATACATCAGTGTCTCTTTTGCTGTCTTACACCGGGTTATTGTTACCATATTTCCCATATATATGGACTGTATTGGTGTTTTTCCTTCTGGCTTACTTCACTCTGTATAATAGGCTCCAGTTTCATCCACCTCATTAGAACTGATTCAAATGTATTCTTTTTAATGGCTGAGTAATACTCCATTGTGTATATGTACCACTGCTTTCTTATCCATTCATCTGCTGATGGACATCTAGGTTGCTTCCATGTCCTGGCTATTATAAACAGTGCAGTGAACATTGGGGGACGTGTCTCTTTCCTTCTGGTTTCTCAGTGTGTATGCCCAGCAGTGGGATTGCTGGATCATAAAGCAGTTCTAGTTCCAGTTTTTAAGGAATCTCCACACTGTTCTCCATAGGGGCTGTACTAGTTTGCATTCCCACCAACAGTGTAAGAGGGTTCTTTCTCCACACCCTCTCCAGCATCTGTTGCTTGTAGACCAGCCATTCTGACTGGTGTGAAAACATAGTGGTTTTGATTTGCATTTCATTAATTAAGTTTAGACTTGGATTTAAATAGAGATATACCAAATTTTTGTCAATAGCTAAACAATATATCTGCTTATAAATCAAAAGTAAATTTTGACTGTTGATCCTATATTTGGAATATTAAAAATACCCTTTAACTTAAGGGTCACTTTGGGAATGCATCCAATCCTTTAACAATTTTATGGGGAAAATGTCAAGACAGTCAGCTGTCTTAAATATGGAAATGCACAGTAATACTAAACATACTCTGAATAGACAGAATAACCTCATTAGGAGATCAGTATCAAGCTGAAGATTCTTAATTTAATAAAGTTAATTTTTTTTTTTTTGCAAAATAGGTATCAGAATCCTTTCCATTAGTAATTTTCAAAGTCACCAAAACACTTATTTTGTAGCTTTCAGAATAAACTGAGGTTGTATGCTCCTCAAATCAGATACTCTGTCATCTTTTCATTTAAAAAATGGAGGCAATAACTCAAAATAAAGATAAATCTATAAATATTATAATTTATAGCATTTTTGCAACAACTCACACTTTAGTGATCAAATAATTTTAAATGTTTGAATCAGGACAGTTAAAAAATAAAACTATAGCAGACTATCCAAGAAAAACAAGGCTGTATTTTCTTTCCAAGTATTTTTCCAACACAATCTGATTGTATTTGGAGTCTTAGGAGACACAATGCTGCAAATTTTGCTGTCTGTCAAAACTCCATCACAGTGACTCATGAGAGCTGTGAAAAGTTTCAGAAGATCTTGTACTCAAGATCTTCTTCTATATAAGCTTCTTGAGATCTTATATGCAACTGCTTAAAATAAGCAGCTGTATATCATTATATATATTTTAATAAATTTGTACAAAATATAATACTTTGAAATACAAATGTTATTCAATCCAAATATAAAATGTTTGTATTCCATATATTTACTATATAATATATATTCATTATCAGATCAGATCAGTCGCTCAGTCGTGTCCGACTCTTTGCGACCCCATGAATTGCAGCATGCCAGGCCTCCCTGTCCATCACCAACTCCCAGAGTTCACTGAGACTCACGTCCATCGAATATGCACTCAATCTATATAAATATAAATGCATTATATATTTTATATACACTTTAAAAAGTTGGAGATTGGTACAACTGTTAAGAAACTTTAAAAATCAACATAAAGTTGTTATTTTTCAAGTAAAACGTGAACATATAAGAAGAAGGTAAAAAGAAATGTAAAAGTAAATCAAAGATCTACACTTAAAAATGACCTCTATGTTCAGGAAGTTTTATATGAAAATATAGTAAATGATTAAATAATATTTTAGGGGATCATCTATGAGCTCAAGGCTACACTAGGTGTTATGGTTACAAAGAAGAGGACACAGTGGATATTGTTTGTTCTGATGGAGTTCACACTCTATTGGAGGAGTGACATATTTGAAAAATAATCACAATAATCAGTATATAATTTCTAACAGTTTTAGAAATTGTGAAAAAAGTAATGAGGTAATTTGAATACCTCTAAGAAATAAATCTGGCCTATAATAATAGCAGAAGGGTCTTAAAGTCTCCTAATGAGAGATGGGAACTGAGATGGTGATGAACAAGGCTTGACAGAGTATGGGAAGGTAAGGTGTATATGCAAGACAAACCTACAGAGTGTCTTGACACAATCAGTGTATGATAAGTGCACATACACATTACTAACAGTTATTATTAAGTATTTTATGCCCGTAATACTTAAACGGGCTTCCCCAGTGGCTCAGTGGTAAAGAATCTGCCTGCCAATGCAGGAGACTCAGATTTGATCCCTGGATCAGGAAGATCCCCTGGAGAAGAAAATGCCAACCCTCTCTAGTTTTCTTGCCTGGGGAATCCCATGGACAGAGAAGCCTGACAGGCCACAGGCCATGGGAATGCAAAAGAGTTGGACATGATTTAGAGACTAAACAGCAACAAACAAAATGCAGCTGTTTTACATAAAGTTTTCTTGTAAATATATATATTTTTTTTAAATTCATGAGACAGAGAATGCAATGAATTCTTTTAACTAATAATCAAATAGTAACCTGATAAACTAATAGACTGAATAATAGTTTAATTTTAAAAAATCTAAGCCTTCCCATGAATAAATGTCCTTAAGCCTGGGTCAAATGTAAAGCAGTAATAACCTGTTGCTATGCCATGTTGACTTCTATTGTGTGTGTGTGTGTGTTTACTGTTTTCAGTAATCCATACTTTGGTTTTAGTAAACATATTTTTTCTTTCTTTCAATGATATAGTGATCATAAAATCTTTAAAAACCATGATTTTAACATGAAAATTAGACTTTACCCTTTATTAACAGATTTTTTTCCCCTGCTGTTGTTTTTAATATCTGCAACCTTGTGAAGGACTGATCAAGTCAATCTATTTGAGGAGAATTCCTTTTTCAATTAGGTTTTGAAAGCTCCCACCAAAGCATAGACAAATATTCCAGGAAAGGAAAGGAGGTGTGAAATAACAAATTGAGACTGTCTGTGTGACTTTGCATTTGAGTGAGCTTAAGAAAAATGGAGGAATATTGACAGAAGACAAATTACTTTGCAATTGCATCTAGAATAGCTTCTTTTAATGTCGTAAACAAATGTCATTCATATCAGGAATAGTTTCAAATAGCCTGAATAAAATAAAAATGAAAGAGCTGACATGCTTGAGAGAGCTAGGAGATGACTGAGCATTCCTCTAAAACAATTTTTAAAAATAAGTGGAGAGTCAGACACAACTTAGCAACTTAAAAACAATATACCTTATGAAAAAATCTATTATCTTTGGCCCATATTCTAAATACTCAATCACTGTGACAACCAAAATTGCTCCCAAAATTTACAAAGAGGTCCCTTGGATGATTCAGGAACAGACACATGACCCTACATGGTCCAATCAGAGGAAAGCCTAGAGCTGCTGTTTGACAAAGAGAAAAAGGAAAACCAGTACTTCTGGCATGGCCTAAATGAAGAAGCCCCATGTCCGAATACGCCAGCAACCCTTCCACCACCAGGGGGAGCCCTCCTTGGGATGAGGCTTTTACCTTTTTTTAATGTAGTACTGAATTTTTTTTAAATTATGGTAAAATATACATAAATGTAACATCTTAACCAAAAAAAAAAGTGGAAATACAGGGAGCTCTACTCAATACTCTGTAATGGCCTATATAAGAAAGGATTTTTTTTTTTAAATGATGGTATTTAACCCTGATCTCCCAGGTGGCTCAGTAGTAAAGACCCTTCCTGACAATGCAGGAGACTGGGGTTAATCCCTGGGTCAGAAAGATCCCTGGAGGAGAAAATGGCAAACCAGTCTAATATTCTTGTCTGGAAAAATCCCATGGACAGAGGAGCCTGGTGGGTTACAGTCCATGGGATCACAAATAGACATGACTGAGCACGCGTGCACGTGTGCGCACACACCCACACACACACACACACACACACACACACACACGTGTAACCCTAAATTCTAAGCCACTTTCGAGCGGGTGATTCAGCAAATATTGGTAATTTGATCTCTGGTTCCTTTTCCTTTTCTAAACCCAGCTTGGACATCTGGAAATTCTTGCTTCACATAATGCTGAAGCCTAGCATGAAAGATTTTAAGCGTGACCTTACTAGCATAGGAGATAAGTGCAATTGTCTGAGCACATTCTTTAGTAATACCCTTTTTGGGAACTGGGATGAGGATTGACCTTTTCCAGTCCTATAGCCACTGCTGGGTCTTCCAGATTTACTGACATAATGAATGCAACACCTTGATGGCCTCATCCTTTGGAATTTTGAATAGTTCTACTGGAATTCTTTCTCATCCACTCACTTTATTAATAGCAGTTCTTCCTAAGGCCCGCTTGACTCATCCTTCAGAATGTCTGGCTCTGGGTAGCTGACCACATCATCACAGCAATCCAGTTCATTTAGATCTTTCTTATACAGTTCTTCCATGTATTCTTTCCATCTCTTCTCAATCTCTTCACCATCTACTAGGTAGTTACCATTTATGTCTTTTATTGTGCTCATTTTGGAGCAAAATGTTTCCTTGATATCTCCAATTTTCTTGAAGAGATCTCTAGTCTTTCCCCTTCTGTTGTTTTCCTCTAGTTCTACACTGTTCATTGAAGAAGGCCTTCTTATCTCTCCATGCTGTTCTTTGGAAATCTGCATTTAATCAGATATACCTTTTCTTTCTCCCTTGATTTTCACTTCTCCTCTTTCTTTATCTATTTGTAAGGCCTCCTCAGATAACCACTTTGCCTTCTTGCTTTTCTTTTCCTTTGGGCTGCTTTTGTTCACTGCCTCCTATACAATAGTATGCACTTCCATCCATAATTCTTCATGCACTCTGTCTACCAGCTCTAATTCCTTCAATCTATTCATTAACTCTACTGCATATTCATAGGGGATCTAAGTTGTACCTGGCTTGCCTAGTGGTTTTCCCCACTTTCTTTAGTTTAAGCCTAAATTTTGCTATAAGAAGCTGATGATTTGAACTACAGTCAGATCCAGGTCTTGTTTTTGCTAACTGTATACAGTTTCTTCATCTTCAGCTCTAAAGAATGTAATCAATTTGATTTTGGTGTTATTGGTCATTTGGTGATGTCCATGTGTAAAGTCAATTCTTGTGCTGTTGAAAAAGATTATTTGCTATGATGAATGCATTCTCTTGGTAGAATTCAGTTAGCCTTTGTCCTGCTTCATTTTATTCTCCAAGGTCAAACTTGCCTGTTACTGAGATATCTTTTGACTTCCTACCTTTGCAATCCAAACCCCAATGATGAATAGAACATCTTTTTTGGTGCTAGTTTCAGGATGTCTTCTAGGTCTTCATAGAGCTGATCAATTTCAGCTTCTTCGGCATCAGTGGTAGGGGCATAGACTTGGATTACTGTGATGTTGAATGACTTGTCTTGAAAACGAACCAAGATCATTCTGTCATTTTTGAGGTTGTATCCAAGTACTGTATTTCAGACTCTTATCATATTAAGCTTGGTTTTATTCAGTTCTAAAACAAGAGGGACATGCTTGGACTTATTCAGAAAAACCACATGAAATTTTCATCTGTATAACAACAGGTAATAGTTGACACAACTATTTAACTGAAGGACACAAACCAAAGAAGAGTCTAAGTTCAGCTACACACCTAAATACCTATTTTTCTCCCATGCTTTATTTTTTGCATCATTTTAAACATTACTTTAATGTATTAGAAATATGACCCAGGCAAATAAAAAATGTCAGTAAGTTGAGTAGTTTTGATTTTCAACTTAACTACTTCTAACAATCCACTAAGAGATTTGTACAAAATAGATGTGCTTTGTTTCCAAACTAAACTTACTATAGCTATCAGGAGTTAGAGCTTCAGTTCAGTTCAAGTCAGTCACTCAGTCATGTCTGACTCTTTATGACCCCATGAATCCCAGCATGCCAGGCCTTCCTGTCCATCACCAACTTCCAGAGTTCACCCAGACTCACGTCCATTGAGTCAGTGATGCCATCCAGCCATCTCATCCTCTGTCGTCCCCTTCTCCTCCTGCCCCCAATCCCTCCCAGCATCAGAGTTTTTTCCAATGAGTCAACTCTTCACAGGAGGTGGCCAAAGTACTGGAGTTTCAGCTTTAGCATCATTCATTCCAAAGAAATCCCAGGGCTGATCTCCTTCAGAATGGACTGGTTGGATCTCCTTGCAGTCCAAGGGACTCTCAAGACTCTTCTCCAACACTACAGTTCAAAAGCATCAATTCTTTGGCACTCAGCTTTCTTCACAGTCCAACTCTCACATCCACACATGATCACTGGAAAAACCGTAGCCTTGACTAGATGGACCTTTGTTGGCAAAGTAATGTCTCTGCTTTTCAATATGCTATCTAGGTTGGTCATAACTTTTCTTCCAAAGAGTAAGCGTCTTTTAATGTCATGGCTGCAGTCACTATCTGCAGTGATTTTGGACCCCCCAAAAATAAAGTCTGACACTGTTGCCACTGTTTTCCCATCTATTTCCCATCAAGTGGTGGGACCAGATGCCATGATCTTCGTTTTCTGATTGTTGAGTTTTAAGCCAACTTTTTCACTCTCCTCTTTCACCTTCCTCAAGAGGCTTTTTAGTTCCTCTTCACTTTCTGCCATAAGGGTGGTGTCATCTGCATATCTGAGGTTATTGATATTTCTCCCGGCAATCTTGATTCCAGCTTGTGTTTCTTCCAGTCCAGCATTTCTCATGATGTACTCTGCATATAAGTTAAATAAGCAGGGTGACAATATACAGCCTTGACGAACTCCTTTTCCTATTTGGAACCAGTCTGTTGTTCCATGTCCAGTTCAGACCAGCACATGCAATTCCCCCTATAAACAATCAAAGGAGTACATATTGTATCTTATGTGCTTTCTGAACTTTCCCCCAACTCATATACATGTTATATGAAAATCTAGAAAATTACTCACAAATCATCTGTGCATCATTAGAAGAGTATTCGACTAGTGTATGAGAATACTTAGGATAGCTTTAGTTTCAAATGGAAGAATCATTCGAGATCCTAGAGGTCAGAACTTCATTTAGATTAAGCAGAATCCAACCTTACCTCTATAATATCTCCAGATATTTTTATTTAAACAAAGTCATCTGGTCATATTTTCTAATTGTACCTATCTCAAATAGTGCTTCTCAACCTTGAAAGCACATTTTAATTATTGACTAGAGTTCTTCTTCAGAGATTCTGATTTAATTGATGTTGAGTAAGACCTAGAAATAATTTTTGAGACCCCTGATGCTTCAAATATTTTAGAATAATATTATATATCCTGGTGTTTGTCTAAAGTTATATAGAATTTGAAAACCTGCGTATAAAGGAGTGATCCAATTATATTTTATGTGAATGTCATGAAAGTAAAAGTGAAAGTTGCTCAGTCATGTCTGACTCTTTGTTACCCCATGGACTATACAGTCCATGGAATTCTTCAGACCAGAATACTGGAGTGGGTATCCTATACCTTCTTCAGTGGGTCTTCCTGACCCAGGAATTGAACCAGGGTCTCCTGCATTGAAGGTGGATTTTTTTACCAACTGAGCTCCTAGGGAAACCCATATGAATGTTATAAACAGTGTTAAATTTGTTTTAAAAACATGAGAACTAACATGTAAAACTGATATTTCTAACTTTAGAGTTTATATCATCGTGGCAGAGGAAGTTTTCCAATTTTTCCTTAAAAGTTCACCTTGTCTTCTATCATAAAATGTGTTATGGGATTTTACATTGCTATGATAGCACTGAAGTTACAAGAAATTTTGATATTTTTCTATAAGTGAAAGGACTTTGATCTTTTATATATGAAGTTTGTGCCACATGTCTATTTTAAATTATTCTCTTAAAATTAATTACCCCCATTTCCAGAGTGAACATAGTAGCATCTAAAACATTTCTAAGGCTTCCAAGATGCTATACTATTTTCTCCTGTTCTCAGAAACAGAAGAAACCTTTGTTTGACAATGTAAAAGTCATCTTATGAATTGATAGTATAGACAAAATAATTATCCACAAATATTGCTCTTTCTCTGTAATAGAATTAAATCTGTTCACCCATTGCTATGGGACTTACCTTTGTATCTAATGGGAGTTGTATACATTTTTGCATCATTGATTTAGGGCTTGGTAATGTTATGCAAAGAGTTGACTCATTGGGAAAGACTCTGATGCTGGGAGGGATTGAGGGCAGGAGGAGAAGGGGACGATGAGGATGAGATGGCTGGATGGCATCACTGACTCGATGGATATGAGTTTGAGTGAACTCTGGGAGTTGGTGATGGACAGGGAAGCCTGGCGTGCTGCAATTCATGGGGTCGCAAAGAGTCGGACACGACTGAGTGACTGAACTGAACTAAATGTTATTATATGCTTTGCTTAGTGGAATGTAAGCACAGTAAATTTTGTTTTAGCTTGGCAGAGGCTAATTTAGTGATCATATAGTTTGTTTTGAGTGCTTTTCCCCTTAATCAGGAGGGAGCATACGTGCAAGTTAAAATAGGACGACATTGTGGACCTATAGGAAACAAACCCATAGTCACCCTGCAGCTTTGAAAACTGCAATACAACAAGCCCTCAGAATCATTGTGCCCACAACTGAAATGTAGCATTAGTGAAATGAGAAAACTTTGTTATTTTAAGTTAGTAAAACTTGAATTTGTTTGTTACACAGAATTACTGCAGTAGAAGTTGACTGATACACATAGCTATTGATGAAATGTATCAATATTAATACATGTCAAAATATGCCACATACTTCATCTGCTGATAAACACCAGCTCAGGATACATATCCCTTCATTTTACAATGAATAAAGACTAAAGCAAAATGAGCCTGCCATAAAAACAATACCAAACCAAGGGATATTGAAAATGATCCTAAAGCCTAAGATGAAAATGGTCACTGAATATAAAAAATATATAGGGAATATTTGGATCATCAGTGTAACACAATTGTTGTTGTAGTTCAGTTTCTAAGTCATGTCCAACTCTTTGCGACCTCATGGACTGCAGCATGCCAGGTTTCCCTGTCCTTCACTATCTCCTGGAGTTTGCTGATACTCATGTCCCTTGAGTCAGTGATGCCATCCATCTCATCCTCTGTCTCCTTCTCCTCCTGCCTTCAATATTTCCTAGCATCAGGGGCTTTTCCAATGAGTCATTTCTTTCAGATCAGGTGGCCAAATATCGGAACTTCAGCTTCAGCATCAGTCGTTTCAATAAATATTCAGAATTGATTTCCTTTAGGATTGACTGATTCAATCTCCTTGCTGTCCAAGGTACTCTCAAGAGTCTTCTCCAGCACCACAGTTCAAAAGCATCAATTCTTCAGTACTCAGCCTTCTTTATGGTTCAGCTCTCATATTCGTACATGACTACTGGAAAAACCATAGCTTTAACTATATGGACCTTTGTCAGCAAAGTGATATCTCTGCTTTTTAATAGCACAATAATATATTTTTATTATGAAATAGAAACATGAAAATCTTAGGAAGGAATTGGCATAGAAAAAAGACAACAAGACAAAATAGAAAGATATTGATGAAGTAAGGAAGGGTTACAAAGCAACTAAAACTCAAAAGCAGAAATAAACTGTTTTATATGACAGTAAAAATTCAACAAGGGATCACTATAAAAGTAGAAATATAATCTTGTAAGATAAGAGCTCTGCCCTGAAATACGAATTAAATTAAGACTCAAAAAATGTCTTATAATTAACTAAATGAATGAAATATGATTTAGTTAATTATAATTAACTAAATAAATGAAATTTACTTGTTCATACTGCATTAAACTTTTATACCAGTTTGTAATAGGTTTTTTTCTGGCTTTTATTTATTTTCTGCATGCAATATTGATGAAATTTAAGAGCTGAAGTGAATATAGATTATATTTGATCAAACATATACAGTAGACAAAATTAAATGTGAAAAACTGGAAATAGAAAAGTCTGAATAGTCAGCTAACTAGTGCAACCTTACTATACTTCCAATAAGAAATAAAGAAAAAGAAAAGAAGGAAGGAAAGAAGAAAGCATGAAGGCAGATACACACACACAAGAGGAATATAATAGTTCACCAATTTCTTCTGAGATCTGAATCAGTTATCAAGGTTCAAGTATCACCTTTGCTAAAAATAACAGCTTCCTTCACAGTTGCTCATCCTTATCACATTTCATTATTTTAGTTTTATCACTTTTAATTTGAATACCTTTATTGAGTAATAAGCTCTGACAAACCTATACAGTTTTGAAGCAAATACATCACTTTGCTGACAAATGTCCATATAGTCAAGGCTATGGTCTTTCCAGTAGACATGTACAGATGTGAGAGTTGGACCATAAAGAAGGTGGAAAGTCAAAGAATTGATGCTTTCAAACTGTGGTACTGGAGAAGACTCTTGAGAGTCCCTTGGACAGCAAAGAGATCAAACCAGTCCAATCTTAAAAGAAATCAACCTTGAATACCCAGTGGAAGAACTGATGCTGAAGCTGAAGCTTCGGTCCTTTGGCCTCCTAATGTGAAATGCTGATTCACTGGAAATACCCTGATGCTGGGAAAGATTGAAGGAAGAAGGAGATCAGGATGAGATGGTTGGATGGCATCACAGATTCAGTGGAAATAAACTTGGGCAAATTCCAGGAGATGGTGAGGCACAGCGAAGCCTTGTGTGCTGCAGTCCATGGGGTCACAGAGTCAGACACAACCTGATGACTGAACAACAGCACTGAGTAATAACTGATGTGCATATATTTAAAGTGCATATATTTAACTTAAATATATGAACATATATTTAAGTTAAACATATGCATATATTTAAACTGCATATATTTAAACTGCATATATTTATTTTTTTAATTTTATTTTATTTTTAAACTTTACATAATTGTATTAGTTTTGCCAAATATCAAAATGAACCTGCCACAGGTATACATGTGTTCCCCATCCTGAACCCTCCTCCCTCCTCCCTCCCCATACCATCCCTCTGGGTAAAGTGCACAATTTGTTAAGTTTCTGCCGACCTGTACTGCCATGAAACCATCACTATAGTCAAAATAGGGAGAATAACTACCACCCTGACAAATGGTTTTGTGCACCTTTATAAATCTTCCATTCCATGTCTCCTCCATGTAGTTATTTCTCCAGGCAAACACTGATCTGCAAGTGTCACTATATACTAGTTTGCTCTTTCTAGAGTTTTATAAAAATGGAATAACATAGTACTCTTATTGTCTAGCTTGTTTCATCCAGCTTAATTATTTTGAGATTTATCTGTGTTGTTGTTTGACATATTGATTCATAAAACAAATTTATACATATTAATGTACACGTTTATGTATAGACTTTGTTCTCTTGGATATTTGGGTGTGTGAAATATAACTATATCAAATGGTAGATGTATGCTTGTCTTTAAAAAAAAAAACTGCCAAAGTATTTCCCAAGGTAGTTGTACCATTCTACAGCTCCCATTAGAACAACATGAAAGTTCTAGTTCTTCCACATCCTTACAAACACATAGCATAGTCAGCCTTTTCTTTTTAGCCATTCATGTGATTAATAGTATCTCATTACATTTTTCAATTTGTATTTTTCCCACTGACTAAATTTTTTTCATGTGCTTATTTGCATCCTCCCATGTCTCCCAGTTATATGTCTGTTTTAATGCGTGGTCCATTTTTATTGGGTTGTTTGTATCATTTTCTTGTTACTGAAGTTTGAGAGTTCTTTACATATACTGCATACAAGCTCTTTATCAAATATAGTCTGTGTAGTTACTTTAAACCATCTATGGCTTTTCATTTTATAACAGTACCCAATGAAGAGAATAATTTTTTTTAATTTTAATGAAGTTTAATATATCAATTTGTCCTTTTATTGATTGTGGCTTTTATGTAATATCCTAGGAATTTTCCCATAGCCCAATGTTACAAAAATATTTTTCTGGTTCTGTCTTAGAAGGCTTATGGTTATAGGTTTTACATTTACATATACCATCCATTTTGAGTTAATTTTTCCTGTGTATACAAGGTAAGGATAAAAATGTTCCCAATTTTTGGATATGAATATTGGGTTATTTCAGCATCTTTGTTGAAACACTATAATTTCTCCAATGAATTCCCTTTGCATATTTATAGAAAAATATCTTTATTATGCATGTGTGATATATTTGTATCCCACATCTTCCATACCATGCTAGAACTGTTCATCCAAGTATTTCACAACTGTCTCAAACAAAATTTCAATTGATCATCCTCCTTTAAGGTGAATTTTCCATTTTATAACTTGGACTATGCTTAAAATTCTCTAATATAGCTAATAGTATTCAGGTTAAAATATGGATAGTTTTGTTTGATTAACTTTTATGCCATTTACCAAAGTACAATAAGTGGGACTGACAATGATGAAACAAAAAACAACACAAAAACAAGAAACAAAAAAACTCCTGAAATTGTAAATGTAAACGTGGAGATAGAAATATTATAAGAGTATGGCCAGGATTTAGTAGTTGGTGGTGAGGCAGAAATGGAAATGGGGACAGAAAGAACACCAGATGTCTACTACTGCAATAAGAAATACCAAAATTTAGATGAAAAATAAAAAAAAAGAAAGGCAAAATTCTCCAGATGGGCATAGAGTCAAAGGTCAAGGAGAGAAAAATCAATAAACAACAACAGGAAACAGAAAGGGAACATGCCTGCCCTGCGTTAATAATAACATGGGTGGCAGTTCATACAGGTGATACTTTGATCTTCTGGGCTTTGCTTATTCTGTGTTAGAGGAGCTTCTGTCTGAATGTTGTATTCTAGAGCCACCATTTAGGAACTTTCATAATCTATCCTTAAATTTTTGAGATATAATTGATATGTTGTTGTTTAGTCACTAAGTCATGTCTGCATTGCAACCAATGGATTGTAGCCTGCCAGGCTCCTCTGGAAATCCTCCATGTGATTTCCCAGGCAAGAATACTGAAGTGGGCATTGCTATTTCCTTCTCCAGGGGATCTTTCTGATGCAGGGATAAAAGCCACATCTCCTGCATTGGCAGGCTGATTCTTTACTGCTGAGCTACCATATATATATTAGTTTCAGGTATAGAACATGATGATTCAATATTTGTATACATTGTGAAGTGATCATCATAATAAGTCTAGTTAACATCCATCATCACACATATTTAAAAAGTTTTTTTTTCCTGTGATAAGAACTTTTAATATCTACTTTCTTAGCAACTTTCAAATGCACTACAGTATTATTAACACTAATCACCATACTGTACATTATATCCCCATGACTTATTTATTTTATAATTGAAAATTTGTATATATTAATCACCTTCACACTGTCTATTTCTAGTTTGATGATCCAAACTGACAATCTACTATTTGCTATATGAACTTCTGCATTGCCAAGATATCTGTGCCATCTTCATGGAATATACCTTGTGATTCCTTGTTTTCTTCTTTTATTGTTTACACTAAATCTCACTCAAATTTTTCTCTTTCTTTCTGGCTTCCCTCCTTCTCCTATGGATCCTTTGACTCTCAGCTCAAATTCTGTCTCATTTGTGATTTCATTCTAAAACTGCAGATCATACAACTTGCTCCTCAAAAACCAAAGAACTCATCAACTATACAATTCATTGAGCAGACATTTTTGTATGTTTGATATTGTCTGTGATTGTATTGTTATTTTGCTTATTTAATATGATTTTGTCTACCTGACTGTTAGCTTTTGGAGGTCAGAAGCCTTGATTTTGCTATGTAGCATCCATGGCATTACCCATAGTAGTCCCTAGTTCAAAAATCATGCCTGAAGCTACCACAACATTGTTCATCAGCTCTACCCCAATAAAAATAAAAAGTTTAAAAAAATCATACCTTGACTGCTTAATATGTGCCGGACTATATGCTAGGTACTATTGTTAAAACAAGAGTTGCAATCTTTGAGTGCTTTAAAGAAGCTTGCAGATATTTCTGCAGAAGTAAAAGATCTTGTATTGATAGTAGGAAGCAATACTTTAAAGAGGAGCTCACGAAGTAGTTCTTCTAAGGTTGGTGTTATGGGGAAGGGGGTTTCTTAGATAAATGTGGACCTACAATGAGATTTTAGTAAGCGTGAGTAAAGGAAAAAGTAAAGCACACAAGTGTTCTAGCAGAGAAATGCTTTGAGAAAACACCACTGGTTAGTTATGGCAAAATTAGTTGGTTCATAGGACTTACACCATGTGTTAAGGAAAACAGGTTTAGTTGGTGGTTTGTGAGCAGCAGAGTGGTGATTTGATTTGCTTTCAAATTTTTATTCCATTAACCAAGACCCAGGACTGCATCCTAATTATTTGCCATAAAGCCTGAAGTCTGACATAGACTTCAGGTCTATCTGAGTTCAGGTCCTTCCATAGACTGACTTCAAATTATCTTCCTATCCACCATAACCCCCAGTAGCTGCTTTTTTTTTCAGTTAGAAAAATAGGTTCACTGTCTCCAGCTTTGTTGCCTTTGTAGATTTTTTTTAATCTTCTATGCTTTCTACAGTGTTCTCAGAAAATTTCTGATTTATATAGTTTTCAAACATAAAATTTCTTCAAAGAAATTTTAAATTAGTCAATGTACAGTGATTTTTAACCTTGTAAACCAATTAATCAATAACCATTAATTGATTTTTAAGCTGTAACTATTTAATCATTCACTGCTATTTATTGATCACCCATTATATATGGATAACTACGTTGGGCATTATAGAGCATGTAAAGAAATTGGATGCAGACTCTGTTACTCAAATGTTCTGTTCTCCAAAATTAAAACATCATATTGTCATAAATAACTACAAAGGAATGTAGATCACAATAAATGAATAGAAGCAGTATAAATTTGTTGCTTTGAGAGTTCTCAGGAGTAACATTTTGGCAGACTTAAAGGAATAGGCAGGATTTGATAGGAATCACTGTATTTTATATGATCCTTAAAAATCAGTATCTGTCCATGAATTTTCTGAATGAATATTCAAAATATGTATAGTGCAGTTCAGTTCAGTTCAGTCGCTCAGCCGTGTCCGACTCTTTGCAACCCCATAAATTGCAGCACGCCAGGCCTCCCTGTCCATCACCAACTCCCGGAGTTCACTCAAACTCACATCCATCGAGTCGGTGATGCCATCCAGTCATGTCATCCTCTGTCGTCCCCTTCTCCTCCTGCCCCCAATCCCTCCCAGCATCAGAGTCTTTTCCAATGTGTGTAGACATGGATTTAATTAGTCTGAATCATAAATACAAATGATTGTTTTAACATTAGTACTTTTCTACTTCAGTTCTTCTAAAGGGATATTTCTCATGCTTTTTATCTTTCTTTCTGGGAGTTCAGGGTCTAGTACTGCTTATAAGGTAGCAGATTAATAAATATTTGCTGATTGTTTTACCTGTGAATCACATTTAGAAAGATAGAAAGATAAATATTAAAAAGAAGAAAATAAAGTGTCCTAAACAATACCACCGGAGAAGGCAATGGCACCCCACTCCAGTACTCTTGCCTGGAAAATCCTATGGACAGAGGAGCCTGATAGGCTGCAGTCCATGGGGTCACTAAGAGTCAGGCACGACTGAGCGACTTCACTTTCACTTTTCACTTTCCTGCATTGGAGAAGGAAATGGCAACCCACTCCAGTGTTCTTGCCTGGAGAATCCCAGGGACAGGGGAGCCTGGTGGGCTGCCGTCTATGGGGTCGCACAGAGTCGGACGCGACTGAAGTGACTTAGCAGCAAACAATACCACATGCCTTTGAAACCTGCATTTTTCCTTAGTTAAGTGGGGCTATTGGGGTAAGTTATGCTATCTCTTCATTCATGCTAAACATCAGCAACTTGATAAAACTTGATAAAAAATGATGACATTGAGTACAGGATTTTAAAATGGTGACACTCTGAAAGAGAAAGCAGTCGCTATTTTGTATAAATTTATAATTTTGCTTCTCCCTGATGTAGAATAAAAGAAAAATAATAAGAAATATTCTTTGTTTAATGGAGCACACATTGTATAGTCTTATTTTATTTACAGTTGTATATTTTTTCCTGGAGTTGCTGCTAGAATATCAGGGAAAGAGAACAACAATTTAATAACAAGTCAGTGAAAGTCACTGTAAAAGGTAATCATGAATCCCCAATTATTACAATGCAAGTAGACCTACTTGGAATTGAGATAATGTGAAGTTTCAATCCCTTGGGAAAAATTATGCCAGACAGACTGATTGAGTGGAAACTATCCAATAAGCTGTTCATCGGCTTTACAATCAGTGACCTGTGTAAAAGAGACTCAATTTCCTGAACTGCATGTCAAAAACTAAACTTACATGACATACCCACTTGAAGTAAACATAACTAAGCCTGTTGGTACATGATCCCCTTGGGGACAAATGGAGTATCACTAAGCAACTATGTGATCTCCTAGCCAGAGTACTCTACGTGACTGTGAATGAGTATTGCTGCTTAATCGAAAATAAATATAAAACTCCATCTACATAATTATTGACTTTCATTCACAAAAAGACAATAGTTCCACTACTGCTGGCTGCACCACTTTGCACAATAACAGTCCCTATGAACAGAAATAACAGTCTTCCAGTCATGTAAGACTAAGTAACCCAGATCAATTCTCCCTCAGAGGATAACTAGAAAACTGACATAAGATAGATTCAAATATTAACCTAAAAGCAATGGTATACCAGTAAGTTCGTAAACAATTACCAGGTGTAGATTAATTGTGTGACGTTGGTGGCATAGTGGTAAGAATAGCTGCCTTCCAAGCAGTTGACCTGGGTTTGTTTCCCAGCCAACACACAGTCCTTTGAGCTTGTCTGGTGGCTCAGATGGTAAAGAGTCAGCCTGCAATGATTAATTGCAATATCTGTACCATCTTTGGTTCCACTCGACAGAAGGTGGAGCCTTTTTCCTGCTCCTTGAATCTGTGTTGGCTTGGGGGCTTGCTTTGGCCAAAGTAATTGGCCAGAAGTGGTAGTTTGCCTAGGTGGTTAGCATAGGTATCAAGAGATATTTCAAGCTTCCATTCTTGTAACCCTGTTATCACAATTGGATCAAGCCCTGGCTATCCTGCAGGAAGAGAAAATAACACATAAAACAGAGCTGAGCCAGCCAAGGCCAGGCTCCTCTCTGTCCATGGGATTCTCCAGGCAAGAACAATGGGATTCTCCAGGCAAGAATACTGGAATGGGTTGTCATGCCTTCCTCCAGGGGATCTTCCTGATCCAGGAGTCAAGCCCATATTTTCTGTGTTCCCTGCAGAGAAGGCAGATTCTTTACCCACTGAGCCACCTGGGAAACCCAAGTATGAAAATAGGGTATCTTATAAATTCAGATACAGAAATATAGTTGGGATCTCAAAAGACTGAAAAACTGGCAATGGAGGGAATCTACAAATAAAGGAACAATCATTAACCATTTCCCACCTCCATTTCTCTTGTTATATGCAGTGTTATTCTTCTTTCTCTAGTTCTTTGACAGAAAACAAAACACCATGAAAGCTACCCTGACTGGCCCAAGTTTGGGTCAGTGCTCAGCCTTTCAAATTCGCTGTGAGAAAGGAAATAGGGTCATATTTTATAAATGTCTGCTTGATTGCAGCTGCTATGGGGATGGTGAGGCTAATGAAGGTTATCTATATAAACACAGCATCCATGGCTTTGCAACGCTACTGTGAAAATGAAATATATTTAAAACTTCTGGCAATTATTGATAATTATTTTCATGATGATTATCAGAAGCATTGAAATTCAACTACTGATACTATTTTGGTATGCTTACTTTAAAGCATGTTATGATGATTCTTTTATACGTGTGTGTGTATATATATATATACATATATATATATATATATCTTACTTAGATGAGATTGCACAATAAGTTAAAGTGAATAGGTTTAAAATATACATTTCTTAGTAAACACTATATCCTTAACTTCTTTCCAGGATATTTAAAGCTCTTTATAACTAACATTTTTGATTGCCTGTTCTACTCTTAATACACGAACGCTATAATTATTTGATCTGCCTAAACTAACCTTCACCTTCAAAGTGAATTGGAAATTTAGCCTAAACAGATTGAAAAGGGTTGGCAGTAATGTTCTCAAATGGTAATGAATGCAATTTGCTCTGTTTTCAGACAATGCTATCTGATTTGAAAATATGTTTTTGATGTCAGATAAAATGCACAAAGGAGAATTAATAGATATGCATATGAGTGTATCTTTCATAAACACAATATGCCAAATTTCGAATTTTGTTAACACTAATTGTTAGTAATATCATTTGGCAACTAATCAAGTCTTTTGACATTTGTCCTTTGTGATATTTCTTGCATTGCATAACTGTTATTTTTGAGAAGACTTAATAAAGGGAAAGTAAATTTTCAAGAGATCTTTCTTTTTCATGCTTTTTTTCATTGATTTCCTGATTCAGTATGAGGATTTGAATGAAATAATCTCTGGTAGATGCATCTTCCTTTTATTATTTGAGATAAGAGATGTTAAAAAGCCCTTGTTAAAATGCATTTACTTGTCTATCAAATAGAAGCAATAAAGCTAGAGTCAATCAACACAAATATGTCAAAAAATACCTGAACTCCTTTTTGTCTTAGAATATTTTGCAATCACATTTTTTTTAGTTAACATGCAGGATATATAATTTTGCATTTCTCTACTCTATTGATGCTGGCTATGAACCAGAATAATGCCCATATAATGCCTGAATATTGTAGATGCTCATAGACAAATGCTGTGAGTAGAAAATACTTCATTCTTAAATATAGAAAATTGAAAAGATTGCAAATTTAAACTCTTCAAAGCAGAAATAAAGTGTTACTCAGTCAAACATATTCAATTTGCATTCTCTTTCTCTTTTTATGGGAATCGATTAATGAGAGCAATGTGAAACTAAAAGACTTAATTGCTGCAAAAAGAGAAGTTTATTCTTAATGACAGAAATACAGATAGCTCATGTTTTGAGAAAAGGCTGAGCCATTACTTTGCTTATTTACATGATGTTCATAAACATGATGAGAAAGTACAGTTTCTAAGAGTACTGTTTTTGTTTACCTTTCCCAAAGCCTTCATGAGCTTCCATTAGGGAAGGGAGGTTGACTACTTGAAAATATTTATAAATTTTCTGATCAGTTCAGCTTATGATCAGTTCAATTCAGTCGCTCAGGCATGTCTGACTCTTTGTGACCCCATGAACTGCATCACGCCAGGCCTCCCTGTTCATCACCAACTCCCAGAGTCCACCCAAACCCATGTCCATCGAGTCAGTGATGCCATCCAACAATCTCATCCTCTGACATCCCCGTCTCCTCCTGCCCTCAATCTTTCCCAGCATCAGGGCCTTTTCAAATGAGTCAGCTTTCTGCATCAGGTGGCCAAAGTATTGGAGTTTCAGCTTTAACATCATTCCTTCCAAAGAACACCCAGTAAGCCAGAAAGAAAAACACCAATACAGTATACTAACACATATATATGGAATTTAGAAAGATGATAACAATAACCCTGTGTACGAGACAGCAAAAGAGACAGTGATGTATAGATCAGTCTTATAAACTCTGTGGGAGAGGGAGAGGGTGGGGAGATTTGGGAGAATGGCATTGAAACATGTATAATATCATGTATGAAACGAGTCGCCAGTCCAGGTTTGATCCACAATACTGGATGCTTGGAGCTGGTGCACTGGGACGACCCAGAGGGAGGGTACGGGGAGGGAGGAGGGAAGAGGGTTCAGGATGGGGAGCACGGGTATACCTGTGGTGGATTCATTTTGATGTTTGGCAAAACTAATACAATATTGTAAAGTTTAAAAATAAAATAAAATTAAAAAAAAAAAAAAAAAAGAACACCCAGGACTAATCTCCTTTAGAAAGGACTGGTTGGATCTCCTTGCAGTCCAAGGGACTCTCAAGAGTCTTCTCCAACACAACACCACAGTTCAAAACCATCATCGATTCTTTAGCACTCAGCTTTCTTTATAGTCCAACTCTGACATCCATACATGACCACTGGAAAAACCATAGCCTTGACTAGACGGACCTTTTTTGGCAAAGTAATGTCTCTGCTTTTGAATATGCTGTCTAGGTTGGTCATAACTTTCCTTCCAAGGAATAAGCATCTTTTAATTTCATGGCTGCTGAGATTACATAGAATAAAATTGACACTTTTGCTGGATTTTATAATTCATGTAAGGTTATTTGGAAAGGTGAAAAGACTTAAATGATATTTTTCTGGTCAATACTTAGTGCCTGGATAATTAAAGGTCGCATAGGGCTTTTAAAAAGAATCAGAGAGCTCATGCAAGTAAAATTGAGGGAACTCTTGGGAAAGGTTTTGAGGTTTAATTATGAAAGGCTTTAAATTTCAAATCAAGCATTTTAGCAGTTTCCTTCATAATAAGGAATCAGTAGTTATATATGTCTTCTAAGTTACAAATGTTATAGTTAATAATAATAGATACATATGCATAAAAATGTCATACATTAAAAACTTATTGATATTATATTTTTATACTGTTAAAGTATGATAAGTCACTTATCTATAAATCTATATCAATATTTTCTCAATAACTATAATCACCAATGTTAATTTTCTGTCTGAAATTTTGAGAAATATTGAATTACATTGTTTATCAGTTGATATCTCACCTATATTTAACATTCCCAAAAGATGTGGGTTATATTTGAGATTTGCATTTTGTTTCTAATGAAATATCATGTGTGATGGTTCATTATTCAAGAACAGAAGAGACAGGAATAAAATAAAGGAAGACTGCTAACAATTTTTAAATAAGGACAGACTGAAAATCAAGTTTCTAATTTGCAAAATATTTTTAAAATATCCTTAGGTTTGTAAGCAAAAAAGAAATGTAAACTTTATGAAGCAGACACGAACCAGTGGTCATGGAACTCTGGAACCAAAAATAATTAAAATTAAATTTCCCCATTAAAATATGGGAAACACATTTGATTTACTAATATTCACAGTAATGAGAGACCCAAAATATTGAAAATTTGTATATAATAACTTGTGGGTGGGAATATCTTTATTGAGATTGACTTTACTAGCATCAATTAATATTACATCTATTTTGTTGTTGTTCATGCTATTCCCTAACTTAAGATTTTCTTCTTTTCTTTTCCATGAAATTCTGGCTTACATTTTAAGCATACCCTGAAAATATTGCAACTCTGAAGCCATCTCTGATACTACAATAAAATTTAGTATCCTCTTGACTTTAATAGTATTTCTTAACATTTCATGATAGGATTTACTTCTTATTTCTTTCATGATAGGATTTGCTTCATTTCAATGGGTTTCCCTGTTGGCTCAGATGGTAAAGAATCCACCTGCAATGCAGAAGACCTTAGATCTCTAGGTCAGGAAGATCCCCTGGGGGAGGGCATGGCAACCCACTCCAGTATTCTTGTCTGGAGAATTTGAATGGACAAAGTAACCCAGCAGGCTACAGTCCATGGGGTCAAAAAGAGTCTGACATGACTGAGCAAATAATCAAAGCATACATCATAGGATTTACTTCCTTTTACCTAATATCTCCATGGTAATGATTATAGGTTTTTCATGGTTTTGTTTCTGTTTTTCTTTTTGTTTCTATCAGTTCAGTTCAGTTGCTCAGTCGTGTCTGACTCTTTGCGACCCCATGAATCACAGCACGCCAGGCCTCTCTGTCCATCACCAACTCCCGGAGTTCACTCAAACTCATATCCATTGAGTCTGTGATGCCATCCAGTGAATAATTGTTGAGTAAATCAACTTGAATTGATCAGCACACCCAGTCAGGCAGTCTAAGACTCTAGGCTATAAACAGTCTAACCTGGAAGCTTTCCATGATTCTCCTCTCATATAGTTTTAACTACAGCAAGACTTTGATGGTCTCCTCAACTGCAGAATCAAACTGCGTCTCTGCTGCTGCTGCTGCTGCTGCTGCTAAGTCACTTCAGTTGTGTCCGACTCTGTGCGACCCCATAGAGGGCAGCCCACCAGGCTCCCCTGTCCCTGGGTTCTCCAGGCAAGAACACTGGAGTGGGTTGCCATTTCCTTGTCCAACTGTGTCTCTAATGAATTTATAACCAGATGATCTGAAAGGGTTATTTAAGCTTTCTTGCATTGTTTTCTTCTTTACACTAAACTGCAATTATAATTGTAAGGGTCCTAATACATGTTATTACAGTATAGGGATACTAGAAGAAAAAGTTTGCACAAATCATTCACATATAACTATTTACATGAGGAAAGAACATAATTGGGACAAAATTAAGTGATTTGTAGTTCAAATGAGCTCAGCTAAAGATGTCCTAAAAAGGCATTTGGATCCAAAAACAATATTCACCATATGACTAAGAGGCCTGGCGTGCTGCGGTTTATGGGGTTACAAAGAGTCGGACATGACTGAGTGATTGAACTGAACTGAACTGAATAGGTTAACTTTTAAAATGTGTTTTATTTCTAGCACAAGCAGAGGAGTGTACATGTGTATGTGTCTCAAATAATACATAAAGCAAAATTTATTAAAATATATATATTTTTATTTCCCTCATCTTTCAGACAACTTAGTTTTATAAAGGTTCTGATTTCATCTTTTTGGATGTACCTAGTCATTTTTGTGTTTTCTCCTTAAATAACTATAAGAAGTAAAACATATATATATATATATATATATATATATATATATTGATTTGTAGTTCTTATAAGTCATATAATTATTTTTTTCCTAAAAGCTTATTTTATAGAACCCTTAATTATTAAATACAGTAATGCCTTTGTCCTTTAATATACACTTGATTTGGAAAGAGGTTACAGACTGCGTTTGCTTTGCCAGTATTTTGGGTATAACATATGTCAGGTTCTTACTTTTGGAGCTTCTTTTTATAGCTCATCCTGAGAAAGCCTGTTTTCTCCTTATCTCTGATTTTCAATGTCTGCACTTGCTATATTGCCCCAGTGTGAGGTGTGGATCAGTGGTCAAGCCAACTCAGTGTCCTCATCACTTTCAACCAGATTTTATAAACATTGTAGGTGAGGATTAGCTTGTGTTTTTGTGTCCAAAGGCTTGTGATTTGGATGAGAAGGAAGACAGAAAAAAAGAATGATGCCTCTCTGTGCTGGTTTCTATAGTAACAGTGAAATTGTGACTTGGCTCAAGCTGATTCTTGAGATTGTGTTTTTTCTTGTGAAGTCAGCTATAGTACATGGAACCACAGGCAGCTGATTATCTCATTCTGAGTAGAAACTGTGCCATATTGGTTGGCAGGATCTATATTGAACTGAAGAATCATTTGGGGATGACAAGGCAAAATCCATTTGGTGACACCATTCCATACTCCAGTGTCTTGTCTTGGAATAAATAATTGGGATATGTTACTAATAATCATAGAGACCTGGCATTAATTAATAGATCTCAAAAGGTAGATCTTTTTTGTCTCTTACTAAGTGGTATTTTCTTAACACAGGATGAATTTAAAATTCTAGTCATATGTGTGTTCTTCTCTAAAATTGTTTTAATAACACATTAACTAAATTATGTTCAGTTCAGTTCAGTCACTCAGTCATGTCCGACTCTTTGTGAACCCATGGACTGCAACATGCCAAGCTTCCCTGTCCATCACCAACTCTTGAAACTTGCTCAAACTCATGTCCATTGAGTTGGTAATGCAATCCAACCATCTCATCCTCTGTTGTCCCCTTTTCCTCCTGCCTTCAGTCTTTCCCAGCATCAGCGTCTTTTCTAATAAGTCAGTTCTTCACATTAGGTGACCAAAGTATTAGAGTTTCAGCTTCAGCATCAGTCCTCCCAATGAATATTCAGGACTGTTTTTCTTTAGGATTGACTGGTTTGATCTCCTAGCAGTCCAAGGGACTCTCAAAATTATGTTACCATTATATTAAAGGCAGTAATTTATTTACTCAGGGAAATTTTCTGCTGCTGTACCCAGTGTAGATGGATAAGGTGATTTTTTTTTTGTCTGTATAGGAAGCAAAATATGGGTTTTCCCAAGTGGCACTAGTGATAAAGAATGACCTGCCAATGCAGGAGACCTAAGAAACTGGGGTTCAATCCCTGGGTTGGAACATACCATAGAGAAGGGCATGACAACCTACTCCAGTATTCTTGCCTGTAGAATCCGATGGACAGAGAAGGCTGGTGGGCTACAGTCTGTAGGGTCATGAAGAGTCTGACAAAAATGAAGCAACTTAGCACAGCACAGTAAACATATATATATATATATTTTTTTTTTTTTTACTGTCGCCCTGTTTATTTAATTTATATGCAGAGCACATCATGAGAAATGTTGGGCTGCAAGCAAGATAATCATGAGAAATATCAACACCCCAGATATGCAGATGATACCACTATAATGGCATAAAACAAAGAGGAATTGAAGAACTTCTTTTTATTTATTTTTCATTGAAGGATAATGGCTTTACAGAATTTTTTTTTATTTTCTGTTAAGCCTCAACATGAATCATCTATAGATATACATATATCCCCTCCCTGTTGAACCTCTTTCCCATCTCCCTCCCCATCCCACCCCTCTAGGTTAGTATAGAGCCCTTGTTTGAGTTTCCTGAGCCATACAATGCTGTCTATTTTACATGTGGTAATGTAAGTTTCCATGTTACTCTTTCCATACATGTCACCCTCTCCTCCCCTCTCTCCATGTACATAAGTCTATTCTCTATGTCTGTTTCTCCATTGTTGCCCTATAAATAAATTCTTCAGTACCATTTTTCTAGATTCCATGTATACACATTAGAATACTATATTTATCTTTCTCTTTTGGACTTACTTCACTCTGTATAATAGGTTGTAAGTTCATCCACCTCGTTAGAACTGACTCAAATGTGTTCCTTTTTATGGATGAGAAATATTCCATTGTGTATATGTACCACAGCTTCTTTATCCATTCATCTGTCAATGGACATCTAGGTTGCTTCTATGTTATAGCTATTGTAAATAGTGTTGCAATGAACAATGGGAAACATGTGTCTTTTTCAATTTTGGTTTCCTCAAGGTATATGCCTAGGAGTGGGATTGCTGGGTCATATGGTGGTTTTATTCCTAACTTTTTAAGGAATCTCCATACCATCTACCATAGTGGCTGTATCAATTTACATTCCCACCAACTGTTCAAGAGCGTTCCCTTTTCTCCACACCCTCTCCAGCATTTATTGTTTGTAGACTTTTTGATGATGGCCATTGTGATGGTGTGAGGTGATATCTCATTGTAGTTTTGATTTCCATTTCTCTAATAATGAGTGATGTTGATCATCTTTTCATGTGTTTGTTAGCCATCTGTATGTCTTCTTGGAGAAATGTCTGTTTAGGTCTTTTCCCCACTTTTTTATTGGATTGTTTGTTTTCCTGGCATTGAGTTATATGAGCTGCTTGTATATTTTGGAAATTAATCCTTTGTCAGTTGTTTCATTTGCTATTATTTTCTCCCATTCTGACAGGTGTATTTTCATCTTGCTTATAGTTTCCTTTGCTGGGCAAAAGCTTTTAAGTTTAATCAGGTCCCACTTGTTTCCTTTTGTTTTTATTTTCAATACTCTAGGAGGTGAGTCATAGAGGATCTTATTGCTATTTATGTCATCGGGTGTTCTGCCTGTGTTTTCCTCTAAGAGTTCTATAGTTTCTAGTCTTACATGTAGGTCTTTAATCCATTTTGAGTTTATCTTTGTGTATGGTGTTAGGAAGTATTCTAGTTTCATTCTTTTACACGTAGCTGTCCAGTTTTCACAGCACTATTTATTGAAGAGGCTGCCTTTGCCCCATTGTATATTCTTGCCTCTTTTGCAAAAGTACCCATAGGTGCATGGGTTTATTGCTGGGCTTTCTATCTTGTTCCATTGGTCAATATTTCTGTTTTTGTGCCAGTACCTTACTGTGTTGATGACAGTAGCTTTATAGTATAATCTGAAATCAGGGAGGTTGATTCCTCCAGCTCTATCCTTCTTTCTCAAGACTGGCTATTCAGGGTCTTTTGTGTTTCCATATGAATTGTGAAATTTTTTGTTCTATTTCTGTGAAAAATTTCATTGGTAGCTTGATAGGGATTGTACTGAATCTGTAGATTGCATTTGGTAGTATAGTCATTTTCACAATATTGTTTTTTCCTACCCAGGAACATGGAATATCTCTCCAACTATTTATGTCATCTTTGATGTTTTTCTTAGTGTCTTATAATTTTCTGTGCACAGTTCTTTTGTCTCCTTAGGTAATTTTATTCCTAGATATTTAATTATTAGTGTTGCAATGGTGAAGGGGATTGATTCCTTAATTTCTCTTTCTGATATTTCATTGTTAGTATATAGAAATGAAAGTGACTTCTATGTATTGATTTTGTATCCTGCAACTTTGCTAAATTCACTGATTAGCTCTAGTAATTTTCTGTTATTATCTTTAGGGTTTTCTATGTACAGTATCACATCATCTGCACACAGTGAAAGTTTTACTTATTCTTTTCCAATCTGGATTCCTTTTATCTCTTTTCCTTCTCTGATTGCTGAAGCTAGGACTTCCAGTTCTATTTTGAATAATACTAGCAAAAGTGAATACCCTTGTCTTGTTCCTGATCTTAGGAAGAATGCTTTCGGTTTTTCACCATTGAGAATAATGTTTGCTGTAGGCTTATCATGTATGGCCTCTACTATGTTGAGGCAGGTTCCTTATATGACTATTTTTTGAAGAGTTTTAATCATAAATGGGTGCTGAATTTTTTCAAAGGCTTTTTCTGCATCTATTGAGATGGTTCATATGGTTTTTATCTTTCAATTTGTTAACATGGTGTATCACATTGATTTACTTGTGTATGTTGAGGAATCCTTGCATCCCTGGAATAAACCCAACTTGATCATTGTGTATGAGCTTTTTAATGTCCTATTGAATTCTTTGCTAAAATTGTGTTGAAGATTTTTGCATCTATGTTTATCAGTGGTATTGGGCTGTAGTTTTCTTTTTTGTTGTTGTTTTTGTCTGATTTTGGTATCGGGGTTATGATGGCCTCGTAGAATGAGTTTGGAAGTGTTGTTTCCTCTGCAATTTTTTGACAGAGTTTTAGAAGGATAGGCATTAGCTCTTCACTAAATGTTTGATAGAATTCTCTTATGAAGCCATCTGGTTGTGGGCTTTTGTTTTTTGGGAGATTTTTTAATCAAAGCTTCAATTTCAGTGCTTATGATTGGGTTGCTCATAATTTCTATTTCTTTCTGATTCCATCTTTGAAGATTGAACTTTTCTAAGAATCTGTCCATTTCTTCTAGGTTATTTATTTTATTGCCATATAGTTGTTCATAATAGTGTCTTATAATCCTTTGTGTGTCTTCATTGTCTGTTGTAACCTCTCCTTTTTCATTTTAATTTTGTTGATTTGATTCTTTTCTCTTTTTTTTCTTGATAAGTCTGGCTAAAGGTTTATCGATTGTGTTTATCTTCTCAAAGAACGAGCTTTTAGTTTTCTTAATCTTTACTATTGTATCCTTCATTTCTTTTTTATGTATGCTTGGACCTTTATGATGTCTTTCCTTCTACTAATTTTGGTGGTTTTTTGTTCTTCTCTTTCCAGTTGTTTTAGGTATAAAGTTAGGTTGGTTATTAAATGTTTTTCTTGTTTTTCCAGGTAGGATTGTATTGCTATAAACATCCCTCTTAGGCCTGCTTTTGCTGCATTCCAAAGGTTTTGAGTTGTCTTTTCACTGTCATTTTGTTTCTAGAAATTTTTTTTTTATTTCCCTTTTGATTTCTTCAGTAACCTGATGGTTATTTAGAAATGTATTGTTTAATCTCCATGTGTTTGTGTTTCGTACACCTTTTTTTCCTTGCAATTGATATCTAGTCTCAGAGCATTGCCGTCAGGGAAGATGCTTGATATAATTTCAATTTTCTTAAATTACTGAAGTTCGATTTGTGACCCAAGATGTGGTCTATCCTGAAGAATATTCCATGTGCACTTGAGAAGAGGGTGTATTATTCTTCATTTGGATGGAATGTCCTTAAGATATCAATAAGATCCATCTCATCTAATGTATCACTTAAGACGTGTTTCTTTATTAATTTTCTGTGTTGATGATCTGTCCATTGGATGAATGGGGTGTTAAAGTATACTACTATTATTATTGTGTTACTGTCAATTACTCCTTTTATGTATGTCAATGCCTGTCTTATATATTGAAGTGCTTCTATGATGGGTACATAGGTATTTGCAATTACTATGTCTTCCTCATGGATTGTTCCCTTGATCATTATGTAGTGTCTTTCCGTCAGTTCAGTTCAAATTAGTCGCTCAGTTGTATCCGACTGTTTGCGACCCCATCAACCGCAGTACACCAGACTTCCCTGTCCATCACCAACTCCCGGAGTCTACCTGAACCCATGTCCATTGAGTCGGTGATGCCATCCAACCATCTCATCCTCTGTCGTCCCCTTCTCCTCCTGCCCTCAATCTGTCCAAGCATCAGGTCTTTTCAAATGAGTCAGCTCTTAGCATCAGGTGGCTGAAGTATTGGAGTTTAAGCTTCAACGTCAATCCTTCCAATGAACACCTAGGACTGATCTCCTTTAGGATATACTGGTTGTATCTCCTTGCAATCCAAGAGATTCTCAAGAGTCTTCCCCAATACCACAGTTCAAAATCATCAATTCTTGAGTGCTCAACTTTCTTTATAGTCCAACTCTCACATCCATGCATGACCACTGGAAAAACCGTAGCCTTGATTAGACGGACCTTTGTTGACAATGTGATGTCTCTGCTTTTTATATGCTGTCTAGTGTCCTTCCTTATCTCTTATAATAGTCTTCATTTTAAGGTCTATTTTGTCTGATATGAGGATTGCTACTCCAGATTTCTTTTGCTTCCTATTTGCATGGAATATATTTTTCCATCCTCTCACTTTCAGTCTATATGTGTCTTGAGGTCTGAAGTGGGTTTCTTGTGGGCAGCAAGGGTCTTCTTTTGTATCTATTCAGCCAGTCTGTGTCTTATGGTTGAAGAATTTAATCCTTCTACATTTAAGGTAATTATTCATAAATATATTCCTATTGCCATTTTCTTAATTGTTTGGGGTTGATTTTGTAGATCTTTTTTCTTCTCTTGTATTTCTTGACTATATAAGTCCCTTTAACATTTGTTGTAAAGCTTGTTTGGTGGTACTGAATTCTCTTAACTTTAGCTTGTCTGAAAAGTTTTTATTTCTCTATCAATCTTTAATGAGATCCTTGTTGGGTACTGTAATCTCGGTTGTAGATTTTTCCCTTTCAACATTTTAAATATATCCTTCCATTCCCTTCTGGCCTCCAGTTTGTGCTGAAAGATCAGCTGTTAAGCATGTGGGGTTTCCCTTGTATGTTACTTGTTGCTTCTTCCATGCTGCTTTTAATATTTTTTCTTTCTGCTTAGTCTTTGTTAGTTTGATTAGTATGCATCTTGCTGTGTTTTTCCTTGGGTTTATGGGACTCTTTGTGCCTCTTGGACTTGATTGAATATTTCCTTTTCCATGATGGGAAAATTTTCACGTATAATCTCTTCAAAATTTTTCTCATACCCTTACTTTTTTCCCTTCTCTTTCTGGGACTCCTGTAATTCTAATGTTGGTGGATTTGATATTGTCCCAGAGGTCTCTGACACTATCCTCAGTAGTTGTCATTCTTTTTACTTTATTCTGCTATTCAGAAGTTGTTTCCACCATTTTATCTTGCAGTTCACTGATTCATTCTTGTGCTTCAGATATTCTGCTATTGATTCCTTCTAGAGTATTTTTAATTTCAGAAATTGTGTTGCTTGTCTCTGTATGTTTATTCTTTAATTCTTCTAAGTTTTTATTAATTGATCTTGCCTTTTTTCCATTTTGCTTTCAAGGTTTTTACTATCATTATTCTGAATTCTTTTTCAGGTAGTTTACCTATTTCTTCTTCATTTATTTGGACTCCTGTATTTCTAGTCTGTTCCTTGAATTGTGTAGTATTTCTCTGCCTTTTAATTATTATTATTATTATTTTACTTATTGTGTTTGAGGTCTCCTTTTCCCAGGCTTCAAGGAAAGTTGAGTTCTTTCCCTGAAGAAGGTAGAATTCTTTCTTCTTTTTGGTTTCTGCCCTCCTAAGGTTGGTTCACCAGTTTGTTAAGCTTCATATAGGGTGAGATTTGTTCTGAGTTTTTGTTGGTTTGTTTTTTCTCTGATGGGCAAGGCTGAGTGAGGTGGTAGTCCTGTCTGCTGATGGTTGGATTTGTATTTTTGCTTTGTTTGTTGTTTAGATGAGGTGTCCTGCAGAGGGTGCTACGGGTGGTTTGGTGATTCAGGGTCTTGTACTCAAGTGGTTTCCTTTGTGTGAGTTCTCACTATTTGATACTCCCTAAGGTTAGTTCTCTGATATTCTATGTTCTTGGGCTCAGTGGTCCCACTCCAAAGGCTCAGGGCTTGATCTCTGGCCAGGAATGAAGATTACACAAGTAGTTTGTTATGGCATTGAGCGAGACTAAAACAAAAGCCCAACTTTACAATACTGTATTGGTTTTATCATATATCAACATATAAAAAATAATAATAATAAAAAGCCCAATAATGATAAACTGAAGATGAACCCCAGACAAATGGCAGTCACAAAATCAGGCCAATAGTAATTAAAATAATGGAATATATACATATACATATATACCCATGAGCAAAGTCAAAACAGTTCAATGAAAATAAAGTACAATAGACTAACCCAGTGAACAAAGGAAATCAAAAATTGTGTCTACCAGAACAAAAGTAACTAAAGCACAAACTGGAAAACAAAACTAAAGGAAGATGCAAATTGGGGAATAAAGCAATGAAAATAAAACTAGCAAACATGTTGAGAGAAAAGGAAAGAAAGAAAAAGAAGAAAGAATAGATATGAAAAGTTAACTAAAGGTAGATAAAGAAGATTTACTCAAAATGCCAGCAAATTTGGAAAACTCAGCAGTGGCCACAGGACTGGAAAAGGTCAGTGTTCATTCCAATCCTGAAGAAAGGCAATGCCAAAGAATGCTCAAACTACCGCACAATTGCACTCATCTCACACGCTAGTAAAGTAATACTCAAAATTCGCCAAGCCGGGCTTCAGCAATACGTGAACATGAACTTCCTGATGTTCAAGCTGGTTTTAGAAAAGGCAGAGGAACCAGAGATCAATTTGCCAACATCCACTGGATCATGGAAAAAGCAAGAGAGTTCCAGAAAAACATCTATTTCTGCTTTATTGACTATGCCAAAGCCTTTGACTGTGTGGACCACAATAAACTGTGGGAAATTCTGAAAGAGATGGGAATACCAGACCACCTGACCTGCCTCTTGAGAAATCTCTATGCAGGGCAGGAAGCAACAGTTAGAACTGGACATGGAACAACAGACTGGTTCCAAATAGGAAAAGGAGTACGTCAAGGCTGTATATTGTCACCCTGCTTGTTTAACTTATATGCAGAGTACATCATGAGAAATGCTGGACTGGTAGAAACACAAGCTGGAATCAAGATTTCCCAGAGAAATATCAATAACCTCAGATATGCAGATGACACCACCCTTATGGCAGAAAATGAAGAGGAACTCAAAAGCCTCTTGATGAAAGTGAAAGTGGAGAGTGAAAAAGTTGGCTTAAAGCTCAGCATTCAAAAAATGAAGATCATGGCATCTGGTCCCATAACTTCATGGGAAATAGATGGGGAAACAGTGTCAGACTTTATATTTTGGGGCTCCAAAATCACTGCAGATGGTGACTGCAGCCATGAAATTAAAAGACACTTACTCCTTGGAAGGGAAGTTATGTCCAACCTAGATAGCACATTCAAAAGCAGAGACATTACTTTACCAACAAAGGTCCGTCTAGTCAAGACTATGGTTTTTCCTGTGGTCATGTATGGTTGTGAGAGTTGGACTGTGAAGAAAGCTGAGCACTGAAGAATTGATGCTTTTGAACTGTGGTGTTGGAGAAGACTCTTGAGAGTCCCTTGGACTGCAAGGAGATCCAATCAGTCCATTCTAAAGGAGATCAGTCCTGGGATTTCTTTGGAAGGAATGATGCTAAAGCTGAAACTCCAGTACTTTGGCCACCTCATGCAAAGAGTTGACTCATTGGAAAAAACCCTGATGCTGGGAGGGATTGGGGCCAGGAGGAGAATGGGACGACAGAGGATGAGATGGCTGGATGGCATCACTGACTCGATGGATGTGAGTCTGGGTAAACTCTGGGAGTTGGTGATGGACAGGGAGGCCTGGCATGCTGCGATTCATGTGGTCACCGAGTTGGACACGACTGAGCTACTGAACTGAACTGAACTGAAAGATTAACTGCAAGGGGGAAAGAACAGTAGGAAAAGCAAACAAAGGAATAAATGTAGAAAACATAATAATATATTTAACAATTCAAAATTAAAATTAAAAAAAAAGAGAATAGGAAAACCCCTTAGATCTGCAAAAGCCTAAAGTAGATGCAGAGGTTTATGACAACAATAAAAAATGTGACCGATGGGGGAAAAAATAAAGTTCAAAAGCTTAATTGGATTTCGTAGTTCCAATAAAATTGACAGCTGCAATGTGCAGGGGGCAGAGGGAGGGAGGGCAGGAAAAAAAAAAAAATCCAAAAGAATCTAGAGAATAAGTCAAAACATAAGAATAATAAACGTTTTTCTTGAATCACTGCTGTCAGAGTCCTTTCACTCACTGCAAGTCACAGTCCACCTTATCTCCCTAGGATTCCCTCCAACACTCCGCTGACCTCTGGACGTGCTGTGTCAGCAGGTCAGATTCTAATCTGGTCCTATGCTAGTGTGTTCTTGCCTCCAATGTCCACAGCTATCAGAACTAGTGTGTTTTCTTTTGTGGGAGCTCTCAATGATCTTTTATATATTCCATAGACATGGAGTCTGCCTAGTTGATCATGTCCATTTAATCCGCAGCTTGTATAGCTGGTGGGAAGGTTTTGGGTATTTTTCCTTAGCCACACTGCTCCTGGGTTTCAATTGTGCTTTTATTTACACCTCTACATGTGAGTCATCCCCTGGGGTTTGCTCCTGAGTCTGCCCTGGAGGACTTGCTTTGCCCCTGGGAGAGCCAGGTGTGGAGGTGGTGCAGCTGCTTGGGTTTAGTGGGTTCTGCCAGCACCAGGTACTCAGGGGAGTTGCCAGCTAGGGCAGCAGGACATTTAGTGCTCTAGAAGAGTATGGCAACAAGTATTGGCCAATACATTCCAGTGTTCTTGCCTGGAGAACCCTCTGTCCCTGATGGAGAGGCTTGGCAGGCCATAGTCTACAGGTTTGCAAAGATTTGGACATGAATGAAGTGACCCTGAGTGCATAGACACAAGACATTTTTTGCCTATGGCAGCTCTGCCCCAGTGAGAGTTGAGTATGAAGGTGGTGCAGCTGCTTGTCTTGCGGGGACCCTGGCGATGGCAAATGTGCAGGGATAGGGACTGCCTACCACTATATCACTTCTGTGATAGTGCCACAGAAGTTATGGCACTATCAGAGTCTTTTTTTTTTTTTTTTTTTTTGAGCCTCTTGTAGCTGGCAATCAGAAGGCCTCTTTGGCCAGTCTTTCTCCATAGTTCTGCCCATTCAAACATTTAGAGAGCTCCCTTGCCTGGGGTCCTTCTGTGTTGTTTGGCACATCAGGCACATAGAGGCACCCCCCCACCGCCCCCCGTCTGCTGCGGTCCTACTCTGTAGTTCCACACATCACATCAGTCACTTAAAGGAGCACCCTGGGTGGGGTCCAACTCTGTAGTTCAGTGTGTCAGGCATTTGATGGGCCAGCCTCTCTATTGTTCAACTACTGATGCTGGCCGTGTGGGGAGAGAGGGGGTATGGTGATGGCTCCACCCCCTACGCATGACTTAGCAGTACCAGTTTGCTTCCACGGCTGCCTGGCCTTCTTCCACTGGCATTTTCCATCACAATTTCCTACCTCACCTCCCCTCAATCAGTCTCTCTGCAATCAACAGCAGCCCTTGCTCTGGGATTTCTCCACAATCCCTAAACTCCAGTTTCCAGGTGCTGAGCCTTCCAGGGGACCAGTGTTCCTGTCTGGGGTATGTATGGCTGCAGCAAGGACTGTCTGATTCTCATTCTATTTAGGCTGTCGCAGAACATCTGCTTCACTCTCAGCCTTAAATGTTTCCCCCTGACTCATACAATGCCCCAATGTGGGGTTTGGACCCCTGTTTCAGTTCCCCCACCCACCAAGGGCAGGTCCAGTCCTACTAACACTCCTGTTTTCCCCCCTAGTTCCTTCATCCTCCCGAGTTTTGCATGGTTCTATATATCCTTTTCCACCGGTCAGGAACTCCTGTCCACTCTCAGCTGGTGTTCTGCATGCACTTCTGTGTCTGAAGGTGTATCCCTGATGTTTCTGTGGAGAGAGATGTACTCCACATCTACCTACTCCCCCACCATCTTGTTCTCTCATAATATAAATTTTTATATTCAATTTGGATTGACAAAGCATCATTTTTTAATGTTTTCTAAGTCAATTATATGATTATAGAATGTTCCTATTCAGTTTATTAGTGTTATTTTAGAGCAATAGCATAATTAAAAGGTATATAAGAAGATTCCTCATATACCCATTTCCCCACACATGCATAAACACCCCCTTTGTTATCACCATCACTCACCAAAGTGGTTTATTTGTTACAGTTGGTAAACTTATATCAATGCCACATAATCGCCCAAAGTTCATAGTTTACTTTCAAGAACTATTTCATATAGTAAAAAAGACAAAGAAACATGGGGAAGGTGGTCACAAAAAAATCTAATTTTGTTCCTAGAAAGTTATGAGCCAGGGATAAGACAGGAAAAGTATAGAAATTTATAGTGTCCTTTTAGGGGAGATGGAAGAATTAAGAGTGGCAAATGAAAACCAAGAAAATTGATGTTATAAAATCTTTGTGAGAAACTCTTATTCAGAGTTGAGATACAGCTGGTAAATTGCTTGGCACCTATGTTATGAGGGTGGGGAGGAAATCTAACAAAAAATAGCATCCCCTAAGATTTTGTCTGATATTTTTTAGGGCAAAATATCAAGAAGGTCACAAGTGGAGGTGGATTCTTATAGTGCTAAAAGTCATGTTCCAAAAAATGTAAAAGGTTCTACATCTATCTGAAATAAATGTTACTGTCTCTTTTAAGAAATACAATAGGCAGTATGTTTTGTTACTGATGCGTATGCACCTGTATTTATTCAGATTGGCTTTTTAACCAAGATGGCAACATTATCCACCTAACTGGCTTTTGTAATAAATAAAGTATCTATATCTTTAACTTTCATGTAATTATACTTCAATAAATAGAAATGCTTTCTATTGTAGAGAGAAAAACTCTACTAAGGAGAGCTGAATTAGTCAGAATAATATGAAAGGGAAGTTGCTCAGTCGTGTCCGACTCTTTGTGACCCCATGGACTGTAGCCTACCAAGCTCCTCCCTCCATGGGATTCTCCAGGCAAGAGTACTGGAGTGGGTTGCCATTTCCTTCTCCAGGGTATCTTCCCGACCCAGGATTGAACCCAGGTCTCCCGCATTCCAGGCAGGAGCTTTAACCTCTGAGCCATAGGTTTGTGCAAAATAGCAAGCCTCCTAATAATCTCAGAATCTCAGTGGTTTGTCTTCCCCTTAAATTTTCTTAATCCAATAGGCCATTTAGATATGACCTAAATCAAATCTCTTATGATTTTACAGTGAAAGTGATAAATAGATTCAAGGGATTAGATCTGATAGACAAAGTGCCTAAAGAACTATGGGTGGGGGTTCATAACATTATACAACATATGGTGATCAAAAATATCCTCAAGAAAAAGAAATGCAAAAAGTCAAAGTATTGGTCTCAGAAGGCTTGAGAAAAGAAGAGAAGTGAAAGGCAAAGGAGAAAAGCAAAGACATATCCATCTGAATGCAGAGTTCCAAAGAATAGCAAGGAGAGATAAGAAAACCTTTCTAAGTGAACAATGCAAAGAAATAGAGGAAAACAATAGAATGGGAAAGACTAGAGATCTCTTCAAGAAAATTAGAGATACCAAGGGAACATTTCATGCAAAGATGGGCACAATAAAGTGTAAAAACAGCATGGATCTAACAGATGTAGAAAATATTAAGAAAAGGTGGCAAGAATACATATAAGAAGTATGCAAGAAAATCTTAATGACCCAGGTAATCGTGATGGAGTGATCACTCACCTAGAGCCAGACATCTTGGAGTGCAATGTCAAGTGAGCCTTAGGAAGCACCAGTACAAACAAAGCTAGTGGATATGATGGAATTCCAGCTGAGTTATTTCACATCCTCAAAGGTGATGCTGTGAAAGTGGTGCACTCAATAGGCCAGCAAATTTGGAAAACTCAGCAGTGGCTACAGGACTGGAAAAGGTCAGTTTTCATTCCAATCCCAAAGAAAGACTGTGCCAGAGGATGTTCAAACTATCACACTTGCACTTATTTCACATGCTAGCAAAGTAATACTCAAAGTTCTCCAACCTAGGTATGTGAACCAAGAACTTTCAGATGTTCAATATGGATTTAGAAAAGACAGAGGGAATAGAGATCAAATTGCCAACATCCATTGCATCATAGAAAAAGCAATAGAATTCCAGAAAAACATCTATTTGTGCTTCATTGAATATGCTAAAGCCTTTGACTGTGTGGATCACAACAAACTTTGGAAAATTCTTCAAGAGGGGAATACCAGACAACCTTATCTGCCTCCTGTGAAACCTGAATGCAGTTCAAGAATCAACAGTTAGAACCAGACCTGGAACAGTGGAATGGTTCAAAATTGGAAAAGGAGTACTTCAAGGCTGTATATTGTCACCCTGCTTATTTAACATTTTGCAGAGTACATCATGCAAAATGCTGGGCTGGATGAAGCAGAAGTAGGAATCAAGAATGCCAGGAGAAATATCAATAACCTCAGACATGCAGATAATGCCACCCTTATGGCAGAAAGCAAAGAGGAACTAAAGAACATCTTGATGAAAGAGAAACAAGAGAGTGAAAAAGCTGAATTAAAACTCAACCTTCAAAAAAATGAAGATCATGGCATCCGGTCCCATCACTTCATTGCAAATAGATGGGGAAATAAAGTAAACAGTGACAGGTTTTATTTTCTTAGGCTCCAATCTCACAGCAGATTGTGACTGTAGCCATGATTATAAAGATACTTGCTCCTTTGAAGAATAGCTATGACAACTCTAGAGAGTGTATTAAAAAGCAGAGACATCACTTTTCTGACAAAGATCTGTTTAAGCAAAGCTATGGTTTTTCCAGTAGTCATGTATGGATATGGGAGTTGGACCATAAAGAAAGCTGAGCACCGAAGAACCAATGCTTTTGAACTGTGGTGTTGGAGAAGACTCTTAAGAGTCCCTTGGACTGCAAGCAGATCAACCTGTAAATCTTAAAGGAAATCAACCCTGAATGTTCACTGGATGTACTGATGCTGATGCTGAAGCTCCAGTACTTTGGCCACCGAATGTGAAGAGCTGACTCATTAGAAAAGACCCTGATGCTAGGAAAGACTGAAGGCAGGAGGAGAATGGGATGACAGAGGATGAAATGGTTGCATGGCATCACCAACTCAGTGGACATGAGTTTGAGCACGCTCCGGGAGATGGTGAAGGAAAGAGAAGCCTGGCATGCTGCTATCCATGTGATCTCAAGGAATTAGATACAATTGAGCAACTGAACAGTAACAACAAGAGGTTTTCCTGGGAATGCAAAGTCTTTTGTAGCTTTGGTGGTGATCTTCTAGGGAAATTGTCAGTGACTTAGGAATCTAGAATTTTTTGTTTTGTTCTTCCTCCAGTTCAGCAATGGGTCTTCTACTCAGTGTCAGAAGTGAAGATACTGCATTGAACACTGACATTTCCTCTTTAATCTTTGGTCAAGAAGTGACATTTCTACTTGTAACAATTTAAACAGGACTAATCACATGTCCCTGCCTAATTTCAAAGAGGGCGAAAAATAGAGCATATTTGGAACCTTTGGACTATTTGGTGAGCATTACTATATTTGTCAAGAAAACAATGTAAGATGATCTTGAGGAATTACACACAGTTAATTTCTTATCAGATACTAAGACTTAGGAAATTATACTACTAATACATATTACATCAACAGTGTTGTATAATAGATTATCCTAAAATAGAAGCAAAAATATAAAGAAAATTAATATTTGAAAGAAAAGATATTATAATTCAGTCTAGTAAAGATAATATTGCTGGGCACTGGCACAAAAATTGTGTTTTCAATAAACATTGCAGGTTAAATTGAATATTCATACTGAAAAAAAAATGCTGCAGTATCTCACACAACATAGTGAAATCAATTCTAGGAACATATAGGATCTACATGTGTGGGTAACATGCGTGTGTGTATGCTAAGTCGTTTCAGTGGTGTCCAACTCTGTGATCCTATGGACTGTAGCCCACCAGGCTTCTCTGTTCATGGGATTCTCCAGGCAAGAATACTGGTGTGGGTTGCCATTTCCTTCTCCAGGGATCTTCCCGGCAAGGGATCAAACCTGGGTCTCTGCACTGCAGGCAGATTTTTTATCATCTTTCACTGCAGTAGGCTTAAGAGACTCAGGTTTGATCCCTGGATCAGGAAGATCTCTGGGAAGATAGTGCATCTTAAAAAAAAAGAAAGAAAGAAAATTTCCTTTAAAATTCAGGTAGTCAAAAGTGTCTCAAAAAGGACACTTCTAAACATTTAAGAAAAAATGATGACTAAAGTATACCACATTAAAGTTTACATTTCTGTTCTTTTTTTTTTTTTTTCAGTCCACTTAACATGTGATTTGTTAGCACACAGAACAGGGCCTGTAAAATACATCATACTGCTGAAAGTAATGGGGGGCAGAGAGTAGGGGAGACAGTAGAGGAAGAAAGGGAGTGCGGTACAAAGTATTCCTGTCAATATATACCAGATCATTTTTAAAAGTAAAATGGCTAGGCTAATAATAGCTTATTACTGGCAAAATCTTTTACATTTCAAGTTTTATGAGGAAGATTGGGCAAGCAAAGTATTCTGAGTCTAGGACACTACAACATTGAGATGGACAATTAACATTACAGAGAATAGAACTCAAGATATTTTAAGAAGGAAAGTTTATTTTTTATTTCATCTGCATCAAGATGAGACGGGAAAAAAAAGTGACTTCTGCATGGTCACTTCATCTCATCGTCCTGCTGGTTTCATCAATAGACATGTGAGCCCAACCCTATCCCCTCAGCCCAGCTGTCCCCATTCCCTCAGGAGAGGCTGCATGGTGTTCATCCGTATTTTTGCCTCTTACACAATCCCCCACAATAAACTAAGTGTATGCTTTAAACAGGGCTTCTCTGGTGGCTCAGATGGTAAAGAATCTTCCTGCAATGCTGGAGACCCTTGTTCGATCCCTAAGTCAGGAGGATCCCCTGGAGAAGACCATGGCAACCCACTCCAGTATTCTTGCCTGGAGAATCCCACAGACAGAGGAGTCTGGCAGGCTACAGTCCATAGGTCACAAAGAGTGGGACACCACCGAAGTGACTTAGCACACGCACATGCATGCTTTAAACACACCCAGTGGCTTATACTCTCATGTTTCACTTATACTTTCTCTTCCCCTTCTGACTCCTGGAACATCACTGGACTCTGCAGAGAGAAGTTCCAAGTAGTGCTGAACAACCTCTGCTCTGAACCAGGGCAGGTGCCCCAGGAGCGAATACCTCCATCCTGAACAACTGTCCTTGTGTGCAAGCCCACGATGACTGGGAACACATTTAAACCTCAGTAACTTCCTTGCTCTCTTCCACTGTATTATACAGGTAACTGACTACAAAACACTGAAGAAAATCTTTAACATACCAAAGTACACATCTGTTCTTTTAAAAGATATATTTCAGAGAGAAAAAAGGCAAACCACAGTGTAGGAAAATATTTTACAATAAACATACTTGCAAATGATTCATGTCCATTGTATATTTTTACATACGTTACATACAGCAGAGAAAAGGAGGAGAACTCAACAGTGAAACAGATAAAAGACTTGAATAGGCACTTTTGTGAAGGAAAATAACCAAATGGCCAATAAACATATTGAAAATGCTCAACTTCTTTAGTCATTCAGTTCAGTTTAATTGCTCAGACATGTCCAACTCTTTGCAACCCCATGGATTGAAACACACCAGGCTTCCCTGTCCATCACCAACTGCTGGAGTTTACTCAAATTCATGTCCATTGAGTCAGTGATGCCATCCAATCATCTCATCCTCTGCCGTCCCCTTCTCCTCCTGCCTACAATCTTTCCCATCATCAGGGTCTTTTCCAATGAGTCAGCTCTTTGCACCAGGTGGCCAAAGTATTGGAGTTTCAGCTTCAACATCAGTCCTTCCAGTGAACATTCCGGACTGATTTCCTTTAGGATGGACTGGTGGGATCTCCTTGCAGTCCAAGGGACTCTCAAGAGTCTTCTCTAATACCAAAGTTCAAAAGCATCAATTCTTCGGCCCTCAAGTTTCATTATAGTCCAACTATCACATCCATACATGACTACTGGAAAAATCAAAGTTTAACTAGACAGACCTTTGTTGGCAAAGTAATGTCTCTGCTTTTTAATATGCTGTCTAGTTTGGTCATAGCTTTTCTTCCAAAGAGCAAGCCTCTTTTAATCTCATGGCTGCAGTCACCATCTGCAGTGATTTTGGAGCCCAAAAAAATAAAGTCTCTGACTGATTCCATTGTTTCCCCATCTATCTGCCATGAAGTGATAGGAAATGAAAATTGAAGTCACACAATGTGACACTGTTACATGCTCAACAGAATGGCTAAAATAATACCAAATTTTAGCCTGGCTACAGATGGGACTTAATTGGAACACTTCCGTAAACTGGTAAAATTCTAGAAAATGCTTTGCCAATATTATCTGAAAGTAAATGTATCACTTTCACATACACGCTCACTTTGAGAAAATTCATCAAGCTATGTGGCACAGTGGTGAAGAATCCACCTGCCTATGTAGGAGACACAAGGTATGTGCGTTTGATCCCTGGGTCAGGAAGATCCCCTGTAGTAGGAAATGGCAATCCACACCAGTATTCTTGCCTGGAAAATCCCATGGACGGAGGAGCCTGGAAGGCTGCAGTCCATGGGGTCGCTAAGAGTTGGACACAACCGAGCAACTTCACTTTCACTTTTCACTTTCATGCATTGGAGAAGGAAATGGCAACCCACTCCAGTGTTCTTGCCTAGAGAATCCCAGGGACAGGGGAGCCTGGTGGGCTGCCATCTATGGGGTTGCACAGAGTCGGACACGACTGAAGCGACTTAGCAGCAGCAGCAGCAGCATAGTTTCACCTGTAATTACTAATACCATCGACATCTATCTATTTGCTGAAGCCAGATCTGGTAATAAATCGTAATATTAACAGTCCTTCACTCAAGACCACTTAGATCAACAAGCCTCATAATTTTTTCTTCTAAATACCCATAAATTCATTCTTCTCTGCCATCTTTCCTGGCACAGACATTATTATTTCACATACACAAATTTATTATTTGTATATACAAATAAGTATATATAAGTGAAATATGATAATGTATATATATTTATAGCATTTATTCATCTAATTGCCTTCTAAATGAAAATATTGGTATCATAGTAATGATAAGTGTGCATCCTGATTTTTTATTTTGAAGCAATTATAGGTTTACAAACAGTAATGAAGAGATTTCACATACGCCCTTTACTCCCCTTCTCCCTTTGTTAACATCTTGTACTATCATAGTGCAGTTACAAAGCTAAGAAATTAACATATTAATGAAACTATAGACTTTACTTGGATTTTACAAGTCTTTCCATTAATGTCCCTTTTATTTTCTAGGATCTGATCCAGGATTCCACCTTGAATTTAAGAGTCAGGTCTGCTTTGTCTTCTCCAGTCTATGACAGTTCCTCAGTGTCTATCTTTCATGACTTTGACACTTTTCAAGTGTACTTGTCAGTTCTTTTACAGAATGTCGCTCTACATAGTTCTGCTTGACACTTTCTCATGTAGATAGTGGTTTTGCATTTTGGGCAAACATACCACACAACTGATGTGCCCTCTCAGTGTCTTATACTGAGGATTTATGATACCAAGTTGTCTTATTACAGATAATGTTAACCTCAATTACTGATTTAGATGCTTTCTGCCAGGTTTCTTCACTATAAACTTACTATTTTCTCCATTGTAGTTAATATATATACATATATATATGTGTGTGTATATATATATAATTTCCCCCATATATATATGGGGAAATAGTTAATATATATATACATATATGTATGTATGTATGTGTATATATATATATATATATATATATATATATATATATAATTTCCCCATATATATATGGGGAAATAGTTTTTGACCAGCAAATATTATTTTTCTCAAAATTTTGACCAGTGAAATTTGCATTTATGAATAGATTTTACTTGAAATATTCATTACTCCAGTGTTCTTAGGAACATTTTAATCCCCTCATTTATTCTACTAACCTGGGGGACTCATCTTCCGCTGTCATATCTTTTTGCCTTTTCATTCTGTTCATAGGGTTCTTAAGGCAAGAATACTGGAGTGGTTTTCCATTCCCTTCTCCAGAGAAGTGTGCTTTGTCAGTACTCTCCACCATGATCCATCCATCTTGGGTGGCCCTGCATGACATGTCTCATAGCTTCATTGAGTTACACAAGGCTGTGACCTGTGTGATCATTTTGGTTAGCTTTCTGTGACTGTGGTTTTTATTCTGGAGGTTGTAGAATTGCAGTTCTTGCTTCTTCTGTCTGCCCTGAGATGGATGAGGATAAGAGGCTTGTGCAAGATTCCTGATGGGAAGGATTGGCTGTGGGGAAAACTGAGTCTTGCTCTGGATGCTGAGCAGGGTGCACAAGACTGGAAAAGGTTACTTTTTATTGCAATCTCAAAAAAGGCAATGCCAAAGAATGTTCAAACCACCATACAATTGCACTCATTTCACATACTAACAAGATAAGGTTCAAAATCCTTCAAGCTAGGCTTCAAAAATACTTAAACCGAAAACTTCTGAATGTACAAACTGGATTTAGAAAAGGCAGAAGAACCAGAGATCTAATTGCCAACATCCATTGGATCATATAAAAAGCAAGGAAATTTTAGAAAAACACACAATCAACGTCAAGAAGCAACAGTTAGAACTGGACATGGAAAAACAAAATGGTTCAAAATTGGGAAAGGAGTATGCCAAGGCTGTACATTGTCACTATACTTATTTAACTTATTTGCAAATATATCATGTGAAATGCCAGCTGGATGAACCCCAAGCTGGAATCAAGATTTCCAGGAGAAACATCAACAATCTCAGATATGCAGATGATACCACTCTAATAGTAGAAAGCAAAGAGGAATTAAAGAGCCTCTTGATGAGGGTGAAAGAGGAGAGTGAAAAAGTTGGCTTAAAATTCAACATTCAAAAAACTAAAATCATGGCATCTGGTCCCATCACTTCACGTCAAGTAGATGGGAAAAACATGAAATGGAACCAGTGACAGACTTTATTTTCTTGGGTTCCAAAATCACTGCCAATGGTGACCACAGCCATGAAATTAAAAGACAATTGCTCCTTGGAAGGAAAGCTATGACAAGCCTGTGCACACATGCTCAGTTGCTTCAGTCATGTGCGATTCTTTGTGACTCTATGAACGTTAGCCTGACAGGGTCCTCTGTCCATGGGAATCTCCAGGCAAGAATACTGAAGTGGATTGCCATGCCCTCCTTCAGGGGATCTTCCTGACCCAGGAATTGAACCCACGTCTCCCGTGTCCCCTGCATTGCAAGTGAGTTCTTTACCCACTGAGCCACCTGGGCAGCCCATTACAAACCTAGGCAGCGTTTAAAAAAGCAGAAACATCACTTTGCTTACAAAGGTCCATAGAGTCAAAGCTATGTTTTTTCAAGTAGTCGTATATGGATGCGAGTTTGAGCCAAGAAGAAGGCTGAGTGCAGAAGAATTGATGTTTTTGAATTGTGGTGCTGGGTAAGACTCTTGAGAGTCTGTTGGACAGCAAGGAGATCCAACCAGTCAATCGTAAAGGAAATCAGCCCTGGATATTCATTGGAAGGACTGATGCTGAAGCTGAAGCTCCAATACTTTGGCCACCTGATGCAAAGAGCCAACTCATTGGAAAAGACCCTGATGCTGAGAAAGATTGAAGGCAGGAGGAGAAGGGGACAACAGAGGACAAGACAGTTCAATGGCATCACCTACTCAATGGACATAAGTTTGAGCAAATTCTGAGTAATAGTGAAGGAAATGGAAGCCTGTTGTGCTGTGATCCATGTGGTTGCACAGATTCAGATGTGACTTAGCAACTGAAAAGCAACAGCAACATTCATTCTGGGAGTAATAATTTAAGTTCTTTGGTAGGGAAAAGCTGTCCCTCACTCATTTGGATCCTTTATTATATCAGAATGGTCTCATTTCTGTATTATTGTATGGGTCATAAATCAATGCTCTCAAGTACTTTTTGTTTTTGATAAATTGCTCCAACTTTGCCCATTGAAATTTCTTCTGAACTTTGGCATGCCTCCATCCTTGATTGTGCACTTCCTTATTTTTGTGTCATAATATTCTCAAAGACTATAGTGAACTATTTTCTGTCTGAAATCTAGAATTAACTACTTATAAAGAAACCTGGTTTATTTTAATTGAGAAAATGAGTTACAACCCAATGTCTAGGATAAGTTTATATTAGACCATCTCAAAAGATAAAGCTTTGTTTAGACACCTTTGTTATTCATATTATATTATGTATTCAAAATATTTTCAGATTTAAATTGGATTAGATTTTTATGTCCTCATTTCAGTGTTGTTATAATTTCAATAATTATAAGATAGTATTACAGTTTGTATTTCATTTTAATTTCCTCCAATATCATCATTTTAAAAAATGTATACTGTTATATTCTATATTGAATGACAAATATATAAGTTTTGACATGTGCATAGAGTCATAAATCCACCAAACTGTCAGGATATAGAATGTTCCAGTAAAGAGCCAGTTGTGGCCAACTCAGATGACCATCATACTACTACTGTGGGCAAGAATCCCTTAGAAGAAATGGAGTAGCAATCATAGTCAACAGAAGAATCTGAAATGCAGTACTTACATGCAATCTCAAAAATGACAGAATGATCTATGATGATGACTACGCCAAAGCCTTTGACTGTGTGGATCACAACTACGGAAAATTCTTAAAGAGACGGGAATACCATACCACCTGTCCTGCCTCCTGAGATATCTGTATGCAGGTCAAGAAGCAACAGTCAAATTGGATATGGAGCAATGGACTGATTCTAAATAGAGAAAGGAGTGGGTCAAGGCTGTATGTTGTCACCCTGCTTATTTAACTTATATGCAGAGTACATCATGAGAAATGCTGGGCTGGATGAAGCACAAGCTAGAGTCAAGATTGCTGGGAAAAATATCAATAACCTTAGATTTGCAGATGACACCACCCTATGACAGAAAGCAAAGAAGAACTAAAGAGCCTCTTGATGAAAGTGAAAGAGGAGAGTAAAAATTTGGCTTAAAACTCAGCATTGAGAAAACTAAGATCATGGCATCCGGTCCCACCACTTCATGGCAAATAGATGGGAAACAAGGGAAACAGTAAGAGACTTTATTTTGTGGGGGCTCCAAAATCACTGCAGATGGTGACTTCAGCCATGAAATTAAAAGATGTTTACTCCTTGGAAGAAAAGTCATGACCAACCTAGACAGCATATAGAAAAGCAGACACATTATTTTGCAAACAAAGGTCCATCTAGTCAAGGCTATGGTTTTTCCTGTGGTCATGTATGGATGTGAGAGTTGGATTGTGAAGAAGGCTGAGTGCCGAAGAATTGATGCTTTTGAACTGTGGTGTTGGAGAAGACTCTTGAGAGTCCCTAGGACTGCAAGGAGATCCAACCAGTCCATTCTGAAGGAGATCAGCCCTGGGATTTCTTTGGAAGGAATGATGCTAAAGCTGAAACTCCAGTACTTTAGCCACCTCATGCGAAGAGTTGACTCATTGGAAAAGACTCTGATGCTGGGAGAGATTGGGGCCAGGAGGAGAAGGGGACAACAGAGGATGAGATGGCTGGATGGCATCACTGACTCGATGGACATGAGTCTGAGTGAACTCCGGGAGTCTGTGATGGACAGGGAGGCCTGGCGTGCTGCGTGCAATTCATGGGGTCACAAAGAGTCGCACACGACTGACTGACTGAACTGAACTGAACTGACTGAATATTCCCTTGTACATGTACCACAACTTCTTTATCCACTCATCTGTTGATGAATATATAGGTTGCTTCCATGGCCTAATGTTGTAAATAGTACTGCAGTGAACATTGGGGTACATGTGCTTTTTGATGATTTCCTTGGCATATGTGTCCAGTAGTGGGATTGTTGGATCATGTAATAGTTTTATTCCAAGTTTTTAAGGAATCTCTATACTGCTCTCCATAGTCACTATATCAATTTACATTCCCACCAACAGTACAAGAGGGTACCCTTTTCTCCACACTCTCTCCAGCATTTATTATTTGTAGATTTATTGATGATGGCCATTCTAACCATTATCAGGTGATGCCTCATTGTAGTTTTGATTTGCATTTCTCTAATAATGAGCCATGTTTATTTCATGTGTTATTAGCTATCTGTATGTCTTATTGGAGAAACATCTGTTTAGATCTGCTATTCATTTTTTGATTTTGTTGTTTTTCTGATATTGAGCTGCATGAGCTGCTTTTATATTTTGGAGATTAATCCTTTGTCAGTTGTTTCATTTGCTATTATTTTCTCCAATTCTGATGACTGTCTTTCACCTTGTTTATGATTTCCTTTGGTGTGTAAAAACCTTGAAGTTTAATTAGATCCCACTTACTTATTTTTGTTTTTATTTCCATTATTCTAGGGGTGAGTCACAGAGGATCTTGCTGTGATTTATGTCAAGTAGTGTACTAGCTATGTTTTCCTCTAGGACCTTATAGTTTCTGGCTTTGAATGTAAGTCTTTAATCCATTTTGAGTTTACTTCTGTGTATGGTGTTAGGATGTGTTCTAATTTCATTATTTTATATGTAGCTATCCAGTTTTCTCTGGAGAAGGCAATGGCACCCCACTCCAGTACTTTTGCCTGGAAAATCCCATGGACAGAGGAGCCTGGTAGGCTGTAGTCCATGAGGTTGCTAGAGTTGGACATGACTGAGTGACTTCACTTTCACTTTTCACTTTCATGCATTGGAGGAGGAAATGGCAACCCACTCGGGTGTTCTTGCCTGGAGAATCCCAGGGACAGGGAAGCCTGGTGGGCTGCTGTCTATGGGGTCACACAGAGTCGGACACGACTGAAGTGACTTAGCAGTACTATCCAGTTTTCCCAGCACCACTTATTGAAGAGGCTGTCTTTTCTCCAAAAATGTATATCTTATTACAAAACATTCCCTTAGAAGCAATACTCAGTGTTCAAGAGGATTAAGGATTTGAGGGCTACTCAGATGAGGGAAAAAAAATCTTTTGATCCTTTCCATAGATATCTAATGTAAACTTGTTAATAAACTCAATATTATGGGGAAAAAAAAATCCTTGCCATTGCTCTATATCTCACAATACCTAAAGTGAATTTGTTCTACCCATTGTGTGGATTATGAATTTGATGATTCTTCTTTTCATTTGCCTGGAGAAGGAAATGGCAACCCACTCCAGTACTCTTGCCTGGAAAATCCCATGGACGGAGGAACATGGTGGCTACAGGCCATGGAATCACTAAGAGTCGGACAGGACTGAGCGACTTCACTTTCACTTTTCACTTTCATGCCTTCGAGAAGGAAATGGCAACCCACTTCAATTTTCTTGCCTGGAGAATCCCAGGGACGGAGGAGCCTGGTGGGCTGCTGTCTATGGGGTTGCACAGAGTCGGATATGACTGAAACACCTTAGCAGCAGCAGCAGCAGCTTTTTGTTTGCTATTTGATACATAGCTTTGTGATTATGAGGCTTCCTCTTATCCTGGGAAAGGAAAACAACTAAAATAATATTGTTATACCTTATATTATTTAATAGAGGATATCTCATAAATTGTATTCTGCTACATGCAAATTGATCTTCATGAACTGAATTATATTTTCCCCTGAAAAAGTATTTTAAACTGAGAAAAAAGTTTCAAATCATTATAAAATTCATGATTAAACAAATAACAAGTCACTCTTTTTTATATTAAAAGTTTTCATAATAAAAATAAAACCCAAAGCAATAAAATACACAGAAAATATATGACTTGGCATTTTATTAATACTGAGACAAAATATCATTTCAAAAATTGATGTGTTTTAAGATAGTGACATACTTGACTATACATATATAAAGTTTCCATTTAGCAACAAATAATATCTTACATTAAAATGAAATATAATTGATAAATGTCAAAAATTATACAAAAGTGGTATTATTAATGAAATTATGGATACTAAAATATGTACTATTTCTTTTCTTTTTTTTTCCATTTCTGATTACCTAGTTATTATTCTAATAAACTCACTTGAGGGCAGAATGTTTCATTTTTGTATCTGTTTATTTTGTGATTGAATACTTAATGTATGTAGATGAACATTTTTCTGTAATTCTTATTTTTATAAATAAAAATGGTTTATAATTTGACGGCCTATTAAATTCTAGGCAATGAAACAGATATGTTATATTTATTTACTTTACTCCCTACATATGCTTTTCAAGTAGAAAGCTATCTTAGGAGAATAATTGATAAGTGGCTTGAGAGGAACAGTTATGATTGGGGCCAAAACTGCTGTCTCAAAGTTAAAATGGACCAATTTTTTCATTAGAAATACGAGATGAAGTAGGTTAAATGATGTGTGCAAGGTCACACAGAAAGTCTTGATTCATCTTCAAGTTTCTTTTTAAAGTTAAAATTCTTGCCATCTTGGCCAAGTTTTGACACACAATATTGAGCATATTTGAACTGTGTAATGGATGCTTTTGAACTGCAGTGTTGGAGAAGACTCTTGAGAGTCCCTTGGATTGCAAGGAGATCAAACAAGTCAATCCTAAAGGAAATCAGTTCTGAATATTCATTGGAAGGACTAATGCTGAAGCTGAAACTCCAATACTTTGGCCACCTGATTTTCGACTCAATGGAAAAGACCCTGATGCTGGGAAAGATTGGAGGCAGGAGAAGGGGACAACAGAGGATGAGATGGTTGGATGGCATCACCGACTCAATGGACATGAGTTTGAGCAATCTCTGGGAGTTGGTGATGGACAGGGAAACCTGGCGTGCTGCAGGCCATGGGGTGGCAAAGAGTCTGACTTGACTGAGAGACTGAACTGAACTCATTTAGCATATGAAAGTGAAAGTTTAGTCACTCAGTCGTGTCCAACTCTTTGCGACCCAATGGACTGTAGCCTACCAGCCTCCTCCATCCATGGGATTTTCCAGGCAAGAGTACTGAAGCAGATTGCCATTTCTTTCTCCAGAGGATCTTCCTGACCTAGGGATCGAACCCAGGTCTCCCACATTGTGAACAGATGCTTTACCATCTGAGACACCAGGGAAGTCCTCATTGACTGTACAGTGGTCCCCACTGCTCAGTTCACCTAACAGAGAAAAGCATCTCTAAAAAATACCATCCTCAGTCATAAATCGAACATGGGTCAAACCCATAAATCTATACTTCTTTAATCAAAACTCATGGCTGCAATTTCTGGATTCAACTGGCTGAAGTGCTCAGACTTACTCAGAAAGCAGGCTTCAGGTGATTAACCATGCTCCTGGATATCAGTTTCTTTTGATCCAGGTCCAAAACCTGTAGCAACTTTCCAAATATGATAATTATGTCTGCTCAAAATTTGAGAGTTTGTAACTTTACTAAGATTTGGTGATGGTAGCAAAGTTTATCTCCTGAATTACATAACTCTCTGCCACCTCATTAGTTCCTTTTTTTTTTTTTTCCTCTTGCTGCAGCACAAATTTCTCCCCAGTGGCAGTTCTAGCCCTACCCATGCTCCAGCAACATATAAGCGGCTTTAATAAGCCATCCCTCCCATTACACATACACTGATAGAAAATAAATCGTTTTCATGAAAAGCAACTATGTGAATATAAAATTCTCAGTTTAATACCAAAACCATTCTGGAGATTCCTCTGCATCTCCTAATACTGAAGCCTAATAGTCTCTGCATTCTAATGTAGTTTTCCTTGAACAAGGGAATAAATGTGGGGCATGGGAGTTGTAATGGACATTTCTTGCTTGTTCTTTTTTTACCATCAGCCACACCAAATCTTGTTATTTATAGTGCACTGCTTTTGCTTTCCAGAAAATCTCCTTCTCTTATGCTAAGTGCTTCGGGAAAAGCATGCCCATCCTGTGACTGGTCTAAGCATGGGATGCAGACATGACCCACTTAGTACTGGTTAGAGCCAATACCACCAATGATAAGATATTTGAGCTCTTAGGAAAGTATGTTGTTGTTGTTGTTGTTTTCTGTTCAACTTGATCCTATCAGAGTATGCATCTGCAATTTTCACAGTCCTCTAAAAACTGTTTGTAGAAGGATATCTGAGAATGAAGACACCATAGCAGACAATAGCCCTAAGAGAGAAAAAAGATGTTCTAAGATATCATTTACATCTTTTATCAAGTTTGAAGCTGCCTATCCTTGGGCTTTTCAGTTAAAGGAGATGATGAATTGATTCTGTGTAAACCAATTTTAGTTAGATTTTCTGTTACTTGATCAGAAACATATAAAACTATTTAGAAGAGATAATGGAATAAAATACTAGTCTGAAAATGTTTTACACCAGGAAAATATGATCTCTTATTAAGCAATGGTCATTTACTGGATTTTCTAAAAAATGTGCCAAAGATGTGCACAAATTTATGTATAAAAATATTTATTTCTCTGTTTTGCTTTGTATTTTTTTTTTTTTGGGGGGGTGGGGCTTCATATCTTTTATTTATTTATTTATTTTTGGTTTCTACCAGTTTTTACTTGCATTCTTTTTTTTTATTTTATTTTTTACCTTTACAATATTGTATTGGTTTTGCCATATATCAACATGAATCCTCCAGAGGTATACACGTGTTCCCCATCCTGAACCCTCCTCCCTCCTCCCTCCCTGTACCATCCCTCTGGGTCGTCCCAGTGCACCAGCCCCAATCATCCACTATCGTGCTTTGAACCTGGATTGGCGACTCGTTTCATATATGATATTATACATGTTTCAATGCCATTCTCCATGGAGTATTACTCAGCCATTAAAAAGAGTACATTTGAATCAGTTCTAATGAAGTGGATGAAACTGAAGCCTATTATACAGAGTGAAGTAAGCCAGAAAGAAAAACACCAATACAGTATACTAACGCATGTATATGGAATTTAGAAAGATGGTAACAATAACCCTGTATATGAGACAGCAAAAGAGACACTGATGTATAGAACAGGCTTCTGTTTTGCTTTTTAATACAATTGTGTATCACATGCTCAGCATTTAAGTGGCAAAATATTAAGCGACTAATAATTTCATGTCATGTATTATCTTATATTGAATGATACAGATAATATAAATTGGATTGAAAGTGATAGGATATATGATATATTACATAGATTAGTAAAGTGATGTGAAAGTCACTCAGTCGTGTCCGACTCTTTGTGACCCCATGGACTATACAGTCCAGGGAATTCTCCAGGCCAGAATACTGGAGTATTACAATCTGCTAAAGAAGTGATGAAGGATACTGGGCTAAAGTGATTAATAAGCTGATATTTAACTAAGCAAAACATTATTATAATACATATTTTCTTATTTCCTCAATTGTGTATATAAATCTTGTTGACTTCTTTATTTCTGTTTTTATGTCATTCTGTGAAAGTAGGCAAATGAAATAAATGGTGATTTCATTGGGCAACTTAAAGTTTCTTCAACTTAGCCTGCTCAAATACTTTAAGAAAGCAGATGGCTCACATTAACGTAATGAACAATAAATATTTTCATGCCTCTGAAATATCCTGAACCCATTATATATTCAAACATTCTAACAGAATAAACAGTCAGTCAAGATATGCCATATACACCAATCTGGGATTGATTTTTACAATTGTTTTCACTATACTGGAATTATTCTTTCAGTTTTCCCCTTTCTACATATGCACTAATGTTAAATTATCTCTTCATATTCTCAGATTCAGGGTTGATATTTAGATTATATCTATAGGTACCTTATATTCCCAAGATAAAAGCTTGGCAAATATTTGATAGACATTGGGTTTCATTTAGAAACATTACTGTTTACATATGAATATGTTCTTTCCTAGGAGATTTCTCAGTAATATCTATAATATATTGCTTCATCTCTCTCTCTGATACATCCTCTTAATTTCTTTACAATTTCCTTAATATTTCCCCAGAAACTTTTAGTGCCAGCTTCAGGTTTAGATTTAATTATGAAAAAAGTGAAAAAATTGAGATTTAGAGAATTGAAATACTACTTCCATAAAATGTGTTTTATAAAAGCTATGAAATTATTATATATATACATATAATGAATATATATACATATCACATATACATATATATATATAGGTAACTGTATGTGTATAATAGTATATTATATACATACTGTATATATATATACACTATAATAGTAGATATGCAGTATGGTATATGTATAATGTTTATATATACCATATTTAACAAATTAAATAACTTGTTCTTTTAATAAGTGAGAAGAGTTTTAAAACATTATAAACATATATTTTCAGAAATATATCTCCCTTATTAACAATGATTTGGATATTTCCTTTGAGATTTGGTTTGATGATTTCATACAGAATTAGAAATGTAAATAATATGGTGACAAAATTTAACTGGAGCAGAATATATTAATAATGTCATCAACTATTCATGATAGCTCTTTTATTAATGAAGAAGTACTGGTATTTCTCAACTGTCACTCCCTTCTGTCATTAGCTTTTAACTACATTTGTGAAAAAAAGTAGCTATACACACCCAGAACAGAAATCAGATCCTTAATAGAGTTTTAATAAGTTAGAAACTGATAAAATCCTGCTGAAGACTCTGGCACCATGGAGGAGGCTACTCAGCTGGAAGGCTTTAAATTAGTGATGGCCAATCTACTCCTATAAAATATTTCTTGGAAGATATTGCCTCCAGTTCTGAGCACAGCCAAGCTAAATGAAAGCACGTTCTGTGGACAACCCTCTGGGTCTAAAGTATGCCAAGCTCAGCTTAATAAATAAATCTGATTTACGGGCATTAAATACAAAGTTTATTCATGGCTCTGTAATGAATGTTTTGCAGAGACCATTTTTACACGCATAATATTTCATTTTCTAGAGCGAAAAGAGTGGATTCTTCATGGAAAGTGAAAGTAGAGTGCTTTGTTTTATATGTGGTTTTCTGCTCTTTCATTTTTGAGTCTGAAATACTATTAATCTTCATTACATGTTGCTGCATTTAGTAAAGAGAAAGATGCTGAAATAAAGCAGAGAGGTCATATTTGCCAGACCCACAGGAATCTCAGAATGAGCTTAAGAAATGTATTAACACACAAATGTTTGTAGATCATAATTGCATAATTATGCTATATTTATATATAGAGATCATGTACATAAGCATATAGAGATGAGTATATTACACAGACATACACACCACTTAAAGAGCTTTTTATCCAACTAGCATCTGGAAGTTTAGCTTTTTTCTATGTTTTATTATTAAATATTTGTTACATAGAAGATAATGTATCTAAAATATACACAATGTATAAAAAAATCTATAATAATCTCCAGTATACCCACTACCCAAGTTAAGAAATAAACATGATTAAATCCAACATGTGTCTCTCTATAAAAATCTTTCTTTCTTCCACCACAATATTTAACTATCATTATGAAATTTTGTTTATTATTTATTTGTGTGTGTTTTTATGTGTATGTGTATGATTTTAGTAGGCACACATCTACACACAATATATTGATAGGATTTTTTATTATTTTCTTGCTTTAAAATTATATACAATTACATAAAAATGTTAACATATGTAGTTAGAAAATTTTATTAATAATTATTTTTATAATCATTATGTTTTTAAGATTCATTAATATTAGAAGCAGCTATTTTCCATTTATTTAACATTCCATTTTGTGAATACATCATAAAAATTTTTTTTTTACTTGTAATAGTTTTAGGCTTAAATTTCCTCTCTTATTATGTTAAACCAATATTATTTCTGGGTAAAATTTATAAAAAAGAGAGAGGAGTGATATTGCAATGATCAAATTATCTATGGCTATTGTGAATTATAAAAGAAAACAGAAAATGTTAGACCAGGAACTAATTGATGCAAATATAAAATAACTCATTAATAGTTTGATTATGATTTTGTGTTATATTTCTAAACTTCTATAAGTCTTTTTATAAAGAATACAAGAATACATAATGATAAATGGACAGATGTACATAATGAAATAATAAAGTGTATGTACATATATATATATATATATATACTTAGCATTTGTGCTAAGTCACTTCAGTTGTGTCAGACTCTTCAGCTCTTTGTGACCCTATGCACTGTAGCCCTTCAGGCTTCTCTGTCCATGGGATTCTCTAGGCAAGAATACTGGAGTGGGTTGCCATGCTCTTCTGCAGGGGATCTTTCCGACCCAGGGATCTAACCTGCATCTCTTTTGTCTCATGAATTGGCAAGCAGGTTCTTTACCAGTAGCACCACCTGGGAAGCCTATCATGTATATATATATATATATATATATATATATATATATATATACACACACATATATATATATACACTCACACATATACATACATACGTACATATGTACATTTCAAAGGCAAATTCTAGGTAACAATCTTGAGTCTTCTATACTTCCACCACTGAAATTAATCATCACAGCCTATGAATCTGACTCCTTAGTGTTCGTTTTTAACATCTTCATCTTACTCTACCCCATTTCAAATTTCTACCAACCTTTCTAGATTACTTATAAAAACCTCATGATATGTCTCTAGTAACACTTCTTTCAATTATTTCTTCAACTGTGTCAAAATAATCTCTTAAAATCAAATACTGTCTTTGTTAAAATCTCTTCTTAACTATAAATGCAGTTTTTGAAAGCACAAGGACTTTAAAATACCTTAAATCTTTCACCATAGTATTTTGCTGATATTCAGTACTTTACATTTTCTGCTCCATTTTCTAAAAACAAAACATGGAGAACTCATTGATATAGGAATGCTTACTTGTAATAAAAGACCACAAAGTGGTCCTATTATATCAGCACCATTTGGAGCTGGTCTTACTAGTTTGTTGAATGTCTCCTTGAAACTTGGACATGCATGTCACATACAAAAAATTAGATGATGTGTTGGAATTTCATTGAATTGATATATAGGAATGATGTCAGGAAACTCACAGAGATGTCTGTATTAGATAGAATGAATTTACTATGCAATTGACTATATCCAGGATCTGATTGTTTCAATGGTAAGAGAAGGGAACTTCTTCAACAGAGATGATAAATATGCACAGGAATGAAGCAAAATCAGTGGCAAATGACTTGTATAGGTCAGGACCATTCAATGATTTGGATGTTACTAGCCAAAGAAGGCAATGGCACCCCACTCCAGTACTCTTGCCTGGAAAATCCCATGGATGGAGGAGCCTGGTAGGCTGCAGTCCATGGGGTGGCTAGGAGTCGGACATGACTGAGTGACTTCACTTTCACTTTTCACTTTCCTGCATTGGAGAAGGAAATGGCAACCCACTCCATTGTTCTTGCCTGGAGAATCCCAGGGATGGGGGAGCCTGGTGGGCTGCCATCTATGAGGTCGCACAGGGTCGGACACGACTGAAGTGACTTAGCAGCAGCAGCAGCAGCAGTAGGGGCCACAGAACTGGAAAAGTTCACTTTTCCTTCAAATTCCAAAGAAGGGTAATTCCAAAGAATGTTCAAACCACTGCACAGTTGTGCTCTTTTTATGTGCTAGCAAGGTGATGCTCAAAATCCTTCAAGCTAGGCTACAACAGTATGTGAACTTAGAACTTCCAGATATACAAGCTTGATTTAGAAAAGGCAGAGGAACCATAAAGCAAATTGCCAACATCTGTTGGATCCTAGAAAAAGCAAGAGAATTACAGAAAAACATCTATTTCTGTTTCATTGCCTATGCTAAAACCATTGCCTGCATGGATCACAGCAAACTGTGGAAAATTCTTAAAGAGATGGGAATACCAGACCACCTACCTGTCTCCTGAAAAACCTGTATGTGGGTCAATAAGCAACAGTTAGAACCAGACATGGAACAATGAACTGATTCAAAATTGGGTGAAGGAGTACATCAAAACTGTATATTGTCACCCTGCTTATTTAACTTATATGCAGAGTACATCATGCCAAATGCCAAGCAGGATGAATCACAAGCTGAAATCAAGATTGCCAGGAAAAATACCAACAACTTCAGATACACAGATGATACCACACTAACGAAAGAGAGTGAAGAGGAACTAAAGAGCTTTTTGATGAAGGTGAAAGAAGAGACTGACAAAGACGACTTAAAACTCAACATTCAAAAAACCAATATCATGGCATTTACTTCACAGCAAATAGATGAGGAAAAACTGGAAATAGTGATAGACTTTATTTTCTTGGGCTCCAAAATCACTGTAGATGGTGACTGCACCCATAAATTTAACAATACATTTACTCCTTGGAAGAAAAGCTATGACAAACCTAGAGAGCATATTGAAAAGCAGAGATCACTGTGTCAACAAAGATCCAATAGTCAAAGCTATGATTTTTCCAGTAGTCATGTACAGGTGTAAGAGTTGGAACATAAAGAAGGCTGAGTGCTGAAGAATTGACGCTTTTGAACTGTGATGTTGGAGAAGACTCTTGAGACTACATTGGACTGCAAGGAAATCAAACCAGCCAATCCTAAAAGAAATCAATCCTGAATATTCAATGGAAAGACTAAGTGGTGAAACTGAAATTCCAGTACTTTGGCAACCTGATGTGAAGAGCCAACCGTTTGGAAAAGACCTGATTCTGGAAAGACTGAAGGCAGGAGGAGAAGTGGGTAACAGGATGAGATGGTTGAATGGCATCATTGATTCAAGGGACATGAGTTAGAGCAAACTCTGGGAGATAGTGAAGGACAGGAAAGCTTGGCGTGCTGCAGTCCATGAGGTCACAAAGAGTTGAACACAACTGAGCTATTGAACAGCAGCATAGGTATTGATTATGTGATTCTAGAATAACAGAGGCCAAGTGTTAGCATATTCATCAGAAGAAAGATGGATGTTATTATCATAATGGGCAGAAAACATAGTCATTAGGAAACCATGACGTGTAGAAGCTGTGACCTCCGTCCTGTCACCACTCAATTCGCTTTTCTGGTTTTGCAAAAAAACAGATATGGATAATGGTGAGATCACAATTGACTAACATCATTTTAACAGTCATAGATTGTTCTGTCAGGTTTTTATATTTGCTTGAGCGGAGCAACGCAGTCTCTGGCACTTGGTAAGTGGCTATCGATTTTACAAAGCCTCTTCTTAATTCCTATCACTAGAGCAAGTCTTATGGTATTAACTTTTACCTGCCAAATTTCAGGAGAGCACTTTCACTGTCTTGCTTCCAGGTTATGTTAATTCTCCTGAGCTCTGTCATAATATAGTCCAGTGCATATAAATTTTAATGCACATGTAAATCCTCTGGAGGCATTATATGCAGATTCTGATTCAGTATTTTTGGAAAGGGACCTCCAAATAATACATTTCTAAAAATGTTCCCTGATGATTGCAACATTATTTTGCAAAGATATACACATCTTGATCTTGATCATCTTGACAACTGGGAGAATATCATGCTTGCCCTCTAGGTTAGTGATACTATGCAAAGTGAACTTGCTGAGCAAAAACTTTAGAGTGTTGTACATGTGTTAAACAGATAATTATATGTGCAAGGTTAAAAAAAAAAAACAACCTTATGGAAATTTAGAATCCTGCCAACCCCAAATATTTGTGTTTCATTGGTTCCAGTCATTTTGTTATCATCTCTAAAGCAAAAGTACAAATGGTATTATTACACATCACATCTTAAGAAGATCCACAAAATGTAGTGCTACTCTTTAGTGGTACACACAGTGATTTTAGGAATATTATTCTGACTCATTTATCAGGTGTCTTGGAAAGCTTCTTATCCTCAAGTGGGTCCTAGAATAAATAAGACAGGGATTTATCACAACTCCAGCTTCCAGAGCAAACTTTCCAGATTTAGGCCAGATGACCCACCATGGTTCTGGTGATATATTGGGCACATAAAAATGCTTTCTGGGCAACTCTGAGTTATCTCATTAGAAGAGTCTTAGATTTTTGGAGCAAAGTCTATGAAGCAAGATCTACTTTCCCTTAAAAAAAAACAGCTTCATATATTGTGTTGGAAACATAGGAAGAAAATGAGAACCTAACTATAGACATTGATTGCTTATGTGACCTGATCTTATCATGAGAAGAGTGTTAATAAAACCCACTGGATCAAAATGCTACAGAAATAGAACAGAAATCCATCTTAGATTAAAAGTTACACATTCCAGATTAAGCTTGAGTATGGCATGTCTAAAAGACAAAATTATATGAAAAAGTCACCCATTTCTGTACTTCTGGTCCTTTTCCAGCATAGCCCTAGAGGCTTAGCAAAATTTCCTTTGAGAACAAGAGGAATAGAGAACTTTAACTGTGGCCGTGAATGAACCAACACAGTGTGTTAGGTTAGCTAGGACTAGACTGCTATAGCATTAAAGACCCATCCATGATTAGCCCTGAAGGACAATGGTAAAAGAAAACCTTCCCATTGTTGTGAGCAGTATGATTGTTCTCCTACTTTGTATGGAGAGAGAAATATTTTAAAGGTTGGATTGACTCCGACTTCCTTTAGGTGCCTGCAGGGAGCACATGTGAAATTTCAGGGGCGAGGGAGCCCTAGGAAAAGATATGCGCATTTATTTATGAGAGTGGGTGAAAATATTTGAATCTTTGTGTGTCATTTTAATGTCCATCAGAAAACACCTATTTAAGAAGAGACCTTCAATAACCAGATAGACAGGTTGCCTTCACAACCCACTTCTCTTTCTCAACTACCCCCAGAATGGGCACACATTAACAGGTGGCAGGAATGATAAACTCTATAATATGGCTAACTTGGGAATTCCCTGGTGGCCTAGTGGTTAGGATTCCAAACCTTCACTGCCATGACCTGGGTTCAATTTCTAGGTGGGGAAATGACATCCTGCAAGCCATGGGGCATAGCCAAAATAAATAAATAAAACATGGCCAGTTCTTATTGAGGCTAATCTAAATATGGCCATCATGGACCCAGTCCACCAGGACCACAGACTGATGCAAATCCCTAGAGGGGTAATATTTTTCTGGTTAATCAATTAACTACTTGGCCCTCTTCCATCCTTTCTGGACAGCAATGCATCTTTAACAGAATCCATGTATATTCATGTACAATATTGTCTTCTTTGCCTCAGTACCTCAACCGGCACTTCCACCTAAGATAACTTAGAGAACACCTGATCTGTTGAAATGCTATAATATAACGTTGTATTCAACCAAGGGAGAGAGAAGCCTTTTGGCAATGGAGTTATAGCAATGAGCTCACGACCACAGGATTCATTGTTTTTGTTTGGTTGGTTTGCTTTAGTGTTTAATGATTTACTCCATCAAATATAAGACAACAATTATAGTACAAAAGTAGAATGATCTATTGATTTCTCAGTTAAGGTGCCAGCTCAATGCACACATTGCGAGAGACTGGTGCACTATACTAAAAAAAAAAAAACAACAACAAAAAACAGGCATATGGATATAACTAACACTGCTGTGTGGGCTAGGCACCTAGTAGCTGGAACATACAGTCCAGAAAACTGTGTATTCAAGAAGAAATTGCCCCATTCACCATCACTTCTAGAAAGCCACAAGAAGAATTTGTGTTTTCCGTCTATTATCATAGATTCTATGGTATTAGAAGCTTTGGATCTCACAATTGTAGTGCTTTCGTTCATACTACATTTTGGTGACCTCAAAAATTGTGTATAAATTTGACTATTTTTACTAGCAATTTGAATATTTTAATATTTTCCTTTTATTATATTTTCTTGATTGCATTAAAATAAGACTAGAGATCTCAAGAAAATTAGAGATACCAAGGGAACATTTCATGCAAAGATGGGCTCGATAAAGGACAGAAATGGTATGGACCAAACAGAAGCAGAAGATATTAAGAAGAGGTGGCAAGAATACACAGAAGAACTGTACAAAAAAGATCTTCACGACCCAGATAATCATGATGGTGTGATCACTGACCTAAAGCCAGACATCCTGGAATGTGAAGTCAAGTGGGCCTAAGAAAGCATCACTATGAACAAAGCTAGTGGAGGTGATGGAATTCCAGTTGAGCTATTTCAAATCCTGAAAGACGATGCTGTGAAAGTGCTGCACTCAATATGCCAGCAAATTTGGAAAACTCAGCAGTGGCCACAGGATGGGAAAAGGTCAGTTTTCATTCCAATCCCAAAGAAAGGCAATGCCAAAGAATGCTCAAACTACCGCACAATTGCACTCATCTCCCACTCTAGTAAAGTAAGCTCAAAATTCTCCAAGCTAGGCTTCAACAATATGTGAACCATGAGCTTCCTGATGTTCAAGCTGGTTTTAGAAAAGGCAGAGGAACCAGAGATCAAATTGCCAACATCCGCTGGATCATGGAAAAAGCAAGAGAGTTCCAGAAAAACATCTATTTCTGCTTTATTTACTATGTCAAAGCCTTTGACTGTGTGGATCACAATAAACTGTGGAAAATTCTGAAAGAGATGGGAATACCAGACCACCTGACCTGCCTCTTGAGAAATCTATATGCAGGGCAGGAAGCAACAGTTAGAACTGGACATGGAACAACAGACTGGTTCCAAATAGGAAAAGGAGTATGTCAAGGCTGTATATTGTCACCCTGCTTATTTAACTTCTATGCAGAGTACATCATGAGAAACGCTGGGCTGGAAGAAGCACAAGCTGGAATCAAGATTGCCGGGAGAAATATCAATAACCTCATATATGCAGATGACACCACCTTTATGGCAGAAAGTGAAGAGGAACTAAAAAACCTCTTGATGAAAGTGAAAGTGGAGAGTGAAAAAGTTGGCTTAAAGCTCAACTTTCAGAAAATTAAGATCATGGCATCTGGTCCCATCACTTCATGGCAAATAGATGGGGAAACAGTGGAAACAGTGTCAGACTTTATTTTGGTGGGCTCCAAAATCACTGCAGATGGTGACTGCAGCCATGAAAATAAAAGACGCTTACTCCTTGGAAGAAAAGTTATGACCAACCTAGATAGCATATTCAAAAGCAGAGACATTACTTTGCCAACAAAGATTCATTGAGTCAAGGCTATGGTTTTTCCTGTGGTCATGTATGGATGTGAGAGTTGGACTGTGAAGAAGGCCGAGTGCTGAAGAATTGATGCTTTTGAACTGTGGTGTTGGAGAAGACTCTTGAGAGTCCCTTGGACTGCAAGGAGATCCAACCAGTCCATTGTAAAGGAGATCAGCCCTGGGATTTCTTTGGAAGGAATGATGCTAAAGCTGAAACTCCAGTGTTTTGGCCATCTCATGTGAAGAGTTGACTCATTGGAAAAGACTCTGATGCTGGGAGGGATTGGGGGCAGGAGGAGAAGGGGACGACAGAGGATGAGATGGCTGGATGGCTTCACTGACTTGATGGACTTGAATCTGTGTGATCTCCGGGAGTTGGTGATGGACAGGGATGCCTGGCGTGCTGCGATTCATGGGGTCGCAGAGTCGGACACGACTGATCGATTGAACTGAACTGAATAATATTAATGTGTCAATCTCATATATTTATAGAATTCAGAGAATATATTTATTATGCAGTTTGTTAAAGAAATGCACTCTAGAAATGTAACCTCTAATAGAAGGAAATATAAAAATGCTTAATAATAGATGGTTAATACCAGAAAGAGAATAAGAGAATAATTGAGTGTAAAGCGTAACATAAATTTAGTTGAAGAGAAATAAAGGCTGTGGCAAAAAAAGTGAGAGAGAAAAACAGAACATTTGGAAAGGTGGGGAAAATGAAGGATATTTCAGATAACTAGAGAAAATATAGGAAGCATTTTTCCTATAGCTTGTACTCAAGCTGTGTCAGGTGTATAGATGAGGGATTTTAAAAATAGAATTTCAGTTTATGTGTGTTAATCAAGTTTTCTGTGCAAATCTCTTACAATATTTCACCTTGATAAAAAATTAATATCAAATAAAATATCATTTATGGAGCAACAATGGATCCAACACAAGTTTCCTCTCCTCCAAATATTGTGAGTGCTTAAGCAGCTCTATTGTGATGCAAATAAGATTATTATAGCAATTTTGGATGGATATTTTCAAAAGTAGTTATTGCCTGTCAATAATGTTTATGACTACCTCAAAAGCTTTAATGACTTTTTTGTGATGCCAAACTGCAAGGTCAAATAAACAGCTTTCAGAAAACACACGGATGGAAGGAAATAAAATCCTGTTAGTGACTTGCTCTGTGCAAGTTCCTTAGCTCTCCGAGAGAATCTTAGGGATCAAGAAAAGTAGTAAATATTTACCAATGTTACTTTCAAAAACCCTTTCATCTTTTACTTTTTTTGATCTGGACATATTTGGGGAAAAGGATTATTAAATCTACTTTAAGACAACATTTTGAGTCAGAATTAAGAAACTTGTTAGTGGTTCCTACTGATGATATTAGTTGGTAATATCATTATCATACAAATCAGAAAATCTACATGATATACTTGAATAATTTAATGTGGATTACTAACATATTTATAAAATAATTTAAAACAAAGGTGAAATTCAGTGGCTAATGGCAGCTCAAGTAAAATATAACAAATTAGTAATTAAATTAAATATAAAGAGCCACTAAAGATGATCAATTTGTCCTTATAAAAGATGGTTCTTATAAAAATATCTGATTGTCCTTATAAAAGATGGTTCTTATAAAAATATTTATGAAACCTTATTTACTGCAACATATTTTCATTTATAATCACACTGAAAGAAAAAGCCTGTACACATAGGTAAGCTATCCTAAGAATATGTATTAAGTTCATAACTCAAATTGTAGGAGAAACAGAAAAATACTAATCATTTATATGCATAATGCTTTATATATTTCAAAATATTTGATTTATTGTATATGTTATCCTTATTATATGCCTGCAAGGTTTTGTTTTCAATTTTCAGTAACCCTACAAAAATTTCAACAAAAGCCAAATATTTTAATATGATTGTTTAAATAATTATTTATTTTCTTAAAATCCATTATCTTAAATCCAGCATGATATTTAAAGCCCTCTGTATTTAAACATCTCTCAGTGTGGCTTTCATTTGTATATTTTCTGTATTGGATCCTCAATTTTACTTATTAATATAAACTACATAAACTTTTTATTTTTTATGGGTTTTTTAATACTTATTGTAAAAAACATTAATCTGGTATTCAGTGAATCATGCCTAAAAGAAACAGATCTTAAAATAACTGTCTTGTAAATTCTTATTTTAAAAATAAAAAATATTACAGATCAAACATCAAAATGTTTCTAACTAGAATTATAAGGTTTGTATCTAACATAAAGATGTAGCAATTGAACAACCAACCTGAAAGCAAGAATCACGGAATTGACATTTTTTAACAACAAAGGATATAATACACTTAAGATAAAAGTTCAAAAAATTTATTGCAATAATTATCTTTGTGTTATGATGAATATAGTGAAAGATTTAAATATACAAAATTGAAAAATGTCTTACTTATTTTTATTAATTAATTTAAAATTAAATTAATTAATTAAAAAAGTAAATTAATTTAATTTTACTAAATATACATTTAATACTAATAAAAGAATGAAAATTGCAATCTGAAGAGACAAAAAATTCACAAAGAATGAATATATAGCTGTATTTTATTTCTTGGTGAAAGAAGGGATTATACTATATATCTCCCTCCAGCACTAGGAAGATTTCTAAAAGATGAAGGAACCTGGTTAGAACAAGTAGATATGATAGAGCTTCTTATTGAAATATTGTCCTATATCTACACAAGTAAGATAGATACAGAGAGAGACAATGTGGCCTTAAAGCACAGATAACAGTTATAACACTGCAATTGGAATATCTTGCCTTGGCTATACCTGAGACTCAAAGATAAGCACAGACCTTGGACTAAGACTAACTGCTTCCAGTTTGGTAACTTATTTCTGCTTTCTCAGAGGAAACATTAGGAAATTCTTTATTTGTGTTTCCTCAATTTAGAACTCTGCAGATTAAGACAAAATAACTGCTAAGTCGCTTCAGTCATGTACGACTCTGTGTGACCCCAGAGACGGCAGCCCACCAGGCTCCCCCGTCCCTGGGAATCTCCAGGCAAGAACACTGGAGTGGGTTGCCATTTCCTTCTCCAATGCATGAAAGTGAAAAGTGAAAGTGAAGTCGCTCAGTCGTGTCCGACTCCTAGCGACCCCATGGACTGCAGCCCACCAGGCTCCTCCCTCCATGGGATTTTCCAGCCAAGAGTACTGGAATGGGCTGCCATTGCCTTCTCCCAGACAAAATAACTAGTCCACATCAAAAATCACCAGGCAAAATTGATAATAAGCGATCTTGTTCTAGGCATTAGTAAAAATGTTTTAGAGTCCAAAATACTACCAATGTGTGACAATGCAGATATGGATTACCACAAACACACATGTTATAATGTTTAAAGAATTTTTATCTCATAAATAAGCTAACAGTGATATTCTTTTATTGTCTCCTCTGTTTTTTATTTTTTTAAATTTTATTGAAATATAGTTGATTTAAAATATGTTAATTTCTCCTGTAGAGCAAATTTACACAGTTATACACACAGACATACACACACATATATACTTTTTCATATTCTTTTTCATTATGGTTTGTCACAGGATATTTAATATAGTTTGCTGTGGTATACAGTAGGGTCTCATTGTTTGTAATCTGTCTTGAATTAATTTTTGTTAGTGGTGTAAGAAATTAAAATATGCTTGCTCCTTGGAAGAAAAGCTATGACTAACCTAGACAGCATATTAAAAAGCAGAGGCATTATTTTGTCAACAAAGGTCCATCTAGTCAAAGCTATGGTTTTTCCAGTGGTCATGTATGGATGTGAGAGTTGGACTATAAAGAAAGCTGAGGGCCAAATAATTGAAGCTTTTGAACTGTGGTGTTGGAAAAGACTCTCTTGAGAGTCCCTTGGACTGCAAGGAGATCCAACCAGTCCATCCTAAAGGAGATCAGTCCTGGGTGTTCATTGGAAGGACTGATGTTGAAGCTGAAACTCCAATACTTTGGCCACCTGATGTGGAAAACTGACTCACTGGGAAATTCCCTGATGCTAGGAAAGATTAACGGGGGGGAAAAAAGGGAATAACAGAGGATGAGATGGTTGGATGGCATCACTGATGCGATGGACATGCGTTTGAGTAGGCTCCTGGAGTTGGTAATGGACAGGGAAGCCTGTCTGCAGGCGTGCTGAAGTCAGACACAACTGAGCAACTGAACTGAACTGAAGATTGGGGTCTAGTTTTATTCTTCTTTTTTTTTAATTTTTATTTTATATTGAAGTAAAGTTGATTTGGGCTTCCCTGGTGGCTCAGTGGTAAAGAATCTGCCTACAATCAGGAGACACAGATTCAGTCCCTAGGTTATATATATGCATGAGTGCTCAGTCACTCAATCATGTCCCTTCTTTGCAACCCCATAGACTGTAGGCCATGAGGCTCCTCTGTGCATGGAATTTTCCAGACAAGAATACTGGAATGGGTTGCCATCCCTCCTCCAGGAGATCTTCCTGACCCAAGAATCAAATCCACGTCTCTTACATCTTCCACATTGGAAGGTGGAGTCTATACCACTGAGTTGCCTGGGAAGCCCAGTTACAGGCATACATGTATTCTTCATCAAATTCTTTTCCCACTTAGATTATTTGAGAATATTGAGCATATTTCCCTCTGCTACTCATAGTGGGTCCTTGTTGGTTATCTATTTTAAATATAGCAGTGTGTATATGTCAATATTGGTGGGCAAGTTGTCAGGACTCAGCACTTTAGCTTCCAGGGTCCAGTTTCAATCCCTGGTCAGGGAACTAAGATCCTACAAGCCACACAGCATGGTAAAAAAAAAAAAACCCTCAAACATTGGTATTCTCATTAACAAAGAGAAACATTTTTTTTATTGAAATGTAGTTGATTTACAAAGCTGTTAACTACTGCTATACATCATAGTGATTCAGTTATTCATATATATATATATATATATATATTTCACTCTTTTTAAAATATTATTTTCCATTATGGTTTATCATAGAATATTGAATATAGTTCTCCGTACTATACAATAAGACCTTGTTGTTTCTCCATCCTATACATAAAAAACTTACATCTGCTAATCCAAACCTCCCATTCTATCCCTCCCCCAACTCCCTCCTCCTTGACAACTACAAGTCTGTTCTGTGTCCATGATTCTGTTTCATAGATAGGTTCATTTGCGTCATATTTTAGATTCCACATATAAGTGATATCATATGTTATTTGTCTTTATCTTTCTGACTCACTTCATTTAGTTTGATAATCTTTAGGTCCATCCTTATTGCTGGAAATGACATTATTTCTCTCTTTTTTATGGCTGAGTAGTATTACCTTGTATATATGTACTACATCTTCTTTATCCATTCATTCATAGATGGACATTTAGGTTGTTTCCATGTCTTGGCTATTGTGAATAGTGTGACTAGAAACATAGGGGTACATGTAATTTTTTGAGTTTTCCTTGTGTCAAGATATATGCCCAGGAGTGGGATTTCTGTATCATATGGTAATTCTATTTTTAGTTTTCTGAGGAGCTTCCATACTGTTTTTTAAGTGGCTGCACCAACTTACATTCCCATCAATAGTATAGGCTGCTGCTGCTGCTAAGTTGCATCAGTTGTGTCTGACTCTGTGTGACCCTATAGATGGCAGCCCACCGGGCTCCTCTGTCCACAGGATTCTCTAGGCAAGAATACCAGAGTGGATTGCCATTTCCTTCTCCAAAACAGTATGGGAAAGTTCCCTTTTCTCCACACCCTTTTCAGCATTTGTTATTTGTAGACTTTATAAAGATGGCCATTCTGATTTGTGTGAGATGATACCTCACTGTAGTTCTGGTTTACATTCCTCTATTAAATTAACAATGTTAAGCATTTTTTTTTTTTTTTTTTTACTATAGATCATTTCTGTGTCTTCTTTGGAGAAATGTATAATTAGGTTTTGTGCTGACTTTTGGTTTGGGTTGTTTGTTCATCACTGAGTTGTATGAGCTGTTTGTATATTTTGGAAGTTAAGCCCTTGTCAGTAATAAAGAGAAACATTTAATAAACACATAAGACTTCTGGTAATGAGAAAGATGTTTGCTATTTTTTTAAGAATCAATATATTAAGTGGTATATTAGACTCAGCTAAAGAATATATTAATAAACTAAAAGATTGATCATAACAAACTCCCTAGAAAACATTTAATAAAGAAAACAGGAAGGCTCACTGACTAGTTTATGTGCCATACTATGGTCTTATAAATTTAGTGAACCTGTAATTGGTATGGGCTTCCCGGGTAGATCAGATGGTAAAGAATCCGCCTGCAATGCAGGAGACCTGGGTTTGATCTCTGGTTTGGGAAGATCCCCTCGAGGAGGGCATGGCAACCCACTCTGGTATTCTTGCCTGGAAAATCTCCATGGACAGAGGAGCCTGGTGTGTTGCAGTTCATGGGGTTGCAAAGAGTTGGATACAACTGAGTGACTAAGCACAACAATAATTAGTAATAATATTTGATGGTGCAAAACACATTTTGTTTTCTCTTTTCAGGATGTTCTTGGATTATTTTCAGTTTCTCATTTCATATTATATTTAGCATATACTCTTCAAATTTTACTTAAAATATTTATGTTGATCAGGATTTTAAAAATTGTTAAATTAATTTGAAGGAAATTGGCATCTTCACAATATTAAATTACCTTCTTCAGTAACACAATATGTATTTTCTTTTATGTTGGCAACTTTTTATCTGCTAAACTTGTATATTTTCTTGTAGGTCTTACTAGGTTGTTTTTTTTTTTTTGCTAGCATTATATATTTTTAGTTTAAATATAGTAATTTTTAAAATAAATTCTATAACTGCTTACTGGAAGAATACATAATTATTTTTCTCATATATCTTTAATTGGCCATCTACTTAACAAGCTCATTAGCTCATTTTTAAAAAGTAGAGCTTTTCCTCACTGACCTTTAGTGATTAATAGCCTTCTTTGTCTCTTGTTAAATAAACTAACATGTCTGCTTAAAGTACTAATCTTTAGAGGATATATGTCCATATAAAATCTTTTTTTTTTTTTTTCCCCATTTTAGCTGTCATTCATCTCCTTCCAGAAAGTACTAGGGTTCTTACTTTTTAGATCTTTGGAAGATACATTTATGTCTTATAGAGATAGGTTTAAGATAAGGCACTCATTGTATATACAACTAAATAGTGAAATAAAAGTTTAATCTGAGAAAAGGAGGAAACAAAAAACTATTTTCTGTAAACATATTACATATATATATGTATATATATACATATATATATATACACACACACACACTCCAAGGTGCAAATTTATTTCTACCTATCTATATCAGTCTATCAATTCATATGTAACTTCTGATTTATGCCTATGTTCACATATATGTGCACATTTCTTTTCCTTCTTTCTTTTTTTTCCACACACACACACACACAAAATTCAGTATCCTGTGGTAGTCTCTTATGAAAGTGAAAGGATAATAAGGTAAGTTAAATAACAGTTGAAAGTGAAAATGTTAGTTGCTCAGCTTATCTGATTCTTTGTGACCCCATGGACTGTAGCCCACCAGGCTTTTCTGTCCATGGAATTCTCCAGGCAAGAATACTGAAATGGGTAGCCATTCCCTTCTCAGAGGATCTTCCCAACTCAGAGATCGACCCTGGGTCTCATGCATTGCAGGCATATTCTTTATGGCCTGAGCCACCAGGAAAGCCCAAAATGGGACACTAAAAAATCTGAAATAATTTTTCAAAATAACTTCCCAAAATAGTGTACTTGAAAAGTCTCAAAAAATTAAAAAGTTGTGATACTAAAGGAGACAAAAACTGGAGAAACTGTCAAGCTAGGGAGTTTACTCTGTATTTCCTAATCCCATTATTTTCCACATCTTAGTCTACCTCCTTAGGGGAGAAGAATAAGGTGATTAAGAACCAGCTACACCATTTAATTTCAGTGACTTAAGAGAATTCTCAAAGAAAATTTATCCTGTAGAAAACTGACCGAAGACAGAGCACTGGCACAAGAGTCTTAGCCATTTCATCATACAATAGCTTATTGTCCTGCAGTGTTCCATGAGTAGAACTTATATTTATTTTAAATCTAGATTTTTCCCTTCTGCTTGTAGCCATGAGAGATGTGCTCAGAATGTTTTTATATTATCAAAATATTATTAGCACTCTCAGACAGGGATAGAATTTCAAAGCAGAGAAATTTTCTTTTTCAGCTGTCTTCCTTCTCTCAATATTTCCATGATCTCAATAGAAAAACCAATTAACTAATTAATAAATGATAATAATGAGTCAGACAAAGATCCTGTTTTGGGATTACATGAATTCTGTGTTTGCATGTATGTGGATGCAAAGATCATGTAAAGCATGGATATGGCTTCACATTACACTTTAGCAACATTAAACTGTATTGTTACCTACCACACCTTGATCATTGGTTCTTGCCCACCCTCCAAATGCATTGTTTCATAGTTTCCACCCTACTTCTATAATGCATCTGTTCTATAAATTTTCTATGACTCCCAAAGTAAATATTAAGGTCTTTTCCTTTCCCCAGGTGTGAATGATGGCACCTTATTACCTATCACATCTTAATCTAAATATCACCTTGGCAAACCAGTATCAATCATCTAATCTAAAGCTCTTCCTGCTAGCCTCAATGTTAGAATCCTGCTTTTGTTTCTTTCTTTTTTTCCTGAAGAAAATCTAAATGTATAAATACTAAAATGTATACCTTTTAGTATTTTTGTCTATTTGCTTTTACTTCTCTTCCTTCCCTATAACGTGAGTGTCATGATACTTAGATCTTGTCCATCTTGGATCTAGTTCTAATGTTAGAACATAGCTTCTTTCCTAATGCTTAGTGGCTCCTAATAAAAATTTGTTGAAGTAATAAATTAAAACATAAATTATGAACTTCTCAATAATTGTGGAAAGGATACTATTTTGCTTCATACTTATTTATCTTCACTATCTTTAATTTATACTATAAAAGTAACTCTCTAGTAAAAAAAAAGTCAGCCCTTTTTCATTAATTTTTAGTATGGAGGAAATAAAATATAGAAATACTAATAGCATCATTTAAGCATTTGCAAAGTTTCACATATAATTCCTGAACAAAACAATCTCATGAGAGAACTAAATAGACTTATCAATCTAAAATAAATTTGAATACAGATGAATACTCTCAGAAGCATTGTAGTTATTCTAAAATGTAAAAACAAAAGGATTGATATTTTCTAATGTAGATCTGTTAATGCCCCAGTTTTTAAGTAGAAAATCATCTTTCCCAAACTTGTTGCTGCTTTCATTAGCCATTTGTCTGGAAACAAATGGTTAATAACTCCAGAATAATGAATTCTATAACAAAAATTACCAGGATATAACATGCTTTTGTCAAGAAGGCATAAGAAATTATCATACTCATAGAATTGAGTGAAATTTTTATGTGGTTTTCTGGAGACTTTATGCTGTAATTTTAAGGTTTTTCTTCCTTTGATAAGTTTAAAGGAAGTAGAAATCAGCGATCCCATAAAGGGAAACTGCTTCAAGAGACTTGTATATCTTCTCAATCCTTGTCTCCAGGCTATTTATCTGTGATTCCATTTTAATTTTAAGATTTTGGATCAATTTCAGTCTTATGGACTCTGTGGGAGAGGGAGAGGGTGGGAAGATTTGGGAGAATGGCATTGAAACATGTATAATATCATGTATGAAACGAGATGCCAGTCCAGGTTCGATGCACGATACTGTACGCTTGGGGCTAGTGCACTGGGACGACCAGAGGGATGGTATGGGGAGGGAGGAGGCAGGAGGGTTCAGGATGGGGAACACATGTATACCTGTGGTGGATTCATTTTGATATTTGGCAAAACTAATACAATTATGTAAAGTTTAAAAATTACATAAAATTAAAAAAAAAACTTTAAATGGATAAAAAAAAAAAGAGAGAGAGACTTGTATATAGCATTCTTACTAACTTAAGGTTTTATAAGACAAAATCAATTCAGAATATTACTGAACATGCAAGCCATCCCATTTGTATCTTAAAATATATTCAAGGTCATGTTATTAGTTATGACTATCTGCGTCAGATAAGCATAGATGTTTGCCATTTGGTATAGAGAACATTATCTAACTGAACCGATGAGGCTGCAATACAGATAATTGAAGTTTTAATTACAGTATTTTGGCACTTAAACAGACTTTAGCTGTAACCTAGGAAACCACTCACTTTTAGATAAAGAAATAGTAAACTCTACACTGTAAGAAATAATGGGAACAACATTAAAAAAAAAAAAAAAAACAGCAGGAAGACAAAGAAAGAAGTTACAAATTGCACAAAAGCATAAGCAGTCTTTGAGTTGTGTGGGGGAGAAAAGATGGTTTTAAAAAATAAATTTTCAAAGAAATATACATGTATTATAGATTTTTAAACTAGAGTTTATGTTTTGTCCAAACTCTTCTTTCTTAGTTAGAAAAGAAAAGAAGTATAACTTAATAAGGAAAGAAAAGAAGCAACAGTAATTTTAATATTAACACAGACCAAAGATTTAGATTTGATACTCAGTTCAATCTCTGTTACTTGTTCTGTTATATTGAGGATGTGGTTAAATATTTTAAGCATCAGTTTTCTCCTATATAAAATATAAATACATATTTGGAAAAATTTCTGGGAAGAGTATAGGGAAATATGTTTTAAAAGTTTTCACATCTTTTCAAGATAATAGATACTAAAATAGCACAATTGCATTGTTAAAATATTTTATTAATGTTCTCCACCTTCTTCCTGAACTATTGTCAGTATGAACATATGTACTCTTGGTATCTAGCGCAAGATCAATTCTGGAACTGCGTGTTTTAAGGACATATGGAGAACCTCTTGCTGATTTCCTTATCTCATTTCTGAGTATTTGTCTTTTGTATTTCACCTTCCTTTCTTCTATGATCCCCTGTATCTTAAAGGAAATTCCTACTCTGTGTTTCTGGTTTGTATTTCCTATGCTCTTGGGAATAGGTGCCTTGAAATGTAAAACTGTATGCAATCTAAAACATTACTTATAAAGATTAAAGCTTACCTATAAAAACTTGATTAAAGACTCTTGACTTTTTCTGCCTACCAGCTCAAAGCTGTCATTGTCATAAACTGTCCAGTCTTAACCAGTTTACTACCTTAAAATGATCTTCCTTAAAAGTATCTCCCCCATATCCTAAAATGCTATAAATCATTTTGTTTGAGCCATTAGCTAAAAGCCTATCAAAGAGGTATTCTCCCTATAAATCTAATAAACTAAGATTTGCATGATCAATAGAATTTTCCCCCAATTGTCTTTTGAAGTGTTAATAATAGACAACAGAAATTATGGTAATGAGTTCAGGGAGAGGATTATATTATTAAATTTAATTTAATCATATTCTCAGGAATGCACCTGAAACTCTCAAAGTTCAAGAAGGTAATAGAAGCTCTAGAAAAGAGCTGACTTTTTTTGGTAAACTCTAGAATAAGAATTATATTTTGTATTTTGAAAATAATCATTTCTGTAGGTAAGTCTAGGTTTTAAGAAACACTTGTGATAATCTTGGGCAAGATAAGTACATTGTGTGTATCAGTTTATATACTTGATTCATAGTAGATGCTCAATGAATAGCAACTTTTATGATGAATATCCCTTTTATGACATATATACTGCCAATAAAAGCAATATGAATTCACGAGTTCACTGAAAGCTATAACTCTATTTCTTCATAATTACCTAATTTTGTTAGAGTTAGATAAATAATCATTTTTTGATGATGATTATATAAATACATACTCTGTCTGAATATTGATACCCAAGAGCATATTTTATTCAAGTGATTAGTAAGGTAGTGCCATTGACTTTTTTTTATTTTAATTTTTAATTGGAGGATAACCATTATACAATGTTGCATTGGTTTCTTCTGTACAACAGTATGAATCATAAGTACACATCTATCCCCTACCTCTTGGGCCCCCCTCTCACCCTACCATTTCACTACTCTAGATTGTCGCAGATCACCAGCTGAGCAACTTTCCACTAGCTATCTATTTTACATATGGTAAGGTTGGTACAAAAGTAATTGCAGTTTTGGATCATGAACTTTAAATCATTATAAGTATGTTTGTGCTTAGTCGCTCAGTCATATCCAACTATCTGTGACTTTATGAATTGTAGTACACCAGGCTCCTCTGTTTATGGGATTCTCCAGGCAACAATACTGGAATGGCTAGCCATTCCCATCTCCAGGGAATCTTCCAGACCCAGAGATCGAACCTAGGTCTCCCACATTGCAGGCAGATTCTTTACCATCTAAGCCACCAGGGAAGGTAGTCACAAATAAATCTTTATTAATGAAATTTGGAACCATTACAGTCAATACATTTTTGTCAATAAGAAATAAGTTTGTTTAATTGTATAGCATTAAAATCCATGCTTCAGGTTTCAAAGAACTCATAGAAAGTATTTTTTGCCTCCTGCTGGTTGGGGAACCATTTTCTCAGAAAACACTTGTTGAGATGCTTGAAACAGTGGTAGTTAGTTGGTGAGAGGTCAGATGAATATGGTGGATGAGGCAAAACTTCCTAGCCCAATTTGTTGAACTTTCAAAGAGCTGGTTGTCTTATGTATCTTCAGGCATCGTCATGCAGAAGACTTGGTCTGTTGACCAATACTGGCTGCAAACACTGGAGTTTTTGGTGCATTTCATTGATTTGCTGAGCATACTTCTCAAATGTAGTGGTCTCCCCAGAATTCAGAAAGCTTAGTGGATCAGATGGGCAGCAGACCACCCAACAGTGAACATAAGCTTTTTTGGGTGCAAGTTTGGCCTTGGTAAGTACTTTGGAGCTTCCTCTCAGTCCAATCACTGAGCTGGAAATCACTGGTTGTCTTATTAAAATCCACTTTTCATTGTATGTCACAATGGACTGAGAAATGGCTCATTGTTATTGCATAGAATAAGAGAAGATGACACTTCAAAATGATTTTTTCTTTTTTTGGTTCAGTTCATGAAGCACCCACTTATCAAGCTTTTTCACCTTTCCAATTTGCTTAGATACCGAATGACCATAGAATGGTTGACCTTGAGTTCTTTGGCAATGTCTCTTGTAGGTATAAGAGTATCAGCTTTGATGATGCTCTCAGTTGGTTGTTGTCAACTTCCATTGGTCATCGATTATGCTCCTCATCTTCAAGCCTCTCAAGTTTCCTTTGCCAAACTGCTTGAACCACCATTGCACTGTACATTCATCAGCAATTCCTGAACCAAATTCTTTGTTGATGTTGCGAGTGGTCTCTGCTGCTTTACAACTCATTTTTTTTCATCTTTTTAATTTTTTTTAATTGTGAAAATATTATAACTCATTTACAGGAGACTTGGCAAATACAGAATAAAATTACATATAGTTCTATTACATATTACAATTGCTTGTTTTAAGTAGATAAATGAAGGCTTTTAGTTGGAGTTTCAATATTAAACTCTCAGAAATTAGTAGAATTCATGTACAGAGAAGTAGAATTAAAATGATATATAACTGCTGCTGCTGCTAAGTCTCTTCAGTCATGTCCGACTCTGTGTGACCCTATAGAAGGCAGCCCACCAGGCTCCCCCGTCCCTGGGATTCTCCAGGCAAGAACACTGGATTGAGTTGCCATTTCCTTCTCCAATGCATGAAAGTGAAAAGTGAAAGTGAAGTTGCTCAGTCGTGTCCCACTCTTAGTGACCTCATGGACTGAAGCCTACCAGGCTCCTCTGTCCATGGGATTTTCCAGGCAAGAGTACTGGAGTGGTGTGCCATTGCCATCTCCATGCTATATAACATAACCACATTTATTTAAGAAAACATTTAAATATCAAATGGCAAGTTTCAACAATGCAAAACTGCAATTACTTTTGCACTAATCTATATTTCATTGGAAGGAATGATGCTAAAGCTGAAACTCCAGTACTTTGGCCACCTCGTGCGAAGAGGTGACTCATTGGAAAAGACTCTGATGCTGGGAGGGATTGGGGGCAGGAGGAAAAGAGGACGACAGAGGATGAGATGGCTGGATGGCATCACAGACTCAATGAATGTGAGTTTGAGTGAACTCCAGGAGATGGTGATAGACAGGGAGGCCTGGCGTGCTGCAATTCATAGGGTCCAAAGAGTCAGACACGACTGAGCGACTGAACTGAGCTGAATATATATTTCAATATTAACACATATATAAGGAAGGACAAGGAAGCCTGGCGTGCTGCAGTCCATGGGGCGGCAAAGAGTTGGACACAACTTAAGGACTGAACAACAAATTATTGACTCTATTTTTGATAGATATTGGCCTATTCAGCTAATCTTTATCCTTGTGAAAATTTTGATGTTCGTGTCTTTCAAGTAATCATCCCACAAATAGGTTGATAAATATAATATTAAAATACTCTAATACACCTATTTTGTGTGTGGAATATATTAGTTTAGAACTAGCTAGATTGATTTGTGAATCTCATAGAGTTCAGTGTATAAATAGAGCTGGTGACCTTCTAGGGAATTTAATTCTTGTTTGTTTAATTATTTAGAGACTTAGTACTAATGAGATGATAATAATAAGTTCTTGGTTGAAATGTCACTGTTATCAGCCAGATTTGCATGAAAGAAAAATATAATAAAATAAACCCATAGGCATAAAATGCCCTCCTAACTTTTCCCAAGTACTGTAATAAAAAAGAGAGAGAACAGACCTGCAAGAGTGCAGCTGATGGTACAAACCAATTACCTACATAATAGCAATTATTAAAATTGTTATAAGCTGGCAGTGGTAAATATTATTACTACATGCATATATGCAGGTGAATTTATCCTATTCAAGAATGTACAGAAGGCTGTAAGTGGCAGGAATATATTAGCATCCCAATATCTGTTTAGAAGCATGTCGTTTTTATTCTTCCTTTTCCTTTTCACCCAGCAGGCATTTCTTTGCTTATGAATCAATCCAAATTTTGTTGGAAAAGTAAGTAAAATGTAAGCTCAAGTTGTCCATTATGCATTTCTCTTTAAGTATCCAGTACTTAATACTGATTTTTTTTTGATATGATCTACATTGTTTATGGAGTGATTCAGTTAAGTGCTCATTATGGGAGGAGGCAAATTTTAGACATATGTAGCTGGTAACATTGGCTAGTTGAATGAATGAAGAAACGAAAAAGGATGACTCAAGATGAGTGGAACAATAGTGATGCCATACATTTTGATAGGAAATGAGTGAGCAAAGAGATGATTTGAGGGAGAAGAAAGTAAGCTCAGGGTTAGCTATAGTAAGATTGAGTCTCTAATGAGTGTTTAACTGTGTCTATTTAGCAGAATTTAAAATATACATCATTGAACCTCAAGGAAGTCAGGGCTGTATGAAACAAGAAATGTGCTTTAAATAAACTATACAATCTTTCAGATCACACATTTCCTGATTTTCTGATTCTGCATCTTTCATTGTATATTAGTCTACTTGGACTGAAATAGCAAAATACTATATGCACTAGATGTTTTACACAGCCTAAGTTTATTTTCTCACAGTTCTGGAGAAGTACATGATCAAGGTTTCAACTGGTTTAGTTTATGATGAGAGCACTCTTTCTGGCTTGCAGATGGCCTCTTTTCTCTTTTTCTTTTTTATTTTTTCTTTCTTTCTTTCTTTTTTTTTTTTTTAGAATATGGTTGATTTACAAAGTTGTGTCAGTTTCTGCTGCACAGCAACGTGAATTAGTGAGTCTTTTTTAGATTCTTTTCCCATTTAGGTCATTGCTACTGCTGCTAAGTCTGCTAAGTCACTTCAGTCGTGTCTGACTCTGTGCGACCCCATAGACGGCAGCCCACCAGGCTCCCCCGTCCCTGGGATTCTCCAGGCAAGAACACTGGAGTGGGTTGCCATTTCCTTCTCCAATGCATGAAAGGGAAAAGTGAAAGTGAAGTTGCTCAGTCGTGTCCGACTCTTAGTGACTCCATGGACTGCAGCCTACCAGGCTCCTCCATTCATGGGATTTTCCAGGCAAGAGTACTGGAGTGGGTTGCCATATATATAGTAGTGTGCATATGTCAATCCCAAGCTATCTCTTCTTCCTCCTTTTCCCCTTGGTAACCTTCAGACAGCCTCCTTCTTGCTATGTCCTCGTGTAGTCTTTTCTCTGTACATGCATGTGGAGAAAGAGAAAACTCTTGGTGTTATTTCTTAAAAGGACATTAATCCTATTGGATCACACACCTTTGTGACCTCACTTGGCCTTTACAAGTTATCTTTATTGGTTTTGATATCACAGTATATTTATTTTCTTTACTTACACTGCCTAATTATAATTAAAATATTTTAATATGAATTTAGAAAGCTAAGCAGGAATGATCATTTGACATTTTTGGTATTCGTAAGCTAGGTAGACACTGACAAATCCTGACCTATGGTATCTCAGAACACTCACCAATTAAGTGAAGTTTGTCTTCATGGAAAACTGTGGCTTATTAAGGCATGTTAAATGGCCTCAGGGTGCGTGCATCTGAAGCTAAAGCACAAGGCATTGTTCATCCCTCATGTTTTAGCAGCTGTTTAATGAAAAGTGCCAGCTCAGTGTGTAGTTAATCTATCTAATAATTAATATAACAGCAGCCTGGGACCAATGTGCATATAACTCCAAAGTCCTTGTTCATTTGCAAATTGATACAGAGACTTGCTTTTAGAGCCCGTTTGTTACTTGGGAAGGAGAAAGAGATACTTAAGATTCTAAATATCAAGGCTTCTATTTGATCACATTTCATTTGAATACACCACATAAAACAGAATTTAAAAGGATAATGCTTATGAGTGTAATATAGAAAATTAATCTCCTTATGGTTATTAAGATACACATGTTCACTTCAAGGCAAAGGGAGGCCAGCATGTTTTATGTGCACAAAGTAGCCTAATTTGAGAGCAAAGCTCTTTCTAATGTCCTTAATTATATAAATTCCTTTAATTTATCTATGTTATAATCTACTCAAAAGATGTCTAATATGGGGAAAAATGTCAAATTGACTGCTTGATATTTTTTAAATTCTAATTAAAAATTTTTTCTAACCTATTAGTTTCTTGGTTACAAGCAATGTAAGATTCTGAGGTGCTTTCCAAAGGTCAAGAATTGGAAGTAAATATTAACCCCAAAAGCACAAAATAATGAACATTGTGAAGGAAAAGTTTAGTTTGAACCAAGAAATATTTTAAGGTTATTGTTGCAGTTATGTTTAATAAACAAGTATAAATCAGAATAAGTCTCAGTCTCTGTGCACTTAAGACATGCTTTAAGATAATTGATTAACCCATTAAATAAATATTTGTTGCTATTGTTGTTGTAATCACACCTGTGAAACCATTTTGTAACAATGAGAGGAGTTTCCCTTAAAATGTCAAAGAGATACTATATGACTAGAAATTCCATTTCCCAAAGAAATAAAAATATATGTTCATATAAAATCTTATAGACAGGGTGCTCAGGGCTGGTGCACTGGGATGACCCAGAGGGATGGGATGGGGAGGGAATTGGGACGGGGGGGTTCAGGATGGGGAACACATGTACACCCATGGTGGATTCATGTTAATGTATGGCAAAACCACCACAATATTGTAAAGTAATTAGCCTCCAATTAAAATAAATAAATTTAAAATATAGAAATATAGAAATCTTTAAAAAAATAAAATAAAGAAGTGTTCAAAGACAAATTATTCATAGTAACTCCAAATGTCCATCAAATGATACATGGGTAAACACGATGTAATGTTATTCCATATTAAAAAGGAAAAAAGTACTGAAATTTGCTACAAAGTAGATTAATGGTCACTAGGGCTAGGAGAGAGTTGGAGGGGAGAATGGGAATGGGGAGTTACTCTTGATGGATGTAGGACTTCTTTTTAGGATGATGACAATATTCTAAAGTAGATTGTGATGATGGCTGCACAGTTCTGAGGTAAACTGAACAATTCTATTTATATTATATATATGTATACAATATTGCATACACATATATAGATCTTGAGTGCTGTCTGATATAAAAACTCATTCTAAAGCAGGAAAATGCTATCTTTGGCAAAAATAATTTCCTACAATACCAAAGATAATTTTCTAGAATAATATTTCTCCAGAGGTCAAAACTGAGATCAGATTGATTATATTACTTGCAGCCAAAGATGCAGAAGCTCTATACAGTCAGCAATAATAAGACTGTGGCTCAGATCATGAACTCCTTGTTGCACAATTCAGACTTAAATTGAAGAAAGTAGATATGACATAAATCAAATCCCTAATGATTACACAGTAGACACGACAAATAGATTCAAGGGATTAGATCTGATAGACAAGGGTGCCTGAAGAACTGTGGTCAGAGATTCTTAACATCTGTGATGATAAAAATCTGTGGTGATCAAAACCATCCCCAAGAAAAAGAAATGAAAAAAGGCAAAATAGTTCTCTGAGGGGGCCTTAGAAATAGCTGAGAAAAAAAGAGAGGTGAAGGGCAAAGGAGAAAAGGAAAGATAAATCTATCTGAATGCAAAGTTCCAAAGAATATCAAATAGAGATAAGAAAGCCTTCCTAAGTGATCAATGCAAAGAAACAGAGGTAAACAATAGAATGGGAAAGACTAGAGATCTCTTCAAGAAAATTAGAGATTCCAAGGGAACATTTCATGCAAAGATGCGCTCAATAAAGGACAGAAATGGTATGGACCTAATAGAAGCAGAAGATATTAAGAAGAAGTGGCAAGAATACACAGAACTATCCAAAAATGTTCTTAATGACCCAGATAACCACAAGAGTGATCATTCACATAGAGCCAAATCCTGGAGTGCAAAGTCAAGTGGGCCTTAGGAGGTATCACTATTAACAAAGCTAATGGATGTGATGGAATCTAGCTGAACTATTTCAAATCCTCAAAGATGATGCTGTGAAAATGCTGCACTCAATAGGCCAGCAAATTTGGGAAACTCAGCAGTGGCCACAGGACTGGAAAGGGTCAGTTCTCATTCCAATCCCAAAGAGAAGCAATGTCAAAGAATGTTCAAACTAACAGACAATTACACTCATTTCACATGTTAGCCAAGTAATGCTCAAAATTCTCCAATCTAGGCTTCAACAGTATGCCAACCAAGAATTTTCGGACGTTCAATCTGGATTTAGAAAAGGAACCAGAGACCAAATTGCCAACATCCATTGGATCATAGAAAAAGCAAGAGAATTCCGAAAAAGACATTTACTTCTGCTTCATTAACTACGCTAAAGCCATTGACTGTGTGGATCACAAAAAACTGTGGAAAAATCTTAAAATGATGAGAACACCAGACCACCTTACCTGCCTCCTGGGAAATCTGTATGCAGGTCAGCAAGCAACAGTTAGAACTTGACATGGAACAACAGACTGGTTACAAAGTGGGAAATAAATATTTCAAAGCTGTATATTGTCACCCTGCCTATATAACTTATATGCAGAGTACATCATGCAAAATGCCAGGGTGAAGAAACACAAGCTGGAATCAAGTTTGTTGGGAGAAATATCAATAATCTCAGCTATGCAGATGACACTACCTTTATGGCAGAAAGCCAAGAAGAAGTAAAGAGCCTCTTGATGTATGTGAAAGAGGAGAGTGAAGCTGGCTTAAAACTCAACATTGAAAAAAATGAAGATCATGGCATGTGGTCCAATCACTTCATGTCAAATAAATGGGAAGACAATGGAAAGAGTGAGAGATTTTATTTATTGGGCTCCAAAAATCACTGCAGTTATGATTACAGCCATCAAATTAAAGGACACTTTCCCCTTGGAAGAAAAGCTGTGACAAACCTAAACATATTAAAAAGTAGCGACATTAATTTGCTGACAAAGGTCCACATATTCAAAGCCATAGATTTTCCAGTAGTCACACATAGATGTGAAAGTTGGACCATAAAGAAGGCTGAGCACCAAAGAATTGATGCTTTTGAACTGTGGAGTTGGAAAAGACTCTTGAAAGTCCCATGGTGCCGGGGACCAGCCCCGGCTGATCCAGGGAATTCGAAGTGGGGACGGCGTCAGCGAGGATCAGGAAACAATTGCTTAACTAAACGTTTATTAAGGATATAAAGAGTGGTGAAATAAGGATAGCTCAGCAAAGAAATTCAGTGAAGAAAAGAGGCTGAATAAAATTCCAAAGCAGGGAATTTACGTCACCTACGAAGGCCGCAGGCGTCCTCCCGTTCTCCCGAAGGAGAGGAGACACTAAGGCCTCCCCAGTCAGATCTTAGAAGCCCAGGCAAAATTAGTAGGCTTGACGAGCTTCCCTGCCTCAGAGGAAAAGTTCAGCTAGAAGGTGAAAGAAAGAATGACATGGGGAGACCAAATTCCAGTGAACAAAAGGACATACTTTATTTTCCAAAGCAGTTTTATACCTTAAGTTGTGCATAGAGGATAATGGGGGAAGGGGTAGAGTCATGCAAAGACAGCAGTTCCTGATCTTTATCGAAGTCAGGCTTTCAAACTTATCATATGCAAAAGTTTAGGTGATTTACATCATCTTCTGGCCAGGAAGCCTGTTAACATTTTAAGAAACTTATTTTTCTCTAAAGGTGATTATTCTAAAGTCAGGCGCCAGCCTCCAAAAAGCATTGGAGAAAGTTGCATTCCTATAGGGCAAAGGTCAGGTGGGCTCAATCAAGAAAAGAATTAACTCAAGGGTCCAAGATTACAAACATTGAGGCAACTGCTTACATTTTTATACACCCATTATATCAATCAATACACCGCCAAGGACACAGTAGGTAAGGGATATGGAGGCTTAGCAGCAAACATTGGCCCAACAAGTGAAAAATCCTTCACCAATACAATTTCTAATCAATCTTTTAACTACTCAAAGGAATCTGTGTTTAGACAGTTTAGAACATCTCCTGCCTCTCACAGTTGGGAGGCTCTGAACAATCACATGTTGTGGGAAAAAACCTATTCAGGCAGGCTAGAGGACTTCCAAAGGAGTTTGTAGGTTGAAACACTGTCACACCCAGGAATTATTAACTGGAGCTGTAAGCTAACTCTTTTTTCAGAGAGAGGTAGTGGGGGACAGCCCCCGTAAAGTCAGAGGTGTAGGTGAAAGCACAAAGCAGAAAGTAGGCAGACTCTGGTTTTGGGGGCAGATTGCTCGAGAATTTCCAGGGAGACTCCTGAGGCTTGATCCCGCCTTTGCGTATGTCAAGCCTCCTTCCTCATGACCTTTGCCAGGGGCGGAGCTCGCTCCCCACACCATGGACTGCCAGGAGATCAAAACAGTCAATTCTAAAGGAAATCAATCCTGAATATTCATTTTAAAAACTGATGTTGAAGCTGAAGCTCCAATACTTGAGCCATCTGATGCGAAGAGAAGATTTATTAGAAAAGACCCTGATGCTGGGAAATATTGAAGGCAGGTGGAGAAGGGGATGACATAGGATGAGGTGGTTGGATGGCATCACCAATGGACTTGAGTCTGAGCGTCCTCCAGGAGACAGTGAAGCTGCAGCCTGGCATGCTGCAGTCCATGGGGTTGCAAAGACGTGGACATGACTGAGTGACTGAACAATACCAAATATTTATGTTCCAAAGATCAGTCGCTCAGTCGTGTCCTGACTCTTTGCGACCCCATGAATCGCAGCACGCCAGGCCTCCCTGTCCATCACCAACTCCCGGGGTTCACTCAGACTCACGTCCATCGAGTCAGTGATGCCATCCAGCCATCGCATCCTCTGTCGTCCCCTTCTCCTCTTGCCCCCAATCCCTCCCAGCATCAGAGTCTTTTCCAATGAGTCAACTCTTCGCAGGAGGTGGCCAAAGTACTGGAGTTTCAACTTCAGCATCATTCCTTACAAAGAAATCCCAGGGCTGATCTCCTTCAGAATGGACTGGTTAGATCTCCTTGCAGTCCAAGGGACTCTCAAGAGTCTTCTCCAACACCACAGTTCAAAAGCATCAATTCTTCAGTGCTCAGCCTTCTTCACAGTCCAACTCTCACATCCATACATGACCACAGGAAAAACCATAGCCTTGACTAGACGAACCTTTGTTGGCAAAGTAATGTCTCTGCTTTTGAATATGCTATCTAGGTTGGTCATAACTTGCCTTCCAAGGAGTAAGCGTCTTTTAATTTCATGGCTGCAGTCACCATCTGCAGTGATTTTGGAGCCCAGAAAAATAAAGTCTGACACTGTTTCCACTGTTTCCCCATCTATTTGCCATGAAGTGATGGGACCAGATGCCATGATCTTCGTTTTCTGAATGTTGAGCTTTAAGCCAACTTTTTCACTCTCCACTTTCAATTTCATCAAGAGGCTTTTTAGTTCTTATTCACTTTCTGCCATAAGGGTGGTGTCATCTGCGTATCTGAGGTTATTGATATTTCTCCTTGCAATCCTGATTCCAGCTTGTGTTTCTTCCAGTCCAGCGTTTCTCATGATGTACTCTGCATATAAGTTAAATAAGCAGGGTGACAATATACAGCCTTGACGTACTCCATTTCCTATTTGGAACCAGTCTATTGTTCCATGTCCAGTTCTAACTGTTGCTTCCTGACCTGCATACAAATTACTCAAGAGGCAGATCAGGTGGTCTGGTATTCCCATCTCTTTCAGAATTTTCCACAGTTTATTGTGATCCACACAGTCAAAGGCTTTGGCATAGTCAATAAAGCAGAAATAGATGTTTTTCTGGAACTCTCTTGCTTTTTCCATGTTCCAGCAGATGTTGGCAATTTGATCTCTGGTTCCTCTGCCTTTTCTAAAAGCAGCTTGAACATCAGGAAGTTCACGGTTCACGTATTGCTGAAGCCTGGCTTGGAGAATTTTGAGCATTACTTGACTAGCGTGTGAGATGAGTGCAATTGTGCAGTAGCTTGAGCATTCTTTGGCATTGCCTTTCTTTGGGATTGGAATGAAAACTGACCTTTTCCCGTCCTGTGGCCACTGCTGAGTTTTCCAAATTTGCTGGCATATTGAGTATAGCACTTTCACAGCATCATCTTTCAGGATTTGGAATAGCTCAACTGGAATTCTATCACCTCCACTAGCTTTGTTCGTAGTGATGCTTTCTAAGGCCCACTTGACTTCACATTCCAGGATGTCTGGCTCTAGGTGAGTGATCACACCATCGTCATTATCTGGGTCGTGAAGATATTTTTTGTACAGTTCTTCTGTGTATTCTTGCCAAAAGTCAAATCTAAATATATTCAATATCAGGATTCTAAACTAGTCATATATATGCAAGCAAAATTTTCTCAATTTTTATCATATTTTAATGAAAATAAATTCAATAATCAAAAATAAAAACAACATAGAAACGTACTCCAAAACAAAACTTCACACAAACATATACACATGGATTTAGGAACAAAAGAATAAAGGCTTAGAAAATGTGTTCTGAGAAAGTCAGCCAAGCATTTCAGAAAAGAAGCTTGATGAAACAAATGTCTAAATTCAAGGATATATTTGGTGATAACTGAGGTAATAACCTACCTAAAATCTATCTCTCATTGTTAAATTTATACAGGGAAAATGTGTGGTGAAGTATGGATAAATAAAATATTGTTACTTAAAGACAGAAGATTACTAATAAAGATTTTCATAAATGCACACACAAACTATTTTAATAAAGCTGGCATGGCCTTACTTCACATAACATAATAAATTATGACACACAGGAAATTTAACATTCACTAACTACTGTTATCAAATATACAGTCCTAATTCAGATTTCCACAAATGCTCCCTTAATGTGAAACTCAAGAATAAAAGTATGTGTTTTACTGAAAAAAAACCATTAAGTTTAGCCTTCCAATTTATTTCCAGTTCAAAATTAATTTTCTAGTGATTTTCTATTGCAATAATCAGTCACCTATTTAAAGTATAGTTTGGATGAAGTATATTATAGTTTGGATGAAGTATATTATAGTCTGGATGAAGCACAAGCTGGAATCAAGATTGCTGGGAGAAATATCAATAACCTCAGATGACACCACCCTTATGGCAGAAATATCAATAACCACAGATGACACCACTCTTATGGCAGAAAGTGAAGAGGAGCTAAAAAGCTTCTTGATGAAAGTGAAAGAGGAGAGTGAAAAAGTTGGCCTAAAGTTCACCATTCAGAAAACTAAGATCATGGCATCTGGTCCCATCACTTCATGGGAAATAGATGGAGAAACAGTGGAAACAGTTGTCAGACTTTATTTTTTTGGGCTCCAAAATCACTGCAGATGGTGACTGCAGCCATGAAATTAAAAGACACTTACTCCTTGGAAGAAAAGTTATGACCAACCTAGACAGCATATTCAAAAGCAGAGACTACTTTGCCAACAAAGGTCCGTCTAGTCAAGGCTATGATTTTTCCAGTGGTCATGTATGTATGTGAGAGTGGACTACAAAGAAAGCTGAGTACCGAAGAATTGATGCTTTTGAACTGTGGTGTGAAGAAGACTCTTGAGAGTCCCTTGCACTGCAAGGAGATACTACCAGTCCTGATATATTCATTGGAAGGACTAGTGTTGAAGCTGAAACACCAATGCTTTGTCCTCCTGATGCAAACAACTGACACATTGGAAAAGACCCTGATGCTGGGAAAGATTGAAGGCAGGAGGAGAAGGGGATGACAGAGGATGAGATTGTTGGATGGTATCACCGACTCAATGGACATGAGTTTGAGTAAACTCCAGGAGCTGGTGATGGACAGGAAGGCAGACATGATGTAGTCCATGGGGTTGCAAGAGTCAGACACGACTGAGTGACTAACTAAAGTATAATTTAAACCTCATTCTGGTATTAAGAAGAATGAGGTTTAAGGTGTACTTTAAATACACTAATGAAGCCGTGGATAAAATACTTTTGGAGCTATTTTTTAATCAATTGATAGACATTAATGGTGAAATAACTACTTTCTAACAGAATAAAAATATACCTGTAAATGCAAATTCTCTTTTGTATATTTAAACAAAAGTTAAACTACAAGCATAGATCATTAATAATAGTCAAAGGTTTTCTGCCCTCTATAGATCATGAGAAACGCTGGGCTGGAAGAAGCACAAGCTGAAATCAAGATTGCCAGGAGAAATATCAATAACCTCAGATACGCAGATGACACCACCCTTATGGCAGAAAGTGAAGAGGAACTAAAAAGCCTTGTGATGAAAGTGAAAGTGGAGAGTGAAAAAGTTGGCCTAAAGCTCAACATTCAGAAAACGAAGATCATGGCATCTGGTCCCATCACTTCATGGTAAATAGATGGGAAACAGTGGAAACATTGTCAGACTCTATTTTTGGGGGGGCTCCAAAATCACTGCAGATGGTGATTGCAGCCATGAAATTAAACGACGCTTACTCCTTAGAAGAAAAGTTATGACCAACCTAGATAGCATATTGAAAAGCAGAGACATTACTTTGCCAACAAAGGTTCGTCTAGTCAAGGCTATGGTTTTTCCAGTGGTCATGTATGGATGTGAGATTTGGACTGTGAAGACAGCTGAGCGCTGAAGAATTGATGCTTTTGAACTTTGGTATTGGAGAAGACTCTTGAGAGTCCCTTGGACTGCAAGGAGATAAGACCAGTCCATCCTAAAGGAGATCAGTCCTGGGCTTTCATTGGAAGGACTGATGTTGAAGCTGAAACTCCAATACTTGGGCCACCTCCTGCAAAGAGTTGACTCATTGGAAAAGACCCTGATGCTGGGAGGGATTGGACCAGGAGGAGAAGGGATTACGGAGGTTGAGATGGCTGGATGGTATCACCAACTCAATGGACATGAGTTTGACTAAACTCCAGGAGTTGGTGATGGACAGGGAGGCCCTGCTTGCTGCAATTCATGGGGTCGCAAACAGTTGGACACGACTGAGCTATTGAACTGAACTGAACTGAACTGATGTCATTTTGAGGAGGAGATAATGAGGAAAAAGAAGAAATGAAATAATGAGATAAAGTTAATTGGGTGACCAACAAAATTTTATACAATTCCTCCATAATATGACTTATTTCTTCTTGATAGTCTTTGTCGTACAAATTTTTCTTCATTTGGTGGACTTACACAAAATTTACAAACCATATTATACAATATCTTTCCTCCGTGACTTGATACATGTTTCCTTTTACTATGTCTGTATTCTTAGGGGATGATCAATGAAGAAGGAAAAAGTGATAATGTGGGAGAAGAAGAATTCTAGAATACTACACAAAAGTAGATGAGAAGATATGGATTTTACTCGAAAAGGGAAGAATTTGGCTCATGCCAAAAGTAAGAACATTTCATCTACAGCAATGGGAAGGAAGGCACAGTATAAATGTAGACAGATCTGTAATGACATTGGTGGCATCATGTAGATATTCTCTAGCTTACGCCTATTTTCTATGAGAAATAGGAACCCAAGTCCTCTTGGGTGAGGTCAGACTAAACAGTTTGACATAGGAGTCTATTGAATGAGAAAGTTATTGTCCTATGGGAAAGTAACAGGATCTACAGAGTACTAAGAGTCCACCTACATTTAGGAATGATTCATTTAATTGAAGCCAATTGAATGAGTTATGAGTTTTTTCTTTAATTATAATCAACTGAATGAGAATAAGTATGAAGCAGAAAGCACTGGATTTAACTGAGGCTTTGTCTGTTGAGTACTAAGAAGAGAGAAAAGAACAAGACGTGAATACATGAAGTGATTACCATAATCATCACAGTGGACTCTGTATCTAAGGGGATCAAAGAGTTCAGAGAACTGAATCATGTCTGGGTGTACTGAGTGAATAAGAAATACGATAAATAAAACTGGATTGGAAAGAATGGGAATAAGTCAAAGGTTAGACACTCTAGGAATCAAGGAAGCAGTTCTGTGAACTCTAGTCAACTGTGTTTCATGCCTGAGCTTAGAAACTGCTTTGTTGTTGTTTTCTTTGATATTTTTATAATAACAGAGGATAAAGAGAAAAGACCCTAAAGTATAATAAAAGGAAAGGAAGTACTAACCGACACCCAGGTCAGTGCTATTCCTTCATATGGTAACTATCACTTGGGAGGCCTTCAGAAAAAAAAAAAAAAAAAATTCTTGGGGAGCACTAAATTTCAGTTTGGGTTGAAACATTAAGGGAATACACACAATAGTTTAATGATATAGGAGACTTTGCTGACATGAAAACTTCAGTTTCAGAGAGTGCAAGGGAAGAGTTTTAATAGAGGAGTATCAGTTCAGTTCAGTCGCTCAGTCATGTCCGACTCTTTGTGACCACGTGAATCACAGCAAGCTAGGCCTCCCTGTCCATCACCAACTCCTGGAGTCTACTCAAACACATGTCCGTCGAGTCGGTGATGCCATCCAGCCATCTCATCCTCCTTTGTCCCCTTCTCCTTCTATCCCTAATCCCTCCCAGCATCAGGGTCTTTTCCAATGAGTCAACTCTTCGCATGAGGTGGCCAAAGTATTGGAGTTTCAGCTTCAACATCAATCCTTCCAGTGAACACCCAGGACTGATCTCCTTTAGAATGGACTGGTTGTATCTCCTTGCAGTCCAAGGGACTCTCAAGAGTCTTCTCCAACACCACAGTTCAAAAGCATCAATTCTTCAGCAGTCAGCTTTCTTCACAGTCCAACTCTCACATCCATACATGACTACTGGAAAAACCGTAGCCTTGACTAGACGGACCCTTGTTGCCAAAGTAATGTCTCTGCTTTTCAATATGCTAGGTTGGTCTTAACTTGCCTTCCAAGGAGTAAGTGTCTTTTAATTTCATGGCTGCAATCACCATCAGACCTTTTAGAACTAACACCCAAAAAAGATGTCGTGTTCATTATAGCGGAGTGGAATACAAAAGTAAAAAGTCAAGAAACACCTGGAGTAACAGGCAAATTTGGCCTTGGAATATACAGTGAAGCAGGGCAAAGGCTAATAGAGTTTTGCCAAGAGAACACACTGGTCATAGCAAACACCCTCTTCCAACAACACAAGAGAAGACTCTACACATGGACATCACCAGATGGTCAACACCGAAATCAGATTGATTCTATTCTTTGCAGCCAAAGATGGAGAAGCTCTATACAGTCAGCAAAAACAAGACTGGGAGCTGACTGTGGCTCAGATCATGAACTCAGTATTGACAAATTCAGACTTAAAGAAAGTAGGGAAAAACACTAGACCATTTAGGTATGACCTAAATCAAATCCCTTATGATTATACAGTGGAGGTGAGAAATAGATTTAAGGGACTAGATCTGATAGACAGAGTACCTGATGAACTATGGACAGAGGTTCGTGACATTGTACAGGAGACAGGGATCAAGACCATCCCCAAGAAAAAGAAATGCAAAAAAGCAAAACGGCTGTCTGAGGAGGCCTTACAAATAGCTGTGAAAAGAAGAGAAGCAAAAAGCAAAGGAGTAAAGGAAAGATATAGCCATCTGAATGCAGAGTTCCAAAGAATAGCAAGGAGAAATAAGAAAGCCTTCCTCAACGATCAATGCAAAGAAATAGAGGAAAACAACACAATGGGAAAGACTAGAGATCTCTTCAAGAAAATTAGAGATAGAAGAATATATGTGTGTGTTAAAAATATATATTTTAACTTATCTTAAGTAAATTAAATTTTGAAAATAATAAATAAAAAACAGATTAACTTCAGAGATCCTGAGTGCATTCTTAAAAAGAAGTCAACAGGTCATAATTGGTCTTTGTTATATAAATATATGGGAAATTTTTAAACATTTTTGTAGAAACAAATAGACTTTTTAATTACTTTTGAAATTTTTATATGGATAATTGAAGATACACATGAAGTTGCTGGACAAAATAGAGGTCTTCTGTATTTTGCTCAGTGTTCCCTTCAGAATTGTTCTAAACAGCCAAATCCTCAGAAAAGCCCAGAATTTGAGCAATTTCGGGGAAGAACCTTAAAGTCCGTGGGGTAGGACCTTCTACATGGGAGATGATAAGATTGGTCATAGTTTCCTATGGAGATGAATTTGGAATGAAAAAGTCTGTTTCTTTGGTAGCAAGAATAGGATGCAGATGTTAGTGTGAGTCTGGAGTGCCTAACCTGTTCCACGAAAATCCACCAATCAGTCTCACTGGGAGCAAGGCAATAGGAACCGCTTTTGGAGGGTAGGGTTGGTGAGTGGGACTAGAGTGCCCCTAATTCAAGCCACAAACTTAAGGCAGTTAGAGACTGCTGACTGAAGGAAACTGAAAATAAAAACTGAGCTTTGGGAAAAAATACAAGCTAACACCACCACCCATGCTACTACCAGGCCAGGGTCCAGGTAAGGTCAGTGAAATTAGAACCAGAACAAGGACTAAAGACATAGGAAAACCCTTGAGAAGGTGAAAACATTCAGAGGGAATTTTAAATATTCATTTAATTAATCTAGCTAGAATTTTACTGATTTTTATAGTTGAAAAGATTAAAATACCTTGAAACAAACATATTTTCTATACCACATAGCAATAGAGATTCATACAGCAAATTAATTTCTATTAGAGAAATAAAATTATAATGACACCCATCAAATTTGTATAGCCAATTCATATCTGCTATACTGAAGTGAAATGTGGTGAGATTTGTGAGTAAGCATTATGTAGCAGGAGGGCAGTGATGCATAACAGTGATAATTGAAACAGTTTGGGCTCGATTTTTCTTCTCATATCTTCTGAAATTCATGTATTCTAATTTGGTCTCTGGTAAATGTTGTGGTTTAGTTGCCAGATTATGTCCAATTCTTTTGCGATCCCAGGAACTATAGCCCACCTGGCTCCTCTGTCCACAGGATTTCCCAGGCAAGAACTGGAGTGGCTTGCCATTTCCTCCTCCAGGGGATCTTCCCAACCTAGGAATCAAACCCCCATCTCCACATCTCCTGCACTGCAGGATTTTTTACCACTGAGCCATCAGGGAAGCCCTTTAGTAAATGTTACAGACCTGAAATAGAAATCATGGATCACATTTTTTTTTTCTTTTAAGAAGAATTTGCATATTTCCTAGATGTTACCTGGGCATGTTGCTTTTCAATTTCATTACCTATATTTATCAGTTAAAAACTGCAATGAAAGTGACGTTAGAGCTTAGTACTACTTAGTAATAATATTGGTATTCATTTACTCATTAACATTTGTATTAAAAAATTTAATCATAGAATATTTGGAAAGCATGAAAAAATGCTTAAAATCATATAATAGACACCCAGGTATTCATGACCAGATTAAACACATGATAATATTTTGCCTTCTTTGCTTCATGTTTGTTTATTTATAAGAAATGAAATCAGATAGATTGAGCCACACTTCTTCATATTTCCCATTCTTCCTCAGACAAAAAGTAATACCTGATCATCAGAAGTTACTGTGCATTCTTCACAATAGAGATTTTATGCTTTTCTTAAAGTGTTGAACAAAGTAATTTTACTTCTTATTTGTATTTCAATGAACATAAATAGATTTGGCTCCCTAAAAACTTGTCTTTTGCCATTCAAAATTAAATTTGTGGTCTTATTCACATTGTTCAGTTCAGTCGCTAAGTTATGTCCGACTCTTTGCAACCCCATGAATTGTAGCACGCCAGGCCTCCCTGTCTATCACCAACTCCCGGAGTACACTCAAACTCATGTCCATCAAGTCAGTGATGCCATCCAGCCATCTCATCCTCTGTCATCCCCTTCTCCTTCTGCTCCCAATCCCTCCCAGCATCAGGGTCTTTTCCAATGAGTCAACTCTTCACATCAGGTGACCAAAGTATTGGAGTTTCAGCTTCAGCATCAGTCCTTCCAAGGAACACCCAGGACTGATCTCCTTTAGAATGGACTGGTTGGATCTCCTTGCAGTCCAAGGGACTCTCAAGAGTCTTCTCCAACACCACAGTTCAAAAGCATCAATTCTTCGGTGCTCAGCTTTCTTCACAGTCCAATTCACACATCCATACATGACCACTGGAAAAACCATAGCCTTGACTAGATGGACCTTTGTTGGCAAAGTAATGTCTCTGCTTTTGAATATGCTATCTAGGTTGGTCATAACTTTCCTTCCAAGGAGTAAGCGTCTTTTTATTTCATGGCTGCAGTCACCATCTGCAGTGATTTTGGAGCCCCTCAATTAAGTCTGACATTGTTTCCCCATCTATTTGCCACGAAGTGATGGGACCAGATGCCATGATCTTAGTTTTCTGAATGTCGAGCTTTAAGCCAACTTTTTCACTCTCCTCTTTCACTTTCACATTGTTAACCACAGCTAAATCCATTAATATGAACTGATACCTTCTATTGTATTTGCAGGCTTTGTGTGCTTAGTCATGTCTGACTCTTTGAGACCCCCGTGGAATGTAGCCTGCCAGGCTCCTCTATTCATGGGGATTCTCCAGGCAAGAATACAGGAGTGGTTTGCCATGTCCTCCTCCAGGGGATCCTCCCAACCCAGGGATCGAACCCAGATTGAACGTGAATTAACAACTTTTTTAGTGACTATTTTTTCACTGAAGTAAATTTGATAGGTATCATGTAGCCAGTAATGACAGTTGGTCATTAGATACAATTGCTTGCCTTTTCTTAAAATGCTGCTCAGTTAAGGGAACTTTATTCTGTGACTCATCAAGACTCCACATATTAGACAAATAGGATTTTCCTAAAGAAAAAACTCCAGTCCACTTACCCACTAATCAGCAATTTTGATGATTTTCTGTTGCAAAAAAATGTAACCTAAGTTCATCATAATGTTACTCCCCTCTCTCTGTGATCTTTGTCAGATCAAGTCTATTCTTGTCTCATTTTTCCCAAGCACAGCCCAGGCCTCTAAGGGTACTCAGAGGACCATAAAAGCCAGTAGTTAACGTTCTCCCTTTCAAACCTGTGCATCTCCGTAATATCCTTCTTCTCCATCTTCTTTTATGTTCCTATGGAAAACCCTCCCACAAACTTCGAGGCCCACTTGATGCTTTCCTTCCACAAATCTTTATTTCCTTGAACATCAATGACATTTTCTTCTGTGTTCCCACAACTCATTGCTCATTTATTTTTTTCACATTCTGTCTTCTTGCATGTTTATCTGTGATAATGAGTATCTTTAGCTTTGAGAGGTTGGAATCATGATTTCTTTCATGTCTTTGCATACAGTAGGCATTTAACTGTTGTAAGTTGGTTGAATCAAGACTAACAATATGAACAGTTGCATATCATCTTTGAGAAAATATCAAAATATTTTCCAATAGTGAAATTGAAAAATCAGTCAAGTCATTAAAATATAGCCTAGATTATTGTTTTAAATAATCAGGTTAAAATCATGGAGTCATATAATCCAAATAATATTTTATTTTTTCCTTCTTTGATTGTATCTTCTCCATTTTGACCTTTTAAGAAAGTGTGAAGAACTTTTGAAAATTGATTTTTCCTCTGAGTAAGATTTACACAAAGCCACTGGTTGTTTACAAAGCCATGCATTGCTTTTTAGTCACCTATCTAATTTGATATTTTGTAAAGAATTGCTTAAACCCCTGGTCCTTGAATTTCATAGAGCAGTACATTGAAAACAAACTGTTTATTTTAATTAAATAGCCTGAAACCCCCCAACCCCAATCACCAGGCATCTACAATGTAGTTGCATACTTTTCATACTTCTCTGAGTTTATACTGCATTTTCAGGAACCACACAGTGGCTACCTGTTTACTGACATTTCTTAACTAATCCCCAATTATAGAATGATAAGGACATTAAAAGCCTAAGTGAAATAGATCCTTCTTTCATAACAAAAAGAATCAAATCACATTTTCTGCTACAACCCGTGTAAGTCCATCCATAACCGCTGTTATTAACTCTTCTTCCAACACAGGCCTTGTTGTCACAGGTCTTTTCATTGTGTGTTTGCACCACTGCTTTCAGAAGTTGACTTCATGTTTTGGCCTTTCTTTGTAATGAAATTCTGAATATGTTCACTGCAGATTAATCCACTATTTTTTTTATTCACAGGAAAAAAATTGCAAATGCCAGTCTGTTAGTTCTCTGTGTAATGTTTGAAAAACTGTATGTCGGAAGAGCACTCTGCACTCTCCTGGCTCTTTTTTGCTAATATTACACTCCTTAGGCTGTGAACTCTTGGATTAGTTTTGGATTCCTAGCATTTTCTCCTTCTTTTGTATAAAAATATGCATGTATTATTATAAAATCCACTTTTTGTGAAAATTTTTTTAGCAACAGGATATACTTTCTCTTGTACAAAATTTGTTCCTTATTAATATCTTGCTCTTTCTTCTTGCTGCTGACAACTCTTCAATTTTATTCACTCAATTTTGACAAGATAGTCTGAATAAACTACAGAACAACTCAGACCAAAAATATATAATGAATTCAAAACTATGTTTCTGACTCTGGGTTAGATATCCCAAGAATTAGGAAAACCCTACTTATGCTAAGGTATGCTGGTTTATTTATTAATTTTATTTTTTGGTGTCTGTGAGCACGTTTGAGATACTCATCACTCCATTTTTCACCTACCATCCTGACTTTTTGGCAAATCCCACCTCTAGACTGGATTCCCCCCGTGTTTGAACAATTTATTGTCTATAGATCTACAGTTGTATTGTCAAAATGTCTTATAAAGATCGACTCTTTTAAGACTCTTGTTTCATCTTAATTACCTTAGTTTCCCCTGATTGTGACCCAATTTGCATGATATCAGAATAAATAAATTCCTACAAAACCTTGCAGTCTTCAAAACTATGGACTAAAAATAATAGAGTTAATGGGAGAATAAAAGTTGAATAAGTCTATCACCATCAACTGGAGTTTGTAATCAAAGCACTAACAAAAGACAAATTGTATGAATTTGTAAGGATCTGGCTAATAAGTATTGCTTCTAAAGCATTTAACAAGTAATATTAAGTTTCTAATATATAGAATAAACCATTGTAAAAAAAAATAAACTTTGAAAAAATAAAGGCTAAATTATCTTGACAGAGGGAGTGTAAGGTGGGTTTGAGGCTGTTGTTATGAAGGCAAGAGGAAAATCACCAAGAGCACAGAACACAGAACAAGCCAATAAATACTTTCAAAACTGAGCACACAACCAAATATTGCAAAGGCGAAAAATGGGGGGTGAATTGCCATTGTGAACTAGGTTATATTTCTCCAGTCAACACTCAGCTGTGTTAGCATGCTTAGCACTGATGTGGATTCTTGGCAATAACAAAGGTGAACTAATCTGACTTCTGAATTGTACTTTCATCCTTCTATTCATCAATTATGTATAAACTAACGTGCTACATAAATATGCTTCAGAATACATTTGACAAAAGACAGTGAAATAAATGTGGTGTTTCCATAGGAAGAGAACCCTTTAACTGCATAATTATGAAGTTTGCTGTAATTTAATAAAACTGATTCTTCAATGACCATGGAAAATTTACTCACTGAACTCACTGAAATTTATGCAGACATTTACCTTGGCTGACATGTACTCTTCCTACAATTAACAAAATCTTGGAACCTGTTTTTAGGAAATGCTATACATTCCCCTTCAGAAAATCAGATGGAATGGATATTTAAAGAGAAATTCCTGAATAATTTCATAGTGTCTGATGGTGGCTGATCCACTCTCATCATTGTAATAAATACACTTATGTTGAGAATCTTTAATTTGATTTGGTGATACCTTTTTATTTGGTGAACCCAAGATCAGAATTGTTCATCATCTTGGAAGAAAGATGATGAATAAGAGAGAGCCTCTCTCCTCATGAATCTCACAAAATAAGTGACTAAGTTTCCAAGTCTTTTATTAATTCTGTATAAGAATTTGGTTATCATTCTCTTAAAAAGCACATTCTACTTCTTCACTATGCTAAATGAAAAGAAATGCCCATATGTTTTTTATTTTAAATACATCTTTGCATGTTTGCTTTTCTTGGGTTCCTGGCAATGCAGCCAAGCAGAATCAGAGTTGTTTGAGCAAAGAGGCCCACATCATAGTCTCTGATGTGGTGGAGGAACTTCAGAGAGAAGGAACACCAACATCTATGATTTCAGGCAATTTACTTCCTTTTCAAATCTGTAGTTTTCTCACTTTGTGGAATGCAGAGTTGGACCAGATTACCACTCTTTCCTTTTAGTATAAAAAGCCAGGTCTCTGTTAATATCTTTAAAAACACAAGTTGTATCACTGTCTATAATTATAGGTTTTCAATCTGATAACATTTTCAAATTGAGAAGTTAAGTCAAATGTTTTCTAGTGCAGAAAGAGGGATTATAATGTCAGTAAGGAAGTATGTTTTTGTAATATATAAACAATGATTCAATGTGCTGGAGTGCACGACTACTACCCAACTGAGTTTCCTGCTGCTGCTAAGTCGCTTCAGTCGTATCCAACTCTGTGTGACCCCATAGACAGCAGCCCACCAGGCTCCCCTGTCCCTGGGATTCTCCAGGCAAGAATACTGGAGTGGGTTGCCATTTCCTTCTCCAATGCATGAAAGTGAAAAGTGAAAGTGAAGTCATTCAGTCGTATCCGACTCCTAGCAACCCCATGGACTGCAGCCTACCAGACCCCTCCATCCATGGGATTTTCCAGGCAAGAGTACTGGAGTGGGTTGCCATTGCCTTCTCCAACTGAGTTTCCTAATGGCTGCCTATTCATTATAATAAGCATATTATAGGTATACACATGCAATTATAAATTTGCACACAAAATACAATTATGAACTTACTCTCTTCCACACATTAAAATTCAGTTTAGTCGCTCAGTCATGTCTGACTCTTCGCAACCCCATGGGCTGCAGCATGCTAGGCTTCCCTGTCTATCACTAACTCCCACAGTTTACTCAAACTCATGTCCATTGAGTTGGTGATGCCATCCAACCATCTCATCCTCTGCCATCCCCTTCTCCTCTCACCTTCAATATTTCCCAGTATCAGGGTCTTCTCAAATTAGTCAGTTCTTCGCATCAGGTGGCTAAAACATTGGAATTTCAGCTTCAACATCAGTCCTCCCAATGAATACTCAGGACTGATTTCCTTTAGGATGGACTGGTTGGATCTCCTTGCAGATCAAGGGACTCTCAAGAGTCTTCTCCAACACCACAGTTCAAAAGCGTCAACTCTTCAGCACTCTGCTTTCTTTATAGCTCACTCTCACATCATTACATGACTACTGGAAAAACCATAGCTGTGACTAGATGGACACATTAAAGTACTTCACATGAATGAGCTCATTTTATATTCACAACCAAGGCATGAAAACTGTTACATCACATTTGTACCCATTATATAGATGAGAACATTGAATATTAAAGAATTTAAAGTGACTTGCCTAAATTCACAGAGAACTTGAATTTGAACCCAGGCAGTCTAAATGAATGGCCTGAGCACCAACATATACAGGGTGTCTGATATACAGTTGATAATCTGTAACTCACTAGTATTCATCTAGTCCTCCATAGAAGCTGCCAATACTGGAACAATGTGCAATTGTGCTTCTGATGACCTGAGTTGGAACACCTGTTCAGACGGTTTATTTGTCTATTATTTAGATTAGGTCTACAAGTCAGGTGGGGCATCTTCTGACTGTTAATGGTTTCATACTGGGCACTTTAAACAAGCAAAGAGTGATGACATTACTTATTGAGTGTGTATGGAAGCCTGAAAGGAATCAGTAGACTCAGGGATACTAAGTTCAGTTTGAATCAACTAATCAACGTTGTAAGTTCTAAGCAGGGATTCCTGGATGGCTCAGTAATAAAGAATCTGCCTGCCAATGCAGGAGACATGGGTTCGATCCCTAGTCCAGGAAGATACCACATGCCACAGAGCAGCTAAGCCCTTGTGTCACTACTTTGAGCCTCTGCTTTAAAGCCCAGGAACTGCAACCACTGAGCCCATGAGTAGCAGCTACTGAATCACAAGTGCCCTAGAGTCTGGGCTCCACAACAAGAGAAGCCATTGCAATGAGAAGCCCATGTATCGCAACAAGAGAGTATCCCCTGCTCATCGCAACTATAGAAAAGCCTGCACAGCAAGGAAGACCCAACACAGTCTAAATTTTAAAAATTATTAAAAAAAAGAAATTCTAAGCAAACTTAACTGACTATCCTCTATGTGTATAAAGAGCTAATATGGTATACACTGAATTCCCAAGAAGCAAAATCCTTAGCCTCAAGCTAAGAATAAAAATAGATAACACAATGGAGAAATAACATTATTATGAAAAAATATAGACACCTGAAAAGTAAACTTAAAAAAAATAATTTAAGGTGAAAATACAGGCAGCATTACAACACAGTTCATAAGCAATTACCTGATTAATTGCGTATTTAGATAATTAAATTAAAAGATGCTTACTCCTTGGAAGAAAAATTATGACCAACCTAGATAGCATATTATAAAGCAGAGGCATTACTTTGCCAACAAAGGTCGGTCTAGTCAAGTCTATGATTTTTCCAGTGGTCATGTATGGATGTGAGAGTTGGATTGTGAAGAAGGCTGAGTGCCAAAGAATTGATGCTTTTGAACTGTGGTGTTGGAGAAGACTCTTGAGAGTCCCTTGGACTGCAAGGAGATCCAACCAGTCCATTCTGAAGGAGATCAGCCCTGGGATTTCTTTGGAAGGAATGATGCTAAAGCTGAAACTCCAACTTTGGCCACCTCATGCAAAGAGTTGACTCATTGAAAAAGACTCTGATTATGGGAGGGATAGAGGGCAGGAGGTGAAGGGGACGACAGAGGATGAGATGGCCGGGTGGCATCACTGACTCTATGGACGTGAGTTTGAGTGAACTCCGGGAGATGGTGATAGACAGGGAGGCCTGGCATGATGTGATTCATGGAGTCGCAAGAGTTGGACACGACTGAGGGACTGAACTGAACTGAACTGAGAATCTCCAAGTAGGGAGAGAGTACCTCAGTAACATGCTCAGGAATAATGTATACAAGTGAGAAAATAAGTCTGGAGTGGATTTTTATAGGAAAGGAAGTAAAAATATTATAAGCATAGTTAACATTATAGAATGGAAAATGATAATTTTTTACTTTTAATGTTTAAATAACTAATATAGATTTAAGGGACTAGATATGATAGACAGATTGCCTGATGAACTATTGCCGGAGGTTCGTGACATTGTACAGGAGACAGGAATCAAGACCATCCCCAAGAAAAAGAAATGCAAAAAAGCAAAATGGTTGTCTGAGGAGACCTTACAAATAGCTGTGAAAAGAAGGGAAGCAAAAAGCAAAGGAGAAAAGGAAAGATATACCCATCTGAATGCAGAGTTCCAAAGAATAGCAAGTAGAGATAAGACCGCCTTCCTCCATGATCAATGCAAAGAAATAGAGGAAAACAATAGAATAGGAAAGACTAGAAATCTCTTCAAGAAAATTAGAGATACCAAGGGAACATTTCATGCAAAGATGGGCTCGATAAAGTACAGAAATGGTATGGACCTAACAGAAGCAGAAGATATTAAGAAGAGGTTGCAAGAATACCCAGGAAAACTCTACAAAAAATATCTTCATGACGTGGATAATCACGATGGTGTGATCACTCACCTAGAGCAGGATATCTTGGAATGTGAAGTCAAATGGGCCTTAGGAAGCATTACTATGAACAAAGCTAGTGGAGGTGATGGAATTCCAGTTGAGCTATTTCAAATCCTGAAAGATGATGCTGTGAAAGTGCTGCAAATTTGGAAAACTCAGCAGTGGCCACAGGACTGGAAAAGGTCAGTTTTCATTTCAATCCCAAAGAAAGGCAGTGCCAAAGAATGCTCAAACTACCGCACAATTGCACTCATCTCACATGCTAGTAATGCTTAAAATTCTCCAAGCCAGGCTTCAGCAATACATGAACCATGAACTTCCAGATGTTAAAGCTGGGTTTAGCAAAGGCAGAGGAACCAAAGATCAAATAGTGAACATCCACTGGATCATTGAAAAAGCAAGATGGTTCCAGAAAAACATCTATTTCTGCTTTACTGACTAGGCCAATAGTATGTGTGGATCACAATAAATTGGGGAAAATTCTGAAAGAGATGGGACTACCAGACCACCTGACTTACCTCTTGAGAAACCTATATGCAGGTCAGGAAGCAACAGTTAAAATGGGACATGGAAAAACAGACTGGTTCCAAATAGGAAAAGGAGTACATCAAGGTTGTATATTGTTACCCTGCTTATTTAACTTATATGCAGAGTACATCATGAGAAACCCTGGGCTGGAGGAAGCACAGGCTGGAATCAAGATTGCCAGGAGAAATATCTATAACCTCAGATATGCAGATGACACCACCCTTATGGCAGAAAGTGAAGAAGAACTAAAGAGCCTCTTGTGGAAGGTGAAAAACTTGGCTTAAAGCTCAACATTCAGAAGACAAAGATCATGGCATCTGGTCCCATCACTTAATGGCAAATAGATGGGAAACAGTGGCTGACTTTATTTTTCTGGGTTCCAAAATCACTGCAGATGGTGACTGCAGCCATGAAATTAAAAGACACTTACTCCTTGGAAGGAAAGTTATGACCAACCTAGATAGCATATTAAAAAAAGAGAGACATTACTTTGCCAACAAAGGTTCATCTAGTCAAGATTATGTTTTTTCCAGTGGTCATGTATGGATGTGAGAGTTGGACTATAAAGAAAGCTTAGCACAGAAGAATCAATGCTTTTGAACTCTGGTACTGGAGAAGACTCTTGAGAATCCCTTGGACTGAAAGGAGATCCAACCATTCCATCCTAAAGGAGATCAGTTCTGTGTATTCATTGGAAGGACTGGTGTTGAAACTGAAACTCCAGTACTTTGGCCACCTGATGCAAAGAGCTGACTCTTTGGAAAAGACCCTGATGCTGGGAAAGATTGAGGGCAGGAGGAGAAATGGTGACAGAGGATGAGATGGTTGGATCGCATCACCGACTCAATGGACATGGGTTTGGGTGAACTCCGGGAGTTGATGATGGACAGGGAGGCCTGGCGTGTTGCTGTTCATGGGGTCTCAAAGAGTCGGACACAACTGAGTGACTGGACTGAACTGAACTAATATAAATAGAAGACAAATTACTTGAAAATAATGAACATATGGTTTAACTTATGGCTTGGTTGAAACAAAGGCACAAACTAATTTCATGGTTTAAATGTATACCGTATGTTTTACACATCTCTATTTTGTTTTTAATCTCAGTTTTGCTGGCCACTTATTTGCAAGATCAAATTTCATCATCATTGATATTTTACTAACTTTAAGTTAATTTTTATGTTTAATTATCTCAAAAGTATATATATTTAATGTTTATTGAAGTATAGTTCTTTACAAAGTTGGGTTAGTTTCTGCTGTAGGACAAAATAAATCTGCTATTAATATATGTATACCTATATCCCCTCTTTTTTGGTTTTCCTTCCCTTATACAACACCACAGAGCATTGAGTAGAGTTCCCTGTGCTACTAAGTTCTCACCAGTTACCTGTTTTATACATAGCATCAATAGTGTATATACATCAATTCCAATCTCCCAATTCATCCTTCCCCCCCCCCTTGGTATCCATACACTTGTTTTCTATTTCTGTTTTGCAAATCAGTTCAGCTCAGTTCAGTCACTTCATCATGTCTGACTCTGCTACCCCATGGACTGCAGTATGCCAGACTTCCCTGTCTATCACCAATTCCTTGAGGTTGGTCAAACTCATGTCCATCAAGTCGGTGATGCCATCCAACCATCTCATCCCCTTCTCCTCCTGCCTTCAGTCTTGCCCAGGATCAGGGTCTTTTCCAAAGAATCAGCTCTTCACATCAGGTGGCCAAAGTATTGGAGTTTCATCTTCAGCTTCAGTCCTTTCAATGAATATTCAGGACTGATTTTTTTTTTTTTTTTTTTACAATTGACAGGTTGATCTCCTTGCAGTCCAAGGGACTCTCAAGAGTCTTCTCCAATACCACAGTTCAAAATCATTAATTCTTTGGCACTCAGATTTATAGTCCACTCTCACATCCATACATGACTACTGGAAAAAACATAGCTTTGACTAGATGGACCTTTGTTGGCAAAGCAATGTCTCTGCTTTTTAATATGCTGCTTAAGTTGGTCACAACTTTTCTTCCAAGGAACAAGCATCTCTTAATTTCATGGTACAGTCATGATCTGCAGTGATTTTGAAGGCCAAGAAAATAAAGTCTCTCACTGTTTCCATTGTTTCTCCTTCTATTTGCCATGAAATGATGGGACCAGTTGCCATGATCTTAGTTTTTTGAATGTTGAGTTGTAAGCCAACTTTTTCACTCTCTTCATTCACTTTCATCAAAAGGCTCTTTAGTTCTTCTTCACTTTCTGCCATAAGGGTGGTGTCATCTGTACATCTGAGATTATTGATATTTCTAGCAACCTTGTTTCTAGCTTGCGTTTCATCCAGCCCAGCATTTCACATAATGCACTCTGCATATAAATTAAATAAGCTAGATGACAATATATATCCTTGATGTACTGCTTTTTCTATTTGGAATCAGTCTATTGTTCCATGTTCGGTTCTAACTGCTGTTTCTTGACCTGCATACAGAATTCTCAGGAGGCAGATAAGGTGGTCTGGTATTCCCATCTCTTCAAGAATTTTCCACAGTTTGTTGTGATCCACACAGTCAAAGTCTTTGGCATAATCAATAAAGCAGAAGTAGATGTTTTCTGGAATTCTCTTGCTTTTTCGATGATCCAGTGGATATTGGCAATTTGATCTCTGGTTTTGCAAATAGGTTTATATTTTTAAATGAAGGAAAATGCATGTTTTATTTAAAACTTTCATAGTTTATTTATAATTTTTAAATATTTGACATATGGTATATGGCCACCATCTGTTCTCTTGCTTTGGCCCATTTGGATATTAGGAGTGGACCTACACATTGATTGAAAGCAGGAAGAGAAGAGGGCAACAAAGGATGAGATCGTTGATGGCATCTCCAATTCAATGGACATGAGTTTGAGTAATCTCTGGGAGTTGGTGATGGGCAGGGAAGCCTGGTGTGCTGCAGTCCATGGGGTTGCAAAGGGTCAGACACGACTGAGAGACTGGACTGAACTGAACTGCACATTATCCATGAGAGTTGTGTCACCATGGTCCTATGTTTATTATTGTATCTGGAGATCTTGTGGCTTGTGACAAAAGAAACATTTTTAAGTGTGAAAGTTGGGGTAGTTTGTTAAGGAAATAAGTGGTTTGTTTAGAGAATGAATATCTTTCCTAAGTTATTTTTAAATCCTACAGATAGCTGTTAGCTGTCTTTTCAGGGCTGGGATTTAAAACACAATATTTCAATTTACTGGTCTATGGTCTTAGCCTTCAAATTTCTTGAGACAGATGTGTGTGTTGAGTTTTTTTTTTCTCATTCTTTCTGGATAATATTATTCTTCTACCTTCTAAGTATGAAACATACAAAAGACATCAAAAAAAAAAAATGCTTAGTCAATCAAAATCTGGTCACATACATCACAAATATTTACCTCTTTACCGCTGCATCCATTTGTACTTTTCCTGTGCTCTGCCCATGTCTCAGGGCACAGTCCTCATCCAAACCACATTTTTTAAGCAGCTTTGTCCACAGCCATTCTTATCCACACACTTTTTTGTCCACTGCTTTGGACAAGATTTGTGCAGTACACCATATGACACCAGTAAGTAGTGCAGTAGGATGGGAAAGGCCTTTATTGTCTTCTCCTTATGCTTCTGGAAAGTCTCTGTGGTTCCAGCCCCCATTGGGCATGCATTCCTACCATATTCTAAGACCCTATCCAACAGCTTTTGTCTTAATTCTAGTTTCCAGACTCAAGTTAGAACACTGCTCCTTTCCTGTCTCCTAGTACATGAGGTTTTGCTGCTTCCCAGTCTAGCTAATTTCTCAATTGTTGAAATCATTAAATTCATCTATTGAACTTCCTAACGTAGGCTTCCTTTTCAGTCTGGATTCTGATGTAAGTACCCACATCTTTTTAATGTTTCCGGTTTGGGAGACAGAGACAGCAATCTGAATTGCTGAAATTCTGTGTGACTAATAAAATTGAAAAAGATATACCTTTTGAGCATCCCATAGACAAGAGTGCTGGGCAATTACAAGTTGTTAGGAAATAATTTTAAATTAATTGAATTAGTTAATTAATTAATTAATTGTTGTTGTTGTTTTTCAGTCACTAAGTAGTGTTCAACTCTTTGATCTGCACCATGTCAGGCTCCCCTGTCTTTCACTATATTATGAAGTTTGCTAAGATTCATGCCCATTGAGTTGGTGATGCTATCTATCCATCTTATCCTCTGCTACCCTCTTCTCTTTTTGCCTTCTATCTTTCCCAGCATCAGAGCATTAGGGTCTCTTCTAGTGAGTCGGTTCTTTGCATCAGGTGGTGAAAAGTATTGTAGCTTCAGCGTCAGCATCAGTCCTTCCAATGAGTATTCAGAGTTCGTTTCCCTTAGGATTGACTGGTTTGATCTCCTTGCTGTCCAAGAGAGTCTCAAGAGTCTTCAGCACCACAATTCAAAAGCATCAATTTTTCAGCACTCAACTTTGTTTATGGTCCAACTCTCACCTCCTAATGTGAGTACTGGAAAAACCACAGCTTTGACTGTATGGACCTTTGTCAGCAAAGTGATCTCTCTGCTTTTTAATACACTGTCTATGTTTCTCATAGCTTTCCTTCAAAGGAACAAGCATCTTTGAATTTCATGGCAGAGTCACCATCTGCAGTGATAGTGGAACCCAAGAAAATAAAATCTGTCACTGTTTCCACTTTTTCCCCTTAAACAGCTTTTAATATGAAACTTGTTTTGGTAAATATTATATAATACAATAGATCTTTCTCATTCCAGATATTTATAGAATAATAAAATATAAACAAATTGTAAGAGAACTAATTGAATGAGGATCTACTATAATTTTCTATAAGGAATTAATCATTTCTCTTGGAATGATATCTAAAACTAACTGTATGTTTGCTATTGTTGAAGGGTAACTATTATTAGTATAACTGAAAATTTTCTTAAAATCACTAGATTCATAATCTCACATTCCCTTTCTTGAAAAATTACCATCATGCTGCTGCTGCTAAGTCACTTCAGTCGTGTCCGACTCGTGCAACCCCATAGACAGCAGCCCACTAGATTCCTCTGTCCCTGGGATTCTCCAGGCAAGAACACTGGAGTGGGCTGCCATTTCCTTCTCCAATGCATGAAAGTGAAAAGTGAAAGTGAAGTCGCTCAGTTGTGCCCTACTCTTAGTGACTCCATGGACTGCAGCCCACCAGGCTCCTCCGTCCATAGGATTTTCCAGTCAAGAGTACTGGAGTGGGGTGCCATTGACTTCTCCAAATTACCATCAAAGGATTCAGAAAAATCCTTAGACTTAGTGGATAAATTATAGTAAAAATGATGGTATTGGAATTTTCTCCTTTCTTGCAAAATATTTATAACATGATTTGCATACTCAGTGTGGAACTTAAGAGGTTTCCAAGAAACATCAGTCAGAACAATACCCTCCCTTGGCATAGCTATCCGTTCCATTTTTATTTTTTATTTTTTAATTTTATTTTATTTAACTTTACAATATTGTATTGGTTTTGCCATATATCAAAATGAATCTGCTACAGGTATACATGTGTTCCCCATCCTGAACCCCCCTCCCTCCTGCCTCCCCATACCATCCCTTTGGGTCGTCCCAGTGCACCAGCCCCAAGCATCCAGTATCGTGCATCAAACCTGGACTGGCGACTCGTTACGTATATGATATTATACATATTTCAATGCCATTCTCCAAAATCATGCCACCCTCTCCCTCTCCCACAGAGTCCAAAAGACTATTCTATACATCAGTGTCTCTTTTGCTGTCTCGTATACAGGGTTATTGTTACCATCTTTCTAAATTCCATATATATGCGTTAGTATACTGTATTGGTGTTTTTCCTTCTGGCTTACTTCACTCTGTATAATAGGCTCCAGTTTCATCCACCTCATTAGAACTGAATCAAATGTATTCTTTTTAATGGCTGAGTAATACTCCATTGTGTATATGTACCACAACTTTCTTACCCATTCATCTGCTGATGGACATTTAGGTTGCTTCCATGTCCTGGCTATTATGAACAGTGCTGCGATGAACACTGGGGTACATATGTCTCTTTAAATTCTGGTTTCCTCAGTGTGTATGCCCAGAAGTGGGATTGCTGGATCATAAGGCAGTTCTATTTCCAGTTTTTTAAGGAATCTCCACACTGTTCTCCATAGTGGCTGTACTAGTTTGCATTCCCACCAACAGTATAAGAGGGTTCCCTTTTCTCCACACCCTCTCCAGCATTTATTGCTTGTAGACTTTTGGATCGCAGCCATTCTGACTGGCATGAAATGGTACCTCATAGTGGTTTTGATTTGCATTTCTCTGATAATGAGTGATGTTGAGCATCTTTTCATGTGTTTGTTAGCCATCTGTATGTCTTATTTGGAGAAATGTCTGTTTAGTTCTTTGGCCCATATTTTGATTGGGTCATTTATTTTTCTGGAATTGAGGTGTAGGAGTTGCTTGTATATTTTTGAGATTAGTTGTTTGTAAGTTGCTTCATTTGCTATTATTTTCTCCCATTCTGAAGGCTGTCTTTTCACCTTGCTTATAGTTTCCTTTGTTGTGCAGAAGCTTTTAAGATTAACTAGATCCCATTTGTTTATTTTTGCTTTTATTTCCAATATTCTGGGAGGGGGGTCATAGAGGATCCTGCTGTGATGTATGTCAGAGAGTGTTTTGCCTATGTTCTTCTCTAGGAGTTTTATAGTTTCTGGTCTTACGTTTAGATCTTTAATCCACTTTGAGTTTATTTTTGTGTATGGTGTTAGAAAGTGCTCTAGTTTCATTCTTTTACAAGTGATTTACCAGTTTTCCCAGCACCACTTGCTAAAGAGATTGTCTTTAATCCATTGTATATTCTTGCCTCCTTTGTCAAAGGTAAGGTGTCCATATGTGCATGGATTTATCTCTGGGCTTTCTATTTTGTTCCATTGATCTATATTCTGTCTTTGTGCCAGTACCATACTGTCTTGATAATTGTGGCTTTGTAGTAGAGCCTGAAGTCAGGCAGGTTGATTCCTCCAGTTCCATTTTTCTTTCTCAAGATTGCTTTGGCTATTCGAGGTTTTTTGTATTTCCATACAAATTGTGAAATTATTTGTTCTAATAAAATGGACAACGTGGAAGAAATGGACACTTTCTTAGAAAAGTACAACTTCCAAAACTGGACCAGGAAGAAATAGAAAACCTTAACAGACCCATCACAATCACAGAAATTGAAACTGTAATCAGAAATCTTCCAGCAAACAAAAGCCCAGGTCCAGACGGCTTCACAGCTGAATTCTACCAAAAATTTAGAGAAGAGCTAACACCTATCCTACTCAAACTCTTCCAGAAAATTGCAGAGGAAGGTAAACTTCCAAACTCATTATATGAGGCCACCATCACCCTATTACCAAAACCTGACAAAGATCCCACAAAAAAAGAAAACTACAGGCCAATATCACTGATGAACATAGATGCAAAAATCCTTAACAAAATTCTAGAAATCAGAATCCAACAACATATTAAAAAGATCATACACCATGACCAAGTGGGCTTTATCCCAGTGATGCAAGGATTCTTCAATATCCGCAAATCAATCAATGTAATACACCGCATTAACAAATTGAAAAATAAAAACCATATGATTATCTCAATAGATGCAGAGAAAGCCTTTGACAAAATTCAACATCCATTTATGATAAAAACTCTCCAGAAAGCAGGAATAGAAGGAACATAGCTCAACATAATAAAAGCTATATATGACAAACCCACAGCAAACATTATCCTCAATGGTGAAAAATTGAAAGCATTTCCTCTAAAGTCAGGAACAAGACAGGGTGCCCATTTTCACCATTACTATTCAACATAGTTTTGGAAGTTTTGGCCACAGCAATCAGAGCAGAAAAAGAAATAAAAGGAATCCAGATTGGAAAATAAGAAATAAAACTCTCACTATTTGCAGATGACATGATCCTCTACATAGAAAACCCTAAAGACTCCACCAGAAAATTACTAGAACTAATCAATGAATATAGTAAATTTGCAGGATATAAAATCAACACACAGAAATCCCTTGCATTCCTATACACTAATAATGAGAAAATAGAAAGAGAAATTAAGGAAACAATTCCATTCACCAACGCAACAAAAAGAATAAAATACTTAGGAATATATCTACCTAAAGAAACTAAAGACCTATATATATAGAAAACTATAAAGCACTGGTGAAAGAAATCAAAAAGGACACTAATAGATGGAGAAATTTACCATGTTCATGGATTGGAAGAATCAATATAGTGAAAATGAGTATACTACCCAAAGCAATTTATAGATTCAATGCAATCCCTATCAAGCTACCAACAGTTCCATTTTTAAATAAATGGTAGAATTAGTGACACAGAAGGTACCTGAATGAGAGTAGTTTTATAATTGGATCTGTTATTTTTTTCCCCTTAAGAAGCCATCCACTAAGTCTTTTTGATAGATTTTATTATTTTTCTAAACATTTCTTACCTCTCATTTGAAGATGAAAATGAACTCCCACTCTATCAGTCTCTGGAGTAGCCATGTCACCTGCTTTGGCCACTAAATGGGAGGGGCAATGACATGTATCCTTTGGAAGAGAAACTTTAAAAGCCAGTTTCTTTGTTATATACCACTGAGAATTTGGGATTGTTTATGCATCACACCCTACTGTATCCTGATAGATATAGGGATTCACACAAAACTGTTAAGTATGTATCGTAAAATTATTGTTAGACCTCAACCAGATCCTAAGTTTACTCAGTGCAATGAACAATGTCCTTCCTATGTGAAATGCAATAGAACTGGGTTAAGGTTGGTTATCTCTAAAGTTCTTTGATTTATGAAATTCTATGTTTCTTTCCCAACTGAGAATCTGTGAACAGGCTTATAGTGAATAAAATTAAGGAAGAATTTTCCCAACAGTTGTGCTGAAGAAATTATCTCTTTTCAAAAATAATTCTGATAAAAGTTTTTATCTTATAATTGGCATTATTTAGAATGTAGGTTTGTTTTTAAGAGTAGCTTCAAATCATTGTGAGAATTTGTGATCAAAAAATTTCAACATTGTGTGTTTTTTTTTTTTTTTTATTAAAGTGAAAGGATAGAGAAAGCTTTTGACATAGACATCAGAAAGAGGTAGAAAGAGTACCCCCCTTTTTTTTTCTTTTTCTTTTTTTTAAGTGGAATCACACAGTATTTGTTCTTTTGTGACTGGGCTTATTCCATTTAGCTATTTTCAAGGTCTATCTATGTTGTAATCTGTGTTAGAATTTGCTTCCTTTTTATTTTATTTTATTTTTTTTATGTTAATAAACTTCTGTTTGATTTTGTCCTGCTATTCTGTCATTTCTTACAGAGATCCTCAGCTAAGAACTCAGAAGGGTAAAGGGAAATAAGCCTCTATGTCACCCTAAGTCAGCTTCAATAATTGCCATAGTGAGCAGTCTTTTTTTTTGGGGGGGGGGGGGGATGAAATGTCCTATAGCTATCAATTAGGCCTAACTGGTCTATTGTATCATTTAAAGTTTGTGTTTCCTTGTTAATTTTCTGTTTAGTTGATCTATCCATAGGTGTGAGTGGGGTATTAAAGTCTCCCACTATTATTGTGTTATTGTTAATTTCTCCTTTCATACTTGTTAGCATTTGTCTTACATACTGCGGTGCTCCCATGTTGGGTGCATATATATTTATAATTGTTATATCTTCTTCTTGGATTGATCCTTTGATCATTATGTAGTGACCTTCTTTGTCTCTTTTCACAGCCTTTGTTTTAAAGTGTAATTTATCTGATACGAGTATTGTGACTCCTGCTTTCTTTTGGTCCCTATTTGCATGGAAAATCTTTTTCCAGCCCTTCACTTTCAGTCTGTATGTGTCCCCTGTTTTGAGGTGGGTCTCTTGTAGACAACATATGTAGGGGTCTTGTTTTTGTATCCATTCAGCCAGTCTTTGTCTTTTGGTTGGGGCATTCAACCCATTTACGTTTAAGGTAATTACTGATAAGTATGATCCCGTTGCCATTTACTTTATTGTTTTGGGTTCGAGTTTATACACCATTTTTGTGTTTCCTGTCTAGAGAATATCCTTTAGTATTTGTTGGAGAGCTGGTTTGGTGGTGCAGAATTCTCTCAATTTTTGCTTGTCTGAAAAGCTTTTAATTTCTCCTTCATACTTGAATGAGATCCTTGCTGGGTACAATAATCTGGGCTGTAGGTTATTTTCTTTCATCATTTTAAGTATGTCTTGCCATTCCCTCCTGGCTTGAAGAGTTTCTATTGAAAGATCAGCTGTTATCCTTATGGGAATTCCCTTGTGTGTTATTTGTTGTTTTTCCCTTGCTGCTTTTAATATTTGTTCTTTGTGTTTGATCTTTGTTAATTTGATTAATATGTGTCTTGGGGTGTTTCTCCTTGGGTTTATCCTGTTTGGGACTCTCTGGGTTTCTTGGACTTGGGTGATTATTTCCTTCCCCATTTTAGGGAAGTTTTCCACTATTATCTCCTCAAGTATTTTCTCATGGTCTTTCTTTTTGTCTTCTTCTTCTGGAACCCCTATGATTCGAATGTTGTAGCATTTAATATTGTCCTGGAGGTCTCTGAGATTGTCCTCATTTCTTTTAATTCGTTTTTCTTTTATCCTCTCTGATTCATTTATTTCTACCATTCTATCTTCTAATTCACTAATCCTCTCTTCTGCCTCTGTTATTCTACTATTGTTGCCCTCCAGAGTGTTTTTAATTTCATTTATTGCATTATTCATTATATATTGACTCTTTTTTATTTCTTCTAGGTCCTTGTTAAACCTTTCTTGCATCTTCTCAATCCTTGTCCCCAGGCTATTTATCTGTGATTCCATTTTAATTTCAAGATTTTGGATCAATTTCACTATCATTATTTGGAATTCTTTATCAGGTAGATTCCCTATCTCTTCCTCTTTTGTTTGGTTTGGTGGGCATTTATCCTGTTCCTTTATCTGCTGGGTATTCCTCTGTCTCTTCATCTTGTTTAAATTGCTGAGTTTGGGAGTCCTTTCTGTATTCTGGCAGTTTGTGGAGTTCTCTTTATTGTGGCGTTTCCTCGCTGTGCGTGGGTTTGTACAGGTGGCTTGTCAAGGTTTCCTGGTTAGGGAAGCTTGTGTCGGTGTTCTGGTGGGTGGAGCTGTATTTCTTCTCTTTGTTCAGTCGCTGTGGGGAGGGAGGGAGGATGCTGCAAACAAATGACACTGGCGTGGCGCCGCAGTGCCTCAGCCACACTGGGTCTGCCCCGCTCACAGCAGCGTGTAGCCTCCCTGCCCACACTGCTCAGGCTCTAGGTTGTTCCGCCGGGAACAATCCGAGGCTGGCCCTGGGTTGCATGCACCTCCCAGGTCCAAGCCGCTCAGGTTCAGGCACTCAGGTAGTCCTCAGAGGCGCAGACTCAGTTGGGTCTGCGTTTTGTGCTCTTCCCAGGTCCGAGCAGCTCAGGTGATGAGGTGTTTGGCGAGCGCCAATGCTGCGACTTATCGCCTCCCCGCCACTTGGTTATCTGGGTGTAAAACCAGCGCACCTTCTCAGGCAGATGTTGACCGTCCAGACCCCCAATAAGTTTTAGTTGGCAAAGAAGCCAGTTTTATAGATAAAGTCTCTCTGGGGCTGCGATTGCCCCCTTCCGGCTCTGGCTGCCTGTCACCAGAGGGGGAAGGTCTGCAGCCGGCTATCTCTGTTTAGTCCTTTGTTCCGTGTGCGGGCTGGCGGTGTCTTAGGTTAGGGCTGGCTTTTCGCATGGTAGATATCACACAGTCTGGTTTGCTAGCCCAAATTATTTCGCTCAGATAGTGCTCAGGGTATTCAGGCCAGATTCTTACTCTCAGCGATGCAGCCCGCGCCGCGCCTCCCTGCCCAGCCCCCGCTTGCTAATGGCGGATGCAGGCGTCTGCGCTGCTTCTCCGCTGGGGGAGTTACTGTAGGGCTCACAATCTGCGAGTTTTAATTGTTTATTTATTTTTTCTCCCTGTTATGTTGCCCTCTGTGCTTCCAAAGCTTGGCACGGATTCGGCAGTGAGAAAGTTTCCTGGTGTTTGGAAACTTCTCTCTTTTTAAGACTCCCTTCCCGGGACGGAACTCCGTCTCTCCCTCTTTTGTCTCTTTTATTGTCTTTAATATTTTTTCCTACTTCCTTTCGAAGAGTTGGGTTGCTTTTTTGGGTGCCTGATGTCCTCTGCCGGCATTCAGAAGTTGTTTTGTGGAATTTACTCGACGTTTAAATGCTATTTTGATGAATTTGTGGGGGAGAAAGTGTTTTCCCCGTCCTACTCCTCCGCCATCTTGGCGCCTCCCTCAACATTGTGTTTTTGACTCAATGTATACTTCAGAGGGCTTTGTTTAACTTCTAACTGGTAGTAAAGATACCAGTAAAGATGTTTAGAAGTGACTCCTAACTGAAAACTGACTTCAGATACATATGCCTATGAATGTACCTCATTTAGGAGTATTGATTCTAAAATTCAACAGTAAATAATAGTAAAGAATATTTATATATATATTTAAATAAAACAAGTACTTTAAAAATAATTAGCATGGAACTAGAGTCAAATTTCTATGGGACTGATCTTCTTTTTACCATCTTGATGTATAGTAGGTACTCACTGAAAAATATGTTCAAGAATGTCATTATGCCTGGGGGAGAGCATGGCAACCCACTCCAGTATTCTTACCTGGAGAATCCCCATGTACAGAAGAGCCTGTTGGGCTACAGTCCCCATGGGGTTGCAAAGAGTCAGACACAACTGAGCAACTAAGCACATGACATCATGAGGCTATATTATATAATGAAAATAATCATCTCTGATTTTGTACAAAATTTTGTTATTTGAGCCTAGAAGAAAATCAAATTAAATACTATTTTAAAGATAATAAGTTAGAATAAGCTCTAGCACTAATTTATTAATTGATATATTCATTGATTTAAGCATTCATATATTTATTCACTTACTTGACAAATAGTAATTGAGCCTTCTATTGCTAGTGAAAAAGCAAAAGTGAAGTTGCTCAGTCATGCTTGACTCTTTGTGACACCATGGACTGTAGCTTACCAGGCTCCTCAGTCCATGGAATTTTCCAGGCAAAAGTACTAGAGTGGGTTACCATTTCCTTCTCCAGGGGATCTTCCCAAGCCAGGGACTGAACCCAGGTCTCCTGCATTGCAGGCAGAAGCTTTATCATCCGAGCCACCAGGGCAGTGTATTAAATACTATGGATACAAAAAAAAAAAAAAGAACAAAAAATTGGGAAAAAGTCCAATATTTGGAAAGGATTCATTGAACAACATGAAATATTATTTATAAAAAATATATATTTTTGAAAAGATTAATCACAATCAAAATACCTATAGTTACATACGTTTTGACATCCTCTTCTTAATGGTTGCTTCACATGAAATAACTAAGGGGTTTCAAACTCTATTTATGAGTTAATTAACTATACTGCTGCCTATGAAATAAGGAATTAATTATTTCATCACTATCATATATTTTTTACAGTCACTGTAATGTGATCCCCTAGAGTGCCCTTTTCCCTGTATCTCTAGACCCAAGATCAGTGATATATGAAATTGCACCTTTTTGCTGATAGAAAAGGAATACAGATTATGTGTAGAAAATAATCACTTGTAATATAGGAATCAAGTTACTGAAGCTGATAGAAAATAAAGTGAATGGTAAACTTTGAGAAATATTTGAGATTAGATTTTTAATTATTGGTCTGTGTATATGGTTACTGATCCATGTATTATAAATACACAAGTAGACTGATGATATTACTGTAATTCTTTAAAATCTTAATAATTCCATTACAAATTAAAACATGACTAACATAAACTAGACTCTTTGCATCCTCATATCTTTCTCTTCTTTATATCTGTTTTTCTTTTTTCTATTCTGAACACTCATCTCCAAACACTTTTTGCTCATGAATTCTAATCAAATCATTTACTCAGTTGATTTGCTGCCTCCCTCATGTGCTTTCTTTGACCATCCATCTATTTCCACCCAGACAGAGAAACACATTTCTTCCTTTCACTTAAAATTACAATTTTTTCAAAATTTTCCCTACAGACCACAACATTTAGTTGTACATATTTGTGACTTCTCCATCGTTCCTACTCTACTAATCATCTATAGGAAAACATACTTCTTGGTTATACTTATGCACCCAGAAGATGAAACAAGGGCATATGGAAGTCATTCAAATATTAGTCCTATTGGAAAAAATAAATAATTCAACACAAACATTTTAGGTAAAAGACCTGAATTCTTAATGCAAATTCTATTTATATATCCCTAATCAAGACTCCACAGTCCCTGATGTCTCTTGAAAATTTCCATCTTATTACCTCTAATTAAACATGGAACAGTTTCAAGCCCCTCATTCTCATCTCTCCTGAACTTGAGCTTCCATGGATATTTATTGATTTTTGTTCAGCATATTATCCACATCCTCGTTTTTCAATTAAACTGTTTGGGTTTTCCCCAGCTTATTTCTTTCCACTCCAACTAAGTTGAGTATATCTGTTAAGGAATATGTTTCTCAGTTCTATCATTTCTGAATTTCATGTTCTATATATAGCTACCAGCTTAAAGAATTTTCTTCTAATCTCTAATTAAGATTTTTGGAGTAATCTCAAAATTGTTTTACTATTGCCACTTCAGATTTCTTCAGTTTTCCCCAAATGTAATGGAATCAATCCACCCTACAGTATGAAAACAATCCTACCACTCTTTTGAATTAAGCCTGCCATTTATTTTTCATAGTCTATAGAAGTGAAGTGATGTGAAAGTCGTTCAGTCGTGTCCAACACTTTGCAACCCCATAGACTATACACTCCATGGAATTCTCCAGGCCAGAATACTGGAATGGGTACCCTTTCCCTTCTCCAGGGGATCTTCCCAACCCAGGGACTAAACCCAGGTCTCCCGCATTGCAGGCAGATTCTTAACCAGCTGAGCCACCAGGGAAGCCCCATAGTTTATGCTACTGCTGCTAAGTTGCTTCAATCGTGTCCGACTCTGTGTAACCCCAGAGATGGCAGCCCACCAGGCTGCCCGTCCCTGGGATTCTCCAAGCAAGAATACTTGAGTGGGTTGCCATTTCCTTCCCCAATGCATGAAAGTGAAAAGTGAAAGTGAAGTCGCTCAGTTGTGTCTGACTCCCATTGATCCCATGGACTGCAGCCTACCAGGCTCCTCTGTCCATGGGATTCTCCAGGCAAGAGTACCGGAGTGGGTTGCCATTGCTGTCTCTGCCACAGTCTATAGAACAGAAGATAAATGACCTTGACTGATAAATGACTCTTACTTTCAACAATATTTCCAGTCTCATCTGCCATCACCTAATGTTCCAGACATAGTTGCACAGTTCAAGTTTCCTGAAAGTTTAATGCTAAGTCATGCCTAGGCACTTTCAATTTCTTCTACATTTAATAGTGAAGTTCATCACTACTAAAGTGGACAAGTACTTTTACTGAAATATACATCATGAGTATTTGTTTCTACTTCTATCTTCCAGAAAAGTCTGTGAACTTGTTGAATATAGGGACTGTATTTTATTATTATTAACATTTATATCCCTAGTACCTAAAGGAAGATGTGGTACATGCTAGGCACAAAATAATTGAGTAACTGAATGATTTTATATTCACACTCACATACTCACAATATGCATATATACATATATACTCATCTATATTTAGATGTGCCTATATTTACTTATTCCTGGAGTTGTTGTTCAGTCACTCAGTCACGTCTGACTCTTTGCAGCCTCATGGACTGCAGCACACCAAGCTTCCCTGTCCTTCACCATCTCCCAGAGCTTGCTCAAACTCATGTCCATTGAGTTGGTGATGCCATTTAACAATCGTGTCCTCTGTTTTCCCCTTTTCCTCCTGCTTTCAATCTTTCCCAGCATCAAAATGGCAGCCCACTCCATTATTTTTGCCTGGAAAATTTCATGGAGATAGGTTCCTGGCAGGCTATAGTACTTGGGGTCATAAAGAGTAGGACATGACTGGGTACATGTGCAAATTTACATACATTGTGTATATGTATACATATATGTATATCTATTACACTTAATAATTTATTTATAGATGAATTATTTTTGTATTTCTATATTACCTTAACATTTAAATGATAAAAAATTTTTCTCAAAAATAATAAAAGTGGGTTATCAAGTATAGTCTACTATAATATTAACTAAAGTGTATTGTTTCAAAAGACAATAAAAAGTTTCAAAATATAGTTAGCCAATCATTTTTTCTGACACTTAAACTGACTGTTACAGGTGGAAACTACTTGGAGAATGCTGAGAATATAAAGTAGCCACATTTCTTTTTCTTGGCTTCTGACACTTTGTAAGTTTTCTCACCTCTAATAAAACTCTCCACCACACACTGCACTTAATACCATAATTTGCATATTGATTACTAGTGACATTATCAAATATACAAAAACCTTTATATAATACATATTTGAATAAGTACCAACATATAAAAGAGTTCATCAAAGTGTAATGTTAAAATGCTTTTCTTTTGCTAATAACTAGTTAAATTTCAATACTCTTTCACATTACATAATTTAATACACCTACAGAAACAGTAAATTTACTTTCATGAATTTTTATTTCTCTTAGTTATTACTGTTATAGCAGAGAAGTGAAAAAATACACAGCATACTAGTAAACATAAAAACATACTAGTAACTCCATTTGCCTTCTCTCTCGTTAATCATACATGAAATATTTGAAAATAAATGTTTCTTACAATGTCAACTTATCTCACAGGACAAGTTTATTTTTTTTTAATTTTTAAATATTAAGATTTTAACATGCTTTCCAACAAATAACAATGTAAACTATAGAGATTCTTACATGAAAATCAAGGGCCAAAGGGCTTCTTGAGCTATGAAAATATGGGAAGTTTATGTGCATATAAGCGGGGGATTCATAAACAGTCTTAAATATTCGAAGTAGTCCATGGTTCAAAGTTTAACAATCACAGATTTGTGCTAACAAATGTTAACTATTTTCTTGATTATATAGTTCAGCTTATCACTTTCACAGTTCTGCAATTGCTTTATGAACCTTTGGATACAGTATTTAAACATGCTTTGCTTTATCTATAGAACTTCATTTATTTTCTACTCATTTTAGAAAAAGTCACTAACCAAGGAGATTTGGCAGTGAGATTGTAGGAGGAAAGAAATGAAGGAAACTTTTACTGTAAAGCATCTTCTTTTGGTCAGGCATTGATCCAAGTGTTTTACATACGCTGCATCATTTCATTCTGTCAAAGATGAAGCCTGGCACTAAAGCAGTAAGGGAAGATTTTATACAGTAATACTATCAACATAGGGAAGAGACTCTAGCATGAATTAAACTGAATTTTGCTGAAATAAATGGCTGGAGGCTATTTAAGGACTGGGGTACACTAAGGGAAAGGCACTAAGGAATCTTGGTGGGGGGGGGGGTTGATTCATATGACTAGTGCACCTGGATTTGTTAATTGAAATTTATCTAGAGGAGAAATAAACTTCTTTCTTTATAACAGGAGGCAAACTGAAACAAGCCTTCCCTGGAAGTATCCCCCTTGTCCTCCAGATAGGGACTGGGAGGGGAAGGGTTTCCTTTCTGAACATTTGCATTTCAAAGAGATATGTCCCTGAGGAAATAGTTTGAGGTGGTAGTTTTATGTCTCTCAAAAAGGAGGTTAAGGCTTTATAGTTTCAAGCTTTCCACAGTAACTGCTGTAAGAGCAGGTTCAGGAGCCTATCTGCCTATCACCAGGTTCTGCCTGGAACAAACAGTACATGCTCCTGGCAGCCTTGAGTGGTCTCCTGCAGGCATTTTAAAGAAGGGCTGGAAAGCCATGGGAAAGGCATCCTAGGGAAAGGGCTGCTGAAAGCCATGCAAGAGTTTGTCATTTCTTCGTGCAGAGGTTTGGACCATGGTGCCTTTATGTGCCAAGAATTCTGAAGTTCTCAATCCACAAAACACTTTGGAGAACTAAAGTCAAGGGAGTATTTTTCTTGATGTTTTGCTGTTAGAAGTGCTGAAAATTATCAAGTAGAATTCAAACCTGGGTACATGCAATTCCAAACCCTGTTCATCTTTCTGCTATGCCTCAACACTTCCATTTAAAATTCAAATCAATCTTTTCCTCCATATTCAAAATTGAAACAGAGACCTAAAGAGTAATTTTTATTGTTAAATGTGAACTTCTCTGGTGGCTCAGATGATAAAGAATCTGCCTGCAATGCAGGAGACCAGGGTTCAACCCCTGGGTTGGGAAGATCTCCTGGAGAAGGAAATGGCAATCTACTCCAGTATTCATGCTTAGAAAACTCCATGGAGAGAGGAACCTAGCAGGATATAGTCCAAGGGGTCGCAAAAATTTGCACACAACTGAGCAACTAACACACACATTGTAAAATGTCAGTCTAATGCATATATACATACTTAACAAGCAAGAACTGAACACCCAATTGTTCATTATATACCTTAAGAAACAGATTTTATTAACACCTTAGAAACTCAGTGAGTTTCTGTCCCAGAACGTAGGCTTGTCTCTGTACCCCAAAGATAATCACACCAGGATTATGTACTACTCATTCTCTAAGTTTCCTTATGTATTTTGTCATATATCTCTAAATCATGGATCTCTCTGAATCATATATTTTAAAGATTTACATAAATAATATCTTATGTACAAAGATTTCTGTGATTGCTTCTATTGTTCAATACCAGTTTTTTTCTGACTTTGTTCATACCTTTAAATATAGTTCATCTATTTTTATTGTACACAGTATTTATTCTTGCCAATGTACATTCCTCAAATGATAGAGCTTTTTTTAAGTGCTTTTACCCTTCAAATTGAAATTTAAAGTTCATGTAAAGTTGACTTTTTATAATTTGATGTAAGCTTTCTTTTCTATATACAGAACTAGTCATTTTAGTACCAATTAATAAATGGTCCATCCTTTTTAAATAGTTTGCAATGCTTAAATAAAATAAATATTGTTTACCTATTATAAGCATAAATCAAATTTCCATACTTGTGTTATTGGTCAACTCTCTGTTCCATCTGTCTATTCAGCTATTTCTGTATCATCTGATAAGTGGTTTAGCCAGTTAGTGACAATTCTTGAACTTTGGGGACCCAAATAAATTTTAGAGTCAGTTTGTCAAAACAGAGTATTTTTGCCTTTTATTCCTAACAAATGACTTTGTACTTATTTTGATCACAGGTGAATCATTTTTTTTTTCTCTACACTATCAGCTTTTTTTTCCATAGAAGTACACATATGCTTTACTTACTTCACAGGACTTATCTGCAAATCTAAAGTAAAGTAATATAGAAAACCCAATTGTATAACATGTAAACCACCATGAATATTGCAGGTGAAAAATAGCTTGCTTATTTATTTATGTGAGGTGTAAGTATGCATACCTCTCATATTCCCAGTCTACCCTCCCCTGCCCAACCTGTAATACATGTACCATTATTTTAATATCAACAGAAGGCCTACTAGTAGTCATTTGCACCTATACAAATTTATCACAATTTCTACTATGTGTTTATAAGAAACTATCTTTTTTAGTTCATGTATTTAAAATAATATTCAAACTTAAAAGAGAGTCTGAAGTCTGTAAGCTACTGATTCACAGGTCAGTGGAGAACAACTTAGGTCATCTAAAAATGAGGACTTAAGCATAAAAATTTGGTAAAGACACAAGACTTACGTTCAGCCTTAATGATGAGTTTAGTGCCTAACTTTGGTTAATTTGTTTAATCTTTCTAAATGTCTGTTTCCTAATACATAAAATAAGGATTGTAATAATATTGACCTCATGCTGTTATTGTGAGAGAGACACAAGATGTGAAAAAGAGTTTGCATACTCTAGTGTGTTATGTAAAGCATACTTGTGGTTATTAAACTGTAGATGTAAGCTTGTCATGTTGTAGGAGCCAAAATAAATTTTAAGCATCTTAGAGCAACTTGTTTTTGAAAGAAATCTGGCAAATCTCTTCAGAGAACAAATAATTATTTTGTAATCCAGATAAATTCATGCAATTTGAATAAACAAACTGAAAATTTTATTTTCTTAGAATGATTCATTTATTTACTCATTCTAAAACTGTTTGAATCTATATAAGTGGGAAACATCACCACTTCTGTATGTAATAAGAAGAATCAGTAGAAGCATTAAAAGAATTTCTGGAGACCATGAAGCCAACAAATAATTAAGTACTCATCTGTAAATCCAGTTATGTGTTATGAGTATTAGGACTTGCTATACTTTGATTTAGAAATTACATTTTGCCCTTTCATTGAAGGTTAACAAAAAATTATTCAGTTTAAGAAGCAAGAAAGATCATTGTTCAAAAAAGCAAATGTACAAATCAATAAATGTTTTCTACCATATATGAATACATACAGGAGAGGGAAGTTAAAGGAAAGCATAAAAAGCATAAATTTCCTCATCGTGCATAACAGATTTAATCAGTATTGTCTAAAACCGAAATTAAAAGAAAGGAAGGAAGAGAGAAAGGAACAAAGAAATGAGTTGCCAAAGTGACATTAATGTGAGCTGTGGGTACTCCATGTCCTCACACTCTTGTTTCTGACACTTTGTAGTATACCCATTCCAATGATTTACCATATCTCATTGTGAGTTTAATTTCATTTTCCCTAATTATGGTTTTCTTTTCATGTATTTTTTGGCAATTTATTTAACTCCTTTTTTTTTTTTTATTTTTTATTTTTTTAATTTTATTTTTAAACTTTACAAATTGTATTAGTTTTTGCCAAATATCAAAATGAATCTGCCACAGGTATACATGTGTTCCCCATTATTTAACTCCTTTTTATAAATATTTAAGAATTCTGTTTTCTTATTGATGTGTAAGAAATCTTATTATATGTCCTCTGGCAGATAATATATTTTCTCCCAGTTTTCAATTACTTTTTTGTTTTTTTTAAGGATGATATTTTTCAACAAATTTTAAAATGTGATTCATTTCAATTTATCCATTTTTATTTTCTGATTTGTGATTTTGATGTCCTAAGACATCTTTACTCATCCTAGTATCATAAACATTGATCCTATAATATCCTTTAAATAGTTCAATTTTTACTTAAATAACTAGACTTTTAATCCTATGGACTTAATTTTATGTATGGTATAAAATACAAGTCAATGTTACTTCTTTGTCTTGTGAATATTGTTCTAGAGAATTTTTTTCCACTTAATTTCCTTGTCAGTTTTTAAGTTCTGTGATCTCAATCTCCAATGCACATTTAATCTAATTCAGGGAAATATCCATCTCAAATATATTTTTTGTCTTTAAAATTGAGTTTGTTACTTTTTTTTTTAAACACCCAAAATGTGTTTATTAACAACTTATGGCTCATGGTGCTCGTTAGACATTGTACAAAGGGATTTTATTGTGTTACAGGATAATGAGTACAAGACTGCACCAAAGGCAATTCAGTACATCTGCAGGTTACTTATTACACAACTGACGTGAATTAGATAACTTCCACACACCCTGTATTTCACCAATCGACACAAAATCAGGAGGGAAAGGCTCAGTTAACTCAAGATGTTACCCTGTAAAAACTGTCTCCTGTTAGAAAATCTGATCTGATTTACCAACAAAGCATCTTTATAAAATATATTCTTCGAACTATGTGAGTTTTCCACATTCTCAAGTCCCCTGGATACATGGAAATGTTCAGAAAAATAAAATTATCTTCTTAGTAGCCATCTATAAAGACTGCTTCCATCTGAGTAAATTAGAAATTTATCCTGAGGAAGTGAACTCCATTCTACCCCTCCACTTAACCTAAGAAAAGATATTTGGCAGCCAGATGTAAATTGAAGCACTGAGGAGTCTGTCTTCACCTTGGAGCAGGGCCTTCTAGTATTATAAAATGACATCCCCACACCAGGAATAGTTTGTTACACTTTATATCTTCCCTTATTATATTGATTATATCCATATATGCAGTTCAGTTCAGTCACACAATCGTGTGTCTGACTCTTTGCAACCCCATGAATACAGCACGCCAGGCCTCCCTATCCATTACCAACTCCCAGAGTTCACTCAAACTCACGTCCATCGAGTTGGTGATGTCATCCAGCCATCTCATCCTCTGTCATCCCCTTCTCCTCCTGCCCTCAAACCCTCCCAGCATCAGAGTCTTCCAATGAGTCAACTCTTCACATGAGGTGGCCAAAGTATTGGAGTTTCAGCTTTAGCATCAGTCCTTCCAAAGAACACCCAGGACTGATATCCTTTAGGATGGACTGGTTGGATCTCCTTGCAGTCCAAGAGACTCTCAAGAGTCTTCTCCAACAACACATTTCAAAAGCATCAATACTTCAGGGCTCAGCTTTCTTCACAGTCCAATTCACACATCCACACATGACCTCTGGAAAAATCATAGCCTTGACTAGACGGACCTTTGTTGGCAAAGTAATGTCTCTGCTTTTTAATATGCTGTCTAGGTTGGTCATAATTTTGCTTTCAAGGAGTAAGCATCTTCTAATTTCATGGCTGCAATCACCATTGGCACTGATTTTGGCCCCCCAAAATTAAAGTCTGACACTGTTTCCACTGTTTCCCCATCTATTTGCCACGAAGTGATGGGACCAGATGCCATGATCTTCGTTTTCTGAATGTTGATCTTTAAGCCAACTTTTTCACTCTCCTCTTTCACTTTCATCAAGAGGCTTTTTAGTTCCTCTTCAATTTCTGCCATAAGGGTGGTGTCATCTGCATATCTGAGGTTATTGATATTTCTCCCGGCAATCTTGATTTCAGCTTGTTCTTCTTCCAGCCCAGTGTTTTTCATGATGTACTCTGCATATAAGTTAAATAAGCAGGGTGACAATATATACCCTTGACGTACTCCTTTTCCTGCTGGTTCCAACAGAACCAGTCTGTTGTTCCATGTACAGTTCTAACTGTTGCTTCCTGACCTGTGTATAGGTTTCTCAAGGTAGTTAGAATAGGAAAAATGAGTCCAAAATGGTGGTGGCTAAAAGACAAGGAAGGGAAAAGCTCAAGAAAATAGAACAAAGGAAGGTCTGAGGACTGGAGTGAAGACCTCAGAACAATCAGCACTCCTCACTAGCCCAATTTATATAGGGCAGACCCAAAGGAGGAAAAAATCATAAAAAGAGGAGCCAAAATTGGGCCAGGGTCTCTCTTCTCTTCATACCTCTTGGGTTGGCATTACCTCATGCCTCAAGGATGTATTTTTCTTTACTTTCTAAGTAAAACTGAGCTATAACATGGAGCTGTAACATTGGCCCATCCAAGAGCTGTAACACTGGTCTGTCCAAGGGCTATAACGCTGGTCCGTGTCCATAGCTTCAAATTTTTGTTGCAATGAGACAGAACCGAGGAACCCCGACAGGTTAACTCTATATATTTGGGCACTAAGCATATTTGTATTAGCTTCTATAGTAACTTTCTCTACTAATTTATCATCTCTTTCATTTGTTTATGCTTTTAATGGATGATTTTTTCATGTTTGTGGATATTACGTTCCTAACTCTTCACAAATCATCTGAATTTTTATCTGACATTGGCAATTACAATTTTCACTTTTTTTTTTAACTAGTCTTTCTCTTCTCCATTCAAGTCTTGAGTTTTGTCTCTAAAGACAGTCATTCCTTGATTAGTTTTTTTTTTTTTTTTCATATCTTTTTCTTTGCCTTAATCTGTCATTTTTGAGGCTTAATTTTATAGTACTTCTTGAAATAAGAGAAACTGAAGTGTGAAAGTTGCTCAGTCATGTCTAACTCTTTGTACCCCCTTCAACTGTACCTTCTAGACTCCTCTGTTCATGGGATTCTCCAGGCAAGAATACTGGAGTGGGTTGCCATGCCCTTCTCCAGGGGATTTTCCCAACCCAGGGATAGAACTCAGGTCTCTGACATTGCAGGCAGACTGCTTATTGTCTGAGCCATCAGAGAAGCCCTAAGATAAGAGGGAAAAGTCTAAAGGAGTTTTTAGCCTAGGGCTGGTTTAGGTCCATCAGAAAGGAATGTTGATTCTGAGAATGCTTTTAAAAGAGACCTTTGTATTCTTCATGGTCTCACCATTCTGGTGTGTATTTGAAAGATTTCTGGCCATTTGTGTGCCTTTGGAATGTTTTAGATTGAAGCAGTGATTTTCTTTGTTTCCTTGAAGATCATCTTTGCTATGAAGCGTGGATTTTCACCATATTCTTGTATACATTTGTATTCATGCAAAGATTTATGATATTTCCTGTTTCTATTCCAGTTTCTGTTTTTGTTTTGTTCTGTTTTCTCTTTTGTATGATTTCAGTCTTGTTCTGCCCTCTATATTCAAGCCATCTTTACCTTCCCAAATTACTTTGATTCCTCATTCCTGTGATATAGTATGGAAATTGTTGTTGCTGTTCAGTTGCTAAATTGTGTCCTACTCTTTGTGACCCTTAAAAACTGGGGTAAGCATTGAACTCACTTTGTTTTTATTCTTATCATTGTAGTCCTACCGTAGCTGTTGCCGAGAATATGTAAACAATGTTATATATACAGTTTGATTTTTTCCAGATTGGCCTCTGTTACTCCTTTATGGTCAGTGGAAATGTGCCCACTGTCTTGTAGACAATTACACAAAGACCAATCAGAGTGAGATAGATACACTGGGAAGAAGACCAACCATTTGGCAACTGAGCTTTTACACCGCATAATTAGGGAATTACCAAGCCTCCCTTTGCATTTATCAGATTCCAGAATGCATAGTATGGCAGAACCTGAGCTGGGAAAGATAGAAGGCAGGAGGAGAAGGGGATGACAGTGGATGAGATGGTTGGATGACATCACCGACTCAATGGACATGAGTTTGGGTAAACCCTGGGAGTTGGTGATGGACAGGGAGGCCTGGCGTTCTGTGGTCCATGGGGTCGCAAATAGTCAGACACAACTGAGTGACTGAACTGAACTTAACTGAGTTCTTCTTCCATCCTGCTAGCTGAGTTATAAGAAAGGACAGTTTCTACAGTCAGAAGGAGGCCAAAGATGTGTAATTCCATTTTAAAATGTGACAAGTTGTATCAGCATTGACCACATCAGCATTTATCTGGTGAAGCTACAGTTGTTCCCTGGTTTGATCAGGGCTTGGAATTTAAGAATTGTGACTTACTGAGAATCAATTGCCTTAAGCACTGGATTTAGCCATTTTCCCTGAGGATTGCAAGAGATCAACTTGTCATCTAAAAGTCAAGCTTATAGGATATCAGCTTTGAACAAATGACCTTGCGCTGCATGAATTTTACAACTTATTTGGAACTAAACTGAGAGAATTTTCTGAAACCTAACATAGGCTGTATCTACACGAGTTTTACAATATCCCAATGTTTAAGAGTTATAGTTATACCAATGATTTATTATCCCTTCCATATCTAAATAAATTTTGCTTCATTTGCTGTCAAATGCTCATTTTATTAGCTATTTGTTGCCATATAAACATTTAAACCCCAAATTAAAAGTTTAAAACAAGAAAGATTTATTATCTGTTTTTGAGTGTCAGATCCCAGATGGTTTAGCTCAGTGGCTGAGACAGTTGATGTCCATGTTCTCAGTGTGTTTCAACATGGGAGAAGGGAGGTCTCTGGAGTCTCTTTTATAAGTATTGATCCCAGTCATGAGGACTCCATCATCATGACCTAATAACCTCTCAAAGTCCATCTTCAAAAAGGATCAAATGGGAGGCATGACAGTTTGGATTTCAGTATGTGAATTTCAGGAGAAAATATTATCTATCATATTCTACTCCAGGGTCCCCCCAGTTCAGTCATTTTTGCATGAAAAATACATTTATTGCATTCCAACGTTGTAGCCACCTGTTCCAGGACACAAATTCAATCGGAAGGACAATGCAGATAGTGGAGTACAGTTTATTACACCGGCGGGCCCAAGGCAGTCTCCTCTTAGCCAAGGACCCTGACAAGTTTTTGTGAAAACCTTATATACCGTAAGCGTACATACCCAAACCCACCTCCCCAAATTCCTTGAAATTAGTCTGAACAAAGGAAAAGAAAGATACAATCAAAGTTAACCCATGATTCATACGCCTTAAGCCTAGGTAGTTAACAGTGGACAATTATCAATAGGCCTGTGGTCATACCCTAATAAGCATAATAGAATGCAGGACTCTATTCAGTTACACAGATAATTAATGTATTCTTTTAGTGCTCTAGGTACGAGCACTGGGGCTCTTCCCTCCGGGGGCCTGGTTTTCCCGTTGGTATGTCATTTCCATAGATACTGGGCATATAGCTCAAAGTCCACAGTCCGGCCCAAGATGGAAACCTGCTTTCAAGACGGAGCTTATTCTGTCCATTTCCTCCTTCACCAACAGCCCCAAAAGTCTTAACTCATTCCAACATTAAATTTAAGTCTAAAGTTTCTTGCAAATATCATCTAAATCAGATATGTGTGAGACTCCAAGGATGAGTCATACTGAGGCAAACTCTTCTCTAGCTGTGAACCTGTGAAACCAAACACATTATGTGCTTCTGAAATACAACAGTGAGACAGGCACAGGATAAACATTTCCATTCAAAAAAAAAAAGGAGAAATAGAAAATAAGAAAGAAGTGACAGGTCCCAAGTAAGTCCAAAGCCTAATGGGGAAAATTTCTTTAGACTTTAAGACTTGAGAATAATATTGCTTGGCTTACTAGTCCCTGCCCACTTCGGTGGTAAGTCACCACATGGCTCTGTGGGACAGTTCTGGGAGTTTTCTACTGGGGCCCTGCCCCTGCTGCAATTCCCTGCCAGGGCCTGGGGCCCTCTCAGGCTGTGGTAACATGTCTGTGACTTGCCAGGCATCCTTGTCCTTCAAAACCTAGGTGGAGGAAACCATGTCTTCCATGCTCACACACTCCTAACCTGAGCGGGAGTGGGAGCTTTTGTGGCCCCTGAATCATCTTTGGGATCAGTTTTCCATTGCCTTGAACAATACACCTACTGGCTTCTGTTTAGATGGCTGATCCATACTAATCTCTTTATCAGAAGCTCATCTCACACTCTAGTAAAGTAATGCTCAAAATTCTCCAAGCCAGACTTCAGCAATATGTGAACCGTGAACTTCCAGATGTTCAAGCTGGTTTTAGAAAAGGCAGAGGAACCAGAGATCAAATTGCCAACATCCGCTGGAGCATGGAAAAAGCAAGAGAGTTCCAGAAAAACATCTATTTCTGCTTTATTGACTATGCCAAAGCCTTTGACTGTGTGGATCACAATAAACTGTGGAAAATTCAGAAAGAGATGGGAATACCAGACCACCTGACCTGCCTCTTGAGAAATCTCTATGCAGGGCAGGAAGCAACAGTTAGAACTGGACATGGAACAACAGACTGGTTCCAAATAGGAAAAGGAGTATGTCAAGGCTGTATATTGTCACCCTGTTTATTTAACTTATATGCAGAGTACATCATGAGAAACGCTGGACTGGAAGAAACACAAACTGGAATCAGGATTGCCGGGAAAAATATCAATAACCTCAGATATGCAGATGACACCACCCTTATGGCAGAAAGCGAAGAAGAACTAAAGCGCCTCTTGATGAAACTGAAAGTGGAGAGTGAAAAAGTTGGCTTAAAGCTCAACATTCAGAAAACGAAGATCATGGCATCCAGTCCCATCACTTCATGGGAAATAGATGGGGAAATAGTGGAAACAGTGTCAGACTTTATTTTTGGGGGCTCCAAAATCACTGCAGATGGTGATTGCAGCCATGAAATTAAAAGACACTTACTCCTTGGAAGGAAAGTTATGACCAACCTAGATAGCATATTCAAAAGCAGAGACATTACTTTGCCAACAAAGGTCCATCTAGTCAAGGCTATGGTTTTTCCAGTGGTCATGTATGGATGTGAGAGTTGGACTGTGAAGAAGGCTGAGCCCGAAGAATTGATGCTTTTGAACTGTGGTGTTGGAGAAGAGTCTTGAGAGTCCCTTGGACTGCAAGGAGATCCAACCAGTCCATTCCGAAGGAGATCAGCCCTGGGATTTCTTTAGAAGGAATGATGCTAAAGCTGAAACTCCAGTACTTTGGCCACCTCATGCGAAGAGTTGACTCATTGGAAAAAACTCTGATGCTGGGAGGGATTGGGGGCAAGAGGAGAAGGGGATGACAGGGGATGAGATGGCTGGATGGCATCACTGACTCGATGCACGTGAGTCTGAGTGAACTTCAGGAGTTGGTGTTGGACAGGGAGGCCTGGCGTGCTGCGATTCATGGGGTCACAAAGAGTCAGACATTACTGAGCAAATGATCTGATCTGATCTGATCTGGCCACAACTTTTGTGTCCTCATTTTTTTGTTTTTCATATGAACCAGGCTGAGTTTTCCAAAGCTTTATGTCTTCTTCCTTTTCTGCTTAACAGTCCATCTTCCATCTTCTCTCTTCTCACATCTTAATAGAAGCAGACAAGAAAAGTCAAGCTGCATCTTCAACACTTTGCTTGGAAATCTCACACAAATGCTGTATGACTACACTTACATGAGGCATCTAAAGTAACAAAGACCATAGAAACAAAAAGCTGAATGGTAATTGGTAAGGATCAGGGAAGATGGGCAGTTATTTTTCAATGGATATAGTTTGCAGGGGAAATTTTTCAATATGTGATGCAACATGTGCTTATTATTAACAATGTACTATATTATGTGTTTTTTACCCCAATTTAGAAAAAGGAAAAGATTTAGTTGATTGAACAAAGTAACATGATAGGACTGAGATTCAAGTAGGAAATTTATGCTTCTAAGAGTACTGTTAGGAATTCCCTGGAAGTCCAATGGTTAGGACTCAGTGCTTTCATTGCAGGAAACTTCAGGCTGCACAGCACAGCAAAAAAAAAAAAAAAAAAAATTGCTCTTTCCATGTAATCATCAGTTTCCCATGATATTGTGTGTATATTATTTTTAATACTAATTGTTTATAGCTACAATATAGTAAGTTTTCAAAATAAACATTATTATTTTCTCACAAGAATAGCAACATATTAAGCTAAGAATAAAGAAAATATGAAGAAAAACATTCTATTTTATAAATTAGAGATATTAAACTGAAAACTAGTAATTATATTCAATTTTAGTCATTGTAATATTTTGTATTAAGATACATTACTTTGCCAACAAAGTCCATCTAGTCAAGGCTATGGTTTTTCCAGTGGTCATGTATGGATGTGAGAGTTGGACTAAGAAGAAAGCTGAGCACCCAAGAATTGATGTTTTTGAACTGTGGTGTTGGAGAAGACTCTTGGGAGGCCCTTGGACTGCAAGGAGATCCAACCAGTCCATCCTAAAAGAGATCAGCCTTGGGTGTTTTTTGGAAGGACTGATGCTGAAGCTGAAACTCCAGTACTTTGGCCACCTCATGTGAGGAGTTGACTTATTGTAAAAGACCCTGATGCTGGGAGGGATTGGGTGCAGGAGGAGAAGGGGATGACAGAGGATGAGATGGCTGGATGGCATCACCGACTCAATGGACATGAGTTTGGATAAATTTCGGGAGTTGGTGATGGACAGGGAGGCTTGGCGTGCTGCGATTCATGGGGTCGCAGAGTCGGACACGACTGAGCGACTGAACTGAACTGATTGAATCACCAAAAGTACATATTTGCTTTGGTGCAGTTTGGGTATTATGTCAACCATGAAGAAAGCTATGTTAAGAAGCCAAATATTGTTTGACTATTCCTCACACACACTCAAAGTTAGATAATTAAGTGAAGATGGGAACATTGAAAATATTGAACTGAATACTGGTGAAAATGTAAGATATATTTTGCTAATAGAATAATATAAATTTAATGAAATTATGTGCTTCTGCTATAGCAGCACAGAACATAATCAATAAGAAAATGATTTAAGATCTCTTTTTATGCCAAAAAAAAAAAAGGCAAGGAAAAGAGGTATGAAAGAGTTATGGAATGTAAACACCCCAAATCAATGACTTAATTTCTGGACTCATTTAGAGCAAAAAGATTTTTTATTTATTTTAGACATAGTTGACCTCATGTGTGGATGCAATATATATAATCCTAATAATACTGCTCTTTTTGCCTAACTGACTATCTTATACACATAAATTTAAGATTGAATATGAAGTGTGGAATCCACAGCCACACGGTGAAAGATGAGATCTTGGATATCAGCTAAGTATGGAAGTTTACATACTTAAGTCTGTTTTTCTCTCAGGGTTTTGCTGATTGAAGACAAAGCATTGAAAAGATACTGCCTATAATAGGCTTTGGCATAAGATTGAATAAATGAATGAGTTGTATCTTAGCCAGCTTGGGCTGCCATAACAAAATATCATAGACTGAGTGGCTTAAACAAAAGAAATTTATTCTTACCATTTTGGAGGCTGGAAATATAAGATCAAGTGGTTGAGTTCTGGAGAGGACCTTCTTTCTATCTTACAGACAACTGCTTTTTCACTGTGTCATCTCATGGCAGAGAGAAAAGGAACTTCAGTTTCTCTCTTTTCTCTTTTCTATATAAAGACAGTAATTTCATCAATGGCACCCCATCCTTATGTTGTTGTTCGGTCACTCAGTCATGTCCCACTCCTTGTGACCCCATGGACTGCAGTACAGAAGGCTTCCCTGTTTTTCACTATCTCCTGGACCTTGCTCAGACTCATGTCCATTGAGTTGGTGATGCCGTCCAACCACCTTGTCCTCTGTCATCCCCTTCTCCTCTTGACTTCTATCTTTCCCAGCATCAGGGTATTTTCCAATGAGTCAGCTTTTCATATCAGATGGCCAAAGTTTTGGAGCTTCAGCTTCAGCATCAGTCCTTCCAATGAATATTCAGGACTGATTTCCTTTAGGATTGACTGGTTTGATCTCCTTGCAGTCCAAGGAGATCAAACCAGTCATCCAAAACTAATTATCTCCCAAAGACCCCATCTCTAAATACCATCACAGTAAGGAGTCTGGCCTTCAGCACATGAATTTTGAACACAAACATTCAAGTCATAACATTCTGTCTGTACCCCACCAACTCTGCTCAAAATTCTCATCCCTGTAGCATGAAAATTACATGCATTCCACTCCAACAGCCTCAAAACTTTTAATTCATTTCAGTATCAATTCTAAAGTCCAAAGTCTCATCTATATGTGTATATATATATATATCATGTAAGCCAGATATGGTTGAAACTCAAGGTATGATTAGTACTGAGGCAAAACTACCCTCCAGTTTTGAACCTATAAAGCCATATAAATCATGAGTTTCCAAAATCCAATGGGGGCCAATCCTACGATATGCATTTCAATTCCTAGGTTACATATATTCTTGAACATGTTAGCAGTTTGTTCTTTCGTATTCCACTGGGTGGATATATCAGTTATTAAGCCTTAACTATTTTAAAATTTTTTTAGATATTTTCCTATTTGGGTTTATTGTAAATAACATTGCAGCAGATACTGTTGTATCAGTCTTTCAGGAACATGTGATGCCATTTTTTGTAGAGTATATGCTCAGGAATTAAACTGCTAGGTATAGAGTAGACACAAGTATAGACGAATAGACAGTCAAATAAAATTCCAGAGCACTTGTTTCAGTTTACAGTCCCACTAAATACATGGGTTCAAGCTGGTTTTAGAAAAGGCAGAGGAACAAGAGATCAAATTGCCAACATCCGCTGGATCATCGAAAAAGCGAGAGAGTTCCAGAAAAACATTTATTTCTGCTTTATTGACTATGCCAAAGCCTTTGACTGTGTGGATCACAATAAACTGTGGAAAATTCTGAAAGAGATGGGGATACCAGACCACCTGACCTGCCTCTTGAGAAACCTATATGCAGGTCAGAAAGCAACAGTTAGAACTGGACATGAAACAATGACTAGTTCCAAATAGGAAAAGGAGTACGTCAAGGCTATATATCGTCATCCTGCTTATTTAACTTCTATGCAGAGTACATCATGAAGAACACTGGGCTAGAAGAAGCACAAGCTGGAATCAAATTGCCGGGAGAAATATCAATAACATAAGATATGCAGATGACACCACCCTTAGGGCAGAGAGTGAAGAGGAATTAAAAAGCCTCTTGATGAAAGTGAAAGAGGAGAGTGGAAAAGCTGGATTAAAACTCAGCATTCAAAAAACTAAGATTATGGCATCTGGTCCCATCACTTCATGTCAAATAGATGGGGAAACAATGAAAACAGTGACAGACTATTTTCTTAGGCTCCAAAATCCTGCAGATGGTGACTGCAGCCATGAAATTAAAAGACACTTACTCCTTGGAAGAAAAGTTATGACCAACCTAGATAGCATATTGAAAAGCAGAGACATTACTTTGCCAACAAAAGTCCGTCTAGTCAAGGCTATGGTTTTTCCTGTGGTCATGTATGGATGTGAGAGTTGGATTGTGAAGAAGGCTGAGCGCCGAAGAATTGATGCTTTTGAACTGTGGTGTTGGAGAAGACTCTTGAGAGTCCCTTGAACTGCAAGGAGATCCGACCAGTCCATTCTAAAGGAGATCAGCCCTGGGATTTCTTTATAAGGAATGATGCTAAAGCTGAAACTCCAGTACTTTGGCCACCTCATGTGAAGAGTTGACTCATTGAAAAAGACTCTTCTAATGCTGGGAGGGATTTGGGGGCAGGAGGAGAAGGGGACGACAGAGGATGAGATGGCTGGATGGCATCACTGACTCGAGGGACATGAGTCTGAGTGAACTCTGGGAGTTGGTGATGGACAGGGAGGCCTGGAGTGCTGCGATTCATGCAGTCACAAAGAGTCGGACACAACTGAGCAAATGAACTGAACTGAACTGAGAGTACATCATGAGAAATGCTGGGCTGGAAGAAGCACAAGCTGGAATTAAGATTGCCGGGAGAAATATCAATAACCTCAGATATGGAGATGACACCACCCTTATGGCAGAAAGTGAAGAGGAACTAAAAAGCCTCTTGATGAAAGTGAAAGAGGAGAGTGAAAAAGTTGGCTTAAAGATCAACATTCAGAAAACGAAGATCATGGCATTTGTTCCCATCACTTCATGGGAAATAGATGGGAAACAGTAGAAACCGTGTCAGACTTTAATTTTTTGGGCTCCAAAATCACTGCAGATTGTGACTGCAGCCATGAAATTAAAAGACGCTTACTCCTTGGAAGAAAAGTTATGACCAACCTGCTGCTGCTGCTGCTAAGTCACTTTGAAAGTGAAAGTGAAGTTACTCAGTCATGTCCGACTCTTTGTGACCCCTTGGACTGTAGCCTACCAGGCTCCTCCCTCCATGGGGTTCTCCAGGCAAGAGTACTGGAGTGGGTTGCCATTTCCTTCTCCAGGGGATCTTCCCAACCCAGGGATTGAACCCACGTGTCCCGCATTCCAGGCAAACACTTTAACCTCTGAGCCATCAGGGAAGCCCCTTTAGTCGTGTCCAATTCTGTGTAACCCCATGGAGGGCAGCCCACCAGGCTCCCCCATCCCTGGGATTCTCCAGGCAAGGACACTGGAGTGGGTTGCCATTTCCTTCTCCAAAGCATGAAAGTGAAAAGTGAAAGTGACCAACCTAGATAGCATATTAAAAAGCAGAGACTTTACTTTGCCAACAAAGGTCCATCTAGTCAAGGCTATAGATTTTCCAGTGGTAATGTATGGATGTGAGAGTTAGACTGTGAAGAAAGCTGAGTGCTGAAAAATTGATGCTTTTGAACTGTGGTGTTGGAGAAGACTCCTGAGAGTCCCTTGGACTGCAAGGAGCTCCAACCAGTCCGTTCTAAAGGATATCAGCCCTGGGTGTTTTTTTCATGCTAAAGCTGAAACTCCAATACTTTGGCCACCTCATGCAAAGAGTTGACTCATTGGAAAAGACTCTGATGTTGGAAGGGATTGGGGGCAGGAGGAGAAGGGGACAACAGAGGATGAGATGGCTGGATGGCATCACCAACTCGATGGACATGAGTTTGGGTGAACTCTGGGAGTTGGTGATGGATAGTGAGGCCTGGCATGCTGCAGTTCATGGGGTCACAAAGAGTTGTACACGACTGAGTGACTGAACTGAACTGAACTGAAATGATGCAAGAATATCTCAATTATTCATATTTTTCAGAATGTTGCTATGCTATAAGATGAATCTGGAATATTCTGATCAGTTTGTAGTGGAAGTGTGTTGTGATAGTAATTTTAATTTCTCTCATGACTAATAATGTTCGTTTTTATTTTGTATATTCTATTGCAAAGTGCTTGTTTAAGGTTTTGTCCATTATTGTGTTCTCTGTCTTCCTATTAATTTTATAATTGTTTTAGTATTATATATGTGTACTTTTACTTATATATGTATGATCAATACATCTTCCCAAGCATTGGCTTGCCTCATTGGTCATTAATATTATCTTATGATTCATGTTTTTAATTTTAATGAAAATTTGTTGTTTTAAAAGATAGTTTACTATTCATTGTGTCTTGTTTAAGAAATTGTTGCTTACTCCAAGGGCATAAAGATACTTTTCTTCCTTATTTTGTCTTAAAGAGTTTTTTTCTTAATTTTATATTCTACAATTGAGTATATACATCATCTCAAATTATTTTTATGTAAATTTCAAGAAAGGGTCTAGGCATTCTGTTTTGTTATGCATATCTAATTGCTCAGGCATAATTTATTGAAAAATGAAGTCCTTTCCCCAAAAAATCACAGTGTTTGCTTGCTTGTGTGTCTGTTTTATAAATATTATGGCTGATTACATGGGGGGTGTGCCTTTAGTGGGCTTACTGTGAATATATTTTATTGATCTATAATGTCTATCCTTTTACCCATACTTACTATTTTATATACACTACCTTTTTAGAAAGTCTAGATATTAAATAATATAAGTTCTCCAGCATTAACTTTGTTCATGATTGCCTTTCACTTTCATACAAATTCTAGGGAACGTTAATCTCAACAAAATTTCCTGTTTGGATTTTGTTTGAAATTACATTATATCTATAGAACAATTTTGAGAGAATTGATGTCTTAAAAATATAGAGTCTTTTGTAGTATAAGCATGATATGGTGTTGTTTAGTCACTAATGTCGTGTCTTGACTCTTTGGGACCCGACGGACTCTAACCTACCAGGGTCCTCTGTCCTTGGGATTTCCGAGGCAAGAATATTTGAGTGGTTTGCCATTTCCTTCTCCAGGAGATCTTCCTGATCCAGGGATTGAACCCCAGTCTCCAGCATTGGCAGGAGGATTCTTTACCACCACACCACCTGGAAAGCCCGAAGCATGGTATACATTTTCATTTATTTAAGTCTTCTTTAATTTCCCTCAGTGATGCTTTGTCATTTTTATTGCAGAGATCTTACCTACCTTTCATTGGTTTGAATTCTAGATAATAGTGGCAGTTTAGTGCTGTATATAGTATATATATATATATGGGAGAAGGAAATGGCAACCCATTCCAGTATTCTTGCCTGGGAAATCCCATGGATAGAGGACCCTGGCGGGGTCACAATGAGTCACACATGACTTAGCGACTAGAAACAACTATAGTATATATATAGTGCAGGGTATTTTAAAATTGCATTTCCCCACTATTTTCTAATAATATCAAGAAATATATATATACATATATGTGTGTGTATATATATATATGTCTTGTAAACAACAATCTTGCTATATTCATATGTTAATTTTAGGAGCTTGTAGATAGTCTAGTTGTACTTTTGTGTTATCAGTGAATATTGTCAATTTGAATTCCTTTTCCTAACTTTTTATGTCTTTATTTTATTTTATCTGCCTTATTGCACTGGCTGGAACTTCCAGTGTGAAGGAGTCTGGAATATACCACCCCCAAAACCTTTGGCATATTAATTATGTTGAATTAAAGGTACTAAAGAAACAGCCTGTGAAACAGAGAATCTGATCCTTCTTTCTCCTCTTGAAGGCAGAAGACAAGTCTCTCATGTGAAAGATACCCTTCTTGTACCAGGAGGTTAGAAGACATTCTTATCACAAAAGAAAGAATTTAAGGCTAAAAAGGTTATACAGTTAGCCTTCCATATCTGTGGGTTTTCTATCTATAGATTCAAGCACTTGAGATGGAAAATACTCCAAAAATTTTCCAAAAAGCAAAACTTGAATTTGTCAAGAATCAGTAGCTATTTGCATTTACCACATATATTTTATTTACAACTATTTATGTATCATTTACATTGTAAAAGGTATAATAATTAATCTGGGAGTGATTTAAAGTACACTAGAGGATGTAGGTAGGTTATAGGCAAACATTATACCATTTTTATAAGAAACTTGAGTTGTCACAGATTTTGGTGTCTACAGGGGTCCTGAAACCAATTTCCCATGAATACTGAGGAACACTTGTATGAACAAACATTATCCATCTCACCCTTATTTTCCCAGTTACTTCTTCACCATTTGCTACACTTAGAACAAATCCCTTTGTCTTGTCAATTCTTCAAGAATTTATTGTTTCTTTGTCTAAAAGTTATAAAAGCTTCCCATTCTAGTCACTTCTTTGGGATTTCATTCTCTTGTGAAGGCTCCCTTGAAATGTAAATAATTCAATAAAATGTGTATGCTTTTCCCCTATAATCCCATTTTATGTCAACTCAATTCTTAGGCCCAACTAGATAGCCAAACGGAGAAGGCAATGGCACCCCACTCCATTACTCTTGCTTGGAAAATCCCATGGACAGAGGGGCCTGGTGGGCTGCAGTCCATGGGGTCGCTGGGAGTTGGACACGACTGAGCGACTTTCACCTTTCACTTTCATGCATTGGAGAAGGAAATGGCAACCCACTCCGGTATTCTTGCCTGGAGAATCCCAGGGATGGTGGAGCCTGGCGGGCTGCCATCTATGGGGTCGCACAGAGTAGGACACCATTGAAGCGACTTAGCAGCAGCAGCAGCAGCAGAGAGCCAAAAATGATGGTGTTTTTCTCTCTTCTATAGGTACAATGTTAACTTGAATGAGTGATAGTGAAACTCCTGTTTTATTTATAATCTTAGAGGAAAAGTATTTAAAACTCCACCATTAAGTTTCATGTTAACTGGAGGATAGTTGATGCTCTTAACTAAAGAACTTTGAGTAATTGACATATATACACTGTCACGTGTGAAATAGCTGGTGAGAAGTTGCTGCACAGCACAGGGAGCCCAGCCTGTTGCTCTATGATGACCTAGAGAGATGGGATTGGGGGAGGGGAGGGAGGCTCAGAGGGAAAGAATTTATGTAAAATTATGACCGATTCATGTTGTAGAGCAGAAATGACACAATACTGTAAAGCAATTTTCCTCCAATTAAAAAATAAATTTAATAAAAAATCATGAAATAATTTAATGTAAGTAAATAAAATTATAGCGTCCACCTTAAAAAATGATTTATTAATTTCCTCAGTTTAAAAAATGAACAGATTCTTGAAATTTAGTTTTATGTATATTGAGACAGTTGTATCAATTTTGTACTTTATTCTGTTTTGTTGTGGGATTAATTCTTCCTTTTATATTCTTTTATGTTTTTTCCATTCTTTTTTCCTCTTTGTACTTTACTCTGAATATTCTTGAGTGCCCTCTCTTTGGGTTCACTGAAGTTATGTTTTTGTATGTGTTCAGTCTACTGTGAAACTCATCCAATGAGTTTTAAATATCAAAAATTTTATAAGATGAAAAAACTGGAAATTTTTTTTTTATCCATTCTTGGTTTTTTCCTCTGTCCTCTTCTGGTAAATAATCTGCCTGCCAATGCAGGAGACTTGGGTTTGATCTCTGGGTAGGAAGATCCCCTGGACAAGGAAATGGCACCCTACTCCAATATTCTTGCCTGGAAAATTCCATGGACAGAGGAGCCTAGTGGGGTCACAAAGAGTAGGACACAACTGAGCATGCACACTCAAGCACTATCCTATTTAAACCTATTAATGAGTATTAATTTAATAGCACTTCTTCATGCCTATTATTAAGTTTTAACTATGTTTCAGAGATTGGGTGTATAGGAACTATCACGACTCTGGGTAATTTTATTTTCTAGTGCAACTATTTTATTTCTCTGAATAAGCAGAATTAGAGGTTGATTACCTAAATTCAGTGAGCATTTGGGACATACAGTGCTGTATTACAGGTCTGATGAAGTTCCACTTGCCTCTCTTGTTTCCTGAACATGGGTTTCACACTGAGAATCTGGCAGCTCTGGCTCTCCCTAGCCCTGTCAACCCTTTAGAGAGCTGGGCTTTTATTCATTGATCTCCCACTCACTATGCTTCCAAATTTGGTGACTGTCTTGAGGGAGAGGCCATCATACATTTGCTATAGAAGACTTCAAGAGAATAAATGTACCATGGGGAAACAGGCTGCACATTTAGACCTCTTTAAATTTCCAAGTTGCTGTGCCAACTCATGTCTCTCTGTCTCTGTCTGTGGGCCAAAGCTCAATACATAGCCCACATCTAGAACCAGGAAATAACCCCAGGAAAAGAAACCACCTCTGATAGAGTGTTTGCATAAGAAAGGCTATTTACTCTGTGAAATTTTGGTTCATATAATTCTGTTTTCTTACATAGCTCTATTCATTGTCTTTGAAAATATGATTTGCAATATCTCTGGCATTTTAAAATAGTGCAGTAGGAGAATGACCAGCCATTCCTTATTACATGCAAATTAGAATCAGATTCTCTTCTGATAATCTAACCTAATACACTGATTTTGTTTAAATATGTGCAACAATAGATTTGGCATGAATGTGAACCCTGTATTAAGGAGTTTTGAATGATTCTATTTATTTCATCATTGTCTCAAAATAAAACAACTTTTTCTCAACATAATATTGTGTGAGCATACCAGTATAAAAAGTAGGCTGACTGATTCCAAAATAATTAACTCCTACACCACAGCAGATATTTTGTGCATGTTTTATATCCATAATTAGTAAATTTTCAGTTCAAAACTCATCAAGAATATTGAAAATATTATAACCCAATTTTTTTTTGTTTTTTTTTGTTTTTTTAACTAAGAAGACTCTGTCTACCAACAGCATAAACACATGCATCCACCCAAATTCCAAAATTCAAAGTAGCTTAATGTATTTTAAGGTTATAGGGAATTAATTTCCACATGTGCAATAGTTATTTTTTATTTGGACATTTAGTAGATAAAGATCAAGAAAGATTTAAGTTAAGAAATGATATAAAAATGTTGAAGCAAATGAAATTGGAACTGGATAAGATAACCAACAATTAAAAGAACATTTAGACATGTATTTTATATGGAATGTGTACAGTTCAGTGAAATATGAAAAAAGTTTTAACTATTTGACAAATAGTCCCTTTTAAGTTTTCTTTTTCTAAGTTAAGTAAAATAATCTTTAAAAAAACCTTACATTAATTTAGATAAATTTTTGTATGGGATTAACTGAAGTGAGTGAAGGCAAACACTTATTTGTATGCTTAAAGTCAAGGAAGATAATAATGCTCTTTCATATCAAAGCTCTTGACATCTAGCTTAGATTATTTGTTAATATTAATTGGAGTAGAAATTATTTTTCTATTAGAGATGAATTCACTTCTTATACCTAGAGTTTCACTAATCTTGGTTAAAAAGTACCAAAAATTGGAAATTAAATAGCAAATAGTTTTTGAAATTTTCCTTACTGTGTTTCAATTTCCTAATCAATTTATTTAACATCTTTCACTTTTTCTCTGGATGCTACAGATTCTGCTACTATTTCAGGGAGTAGTTTGGCAGACATAAAACGTTCTCTGATCATCTTGTATTAGCAGTGGCTTTCAGAATTCAATCATTCAAAAAAAAAATTTAAGTATCTTTAAACTACATGTCCCTGAGTTTATCAAGGGAGAAAGACTCCCCTTCTCTTTCCCTAAAGTGTTTTCTGAAGGAAAACAGCTTAAAAATTAGTGAAATGAATTTTAGGTAATTTTTCCTTATAAAGTTCATCCATCCCTGAAAAACAGTGCGTGGTAATGGGAAAATATTTTCAGCATCTCTGACTTCAAATGTTCATATAGCAGCTATCATGTGCCAGTTCCTACTTTAGGCTCCTAATATAATCAGTGAAATAAGAAGACAATCATTTTTGCCCCTATAGAGTTTATTTAGCTTATACTGAAACAATTACTTTTAGGAAATAGTGCCTGCTTATTCACTTCAGTCATGTCCAACTCTACACAACCCTATGGACCATAGCCTGCCAGATTCCTCTGTGCATGGGATTCTCCAGGCAAGACTACTGGAGTAGGTTACCGTTCCCTCCTCCAGAGGTTCCTCCTGACAGGGACTGAACCCATGTCTCTTGTGTCTCCTGCACTGGGAAGTGGGTTCTTTACCACTAGCACCACCTAGGAAGCCCTTAGGAAAATGGTATTTGCTATCAAAAAATCAAAGATTTTTTCATTAATTATTATATAACATGACTGATTCTGCTGTCATGTAATATCATGAATGATATTATACCAAGTCATAAACTATCTTCATTTTTTCACAAATAAATATTAGGTGCCTAGAAATTATTTTAAAGGATAATTTAATGCAACGCAAGACAACATACCTGTAAAGGAGATCATAAGTTAACTTTTTACGCAGTGCTTAATTTCAGGAAAGGTGCATGAAATTCAAAGATACCCTTCTATGTATAAAGAAATCCCTCATGAACTTGAAGTTTAAGCAATAAATGGAACGCTTCATGAAGACAAACTCTCATCTTGAAGAAAAGCATCAATGAATATGACTGCACTTATATTGTTGCTGCTAAGTCGCTTCAGTCGTGTCTGATTCTGTGCGACCCCATAGACGGCAGCCCACTAGGCTCCCCCATCTCTGGGATTCTCCAGGCAAGAACACTGGAGTGAATTGCCATTTCCTTCTCCAATGCATGAAAGTGAAAAGTGAAAATGAAGGCGCTCAGTCGTGTCCGACTCTTAGCGACCCCATGGACTGCAGCCTACCAAGCTCTTTCATCCATGGAATTTTCCAGGCAAGAGTACTGGAGTGGGGTGCCATTGCCTTCTCCAACTTATATTGTTACTTCAGTCATTTTGTTAGTGCAGTTAGAACTCCATTCTCTTGATTGATTTTTAATAAATTTCCCTATTCATGTAATAGAATCATAAATTTGGATAGTCTTTTCAGTTCAGTTACAGATCTAAACTGAATGATTAGGAAGAAATGTATGTACCAGCAACATGCCTATCATTTTGGTGAATGTAAACTTAGCTATTATCTTTTTGATTGATTTCTAGTACAAGTACATTTTCTTGTAAAAATAAATTGATTGAGAGGACTTCTTTAAAAGCCCAGCTTTAAAGCAACTGCTAACCCTAAAATTATTACTGACATAATTAATTATATATAAAAAGGCCAGAAACCCATTTTACTACCAACAGCTAGGGACACATGCCATCTATAGGCCAAAAATATCAAGACATTTCTCTAAGACATAATGTAGATGAGGAGAGTTTGACAATGGTCTTAGGGTTGATTCACTCAATTCCACTGTTAGAACAACATTATGAACAAATAGATATAGACGACTTTGGCAGATTCCCACGAACACTTCTTACATTGTAGAGCTAACAGGAAAGTGATAATTTATATAATTGAGGATCATATTTTGTAGTACTTGCTTTCTTTTAATATGGATTTCATTTGTAGCAGTTGAAAACAGCAGCAAAAACCCACTCTGACTTCTTACACTGTCACATTTCAATTCTTTCAGGTTTTCAGGCATCTGAATGGGAGTATCTACTTATGACACCAAAATATGTACACACTTTCATGTTTCCGTCATCCCCTTTTATCTGGATAAGAACAATTTAGGGGGTGGCATACAACAAAATCAAACACAAACTTTTATAAGCTACAAGCAAATAGTCAAAGAGATCAATGCCTACAAGATCTTCTTCATAAGAACATGAAAATGTGAGAAATGTTGCTAGAATTTTTAAATGCTATAATTCAACATAAAGAAAACTCATAAATCAAAGCTAGAATTCAGTTAAAAATCATTTATATTCTTTAATTTTAAGCTATTTTAACATTATGCCTATGAGGTAAGAAATGATCATAAGAATAGAATTATCTGTCTATATGGCCTTTAATATGGTGATGACATTTTTAGATAAAACACCAAAGGCTTGGTTGGCTCATGAAAAAATTTATAAGCTGGACATGAGTAAAATTATGTTTCCACTCTGTGAGAAACAATGCCAAGGGCATGAGAAGACAAGACACAAACTGGGAGAAAATATTTTCGAAAAACACATCTGATCAAGGACAGTATCCAAAATATACAAAGAACTCTTAAAACTCAATAGTAAGAATGCAAACAACTTAATTAAAAAATGGACCAAATCCCTTCATCAGACTCTCACCAAAGTAGATATACACGTGGTAAGTTGGTATATGAAAAGGTACTCCACGTTATAGGTCATCAAGGAAATGAAAATGAAAACAATGAGCTACCACTACACAGTGGCCAAAATCCAGAAAGGTGACAACACCCAACTGTTGACAGGAATGTGGAACATTAGGAACTCTCATACACTGCTGGTGGGAACGCAAATGGGCATAGCCACTTTGGAAGTTTGGGGCATTTTTTTTTAAACAAAATTAAACGTATTCTTATCAGAGTGATTCAGCTATCATGCTCCTTAATATTTATCCAAAGACATGTTTACAAGAGTGTTGTGCAAAACTGCCAAATCTTGGAAGTAAACAATATGTCCTTCAGGAGGAAAAGAGATAAATTGTGGTATATATAGACAATGGAGTATCATTCAGAGCTAAAAGAAATGCGCTAACAAATAATTAAAATACACAGAGGATTAAATTAAATGTGTGTGTACTGTGTGTGTGTGTGCGAGAGAGAGAGAGAGTCTTTTCCGACTCTTTCCAACCCCACCAGGCACATCTGCCCATGTGATTTTTCAGGCAAGAATATTGGAGCGGTTTGCCATTTCCCACTCTAGGGGATCTTCCCGACCCCGGGGTCGAACCCCAATCTCCTGCACTGCAGGTGGATTCTTTACCACCGAGCCGCCTGAAATGCCCTTAAATGCATATTACTAAATGAAAGGAGCGTCCTATAAAGGCTGCCTACTATCAGTTCAGTTCAGTCACTCAGTCATGTCTGACTCTTTGTGACCCCATGAATCGCAGCACGCCAGGCCTCCCTGTCCATCACCAACTCCCAGAGTTCACCCAAACTCATGTCCATCGAGTCAGTGATGCCACCCAGCCATCTCATCCTCTGTTGTCCCCTTCTCCTCCTGCCCCAAATCCCTCCCAGCATCAGAGTCTTTTCCAATGAGTCAATTCTTCGCATGAGGTGGCCAAAGTACTGGAGTTTCAGAAATCCCAGGGCTGATCTTCAGAATGGACTGGTTGGATCTCCTTGCAGTCCAAGGGACTCTCAAGAGTCTTCTCCAACACCACAATTCAAAAGCATCAATTCTTTGGTGCTCAGCTTTCTACAAGGCTGCCTAAATGACACTACGGAAAGCACAAAACTATAGAGAAAACTTAAAAATTCAGTGATTACCAGGGATTGAGGGTGGGGAGGGATACATAGAGTAGAGAAATATATGTACAATTTTCAAATCAGCAGAAGAAAGTTTTACCAAATAAAAAATAAAACACACAAAATACCATAAACAGACAATTTTTAAAAACTTAGAAGTTAAAATAGAAATCAATATCAAATTGAAGAATAATTATCCCCAAAATACAATCAGTAATGAATAAATATTATTCTAATATTATCACAAACATGATTGTTGACAGATTCTTAGTAATGTATTTCATAATATCTTTCTAGGAAGAATTGGCATTCATGATAAAGTGCTTAAAATTTTTCATACGAACTATAAAGAAATTAAGACTACTTTTGTATAACATATTATGCACACACTTCACTATATGACATTTAAAAGTCTAACATTCATTTAACACCTTTTTTTTTTGCTTGCATTCAGTGTAAAAATGGTTATGTAACAATTCAATCTTCATATAAAATATCCCGACTCAAAAAATTCTTTGAAGTAGCATGCTAAGTGTTCCTTATAGTATTAAAACTAAAATTTAAACGTTGATATATGATCATAATTATGGAAAACTTTTTAACTTAATAGAATGATACTTACATTGTATTTAAATGTGTTACCTTTTCCATGGCAGAGACTGCAATCCTCAAATTAGATTTATTAGTATAAATAAACTATCCCACAAGATTATTTTGATGAATAAGTGGAAAGTCATGTAAATTTATTTACATTTTATCAATAGTAAACTCCTGTTCGCGATTCATGGGGTCGAAAAGAGTCGGACATGACTGAGCGACTGAACTGAACTTAACTGATTCAATATATTATTGGTTATTAACATTTACTTCTTTAGTTCTACCTTATAATTGTTGTTCAGTCACAAGATCATGTCCAACTATTTGTGACCCCATGGTCTGAAACACACAATGCATTCCGGTTCTTCACTATCTCCCAGAGTTTGCTTAAACTCATGTTCACTGAGTTGGTAATGCCATCCAACCATTTCATCCTCTGTTGTCCCTTTCTCATCCTGCCTCAATCTTTCCCAGCATCAGAGTCTTTCAATGGATTGGTTCTTTGCATTAGGTGGCCAAAGTATTGGAATTTCAGCATCAGTCCTTCCAATTAATATTCAGGGTTGATTTCCTCTAGGATTGACTAGTTTGATCTCCTTGCTGTCGATGGGACTCTCAAGAGTCTTCTCTAGAACCACAGTTCGAAAGCATCAGTTCTCTGGCGCTCAACCTTCTTTATGGTCCAACTGTCACATCCGTAAATAACTACTAGAAAAACCATACCTTTGACTATATGGACTCTTGTCAGGAAAGTGATGTTTCTGCTTTTAATACTCTGTCTAGGTTGGACATGGCTTTTCTTCCAAGGAGCAAGTGTCTTTTAATTTCATGGTTGCAGTCACGATCTGCAGTGATTTTGGAGCCCAAGAAAATAAAGTCTCTCACTGTTTCCCCTTCTATTTGCCATGAAGTGACGGGACTAGATGCCATGATCTTCATTTTTTGAATGTTGAGCTTTAAGCCAGATTTTTCACTCTCCTTTTTCACTTTCATCAAGAGGCTTTTTAGTTCTTCTCTTTCTGCCATAAGGGTGCTGTCATCTGCATGTCTGAGATTATTGATATTTCCCCTGGCAATCTTGACAATTCAGCCTGGCATTTCACATGATGCACTCTGCATATAAGTTAAATAAGCAGGGTGACAATATACAGCCTTGACGTACACCTTTCCCAGTTTTGAACCAGTCAGCTGTTCCATATCTGGTTCTGTTATTTCTAGACCTGCATACAGGTTTCCCAGGAGTCAGGTAAGGTGGTCTGGTATTTCCAAGTTTTCAAGAATTTTCCACAGTTTGTGGTGATCCACATGGTCAAAGGTTTTAGTGTAATCAATGGAGCAGAAGTAGATTTTTTTTCTGGAATTCTCTTGCTTTTTCTATGATCCAACAGATATTGGCAATTTAATCTCTGGTGCTTTTGCCTTTTCTAAATGAGCACAATTGTACTAATTTGAACATCGTTTGGCATTGCCCTTCTTTGGGATTGGAACATAAACTGACCTTTTCCAGTCCTGTGCCTGCTGCTGAGTTTTCCAGATTTCCTGTCTTAGAACCCTGTAAACATATATATATGGAGTACATATATATATGTATACACATAAATATTTGTATATGTATAGTCTCTTTGGCATTTAGTCTTATTGAATTCTACCTCAACTCATCATTCTAGCTAAAAGACAGGTTAGTTCCTGCTTCAGTCATTTACCTGATTACTTCTTCCAATTTCATATAATATGTAGATTTGATTAGCATTTGCATCAATGCCATTTTTGTTGATGTTAAACCAGGTAGGAATAGGACAACACACCACTAGAGATTTACCTGGAGTCAATAACTCTAATATATTAACTTAAAATCATTTACCTAAATGTTGATCAATTAATTTAGTTGAGTGTCTAACTTTCTAAGCATTTCTGCCAGGAAAGTTGGAGGACTTGAAGGAATAAAAATCTTAAAAAGATATTTCCCTTTTCTAGACTGTATTTCTAGACCAACTCTTCCTCAAGTCAGTGTTCACACAGCAGAGGCATGCTGAAAGCCACTTAATGGTAGGCAGAGGAGATGAACAGAGATGCATCTATGGATGATATGTCCACTTTTTTGCTTTTTATAAGCACAGAGCATCTAACACTTCCAGTGTCATTCCCCATCATTTAAGGTAACAGTCTAACATTTGACTTGCTCATTTTACCTGAGCAGTCTTAAAGTAAGAAACTGGTTCTTGTTTCATATAAATAAATGATGACATCACAAATGTCAATACTGGGGAAGTTTCTACCCGTCGAGTGCTGAGAAAGTTTGATGACAGCCTAGGGCAACAAAAGAAAAGTTCAGGAGTAACACGGCTGGGAATTTCCTTCCAGCAATTTGTTGTCAAATACATTGATGTGGCACCCCAAATGACTCCAAAACTGCTTGTTCCAATGACAAGAGCAACAAAGCGCTCATTTCCAATTACCAAGGGGTTTTAAAGTGTAAACTGTATCCCTCTTCTGTCAGCTGCTCAGAAACCTGGAAAGGGAAATCAGCAACATTGCAACACAAAATTGTTCAACATTGTTGCATGCTTTAGGTAGCATTCTAGACATTGTACAGTTGGTTAATAAAATGTTAACAGCATGTTTGAGATATTGTTTCTTGTGTGATGGATTTTTCTTATAATATTCCAACCATTTCTGAAATCAAAGGTCACATTTAGAGAAACTGTTCAAGTGATATAAGCAAGAGTCACCCAACATATTTTTAAACTTGGATAAAGGTACGTTTAAAATATCTTGTTGGTAGAGAGGAAGGAACTTCTTGTAATTATAAATCATATGTAGAAAAATGATAGACTTAAAACACACTGTAATTTGGTGACCTGAGAGTTAATTCTGGTTTCAGATTTTATTATTTTTAACTAGGTTTCCTTTTGTTGGTTTTGTTTTTTGTTTGTTTGTTTCTTACTTTAGGGTGATTATATAACACAAGTGTTGGAGAAGGCAATGGCACCCCACTCCAGTACTCTTGCCTGGAAAATCCCATGGATGGAGGAGCCTGGTAGGCTGCAGTCCATGGGGTCGCTAAGAGTCGGACACGACTGAGCGACTTTGCATTCACTTTTCACTTTTCACTTTCATGCATTGGAGAAGGAAATGGCAACCCACTCCAGTGTTTTTGCCTGGAGAATCCCAGGGACGGGGGAGCCTGGTGGCTGCCGTCTATGGGGTTACACAGAGTCAGACACGACTGAAGTGACTTAGCATAGCATAGCATAACACAAGTGTAATTAGGAAGAGTTGACAGCATTGAAAAAAACTGTTTATATTTTGTGTTCAGATACTTAATAACTCACATTCCGTGGATAATTTCCTGTGCTATATATATATATATATATATATGCCTTACATTGGCAGATTTGGTGTAGAAGCGGTTAATGTCCATCTTGGACATAAGGTGATATATTCACTGAACTGCAAATTTTTGCCTAACAAACTCAAATTAACATGGAGCTTTATTAAGTATGGAGTTTTTAATCTATAGTTAGCATTTTCATTTGTTTTCAGATTCTTTTAAAATTTCTCTTTTGATTTCTTCTTTGACCCATTGGTCATAGCATGGGCTATAGCTGGGAAAAATTGAAGAAGGGTTGGTCAAATGGTGTAAACTTCCAGTTAGAATATGACTAAGTTCTGGGGATCTAATAGACTGCACTGGGTTTGCATGCTTAAAAATTGCTAAGAAAATAGATCTTAAATACTCTCACTACAAAAAAAGAAATGATATGGTAATTTAAAATGATGCTAGAGATGTTATCTAAGGCTGTGGTGGTAATCTTATTGCAATATAAAAGTGTATCAAACAAACATATTATATGTCTTTAACTTATACACTGTTTTATGCCAATTATACCTCAATAAGGCTGGGAAGAAATAGAGTTAACAGTGAATCTCACTAAAAAATATGCACATAGAATCAAATATATGCTCTTGAATTACCTGTATCTCTCATATGATATAGAAAGAACAGAGAAAGGAAATATATATATCCACAGTCTTGCATTATTTTTGCACTTTTTTGGACACAGTTAAGGCCATTGATTTTCAGAGAAGGCACTATCAAAGAAGAGGAAAAGCACTGTAATTAAAATCTATATTTTCTGATTTGACTTTCTATGATCTTGTCAATACTGGATAATAAATGTTTGAGTAATTTTTCCAAGTAATGGAGAAATGTTTGCAAATTAATTTCTAAAAAATATGTAGTCCTTCTGTATATCTTAAAACTATCTTTGTTTTACAAAATGATTTTATTTTTGATCCAGTTCTAGGATCCCACCCAGGGTATACAATACATTAATAGTCATGTGTCCTTAGGCTCCTTTTTGTTGTGACAGTTTCTTAGGGTTCCCTGATTTTGATGACCTTGACAGCGTTCAGCCGTACTGGTCAAGTACTTTGTAGGCTGTTCTTCTATTGAGATTTATGTGGCATTTTTCTCATGATTATCCTGGGGTAATGCGTTTTGGGGAGGAAAAACACAGAGGTGACCTGCCATTCCCATCAAATCATATCAAAGGTGTATTCTAGCAATGTGATTTATCACTGTTGCTGTTGAACTTGATAGACTGGCTGAGGAAGTGTTTACCAGGTTTCACTTTAAATTTACTCATCCTTCCCCCCTCCCCATTTTCTATACTGTAATCTTTAGAAGGAAGCTATTACTCTCAGCCAACATTGAAGAAGTGGGGAGTTATGCTTCTCTTCCTTGGGCAGAGTTTCTATATAATTTATTCGGCATTATTTTGCACTTGAGATTTGTCTGTTGTTCCACATTCATTTATCTATTTAATTATTTATATAATTATGGATTTCTATGGATGGTAATCTATTTAATAACTTATTTACAAAGTATGTATTTTACTTAAGTATGTCATTTATTTGCACAAGTATTATATTTATTCTGTGCTCTGGGTTATAGCCCAATACTCATTTATTACTGCTATAAGATGCTCCACATTCATCTTATACACTTCTTGCTCCATACCTAAATTCATTGATTTCTTCAAGGAACCCTGACCCTTATATTACAAACTAAGATCTTATTAGAAACTAAGATCTTGGTGATAGGTGTTTTTTTGCTACTGGGAAACTACTTTCTTCTTACCTAACAGGCCCTGTTAGGTAACAGAGCAAGGGGATATATAGTACAGAGATTTGTTATTTTTATTGAATACACTTCATACAAAATTATTATAAAATACTTACTATATTCTCAGACAGTAAAGAATCTGCCTGCAGTGCAAGAGACCTGGGTTTGATCCCCGGGTTGGGAAAATCCCCTGGAGAAGGGAATGGATACCCACTTCAGTATTCTTGCTGGAGAATTCCATGGACAGAGAGAGGACCCTTGTCAGGAAGCATTTAACAGGAGGCTTCCTGTGTGCTGTTTTGGATTTGTCAGGAATTCTCTGTTCCTTTTTTTTTTATGAATCTGCCACAGGTATACATGTGTTCCCCATCCTGAACCCTCCTCCCTGCTGCTTCCCCATACCATCCCTCTGGGTCATCCCAGTGCACCAGCCCCAAGCATCCAATATCGTGCATTGAACCTGGACTGGTGACTCGTTTCATATATGATACTATACATATTTCAAAGAATTAGTTGATTTCATCTAAGTTATCAAAATTGTAGACATAGTTGTCTACAAAATATTTTTTATTCTTCTAAATGTTCATAGGGACACTCCTAATGATTCCTCTTTCATTTTTCATTCTTGTAATTTGTGTCTTGTTTTTCTCTCCTTTCTTTTTGGTTAGCTTGGCTAGAGGTTTATTAATTCTATTAATTTTTTCAAAAAAACAGATTTTTATTTAATTAATTTCTTCTATTTTTTCCTATTCACTAATTTTTGCTCTACTCTTTATGATTTTAATTTTGCTTGTTTTATGCTTAACACCCTCTTCCTCTAGTTTCCTGAGATGGATTTCAAGTTATCTTTGTATTATAGATCTTAAGTTTAATTCTACTGTGGTTTGAGAACATACTTTGTATGATCTCTGTTGTTTTAAATTCGTTCATGTATGTTTTATGGATCAGAATGTGATCTATTTGGTGATTGTTCCATACATTCTTGAGAAGAATGTGTATTCTGCTGCTGTTGGACTAAGTATTCTACAAATATAAATTTTATTATTATTTTTATTATTGAATTTGATTAATAGAACTGCTTCATCTACTATATTCTTTCTGATTTTCTTTCTCATCTGGGTAACAGCCACTTAAAGATGGTGTAGATGTCTCTAAGTATGATGGTGAATTTGTCCATATCATCTTTCAGTTCTACCAGTTTTTGATGCTTTGTTAACTGTGTACATACTTAGCATTATCATGTCTTCTTAAAGAATTGACTCATTATTATGATATGTTTATGTATTATCCTTGATAATAATTTTATTTTGAAGTTTGTTTTATCTGAAATTATTATAGCTATCATAGATTTCTTTTATTGTTGTCATTGTATAGCTATCTTCATCCTCTTTTACTATCCAAGTCTTAATATTTAAAGCAGTTTATTGTAGATAGCATATAGCTGGGTTTTGCATTTTAACTCACCCAGATACCTGACTTTCAACTGGTGTAACTTGGTCATTCACATTTAAAGCATTTGTTGATATAATTATATGAATACTGACCATGGTTTTAACTTTTCATTTTGTTGATCATTATAATTTTCTTTCTTTTATCTCTTTCTCCTCTTTTTATGATTATAATTGAGCATTTACAGGATTTTATTTTATCTCTTTTTCTTGTCATGTTCATTTTACTTCTTTAAAAAGCAATTAATGGTTTCACTAGAGGCTACAATATATATTTTTGTATAATTAAATTCAAAAAGCACTATATACCCTACTATGGCTCATAACATTGCTGTCTTTATTTTCACTTCTCTGTTCACTACAATTACCAAAACATTACTACTACATTGCTACTAAAATCGCTTTAAACATTTATTTCTAAGTAAACTAAGAATAAGAAAATATATTATTTTAGTTTCATTTATTTTTTTCCTGTGCTCTCATTTCCTCTGTTTTATCATGTATTCTAAAAACTGTAATTGATTTTTAGTTTCCTTAGCTTTTTACTGTTATAAAGTTAATAATTATGACTTTTAAGCTCTATATGTTGATGTTAAAACAGTGTCCTACATGTTTCCTTTTAAAATACATATTACTTGAGAACTAACATATTCTTTTTCCCATTTTTCTTTTCACCGGTTGTTTTTAGAAGAAAAAAACAATTCCACTTTAGAAGAAAGTGCTGTATCTATCATCACTCCTGATTTATTATAATATATTGCATAGATATTTAAAAAATCAAGCACTGAAAATAAAGAGATGATCATAAATATTAATGGCAACAAAATCTCCTTTTATCCAGGGCTCATATCCAGGGCTTCCTACTATCTATTCCATCTCTTGAAGCAGCACATTTACTGTTCTACTTTCTATGTTTAAATATATTTTGGGGAAATTTTTAAAACATCTCTTTGCTCAATTATAATAACTTTATTCAAAGTGAATTTAACATTTACAGTTTTATGCTCATCATAATTTCTAAAAATGCAATTTTAAATAATACATGTTTTAAGAATGCAGTTTTGAATAATACATTAACTTTTTAAATGTCTACCTGAAAATATTAAGAGGGATATAGTTTTACAAAAGTATTCTATGGGTCATGAAAGAAAGGGCAAAATACTATGGATGCCTTTAGGTTTTTTTAGGGTTAGAATCAGAGTCCATATCTAAGACTGCTAATATCATGCATTTCATTTCAGTTCAATTCAGTACAGTCACTCAGTCGTGTCCGACTTTGAGACCCCATGAAACGCAGCACGCCAGGCCTCCCTGTCCATCACCAACTCCCAGAGTTCACCCAAACTCATGTGCATTGAGTTGGTAATGCCATCCAGCCATCTTATCCTCTGTCGTTCCCTTCTCCTGCCTCCAATCCCTCCCAGCATCAGAGTCTTTTCTAATGAGACAATTCTTCACATGAGGTGGCCAAAGTATTGGAGTTTCAGCCTCAGCATCAGTCCTTCCAATGAACACCCAGGACTGGTCTCCTTTAGGATGGACTGGTTGGATCTCCTTGCAGTCCAAGGGACTCGCAAGAGTCTTCTCCAACACCACAATTCAAAAGCATCATTTCTTCAGCGCTCAGCTTTCTTTACAGTCCAACTCTTACATCCATACATGACCACTGGAAAAACCATAGCCTGGACTAGACAGACCTTTGTTGGCAAACTAATATCTCTGCTTTTGAATATGTTATCTAGGTTGGTCGTAATTTTCCTTCCAAGGAGTAAGCGTCTTTTAATTTCATGGCTGCAATCACCATCTGCAGTGCATTTAGAGAAAAACAACTCTAATAGATTCATATTAAATTCAGTAAGTAATCTATTGATGATCACACTGATAAGACAGAAATATTAAGAAACATATATTAATAGTAAGCTGTGTGTTCTGCTGGATCGGCAACAGACATTTACCATATAAGGAAGTGGTACACGTCCTCTCAGATCCCAGAGTATCCTTACTACTTACATGTTTTCTCTAGTGCTTACAACTCTGATTGTAGTCTGCAAACCATACGAATTAGCATCTTAGGAGTATGTGAAAATCTCAGTCCCTAATTCGGATGATTTCCAAGCATGATAAAGTTTGAGATGAAGGCATTAACTTTTTCCCTCCCTCTCTAGCTCCTTCCTTCTTCCATCCCTCCCTCTTTCTTTCTTTCCTTCCTTCCTTTATTTTTAAATCTCACTTCCACTCAAAAGTACAATTTGAGTGAGCAAATGTCCTTTCTGCTTCATTCTCTGTTCATCTTACTTCAGGGACTAGGTCAGTGTCTGCTACATAACAGGTGCTCTGTAATGAATTGTTGCTATGTTGTCCTGTGTTAAGTTGCTTCAGCATGTGTCCAACTCTTTGTTGGATCATAGCCCTGTGAAGCGTAGCCCACCAGGCTCTTCTGTCCATGAGATTTTCTAGGAAGAATATTGGATTGGGTTGTCATGCCCTCTTCCAGGAATTACTTGTTATATGATCTTTCATAAAATGAAATCCAAAGGTAGGCAGTTTTACTCTAGCAAAGTCAGCAACATCACAATAAATTTAGATTTTGGTTCCTATCTTTTTGCTTTGCCATTCTTAACAACTTAATTTCCTTGAGGCTATAAATTGACCTCAAATTCACCTATCATCCTCACACATTATTGTTCAAAAACTTCAGAAGAAAAAAGACGTTTCTTCCAGCTTCATTTAAAGATGAAGAAAACTTTCCTCAAAGCACCCCTTTGCTAAGAATTCTTCCTCTCTTAATTAATTGACCAGATTGCTTCACATTCTCCTCTTTAAATTAAACACTCATAAGGAAATCACTGTCTTTGATCCAGAGCACTGTTTGGCAAACTCTGGTCCAAGGACCAAATGTAACCTGTTGCTTATTTTGTATAACCTGCAACAATAGTTTTAATAATTTAAATGGTTCAAAAAAAATAAGTATGGTGTTTGAAAATTACAGAAATTCTAATGTGATGATTTGTTATAGGTGTATCCTATACCTACAGAATTGTATCCCCCAACAGATAGGCTAAAATCCCAACCCTTGTGCTGTGAAGTCGCTTCAGTCGTGTCCGACTCTGTGCAACCCCAGAGACGGCAGCCCACCAGGCTCTGCCATCCCTGGGATTCTCCAGGCAAGAGCACTGGAGTGGGTTGCCATTTCCTTCTCCAATGCATGAAAGTGAAAAGTGAAAGGGAAGTCACTCAGTCGTGTCCGACTCTTAGCAACCCTAGGGACTGCAGCCCTCCAGACTTCTCCATCCATGGGATTTTCCAGGCAAAAGTACTGGAGTGGGGTGCCATTGCCTTCTCCGCCCAACCCTTGTACTGGGAGACTAATCTTATTTGGAAATAGTATCTTGAAATATGTAATTGGTTAAGATAAGATCATACTGAATTAGGATGAGTCTGAAATTCAGTGACTTGTTTCCTTGTAAGAAGAGTAAATTTTAGAGATACAGACACACATGGAAGGAAGAGAACAATGTAGAAATGCGGGCAGAGATTGGTGTGCTGCACCTACTGCAGAATATCTTTCAAAGAACAAGCACGATTCTGCTGCTATAAAAATTGCTTCCAGATTCATAAATTTTCCCTTTTTTAGTTATAAATTATTTTTATAGGATGACATATATAAAACATATAATGCTTCTCTTTAACTCATTTTGGAAATTGTAAAAGTAAGAAATCTGAATAATGTTGATTAAAAGAAATTGTAGAAGAAAAGCCTAAGCCTGTTTCTAATGATACAGAATGTCCAAGATCCTACTTCTTGACTCATCATTTCCAATCATTCCACAGAGACCACAGCACAAATTGTAAAATGTTAATATCAATTACCTGAAAAAAAAAAATATTAATTACCTGAAGAATAAAATAACAAGAATGAGCTATTTGCCTCAGGCACTTACTCTAGAACTCTAGAACTGACCAGCAATTGGGAAATATAATAGAGATGGGCAGGGTGTCAGGCCTGGGGATCCCCTCAAGGCTTCTCCAAATAGTTGGATGCTTCTTCTCCAATTATAGGCATTATAACAGGGAACAGAGGTTCCAGGTGCTATTTCTGCCACTAGTTTTCTTCAATTAAAACAGCTAAAAAATGCAGTAAAATTGCATTCAGACTTTACCCACTATTTTTTTTTTAAAGTCATCATTCTCAAAAGACAATAATAATGGGAAGAAAAAATAGGCCTCCAAAATTGATTCATTATTGGGAGTCAATTCTCCTTGAATCTATGGCATTTGTACACATGAAGAGACAATGCACTCTGGACCTCTTTGCAGGAACAGTTGTGGACATATAAAAGCTCTGGAGATGACCCAGAGGGATGGTACGGGGAGGGAGGAGGGAGGGGGATTCAGGATGGGGAACACGTATAAACCTGTGGTGGATTCATGTTGTTGTATGGCAAAACCAATACAATATTGTAAAGTAATTAACCTCCATTTAAAATAAATAAAATTATATATATAAATTATATATATATAAATATAGAAATAGGAAATTCTTCTGATGAAATATCTATGTACATTCCTGAATCCATTGAGATAAAAACAGTGACTTCCTCTAGAGAAATTTAAAGGCATCCTCCCTGGAGACCTTTGCTTATCATTGTTCAGTCACTAAGTCGTGCACAACTCTGCAACCCCATGGACTGCAGCAAACCAGGCTTCCCTGTCCTTCATCATCTCCCAGAGTTTGCTCAAACTCATGTCCATTGAATCAATGATGCCATCTAACCACCTCAACCTCTTTCTTCCACTTCTTCTCCTGCCTTCAATCTTTCCTAGCATCAGGGTCTTTTCCAATGAATTGACTCTTCACATAAGGTAGCCAAAGTATTAGAGCTTCAGCTTCAGCATCAGTTCTTCCAATGAGTATTCAGGGTTGTTTTCCTTTTACGATTGATTGATTTTATCTCCTTGGAGTCCAGGGGACTCTCAAGAGTCTTCTTCAGCACCACAATTTGAAAATATATATTATTTGGTGCTCAGCCTTCTTTATGATCCAACTCTCACATCCATCCATGACTACTGGAAAACACATAGCTCTCTTGTATTTCAGAGCAATGAAAATAATCTTTCCCCAGAAAAGAGGATGGACAGGTGTGGATGAATTTGTCAATAGGTCCTACCATGGACTATAGCCCACCAGGCTCCTCTGTCCATGGAATTCTCCAGGCAAGAATACTGGAGTGGGTAGCCATTACCTTCTCCAGAGGATCTTCCCAACCCAGGGACTGAACACAGTCTCCTGAATTACAGGCATATTCTTTATCATCTAGGCCACCAGGGAAAACCTAAAAAAGGTCAGAATCTATTAAACTTAGGGTTTTGCCTCCTTCTGCCTTCAATATGTCCCAGAATTTGTTTTTTTTATATATTATTTTGCGTGCTTCTTCATTTCTTCCTTGTCTGGAAACCATTTTTAGAATAATGTTAATTTGAAAGTATTATCTTTACATTCCAGTGTCATATTTGTAGTTTAAGTATTTCCTGGATCATACATTTTTTTCCCCTGAAGATGTTACAGGCGTGATTTTAATGTGGCTTAGAGAAAAATGTTGGCCTGTCACCAGCATGATTGTTTAGATGAAAAAAGATTCTTTTTATTTGTCCTTCAGGATTCTAGTTAGGGTAGAGCTCATTGTTGATAGTAATTCTGTCAACTTATCCATAGACATCATACAACACTTCAGTATTTCGATTCACTTTTTGGGGGCAGCTTTTTAACAACTATATGTTTATACAGTTTTCTTTTTCTATTTTCTCATTGTCTTAGCCTAAACACTAAGAAATATTGATGTTCAAACATCATTTTTAATAGCTATTATTTTCTTTATAAGCCTTATTAACAGTGTAATCATTCCCAAACCATTTTGCTCATTTTATAAAGTCCACTTTTCCACCTTTGTCATTGCTTTTAGTGTTCTCTGTAAGATGCTTCCCGTATGAACACTTCTGTTATAATTTATCATCCTCTAATTTCTTTCCCTGAATACTGCCAGCACTTTTTGCACCTTTTTATGTTGGCTTGTGCTCTTCTCAGTACTGAAATATGTGCAGAGTGATATGTTTAATTACACTTTTTATTTGCTTAGCTTAGTTGCCATTTTGGGGGGAGTTGGGGTTTGAGCATTCTTCCTCTGATTTATTTTTTCCTGACTCTCACCTTAGTTCCTTGAGTATATTATTCCATGTGTGAGTATATTATTCCAAGTGAGGTGCAGGGGAATCTCATTACCAGCTGGAACGGCTGTCCCTATTATGCTAACAAGAAACAGTTGGATTTAGGCTGCACTACCTTTTCTCTGCCAGTTCTTTTTGAGTTCAGTGGTCCACAATGTTTACTCTTCTTACATGAAGATGATGTAAATTACATTTGATAATACTTATAATTTAAGATTATAGATGATATTTACATTCCTATTTCTTATTCTTTGTTGTCTTAAGTAATTTTCAGGAAATAATAACATTGTCTCTTTCATCACCTTAGAACATTTTTTTATAACTGGCCACCCAGAAATCCTATTTTCCATATTCTGATGATTTTTCATTGATTAGCTTTAATTTTTGCAGTAGATAATCATTAGAAAATAATGACACATTTGTCATCCCTTTTACAAAGTTATACTGTATAGTGTCTCTAAAACACATTCACAAAAATTGATATTTTATCTTAACTTATCATATGGTTTGCAGAAATTCTTAGCAATTAAAATCATGGCTAGACTAAAAGTATATTTATACATTAAAGCATCTATATTATTGGAACTTCAATTTATGTTTATTCTTGCCTAGAAAATATAGCTTCCCCACAAAGAACCCACTTGATATTCACGTGTTCAATCATTGTAATTAGTGCTGCACTATTAATAATTCATGCTTTGTACAGAAGAAGTATAATAGGATTCTGACATTTACTGTCTAAACCTATCGTGCTTGGAAATGTCTTGCATTACATTGTGCACCATGACCCAGTGATTTCACCATAAGAGAAAAAAAGATAAAAGCTTTTAGTTTTTAAGCTCAGCTACATAAATTGATAGAGAACTTTGAAAATATGACACAACAATATTTTATTCTAGATCTTCTGAGATCCTTGACAAATTAAACATTCTATATCTGATTTATGGTGCTTTCATTTATATTGCAGAAGGATACACTATCCACTTAATATGACATAGTATAGTTATATTTCTATAAAAGTCACTACATTATCAAGGCTGTTAAAACATCCATTGGCAGTGGTAATTTACTTCTTTGAATAAAGTGAATTAGGTTCCATAAATCATTTTTTTCTTAATGAGTTCTGAGTTTTTGTTTATTTGCTTTTATTTATATGTCTCTCAATGTCTTTAAATTATTTACTGAATATAGTATCTCAAGCTAGTGTGAGTTGTTAAGTACCCCTTAGTTTTTTCAATGAATTATTTTATCATAAATAATCTAAAATTGCTTTGAATCTAAAAGTTTCAAACAAGAAAATCTGGTATTGATCCTCTTAAAATGTACCTCTCCAGAAGTATTTGTATTAATTACCTTCATTTAAAAATATATAATTTAATATTTGTGATTTGAAATAATTGTAGGTGGTCAGACATCCATCAGATTTTCATCTACTTTGATAATTCATAATGTTAATTAAAAGACGCTTACTCCTTGGAAGGAAAGTTATGACCAACCTATATAGCATATTCAAAAGTAGAGACGTTACTTTACCAACAAAGTCCCATCTAGTCAAGGCTATGGTTTTTCCAGTGGTCATGTATGGATGTGAGAGTTGGACTGTGAAGAAAGCTGAGTCCTGAAGAATTGATGCTTTTGAACTGTGGTGTTGGAGAAGACTCTTGAGAGTCCCTTGGACTGCAAGGAGATCCAACCTGTCCATCCTAAAGATCAGTTCTGGGTGTTCTTTGGAAGGACTGATGCTAAAGCTGAAACTCCAATACTTTGGCCACCTCATGTGAAGAGTTGACTCATTGGAAAAGACCCTGATGCTGGGACAGATTGCGGGCAGGAGGAGAGGGGGACAACAGAGGATGAGATGGCTGGAAGTCATCACCAACTCAATGGACATGAGTTTGAGTGAGCTCTGGGAGTTGGTGATGGACAGGGAGGCCTGGCGTGCTGCAATTCATGGGGTCACAAAGAGTCGGACATGACTGAGCAACTGAACTGAACTGAATGTTAATCTAAGTATCTGATAAACCTTATGCAATCTCTATTTAATTACTGCATCAGCCCATCATAAAAAATATACTCTTCATATTGCATTTTATACTACAGGCCAAACTAACGAGTAATAAAAGGTATCAGAGTCTAAGGTCTTGGTAACTTCAAGTAATTATTTTGGCATATATTCCTTAGTAGTAGTTCAGTCGCTCAGTTGTATCCAACTCTTTGTGACCTCTTGGACTGCAGCACCCCAGGCTTCTCTAGCCATTACCAACTACCGGAGCTTGCTCAAACACATGTCCATCAAGCTGGTGATGCCGTCCAACCAGCTCATCCTGTGTCCTCCCCTTCTCCTCCTGCCTTAAATCTTCCCAGCATTAGGGTCTTTTCAAATGACTCAATTCTTCACATCAGGTGGCCAAAGTATTGGAGCTTCAGCTTCTGCATCAGTCCTTCCAATGAATATTCAGGACTTATTTCCTTTAGGATTGACTGGTTGGATCTCTTTGCAGTCCAAGGGACTCTCAAGAGTTTTCTCCAACACCACAGTTCAAACACGTCAATTCTTCAGTGCTCAGCTTTCTTTATGGTCCAATGCATTAGAAAAAAATTAATTCAAAAATTGTTTTACAGATTAGGAGATCTTGTTCTGAATGATAAGAAATGTAGAATTTTCAAAATGTAATTATTGAAAAAATTAGGTATATATATATATATATATATATATATATATATGGGCTTAATATTTTTGCATTTCATTATGAAATTTTCAAATATTCATAATAACTGAAATAATTTTATACTGGGCACTCATATACCTACATCTAGATTTTATTATTAACAACCATTATACCTACTTTGTAAGTATACAAACTACTTTGTATAGTAGTTTGAGTAGTTTGTACTCAAACTACCACACAATTGCACTCATCTCACACACTAGTAAAGTAATGCTCAAAATTCTCCAAGCCAGGCTTCAGCAATATGTGAACCGTGAACTTCCAGATGTTCAAGCTGGTTTTAGAAAAGGCAGAGGAACCAGAGATCAAATTGCCAACATCCGCTGGATCATCAAAAAAGGAAGAAAGTTCCAGAAAACATCTATTTCTGCTTTATTGACTATGCCAAAGCCTTTGACTGTGTGGATCACAATAAACTGTGGGAAATTCTGAAAGAGATGGAAATACCAGACCACCTAACATGCCTCTTGAGAAACCTGTATGCAGGTTGGAAGCAACAGTTAGAACTGGATATGGAACAACATACTGGTTCCAAATAGGAAAAGGAGTACATCAAGGCTGTATATAGTCACCCTGCTTATTTAATTTATATGCAGAGCACCTCCTGAAAACGCTGGGCTGGAAGAAAAACAAGCTGGAATCAAGATTGCCGGGAGAAATATCAATAACCTCAGTAATGCAGATGACACCACCCTTACTGCAGAAAGCAAAGAGGAACTAAAAAGCCTCTTGATGAAAGTGAAAGAGGAGACTGAAAAAGTTGGCTTAAAGCTCAACATTCAGAAAATGAAGATCATGGCATCTGGTCCCATCACTTCATGGCAAATAGATGGGGAAACAGTGGAAACAGTGTCAGACTTTATCTGTTGGGGCTCCAAAATCACTGCAGATGGTGACTGCAGCCATGAAATTAAAAGACGCTTACTCCTTGGAAGGAAAGTTATGACCAACCTAGATAGCATATTGAAAAGCAGAGACATTATTTTGCCAACAAAGGTCCATCTAGTCAAGGCTATGGTTTTTCCAGTGGTCATGTATGGGTGTGAGAATTGGACTGTGAGAAAGCTGAGCGCTGAAGAATTGATGCTTTTGAATTGTGGTATTGGAGAAGACTCCTGAGAGTCCCTTGGACTGCAAGGAGATCCAACCAGTCCATTCTGAATGAGATTAGCCCTGGGATTTCTTTGGAAGGAATGATGCTAAAGCTGAAACTCCAGTACTTTGGCCACCTCATGGGAAGAGTTGACTCATCGGAAGAGACTCTGATGCTGGGAGGGATTGGGGGCAGGAGGAGAAGGGGATGACAGAAGATGAGATGGCTGGATGTCATCACCAACTCGATGGACGTGAGTGAACTCCGGGAGTTGGTGATGGACAGGGAGGCCTGGCATGCTGCTATTCATGGGGTCGCAAAGAGTCGGACACGACCGAGCCACTGAACTGAACTGAAATGAACTGATACTTACTTTGTCATATCTATCTCTATTAATTCATCTATCTTTATATGTTCTTAAACTACAAATAACAACAAGCTTCCACAAAAATACTTCTATACACATATTATTGACTAGCATTTTATCTTTGTTTAAAATTCTGTTTTTTTTTTCCTTGTGGTAAAGTTTATATATAATGATATATTCAACTCTTAAGTGTATAATTTAATGAGTCCTGAAAAAAATGTATATCCAGCTCCAAAAATCTATTGAGATTCAGAAATTTACCCTCTCCTCATAGCATTCTCACACCATTTTTCAATAAATCTTTGTCTCTAACACCCAAAGACAACCTGTTTTATTTTTTCAATGTATTAAATTTGTCTATTCTAGAAATTCATATAAAATGAATCTTATAAAATATGCATTCCATACATTGCCCTGTAAGGTTTCTTTTACTTAGTGTAATATTTTTGAGATTTGTCTATGTTTTTCTTTATACTTCGTGCTTGATGAGAAATATGCCACTATGAATATATCAGAGTCTTTTATCCATTTACTACTTCATGGGTATTTATTTGTTTTGTTTTTTTTTTCCCAGTTTGGGTTATCATGTAATAAGTTGATATAGGTATTCTGTTCAAGCATTTTTGGTCATCTTGTAAAATTAATGTTTATACTGATGTTAAGTAAATGTCTAGTAGGCTTTTATTAGATCCTATCAGATGTTTACCAAAGTGACTGCACAGTTGCCCCTTTTCATATACAATGTATTAGAACCATATTTTCTTCAGTATATACACATAGCTATTAAATTTAAAATGATGGTAACTGCAGCCATGAAATTAAAAGACACTTACTCCTTGGAAGGAAAGTTATGACCAACCTAGATAGCTTATTCAAAAGCAGAGACATTACTTTGCCAAGAAAGGTTCGTCTAGTCAAGGCTATGGTTTTTCCTGTGGTCATGTATGCATGTGAGAGTTGGACTGTGAAGAAGGCTGAGCACCAAAGAATTGATGCTTTTGAACTGTGCTGTTGGAGAAGACTCTTGAGAGTCCCTAGGACTGCAAGGAGATCCAACCAGTCCATTCTGAAGGAGATAAGCCCTGGGATTTCTTTGGAAGGAATGATGCTAAAGCTGAAACTCCAGTACTTTGGCCACCTCACGCGAAGAGTTGACTCATTGGAAAAGACTCTGATGCTGGGAGGGATTGGGGGCAGGAAGAGAAGGGGATGACAGAGGATGAGGTGGCTGGATGGCATCACCGACAAATGGACATGAGTCTGAGTGAAGTCCGGGAGTTGGTGATGGACAGGGAGGCCTGGCGTGCTGCGATTCATGGGGTCGCAAAGAGTCGGACACGACTGAGTGACTGATCTGATCTGATCTGATAGTTAAGTAATAGTTCTTCAGTCACACTAAACACATTTCAAGTGCTGGATGGCCACAAGTAGCAATTAGCTACTCTATCAAGCAATACATGCAGAGACATTTTCATGGTTATAGAACCGCACTGTTGAGCAGCCCTGTTCCACATTTGGCAATGTGATTTTTAGTTTTAAGTTGTTCTAGTACATGTGAAATAGCATTTCATTGTAGTTTACTCTGCATTTCTCTGATGAGACATATTAAACACTTTTCCATGTGCTCATTGACAATCTATATAACTTCCTCTGTGAAGTGTTTGTTCAATTTGTTTACCTCTCCTTTTATTGAACAGTTTATCTTATATTATTGAATTGTAAGTTCTCTATGTCTCAGTATAATAATTTTGGGGCATCCCTCGTGGCTCAGCAGTGAAGAATCCACCTGCCAAACAAGAGACATGGGTTCAATCCCTAGGCTGGAAAGATCCTGGAGAAGGAAATGGCAACCCACTGGAGTATTCTTGCCTGGGAAATCTGATGGACAGAGAAGCCTGGTGGGCCACACTCCAAGGGGTTGCAAGAGTTGGACGTGACTTAATGACTAAACCATCACCACCTCATAATACTTTTTGTAAATATATGTATGATTAATATTTTCTTTTATATTTAGCTTCTTTACTAATTCTATTCAGGTTACTTTTTAATGAACACAATTTAGAATATTTGATTAAACATAATCAAGCATTTTAAGCCTCTATGGTTATTGCTTTCTATGACTTATTTAAGAAGATGTTGCCTACACTCATATCATGAAGACATTTACCAATTTCTTCAAGACTTTATAATTTTAACTTTTATGTGTGCTGTATGCTCAATTACTTAAGTCATGTTCAACTCTTTGCAATCCCATGGACTGAACCCTGCCAGGCTCCTCTGTGCATGGGATTCTCCAGGCAAGAATAATAGAGTGGGTTGCCATGCCCTTCTCCAGAGGATCTTCCCAAACCAGGGATCAAAATTACATCTTTTATGTCTCCTGCACTGGCAGACAGGCTTTTCACCACCAGCACCACCTGAATACTTACTTTTTATACTATATCTCAATTGTTTTTTATGTATGGTATGAGATACACAGCATGTTTCATTTTTTGTTCATATAAATATCCATTTTTACTATCACCAATTTGTGAAAAACCTTTCCTTTGCTCATAAGGTTGCTTTGGATCATTAAAATATTAAAAATTGTAGAATTGTGAGCCTACATTTGGACTTTCTATTTTCTCTTATTCTAATTTTCTATAATTATGTCACTATATACACAATTTTAAAGCTGTATTCCTTTAATAACCTTTAAAGTAATGGAATATAAGTTTTCATAGTTGTTGTATTTTCTGAAATGTGTTTTAGGAATGTGATTATTATATTTTTCTCTAGTCACTAATGCAGTTAATTTTATTGACTTTCAAGTGATAAACCAATTTCATATTACTAGTAGAAACCCCACAATAATGTATCAAGTTTGTATTGTTTGTTTTTGATTTGTTTTGTTTGTATTTGACAAGGAAGCCTATTTTCAATAAGAATATTAGTCTTTAATTTTTTTTTTTTAGAATTTTGTCAGTTTTTGGTGTTTCATTTATGCTGGCCTCATAATATTTTCCACCTCTTTATTTTCTTGAAATATTTGAATCAGATTAGTGCTATTTTTTTTTGTTGTAATTGCATGACAGAATTTATAAGAATCATCTGCACCTGAAATTTTCATTGGAAGGAGGCTTTTACAAATAATAATAAATTAAATTTCTTCAGTACATATAAGGTGATGGCATCATGGGTTCTTTGGAAAGCAGACTTTTGGATAGATTTACTATACAGAGTATTTGTTTGCAAGAGCAATCCTTAGTAGCAATCCTGGTGGAAAGGAGTAGGAAAAAAATAAAACAAATAAAAAGATTTAGGTAGAGAAGTAAAATCTGACCTCACCTTAGGTTAGACACTGAAACATCTGGAATTAAAATGGTTTATTAGAGTTGTCCGACATTAGGCCAAATGGCAGAGCTAGTCCCCCCAACCCCCCAGTAATTGATCCTTGGATAAAGGCCTTCCAGGCAAGGACACACCCTTGAGTGGAATGACATTCTGAAGCTGAAGCAACTATTGGAGGAGCTGAAAGTTGGAAGTTGTGGGGCAACAGTAGTTTCAGTAGCTACTGCTATTGCAAAAAAAAAAAAAAGTATCTTTGAAAAAAGTCAGTCTGGACAATGGATCTCTATTTAAATCACAGAGGCTATTTACAGTTTCTATTTTATGTCGTTTCACTTTAGTAAGTTATATTTTCAAGGACTCTCCCAATGTTGTTTAACCAGTAGAATTTATAGTCCCTAAATGCAAATTTAGTAGCTATAGAACGTTGATTTTAATTGAGATCTAACAAAATCCATATCTGATATTGATAATTTGTTTTCATTCACCTTTTGTAATTTAGCACAGTGCTACATCTAAGAAAATATGCCTGAAATATTTTTTTAAATTTAGATGTATATTGTCACCCTGCTTATTTAACTTATATGCAGAGTACATCATGAGAAACGCTGGGCTGGAAGAAGCACAAGCTGGAATAAAGATTGCTGGGAGAAATATCAATAACCTCAGATATGCAGATGACACCACCCTTATGGCAGAAAGTGAAGAGGAACTAAAAAGCCTCTTGATGAAAGTGAAAGACGAGAGTGAAAAAGTTGGCTTAAAGCTCAACATTCAGAAAATGAAGATCATGGTATCTGCTCCCATCACTTCATGGGAAATATATGGGGAAACAGTGGAAACAGTGTCAGACTTTATTTTTCTGGGCTCCAAAATCACTGCAGATATTAATTGTGGCCATGAAATTAAAAGATGCTTACTCCTTGGAAGGAAAGTTATAACCAACCTAGATAGCATATTAAAAAGCAAAGACATTACTTTGCCAACAAAGGTCCGTCTAGTCAAGGCTATGGTTTGTCCAGTGGTCATGTATGGATGTGAGAGTTGGACTGTGAAGAAAGCTGAGTGCCAAAGAATTGATGCTTTTGAACTGTGGTGTTGGAGAAGACTCTTGAGAGTCCCTTGGACTGCAAGGAGATCCAACCAGTCCGCCCTAAAGGAGATCAGTCCTGGGTGTTTTTTGGAAGGATTGACACTAAAGCTGAAACTCCAATACTTTGGCCACCTCATGCGAAGAGTTGACTCATTGGAAAAGACTCTGATGCTGGGAGGGATTGGGGGCAGGAGGAGAAGGGGACAACAGAGGATGAGATGGCTGGATGGCATCATTAACTCGATAGACATGAGATTGAGTGAACTCCGGGAGTTGGTGATGGACAGGGAGGCCTGGCATGCTGCGATTCATGGAGTCGCACAGAGTCGGACATGACTGAGCGACTGAACTGAACTGATGACCAATATGAAATTTACTAATGATATGAACATTGAGTTCCCAGAAGAAATACAATTGGCCAATAAATGTTTAATATGCTCCTGTACTTCAAAATAATAAAGGTAGCATGAATTAAAACAGCTTAACAATCTCATATTTTATTTACATATGGTGAAAGTGAAAGTGAAGCCGCTCAGTCGTGTCCAACTCTTTGGGACCCCATGGACTGTAGCCCACCAGGCTCCTCTGTCCATGGGATTTTCCAGGCAATAGTACTGGAGCGGATTGCCATTTCCTTCTCCAGGGCATCTTCCCTACCCAGGGATTGAACCCAGGTCTCCCACATTGTAGACAGATGCTTTACCATCTGAGGCACCAGAGTGCAAATTATTTTGGTTACATCAAATGTTAATGAGCGTTTGGAAGAAAATGAGCACTTGCATAAACTTTTGGTACTATAAATTTGTTAAGTTTTCTTGGTGGGGGATTTGACTTTATCTACAAAATTTTAAATGTGTTTAATCAATGATGTCTTTTTGGAAGAGGAGAAAGATGAGAAGATCATACATTTTAATTGTCTACAATGATTTTTTTTTCCTTTTCTTTGTCACAGTCAATCTAGACCCCATGAGACTTTTGACATAGTTAGCATGTTCTGAACTAAATAAGTTATTCAATTAGTGCTTTAATTTGTTCTTTAACTTCGTGATTCTCTTTATAGAGTAAATAAAATATGGAATGTCCCCATTAAATGTTGATTAGAAAGCTAATTATTTGATGCTTTATGAGTCTTTTAAAAAATGATTAATGCCATTCTTCACCTCAACAGTAAATTGTTCTCTCTCATTGTTTATTCTGGCAAGTAAAAACTACCAAGTATTGGTATCCATTCATAATTGTGGGCACATAAATTCCTTCTCTCACTAATTTCTCCCATCTTCCTAAGGTTGTTGCTAAGTTTCCATTATTTAAGATCATTAATCAAAAAAAAAACATGTGTTTTTATTTCAAAACTAAATTTTGGTTGCCAGCTGGATAATTTAATGACTAATATAATTTCAGAGTAGGATAAATATCATCAGTTACATTTTAAAAATATTAAACCTGAATTTGTTATTAAGCTTAAAATGTTCGCTTAACTGCCCACTTTGGGTTCTAGTATAAAAGGCTGTGGAAGCAATCCATATATCTTGCAAGTAAAAATTTCTGAGTTAAAATAAGATACATAATTAATATACTGAAGGTTGAGCTTTAATTGGTAATATCTGAAGTTGCTACTAAAATAATCACCAATATTTTATCCAACTTATTTTTTACTTTTCCTTATGGCCCAGAAGAGGAACTATATGAACCACTAAATGTCTTATAATTCTGTATCTTATATTTTGACATTTACAAGGAGATTTATTTTTTTTTCCACTAGGATTGCTCATTATATAAGATGTGGGACTTGAGTAAATTTTTGTTCTTTTTGTTCTTATATTGAAGGTATATTTTAGGATCTAATTACCAAAATGTCAGCTCTCTGTGTTCTTTCTGGATAATTTCACTTAAGCAGTATTCTTATCTATATTAAATTATGATATAAAGTAAACTATTTTTATAAATCTTTCACTTTTAGGTCAACAAGCAGCTTTAGAGGAACTTGGAAAACATTGTAAATGGGTAATCTAATAAAAAAAATAGAAAAATCCAGAAATGTTAGTGACTGAATATTTAAAAGATCAAGGTCTTTCTTGGCTAGTTGGGTTGGAAAGAAAAATCATTGAAAAGTAATTCCAATATCTGAAATTTGAGAATTGAAACCTGACAAGATTGGAAAGCTCATAAAATCTGCAGAAATAGAGGCAAAAATGAGAAGCCTCCAATTGGATTTCTAAGGTGAAATTCAAGAATATTTCTTTATTTTATACATTAAAATGCATCTGGATTTAACAGCCATTCATAAGGGGTAGTGTTACATGAGAGTTCACATTTTGATGTAAACCCAACTTGGCTTGTTATTTATTAAATTTGTTAACAGGTAATAAATCACTTGTTAAATTTTGTTAAAACTTGTTAAAACAACAATAAATTACTTGTTAAATTTAATTCTTACAAGTTAGTTGTCTAAATCTCAGTTTTCTTATCTGTAAAGCTGCAGTTATAACATACACTCATGGGTTGATGAGAGAAAAAAATAACACTTTAGAATTCAACTCAAAAGTCCAGAGCCCTAATTCTTGATCCATACATTTGTTCAGTAAAACAGACTGTACTGCACAGGCTGGTTCTAACCAGACTCAAGAAGGTACATAGTGATAGTCACCATCAAGAAAGTAGACAAAGATGGTAGCCTCCAGAATTACAACATTAAGTTTTAATGCAGCATTTTAGAATGAAACTATTTAATTAAGATATTTTATTAGCCATCCTCCACATTACCTCTTAGCTGAAATGATTTGACGTTCCTATGCTGTGTGTCTGTTATTATAGTGACAGAAGCAGAAAATGTAGATATATTAAAAGATTAGAAAAAAAAGTCTTTCAAAATGAGATTGAACTCTGCTTAGCATATTTTATTTATGCCCAGTGATTACACCCTGATTTACAGTAATGAATTACAGCATAGAAGGAAAAAATTAGAATATGCTTTGATAAGTTAAAGATAGACTAAACTTTTATAACATAATCCTGGATTAATAGTACCATGTATATCATATACATGAGTGAAATATAGCCTTGGTCCATACTTCAATAATAGTAAACAAAAGAAACAAACCAAAAAACATTCATTTGCCAGAGTTTTACAGTCCAGTTAAATTCATTGTTTCAGACTGTCCGTTAGTCAGTTGTGTCCTGCTCTTTGCAACCCCACAGACTGTAGCCCGGGGCTTCTCTGTCCATGGAATTCTCCAGGGAAGAATATTTGAGTAAGTAGCCATTCCCTTCTCCAAGGGATCTTCCCTACTCAGGGACTGAACCCTATTCTCCTGCACTGCAGGCAGATTTTATACTATCTGAGCCACCAGGGAAGCCCATTAGGATGATATAAACAATACCCTATCTAGAAGTCTCCTTCTGTCAACTTAACTTTCTGAGTATTAGAACCTAGTAATAGTTAATACCATGTGTGAGTGAAGTGAAACTGCACCTTCATTATTGTATTCTGTGCTTAGTTTAATTTTTCAGAAATTTTAATATCTGCATTCATTACTAAGCTAGATTTACTAGTCATCCTCTAACAATTTTCTTTCTTTTTTTTTTCTGTAGTGCTATTTGCAAAATCTTTTATTTCTGCAAATTTTAACAAAGCATGAAATGAAAATATGTGGGAGTAGAAGGTGCTTTGCAGCATCCATCTATTCAGTTCAGTTCAGTTCAGTGACTCAGTCGTGTCCATCTCTTTGCAACCCCATGGACTGCAGCACGTCATCAAGTCCATGATACCATGCAACCATTTCATCCTCTGCTGTCCCCTTCTCCACCTGCCTTCAATCTTTCCCAGCATCAGGGTCTTTTCAAAAGAGTCAGTTCTTCGCATCAGGTGGCCAAGGTACTGGACTTTCAGCTTCAGCATCAGTCCTTCCAATGAATATTCAGGACTGATTTCCTTTGATTGACTGGTTTGATCTTCTTGCAGTCCAAGGGACTCCCAAGAATCCTCTAAAACACCACAGTTCAAAAGCATCAATTCTTTGGTGCTCAGCTTTCTTTACAGTGCAACACTCACATCCATACATGACTACTGGAAAAACCATAGCTTTGACTAGATGGACCTTTGTTGGCAAAGTAGTGTCTCTGCTTTTTTAATATGCTGTCTAGGTTGGTCATAACTTTGCTTCCAAGGAGTAAGTGTCTTTTAATTTCGTAGCTGCAGTTACCATCTGCAGTGATTTTGAAGCCCCCAAAATAAAGTTTATCACTGCTTCCATTGTTTCCCCATCAATTTGCCCTGAAGTGGTTGGACCAGATGCCATGATATTAGTTTTCTGAATATTGAGTTTTAAACCAACTTTTTCAATCTCCTCTTTCACTTTCATCAAGAGGCTCTTTCGTTTTTCTTCACTTTCTACCAGAAGGGTGGTGTCATCTGCGTATCTGAGGTTATTGATATGTCTCCTGCCAATCTTGATTCCAGCTTGTGCTTCATAGAGACTGCATTTCGCATGATGTACTCTGCATATAAGTTAATTAAGCAGGGTGACAATATACAGCCTTGATATACTCCTTTCCCAATTTTTAACCAGTCTGTTATTCCAGGTCCAGTTCTAACTGTTGCTCTTTGATGTGCATGCAGATTTCTCAGGATGCAGCTCAGGTGGTCTGGTATTCCCATCTCTTTCAGTATTTTCCAAGGTTGTTGTGATCCACACAGTTAAAGGCTTTGGCATATTCAATAGAGCAGAAGTAGACCTTTTTCTGGAACTCTCATGCTTTTTCAATGATCCAGCAAATGCTGGAAATTTGATCTCTGGTTGCTCTGCCATTTCTAAATCCAGGTTGAACATCTGGAAGTTCACAGTTCACATACTGTTGAAGCCTGACTTGGAGGATTTTGAGCATTACTTTATTAGCATGTGAGATGAGTGCAATTGTGTGATAGTTTGAGCATTCTTTGGCATTGCCTTTTTTTGGGCTAGGAATGAAAACTGACCTTCTCCAGTCCTGTGGCCACTGTTGAATTTTCCAAATTTGCTGGCATACTGAGTATAGCACTTAAACAGCATCATCTTTTAGGAGTTGAAATAGCTCAACTGGAATTCCATCACCTCCAGCAGCTTTGTTCATAGTGATGCTTCCTAAGGCCCACTTGACTTCACATTCCAGGACGTCTGGCTCTAGGTGAGTGATCACATCATCATGATTATCTGGGTTGTGAAGATCTTTTTTTTTTTTTAATTTTATTTTATTTTTAAACTTTACATAATTGTATTAGTTTTGCCAAATATCAAAATGAATCCATCACAGGTATACATGTGCTCCCCATCCTGAACCCTCCTCCCTCCTCCCTCCTCATACCATCCCTCTGGGTCGTCCCAGTGCACTAGCCCCAAGCATCTAACAATTTTCAAAGCACTGATCAGTCAGTTCAGTTCAGTCGCTCAGTCCTATCCAACTCTTTGTGACCCCATGAATCGCAGCACACCAGGCCTCCCTGTCCATCACCAACTCCCGGAGTTCACCCAGACTCACGTCCATCGAGTTAGTGTGCCATCCAGCCATCTCACCCTCTGTCATCCCCTTTTTCTCTTGCCCCCAATCCCTCCCAGCATCAGAGTCTTTTCCAATGAGTCAACTCTTCACATGAGGTGGCCAAAGTACTGGAGTTTCAGCTTTAGCATCATTCCTTCCAAAGAAATCCCAGGGCTGATCTCCTTCAGAATGGACTGGTTGGATCTCCTTACAGCCAAAGGGACTCTCAGAGTCTTCTCCAACACCACAGTTCAAAAGCATCAATTCTTCGGCGCTCAGCCTTCTTCCCAGTCCAACTGTCACATCCATACATGACCACAGGAAAAACCATAGCCTTAACTAGACAAACCTTTGTTGGCAAAGTAATGTCTCTGCTTTTGAATATGCTGTCTAGGTTGGTATAGCTCTATTCAAATGTATTCAAAGATCACTTGGAAAGCCTGAACTAACCTATTATCATGAAGTTTTATCTGCATTTTCTTCTGTACATTTTAAGTTTTAGTTTATATATTTAGGTTTCTGTTTTCAGAAATGTTTTGTGTATGTTTTAACATAAGGGAATAAGTTTATTCTGGCTATACATGTGCTATCTAATTAACCAGGACCATCTTTATGGGGGATTTTTCTTTCAGCATTAAATTTTCTTAACATTTTTTTGAAAAAGTAACTGACCAAAAAATGTAAGGATTTATGTCAGGATTTTTTATTCTGACCCACTGATTTACATGTGCCTGCCCTTAACACTAAGACTGCATACTTTGAATTACAGCTCTTCATACTAAGTTTTGAAGTATACCTGAAATCAGGCAGGGAAAGTCATTTAACTTTGTGCTTTTTTTTCTAAATTTCATTAATCTTGGTCATTTTCACATCTGTGTTAATTTTACCATTAGGTTTTTATTTCTAATTTTATAAAACCCTGTTTGAATTTATTTAAGAATTTGATTAACTCTATAGATCATTTTGGGGATATTTATCATCTTATAGTTTTTTCCATGATTAATAATAAATTTATCATTTTAAGCTAGAGATTTTTTAATTTTTCTCAACAGTATGTTAGAGAATTTTAGTGTACAAATCTTATATTTCTCATGTTCAGTTTATTTACTGGTATTTTATTCCTTTGGTGTTATTTTAATTGAATTATTTTCTTTATTTTTGGATTTATCAAATTGATCATATTGGTCACTCCTGATTTTTATGTAGATCAAGAATCCTTAAATACTGCTGAATTCATTTATTAGTTCTAGTAGTTATTATCTAGGTGCCACAGGACTTTCTACATAAAAATAGAATAAGGTTTATGGTTAGATAAGGATTTCCTTTCTTTTCTAGATTCTTTCAACTTCTTTTCTGGAGTTATTGCATTGGTACAGTAAAATGTCAAAAATAACTGGTGAGTACAGACATATTCGTTATGCTTAAGGAAAATTATTCAGTCCATTACGGATACTAGGTGCAAGATTTCCAAATCTGTTCTTTATCATATTAAGGAAGTTTCTCTAAATTCCTAATTTATTTTGAGTGTGTGTTGAATTTTTTCCAAATGCTGCTTCTAAATATTCAGATTTCAAGTTGCTTTGTCCCTTACTCTGTGATTATGGAATTGGTTTTTGATTGATCAAACTTTGTGGCATTTCTGAAATATGTCCAACTTGGTCATGTACTTCTTTTTTTTTAAATTGGATCTGCTAATATTTTGTTAAGGATCATGCATCTATTTTCATGAATTTATTGGTCCTTAGCTCACTGGATTTATTATCAGGGTAACACTGACTTCGTGGTATAAGTTGGGAAATATCCCCCGTCCTACCTCTTCCAAAGAGTTTGTGTAGGATCAGTGTCATTTGTCCTTCAGATATTTGATTGAGCTGACCAGTGACATCATGTGGGGGTGTTTTTTCCTGTTAAAATGTATTTTAACTTTAAATTCAATGCATTTAGTTTTTATATATCTATTATGATTCTTACATTAATCTGGAGTCATTCTTGCTAAAAATTTCCGTCTTGCCTGGACTTTATTCATTTCATCTTACTTGTAAAATTTGTCACTAAAGGGTCATTCATAACATTACTTCATAATTTCTGTAATTGATGTAGAGTTTTTTGTGATGCTTCCTCTATTTTACTCTTGATTTTGGTAAATTTGCATATTCTCTCTCTCTCTCTCTCTCTCTCATCAGCCTCACTAAAGATTTATCAAAGTCCTTGGATTTTTTAAAAAACCAACCTTTGACTTTATTGACTTTTCTCTAATTTTTTTGTTTCTTTTCTTTTTTTAAGGGTTATTTTACTTTATTTTTAAATTAATTTACTCATTTTAATTGGAGGCTAAAGATGATGCTATGAAAGTACTGCACTCAATATGTCAGCAAATCTAGAAAACTCAGCAGTGGCCACAGGACTGGAAAAGGTCAGTTTTCATTCCAACCTCAAAGAAAGGCAATGCCAAAGAATGCTCAAAAGTACCACACAATTGCACTCATCTCACACGCTAGTAAAGTAATGCTCAAAATTCTCCAAGCCAGGCTTCAGCAACACATGAATTGTGAGCTTCTAGATGTTCAAGCTGGATTTAGAAAAGTCAGAGGAACCAGAGATCAAATTGCCAACATCTGCTGGATTATGGAAAAAGCAAGAGAGTTCCAGAAAAACATCTATTTCTGCTTTATTGACTATGACAAAGCCTTTGTGCAGATCACAACAAACTATGAAAATTCTGAAAGAAATGGGACTACCAGACCACCTGACCAGCCTCTTGAGAAACCTGTGTGCAGGTCAGGAAGCAACAGTTAGAACTGGACATGGAACAACAGACTGGTTCCAAATAGGAAAAGGAGTACATCAAGGCTGTATGTCATCACCCTGCTTATTTAACTTATATGCCAAGTACATCTTGAAAAATGCTGGGCTGGAAGAAGCACAAGCTGGAATCAAGATTACCAGAAGATATATCAGTAGCCTCAGATATGCAGATGACACCACACTTATGGCAGAAAGTGAAGAAGAACTAAAAGCCTTTTGATGAAAGTGAAAGAGGAGAGTGAAAAAGCTAGCTTAAAGCTCAATATTCAGAAAATGAAGATCATGGCATCCGGTCCCATCACTTCATGGAAAATAGATGGGGAAACAGTGGAAACAGTGGCTGACTTTATTTTTTGGGCCTCCAAAATCACTGCAGATGGTGATTGCAGCCATGAAATTAAAAGACGCTTATTCCTTGGAAGGAAAGTTATGACCAACCTAGATAGCATATTCAAAAGCAGAGACATTAATTTGCCAACAAAGGTCCATCTAGTCAAGGCTATGGTTTTTTCAGTAGTCATGTACAGATGTGAGAGTTGGACTATAAAGAAAGCTGAGCTCTGAAGAATTGATGCTTTTGAACTGTGGTGTTGTAAAAGACTCTTAAGAGTCCCTTGGACTGCAAGGAGATACAACCAGTCCATCCTAAAGGAGATCAGTCCTGGGTATTCATTGGGAGGACTGATGCTGAAGCTGAAACTCCAGTCCTTTGGCTACCTGATGTGAAGAGCTGACTCATTTCAAAAGACCCTGATGCTGGGAAAGATTGAGGGCGGAAAGTAAAGGGGATGACAGAGGATGAGATGGTTGGATGGCATCACCGACTCAATGGACATGAGTTTGGATAAAATCCGGGAGTTGGTGATCAATAGGTAGACCTGGTGTGCTGTGGTTCATGGGGTCACAAAGAGTTGGACACAGCTGAGGGACTGAACTGAACTGAACTGAATTACTTTACAATATTGTAGTGGTTTTTGCCATACATTGACGTGAATCAGCCATGGGTGTACATGTGTTCTGCATCTTGAATCCCCTCTCCCATCTCCCTGCCCATCCCATCCCTCAGTGCACTAGCCATGAGCACCCTGTCTCATGCCTCAAACCTGGACTGGCGATCTGTTTCACATACGATAACATACATGTTTCAATGTTATTCTCTCAAATCATCCCACCCTCGCCTTCTCCCACAGAGTCCAAAAGACTGTTCTTTATATCTGTGTCTCTTCTGCTATCTCGCATATGTGGTTATTGTTACCATCTTTCTAAATTCCGTGTCTATGCATTAGTATACTGTATTGGTGTTTTTCTCCCTGACTTACTTCACTCTGTGTGCTGCTGCTGCTGCTAAGTCACTTCAGTCGTGTCCAACTCTGTGTGACCCCAGAGACGGCAGCCCACCAGGCTCCCCCATCCCTGGGATTCAGAACACTGAAGCGGGTTGCCATTTCCTTCTCCAATGCATGCAAGTGAAAAGTGAAAGTGAAGTTGCTCAGTCGTGTCCCACTCTTAGTGACCCCATGGACTGCAGCCTACCAGGCTCCTCTGCCCATGGGATTTTCCAGGCAAGAGTACTGGAGTGGGTTGCCATTGCCTTCACTCTGTATAATAAGCTCCAATTTCACCCACCATATTAGAACTGATCCAAATGCATTTTTTAATGGCTGAGTAATATTCCAGCATGTATATGTACCACAGTTTTAATATCCATTTGAATGCCAATGGACATCTAGGTTGCTTCCATGTCCTGGCTATTGTAAATAGTGCTGCTATTAACATTGATGTACATGTGTCTCTTTCAATTCTGGTATGCCCAACAGTGGGATTGCTGGGTCGTATGGCAGTTCTATTTCCAGTTTGTTCAAGGAATCTTCCACACTGTTCTCCATAGTGGCTGTACTAGTTTGCATTCCTACCAACAGTGTAAGAGTGTTCCCTTTTCTCCACACCCTCTCCTTTATTGTTTGTAGTCTTTTTTATAGTGGCCATTCTGACTGGCGTGAGATGGTGCCTCATTTTGGTGTTGATTTGCATTTTTCTGATCATGAGTGATGCTGAGCACCGTTTCATGTGTTTGTTATCCATCTGTATGTCTTTGGAGAAATGTCTGTTTAGTTCTTCGGTCCATTTTTTGATTGGGTCATTTAGTTTTCTGGAATTGAGCTGCATGAGCTGTTTGTATATTTTGGAATGAAATGAAAATATTTTCATTTATTTCTGCCCTAAATTTTCTGATTTTTTTCCTTCTACTAATCCTGGGGTTCTTCATTTCTTCTTTTTCTAGTTGCTTTAGGTGTAGAGTTAGATTATGTATTTGATTTTTCTCTTGTTTCTTGAGATAAGCTTGCATTGCTATGACCCTCCCCTTTAGCACTGCTTTTCCTGAATCCCATAAGTTTTGGGTTGTGTTAACATTTTCATTCATTTCTATGCATATTTTTATTTTTTCTTTGATTTCTTCTGTGATTTGTTGGTTATTCAGAAACGTGTTGTTTAGTCTACATATATTTGTTTTTTTAATAGTTTTTTTTTTTCTCTCTCCTTTAGTTGACATCTAATCTTACTGCATTGTTATCAGAAAAGATTCTTGGAATGATTTCAACTTTTTTTGAATTTACCAAGGCTAGGTTTATGGCCCAGGATGTGATTTATCCTGGACAAGCTTCCATGTGCACTTGAGAAAAAGGTGAAATTCATTGTTTTGGGATGAAATGTCCTATAGATATCAATTAGGTCTAACTGGTCTATTGTATCATTTAAAGTTTGTGTTTCCTTGCTAATTTTCTGTTTGGTTGATCTATCCATAGGTGTGAGTGGGATATTAAAGTCTCCCACTATTATTGTGTTACTGTTGATTTCCCCTTTCATACTTGTTGGCATTTGCCTTACATATTGTGGTGCTCTTCGGTTGGGTGCATATGTATTTATAATTTTTATATCTTCTTCTTGGATTGATCCTTTGATCTTTTGGTAGTGTCCTTCTTTGTCTCTTATCACAGCTTTTATTTCAAAGTCTATTTTATCTGATATGAGTATTGCTACTCCTGGTTTTTTTTGGTGTCCGTTTGAGTGAAATATCTTTTTCCAGCCCTTCACTTTCAGTCTGTATGTGTCCCTTGTTTTGAGGTGGATCTCTTGTAGACAGCATATATAGGGGTCTTGTTTTCATATCCACTCAGCCAGTCTTTGTTTTTGGTTGAGGCATTCAACCCATTTACATTTAAGGTAATTATTGATAAGTATGATCCAGTTGCCATTTACTTTGTTGTTTTGGGTTCGATTTTATAAACCTTTTCTTTGTTTCCCGTCTAGAGAAGATCCTTTAGCATTTGTTGATGAGCTGATTTGGTGGTGCTGAATTCTCTCAGCTTTTGCTTGTCTGTAAAGCTTTTGATTTCTCCCTTATATTTTAATGAGATCCTTGCTGAGTACAGTAATCTGGGTTGTAGGTTTTTCTCTTTCATCACTTTAAGTATGTCCTGACATTCCCATCTGGCCTGAAGAGTTTCTATTGAAAGATCAGCTGGTATCCTTATAGGAATCCCTTTGTGTGTTGTTTTTCCCTTGCTGCTTTTAATATTTGTTCTTTGTGTTTGATCTTCGTTAATTTGATTAATATGTGTCTTGGGGTGTTTTGCCTTGGGTTTATCCTGTTTGGAACTCTCTGGGTTTCTTGGACTTGCGTGGCTATTTCCTTCCCCATTTTAGGGAAGTTTTCAATTATTATCTCCTCAAGTGTTTTCTCATAACCTTTATTTTTGTCTTCTTCTTCTGGGACTCCTATGATTCCAATGTTGGGGCATTTGACATTATCCTAGAAGTCTCTGAGGTTGTCCTAATTTATTTTAACTTTTTTCCCTCTCTGCTTCATTTATTTTCACCATCCTATCTTCTACCTCACTTACCCTATTTCCTGCCTCAGTTATTCTACTGTTGGTTCCCTCCAGAGTGTTTTTGATCTCAGTTATTGCATTATTCATTATTGATTGACTCTTTTTTATTTCTTCTAGGCCCTTGTTAAACATTTCTTGCATCTTCTCAATCCTTGTCTCCAGACTATTTATCTGTAGCTCCATTTTGTTTTCAAGGTTCTGGATCATTTTTACTATCATTATTCTGAATTATTTTTCAGATAGACTCCCTATCTCCTCCTCTTTTCTTTGGTTTGGTGGGCATTTATCATGTTCCTTTCCCTGCTAAATATTTCTCTGTCTTTTCATCTTGTTTAGATTTCTGTGTTTGGGGTGGCCTTTCTGTATGCTGGAAGTTTGTGGTTCCTATTTATTGTGGAGTTTCCTCCCTGTGGATGGGGTTGGATGAGTGGCTTGTCAAGGTTTCCTGGTTAGGGAAGCTTGCTTCGGTGTTCTGGTGGGTGGAGCTGGAACTCTTCTCTCTGGAGTGCAAAGAAGTGCCCAGTAGTGAGTTTTGAGGTGTCTCCGGGTTTGGTGTGACTTTTGGCTGCCTGTATTTTAATGATTAGGGTTATGTTCCTGTACTGTTGGAGAATTAGCTTGGTATGTCTTGCTCTGAAACTTGCTAGCTCTTGGGTGGAAATTGGTTTCAGTGTAGGTATGGAGGCTTTTGGATGAGCTATTGTTGAATAATGTTCCCTGGAGACAGGAGTTTTCTGGTATTCTCAAGTTTTGGATTTAAGCCTCCTGCTTCTGGTTTTCAGTCTTATTCTTACAGTAGCCTCAAGACTTCTTCATCCATACCACACTGGTGATAAAATATCTAGGTTAATGGAGAAAAGATTCTCCACAATGAGGGACACCCAGAGAGGTTTGCAGAGTTACATGGAGGAGAGAAGAGGGAGGAGGGAGATAGAGGTGACCAGGAGGAGAAGAGGGGGAATAAAAGAGGGAGAGAGCAATCTAGCTGGTAATCAATTCCCTATGTGCTCTCCACTGTCTGAAACACTTAGAGAGGTTCACAGAGTTACATAGAAAAGAAAAGAGGGAGGAAGGAGATAGTGATGAGCAGGAGAAGAGGGGGAATCAAAAGGATAGAGACAGATCTAGCTCCCTAAGTGTTCTCCACAGCCCAGAACAACCAAAGAGATTCCCAGAGTTGGGTAGACAAGAGAAGTAGGAAGGAGAAGACAGAGGTGACCTGGGGGAGGAAAAGGAGAGTCAAAAGGGGGAGAGGGCAATCAAGCCAGTAATCACACTTCTAAGTAAAAATGGGTCCTGAAGATTGGATTCTTAAAGGTATAAAATTGATAACAAATACCAAAAATAAAAGATTAAAACTCTAGGGAATAAGTTATACTCTCAAAAATACAATATTAAAAAAATAAAACAAAATCACAAAAAAATAAAAAAAAATATATATATGAAATTTACTTTAAAAATAGGGTCTTTTTTTTTTCAAGGTAATAGATTATAAAAATGAAAATTAAAGGAGTAATAAAGAACTTAATAATAAAATTTTTTAACTAAAAAATTGATAATAGTAAAATATATCTAGAAATTTCTCTGGATCTGTTGAGGGCAGTGTGGAGTCAGTTCAGTTTCAGATAGTTCCTTGTTCCATCTTATACTTCTTCTCAAGGTCTATAGGCCTCTTCCAATGTAGTTGCTGCTAACTACAAGGTTTTAATCTGTTGCACCTGTCACTTCCAAAGCAGTTCCCTCTTTTTTTATTTTGGCTTCCTCTGTTTGCAAGTCTCTTCAGTGTCTGATTTCTGCCCTGACACAAGGGGGCAAAGGTGGTCACTTATTTAGGCTCACTTGTTCAGTTGTGCTGTGAGGAGGGAGGAACACTGCAACAAATATCACTGGCATCTGTGAGGAGTACTCGCAGTGTCTCAGCAATACTGGGTTTGCCCCCACTCACAGCATGTGTGATTTCTCGGTCTACACTGTTCAGGCTCCAGGTTGCTCTGCAGGGGAACTAAGGCGGGCCCTAAGTTGCATGCACTTCCCAGGTCTAAGCCACTCAGGCTAAGGTTCTCAGGTATTCCACAAAGGCACAGACTCGGTTGGGCCTGAGTTTTGTGCCTTTCTCAGGCCCGAGCAGCTCAGGTGACCAGGCGCTTGGCGAGCACACTCTCCCCAAGTGGGGAATGTGTCTTATCACCTCCTCTGTCCCAGCTGCTTGGTTTCCTGAGTGCACAGCAAGAGTGCCGTCTCAGGTGTGCTGTGTGTCTCCTCTGGGGATCTGATCTTCTGGCTGCAGCCCTCCTAGTGGATGTCAACCATCCAGGATTCCAGGAAGACTTGGTTAGCAACTGGGAACTTGCTCGCAGTTTGGTAGAGGATGCTGTCTTTGGGGCCAAGATTGCCCCTTGCCTTCTGGCTCTGGCTGTCACCCGCCTACCTCTCTGCCTCCAGTCAGGGATGGGCTGGTCAGCAGCTGTCTAGCTCTCCTCTGGTATTCGCTCAGTCCTTTATTCTGTGAGCAGCCCTGGCTGTGCCTTAGGTTAGAGCTTTTCATGGGGAAGTTCTCTCTCACTCTTTCTCTATTTTTTATTTTGTCTCTCTTTGTCTATCCCACAGTTTGGGTTGCTATCTCATGTTAGTGGGAGCTAACGTGATTGTCCTCAGATTGTCCTCAGGGCATTTAGGCCTGGCCCTTACACTAAGCAAGGCAGCCAGTGCCTCCCTGTTCAGCCCCCACTTGCTGGTGGCAGAAGCAAGCATCTGGGCAATTTATTTACTGGGAGTTGTGGTTAGGCATATAATCTGTGGGGTTTTTTTTTTTCCTCCCAGTTATGTTGCCCTCTGAGATTCCAAAACTCCCCACAGACCTGCCAGTGAAAGGGTTTCCTGGTGTTTGGAAACTTCTCCTCCTTCATGATTCCTTCCTGGGATGGCTCTCCATCCCTAACTCTTTCATCTCTCTTTTTATCTTTTATATTTTGTCCTACCTCTTTTTGAAGACAATGGGCTGCCTTTCTGGGTGCCCAGTGTCCTATGCCAATGTTCAGAAATTGTTTTGTGGAATTTACTCAGTGTTCAAATGATCTTTTGATGAATTTGTGGGAGAGAAAGTGGTCTCCCTATCCTATTCCTCTGCTATCTTAGGACTGCGCCCTGTTTCTTTTCTAGTCTACTGATTTATACTTTAATATCTATTATTTTCTTTCTTTCAACTTGCTTGGGTTTCATTTGTTCTTTTCCTAGTTTTATTTGTTGAAGCTTACATTATATATTTTAAAATGTTATTTTCCAATACTTTATTTTCTAAAGTATGTATTTTAAGCCAAAATTTCCCTCAATGGATAACTATAGCCATATCTCACACATTTTGATATGTTACATTTTCATTTCTTTCAATTAAAATAGTTTCTAAGTTCCATTGGGATTTTGGAGGATGATATATTTAGAAGAGAAAAATTTTTTTTAAATTGGAGGATAGTGGCTTTACAATATTGCATTAGTTTCTGCCATACATCAACATGAATCAGCCATAGGAATACATGTGTCCCCTCCCTCTTGAACCTCCTTCCCACTCCATCCCACCTGTCTAGGTTTTCACAGAGCACCAAACTGAACTCCATGACTATATGAATGCTTCTGTTTTTAAAAATTGTCCAGAAAAGATTATAGTAACTTTGTTCATAAGAGCCAGAACTTGAACATAATTTAAGTGTTCAACACTAAAAAATGGACAATATGTTTGATGTATTCATAGAGGAATGCCACTCAACACTAAAAATAATGAATGCTGTCTTAATCATTCTGCTACATGGATGAATGTCCAAAACATTGTACTGAACAAAGGAAACCATACACAAGAGTGCACACTATATTATAACATTTATATGATAATTCTAGACCTGACAACCTCATCTATAGAGGCAGAAATCAGAGTAAGGCTTGACTATGAAGGTGATTTTGAATTTAAGGGGCCCAGAGAATTTTCTTTGGTCATGAAAAAGTAATATATAGAGCTTGGAGTATTGGTTAATGAGAAGTATGTATTTGTAAAAACTAAACAAATTGTATAAAGATATGTGCATCTCACTATAGTATGTTCTCTCATTAAACACACACACATATTCATACTTGCAAGAATATTGCTTGCTTTTTGTTACGTAAAATTTTGTCAAACTTTGCCCAAAGTGCCATTGAGCACTTATAATGATCTGAATATAGATGTTAATGTGCTAACATATTAAATTAATTAATTAATTTAGTCTGCTCTGGGTCTTCATTGCTGTGCATGGGTTTTTCTCTTGTTGTGAAGCATGGTCTATCGGGCATGTGGGCTCAGTAGTATCAGTTTGAAGTGAAGAGAAGTGAAAGTAGCTCAGTCGTGTCTGACTCTTTACAAGTCCATGGAATTCCCTAGGCTAGACTACTGGAGTGAGTAGCCATTCCCTTCTCCAGGAATTGAACCTGGGTCTCCCACATTGCAGGCAGCTTCTTTATCAACGAAGTGTGCTGCCTCTCAAATGTGTGATCTTCAGTTGCTGTGGTGCAGGGGTTTAGCTTCACCATGGCATGTGGGATCTTCCCAGATGAGGGATCAAACCCTTGGTTTTTGCATAGGCAGTGAGATTCTTAGCCACTGGGCCACCAGGGAAATCCCTGAATGTGTTAATATATTAACTGTAAAAATTAAATTAGATTAAGAGAAGCATAAATGGAGGAGTAGAGAGAACAAACATAAAAAGAGAAATCAGGAACCAAAATAGATGCATTTTCTTACTTCACTGGGTTTTTAGATTTTTAGAAAAGAAGTTTTCTTGAGAATATGTACATAAGCTACAGGGCAGCTTCTATTTCTGACAAATAGCAGTTTCTCATATTGCATTCTATTCTATAGGTAATATCGATCAAAAAACTGCTTTATTTTATCCTAACATATTTACTCATTGATTACCCTACTTTAAGTGATTAAAATAGAGGAAGCCTTTTGTGGGAAAAATGGAGATGAGTTTGAGTATAACACTTTCTTTTGTGTGATTGGAAGACCTTTAGTTTCCTGAGCATTTATCAGTGCTTTGAATTTTGACTCACACAGCATGTCAAGGTGATGTAACTAACAGTTTGCTTGATTTATCTGATAGAAAAAATAGCAGTCATATAAACATTTTAAAAATGCTAGCACTAGGATGTAATTCCATAAGCAGCCTCAGTGTAGAATTTGAGTTGAAAAAATAATGAATGCATTTTCTATCATTAAGAAACCCAATACATAAAATTTAAGAGCAAAAATCAAGTTTCTCATAAAGTATTGTCTATGTATAAATAGCAATGAGATGTTTTAATTAAATAAATAAATATTTATTGATTAACTAGTCTGTTCCAGATTCCGGTCTGAGGATATAAAAAGTTAAAATAAAATGCATGAAGCATCTTCCTTGAATTCGAGGGATTTATTCTTCCCAATGTTATTAGATCCACTACATGAAGTTTTAGGTCCTGTTACAAAAACACGTCTGCAATATGAGGCAATATGTAACATGATGCATATGTGAGGTAGCAAGTACTATGTTCCATGAGAAAGAAGAAACAGACCACTTCCTGCTTTCTGATGAGAGTAGATTTTACAGTGCTGATAAATGTGTTTCTTTGCCAAGTAGGAATGTTCTCCAGATGAAACGTGTCCGCAAGGCTGTATCCAGGGTCAGAATATTGAGATTACATTTGCCAATTAGCTGTTACCCTAACCTCTCTTGTTATGCCCTACACCTGACACTACCTGATGCTCCAGCTTTTGCTAAAATTTCCCAAGACCTATAAATGAAAAGGTTAATCATGGAAAGCTGGAACCTCTATAACACAGCTCCAGAACTTTGGCCTTTGTTCATTTTTATTAGAGTGTATATTTAAAGTAGCATTGTTAAATATTTTGAGTATAATTTCAACCTTTCAGGGTTTTAAGGATGTACATTAATCCAAGTAGCTGGAAGAATGGAATCCAAAGAAGAGTATATGATATGACTAAAAGCTTGGATATCATTTCATATTGAGGAGTTACTGCAAGGGGAATTACTCACAGATTTACCTGTTGAAAAAGTAAATTTGTATCAGCCTGTAGAGGGAGAAATTTATAATTTCAGGAATTTAGATAAACTAGTTTTCATATTAATTTCATATTAGCAAGCTCCAGGAGTTGGTGGTGGACAGGGAAGCCTGGCGTGCTGCAGTCCATAGGGTCACAAAGAGTCAGACACGACAGAGTGACTGAACTGAATTTTCATGTTGAAGGTAAATTTATTTTCTATCACCAAAGAGAGAGAAGAATAGTAATACTACAGAAAGGTCAATTTCATGAAGTCACAGTAATTTATTGAAAAGTGTTCATTGCAACATGATATAATTCTCTTATCTATCTGGGTTAAGAATCATTTTGTCTTCAGTTCAGTTCAGTTGCTCAGTCGTGTCCAGCTCTTTGCGACCCCATGAATCGCAGCACGCCAGGCCTCCCTGTCCATCACCAAGTCCTGGAGTTTACTCAGACTCATGTCCTTCGAGTCGGTGATGCCTTCCAGCCATCTCAAGCTTCACCAGAACATGTGCAAGGATATAGTCGTATCAGTGAATATATCCTTGGATACGCTTAAAGATGGAGAAATGGTGGAAGAGTACATGCTTGTGTATGTAAGTGTGTTTCAGTGAACTCACTTCATTTTTCTCATAGAGAAGCCTAATAATAAGTATGTGCATTCTGTAGTAGAAAGTATACATATTATATGTGAAAAAAGCTATTGAATATGCTTACCAAATTTGTAGGTAGTAGTATTGATGCTGCAAGTTTTAAACTTTATAAATTTCAATGTTTTTTCTTTTCTTTCATGGTTTAGACTTTTGGCACTGTAATAAGACTTGTAACTTAACAAAAGTTTGCAAAGATTGTCTCCCAAGTTCTTTTCCCTAATTGTTTAATTCTATACTGTATTTCAACAGAGAAGGCATTGACACCCCACTCCAGTACTCTTGCCTGGAAAATCCCATGGACTGAGGAGCCTGGTAGGCTGCAGTCCATGGGGCCGCTGAGGGTTGGACACGACTGAGCGACTTCACTTTTCACTTTTCACATTTATGCATTGGAGAAGGAAATGGCAACCCACTCCAGTGTTCTTGCCTGGAGAATCCCAGGGACGGGGGAGCCTGATGGGCTGCCATCTATGGGGTCGCACAGAGTCGGACACGACTGAAGCCATTTAGCAGCAGTAGCATACTGTATTTCAAAGTCTAGATCCATTTTAGGTTTTATATTTATGTGAGATATAGATTGAAATTCATGTTTTATATATGGTGGTCAATTCTTTCAGTACCATATATTGAAGAACTATTATTAATCAATTCATTTTTCTTTGCATATTTTTCAAAATTATTGGTCATAATAATAGACCTATAAAAATAGACTTCATGGAGGTCTATTTCTGGATATTTGTTCTATTTCATTGTTTTATATGGCTATCAGTATCGAACTATACTTTTTATATAGTAGTTTAATAATATATTGATCATTATCCAAAGCCTTCAAAATGATGCTTTCAAAATATATGGCCATTTATATGGCATAATAATAGACCATAAAAATAGACCTCATGGAGGTCAATTTCTGGATATTTGTTCTATTTCATTGTTTTATATGGCTATCAGTATCAAACTATACTTTTTATATAGTAGTTTAATAATATATTGATCATTATCCAAAGCCTTCAAACTGATGCATTTTATGTATTTTATCTACATTTTATCATTGCTATCAGGTAGGAGGGTGAATCAAACCAAGATAATCAGTAGACTGCAAAGTGAAGTCGCTCAGTCGTGTCTGACTTCTAGCGACCTCATGGACTGCAGCCTACCAGACTCCTCCATCCATGGGATTTTCCAGGCAAGAGTACTGGAGTGGGGTGCCATTGCCTTCTCCAATCAGTAGACTACATGCAAATTTATCAGTAGACTTAATTTTACTCAAAGTTCAGGAAAAACTATTGAAGAACATTCAATGATGACAAGACATGTTATCATAGTGCCATTTAAAAGGTATTGAGATATGAGAAACATGCCCTTAAGCTTCCAAATGTATGCTTTAATAAAATTTTAAATCGTATTCAATAGTTAATGATAGCACTTCTTTAAACTTTAAAGGCATGAATAAACCACATTGCAAAAAAGTCCTTGATTTTATAAATTATTCACATTACAAGTACATTTAAATTAAAATGTATTATCTTAGTAATTGGAAATTTTAGCCCTTGCTATTTTGGATTCTTTTTTTTTTTTTTTTTTGGATTTTTAAGTTATGCACAGTATTCTACTTAAAAGAGACTTTGCATTTATTAAATGTTCTATACTAATAGTGCTCTCACTTATGGGGATTTTCAAGCCCTTAAATCAACAGAAAGTGTTCAATTAAATCTATAAAGAAGGAATAAAATATCTAATGTGGCTCTAAAATTTCACATGCAAAAAATCATTTATTTTAAATCAGTTTTTATTGTTTCCAGAGCGTATTCTAATATGAATTTAGATGTGATTTTATTACAAGAATTTTTTTGGATTTGTAAGTTAAGGTAACCTACAGTTTGAATGGTATACTAATTTGAAATACATAAAGTAAGCTTAAGAATAGAATATAACATAAAAATAACTCAAATGTGTTTTGTTATAGATATAGCAAAATTATCCCCAAATGTAAGTCTGTCCTCATTATCTGCAATCACAAAATCTTTTTTATTCAAAATATACTATATACTAGAAACTATTTCAAATGATAGCGCTAGCACTATACTACTACCATTTCTGGTAATATCCACTTTAAACTCATTATAAATACATACAGATGAAGAGAGAGTCATTTCAACAAACGATGCTAGGAAAAATGAATATCCATATATACAAGAAAAGAAATGGAATGGACCCTTACACCAAATATTGAGTTGGCCAAAAAGTTCCTTTGGTTTTTTAAGTAAAAATAAAAGACAAATTTTTTTCATTTTCACAATGAACTTTAATGAACAATGGTATTCATTGTTTTGTTTGACCACCTTCTGCTATTTTTCAGACAAATTCATAATTCCATCTTACCCAAACTTTTTATCTTTTTGAGCAAAGAACTGTTCCAGAGACTTTTACAGTCTTCCAGGAAATTGAAGTTTTTTCCATTAAGAGAATTGTGTAGAAATTGAAATAAATGGCTATTCAAAGGAGCAATATCTGGTGGATAGAACATATGAATCAGAACTTCCCAGCCAAGCTGTAGCAGTTTTTGCCTGGTCATCAAATAAACATGTGGTCCTGCATTATTCTGATGGAAGATTATGCATTTTCTGTTGAGTAATTCTGGACACTTTTCATTGAGTGCTTTTAGTTTGTCTAATTGGAAAAATGTTTGTTGGAATTAATCATTTGATTTTCTGGAAGGAGCTCATAATAGAAGACTCCCTTCCAATCTCACCATATACACATCACCTTCTATGGATAAAGACCTGGCCTTTGGTGTCATTGGTTTATTTCACTTGTCCTATGATCTCTTCCATTCCACTTTATTTTACAGTATCCACTTTTCTTCACCCACACATTTTGTTCTAAGAACAGTAATACAGTCAATAAGGCTTTTTTCACCTAATTTATATACAACCCAAATATCAAACTGATTTTTATAACCAAACTGATTCAACTTATTTTGAACACTTGATTTAGATATTTTAAGCATGTTGACTATCTCCCATATGGTATAATGGTGATTGTTACCAATTAACAGCTTGATTTGATTGTCAGAGCCTCTTGGTGAAGGTGAAAGAGGAGAGTGAAAAGGCTGGCTTAAATCTCAACTTTCAAAAAACTAAGATCATGACATCCATCATCACTTCATGGCAAATAGATGGGGAAACAATGGAAACAGTGAAAAACTTTATTTTCTTGGGCTCCAAAATCACTGGTTCCCTGATAACTCAGTTGGTAAAGAATCTGCCTGCAATGCAGGAGACCCTGGTTCAATTCCTGGGTCAGGAAGATCTGCTGAAGAAGGGGTAGCCTTCCCAGTCCAGTATTCTTGGGCTTCCCTGTGGCTCAGATGGTAAAGAATTCACCTGCAATGCGGAGACCTGTGTTCAATCTCTGGGTTGGGAAGATCCCCGGAGTAGGGAATGACTACCCATTCCAGTATTCTGACCTGGAAAATTCCATAGACTGTATAGTCCATGGGGTGGCAAAGAGTCAGAAACGACTAAGCGACTTTCACTTTCACTTACAAAATCACTGCAGATGGTGACTGCAGTCATGAAATTAAAAGACACTTGCTCCTTGGAAGAAATGCTATGACAAAACTAGCCAGCATATTAAAAAGCAGAGGCATTAATTTGCTGACAATGTCCATATTGTCAAAGCTATTGTTTTTCCAGTAGTCATGTATGGATGTGAGAGCTGGCCCATAAAGAAGGCAGAGAACCAAAGAATTGATGATTTCGAGCAGTGGTGTTGGAGAAGATTCTTGAGAGTCCCTTGGACTGAAAGGATATCAAACCAATCAATCCTAAAGGAATTCAACCCTGAATATTCATTGGAAGGACTGATGCCAAAGCTGAAACTCCAATACTTTGCCCACCTGATGCAAAGAGCCAGGTCATTGGAAAAGACCCTGAGGCTGGGAAGATAGAAGACAGGAGAAGGGGATGAGGGAGGATGAGATGGTTGAATAGTATCACTGACGCAATGGACATGAGTTTGAGGGAAGCCTGGCATGCTACAGTTTTTGAGGTCGCAAAGAGTTGGACATGGCTGAGTGACTGAACAGCAACAGCTGCAATTGCTCTACTCAACTGTGAAGCATCATCCAGTGAGAAATCTCCGGCATGAGGCTTGGCAAGCCACTTTTGACATGTTTGATCAGTCAGAGCAAGTTCTCCATACACCACACAAATTTGTTTATGTGTGTTTGTTACCGTTGTATTTTTACCTTTCTTGAAATAATAAAGCATAATACACCAAAATGTTGCTTTTTTTCTTTCATCTTCAGCACTGAAATGGCAACACACACATCCACCAATTTTGATAATATTTTAATGCTTATCTATATGACAGTTGTTATCACAGTACAATAAAAAAATTGTTTTGAATGAAGTTAAAGACAACTAAGCACCACTAGAGTCATCTTATGGAAAAATACTAAATGATCTTTAGGCCCACCCAACAAAAGAATATACAAAACTATATTTCACTCAAAAACAAATGAAGTCAAAAATAGATAAAACCTAAGTATAAGACATGAAACTATAAACATCAAAACTTTATAGGGGAAAGTGCTTCATGACATTGGAATTAGCAATGGTTTTTTAAATATGCCTTCAAAAACACAAATGTCATAAGAAAAAAATAGATAAACTGAACTATTTAAATTAAAAAAATAACCTTTTGAACACCAAAGAATGCTATGAAGTTAGTGAAAAAGTAACCCACAAAATGAAACAAAATATTTCTGAATTACTTATCTGATAAGACATTAATGTCACACATATATAAGGAACTCTTACAACTCAAGAAAGCAAAAGACTTGGTTAAAAGCTGGGCAAAAAACTTACATAGTTATTTCTCCAAAAATATATAAATTAAAAGATATTTAGCATCACTAGTTCATTAGGAAAACAAAAGCCAAATCCCTTTTGAGATATCACTTACATCTATTAAAATGGCTATTATAAAACAAGCAACAACAACAACAAAATTAGCAAGCACTGGTAAGATATGGGAAAATTGGAACCTTTGTGGATTGCTGATGGGAATGTAAAGTGGTGCAAACACTGCAAAAATTTGGGCAGTTTCTGAAAAGGTTAAAAGTTAAAAATAGAACTGCCATATGCCTCAGAATATAGAGAACTCAGAATAGAACTCCCAATTCTTGGTATATATCCAAAAGCAATGAAATGAGAAACATAAGTTACTTGTATACCCATCTTTACAGAAGCATAATTCACAATAGCCAAAAGGCAGAAATAATCCAAGTGTCCATTGATGTGAAAATAGATATACAAAGTATGATATACACAAATAATGGAGTAATATTGAACCTTGAAAAAGGAAATTCTGACATATGCTACAACATAGGTGGGCATTAAGAAAATTTTTCTTTTTTTTTTTTTTAATTTTATTTTATTTTTAAACTGTACATAATTGTATTAGTTTTGCCAAATATCAAAATGAATCCACCACAGGTATACATGTGTTCCCCATCCTGAACCCTCCTCCCCCTCCTCCCTCCCCATACCATCCCTCTGGGTCATCCCAGTGCACTAGCCCCAAGCATCCAGTATCGCATCAAACCTGGACTGGCAACTCGTTTCTTACATGATATTTTACATGTTTCAATGTCATTCTCCCAAATCTTCCCACCTCTCCCTCTCCCACAGAGTCCATAAGACTGTTCTGTACATCAGTGTCTCTTTTGCTGTCTCGTACACGGGTTATTGTTACCATCTTTCTAAATTCCATATATATGCGTTAGTATACTGTATTTATGTTTTTCCTTCTGGCTTACTTCACTCTGTATAATAGGCTCCAGTTTCATCCACCTCATTAGAACTGATTCAAATGTATTCTTTTTAATGGCTGAGTAATACTCCATTGTGTATATGTACCATAGCTTTCTTATCCATTCATCTGCTGATGGACAACTAGGTTGCTTCCATGTCCTGGCTATTATAAACAGTGCTGCGATGAACATTGGGGTACACGTGTCTCTTTCCCTTCTGGTTTCCTCAGTGTGTATGCCCAGCAGTGGGATTGCTGGATCATAAGGCAGTTATATTTCCAGTTTTTTAAGCCAGTCATAAAGGACAAGCACTGTACAAATTCATTTATATAAAACATCCACAGTAGACATATTCATAGAGATAGAGGAAGAATGGTTACCAGGGGCCTGGAGGAGAAAAGATTAGGGAGTTATTATTTAATAGATATGGAGCTTCAATTTGGGAAGATAAAAGTTCTACAGATGGATGTGGTAATGGTAGCACGATAATATAAAAATATTTGATATTGACAAACTGCTGCTGCTGCTGCTGCTGCTAAGTCGCTTCAGTCGTGTTGACTCTGTGTGACCCCATAGACGGCAGCCCACCAGGCTCCCCCATCCCTGGGATTCTCCAGGCAAGAACACTGGAGTGGGTTGCCATTTCCTTCTCCAATGCATGAAAGTGAAAGTGAAGTAGCTCAGTCGTGTCCAACTCTTAGCAATCCCACAGACTGCAGCTTACCAAGCTCCTCTGTCCATGGGATTTTCTAGGCAAGAGTACTGGAGTGGGGTGCCATCGCCTTCTCTGAATATTGACAAACTACACACTTCAAAAATAGTTAAAATAATATTTTACATTATATATCTTTTACCACAATAAAATTGACACATAGAAATACTAAATGAACAAAATCCCAGGTATCATTCAGCCTCCATCACTTTCTTGAATTCCTTAAAGACTTAAGATCAGTTAAAATCTATATTTCACTATAAAATCAAGGATGACAATTGTGAAAGAATAAATATCCAGAAATTCTGAGTGGGTTAAATTTATATGAGACTCCATCAGCCATTAAATTTGCATTCTTTTCTGTAATTATTACAAAAAGAAAAAAAATGAGTTCAAATTCTATTGAATTTTTACCTTAGGGAAATCTGACTTTAAGGTCCAACATTCCTACCCCTTTTTCTATGTGTTTCTAGTAATCCCTAGTGTATTAATACATTTCTACAAATCTACCCTCAGCCAGTCTTCTAGTTTTATTCTTCATTAAGTTGACCTAGACCTTTAAATAGACATCTACCTTCCTTCCTTCATGTTGTTGCCATTATACTCAAATAAATTACCACATGGGGCAAAACTTACATAATACACTACATTAGTAGAGAAACCAAACTGTGTATTTATATAAATACATAAGATTATACAGGTAAAGCTGTGACTTTACTCAAAATTTTACCAAATGTTCAATGATGATGGAAGGGAAGGAAAGCATAGCAATGATATATTATATCTGTTTATAATATAATTATATAATGATATAATATATCTGTTTATAACTGTTATAGCTAGATATTTTACTGCTGGTGATGTGGCCCCTTACAAAACCTACAAGCCCAATTTTATCTTTGTAGTTAAAAGTAAGGGCCAGATTACCTCATTGTTTCCTCACAGTTACATTTACACTTGGGTATTCTAATAATCTCCATGGCATGAAATCCAGGGCAAACTGCTACAAGATTCTGGGGGAAGGATAAACAGATTGAGCAATCATTTTCATATGGCACCACATTTAGAAAATGAATAGCCAATTTCCCAATAGCTATACCATTTCTCTATGGATGTGAGAGTTGGACTGTGAAGAAAGCTGAGCGCTGAAGAATTGATGCTTTTGAACTGTCGTGTTGGAGAAGACTCATGAGAGTCCCTTGGACTGCAAGTCCCCAACCAGTCCATCTTAAAGGAGATCAGTCTTGGGTGTTCATTGGAAGGACTGATGTTGAAGCTGAAACTCCAATACTTTGGTCACCTCATGTGAAGAGTTGACTCATTGGAAAAGACCCTGATGCTGGGAGGGATTGGGGGCAGGAGGAGAAGGGGACAACAGAGGATGAGGTGGCTGGATGGCATCACCGACTCAATGCATATGAGTTTGAGTGAACTCCGGGAGTTGGTGATGGACAGGGAGGCCTGGAGTACTGTGATTCATGGGGTTGCAAAGAGTCGGACATGACTGAGTGACTGAACTGAACTGAATTGATACCATTCTCAAGGGTAAAGAAGCAAAACTCTCATGACTTAGTCCTTATTTATATGAAACTGAGTTTACCTGAGACTGAAAGTTTGAAACCAGACTATATTTAATGGACACTTTTTTTTTTTTTTTAGTTTTCCTAGAAATAACTTTATTTTTGAAAAGTAATATGGAATTATATGAAAGGCAGCAAGCGTGTAATACTTGAATAAGACATTTTTCTTAAAAAACTTACACATAAGAAATTAAATGTATATGTTAGAAAACTTTAACATTGACAGAATGCATTTAGAAACATTACCAAGAATACAATTTGTAGCCTAAACCTTTTTTGATTCCTACTAGTAATGCTTTTTTACCACTTAAGTATGAAGTGAACTTGCTCAGTCGTGTCCAACTCTTTGCGACCCCGTGGACTGTAGCCGGCCAGGCTCCTCTGTCCGTGGGATTCTCCAGGCAAGAATACTGGAGTGGGTTGCCATTTCTTTCTCCATTTAATGGACACTTTTAAGTTTCTTTCAAAAATATAGAATCTCAAGAAAACAATGAGGTCGGTTATAAGAATAAAGACTCCTTGGTGATCTGCATGTGTAAATGTAGTGGTTGTATTTCAATACCATCAGAAGACAAATATAAAAATAAATAAGGATTCATTTTTAGGAAAAAACACCTCCCCCAAAAGAAAAAGATTTTGAGATATGAAGTATTGTATCAGAGGCTTTATTAAGGTAGAGTGGTCAAAGAAGGCCTCTCTAAGAATAAGCTTTCCACCCTTAATGAGGATGTCATAACTGATTCCTCTCCACAGGGTCTCTTAGTAGAAAGAAGCTCATGTTTTTATGTTGCATTTCTCATCATTTCTAATTAATGTATTATTTTTTTCTTTTGGCTATGCCAGGTCTTAGTTGTGGCATGCAGGATTATCATTGTGGCATGTGGGATCTATTATAGTTCATTGACCAGGGATGGAAACTGGGCCCCCTGCATTGGGAGCACAGGGTCTTCACCACTTGTCCACAAGGCAAGTCCCCTAATTAATGATTTCTGAATAGTAAACACAGCACATAGATAGAAGGAACACATATAGACACAACATACATACTCAAAAAGAGGAAAATAAGGAACAAAATTACAAACCGTCTTCAAATAAGAATTATTCATCAGCTATAATAACATATTTGATGATCTAAATCCAGTTAGAAATCTAGCATTTCTCAAGAAAGCTACAGCATTTATGGAAACCCAGTTCAAATAAATATAACCTAATTTTGCAAAATGATCTAATATTATATCAACTGTTATTTAGGTTATTTTGCTGCATGTGAATCTATTCCAATATGTTTAGGTACTTGTTGTACATTAGTATGACTGAAAAAAATGTAAATCACCAGCATTTTCCCCAGAATTAAGTTGTATATCCTCAAAGGTAAATTTATGCCTTCATTCTCTGTAAAGAAAAACATAATTTGAAATGTTAAAATGTAAATATTGATATTTCTAGTTTCTACTCAACAAACTTCTAAAATATTGAGGTTCCCTATCATTCATCATGATATTTTGTTACACATTTTATTCACCTACTGATGAATCAGTTCAGTTCAGTCATTCAGTTGTGTCTGACTCTTTGTGACCCCATGGACTGAAGCACGCCAGGCTTCCCTGTCCATCACCAACTTTCAGAACTTACTCAAACTCATGTATGTGTCCAACTAGCTGGTGATGAATAGTGGAGCTTATTAATCTAAGAATTTGTGGGATTTTCTTTAATTAAAATTTTCATAAAAAGAAAACTGAATTAATATAAATTCCTCAGTGGACAAACTGACGTTTTCTATATTGAACCTGCAAGCATGTTATACAAGCCAAATGAACAAGGCTGCTATTTCAATTGATTTTATTATTGGAATTGGCAGAGGGAGAAAATATAGCTGGCAGTGAAAGACACCACTAATTTAATGCTTTTCACAACTTGTGATATTTATGTCCAAAAGGTAGCTGAGCTGAAGACGTATTCAGGGCTGTTGCTGCAAATATGAATAGTTTACTGGCAATGACAATGAAGGGCCCCTGGCCAAGTTGCTTAATAGAGGCTTCTGGATTTTATTTTTATTTTTCATCATCAAATGACAAGTCCTAAATGACAATAAACATATTATCATTTTACAGTTGTTGCTCTTTTCCTGATGATTTAGGGCCTTTGGGTTGGTTCTACAAAGCTAATTAAATAGATCTTATTCTAGAAAAAATACAGTTTGATTTTTTACCATCACCCTGCTCCTTGCACTAGCCTCAACAAAAAGATGCTCTATGGCACACAGAGATTTTAGTTAAATAAAAATTACTAGTAAAATAATCAGTTAAAATTATAGAAGGCTTCTTCAATGTTGAAAATCAAGACTACAAAATATTCTGATTCACTTTAAAAATTCTCTTTGGATTTCTGAAGCTAGGATTTTGTACGTGCTTCTCAATTCCCATCAATTTTCGTTCATTATTTTATTTTATTATCCATGCTAAGAAAATTGTTAGTATATATATTTCATTAGATTCATACATAAACTTCCATTTTTTTCATTGCTGATGTAAGCAGTATTTTGTATTTGATTTCAAATTTCTGTTGCTCATGGTTAGTATAAAAGGGAATTGACTTTGTATATTAAACCTTTATCTTGCAACCTTGCTATAAATACTTAGTTCCCGGAGTGTTTTTTGTTTGTTTGTTTTAATATCCTTAAATTTACATGGCACTTTATAGTTTATCCAGGTTTGTCACATATTTTATCCTGATAGCTACACTCTGATCAAGGCAGAATTGCCATTATTATACACATGCTATAAACAATATATTAAAGGTCTAATTATAATGTCATAAAGCTAGTTTGTGTCAGAATTTGGAAGAAAATCGTATAATCTCTGAGATTACATTCTATCTGTTATCCTCAAGAGCACTATTTTAAATAATTTGGCCATTCACTGAAATCTCAAGACTTCTATCACCTACAAGAGTTTTGTTCAAGAAAGTGAAAGACCACTAGGATTCAACTTTGAGATGTGGTTCATAGAGTGGATCACAGCCAAAGTGAATTATAGGGATGGTTTGAAGGAATATAAAATTGTTCAGCATCAAGGATGGACTGAGATTCAAGGATGAATTGGAGGTGTGAACCACTCAAAGCTCAATAATGGTTTAGCCAAAAGAATCAAAGAGATAATTGCACATACTCATATTTCTGGGGTCGGAATATTCCCGTGGCCAAGTCAAAAATGTTATTGGTTATCCTTTTAGCAAATACTATTGAATCAATATTATGTGCTAAAGCACATTGTAAAAGAAGTGTGAACAAGGTAAAGTTATGCCTTCATAGAAATTTTATGCTTATAAAACCAGGCTAATTTATACAATGGTAAGTATCTGACAACTAGACAGGTCTTTTTCTAAAATATATGATAAAAAAGGCAAATACTTTATCAGAAATTTAGAAGTAACTTCATATTTTAATTGAATGTGAATATGAATGCATTACTATAAACTTATTTAAGACATAAATTATATTTTAAAATTTAAAGCTTGAAATGATATATTGATTCAGTTCTGGTATACATAATCTAATTTTCTTACATAAGATTATGAAAGAATGATAGTGATAGAGAAGAGCTTACTTCTGGAAATGACAGCATAATCCAGATAAATATAGAGTGATGGTGAGCTTAATGTAAAGCTCACCACTTATACATTTAATGCATAAATGTAAAGAATACTTAAAAGAAAATAAACGTGAGCTATCTGGTTGATGCCACTGATAAGGCCTGAAAAATAAATTAGACAAAAGAAAAGTCTAAAAAAAAATCAAGTATCTATTTCTTTTTTTCCAACCCAGATACATGTAGAGATATTTTTGGGTTTATCAGGGCAGTATTTGTCTAATTTCTTAGATTTGCTTGTCAAGATCTTCTTATTTTCTAGTCATAAAATAACCAATCAGAAAAATTATTTACATGAGGCTTTATTTGAAGCAATAATGAAATTACTCAACCATGATAATCATGACTGTCACTTTTCACATTAAAGGGTTGATTTTGAAAATAATCTTTAAAGGGACATTTTTCCCCCTCTCAACCAGCAAAACAAAACTGATAAGCTGACATTAGCTCACAGATTTAGAAAATAAGTAAAAATGCCTTATTTAAATACATTTTAATTTTCCTCTAAGCCAACCTCATAATTATCCCAGGAGTGATTAAATACATTTTAAATCAAAAAGCTAAATAAGAGAATATGCAACCCCGAAAAAGTTCTTACTAGTGAAACTTAATCAGACCTGGATTAGTCAATACAGTCAAACATTCAGTTCAGTTCAGTCGCACAGTCATGTCCGACTCTTTGCAACCCCATGAACCATAGCACGCCAGGCCTCCCTGTCCATCACAAACTCCCGGAATTGACCCAAACTCATGTCCATTGAGTTGGTGATGCCATCTAACCATCTCAGCCTCTGCAATCCCCGTCTCCTCCTGCCCTCAATCTTTCCCAGCATCAGTGTCTTTTCAAATGAGTCAGCCCTTCACATCAGGTGGCCAAAGTATTAGAGTTTCAGCTTCAACATCAGTCTTCCTAATGAAACCCAAGATTGATCTCCTTTAGGATGGACTGATTGGATCTCCTTGCAGTCCAAGGGACTCTCAAGAGTCTTCTCCAACACCACAGTTCTAAAGCATCAATTCTTTGGCACTCAGCTTTCTTCACAGTCCAACTCTCACATCCATACATGGCTACTGGAAAAATCATAGCCTTGACTAGACAGACCTTTGTTGACAAAGTAATGTCTGCTTTTTAATATGCTATCTAGGTTGGTCATAACTTTCTTCCAAGGAGGAGGGAAATTTCATGGCTGAAATCACCATCTGCAGTGATTTTGGAGCCCAAAAAAATGGAGTCAGCCACTGTTTCCACTGTTTCCCCATCTATTTACCATAAAGTGATGGGACCAAATGCTATGGTCTTAGTTTTCTGAATGTTGAGCATTAAGCCAACTTTTTCACTCTCCTCTTTCACTTTCATCATGAGGCTCTTTAGTTCTTCTTCACTTTCTGCCATAAGGGTGATGTCATCTTCATATCTGAGGTTATTGATATTTCTCTCGGCAATCTTGATTCCAGCTTGTGCTTCTTCCAGTCCAGCGTTTCTCAAGATGTGCTCTGCATATAAGTTAAATAAGCAGGGTGACAATATACAGCCTTGACGTACTCCTTTTCCTATTTGGAACCAGTCTGTTGTTCCATGTCCAGTTCTAACTGTTGCTTCCTGACCTGCATACAGGTTTCTCAAGAGGCAGGTCAGCTGGTCTGGTATTCCCATCTCCTTCAGAATTTTCCACAGTTTATTGTGAGGCACACAGTCAAAGGCTTTGGCATAATCAATAAAACAAAAATGGATGTTTTTCTGAAACTCTCTTGTTTTATGATGATCCAGCAGATGTTGGCAATTTGATCTCTGGTTCCTTTGACTTTTCTAAAACCAGCTTGAACATCTGGAAGTTCATGGTTCATGTATTGCTGAAGCCTGGCTTGGAGAATTTTGAGCATTACTTTACTAGCTTGTGAGATGAGTGCAACTGTGTGGTAGTTTGAGCATTCTTTGGCATTGCCTTTCTTTGGGATTGGAATGAAAATTGACCTTTTCCAGTCCTGTGGCCACTGCTGAGTTTTCCAAATTTGCTGGCATATTAAGTGCAGCACTTGCACAGCATCATCTTTCAGGATTTGAAATAGCTCCACTGGAATGCCATCACCTCCACTAGCTTTGTTTGTAGTGATGCTTTCTAAGGCCCACTTGACTTCACATTCCAGGATGTCTGGCTCTAGGTCAGTGATCACACCATCATGATTATCTGGGTTGTGAAGCTCTTTTTTGTACAATTCTGTGTATTCTTGCCACCTCTTCTTAATATCTTCTGCTTCTGTTAGTTCCATACCATTTCTGTCCTTTGTCGAGCCCATCTTTGCATGAAATGTTCCCTTGGTATCTTTAATTTTCTTGAAGAGATCTCTAGTCTTCCCCATTCTGTTGTTTTCCTCTGTTTATTTGCATTGATCATTGTGGAAGGCTTTCTTATCTCTCCTTACTATTCTTTGGAACTCTGCATTAAAATGGGTATATCTTTCCTTTTCTCCTTTGCATTTTGCTTCCCTTCTTTTCACAGCTATTTGTAAGGCCTCCTCAGACACCCATTTTTTTTGTTTTGTTTTTGCTTCTCTTTTTCCTGGGGATGGTCTTGATCCTTGTCTCCTGTACAATGTCACAAACCTCATTAATTTTTCATTTTTTTTAAGCATGGTACTTTGCTTGACATTGTGTTAGATCCTGAGAAATATAAAAAGAATTACACTGATTTCTTATCTTGTATTTGGTTTTTTTTTTTCTCAAATGGCTTATCATTTAGTGGCACAGATAAGCACACAAAAGCAAAAAGTATCTGTGATACAGGATATTTAACACTATGTACATAATATATTCCCTGGTGTCTCAGATGGTAAAGAATCAGCCTGCAATTTTGATCCTATCTCAATTCTGATCCTAATCCGGGTCCTATCCCTGGGTCAGGAAGATCCTCTGAAGAAGGGACTGGCTACCCACTCCAGTATTCTGTGTACATAGGAGCCTAGCAGGTGACAATCCATGACGTCCCAAAGAGTTGGACACAACTGAGTGACTAACACTTTCACATAACACAGGGTATTTAATACTATATAAGTACAGAGTAGGACATCCTGCACATAATAGAAGAAAATGATAGTATTCACCATAGAATGATATACCATTGCTTGAATTTGGAACAAAAATAAGAATAAGCTAGAAAAGAGTACAGAACATGCAGGGGATATTCTAGGCACAGGGGAAAACATGAAGATAAAGAAGCTATAGTTATTTTGTTTCTTAAAATTGCTTTGTGGCTGGTTCACAGAATTTGTAAAACAAAACACTGGCTGGAGAAGTAAGCCAAGATAACTCTATGAAAGAACATACACAGGATGAAAAACTAGGAGCTTGTCCTGTTTGGTCACTAACTTGAGGAGTTTCAGGGAAGTGCACTGCTCCATGAGAAACATGTTTTCACTAAGAAATTTTGAAGTTGAAAAAGCATTGCATGCTTCTAGTGATCCATAGTGATCCAGCACAGGTTTCAACATGTCTTCTTCACCTTTAGCTTTTCAATATTCTAATTAAATTTTTCTTTAAAAAAAAAATAGTGAAATGGAAAAAACATCTTGATATTAGATAATAGGCTAGAGGGGCTTGAAACTCTGGTGTTTATCCAAGGGACGCAACAATGATTCTTGATATAACAATCACTCAATGTAGTTCACCATATTAACTAAGAAGAAAAATTGTATTATGTGAGAAATTGCACTCTTGCCACCTAACGTCGGCAAAGTGAAGTGAAAATCACTCAGTCATGTCCAACTCTTTGTGACCCCATAGACTATTCAGTCCGTGGAATTCTCCAGGTCACAATACTTGAGTGGGTAGCCTTTCCCTTCTTCAGGGGATCTCCTCAAACCAGGGATCAAACCCAGGTCTCCTGCACTGTAGGCAGATTCTTTACCAGCTGAACCACCAGAGAAGCCCTGCAGGAGCAAGGCAAAAAAGTCACTTTATAGATCCTATGAAACTTCTCAGTGAAGGAGTTAGGGAGTGCACTAATTAAAGGCACAATAAAAAAGTTTTTCTAGAATCCATGATTATCTACATTAAAAAATTGAAAAATGCACAATGTTACAGGAACTAAGTACATACAGGATGTTTCAGTGTACAAGGTCAACAGACAAAAATATTTTTTCAATTAATAGTTGGATATTGAAACTAATGGAGAAGGCGATGGCACTCCACTACTCCAGTACTCTTGCCTGGAAAATCCCATGGATGGAGGAGCCTGATGGACTGCAGTCCATGGGGTTGCGAAGAGTCAGACGTGACTGAGCGACTTCACTTTCACTTTTCACTTTCATGCATTGGAGAAGGAAATGGCAACCCACTCCAGTGTTCTTGCCTGGAGAATCCCAGGGACCAGAGAGCCTGGTGGGCTGCCGTCTATGGGGTCGCACAGAGTCGGACACGACAGAAGCGACTTAGCAGCAGCAGCATTGAAACTAAACACAAAGCAAAAGAGCTACAGAAGAATAACAACAAAACAAGTACCATTTCCATAAACATCAAAAAGCCTGAAAAAACAATGTATAAGCCTAACAATATATGTAGATGTTTTTAATGTTTAAAATTACAAAATAGAAAGACATTGAAGAAGATCTAAATAAATGAAAGGATCTTCCATATTTGGATATTGAAAGACTAAGATCGTTAAGATCCCAATTCTCCCAAATTTTATAGATTAAATAGAATCTCAGCAGAGTTTTTAGTATCTTTTTTTAGAAATCAACAAAATGACCTTATAATTTAAATGGTAAAGGACAGGAAGAAGGGAAAGGATGTTGTACAAAATGGAAAGAGACATTTTTGGTGAAAATGCAACTCTGGTATATCTTGATTTTGGTGATAGCTACTTGACAGTATATGTTTGTTAAAACTCACAATGTACAATAAAAAGGGTAAAAATTACTGTAAAAAGTTTATGATTTTAATTGAAAGTAATCACTAGTCAGGTGAAGAACAAAAGGTCTCATAATGAATGGGAAAAGATAATCAAAAGATGCAACACCAAAGTAACAGAGAAGATTATCTGGTAAAGATTTTAGAGAAGCCATCATGTTTCGACAAGTAACCACGAGCATGTTTGAATCAAATATATAAATAGAAAACCTCAGCAAAAGAAAAATAAAGAACACAGAGGAAGTTTTAAAACTAAAAAATGCAATAACTAAAATACAATCTCAGTGCATTGGCTCAACAGAAGAACAGAGATGACAGAGAAAAATACCTGTAGACAGAATATTGGCTTTTCAGGTGATGTTAGTGGTAAAGAACCTGCCAGCCAGTGCAGGAGATACCCGAGACAAGGGTTCAATTCCTGGGTCAGGAAGATCCCCTTTTGGAGAGCATGGCAATCCTAGAACAATAAAAATTCCTCAGTCTGAAAAACACATAGAAAATAGACATTCAAACAATAAAGTAGATATCTGTGGAACTATAATAAAATATGTAAATTTTGATTTAAAATAGTTTTGAAAAGAGAGTAGAAAGCAATCCAGAAAAAAAGAAATAATAGTTTAAAACTTCCCAAATTTGGTGAAAGACAACAAACTTGCACTTTCCAGAAGATGAGCAGATCTTAAACATGATAATCCCAATGAACTTCATAGCAAGATATATCAAACATAATTAAATTTCTGAAAATTAAAGAAATGCAAAAAAAAATCTTGAAAACATCCAGAGAAAACTGACACCTTACCTATATGAAAAATAAATTCAACTAGCAGTGAATTTCTTATTAGAAATTATGTAGATCAGAAATAAATTACAAAATATCTTTTAAGTGCTGAGTGAAAAAGAAGTGAATCCTTAAACTGAAAAGGCAAACTAGATTTGAGGCAAAGAAGGAAGAGAGGAAGAGAAGGAGGGAGGAGGGAAAACAGGAAAGGAATAGGAAAGTCTAGTAAGAAAGCCTTCCTCAGCAATCAATGCAAAGAAATAGAGGAAAACAACAGAATGGGAAAGACTAGGGATCTCTTCAAGAAAATCAGAGATACCAAGGGAATATTTCATGCAAAGATGGACTCGATAAAGGACAGAAATGATATGGACCTAACGGAAACAGAAAATATTAAGAAGAGGTGGTAAGAATACACAGAAGAATTATACAAAAAAGATCTTCATGAGCCAGATAATCACGATGGTTTGATCACTCATCTAGAGCCAGACATCCTGGAATGTGAAGTCAAGTGGGCCTTAGAAAGCATCACTATGAACAAAGCTAGTGGAGGTGATAGAATTCCAGTTGAGTTATTTCAAATCCTGAAAGATGATGCTGTGAAAGCACTGCACTCAATTTGCCAGCAAATTTGGAAACTCAGCAGTGGCCACAGAACTGGAAAAGGTCAGTTTTCATTCCAATCCCAAAAAAAAGCAATGCCAAAGAATGCTCAAACTACCGCACAATTGCACTCATCTCACACGCTAGTAAAGTACTGCTCAAAATTCTCGAAACCAGGCTTCAGCAGTATGTGAACTGTGAACTTCCAGATGTTCGAGCTGGTTTTAGAAAAGTCAAAGGAATCAGAGATCAAAGTGCCAACATCTGCTGGATCATTGAAAAAACAAGAGAGTTTCAGAAAAACATCTATTTTTGTTTTATTGACTATACCAAAGCTTTGACTGTGTGGATCACAATAAACTGTGGAAAATTCTGCAAGAGATGGGAATACCAGACCACCTGACCTGCCTCTTGAGAAACCTGTATGCAGGTCAGAAACAACAGTTAAAATTAGACATGGAACAACAGACTGGTTCCAAATAGGAAAAGGAGTACATCAAGGCTGTATACTGTCACCCTGCTTATTTAACTTATATGCAGAGTACATCATGAGAAACAATGGGCTGGAAGAAGCACAAGGTGAAATCAATTTTGCCAGAAGAAATATCAATAACCTCAGATATGCAGATGACACCAGCCTTATGGCAGAAAGTGAAGAGGAACTAAAAAGCATCTTGATGAAAGTGAAAAAGGAGAGTGAAAAAGTTGGCCTAAAGGTCAACATTCAGAAAACTAAGATCATGGCATCTGGTCCCATCACTTCATGGGAAATAGATGGGGACAGTGGAAACAATGTCAGACTTTGTTTTGGGGGCTCCAAAATCACTGCTGATGGTGACTGCAGCCATGGAATTAAAAGACACTTACTCCTTGGAAGGAAAGTTATGACCAACCTAGATAGCATATTAAAAAGCACAGACATTACTTTGCCAACAAAGGTCCGTCTAGTCAAGGCTATGGTTTTTCCAGTGGTCATGTATGGATGTGAGAGTTGAACTGTGAAGAAGGCTGAGTGCCGAAGAATTGATGCTTTAGAACTGTGGTGTTGGAGAAGACTCTTGAGAGTCCCTTGGAATGCAAGGAGATCCAACTAGTCCATACTAAAGGAGATCAGCCCTGGGTGTTCCTCGGAAGGACTGATGTTCAAGCTGAAACTCCAATCCTTTGGCAACCTGATGCGAAGAGTTGACTCATTGGAAAAGATCCTGATGCTGGGAGGGATTGGGGGCAGGAGAAGAAGGGACGACAGAGGATGAGATGGCTGGATGGCATCACTGACTTGATGGACATGAGTTTGAGTGAACTCCGGGAGTTGGTGATGAACAGGGATGTCTGGTGTGTTGTGATTCTTGGGATCGCAAAGAGTCAGACACGACTGAGCAACTGAACTGAACTGAAGCATATTGATTGTATTAGCCAATTGGTAATTTGGATAAGATCTCAACAGTCTCAGAGCTAGTTTGCCTGACTTGTGGCTTTTAGATTGCCACACTTTTGTTTATTTATTTTTACTCTTTTTTTTATTTTTTTAATTTAAATTTATTTATTTTAATTTGAGGCTAATTACTTTACAATATTGTATTGGCTTTGCCATACATCAACATGAATCCACCACGGGTATACACATGTTCCCGATCCTGAACCCCCCTCCCACCTCCCTCCCCATACTATCCCTCTGGTGATCCCAGTGCACCAGCCCTAAGCAACCTGTATCCTGCATCACTTTTAAATGCTGAAATTTTAGACAAGTATTTAATGATTATTATTTAATTTGCTTTTATTTTATCATATTGTTGTATTCCCATACAAAATAAATATTTACACTCATAATTCTAAAAGGTATTATTTAAAAAGCAACTTTACATCCTATCCCCTTCTATTGGCAGCTGTTTAATTCTTAAGAGGTTTTTGGAACTGTCCTGTTTCTTGGCATTTCTTTCACTGTTTCAGTAGTAAACCACTCACATTATTACCTTATGATTTTTTTTTAATTTTAGATTAGTGAAAATTTAGCTTTTTTCTCCCCATATTTTTTCTTTACACAGGCATACTTTTAGTTCCCCTTGCTAAATCAATATTAATTTTTTTTAATTCTTAAGACTATGTAATACCACTATTTACAGCTCAACTAGATTGTTTACCATTATGGTTTAAATTGTATCCTCCTAAAAGATATGTGGCACCCGACTCCAGTACTCTTGCCTGGAAAATCCCATGGATTGAGGAGCCTGGTAGGCTGCAGTCCATGCAGTCGCTAAGAGACAAACACGACTGAGGGACTTCACTTTCACTTTTCACTTTCATGCATTGGAGAAGGAAATGGCAACCCACTCCAGTGTTCTTGCCTAGAGAATCCCAGGGACAGAGGAGCCTGGTGGGCTGCCGTCTATGGGTCCCACAGAGTCGGACACAACTGAAGTGACTTAGCAGCAGCAGCAGCAAAAGATAATCTGGAATTCCTAATCACCAGTACTTTAGAACATAACCTTATTTGAAAATGGATCTTTACAAATGCAGTCAAGTTAACATGAGGTCATGAGGATAATATGTGAGCTGATGGGTATGTTATTAACTAGATGAGAGGAATCCTATCATAATGTAGACATATATCAGGCATCATGTTGTACATTTTAAATGTACTACAATTTTGTCAAGTATGCATTAATGCAGTTGAAAAAAGAATATGCTGTGTTTTTGAGGGAATGAAAATTGGGTTCTGTATGCACAAACCATAGACAAATTGACATAGTTATCTTTTCTAGAATTTATTCTCAGGAAGTGAGCTACACAAAGATTTAGCTAAAATTATTATTCCCAGTCAGGGAAGACTTTCTTCTTAGGGGCTTCCCTCATGGCTCAAACGGTAGAGAATCTGTCTGCAAAGCAGGAGACCCAGGTTTGATCCTTGAGTTGGGAAAATCCCTTGGAGAAGGGAATGGCAACCCACTTCAGCATTCTTGCCTGGAGAATTCAAAGGACAGAGGAACCTGGTGGGCTACAACCCAGGGAGTCACAAAGAGTCAGACACGAAGGAGTGACTAACACTTTCACTTTCACTTCATTATTGTGAAATTGCTTATAGTGGAGAAAAATGAAGAAATAATCTAACTGTTCAGATGGAGATAAACTGTTATATTGTTGTTGTTCAGTTATTAAGTCTTCTCCAACTCTGAGACCCCATGGACTGCAGCATGCCAGGCTTCCCTGTGCTCCGGTCTTCTGGAATTTGCTCCAATTCATGTCCATTGAGTTGGTGATGCTCTCTAACCATCTCATCCTCTGTTGTCCCCTTCTCCTCCTGCCCTCAATCTTTCCCAGCATCATGGTCTTTTCCAATGAGTCAGTTCTTTGCAGCAGGTGCCAAAAGTACTGGAGCTTCTGCTTCAGCATCAGTCCGTCCAAACAATATTCAGAGTTGATTTCCTTTAGGATTAGCTGATTTGAGCTCCTTGCTGTCCAAGGGACTCTCAAGAGTCTTCTCCAGCACCATCAATTCTTCAATGCTCAGACTTCTTCATGGTCGAACTCTCACATTATTACATGACTGCTGGAAAAGCCATAGCTTTGACTACATGGGCCTTTGTCACCAAAGTGATGTCTCTGTCTTTGATACACTGCCTAGGTTTGTCATAGCTTTTCTTCCAAGGAAGAAATTGTTATATACATGCAATGAATTTATAAATATTTGATATAGATATATATTTGGGATATATTTGATAAATAAATCAGTTTAAAAATAAAACAGTAAAATCATTATCAGTTATAGAATAGCATGCCAAAAATAATATTGAAGATTAATTGCTAATTAATTAATTTCTAATATTAAAGATTAATTGTTAATTAAAAGCTCACTCATTCAATTGTTATTTAAATATTCACTAATTACCTAATGTGTAAGAGACCCACTTCTAGCACTGCAGGACATAGAAGTGGATTAAACAGAGTCTCTACTCTTATGCAGTTGAAATTATATTGGGTAAAAAAATTAAATTATTTTAGCAACATAAAAGCTAATATTTGATAAAAATAAAAAGAATTTTTTTGTTTACCTCTTTCAAGTATCATATAATCCAAAGTGTATAAGATACACTTTAATATTAGGCAGTGAATAGGTTAAATATAATAAACATCTCATGTTTGTTTTTTAAAATTCAGTAGAATTAGAACTTTTTAAAATAAATTTATGGAAGTAAAGATAGTTGCATTAAAAACAATCTTAATATGCTGAGGAAAGGATTGTTCTGACTTTTAATGACACTTTACAATGAAATAGTTCTAAAATTAACAAAGCATAGGGCAATATGACCACTAAAATAAATGACATGCATATTGCACTAACTAGGCATTAAGAAAGAGAATATTTTCCCCCTTATTTTAAATTCTCTACTTCATTAGGTAAGTGAACAAAATTATTGATAAAATTTCTCAGATGAGCATTTTTCTACAAGCAAAGGTAAGTCTATGGAATAAATATATTCATTTCTACTTTGCTTTATGAAATTATTTTAAGTCCTATGTTGTTTGAAACCATATGTTAAAACCCTACATATATTCAGTTCAGTCACTCAGTCATGTCTGACTCTTTGTGATCCCATGGACTTCAGCATGCCACGCTTCTTTGTCCATCACCAATTTCCAGAGCCTACTCAAATGCATGTCCATTGTGTTGGTGATGCCATCCAACCATCTCATCCTCTGTCATCCCCTTCTCCTCTTGCCTTCAATCTTTCCCAGCATCAGGGTCTTTTCCAATGACTCAGTTCTTCGCATCAGGTGGCCAAAGTATTGGAGTTTCAGCTTCAGCATCAGTCCTTCCAATGAATACTTAGGACTGATTTCCTTTAGTATTGACAGGTTGGATCTACTTGTTGTCCAAAGGACTCTCAAGAGTCTTCTCCAACACCACAGTTCAAAAGCATCAATTCTTTGGCTTATGTAGTAATCATGATAAGAAATTCAAGATCAGTGACCACAAAGGAATATGAAATAAATAGAGCAGGAAGTACTAATATACAATAAAGATGGAGAGGTTAAAATATGAGAGGATCTCTCTTGAATCTTTGTGTGACAATAACACTATGTTTGCTTATATTGCTCAATTAATGAGTTGTAGGGAGAGTGCAAATAGAGATGAGGGAGGTTGTTATACTTGCTTTCAGCTGTCATCTCCCACATGCAGCAACAATTTGCCATATTTAAAAGCCATTGTGTATGGCAAAATGTAGAGAATTTCAAACCCTTGATAGTTATTGTCATGTTCTCCAAGTAGAACTGAAAACACAAAGATAAAGCCTTCCTTTCCTCCTGTTTCATGTTTATTATATGTCCTGTAATTGTAGACAAATTTTTTTATTTCTTTTAATATATTTATATTAATTTATTTTAAAAATTTTATTTATCTATTTTCACTTTGCCATGAGGCATGAAGTATCTTAATTCCTTGCCCAAGAATCAAACCTGTGCCCCCTGAAGTGGGAGGGTGGAGGCTTAACCACTGGACTGCCAGGGAAGTCCTTATTTTTCAATTTTTTAATGGGATGAAGCAACCATGTATGGAATAGCCAAAATATGCTTACTTTCTAAAAGAGATATTTGCAATTTTATGTTCATTGCAGCATTATTCAAAACAGCCAAGAGATGGAAGCAACCCAAACATCAATTGATGTATAAATGGATTTTTAAAATGTGGTATATACATACACAGAATTATTATGCAGCCTTTATTTTTTCTGTATTCTTTTTTATCATTTTAATGATAATTATTGTGTTTTAATTTTATAAGTAATATTTTTCACTTCAGACAACTAAAAATACATGAAATCATAAAGTAAAAATTAACAATCACTCATAAGTCCACCCCCAGAGGTAATCATCATTAGCATTTTGATCAGTTTCCGCCTCGTGTCTGCATATTGTTTTTTAATTGAAGTATAATTGGCCAACAATACCGTGTTAGCACCAGGTGCACAACTTAGTGATTCAACATTTCTATACATTACAAAATGATCACCATGATATGTCTAGTTACCATCTGTCATCATACAAAAGTATTATAATATAGTTGACTATATTCTTCATCCTGTACACTTCATCTCTATGACTCATTAATTTTGTAACAGGAAGTGTGTGTCTCTTAATCTTCCTTACCTACTGTACTCCCTTTTCTCTTCCCTCTGACAAAATCTGGAATGTTCTCTTCCCTTCCTTGCCAAAGTTTATTTGCCATCTTTTGTTTGACAGCCATTCTGACAGTCACCAGGTGATATCTCATTGTGGTCTGATTTACATTTCCTTGGTTATTAGTGATACTGAACATTTTTTCATGTGTCTGTTGACTGTCTTCTTCAGGAAAATGTATACTGAGCCTTTGCCCATTTTTTAAGCAGATTTTCTGTTGCTGTTGAGTTGTATGAGTTCTTTGCATAATTTGAATATTAATCTCCTTACAAGATATATTGTTTGTGAGTATCTTCTCCCATTTAGTAGGCTGCTTTTGTGTTATGTTGATAATTTCCTTCACTGTGCAGTTTTTTTGTTTGTTTGTTTGTTTTAGTTTCATGTCATCCCATTTATTTTTGCTGAGCATAGCTTCAGTGTGGCCTTATGCAGTAAATATCTTTCAGGATCCAGCAGCATACTCAACTCTTCACCAGAGCTATGTGGTCTAGGGTTGCCCTGTATATGGACTGCACTGTCCTTTCTGTTGTGGCAGAGCATACTACCCAGCTCATGCTTGTAGGCAGGACTGGCCCCAACCAGGTCGGCTGTAAGGCACTGGCCTTTCATAGGTGAGGCCTGATTCCACTGTGGCTGACTGAGGGACTAGGGCAGGGGAACTGTGGGGGCGGTGGGGCGGGGGTGGTTATAGCTGGTGTAGGCTCTTGGTGGGTGAACCTTGGTTCCAGAATGGCTGGCTCTTTGGCTTTGTTGGTCCTGAGACCAAGGCTAACAGGGTAAAGGTAGTACTCCAAAGGGCTTCCCAGGTGGTGCTAGCGGTAAAGAACCTGCCTGCCGATGCAGAAGACATAAGAGATGTGGGTTCAGTCCCTCCACCAGGAAGATCCCCTGGAGGAGGGCTTGGCAGTTCACTCCAGTATTCTTGCCTAGAAATCTCATGAGCAAAGGAGCCTAGCTGGCTATAGTCCACGGGATCACAAAAAGATGGACACAACTGAAGCGACTTAGCACACACAAATGCAGAACTCCAAAATGGTATTTACCAGAGCCACCAGTGTCTTCCTTTTAAAATGGGTTCCAAAAAATATCTGCCATCAGTATCTGTGTCCCTAGAGGACTTGCACTTGCCTCCTGCCTCTCCAAGAGGCTCTCCAAGATCAGCAAGTGAGTCTGACCTAGTTTAAACCACTGCTTCTGAACTGGGTCTTGGAGTATGTGAGATTTTGCATGCCTCCTGTAAGAGCAGTCTGTTTCCTACAGCCTTGGGGCTCTCTTAAATGCAAGCCCCACTGGCCTTTACAACTAGACATTCTGGGAGCTCCTCTTCCTGATGCAGAACTCCCAGGTTTTCTCAATCCTTGGGGGAAATTGAAACAATTGTGATTATGCTTCTTTTTGCAGGTTGCCTATCTGGGGAGGTGTATCTGAACTATCCCACATATCTGCCCCTACTACCTGTCTTTGTGGTTTTTCCCTTGCGTCTTTATTTGTAGAAGATGTTTTTTGCTAGTATTCAGGTCATTCTCAGTGCTAGTTGTCATGTAAATCACTGTAATTTTGCTCTGCCCAAGGGAGGAGAGCTCAGATCTTCCTATTCTGTCATCTGAGCCACTCTTCTTCATCCTTAAAAATGAAGAAATTCCTACAACGTGAAATAACCTCAAGGGCATTATGCTAGGCAAATTAAACCAGTCACAGAAGGACAAATACTGTATGACTTCACTCCTGAGAGAACTCTAAAGACGTCAAGACCACAGAAACAGAAAATAGAAAGGTGGTTGTCAAAGACTCTGTGAGAGGGAAATGGGGATTTGCTGTTAAACAGGTATTTTAAGCTTTGCAAGTCTCTTCAGTTTTGCAAGTTGAAGAGACCTGTTGCCCAACAAAGTGAATGTACTTAACATTACTCAACTGTATACTTCAAAAGGGTTAAGATGCTAAAATTAGTGATATTTTTATCACAATTTAAAAAGTGCATATTTCAGTTATGGTAATTGTTCTATGATTAATTTAATTACTGTGAAATATATAAAGTTATGTTTTATGCTATTGTTATACTGTTCAATGATAATCAGGTTGGGAGCCTGAATTCCTGAATTCCTCACATCTGGCTCCTAACCCAACTTATAAAACTAATATTATTGCTTTGTGCCTGCATTATGACAATTCCAGAAATACAGAGATAGTGCATTTCATAAAAAGTGAATTAAATGCTCTCTGAATGACAGGTATTATTCCAGTAAATAAGTAAAACAAACTGTATCTGAATGGAAAATTTTAAAAATTGCTTAGTGAAATCATGAGAAATAATGTTAACTTAGTAAAGAAGAATTTAGCCTCTAGCCCCATGCCAAATCACTTTCTACAATCTGTGAACATATTAAGTTACTCCCCCAAAATTAAAACATTGTCATTTAGAAAGCAGCATAAAAAGAAGTATAGAAAAATGAGCCAAATGCTGTTTATTCCCTGACAACCGTGTCAATATGCTAGAGGCAGTGTCTGACTTTGAAGGAAACAATTTCTGAAACACATTGGTAGCTCCATTCTAAAGAGTATGACTCAGTGGTAAAGAATCTGCCTATCAGTACAGGAGACGCTGGAGACCCAATTTTGATCCCTGGGTCAGGAAGATCCCTTGGAGGAAGAAATGGAAACCCATTTCAGTATTGTTGCCTGCCCAATCCCATTGACAGAAGAGCCTGGCGGGCTACAGCCCATAGTATCACAGAGTCAAACATGACTGAACATGCATGCTATGTTTACATTTATTCTTGCTAAGGGATTGATCGAAATAGCCTTTTGATGAAGGTGAAAGAGGAGAGTGAAAAAGCTGGCTTAAAACTCAACATTCAGAAAACCAAGATCATGGCATCCAGTCCCATCACTTCATGGCAAATAGATGAGGAAACAATGTAAACAGGGACAGACTTTATTTTCCTGGGCTCCAAAATCACTGCAGATGGTGACTGCAGCCATGAAACTGAAAGATGCTTGCTCCTTGAAAGCAAAGTTATGACAAATATGGACAGCATATTAAAAAGCAGAGACATCACTTCGCTGACAAAATCTATAAAGTCAAAGCTCTGGTCTTTTTAGTAGTTACATAGGGACGTGAGAGTTGAACCATAAAGAAGGCTGAGTGCTGAAGAATTGATGCTTTTGAATGGTGCTGGAGAAGGTTCTTGAGAGTCCCTTGGACAACAGGATCAAATTAGTCAATCCTAAAGGAAATAAACCCTGAACATTCTTTGGAAGGATTGATATTGAAGCTGAAGCTCCAACATTTTGGCCTCCTGATGAAAAGAACCAACTCATTGGAAAAGACACTGATGCTGGGAAAGACAGACTGCAGGAAGAGAAGGGGGCAACAGAGGATAAGGTTGTTGGATGGCATCATTGACTTAATGGACATGAATGTGAGCAAACTCCGGGAGATGGTGAAGGACAGGAAGCCTGGAGTGCTGAAATCCATGGGGTCGCAAAGAATCGGACATAACTTAGTGACTGGATTGATAAGGGAAACCTTAAATGTGCATTGATGGACTAATTGATTTTCAGGGTATTGATAAAAGAAAATGTTAAATAATGTTTAGAACACAATTTCCTTCTTCTACCTTAAATGAAAATATGTTTTCTCATCAAGAAATATTATTAAACATATTTTATACTATATAATATGCAATCCCTATAAAACATAATACTTTTTCTCTTAAAGAAAAAGACTTGAAACATGTATCTTTGAACTCTTCCTTTATAAGTGGCGAAAACCCAAAGCAAATTTACTAGGCCAGAATAAAAACAGGGAGAGGATCTTCTATTTTAGATGGATAAAGTGCATCTGGCTTTATATGTAAATGAACAAGGAGCTCAAACAATGTTTTTTATTTGCATTTTTCCAACTTTATTGAAGCATTATTAACAAGTAAAAATTTTATGTATTTATCTTGTACAGTGTGATTCCTTTAAGGCATACAACATGATGATTCAATATATGTGTATGTTGTGAAATAATTACCAAAATCAAGTTAATTAACACATCCATCACCTCACATAATTATCATTTGTGTGTGTGTGTATGCCAAGACACTAAAGATCTGCTTTCTTGGCAAATTTCAATTATATAATTCAATATCGTTGACTATAATCATTATACTGTACCTTAGAACTTACTTTATAATTGATAGTTTGTTCCCCTGGACCAATATCTCCCATTTCCCCAGCCCCAAGGTGAAAATGTATCTGCTCTCCCTTGCTTCTTTGCAACATTATAATATCCAAGATACAGAAACAACCTAAGTGTCTGTCAATAGATGATGAATGGATAAAGAAAATAATATTATATGTATATATTTTATATGCATATTATTCAGTCATAAAATGTAGATCTTGTTACTTGTAACAACAAATGATGTTGTTACATGGTCTTGCTTTCTGTTCCAAAGTTCTGCTTCCTGCACTCTTTGCTTAATTAGGGTTCTTTTTGCTATAACCTTAGTAGTTCCAGGTTTAATATCCATTCTCATAACAGAGAGAAACTAACTAAAGCTTAGCACTAAATGGGTCATAAGTCATCCTTCACTAGATTAATTTCTATGCCCAGACAGAGTGAATACTCTGATTGACTTGAATCTATTCATTCTTGAATTTCAAAGGATTAGGGAAGACTGTCATATAAGGAAAAAAAGTTCAGTTCTATTTCCAGAAGAAAGGTAGAATATTAAATGCTGAATGAAGGGGAGAAATAGAAGACCAAAGAATGTCACAATGTTGTATAAATATATATATATGTATATATATAAGTACAAAGCAATAAAATATTTTATGTGAAAAGGATGGCATAGGCAGAAGCCTATATTTCTCAAATATGGAGAAAGTGCTTTATAGTGAGAAGATAAGGAAAGAAATTAAATGGTTTATGTCAATTCTGGTGTAGCTTAGACAAATAAGATTTTGATGGCTGAGCATAAAAAATATTTTAGGCAGAGTGAAGTACAAAACATTAGGAAACATAAATTTGAGGGAAAATGTGGGTTATCCTCTTTCTTTACTTTTTAGTAAGAAATAAAATTGGAACAGTATATTAATTCTATATAATTTTCAAACAAATACTTTTGCTGATTTACTTTTACCAATGAGAGAGTAAGACACTTTGAAATTACTCTTTACCATTATTAAAAAAAAAAATAGGATTTAACCCAGAAACTTAAGGTTGATTTAACATTAAAAATTCAACATATAAAATATCATATTAATGGATAAACATAAAAAACAAACACATAATTTCAAACAAGTACAGAAATAGTATTGAACACAATTCCACACTTATTCATGGCCAAAACTCAATAATCTAGTAAGAGAACGGAATTTACCATCATAAAAGCCATCTACAAATATTGCTGGAGTTAAAATCATGCATAATGGTGGAAGACTAAATATGTTTTCCCTAAATCAGGAAGAAAGTGAAAATGTTTATCTTTGCTACTTCTATTCAGCATCATACAGGAGGTCTAGAATGTATAAGACATGAAAAATAATTTAAAAAATAGAAAGAGGTAAAACTCTAGTTACCCACAACATAATTGTGCCTCTGTGATATGCTAAGGAAACTATTTAAAAATTATACGAACTAAAAAGTTTAGATATGTTTCTGACTAAAACGTCATTATAGTGATATAAGTCACATGTATCTATATTAGAAACCAATATTTGGGAGTTTAAATAAAAAACAACTAAGATGAAATATTTTTGAATAAACTATGGATATGCACATGATTTGATTACTGACAGCTACAAAATATTCCTGATAGAAATTAAGGAAGATCTGAATGTCAACAAGTTAGCCACATAATATGTCCTTTGAACAACAATAATTTTGCACCTGTCCATAGACAAAAATGCCTTTATGGAAAATTTTGGAATCCAATTAGGATATTGTAAACCCCAGTGCAGCACAAGATTGAGAGCTATTTTTGAGAACACTGGCCAATACCCAGTTGTTAACTAGTCAAGGTCAGTAGACCATGGTCCTAACTATAAACCTAGAAATATCTTGGTATCCCAAGGAATCAGCTGCAGGCTCATTTGATTTTGCCTTTTCAACAGCATTATATGCCAAAGGATCTGGGGCAAATCATGCCCACCCATGCATTAGGTAATAGGTACACAGATCTTAGTCTAGGCTATGGATGCTGAAGTGGCCTAATAAACAGCTTCAGTTTCTTTTGGCTTCTGTCCAAGAGCCACCAGGTAAGCTCTATGTATTCTGTATTCTGAAAGGGCCTTATCAATGGGTTCCAGGCCTTACCATTCACAATAGTGAGGACTCATGCTTGCATAGGGACTCAGCATGAAACACTCTCAGCTGCACACTCGGAGATCCTGAAAGTGACTTATATTTAGTCATTAAAAGCCATAGTCTGCCAGAAATCTTGTGTGTTTAGGAACCCAGAGGGAGAGAGTAGCATCTGTCTGAGAAACTCTGAAAGGGTCCTAAACATAGATCCAATCCCTTTAGCCATGATCAGAGAACAGTCCAGACTCAGGGACTTTGTTGGATTCCTGACTCAGGGATCAAACCTGATTCTCTTATACCTCCTGCACCGGCATGCAGGTTCTTTAACACTTGGACCACATGAGAAGCCTTTATTTAATGATAAAAGTTCTCAAAAAGTGGGGTATTAAAGGAACATTCTTGACATAATAAAAGCCATACATGACAAGCTCACAACTAAGATGATACTCAATGATGAAAATCTAAGAGTATTTTCTCTAAAATCTGGAAAATATAAGGGTACCCACTCTCATCACTCCCTTTTAGTATAACACCAGAAGTCCCAGCTACAGCAATCAGGCAAGAAAAATATAAAAGAAATTCAAATGAGGAAGAGGTAAAAGTATCTCTGTTTGCAAATTATACATTATATATGAAAAACACTGCTGACTCCTTTCATATATTTTATATGAAAAACACCATTAGAACTAATAAATGAACACAATAAAGTTTCAGATACAAAACCAACCTACAAAAATAAGCTTCATTTTTTGTTGTTCACTGTTGTTCAGTCATCAAGTTGTGTCTGGCTCTTTGAGACCCCATAGACTTCAGCACACCAGGCTTCCTTGTCCCTCACCATCTCCTGGAGTTTGCCCAAGTTCATGACCATTGAATAGGCAATGCCATCCAACCATCTCATCCTCTGCCTATCTTTTCTCAATCTTTCCCAGCATCAGGGTCTTTTCCAGGGAGTCAGCTGTTTGCATCAAGTGGCCAAAGTACTGGAACTTCAGCTTTAGCATCAGTCCTTCCAAAGAGTATTCAGGGTTGATTTCCTTTAAGATTGACTAGTTTGATCTCCTTGCTGCCCAGTTCAGTTCAGTCGCTCAGTCGTGTCCGACTCTCTGTGACCCCATGAATCGCAGCACGCCAGGCCTCCCTGTCCATCACCAACTCCTGGAGTTCGCTCAGACTCACGTCCCTTGAGTCAGTGATGCCATCCAGCCATCTCATCCTCTGTCATCCCCTTCTCCTCCTGCCCCCAATCCCTCCCAGCATCAGAGTCTTTTCCAATGAGTCAACTCTTCGCATGAGGTGGCCAAAGTACTGGAGTTTCAGCTTTAGCATCATTCCTTCCAAAGAAATCCCAGGGCTGATCTCCTTCACAATGGACTGGTTGGATCTCCTTGCAGTCCAAGGGACTCTCAAGAGTCTTCTCCAACACCACACTTCAAAAGCATCAATTCTTCAGCGCTCAGCCTTCTTCACAGTCCAACTCTCACATCCATACATGACCACAGGAAAAACCATAGCCTTGACTAGATGGACCTTTGTTGGCAAAACAATGTCTCTGCTTTTGAATATGCTATCTAGGTTGGTCATAACTTTTCTTCCAAGGAGTAAGCGTCCTTTAATTTCATGGCTGCAGTCACCATCTGCAGTGATTTTGGACCCCAAAAAATAAAGTCTGACACTGTTTCCACTGTTTCCCCATCTATTTGCCATGAAGTGATGGGACTGGATGCCATGATCTTCGTTTTCTGAATGTTGAGCTTTAAGCCAACTTTTTCACTCTCCACTTTCACTTTCATCAAGAGGCTTTTGAGTTCCTCTTCACTTTCTGCCATAAGGGTGGTGTCATCTGCATATCTGAGGTTATTGATATTTCTCCCGGCAATCCTGATTCCAGCTTGTGCTTCTTCCAGTCCAGCGTTTCTCATGATGTACTCTGCATAGAAGTTAAATAAGCAAGGTGACAATATACAGCCTTGACGTACTCCTTTTCCTATTTGGAACCAGTCTGTTGTTCCATGTCCAGTTCTAACTGTTGCTTCCTGACCTGCATACAAATTTCTCAAGAGGCAGATCAGGTGGTCTCGGTAATCCCATATCTTTCAGAATTTTCCACAGTTTATTGTGATCCACACAGTCAAAAGCTTTGACATAGTCAATAAAGCAGAAATAGATACTTTTCTGGAACTCTCTTGCTTTTTCAATGATCCAGCGGATGTTGGCAATTTAGGGATGCTCAAAGTCACAGTTTGAAGCATCAATTCTTCAGTGCTCTACCTTCTTTATTGTCCAGCTCTCACTTCTGTATATGACTACTGTAAAGACCATAGTCTTGATGATACGGACCTTTGTCAGCAAAGTGATGTCTTTGCTTTTTAACACACTGTCTAGGTTTGCAACAGCTTTTCTGCCAAGAAACAATTGTTTTCTGATTTCATGGCTGCAGTCACCATCCACAGTGATTTTAGAGCCCAAGAAGAAGAAATTTGTCATTGCTTCCACCCTCCACCTTTTCCCTTTCTATTTACCATGAAGTGATGATGAATAGATGGCAAAGTAATGGCAAAAAATGAAGTGATGGCTTCATTTTCATACACTAACAATGATAAAGGACACAATTACACTTTTGGGATATTAGAGTAATAAAAATGTATGCCTTTAGAGTGATTAAAAAGAATAGCAAATGTCTTATAACATTAAGATTATAATAAAGCTACGTGTGTGAGCACTCAGTTACTAAGTCATGTCTGACTCTTTTCATGAACCTATGTACTATACCCTGCCAGGCTCCTCTGTCCATGAGATTTCCCAGGCAAGAATACTGGAGTGCTTGCCATTTTCTTCTCCAGGGGATTTTCCCAACCAAGGGATCAAACCCATGTCTCCTGTTTCTCCTACACTGGCAGGCAGGTTCTTTACCATTCAGACACTTGGGAAGCATAATAAAGCTATGAAGAAATGTAAAAGATAAATCATTCTAATATCGTTATTTAATTACAAGTTTTAAACTTTTAAGAAAAAAGATTGTTTTTAATAGGATGTCTAAATTTTCTTGGAATAACAAAGATATGGTCAACAATAACATCTGAATACTGAGGTGTCAATTTGTATCTGTTCATACGGGTTAGACAGTCAGAAGATATTTCTGAAAGAAATGATTGATAATGAGGAAGTTAACTGTAAACAAGTTGAAATTGGCCTAATTCAGTATTTTAAGTTTTATTAAGGTATAACTTACCTACAATGAAGTTTACCCATGTTTAGTGTACAATTTTATGATTTTTAACAAATTATATAGTTATATTACCACCACTCTCAACCAAAATAATTAATTTTCTATGATTAAAAAGAATGTACATTTATTTCCACAGCATATGGGTATTCAATAAAATATGTTATATACTGGGCCATAAAATAGGTAGTTTCAATATTCAAAAATAAAACATTACTATATAAAAATGGAATTAAGTATATAATTTGCAGAAAGTTACTAGACATCTGTTGTAAAAGTTATAACATGGCTGACAAAGAATAATAATAATAATAACCTAAAAAATAGAGAAAATAGCATGATTTAGCATTAGGATAGATTGAGAGTTGGACTGTGAAGAAAGCTGAGAGTTGAAGAATTGATGCTTTTGAACTGTGGTGTTGGAGAAGACTCTTGAGAGTCCCTTGGACTGCAAGGAGATCCAGCCAGTCCATTCTGAAGGATATAAGGCCTGGGTGTTCTTTGGAAGGAATGATGCTGAAGCTGAAACTCTGGTACTTTGGCCACCTCATGCGAAGAGTTGACTCATTGGAAAAGACTCTGATGCTGGGAGGGATTGGGGGCAGGAGGAGAAGGGGACAACAAAGGATGAGATGGCTGGATGGCATCACTGACTCAATGGATGTAAGTTTGAGTGAACTCCGGGAGTTGGTGATGGACAGGGAGGCCTTGTGTGCTGCAATTCAAGGGGTTGCAAAGAGTCAGACATGACTGAGCTACTTAAGAACTGAACTGAACATAAACCAAATTGACATGTTGTTTATACAATTTATATAGAAATGTAAAATACTTTAAAAACTCAAAATAACTTCATAAATAAAACAAAGCTGCAGTATTTATTCTATTTGATTTCAAAAGTTAAAGGGGGTGTTGGCATAAGAATAGACAAATTGATCTCTGAAACAGAATAGGATCCAGAAATAGATCTGAGACAATCAAGGAATTCACTGAATAAAAGAAAGTCTTTTCAACAAATAATATTGAAAAACTTTGATTCCTACCTCAGACTGTGCAGAAAATAATTTGAAATGAATCATGACCATGTATGTAAAAGTTAAACATATGAGACCTCTAGAATTAAATTAAGGACATTATTTTTGTGACCTTAGAATAGGCAAATAGATTTCAGGACACAAAGTAAATGAAAGTCAGAGTAGGAAAATCACAGGATAAGGAATTATATGTATTTGGTAAAGGATTTAGCCATACTGTATAAACATCTCCCACAACAGAGTAATGGGAAGATAGCCCACTAAAAATGGGCAAAACTTTTGCACCAATATTTCATTACATAAAACACTGAAGACCCAGTGAGCACATGAAAACATGTTCAACATAATTAATCATCAGGACATACAAAGTGAAAAAACAATTAGATACCAATACACATCCTACAGAGTGGCTGAAATTTAAAAGTTGGACAACCTCAAATAAAGGTTATGTTGTGGATGAGCAAAAAGAGCTCTCAGACATTTGCTGGTCTTGTAAAACAACAGAACCACTTTGGAACACTGTCATTCAGTTTCTGGAAAACTGCATCTATGCACAATGCGTATGCATGAGTATATGCACCGCATGACTAAGAAATTCCTTTCTAGATACTTAAACAAAGAAACAGCATTATTCTTCACAGAAAACAATCCAATCGTTCTTTGACAGAAGAACATATGATGCAGTACTAGCATATTTATAGAATGGAAAATGATTTAACATTAAAAAAGAAGAAGAAAAAACTACGAAGACTTGAAGCAGGGATGAATCTCCAAAATATTATACTGGGTGAAAATCCAGATTGAAAAATAATACCACCAAATGATTTATGTTAATGTCCGGAAGACAACAATAAACTAATTTGATAGAAACTAAAACAGTGGTCTCTGGGGCCAGGTTTGGCAGTATTGACAGTGGGGAAATGGGGTAGAGGAGAGAAGACTGAACACAAAAGAGCACAAGGAAACTTCATGGGGTAATGGAAATATCTTATGCGTTGATTGTGATGACATGAATATATATATATATATATATATATGTATCAAAATGTATTGAACATCTCACCTCTAATCTGTGCATTTCACTGTGTGTAAATAATATCTTAATTTTTAAAAGTCCAATAGAGACTTAACATCTCTGAATACAGCAGGTATTCTGTATATATGTAACGTCTGCTCTTGCATTTTTCTGTGGATAAAAAATATTGTGTAAACTGTAGCAAATTAACAATTCTATATTATCATAATTTCTTTTTAAAAATCTTACTTTATCTCCCCTATTGATGAATTTAAATAGTCTTTATATAAAAGACTTACATAATCAGGTTACTTATAATCAGTGACATTCTTTTCATCTCTAAACCTATGAGATTTGCGCTGATTAATGTTCAAAGATATGTGGATGACTTTGGACCAACCCTAGCCTATTCAGTGGTGATATCCAGTGATAGTATGATTTTTCAGCCTGTAATCCATCACCTTGAAATACACAGAACATGATTCAGTGTCAGAGTCACTTCAGCACTTCTTACCATCACCTAAGCAAACCTGAATGAAGATAGATGAAGTTAAAAAGGCTTAATATACAAGGCTTATTTCACAAAAATAATTACATTTGAAAGAAGAAGCTGTGTTTCAATTTCAAGATGAATATGCCTAAATCTTCTTAGCAATCATCTCAATTTTCACAGTACTCACTGACATGACTCATTGTTTTCTCTTTTCTGCCTCTATGTATTCATGAAAAAAAAAAAAAAAGTAAATGGATAGCTATACTGTCCTGAGTCAGTCAGTTCAGTTGCTCAGTCATGTTTCACTCTTTGCGACCCCATGGACTGCAGCACGCAAGGCTTCCCTGTCCATCACCAACTCCCGGAGCCTACTCAGATGCATGTCCATTGAATTGGTGATGCCAATTCTCTTGAGAGTCCCTTGGACTGCAAGGAGATCCAACCAGTCCATCCTAAAGGAGATCAGTCCTGGGTGTTCCTTGCAAGGACTGATGCTGAAGCTGAAACTCCAATCCTTTGGCCACCTGATGCGAAGAGCTGACTCATTGGAAAAGACCCTGATGCTGGGAAAGATTGAAGGCAGGAGGAGAAGGGAACGACAGGATGAGATGGTTGGATGGCATCACCGAGTCAATGGACATGGGTTTGGGTGGACTCTGGGAATTGGTGATGGACAGGGAAGCCTGGCGTGCTGCGGTTCATGGGGTCGCAAAGAGTCGGCACGACTGAGCCACTGAAATGAACTGAACTGAAATGCAAGGTTTGTACACTGAAAGCTAGTAGTAGTGTTGAATGGTTACACATAATGTAGCATATTCATATAATAGAATAATATTTAGCAATAGAAATAGTTGAAATATTTATACAGGGTCATAAAGAGTCAGACATGACTGAGCGACTGAACTGAACTGAACTGAATACAGTCAAAGGCTTTGGTGTAGTCAATAAAGTATAAACCAATAAGTAAAATCAACCTATCTCTTACACTTTATGCAAAATTAATAAGAAATAGGTCATAAGTCTAAAGGAAATCAACCCTGAATATTCATTGAAAGGACTGATGCTGAAGCTGAAGCTCCCATATTTTGACCACCTGATGGGAAGAACTAACTCATTGAAAAAAACCCTGATGCTGGGAAAAACTGAAGGCAGGAGATAAAGAGGGTGAGAGAGCATGAAGTGATTTTGTGGCATCACTGACTCGATGGAGATGAGTATGAGCAAACCCTGGAAGATAGTGAAGGTTAGGGAAGCCTGGCATGCTGCAGTTTATGGGGTTGCAAAGAGTCTGACAAGACTTAGAGACTGAATAGCAAAATTAAACAACTTCTACAAAAAGGAAAGAAGATAATGTAAGACTTCATGTTTAGCTGAGCTTCTAGGTACAGTAATGAAACTAAAAATCTGAAAAGAAAATATCGATAAATTGAATTTGATTAAAATATTTTTTTAAAGTTTTGGTCTATGAAAGACATAGTTACAATAGTTTAAAGTCAAAATACACACAGGAGAATATATTAGCAAATGTGCAGAACTGCATTAATTCTTTCAGAAAAGTTTTATTGAGGTACAATTTAAATGCCATAAGATACATCCAATGTAAATGTAAAACTGAATTATTTTTTTCATACATTTATAGGCCTGTACAACCATCACCTCAATCTAGTTTCAAAATATATCTGTAACCCTCCAAATTCCTTTGAGCCCATTGCATTCAATACCTGCTCCTACTCTCTCTCCCAGGTAAATGTAATCTCTCTGATCTGTACTCTGTCTATATATATTCACTACTTCTGTGCATTGTATTTATGCAAATAGAATAATGCTGTATGTAGTCTTTTGTGTACAGCTTCTATCAATTACCTTAATATTTTGGAAGACCATCTATCTTGTAAGTTGTATCTATGTATCTGTATAAATATTTCAACTATTTCTATTGCTAAATATTATTCTATTATATGAATATGCTACATTATGTGTAACCATTCAACACTACTACTAGCTTTCAGTATACAAACCTTGCATTTCAGTTCAGTTCAGTTGCTCAGTCGTGCCGACTCTTTGCGACCCCATGAACCGCAGCACGCCAGGCTTCCCTGTCCATCACCACTCCCAGAGTCCACCCAAACCCATGTCCATTGAGTCGGTGATGCCATCCAACCATCTCATCCTCTGTCATCCCCTTCTCCTCCTGCCTTCAATCTTTCCCAGCATCAGGGTCTTTTCCAATGAGTCAGCTCTTCACATCAGGTGGCCAAAGGATTGGAGTTTCAGCTTCAGCATCAGTCCTTCCAATGAACACCCAGAACTGATCTCCTTTAGGATGGACTGGTTGGATCTCCTTGCAGTCCAAGGGACTCTCAAGAGTCTTCTCCAACACCACAGTTCAAAAGCATCAATTCTTCTGTGCTCAGATTTCTTTATAATGCAACTCTCACATCCATACATGACCAGTGGAAAAACCATAGCCTTGATTAGATGTACTTTTGTTGACAAAGTAATGTCTATGCTTTTGAATATGCTATCTAGGTTGGTCATAACTTTCTTTCCAAGGAGTAAGTGTCTTTTAATTTCATGGCTGCAATCACCATCTGCAGTGATTTTGGAGCCCAAAAAATAAAGTCAGCCACTCTTTCTACTGTTTCCCCATCTATTTGCCATGAAGTGATGGGACCAGATGCCATGATCTTTGTTTCCTGAATGTTGAGCTTTAAGCCACCTTTTTCACTCTCCTTTTTCACTTTTATCAAGAAGATCTTTAGTTCTTCTTCACTTTCTTCCATAAGGGTGATGTCATCTGCATATCTGAGGTTATTGATATTTCTCCCACCAATCTTGATTTCAGCTTGTGCTTATTTGTTAAATTTATTCCTAGTATTTGATACTTCTCTAAACAAAAATGTTTTTATTTGATTGAAGTATAGCTGTTTTACAATGTTGTATTAATTCCTATTGTACAGCAAAGTGATTCAGTTATATTTACACGTACACATATAGATAGATAGATATAATATTTTCTATTTTGGCTTTTCACAGGATATTGAAATAGTCCACTGTGCTATACAGTAGAATCTTGTTATTTATCCATCCTATATATACTAGTTTGCATGTGCTAATCCCAAACTCCCAATCCTCCCCTACTCCATGTCCCCCACCCCTTTGGCCGTCACAAGTCTGTTCTCTATGTCTGTGAATCATCTCTATATCAAAGATATGCTCATTTGCATCATATTTTAGATTCCACATATAAGTTGCATCTATTCCACTGATTATCTATTTCATCATATTATAGATTCCACCATATCACATGATATTTGTATTTTTTGCATGGCTTACTTAGTATGATAATCTCTAGGTCCATCCATGTTGCTACAAATGACATTATTTCATTCTTTTTTATAGCTTAGTAATATCCCATTGTCATATAGATATAATATATATATATATATATATATATATATATATATATATACACACACACACACACACACACACAGATCACATCTTCCTTATCCATTCATCTGTCAGTGGATATTTAGGTTGTTTCCATGTCTTGGCTACAGTGAATAGTGTTGCTATGAACATAGGGGTGCATGTATCTTTTCAAATTATATTTGTATATATGCAGAAATGAAATTGATGAATCATTTTAGGATTTATAAATATGCTCATATAATTTTATGTGTGTTCTTCTTTTTTATCTTAAAATAATCACAAATTTACAAAATAGATGGGGTTATAGTACAAAGAGATTTGATTTTTTTGTGAACCATATTAGACTGAATTACCATTTTGATCCCTCATCGTACCCACTTACTTTAGGATGCATCTCCTTTAAATAGGAACATTGTCTTAATATAATCTTCAAAATCAGAAAATTAATATGACATTTCATTATTATCTGGTCCTCAGGTACCATTCAAGTTATGCAAATTTCCCCCATAATGTGTTTTATAGCAAAGACTCCCCAACAGAGTCATGCATTGCATGATTTGCTCTCATGCCTCATTCCCATGTTCTGTCTTGAAATGTTCTATCTTACTGTGACTTTCGTAATAGTGAAATTTTTGAAAACTCATCCCTCATTTCATAAGTGCTTGATATTTCTTTGGGATATGTTTCTTTAGCACTAACATCACAGAATGAAAGATTTTCTTCATAATATATTTTTATGAGTTATAGCATATTTTGTGAAATCATTTGTATATGAACAAAAAAATTGCCCAGTGTGCTGCAAGCTATTATGCAGGCTTAATTGTAATCATCATTTATTTCTCTTTCATAGTCATTAATTAGGCTTCCATTTTCTTATCAATGAAAACACAGATTTCTGAGTCAACTGTTAATTAGATATTTTCTTAAATATTTTGGTTTCATGTCATGGATATACTTATATTTTAATCAGTATCAGACTATTGCAGAATCAGTAATAATTTTTTACATTTTAAATACTATTTAAGTGAAATGCCTCGTGTCTCAGACAGTAAAGCATCTGCCTGCAATGCAGGAGACCTGGGTCAATCCCTGGGTCAGAAAGATCTCCTTGAGAAGGAAATGGCAACCCACTCCAGTACTCTTGCCTGGACAATTCCATGGATGGAGGAAATTTGTAGGCTACAGTCCATGGGATCGCAAAGAGTCAAACATGACTGAGCAACTTTACTTCACAAGTGAAATCATATATATATATATTTTTTCTATTGTCATAGAAATTAGTTTATTTATCTTTTTGTTGTTACATACCATCATAAAGTACCCTTATTTCTGGAAGTGAATCATCGTCTTGGTGTTATCTGTGCTGGAGTTGTTTTAATGAAGTGTCAAATATACATCTGAACTTTTTGTGGGGTTTTTTTTTGTTTTTTTGTTTTTGTTTGTTTGTTTTTAATTTTATTTTATTTTTAAACTTTACATAATTGTATTAGTTTTGCCAAAATCAAAATGAATCCGCCACAGGTATACGTGTGTTCCCCATCCTGAACCCTCCTCCCTCCTCCCTCCCCATACCATCCCTCTGGGTCATCCCAGTGCACTAGCCCCAAGCATCCAGTATCGTGCATCGAACCTGGACTGGCAACTCGTTTCTTACATGATATTTTACATGTTTCAATGTCATTCTCCCAAATCTTCCCACCCTCTCCCTCTCCCACAGAGTCCATAAGACTGTTCTATACATCAGTGTCTCTTTTGCTGTCTCGTACACCGGGTTATTTTTGGTAGGTTCATCTTAGAAAGTGTGGGAATGTTGAGCAACAATTCAGCAACAAACTTCTGAGTAGCTAATGTTCTCTAATCCACAGTAGGAATATTCCTAGACATGAAACATGAACAAAAGAAACTCACTGGTATTCTTTACACTTTAAAAAGTCACTTTATGTGGCATATTTTCTGCATGGTCTTATGTAGTAGATATTTATTTTACTAAAAAGTGACACCATGTAAAAAAAGCTTTAGCAGGTTTATTTTATCTATCTAAAAGTGAAATTTAGGTAATTTTTCTAACTATACATTTTTACATTTCAAAATTTATAAAATAATTAGAAATGACCTCTGATCTTAGAAGTTAGATAATCCTAATTAATTTAGAAAACAAAATCTCCTACAAGTTAAAAATGTGTTGTTTCTACAAAAATATATATCCTCATTTATAATATAGCACATATATACGTAATCACTCAGTGAAGATGGAAATTCAAGGCAATAAATTGTACATTCCCAGAGGCAGAGCATGTGTGTGTTTGTGTGTTATCCACATGCATGTGTGCTTATCCACATGCATTTGCAATTAAATCATGAGTTTGGAAAATATAATTATTTAGATCAATGTTTTACATTTACTGAGTTAATGTAATAAGTTTTAAGGCTAACTTATAATTTTTTTCCTCTAAAGCCACAGGCAAAGTTGTATCTGTGACATATTAAGTATCCACAAAGAAACAAAATTCAAGCAATAATTTTGATAAAGTATTCTTTCTACATGACATTCAGATAAATGTTTCAGCACAAAATAGCCAGACTGTGTACTATCAGAGATATTTCAAAATAATGTTAATCTTTGCTTACTGCAAAGTAAAAACTTAGCCTTATTTTTTTCATTTGTTAAATGGGCAGATTATAGTTCCTTAAAAATAATCTATTCACATTTAGTATATTCATTTTCATAAGAAAAATTCTGATGCCTTTGTTGGGTGTTTTAGTGCTCTTTGTATGGTGGTTTAAACTTTTTCAGATTACTGGATAGGTATTTTACTTATAGGTCACCTAAAGTCATAATAGCTGCTTCACATTGCTGAAAAATAGCTTGCTTACTGAACAGGATTTAGCTAACACATTTGAATTCATCTCCTATCACATCTGTAATCCTTTGGCACTTATCCTTCACGTTCCCATTTTAGTAGTCAGCAATCTTTGACCACTTATTACTTTTAAAAACATTTTTGCTTTCTCCAATAATAGTTTAATATCCTTGAGGGCAGAATCTGTCAACCTTTTATATCCAGAAGGCTCAGCAAGGTTAAAGATATGTGACATTGTGGTGTTCCTCACTCAAGGGCTGCTACTATTGCCTACGTTGTTTAAAAAAAACAAACAAACAAAAAAAAACAGGCACATTCACAGCATAAGTACACTAAGAGTGATTGAACTCAAAAAATTTGCTTTTTATATGCATTATCTACCATGAGAATACCTCAAAATTATCTGTGTCCAAGACGTGTTACTGCCTAGCCCACTTCAGTCACTGATCTGGACCCCCTGTCTCCAGCACCATTTCTCCTGGGGCCGACATCAGGGAATCAGGGTATCTCCTGCTATTTACCACTTTCATGGGATGCTATCTGCTCAAACACCACCAAAGTGGCCAGGTGACATAACCTAAAAATTAAGGAAATAGCCAGCTGGAAATGTTTGACTAATAGGAAGTAGGAAACAGAGAAAGGGTTGCTGGCAAATAAATTCTCTCTCCATTCTTCCAGTCACTTTGCAGCTTGTCTTGAAGTAGTGGCTACAGCTACAACGAGTCACCTTCTTTGACTTCAATATTTTCCTCATTCTCACTGTCCTAAGAATATGTGTCCACCTCCAATACAACAGTAAAATATTTTTTAAGACTGTCTGCAGATACAAATGATCTACCATTTTGACTAGCTATTTAATTATTAAGGTACATAAATATTTTAAAACCCTAATTTTCATTCCATATATTCAATCAAACAAGCAACTAATTATTGACCCATTATTCAAAAATCATTTTTTCCTGACCCAATTATAAAGAAGCAAATGTTAACTCCTGATTTATTAGGTTATTACATGTAGATGTGTTTTGTGTAAGTAAAAGGAAACCTTGGTTCTTGATTCAGAAATAAAAGATGGTTGCCATAGGGAGGGAAAAAAAAAGATTATATATATATTTTATGCCAAGCGTGTTTTGAAAGAGAGTTTCTGCTTTGTGACTACAGGTGTCTCACTTCTGTATTTGAGCTGTGAGCCATGGTAATATCACTAAACAGTTAGGTAATCTTAGGAGGGAACCTCAGTAAAATAATGAAAAGAGGCAGATTAACGAATAAAAGTCTCCAATTTAGTTGTCACTTTAAGACTTTTGTTGGTCCTACACATTTTTTAAATTTTCATCTTATATCATAGAAAATATAAATACACCCTCCTAAATATATTTTTGCTGAAGAAGATAAAATTATTTTTACAACTCAGTCTTTCAAAATATATTAATTTGTATTGGACTATTTTTTCCAATTCTTCATAAGCAAAGAACACCTTGATATGCAAATAAAATCTAACAAACTTTTTGGCAACTGTGGTAACACATTTATGAATACTAATAATTAATGGTTTATATAATGTTACAATTATTGAAATTAATTATTTTTTATTGTTCAGTGCTCTTTTAGTATATAATACATCTTTTTATATCAGTTAGTTAGTTAAGACCCTGAAAAGCTCACTGGCTCTAGGTAGTATTCTTATAGTGCCAAATAGATATATATCACTGCCTGATCTTTATCATGGCTAAAAGTTACTGAACAGAGAGTTAGTAGAATTTAATGTTTGGGTTATAATTTTTAAAGCATTTTCCTATTGTTCATTTATTTTTTCTTTGAGGATTCACATGAGTGATGAGCAATCCTCTTGGGGGTTACAAGGGACTTAATTCTAAATACTGTCATCTTTGTACAGATGAAATATTGTGCATATTAAATAAAACAAACAGAAAATGTATAGAGTTTCATTGCTGAATTGTTTTCTTGTTAAATCCATGACTTTATTAGTAGTTAATTCTGTATTAAGTACTTACCAAAAAAGATAAATACTTTACATTTACTTTCATAGAATATTACATGTTGGCCTATTCTAAGAATGGGTTCATGAAAATAAAACCTTTGGTGATCAAGTTAATTATTACAGATGATCCCTATGACATCTGAAAGTATCAAAGACTGATAGCACTTGAAAACTATATTGTAGAAAATCTTTATAAATCTTCTCAGCTTTTGAAAAGGAGTTAGATCCAGTGAATTCACTGCTAATTTTTCTCAAATCATTTAACACTGTTATGTCCTGCCCTCAGTCTCCCCAAGGCAGAGCCTCATATGTTGTATTGGCCATGTAGGCTCATCCTGGCTCCATATGCTGAGACCCTTCCTATCCTGACTCAGCCCCACCCTCAGCAAGCAGGGTTCAAAGTATGACTCACTTCTGGGAAAAGTGTGAAGTAAACAGTGTCAGCCCAGCGGTCCTTAGCCTCAAGGCAATAGTGACTTCTGGGCTAGATAATTATCCTTGGGGGTAGTCCTGTGCCTCATGGAATATTTTAGCAGCTTCTAAACATTCCATACATTCCAAATGTGCTACAGTAGAGGCCAGTAGCACAGACCCTTCAAGCTGTGACAATTAAAAATACATCCAAACACTGTCAGATATTCCCAGGAGTAGGGACAAAATCAGAACTGAATGAGATCACTGAATTAGCCCAATCATGTGAAAGTGAAAATCACTCAGTCGAGTCTGACTCTTTGTGACCCCATGGACCATGCAGTCCATGGAATTCTCCAGGCCAGAATACAGGAGTGGGTAGCCTTTCCCTTCTCCAGGGAATCTTCCCAACCCAGGAATCGAACCGGGGTCTCCTGCATTGCAGGTGGATTCTTTACCAACTGAGCTATTACGGAAGCCTCAGCCCCATCAGGTAGTGCAGCACTATTTGCTACCCTGTCATTCCTGAGAGCTTTTACTCCCCCTTGATCTCTTTTGTTCTATTCTTTGTTTTAAGTTAAAGTATAGATGACTTACAGTGTTGTGTTAATTTCTTCTATATAGCAAAGTGACTCAGTTTTATATATACACACACACACACACACACACACACTCTTTTTTAACATATTCTTTTTCATTATGGTTTATCATATGGTCTTCCCTGGAGGCACAGACAGTAAATAACCTCCCTGCAATGCAAGAGACCCAGGTTCAACTCCTAGGTCAGGAAGACCTCCTGAAGAAAGAAATGGCAATCCATATCAGTGGTGGCCCAGATGGTAAAGAATATGCCTGCAATGCAGGAGATTGGAGTTCGATCCTAGGGTCGGAAAGATCCCCTGGAGAAGAGTATGGCAACCCGCTCCAGTATTCTTGCCTGGAGAATCCCCTGGACATAGGAGCCTGGCAGGCTACAGTCCATGGGGTTGCAGAGAATCAGACATAACTGAGTGACTAATATACCTACATACATATATTCTTGCCTGGAGAATTCCATGTACAGGGGAGCCTGGTGGGGTACAGTCCATGGGGTCACAAAGAGTCGAACACAACTGAGCAACTAACACAACACTTTACTTAATGGTTTACCACAGTATGCTGAATACAAGTCTCTATACTATACACTTTTTGTTATTCAGTCACTAAGTCGCATCCAACTCTTTGTGACCCAGGGACTGCAGCATGCCAGGCTCCTCTGTCCCCCACTATCTCCCAGAATTTGCTCAAATTCATGTCCATTGAATTGGTGATGCTATCTAACCATCTCATCCTCTGCTGCCCTCTTCTCCTTTTGCTTTCCATCTTTCCCAGCACCAAGGCCTTTTCTAATGAGTTGACTCTTTGCATAAGGTGGCCGAAGTATTGGAGCTTTAGCATCAGCATTAGTCCTTCCAACGAGTATCCAGAGTTGACTTCTTTTAGGATTGACTGTTTTCAGCTCCTTACTGCCCAAGGAAGCCTCAAGAGTCTTCTCTAGCACCAAAGTTCAAAAGCATCAATTCTTTGGTGCTCAGCCTTCTTTATGGTCCAACTCTCATATACCATTAGAGTGGTACTATACAGTGTGACCTTGTCATCCACTCTCTTATATCCACTAACCCCAACCTCCCATTCCACTCCTTCCCCAACCACTCCCCCTTTGCAACCACAAGTCTCTTCTCTATGTCTGTGAATCTGTTTCTGTCCCAGAGATATGTTCACCACCTTGATTTCTTATACTTAGCACTTTAGCTTTCCAGAAACTCAAAGTACCTAAGATCTTTGTGACTGTGATCTTGAAAAATGATCTACTGGAGTAGTTAAGGCTGGCTATGAGTTCTGGACTCCAAGAGACCTAAATTGTAGTTCTGGCAACTATTTTATGACTGCTAGGGACTGAATTATATCCCCACAAATTTATATGTTGAAGTCTTAGCCCCTAATATGACTGTGTTTGGGGGAAAAAGGGGTCTTTAGGAGTCACAGGTATAAAGGAAATTATAAGGGTATAGCCTTAGCCCAATAGGATTAGTATCCTTAAAAGAAGAGGAACAGAAATAAGGGCTCACTCAACACTCTCTCACTGATGTTTGAGGACAGAGGAGAAGGCATCCATTCAAGTCAGGAAGAGAACTCTCACCAGAAATCAATCACATTGGCACCTTGATTTCAGACTTTTAAAGTCCAAACCAACAAAAAAAGTCTTTGTTGTTTAAGCTGCCCAGTCTATGTTATTTTATTATAGTAGCCCAACGGCCTAAGACAATAACTTTGAACAAATTACTTATCTCTCTGGTTTCAGAGTCCTCACCAGTTAAAAGGAGGAAAAGAATAAAATATTTCTCATGAGATTATTATAGTGATTAAATGAAAAAATACAGATAAGGGGCAAAGCACAGCATCAGCACAGTTTGCACAGGAGAAATAATTGTCTTGGTCCTCTTTCAGACTCAGGATTGTACTTTAAATTTATTTGTGACAAGATCATTTCAGGATATAGTTCATGCATCTATTTTTAATTTTTTTTTTCCCTTTCAGTGTCAGGATGACTGGATCTTCATCCACATAACCCAAGACATTGGCTGAAATTATTTCTTTGAAGGGAGTGACTATCCACAACTAAGATGGGTTAAGAGGAAGTCAAAGACATTTTAGTTCAAGGATTTCCTACTGTACTTATTCTTGTCACTGTTAACTTACTCATTGAATCAGATATTCTCACATAACAGCTTCTCCTTGAACCATAGTCAGGTTTGTTAAATAAATGTGTTCACTGTGCTATGCAGATATAGCTGCTCTCATGGGTAAACCAATAGCTTCTGCTTCTGCAAAGGAGCTTCCTTTCCTTCCAATGGACTCACCCACATGACTGAGGACCCAGAATGTCATGTGCAAATATTTAGTTGGTATGTCAAGTTTTGAAATGTAATGTACAAGACTATAAATGTTTAATTGTTTTTGACCATGAATAATAGTGTCCTGTTATAACTTTTCTCAGATTCATAACAATGTTTTAAAATGCATAAAATGGCAGTCCCAAGATGGTGGAGGAATAGGACAGGGAAACCACTTTCTCGCCCACATATTCATCAAAAGACCATTTGAATGCTGAGCAACTTCTGCAAAACAACTTCTGCTAGTGGAGGACAACAGGCACACAGAAAGGCAGCCCATTCTCTTTGAAAGGAGGAAGGAAAAAATATAAAAGACCAAAAGAGAGACAAAAGAGTTAGGGACAGAGATCTGTCCTGCGGAGGGAGTCGTGAAGGGAAGTTTCCACACAGTAGGAAACCCTCTCACAGGTGGGTCTGTGGGGAGTTCTGGCATCTCAGAGGGAAACATAACTGGGAGGGGAAAAAAGGAAGAAAAAAAAAACCAACACAGAATACGTGCCTAACCACAACTGCCAGTGGAGAAGTAGCCCAGCTGCTTGCATTCACCACCAGAGAGCAGGGCTGGGCAGGGATAATCGGTGCTTAGGGTAAGGAAGGACTGGGCCTGAATGCCCTGAGGACAATCTGAAGGAGCTAACCTGAGATAGCAACCCAAACTGTGCGATCTCCAGAGAGGAAAAAAAAGAGAGGGAGAGAATTTTCCCGTGAAAGGCTGTAACATGATGCCTGGCCTGCTACCAGAACAAAGGATTAAGCCAACACCAAAGGAGAGCTGGCCAGCTACATACAGCCATCCCACCCCCACTGAGGCAGAAAGGCAGGCTTGCAACAGCCAGAGCCAGTAGGCAAGGGGCTGCTGCAATCTTGGCCCCAGAGACTGCATACTCCATCAAACTGTGAGCAGGATCCCAGTTGCTAACCATGTCTTCCTGGGATCCTGGATGGTTGACATCTTCCAGGAGGGTTGCAGCTTGAGATCAGCTCCCCAGAGGAGACACCTGAGACTGCTCTTGTGGTGCCCCTGGGAAACCGAGTGGCTGGGACCAGGAAGGTGGTTAAGACACATTGTGCTCACCAAGCACTTGGTCGCTTGAGCTGCTTGGATCTGGGAAGGGCACAAAACGCGTGCCCAACCAAGTTTGTGCCCTTGTGGAGTACCCGAGAACCTGTGAGGCTTACACTTGGAAAGTGCACTAAATGCAGGGCCCGCTTCAGACAGCGCCCTTGCAGAGCACCCTGGAGCCTAAGCAGTGTAGAACCAGGAAGCGCACACCTCCTTGGGCTGTGGCAAACCCACTATGGTCCATACACTGTGAGCACTCCCCACACACGCCAGTGATATTTGTTTGCAGTGTTCCTCCCTCCCCACAACACAACTGAACAAGTGAGCCTAAATAAGTGACCACCTTCACTCCCTTTTGTCAGGGTGGAAATTAGACACTGGACAGACTTGCAAACAGAGGAAATCAAAATAAACAAAGAAGAGGGAACTACATTATAAATGACAGGTGCAACAGATGAAAACCCTGTAGTTAATATTGTGGGGGCCTATAGACATGTGAAGTCAAGTGGGCCTTAGAAAACATCACTACGAACAAAGCTAGTGGAGGTGATGGAATTCCAGTTGAGCTATTACAAATCCTGAAAGATGATGCTGTGAAAGTGCTACACTCAATATGCCAGCAAATTTGGAAAACTCAGCAGTGGCCACAGGACTGGAAAAGGTCAATTTTCATTCAGATCCCAAAGAAAGGAAATGCCAAAGAATGCTCAAACTACCGCACAATTGCACTCATCTCACATGCTAGTAAAGTAATGCTCGAAATTCTCCAAGTCAGGCTTCAGCAATATGTGAATCGTGAACTTCCTGATGTTCAAGCTGGTTTTAGAAAAGGCAGAGGAACCAGAGATCAAACTGCCAACATCCGCTAGATCAAGGAAAAAGCAAGAGAGTTCCAAAAAACCCTCTATTTCTGCTTTATTGACTATGCCAAAGCCTTTGACTGTGTGGATCACAATAAACTGTGGAAAATTCTGAAAGAGATGGAAATATCAGACCACCTGACCTGCCTCTTGAGAAATCTGTATGCAGGTCAGGAAGCAACAGTTAGAACTGGACATGGAACAACAGACTGGTTCCAAATAGGATAGGGAGTATGTCAAGGCTGTATATTGTCATCCCGTTTATTTAACTTCTATGCAGAGTACATCATGAGAAACACTGGACTGGAAGAAACACAAGCTGGAATCAAGATTGCCGGGAGAAATATCAATAACCTCAGATATGCAGATGACACCACCCTTATGGCAGAAAGTGAAGAGGAACTAAAAAGCCTCTTAATGAAAGTGAAAATGGAGAGTGAAAAAGTTGGCTTAAAGCTCAACATTCAGAAAACGAAGATCATGGCATCCGACCCCATCACTTCATGGGAAATATTTAGGGAAACAGTGCCAGACTTTATTTTTTTGGGCTCCAAAATCACTGCAGATGGTGACTGCAGCTGTGAAATTAAAAGACTCTTACTCCTTGGAATGAAAGTTATGTCCAATCTAGATAGCATATTGAAAACCAGAGACATGACTTTGCCAACAAAGGTCTGTCTAGTCAAGGCTATGGTTTTTCCAGTGGTCATGTATGGATGTGAAGAAGACTGAGTGCCGAAGAATTGATGCTTTTGAACTGTGGTGTTGGAGAAGAGTCTTGAGAGTCCCTTGGACTGCAAGGAGATCCAACCAGTCCACTGTGAAGGAGATCAGCCTTGGGATTTCTTTGGAAGGAATGACACTAAAGCTGAAACTCCAGGACTTGAGAAAATACTTGAGGAGGTAATAGTTGAAAACTTCCCTAAAATGGGGAAGGAAATAATCACCCAAGTCCAAGAAACCCAGAGAGTCCCAAACAGGATAAACCCAAGGTTAAACACCCCAAGACACATATTAATTAAACTAACAAAGATCAAACACAAAAAGAAAATATTAAAAGCAGCAAGGGAAAAGCAACAAATAACACACAAGGGGATCCCCATAATGATAACAGCTGATTTTTCAATAAAAACTCTTCAGGCCAGAAGGGAGTAGCAGGACACACTTAAAGTAATGAAAGAAAAACCTACAACCCAGATTACTGTACCCAGCAAGGATCTCATTCAGATATAAAGGGGATATCAAAAGCTTTACAGACAAGCAAAAGCTAAGAGAATTCAGCACCACCAAACCAGCTCTTCAACAAATGCTAAAGGATCTTCTTTGGACAGGAAACACAGAAAAGGTTTATAAAATTGAGCCCAAAACAACAAAGTGAATGCAAATGGGAACACAGTTGTCAATAATTACCTTAAATGTAAATAGATTGAATGCTCCAACCAAAAGACAAAGATAGGCTGAGTAGATGCAAAAACAAGACCCCTATATATGCTGCCTACAAGAGACCCACCTCAAACCAAGGGACACAAACAAACAGAAAGTGAAAGTCTGGAAAAAGATATTTCATGCAAAATAAGACAAAAAAAAAAAAAAAAAAAAAAAGCAGGAGTAGCAATACCCATATCAGATAAAATAGACTTTGAAATAAAGACCATGAAAAGAGGCAAAGAAGGACACTCAACAATGATCAAGGGATTAATCCAAGATTAAAATATAAAAATTATAATTATATTTGGCAAAACTAATACAATTATGTAAAGTTTAAAAATAAAATAAAAATTTTTAAAAAATTATAAATATATATGGACCCCACCGTAGGAGCACTGCAATATGTAAGACAAATGCTAACAAGTATGAAAGGGGAAATTAACAGTTACACAATAATAGTGGGAGACTTTAATACCGCACTCACATCTATGGAGGCAATGGCACCCCACTCCAGTACTCTTGCCTGGAGAATCCCAGGGACAGAGGAGCCTGGTGGGCTGCAGTCCATGGGGTCTCGAAGGGTCGGACACGACTGAGTGACTTCACTTTCACTTTTCACTTTCATGCATTGAAGAAGGAAATGGCAACCCACTCCAGTGTTTTTGCCTGGAGAATCCCAGGGATGGTGGAGCCTGGTGGGCTGCCATCTATGGGGTCCCACAGAGTCAGACAGGACTGAAGTGACTTAGCAGCAGCAGCAGCACATCTATGGATAGATCAACCAAACAGAAAATTAGCAAGGAAACACAAACTTTAAATAATACAATGTACCAGTTAGTCCTAACTGATATCTATAGGACATTTCACCCCAAAACAATGAATTTCACTTTTTCTCAAGTGCCCATCGAACCTTCTCCAGGATAGATCACATCCTAAGCCATAAATTTAATTTTGGTAAATTCAAAAATATTTACATAATTTCAAACATATTTTCTGATCACAACATGGTAAGATTAGATGTCAACTACAGGAACAAATGCGAAAGCTGAAAATCCAGTACTTTGGCCACCTCATGCAAAGAGTTGACTCATTGGTAAAGACTCTGATGCTGGGAGGGACTAGGGGCAGGAAGAAAAGGGGACGACAGAGGATGAGATGGCTGGATGGCATCACCAACTTGATGGATGTGAGTTTGAGAGAACTCTGGGAGTTGGTGATGGACAGGGAGGCCTGGCGTGCTGCAATTCATGGGGTCGCAAAGAGTCAGACATGACTGAGCGACTGAACTGAACTGAACTAAAAAAGAAAAAAAAAAAAAAGTATTAAAACTACATACAAATGAAGACTAAACAACACAGTTCTGGATAACCAGCAAATCATGGAAGAAATCTAAAAGGAAATCAAAATATGCATAGAAACAAATGAAAATGAAAACACGACCACCCAAAATCTATGGGATTCAGTAAAAGCAGTGCTAAAAAGTTTCATAATAATACAAGTTCGCCTCAAGAAACAGGAGAAAAATCAAATAAATAACCTAACTTTACACCTAAAGCAACTGCAAAAAGAAGAAATGAAGAACCCCAAAGTTAGTAGAAGGAAAGAAATCATGGAAATAAGAGCATAAATAAATGAAAAAGAAACAAAGGAGACTATAGCAAAAATCAACAAAACTAAAAGCTGGTTCTTTGAGAAGATAAATAAAATAGAAAAAACATTAGACAGACTCATCAAGGAAAAAAAAGGGGGGGCAGGGAGAAGAATCAAATCAACAAGTTAGAAATGAAAATGGAGAAATTACAACAGACAACACAAAAATACAATGTATCATAAAAGACTACCATAAGCAACTATATGCCAATCGAATGGACAACTTGGAAGAAATGAATGAATTCTTAGAAAAGTATAACCTTCCAAAACTGAACCAGAAAATCTTAACAGACCCAGCACAAGTACGGAAAATGAAACTATAATCAGAAATCTTCCAACAAACAAAAGCCCAGGACCTGATGGCTTTCACAGGGAAATTCTACCAAAAATTTAGAGAAGAGCTAACAGCTATCCTACCCAAACTCTTCCAAAAAATTGCAGAGGAAAGTAAACTTCCAAACTCATTCTATGAGTCCACCATCACCCTAATAACAAAACCACACAAAGATGCCACAAAAACAAAACTACAGGCCAATATCACTAATGAACATAAATGCAAAAATCCTCAACAAAATTCTAGCAAACAGAATCCAACAACATATTATAAAGATCATACATCATGACCAAGTGGACTTTATCCCAGGGATGCAGGGATTCTTCAATATTCACAAATCAATAAATGTGACACACCACATTATCAAATTGAAAGATAAAATCCATGTGATTATCTCAGTAAATGCAAAGAAAGCCTTTGACAAAATTCAACAACTATTTATGATAAATACTCTCCAGAAAGCAGACTTAAAAGGAACATACTTAAACATAATAAAAGCCATATATGATAAACCCACAGCAAACATCATCCTCAAGTGTGAAAAATTGAAAGCATATCCCCTAAAGTCAGGAACAAGACAAGGGTGCCCACTGTCACCACTACTATTCAACATAGTTTTAAAAGTTTTAGCTACAGCAATCAGAGAAGAAAGAGAAATAAAAGGAATCCAGATTGGAAAAGAAGAAGCAAAATTCTCACTATTTGCAGATGACATGATCATCTACATAGAAAACCCTAAGACACCACCAGAAAATTACTTTACAGCTAATCAATGTATACAATAAAGTTTCAGTATATAAAATTAATGCACAGAAATCCCTTGCATTCCTATACACTAACAATGAGAAAACAGAAAGAAAAATTAAGGAACAATCCCATTCACCATTACAACAAAAACAACAAAATACTTAGGAATAAATGTACCTAAAGAAACAAAAGGCCTATATACAGAAAACTATAAAACACTGATGAAAGAAATCAAATATGACACAAGTAGAATGTGAAATATGCCATGTTTACAGATTGAAAGAATGAATATAGTGAAAATGAGTACACTACCCAAAACGATCTATAGATTCAATGCAATCCCTATCAAGCTACAAATGGTATTTTTCACAGAACTACAACAAGTAATTTCACAATTTGTATGGAAATGCAAAAAACCTTGAATAGCTAAAGCAATATTGAGAATGAAGAACGGAACTGGAGGAATCAACCTGCCTGACTTCAGACTTTACTACAAAGTTTCAGTCATCAAGACAGTATACTGGCTTGGTACTGGCACAAAGACAGAAATATAGATCAATGGAACAAAATAGAAAGCCCAGAGATAAATTGATGCACCTATGGACACCTTATCTTTGACAAAGGAGGCAAAAATATAAAATGGAGAAAAGACAATCTCTTTAACAAGTGGTGCTGGGAAAACTGGTCAACCACTTCTAAAAGAATGAAACTATAACACTTTCTAATGCCATACACAAAAATAAACTCAAAATGGATTAAAGATCTAAATGTGAGACCAGAAACTATAAAACTCCTAGAGGAAAACATAGGCAGAACACTCTCTGACATAAATCACAGCAAGATCCTCTATGATCCACCTCCCAGAGTAATGGAAATAAAAGCAAAAAAAACACAAATGGGACCTAATTAAACTTAAAGCTTTTGCACAACAAAGGAAACTATAAACAAGGTGAAAAGACAGCCTTCAGAGTGGGAGAAAATAATAGCAAATGAAACAAATGACAAAGAATTAATCTCAAAAATATACAAGCAGCTCATGCAGCTCAATACCAGAAAAATAAACGACCTGATCAAAAAAATGGACCAAAGAACTAAACAGACATTTCTGCAAAGAAGACATACAGATGGCTAACAAACACATGAAAAGATGCTCAATGTCACTCATTATCAGAGAAATGTTAATCAAAACCACAATGAGGTACCATCTCATGCTGGTCAAAATGGCTGTTAACAAAAAGTCTACAAACAATAAATGCTGGAAATGGTGTGGAGAAAAGGGAACCCTCTTAAACTGTTGGTGGGAATGCAAACTAGCCCAGCCACTATGGAGAACAGTGTGTAGATTCCTTAAAAAAAAAAAAAAAAACAACTAGAAATAGAACTGCCATATGACCCAGCAGTCCCACTTCTGGGCATACACACCAAGCAAACCAGAATTGAAAAAGATACGTGTACCCCAATGTTCATTGCAGCACTGTTTACGATAGCTACGACATGGAAATAACCTAGATGTTCATTGACAGATGAATGGATAAGAAAGTTTTGGTGCATATACACAATGGAATATTACTCAACTATTAAAAAGAATGCATTTGAGTCATTTCTAATGAGGTAGATGAAACTGGAACCTATTAAATGGTGTGAAGTAAGTCAGAAAGAAAAACATCAATAAAATATATTAAGGCATGTATATGGAATTTAGAAAGATGGTAATGATGATGCTATATGCAAGACAGCAAAAGAGACACAGATATAAAGAACAGACTTTTGGACTCTGTGAGAGAAGGCAAGGGTGGGATGATTTGAGAGAATAGCACTGAAACATGTATATTACCATATGTGAAAGAGATGACCAGTCCAAATTCAATGCATGAAACAGGGCACTCAAAGCCGGTCCACTGGGACAACCTAGAGGGATTTGATGGAGAGGGAGGTTACAGGGGGGTTCAGGACAAGGGGGACACATGTACACCTATGGCTGATTCATGTCAATGTATGGCAAAAGCCACCACAATGTTGTAAAATAATTAGCCTCCAATTAAAATAAATAAATTAATTTTAAAAATTACCATTTTGCACATGAATAAATGAATTTCCAAGCAAAAAAATAAAATAAAATGCATAAAACATAACATAGATTAGAATAAAACTGAAATTTAGTCATTATCAAATTTTAATAAATATAATATACTTGCTTCTTTATTCGGAGAAGGCAATGGCACCCCACTCCAGTACTCTTGCCTGGAAAATCCCATGGACAGAGGAGCCTGGAAGGCTACAGTCTATGGGGTCTTGAAGAGTCGGACACGACTGAGCGACTTCACTTTCACTTTTCACTTTCATGCATTGGAGAAGGAAATGGCAACCCACTCCAGTGTTCTTGCCTGGAGAATCCCAGGGATGGGGGAGCCTGGTGGGCTGCCGTCTATAGGTCGCACAGAGTCGGACATGACTGACTCGACTTAGCAGCAGCAGCAGCAGAAGGAAATGGCAACCCACTCCAGTGTTGTTGCCTGGAGAATCCCAGGGATGGGGGAGCCTGGTGGGCTGCCATCTATGGGGTCGCACAGAGTTGGACACGACTGAAGCGACTTAGCAGCAGCAGCAGCTTCTTTATTAGCTCATTAAATGCATGCTAAGTCACTTTACTTGTGTCTGACTCTGAGGCCCTATGGACCGTGGTCTACCAAGCTCCTCTGTCCATGGGATTCTCCAGGCAAAAATACTGGAGTGGGTTTCCATGCCCTCCTCCAGGGGATCTTCCAGAGCCAGGGATAGAATGTGAATCTCCCAAACTGCAGGTAGAGTCTTTACCACTGAGCCACTGGGGAAGCCCAACTCATTAAATAACATCTTACTGACCATCTAAATACTATTATAATTACCTAGCAATGTTTCAGGATACTTGCAATATGATTTTGAAATATTTGTGAATTAGACTGGTAAAAATGAACAGATACTGATAACACTGTAGTGGTTTGTTGCCCGAATTCATAATTGAGGGAAATGCTACATTTACCTAGATGTTAGTGGAAAAATAAACTATTTTTTAAATGAAAATTCACCCAGAACTTCAAATTTGTTGTGAATATCCTTTGGGCCCAAGAGTATGATCCATCACACTAAAACAACGAGGAATAGTGTCACACAGCACTTAGGTGTCAGACAAAAGGTCCGAAGCGGGAGTCAGCTCTCTAGTCCCAGATCCCCTAGAAACAGAACTGTGCTCTATTATTTCAGTAAGGCTTAGTCAACCTTCCCAGTTTAGACACAACTTTCATTTATTCCCGTTTCAATTCTCAGATAGGTAAATAAAACTAATGTAGATCAGGGTATTTGGCTTCGGACCCAGTAGTTCTCTATTTTGCTGAACACTTCTGATAAAAACAATTTCCTTTCTGAGGAGAGAGTCTATTTTCTCTGGTTGATTGATAATCTTTACAGACAGACTCCCTTTGAAGTGCTGCCTGCCCTATGGCCAGCACTTAAAAGCTGGAAATGAAGTCCAGCAGGACTATCCCAGTTTGTTTCTAATAAAACTGTGCTGAAAGATAGAGCATCAAAAGTGAAAATGGGAACAAAGCAAAAGGAGGAAATTGGTAGTCCGCTCTCTTTTATCTATTGATGGGGACGGCCATTGTGTACTGAAGTCTGTCTCTAAACGTTTGAAATCCTAACACTGAATACTTAACAAATTCCATCCTTAAAGTCCTACCTTTTTACCTTTAGAACTATGTCCTTTTTAGTCTTCCCTCCCATTGCTAGTAAATTGAGTTCCCAGAAGTCTCAACTAAAAGTTAAAGTACTAAGTCTTTGTCTTTCCATTAAAAATGTGTGACTTTAAAGTTACTTAGTATTTCCGGGCATCTGGTGTTCATGCACAGCATGAGGGGCAGAGAGGGTGAGCCTCAGATTCCTTGCTAGCTCAAAGACTCCAGGTATGTTACCAATTGACTTGACTGCCTCCTAAGAACTTGAACAGAAGGAACAGTGATAGAAAACTGACCTTTCTCAAAAAATGAAAGGAAAAGCACTGAGGAGGTTAGAGCCTCCAAAGGAGAAATGTCTGAAATAACAGAAGACAAACATGAAAATGAAGTAGACGAAGTATTTTTTTTAATTGAGATATGCTTGCTATAATTAGAGATGTGGATGGACCTAGACTCTGTCATACAGAGTGAAGTAAATATATTTTAAAGGTGTAATTGTCAGACTTGTGTGAGATCCTGTTCTCCTTAAACACAGAGGAAACACATATCATTCACGTCAGGACTCATTAGTTTCCTTCTTATAAGGAATTCCCATGTTCTGCATATCATCATACCCATCCTTAGGTTTCCTTGTCCTAGTTCTTTGAGGAAAGTAATTATATCTTAATCATTTTTGCCTCCGTAATCTTACACATCATCTGGCATATTATAGGAATTCAGATAAATATTTGTTGAACTAAACTGATAAACTGTAGTTTGATCTCCTATTATGTAAATGCCATGTACTAGGTGCTGCAAATTATTAATTCTAGTTCTCAGAAAAGCTTAATATTCCTTCTGTATCATTTTGGCATTCCTGTCAAAAGTGTACAAGATGTAATAATAAGTATAAAACACCACTAGGTAATAAGAATGTACTAAAAAAGTAATGGAAAGTAAAAGAATATGTATTAACCCTATGTTCCCTGTATACTATAGACATTATATTCATTGCTCAGCATATGGTTTATAGGTTACAATTAACATAAGAGTGTCTTCAAAATAAAAGTTAACTTATTATATTAGTTGTTCCAAGAGTCATAATTCAAAATCTCTCTCTGTTTTCAAGGACATCAGTTTTTACTTAGAGCTGGTGGTGAAGGAAGCAGAAAGAGCACACAGATACTGGGTCCAAGATAGAAAGCTGATTTATCTTTGTAGCTTTATTCTCTGTAGACTTTCTTCTGTGTGACAGTGTGAACATTTAATTCAAAATGAATTCCTTAATCGATAGGGATCATGTTTAAGAGCATCGATTTAGGCAGATAGAGCAAGGTTGCCCAGTGTAGTCTCAAAAGCACAGCACTGGAAGAAAACCTGCTCACTTTCACTCTGAACTTTGGTTCAGAGTAAATTACTTTGATTTGAAAAGCATTCATGTACTGTCTTTCTCATACCTCCACCTTTAACCTGTGTGGGCGTAATCTGCTGTTTTGGCAAATCAATGAACTTTATTGGATATACTTCTAAGAAGGCAAAACCTACTTAATGAGCCTTTTAAGTTCCTATATACCAACCTTACCATATAGTACACTCTGTATTAAAATAATAAATTATATTTTCATCTGGTTCATATTAAACACTACAATTTATTATTTATTAAAGTTTACAATACTTTTCAACAGTCTCAGTCTTTTCCCTGCCAGGCGTTCTTATTTTTCATTCCTGCACAGATGACACTACTTTACAACAGTTCTGTAAATTAAGGTATCACATATTGTATCTTCCAGTCCATTTTAGTTCACTGATTCCTAAAATGAAGACGTTCACTCTTGCCATCTCCTGTTTGATCACTTCCAATTTGCCTTCATTGGAACCTTGACCTAACATTCCAGGTTCCTATGCAATATTGCTCTCTATAGCATCAGACCTTGCTGTCATCACCAGTCACATCCACAGCTGGGTGTTGCTTTTTGCTTTGGCTCTGTCTCTTCATTCTTTCTGGAGTTATTTCTCCACTGATCTCCAGTAGCATATTGAGCACCTACTGACCTGGGGAGTTCATCTTTCAGTGTCCTCTCTTTTTGCCTTTTCATACTGTTCATGGGTGTTCTCAAGGCAAGAATACTGAAGTGGTTTGCCGTTCCCTTCTCCAGTGGACCACATTTTGTCAGCACTTTCCACCATGACCCATCCATCTTGGGTGGCCTTACACAGCATGGCTCATAGTTCATTGAGTTAGACAAGGCTGTGGTCCATGTTTATGGCAGAAAGTGAAAAGGAACTAAAAAGCCTCTTGATGAAGGTGAAAGAGGAGAGTGAAAAAGTTGGCTTAAAGCTCAACATTCAGCAAACGAAGATCATGGCATCTGGTCCCATCACTTCATGGCAAATAGAGGGGAAACAGGGGAAACAGTGTCAGACTTTATTTTTGGGGGCTCCAAAATCACTGCAGATGGTGACTGCAGCCATAAAATTAAAAGACGCTTGCTCCTTGGAAGAAAAGTTATGACCAACCTAGATAGCATATTCAAAAGCAGAGACATTACTTTGCCAACAAAGGTCCATCTAGTCAAGGCTATGGTTTTTCCAGTAGTCATGTATGGATGTGAGAGTAGGACTGTGAAGAAAGCTGAGTGCTGAAGAATTGATGCTTTTGAACTGTGGTGTTGGAGAAGACTCTTGAGAGTCCCTTGGACTGCAAGGAGATTCAACCAGTCCATTCTGAAGGATATCAGTCCTGGGTGTTCTTTGGAAGGAATGATGCTAAAGCTGAAACTCCAGTACTTTGGCCACCTCATGCGAAGAGTTGACTCATTGGAAAAGACTCTGATGCTGGGAGGGATTGGGGGCAGGAGGAGAAGGGGACGACAGATGATGAGATGGCTGGATGGCATCACTGACTTGATGGATGTGAGTCTGAGTAAACTCTGGGAGTTTGTGATGGACAGGGAGGCCTGGCGTGCTGTGAGTCATGGGGTCACAAAGAGTCAGACACAACTGAGTGACTGAACTGAACTGAACTGAACTGTGGTCCATGTGATCAGATTGGTTAGTTTCCTGTGATTGTGGTTTTCCATCTGTCTGCCCTCTAAGAAGGATAAGAGGCTTATGGAAGCTTCCTGATGGGATAGACTGACTGAGGATGAAACTGGTTCTGATGGGTGGGGACATGCTCAGTAAGTCTTTAATCCAATTTTCTGTTGATGGGTGGAGCTGTGTTCCCACTCTGATATTTATCTGGGGCCAAACTATGGTGGTGGAGGTAATGAAGATAATGGTGACTTTCAAAAGATCCCATGCATGTACTGCTACACTCAGTGCCCCCAACACTGCAGCAGGCCATCACTGACCCACATCTCCACTGGAGACTCCTAGACACTCCCAGGCAAGTCTGGGCCAGTCTCTTGTGGGGTCACTGCTCCTTTCTCCTGAGTTCTGGTGCACAAGGTTATGTTTAAAAGCATAGACATTACTTTGCCAACAAAGGTCCATCTAGTCAAGGCTATGGTTTTTCCAGTGGTCATGTACGGATGTGAGAGTTGGACTATAAAGTAAGCTGAGCGCCGAAGTGTTGATGCTTTTGAACTGTGGTGTTGGAGAAGACTCTTGATAATCTCTTGGTCTGAAAGGAGATCCAACCAGTCCATCCTAAAGGAGATCAGTCCTCGGTGTTCACTGGAAGGACTGATGTTGAAGCTGAAACTCCAATACTTTGGCCACCTGATGTGAAGAACTGACTCATTTGAAAAGACCCTGATGCTGAGAAAGATTGAAGGCAGGAGGAGAAGGGGACAACAGAGGATGAATTGGCCACAGGTATACATGTGTCCCGCCATCCTGAACCTCCCTCCCACCTCCTTCCCCATCCTATCCCTCTGTGCTGTCCCAGAGCACTGGCTTTGTGTGCATTACTTCATGTATTGAACTTGAGCTGGTCATCTACTTTACATATAGTAATGTACATATTCAATGCTATTCTCTCAAGTCATCCTACCCTTGCCTTTTCCCACTGAGTCCAAAAGCCTGTTCTTTAAATCTGTGTCTCCTTTGCTGCCCTGCATGTAGGATCATTGGTATCATCTTTCTAAATTCCATGTATATGCACTAATATGCGGTATTTGTCTTTCTCTTTCTGACTTACTTCACTCTGTATAATAGGCTCCAGGTTCGACCTCATTAGAACTGACTCAAATGTGTTCATTTTTGTAGTTCAGTAATATCCCCTTGTGTATATGTACCACAACTTCCTTATTCATTCATCTGCTTATGGGTATAGGAAATCTATTGATATGAAAGGGAAAGCTAATTAAGATAAGGTTTTCATATGTCAAAATAATATTAATTAAGATTATTTGTATGATTAAATTTACCTACACACACATACATATACACACATACATGTAATATGTATAATTGTAGTAAACTCTCTGAAAGTATTTGCACCCACTTGTCATCCATGGAAATTGTAATTAAAGAGGAAATTGTAATTCACTGTCCACTATACAATTCTTCATTTTTAAATATTTGGTAAACAGTCACTATTGTAAAAAAATTAGGAGCAAAAGCTATAAATCTACCAATTTCACTAAGTAATCTTGGAACATTTATATCAAAAGATCTAGAATATGTTTAAAAACTTAAAAAAGCGATTTCATAGAAAATCAACTTAATTTGACTTGTGATAACTAAAATATTCCTTAAAGCTATACATTCAAACACACTATTCTTTCCTAGTCTTTATTCAATAGGTTGTATGAACTAGACTGAATGAACTAAGGTCTAGGAACATTTGCTGTGAAAATAGGGATCAAATGTCAGTTTTATATTCTAATAAATTTAAATTGAAGGATAGACCTTATACCTTAAGCCCCAAAATAGCTTCTCCATCTTTGCCCTTGAATTGGAGAAAGTTGCTTTTACTTATCTAACTTACCCACTGAATCCCATACTGTGAATAGGCAGACATATTCAAGACACAAAAAGAGAAAAAAATCACACAATTGCTTTACATTTCAAACATTCAGTTGTTACTTGGTCCAACTGAATTAGCCACTTTTACTTTAGTGAGAAATAATGGCTTTAAACAAAAGAATATTCCTAGTTTTTAGGTCCAAAAGCATCTTAAAAATGCATGATATATATTTGCATATTCCAGACTATGAAAATTTTTCCAGAGATAAGCTAACCAAAGTCAAATAGAATTCTATTTAAGTCCCCCTTACTTGCTTGCTTAGAGAACACCTATTTTTTTGTATCCTTCATTAACATTTGTATTGTAGAAATATTTAGTAAAATATTTAAAACATCTTTAATAAATCCTTTACTCTGAAATAAAGAGGATTCTTTATGAAGTATAGGATATCTCTGGGACTGAATATAAATTTTATGAAGTCAATATTATTGAAAGGAGTAAAAACATGTTAACATTTATTTTTGAAATAAACTCCAACAGTTCCCTACATTTTGGGGAAAGAGCTATTCTTTTTGTGCTTACCCAAGAATGTCTCTTTAATTCCTATCACATTAAATTTCCATCCTCCACAAATAAAAGAGAGGAAGAACATCCTTGCTAAGACGCTCCAGAGACATGTAGCCACATTGATGCAGGCAGAAAAATAGCTATCCCTCTGCCAACTGTGAATCTAAATAGCAACCAAATCTACTTAAGATTGGTCAAGAGAATCTTGAATCAGACCTTATACCTGTGAATTATTTATTTAAAAAAATTTTTAATGCAAATGTCAAACTATTTTCTCTATGGCTAAGGTAATTGTAAAATAATTAAATTAATAATTTAATCATTAAATATGTTATTTCCATAAGCAAACAATAACTACATTGTTTAACAGTGAGCTCTTGAAATTTTTGTTCAGATTTCGTTTTGGTTAAAGTACCATATATAAACTATCTTATATCTAGATGAAACAGGTGATTTGAAAATATACTCCCAGGTCCCCAAAGTTCCCTCCCTGGTTTGCTGTTATTTCCCTACATCCTGTGTGAAGCATTATCTCTAGAAAGCTGTTATTAAAATATGTAGCCTCTAATTGAGGTTAGATTTGGACAACTCAGCAGTGGCCACAGGACTGGAAAAGGTCAGTTTTCATTCCAATCCCAAAGAAAAGCAATGCCAAAGAATGCTCAAACTACCACACAATTGCACTCATCTCACACGCTAGTAAAGTAATGCTCAAAATTCTCCAAGCCAGGCTTCAGCAATATGTGAACCGTGAACTTCCTGATATTCAAGCTGGTTTTAGAAAAGGCAGAGGAACCAGAGATCAAATTGCCAACATCCGCTGGATCATAGAAAAAGCAAGAGGGTTCCAAAAAAACATCTATTTCTGCTTTATTAACTATGCCAAAGCCTTTGACTGTGTGGATCACAGTAAACTGTGGAAAATTCTTCAAGAGATGGGAATACCAGACCACCTGATTTGCCTCTTGAGAAATTTGTATGCAGGTCAGGAAACAACAGTTAGAACTGGACATGGAACAACAGACTGGTTCCAAATAGGAAAAGGAGTACGTCAAGGCTGTATATTGTCACCCTGTTTAACTTCTATGCAGAGTACATCATGAGAAATGCTGGGCTGGAAGAAGCACAAGCTGGAATCAAGATTGCCAGGAGAAATATCAATAACCTCAGATATGCAGATGACACCACCCTTATGGCAGAAAGTCAAGAGGAACTCAAAAGCCTCTTTATGAAAGTGAAAGTGGAGAGTGAAAAAGTTGGCTTAAAGCTCAACATTCAGAAAACGAAGATCATGGCATCCGGTCCCATCACTTCATGGGAAATAGATGGGGAAACAGTGGAAACAGTGTCAGACTTTATTTTTCTGGGCTCCAAAATCACTACAGATGGTGACTGCAGCCATGAAATTAAAAGAGGCTTACTGTTTGGAAGGAAAGTTATGACCAACCTAGATAGCATATTCAAAAGCAGAGACATTGCTTTGCCAACAAAGGTTCGTCTAGTCAAGGCTATGGTTTTTCCTGTGGTCATGTATAGATGTGAGAGCTGGACTGTGAAGAAGGCTGAGCGCTGAAGAATTGATGCTTTTGCACCGTGGTGTTGGAGAAGACTCTTGAGAGTCCCTTGGACTGCAAGGAGATCCAACCAGTCCATTGTGAAGGAGATCAGCCCTGGGATTTCTTTGGAAGGAATGATGTTAAAGCTGAAACTCCAGTATTTTGGCCACCTCATGCGAAGAGTTGACTCATTGGAAAAGACTCTGATGCTGGGAGGGATTGGGGGCAGGAGGAGAAGGGGACGACAGAAGATGAGATGGCTGGATGGCATCACTGACTCGATGGACGTCTCAGTGAACTCTGGAAATTGGTGATGGACAGAGAGGCCTGGCGTGCTGGGATTCATGGGGTCGCAAAGAGTTGGACAGGACTGAGCGACTGATCTGATCTGATCTGATTTGATATAATTAGAGTTTTTGTAAGCATGGAAATACCTATGCCAGTGGTTCTTGATCCTTATTGTACATTTGAATCATCCATGAAACTTAAAAAAATGCTGCATTCCATATGGGACCAACTCAATCTGAACCTTTGAGTTTGGATATAGATATCCCTTAAAAATATCTTCTGGTAATTCTGATTCATACTGAAGGTTGAGAACCACTGAAATAAATGAATTCCATGTGTTTTTCTAGAAATCACTGTTACTCTTGGTACTTCGCTGGTAGTCCAGTGGTTAAGATGTGGCATTCCCAATGCAAGGGGAAAGGGTTCAATCCCTTGTCAGAAAACTAGATTCTGAATATTGCAACTAAAAACAATCAAAATCAATATTACTCCTTGCTGAGGGTCGGCTACATAATTTGTGGGACCTACTGTAGAATAAGAACATAGGGCCCCTCTTCAAAAAGTAGGAAAAAATGCCCTTAAATATGTGAAAATATATAGCTTCTATTCTGTCTTTCCACTTGTCAAAGTGTTCTGTATTTGCTATTTAATATTATTCTAACTAAAATTAAAAATTAATTATTCATATGGATTTTGCCATTTGTCTTCATATTCTGCAATGTTTCTTTTAAATGCAAAAAAAGAGGAGCAAACAGAATCACCAAAATTTCACAATTTATATTTTTATCTCACACATGCATATGCTCAGAGAAGGCAATGGCAACCCACTCCAGTACTCTTGCCTGGAAAATCCCAGGGACATAGGAGCCTGGTGGGCTGCAATCCATGGTGTCGCGAAGAGTCGGACACGACTGAGTGACTTCACTTTCACTTTTCATTTTCATGTGTTGGAGAAGGAAATGGCAACCCACTTCAGTGTTCTTGCCTGGAGAATCCCAGGGACAGCAGAGCCTGGTGGGCTGCCATCTATGGGGTCACACAGATTTGGACATGACTGAAGCGACTTAGCATCAGCAGCAGCAGCATATGCTAGTCTGTCTTACTAGACTAGTAAGATCAATATATAGAATTAGCTCAAAAAATTTTATTCCACTTCTTGATATGCTTCAGCTTCCCAGTGAGTAAGGGAGAAATTTTCTTTTCTTCTATGTCCTCACCTTCAGTTCAATTGGGTAGCTAACATAGAAAGAGGGCATGAGCAAAAAAAAAAAAATGCTTTAGGTTTTCTTGTTCATTCCTTATTCATAGGAAACCAATCGTTGCCTTTTTTGTGTGTTTGAAGCAAATATCGGTTTCAGTGGCAAGCATGGCACTTTGGGGCTGTCTGTGCCTCTGCTTGTTCAGCCACAGACGTAACACTATTCACTGCGAGTCTTGCTGTACTACCGTTTATCGTGTGCCCACTGTGTTCACAAGGCAGCATGAAGGCTCTATGCAAATATGTCAGCAAGAAATGGTAGCAGATTCACAAACTGCGCATGTAATTTCTGCTCATGCTCCACCACTGTCTTATCAGACTTCACTTCCAAAACAAGGATTCAAAGATAAAACTATAAAGTATTACAAAATGGCAACAGCAGATGTGACCGTTTGATCATGAGTCTTTGTGGAACCACACATGGCTAACATCCATGAAGCCAATGCTTTGCTTTCTCTCTGAAACAGGTTTCCTGGAGACCAATGGTATGCTGAAGTAGAAGGTTTAAAATAGACTTGAGTTGCTGATCTAACATTAATGAGTTTGTTTAAGTAACAAATTCTTTGAGCCTCAGTTTTTAACAACAACAAAAAATATCATTCCATGAATTGGTGAAGAGGAATAAATCATTATGGAGAAACAGTGGAAACAGTGTCAGACTTTATTTTTTTGGGCTCCAAAATCACTGCAGATGGTGACTGCAGCCATGAAATTAAAAGATGCTTACTCCTTGGAAGGAAAGTTATGACCAACCTAGATAGCATATTCAAAAGCAGAGACATTACTTTGCCAACAAAGGTCCATCTAGTCAAGGCTATGGTTTTTCTAGTAGTCATGTATGGATGTGAGAGTTGGACTGTGAGGAAGGCTGAGCGCTGAAGAATTGATGCTTTTGAACTGTGGTGTTGGAGAAGACTCTTGAGAGTCCCTTGGACTGCAAGGAGATCCAACCAGTCCATTCTGAAGGAGATCAGCCCTGGGATTTCTTTGGAGAGAATGATGCTAAAGCTGAAACTCCAGTACTTTGGCCACCTCATGCTAAGAGTTGACTCATTGGAGAAGACTCTGATGCTGGGAGGGGTTGGGGCAGGAGAAGAAGGGGACGACAGAGGATGAGATGGCTGAATGGCATCACCGACTCGATGGACGTGAGTCTCAGTGAACTCTGGGAGTTGGTGATGGACAGGGAGGCCTGGTGTGCTGAGATTCATGGGGTCGCAAAGAGTCAGACATGACTGAGTGACTGAACTGAACTGAACTGAAAGTAACTCAATTTTGCCTTTTTTTTCCCCCCACTTGCTCTTCCTATCTACCTCAGCTCTTGAGACTGGGCAGTCTCTTTGCTTAAACTAAATTTAAAGGATTATGGAGACTGAGGAGTTTCAAATTTTGCAGTCTGAAGGCCTGAGAAACGAGATCCCAGTGGTTTAAGTTCCCGTCTGAGACTGAAGGCAGGAGTGAACTGATGTCCCAACTTGTAGACCATCTGGCACAAAGCAAAGTCTCTCTTGTTCAGCCTTTTTTTCTATTCAGGCCTTCAAGAGATTGACTGAGGCCCTCTCAAATCAGGGAAGGCTGTCTGCTTTACTCAATCTACCCCTTCAACTGTTATTCTCATCCAGAAACACCATCACACACATCCAGAATAACATTTAAACAAATAAACCTGTGCACCTGTGGCCCAGTCAAGTCGACTCATGAAATTAACCATCATAGTAAGCACTGACTCCAAGCACCCTCAGTTCTCACCTGGTAGAAACCCGAGGGGAACAATGCTAAGGGGGGAACTTATCTGGCTACCAAAACCAACTGTTGTTTGTAGTTCATTATCAAAATATGAAACTTAGAATTCAGTAGCAATCTTTTTGTCGCATCAATGACAGCAACAAAGTGCAGCACCTTAAATAACGCATGTGTCTGTGGTTTTAGGCAGATTTTGAATTATTTCAGTCTCTCTCTTTTTTCCCCTTCCCTGACCTCCAAATCTAAATTTGGCTTTAGTTTTCCTTGGTTTGCTTAACAAGTTTAAGACTGAGAACAGTATTCTGATAGTTTTTATGCTCAAAACCATACCAGATATTTTAGCATCTTACTGAGATAATTGACCACTGAGATTTGTTCTTTCTTGTTATCATAAATTACTAATGACCCACCTATTTCTTGCTGTCACTGCTGGTTCTCTGATTTTGGACACAGGAAATTAATCTAATTTTAATTCTTTATTCTATCTTTTATACTATGTAGATATAGGTGTCTCCAAAGAAAATTAGTCTCATGCTAGAATATATTTAATAATTAGATTGAATTAATCACATTTTAGCAAATCAATCTTATTAAGAATCTAAAATTCAAGGGCAAAGCAAAAAAAATGACCAATAATAACTTGAAACTCCCATTTTTTTCCAATAATTTTATTTATTTATTTAATATAAATTTATTTATTTTAATTGGAGGCTAACTACTTTACAATATTGTATTGGTTTTGTCATACATCAACATGAATCTGCCACGGGTGTACACGTGTTCCCCATCCTGAACCCCCCTCCCACCTCCCTCCCTGTACCATCCCTCTGGGTCATAACATTCTTTAAAAATAAAACTTGCTAATTATCAGATTTAGAACATAGCATCAGTGCATATGGGCTTACCTGGTGGCTTAGATAGTAAAGAATCTGCCTGTTATGCAAGAGACCCAGGTTTGATCCTTGGGTCAGGAAGATTCGCTGGAGATGGGAATGGCAACCCATTCCAGTATTCCTGCCTGGAGAATTCCATGGACTAAGGAGCCTAGTGGGCTACAGTCCGTGGGGTCGCAAAGAGTTGGACATGATATACAAACCTAATGAACTGATACATAAAACTATAAAATATAGTAATATCAATTTCTTAAGCCAACAAACTAACAGAGAAATCATGGCTTTAGAAAGTAACACATTCTACCCAGCCTCATAGTTTTTTGATGTTATCTCTAATCATTTTAGAAACCAGCTGTATCATTAATCAATTAGCAAAGTTATTTGCATGGACCCCAATATATCATTTGGTATCTAAGTTCTTTTCTTATTAATCATAACAAGTTCAACTACTGGCTCCCAAATAAATCTATGCACATATGTAGACAAAGAGAATGAAGCAAGTGGTAGTCTCTGATTTTAAGGTATTCAACAGAAAATCCATATTAACTCATATTATTTGATAGATCATCACCTTAATAAAAATCCAAAATTCCTTCTTTATGATGTATTTCTAGTGTGGGTTTACTTTGACCCACAGGGTAGCCATTAATTTTCTTCGACAAAATAACTGGCATACTATTTGGAAAAACTTATGTTCTACCACTACTATTACCAGGAGTTTTAAGTCCTCTCCCTGCTGGCACAATAATGACCAGTTACTAATAGGACTCTCCTGGCTCTGGCTGTCTTCCCTGAGCAGGCAAATGCTCAATTTTCTGAGAAAGAGATTATGCATTGTTATTGAAACCTGAAAAAAAAAAAAAAAAAAAAAACTCTTTTGTTGGTTTGTTTTTGCTTATCTAAAACAGAATATTTATCTCCTGAAAATAAATAGCTCAATAACATGAAAGACTAAATACTCATTTTTGACACATTCTGCTTCCAGGGAATACGGGTCAGTTTGTTTCCCTGCTAAAGCTACCCTGGCCACCGTTTCAAGCAGAGACAAGACATTTTACATCAGAGGCATTAAGTGCCCCTAGCAGGGAACTGAAGCAATAGACACCTAAAGAAATGTTGCCTTGAGGCATATAATCCTATTAGTTGATCAACTCTTTAAGTATGTCCTTGTATATAGGTCATGGTCCTTATCCTAAATGTGAGGCTTTACAAGGAACACCTTACTTCATAGGATTAATTCTTATTTCTCTCCCACTATGGAAATCTCAGCCTCGGAACTACTCCTTCAAACACACCTGTCTGTCAGCATGCTATTGTTTTTGTAAGAAAACTATAGTAAGTATTCAAATTCAGCTTAAGTTGGAGCACTAAATTTTAGGCCATGCAACTGCAAATTTAGACCAAGCTACTCTGCTTTCTCTTCTTCTCTGAGACTGACATCCTGACCACTCGGGGTACTCAGGGGCCAACTTGCCTGCCAATGGACCAGACCCAGCGGCCGCAACTGGGACCCTTTTATCCCTGGTCTCCTACTGACGCGGACAACCAGCCAGAGTGCCCTGACCAGCCCCTACAGTGGATTGGTCTATAGAGAAGACAGCTGATGTGATCTCACCTTAAAATGATGCTCAAGCAGGAGAAACTACACTACACCAGGATGAGAAGATGACGACATCAGAGGTAGACAGCTTGCCCAAGATGCTGGACCTGATTTGTATGATCATTTATGTTTTCTTGACTTCTTAGACCTCTGCATATAAATCAAATGCTTTTCTATCATAGGCCTGATTCTATGCTAGTTTTAGAAATCAATTCAATTGTTGGGTTTGTGGCCAATTACCTGTCTAGTTCTGGGTTACCTTGTTAAATTTCTCTACTACAAGACTCTAACTGGTTGGCCCTAGGAAAATTTACTTTAAAAAAAAAATTATAGTCATATTCAGGTTACTGTGATATTACTAGATGGGATCCCCTCACTGGGCCAATTAATTATGCCTGCTCTGACTCTGGCCATAAATTTGAGCTTTTTTTCTATTACTCAAGCTCAATCAGAGCAACAAGAAAAGTTTCAGCAAAGGAGGAAAAAATCTCCCACAATTATGGGATGGATTTATATAGATAACACCAGGCTATGATAATTGAGGTTTAAGGTCTCCTCTCTGTTGGAAACAATTAGATCATACTAAGGGCAGACACACTGAAACCATACTCACAGAAAACTAGTCAATCTAATCACACTAGGACCACAGCCTTGTCTAACTCAATGAAACTAAGCCATGCCTGTGGGGCAACCCAAGATGGGTGGGTCATGGTGAAGAGATTTGACAGAATGTGGTCCACTGGAGAAGGGAATGGCAAACCACTTCAGTATTCTTGCCTTGAGAGCCCCATGAACAGTATGAAAAGGCAAAATGATAGGATACTGAAAGAGGAACTCCCCAGATCAGTAGGGTGCCCAATATGCTACTGGAGATCAATGGAGAAATAACTCCAGAAATAATGAAGGGATGGAGTCAAAGCAAAAATCATACCCAGCTGTGGATGTGACTGGTGATAGAAGCAAGGTCTGATGCTGTACAGAGCAATATTGCATACGAACCTGGAATGTCAGGTCCATGAATCAAGGCAAATTGAAAGTCGTCAAATAAGAGATGGCAAGAGTGAATGTCGACATTCTAGGACTCAGCGAACTAAAATGGATTGGAATGGGTGAATTTAACTCGGATGACCATTATATCTACTACTGCGGGCAGAATTCCCTCCAAAGAAATGGAGTAGCCATCATGGTCAACAAACGAGTCCAAATTGCGGTAATTGGATGCAATCTCAAAAACAACAGATTGATCTCTGTTCGTTTCCAAGGCAAACCATTCAATATCACAGTAATCCAAGTCTATGCCCCAACCAGTAACACTGAAGAAGCTGAAGTTGAATGGTTCTATGAAGATCTACAAGAACTTTTAGAATTAACACCCAAAAAAGATGTCCTTTTCATTATAGGGGACTGGAATGCAAAACTAGGAAGTCAAGAAACACCTGGAGTAACAGGCAAATTTGGCTTTGGAATACAGAATGAAGCAGGGCAAAGACTAATAGAGTTTTGCCAAGAAAATTCACTGGTCATAGCAAACACCCTCTTCCAACAACACAAGAGAAGACTCTACACATGGACATCACCAGATGGTCAACACTGAAATCAGATTGATTATATTCTTTGCAGCCAAAGATGGAGAAGCTCTATACAGTCAACAAAAACAAGAATGGGAGCTGACTGTGGCTCAGATTATGAACTCCGTATTGCCAAATTCAGACTTAAATTGAAGAAAGTGGGGAAAACCACTAGACATTCAGGTATGACCTAAATCAAATCCCCTATGATTATACAGTGGAAGTGAGAAATAGATTTAAGGGCCTAGATCTGATAGGTGGAGTGCCTGATGAACTATGGAATGAGGTTCGTGACATTGTACAGAGACAGGGATCAAGACCATCCCCATGGAAAAGAAATGCAAAAAAGCAAAATGGCTGTCTGGGGAGACCTTACAAATAGCTGTGAAAAGAAGAGAAGCAAAAAGCAAAGGAGAAAAGGAAAGATATAAGCATCTGAATGCAGAATTCCAAAGAATAGCAAGAAGAGATAACAAAGCCTTCCTCAGCGATCAATGCAAAGAAATAGAGGAAAACAACAGAATGGGAAAGACTAGGGATCTCTTCAAGAAAATCAGAGATACCAAGGGAACAGCTCATGCAAAGATGGGCTCCATAAAGGACAGAAAAGTTATGGACCTAACAGAAGCAGAATATATCAAGAAGAGATGGCAAGAATACACAGAAGAACTGTACAAAAAAGATCTTCATGTCCCAGATAATCACGATGGTGTGATCACTGACCTAGAGCCAGACATCCTGGAATGTGAAGTCAAGTGGGCCTTAGAAAGCATCACTATGAACAAAGCTAGTAGAGGTGATGGAATTCCAGTTGAGCTATTTCAAATCCTGAAAAATTATGCTGTGAAAGTGCTGCATTCAATATGCCAGCAAATTTGGAAAACTCAGCAGTGGCCACAGGACTGAAAAAGGTCAGTTTTCATTCCAATTCCGAAGGAAAACAATGCCAAAGAATTCTCAAACTACGCACAATTGCACTCATCTCACACGCTAGTAAAGTAATGCTCAAAATTCTCCAAGCCAGGCTTCAGCAATATGTGAACTGTGAACTTCCTGATGTTCAAGCTGGTTTTAGAAAAGGCAGAGGAATCAGAGATCAAATTGCCAACATCTGCTGGATCATAGAAAAAGCAAGAGAGTTCCCGAAAAACATCTATTTCTGCTTTATTGGCTATGCCAAAGCCTTTGACTGTGTGGATCACAAGATCATAAGAAACTGTGGGAAATTCTGAAAGAGATGGGAATACCAGACCACCTGACCTGCCTCTTGAGAAATCTGTATGCAGGTCAGGAAGCAACAGTTAGAACTGGACATGGAACAACAGACTGGTTCCAAATAGGAAAAGGAGTACGTCAAGGCTGTATATTGTCACCCTGTTTATTTAACTTATATGCAGAGTACATCATGAGAAATACTGAACTGGAAGAAACACAAGCTGAAATCAAGATTGCCGGGAGAAGTATCAATAACCTCAGATATGCAGATGACCCCACCCTTATGGCAGACAGTAAAGAGGAACTCAAAATCCTCTTGATGAAAGTGAAAGTGGAAAGTGAAAAAGTTGGCTTAAAGCTCAACATTCAGAAAATGAAGATCATGGCATCTGATCCCATCACTTCATGGCAAACAGATGGGGAAACAGTGGAAACAGTGGCTGACTTTATTTTTTGGGCTCCAAAATCACTGCAGATGGTGACTGCAGCCATGAAATTAAAAGACACTTACTCCTTGGAAGGAAAGTTATGTCCAACCTAGATAGCATATTCAAAAACAGAGACATTACTTTGCCAACAAAGGTCCGTCTAGTCAAGGCTATGGTTTTTCCTATGTAATGTATGGATGTGAGAGTTGGATTGTGAAGAAGGCTGAGCACCGAAGAATTGATGCTTTTGAACTGTGGTGTTGGAGAAGACTCTTGAGAGTCCCTTGGACTGCAAGGAGATCCAACCAGTCCATTCTGAAGGAGATCAGCCCTGGATTTTCTTTGGAACAAATGATGCTAAAGCTGAAACTCCAGTACTTTGGCCACCTCATGCGAAGAGTTGAGTCATTGGAAAAGACTCTGATGCTGGGAGGGATTGGGGGCAGGAGGAGAAGGGGATGACAGAAGATGAGATGGTTGGATGGCATCACTGACTCGATGGACATGAGTCTCAGTGAACTCCGGGAGTTGGTTCAGGGAGGGCCTGGTGTGCTGTGATTCATGGGGTCGCAAAGAGTCGGATACTACTGAGCAACTGAACTGAACTGAACTCTGCTTTCATTTATATAAATTTAAGTTTAGTATAAAACTTAAATGTTTTGAGGTATAATATCTTTAGACTCCTAAAGAATGGTCTCAGAATTATTGAATAATTATCCACTATATGCCAGACATTGTATTAATTGCTTTCCACAGTACCTCTCACTGATTTTCCTGATGGCCCTATTAGCTTGCTGTTTAGAAGAGAAATCCAGAGGATCATAAAGGTAGTGACATACAAGGAAAGTGCGCAGAATATAGAATTGATAGGAGTTTCATATTCAAAATGCCAGTATTCAAAATCAATTCAGTGAATAAAGAACATGAAAATTGAAAAAGTTTACAATCTCTGTGATAAAGTGATAAAATGGTATGAAAATAGTAATACCTACTTCACCGATTTGGAGTTAAGTGAGTAAATACATGTAAAGGACTTAGAAGAGTATCAGGCATTTTTTAACATTCCAGAAATGTTAGCTATTACTAAATCTAAGATGGGCTTCCCAGATGGCAGTAGTGGTAAGGAACCCATCTGCCAATGCAGGGAACTCAGGAATGTGAGTTCCATCCTTAGATCAGGAAGAACCCCTAGAGAAGGAAATGGCTTCACTCCAGTATTCTTGTCTGGAAAATTACATGGACAGAGGAACCTAGTGAGCTCCTCCATGGAGTCGCAAAGAGTGGGACACGCCTGTGTGAGCACACACACACTATCTTAGATTGCATAGCTAGATGGTGACAGAATAGTTAAATCAACCTCTTTCTGACTAAGAACAAGGAGAGGGCAGGTGTCATGCTACCCAGGGATATATAAACAACACTTGTCTCTTCTAACACCCCAATAAGCAGAAACAAACATTAAAATATTGTAAAGTATTATGAACGTACAAAATGATGATCTTAAACGCTTGTGCAAAATGTGATAGATGTTTATAATTAAACACTGCAATTTATTTATTTTTTTTTTTATTTTTTATTTTTTATTTTTTTGTTCAAGCTGGTTTTATTTTTATTTTTTTAATTTATTTTAAATTTTTAAAAGAAATTTATTTTATTTTTATTTTTTTTTATTTTTTATTCCTTTATTTCTCATGTGTTCCCCATCCTGAACCCTCCTCCCTCCTCCCTCCCCATACCATCCCTCTGGGTCGTCCCAGTGCACCAGCCCCAAGCATCCAGCATCGTGCATTGAACCTGGACTGGCATCTCGTTTCATACATGACATTTCACATGTTTCAATGCCATTCTCCCAAATCTTCCCACCCTCTCCCTCTCCCACAGAGTTTTTAAACTTTAATTACTTTTAGTGGGCATGTGATGGGATATAAGCTGACACCTGTTTTGAAATGAATAATTCAACTTGTTTGAGTTTTCTTTTGCTCATATTGTGAGAGAATTTCCCCAGTATGGAATTCAAGTATTACCATCACGTCCAGGTCACCAAGCTTCATAAGCTGCTCTTTGGGGGATATCTGTGTTTCAGCCATGGTTTGGACACTGTCATATTTAAGTTCTCTAATATATGGTACTTCATAAGGATTCCCAGCTGGCTCAGTGGTAAAGAATCTGCCTGCCAATGCAGGAGATGTGCGTTTGATTCCTGGGTGGGGAAGATCCCCTGGAGAAGAAAATGGCAACCCACTTCAGTATTCTTGCCTGGGAAATCCCATGAGCATAGGAGCCTAGCAGCCCCCATGAGATCACGAAGAGTTGGACACGACTGAGAAATTGAACAAGCATGCACACACAGTACTTCATAAAAGGGCCAAAAAGGTTATTGGAAAGCCAGGAGTGATAGGACTATCACGAGGAAAAATAAAAGCAGTGCAGAAGACTGGGAAGCAAAGAAAGAGAGAGTATCCAGATGCTAGAAGCCCTCATACCTCATATAACCAAATGCATTTCCACAAAATCTACTCTGTGTAGGAGCCTGTCTTCTCTCCCTTTCTGTCTCCTCCCCAGGAGAACCTGAACCCTTCCCAGATAAATTCCTTTTTTTTTTTTTTTTTAAGATTCTAAAGTGAATTTTATTTTTTAATATGGATTCATTTTGTTTTTTTTAAGATCAGTGGTGATGCATTTGTGAAACCTGAATCATGAGTACAGCATTTAAGTTGTTTTAAGTTATTTTTAGGACTCAAGCAAACAATGTTATCCCAGTTCTTTGGACAGTTGAAATTAATATATTTATGAGGTACATAATATGACCAGGAGATAGAGATATAATTTAACAGGATATAAATTGATTCTCTGGTTATATCTGAAAGAACATAGTAAATATGATTTTTAAAGGATCTAATATTCATTTAGCATCAAGAACTGTTTATTTGGTGATTTCTACATACTTCTTAGTGTACAATTAAGCTGCACAGAATATACACCTTTAAGAGACTTAAAACTAAATAAAACTATAAGTCAGCCAGTGATTAAATGCCTAATGATATACAAACAACAAATATTAATTATTCAAAGGCAGGGGAAGAGAAATCAATAGTGTCAGGCAGGAGGTGGTCCTTGAATTTGACTTCACAGAATATAGAAGATTACAAAACTATGTAAGATCAAGAGGGAGTGGGAGCAGCGATGGCCCTGGCTGAGTGAATCCTCCCCACCCTTTTTCAATTTCCATTAATGTACTCATCACCAGGCGACAGGGGGACCCTGGAGAGGGAATTCCCACTCTTGCTCTTGGAAGTCAAACTGATTTAAAGAATAAGTCAATAAAATTAGTCAATTTCAGGAAATTGACAAAAATGTACATATAATTGACTTTTTAAATTTCTGATAAATTCATCTTAATTCTTCATCTGAAGAATCAGAAATTATATTAAGAACTAATAAAAGAAAATCCTGTATGACATTATTTATTGCTTTTAATTTGTATACTCTTGCTCATTCTCTTCACCAGAACGAAAATCTAATTATCAAACTCCTCTTTTAAATTCTTATTTTCTTCATTATTAATAATGATTTACAATAAGGTCCTCTATTGAGCATTTGTAAAGTTAGGTCATATACTGGGTAAATTGTGTATTTTACCTTTTTTGTTAGCTTTCTTTGCAAAGCTTATATTCATTTGCCTCAGTTTTAAAATAATTTCTTCCAATTGAGCATTTACGTCATTCTAACTCATCTTTGGAATGAATAAATTTTCAATGAATGTTTTAGTCTCTATTCAACTTCTATGTAATTGCGTGTGCCTTCCCAAAGGAAGATTCTCTCTTTTCTACTTTGTTCATCATTAATTATATATTTTCCTTTATGAAAAGATCTTGACATCATTTTTTCTTTGAGCTATTTTATTTGTGCCTTTATGCTATTTAACATAACTATATTGTGTGTATTATATATAACATTTTGTGTGACATATTTATTGCTGCACCCATAGCTAAGCTTTTCTGCTGGGTAGCTGTTATTTTGTAATGAGTTTGAACACAGAACAAGTAATGTGATGTATCTTTGACCTCATTTTATTTTCCAAAATATTTGAAATTACCAACCTCTAAATCTCTTCCTTCATCATGTCTAATATGTTGCTCATATTCCCTATTGCTTCATATTAGTCTTCATATTAGAAATCTCTCAAACGTTCATCCCTTTCAGCAGTCTTTCTATAATATCATCTCTGTTAATTGTCCTAGTTTATTTAACTTGATTTCCCCTTTTTTCAAGGAAAGCTAGTTTTTAGTAGACTTTATTTTGGGTTGTTCTTCAGTCTCATTGTATTTATTTAAGATGCTGTTTATTTTCTCTTTCTAACTGTATTTTATTATTAACATTTGCTTGTATATGTACAAATCTGTATATATACAGATCTCCCTGGACTTGCCATGGAGTAATGTCCTAATAAACCCATTGTGAGGGCTTCCCAGGTGGTGCTAGTGGTTAAAAAAAAAAAAAAGAAAAACTTGTCAGCTTATGCAGGAGACATAAGAGAGGTGGGTTCAATCCCTAGGTCAGGAAGATCCCTTGGAGGAGGACATGGCAACCCACTACAGTATTCCTGCCTGGAGAATCCCATGGACAGAGGAGCCTGGCAAGCTAAAAGAGTCCATACCATCACAAAGAATTGGACACAACTGAAGCAAATAGGAAAAGGAGTACATCAAGGCTGTATATTGTCACCCTGCTTATTTAACTTCTATGCAGAGTACATCATGAGAAACGCTGGGCTGGAAGAAGCACAAGCTGGAATCAAGATTGCCGGGAGAAATATCAATAACCTCAGATATGCAGATGATACCACCCTTATGGCAGAAAGTCAAGAGGAACTCAAAAGCCTCTTGATGAAAGTGAAAGTGGAGAGTGAAAAAGTTGGCTTAAAGCTCAACATTCAGAAAACGAAGATCATAGCATCTGGTCCCATCACTTCATGGGAAATAGATGAGGAAACAGTGGAAACAGTGGCAGACTTTATTTTTGGGGGGCTGCAAAATCACTGCAGATAGTGACTGCAGCCATGAAATTAAAAGACACTTACTCCTTGGAAGGAAAGTTATGACCAACCTAGATAGCATATTCAAAAGCAGAGACATGACTTTGCCAACAAAGGTCTGTCTAGTCGAGGCTATGGTTTTACCAGTGGTCATGTATGGATGTGAGAGTTGAACTGTGAAGAAAGCTGAGCGCTGAAGAATTGATGCTTTTGAGCTGTGGTGTTGGAGAAGACTCTTGAGAGTCCCTTGGACTGCAAGGAGATCCAACCAGTCCATTCTAAAGGAGATCAGCCCTGGGATTTCTTTGGAAGGACTGATGTTGAAGCCAAAACTCCAGTACTTTGGCCACCTCATGCGAAGAGTTGACTCATTGGAAAAGACCCTGATGCTGGGATGGATTGGGGGCAGGAGGAGAAGGGGACGACAGAGGATGAGATGGCTGGATGGCATCACTGACTGGATGGACATGAGTTTGAGTGAACTCTGGGAGCTGGTGATGGACAGGGAGGCTTGGAGTGCTGCGATTCATGGGGTCGCAAAGAGTTGGACACGACTGAGCGACCGAATTGAACTGAACTAAAGCAATTTAGCATTCAACACCCTATTGTGAGTTGCAAATACCATAAAAGTGTGTTTAAAACATGTAACCTGCCAATTATAGCTTAGCTTCAACTACCTAAAACGTGGTCAGAACACTTACATTAGCTTTCAGTTGGGCAAAATCATCTAACAAAGCCTATTTTTTAATAAAGTGTTGAACATCTCATGTAATTTATTGAATACAGGACTGAAAGTAAAAAAACAGAATGGTGGTATGGGTACAGGATGGTTTTAAGTGTGTCAGTTCTTTGCCCTCATCATTGCATGGCCAACTAGTTACTGTGGCTGCTGCCACTGCCCAGCATCGGAGAGACTGTCCTGCTGCATATTGCTAGTCTGAGGAAAAAATCAAAAGTAAAATTTTGACATACTGTTTCTACTGAATGTCATTACTTTCACAACATTGTAAAGTTGAATATCATGAGTGCAAGTAAGTCAGAGATAGTAGTTGTGCTTTCATTGATATATATATTGGAGATGAATGAAAGTAAAATCATGCTAGATTTAAAGTATAATTAGGATCAGTTCAGTTCAGTTCAGTCACTCAGTCATGTCCAACTCTTTGCAGCCCATGAACTGCAGCACGTCAGGCTTCCCTGTCCTTCACTGACTCCAAGAGCTTGCTCCAATGCATGTCCATGAAGTTGGTGATGCCATTTAACCATCTCATCCTCTGCTGTCCCCTTCTCCTCCTGCCTTCAATCTTTCCCAGCATTAGTGTCTTTTCCAAGGAGTCAGTTCTTCGCATCAGGTGGCCAAAGCATTGGAGCTTCAGTTTCAGCATCAGTCCTTCCAATGAATATTCAGGACTGATTTCCTTTAGGATACACATGCAAATTATTTATTTATTTATTATTTCTATCTGGGAAACAGCTCTTTGAAAAAACCCTTCCTGTTTATTTATCTTATCTATATCTTTAGGGATGGCCTGATGCACTGCCATAAGCAGGCACTATTGTATCCCAATTTCACATATCAAAAATAAATTCACACAAATATTTATTATAGAAGACATCTGGCTAGACATTTATCATGATAAAAATGCATAAAACATATCCACTACTTGTAGGATCTTTAAATACAGTTGCAATCTTCCAATATGTATGATGGATTAATTTGCATCATCAGTCATTTAACAGGAACCCCCAGATGTGGGTGTTACTGTGATATTCATTCTTTCATAGTCAGAGAAAGGAGAGAACTCTCTCCTCAGAAGAGAGTCAAGAAAAAATGTTCCAAGACTTTGAAAAATTAAAAGATGTGGAAAGACTGGAGCAGAATTCCTAGGCTCAAAGACTTTTAGAAACCGCACAGGTAATAGAAATGTATGGGATGCTCAAGGTGTAATAAACAGCGTTGAGCTATTTGCATTTTCATGGAGCCAAAAGTGTGACATACTGCCTTACTGTTCTAATTTTTTTTATTATAAAATAAAACCCAGATCCAGAAAACCATGCAAAAGAAACTGTAGTTTAATTAAATATGAATCACAACCATATCAGTCCATTCCAGAATCATCTTGAATATCTCTTAATGCAGACATGGAATTGGTCATTTCTCAAAGAAACCCTAGGCTTACTTTTCTTTCTCCCTCTCTCCCATCCTCCCTCCCTCTCTTCTTTCCTGCCTTCCTTCCTTCCTTCTTTCTTTTCTTCCTCCTAGTAGAAAATAGCACCTAAAGATGCTAATCTGAGTTTAGAATGCTAGGAAAGCTCACCGTCATGGGATTAGTCATTGTTTCTTGTCCTTTTTAATGATAGAGTTGAAGAATATATAGTTTATTCTGATGTTTTCAATTCAAATTCAAGACTATAAATTTTTTAATTAACCTCTTTTATATCTGTGTCTTCCCTGACTTATACAAACAGTCTCATATTAAGCAGTCTCAACTAATAATGATTACTAAAAACAGTTAAGATTTTGTTGTTTGAATACTTTGTCTTCATTTTCCCACTTTATATGGCCCCATACAAATATTATAGATACATACTCTTTCTCCTTAAATTCTCATTGAATGTTAAGTTCACATGTAACTATATATTCTTACTACCAGGGCTCATGTTGAGGTCTTTCTTTTTATTTCATTGTCTGCAGCTCATTATTTAGTAGATTTTTTTGAAAAGGAACCATAGGAAAATAATTCTCTGAGATCTTATGTGTTTGCACTCTTTATACTTGAAGGTCAGTTTTGCTGGCTGTAAAATCATTATCATATTTTCTTTGAGTATTTTGAATATTTTACACCACTTTGTTTTCTGGTATAAACAATTTCTGCTGAAAAATCTGATGAGATTCTACTGTCTTCCTGCATATCTTTTTTTTTTTTTTTTAACTTTACAATATGCATTGGTTGTGCCATATATCAACATGAATCTGCCACGGGTATACACGTGTTCTGCATCCTGAACCCTCCTCCCTCCTCCCTCCCCATACCATCCCTCTGGGTTGTCCCAGTGCACCAGCCCCAAGCATCCAGTATCATGCATCGAACCTGGACTGGCAACTCGTTTCATGTATGATATTCTACATGTTTCAATGCCATTCTCCCATATCATCCCACCCTCTCCCTCTTTGAATCAGTTCTAATGAGGTGGATGAAACTGGAGCCTATTATACAGAGTGAAGTAAGCCAGAAAGAAAAACACCAATACAGTATACTAATGCATATCTTTTAAATCATGTGTTCATTTTGTGAGGAAACCAAGGGATATTTTTCCTTTCTTTTTTAAAATTCAATAATTTTACTAAAATTTGTCTTGGCCCTGGTCTTTTTGCAAGTGATATTTTCATATTCATGTAGTGTTCTTTAATTTGTGCCTCAGATATTAATTTGGGTTTCCCAGGTGGTGCTAGTTATAAAGAATCATCCTGTCAATGCAGGAGACTCAGGAGATGTGGGTTCAATCCCTGGGTCGGAAGATCCCCTGGAGTTGGAAATGGCAACCCCTTCTGGTATTCTTGCCTGGAAAATTCTATGGACAGAAGAGACTGGCAAACTATAGTCCATGGGGCCACAAATAATCATACATGACTGAGCAACTGAGCACTGCACACACAATGCACAAATATTAATTAAAATTAATGTTACTTATGAAAGCTTTCTTGGATTATATATTTTATCATTTGTTCTAACCCCTTGTTTTGGCTATCTCAGGAATTCCTGTTATCTATATGCGGCATGTTCAATGCTTTATTATGTGTCCCTCTCTTTTACATCTTTTTCCTTTAAAAAAGGAAAATATCTTAGTCTTATATTTTATTTTGTTTGCAAAATTTTCCCTTGTCTCATCTTTTATTTATTTTGAGACATTACCTTTTATGATTAGTCAGTCCTGTGATCTTTCTAATTTCATCTTTATTTCAGAATGATTTTTGCTTTCATTTTCAGCTCTTTCTTGAGTTCTGCCATTGCATTTCTGTACTTCATTTCCAGAAAAATTTTTCAGGCTTTGATCATATCTCTTTCATGCTCTCTTTGTACATGGACATGCTGCTCTGTATTTTTCCATAATAACTTTTTAAAGGGATTTGATTGCAATAATTCTTTGTAACTTTTTACATGAATTTGATATGAATCCAATTTTCCAGGATTTTTAGAAGGAAATCTAAAATAGCTTTCTTTTGAGCTTATAATCTTTTTTAATTGAAGTACAGTTGGTTTAAAATATTATTACTACTTACTTTTAAAGGATTGATCAAATTACTTTTTTAATTTTACAAAGCTCCTTCTTACATTGTTTTATATTAATATAATGCTTAAAATATATTGTAACCCATATTTTATTCTCTTTCCCCTTTTATTTTCCTCACTGCCTGACAATTTAGTTCAAAAGTCTTTAGGTGAGGCCAAAAAAGTATATATTGGTGGGAAAGTTGGCCCTGGTTTCATGTTTTACACTCAACAGCTTAAAATATTTATACAGTTGCTCATAATGACACAACTCACAGTTGCTTCTGGTTGGGTCATTACTTTACAGTAGTTACATATTTATTTTAAATTCTGATAAGTTTAGACCAAGAAGAACATTTGTTCTCACAGTTAGTATTCGTTACAGATACCTCTGTCTGGGGGGAAAAAATTGCATTAAAAATTTTCTACGTGTTGTATGTGTTGTTACTATGCATAATATTTTATAATAGTGTTCCTATGGAAATATGCAGAGAGATTGGAAATTGCATAAAACTGATTTATTTTAAAATAAGTAATTATTAATACAATGATAACTCACTGAACAATTTATGTATATCAGTTAACTGAAACTTTAAGATGTGATTCCATTTTCACTTCCTACCTGTCTTCCTTTTCTTGCATGCATTTATTAATAAGATTCTAATAGAATAAAATTTCATGATGTCTCACATAATGTTTGTAAAATAGAGTAGATTATTAATTCAGTCATAATGTTAGAAAAATGCAGTGGAGTTCTTCAACTAAACACTGTCTTTAACACCTCAAGTTGTAATGCATAATATGAAATTGTAACTGGTGACCATGTTTCTGTGGGGAGATGATGTAGTATAGTTTAAACATTTTTCATTTTATTTCTCCAACTTAATATGGGAAAATAAGATGAAGATCATTGGAAAAAGAAATATTAATGTGTAACTCAGTCTTTTAGATGGAGAAGGAAATGGCAACCCACTCCAGTATTCTTGCCTAGAAAATCCTGTGGCCAGAGGAACCTGGTGGGCTGCTGTCCATAGGGTCGCATAGTGTTGGACATGACTGAAGCGACTTAGCAGGCATGCATACATTGGAGAAGGAAATGGCAACCCACTCCAGTATTCTTGCCTGGAGAATCCCAGGGACAGAAGAGCCTGGTGGCTGCTGTCTATGGGGTCACATAGAGTCGGACATGACTGAAGCGACTTAGCAGCAGCAGCAGCAGCAGCATTCTCTTAGATACCAGATATTTGAAGAAAAACTTGGCAAAAACAACATCCAATTTATAAGATAATACATATGTACTTGTGTTGCTGGTCTTTTACTTTAATGTTTGGCCAAAGTGAAACCTCTGCAACAATTATGCTATGTGATTCCAAATACAATCATCCTTCCAATGGAGTTATTTCCAGTCCTCAGGATCAGAAAAGTCAAGATTGCATAATGTTTTTAAGGTTAATTCAATTACCTGATGAATTTTCTCTTTTATGTTCATTAAAAACTTAGCAAAACTATATTTTTATGGTATTAGAGAACATCCTCCCACTTCTAGTTTGCACTGATGCTGTTTGGTTACTTCCCCGTATCTGCCTCTTTGCAACCCAATGGAGTACAGCCCATCAGACCCCTGTGTCCATGGGATTTCCCAGGCAAGAATACTGAAGTGGGTTGACATTCCATTCTCCAGTGGATCTTTCTTATTGAGGGATCCAAACCAGGCCTCCTGCATTTCAGGCAGATTCTTTACCATCAAGCAATCAGGGAATCAAGCACTATACCTTATATGTCTAAAATAACAATGAAAAAAGAAATAGTATTATAATCACTATCATCACTGCAACTTTGCAAATCCTCTATTCTTGTTATTTTGAAGTATGTGCTCTAACTTGAGACAGCTAATATTTAAATTAAATATGAAAGGCTGATATATCTGAGTCCATTTAGTAGTTTAGGAGTCTATTGCATCAAAAGAAATTAGGGAACTGAGGATAAGGAATACTGGTTGTTCTTAGATCTCTTTTGATTACAACCCTTAGAGCATAAGTGCTCACTGTGGCTATGATATCCCTGACATCAGCTAAAAGCTAAAGTTCAGAAGAGAATCACAAAGGAAGGTAATGAAATTTCCATCAGTTCAGTTCAGTTCAGTTCAGTCACTCAGTTCAGTCCGACTCTTTAAGACTCCATGAACTGCAGCACGAAAGGCATCCCTGTCCATCACCAACTCCCAGAATTTGCTCAAACTCATGTCCATTGAGTTCGTGATGCCATCCAACCATCTCATCCTCTGTTGTACCTTTTCCTCCCACCTTCAGTCTTTCCCAGCATGAGGGTCTTTCCCAGAGAGTCAGTTCATCCCATCAGGTGGCCAAATATTGGAGTTTCAGCTTTAGCATCTGTCCTTTCAATGAATATTCAGGACTGATTTCCTTTAGGATGGACTGGTTGGTTTTTCTTGCTGTCCAAGGGACTCTCAAGCATCTACTCCAACAACACAGTTCAAAAGCATCAATTCTTCAGCATGTGCTTTCTTTATAGTCCAACTCTCACATCCATACATGACCACTGGAAAAATTATAGCTTTGACTAGATGGACCCTTGTTGACAAAGTAATGTCTCTGCTTTTGAATATGCTGTCTAGGTTGGTCATAATTTTCCTTCCAAGGAGTAAGCGTCTTTTAATTTCATGGCTGCAGTCACCATCTGCAGTGATTTTGGAGCCCCCCAAAATAAAGTCTGACACTGTTTCCATTGTTTGCCCATCTATTGGCCATGAAGTGATGGAGTCAGATGCCATGATTTTAGTTTTCTAAATGTTGAGTTTTAAGCCAAAATTTTCACTCTCCTCTTTCACTTTCATTAAGAGGCTCTTTAGTTCTTCACTTGTTGCCATAAGGGTGGTGTCATTTGCATATCTGAAGTTATTGATATATCTCCCGGCAATCTTGATCCCAGCTTGTGCTTCATCCAGCCCAGTGTTTCTCATGACATACTCTGTATAGAAGTTAAATAAGCAGGGTGACAATATACAACCTTGACGTACTCCTTTCCTTATTTGGAACCAGTCTATTGTTCCACATCCAGTTCTAAATGTTGTTTCTTGACTTACATACAGATTTCTCAGGAGTCAGGTCAGATGATCTGGTATTCCCTCCTCTTTAAGAACTTTCCACAGTTTGCTGTGATCCACACAGTCAAAGGCTTTGGCATAGTCAGTAAAGCAGAATTAGATGTTTTTCTGGAACTCTCTTGCTTTTTTGATGATCCAACGGATGTTGGTATATTGATCTCTGGTTTCTCTGCCTTTTCTAAAACCAGCTTGGACATCTGGAAGTTCAGGGTTCACGTACTGTTGAAGCCTGGTTTGGAGAATTTTGAGCATTACTTGCTAGTGTGTGAGATGAGTACAATTGTGCAATAGTTTGAGCATTCTTTGGCATTGTTTTTCTTTGGGATTAGAATAAAAACTGACCTTTTCCAGTCCTGTGGCCACTGCTGAGTTTTCCAAATTTGCTGGCATATTGAGTGCAACACTTTCACAGCATCATCTTTCAGGATTTGAAATAGCTCAACTGGAATTCCATCACCTCCACTAGCTTTGTTCATAGTGATTCTTCCTAAGGCCCACTTGACTTTGCATTCCAGGATGTCTGGCTCTAGGTGATTGATCACACCATTGTGATTATCTGGGTCATGAAGATCTTTTTTGTATAGTTTTTTGTATAGTTCTTTTGTATAGATCTTCTGTATAGTTCTTCTATAGTGTATACTTGCCACCTCTTCTTAATATCTTCTGCTTCTGTTAGGTCCATACCATTTCTGTCCTTTATTGAGCCCATCTTTGCATGAAGTGTTCCCTTGATATCTCTAATATTCTTGAAGAGATCTCTAGTCTTTCCCATTCTATGTTTTTCCTTTATTTCTTTGCACTGATCACTGAGGAAGGCTTTGTTATCTCTCCTTGCTATTCTTTGGAACTCTGCATTCAAATGGGTATATCTTTCCTTTTTTCATTTGCCTTTTGCCTCTCTTCTTTTCACAATTATTTGCAAGGCCTCCTCAGACCTTATAGTAATGTAAGTACCTTATGGTAATGTAAGACCTTATGGTAATGTAAGTTTCCATGTTACTCTCTCCATACATCTCACTCTCTCATCTCCGCAAGTCCATAAGTCTATTCTCTATGTCTGTTTCTTCATTGTTTCCCTGCAAACAAATTCTTCAGTATCATTTTTCTAGATTCTGTATCTATGCATTAGTATACAATATTTATCTTTCTCTTTCTGACTTCCTTCACTCTGTATGATAGGCTCTAGGTTCATCCACATCATTAGAGCTGACTCAAATGTGTTCCTTTTTATGGCAGAGTAATATTCCATTGTGTGTATATATATATATATATATATATATATATATATATACCACAACTTCTTTATACAGTCATCTATCGATGGACATCTAGGTTGCTTTCATGTTCTAGGTATTGTATATAGTGCTGCAATGAACAATGGGATACATGTGTATTTTTCGATTTTGGTTTCCTCATGATATATACCTAAGAGCGGGATTGCTGGGGCATATGGTGGTTTTATTCCTAGTTTTTTAAGGAATCTCCATGCCATCTTCCATAGTGGCTCTATCAATTTACATTCTCACCAACAGTGCAAGAGTGTTCCCTTTTCTCCACACTCTCTCCAAAATTTATTGTTTGTAGACATTTTGATGATGGCCATTCTGACCAGTGTGAGGTGATATTTCATAGTAGTTTTGATTTGCATTTTTCTAATAATGAGCGATGTTGAGCATTTTTTCATGTGTTTGTTAGTGATCCGTATGTCTTCTTTGGAGAAATGTCTGTTTAGGTCTTTTTTCCACTTTTTGATTGGGTTGTTTGTTTTTCTGGTATTGAGTTGTATGAGCTGCTTGTATATTTTGGAAATTAATCCTTTATTGGTTGTTTTCATTTGCTATTATTTTCTCCCATTCTGAGGGTTGCCTTTTCACCTTGCTCAGAGGTTAAAGCGTCTGCCTCCAATGCAGGACACCCGGGTTTGATCCCTGGGTCGGGAAGATCCCCTGGAGAAGGAAATGGTAACCCATTCCTGTATTCTTGCCTGGAGAATCCCATGGATGGAGAAGCCTGGTAGGTTACAGTCCACGGGGTCGCAAAGAGTCAGACACAACTGAGCGACTTCACTATATACTAGTTTCTTTTGCTATGAAAAAGCTTTTAAGTTAATCAAGTCCCACTTGTTTACTGTTGTTTTTATTTCTATTACTCTAGGAGATGGGTCATAGAGGACCTTGCTGTGGTTTATGTCATCCAGTGTTGCTGCCTATGTTTTCCCCTAGGAGTTTTGTAGTTTCTGGTCTTACATGTAGGTCTTTAATCCATTTCGAGTTTATCTTTGTGTATGGTGTTAGGAAGTGTTCTAATTTCATTCTTTTATGTGTAGCTGTCTTGTTTTCCCAGCACCATTTACTGAAGAGGCTGTCTTTGCCCCATTGTATATTCTTGCCCCCTTTGTCAAAAATAAGATACCCATAGGTGCATGGGCTTATTTCTGGGCTTTCTATCTTGTTCCATTGGTCTATATTTCTGTTTATGTGCCAGTACCATACTATCTTGATGACTGTAGCTTTGTAGTATAATCTGAAGTCAGGAAGGTTGATTCCTCCAGCCCTATTCTTCTTTCTCAAAACTGCTTTGGTTATTAGGGTTTTTGTTGCTGTTGTTGTTGTTTCCATGCAAAATGTGAATTTTTTTGTTCTAGTTCTGTAAAAAATGCCATTGGTAATTTGATAGGGATTACATTGAATCTGTAGATTGTGTTTGGTAGTATAGTCAATTTCACAATATTGATACTTTCTACCATGAACATAGAATATCTCTCCATCTGTTTATGTCATCTTTGATTTCTTTCATCAGTCTAATAATTTTCTGTGTCCAGTTTTTTGACTTCTTAGGGAAGTTTATTACTAGATATTTTATTCTTTTTGTTGCAATGGTGAATGGAATTGATTCCTTAATTTCTCTGATTTTTCATTGTTCATGTATAGAAATGCAGGTGATTTCCGTGTATTGATTTTGTATCCTGCAACTTTGCTAATTTCACTAATTAGCTCTAGTAATTTTCTGATAGTATCCCTAGGGTTTTCTATGTACAGCATCATGTCACCTGAAAACAATGAGAGCTTTACTTTTCTGATCTGGATTCCTTTTTTTAAATTTTTCTTCTCTGATTGCTGTAGCAAGGATTTCCAAAACTATGTTGAATAATACTGGCGAAAGTGGACACCCTTGTCTTATTCCTGCTCTTAGGGTGAATGCTTTCAGTTTTTCATCATTAAGAATAATGTTTGCTGTAGGCTTATCATGAATGGCCTTTACTATGTTGAAGTAGGTTCCTTCTATGACCATTTTTTGAAGAGTTTTAATCATAAATGGGTGCTGAATTTTGTCAGACTTTTCCTGAATCTATTGAGATTATCATATGGTTCTTATCACGTGGTTTTCATCATGCGGTTGTATCACATTGATTGACTTGCAAATATTGAGGAATCCTTGCATCCCTGGGATAAACTTGATCATGGTGTATGAGCTTTTTAATGTCTTGTTGAATTCTGTTTGCTAAAATTTTGTTGAGGACTTTTGCATCTCTGTTGATAAGTGATATTGACCTGTAGTTTTCTTTTTTGTGTGTTGTCTTTGTCTGGCTTTTGTATCAGGGTGATGGTAGCCTCGTAGAATGAGTTTGGAAGTGTTCCTTCCTTGCAATTTTTTGACAGAGTTTTAAAAGGATAGGCATTAGGTCTTCTCTGAATGTTTGATAAAGTTATCCTGTGAAGGCATCTGGTCCTGGGCTTTTGTTTTTTGGGAGATTTTTGATCACAGCTTCAATTTCAGTGTTTATAATTGAGTTGTTCATAGTTTCTATTTCTTCCTGGTTCAGTCTTGAAAGATTGAACTTTTCTGAGAATCTGTCCATTTCTTTTAGGTTATCCATTTTACTGCCAAATAGTCGTTCATAATAGTGTCTTGTAATCCTTTGTATTTCTTCATTGTCTGTTGTAACCTCTCCTTTTTCATTTCTAATTTTGTTGATTTGATTCTTCTTTCTTTTTTTCTTGATGAGTCTGGCTAAAGGTTTGTCAATTTTGTTTATCTTCTCAAAGAACCAGCTTTTAGTTTTTTCAGTCTTTACTATTGTTTCTTTCATTTCTTTTTCATTTATTTCTGCTCCAATCTTTCTGATTTCTTTCCTTCTGCTAACTTTGGGAGTTTTTTTGTCCTTCATTTTCCAGTTGTTTTAGGTGTGAAGTTAGGTTGTCTATTCGATGCTTTTATTGTTTCTTTAGGTCGGATTGTATTTCTATAAACTTCCCTCTTAGAACAGCTTTTGCTGCATCCCATAGGTTTTGAATTGTGTTTTCACTGTCATTTGCTTCTCGAAATTTTTTGATTTCCCTTTTGATTTCTTCAATAACCTGTTGGTTATTTATAAATGTATTGTTCAATCTCCATGTGTTTATGTTTCTTACAGTTTTGTTTTGTTTTGTTTCTTGTAATTGATATATAGTCTCATAGCATTGTGGTCAGAAAAGATTCCTGATACGATTTCAATTTTCTTATATTTACTGAGGTTTATTTTGTGACCCAAGATGTGACCTATCCTGGAGAATATTCCACATGCCCTTGAGAAGAAGGTGTATTCTTCTGCATTTGGATGGAATGTCCCTAAGATATCAATGAGATCCATCTAATCTAATGTATCATTTAAGACTTGTGTTTCCTTATTCATTTTCTGTGTTGATGATCTGTCCATTGGTGTTAGATCTGTCCATTGAGTGGGGGGTGTTAAAGTCTCCTACTATTATTGTGTTACTGTCAATTTCTCCTTTCATGTCTGTTAGTGTTTGTCTTATGTATTAAGGTGCTTCTATGTTGGGTGCATAGATATTTACAACTTGAACTGATTGTTCCCTTGATCATTATGTAGTGTCCTTCTTATCTCTTGTAATATTCATTTTAAGGTCTATTTTGTCTGATATGAGGAAAGCTACTCCAGCTTTATTTTGCTTTCCATTTGCATGGATTATATTTTTCTATCCTCTCACTTTCAGTCTCTATGTGTCTTGAGGTCTGAAGTGGGTTTCTTGTAGACAGCTTATATATGGGTCTTGTTTTTGTACCCATTCAGTCAGCATGTATCTTTTGGTTGGAGCATTTAATCTGTTTACATTTAAAGTAATTATTGATATATATGTTCCTAGTTCCATTTTCTTGATTGTTTGGGGTTTGATTTTGTAGGTCTTTTACTTCTCTTGTATTTCTTGACTATATAGGTTCCTTTAACATTTGTTGTAAAGCTGGTTTGGTGGTACTGAATTCTCTTAACTTTTGCTTGTCTGAAAACTTTTTATTTCTCCATCAATTTTGAATGAGATCCTTGCCAGGTAGAGTAATTTTGGTTGTAGATTTTTCCCTTTCAGTACTTTATATATAGCCTGCCATTCCCTTCTGGCCTGCAGAGTTTTCTCCTGAAAGATGAGCTCATAAATGTATGGGGCTTCCCTTGTATGTTACTTGTTGCTTTTCCCTTACTGCTTTTAATATTCTTTCTTTGTATTTAATCTTTGTTAGTTTGATGAGTGTGTGTCTTGGTGTGTTTCTCCTTGGGCTTATCCTGGATGGGACTTTTTGCACCTCTTGCACATGATTGCTTATTTCCTTTCCATGTTGGGGAAATTTTCAACTATAATCTCTTCAAAATTTTTCTCATATGCTTTCTTTTACTCTTCTTCTTCTGTGACCCCTATAATTCGAATGCTGGTGCATTTGATATTGTCCCAGAGGTCTCTAAGACTATCCTCAGTTCTTTTCATTCTTTCTAATTTATTCTGCTCTTCTGAAGTTATTTCCACCATTTTATCTCCCAGCTCACTGATTCGTTATTCTGCTTCAGATATTCTGCTCTTGATTCCTTCTAGGGTGTTTTTTTAATTTCAGTAATTGTGTTGTTTGTCTCTGTATGCTTATTCTTTAATTCTTCTAGATCTTTGTTAATTGATTTTTGCATTTTCTCCTTTTTGTTTTCATGGGGTTTTTTTATCATCTTTACTATCGTTATTCTGAATTCTTTTTCAGGTAGTTTGCCTATTTCCTCTTCATTTATTTGGGCTTCTGTGTTTCTAGTTTGTTCCTTCATTTGTGCAGAATTTCTCTACCTTTTCATTCTTTTTTAAACTTATTGTGGTTGAGGTTTCCTTTTCCCAGTCCTCAAGGAAAGTTGAATTCTTTCTGCCTTTTGTTTTCTGCCCTCCTAAGGTTGGTTCAGTGGTTTGTGTAAGAGTCATATAGGGTGAGAGTTATGCTAAGTTTTTTGTTTGTTTGTTTTTCCTCTGATGGGCAAGGCTGAGTGAGGTGGTAATTCTGTTAATGATTGGGTTTGTATTTTTATTTTGTTGTTTGGATGAGGTGTCCTGCACAGAGTGCTACTGGTGGTTGGGTGATGCCAGGTCTTGTATTTAAGTGGCTTTCTTTGTGGGAATTCTCACTTTGATATTCCCTAGGGTTAGTTCTCTGGTAGTCTAGGGTCTTGGAGTCAGCGCTCCCACTCCAAAGGCTTAGGGCTTGATCTAGATTTGTGTCTTCTCTATGCTCCCTCTAGAACAAAGTCCATACTCCAGGCATCCTGGTAGTTGACAGTTGCAATTGGGAATACCATGGTTCTTATTGTGGCACAGTTCAGTAGCCTGTCTCTCAGTAGCAGAGATTCTGCATTCAATGTGCTATCAAAAGCTGTTGATAGTGTTCTAATTTTTTTTATTATTTTGTTGACTGAAAATTGCATTTACTTCTCACCCAGGCTGAGTTGAGATACCAGGAAGCCACCTGTTGCCAGAGCACAAGATCTGGCCTTGATTTTCTGAGATTTTTCTTCTACAAGGCCATGTCAATGCTGCCATGGATCTCTCATTCCCACCTAGCATTGCTCCACCAAAGTACTCGGCTCCTACCACATTCCTCAGAAGCGTGACTTCCTGGGTGATGTGAAAGTCTCAGCCAAAATTTTGTTTTTTAAATTAAGATGAAATTTAAATAAACTGGAAAAGCTATGAACAAATTACAAATATTATATTAATGATTGCAGACATCCTATCTGAAATAATACAGTATTTTATACAATTGTAACAATTAAAACTGAGTGAGCAAAATGGCACTGGCAAAATAATCCGTAGAGAGATCAATGAAATTGAATACTTATCCCTGAAATAAAACCTCATACATGATACAGTATATTCTTTAAGACTTTATTAAGCAGTCTTTTTCTTTTATTAGATTTTGGAGGAGGGTTGGAGTGGAGGAAACGTGTGAATCCAAGTGATTTTGGAAAACTCTAGATAAGCAAAATTTAAAGACTTTCCTATAAATAGAATGATACAAATCTATGATAAAAGTTTTTAAGAGATAATTACAATGTTTACCAAATAGAAAACTTGTTTATGGGGAATCTTTCATGACTGACAGAATACTCTGTCTTGGAATATATGTATATGTAATAAAATACTACAACACAACTACTTTAAAGCCAGATTATGCTTTTAGAAATACTGACAAGCTATTTGAATCAGAAAGGCTTAAAATAGATATTTAACAAATTCAAAGCTGGATAAGAAATGTCTAAAGATAATAATAATGGAAGACATAACTGAGGGAAAAATGTTCAGTTAACACTTAAAATTTCTAAACACCCATAGAAGCCATTTATAGCATTAAAAATTACTAAAAGATAAAATCATAATAAATATGAGAAACAAGTGGTTAACACCCTGCAATCTAAACATCTAACTTTAATAATAAAGGCAATAAACATCATTATTATTATGCTAATTCTTTTAACTAAGACAATAATCCCAAATGGGAATTTTTTTTTAAAGTTTTATGTAACCACATATAAACCAAGTTAAAAATAATTAAGGGATAATTCTGAGATTGCTGTAATAATAATCATTGCTGCTACCGTTTTTAAACATTATCATTTCAGTCAAAATAGGTTACAGAAAGAGATAATTTGGGGCTTTTTCTTAAGTTTCTACACATAATCAGGATTTCTGTGTTGTCAACATTATTATCTTTATCATCAATATTACTGTCTTCATCATTATCGTTTTTTCTGCATGTTGGGTTTCAAAATGAGACAGATAATCCCTAGGCAATTGCATACTTTTACTAAACTTCTTATTAAAATTTATGATGTTTAGAGATGACCTTAACAATAGATACATTCAGGGATTTTTTTTTTTTAATAACGGCATAGATGTTACTTGTAAGATGCCACGTTTCTCTTCCTTCAATATGGACTGTTTGTATAATGGAGTTTAATATTTCTGTACGAGCAGTTTTACAATGATTACCTCGAAGAGGAACAACAAGAAAAATATATTTATCAAATAGATTGCATGCTTTATTCTATGTTTGCATCTTAATTTTATTTGGGCTGAATATCATGATGTTTAGGAAATGCTGATGGCTTGCCATTATGATCATAAGAATAAAACAAAAACTGAGTAGCAATGCATTGATTTATCTAGAATACTTGAGTTTGAGTCAGTACTGGGAAAAAAAAAAGCATAATTTTGTATGAGCAAATAAGCAACTAGATTCCAAATTAAGAGGATAGAAGATCATTTTATGAAGCAAAATATTTTGACAATTGATTTTTTGGTAGGCTATCAGACTGGGAGATAATGATTTGTACCACAGAACTGTTATAATATTTGCAGTGAATTGAGCATACTGACCTGGATTGTTTCTGGTTTCTATTCATTATTCAATTCTATAATCTTATGGATTATAACCTTGCTATTCATTGACATAAAGCCTAATTCTATCCTTTACATTCTTATGAACTTGCTCTTAGTTTAACTATACAAAGAGTTAAAGCAGTACTTTAGAAATGTAGCTAATTTCTTGTGGTAAATAAACATTTTTAGGATTAATATAGGCCACATTGGTTCCATGTCATGAACATGTAAGAACTATATTCTGTAATCACAACTTATTCAGGTGGCATTTCAGTCTCCCATATCAGGAAAAAATGGGTTATAGATTAGAAGCTGTATTCATAGTTCTACACAATGAATAAATTTACCTTCAAAGTCCATAGGTATACATTGCTCTGCTTTATGTGTTATCAATTCATTTTACATATATATATATATATGTATGTGTGTGTGTGTATGCTGCTGCTACTACTAAGTCGCTTCAGTCGTGTCCAACTCTGTGCGACCCCATAGACGGTGGCCCACCAGGCTACCCCGTCCCTGGGATTCTCCAGGCAAGAACACTGGAGTGGGTTGCCATTTCCTTCTCCAATGCATGAAAGGGAAAATGAAAGTGAAGTCGCTCAGTCGTGTCTCACTCTTCGCGACCCCATGGACTGCAGCCTACCAGGCTCCTCCGTCCATGGGATTTTCCAGGCAAGAGTACTGGAGTGGGGTGCCATTGCCTTGTCCAATGTGTGTGTGTGTGTGTGTGTGTGTGTGTATATATATATATGTGTGTGTGTGTGTGTGTGTGTCTGTGTATGTGGGAGGGGGTGTTGAATTACTAAATGAAATTGCATTTCTTATCTTTTTAAGTCAGATTCCTATTGCAATGTTTGTGTGTATGTTTGTGCAAAACACTTTGACACTAAAATTTATTTCTATTACCATCTTCACTGGAGAGATGAGAGTTTCTGCCAAAATAGTTAAAAAACTTTGCCTAATGTATCAGAGACAGTGAAACCAGTCTCAATTCACATTCTTCTTAATTTCCAATCCTTGCATCTTCTCTATTTTTGGACTCTGACATTGTACCATGCAAAGAAAGGCATTTATAGATTTTTTTTTATATTTCTGCTTTCTTTGTGTCACTGCCTCCACTGGCTTGAATATGTGAGGACTGAATTCAAATCAATATTTTTTTTGAGCATCATTTAGTGCCAAGAACTGCGGTAGGCATTTGTAGTAAAATAACAAGTAAATATCACTTCTCTTCTAACAACTACACTTTTCGCTGGAGAACAGAACCATTCCACAATGTAATATGATGATAATACTATGATTAGTAAGGGTAAAAATAAACAAAATCATAACTTACATTCTTTAGTGCCCGTGATAGCATTTTTCTATGTGCTTTGTTTATACACTGTATAAGCCAGTTACCCTCACAATATCTTATGAAACAGGTATTCTTGTTTTCTTCACTTTGTGTATAAGAAACCTGAGCAAACAAAGTGGTTATGTAAAATATCACCAAAGTAAATTGCAGAAGTAATATTCAAATCTGAGCACTATAGTTCCTGGGCCTTTCCTTGAAACCACTATACTACCTCTCTATTGAAATCATAGTTTTATACAACTTACATTTAAGGGCTAAGGAGAACTGATGTCAAGGAAATTTCACAGGAGAAATACAAGTTAAAATGGGCCTTACTTTATGTGTTTGATAGGTAGATAATGGTAGATAAGAGTATAAAACATTATGGGAAAAGCATCAACCTAGGGGAAATGACTACCACACAGCTCCATGGAGACAGAGACCACATCTGATGCAATGCATGAATGCTGGTTAATTGCTAAATAGCATTAGGGACAAAACGCATGTGCCACTAAATTTTATATTCTACACCATAAGCAAAATTGTTGGTAGTCATACAAGCACCTTAAAGTGCTCACTGCAAGGATAGTAAGGTAAAAGATTTTAATTTTATATTTTTGTCTTCATTAAGTACTATTTGAAAATAATATTTTCTCAAAGCCCTCTCTCCGCATCCATAAACATCATTCATTTTTTTTAATTAATGGAAATTTAATCACATCCAAATATAATCTTTTTGATACTAAAGTTGTCATTATACTATAAATGATCTTTTATAATCTTCATATTGGATGTGTTTTCATGATTTACTGAAGTTTTTTTTTGAGGTTCCATCTCACATATTTCCCTTTTTTTAATATCTGGGGGAAATCTCCTTTGGAAAGCTAATGAAGTTATGGAGGTAATAGCTCAAACAAAGAAAAATTTAAATGTAAATAATCGAAGTCATTAAACTTTCAATGACAATTAAGGAAAGTTAACAATCTTGTTAACATACCTGAGTATAGCAACTGAACTTTTATAAATATATAAATGGATTCTAGATAAATATTCTCAAACCATAATCAAGATTAAGTGGCAAAGCAACAGTATTAAAAAAGTGTACATTTTTATTAAATCATAATCAGCATTTTTAAAAATAATTATCAGACCAAAAAAAGACAAAGTAATTGAACAAGAAACTGATCATCATGAATTGGTAGAGTCTGTGTGCCAGTGTCATAGTGTAATGGGACAAATGTTACTACTGAAAATGCCACACCAGCATCTGGGTACATGTCCTTGACAATGAAGAGTTATATTTTCTTCGGTCTGAATTTTCAGAGCATTGAGGATACCTAACATATAAGTGACTTTTGGAAAGTCAGTCTTCAAACTCTCCTTGGCAAACAGTTGCCATCGTGGGGATTTGCTTTTCCATTCCTCTCTGAGAAAAGCTTCGCAGCTTTATACAAATGGTTCTTTATGGATGCTCTCAGCTGTGGATTTGTGTAGAAAAATGTCAGTGCTTCAATTATTTCATAATGATTAATGAAAATAAAACTAGGGATAGATGAAACATGAGATGACTTTTATATTCTAAGTCATTAGTAGCCATATAGGGAGTTCTGAAAAGCCCATTAAAATAGATTATTATAACAAGGCAAATTAATGGTTTCTTCAGAGTTTAGAAAATAAGCTTGACTAGTTATATGAGAAATTCATTACCCAAAATCATTTTTCATATCTGAATAATGAATTACAGGCTATATACAACTAATTTAGATCCATTTTTGTGATGACATATTTGACCTGCTTTTGTTTATGGAATAAATGCAACTGCTAAATGTGTTTCTATAATAACTAATTAATGTTTGATGGTCCATCAACTTGATCTATGAACCCTATTATAAAGAAAGCAAATAAAAGCTACCAAATTGCATGCCATGTCCTGACATAGTCAAGATTCTCTTGGGGAAAATACTTTCAAAGAATTTTTTAGCAAGGTAATTTTATTATCTTACACAGTAATATGCAAATTAGATACATCACTTCAGAAGTGCTGGTTTCCCCCAAGTAAATTGTTTACAAAGTCCTTACTCATTTCTTTCTATTTAAAAGGAACACACATTCATTTCAAAGCATCACTTTTAAGATAATGTATTTTGATGTGGGCAAGTTTAGTGTGAATACTTTATTTCTTATAATAGAAAATTGTATACCTATATTAGATTTACACGTGTGTGTGTGCTCAGTCGTGTCCGACTCTTTGAGACCCCATGGACTGTAGCCTGCCAGGCTCCTGTGTCCATGGGATTTCCCAGGTGAGAATAGTGGAGTGGGTTGCCATTTCCTTGTACATATTGACATTTTTCTATTCAAAATATAATAGTGAATGTTAAATTTTCTATGTAAATCATGGCTGGAGAGCAGGCATTTGTCTTCACTCTCTTTTGAAACCCCATTGTCATTTGGTGAAAGCTATAAAAAGGAATAATCTGGTAAACTAAACAAAAACATGATGCATTTATCAGAAGATGAGAAATATCAACACATTTTTAAGAAACAGAATATGCAAAGTAAATTGATGGATAAAGTGAGAAAAGTAAGCCACTGTCTGGGATATATACAGCTTAGGTGAAAATGCTCTGAGACCCCATGTCCAGGAAATGGACAGAGTGCAGAGGATCAACTAAAAAAGGAGGATTAACCTTGTGTTTAACTATGGAATTCTTAGACAATTCAACCACTCTCCACAGTCTCCTTAACATCACAGCAAGCAACCATTTTTTTTACTCCTTACTCAAAATATAAAGGAATTTTCTCCAAGTTTCCAAAGAAATTTAGTGAAATGTTTGGCTTTTAATATTGAAGTTAAACACCTCTGAACTGAGTGCTCTTCACTCTGACTTTTATTACCTCTTCATGGGGTCACAAATAGTCAGACATGACTGAGCGACTGATCTGATCTGATCTTACCTATATAAAAGAAAAAGAAAACACATTTAGCAGCAGCAGCAAAGAGCTTTGAATTTTTCTGGTGGAGAGTGGTCATTAGAAGACAAGATATGGGAGCTAAGTGTGCTCATTGCTATTGGGGTATTGCTACCAGACCCTTTCAGTGAAAAGAATTGGTGAATATGTGTTGAACATACACACACACACACACCCCTACACTTACATGCATTTCTGTATCTATAAATATACACTGAAAACCACAAGTTCACACTGATATCTTCAATTCCAAACCAACACCACACAATTTTTTCTCATTTTCTCCCTTTCAATAATGGTAATTATCTTTTTCAAAAGTAAAAAGCCTGCTTCCAAAATTCTTATCCATTTAATGGTTTTACCAACCTCCTTTATGTAATCTATCTCCCATAATTACTGCCACCCTTTCTTCATGTAGATGCCTTCATCACTGAACTCAGGCAATTACCCAGCTCAGGCTTCAATACTTCACATATAGTTGTCCTTCCACAAGACATTCTCAGCCTGCTCAGACTCTGACAGCCTTCTCCAGGCTTCCCCAGTCTATAGACATCCTTCTCACTCCTTTCAGGCTTCAATAAGACACCCTTCCTATGGATGCTCTTACTGAGCTTTTGGGGCTTTGACTCCCACACAGAGAAACTTTTCTCATTCAACTAAGGTGCCAGCACCCTCAGTCAGGTGCATCTTTCACAAGGAGAAGTTTCTCATCCAGCTTGAGCTCCAACACTGTGAGTCAGGCTGCCTCTTGGGACATTTTGCTCACTTCATTCAAACTCTAGCACCCAGACACCCTACATGAGTCAGACATCACTGGGATTCTTACACGGACTTCTTACACAGAAGCCTCTTAGACTTCTCTTTACACATTTTTCTACACTCTATGTTAGGTTACCACTTCCAGGCACGGATACCTCCTTACATGTCTCGGGTCTCCCCCATCTCTCTCAGATGTGGACCGTCATCTTACTTGACCCCTTCTAATTGCTTTTGGACTAAATTGCTCAATGAGGAAATAAATGAGGAAATAAAGAGAGAGATAGGAGGAAAAAAGGAAGAGTAATGATCATGTTTTCATGAAAATGAATTTCTAGAATTCTTACCCTGATGTTTTATCATTTATAAATGGACTTCCTTACACAGTGGAAATGTTCTTAATATCATTAACCAGAAGAAAATTATGTTTATTCTTCCTTTTTTTAAAAAAATGAGATAGTTGAATGTTAAAAGTGATCAAACTTTATAGTCACTGAGGAAAGGGAGAACTCTGAAGGATTTGTCTATGCAGGACAAATAGATTATATTGGAAACAGATATTTTGTGCCTGGAGCCAATTTAGCAACTATTTCTAATTCTAAGAAGTGTCTGCATTATGCAATTATTCATATTTCTTAGCCTTTTTCTGGGTCACTGTTCCCTTTTGAGAATCTAATGAAAATTACAGCTCTTCTCAAGTAAAGCATATATACTGATGCAGATACACAGGCATGCATAAGTACACACAACTTGCATTCAAGTTCACCGTGTTAACATTTTTTTCTATAGAGTATTTAGACTTCAAGGTCAATGACAGACATAAGTCTTTCAATAATATGTGTGCTCCAAATGTTGTTCCTTGTTTATGGCTTGTCTTATCATTTTCTTGACATTGTCTTTCATGGAGCATAAGTTTTTAATTTTAATGAAGTTCAGTTTATTAACTATTTCTTTCGTGGATCGTGTCTTTCATGTTGTATTTTAAAAATTACCACCAAAGAAAAGGTCATACAGGTTTTCTATTATGTTACATTCTGGGAGCTTGATAATTTTGCATATTATATTTCATTCTATAATTAATTTTGAGAGTTTTTTGTGATGGGAATAAAGTCTGGTCTAGATTATGTTTTTTTTATTTTTGCACATGAATGTCCAGTTGTTTCAGCATCATTTTATGATAAGACTATCTTTGCTCCCTTGTACCGTCTTTCCTCCTTTGTTAAAGGTCAGTAGTCTATATTTGTATGGGTCTATTGTCTGATATTTTAAAGGCTAGTGTAACATTCTTAACAATTTTCACAACATCCCTTTGGAGATGTTTCTGATTTAGTAGCTGGGACAGACTCAAAAAAGAAAAAGAAAAAAAAAGAAGGGAAACTTAGGAAGGAAAGAAAGTTTAAAAAATTAAGTCTAATCTATTAAAACAAATTTACATGTAAGAATTGCACACATACTAAATTAACATCCAAAAGGTACATCATTTTCTGTTATAAAATTATTCCCTGGAGAAAATGTTAGTTAGAACTATGCTTCCAGATTCTTCTCAATGTGTAAATTATGCATGTAAAAATGTATATAAAGTTCCTTTCTACTCCATATTCGAACAGTTGTCACTGACGTAAAACAGTATTTTCCCTTTCATAAACCTCAAATTTCCTTTTTCTACTTTGGAGCAAAAAGAAAAAACATACATGACAAAGTGGAGCTATTGATTCTTAATCTGGTTCCTGGGTATTAAAGGAATGAGATCCAGGTACAGATACATTGGTAAGGAAGGTTTCCAGTTATTTTTATTTTTTTTTTAATTTTGTTGAGATTAATTAGCATGATCTATCATAGACTCCAGCATAACTTATACTTCCATTAAGGATAAAATACCTGCATGCTATATGTGACCAAGAGTATCAGTAGGTAAACAGACTCATTATGGGTGTGATTATTAGGTGCTTCAACCATATTAAGGTCTATTAATTGTTTTATATTTGTTAAAGATTCAGAAAATGTTCTATCATAGGACCACAATTTATATTCTTAACCTAGGTTGAAATGCATGGGCTTCCCTGGTGGCTCAGTGGTAAAGAACCCATCTGCCAATGCAGAAGATGCAGGAATCACCTCTGAAGAAGGAAATGGCAACCCACTCCAGTATTCTTGCCTGGCAGGCTACAGTCCACGAGGTCACAGAAAGAGTTGGATACAACTTAGAGACTAAACAACAACAGGTTGATATGCACAAATATGTATCATAAACCTGATTGTAATATGACAGAAATGAGGTTAGATTGAGTGCCTTTCCAATGTCTGGCAAAGTGGACACTGATACTTTTCCCATATTATGTGAAATTAATTTTCTTCAGAATTTAGGTCATCTACATATACACTGTACTCAGCACAATGCCTGCTCAAGGTCACAGCAGAAAGGGGTCAGAATGGGCATGTAGGGGACATCCTTGATTCCCAAACCAACCTCTTACTATACCTTAAAATAACTCTAAACAGTCTAGGAACTATGATTGTACACTGAATGGGAACTATATTGTGATACTCTACTTTTTTGTTTGGATGTGTAAAATTTGCCAAGTTTCATTAAATAAAAAAAAAACAAAAACCTGATACATTGTGAAGATAAACCCATAGAAGCATATATCATGCTTTATCAGGTTATTCATCCCCTGATATATTCCCCCGCCCCAAACCATCACACCTCATTGGCAACATTAAGCATCCCCTAGACATCACTTTTCACTTTCATGCATTGGAGAAGGAAATGGCAACCCACTCCAGTGTTCTTGCCTGGAGAATCCTAGGGACGGGGGAGCCTAGTGGGCTGCCGTCTATGGGGTCGCACAGAGTCGAACACGACTGAAGCGACTTAGCAGCAGCAGCAGCAGCAGACATCCCCAAGGGCTTTCCCAGCGGCTCAGTGGTAAAGAATCGGCCTGCAATGGAGGAGACTCTGGAGACATGGGTTCGATCCCTGGGTTGGGATGATCCACTTGAGGAGGAAGTGGCAACCCTCTCTAGTATTCCTGCTGGGATAGGAAAGGAAGAAAGAAAAAAAGAGTAAGGAAAGGAGGAAGGAAGGAAGGAAAAATTGTCTTCCTGATTAAAAAACAATTAACAAAATATTTCATTATTTCCTCCACTCATTTGAGTAATATAACTCTTTAGGTAAATTTGTATTTTATATGCTCTAAGATCTAGCAAGTGGAAGTCTTCAGTTAATGAGGAAACAAAATCAAAATGTATGCTTTATTTATTAATTCAGCTCCTGTCTATGTTTTGCCTGAGTGTTATGTAACAGTGACTGAGCAAGTTTTTACCAATTTTTCAGCATTTGTGTGGGACAGCCTCACTCAAAATACAGTCAAAATGATGTATGTGCTATTCCCTTGGGGCCTTTAGGAAGACTGCTATGCTCCATGGTGACAGACGCTGGGGTATAATAAGAAACCCATGTATTGCTGATCGGAAGAAATTCCTTGTGATTTCTGACACTGTAAAGAGTGGTTTCAGACTAAACTCCAAACTCAAAGACAAAAAAGTAGACACAGAATTGCAAGTATTATTGTCTATGGAGACGCTTCTGTTTTGAGCAATGCTGCTCCAGGAGAAGCAGCCTCAGAATTTTGTTTGCTCATTGAAGGAGAATGATTCTGAGGACTTTCAGATAGGCCAGAATTTATTTTGAATATATGAAAGCATACGGCTTTAGCATATTAACAGTGTCTTAAACAGATCAGTGCATCATGAACATACATTCCTCTCACAATTTTAGGCTCCTGTCCTAAGCAATTTGGTTTGAGGATCAGAAGGATTGTGAAACCTAAACTTACTGATTTATAAGCAGATTGCTGCCACTGAAGTTCTAGTCAACTATCTGAAGTTCTAGCACCTACCCTCATAGCCCCTATAAATTCACAGTTCTTAGTGCTTTGGTCAAATAATCAACTGGGTCCATTTATATTTACATTTATTATGAGATTTGTGGTTAATATCTTCAGAATTCTGGTTCCTAAAATAGTGTTGATAATACTTTTAAAGGACTTTAATTGTGGAGATAAAAGTCAGCTCTTAAATTTGAATTATTTGCTTCCTGTTTGCAAATATATTCTTGACATATTATTATTTAAATCCTGAAAAAGATTGAAAGAGCACTTTAAGTTTTTAAATGGCAAGTAACCTATAACTTTAAGGGTCAAATTCTAAAAATATTCTAAACAATTTCTAGAAATTTAATACTTTTTATTCATAGATGGATTAAAAAAATTAAAGATCTCTGTATTTAGTCTATCCAATATTAGAAACAATTATATAACAGTAAATTGAAAGAATGAACCATTTATTCTGATATCAACAATTAGTGAAGAAAACATCTTTGGAAAATATAGTTTAGTTTATGGTAGTTAAGTTTAAATATATTATTGAAAACTGTGATACATATTATCCTAGATAAAATTGAAAATAGCTCATAAACAATACATGAACAATTTAACAATGCCAGCTAATGTCTAGAAAGATATCATTTTTCAAATATATGTTTCTCAGCAATGGAAAACTTCCAACTTTCATAACAGCCTACAGAAAAAACAAATTTAGATATATTCAGTGTGACTTGAGAGTATACATATAGACCCACATAATTAGACAAGTTATATGCCAGAATTTTATAATATGCTTTAGCAATAATTATTACATGTTGACAAAATTAAATGGATTATTTCTATGAAAATCTAGAAAATCATCTCTTTTGAATATGGATAATTTTCTAGCTTTTCACAGAAAAATCCACCTCATTTTGCATATTCCTTTATTTTAGGTGAGATTTGGAAACATACGACTCTTATGATCCTTTCTGACATCTAATAAGCTATGATTTTTCACCCCTCCCCATTCACACAAACATACCGAAAAGTACAACTTTTCTAGCTCTGGATTTGTAAAGCAAAAATGTCCTTTTGGGTTTATGCTACGGACTTTTTTCTAGGCACCAAGAGGAATTTTTCTTGATATTGAGCTGCAATGCTCTCCATGTGTATAGTCTGAAATAGCTCAGTTATATCTTGCTTCTCTGCTTAAGATTTATTTGGCAGGGTGTTCAAGACTCCATTTAAGATGATCTCTCTGCCACCTTGCCTGACACTCTTTCACTTCAACCAAGTAAAATCAGTTCTTTCTTTTTTCTTTTTATGGTTTGTATTCTCACTGCATTTTAAACAATTTTCTAAGTCATAAATCACTATAATGCTATAATGCCTATGATTCTTTGCAAATCTGTTTTCCCTTGGTAAACATAAGCTATTCAAGGACAAAACAGTATTCATCCTTTTTGTCTCTAGGGTCGAGCATAGGCACGTTATAGGTCAGTCAGTTCAGTTCAGTCACTCAGTCATGTCCGACTCTTTGTGACCCCATGAATTGCAGCACGCCAGGCCTCCCTGTCCATCACCAACTCCCGGAGTTCACTCAAACTCATGTCCATCGAGTCGGGATGCCATCCAGCCATCTCATCCTCTGTCATCCCCTTCTCCTCCTGCCCCCAATCCCTCCCAGCATCAGGTTTTTTCCAATGAGTCAGCTCTTCGCATCAGGTGGCCAAAAGATTGGAGTTTCAGCTTTAGCATCATTCCTTCCAAAGAACACCCAGGGCTGAGTTCCTGTAGAATGAACTGGTTGGATCTCCTTGCAGTCCAAGGGACTCTCAAGAGTCTTCTCCAACACCACAGTTCAAAAGCATCAATTCTTCGGTGCTCAGCTTTCTTCATAGTCCAACTCTCACATCCATACATGACCACAGGAAAAACCATAGCCTTGACTAGACAGACCTTTGTTGGCAAAGTAATGTCTCTGCTTTTCAATATGCTATCTAAATTGGTCATAACTTTTCTTCCAAGGAGTAAGCGTCTTTTAATTTCATAGTATCCAATAATTATTTTGAAAAATAAATAAATTCATGTATAAATAAGTGTTTCACAGATGACTCCTATAAGTTTGCTTTGTTTTCCAGAGTCTTTAAATTCTGTTAAAGTTATGAAATATGTTTTTTTTTCCTAAAACTTGATCTCCACTATAAAATAATTTCAGTATACTATTTAGAAAGTGTAAGATTTATATGAAAACTCAACAAGAAAAAATTGTTTGTAACTAAGATTTTTAATTATTTTATTATGTCATTAAATATCAATCATCTCTAAAAACTGATATCTGATAATATAAACAAAATCCACTTCAAATTTAAAATAACCTAGTAAAAGAGGAGTAAATGAAATTACTGATCAAGACTTAGATGATATTATCAGAAATGTGAATTTAATACTTGCTTTCCATTTCCTATCGCACATAAGTCATTTCTTCTCATTTGATAGTTAACTTCTGAAAGACTGGAAATAAAGTTTATACTAGCCTGCTTTTTTCCAATCTGTCTGTGCTAAAGTATACATCATTAGAAACACAGGATATTCTTTAAAACCCAATATAAGCTGTTTCAATGTCTACTATCAATAAAATGGAATATAAATCACAGAGCAGGCTACAAATTTTTTTGGTAATGATTATATATACTACTCATTTTGATGTCTAAAAATGGTCGCTTTTAAAAATCTGTGTATGGAACCCATCTATTTCATCTGCTATATGGTATCAAAGAGACCCCAATCTTACTGTTAGTTGGACAGAGTCTCAGTATTTCCTATTGCAGTTTCAGATTCCCTTGAAGTCCATTCTTATTCTGCAAAATGTGATATCCAGAGACTTCACTGGCAGTTCAATGGTTAAGACTCCACGCTTCCAATATCGCAGGCACAGGTTCCATCCCTGGTTGGGGAAGTAAGATCCCACATGCCACATGGCCAAAAAAAAAAAAAAGTCCAGAAGTCAGAGTTTCTTTTTTCATTTGGTTCACAGCATAATTTCAATGATCTTGGGGAAAAATTATTTTGCGATAATGATTTCTAACTCGGTAAATCCAGGGAAAAGGAAAAAAAAATATTATGATGAGAAAAACCATTACAAATACCTAAAGTAGATTTTAAAATAATTCACCATGAATCTTAAGGATTTCAATATGAATTTGCATTCTCAAAAGTCTGTATGTGATGACCAATAGGTACATGAAAAGCTGCTCAACATTGGTAACTATTAGAGAAACAAAAATCAAAAATATAATGAGGTACCACCTCACACCAGTCAAAATGGCAACTTTAAAATATCTACAAATAACAAATTCTGGAAAGGGTGTAGAGAAAAGGGAGCCCATCTATATTGTTGGTAGGAATGTAAATTGGTGCAGCCACTATGAAAAACAGTATGTGCTGCGTGCTCAGTTGCTTCAGTCATGCCCGGCTCTTTGCTATCCTATTGACTGTAGCCCACCAGGATCCTCTGTACATGGGATTCTACAGGCAAAAATACTGGAGTGGGCTGCCATGCCCTCCTCCGGGTGTTCTTCCTGACCCAGGGATCAAACCCACATCTTTTATGTCTCTTGAGTTGGCAGGTGGATTCTTTACCACTAGCTCCACATGGAAGCCTGGGAAACAGTATGGAGTTTCCTTAACAAACTAAAAATAGAACTTCCATATGATCTAGCAATCCCACTTCTGGACATATATCCAAACAAAATTATAATTCAGAAACATACATGATCCTTCATAGCAGCACCATTCACAACAGCCAAGACATAGAAGCAACCTAAACGCCCATCAACAGATGAATAGATAAAAGAAATGTGGTACATATATACAATGGAATACTATTCAGCCATGAAAATAGAAAGAAATAATGCCATTTGTACTTTATGGATGGACCTAGAGATTATCATATTAAGTGAAGTTAAGTCAAAGAATGAAAAATACTGTATGGTGTCACTTATATGTGGAATCTAAAATATGACACAACTTATCTACAAAATAGAAATGGACTCAACGACATAGAAGACAGACTTGTGGTGTCAGAAGAAAGGGTGATAGGGGAGGAATGGGTTCTAAGTTTGGGATTAGCAAATACAAACTATCATATATAGAATGGATAAATTGTGTCCATCCTATATAAGATCCTACTGTATAGCACAAACAAATGATATTCAATATCCTGTGATAAATCATAATGGAAAATAATATTAAAAAAGAAAATCTATATTTGTATAACTGAATGACTTTTCTGTATAGCAGAAATTAACATAGCATTGCAAATCAACTGTACTTCAATAAGATAAATTTTTAAAAGTCTATATGCAGATAGATTAGTATTCATCAAATATTATTAAAGACCAGTGATTGAAAGAGAATGTTTCACAAACCATTTGATTAAAAGCCCTTTCATAAGGTGGTTTCAGTTTATCCTTAAAAATATGTTAACACATTTAGGGCATACAAAGTATTTTATGCTTCTTTTATATCCAATTATTTTTTCTAATGGTATGTTTCAGTTTTATCTGATGATAAAACTCCATGTGTTGAATAAATGAATAACATTTTGTGGTGTTAAAAATAGAACAATATGAAAATAAAATATTAAAGCAGTAATTTCTATATGGGGTAACCTAAACCATATAATTTATAAGAAACTTCTTAAATTGCTTTTATATTTTTCTAGAACCTGGTCTATTTTTTTTAATTTTATTTTATTTTTAAACTTTACAACATTGTATTAGTTTTGCCAAACATCGAAATGAATCCGCCACAGGTATACCTGTGTTCCCCATCCTGAACCCTCCTCCCTCCTCCTTCCCCATACCCTCCCTCTGGGTCATCCCAGTGCACCAGCCCCAAGCATCCAGTATCCTGCATCGAACCTGGACTGGCGACTCGGAACCTGGTCTAGAAAGATTATTAAAAGGTGGCAAATATTTCCACTAACTTTCCACTTATTAATGCTTCTTGAGAAAATTTTGTCTTTTTTAATTTTGCAAATAAAAGGGCACAGAATTTTTGTATGCAATACATTTGAGGTGGCAACAGGTAGAATGCTTAAATCCTCAACACTTTGAATGCAGAAAGTTATGTTATTTTACCTCTTACTTTTCCTCGTGTCTCTAACCATTTCAGAGTAACTTCAACTTTCTTGTCATTGTCCTTTCATTTGATAAGCAGAACATAAAAATAGATGACATAAAAATCTCTTACCAATTCAGAGAATCTGTCAGAGGTGAGAAAACAGGAAGTGACAGCAGGTCAATAACTTGTTTAAATGTGAACTGGAGCAAAAGGGTATAAACCATTTGAATTCCAATTACTTCCACACTTTTCAGATATGTTGTTAGCAGGCAAAAGACAAGATGTAGAAACATTTAGTTCCTCTAAGTCCTTATCTTTTAGCTCCTCTCTATGAGGATTCTTTAGCTACAAAAGTGCATGTATAATAGTGAGCTATTTAATATAAAGATTTTAGTTTCTTATATTTTAGGGGAATCAAAAAACAATTAGCAAAAATAATGGTAAGTAAAAAGTTTTGTTTCAGACAAATACTTAACTCCAAAATGTAGAGTGATGGATTTCCCTGGCAGTCCAGTGGTTAAGACTATGCTCCCACTACAAGGTGCACAGTTTTAATACCTGATCAGGGAACTGAGATCTCTCATGTCTCACAAAGTGGCTGAAAAAAATAAAAAATAAATTTAAAAAGGAGACAAAAGAAGCTTATAAAATCTTTCAGATAGAAATTGTTAAGATATTCTAGGAAAATTAATAATATCAGCTTCATACATCCATAGCTGACCCTTGAACAACATGGGTTTGAACTATTAAGGTCCATTTACATACAGATTTTTTTTCACTAAATATGTACTATGGTACTGCATGATCTGAGGTTGCTTGAATCCAGGGATGCAGAACTGCAGATACAGAGGGCCAATTACACAATTATACAAGGGTTTTCAACTGCACAAAAGATTGGCACCCCAGTCCCGGTATTGTTCAATAGTCCGCTGGATATGTCTTCTGTCTTCTGATTACAAAATAATGTGTATTTATAATAAAAATAAACGATAATATATAGAAGAAAACAGTAGAATTTTTTTTTTTAATTTCAGTAATTCACATAGTTCTAGTCACCAAAATTCTGCAATATGTTTTTTTATTAAATATCTGTTACATGTATTACTCCATGCATGCTAAGTCAGTTCAGTCATGTCCGACTCTTTGCGACCCCATGGACTGTATGTAGCCTGCCAGGCTTCTCTGTCCACGGAATTCTTCAGGCAAGAATACTGAAGTGGATTTCCATGCCCTTCTGGGGATCTTTCTGACCCAGGGATCAAACCCTCTTTTCTTACGTCTGCTGCTGCTGCTGCTGCTAAGTCGCTTCAGTCGTGTCCGACTCTGTGCGATCCCATAGAGGGCAGCCCACCAGGCTCCTCTGTCCCTGGGGTTCTCCAGGCAAGAACACTGGTCTTGTGCTTTGGCAGGCAAGTTCTTTACCACTAGCACCACTCGGTATTGCAGTGCCTTAAATAATTAGGTTTTTCTATTCCTCTCTCGTGATTTTCTGAAGCATTTTCTCTTTTTTGTTTAAACATATACCCAACTTATGTTTAAACTCATATAAATCATTTATAACATATGCAGATTTATTTTTTGAAAGAAAGAAACACTAATATGCTCAAATTTTGGTTTAAGGAATAACATTTTGCTGAAGAATATTTCAGATTCAACTGTCCCATAGGCACTTAAGAATATGGATGTATCATCAGAGATTATGTAAACTATCAATTTATACTGATAATCAAAAATATAGAACAAATATTGGATTACTTAGGAATTCAAGAAGTCTGAAGAGGAATATCAATTTATTAATTGTATAAGCTACCTGATATGTATTTTTACCTTTGTTGTGCCATAATTATAATACCTTAATCCTAAATTATTTATATTTTAATAGTCTGCTTCCTTAATCATGCTACTTTAAAATATGAAATATTCCTATAAAATGCTCTGGTACTTTTCAGAGAATATTCAAATCTAATGGTATACTCATTTCTTAGAGTATAAAAGCATACTTTTAAAAAATTAATGGCTGTTTGGCCTGGCAGTTTACATCTATTTTTTTTTATTATGTCTTTTTAAGATTCTATAATAGTTATTTTAGCAGCTTTAAGTTTCCATATGCATTTTAGAATCATGTTGCCAAATCACTTCTCCATTGCTTTAATTTTTTTTAATTAAAGTATAGCTGTTTTACAATGCTGTGTTTGTTTTTAGTACATAGCAAAGTGATTTCTATTATGGTTTATTGAAGGATATTTAATATAATTCCCTGTGCTGTAGAGTAGGACCTTACTATTTATTTCTTTTACATATAGTAGTTGGTATCTAGTAACCCCAAACTCCTAATTTATTCCTCTTCTACCCACTTTTCCCTTTGATAAACGTAATTTTGTTTTCTTTTTCTGTGAGTCTGCTTCTGTTTTGTAAATAAAGACTTAAATATAAGACATAGCACCATGATACAAATGGGTATTGTATTTTAGATTCCACATGTAAGTGATATCAGATAATTTTTGTCTTTGTCTTACTTCACTCAGTGTGATAATGTCTAGGTCCATAAATGTCTAGCAAATAGTATTGCTTCATCCTTTTTTATGTCTGAGTAGTGTTCTTATACATCTGTGCTAAGTTGCTTCAGTCATGTCCTACTCTTTGCAACCCTATGGACTATAGCCTGCCAAGCTCCTCTGTCCATGGAATTCTCCAGGCAAGAATATTGGAGTAGGTCGCCATGCCCTAACTCCAGAGGATCTTCCCCACCCAGGGAATGAACCCACATCTCCTGAGGCTCTTGCATCACAGGTGGATTCTTTTACCAACTGAGCCACCTATATATACATATATATATATATGAATATTATATATATATAATTATATATATATATATACATACATACACATATGTGAATATTGGGCTTCCAGAGACTGCCCAAGACTGGCAGGAATGTTGGAGACCCAGGTTTGATCCCTGAATCAGAAAAACTCCTTGGAGAAGTAAATGGCAACTCACTCCAGTATTCTTGTCTGGAAATCTGATGGACTGAGGTGCTTGGAGGGCTATATCTCATGGGCTCACAAAGAGTTGAACATAACAACATTTAAACCACCACCGCCACCATCACTATATATATATATACGCCACATCTTCTTTATCCATTCCTCTTTTGATGGACACTTAGGTTGTTTCAATATCTTGGCTATTGTAAATAGTGCTGCAATAAATATTATACAGCATATATCTTTTTGAATTATAGTTTTGTTCTGATATATGCCCAAGAGTAGGATATGCTGGATTATATGGTAGTCCTATTTTTAGTTTTTTAAGGACCCTCCACACTGTTCTCCATAGTAGCTACACCAATTTACATTCCTAACAACAACATAGATCAGTTCCCTTTTCTCCATATTCTACTGAGAATTCTGTAATTTCTTACCCAATTCAGTGGTTTGAAAGTTATCAGAAACTTATATTAGTTAAAAAATTCTTTCTGTGAATCTTCTTGAAGATAAACCATTTTTATCAAAGCATCAGAGCAAAACAATAGCTATCTATAAATGACAAAAGATTCAAAATGTTGTGGTTAAATATCTAATTATAATGCAATTTATGAAAAAGTTGGTTATTTCTTTGACATGTAGCTTTCTAAGATAAGATTTTAAGATAATAACTCAAATTATGACTGAAAACATTACAGATGGATGCAAGCTTATTCAGTTGTGTCCAACTCTTTGCAACCCTTTGGACTATATAGCCCATCAGACTCCTCTGTCCATAGCATTTTTCAGGCAAGAATACTAGAGTGGGTTGCCATTTCATCCTCCAGGATAACATTATACCCAGATATATTCAAATTTTAGTAATACCATATATTGTCTAGCACATTTACACTAATAGCATTCATCCTTGTAGGGGAATAGAATTTGCTACCCCACAATGTGTCTCTTTGGCATATTAATTAAACTGGTTACTTTCTAAGAAAAAGAAAAATCTGAGAAAAAATCTGAAAACCAAGTAGGAGTTACCCTTTTGAAAGAAGCATTTATACTTGTAAGAAGAGTCTCCATTTGTAGGCTTGTCTCCCTCACTGTACCAGAGGGAAGAGGATGAGCAAACGTGGTCAGCAAAGAAGACAGTGATTGAAATCTGCACAACAACCTCATCCTTGTTGACTGTGCTTTTCCTGATAATGTTCCCAAATTGACTCTCTCCATCCTCAACTTCCTCTTTTGGTTTTAGCTGAGGATGACATTTAAGGTGAAGGTTTTGGCCATTTGACAAGTTACTCGATTTTCCTGGGTCTCTCCCGTGTATACTTGCTATTCAACTCTAGTTTGATCTTTCTTCCATTAATCTTTCTCATGTCAACATAATTCTTAGCCAAGTCAGAAGAACCTAGAAGGGTAGAGGAAAATGTCTTCCTTCCTGACAATCCACACAATATAACCCAAGAAGATTTATCATCACTTATTTGACAGTGCTTCCCATGTAAGTTAACAAGCCAAAAAGGATAATAAGTTTAATATTTCTTATTCAGATACTTCAGAGACTCTCTGAAAATTCTAAAATTAGCTTCAAGTCAAAAGGACTTCACTTAGAATTTGATTTGAGAAAGTTTGTCAAACGTTTCAAAAGATTTTAAAACTTTGGTCAAATAGGACCATAGGTCACTCTGAAACCATTGTCAGCTATCCGTTTAATCAAATCTAAGGCAATACAGAAAGTTAAACACGTGTTAAAAAAATAACTTAGTTCTTGTACTAGTGAAAAGACTCAGTTTAAGTAATCAAAGACCTGATAAAAACAGCACAGGAAATTATTTTGATTAAACATAAAACCCCTGCTTTTTAGGCAGACTACTAGAAAGTAAAGAAAATCCTTTTACAATTTCTTTATCGAGAGCAGACTTTTGTCTTCTTAACAGAAAGAGAAGTAAGCCAGAAGGAAAAACATAAATACAGTATACTAACGCATATATATGGAATTTAGAAAGATGGTAACAATAACCCGGTGTACGAGACAGCAAAAGAGACACTGATGTATAGAACAGTCTTATGGACTCTGTGGGAGAGGGAGAGGGTGGGAAGATTTGGGAGAATGGCAATGAAACATGTAAAATATCATGTAGGAAACGAGTTGCCAGTCCAGGTTCGATGCACGATACTGGATGCTTGGGGCTAGTGCACTGGGACGGCCCAGAGGGATGGTATGGGGAGGAGGAGGGAGGAGGGTTCGGGATGGGGAACACATGTATACCTGTATGGATTCATTTTGATATTTGGCAAAACTAATACAATTATGTAAAGTTTAAAAATAAAATAAAATTGGAAGAATAAAAAAAAAAATAATAAATAAATTGATACGACATTCCCCGAACAAAAAAAAAAAAAAGAAAGAGAAAATCGAATTCTAATTTTGCAACAGCTTACTTTGATATTCCATTCCCTTAATTAAATTCATTCCAGTCTTAGCCAGCTTGACCAAGCATAAAATTCTTTTTCAGGGTTTTTTTTTTTTTCCTCTATAGCTTGCTTTTTTTACATTCACATTCTGCCTTATATTTTCTCTGTCTCTGTCTCTTTTCCTTCCTTCCTCCCTTCCTCCCTTCCTTTCTCTCTATCACAATTAAGTAGAAAAGCTTCTCAATCAATATTTCCTCCAATTGGACTAAAATGTCTCCAAGGAAGGCAAAGTGTGGAAAAGTGGATAGACCTAGCTATTCATCCATTTTATTTGAAGTAATTTGCTCAGCTTCTCTGATCTGCTTCTTTAACTATTATCTGCAAGCTTCCCAGGGGGAGCTAGTGGTAAAGATTCTGCCTGCAAAGCAGGAGATGCAGGTCAATCCCTGGGTCGGGAGGATCTCCTGGAGAAGGAAATACCAATCCACTCCAGTATTCTTGCCTCAGAAATCCCATGGACAGAAGAGCCAGGAGGCCTACAGTCTGTGAGGTCCCAAGGAGTGGGCCATAACTGAGCATGCAACATAAAACTATTATCTATCGTGTATAATTTATTTTTAATATTTAAGAAGATAACATGTAGAATATCACATCACCTACTCGATAATTTGTCATTATTTTAAAAACTGTGATTAGTCTTCACCATTTGACAATATTTTAAAGCATCTGATTAATTCTAAATAATTTAAATGAGTCCCTTTTGAAAGATAAATTCTTATATTTTGCTGTAAAGACAGACTTGGGTTGATTAGTTTTCATGCTTTTTAGAAAGCTTTCATGCTTTTTTTTCTGTGTGTCTGTGGCTTTTTATACTTGAGTTGTTGCCCACAGGTCCGTCTAGTCAAGGCTATGGTTTCTCCAGTGGTCATGTATGGATGTGAGAGTTGGGCTGTGAAGAAAGCTGAGTGCCAAAGAATTGATGCTTTTGAACTGTGGTGTTGGAGAAGACTCTTGAGAGTCCTTTGGACTGCAAGGAGATCCAACCAGTCCATTCTGAAGGAGATCAGCCCTGGGTGTTCATTGGAAGGACTGATGCTAAAGCTGAAACTCTAATACTTTGGCCACCTCATGCGAAGAGTTGATTCATTGGAAAAGACCCTGATGCTGGGAGGGATTGGGGGCAGGAGGAGAAGGGGACGACAGAGGATGAGATGGCTGGATGGCATCACCGACTCGATGGACATGAGTTTGGGTAAACTCCGGGAGTTGGTGATGGACAGGGAGGCCTGGTGTGCTGCAATTCATGGGGTCGCAAAGAGTTGGATACGACTGAGCGACTGAACTGAACCGAACTGATACTTGAGTTGCTTTTCCCCAAAGCTTGTCTTCTGCAGTCTGATAACATCTCTACTCTTCTTCCTGTGTATGAAGGGTTTTGCTTATTAAGACTCTCTATCTTTGAATTTCCAGACTCAAAGAATCAACTGACTAAATCTTCAATGTGCCCATGGATGAGGGATCATATAGATGAGTCCCTTGTCAAGTTCAATAGTTCTCCATTCCAACTGATTAGCAAATCCCCTGGAGGGATTTTAAAAACATCCAGGGCCACTTAACACCTCTAGAGATTTTAATTTCATTGGTCTGGGATGAGAACCAGGCATAGATTTTTTTTTTTTTAATTATTTACATAATTAGAAGCCATAATAATGACTCCAATGGTTGGCCTTTGAGGGTCAGTCACAGGACTGGTTGATGGGAGTGACAAGAGAGGAGGTAAGATGGGACTTCCCTGGTGGTCTAATGATTAAGACTTCACCTTCCAGTGCAGGGTGTGCAGGCTTGATTCTTAGTCAGGAAGCTAAATCCCACATGACTCAGGCCAAAAAGCCAAAACATAAAAAAAACAAAAGCAACATTTTAACAAATTCAACCCCAAGCTAAGTTGCTTCAGTCATGTCGCACTCTTTGCGACCACATGGACTGTAGCCGGCCAGGCTCCTCTGTCCATAGCATTCTCCAGGCAAGAATACTGGAGTGGGTTACCATGCCCTCCTCCAAGGATCTTCCCTATGCAGGGATCGGACCTGCATCTCTTATGTCTCCTGCATTGGCAGGTGGGTTCTGTACCTCTAGCACCATCTAGGAAGCCCTAAAATGGCCCACAACAACAACAAAAAAAAAACCCTTAAAAAAATACAAATAAAAACTGAAAAGAGGTAAACCAAGGTTAATAGCTCAGCTCAATTCCAAACCAATATCGACTTTGAAAATAATGAATTGCACTTACAATAGGCTAGTTTTTATTTCCGAAGTATTTTGGCTTTGTAGGTTGTTGTTGTTCAGTCACTGAGTTGTGTCTGACTTATACTCTAGCTAAGTCTTCTAAACTCACATATAACTTTAAAAGCTTTGAGAAACTAGACCATGGATTAAATATAATTTTCCCTTTTTGTCCCAAAGCAGACACAACATTGAAAATTGGGGATGTAGAGAGATAAGTCACTCTGTCTCTGAACATTCCACAAAAAGTGAATATCTATTATTAATATCTCCCTCTGGGGATACAAGTGTGTGCATACCTCCACTCCTTACCATTATATGGACCCGTGAGAGGCTGCCTGAAAATGCAACAACCTTTATCTGCAGATTAATACTTGAGCTTTTGATTTTTTTGAAAATGAAAAATAAAAGTGAAATTTGATTGTGTTTAACGTCTTTCATGCAATGTATTTCTAAGGACATATCCCTACTGAATTTTGGTAAATAATAAATACATTTATAAAAGTAACTAATGTCAAAAAGAGAAAAACAAAGAAATATGAGATGGAGTAGGATACTTTCACTGAAAATGAAGATGAAAAATGAAGTATGAAAAGATGAATCAAGTTAAGGACATATTTGGGAGTGTTCTGATAGGGATGGTTCTCTGATAAGCAGAGGAAAGATTATTCAGAGGGAGGAATGACAGGAGATATATATTGAAGAAGCAAAATAGGCTGAGAAAGAAACAAGCACATTTGAGGCAGAAGTTTTAGAGAGCAGAGCAAATTTATGAAGTGTATTAAAATTAGGTAATGCCATTTGAAGCTTCCACCAGAAATAAGTGGATTAACGAATGTGATCAGTTATCCCACCTGGAGACAGCCTATAAAAAGCCTTAGCCAGGGAAAATGTAGTCTTAATCAGTCACACAAAACAGTTTTCCTCGTGTACCCAGTAATAAAAAGCTTTATCAAAGTGATGGATGGGAAGAATACAGTGTGTGTAACACTTGAGAATATTGGAAAACTTTTATGTGCCGTTTACTACTTTGACTTATTGCTTTTAGATTTCCCATAGAAATGGAAATGTTTATGCTAAATTTCTAGATGAGAAGGATGCTACCTACTCCCAAAAGAGAGTTTTAGGATGTGATGGATGTAGCCTTGCCATAGCACTGTATCTTAACTTTGCTGGAAGATATATCTAGGATGATTTTCATGTTAAGCAAATTTCGAAGGTCTTGAGATCTCTATCACTTATGTTTGATGTTGAAGATGGGCTTTGTGGTCTTCTGCTCCCTGAAGTGGGGAGGGACCACAATGGAAGAAAAAAATGGAAAAAAGATTCTGCAAAGGAATTTCAAGTAAAATCAGTACTGTCTTTTAATATTTTCTGGTCTTACCTCTCCCTCTCCTTTTATGGTACAAATGTTAAAGGTAAAGCCAAAGTCACAGAATGCTTGCTTTATCTCAAATAAATTTCTATTTTGTTAGCCAGTCTTTGAGAAACTTTTCTTCTACTGGATAATTTTGTGTTCATAGCTTCTTTGTGTTACGTGGAAGAAGTAATTTTTAACAGACTGAAATTTAGGTTACGTTCCTGGACCAATGCCAACCTCATTTAATTCTATAGCCAGATGAAGTTGGCTTTTAATAAAATACATGTGATTAGGTGCCAAATCAAACTTACAGCTATTGACATTCATTGATGTGAATGGCAAGTCTGTTCCAGTCTTCTTTAGATATCCACAGATAAGTGTTGTGGTCTAGTATCCATTTATGAGTTGAACGAGCTTATTTTTCTAGTATTTAAATTAAAAAAATAATTTCTAATCACTGGTTCAAAATTAATCTTTAGAAGGAACCTTCTTTATTAGGCTTCCCTGGTGCCTTAATGAGTTTCCCTGCTGCCTCAGTGATAAAGAATCTGCCTGCAATGCAGGAGACACAGGTTCAATCCCTGGGTCAGGAAGATCCCCTAGAGAAGGAAATGGCTACCGACTGCCGTATTCTTGCCTGGAGAATTCCACAGACAGAAGAGCCTGGCATGCTGCAGTCCATGGGGATACAAAAAGTCAGATATGACTGAGTGACTAACAGTTTTCCTTAATGGAGCAAAAAATAATGAGCTTGAGACTAGAAGTCAAGCACACCAAGAGGCATGTGAAGTGACAGTTGCTCAGTCATGTCTGACTCTGCAATCCCATGGACTTTACAGTCTATGGAATTCTCCAGGCCAGAATACTGGAGTGGGTAGCCGTTCCCTTCTCCAGGGGATCTTTGCAACCCAGGAATCCAAGTGGGATCCCCTGCATTGCAGGCAGATTCTTTAGCAGTTGAGCTACCAGGGTATGAGTACACCAAGACTCATACACCAAGGTATGCATCTGTGCAATTGCTTTACTACAGTTAGCCAAGTGGCCTTGTTCAGACTGTTTAATCTCTCTGTGCCTAGGTTTCCTTATCTATAGAATGGGATGATGATAAAGTGTCTACTTCTTAAGATTCTTATAAGAATTAAATCAGATGGCACAGAGTCAGACGCGACTGAGCGCACCAACCAACCGACAGTGCACAGTGGGGCTAATCAGAGTGCCTGGCTTATACTGGCTATCATACATGTTGTTAGTTATATATCACCGTTACTAGTACTACACTGTTGTTTTTTCTAGACTAATCAGGTACATATTCAGTATCTTTGTGATTATTGCATCTTTGTTGAGTGGGCCTTTCTGTAATTAGAAGTCAAATAAACCATTTGCCTGCTCATGAACTTTTCTCCTTCTAAATCAAGGTAACACAAAGCAGTGGGACAGTTTGAAGAATTAGCCTCATTTAGATTTCATCATTTCTGGTAAGAATGATCAGTGGGTTTTATTGCTAATCAGGCTATCCAAGGAGTTGGCACCATCAGTTATCAAAATGATGGGTGCCTATCACAGTAGAGATGCTGGGGGAAGCATGCAGCGTAGCTCCTAAAGGTGTGGGCTTTGGCATCAGAGACTACAAGTCTGTGTCCTGATGTTGCCCCTCACAAGGATTAATGACTCTTGGGCAAGTCATTAAGCCACTTTAATTTTAGTTTTGACACCTCAATAGTGGAAATAATAGTAGTATATATGCTTAGTCACTCAGTCCTATCTCTTTTGCGACCCTATGGATTATAGGCCTTCGGGTTCCTCTTTCCATGGAATTTTGTAGGCAAGAATACGGGAGTGGGTTGCCATTTCCGCCTCCAGGGGATCTTCCTGAACCAGGGGTCCAACCCATGTCTCTTGCATCTCCTGCACTGGCAGGCAGATTCTTTACCATTGAACCATATGGGAAGCACCATATAATAATAGAGCTTATCCCATAATGTTTTCTGTTTGTTTGTTTACTTGTTTGTCTTTTTTGGTGGAGTTTAAAGAGATATTGTGTATAAGGTACTGAGTAGAATGTCTGGCATATGGTAAGTGCTTGCTGCATGTTGCCTCAACCAAAGCAATCATGACAATGGCAACAACGATGGTCACGGCTCAGAGCAGGGAGATGTGCCATCAGTGGAGCCAAGGTGTGGGTTAAGCCTAAAATAATAAGCAGGATTGGAATGGTGTGGAAGAATATAAAGAGTGGCACTGGCATCGTGGAGACCATAGCCAGAACTTATAAGGTGAAAGAAAGGCAAGAAGTTTCCAATAGAAGGTGATATGAGGTCTTTATATTTAAGAAGACTTTGCATGCAAGCCTTTAATCTTTCTGTTCAGTTTAAACTTTAACCAGAAGGATCATCATTTCTGAACTATACATCCAGGTTTTCTGAAACAGGAAATCTCAGATAGCATACAGGGATCAGCATTTATTCTATGGCATATGGAAGGCTCTATTGCAGGTGGTTTACAGATAACAATTTGAGGATTCTGCATTAATAAAGTGATGAGTCCCTGAAGGTAATCGAGAGGAGAGAGATTACCTTTATAGTGATAACGCTGCCTCATAGTTGCTCTTAAAACTGTACGTTCAGGATGGGGAACGCGGGTATACCTGTGGCGGATTCATTTTGATATTTGGCAAAACTAATACAATATTGTAAAGTTTAAAAATAAAATAAAATTAAAAAAAAAAAAAACTGTACCTTGGCTTAGGGGACATGTTAAAGAATGGATATGGTACCTAATTGCTAGAAATCCAAATGAAGAGTATCCTGGAAAAAAATGTATATTTGAAGCCATATCCACAAGCAAATAAAGTTTACCTAAGGGAGGAATTTGAATGTCAGGATTAAAGGTTCTACTTAAATGTTTTTATGAAAATACAGTGGTGATATGCATCAAATTTTAGCTCAAGTAATTTGAAGCCTAGTGGGTTGCTTAAGGACACAAATGTAAGGAACAATGTCTAAATGTCAAATTAGAGGTTTGGGGCTTGAGATTTAAACTCAGAGCTGACCTAATCCTCCACCTGCCTCAGCTTCCTCAGTGTCTAATGAAGATAAGAATCCCCACTTTGTACAAGGGCCTTCAGAGATGTTGTGAAGAATGGGTGATGATATACTAAAACATGGTTGTCCAACTTTGCTTACATTTAAGATAATGAAATTTCTCTAAGTGTTGTGATAAAGGAATGAAATGGGGTGAAGTCTTAAATGAAGAGAAACCCAAACCTGAGACTGGAGGCAGGGAATCAGGAATGACTTCATAGAGGTGGCAGCATTACAGTGAGTCTTGGGGGATGGATTCCATGTGATGAAGGCTGATGGGAAGTGTGTGGGCCTTTCAGCTGGCCAAGGAAATAGCATGAACAAATGACTGAAGCTCAGGAAGGTAGGGGCTTTGAGAGTTATCAGAAGTGAGGGTCCTTTACTAGGAAGAAATAGTTAGAGAATATGGGGGAAATACGGTCTCAAGAGTCTGATTTTGATGAATAATAAGTTTGTTGTTAGGCTTTCCAGGTGGCACAGTGGTAAAGAATCTGCCTGCCAATGCAGGAGATGCAAGAGACTCAGGTTGATCTGTGGGTCAGGGAGATCCACTGGAGTAGGAACTGGCAACCCACTCCAGTATTCTTGCCTGCGAAATTCCATGGGCAGAGGAGTCTGAAGGCCCACAGTGCAGGGAGTCTCAAAGAGTCAGACATGACTAAGCAGGCACTGAGGAACAAGTTTGTTGCTGTTATTTGCTAAGTCATGTCCAACTCTTTTGTGACCCCATGGACTGTAGCCCACCAGGCTCCTCTATCCATGGAATTTTCCAGCAAGAATACTAGAGAGGGTTGCCATTTCCTTCTCCAGGGGATCTTCCTGACCCAGGGATTGAACCCACGTGTCCTGCATTGGCAGATGGATTCTTTACCACTGAGCCACTGGGAAACCCAAATAATAAGGTACCATACTTCCCACTATGTGTTTTGGCAAGTAAAATTTCTTCTTTCAACTGCATATTATTCCAGATAGGGCAATTAATTTATTTTAGCATAGATATTTCCTTAATCCTGTGAAAAATAAATACACCTTAACGGTGCACACTCTCATATCTAGGATGACTAGCTGTCCGATTTGCTTGGGTCTAAGAAATTTTCCCATGACATGCAAACTTGAGTGCTAACATGGGTACAGTCAGTTTCAGGCAAACTGGAAAGCTTGGTCATCCTAACACCCACGTACAGCACATTACACCCACAACAGCTCTATGTTGGGTCCATTAGGGAGTTACAAGTGGAAAGTTGCTTCTGATTAGAGGTAAGTTCAGTTCAGTTCAGTCACTCAGTTGTGTCCGACTCTTTGTGACCCCAAGAATTGCAGCACACCAGGCCTCCCTGTCCATCACCAACTCCCAGAGTTCACTCAAACTCGTGTCCATCGAGTCGGTGATGCCATCCGGCTATCTCTCCTCCTGCCCCCAATCCCTCCCAGCATCAGAGTCTTTTCCAATGAGTCATCTCTTCACATAAGGTAGCCAAAGTATGGGAGTTTCAGCTTTAGCATCAGTCCTTCAAAGAACACCCAGGACTGATCTCCTTCAGAATGGACTGGTTGGATCTCCTTGCAGTCCAAGGGACTCTCAAGAGTCTTCTCCAACACCACAGTTCAAAAGCATCAATTCTTTGGCACTCAGCCTTCTTCACAGTCCAACTCTCACATCCATACATGACCAATGGAAAAACCATAGCCTTGACTAGATGGACCTTTGTTGGTAAAGTAATGTCTCTGCTTTTCAATATGCTGTCTAGGTTGGTCATAACTTACTCCTTCCAAGAGTAAGCATCTTTTAATTTCATGGCTGCACTCACCATCATCATTGATTTTGGAGTCCCAGAAAATAAAGTCTGACACTGTTTCCACTATTTCCCCAATCTATTTCCCATGAAGTGATGGGACCAGATGCTATGACTTTAGTTTTCTGAATGTTGAGCTTTAGGCCAACTTTTTCACTCTCCTCTTTCACTTTCATCAAGAGGCTTTTTAGTTCCTCTTCACTTTCTGCCATAAGGGTGGTGTCATCTGCATATCTGAGGTTATTGCTATTTCTCCTGGCAATCTTCATTCCAGTTTGTGCTTCTTCCAGCCCAGAGTTTCTCATGATGTACTCTGCATATAAGTTAAATAAGCAGGGTGACAATATACAGCCTTGACGTACTCCTTTTCCTGTTTGGAACCAGTCTGTTGTTCTATGTCCAGTTCTAACTGTTGCTTCCTGACGTGCATACAGATTTCTCAAGAGGCAGGTCAGGTGGTCTGATATTCCCATCTCTTTCAGAATTTCCCACAGTTTCTTGTGATCCACACAGTCAAAGGCTTTGACATAGTCAATTAAGCAGAAGTAGATGTTTTTATAGAACTCTCTTGCTTTTTCCATGATCCAGCAGATGTTGGCAATTTGATCTCTGGTTCCTTTGCCTTTTCTAGAACCAGCTTGAACATCTGGAAGTTCATGGTTCACGTATTGCTGAAGCCTGGCTTGGAGAATTTTGAGCATTACTTTACTAGTGTGTGAGATGAGTGCAATTGTGCAGTAGTTTGAGCATTCTTTGGCATTGCCTTTCTTTGGGATTGGAATGAAAACTGACCTTTTCCAGTCCTGTGGCCACTGCTGAGTTTTCCAAATTTGCTGTCATATTGAGTGCAGCACTTTCACAGCATCATCTTTCAGGATTTGAAATAGCTCAACTGGAATTCCATCACCCCCACTAGCTTTGTTCATAATGATGCTTTCTAAGGCCCATTTGACTTCACATTCCAGGATGTCTGGTCTAGGTGAGTGATCACACCATCGTGATTATCTGGGTCATGAAATCTTTTTTGTACAGTTCTTCTGTATATTCTTGCCACCTCTTCTTAATATCTTCTGCTTCTCTTAGGTCCATACCATTTCTGTCCTTTATTGAACCTACCTTTGCATAAAATGTTCCCTTGGTATCTCTAATATTCTTGAAGAGATCTCTAGTCTTTCCATTCTATTGTTTTCCTCTATTTCTTTGCACTGATTGCTGAGGAAGGCTTTCTTATCTCTCCTTGCTATTCTTTGGAACTCTGGGTTCAGATGCTTATATCTTTCCTTTTCTCCTTTGCTTTTCACTTCTCTTCTTTTCACAGCTATTTGTAAGGCCTCCCCAGACAGCCATTTTGCTTTTTTGCATTTCTTTTCCATGGGGATGGTCTTGATCCCTGTCTCCTGTACAATGTCATGAACCTCTCTCCATAGTTCATCAGGCACTCTATCCATCAGATCTAGGCCCTTAAATCTATTTCTCACTTCCACTGTATATCATAAGGGATTTGATTTACGTCATACCTGAATGGTCTAATGGTTTTCCCTACTTTCTTCAATTTCAGTCTGAATTTGGCAATAAGGAGTTCATGATCTGAGCCACAGTCAGCTCCCGGTCTTGTTTTTGCGAACTGTATAGAGCTTCTCCATCTTTGGCTGCAAAGAATATAATCAATCTGATTTCGGTGTTGACCATCGGGTGATGTCCATGTGTAGAGTCTTTTCTTGTGTTGTTGGAAGAGGGTGTTTGCTATGACCAGTGCGTTCTCTTGGCAAAACTCTATCAACCATTGCCCTGCTTCATTCCGTATTCCAAGGCCAAATTTGCGTGCTACCCCAGGTGTTTCTTGACTTCCTACTTTTGCATTCCAGTCCTCTATAATGGAGGGGTAATCAGAGGTAAGGTAGAGTTTAATTTTGGAAGGCTTTGACTTTCAAGACAAGGATATTTTATTTAATTCCCTAGGAATCGTGGCACCATCAAATGTTTCTGAACTTGGAAGTGACATCATTACAGATACACACTAGAACATTGATTTGGCATCAGTATAAATGATGGGATTGTAGTATGAAAGAGATTTCTTAGCAGTTGGTATGGGTCTTGTGGAAAAGCCCAGATGAAATAATTACCATACTGTGGATAGGTTCTGAGCCAGACAGAGTCATCTTTTTGGAAACACCAAGAAAATGACTTCAGTACACTATTGTCAAATTGTCAAGTTTGGGTATTCAGTGCAACAACAATTACAGAGTGAAGAAGTCAGATGACTAATCTAGTAAATCATTTTGGATAAGAAAGTACTGGAAGAGATACATTTGACTTTTATGCTGATAGGGGAGATCAATCCTACTCATTTTTAATTGTCTTCACTACAAAATGGTTGTTACTTTTCAAAAATCCTGATCAAGTTAAAATAAATTTTGGTATCTTAGGTTGATTTTTCCCCAAAGCAGATCTTGAGGTGGGGATGAGAAGAATGAAAGGATTTTATTTGGGATGTGATTCCAGGAGAGAGTTAATGAGAAAAGGAAGAGAAAGAAGATCAGAAGGGTAGCATCAGAGAGCTTATTGCTGTGGGCATTTAGGAGCTCTGACTCCTAAACATCATTATAGCATATGCCTTAGGGTTAATCCCATGTGAATGGCAAAAAAAAAAAAAAAAAAACAACAACAACAACTCATGTAATTATTTTTCAGTTCCCCTTGGCTATTGGCTGATAGTTGTTTTCAGAAGCATTAATTTTACCTGGTGCCTATGATGCCTCACTGTTTCATTGCTCATTGACAGGAAATCCAATTGCTACAATTTATGCCAATTTCACGGAGGTCTTCCTCTGCCCATTGGGTTTGCTGAAAGTCCCTGGGAATTAGGGACTTTGCTTCTACCACAAACTGCCCAACTCTTGGCCCCTCTTTGGGAACCTCTAAGGCATGTATTCTATCCTCAGTTCCCAGAGTTTTCCAGCAGAATTAGGTTCAAGTTATCCAAAGTGGCAGAGAAGGCAATGGCACCCCACTCCAGTACTCTTGCCTAGAAAATCCCATGGATGGAGGAGCCTGGAAGGCTGCAGTTCATGGGGTCTCTGAGGGTTGGACACGACTGAGCGACTTCACTTTCACTTTTCTTTTTTTTTTTTAATTTTATTTTTTAACTTTACAATATTGTATTGGTTTTGCCATATATCAACATGAATCCGCCACAGGTGCATTGGAGAAGGAAATGGCAGCCCACTCCAGTATTCTTGCCTGGAGAATCCCAGGGATGGGGGAGCCTGGTGGGCTGCCGTCCATGGGGTTGCACAGAGTCAGACACAACTGAAGTGACTTAGCAGCAGCACCCAAAGTGGAGATTTGTTTGATATTGTATCTTCATAGGCTCACTTCCATTCTGTGTCTCTCTCCCCCAATTTTCTAGCTGTGCTTGCAAAGATTACATCCAAAATTAAATATCTGCACTGGAATCTTTGTTCTAAGATCCATTCTTGGAAAATCCCAGGCAAAGAAACATTCACCATTCCTTTTCATTTTTAATACAAATGAAATATTTATTTCCAAAACTAGTTATAGGAAGACGACCTTTTATCCCTTTCTAAGGGCAATTGTTAAGGAAAGAGGCATCAGTCATTTGCTCAGTATTGTTTCGGGTATAGTCTGACTGGTGTAATTTGGAAAACACTGGACAATTTTGCATGGCTCTGCTAATCCTTTCCTCTACTATTTAATTTTAATAATGACCAGATCCCAGCTGGGGGGAAGAGGAAGAAGGGAATATATACATTCAAATGCTAAAATGCCTTCACAGTTTATAACAGGTAATTAATAGCAAAGCATCCTAATTTCAGTCTTATTTCAAGCAAAAAAAATGTGGATCCTAAAACCAAAAGATGAAGAAATTTTACTTTAAAGTGAAATATAAAGCTCTGGGGTTGTATAACTGCATCATTACTCATCTGCTTAATGACTACAGTTATCATTTCAAAAAGGAAATAGATATTCAATGATTTTACTGAATGTTAAAGAATATAGCATACTACACAAGAGCTCATTTTTAATTGAAAAATGTCAATGTGCAATAGAAAATAACAGATTATTGTCACCAGGCCCTTACTCTATGTTTTAATATCATTATGTTGCCATATTTTCAGGACACATTGTTTCAGAAAATTAGTCTCAGGTTTCCATACTTTATGAGAAGATGATTTCATTAGCCATGGAATGTCTATTTTTGTTACTGCTAAGGGAAGCTTGGGAACTTCAAATCATAATTGAAATAGTTAATTGACATTGTAGCTTAGCAACAAACTTTTATACAAGCAGACTAATTATTTTGCTTAAAATTTTGTGACTTTAAACTTTTTAACATGTTGTCAGCAGATGACCTTGCTTTATTTTTTTTTGTTTGTTTGTTTTTTTGTGTTTTTTTTTGTTTTTTTAAATTTTATTTTATTTTTAAACTTTACATAATTGTATTAGTTTTGCCAAATATCAAAATGAATCCGCCACAGGTATACATGTGTTCCCCATCCTGAACCCTCCTCCCTCCTCCCTCCCCATACCATCCCTCTGGGTCGTCCCAGTGCACCAGCCCCAAGCATCCAGTATCGTGCATCGAACCTGGACTGGCAACTCGTTTCTTACATGATATTTTACGTGTTTCAATGCCATTCTCCCAAATCTTCCCACCCTCTCCCTCTCCCACAGAGTCCATAAGACTGTTCTGTACATCAGTGTCTCTTTTGCTGTCTCATACACCGGGTTATTGTTACTATCTTTCTAAATTCCATATATATGCGTTAGTATACTGTATTTATGTTTTTCCTTCTGGCTTACTTCACTCTGTATAATATGATACAGAGTGTCCTTGCTTTAAATGTGTATTTTCCTCCAAAGTTTTAAATGTATATCTGTATATGAGATGTATGTTTCATAGAACACGGCCAAAACTTGGTTTCCTCTGAACTGTCTCCATGGACCAAGTGGACCTGGCATCACTGAAATTATTGGAACTTTGTGACTTGCAAGCCTTTTTTTTTAACTTGACAAACAACTCAATTTATGCTCAGGCTGTTAGCAGCACTTAACTTTGTTGTCATTTCAAAACAACAGGCACTTAAAGAAAAAAAAAAAAAAAAAGGAATTCCATGATGGTCCAGTTGTTAGGACTCCATGCTTCCACTTATAGGAGGCCTGGGTTCAATGCCTAGTCAGGGAACTAATCCTGCAAACTCAGGAAAAGACAAAAAAAAAACAGACCCCGGGTCTCACATGTGCTCATTCTCCCAACCTCCTCATCACTGTTTGAGCCTTTCCACTTTCATTCACAGTCTCTGACAGAGAATATAGCCCTCAGATAACCAAAATAGTAACAATCATTTCTCTGGTAAACTGCTAAGATTATAATAGCAAAATTTCTCATTCCTTTTCTTACCAGTGTGTAATGTTTTCCATGCAGGTTCATAAAATGCTGTGGGTATAGTGGACAGTGTATAAGCTCTGGAGTCACAGAGACTTTGGTTGAAGTCCTTGCGTTACTATTTACACTTAGGATAACCTTACCTAAGTTAGTTTATACCTCTGGGCCTCATTTACACAAGGGCCATAGAAATATACCTTATAAAGGCTGTTATTAGAATTAGAAAGGATATGCACAGAGTGGATCCCTAGATGCAGGTGCTCAAGAAAGGTCAAAACTGAAAATGTGGCAAAAAGGTGTTTCAGAGATCATCTAGTTTAAGGTCAGGACAGACTACTGCACTCTGGACCAAACAACATCTAGATAAATACACAGCTGTTACACCTGGAATTGCTGGTCAGTGTATCTTTTCCATCAGAGTATATTCTGAATTATTACTCTCTGTTGGTCACCATGGTGTGTTTGGGAGATTGAAATTTAGTGTAAAGCAATGCTTTCTGCTCTAAAGTCAGTGTCTCATTGGAGTGGAAATTGAGTTTAAATAATATTAACTCTCCCTGGTCTAGACAGCATAATTTTAAATTTATTTAATATATAGCATTTGGATACATGTTGTTATTCCCCTCTTCTGTTGCATGTAAGTGAAATAGCATGGTCACATGTAATTCCACTGAAAACACTGGACTTTTAGTTTATGTAACTACCAGTCTAAAGCAAGCAGATATAGTAAGGGGTTAGTGTACTTGAAAACCAAGGTATTTATGAAACAAAGACATACAATAGATTCACAAAAATCAAGAAGAATACTCAAGCCTAATACAAATGAATACCATCAAATCCACAAAAGGAAAACTAAAAAGAGGAAGAAATAAAGAAGAAATACAAAATCATCTGGAAAACAAAGTTTAAAACTGATAATGCTGCTGCTGCTGTTGCTAAGTCGCTTCAGTTGTATCCGACTCTGTGCGACCCCATAGACGGCTGCCCACCAGGCTCTCCCATCCATGGGATTTTCCAGGCAAGAACACTGGAATGGGGTGCCATTGCCTTCTCTGAAAACTGGTAATAGATACATACTTATCAATAGTTACCTTAAATGTCAATGGACTAAACACTCTGATCAAAAGAGATAGAGTGGGGACATCCCTGATGGCCCAGTGGTTAAGATTCTGTGCTTCCAGTGCAGGGGAGCAAGAGTTCCATCCCTGGTTGGGGAACTAAGATCCCATTTGCTATATGGTGCAGCCAAAAAGCAAAAACAATTTTAAAGAGTCATAGAGTGGCCGACTGGATAATAAAACAAAAGCCTACAAAAGTGTTGCTCGCAAGAGACCCACTTCATAGTGAAGGACAAATATAGATTGAAAACGAAGGGATAGAGAAAGTTATTTCATGCAAATCTGAAAATCTAAATCATTTTGCTGTACACCCGAAACTAAAACAGCATTGTAAATCAACTGTATTGTAATAAAAAAAAAGTTTGTGTTTTCTCAATCTGATTGCGAAGGATGAAAGTAATGAAAGAATGCACCTACATTTTAATACAATTTTATCGATGTATGAAATTAAATTTTTACTTCCCACTAATGACTTAATTCAGCATAGTTGGAACAAAGAAACCTGAGCCATGCAGATCCAAGTATGATGGTTTGTAATCGTTCCTACAAAACAGAGCTCTTAAGGCTGATTTATCTTTAGTTATACACAAGAGGACACTGCTGGAAAATTCAGCCTTTCTCCTCTGATCAAATTCAAAGTGAGCAAAGTCAGTCTACTGGAAAAAAATACAGTTTTTGTTGGATATATAATATCTTTAATGGAGGTGCTTATTTGCCTAGGGGAGTCCCAATTTTGTAGCTTTGAGATATTAATTGCATGTCTTCAATTAGCTTCTATTTATTAATAATCTATTTATTCTCTTGTGCATTTACTGCTGACAATTCTCTTATCAGAACTTGGCAAGGTGGTGAGGAAGGGTTCAAAATGAGTACTTGTCTTTTTTTTTTTTTTTGGCTGTACTGGGTCTTAGTTGCTGGTGGGATCTAGTTCCCTGACCAGGGCTGGAACCTGGGCCCCCTTCATTGAAAGTCTCAGCCATTCACCCACCAGGGAAGTCCTAAAATGAGTACTTCTGTCTCAATTTTTTGTCAGGCAAGTTCTGACACAAAGCTTGACAATTTCATTTAAGTTAACAGGAGGTTAACACCTACAATTATCTGTGGTTTTACGATGGAGCTTCCCAGGTGCTGCTGCTGCTGCTGCTGCTGCTAAGTCATGTCAGGCGTGTCCGACTCTGTGCGACCCCATAGACGGCCTCCTACCAGGCTCCTGTCCCTGGGATTCTCCAGGCAAGAATACTGGAGTGGGTTGCCATTTCCTTCTCCAGTGCATGAAAATGAAAAGTGCAAGTGAAGTCGCTCAGTCGTGTCCGACTCCTAGCGACCCCATGGACTGTAGCCTACCAGGCTCCTCCATCCATGGGATTTTCCAGGCAAGAGTACTGGAGTGGGGTGCCATTGCTTTCTCCACAGGTGGTGCTAGTGGTAAAGAACTCCTCTGCCAATGCAGGAGATTGAAGAGACAGGGGTTTGATCCCTGGGCCCGGAAGATCCCCTGGAGTAGGAAATGGCAATGTTTCCTCCAGTATTCTTTCCTGGAGAATCCCATGGACAGAGGAAACTGGCAGGCTACAGTTCACAGGGTCACAAAGAGTTGGACACAACTGAAGTGACAGCATGCACCACAGACTTATGAATTTGTGAAGCAAATGTTTTCTGACAGTCACTACTGATTGCTTGTCTTAGTGCTTCTCTTCTATATAGAAGGAGTTGATCATGACGAACTGTAACAGTTTGATTATTTCTGTTATGTTTAAGATGTTAACTTACCTTCTTAGTTGATGGTATCCCAATCCCTGTGTCTGAACTAAGTTAGTTCTTACTTTTAACACCAATATATTTACATCAAAATACTACTCACATCATGGTTTTCATTCTGGAAGCTATTGTTCAAAGCAACATTTGTCTTGTCCTAATATAGTTGCTATGTAAAGCAAATGTTTAAGATAGTTTTAACTCTTGTGCATGGGTGGTATTTGTGTCATGGATGTTGCTATTATGAGTCAGTATGTTGCCTAGATGAAATTGGAAGGGGGTGACATGTTTTGCTTTGTCTAAGGATGCCCCCAGCTCTTGTGTGGACGTAACTAGTGGCTGAAACGGTAAAGAAACTGCCTGCAATGCAGGAGACTCAGGTTCAATCCCTGGGTTGGGAAGATACCCTGGAGGAGGGCATGGCAAACCACTCCAGTATTCTTCCCTGGAAAATCCCATGGACAAAGAAGCCTTACGGGCTACAGTCCATGGGTTCACAAAAAGTCAGACACGACTGAGGGACTGACACCCACTTTCAGCTAATGTGGCAATGAACTATGCAGGACAACCCATTGGTTCTTTACTTATCAGCAGTCCTAAGCCAGTATTTTGGAAAGCAGCTTCTTGGATGGAAATCATTTGCACATATTACACTGTATGACTTTATGGTGCATAACTTCCTGTGCTGTGCTTAGTCGCTCAGTCACGTCCGACTCTGCAGGCAAATTCTTTACTTATAATGACCCAGTTTGCTGGAGCCCCACAGTTACATTATATCACTTTGGCACTGTGCTCTGATGACTGAAACTCTTCCAGAAATCCTCTGATTTGAAACTCTTTCCCAGTTCTTTGCTAGTTGGTCAATTGGTGTCTTTTTTTTTTTTTTTTTAAGGTGGTTCTATTACTGAGCCCAGGTCTGGTTGCTTGCCATTCAAAAGCCAATAAAGAAGCCAAGTTGGTGGAAAAGAAAGTTTGCTTCATATTGGATGCAGGCAATTTGGGGAAGGTAGGTGTGGGATGAACACCTGTCCCAAGGCCAACTCCTCCGCTTCACCCCTAACAATCAGGGGGCAAGAACTTTTATAGACAGAGAGAAATTAATTTTCAGTTCCAAAGCAAATTTGTTTCCATTTCCTGAGACCAGTTCTCAGAATTGTGGTAGCACATGTCATGGCTACAATCTGGTCATCATGTAGTTAACTTATTCTGGTGTGAGTTTCAGGATCTATATGACAGCTAACAGAATATGCCTTAGAATATTATCTATTGCCCTTGATAAGGAGCTAAAGATCCTTGAGTGTGCTTAGTGATCAAAATCTTATTATTTGGTCTCCTTTGACCACTTTCCTTTGTTTCTATATTTTTTAACTTCTCTAATTAAATTTATTCTTTGGCTAAAGCTTTTCCACAGACAAAAAGGAGGCTAAGGACTTTTGCAGCAAAGACTTTAGGGTCCTGCTCTGTTTCAGTTCTGTTCCTGTTATCTGGAGACCCTAAATTTCTTCCTGAAAACACTCTTACAAAGGTGTTTGCAAAGGAAGTCTCTTTTTAGGGTTCTATCACTGTCTACTCTTCTGATATCCTTACAATTCCAAAAAAAAAAAAAAAAAGTGCAAGAAATAGTTCCCATTCCTTTCTAGTCATTGTTTTTTTCTCAATCTCAAGTCATGGTCCCCTTGACCTACCCCCGCCTACACCCCTTTGTTATTTAGTCATTCAGTCATATCAGACTCTTTACAATCTCATTGACTGCAGCATGACAAGCTTCCCTGTCCTTCATCATCTCCTGGAGTTTGTTCAAATTCATGCCCATTGAGTTAATGATGCCATTCAACCATCTCATCCTCTGTCACCTCCTTCTCCTCCTGCCCTCAATCTTACTCAGCATCAAGGTCTTTTCCAATGAGTCAGCTCTTCCCATCAGATGGCCAAAGTATTAGAGCTTCAGCATCAGTTCTTCCAATTAATATTCAGAGTTGATTTCTTTTAGGATTGACTGGTTTGATCTCCTTGCTGTCCAAGGAACTCTCAAGAGTCTTCTCTAGCACCACAGTTCAAAAGCATCAATTCTTCAGCACTCAGCCTTCTTTATGGTCCAACTCTCACATCCATACATGATTACTGGAAAAACCACAGCTTTGACTAGACCAGATTTTTGGCAAAGTGATGTTTCTGCTTTTTAATATGTTGTCTAGGTTGGTAATAGCTTTTCTTTCAAAAAGCAAGTGGCTTTTAATTTCATAGCTGCAGTCACCATCTGTAGTGATTTGGGGGCCCAAAAAAATGAAGCCTGTTACTGTTTCCATTGGTTTCCCATCTATTTGCCATGAAATGATAGGACCAGATGCCATGATCTTAGTTTTCTGAATGTTTAGTTTTAAGCCAGCTTTTCTACTCTCCTCTTTCACCTTCACCAAGAGGTTATTTAGTGCCTCTTTCTGTTCTGCCATAAGGGTGGTGTCAGCTGCATGTCTGAAGTTATTGATATTTTCCCTGGAAATCTTGATTCCAGCTTGTGATTCATCCAGCCTATTATTTCACATTATGTACTCTGCATACAAGTTAAATAAGCAGGGTGATGATATACAGCCTTGATGTAGTCCTTTCCCAATTTTGAACCAGTCTGTTGTTCCATGTCTGGTTCTGACTGTTGCTTCTTGACCTATTTCTCAGGAGACAGGTAAGGTGGTCTGGTATTCCCATCTTTTTAAGAATTTTCCACAGTTTCTTGTGATCCACACAGTCAAAGGCTTTAGTGTAGTCAATGAAGCAGAAGTAGATACTTTTCTGGATTTCCCTTGCTTTTTATATGATCCAATGGATGCTGGCAAATGGCCTACACCCTTACTGTGAAATTGCTACTTTCTGAAGTTATTCTGGAGGGTTTATCCTGGTATAAGACCTATAACAAGATTTTAAAAGGTGATAAGTCATGTCAGGATAGTAAATTATAAGCAATTTCCCCCAAATTTGTTAACATTGTTCTTACTTATGTTAAAAGAAACAAACCAAAAAAAGAAAAAGAAAAAAAAAATACCACACTTGTATCCCTTGCATTATGGTAGAGAGATTAAGGCAACAGATTTGAAGTCTGGCTCTAGATAGAACCCAAATCAACCCACTTAGTCCTGTGACCTTGGAAATGTTACTCATTTACTATGTTCCTCAATTTTATTCATTTTTCACAGGGGAGATGGAAGGATCAATGAAGATTAACATAATGACTGGCATAAATTAAAACTACAAATAGTATATGTTTTATCATTATAGTCCATAATCCTCCACCTGCAATTTTAAAATCCCCAAAGATCTAAATACTGAAATATTTTCAAAATTTTTGTGCTAAAACTTATTTGGAAAAAAAAAAAAGTTGACCTGAACAGATTCTAAGGTACTTACACTTTATTTCATTTTAATATTCATTCAGTTTTACATGGAAATATTACCATTGTTGATTTGGGGGTTCTGCTATATACACAGATTATGTTTCTAAAATCAAGGAAGTTCTGAATTCTGAAATACGTATGATCTCAAGGATTTCATAAGAAAGCCCAAGATTTGGCATCCCCATTTCTTTCATTCACTCAGATTTTGCTTGTTATTCTTAATAATCCCCAGAATGTCATAGAAATCATTGCTGGGATTTGCTAAAGGTCAGTGCTTATACACTGGCACATTCCCCTTTTCCAAAGATCCTGAGAGCATTTGAAATAAGGATGAGATCTCTTCTGCACTTTTGCTGGCATTCATGTCATAAGATTTTCATAAAAGTCATTTAAAAAAACAAGAAAGCATTGTCAGAAGTATGAAAATGGACTTGCTTTATGCTGCAAAAGTTCTAATTTTTGAATGTGCTTTGCCTCATTTCAAAGTAAGTGCTTCGGGCCCCATGGGACACTCAGCTAAGAGCATTGAAGGGGCACCATGAGGCAAGGGGAGAGGATGGGTGGTGGCTGGCCTTGTGGCATACGACCCACCCACTCCCAAGATCCAGCCAGGAACTTTTTAACTACAGTAACTTTAATATATGTTATTGAAACTGGACTTACCACTGACTCATTTATAATACTTAAAAAGGCAGAGTATTTTCTGATCTCCCTTACACATTGGTCTCTTTTGGGAAGTCTTATGAAGCAAGATGGAGAAGGCAATGGCAACCCACTCCAGTACTCTTGCCTGGAAACTCCCATGGACTGAGGAGCCTGGTAGGCTACAGTCCATGGGGTTGCTAAGGGTTGGACACGACTGAGCAGCTTCAATTTCACTTTCACTTTTCACTTTCATGCATTGGAGAAGGAAATGACAACCCACTCCAGTGTTCTTGCCTGGAGAATCCCAGAGACAGGAGAGCCTGGTGGGCTGTCATCTGTGGGGTTGCATAGAGTCAGACATGACTGAAGCGACTTAGCAGCAGCAGCAGCAGCAGGAAGCAAGATCCCTGAACATGTAATTCAGGAGCTTTCAGCAGCCACAGACAACAGACTATAATGTTAATTGCCCTCAGCTCCATGAGTTATTTAAAGCATGCCATGAAAACCACAATTCCTTTCTTTCTTTCTTTGATTGCTGTTTTGTTTGTTTCTTCTTCACCACTTTCTTTGGGTCTTTCCCTTTTGTATGCTTTGCTTCTGGTCTTGTGTATGGTCAAAAGGTCACTGCCCTTCATTCATATAACCCTGACAGGAAGATGTATCAGTTCAGGATCTGCTGCATAACAAATTACTCCAAAATTTAGTGGTTTGAAACAACAAACATTTTTTGCGGGGGTGGGGTGGAGTTCTGACTCAGGCTCTCTCATGAGGCTGCAGTCAAGATGTCAAATGGGTTTGCAGTCAGCTGAAGGCTTGACTGAGGCTAGAGCATCAGCTTCCAAACACTCATATGGCTACTAGTCAGAGGTCTTAGTTCATCTCCATACAGGCTTCTCTGTAAGCACTAATTTGGGCTTCCTTACAGCATGGTGGCTGGGTGAAAGAGGCAAGCATGGTGAGTGATAGGATCATAAAAGCATATCATCTTTGACGAGCTGTCATCAAAAGCCACACCATATCACATCTACCACATTCTTTTGGTCAAGGCAGTTGAGAGAATGAACTTTCCTTCTTAATGGGGAGTGACGGATTTCTGCAAGAGAATGCAGAAATGTGGAAATGTTGCCATGGCAAAATTTTTATAAAATTTTATTTATCACATTATGGATTTTCTCAGTCTTAGAGTGCTCAGACAACACAAGATTTTTGAAGGTACATTCAGGACTGAACTAGATGAAGAAAGAAGTAGTAGAGAGATAGAAGGACCACCAGCAGGCTTTGCACTGACTGTAAAGGTAAATGGCTGGGGCTTTCTCCCAGCTCCATTTTATCCACCATGTTTTGAAAATGTATCCCCATTTGATTAGGCTGACTGAAGACACGATCATGTAAATTTGAGACATATATCTTTGCACTTGGTTTTCTTACTTATAATTTCTTTACCCCTATTTTCTAAGGAGATAATTAGAAGTTAGGTGTTGAGATCATCATTCTTTATTACTCAGAGGGAACGGCCTGAAATTTATCTTAAAAAGTAATTTTTTCCTAATCAGCTGATAGCTGATTAGAATTGAATGATATGAGATCATAGCATATCCTTTTTTCAAAACTCTGATTTTTAAATATAAGCAAAATAGAGGTCAGTTACAGAAATAACGTGAATGCATGAGAAATTACAGGCAAATAATATAAAATGAACTCCATATCTCATATTAGGATGAGATACACTATGTATATCTATGTACATAAAGGCTATGCTTTGACAGTGTGACTTAAATCCGTCAGAATGATTCTTTTAAAAAAAATCCATTGAGAGAAATGATCCCTCTTTAATCTTACTCTTTCCTTCTCAGGTTTATTTTTAGGTGTGAAGTTCCATTTAACTAGTTCTGTCCTAAAATGAAAGGCTCTTTCTGGAAGCTGTGGGGGTTATGTGCTTTAAGTTTGGCTGATATTAAGAATTCACTTTGAAGAGATCTTGTTTACCTGGAGGACAAGGCAAGAGAAGGACCAGGAAGAATCCATATCTTTACCATATTAATCAAACTGTCTAGTTAGGATGTCCATATTGCAGGTGATTAATTCTGTCCTTGATTGACAAAAGCTTCACTAACACTTCTTTGTATGTCCTTTGCTACCTATCATCCAAAGCTCTCACTGATTTATTCTGCGCATATGTAATTTGTGTCTATATAAAGCAACACGAACAAGGTACTCAGCTAACACAGAAACTGCTTGAGTTTTAAGTTGTGCAGGGAACTGTGTAAAAATATATATTAACCTAAGAAAGAAAACCAAATAAAAGGGTGAAAGGGAAATCCCCTCATATAGGAACAGTGGGATCTTTACCACTTAGAAACTTCTCAATTGTTTAATGTCTAAAAACGTGGTTAAAAATTATGCTCCTAACAGGTTCATTACTTTAGGACCAAGAACAGTTGGACATTGGCTTCTGTGGCTTCTGTTTAATTGCTATGACTGGATGTTGGAACATCTTGCTGCTGCCTGCTCCATGAAGTCTATCTTCCTATTCCCATGTTTTAAGCCCTCCTAATGGCATGTCACCCTCAACCCTGGGACATCTGATTTCTACACACTTCCCAGTACATAAAGTCCTTTAGTCCTTTTCAGGGTGAATTTCTTGCTTTGTCTCATAGGCTTCAGGCTTCAGTTCATGCTGTTTCTTTGTTCTTAGAGGCAATACAACATTTATTGAGTGTATCCTATGTACCATGACTACCAGATGAAAGAAAGATCTTAATGGTTGGGTTAATAAGCTTTCACTTTTGAAGAGGCAAATATCTTAGTTTGGGTTATATTAAGAGCCAGTTTTTTTAAATATTAGCATACTTGTTTTCATCAGATTGACTACAATATAAAATTAATATTAACCATACCTTATAATTCTATCCTACTTTTAGAATTTTAAAAGAAGATACTCCTATTATTTTATTTGATGCTATGCAGCTCTTATTCCTATATTTTTCTTTCTGTACTGTGGATTAATACATTAAAACTCATACAATGTATCAAAGAATCATAATATAAGAAGTATATTCCGCAGGTAGGATAACAACCCATATGCCGTGATGATTAGCTGTATCCTCTTTCCACTAAACCACACCTTTTCATTTCTCACCAAGCTCCTGTGTCCATGGAATTCTCTGGGCAGGAATACTGGAGTGGGTAGCCTTTCCCTTCTCCATTTAATTTAATAGTTAACTAAAATCATTGCACTCAAATAGAGGAAGTTGGTCCTAAGGGGGGGAGAAAATAATTTCAGATTTTGGTACAGTGTTAGAGATTGCAACACATCTGAGTAGAGGGCTCTGTGTAATTGATTACAGTGAAGACCAGAGGTATTTGGTGGCCCAGCGGCAAGGTACCAGACCAAGCTTATCTATTAAAAATGTTGCTTAGGGTCAGCCCTGCATTTCAATGACAAAAATGGAAGCTTTTCCTTTTCTACTTCCTTTAATTTTTAAATTTAGCTATGATACTTCCTGCTCCTAGATCCCCAAACTGAAGACCAACACTATTTGTAGTTCTAATTTTCTATAACTGATAGATTAAATTAACCCTTGTGGATCAATATAGGGACACAACCACTATGTATGTCTTGGTTCTATGTAACAATTCATTTCTAGGTTCTGATGATCCATTCTAATGTGAACTGTTCTTGCTGTTTCCTGTGTAATCCCATTCTGTTCTTAATTCAGAGATGAACTTACAAATTCTTAAAACAGGACATAAAATTTAAGTGGACTTAAATTCTTTAAGAATTCTTAAGAATTAGAATCTCTGCAATTATATCATGGGTATGCTAATCTGGGGAGAAGGCAATGGCACCCCACTCCAGTACTCTTGCCTGGAAAATTCCATGGGCGGAGGAGCCTGGTAGGCTCCAGTTCATGGGGTAGCTAGAGTCGGACACGACTGAGCGACTTCACTTTCACTTTTCACTTTCATGCACTGGAGAAGGAAATGGCAACCCACTCCAGTGTTCTTGCCTGGAGGATCCCAGGGATGGGGGAGCCTGGTGGGCTGCCATCTATGGGGTCGCATAGAGTCGGACACGACTGAAGCGACTTAGCAGCAGCAGCAGCATGCTAATCTGGAGTGTAGACAAAACTGTAGTTTTCTGAGGGTGAACGAAACACAGGGATTCACATAACCCTCAAAGCCCCATCCCCACTTTTTTTTTTCTTTTTGCGCCTATTTTCTAGCCATGCAAATATAAAGATGGTGATTAGGTTAAAGGAAGGAAATGTTGATTAATCACCACAGTTAAAGATTCATGACTTTGACCTGAATATTAACCACATCAAATTCTACTGATTTGAAAGGAGAAAACTCTGTCATTGCCAATCATCAAATGTCAAATGTCGAAAATTGCTTGATGTTATGAGTTTTTTAGCTTAATGGGAATCCTTTACCTTCTTTTTAACCTCTATTTTGGGAAATAGCAACAGAAGACATTTCAAAATGAAACCTATATTTATATTGCTGCATTGCCATCTTCTAGTTTTGTTTTGTTTTTTTAACTTTGGACAAACTTTAAACTCTTCAGCTTCAGTTTTCTCATCTGTGCAGACAAAACCCACTTTAAAAAGATAAGGTATTCAACACACCAAACCTGCTTTTTACCACATAGTAGACATAAAAATGTCTTTTCTTTTTCTTCTCAGCTCCAAACATATTCTGATATTATTTAAATTACACTTAGAGTTAAAAAAAAAAGAAATCTCATTTTAAAAATAGGATGGCTATGGATTTTGAATTGTTAACATATTTTATTCTAATATATTTAAATTTTTTCTTAACATTTACAAATGCTAGACTATGCCCATCTTTTGAGCAGAAGGAAAATAGCTAACTTGACACCAAAGCAAATTAAATGCAAGTGGATAAATTGTTTTCAGTGTAAAAATATAATCTAAGATAAATACAAAAGCTTTCTTCTTGTAAGCCCCTTTGTCTTATAGCAGTTATTCATAAAGCCCTATGCAATAATGGCAGAGTAATGAGTCCATTTCTGTGGAAATGTACTCATTTCAATTCAGCTTGTTGATTCCCAGGGGAATTATGAATCGCTTTCCTAGTTTAAACACGTAGTTCATGAATCTCAAATTAAAAAAAAAAAAAATGTAGGAGTCAAAACTACCAGTTTACCTTTAGATAGCTAGACAACTGTTCCAACAGTTTGAAAACAAACTGAAGAGATGAAATAGAAAGGAAAACTGAACTAGTTATTTGTGGAAATTCCTACACTCTCTAAGTAATACAGCCTTCCTAGGATGCAGATAAAATGCAGTTAAGGAGGTTGCAGTGAAAATCTGGGCCACCACTGTGAAACTGTTATTGACTTTTCAGGGGCATAATTTTGTGCCCTGACCGGTCTCAGGCTTTTATGAGACACGAATGGCAAGAGTAATTCACAGGGAGTACCAGCAATTCTGAGGACCATGGGCAGCCCCAGGATTTATAAATGGCGGGCCCCAAAGCAGGTTGCATGTTGTAAAATCTTCTATTTAAATCCTGTAGAAGCATATTTTCTCTCCAGCTTCCCACAATCCCAGTCACTCCCTCTCATCTTCTATTTGGCTTCTGCACTCGTTCACTCTGACTCAGGTCTGGGTATTTGATTTGAACCCCATCTTCCCCTCTCCTCTTCTGTTACAGGGGAACAAGCAGTGATGGCCAGCCTCTGCCCTTTTTCGGGTCCCCATCTCCTCTCTGCCACTCAAGTCCTTTGCTCCCGCCATTACTCCCCCTTTCTCCTGTTTCATGAATATCTCATCTTCTGTTGGACTTTGTTTCATTTAGCATAAAAACATGTTTTATGTTCTCCCACCTCCATGAAGACAGAATTTCCAGCTTGCCCTTGACCTCACACCCTGCTTCTGTCTCTGTTTTGTTTGGGTGCTTAGTGTCCTCTGCTGAATGCTGGGTGGCCTCTGCCAGGAAATGATGCCATTCATGCCAGGCATGAATGACACGTGGGCACCAGTAAGATATGAGATAAGCTTTATTGTTCACACATTAAACAACAAAAGGACTCACCAAGGAGAAGTGTTCTGGTTTGGTCCAGAGTGAAGCAAGAGCAAAGCAGGGTGGGTGACATTGGATTTTTTGATTTGATAGGAGCCCGGGGTAGGTTGAGGTGGACTAGGGGACCTTGAGCACTGGATGGGGTTTGTGTGGGGTCAACTTTCCCATCTGCACCAAAGGAGGAAGCATGTGAACTTTCTTATTCAGTCACCCAGACATGGGCCAATAGGATCAAGGGGGAGGGTTGGGGCATAAGAGTGTTCAGAGATCAAACATGATAAATGGAATCTCTCTTTATTATGATCTTTCCTTCACCCTTCCCCTTCAGTATAAACCTTCTCCATTTCTACACTACCACCTAATTTTTAACTCCTTTCCAGTTGCCTTTTTAAATAATATTTTCTAGCTTTATTATTTTAATATTTATTTATTTGGTTGCTCCTGGTCTTAGCTATGGCATGCAGGGTCTCTAGTTGTGGCATGTGGGATCTAGTTTCTTGACCAGGGGTGGAACATGGGCTCACTTCATTAAGAACAGGAAGTCTTAGCCACTGGATCACCCAGAAAGGCACTGAGTTGCCTTTTAATTTCTAGTAATTCTACCATAAAGATTCTTGTCAGAGTCATGAATAGCCTCCATGTCACCAAATCAAATAACTTCTCTATGCTTATCTTACTAGACCCATCAGGCCACTTTACTCTCCTTGTTTCATTCTTATCTCTCTGTTTCTATAGCATTACACTCCCTAGGTTTTCTCCTATCTCCCTGGTTACTCTTCCCAGTCATCTTCATGTGCTACTTCTCTCTGACCTGAAATATTGGGGTCATTTAGGACTACGTCCTCCTTCTTCTTTTATATCAATCACAGAGTCATAGCAGATATCATTTATTTTTGTGACTTTACATATCTATATACCATAGCTATATGGTATTTTTATATATGGCAAATTTATATCTCCATATAGTTATTTCATATAATTTCCAAGCTTAAATACAGGCTATTTGAAAGTGCTAAATGGACTTCTCATAGAAATCCAAAACTTAGAATTCCCCAAGGAAAATTAGATTTCCCTTCCAAAATGTTTCTCTTTCAATCTTCTCTGTTTCAGTAAATGACATCACCAAGTTTCCATGACTGAAGCCAGAAACCTAGACTCTTGACTGATTAATTCTTCCATTCTCTCACCTTCTACATATACTCCTTTGGCATGTTTCATTGTTCTGCCCCTCAAAGACAGCTAATCCTACCCATCTGTCTATCTTTTCTATAGAATAAGCCATCACCAGGTCATCATCCTTCTCCCCAGGTCACTCCTCCCAACTCAGCTCCACCTTTGCACTCTTTCTCCGCCAAGCCAGCCTTTCAGAGTAGTTAGAGGGATATTTAAGCAATAAATCAGATCACATAACTCTCTTGCTTAAATCTCCCCAGTGGCTTACTGATGTACACAGAGTAAATTCCTGAGTCTCTATCATACCACATACAGTGCCCTCTGTGTGGCCGAAATGATTGGGTGATTAGTCTGCATTATACACTATTCTGAGGGCTTTCCAAGTACTCATTTATTTAATCTTCACACCAGCCCTGTGACGTAAATGTTACTATATCCAGTTTAGCAGAGGAAATGAACCATGGGGGATGTTAAGGATCCTGCTTAAAGAGGCACAACTAAGTGGTGGATCCGGATTCAAATGCAAGCCACTTGACTCCAGGGTTCATCCTGAACCACCACATATGACTGCTTCTTGTGAGCAAAGGCATGGATGAAGAAACGAAGCATGAAATGAATGGTCATTCAACCATTTCTAAACTGATCTAGAGAAGCAAAACCCCTGCTTCGAAGGTCAGGACTGAGAAGCTTTGGCAACTCTCTACAGCACAATTTTTGTGCCAGCAATAGGCCTGGGTTTTAACCTGATTGATCTTTTTCTTCTTTTCTTTCAACCATACTGTCAGCATAGAGACTTGTGGATTCCAGCCTGAGAGTGCTGTGCTGCTTGCAATTGGCATGGGGAGTATAGCAATGACAAAATGAGATCCAGTGCATTGCAGTGTGTCATGTACCTGCCATGGGCAATTAGCAGAATTGAATCCACCTTCCTTGTCTAGATATAAAGTTCTACCTTTGTGGCCAGCACCATTTTTTTTTTTTTTTTTTTTTGTACTTCCACAGTTCATTCTTCTGGTCATGTCAGTAAATCATTAATGTTGAGTCCTGTTCTGTACAAGACAAAGTTATGGGATACAGATTGAACTAGAACTAGTTTCTGCCCTGAAGATAAGAGGAAGAGACAGAAACTTTGTTACTAAATATAACAAAAGTCAATTCATTGAAATGTTATTTAAAATGCACAAAAATTTGTCAGAGCACAGAGGAGAGGGGAATTAATTCTTCTAGAGGTAATGCAGTGGTTTCATGGAGAAGGTAATGGGCATTTATGAAATCAACAAATATTTGAATTTTTGGCTCTGGACTGGGTGCAGCATCCATTTCATGGGATTTATCAATTTAAGTCAGATAAGCAAAGAAAAGGTCATCTCTTGACTGCAGTCAATATTTATTTCCCAAGACTGAGAAAGTTTTTCTAATTTGGTAATCCTACTTGCTTAAAACACCCTCCTATCTTCATGGTGTGTGTGTGTTTAGTCAGTCAGTCCTGTCTGACTCTTTGTGACCCCATGGACTGTAGCCTACCAGGCTCCTCTGTTTATGGTATTCTCCCATGCAAGAATACTGGAGTGGGTTCAGTTCAGTTCAGTCGCTCACTCATGTCCGACTCTTTGTGACCCCATGGACTGTAGCACACCAGGCCTCCCTGTCCATCACCAACTCCCAGAGCGTGCTCAAACTCATGTCCATTGAATCAGTGATGCCATCCAACCATCTCATCCTCATCCTCTGCCTTCTCCTCCCACCTTCAATCTTTCCCAGCATCAGGGTCTTTTCCAATGAGCCAGTTCTTCACATTAGGTGGCCAAAGTATTGACACTTCAGCTTCAGCATCAGTCCTTCCAAAGAATATTCAGGATTGATTTCCTTTAGGATTGACTGGTTTGATCTGCTTGCTGTTCAACGGACTCTCAAGAGTCTTCTCCAACACCACAGTTCAAAAGCATCCCCTTTTCCAGAGGATCTTCCTGACCTGAGGGGGGAAACCGGGTCTTCAGCATTGCAGATTGATTCTTTACCATCTGAGCCACTAGAAAAGCCTCTGTCTTGCTGGGAAAAGGCAGAAATGAGAAAGGATGGAGTCAGTTGCTTCTGCTCTGTTTTGGAGAGAGATGTCTAGGAATAAACTGCTCTTGATCATCAGGTAGTGAGACTATCAATACACGTGTGATATTCTGGAAATTTTTGCTGGGACATGAAATTATAATTGTTACAGTAAAACAATCCTGTATGCAGGCTTTGAAACATTTTGAAAATAGTTTCTTTTGAAAGTTTCTGTTTAGCATTTTCTTATTAAATGAATAATTTGCATTTCCTCCAAACTTCTTCCAGTATATTCCATAATTGCATACTACCTTTGAGTAGTTGAAATGAGAAACATCTACTATGCTGTGCTTTTGAACCAGACATAGTAGTTATTCTGGGAAGAAGTCAGGAGATAAAAAAACAAAATAACTGCTAAGACAAAAGAATACATTTTTAAAAAGCAACCTGGTGTGTGATACACTTAGAATATCATTCACATCAAGCTCTTGACCTTCAAAAAATCTTTATTTTGTTGTAGACTGCTGGGTTTGGAGTGGGGAAGAGAAGATACAGGGAAGATGTTTGAAGAGTTTTGTAAGTGCTGTTTTGGGAGATAATCTAACAGAGAGTGCTGTTGCTTCAGTTCCTAATTTCTAGGTTCATTTGTTCAGATATGATAGTCCTAGATTCATGATGTTGATTTAGCTGAACTCGCCTGATTGGTATGATATCCTCCTTCAGCCTCATCAGCCTGAAAAGAGTGTTCTTGGGCATGCGTGGTTTGCTAACTTTTCAGAAACCTAAATTTTCTGGATGATACACCTGCCCTTCATGAAATTCATTTTACCTGTCCCCACAAGTATCTGTGGGGTGGTCAGGAATAAAAACACAACCCATAGAGTATAATATTGAATGCTATGAATTGTTTCTGAACACTTTGGATTCAGAAAAATCTAACTTTGAATTCTGTGCATGTTCTCACTTGTAGTGTGACCTGGGGTAAGTTATTTAATGTCTCTAAAACTTAGTTTCTTTATGTACACACTGAGATAAAGATCTTACAGTGATGAGAAGATAAAATGAGATAATCTATGTAAAATAGCATTTGTTATATGGTTAGTTCTTTGTCCAGCAGAGGGAAAAGTATAGAGACAAGTAATCCTGGGGTCAGAATCGATCCTAATCATTTCTACTGATGATCCTAGTTAGCCTGGCTGAGTGGGGAGAGTGACACCATGTCATGCCACTTAGATCCCTCTTAAAGAACTTGGCACTTACACTTAAGTGGTTGGCAGTGCTGACTGCTGACAGCTCAGAACTGCATCCCTTTCTGAGAATTGCCCTCTAATGAAAAGGCAGCTTACTTGAGGTTATTCCCTTCTCTGGGAGCAGCCCTTATCCAGAAATTGGTCACTATTGGGCAGTACTAAAGCCCATATTCCTTGCCTCAATAAAAACACCCTTGGAAGACTTCCAAGTTTTAGAACTTTTTGATTGATTGACTGAGGCACATTGCAACCGCATCTCCTTTTGTCTTCTCCTTCTGTTCAACCCTGTTTCTGTTGCTTCCTAAGAGCTGTTCCTGAGAACACATCCCATTAAGCCTTCTGCATGCATATCTCAGCATCTTAGAGTTTCTTTGTTCAGGACACCTAGAGAGACAGGAGGCATCTCCCACCTCCATCTTCCCACACCATTTTGTGTTGTATTGTTTCTGAGGGAAGGGATATAAATTTTCAGAGGTGGAGCTTCCCAGAGATAGCTGAGGGCATTTGGTGATAACAACAGTCCACAGAAGACTATTTTGTTGGTATTATCAAAATGGTCTTTTTCTTTCCTCTGTATATTTCAGGCTTCCCCAAGCTTTTCTGTATTTTTTGTCCACACAGTTTTGTTCACTCCAGATTAATTCCCTGCTTTTCTTCCTCTACCTGGGTGATCAGAGCTAGGAGCTAGACAGAAGACAGCAGCTCCTGACATCAATTCCACATGTTCCTTCATCCCACTGTCCTTTAAGAGAAAGTGACAGACACTTTACTAAGACAGCATAAAAAGAACCGAATGAAGAAATGAAAGGCGAGTCCCTAAAAGACTGCCTGTCTGTTGGGCTCTGATTTTGAAGTGGCTTGAGTATTACCTGGCAGGACCACAATAGACTTTTGAAACGACAAAGAAGGAAGCTCAGATTTGTTAAAGCTGTAACGAGCTCGAATCAATGCCAGGCTGCCAAAGTCTGGCTGACTTTAGGCTACTCCCAGGTCTTCTAGCCTCAGAGGTTTTCCCTGATAAATAAATTAAATATTTTATTTATTTTACAATAAATCATATAAACAAATTATTGTCAATCGCTCCTTCACCACCTGCAGGGCACTGCTTCTGCCATTCTTATGTTTGGAAAGAACCATTTCTGCCTTTTAAAAGTCTTGGGTTTGGCTGGAGTCACAAGAGATATTGCATAAAACTTCAGCCACACGATTTCAAATGTTCTGAAATTCATTCTAAAATCAAGATAGCTTTCAAATCATATGACAGGCAAGCCACCATCACCATGTACTGTAACTGCCTTGGAATACAACCTTTACAAGGTGAACAGATTCTTAGTATTGCAGTTAACTCAAGTGAATATTCTTACATTTTACATTTTCTCTCTCTCTCTCTTTTTTTTTTTTGAACATTCTTGAATAACCTAATTTGTTTTCTAGACAATTAAGGACAAAGTGAGTGAAATGCTATAGTCAGTGCCTAGTTTGATGAATGTCCTCCCGTGAATGATACCAAATGTCAGGGGGGAAATGTCTGTTTTCATATAGCAGTATTTTCCTTTGGTAATCTGCCTCACAAAATCTATCAGCAGCTATTGGACTCTTAAATCTTTCTAAGTGTTATGTATTATGGAAAGTAGAAAAGTTATTAAACTTGTGCCCATAGGGAGATATGAATCATAAAAATTCAATCAACTAGAATTAAAAGCTTCAGATTTATAATTTATGTTGAGATGAGCAACACTAAAAACATAAATGTACTAAAATCAAAAAACAGTAAATGAAGTCATCTTTAGCTTTCAGAATAGTTTGTATTTGAGAACATTCCTAACTGTACAGGAATGAATTATAAGTCTTGTTATGTAATTCAGTCCAAATTAATTAACCAGAAAGCATAATTTGCAAAAGAAAAAAATTTTTTTAATGTTTTTAAAACCCATTGTTACTGTTTGTGTTAAGCTAAATTTCTTCTTGTCAAATGAAATTTTACCTGAAATCCAATTTAAAACAGGTGAATAAAATAATAATTTAATCAAATATAGTTCCTAAAGTACATTTAGTAAAATAGTTCTGGTAGGACATTGTGGTTCTCTATTTAGGTCTCTATATGCTTCTGTGACTGTGATGCTGGGAGGGATTGGGGGCAGGAGGAAAAGGGGATGACAGAAGATGAGATGGCTGGATGTCATCACCGACTCAATGGACGTGAGTTTGAGTGAACTCTGGGAAATGGTTAGGGACAGGAAGGCCTGGCGTGCTGCAATTCATGGGGTCTCAAAGAGTCAGATATGATTGAGCAATTGATCTGATCTGATCTGATCTGATGCTTCTGTGAACCCCTGGAAGAAAAAGCATTGTGCCTTATTGACTCAGAATTGTCTAGAATTCTTCCTGGCTCTTAGGAGTCAGAAGAAAAAAAAAAGTGTGTTTTTCACACATGGGCTGAGTAAATGTGTGGGTCACCAATAGTCTCACTCTCAGTGAAATCATGAGTTAGTCAGTAATGGATTAGATCTATTGGCACTTCAGTGTTATTGATAGCTTGCTTTTATGCACAAATTGTTCAGCATTTCTTTTGCTCAAAGGGTTGTCTTTCTAGAATCCCCCACAAAGAACATAATTTGAATAATCACACCCATGTCTGTCGTAGTGAGGCTGGACCCTGAGAGGGTAGTTAGCGGCTCTCTTGATACAATCTGCCTTCTTAAATCTCTCTGATCCTAATTAAATCAATCATCCTTCTTAATGGGTCAGATGATTAAGGCAACCAACCCATTCTTCCTAAAGCAGATTGATTTAATGGGAGTCAGGAAACCTAAGGGGATTGATTTAATTGGGGTCAAGAAACCTAAGGAATTTTGGTGGTCTAATGAATGACAGGAGATTTAGGAAAGACAATAGATTTAATGGGGTCATGATATTTAAGGGAGTTGTTTTAATCAATGTGATTCACTTAATTAATGGGGACTGACTTAATCAATAGGGGTCACATGATTTAGGATGCTGATTAAATCATTGCAGTCATGTGATTACAAGCAGCCAGATTGAAATGTTGGTAGTCCCATATTTTAAGGGGACTGATGGAATAAAAGGCAATCCAATGATTTAAGTGGGATTAACAGTGGGATTAACAGATTAGAAGAGCTGATTAATTTGGTTCAGATGGTAAAGCCTCTGCCTCCAATGTGGGAGAACTGGGTTCAATCCCTGGGTTGGGAAGATCTCCTGTAGAAGGAAACAGCAACCTACTCCAGTACTCTAGCCTGGAGAATCCCAGGGACAGAGGAGCCTGGTAGGCTACAGTCCATGGGGTTGCAGAGAGTCGGACACAACTGAGCAACTGAACTGAACTGAACTGAATTAAATCCCATTAAAGCAATCTGCCTTCTGAGTTCTCCTGAACCCCATTAAATTAATCAGCTTTCCTAATCTGTTAATCCCACTGTTGAAGAAAGTGAAAGTGAAGTCGTTCAATCGTGTCTGACTCTTTGCGACCCCATGAACTGCAGCACGCCAGGCCTCCCTGTCCATCACCAACTCCCAGAGTTCACTCAAACTCACGTTGGTGATGCCATCCAGCCATCTCATCCTCTGTCATCCCCTTCTCCTCCTACCCCAATCCCTCCCAGCATCAGAGTCTTTTCCAATGAGTCAACTCTTCGCATGAGGTGGCCAAAGTATTGGAGTTTCAGCTTTAGTATCATTCCTTCCAAAGAAATCCCAGGGCTGATCTCCTTTAGAATGGACTGGTTGGATCTCCTTGCAGTCCAAGGGACTCTCAAGAGTCTTCTCCAACACCACAGTTCAAAAGCATCAATTCTTTGGCACTCAGCCTTCTTCACAGTCCAACTCTCACATCCATACATGACCACTGGAAAAACCATAACCTTGACTAGACGGACCTTTGTTGGCAAAGTAATGTCTCTGCTTTTGAATATGCTATCTAGGTTGGTCATAACTTTCCTTCCAAGGAGTAAGCGTGTTTTAATTTCATGGCTGCAGTCACCATCTGCAGTGATTTTGGAGCCCCAAAAAATAAAGTCTGACACTGTTTCCACTGTTTCCCCATCTATTTCCCATAATGGGATTAGGAAACCTTAAGGGTTTGATTGCTATAATAAGTGTCAGGATTTAAGAAGGGTGATTGATTTAATGGGGGATCAGGATATGTAACAGGACTGATTTCATCAATTGGAGTCACATGATTTAAGGGGCTAATTTGACATAAGGGAGTCTGGTGACAAGGCAGTACAGACTGAATCTCGGAGTCACCTAATTTATAGGGGCTGGTTTAACAATAGGAGTCTCCTGATTAAGGGGCTTATTGAATCAGCCTGAGTATCTCCCCCTACCAAGGGGGACAGCACCCTCCCATAACTGTGGCATGTGCCCAGTGGGTGGCCCTGTTCATGGGTGTAGGGTATTGCTTAATTGATGGAGTTAAGCCATTATTTAACTTGACTTTTTCCAACTGAAGTTTATTGGCAAGCTCAGAGCGGCATCCAAGGCAAACTGTATCATTTTTTTCTGAGCCTTTCAAGAGGGCATGAAAGTGTACCAGGGCAACTGTGGGAGGCAAGGGAATGACAGTAATGAATTTATATGGAAGACATTTTGAAGCACCTTCTTACTCTTCTATGAAGTTTTGGAGAATCTGAATCATGTAAGCCCCTGATTAAGCCATAACAGGAACATGCAATCCATGGGGTTTGTGCAGTCCTTGGGGTCACAAGGACTCAGATAGGACTGGGCCACTGAACAACAACAGGAATATAAATGGACAGAAATGTTAAGAAATGACAAATCAGATTAGCTCAGAAATAGAAAGATTTAGAATACAATCATTATTTTATCAAATTAACAAACAAAACCCATGATTAAGAAGTGCTGCATTCTCCATGAAAACTGACATTTTCCAGTCCTATGGCCACTGCTGGTTTTCAAACTTGCTGACATATTGAGTGCAGCACTTTAACAGCATCATCTTTTAGGATTTCAAATGACTCACTGGATTTCCATCACCTCCACTAGCTTTGTTCCTTGTAATGCTTCCTAAGGCCTGCTTGACTTCCCTCTCCAGAATGTCTGGCTCTAAGTGAGTGACCACACCATCATGGTTATCTGGGTCATTATGACCTTTCTTATTTAGTTCTTCTGTATATTCTTATCACCTCATCTTAATCTTTTCTGCTCCTGTTAGGTCCTTACCACTTCTGTCCTTTATTTTGCCCATCCTTGCTTGAATTGTTCCCAAATCTTGTGTTCATTCCAGAAGGTGTTGTAGGTCTTCATAGAACCAGTCAACTTTAGATTCATCAGCATCACTGATGGGATCAAAGAGGTAGTTGGAAATAACCATGTTTCTTTTTAGTATCTATTACTATCTAATGAACTATGTAATATACATTTTATTTTGTTTATGTCTGTCTCCTTCAACTGGAAATGTAAGCTCCATGAGGGTAAGGGTTTTGTTCTGTTTGATCTGTTTGTTTGCTACTATATCCCCAAAGCTTAGAATAGTGTGCATAAAATGATAAGCACTCAGTAAATATGTTCTGAATGAATTAACTGTTTAGTAGGATATAGCCATATCAAATACCATAGAAAGTGGCATCAAGAAGACTACTTAATCCTATATTCTTTGAAATGCCTTCAGTGATATTCCTCTCAAGTTAATTTATTTTCCTTCTGGAATTGAAGGTAATTATGAAAAGTAGAACATAAGTATTTATTGAGACAAAATACTAAATCATGTACTGTTTGTCATTGGACTTTTAGATTCTCTTTATTTCTAGAGTACCATCATCTTAAAATTGTTGTCATATATTATCATATTTCCATAAGAATAAGCATCCCCATTAATATTGAAAGCAAGATTTGCCACTAAACTATGAAGTGAAAATATAACAATTGCTTCAGTTCAGTTTAGTTCAGTTAAGTCACTCAGTCGTGTCCGACTCTTTGAGACCCCATGAATCTCAGCACACCAGGCCTCCCTGTCCATCACCAACTCCCGGAGTTCACTCAGACTCACGTCCATCTAGTCAGTGATGCCACCCAGCCATCTCACCCTCTCTTGTCCCCTTCTCCTCCTGCCCCCAATCTCTCCCAGCATCAGAGTCTTTTCCAATGAGTCAACTCTTCTCATGAAGTGGTCAAAGTACTGGAGTTTCAGCTTTAGTGTCATTCCTTCCAAAGAAATCCCAGGGCTGATCTCCTTCAGAATGGACTACTTGGATCTCCTTGCAGTCCAAGGGACTCTCAAGAGTCTTCTCCAACACCACAGTTCAAAAGCATCAATTCTTCTGCACTCAACTTTCTTCACAGTCCAACTCTCACATCCATACATGACCACAGAAAAAACCACAGCCTTGACTAGATGGACCTTTGTTGGCAAAGTAATGTCTCTACTTTTCAATATGCTATCTAGGTTGGTCATAACTTTCCTTCCAAGGAGTAAGCATCTTTTAATTTCATGGCTGCAGTCACCATCTGCAGTCATTTTGGAGCCCCCAAAATAAAGTCTAACACTGTTTCCACCATTTCCCCATCTATTTCCCATGAAGTGATGGGACTGGATGCCATGATCTTTGTTTTCTTAATGTTGAGCATTAAGCCAACTTTTTCACTCTCCTCTTTCACTTTCATCAGGAGGCATTTTAGTTCCTCTTCACTTTCTGTCATAAGGGTGGTGTCATCTGCATATCTGAGGTTATTGATATTTCTCCCAGCAATCTTGATTCCAGCTTGTGCTTCTTCCAGCCCAGCGTTTCTCATGATGTACTCTGCATAGAAGTTAAATAAGCAGGGTGACAATATACAGCTTTGACATACTTCTTTTCCTATTTGGAACCAGTCTGTTGTTCCATGTCCAGTTCTAACTGTTGCTTCCTAACTTGCATATAGGTTTATCAAGAGGCAGGTCAGGTGGTCTGATATTCCCATTTCTTTCAGAATTTTCCACAGTTTATTGTGATACTGAATATTAAATCAACCTACATTTATAAACTTTTTTCAAACCCCAAATACTCACATACATAAAAACAGTTAGAAATCAGTTTAACCAGTAACATCACAACATTCTCAATGGAATTGATATATAATTTATTGTAAGATTTTATTTGATAAGAAACTTTTTAAAGTCAGGTATCAATATAGACCAATATATTTGGAAGTATTGATTTCCTTAAAAATATTTCCAATAGAACTTACAATGCTGCTGCTGCTGCTAAGTTGCATCAGTCGTGCCCGACTCTGTGTGACCCCATAGACAACAGCCCACCAGGCTCCCCTGTCCCTGGGATTTTCCAGGCAAGAACACTGGAGTGGGTTGCCATTTCCTTCTCCAATGCATGAAAGTCAAAAATGAAAGTGAAGTCGCTCAGTCATGTCCAACTCCTAGGGACCCCATGGACTGTAGCGCACCAGGCTCCTCCATCAATGGGATTTCCCAGGCAATCCTGGAATGGAGTGGGGTGCCATTACCTTCTCCCAGAACGTACAATATTTAATTACTAAATAGATCCTATATTTTGATTGCTCATGCTTAAGTTTTAACAATGTTAAAGATATGATTTTAACAAAGTGCTTTGATTTTGCTACAAATAACGGACTGTAGCCCACCAGCCTCCTCTGTCCATGGGAATTCTCCACACACGAATACAGGAGTGGGTTGCCATACCTTCCTCCAGGGGATCTTCCCAACTCAGGGATTGAACCAGCATCTCTTATGTCTCTTCATTGAGAGCAGGTTCTTTACCACTAGCACCACCTGAGAAACTCTAAAACAGTCCTACATAAAATCTGGCCGCCTATTCATTTCTTTCTCTTTCCATATCATTTCCATTCCCCTCCTCAAAGAGACACATTAATGCAAGCTTTTGAAAATGTATCTTCAAACCACTTTCTATTCATTTATATGTATGTTTTTATATATATATTCCCCTTCATGATCACATCCTTGTCATGGCAAAGGAGTTTGTGTAATTCAATGAAGCTATGAGCCATGCTGTGAAGGACCACCCAAGACACATTGGTCACAGTGATGAGTTTTGACAAAGTACGGTGCACTGGAGGAGGAAATGACAACCCACTGCAGTATTCTTGCCTGGAGAACTCCATGTACAGTGTGAAAAGACAAAAAGATATGACACCCCAAGGTGATCCCCTCAGGTTGGAAGGTGTCCAACATGCTATAGGGGGAAGAGCAGAGAAGTAGCTCCAGGAACCTAGAATGTTAGGTCCATGAATCAAGGTGAATTGGATGTGGTCAAGCAGGAGATGGTAAGATTGAACATCAACATTCTAGGAATCAGTGAACTAAAATGAATGGGAATGGGCAAATTTAATTCAGATGACCTTATATCTACTATTGAGGGCAAGAATCCATTAGAAGAAATGAAGTAGCCCTCACAGGCAACAGAAGAGTCCAAAATGCAGTACTTGGGTGCAATCTCAAAAACGGCAGAATGATTTCTGTCAGCAGAATGATTTCAGTTCATTTCCAAGGCAAACCACTTAACATCAGAGTAAACCAAGACTATGCCCCATCACTGGTGCTGAAGAATCTAAAGTTGACTGGTTCTATGAAGACCTACAACACCTCTAGAATGAACACAAGATTTGGGAACAATTCAAGCAAGGATGGACAAGATAAAGGACAGAAGTGGTAAGGACCTAACAGGAGCAGAAAAGATTAAGATGAGGTGATAAGAATATATAGAAGAACTATATAAGAAAGGTCATAATGACCCAGATAACCATGATGAAGTGATCACTCACTTAGAGCCAGACATTCTGGAGAGGGAAGTCAAGCAGGCCTTAGGAAGCATTACAAGGAACAAAGCTAGTGGAGGTGATGGAAATCCAGTGAGCTATTTCAAATCCTAAAAGATGATGCTGTTAAAGTGCTGCACTCAATATGTCAGCAAGTTTGAAAACCAGCAGTGGCCATAGGACTGGAAAATGTCAGTTTTCATTCCAGTCCCCCAAAATGGCAGTGCCAAAGAATGTTCAACCTCCTGTACAATTGTGCATTTCACATGCCAACAAGGCTGTACTCAAAATTCTTCAATCGAGGCTTCAGTAGTACATGAACTGAGAACTTCCAGATGTACCAACTGGATTTAGAAAAGGCAGAGGAATCAGAGATCAAGTTGCTGACATTTGTTCTCTCATGGAGAAAGTAAGGGAATTCCAGGAAAATATCTACCCCTGCTTCACCGACTATGCTGAAGTCTTTGACTGTGGATCACAACAACTAAGGAAATTTCTTAAAGATATGGGAATACCAGACCACCTTACTTGTTTCCTGAGAAACCTGTATGCAGGCCAGGAAGCAACAGTTAGAACCAGGCATGGAACAATGGACTGGGTCAAATTGAGGCAAAATGATGGAAGGTAGCAGAGGATGATATAGCAACACTGTCTCAATGGACATTAATTTGAGCAAACTCTGCGAGATAGTGGGGGTCGGAGGAGCCTGGCATGCTACAGTCCATGGGGTCACAAAAAATTGGACATGATATAGCAAAAATAACAACAATTCATACATTTAGACGTATGATGGACAGGGAGGCCTGGCTTGCTGCAGTCCATGAGGTCACAGAGAGTCAGACATGACTGAGCGACTGAACTGATACATTTTAGAAGTTTTAAAAATGCATGGGAATTTTCTCCTTTTGTTGTTTTTATTCTTGGACTTTTAACTTGATAATGTATTGAGACTCTCTTTATAAGCCACTGTTTATATATTTCCATGGTTCTTTTACTGGTTATATAGTAGTGTGTTGAGTGGAATGTGCCTAGTTCTTAAAAAATTCATTTTTAGTCTTTTCCTTCCTCCTCCTGGATTTTGTGAAACAAATGACGAATTGTCATGAATATATTTCCTTTCAATAAATAACTTTATGATGTCTGTGTAATATGATTATGGATCTTAGAGAGGACTGGAAAGGGGATACTGTGCATGGTTTGTCACTTTAGAACGGTCATAGCTCTTAGTGAAAACATTTTGTAGTGTTCATATTATCAGTAGGTGTTGAGTAGAGTACTGGTTTATTTGATAGCCTAGCAAACTCGGCTGAAAGCTTACTGAGTGATTACTAGATTTGAAAGACTGTCAAATAATTATTGTATTTTTTATTATAGTTAATAAATATTTATTTTAAAATATGTGGAAATAAAGAGTGCATTTCATACCATGCAGATACAACTTTTGTTTTCCTTTGGGTGCATTTCTTTCAATATTTTTTCTAGTTATATATTATTGTAGATATGTAAGCCTGACTTCTGAAACCAGACTTTCTCAGTTCAAATACTAGTTCTATTTGTAAGCTGTGTATTTTCAGTTTCATGAGCATTGTAAACCTCATGTAAAGTTTCTTCACTTATAAGGTGGGATGGTGGTTGAATATCCCTCCTAGAGTTGTGAGAATCTAGTAATATAAATAGATGCAAGTCATTAAGTCTTGCATACAGTATGCACTCAATAAATCATGTAAACAATTTAGAACATAATGCACATAATTAGGTACCTTCTTTACTCATTTAGTATGTTCTGATGAGCCCCAGGTCATTAAGATAGTCTCCTTAATTAATTTTTATAACAAAATAGGATTTCATTGTATCATCAGGTGATGTATTACATATTTCATGTAACAATCCATTATTCTTAGGCAGTTAAACTAGTTAAAATTTTATGTTCTTGAAAATAACAGATTTATAGATAATTTCTGTATTATTTTCTGTTTTTAAAAAATTGAATGGCTAAAGTCAATAATATGTGGTCCACATTAAGGATTTTGATGTGTTATGCTGTGCTTAGTCACTCAGTTCTGTCAGACTCCCTATGACCCCATGGACTGTAGCCCATCAGGCTCCTCTGTTCATGGGGATTCTCCAGGCAAGAATACTGGAGTGGGTTACCATGCCCTCCTCCAGGGGATCTTCCCAACCCAGGGATCAAACCCAGGTCTCCCTCATTGCAGGCAGATTCTTTACGTTCTGAGCCACCAGGGAAGCCCAAGGATTTTGATACATGTTTCCAAATTGAACAATGGGATTTTATGGATTTCAAAATTCCTATTTTTAAAATTCTTTCAGTTATTTTAAATAAAATGATTTGTATCTATGCCTGATTTATTTCTTATTGGATGAAAATATTTAACATTGAAAAACAATAATTGTCACAAATTAGATATGTGGTATAAATGATGGACCTAACAGAAATAGAGGATATTAAGAAGCAGTGGCAAGAATACACAGAAGAACTATACAAAAGAGATTTTAATGACTCAGATAATCACGATGGTGTGATCACTTACCTAGAGCCACGCCATCCTGGAGTGTGAAGTCAGGTGGGCCTTAGGAATCATCACTACAAACAAAGCTAGTCGAAGTGATGGAATGCAGGCTGAGCTATTTCAAATCCTAAAAAGTGATGCTGTGAAAGTGTTGCACTCAATACGCCGGCAAATTTGGAAGACTCAGCAGTGGCCACAGGACTGGAAAAGGTCAGTTTTCATTACAACCCCAAAGAAAGGCAATGCCAAAGAATGTTCAGACTACTGTACAATTGCTCTCATCTCACATGCTAGCAAAGCAATGCTGAAAATTCTCTAAGCTAGGCTTCAACAGAATGTAAACTGAGAACTTCCAGATGTTCAAGCTGGATTTAGAAAGCACAAAGGAACCAGAAACCAAATTGCCAACATCCATTGGATCATAGAAAAAGCAAGAGAATTCCAGAAAAACATCTACTTCTGCTTCATTGACTACACTAAAGTCTTTGACTGTGTGGATCACAACAAACTGTGGAAAATTCTTAAAGAGATGGGAATACCAGACCACCTGACTTGCCTCATGAGGAATCTGTATGCAGGTCAAGAAGCAATAGTTAGAACTGGACAAGGAACAACGGATTGGTTCCAAATCGGGAAAGGAGTATGCCAAGGCTGTATATTGTCATCCTGCTTATTTAACTTCCATGCAAAGTACATCATACAAAATGCCAGGCTGGAGGAAGCACAAGCTGGAATCAAGATTGCTGGGAGAAATATCAATAACCTCAGATATGCAGAGGACACCACCCTAATGGCAGAAAGGGAAAAGGAAATAAAGAGCCTCTTGATGAAAGTGAAAGAGGAGAGTGGAAAAGCTGGCTTAAAACTCGGCATTCAAAAAACTAAGATTATGGCATCTCGTCCCATCACTTCATGGCAAATAGATGGGGAAACAATGAAAACAGTGACAGACTATTTTATTTCTTAAAATTACTGTGAATGGTGACTTCAGCCATGAAATTAAAAGATCCTTGCTCCTTGGAGAAAAAGCTATGACCAATCTAGACAGCATCTTAAAAAGCAGAGACATTACTTTGCCTATAATTTCCATATAAGTCCAAGCTATGGTTTTTCCAGTAGTCATGCATGGATGTGAGAGATGGACTATAAAGAAAGCTGAACACCAAAGAATTTATGCTTTTTAACTGTGGTGTTGGATAAGACTCTTGAGAGTCCCTTGGACAGCTAGGAGATCAAACCAGTCAACTCTAAAGAAAATCAATCCTGAATATTCTTTGGAAGGACTGATGATGATGAAACTGAAGTGCCAATGCTTTGGCCACCTAATGTGAAGTGGAAAATACCACTTTTCATTGGAAAAGACCCTGATGCTGGGAAAGATTGAAGGCAGGAGGAGAAGGGGATGGCAGAAAATGAGATGGTTGGATGGCATCACTGACTCGATGAACATAAGTTTGAACAAGGAGTTGGTGATGGACAGGGAAGCCTGGCATGCTGCAGTCCATGGGGTTGCAGAGAGTTAGACATGACTGAACAACTAAGCTGAACTGACTAATAAACAATACAAGAACTTATTCATCTAATAAATTTTGTTTTTCAAAAAAAAACCTAGGATCTCACTTATACTTACACTTGAAAATATCTTTGAGATTATTCTTTAGCTATTGAATAAACCCATAAACACTTTTCATGTTATGGTTATGATTATTATCTATATCAAAATATAATTGAAAAGTATCTCAAATTTGTCATAAGAGTTGACCTAAAGTAAACTGTTTGCAATATTTTTCCTACTCAATGTCCAATTTCTATCTTAATCAGAATCTTTTCCTTTCTTTCTTTCTTATTTTCATCTAGTGTGGGTGCAATGTGTTTGGCCCTAGCACATTTAGGCTGGTTCAAACCATTTCTCAGAATCTCTTACAACAAGACCTAGTCTTAAGAACCTGTTCTGCTAATAAGATTTGATAAGAAGTCTACTAAGAGGGTGCTTGCTAAGGCTTTTGCTTTCTTGATGGTTATAGCTGTCCACCCTTTCTTGCTCTCCTCTCTTCTGCCTGCTTTGAATAAAGCCAAGATGGTTGAAAGTACAAAAGTCTCTTGTGACTAGAAAATCTCATCAACTTCAATGAACTTCTGAGTTAATACAACAACTGCCCACTGCCAGATGTATAATTATATGAGGAAAAACCTCTTCTATTTACTTAAAATTACTGATCACTTTGGTCTTAATAGATTTGAAGGCTAAAATCTAAAATAGATTTGAAGGCTAACACAAACTCTGCTAATTTTTCAGCTGCTTTTGAAACACACTTCTTTAGAGACTTCATCAAAATTGATTGCTTCAGGAATGTATAGGATTTCATGAAAAAATATATATATATATTGGTTTTTCAATACGTATTTCAATGAAATTGTGGGATTTAGAGTTGGAAAGGACCTTAGAGATCATCTAATTCATAAATTATTTTTATTTTTTACACTTTTTAAACTTTTAATTTTATATTGCATATAGCTGATTATCAATGTTGTGATCATTTCAGGTGGACAGCAAAGGAACTCAACAGTACATATACGTATATCCATTCTCCCCCAAACTCCCTCCCATAGTTCATAAGTTCTTAATGGCAGTTGTTTGTCAAAATTACCATTGGCTCTTAAAGAAATATGCATATCTGAGCCTTATGCTGAAGCATGTTGATTCAGAAGATCTCAGGTAAGACCCATCTGTATTTTTTAAAACTATAGGGAGATTCTCACAGTCAGAGGTGAAAATTATTGATTACTATCTACCCTTCTCAAACAGTGATCTGTGGACCAGCCTATGATATCCACATATAATATCTAGCAACAAATTAGAATTTATCAGTTTACAAAGGAAAAGTAAGTTTATATAACTGTATTACTAAACATATCCAAGATCTTAATAGATGAACTTTTTAAAAGGTCAATGTAAGTCTTAGTTAATTGTAGCCACTTTTTTTTTCTAGAAAGTAAAAATATTGAGAGTGGAATTTGTTATCAATCTTTCAAGTCTCTCATGCTTTCATGAGAACTTCACCACTAGTTCCACTACTCATATTTGTTCAGATTTTCAGTCTGTTGAGATTTAGTTCAATGGTGTGGATCTACCTTTATTTTGGGGAAGATTAGACCCAATTTAACTAATAGAAGCTTCCCTGGTGGCCCAGATGGCAAAGACTCTGCCTGCAATGTGGGAGACCTGGTTTCCATATCTGGGTCTGAAAGATCCCCTGGAGAAGGGAATGGATACTCCAGTATTCTTGCCTGAAGAATTCCATGGACAGAGGAGCCTGGTGGGCTACAGTCTATGGGATCACAATGAGTCAGACATGACTGAGTGATTAACACATACACACACATGCAACTAACAGAGGCAGCTTGGGTGGAAACAGAGTGTTAGCTTTCACTGCACCTCCCCTCCACCCAAACCCCTAACTTCTCTGCTAAGAGAAAATGAGTTTGCCAGTGAAGCTGACTTGGACCTCTTTGGCTGGTTCTTATTTCAGTCATATGTACAATTACTTTTTAGAAATTCTTCCAGACCTCATCTAATAAGTTTTTTAGGTTTCTGTTTAATTTGAAGTCTCAAGCAATTTAAATAATTTATCGTTAATAAATAGCCATTCTTCAAAATGAGTGCCAGTAAATTTTTAGATATAAAGAAAACATTCAAAAATAGTTATTAGTTCTTGGCCTGAAATAATAAGGAAAAAAATCTTTGCAACCCTATGGATCATAGCTTCCCATGCTCCTCTGTCCATGGAATTCTCCATTCAAGAATACTGGAGTGAGTTGCCAGGCATACCTGGGTTGCGAAGATGCCCTGGAGGAGGGCATGGCTACCCACTCCAATATTCTTGCCTAGAGAATCCCAAGGACAGAGGAGCCTAGTGGGCTACAGTCCATGGTGTTGCAAAGAGTCAAGACACGATTGAGCGACTATCATACACATACATATATACATATGTGCATGCGTGGTAAGTCGCTGCAGTCATGTCTGACTCTTTATGACCCTATGGACTATAGCTCCTCTGTCCATGAAATTCTCCAGGTAAGAATATTGGAGTGGGTTGCTATTTCCTTCTCAAGGGTATCTTCTCCATCTAAGGATCGAACACATGTCTCTTAAGTCTTCTACATTAGGAGGCATTTTCTTTACCACTAGCACCACCTGGTAAGCCCCATACACATATGAAAGCAAAATTCTGCTCAGTCGTGTCTGACTCTTTGAAACCCCATGGACTGTAGCCCACCAGGCTCCTCTGTCCATGGGGATTTTCCAGACAAGAATACTGGAGTGGGTTGCCATACCCTCCTCCAGGGTATTTTCCCAACCCAGGGACTGAACCAAGGTCCCCCGCACTTAGGCAGATTCTCTATAATCTGAGCCACCAGGGAAGCCATATACATGTACAGCCATATTTAATCTGAAGTCCATTACATGGTCTTCTAAATAATAGAAAATATTTTTGAAAACAATTTTTTCTTCCCCTACCTACGTCATTTCTCACAATAAGATTCCAGGCTGCTTGTAGAAGTTAAGGTATGCTGTAGGCAGTGCTAGCTATGGAGAATACAACTATGTAATTGGATCCTAATAGCTGTGGTTCCTCAGAGACTTCATTATGTTGTTCTCATTTTACTCCAGGCAGCAATTGGCAGAGAAGACTTACGCTCCAAGAGGACCAGATTCCCCTCAGCTATGTTAGTGTTGGAGCCCCTGCAGGGCGACGCAAAGATTTTGCTTGCTGGCCTCCATTTCAAAGACCCCTAGTGCCAGACCAGAAGGCTGCCCCGCCAGGCCAAAGATCCAGAACCAGCAAATAGGCCTTTTTCATGGGAAGACTGGCCGTTTGTCTCAGCGGGTTATCTGTGCAGAGCCCTGGGGTTGATAGTCCCTCTCTTTGATTGTACCCGGAATTGCAACCATCCCCACTCAGGCCTCCAGAGCCGGGTAATCATTAAATCAAACTTGGTTCTGCTTGCGCACAGTCAGTAAAGTCAGCTACTGACACCAGAGTGTTGTGAAGGAAAATCCAGCTTTTTTATTGTAGGAGGCCAAGAAAGGAGTCCAAGGCAGCTAGTGCTTCAAAAACCTGAACTCCCCAAAGGCTTTCAGAGGAATGTTTTAAAGATAGGGCGGGGTGGGGGGTAGCGGGGGCGCTGGGCCGGAGGTGGGGGTTTGTGAGGCGTGGGATTGAAATGAAGCAGGATCCTATGGTCTTTGTGCCCTGTGTCCTCCACCTGTGTTTTGTTTGTGAAAAAAACTTTCGCAATGTATAAGTTTAATCAGAGAAATGAGAAAATAGAGAAGCAGAGACAAAAGCTGTCAATCAGGACAAAACAATAATAGTAAGCAAAGTCAGGGGCTTTTAGTTCCTCCTCAAGGGCTCTAGAGGCTTCCCTGGTGGCTCAGACAGTAAAGAATCTGCCTATAATGCAGGAGACCTGGGTTCGATCCCAGGGTCAGGAAGACCCCCTGGAGATGGGAATAGCTACCAACTCCAGTATTTTTCTCCAGTATTTTTGCCTGGAGAATTCCATGGACAGAGGAGCCTGGTAGGCCATAGCCCTTTGCAGGGGTTGCAAAGAGTCAGACACAACTGAGTGACTAACACTTTTACTTTCTTCACTTCAAGGGCTATAGATAGTATTCTGAACCATATCCTGTGAACTGTCTTGTAGATACTGAACCCTCACCAGACAGAAGTTAACTACATGATGACCAGACTGTAGCCATGACCTAAACTGCCACAATTCTGAGAACTGGCCTCAAGGAAATGGGAACAAACCAACCCTGGAACTAAAGATTAATTGCAATCATTTGCACTTAAAACAATCAAGATGAGGCTAGTCAGACTACTGATAACTAGTTTGAAGATGACTGTCAGAGCTGACTCTGTTTGGAGCTCCCTCCCTCTTCCTATAAAAGCTCTTACCCACTTGTAGTGGGTGTCAGCCTTTGGACAGGAATCTACCCTTCCCCTGGTTGCCTGCATCCAAAATAAAGCAAACTTTCCTTTCCACCAACCTTGCCTTTTTATTGGGTTTGGAGTTGCAAGAAGCTGGATCCCACTTTCAGTTACAGAGTCAGCTCATGGACATTCTTCTGATAGGTTGGTGGGGAGATAATTAATTCCATCTGGTCTGGGTAACTTCTTCCACCTGGTGGTGGTTTTAGTCTCTGCCCAACAGCTCAAAAGCCATGGCTCAGAGCTTGCTTGTTTTCCTTTTTGCGTTTTCTCCCTTCTCTGATTAAATTTATTCTTAGACTAGTGTTTTTCTACAGGCAAAAGGCAAGTGGAGGAGTCCTGTACTGAGAAGGCCCCACAGGGCCATGCTCAGTTATAAGTGGGGCTGCAAAACAGAGGGAAGCAAACTGGAGAAAAAGCCCCCTCCCCAGACCCCAAGATCCTGCTGCCCACAGCAGAGGGCAAGCATGAAGATGGCAACTGCTGAGGAAAAAGAAACAAAAAGCCCTAATGTTAAAAGAGAAAGATAGAGATGCCACCAGAACATGAAGATGGGCCTGCCTGCCCGTTGGAAGAAAGCAAAGGAAGGGCTTATAGATGGGGTCTCAGGAAAAAGGTAAAAGAAAGAAGATGGAGCCCAGGTGAGAGCCAGGCTGGGAGAGAGACCCAGAGACAGTGCCCAACTGGTGGCAGGCTTCCTCAGAGGCCTGCTCCTTAGGCTGAAGCTCCAGGACAAGCAGACCAGCCTTCCCCAACGTGAAGTCTGGACACCCAGCAACCAACTGCTTCACACAGGACCCTGAAGCAGGTAAGGCCCAGCACCAGGCCTAGAAGAGCCATTTCTCAGGTCACTACAGCTTTTGGGTCTCGGGTATGAGAGCTCCTTTGGTTTTCAAAGCTAAACATTTGGGAGACTTGTCTCTCAGGGGCAGATCTTAAAAGCTGGGGTGACTGCTGTGGGTATTCTTTGCTCCTCAGGGAGAAGCTCAGGGTATTTCATTCCCTCCCGAATGTGGATCACCAGCCAGGGTGGGGGTTGGACTTTATGGTGAGACTGTTCCAGACTTTCCTATCCACTCTAATGTGGGCCTTTCCTCCTCCCCCTGGTTGTAGAGATTGCTTAGTGGTTGCTTTTAGAGTTTTTTCAGAGGAAGTTGTTCCATATGTAGCTGCAGATTTGATGTGTCCACGAGGACAGCCCAAGATCCTCTTATGTCACCATCTTGAACTGGCTAAAAACTAAAAAAAAATGTTAAGCATTACTCTGGTTGCTGTGTGGAGCCTAAATTGGAGGTGGCCATTTTGGAACAGTGAGCACAAGCAAGCTGAAACATTGGAGTTTGGATGAGAAACATTTATTAGTCGAGGAGGCGCCAATCTGGAAGACAGGAAAGTTAGACTTGTCTCAAATCCATCTTGCTGGTTGGCCAGGAGATAAGAAGTTTAACAGCAAAGGGGGAGAGGGAGGACGTTCTATGGGATTCTCGTTTTGTGATAAAATCTTAGTTGTGGACTTTTTGGCATCACTGTATGATTTTGCTTGTCTCGGGTGACTGTGATTATTCTATATGTTCCTGTAAAACAAGCTCAATGGTCAATGTCTGGTGATCCTTTACCTTTCCTCTAGGAGGCATTTATGATTTGTTTAGGGTTTAGATGATGGTCCAGATGGAGAAGGCAGTGGCAACCCACTCCAGTACTCTTGCCTGGAAAATCCCATGGATGGAGGAGCCTGGTAGGCTGCAGTCCATGGGGTCACGAAGAGTCGGACACATCTAAAGCAACTTGGCAGCAGCAGCAGATGGTCCAGGAGTTTCAGTTCTCAGTTGACCCTTCCAGTGTCATCCATTTCTAAGTCTGCTTGGGGCCAGCTGTTTAAAGTCACAGGACATTATCTCAACAATTTGGGGTCATAAATCAAGGTATTGGTTTAAGCTAGTGATCATGAAAAAGGTTATGCTGGGCTTTCATTTCCTTTGTTTCTGAATTCTCTCACTTCCCTAATTAATAAGTGCTTGAATTGGCTCTTTGGAACCAGGGAATGTGTAGGAGACTAACTTTTTTTTTCTACAAATAACAAACAGGGACACGGAAAGGCTTTAGTGTCTGCTGGGTCCTGCTTGGTTTCAGAGCCAAGTCAGTGCAGGGAAACCAGTTAGGAAAGATAACTTTGGCTTGAACTGGAAGATGGAAAGGAATGGATCAATATGCAAGCATTTGAGATATGTACTTGGGAGTATTTACTCACAAATTGGATATAAGGACAGTGAGAGTAGGAGGAATGAACATTCTCCTCTAGATTTTTGTCGAGCATCTGAGGGTTTGGTAAGCAATTTGCTGAGATTTGGAGCATTATAGGAAGATGTGGAGCTTTTCCTGGCTTGGCCTTATTCCCCTTTAAAATGTTTTATGATAATCTTTGCTTTCCCTTTACATCCTCAATTAGAAACTGAAATTTCATTTTGATGTGTTATTATTTGATTAATAACCTTCTCCTTCAATAGACCACAAGCTTTATTTTATTTTCCTGGCTTAGAACATGGAACATGGTAGGCTGGTTATAATGGTTGAGTAGATAAATGTGTGTTGCGATTGAGATGTGAAATACTTGAGAATTTTGAGTGCCAACTTTTTGTTGGACATAGATGTGTCTGGAGGTAGGAAGAGAATTGATTGCAGATACTCACCTTCAAGATGATGAAATCACCAGTGGAGTGTAGAATGAAATTAGAAGAAAGTCAAAGAAAAGAGGAAGCACAGGTAAACTAAGAAAAACTGAATAAAGCATCTTACCTAACAGTGGAAAACGGTTAGCCTAACACCTGGAAACCGAAATAATAGCTTTTCATGCACAAACACCAGGTAATCACAGGTGATCACAATCTTCTACTTTAGTTGTCCCAACCAAAGTTTCCTTTAAAGTTTTTAATTTGCCTTTCTCTGAAATACAAACACAGAAAGAAATGGGATGTTCAGTAAATGCATGGAGAACTTCAGGACTTAACCGTATGCAATCTAAAAAATAATAATAAAAAATAAATAATTTATGAACAAAATTAAACTACATTCCCTGCTGAAACTGAAGGTAACACAAATCCACATATGTATTAGTCATCTGTGGAAATCTTTCCAGAAAATTTCCTCTGAAGGACTACACTATTCATATAGCCAAGTGAGTCCTGGTTGCCTCCTGAAGTTCCTGTAAAACTGTAGTGAATCCAAAAGTAAGATAAGCTTGGGCTAGTTAATTGTAACATGTTCTACATGAAGTAATAATGTCATGACAAACACTTTCTGTGACTGAAAAGCCTATTGATAAACAGTCAAATAATTACCTACCTCTTCTTTATCTATGGGAGAGAAAAACCAAGATAGATTTTCTAGTTAGAGCACGGACTATGCTTAGGGTGGAGGTGGTTGCACTGGGTACCACAGCGGTTTGATTACATAGACCTTTTATTTTGTTTCTATTACTACTACCGCTAAGAATGACAAGAGGTTCTGACAAGGGTAGCTCTTTGAAGTGCTAAAGGACTCTGCTAATCATTATCTCACTTAACACTCACAACAAAAATGTAAGTTGACACAATTGTTTTCCTGTCATTCTTATGACGAAGTAGAGGATTTGAGAAATTAGGTGAATTATCCAAAATCGTGTAACTAATAAGTGACAGAGATGAAACTGAGATCTCTTGTGTGATTAGTCTATGAATCATCAGATGGTCATTTTGTTTTCTTTCTTTGTGGAATGGTCAACATAAGTCTATCAAAATGTCATACAGAGGACTAGATCCAGAATTCAAAACTTCACCAAAGCACATTTTTTTAAATGTTATTGAATTATAGTTGACTTACAATGTTAATTTCTGCTGTACAACACTGTGACTCAGTTATATATATATATATATATTCTTTTTCATGTTCTTTTTCATTCTGATTTATCACCGGATACTGAGTATAGCTCTGTGCTATATATTAGGTCCTTGTTGTTGATCCATCCTATATATACTAGTTTGTATCTGCTAATCCCAAATTCCCAAGCCTTCCCTCCCCCACCTCTCTTCCCCCTTGGCAACCACAAGTCTGTTCTCTATAAAGCATAGCTTTTGTGTGCATGTGATAGGTATGTTTAATAGGTGGAATGGGATGATTATTTCGCAATATAATGTATATCAAAACATCACATTAGATACTTGCACACATTATATGATATGCATACAATTTTTATTTATCATTTTACCTCAAGAACAGTGAGGGGGGAAAAGTATAGAATATCTTCTTTTTATTTTATTTTATTTTTTGTCCTTCTATCTGATTTATTTCACTTAGCACAATGCCCCCAAGGAACATCCATGTTGTCACAGCAGACATTCTCTCTTACTTTCTGTAGTATTCACTCTTTAAGATTTGTTTTCTAAATTGTCATTTTTTAAACTATTACTCTCAGCCTTTATTATTTAACTTTTAATTGACATATAATTGCTTTACAGTGTTGTAGTCATTTCTGCTGTACAGTAATGTGAATCGGCTATAGGTATACATGTACGCTCTCCCTCTTGGGTCTCCCTTCCACCTTCCCATCCCACCCCTCCAGGTTATCGCAGAGTACCAAGCTGAGCTACCTGGCTGTACACTGGCTTCCCACTTTAGTCTGTCTTACACAAGCATAGACAATTCTTGAGACCCAGTCTAAAATAACCAGCTGAGCTTCCCCACGCAGCTATTACAGTAGTCATCCATCCACCAGCTCTAGTTTGTCTAAGGTAAGCACCAGAGATCTCCTTAATGCTGCTTTTGTGAATCTTTAAAATCCTATTATTGGTTTCTGAAGGCATTCATCCATCACCCTCTCATGATAAATCTCCAACAAGGCTTTTGGTTCTCTTTTCACTTTCAGATTCCCTCATCCTCCATAAATTTCTTGGTGAAGTCACAATTAATCTTGAGTAGCACATTAACCTTGCTCATATCAAAGTAACCCTGCAAGTTTTGCAGTTTTACATGTGATTAGAGACAGGTAGTCACATACTGAGAGTCTCCGTTTACCACGGGCAGGAGGGTAACAATGACGTTTCTGCTCTCTGCTCTCATTTATCTCTGTTTCCTGGCCAGGCTTGGATATCTGCAAGGCTCTGCTTGTCCCTTGGCTTTTAGATAACTCTGCTGATCTGTCAGCACTTTCCTCTCATTGCCACTTATCAACTGATAAAAGTCCCTTTGCGTCATTCCATTTTCGTAAGTGCCATTGCTTGACATATTAGTTTGAATTAAAAATTTAAGCCCTCAAACTATATGAAAAATTTAAATCTTTTATTTAATTGATTAAAAGAAAAAAAAAAAAAAACACTAACATCTGAATGGTTAGATTCCCTTTCAGAGAGCATCGTCTTTTTGCATTCAGAAATTGAGCTAATAATTCATAATCACTCTGCCTCCAAAGATAAGAAGATTGATTAACTCATCAAGGCTCCACCAGATATAATCCCTTCAAACTGTATAATTATCCATTTGCAGTCTTCGGTAAGCAGGGGCAGTCATGCTCAGGTTCAGAGGAAAAGCTTTATAAGTAGTATTAGTATGATTAGAAGGTGACATGAGCCCTGTTATCATCCACATGTGGTATTTCTCTTGCTCGTCTGCCATGGAATTTGAAATTCCCACCATTCTGCAACATTTCAGGTTATGGTATTAGAAGCACTCTGAAAATATAGTTAAGTCTCCTGAGAAGGGTCACCTTTTAAGTCATTAATGGCCATTAACATCAAATTGAATTTTAGTTTGCATCATTTTAATGACTCAAGTAGGATAAGCACAAAATAATCGGACAGTGATGAACTTTGAGGGGACAGGATGTCAGGGAAACTGTCCATCAGGCAGTTTTACATCTGCAGGGCAGGTTTGACTTGGGGGCACCATGGTTGAATGTGCGGGAGAGGCAGAGTCAAGGATGAGGTTTTGCAACATATAGGAGCCAGAGGCGAAGGAATACTTATAAAGGTTGAAGTGGGCTGAGATAGAGAATCTGCAAAGATACTGAGGTGTGTATGTCTATCCTACAATTTTGTCAGAGATTCAAACTTACTTTACAGTGGAGAGTTTTAATTCAATACTTCCCCTCTTACAATTATGATCAGATCACAGCAAGGATCACAGTAGAAATATTGCCGTACCTAATGAAACTGGCCCAGCAATATAAGTTTCTCAGAGAAGTTGCTAACTGATGCTCTAGATTGGATGAAACCAGAATGATGCACATTCATCATATGGGAAGTTTTTCATATTCTTTTGTGGAGTGTGGCTTTGAGAACATCCTTTAGATTCAGTTAATTAGCCTCATAAAATATAGGTTAGATGAAAGGAAAGGAGTATAATATGCAGAATTTACAATGGGGAGAAGAACTTTTTAAATAGAACATTGAACATTTGAAGATTAAATAATTAAACAGAATAATCAGGGAGGAAAAGGAAGGATAGCTGATCTGTGTATAATATCAACAGCAGCAGATTAACCATCTCAAACTGATTATTAGCTCATAAAAGGACAACCAGTTAAAAAAAGGTCAAAATGGACAAATATAGAAACATAAAACAGAAAGATGAGTTTTGAAAATTAGCAAAAAGGTGAAAGCTATTATTATGAAAAAGATAAATCAGTAGAGCAGGGAAAAGATCACTAAGGATGACAGCATCTGGAAAACCAACAGCAACAACAACAAGTTTCTGAATAATAGGCTGTATGGGCTTCTCTGGAAGCTCAGATGGTAAAGTATTTGCCTGTAATGCAGGAGACCTGAGTTCAATCCCTGGAGAAGATTGAGGGGATCGAGAAGATCCCCTGGAGAAGGGAATGGCTACTCACTCCAGTATTCTGGCCTGGAGAATTCCATGGACAGAGGAGCCTGGCAAGCTATAGTCCATGGGGTTGCAAAGAGTCAGACACAGCTGAAGTGACCAACACTTTCTCTTTTAAGGGCTCCAGAAATCATTGAAGAGAAGAAAGGGACAGAGAACCTGGTGGCCAATAGAAGGCTAAGCAACTTAGGAATAATGCAAGGGAAATCTACATCCATAAAGAACTTCACAAGGAATAGATAGGGAGATCTGGAATTCTTCATTGTTGTTGAGGAAATCTATTACAACGTCGCTATGAAACAATTGTTTGAAAAAGAACAAATTTTGTAAAGAACAAATGTAAGAACAAGATCTCATGTTTACAAAATGGTCTCTGTGAATCTCTTAGATTGTCTTGGGAATTTTCTCTACTTTTGGAGTATAGGGGATATATCTAAAAATGGCAGCTATGGGGAGTTCAGTTCAGTTGCTCAGTCGTGTCCGACTCTTTTCAACCCCATGGACTGCAGCATGCCAGACTTCCCTGTCCATCACCAACTCCTGGAGCTTACTCAAACTCATGTTCATCGAGTCAGTGATGCCATCCAACCATTTCATCCTCTGTTGTCCTCTTCTCCTCCTGCCTTCAATCTTTCCTAGTGTCAGGGTCTTTTCCAATGAGTCAGTTCTTCACATCAGGTGGCCAAAGTATTGGAGTTTCAGCTTCAGCATCGGTCCTTCCAATGAATATTTAGGACTGATTTCCTTTAGGATGGACTGGTTGGATCTTCTTGCTGTTCAAGGGACTCTTAAGAGTCTTCTCCAACACCACAGTACAAAAGCATCAGTTCTTTGGCACTCAGCTTTCTTTATACTCCAACCCTTACATTCATACATGACTACTGGAAAAACCATAGCTTTGACTAGATGGACCTTTGTTGGCAAAGTAATCTCTGCCTTTTAATAGGCTGTCTAGGTTGGTCATAGCATTTCTTCTCCTACTTCATGGGGAGTAGGAGGAGCCTTTTTTATTTTTTAAATTATCTTTAAAGTTGAGCTGCCTAGTGGAGGACCCTGAGAGAGGAAGAGAGACTTGGAAAGAATAAAGTCTGAAAAAAAAAAAAAAAAGAGGGTAGAGGGGAAAAGAGGGAACAGTACACAAAAAAGAGAAGAAAAAAAAAGGAAACAAATCTGAGATTTTATAAGCCTTTTCTGATGTGCCTAGTACCATGGTAGCACTCTTTATATCTTTAACTCTTTTTATTCTTTCAACAAATATCATACCCGTTTTATAGATGATAAAACTGGGGCACAGAATTATTAGGTATCTGTAGTTGAGGGCCATCTTGTGACTTGGTACTTTTCTGAGAACTGGTACTTTTATGAATACATCAAGTTTCACAAGATTTGGGATTCTCTCTCATATATTTGCTGTGAGATTCATTAAAGCAACTATTTATTTATAAGTATTATTAGTATTTAAGTGAATACTATGTGCCAGTTGCTCTTTAGATGCCTAGGGTATAGAAAAGGATTAAAAAGATACAGATTCCTACTTTTATAGGACATGTATTCCCATGGATAGAACTGAGACAAGTCAATATATGTATCTAAGGTGGTTTCATTACTTCTAAAATGAGATGTATAATATTCACAGGACCTGTTACTATACCTGAACTTCACAGTTATAAACTGGGATACACTTTCCAAATACTGTTTCCTCTCTGATTTCCAAGAACCACCCCTGGCATGAAGCATTACTCAATGATATGAAAGAAAAGCACTGAGGAAAACAAGGGAAGCAGTAGAGGAGACCACAGCTTTCATCAGGAAGAGAGTGATATCTGTGACCACCGTTTAGTAGCTTCTGTTCAGAGACCACCTGGTCATATTTTCGAAAAGCAGAGCAGAGTATTGCCAGAGATAGAGATTTTTCAGCTCAATCTCCGGGAATACTTTACTTGGAAAATATGAAATTTCATCTGAGCAGCTTTCAAAGTGGTTAATTTTATATTTGGATGGGAATGATAAGACTGGTATGGGGTCAGTAAAGTAACAAATAATGGATGACATGGATAGGACTGAAACATTCAGACTCAGATCAGAGTATGTTAATATTAGAATGGATGTTAGAGGTCATTTCCTAGCCTTGGCCTTCTCCAACTTTTAAGATAATATAGTTCTGGAATCACTGGCCAATAAATTAGCAAGTGGGGTTAACATGGAATCAAACCTTAGGCCTAGACTCACCATCCAGCACTCCAGCAATGATGGTTCATTATGTCTAGTGTTGTGTAGGCATTTCTGGCTCATTCAGTTCCCCAAGGTAGTTAAGACTAGTATTTTATTGGTATTTCTCATCTGCAAACATTAGTGAGTCCATGCTTATCTTCCCTCTCATCTAGTGAGCCACTGGTCCTTTGAACAGATTGAAGTAGTCAAATTTGTCAGATTTTCTGAAGTTAAAGACTAGATTTCAGATACACACACACACTCACATATTCATAATATGAAGGTAAAGTAGAACTTCGCAACAGAAATGAGGGAGGCTTCAATATTATAACCTTGATTTGCCTTACAAGATGCCAAGGAGATATGGGCTTAAACTTTGGACAGGATCTAAAACTTGGCTTTGTTTTCACACTCACAGCACTTCTGTAAGCTTCACATTGCATGGCCTGAGCCACCCTGTTTACTTAAAATATGTCATGAGTGGTGGTTTGCTCCCCAGTCTCTTGAGTGAGGAGGTTGTGTCTCCTTTGCAGGTTTACTTGGTGGTAAATGCCCCAGTGATATCCCCTAGGGAAATGACCATTTAGAGAGAAGGTGATACAAAGGGATTAAGCAGGTTTGGGCTAATAGATATTTTCATGATTCCAGGTGCCTCATTCTTACTGTATTCCATCTTTTCATCATATGTTCATTATGGATCAGGCAGCAATATCAATGCCACACAATCCAGTTTTAGGGGTAAGATCATTCTGACATCCTTTTAGGGGGCATTGCTTATAAAGGCAGTACTTGGAGCTGATTTTGGTTGAAGAGCCCTTGAACAATTTTGTAATCATAAACTATTTTAAATGTAAAGAAAACAACAACAACAACAACCTAATTCAAGATAAAATAACAATTTGGTGACAGCAACACACTCTGTAATGATTCTGCTCCCAAGTCTGCTAGAAGTAAATGGAAGGTTATATCTTCTGACTTGAGAAAGCCTGCTATTTATAGAGCATTTATTTATGTCTGAAGCCCATTTAAATATAAATTGCGATACTTAATGCCTAGTTTTATAACATGTCATTCACAATCCATTAAGTATTTTATTGCATGAATTGTATAAGAAACAGATTTATAGCCCTCAATTATGGCATTAATAAGGGATGATGGAATCTCACTGAAGATGTATTTCCCTTCAGTTTTTACTCAACTTTATAGTTTCAGCATGATGTGAACTAAACTCTTAATGTTTTGTTGTAGGAAGCCTGGAAACAAGTGCTCTCCTAGGCAGAAGGTACAAGAAAAACATTAATATTCCCATTAAACATTATTGTTTTAAAACAAAAGCAGTAAAGTTACTAAAAGCTTGCTTTGGGTTTTGATAATAGGTTATTTTAAATCATTAGAAATTAAAGTTAACTTTGATCTTATGACCATACAATTGTGACCTTTTCTAGAATGTTTTTCTTTTTAGATAAGAGCCCCAAGTACTTGCTGAATGAAGTAGTTCACTTTCTGTTGTTGTTGCAGGCTAAAGACATCCATTTCACATTTTGATTATATAAATTTTCAAAGAATTTCAAGATAATTTAGCACTTTGGGGTTCTTTTAGCAGGGGGTATGAGGGACAGCTCAGTGGGTATAAAAAAGGAGGCTATACATCTGGAATAATGAGAACACTGCATTCTAAAATCAAACAAGTCAGAGATTTAATGTCAGAAATAAAATAATGCAAAAAGCAGAGGGACCAGAGATCAGCAGGTCGAGGTTTCAGAAATATTTCGGGACTGAATAAAGTGGCACCTGACACAGAACATACAAAGCATGCATTTGGGGGGAGGCGTAAGACCTGGGATGTGGAGCATAGCCTTGGATAGCATAGGATGTCAGCTTGCTCTTGCTTAGGATGGATGGTAGAAGGAACCCTGCTGATAAGCCTGCCAACAAATGAAACAGACACCTGGAAACACCTTGAGCTTTATGAGTCAAAAAATAATTCTCCTCCAGTAACAAATGCTAAATGCAGCTCTGCATTTAGCACTGAGAATTTTTACGATTCATTTCCTGTTAACATTTTTGAAACTTTAACTGGCAGTACAAAAGATGCTAGCTGATCCGGGATACGATCTAGTTAGTACCCATACTATTACCTAGGCCGAAATTATATGTAGAGTTGAAAGATTTTGAGGAGTCCATGAAGACTCTGAACAATCTGGTGCAAGCTCTTTCCCAGGAATCATGCAAGGCGATGAAACAGCCCTACCGTTGCCATTGCTACATAGAAGCAGCATACAGGGATTGTAAAACTGTCTGGCTGTGTTCCCTGTGTAGGAGCTGTGAGTGGGAGAGCTCCGAGGGCCAATTTCATGGCCCACATGTGAGGATTTCAATCCACTTAAAATGATTGAGTATAATTCTTAAACTGTGATTTGCAACCACTGGTTAAAGAAATGTCTCCATTCCCCTTTATTTGTAAATGATGTGCATTAATTACAGTCTTATTTCTTTAAGTCAATCAGTCAGACTGACTTATAGTGATAGGCCCACTTATATTTGCTTTGTTCCCTTTATTAATGAAACAATGAATGTCTCTATTACTGTTTTAAATGTCTCATTTCCTTTTGCTATGGGCATTATCAGTTTTACTAGTCATTACTTTTCCTGTTTCTAACATGGCTCCAAGACATTGATGGTATTTCATTATCAACTTAAAAGTTTGCAATATTTACTTCTTTATATGCAATGCACATTATAAATGATGTACATAATGAGGGAATCATGGAATTTAGCCACGGAAGATGCAGAAATTATCTGTTTGAGATTGAAGTCTGTTTTAAATATGAGTACTACTGCTGCTGCTAAGTCACTTCAGTTGTGTCCGACTCTGTGCGACTCCAAAGACGGCAGCCCACCAGGCCCCTGTCCCTGAGATTCTCCAGGCAAGAATACTGGAATGGGTTGCCATTTCCTTCTCCAATGCATGAAGGTGAAAAGTGAAAGTGAAGTTGCTCAGTCGTGTCCAACTCTGAGCAACCCCATGGAATGCAGCCTACCAGGCTCCTCCGTCCATGGGATTTTCCAGGCAAGAGTACTGGAGTGGGGTGCCATCGCCTTCTCTGAAATATGAGTACATGGAAGCCCAAAGAAGTGAAATAACTTGGCCAGTGTCATATAGGGAATTAACAGTGATTCTGGGACTAAAATCCAATAACATTACCATTGTATGAAGTGGAGCTACTATTATCTTCATTCTACAGATTAGAAAACCAAGACATAGAATAATTCAAGTGGTAGAATAAAGATTAGGACTCAAATGGTCTATCCCTAAGACTTGACCTATTCTAATCTCAAATTCCAACCTCAAAAATCCAGTTTCCTTCTAAAACACTTCATATACTTGCAAGCTCATTATTTAAAATATATCTAGAATCCTTTTCATTTACAAACAACATGGAAAATATTTTTATAACAACCTAAGGGAGATAAGGATGAAACATCCCAATATAGGGGTGAACAAATGAGAGGTAAACAACATTTCTAGTTTAGGTAGTGAATCAATGGTAATCCAGAGCAAAACTCTGTTTTATTCTACCCACCACTTAAATGTTAAGAGAAAATAATGAGTTGACCTCTAACAATGGTGCCAACCCCCATCCCATTTTCTGTTTCTGTTTTCTGTCTTCTGTTTCCCAACTAAGAGAGTCACTTTTTCCAGTAAGTCATCTGAACTCTGTCTATGTTGCCTACAATGAAGTGAGGGTTAGTATTGTGTTGGCCCAAAAGTTCAGGATTTTCTGTAACATCTATGGAAAAACCCAAATGAACATTTTGGTCAACCCAATATCAAATCACTCGTCTACTCCCAAGATCCTAATTTACAACTGAGCACTTTTATTGCTCACTGGACCAAGGCCAGAGCCGGTGTTTCTACTGCATCCCTACGGTTTCTAAGACCTATACTTTATTCCCCTATGTTGGCCATATGGCCAACATAGGGGATATTCAAATTTTTGAGCCAAGTAGCCACTTGTGCCACAACCATATAACTGGGCATCTGTCAGGGCTCTTGATTCGGGAGGCCTCTTTTTATGTATAGTCTTAGCCTCTTTGTAGGCAAGGCATCCCAGGTATTTCTTTCTCTTATTCTAATATTCTGTGGTAAGAGGAGCATGGGATCATGTGTGCTACATGAAGACTGTAGTACTATAAAAATCAATATAAGTGAGTAATATGATCATCATTAGTCTAATAACTTCTAGCACTGAACACCACTCTAGAGGAGCAGAGGTGGCCCTATACGAACACCCTGCCTCTTGTTTTCTGATGATGAAGCACTTCATATGCTTTCCAATATCATTGTAGCAAGATCCCTTTCAGATATAAAGTACTATAAACTACCTTGTACTAAGGTGAAAATGACTGATAAGCACTTTTTCTTTTTTAAAATATATTACTAAATTTTTATCAAAATTATTTTGGGTGGGGGAAGAATAGTAATGTAAGCCGTTTGCATTTGAGTGTAGAAAGAAATTGAAGGCAAGATGTTTCTAGATTCCTTACTGCCAATTAATGAGAAGTAACTGCTTACTGATAAATAATTCTCCCCTTGAGGAGAAGTAACCTCTGCATTGTTTGCCTTTTTTCCTCCCTTCCTGTTACCTTTGTTGAAAGCAAGTGACAGATGGCATGACCTAAGAAAGAATTATTTCTATGCTTATATACTCTCTGTCCTAAATTTATTACCTGGAAGAAGTTTGACCTACACATCGAGGGCTGAGTGAGCCAGTGTTAAGCTCCACTGGTTTGTTCAACCTCATGACTGGGAGAAAAGCAAAAGAGATGCCAACATTCTCACAAAAGTGACGGCACCACAGAGAAGTATCAAGTGCGAGACATGCACAAGTACAAAATACCAGGGATAGAGTAGGGAGGTGTGAAAAAAATACTGGAGCAATAGCAGGCATGAAAGATGTTGGGTGTCATTTTTAAGTTTCCATATGACTCTATGATGATAGCTATTCCTTCATTTGGGAGGATTTCCAAACACTATATATCCATTATCTCCTTGGGTCCTGTCCACAGTCTTCATAGGAATGCAAGGATGATGTCATTAGCTGTTCTGACAACCAGAGCTCCAGCATTCAGTGGCTTAAATAATTTTCCTATGCTATCAAAACCTCAAGTTGCCACATGAGTAAAATGTGGATAATAATAGGAGTACTTGCCTCAAAGTGTAATTATAAAGAATGAAGGAACACATGTAAGACACTTAGTGCATTTTCTGGCCCATAATAAATGTTTCATAAATATTATCTTGTTACCATTAAAACTTGCTTATTAATGGAGATTCCAGAAGGTGAAATAGTTTCCCTCCAGATACTTCTAATTAATAGTGGAATTAGAACTACGATCTAATCTTTTTTGCCTAAGTTCTCTTTTTCCTTCTCCTGGGAGTTATCCTAGAATGAATAATTTCCTTTCCTACTGCAGCAACCGCTCACTCTCCCGTTTTAACTCAGGATTCCTTCTCCCTTATTGCTTTTGTCAAGTCAGGGGTTGCTATTTCTCCTACTAATCAGCCGAGCAATTGCCTATGGAGGTCAGTGGTACTGATAACATCTGCTTCCACAGGGAATCCAGAGGCTGTGCATCAGCATTAGTGCGTCTGTCTCCCCTGGGGCCCCCCTGATGTTACAAGGTGGTGTCACAGGTAAAATAGATTCAGTGCTGCTGGACAAGCAAGGAGTGGTGCAGAGTGTGTGAAGGTCAAAAGGGAGTGGAACTGAGATGTGGGGTTTTATCTGTAGCTGACAGAGAGGCCTCTGCTATTGGGGAAAGACTCCAAACAAAAATAGGATTACTCCTTCATCCCTTTTTCCTTATAGCTGCCTTCCTTCTTCTTTCTAGTTAATTAAAGTTTTAAAAATAGTATTAAGCTGAAATGAAGGGAAGGTATAGAGATTTTCTACACACCCCATGCTTCTACACATGCATAACCTTCCCCAGCATCACTTACTAGAACGGTAATTTTTTTTTTCCTTTTTTAACCAAGGATGATGTCAGTGATACATCATAATCATCAAAGTCATCAATCATAATTGTCAAAAGTCCGCAGTTTATCTTAGGGTTCACTCTTGGTATTATACATTCTATGGGTTTGGAATATAAAGATATAGTGACACTTCTCAATCATTATTATATCATACAGAGTGTTTTCATTGCCTGAAAAAGTCTCTGTGCTCTGCTTATTCATCTCCTTCCTCACTAACTGTCACCCCTGCCAATCACTGATTTTTTTTTTTTTTTTTTTTGCTGTCTATAGGTTTGCCTTTTCCAAAATATTATATAGTGGAACTACAGTGTATAGCTTTCTCAGATTGGATTCTTTCACTTAGTAATATACATTTAAAGTTTCTCCATGTCTTTACATGGCTTGATAGCTCATTTCTTTTTGGAACTGATTGATATTCCATTGTCTGGATTTACCACAGTTTATTTATCTGAGGATATCTTGGTTGCTTCCAAGTTCTGGCAATTATGAATAAAGCTGTTGTAAATACTGTATGTGGGCTTCCCTGGTGGCTCAGTGGTAAAGAATCCACCTGCCAATGCAGGAGATGTAGGTTCACTCCCTGGGTCTGGAAGATTCCCTGGAGGAGGAAATGGCAACCTACTCCAGTATACTTGCCTGGAGAATCATGGACAGAGGAGCCTGGCCTCACAAGAGCTGGACATGACTTGTACCAGGATTTGGTATTATTAGTGTCATGGATTTTGACCATTCTAATATGTGTAATGGTATCTGATTGTTGTTTTAATTTGTATTTCTCTGACAAATGAAGTAAGCATCTTTTCATGTGCTTGTTGCTGTCTGTTTATCTTTGGTGTAGTGTCTGGCCCATTTTTTAATCAAGTTGTTAGTTCACTTATTGTTGAGTGTTAAAAGATCTTTTTATATTTTGGATAACTGTTCTTCCTTAGATGAGCCACTTGAAAATGTTTGTTTTCAGTCTGTGGCTTGTCCTCTAATCCTCTTGATGTAGTCTTTTACATAGAGAACAGTTTTTAATTTTTGTTAGGTCCAGGTTATCAATAATTTCATTCATGGTTATGACTTCAGTGTTGCTTATAAAAATACGTCACCATACCCAAGATCATTTAGATGTTCTCCTATGTTATCTTCTAGTAATTTTATAGTTTTGCATTTTACCTTTAGATCTGTGATTTTGGTCTCATTTTACAAAAAGAGGTCTGTGTCTAGATATATTTGTGGGGTTTTTTTTTGTTTTTTTTTTTGGCTTGTGGATGTTCAGTTGTTTTAGCTCTATTTGTTTAAAAGACTCTTTGTTCCATTGTATTGACTTCTCACCTTTGTAAAAGATAACTATATTTATAGGAGTCTATTTCTGAACCCTCTATTCTGTTCCATTGATACATTTGTTTCTTCTTAGCTAATACCACACTTTCTTGATCACAGTGTCCTTATATAAATCTTGAAGACAGGTTGTGTCTGTTCTCCAACATTGCTCTTCGTCTTAAATATCATGTTGACATAGTGGGTCTTTTGCCCCTTCATATAAATTTAGAAACCTTTTGTCAATGTCAATAAAATAACTTGTCAGAATTTTGATGAAACCTTGAACTCAGAAAGTTTGCAGTTTTCTAAGATCAAGTCTTCTGAAATAAGGGAAAAGTTGGACCATAAGATATGTAGTACTGACCATGAGTATATTGAGTACTTAAGGAATAAAAGAAATAATGTGCTTTCATGGTTGAAAAGCTATTTAAAAAGATAAAATATGCATTTGTAATATCTAAGTAAGCTCTTGCTATTGTAATCATGAAGCGTTGTGATACAGCATAAAATATGTCCACTCAGGTAGCTTTTGGGAGAGTGGTTTATCTTCCAGAGGTGAATATATAATGTTAGTTTTCTTAATAATTTGGAAGAAGTTGAATTAACCTTTAGGAAAAAAAGTACACATCTGAAGCCTAATGGCAGAGGGAAATGTGTATAGTAAATCTTATGGATTTAGTCCTCATTAGCTGAGGGAGATGGCTTGAATGGCAACATCAGTATACATCCATTAAATTAAATCATGTGACCCACTGATATGTTCTGTCTTTTCAAATTTGGTCCTCCTTTCTTAAATCTTACAGGCCCTAACTCCTTCCCCCTATTACATTTCTTTGGTCATTATGTTTAGCAAACTTGATTTTAAAAACTGTCTTTTCCTTCATATTGACTTTTCTCATAGTCAGGTTAAAAGTAAAAGAGACGAAAATCTGTCAGTATCCAAAAATTTCATATTGGGAATGCAGGATAGCTAAGAGCTTATAGCATTTTGTGGTTTTAGTTTGCTTTATAGACATAACTCTAGCATGTTCTCCAATTCTTAAAAATCATAGAAATGAGTCGAATATTTATTTCACTTTATTTTATTTAAATTATTTTCTTATTATATATCTCATCATAAAAAAATAATGAAACCAATCAGATGAGAAATCTAACACTAATTAATATATTGCACCAGAATTGTTGTCAACTAAAACCACAAGCATTAATATTATGAGATGTGACAGGTATAGAAATTTGGAAGTGTCCGGGTTCTTTTAACAACTAGAAACCAGAGAGATCAAAGACCGGGGTCAAAAAAGGTGAGTGGAAATGATTTGTTAGTATAGATGTAAACAGATGGCCCCCTAGAGAGCCATGAGGTTCAGCCTCCTGCATCCAAGTTAAAGACTCCTTTAATCATTTCAGGCAGGTGATTATCCCCTTAAAAGTTCCCATGGCACACGATATCCCACTTTCCCTTTATAGACTGAACATGGCTATGAAGGAAAGTCTATCATGGGAATTAGGATTTTCACTAACTTGAAAGCATGGATTTCTCTTCCTTGATCCCCCATCTTGATTTAATTCTGATAAGCTCCAGGTACTTGTTTTTTGGTGTTTGTGATAAAGTAGAACATAAAAGGATAAGATACTTGCATCTTAAACTTTCACTCCAATAGAGTGAAATAGATAACAAAGACATAAACAAATGAAATCATTTCAAACTGTGATAATTTTTATTGAATAAAAGCATAGATTGATAGGGACAGAGATGCTTTAGATAAATTGGTTAGGTGTGGCTCTGTGAGGAAGGGACATCAGGCTGATACATATCTTAATAAAAAGAAAGATTGAATGGACTAAACTACATGGTATAATGGAAAGAATTCCAGAGGTATGACCTTGGGTAAACTTGTTAACCTTTGTGATTACCATTTATTGGTTCTATTAGCCAGCATATGTCTTCGTTAGTATTGGGCTGGCCAAAGAGTTTGTTTGGGGTTTTCTGGAAGAGGCCACTGAAAAGCTGTAACACAGACTTTTTGGCAATCCAGTAAGATTAAGTTTTTTTTTTTTTTTTTTTTTTAAATGATTTAATAATATTCTTTTTTGTTATTTTTAAACATTTGTATTAGATTATAACTAACACACCATTACAATGGTGTGTTAGTTTCTGTTATATAGCAAAGGGAGTCAATTATACATATACGTATATACCAGTTTTTGGATTTCCTTCCCATTTAGATCACCACAGAGCACTTAGTAAAGTTTCTTGTGCTATACAGTAGGTTCTCATAGGCATCCCTGGTGGCCATGGTAAAGCGTCTGCCTACAATGCAGGAGACCCAGGTTTGATCCCTGGGTCGGGAAGATCCTCTGGAGAAGCCAATGGCACCCCACTCCAGTACTCTTGCCTGGAAAATCCCATGGATGGAGGAGCCTGGTAGGCTACATTCTATGGGGTTGCAAAGAGTCGGACACAACTGAGCGACTTCAATTTCAGTATCTGTTTTATACATATAGTGTATATATGTCAATCCCAATCTCCCTAGATTAAGTTCTAATCAAATTTTATCTTCACTGGACAAGCTTTCACAAGCCAAATGTTTCTAAAGTGGATTGTTAATGGGCATCTTTAAATCAATGTTGGAGTCCTGGTGAGTTTCCATTGGTAGAGATCTTAGAACAGCTTGAGAGAGAACAAGCAGGGCTGTCTTCTCAGCCAGGTTCATTGTCTCATTCTCATTGAAAAGTATCATAAGAAAGCCTAATGCTTGAGGGAAGTTATTCAACCCAATGAGGCAAGGCTGTATTACCTGCCAGGTTACCTCCCTCTGCACCTATATAGATTTAGGCTCTAATACGCACAGCCAGATGAAGTCAGTTGGTAATCCCATCTCTTCACTGAGATTGGTGACATGTAAAGGTGACAGATATTCAGTAGAGGCATAAAACATGCTTGATTCCTGGGTCACAGGGCTTCAGAGACCCCAAATCAGGCTTTTCCATCCAGGATGGATGGGAGAAGCTGGTCATTAAATAGAACTGGCTTGTGGAATAAAGCCTCAAGCGGCACATTTCCGTAACACAGGTACAGTCCACTCTGTGAGACTCACTAATCCCACCTACAGTTTTCCTTATTACTGTCTTTCAAGGATGTTCTTCCTAAGTTCCATGGGAATGAAGTCTGAAAGATAAAAATAGCGTTTTGGGGAAAAAGAAGGAGGAGCTTAACTGATGCTAAATGTTGACTCTTTAAAGAGGAGGCTAAATGCTCAAGAGAATTCCTGTAATTAAGAAATCTGTTTAAGTGTGTTTTACCAGCCAGCCTCAAGCTTAGTTAACTATGTAAACTTATTTTTTTTTTTCCCTCACAGAACATTTATTAGCATCTTATTGAAAGCATACGGATTTAGAAACATTGCTTCAGAGAAAATATTTAAGAGGATGCATGGTGGAAAGCTGATTGGCTTGCTGGGATTGATTGCTTGCAACAAGGCTTTTGTTTAGAAAAAGGGATAGAAGCAGACTGATACTGAAATGGTCTCATCAAATTCTCAATAAGAGATTTTCTAAAACAGGATTAGGACTAGGATTATAAAAAAAAAAAACAAACCTTTTTATATGCAGAACTCTGGTAAGGCAATTTCAAAATGTTTACCCAGTCTCAAAATTGACCACATAATCTTATTAGAACAATGTGTGCAATTAGAAGCTTATATAATTATTAGGTATTTCTTAAGTTTCTTAATCTTTAATGCCAGAATTGGATAACAGAGCATGATCTCAAAGGAACAGAAATTGCTTCTAGCTTGCTGCTGTTGTATTGGAAAACCATTCTTAATGGTTTGCAAGTGATTTTGACTTCCAATGCTTCAAATTTAGACTTCTCATTTGGAAACTTTGAAACCTTTATACAAGGTCATGCAGGAAACAGCTTTTTTTTTTTTTCAAACAGCTAGGCTAACTTATTCCTTTTTTTGTTTTTTGAATTTCCTAAGTGAAAATGTGTTTCAGGAAATAGATGCTCAAATTACATAATTCAGATTTCTGCAGACTCTAGTCTCTGTTTTTGTTTTTATTTTATTATTATTTTAAATCTTATCTTTGTCATTGCTCTCCTGATGCTCTTTAAAACTTGGCTCTGAGATTGGTCTTTGTCATTGCTATTATCTGTGTGTTCTGAACAACTACTCTGATAGTCACCTAGACACCATTGATCAAAAGATGTCTGGCCTTCAACATGATTATATTGAGATTGATATTAGTCTTCATGGAGAGTGGATCTTAAGGCCATGGATGAGACTGTTTCTTTTTTAGCCTGTTGGCTTTAAGATATGATTCATGAACATTTTTTGCCATTGGGTAGAATTATTTAATGACTGAAAAAACTGGTAAAGCTAGGGTAACAGCAGAGAGACTAAGAAGTCAAAATGAATTGCTCTCCATTCATTCAGCTTTCAAAGCTTCAAGCAGCAATGTACAAATGTTTAGGTCCCCATATGGCCCATTTTTCCTTTGGCTCTGGTTTCTGCTTTTAGCACATAAAATTAGAAAAAAAGAAAGAGGTATGCAATTGTCACGAACAAGTCTTTATATAGTCTCAAGCAATAGTCTTTTTTTTTTTTTTTTTAAGCAAATGACCTTTGATTGTAACTTGGATAACATTTATGCACTATCAATGTAAATGAACTTTGTTAATATCTTTTACTTATTTTGGCAGTTTCTATTGGCCAAAATAAGGTCTTAGTTCCTCGATCAGTGATTGAGCCCAGCCCCCCCGGCTTTGGAAGCCTGGAGTTTCTCTGGACCACCAGAGAAGTCCTCAATTAACACTCTTGAGAGTGAAACAAACAAACAACAAAACAAATCATAGTAATCTGTTCACCTACTACCTCAAGTCTATTTTGATACTTACTAATATGAATTTTCTCGCTTAATATTGATGATATATTGTTATTGAGTTGTTAAGATTTTTGTACATAATAAACAGATTAGCTCCTCTTTCTATCATCAACCCCCTCTTGCTTATTCTCCACCATTCAAAATTGCCTTCAGATCCAGGAAACATTTGTTTTCTTGATCTTTGTTTCCTGTTCACTTGAAATCTCTGTTCCTATACTATCTAGTTTAAGGATAACAGATAATTAGATATTGATGAAATGATCCTGAACCCCAAACTGGGACTTTTCCTTCAAAAAGGGTGAAACTTATTTCTGAGTTAGAGATTGTAGATTATAAACATTTCATGAGGCTCTGTTAGTGTCTGCCTCACCCTTAATCCTGGTGCCAGCTCCAAGCTTTTTCACAATTTAGGAAAGTCAGAAACATGTCCCACTGGGTCCAAAGAAACTGAAAGTTTAGTCAAGTCATTAGTTCATCATCAGATTATCAGATTTTTTTTTTCTTGAGCCCCCTTAACATCTATTCTTACTGTTTCCAAACCACTGGTGCCCAGTGGGGTCTATGGGCTATTTCTGAGAGAACTCTCTAGAGACCTGAAAGCTTTGGGACAATACAGCATTATATTGTTTTTACTAAGAATTTTTGAACATTTAAGAACTATAACTTTCTTTTACCACTCAATAGGTGGCTCAGATGAATCTGAGAAAGAATCTGCTTGCAATGCAGGAGACCTGGGTTCAATCACTGAGTTGGGAAGATTCCCCTGGAGAAGGGAACAGCTACCCACTCCAGTATTCTTGCCTGAAGAATTCCATGTATAGAAGAGTCTGGCAAGCTACAGTCCATGGAGTCTCAAAGAGTCAGGCATGACTAAGCCACTAACATGCACACACACCCTGTAAACTATTTTTTTTTTTTTAAGTAAAATGTGCTTTTTTTTTTTTTTTTTTTTTTTGCCTTACACTGGCTGAGGGACAAGATAAGAAACAGTTTTATGAATCTTCCTATTTCTTTTGTTGTAAGAACGCTGTTGAAGACGTAGGTCATGACATTGTATTTCCAGGGATTTCCAGGAAATACTCCTATCTGACTTCACCCACCAGAATCATGGTGGGGCTCCTGAACAATTGGACAGTTTGTATCTACAGGTACAAGGAATTGTGCAACTGATCACAATGTCTCCCTTTTAGAATTGACTACTGAAAAGCTTAGAGTCAAATTTTTGACTAACTTTCTATAGCAAGTGTGTTGGTTTTATAGCAGGCATTTTTAGATTAAACTTATTTCTAACTCAGTTTTGCACACATAACCATGTTGTGTTCTTTTTTAATCTCTTTTTCCCTTTGTCATGTTGTCCAGCTTGTGTAAGAAGTCTTAAATTCTTTCAGGAATAACATGGAGAATAAGCAAATAACTGAGAGCGTTCAGCTCTCCTCTAACTCAGCATTCATTGCAGTAAACAATGAATTTTGTCTGTTTGGCTACTTTTTTCTGCTTTTATCTTTCCCTCCTTTAGCTGAGTCTCTTAGTGCTCAGCCTTTAATCTTTTCCTGTGTTGTTTAGCATTTTTGATGTTACAACATTATTATTATTTGTTGTTGTTGTTGTCATTATTATGCTTTGAGAGTTGACTACCGGAAAGAGCATAGTATGTACTTCCACTTCAAAAACAGTTCCTGTTCAAAGAACATAGATGAATATAATTTTTAAGTATGCTGATAGAGTAGTCTTGTAATTTTCAGAGTGAAAAGTGCTATGAATTCCATGCTTTCTCAGGCAAATAGTGACAAATAACAAGATAAACAGGCTATTATGAAACCATGGACAGTGAAGCTCCTCTTTATGATGAAGTATCAGTAATCCAGTTGACTTTATTAACCCTATTTGAAAGTACACTTTGAAGTACTGGAACTAGGCTTATAAAATTTCACCCTGAGTACCACTATGCCAAGCAATTTATCATGGTGTGTCATGGTATGTATCTTTACTTGAAATTAAAAAATAAAAAAATAAAACGACCACTGAACTTCAAACTGGGATCAGTTTTTAATACTAAGAATTGGATTGTCTAGCTCTTAACTGGCATCAGTCTAATGGCAGCAAGATTATAAGGATGATGATATGGGATATATTTAGAAAATGCAGTTAGGGCAATCATGACCATAAGTTGACCTGTGGATATAAGTATTTTTAAATATCCTTTGTTTCTTCTTGACAGTTGTTTTCCTTCAAAGAATATGTGAGTCACAGATAATTCAATGGCAATGAACTAGGAGATGGAATGAAATTTTGCTATATTGAAACAGCTAATCTTTTGATTACTTTATTCAACTGATTTTCTAAACTAGAAAGAAGCCTTTGATTATCCTTGATTCTCCCCTCTTCACTCCCAATATATACTCATAGGTAAACACTGTTCATTTGGCCACCTGCCTTACATCTTTGGAACCTTTCTAGCTTCTTGGGCTCAACTGCTGTTCCCTTCATTCAGGAAATAGGTTCAAATCATACCTTGGTGCTTTGTTTATACTCCCTAATTCTAATCCAGTTTCTTCTCTTGGACAAAACAGCTACTGGGGCTAATAGTTATTGAGCCTTATTCCCTGGGAGAATTCAGACAGAATAGCTGAAACGTTTTTTGTTTCATGGGCCAAAGCCAGTGAGCTCTCGGAAGAGATTCTGAATGTAACAGGTCTTAGACCGTGGACAGAAGGTTAATATCAGCCCCATGTGTGCTTGCCTGGTTTCTTAAGTCCTCAAGGAATCCAGGAGGAGAGGAATGAATGAGTCAAGTTCTCCCACACTTGAGGTGAGGCTATGCAGGGAATCTGGGCAACAACGTGGATTACTCATGTGATCTACTGAGGAACTGGGAGTCACATTGCTGGCCCGTAGGGATATGAAAGACTTAACCTTTTCCCACTTATAGACGTACAGCTATATAGAATGCTCCAGCTACCATACCTGACACACAGCTGACAAAGAAGATGTCAACAGCTTTACGGGGACTCACAGCCAGAGATAAAAGCATCAAATAGATCTGCTAAAAGAGACTAGTAACAATTTAACAGTAAGAAATGTCATAAGCACACAAAAGAAGATTGACATATATCGCTGCTGCTGCTAAGTCACTTCAGTCGTGTCCGACTCTGTGCGAGCCCATAGATGGCAGCCCACCAGGCTCCCCCGTCCCTGGGATTCTCCAGGCAAGAACACTGGAGTGGGTTGCCATTTCCTTCTCCAATGCATGAAAGTGAAAAGTGAAAGTGAAGTCACTCAGTCGTGTCCGACTCCTAGCGACCCCATGGACTGCAGCCTACCAGGCTCCTCCGTCCATGGGATTTTCCATGCAAGAATACTGGAGTGGGGTGCCATTGCCTTCTCCATGACATATAGCAGAAGAACCCAATTCTTTATATTTAAAACATTGTTTTCTTTTAGTCAATGTTTAGATATTTGTCTAATAGTTTGGAAGATGAGGTGGAAGAAATAGTTCAAAGCCATGATGGAAGAAAGATTGAGAAGACCCATCTAGGAGAACAAATGTGTGAATAACCTCTATTCCAGAAAGAGAAAAAGGATCAGATGAAAGAGAGGCAACTATTCAAACAAATAATTGGGGAGAAAGTTCTCATATTGCATAAATACTTGAACTGCAGATTAAGAGATTGCAGCAACTTCTGGTAAGATTTGATTATATATATATTCTTGAGTGTAGGTTGACAAAATTCTAAATTCTAAGAAACAGAGAAACCTCTTAATGCATGCGAACAAAGAATAGATACACATAGGGACAAGGAAAAAACTTTTTTTTTTTGTTTGTTTCTGCAGAGTGAGGGCTATTTTAATTTTATTGAAACTTGAGTCCTGCACTATAAAAACAAGTGTGCGTGCTCAGTCGCTCAGTCACGTCCCACTCATGATGACCCTACAGACTGCAGCCCACCAGGCTCCTATGTCCATGGCATTCTCCCAGCAAGAACACTGGAGTGAGTTGCAATTTCCTCTTCCAGGGGATTTTACCAACTCAGGAATTCAAACTGTGGCATCTCCTGCCTCTTCTGCACTGCAGGCTAATTCTTTACCACTGAGCCAACAGGGAAGCACCCTAAAAATAAGTCTGGAAGTTAATTGATGACTAGTTAAATAATAAGGATTCCAGAGATAGTTGCCTCTGCAGAGGTAGGAGCTATATAGTTACATTTCAAAGCGGATAACCCCAGGATCAGGGAGCAATCCATAGACTGCAAAGCTGAATGCTCAGGTCTTAGCTCTCCATGGAGAGATTTATTTACATTCCAAAGGGTTAGAGTAAGAACATCTAAGAGATATTGTGAATGCTGGGGAAGATGGACTAACCTGGGCTTTGGTGTTGGGGCCAGGGTCTGTATCCAGGAGGTGGTGGATTATGTCATATAATTGAGTTCAGGCTGTGTACAGTGGAAGGATAAAAAGGGACTAGTCACCTGATGGAGAAAAATTGTGCACTGCTGGGTTGAAAAATTAGATTTTTATCGAATCCTTCTGCTGTCATCAAGTCTTGAGCAAAGTTCCTACAGTCATGAATCTGTTTGAGTTCTTTGGCAAATGTCCATAAAACTGTGGTCTATGTGTACTAGTTAGCATAAACACTGGATAGAGATCTCATCCTCAGAGGTTAACCCATAAGCTGAGGCAACACTGAAAAAAGAACAGAAGTTTACTGAAAATGAGGACAGTATTGGACTCATGTAGGTTGCAAAATGAGATATTTGATTTAAATTTGATTCCAGCCAGAAGGCTCTAGTTAAATCTGAGTTATGGTGCTGAATCCAAAGATGTCATAGTTAAATATGAAGACACCAAGCAATTCACAGCATGGTATAAGGTCTATAGTGGAGGAAAGGGCAGATTGCTTGGGAAGGAGAAAGGAAGAAATTGGGGGTAGGGCAGGGAAGATCTCTCTAAGGTGAGAACACATTGAGTTTGTTCTGAAGGGTTTAGGGAGATAAAGGAATTAGTTGAATATTGCAAGAGAAATTGAATCACATGCTTCCACTTGGGTAAATTTAATCATTCCTTGTATTTTAGGCAGTGAGTGGTCATAAAATACTTAATAGGTGTTTATGAACAACTGAAAATTACTTTGAGCAGGTGAGAAGCTGTCAGTTTCTTTATGGGATTAATAATCTAATGGAGAAAATGAGGAATGACATTAAATATGTAAAACTGTGTACAAATAGAGAAATTTAAAGCACATTGGAAGGTAAAAAGTAGGGATTGAAAATAGAATTACTATTTTTATATTATCAGGGGTACAATTTCTAATTTCTGAGTTTCTCTTCAACATATTTAAGCACCAGGCTGTGCCTGACTTTTTGACTTTTCCTCCGGGGACAGAACATTTTCCTTCTGTCTTTCTTATCTGTAAGCAGATCTAAAGATGATTAATGTTTTTGTTGTTCATTTTGCTTAAACCAGTTTGAATCTGCCTTTTGGAACTGCAGGATGTAGTCTCTGACCTATTCTGAATTTTAGTATCTTTATATGAAAAGAAATTCTTTCATCTATGTGTATCTCAAGAATCATCTTTTCTGTCAATTTTAAATTTTAGCTTTAAACATATTCTAACGTACAGTTAACATATTAACCCCAGGTCTTCATCATATACCATAGGTTCCAGGTCAGTACTTTCTAAGCTTTAATGGACACATGAATTGCCTGGTAAAACATAGATTTAATTTCAGTAGATCTGGTGTGAGGCTTCAGATTCTGTATTTTCAAAGCTCCCTGGCGATGTGGATGCTGCTAATCTGTGAACCACATCTATTGCAAGGCAATAGGTGATTATATGGATAGAAAATGCCAGACCTAGATGCTGGAATAGGCCTTGAAACTTTAGGGCAGATTTCTTGTTCCCCTATTTTTCCTCTACTCAGCTTGGTAAACTCTGAAATCAAGCAATATTTTTCTTTATTTAAAGACAGAGAAGAAGTTTTTCCATTCAGGACCTTTGTCTACACACCCATTTTCACTTGCCCTGATATTTGGAAGGGTTTGTTAAAGTGCAGCCATTTTCAGAGGTGTTTTTTTTTTTTTTTTGAGTCCCTTAACTGATATTAGATTACTGCAGCATCAAGGGAATGTGTATGTCTCACACATCTCAAAGTCATTCCACATAAGACTTATGAAAGAAAGAAAACTATCCCTTTCTCACTGCACAAATTCCATACTCAAAACATATTAAGAAAAGGTGGTATGTTGATGATGGTTGCGGGTAGACATTTTTATGAGATAGAAGGCTTATACCTATGACTGCTATTAAGTAGAAATTTTTTTCTAGATTATCTTCTATTTACTTGCTGGCACTCATCACATTTTTTTGTGCTTATTTTGGACTGAGGATAGGCCTCTGTGACTAGCATAAATTGGTTGAGAAAATATCCACAATTATATATTGGCTCCCAATTATGTTCCAGGCAGCATGATAAGCAATTGATACAATGATGAGTAAAACACACTCTAAGCATTGAAGGCAATGGCACCCCACTCCAGTACTCTTGCCTGGAAAATCCCATAGATGGAGGCGCCTGGTAGGCTGCAGTCCATGGGGTTGCTAGGAGTCAGACACGACTGAGCGATGTCACTTTCACTTTTCACTTTCATGCATTGGAGAAGGAAATGGCAACCCACTCCAGTGTTCTTGCCTGGAGAATCCCAGGGACGGGGAACCTGGTGGGCTGCCGTCTATGGGGTTGCACAGAGTCGGACATGACTGAAGCGACTTAGCAGCAGCAAGCATTGGATATTTACAGTCTACTTGGTGAGACAGAGCTTAAAAAATCTCAGCATTACCATTTAATAAAAATTGTGATCAATGCTTCATTTGCTCTCCTGTCTAACATGACAGTTCCTTTGGGTGGGTTCTTTGTTGATAGTAAGAGGAAGTAAAGTTTCTTAGTAAGCTAAGAGCATTCTAGTAGCCCAAGCTGATTCACTACATTTTGTTTTGTTTTGTTTTGTTTTGTTTAATATTCTCTACAATCACTTAGGAGGAGTCTGGTGCAGGCTACTGTCCATGGGATCGCAAAGAGTCAGACAGGACTGAGCGACTTTACTTCTACAATCACTTAGCCGTAGATTTTCCTTCTAGGAAACAATGCCTTGGGCAGAATAGGTGGGGCATTGTGGATAAGTCTGACCATGACAACATCAAAAGCTCTCATTCGATCTTATTTATAGCCCAAGTCCATCGTTTTGTCAACTTACACTTTATGCGTTTGATAAATCCTTTGCAAATGCCCCTTCTGAGCTTTCCTCAAAGTGGAGGTGGCTAGTCCACATGTTATTCTGCCCTTAATTCCTATTGGCTTTATCTGTATGTTGCATTTTCATTATTTACATTGCAGAGAGGGCCCTGGACAAGGTAGGTGCTCTTAGACACAGTTCAGTCTTGGCTGGACTCTGCATTCCCCTGGCTATTTGTCCTTGACCAAACTCTCTTAAGGTTTCAAAAATTTTACTATCTTCTCCTTAGCTTGCATGTTTTTCTCAGTATTTCCTTTAAGTTAATTGTTCTCATTCTTCTTCTTCTTCTTTTTTTTTTTTTTTTTTTTTTTGTAGTAACTAAACCTAATACACTGTGATTTCCCAAACCAGAATTTTCTTAACATCTTCCTATTAATCCTGTTCCTCTACTTATAATGATTCAATGGGCTCTGAGAGTGATATTTAAAAGCAGATTTGATAGCATAAGTAGGCCAAGGCAGTAGTAGGATGGGAAAGGCTCTCCTTGTTTTGCCTGAGATGAGAAACAAATCTTTCGCTGAAGAATTTTAGGAAAGCTTAGTGTGGCTGGAGCCCAGATAACCAGGGCATTTGTGCTGAGATGAGCTGGTAAGATAAGTGAGATCTTGTAGCTTCATTAAGGATTTTAAATTTCGTGCCATGAGCAACTTGTTGCCCATGGACTGAGGAGTCTGGTGGGCTACAGTCCATGGGGTTGCAAAGAGTCGGATACAACTGAGCACACAGGCAAGCAAGTTGTTGAGCCTCTCAATCATGTCTGATTCTTTGCGATCCCATGGACTGTAGCATTCCAGGCTTCCCTTTCCAAAGGGAGCACATTAAAGGTCTTTCAGCATGGGTTTAAAGGAAATTCTGTGGGATATGTGTGTGTGTGTGTGCGTGTGGTGACAAATTGGATTTGCATTTCAAACTAGGTAAAAGTTGATGTTTCCTGACACAAGGAAGTACAGGGTATGACCTGGTGACTGTTTCATCACCACTGAAATCATTTTCACATTGTTTAATCAGAGAGAATTTAACTAGTTGGATTTTAGATCCCAAAATACTCACCTGATGTTGATTGAAGTCATTCTGAGGAGAAATTGCAGGGATTCACGTCCCTCTATCACATATCATTTTCTAAGGAACAGTTTTGATGGTGGAAAATGAAAGTCACTTAAAGTGACAGCGGGAACTAGGGCAGAGGAAAGCAGAAGGGGGTCCACCCACTTCACCGTGTCGATGACAGTGCTTCCTAGTATCCCCGTATCTGAACATTTACATGAAAAGAAGACCCTAACTGCTTAGGAGCACTCATGAAACACTCACCAAATGCAAAGCACGCACATTTAATGGCTTGGCATCAAGGAGCATTTAGTGCATTATCATTTGGTCAATGAGACATAAAAAAGAAACCTGTTACCTACTGAGCATATTTGCTAGGAATTTGGTGATGGTAGTCAGTTGGTTAAGAATCCACCTGCAATGCAGGAGACCCCTGTTTGATTCCTGGGTCAGGAATATCCCCTGGAGAAGGGATAGGCTACTCACTCCAGTATTCTTGGGCTTCCCTTGTGGCTCAGCTGGTAGAGTCCACCTGCTATGTGGGAGACCTGGGTTCGATCCCTGGGTTGGGAACATCCCCTGGAGAAAGGAAAGGCTACCTACTCCAGTATTTTGGCCTGGATAATTCCATGGACTGTATATAGTTCATGGGGTCACAACGAGTAGGACACAACTGAGCGACTTTCACTTTCAGAGGAAGTCTCCATTTTGTTCTTCTATTTCAGAATTTATGATCTGGGTCTGTTGTTCAGTTGCTCAGTTGTGTCCAACTCTTTGCAACCCCCTGCAGCAAGACAGGCTTACCTGTCCTTCACCATCTCCTAGAATTTCCTCAAATTCATGTCCTTTGAGTTGATGATGCCATCCAACCATCTCATTCTCTATTGTCCCCTTCTCCTCCTGTCCTCAATCTTTCCCAGCAACAAGGTATTTTCTAACCAGTCAGTTTTTCGCATCATGTGGCCAAAGTATTGAAGCTTCAGCATCAGTCCTTCCAATGAATATTCAGGCTTGATTTCCTTTAGAATTGATCTCCTTGCAGTCCAAGAGACTCTCAACAGTCTTCTCCAACACCACAGTTTGAAAGCAGTTGGGTCTTGGCTACTCCAAAAAACTGAGACTAATGGTTTGCCTTTAATGTCTTTCCTTTCTCGTGCAAATTCCCTTGTCCATGGAATTACAAGCCATAAATGTATCCCCAGAATATAGAGATCTCTCTCTTATCCATGTATTATAGATAGACAGACAGATAGACAGATAAATAGATGGATATAGATTTGGGCTTCCCAGTTGGCACTAGTGGTAAAGAACCTGCCTACCAATGCAGGAAACTTAAGAGTCATGGGTTGGATCCCTGGGTCAGGAAGATCCCCTGGAGGAGGAAATGGCAATCCACTCCATTATTCTTGCCTGGAGAACCCTATGGACAGAGGAACCTGCCAGGCTATGGTCAATAGGGTTGCAAACCCTCAGACACAACTGAAGTGACTAAACACAGTATATGTATATGTGTGCATGTGTATTTAGTTGCTCATTCATGTCCGACTGTGACCCCATGGATTGTGTGTGTGTGTGTGTGTGTGTAAAATATTCATGGACTTGTTTTATTTCTAAAAACAACCTTGTGCCTTCTGTATTTTCTAAGGCAAAAAAAAACAGGATATTTGTTTTAGCCTGACATGCTTTTTGTGCTTGTATCCTGAGGAATGAATTGCTTTGTTCCTAACACTCACTTATTAGATAAGCTGGTATGGGTCATAAGGTCCTCAGAGGAGCTCTCCCTCCTTACCAGTGCTCTGACTGGGTCAGCAAGAAAGAACCCTATAAATGTGGTTTATGCCCTTTAGATGTCCGAGGGATATATGGTTAGGAAAAAGGTTCTAAATATCAAGGATAATCTTGAATGCTTTTTAACTGCTTTCTATTATAGAATGCTAATGCTAAGCAGCCAGTAAAAGTGCCATGTTAAAAAAAAAAAAAAAGAATTGCTGAGTTTCTGGGACCACTATTCAAATAGTCTTAATGATCTGTGATTTTAAGGAAGACAGGCCTGGTTTACTTCCAAGGATGCCAAGCGTACACTCTCATTTAAGGCTGTTGGAGGCAGCTTCTCCAAGACTGAAGCTGAGAAATGAAGAGTCACCCGCCACAGGACTGTCATTCCACAAGTTCAGCATAACCATGATGATTTGGGAATCAGGCAAGTGAAGCCTGGGAACGAATGCATTAGAGACACACTCGTGGGCATGTGGGCACACACAGTGTTTGTCATATAAACTTCTCAGGTGGACCAGGAAGTCTGCTTTCTGTCCTAGTACCAATGTGTCTTTGAAACCAGGAAAAGCGCGTCCATTTCTAGGCTAAAGAAAAATTGGACAGAGGTTTTGGATAGTGTGTATGTGTGTTGTTCCCCTGAGATTTTTTGGTTTTGATGATACTGTTGCAGGAAAGGGTACCCCTTCCAGGGCCCAAGAGTGGACTCTTATCTAACACCCAGAAATGAGTTGTCTGAGGAAAAACACATACTGAGAAAGCCAGAGACTTTGCTGGGAAGGGGCATCCAGGCAGAGAGCAGGAGGGTAAGGGAAACTAGGAGGACTGCTTTGCCAAGTGGCTCACAGTCCTGGGTTTTATGATGATGGAATTAGTTTCTGGGTTGTCTCTGGCCAATCATTCTGACTCAGGGTCCTTCCTGGTGGCACATGCATCACTCAGTAAAGATAGATTCCAGCGAGGAGGATTCTGGGAGGTTGGTAGGACTTACAGACTGGCTTCTCTCTGCTTTTGACCTTTCTGGTATTCTTCCAATTGGTAGTGGCTTGTTAGTTCTGCATTCCTTACCAGGACCTCCTATTGTAAGATAACTCATGCCTGTGACTATGATCTTGTCTGGCCAGGGCATGTGGTTTCCGTCCGTGTTTCCCCAAACAATAGTAAATCTTTGTCTTATGATTTATGTTTTACTATCACTGTGATAGCTGTGATACAGCAATGGTTACAGAATATCAGAACTTCCCACTCTGCTAACAGCTAACTGTACTGCCCCTTCTTGCTTCAGTTCAGTTCAGTCACTCATTCGTGTCTGACTCTCTGCGACCCCATGAATTGCAGCACGCCAGGCCTCCCTGTCCATCACCAACTCCTGGAGTTCACCCAAACTCATGTCCATCAAGTCAACGATACCATCCAGCCATCTCATCTTCTGTCGTCCCCTTCTTCTCCTGCCCCCAGTCCCTCCCAGCTTCAGGGTCTTTTCCAATGAGTCACCTTTTCGCATGAGGTGGCCAAAGTATTGTAGTTTCAGCTTTAGCATCAGTCCTTCCAATGAACACCCAGGACTGATCTCCTTTAGAATGGACTGGTTGGATCTCCTTGTAGTCCAAGGGACTCCCAAGAGTCTTCTCCGACACCACAGTTCAAAAGCATCAATTCTTCAGCTCTCAGCTTTCTTCACGGTCCAACTCTCACATCCATACATGACCACAGGAAAGACCATAGCCTTGACTAGATGAACCTTTGTTGGCAAAGTAATGTCTCTGCTTTTGAATATGCTATCTAGGTTGGTCATAACTTTCCTTCCAAGGAGTAAGCATCTTTTAATTTCATGGCTGCAGTCACCATCTGCAGTGATTTTGGAGCCCCAAAAAATAAAGTCTGACACTGTTTCCACTGTTTCCCCATCTATTTCCCATGAAGTGATGGGACCAGATGCCATGATATTCGTTTTCTGAATGTTGAGCTTTAAGCCAACTTTTTCACTCTCCTCTTTCACTTTCATCAAGAGGCTTTTTAGTTCCTCTTCACTTTCAGCCATAAGGGTGGTGTCATCTGCATATCTGAGGTTATTGATACCAGAGGTTAAATGAACAGTTGTATCAGTTGAGCTATAAGTAAGTGTACATAAATGTTTTAAATGAGAATTTTACATTTCTGTAAAGACAAACCCCCCAAACCTGTTTGAAATTATTGTTGTTAGGAGTGGAGATGCTTGGCCTCTGAATTCTCATTTTTAGCTGTGCCTTAAGTAGACAGATTCTGAATCATTGACAAATGTGCAGCAATGGCGAGAAGGTGAGAACTCATTAAGACCATGATAACCTGCTAAGTCTACACAAACAGTCCCTACTTTGCTAATAAGTATTTCAGTTCTCTTGTAATTGGCTGCTTTTGAATTGTATAACCCTCTAATTAAGTGACATACTTGGGATGAATTCTTTTGCTTCTGAAAAATTGATAAGAAGGAAAAGTTAACCAAAGTTTGGAAGAGTAGGAAATGAAACAAAATATAAACAAAAATGAAACTTGGACACCTAAAGAAAAGAAACCAGTGTTGCATTTAATATTTGTAAAGCAGATTCCATATAGAAACTGCTGATTACAACTAACTAACTTTGATGCCTAGAGTTTATCACATCATTTGATTATGCCATGATTAACATATTGGTGTTCATTTGAATAGCAGTGAACCTTGACTATAAAAAAAAAAAAGAAAACTGTAGAAAATTCATAATGAGACCTAAGAAAACTGCATGAAAGGAAGATTATTACTATTGACTTCATTAGCTTTTATTTCTTAAACCTAAAGATAAAAATGAAAGCAATATGGAAATCATACAACATCTCTCAGGAATACTTTTTGTTCCTTAGAAAATTAATTTGCAACTGATTGAATTAAAATGGAAAGGCCTCAAGAAGATAGGCTCTTGTGGCAAAATGAAAAGCTTACAGGGAGAAAACAAACATCTACTAATGCCTTTTTATTCCTGGTTTCCAAAGCATGCTGAAAGTGTCAGTTACTAATAATCCAAAAATTGCTCATATATTTTAAAAGAAAATCATTCAATTCTTCAGTTTATATCTTAGCTGCTGATAAGTACTGTATTGGTAGGTGGTATATTTTATTTATATAGTCAATGCTGCTTTTCTTTTTTTCTTTTTCAATGAATGGTGTTTCTGTGAACTTCATTGAGCATCTCTCTAAGGCTTTTTCTGGAATACATGCTGTTGTACTGTGGGTGAGGCCATTTTGCATCATCATCTTCATCTCCTTCTGTTTGCCAGATAGAAAAATATAGTCTCAAATAATATAGGTGAGTGAATGAAGTGGTCTGGGTAGGAGAGAAGAATTGATTATATTGAAGTAATCAACTTCAAATTTTGAAACTAGAATATTTTAATGGAGAACGCTTTTAAATGCTATCTAGTAATAGTGATACTAATATACCAGTAGGAACATAAACAAAGTGAGTGAACTGGCAACTTGTGACAGAAGTTATATTACTGATTGGAGAAATATAAACTGATGTTAAAATTCATTAATAATCTATACAAAGAAAGTTGTAAAAGAACTAATATATTAACCTGTGAGATAGTCATTTTAACTTTTTTATTTTTTTAAGTTAAGATGTTTTATATATTATCACTGTTCAATCATTCCGTGCTCTGACTTTTCTCAACATTTTTATTTTGTATTGGGGTATAGCCATGGCAATATGCATTGAAATCTCATGCGAGGAAGAACTTGTTGACATAGCTGTGGGATTGCTCTCAATAGATGCCGGTGACAGTGACTTTGACAAATACATGGAGTTCAGATGGCTGCAGAAAGCCACCATTCCCGAGGCAGCCCATATACTATGACTTATAGAATAGAATTGGAGTTATAACAGGACAGATGTTAGACAGAACTCAGTGTGCTGTAGACCATTCTGGTTGCAGTGCCAGCACTGCGGCCTGATATTTTTTCTCCTGCTTTCTTCCTCCCCTAGGTGTGGACCGTAAAACCCTCCTTCCAAAATATTCTACACCCTAAACTGAGTCTGCGTTAGCTTCCTGGAGAATCCAATCTGCCATGGATATGCACAACCTACAAAAAATCTATAATTAGTGGATTCTAATGTAGAATTTAAAATTATTTTAAGGAAAAGTTTATGGTAAAATAGAAAAGTATCTTGGTCTAGTGGAAAAAAAACCTCTCAGATGCATAATTACCCAGCAATTCATCCCTCTATCAATGTAAATTATGCACATGAATATAAAAAATTAAAAACCAGTAACATGAGATAACCATAATTTGACCAGTTGTTTGCCTCTCTCCCTCCTTCCTTCCCTCCCCTCTTTCTTCCTCTTTGCTTCCTTTTGCTCCCACTACTGATTATTTATGGGCCTGTATTACTTTAGTTATGGTCAATACAAAAGCTTTAAAAAAATTATACTCAAGTTAGAAAAATAAAATATTTTAAAAAACATTATGTGCCTAACAGGGCAAAGAGGTTTTGTGTTTCTTACTCTTAATATATTTATAGTCCTAATATCATTTGGCATACTGTCTGAGATGTTCTGTGATGTCCAATAATTTTACAACTAGCTATTGGGAGGTAAACTTGCATGCTCAGTTGCTCTGTTGTATCCAATTCTTCATGACCCCATGGGTTGTAGCCCACCAGGGTCCTCTGTCCATGGATTTTTCCAGCAAGAACACTGGAGTGGGTTGCCATGCCCTCCTCCAGAGGATCTTCCCAACCTAGAGATTGAACCTATATATCCTGCATCTCCTGCATTGCAGGCAGATTCTTTACCACTGAGCCATGGGGGAAGCCCAGTGGGAGGTATAAAACATATTTAAAAAATTTAAAACTGAACTTAGAATAGAGATAAAACCATGCAGCATAGCATATAGCACGTGTAAGTAATTCCAGTGAAGTGCAAGTTGAGCAAATTGTTCCCAGTGGTCCTCAGGATCCTGGATACTGTTCTTCTCTGAAACCTGAGGTCTCTGGGAACCATACTGTCTTTTTTGCCCCAGTGTATAGTCAAAGCTATGTTTTTTCCAGTAGTCATGTTTGGATATGAGAGTTGGACCATAAAGAAGACTGAGCTCTGAAGAACTGGTGCTTTTGAACTGTGGTGTTGGAGAAGACCCTTGAGAGTCCCTTGGACTGCAAGGAGATCAAAGCAGTCAATCTTAAAGGAAAACAACCCTGAATATTCATTGGAGGGACTGAAGCTGAAACTCCAATACTTTGGCCACCTGATGCAAAGAACTGACTCATTGGAAAAGACCCTGATGCTGGGAAAGATTGAAGGCAGGAGAAGGGGACAACAGAGAATGAGATGGCTGGATGGCATCACTGACTCGATGGACGTGAGTCTCAGTGAACTCCGGGAGTTGGTGATGGACAGGGAGGCCTGGCGTGCTGCGATTCATGGGGTTGCAAAGAGTCGGACACGAATGAACGACTGATCTGATCTGAACTATCTGATGGGTTTGCAAAGAGTTGGACATAACTGAGAAACTAAACTGAACTCGCCGTGTAAATATATGCATATCAGAGCTTAAAGAAAGCTGTGGACATCTAGTATCTAGCTGTATTCATGGGAATCACTTTACCAATTTTCTCATTCTGTGTCTGCTCTTGACCTTGCGTCTGTAGATACTTGAATTTGTAGCTTGCCACTGCCTCCTGGTCTTTGTATCAGCCTTGGTCTGTTTTTCAGCCCTGTTCTGTTCTGTACCAAACACACCTGGCTTTTTTAGTTCTCTGGCTCTAGCCAACAGTCTTGCTAGTATTAACTTCACCTTCTTTTACTGGCCCCAGTAGTTAAAACCTCGCTCTGGCCATATGAGAGACAGTGAGACACAAATACTTCTCTATATATAGATTTTATTTTTCCCCCAGTCTGAGCTGACCAGAGCCTTGTCATTTCACACTCTTTACCAAATTGAAGAAAACCGGCCAGAAAATACTCTACAAAATTAAAAAGTGAAGTGACAGTTTGTAAATGCCCCAAGTATTACAAATGAAATATTTTTGCAAATGTGCTTGAAAATATAAAATTAAGATCATCCTTATTCAGGTGAAAGAATGCCCAGAATGACACACTTTCCTAGGAAACTCTGAATATGAATGAGGTCTCTCTTTTTTTTAAGTGCCTGATTTTAAAATGAACTTTTAAATAGATAACATATTCACATGTAAAACTTAAATTCCCAATATACCCTTCTAAGGGGCTTCCCAGGTGGCTCAGTGGTAAAGAATCTGCTTGCCAATGCAGGAGATGTGGGTTCAATCCCTGAGTCAGGCAGATCCCCTGGGGGAGGGCATGGCAACACACACCAGTGTTCTTGCTTGGGAAATCCCATGGACAGAGAAGCCTGGCAGGCTATAGTCTGTGGGGTCACAAAAGAGTCAGACTCGATTTGACTTAATAGCATAACCCTTTTATTCATAGTACATAGTGTATGGACTGTTTTATATTAATAACATGATCTTACTTCAAGAGATCAGGGCATGGTCTATTTTGTTCATTGTTTATTCCCCAACATATAACACAGTTCCAGGCTCACAGTAGATTATGTTCAGTAAATATTTACAGGATAAAATACAGATATTTAGTCTCTATAATCTCTCTTTTTCAGGCCTTTAAATCTACCTAGCAAGTTTGGTTGATTCATCCACAGGAATATTTATCAGCTTTATCTCTTATTTCTACAGTCACAGTCCAACCTGAGGTCCTCATCAATCTATGTCTTAGACTGTTAAAGCTTCCTACATGATGTTCTTGCTTTCTTACACATAGATAACCAGCTCTGCAGAGAGGCAGGCAGTGCAGCAGCATGACTAAGAGCATTGGAACGGGCAGTCTCCTTGAGTTCATATTCTAGCTCTACCACTTATAAGCTTTGTGGTGGTTTTAGTTTATTTGAAGCAGAGGACTATTTCTTTTGATGCAGCAGCTATAAAGGAAAAATCACAGTTACCCTAATGTGAATTGATTCTAAATTTTAAAAATTAATCTCTAATTGATGCTATAATTGAAATTGAAATTCCAGCCAAGGATGAGATAAACAGATGACATTACTGTTGAACAGCTGGTTGATGTTAAATCTTTCAAAGAGCCAATACAGTGCTGGTTTATTAGCAGGGCTTGAGAAGATGTGTCTTTCTAAGTGCTAATAACACCTGGTTCTTCAAAGTACTAATTAAAGAGAATGGTAAAACAGATTTCTGTTAGTTCTTCTAAGATACAAGAATTTTCATTGATGTGTGAAGTGATAAAAATATTTTGCCTTTAGTTGGAGTTTGGAGCCTAGCCACGATGTAGGCATGGCTTCATTTTCCTACTGGCTTCCCTAAATGTGTGAATTTAGATAACACTTAAAAATGTTTGCATGACTTATGAAATTAAAACTTGGACAGCTTTCTGTCAAATTATGAGCTGTCCCCTCTGTGAGTTCTAGTTATGTGAACCAAGACAGAATTTTGTTTTGAATTCCCATAGTATAATTTTCTTATTGGTAAACCAAGGTATTAGATGAGTGATAAATAAGTGTATTTACTTTGCAGGTGAGGTTTTTATTGTTGTTGTTGGTGGTGGTAGTTGTTTTGTTTTTAATCCACAAATTGATGACCAGGAAATGCTCAAATAAATATTTTTAGGGAGCCTTTTCCCAGTAAGCTTGGAATGATTTATAATCTCTCGACAGGGCTGGCAAGCTCATGAATAAGATTTGGCTGCTTTTCCACTAACAACAAAATGTGAACAAAGGCTGGATCACTGTGTGTTACTTTTAACATAATCAGCATCTTTTTTCTGGTTGTACTGGACTCTTCCCTAATTGGACTACTCTTCCAAAGATGTTATTTCTTGACCAACTCATGCCCAGACAGGAAATGATTTCAAACTTTCCATGAAGTCAAATTTATATTCTGAGGTATTATCTTTTCTCTGAAAACTCTTTCAATCAAAATTAATCTCTAAAGTAGAGTTTTTTAATAAAGTTAAAATTCTAATTTAGTGTTGGTCAAACTATATCCCACATGTCAAATCTGGCCTGCTTTATGCAACCTGTAAACTAAGAATGAAAGTGAAGTTGCTCAGTCGTGTCTGACTCTTTGTGACCCCTTGTACTGTAGCCCACCAGGCTCCTCTGTACACGGGATTTTCCAGGCAATAGCACTGGTGTGGATTGCCATTTCCTTCTCCAGGGAATCTTCCCAAACCAGGGATTGAACCCGGGTCTCCCACATTGTAGACAAACACTTTACCATCTGAGCCACCAGGGAAGTCCTAAGAATAGGTTAATATTTTTCTTAGGTCTTAAAAGAAGGCTGAGCGCCAAAGAATTGATGCTTTTGAACTGTGGTGTTGGAGAAGACTCTTGACAGTCCCTTGGACTGCAAGGAGATCCAACCAGTCCATTCTGAAGGAGATCAGCCCTGGGATTTCTTTGGAAGGAATGATGCTGAAGCTGAAACTCCAGTACTTTGGCCACCTCATGGGAAGAGTTGACTCATTGGAAAAGACTCTATGCTGGGAGGGATTGGGGGCAAGAGGAGAAGGGGACAACAGAGGATGAGATGGCTGGATGGCATCACTGACTCGATGGACGTGAGTCTGAATGAACTCCGGGAGTTGGTGATGGACAGGGAGGCCTGGCGTGCTGTGATTCATGGGGTTGCAAAGAGTCAGACATGACTGAGAAACTGATCTGATCTGATCTGAATATTTTTCTTAGGACTATAAACTAAGAATAGGTTAATATTTTTCAATGGTTGAAAGCAATCAGGAAAAGGATTAATATTTTGTGACACATGGAAATTATTTGAAATTCAAATTTTAGTATTATAATTGTTTTATTCGACTATAGACATTTATTTACATATTGTCTCTGGCTGCTTTCATGGAGCAGTGTCTGAGTTGAGTAGAAACTATAGAGACCATGATTTGCAAAGCTTGAAACATTCACTATCTGAATTTCTATAGGAAAAGTATACTCACCCTATTTTGTTTTCATTTTTTGTTTGTTTGTTTTTTCATTTATTTATTTTTATTTTATTTTATTTTTTAACTTTACAATATTGTATTGGTTTTGCCATATATCAAAATGAATCCGCCACAGGTATACATGTGTTCCCCATCCTGAACCCTCCTCCCTCCTCATACCATCCCTCTGGGTCATCCCAGTGCACCAGCCCCAAGCATCCAGTATCGTGCATGGAACCTGGGCTGGCGACTCGTTTCATATATGATATTATACATGTTTCAATGCCATTCTCCCAAATCATACCACCCTCTCCCTCTCCCACAGAGTCCAAAAGACTGTTCTATATATCAGTGTCTCTTGCTGTCTCGTATACAGGGTTATTGTTACCATCTTTCTAAATTCCATATATATGTGTTAGTATACTGTATTGGTGTTTTTCTTTCTGGTTTACTTCACTCTGTATAATAGGCTCCAGTTTCATCCACCTCATTAGAACTGATTCAAATGTATTCTTTTTAATGGCTGAGTAATACTCCATTGTGTATATGTACCACAGCTTTCTTAGCCATTCATCTGCTGATGGACGGCTAGGTTGCTTCCATGTCCTGGCTATTATAAACAGTGCTGCGATGAACATTGGGGTACACATGTCTTCATTTTAAAATTTATATTATTGAAATATAGTTGATTTATAATGTTTTAATTTCTACTATACAGCAGACAGACTCCATTGTACATACACATGTGCATACACACACACATTCTTTTCCATATTCTTTTCCATTCTGGCTTATCGCTGGATACTGAGTATAGTTCCCTGTGCTATACAGTAGGACCTTGCTGTTTATCCATCCTACATATAATAGTTTACATTTGCTAATCCCAAAGTACCCACTCCATTCCTCCCCCACCCCCCTTTCCTTTGGCAACTCAAGTCTGTTCTCTGTCTTATTCACCACATATTCTACTGTGAAGAGAGAAAAATAGTATGTCATCTTAAGGTGAAGAAGAATCAAATTAACACATGGTCTATTGTGATTATGGCATTCTGTGGAGGAAGCAGTTAGGAAAATTAGTTTAGCAAAATTGAAAATAAAATCCATGGATAGATATTTAAGAAACATGGAAAGGTGAAAATGAATATGTTTATATTGGCTGTGCCTCATGAAGCAATCAATTCACTATTTTTTATTCCCATTATTTTTCTCAAAAAAAAAATGCAGGAGCAAATAGAAACAGTCTAATAATTAGGGGGTAAAAGTGAACCTTATCTTTGTCTCGGAGGCGTGAGCTCTGCAAGGGAGGGTTTGCCTCTTTCCCCCTGTGACTTCAGGGCCCAGTGTTTAGCACTAGGTCCTTAGCTGAATACTCTGCAATGGACATTTTGGTGAATGCCATTTGGCTGGCCCCTGAAAGGTTGAAAAGAACCTCTGAAGGTTCAATCTCTGAAGAAAGGCTGAAAGAGAAACAGAAAGTAAGAGGTATTTTCCTTAGAAAACAGAAGGAGCAGAAAACCTTTTCCCCCCATTTGTTCACCAGCCTGGCCTTTAGCTCAGCAACAAGTTTGTCATCAGTCTCTTTCTACCGACTCATGGATTTTAATTCATTCACTGTGACTCTTCTTTATATCAGAGTCATTACTTTATTTATAGATTTTAGTTTTTGCTTCCTAGATAAATTTTTTCTTGACCATTATATGTGCCATAAGTGCTTTTTGAACACTCAATAATGTCATTTATAATGGGACCTCTAGGTTGAGGAGATTTCTTGGAGGAGGGCATGGCAACCCACTCCAGTATTCTTGCCTGGAAAATCCCATGAACAGTGGACCCTGGTGGGGTTGCAAAGAGTCAGACACAACTAAAGCACAACAACTAAAGCACTTAGCACTTACACAGGAAAAGTAACTGCACAGCAGTGGGAACAAGGAGTTCTCTGAGTGAAAGTTCCATCTCTTCCCAGCAGTGCGTTACCATGGAAAGAGTACTCTTTTTTGAGGCAACTGGTTTCTAGCTGTTTTTCTTCCAATGATATGCTCAGTCTCCCTGGAGTATTAATTTGCCTTTCTAGGTCTAAACTTCTTTATCTGTAAAAACAAGAGGTAAGGCTAAATTGGTATCTTTTAAAGCAACATAACAGCTTTTATATAAATTCTCAAATAAACCCTAAGATAGTAAAAAATAAAGAAAGAAATTATTGTGTTATTATAGATTTGCATTTTACTAAAAATTTGTAACATTTATTCTCTGTCAAAAACACAAAGCAATATATTAATATTAGTGATCTCTCAAGGGCTCAGATATGAGTCTAGTTCACAGTTTAGTGTGTATTTTGAAGTAAAGCTTTAAAAAATGGTTAAAATACATTTGACAAATTCTACTGGAATCAAGTCTTTGCAGAAGTTGTGGGCATCTCTGTAGTTTTGAAAGGTCTCTATAGTATGTACCCTGATCATTTTTTCTAAAGTGCTGTGCACTACAGATGTGTTTGCAAGAAGTGATTTCAGAGGACTAGAGTACTATAGTATGCAGGACTCACTTATTTAATGCATAATGCACTAATTCCAAGGGAAAACCTTGAATTTCACTTCCTCCATTATCCTCACTTTTCTAATGATCTCTGCCTATGATGCTTCTGCATACTTAGCATTATGGCAGAGGCTGGGGATAAAATGGTGTGCAAGACATATTCTCTGGTCTCAAGAGCCTAATGGACTTCCTCTTTTAGAACTGTTGCTCCTCTTGTTTGAGAGTTCACTTAATTCCACTATCTAGTCATACTAGCTGGAAAACTTGGGATTTTTTTTTACATTCCCCTCTCCCTCTTTACTCCTACACAGAACCAAGTCCTATTTTTTATTTTATTTTTTTTTCCATTTCTACAGCTGCTATTCTATTTCAGAGCTTTGTCAACTTTTACCCAAACTATTAAAATAGCTTTGATTCATCTTGATTCCTCCTGTTTTGTTCATCTACATTGTTGGCAAAGTAATCAGTGTCAACTCTAAATTTGATCAAAAGACTCGCTAAAATCCTTCTAAGGATTCCTAAGGAGCATAAAATAGTGTGCATAACTTTCCCTGGTGGCTAAGATGGTAAAGAACCCACCTGAAATGCAGGAGACCCCGGTTTGATCCCTGGGTCAGGAAGATCCCCTGAAGAAGGGAATGGTTACCCACTCCAGTATTCTTGCTTGGAAAATCCCATTGCAGAGGAGCCTGATGGGCTACAATCCATGGGGTCACAAAGAGTCAGACATAACTAAGTAACCTACACACACTAACACCCTCTACTGTGGATTAACACAGTTTATAAATATCACTGTGATATGGACCTATGTTAGTCAGCTTGAATTGCTATAACAAATAGACTGAGTGGCTTCAACAGCAGACATTTATTTTTCACAAGTCTAGAAGCTAGGAAGTCCAAGATTAAGGCACTGGTCAATTTAGTTAAGGTGAGGGTCCTTTTTTCTGGTTTGTAGATGGACACCTTCTTGCTATATCCTCCTATGACACAGAATTTCATGTCTCTTCCTGTTTTATAAGGAATTAATCCCATCATGATGAGGACTTGCTTCTTCCCTGGTGGCTCAGAGGGTAAAGTGTCTGCCTGCAATGTGGGAGACCGGGGTTCGATCCCTGGTTCGGGAAGATCCCCTGGAGAATAAAATGGCAACCCACTCCAGTATTCTTGCCTGGAGAATCCCATGGACAGAGGAGCCTGGCGGGCTACAGTCCATGGGGTCGCAAAGAGTCGGACATGACTGAGCGACTTCACTCACTCACTCAACCCTAATTAGGCAGAGGAACCAGAGACCAAATTGCCAACATCCGCTGGATCATCAAAAAAGCAAGAGAGTTCCAGAAAAACATCTATTTATGCTTTATTGACTATGCCAAAGCCGTTGACGGTGTGCCTCACAATAAACTGTGGAAAATTCTGAAAGAGATGGGAATACCAGACCACCTGACCTGCCTCTTGAGAAGCCTATATGCAGGTCAGGAAGCAACAGTTAGAACTGGACATGGAACAACAGACTGGTTCCAAATAGGAAAAGGAGTACGTCAAGGCTGCATATTGTCACCCTGCTTATTTAACTTATATGCAGAGTACATCATGAGAAACGCTGGACTGGAAGAAGCACAAGCTGGAATCAAGATTGCCGGGAGAAATATCAATAACCTCAGATATGCAGATGACACCACCCTTATGGCAGAAAGTGAAGAGGAACTAAAAAGCCTCTTGATGAAAATGAAAGTGGAGAGTGAAAAAGTTGGCTTAAAACTCAACATTCAGAAAATGAAGATCATGGCATCTGGTCCCATCACTTCATGGGAAATAGATGGGGAAACAGCAGAAACAGTGTCAGATTTTATGTTTTTGGGCTCCAAAATCACTACAGATGGTGACTGCAGCCATGAAATTAAAAGACGCTTACTCCTTGGAAGGAAAGTTATGACCAACCTAGATAGCATATTCAAAAGCAGAGACATTACTTTGCCAACAAAGGTCCATCTAGTCAAGGCTATGGTCTTTCCTGTGGTCATGTATGGATGTGAGAGTTGGACTGTGAAGAAAGCTGAGTGCCGAAGAATTGATGCTTTTGAACTGTGGTGTTGGAGAAGACTCTTGAGAGTCCCTTGGACTGCAAGGAGATCCAACCCATCCATTCTGAAGGAGATCAGCCCTGGGATTTCTTTGGAAGGAATGATGGTAAAGCTGAAACTCCAGTACTTTGGCCACCTCATGCGAAGAGTTGACCCATTGGAAAAGACTCTGATGCTGGGAGGGATTGTGCGCAGGAGGAGAAGGGGATAACAGATGATGAGATGGCTGGATGGCATCACTGACTCGATGGATGTGAATCTGGGTGAACTCCAGGAGTTGGTGATGTACAGGGAGGCTTGGTGTGCTGCGATTCATGGAGTCGCAAAGAGTTGGAGACGACTGAGTGACTGAACTGAACTGAACTGAGCCCTAATTAGTATCCTGGACTTTCCACCTCCAAATAACATCACACTGAAGATTAGAATTTCAACATATGAATTTTGAAGGGACTAAAACATTCAGTCCATAGCATTCAGCCCCAAAATTCATGTCTTTCTCTCCTGTGAAATATATTTAGTACATCCTAACGACTGAGCGACTGAACTGAACTGAACTGAACGGCCTCAAGAGTCTTAGCTCATTTGACATCAACTCTAAAGTCCAAAGTCTTATCTAAAGTGAAAATGAAGTCGCTCAGTTGTGTCCTACTCTTTGCGATCCCATGGACTGTAGCCTACCCGGCTCCTCTGTCCATGGGATTTTCCAGGCAACAGTACTGGAGTGGATTGCCATTTCCTTCTCCAGGGGATCTTCCCAACCCAGGGATTGAACCCAGGTCTCTCGCATTGTAGACAGACACTTTACTATCTGAGCCACCAGGAAAGTCCTAAGTCTTATCTAAATAGCATCTAAATCAGACATGGATAGGACATGAAGTACAATTCTTCCTGAGGTAAAATTCCTCTCCTGTAAACCTATGAAAGTAGATGTGTGCTTCTAAAATACAATGGTAAGATGTGTGCCTGCTCAGTCATGTCTGACTCTTTGTGACCCCATGGACTGTAGCCTGCCAGGCTCTTCTGTCCATGAATTTTCCAGGCAAGAATACTGGAGTGGGTTGCCATTTCCTTCTCCAAGTGGTGAGATAGGCTTTCTAAAAGAGAGAAATCAGAAAGTAGAAAAGAGTCTCAAGCAAGACAAACTCCTTTAGACGTTAAGGCTTGAAAATGATCCTCTTTGGCTTGATGATCTTCCCTCTGGGCCCACTGAGGTGGCAGTCCCACCTTCAAGACCCACTTGGGTTGGGGTCATATCTCCAGAGCTCTGCTGGGCAGTGATCCTGCCCTTTGAAACAAAAGCAGAGGCAACCTTTCTCACTGGGCCTGTGCTGGGAGTGGCAGCCTTGGTGATCTCTGGATTATCTTCCTTTTGAAGAGTGCACAGCTAAGCAGCAATATATTCCAGTCCTGTAGGATCTAAGAAGTCCTTCAGCCCTCATTCATTTCATCTAGTTTCTAATCTCTCCAGTTCAAACTATCAGTGTTTCTACTTGGGTGGCTGATTATGTCCCTGGTTCTTACCAATACTGACTCCCTTACCAGTCCCTTACTCACTCCCTTACGACATCTTTAGTGTTCTCAGCATTCTAGATAGGCTAGCAATTTTCCAAGACTTTAAATTCTGGCTCCTTTTTGTTTGGCGGTTCTATCTTCAATTCATTTCTCTCTTCTTGCACTTCAAGGAATTAGAAGCAACTAAAGTGCTCCTTCAACACGTTGTTTAGAAATCTCAGCTAAATATCCAAAATCTTTAATTGAAACTTGTACCTTACAAAAACAGTGTAAAACAAACACAATTTGGCCAAGTTCTTTGCCAGTGTGTGACATGGATTACCTTTTCTCCATTGTCCAATAACATCTTCCTCATTCTACCTGAGGTCTCATCAGAATGGTCTTTACTGTCCATATTTCTACCACCATTCTGTTCATGATTGATATATTTTCTTAGAAGATAGATGCTTCCTCTACAATTCTTTTTTTTTTTTTTCCTGTGCTCTCACCAGAATGGTCTTAGCTGTCCTTTCATAGCAATATCAGCTTTTTCTAGTATGTACCTCAAAATTCTTTCATCGTCTTTTTGTTACCCTGTTCCAAAACCACTTCCATATTTTTAGGTATTTGCTATAATTGCACCCCACTTCTCCATATCAATGTCTATATTAGTTAATGTTCTTCAGTTGGGTTCTACAGACTCAGTAGAATACATATGTGAGATTTATTATAAGAAATTGGCTCCCACAATTATGGAGGCAGAGAAGTCTCCCAATCTGTGGTCAGGATGAAAACTAGCAATCCAGGAAAGCTGTGCTGTAAATTCTAGTCTGATTCTCAAGGACTGAGAACCAGGAGCCCTGATATTATAATAAGATTTAAGTCCCAGGTCAAGCACAGGAGAAGATCTGTGTTTCAGCCCCTGCAGTTAGAGAGAGAAAGAATTCAACTTTCCTCTACTTTTTGTGTTCTATTCAGGCCATCCACAGGCTGGATGATACCCAGCACCAACACTGGGAGACAAACTGCCTCTCTCAACCCACAAAGTTTCTTTTTTTTCCTTGTTTTTAAAATTTATTTTTAATTGGATGATAATTGCTTTACAATGTTGTTTTGGTTTCTGCCTTACAAAACATGGATCAGCTATAAGTGTACATATATCCCCTCCCTCTTGAGTCTCCCTGCCTCCTATCCACCTTCTCACCCATCTGGTTCACCATAGAGCACTAGATTGATCTCCCTGTGCTGTATGGGAACTTCCCACTAGCTATCTATTTTATACATGGCAGTGTGTATAGGTCAACGCTACTCTCTCAATTCATCTACTGTCTCCTTCCTGCACTGTGTCCACAAATCCATTCTCTACATCTGGGTCTCTATCCTGCCATACAAATAGGTTCATCTGTACCATTTTTCTAGAATCCATATATATGCATTAATATACAATATTTGTTTTTCTTTTTTACTTACTTTACCCTGTATAACAGGCTCTAGGTTTATCCACTTAATTTCAACCAACTCAAATTCATTCCTTTTCATGTCTGAGTAATGTTTCTTTGTATACACGTTCAGTTCAGTTGCTCAGTCATGTCCACCTCTTTGCAACCCCATGGACTGCAGCACACAAGGCTTCCCTGTCCATCACCAACTCCCGGAGCTTGCTCAAACTCATGTCCATTGAGTCAGAGATGCCATCCAACCATCTAATCGTCTGTTGTCCCTTTCCCCTCCTTTCTTCAATCTTTCCCAGCATCAGGGTCTTTTCCAATGATTCAGTTCTTTGCATCAGGTGGCCAAAGTACTGGAGCATCAGCTTCAGCATCTGTCTGTCCAATGAATATTCAGGACTGATAACACAAGTAAAGTATAAATGCAGTCTCATTTAAAATATATATAGAGAGAAGGCTAGAGATGCCTTTGATTTACACTGCTCGTCTCTTATTTCAAACTTTAAAAAAAAGGATACACAATTGTCCATGTGTGGTTTTTCATGTACAACGTCAGTCACTGTAGGAAAATGGGCTCGATAAATGGTGGTGGTCAACTTGATGAGCAATGCCAAGAAAAGGGTTGCATAATACATCTTCAAGATTGCTCCCAAAGAACTCATATGCATAAGAAGCCAGGTGCCTAAGTCTGATTCCTTTCATACAAAATTATTTGTTGTGATAGTGAGTTTTATAAGATCATGTTTTTGATAGTCTTCAAGAGTTTAGTATGTGTGTGTACTCTTTGCCTTTGCTCGCTATTATGTCACTATAAATAATTGACTTTGCCGATTAATACTGATGGCATTTTTTTCTTGTAAAGATTTTATCATATCTTCACTTGTCATTTTAAGGCTTTAAGTGTCCTTGAAGAGAATCTACTTTAAGCTGTGTCAAATTGTCACCCTAAATGTTAATGATTATTTTGTTTTGTACTGTATTATTCTGTAAAGGGTACAACTTAATAAAAGCCACACTAAAAGAAATTTGTCTTTTAAAACTGATTTTGAGGTCATAAATTCTCCAGTCTTTTTGGAATGTGAGGTAATCAGATCATTCTTTAATAAGATCTACTCAGGAAACAGTAATGAGCACTGGACCTGGTTTTGATGTCCTATTTCCAAGAAATAGTTTTCCCTGTAAGAGAATGAGAGAGAGGAAGATGTGAGAGAAGGAAAAGAGAATGATAAAGAACCTTGAGAAACAGGATAGCACCTTATAAATCTTTTGTGTTCCTAATACTTTATTCAGTAGCTAAAATATATTCGGGGCCCCCAATTTTTTTTTTTTAATTGGAGTATAGTTTTTTACAATGTTGTGTTAGTTTCTGCTTTACAGCTAAGTGAATCAACTCTTTGTATACATGTATCTTCCCTCTTGAACCTCCTGCCCATCTACCCCCCCATCAACCCTCATTTAGGTCATCATAGAGCACCAAGCTGAACTCCCTGTGCTATACAGCAGGTTCCCACTAGCTATTTGACACACAGTAGTGTATATATGAGAAGGAAATGGCAACCCACTCCAGTGTTCTTGCCTGGAGAATCCCAGGGATGGCAGAGCCTGGTGGGCTGCCGTCTCGGGGTCGCACAGAGTCGGACATGACTGAAGCGACTTAGCAGCAGCAGCAGCAGCAGTGTATATATGTCAACTCCAATTTCCAAATATTTTTGAATTAATCAATGAGCCTCTGGATCAGATACTTTGTTCTGCCTTATTTAGTTCTCTTGAAACCTATTTATTTTGTTTACAGTTTTGGTTTGCAGAGAAGTTAACAGCAAATAGTAAATGGTTTGAATATTAAAACTACATAATCAAGTTTTTCTCTTCTAAAGTGTGTGTGTAGTCATGGAGTAGAACTGAGGATATTTTATTTTTCTTTATTATTCTTTTTTCTTTTGAAGACATTTTGGTATTTACTTTGGAACTAAAGATTGTGAAATGAGCAGAATCATGTAACTTTTTTAAAAAGACTAAAGAAACTTTAGAATTTTAAGGAGTATGATTTCTCTGCATTTGCTTGACAGATGAGTTGCTTAATAATTGTGAAAAGGAAATGATCTTAGATATATAGGAGGGAAAAAGAGATATGCACTTTTGAAGTCTTTTACTCCCCAGAGGATTCCCCTACCCCAGCCGCCATGTAATAATATCTTTGTGAACTGTAAAGGTATTAAGGTGTCTTCAGGAAGATTGATCACACTGAAGGCAAAGATTAATTTCTGTGACTTAAGACTGACTTAAGGCATTGAAAAAGGGCATCTAAATTTTAATAAATATGATTCAAAAATTAGTCACTATCTCATCAGCTTCAGAGACTGTGGGTTGTTGGTTGAACCCAGGCTCAAGAGCAATGCTGCTTCTTTGCTCTGACAGTAAGGTCACAGCAAATGTCCAAAAAGCTCCCCCATGGAAATTGTATGGTAATAAAATTGTCTCTTTGTTCTTTATCTCTTGGTATAAGGAAATTGTGAAACCTTCATGCAAAGGTTATTTCTTGCTTGAAAATAAAAATGTGAAAAGTTTAGGTAGGTTTGCACAGGATCCTCATCTCTCAGTCAGAGCCATCTCCTTATTAGAGAACAAATTCTAAGGATTAACTTGCTAGTGAAAATCAAGCTGGTTGAAGACATTGAAAGCAGAAGAAAGAGCATTAGGCAAGGTCCAGTTTTTTAAAACATTATGGTCCTATGGCGATTAATCATTTTAATATGATTAGAGTGTAAAGTGTAATATGATTGAGAGGTAAGAGGAAGAATCCAATGCAATAATGAAAATATAGTGATTCTTCTTTACCAAGAAAAAGATTCAGATCCAGATGAAATCATCTGTCAAATATGTGAGAGATAACTTACATATGTGAAAGATTTTCTCAAAAGGGAAGTACTATCTTTATAAATCACCATGCTTTACAAATCTAACTAGATTGTTAGTAACATAGTATTTTAAGATATAATGAGGCAAGATGTCTTTATCAGCTCAAATTTTTAATTTGGGGGTCCTGACATCAGAATTTTTAACCCAATTAATTTTTAATCAACTTATTTATATCATGATGTCATGCTTTTGCTTTTGACCATGGTATTATCCAAATTACTGACATTATTTTTTTTCATGACCACCTTAGCCACTTAGCAACATAAGCCTGAGCCACACTGAGATATAAGGAAGGGAGGATAATTGAAGTGACTTCAGGAAAAAGCATGAGCAATACAATAGAATGGAGGGCAGGCTATAGAAAATAATATCTATTCTTGTGTGCAGAATTCCATGAACAGAAGAGTCTGCCAGGATACAGTACATGGGGTCTCAAAAAGTCAAACATGACTAACGTACTTTCCATTTTTTTTTTAATGAAAGAGAACAAAAACCAAAGAGAGTTGGGGAGAGTGAGCAGCGAATGTTTGGGGACATGATAAGCAGACCAGAGATATTGGACTATCTTGTATTTCCAGTGGTACCAGGAAGTACCACTGGACACATTTTTGTTCTGAGAAGAGACAGTTGCTATTTGAGGGAAGTGTCAAGCTTGGAAGATGTTAATACTTGGTGACAAATTCTTATACTTTTGTTCATTGTGTTTTGAAGCTACTTCATATTCACACCACTGGACATTCCACACTTCAACCTGGTTTGTCTATTCAAAAATTTCCTTACCTTCTAATTCATGGAAATAACTGAAGCTATACAGAGTGTTTCTTCATAAACATTCACCTTCTCATTGAATTATTAATGGCCTGAAGCTATCCTTCCATCATTTCTCTTCCCTACAAGCATGGCTTTGGGAATTTTCTTTAAGGCTTCCATTCAGTTCCATAAATGCTGACATGTGCTTCTTATATGTTGCAGCCCTATTGAGGGGCAGACAGAATATGACAGACACCACTAATTGTTCACCTAATAACCATTCTTCCCTCCTGTCTTCATTAGAGAGCTCACATTTTGTTTGGAGCAGCAATGTGTCTGGTTGAAAGCCTTGCCTTACCAGAGTTTTCCTAGAGATAGACCGCTGTGCAGGATTCTGACCTTTGCAGTGTCAGTAAGAATCTTCTGGAAATTTCTGAGAAAGGTTTTTCTTTCTTTTAAGTGCTATCCTTTTCTTCTCCACCTTTCTTCTTGCCTGAAATGGAATAGCCATTGTGACAATGAGGTGGCCGCATAAAAACAGTCCATAATGATGGCAGAGTAGAAAGCAGGGAAATGGCCTGGAACACTGATGATATTATGAAGCCAGAGCTCCAAACCTGGACTGTCTACCTGAGGATAGTTCTTGTTATATAAGCAAAATGTGTTTTGGGGAAAAAATAAACTTGGAAGAAAAATATACAGAATACATTCATCTTCTCTAGATTAAATACACACACACACACACACACACACACACACACACACACACTTAGTTGGGATTTTGTGCCATGTAATCCCTGAAAAGCTCCAATATGTATAGGAGTGGGTTCCTGTATTTAAGGTTTTGAAAGTTCACCCAAAAAACCCAACAACAATGGGTTGAATAAGGTAGAAAAGGGGAGAGGACAGGGCTACAAGCTATTTGTCCACATTGCAGCTTGGACAGAGCTGATAATCCTTGTTCATTATTTGATCAAACTGCTGCCTGTTGTTCCTTAGGAAACTTACCATGGGCTGACCAAGACTATAGTTTTAGAAGAAATGGTAGAAAAATGTGTGTTTCTGGATGCTGCTTGTTCTTAAAACTCTTAGGAAAGCCCAACAAAAAGGATGAGCTTGAACTAGAGCTAGTCACTTCTGCCACCAAGATGGAAAGATCATAGTCCTCAAACTGTGGCTGAAAAAGCTCTTTGCAGTTGTCATTGGCGTCTAACTATTCAACCCGGCCAGGCAGTCCTTAGGTACCTGAAGAGGTACCAGGAGGAAGTACTCTGCTAAACCTCTGGAGCCTCCAGGGAAGTGGCTTCTTCCTCCAAAATGCTCACATCAGATGTGGTCATGAAGGAGGATAGAAGGAAGATTCTAAGGATGACCAGTCCCTAGGGCAAGGGACAAATGGTGTCCAACCAGAGAGAGACTAGAAGCAGAGATGGTGAAGAAGTGTAACCCCAGGACCAGGGGGTTGCCCACTTGATGTGCTTCCTAGCTACATCCCTGTTTACAAATGAAAGTTTTTATTTGTTTTTACTTTTCTTACTGGGTCTGTTGAAGGCAGATAACATTTTTATGCATTCAAGGTAATCAGACATGGAAACCTTCTACAGTACCAAAAGAACCTGGAATTTAAACTGGGTCTATACCAGCTTCGGAGAAGGTAATGGCAGCCCACTCCAGTACTCTTGCCTGGAGAATCCCATGGATGGAGGAGCCTGGTAGGCTGCAGTCCATGGGGTCATGAAGAGTCAGACACAACTGAGCAACTTCACTTTCCCTTTTCACTTTCATTCATTGGAGAAGGAAGTGGCAACCCACTCCAGTGTTCTTGCCTGGAGAATCCCAGGGATAGGGCAGCCTGGTGGGCTGTCATCTATGGGGTCGCACAGAGTCGGACACAACTGAAGCGACTTAGCAGCAGCATATACCAGCTTGTATAAGAATTTGGGATTATGTTAGTTGGGAAAAGGAGTAAATGTATGTATCAGTGTTGAGTAGAAAAAGGTTTAAAATATGTCAGATATTATTTGTCTGATCAGTATACATACTCACTCATTTTCTCTTTAAAAGAACCTCAATTTTGGAGGGAAGATCAATAATGTGCAAGGCCATACAGTTGTCTTCCCAGATTCCCTGGGAGATGATGATGTTACATAATTCAAGTAGTGAAATTTAAGCAAAAATCAGCCAGTTATGTTGCTTCTTTGATGAAGTTGTTTCTCCTTCCTGTTCTTTCTTGTTTTTATGGTGGCCAATGTGAGGGGAGAAGCCACAAGTAAAAAACAGCAGAGTGGAGTGAGAGAAGGTGGAGAGGCTTGGCTGGTGTATGGTCAAGACACCAGCTGTGGGCGATTAAGTGCATACTTTGTCTTATGTGAGGGAGAAAAAAAGTCACTAGATTTAGCCACTGGAGTAGTTTTTTTTGTCACATACAGAAAAACAACCATCTTAACTGATATGCACAGATTACAAGTTCTCCATACTTTTCAGATCTAATGACCCAGCATGAGGAGCCCCTTCCTTAGGGTCTTATTCCCATAAAAATCTCCCTTCCCTTCAGCATTTCAATATCTACCTTCTTTTCTGGTATTCTTTCTGTTTTATCCCCAAACATTTATCATTCTGTAAGAAAATGACTCCATCAGCTATATATCTAACTTTTTTCACAAGTATAAACAGCATATATCTACATTCTCAATATAAAATATTCACATAATTTAGAAGAACCACTGATTTTATCTTTTCATTCTTTTCTTTTCATTGATGAAATCTGTAAACTGAATCTCTTCAACTCAGGATTTTCTCCCAATGGCCATCTTAATTCTATGAAATCTGGTGTCTGCCCTCATCATGCCACTGAAAGAAGCAGTTGACTGGGGACTTGGTTACTCCTAGATGATACCTTTCAGAGATTATGCTGAATTGGCCATGAACATGCAGCTGCTACAGCCCTGCATCAGTGTGCTGTGAGATTTTAAATGGGCCAGAAGTATTCAAAATAAGCTTTTAAAAAAATAGAACCTATCTTCGTTCCCACAAATCATGATTGGTCAAGTAAGTCACAAACTTGTCCTTCTAGGAGTGAGTGAGTGAGTGAATGAGTGAGTTCTCAGTCATGCCTGACTCTTTGTGGTCCCATGAACTGTATCCTGCTAGGCATATCTGTCCATGGAATTTTCCAGGCAAGAATATGGGAATGGAATGCTAATTCCTACTCCAGGGAATCTTCCCAACCCAGGGATCAAACCTGCATCTCTTGCATCTCTGATACTGGCAGAGGGATTCTTTACAACTATGCCACCTGGGAAGCCAGATGGGAAGCCCTCTTTCTATATCTAAGTCTTTTGGCTTGGTAGAAACTCCCACTTTTAGGAGGGTAATTTGCAAAAGCTAATACTAATAATTCCCAATTAAAAAAGAAGTCCCCAAATAGAACATAACAAGTATAATATGCAAATACTCTTCTTACATAGAAACAGGTGAGTAAGTAAAAGTAAAGATATTCTTATACATGGCAAGCTAAATTAATTTTATTATCAAATTTGATGAAAAATTTTCATATAGATCCTTTTATTTTTCTTAGACCTCTGGACTTTTGCATTTTTCTAGTATTAGTATCCTGCTGTTTTCTAACCTACTATACCATGTGTCAAACTAGCTAGTGATATGTTTAAAAATTTCTGAGACCTAGTTGGGAATTGCTTTCAGTTCAGTTCAGTTCAGTCACTCAGTAGTATCTGACACTTTGCAAACCCATGGACTATAGCACATCAGGCTTCCCTGTCCATCACCAACTCCCGGAGCTTGCTCAAACTCATGTCCATCGAGTCAGTGATGCCATCCAACCATCTCATCCTCTGTCATCCCCTTCTCCTCCTGCCTTCAATCTTGCCCAGCATCAGAGTCTTTACCAATGAGTCAGTTCTTCACATCAGGTGGCCAAAGTATTGATGTTTCAGCTTTAACATCAGTTCCTCCAATGAATATTCAGGACTGATTTCCTTTACTATTGATTGGTTGGATCTCCCTGCAGTCCAAGGCACTCTCAAGAGTTTTCTCCAACACCACAGTTCAAAAGCATCAATTCTTCATCACTCGGCTTTATTTATAGTCCAACTCTCACATCCGTACATGACTACTAGAAAAACCATAGTTTTGACTACGCAGACCTTTGTCAGCAAAGTAATGTCTCTGTTTTTTAATATGCTATCTAGGTTGGTCATAGCTTTTCTTCCAAAGAGCGATCATCTTTTAATTTCATGGCTGCAGTCACCATCTGCAGTGATTTTGGAGCCCCCAAAAATAAAGTCTGACACTGTTTCCATTATTTCCCCATCTATTTGCCATGAAGTGATGGGACCGGATGCCATGATCTTAGTTTTCCGAATGTTGAGTTTTAAGCCAACTTTTTCACTCTTCTCTCTCACTTTCATCAAGAGGCTCTTTAATTCCTCTTCACTTTCTGCCATGAGGGTGGCAACCTTGGAAAAGGAGTTCGTCAAGGCTGTATATTGTCACCCTGTTTATTTAACTTATATGCAGAGTACATCATGAGAAACGCTGGGCTGGAAGAAACACAAGCTGGAATCAAGACTGCCAGGAGAAATATCAATAACCTCAGATATGCAGATGACACCAACCTTATGGCAGAAAGTGAAGAGGAACTCAAAAGCCTCTTGATGAAAGTGAAAGTGGAGAGTGAAAAAGTTGGCTTAAAACTCAACATTCAGAAAACGAAGATCATGGCATCCGGTCCCACCACTTCATGGGAAATAGATGGGGAAACAGTGGAAACAGTGTCAGACTTTGTTTTTCTGGGCTCCAAAATCACTACAGAGGGTGACTGCAGCCATGAAATTAAAAGACGCTTACTCCTTGGAAGGAAAGTTATGACCAACCTAGATAGCATATTCAAAAGCAGAGGCATTACTTTGCCAACAAAGGTTTGCCTAGTCAAGGCTATGGTTTTTCCTGTGGTCATGTATGGATGTGAGAGTTGGACTGTGAAGAAGGCTGAGTGCCGAAGAATTGATGCTTTTGAACTGTGGTGTTGGAGAAGACTCTTGAGAGTCCCTTGGACTGCAAGGAGATCCAACCAGTCCATTCTGAAGGAGATCAGGTCTGGGATTTCTTTGGAAGGAATGATGCTAAAGCTGAAACTCCAGTACTTTGGCCACCTCATGCAAAGAGTTGACTCATTGGAAAAGACTCTGATGCTGGGAGGGATTGGGGGCAGGAGGAGAAGGGGACGACAGAGGATGAGATTGCTGGATGGCATCACTGACTCAATGGACGTGAGTCTGAGTGAACTCCAGGAGTTGGTGATGGATAGGGAGGCCTGGCGTGCTGCGATTCATGGGTTCGAAAAGAGTTGGACATGACTGAGCGTCTGGTCTGATCTGGCAATCTTGATTCCAGCCTGTGCTTCATGCAGCCTGGCATTTCACATTATGTATTCTGCATATAAGTTAAATAAGCAGGATGACAATATACAGCCTTGACATACTCCTTTCCTAATTTGGAACCAGTCTGCTGTTCCATGTCCAGTTCTAACTGTTGCTTCTTGACTTGCATAGAGATTTCTCGGGAGGCAGGTAAGGTGATCTGGTATTCCCATCACTTTAAGAATGTTCCATAGTTTCTTGTGATCCACACAGTCAAAGGCTTTGGCGTAGTCAATAAAGCAGAAGCAGATGTTTTTCTGGAACTCTCTTGTTTTTCCTATGATCCAACACATATAGCCAATTTGATCCATGGTCCCTCTGCCTCTGCCTTTTCTAAATCCATCTTGAATATCTGAAGTTCATGGTTCATGTACTGTTGAACATTTTTTGGTATTGACTTTCTTTGGGATTGGAATGAAAACTGACCTTTCAGTCCTATGGCCACTGCTGATTTTTTTCCCAAATTTTCTGGCATACTAAGTGCAGCACTTTCACAGCATCATCTTTTAGGATTTGAAATAGCTCAGCTGGAATTTCATCACCTCCACTAGTGATGCTTCCTAAGGCCCACTTAACTTTGTATTTCAGGATGTCTGGATGTAAGTGAGTGATCACACCATCGTGATTATCTGGGTCATAAAGATCTTTTTTGTACAGTTCTTCTGTGTATTCTTGCCACCTCTTAATATCTTCTGTTTCTGTTAGGTCCATACCATTTCTGTTCTTTATTGTGCCAGTCTGTGCATGAAATGTTCCCATGGTATCTCCAATTTTCTTGAAGAGCTCTCTAGTCTTTCCCATTCAATTGTTTTCCTCTATTTCTTTGCCTTGCTCACTGAGGAAGTGATCCCTTATCTCTTGTAAGAGATCTCTTACCTCTCCTTGATATTCTTTGGAACTCTGCATTCAAATTGGTAAACTTTCCTTTTCTCCTTTCCCTTAACTTCTCTTCTTTTCTCATGTTTAAAAAATTTTAAGATCTAGTTGAGAACTGTTTTAAGCCTTTTTAAAATGACAATAATGAATAACAATTATATATAGGTACTAAAAAGAACTGGCTATAAAAAGTCAGATTTTCATTTTGTATATCAGTTTTACTATTAATTTTTGCACACATCCTCCCATTGCCCTCAACTGGTGATCAATAAGTGTTTAGAAAACAACAATATTTGACAGCACAAGTCTTCATTTGTCATATGTTTCTGGTTCAGAATGGATATCAATTTTGATTCACTGCTTTCAGAACAGCTAGAGCAGAATGGATTAGATTAGCAGGCATGAATAAATCTTAATTTTGTTGAGATTTATACCTGTCGCATGATAAACACAGATAAATGCTCCTTTATCCAATCAGTTGCATCTATTTGGGTCTTACAAAAGTTAAATGTTAGTCTAAAATTAAATTTGTGGTGACATAGTAAATGTAACTTGAGGTAATGATGGTATAGGTCAGTATATGGCAGGGGCAACAGCACAAGGGTTCTACTAGCCCATAAAAAGTTTGCTCAAGTACATAATCAGGCAAAATGTACACGCAATTCATGGAGATGGGAAAACAGAGCTCTTTTTAGGCTCAAAAATTGTAGAATTAGGAATTACCTAAACTCTTCAGTTGATTATGCAACACCAGCCCTTGGAATCAGGAGGATGATTTATCATTCATTATAAAACTAAACTTTAAAGCTGTGTTTCTAAGAAATTTTGGTTGCATCTGTGGAAGGGAACTAAGAGGATGAGGGAGAGACTTTTTTCATAATATATCTTTGTACAATTTGAATTTCATATCATGTTCATATAATACCTATTCAAATAACTGAATATTAGAAAGGAGAAAAGGAAACAAAGTAAAATAAAGATAAAACCAAGGCTTCCTATCTAAAAAGAAACTCCAACAACTTAAACACTTAGGAAGAATTTACTTGGGTGACACAGTGACAAAAATCCACCTGGCAATGCAGGAGACACAAGAGATGCAGGTTAGATTCCTGGATCAGGACGATCCCCTGGAGAAGGAAATAGCAACCCAGTCCAGTATGCTTGTCTGGGAAAGCCCATGGACAAAAAGAGCATGGTGGACTACAGTCCATAGGGTCACAAAGAGTCAGACACGACTGAGCACCAGCACCTCCTGTCCTGGTAAATCACCTATACTCAGCATACACCCTTTGTTCCCTTTGCATATTGTATTATTCATGGTCCTCTGCATTTTAACACTCAAAGTTATTTTGAGTGCATTGACTTTTGCCTTTTCTAGGATATATTTCTCTAGGATATCTTACAGTACTCTGCCTATAGAAGGAATTCATTAAATAGATGAAAAATAACTGAGAAAATAAACTGCTCAGTTGTTCATAACTAGCCTCTTAATATGGGGCCAAAGTTAATAGCAGTATAATCAGACTGGTAAACATATGTCCAGCAAAAGGCAGCAGACATTTGATGGACATTGAACATTTAAGAGTCAAGAACTCCATAAGAGGGTCAAGGAAGGCATGGTTTATATTGTTAAAGAAGAGTTAGGAAACCTACAAATCCGAGGTCATCAAGAGGGAACAAGTAAATAGGCGCTGAAAATTTGGATTAGTCAGGAGATTGAGAGGATTGCAACCCACTCCAGTACTCTTGTCTGTAAAATTCCATGGATGGAGAAGCCTGGTAGGCTAAAGTCCATGGGGTCACAGAGAGTCAGACACAACACTTCACCTGAGAGGATTGTATGTGGAAGGGTCAGCATTAGAGAAGAGAGCATGAATTTGGATCTCAGAGTAGAGCCCTTCCTATTTATTGTACTTTTTTTCTAGCTTTGTGTTAGTAGGGGACTACACTAGGGCCTGTTGAAGAAATGTGATATGAAACAGTCATAAGATTATAAAATCAAAAATATAAGGGCTGTAAGGTACTTAAAGATTACCTAAGTCTAGTTTTTTCTCATTTTGTAGATGAGGAAACTGAGGACAATGAAGGTTTTTAGAAGTTAAGACTGAATTTTCAAGTTCCAAGAGGTTCACATTTTTATTTATTTATTTTTTAATTTAATTTTATTTTTAAACTTTACATAATTGTATTAGTTTTGCCAAATATCAAAATGAATCCACCACAGGTATACATGTGTTCCCCATCCTGAACCCACCTCCCTCCTCCCTCCCCATACCATCCCTCTGGGTCGTCCCAGTGCTCTAGCCCCAAGCATCCAGTATCGTGCATCGAACCTGGACTGGCAGATTTTTAATATCCCGTTATACATTCATTTTCTGAGAATCAAATTCATATTTCATGGAGAATTTGTCAACAGAATCATTGAGACGTACAAGTAGCGGTATAATGAGTTTGATTAAAAGAAGTTTGGAATACCTCTTCTGGAGATGAGTAATTTGTCCAGGGACACAAGGGTGTCACTGGTTTTCACATAGGTAAAAGTGAATTGACATAAAATAAAACTAGAGAGTTGTAATGCCAAAAAGATTGGGGATAAACACTTTTGAATAACTGACTCAGGCTTTTATGCACACTCAGTAGCTCAGTCATGTCCAACTGTTTGTGACCCCATGGACTCTACCCTGCCAGGCTCCTCTGCCATGAAATTTTCCAGGCAAGAATAGTGGAGTGAGTTGGCATTTCTTTCTCCAGGGGACCTTCCTGACTCAGGGATCAAACCCAAATTTCTTATATCTCCTGCATTGTCAGGTAGATTCTTTTACCATTGTGCTACCCAGGAAGCCCCAAGCTTTTAGGAGCAGTCTCTAAAACGAGAGAGTGTCACAAACTCCTTTGATAGCCATTTGGTAGATTGTGTTATAGGACATTAATGCCAAAGATAAAATAGTGAAGAAAGCCTCTTCAAAGAATTGAGTATTAGACATGCATGATTCAGAATAAAAGGTTAGTTAAGATCATGGCATCTGGTCCCATCACTTCATGGGAAATAGATGGGGAAACAGTGGAAACAGTGTCAGACTTTATTTTTGGGGGTCCAAAATCACTGCACATGGTGATTACAGCCATGAAATTAAAAGACACTTGCTCCTTGGAAGGAAAATTATGACCAACCTAGATAACATATTCAAAAGCATATTACTTTGCCAACAAAGTCCATCTAGTCAAGGCTATGGTTTTTCCAGTGGTCATGTATGGATGTGAAAGTTGAACTGTGAAGAAAGCTGAGCATGGAAGAATTGATGCTTTTGAACTGTGGTGTTGGAGAAGACTCTTGCGAGTCCCTTGGACTGCAAGGAGATCCAACCAGTCCATTTAAAGGAGATCAGTCCTGCGTGTTCTTTGGAAGGACAGATGCTAAAGCTGAAACTCCAATACTTTGGCCACCTCATGGAAAGAGTTGACCCATTGGAAAAGACTCTGATGCTGAGAGGGATTGGGGGCAGGAGGAGAAGGGGACAACAGAGGTTGGGATGGCTGGATGGCATCACCAACTCGATGGACATGAGTCTGGGTGAACTCTGGGAGTTGGTGATGGACAGGGAGGCCTGGCGTGCTGTGATTCATGGGGTCGCAAAGAGTCAGACATGACTGAGTGACTGAAATGAACTGAACTGAACTGTTGGTTTTACTTTGCTGCTTTCATTCTTGCTTGGCCTCCCCGGTGGTTCAGCGGTAAAGAATCCACCTGCCAATGCAGGAGATGTGGGCTGTCAAGATCCCGTGGAGAAGGACACGGTAACTCACTCCAATATTCTTGCCTAGAAAATTCCATAGACAGAGGAGCCTGGCAGGCTACAATCAATGGGGTCACAAAGAGTCAGACCTTACTGAACGACTAAGCATACACACACATTCTCATTCTCTCAACTTACTGCTTATTTGAAGAGCTGAAAGATTGTGTTGCTTATTGTTGCTATACTAATATAATTAATTGTGGTAATAATTTTCCACAAAACTGTCATGCAGATAGAGTATTTATGAGTACACAACTCCACCATCTTAATCCATTTCAGCATAAATTTATATTTAACCAGTCAGAGAAGTCTTTACTTACTTAGCAGGAAATGTGACTTGAATTACTATGTTCTTGCAAATAGATCCCACTGTGGAGTCCCATGGGTCCACTCTAGCCTTAAACTCCTCCTTGGTGAATTTCAGACTGACTGACTGACAAAGGCTAATTTGTGTACATATTAGCTGTCTCCAACTACCTCTAGGAAATGACTCTCAAGAATGAAGCAAGACAGAAGCAGCTAGGTCTTTCTGAAAGACTGGATAATAAAAGTGAAGCATTGCACATTTTCAAGACAAGTGTGTAGAGTGTGAAAGCAAGAGCGATCAAGGACACCTCCTTTTTCCTTTTTTCCTCCTCCTGTTTCCTGGAGGGAGGTGAGAGCTGAGTGGAAACTAAAAATCTTTCAAGAACAGCATGCCATCGGTCAGTCAAAGACTTTCATTGTAATAGAGGAACCAGATGAAATTATACAAGACCACATGGCAGTCTCAGAGCTAGCCTCTCAAGATTTTCAGCCTGGGGTTGACATTGTTGAAATATTTAAAAGGGACTGGAAGGAAAAATTAATCTATTTATAGGTGCCTGTGCTATGTTGTTACTACTGCAAGGTGTTAAGACTTGACTTGCCTTCTTTCTTGGTTGATTTGCACACTTAGTACTGATGATAAATAACAATTGCAGGTTATTTCACTGACTTCACTGCAGTGAAACAGCCTAAGGTAGCACCACACACTGGCCTTTCAGCCAAAAATAAATAATTTCTGCACTGAATATAGGAGAGAAAGCAAACATTTCAATTACCATTACTTATAAGAGGTTGGAAAGACACACCATTGTAAAAAAAACTTTCTGTGTTTAATTCCCTTTGTCCCTAAAGAAGACTCAAAAGAATTTTTTTTTATTCAATAAAGACTTTAAAAATGGTCCACATCAAAATAATATTTAAACAATAAATTAAAAAAGGATTTGCCAATGACAAAACCCTAAACACAAGAGACTTCTCACAAATCTCTGTCCTCAAGAATATACTCCAAAAGAAGTTCCAGTAGATTAACATTTTAAAAACTGAGTGAGCGGATAGAGCTGCTAAAAATCTGAGCAATCAAGATCCAGGTAAAGGGATACTCCATCATCCTAGCAGGAGTATAAATAAAACTGTAGGGAAAATTCATCAAAAGCATTACAGTGTGCTTGGGTTTCACCTGGTAATTCTGCTTCTAAGAATTTACTGTAAAAAAATGATGGACAAAGGCACTGAGATACATATAACAGGGATGCTCATCATAACAGGGCCCACAATTTTTAAAAGGATGAAAACAAAACAATAAATACTATTATTGATTTCAACAATTGGTTTAGAAAAAAATATTAGTTAAGGAAGGCTACTTCTGTTTCAGAAGTACAATATGTGTATGGCACGCTGAATATGGAAGCTGGGCGGCATGATGGATTTTGGTTTGGTCTGCTTTGGTTTTCTCCCAAATCCTGGCTGTCTCCCTTACAATGTTGCTTTCTCTTTCCTCTGAGCCTCTGCATATGCTGTGCCTTCTGTCCCAGACCATTCTCTGCAGCCCTTCTCCTTGATGTACTCGAGGTCTTCTAGGCTCTTTCCTTGACCTTCAAAATTAAGTCAAATGCCTTACTGCAAACTCCTGAAGAAACATGTATTTACCACTCTCTTTACCTACATGGCCCAGAACTATGAGACCCTGTTTGCTTCTCCTGACCCTTGAATGACACTGTCAGGGAAGGATATGCTATTATTTCTCCAATACCCAGCCGAGTAACAGATGTAGCAGCAGGTATCCCGTAGTTATGGAAAGCTCAACAACATAAATCTCTTACAGTCTCATATATTCTCATTCTATTGTCTAACAAGAGGATTTTCCATTAGCAAACTTTCCATATTTAAATTACCCCAGAGAATCCATGCAAATGGGGAACATTTGGAAACAGGAGAGAATTCATAAAGATCAGGAAATTGTTTTTTTCATATTATTTGAAAAATATATTGAACTCCCCCTTTTACTCTCTTTTATATGATTGCTCGTAATATACCAAAAAAATGACTCAAAGATCTCCTTTAAATTTTAAAACATTACTAGAGAGAAAAAGATGATGCTATTACACCTTAACATATTTTAAATGTCTATAAAACAGAAAACATTTTTTTCCCATTCTCACTGTCATACTCAATCTCCTCAGTTGGGGATCTGTAAGCAGCACACAAACATTGCTGTCACGATGGTTAAAGGTTAAACTTTGACGATTGGATTTTTTTTTTTCCTTTCTCCCTGGGAATTCAGACTTTTGAGCAACACAAGCAGAAGGTGCAATTCCACGGGACCACGTTCAATCACATTTCTGGGTTTGTTGTGCATACTGCTCTTAGGACTTCCTTTAGCCTTTGGTTTACTCTGGTTGAGGAACTCTTCCCTAATAATTAGGGAACAAGGCTATGACAACTCTGCCACCACCACACTAGGGAGCTCACTTCCTGGTCCCTGTGTTGCATGTAACAAGGTTGGAGTTATAATAATTATCTGTCACTATTTTGACTAATGTTCTTTTGGTTACCCCTTAATATACTTTTAAGCTTTTGGAGAGGTAGCAACAGTATTGGATGGCTATCCATTAGAAAAGCCAACATGAGTAAATAATGTGTGTCTAAATTTGTTAGAATTTGTAATGCTGGAGGCATAGCCATCTTCATTGTGAGCCATCAAGAATGAGTCATTGGCTAAACTGGATTAATCTCAGTTACCATTCATTCCTCTTCACTCATCACTCTACCAAGTATGTGCCCCTTTCCCATTCTTCCATCACCCTAGACCCTTGCAACTTACTCCTGTTATACTCCCAGTCCTCAAGTTCAAGGTTAAGTATTGCTCCTCCCTTCCAAGAGCCTTTTGGCTAGATGGAATTTATTCCTCCTTGGAAGTCCCATAAGAGCTTCATCTGTACTTCAGTTTACGTATTCACTCAATGGACTTTAACAGAAGGCCCACTGTCTATAACAATCCTCACCACTTGCTTTGTAATTTTGTGCAGACACATGTTTCAGAATCTGTTACTAGACAGAAAGCGCCTTGGAGACAGGCTGCAAGTCTGATTTATTTGTATCCCACAAGCAATTTTTGGTGTGGACACTATTTGCTGCCCACCCAGTATCAGCGTCCTCCTGTTTCCTCTTCTCCAATAGAATTTTATGCTGTCTAGGCAGCCTTCTCACCTGTCCAGATCTCAAGAAACATCTCACATCATCACATGCTGCTTTCCTTCATTCGTTTTTCTTCCTCCCTTCCTCCCTCCCCTCTGTTCTTCCTCTTTCATTCCTTTCTTCCCTCCAGTTATACAACAGTCCCTGATGGCCTAGTAGGTAAAGAATCCACTTGCCAATGCAAGTTCGATCCCTGGGTCGGGAAGACTCTGTGGAGAAGGAAATGGCAACCCACTCCGGTATTCCTGCCTGGAAAATTCCACAGACAGAGAAGCCTGGCGGGCATAGTCCACGGGGCCGCAAAGAGTCAGACATGACCGAGTGATTAAACATGCAGCAAGGACAGAAAAACAGAGAAGACTCAAAAGAATTTTTTAACTGCTTCAGAAACTGCTGCGTTGTTTCATAAGAGGCAAGTGTTTTCCATCTATATGATATCATTGCTGTCTCAGCATTTTCAGTCTTCTACAGTATCATCCTCAAAGCTTGGCAACTGCTTTGAGTTTAATAAAATAATAGGTATTATTTAGGGATCTTCTCAACTGAAGAATTATTCCTATGAATCCGACTTCAGTCATTGCAGATTCCATTTAAAGATTCCTCTTCTTTTTACTTGCAGTCATCCTTATCAAATATAGTTTCAATTAATATGCTAGAAGAATGGCATTAGGATCTGGGGGAGAATTTGTCCACCAGTAGAGACAGTGGCATCCTAGGAAATAGTCATTCTAACTCCGAATGATGAAAATAATTCCCTCTGTTGGGAATTCCCTGATGGTCCAGTGGTTCAAGGCTCTTCCTATTATGTTACACTGTGCTTAGGGCTCCTCACTATCAATGTTGAAGACCATGTTCAATCCCTGGTCAGGGAAATAAGATCCCACAATTTGTGTGGGAGATGCCCTTCTCCCTCCTGAAAAAAGTCTGTTATGTCCCAACAGAGGATGAAGATTAATTATATTAGTTTTATTTCATAAAATGACTTTTTTGAGTTAGGCTTCTACAAAGTCTTTTTTTTTTAATTAATTTATTTTAATTTGAGACTAATTACTTTACAATATTGTAGTGGTTTTTGCCATACATTGACATGAATCAGCCATGGGTGTACATGTGTTTCCCATCCTGAACCCCCCCCTCCCACTTCCTCCTTACCCCAACAATGTCTTTTTAAAGATGAATAAATTAAGGTTTTGTAGCCCAGCTAGTAAGTGACTCACTTGGAACTGAAATTCAAGAATGCCTGACTTCAAGGCTCTTCCTATTATGTTACACTGTGCTTCTTATGTCAACATTAAAATTATAGAGATGTTAAAAGTTTAGAAATCTTCTAAAATTTTCATCTATTTCTTTTCTTTCCTCCTCTCTCCTCTACATTTCCCTGACTTAAATGAAAAAAAAAGTTAATTGATATTCTGGTAGAATTCAGTAGCTGTTCAGCAGACATTTGCTATTGTTTTTTTGGCGCTGAGAATATCTTATAAAAGACTGGATAAATAAATATGGCCTCAAACACCAAATCACTAATGATATCAAGCTGATTAGTACATGCAGAGATATAATTTTAGAGATACTTCTGGGTGGAAACAATAAAAGGTTCAGAATAGGTGTCTAAATTTTTCAGTGCTGTTTCATAGCCACAGTTAACTAGCTGTGAAATACTGCCATTTCCACTTAATTTTGTTCACTAGTTAATTCAATCCTCTACTTTATTTGATCAGATCTGGAGCCAAATCATTTGTATTCATTTTGCATTGTGTTTTTGCAGTGTCTCTTGATCACTTTCACATACTAATACTGGCTAATTCAATTGGGATTTATTGAAGCAGCCCTTGAAAATTAACCATCTAATTTCTCATACATACCATAAAAATAGACTTATTTCTCTTCACTTGTCTCTTTGCAGAATATGTGTTAGCATAAAATAAGAGGTTGTTTTTTTGGTGCAAATCACAATGCTCACGATATTAAAAGACTGGTCTTAGAGAATGAATTTTGTCAAGAAGTGGTGGACCCTCATGGGAATATAGACTTGATTGTCATTTTTTTTTTCCTATGGGTGAAACTCTGGATGAAATAAATTGATCAGGAAAACCAAGAGAAAGGATCAATTTCCTGATATTTAAGATATTAATAATTTATATGTTCCAATGCTTAGGTCATATCGGTAATGATGGTGAGAACAGAAATTATTAATGATTCTACAAAGATGAAAGCATGTGGCTTTTGCCTTTACAGATGAGGAATTTTGCTGGTTAAAAATCAGTCTATCAATCAAGTAATGAACTTACTCAATTTCAATCCTTTAGACACCATTTCTAATTTAACTATTTCAGGATGGAGTTGTCGTAAAAGCTAAGCTATGAGTTCCTCCCTCATCCCATTGATCTGACTGTACATGGAATTTTAGTTAATTGGAAACCTCTTATGTCTCCCTTTTTATGGAGCTCAGGCAGGGCTTGAACCAGTCAGTTCTCTTCAGCCCCATCTACATAGTCCATTCAGTTATCCTCTGATTAGAGCACGATTACATGCTCCTGGCATCCGAGAAAAGTCATAGGATCTCCAAAATGCAGTTTTAACTCATCATATATTAAGAAGCAACATAATGATCAAAGTTGAACACTTTAAAGCCTCATTCCTTAGTTTGTACTCTGAATCTGTCACCTCCTAGCTGTGATTTTGTGTAAATTATATAATCTGGATGCCTCAGTTTTTTTATCTGTAAGATAAGCTAATAATGGCAGCTATTTCGTAAATTTGCTATTCTGATGAACCCAAGAGATGGGAACTACTTAAAATGTTTCTTGGCATATCATACATGCCCAATAAATATTAGATGTAGCTATTTATATCTTTACTATTATTATTATTACTTAGGTGGCCACATGAAAGCCTCCTTTGTCTATATTTTAGTTAGCTCTTCATTTTCTGTCTGGAATTTCCAATCAGTAAACGAAGACAGAATTTTCTGTTTTGCCTTTTGAAAATCAACTGAAAGGGGGGCAGGGGAGAAAGGAACCAAAAAGAGGAACAAAAGTAATGTACATTTCAGCTTTGATTTAAAATTCCAAATTACAAGATAAATAGATGAATTGTTAAAAGCCAGGAAAATAGAGACTGAAGAGAAAATAGGAAAGGGACTCAGACTTCAGAGAAATCTTCAAGGTTAATTACAGTCACACTCTGAAGTACTAAAGCAACATGCCCATTTGCAACTGTGGGGTCTGGTTGAGTGGACTGGTAAACCCAATGTGTGTTCCAATAGCAGAGGCCCACGGTTTGAGTGAACATACCCAAAAGATAAGCTAGCAAAAGTTCCATTAATAATGGAGGTATAGGATGAGTGGCTAAACTATGAGAAGACTTGAAGCTATTTTCTCTATTATAAATGGGAAAAGGTGAAAGGTGAAAAGAGCTCATACAACCCTGGGTCACAAAACTTTCCACTATCTTGGAAGAACCAGAGATTCTGGCTCTTCTATCACATACAGCTACAGTAAATATGTCTAAGACACCTTTTATTTGCTCTGGACTATATTTTTTCATCCAAATTTGAACTTTTCTCATGGACAAAGTACAGTTTTCTTACCTCATCATTTTCTATTGTTTATTTTTCATAAAAGATTTGTGTGTAAAAGGACAGAAACAAAGTGAGTCTTAGATCTCTGTAGGTGGAAGGAAACTGAAGACGAGAGCAGTCCGAACTGGAGTGTGGGGAGTGGAGAAGGCACTTTGCTTACCTTTGTATGGTCTACAACAGCACCTGAAAGTTGCATCTGAGCAGAAAAAGATTCCTAGCAGTGTGGAAACGTGGTCCCACCGTTCCAAATGGGGTGAGACCACTGTAGAACAGTGAGCCACCTCTGGAGCCTCTGCAAGTCATGAGGCTATTGCCCCAACTAGCTCTAATCATAGATGCTGATTCTTGGCTTTCTCTGTAGATCTGACTTTGCTTAATCCGTGGTCTTTTTTTTTCTCTGTGGGATTTTTTTTTTTTTCCCCTTCCCTGCTGGCTCATATGGTTTAAAAAAAAAAAAAAAATCCACCTGCAGCGCACAAGACCTTGTCTGGATATCTGGGTCAGGAAGATCCCCTGGAGAAGGGAATGGCAATCCATGCCAATATTCTTGGCCGGAAAATTCCATGGACAGAGGAGTCTGGCAGGTTGCAGTCCCTGGAGTTGGAAAGAGTTGGACATGACTGAGAGACTAACACTTTCACTTTTTTTTCACTTATTTTTATCCTGACCTTTTTATTGTTTTCACTGAACTCTTTCCCTCTCCACTCACCCTACCTCCCCTCTCCCCTCTTCTTCTCTTCTCTATTCAACTCTCTTGAACTCTCCGCAATTCTCAGAGTTCAAACATAGAGGCTCAACCATTCACTAAAAGACAGGACCAGGTTTGCTGTTAAGGGTGGGGAGTAGATTTTCTACTCTCTTGGTTTTCTGTTGCTTTTTATCAACCTGTATTATATTACCCTCTCCTATTCTGTTTACATGCCATTTATTTGTGAAACTTTCAAAATAAATCTTTCATACTTAAATCCACCAGTTATATATTTAAGGATGATCAAAGCCAAAAGCGTAAAAGAAAGTTCCCTTTTGTTTCATAACTCACTCTTCAGACATCTTTTCCTTGTCCTTGTTCCTTACCATCAATCACTCCCAAGTAGGTATTTCATCTTCTTATGCTAAAATTAAGTACATAGAACACAAAGAAGGAATGTGACAAATACTTGAGGGAATACATCTGCTTCTCTCTTTCAGTCTTAGACTGACTTTCCTCAAATCAACCAAAATCTGCTGCTCTTTTCATACTTCTTAAGCCCCTGCTCCTCTCTTTTTATTTTATCTTATAGTTTTGAATCTTTTCTAATTTAAATGGAATGGAGTTTCTGACATTGTATTTGGGTTATTGAGAGGGAATTGAAGCAGCATATGGTCTAATATTTGTCATATCTGTAACACCTCTGCTCTCCACTCTTGGGTCTTGTTCACTGGAATATGTTCTTAGTCTATAAGGCTGTGTTCTCTGCTTTGTTCTATTCTGCTTCCAAGTCAAAGCTCTCCCTTTCTGTAACTTTTAGGTAGAAAATTCATTTTTTTTCTGAGTCTCTCTCTTTAGTTGCTGATAATACACAAAATTGTAAACACTGAAATTTTTCTTTAATTTTACGATTCACTGTTTTACAGACAATGGTTGTTCAGATGGTGAAAACTGATTGATTGGAGATGAATGGTTTTGTTCCCTATGATCTATGTCTTAATGAAAGATCCTTGACAAACCAATTAATTTCAAATAATACCAGTCATGAAGGAAGAAACACTGACTAGTGCCTCTTTATTTTGATGAACAGCATTCCGCTATTAAGTAGGTGATACTGTGGGAAAGCAGTTGAAAATCTACTGCTCTTAACCCCTTCTGCCTTCTGTCAACCCATGTGTTCTCAGATGGCAGTATTCCCAAAGTCAGCTGTGAAGAGATGCCTCAGCTAGTCTTTTCTGAACTTAAAATTGATTTCCTTGTTTAATGGCTGTAGTTTTACTTATTAAGAAGATACAAAATTGTCAGTTTGCTCTGTCATGACAGTTGCTGACTTAGGCAATAGATAGAAATATAAATCCCTTCCTGTGTTAATGAATTAATTAGCAGAAAAGTTACTTGAAACAACATATGGGAAAAAAGTACTAGACATTTAAATGTTGAAGCAGTATTTCCTATACTGAGTTTGAGGAACACCAATGTCAGTTTATGTTCAGTTGAAAAATGGTGGCTTCAGTGGCCAAATGCTTTAGGGAAAAAAACAGACTTCTTTCCTTTAGGGCTTCTCTGAGCTCATAATATGATAATGTGCACTATGAACTCCCAAGATTCGTTATACAGCAGTTCCTCTACTGTTTTAACTGCAGAGAGCTCCTTCTAACTCACCTGGGAACCAGTGTTCTTCAATTCAGTTCAGTTCAGTTGCTCAGCTGTGTCTGACTCTTTGTGACCCCATGGACTGCAGCACGCCAGGCCTCCCTGTTCATCACAAACTCCCACAGTTGACTCAAGCTCATGCCCATTGAATCAGTGATGCCATCCAACCATCTCATCCTCTGTTGTCCCCTTCTCCTCCTGACTTCAGCCTTTTGCAGCATCAGGGTCTTTTCCAATGAGTCAGTTCTTGGCATCAGGTGGCCAAAGTATTGGAGCTTCAGCTTCAACATCAGTCCTTCCAGTGAATATTCAGGACTAATTTCCCTTAGGATGGACTGGTTGGATTCCCTGCAGTCCAAGGGACTCTCAAGAGTTCTCCAACACCACAGTTCAAAAGCATCAATTCTTCAGGGCTAAGCTTTTTCATAGTACAACTCTTACATCCATACATGACCACAGGTTTCCCTGCATACAGGTTTCTCAACAGGCAGGTCAGGTGGTCTGGTATTCCCATCTCTTTTAGAATTTTCCACAGTTTATTGTGATTCACACAGTCAAAGGCTTTGGCATAGTCAATAAAGCAGAAGTAGATGTTTTTTCTGGAACTTTCTTGCTTTTTTGATGATCCAGTGGATGTTGGCAATTTGATCTCTCTGTTCTTAGAGACTGTAAAGTAAATGGGATATTAAAGAAAATGGAATATTAAGGCCAGTTTTTCCTCTTTAAAAATGTAAGTATACTTTAACCTCTATCACACCAGGTCTGAGAGCTCTGAAGCATGTTAGGGTCATGTTAATAAACCAGGTTCATTTACCCAAAATGTAGCAAGCCAAAAGCTGAGATGTCAAATCCGCAGCAGAGAAAGAGTTTTTTCACAAGATAGTCAAGCAAGGAGATGTGAGAACCAATCTCAGATCTGCCTGCCAGAAGGCGAGAGGTTTGGAATATTTCTGGAGTAAAGAAGCAGGTTGGCTTGAAGTATGGGGAAAGCTGACTGGACCCTATAGACTCCTCTCACCATGGGATTCTCCTGGCAAGAATCTTGGAGTGGGTTGCCATTTCCTCCTCCAGGGAATCTTCCCAAGCCACTGAACCCATGTCTCATTATGTTTACTGCACTGGCAGGGTAGGTCTAGACATGAGATTCAAGAAGTGTGGTATTGATTCTTTCCATTAGTAACCAGATGGAATTTCAATGCCAGGTATGAAAATATTATTTTTATAATAATACATAATGCAGTTTAATTAAAATTTCAAAAAATTAAACACAAAATTTTGGGCTTTATTTAAATAACTTTGTAAAATTTTAATATGAATTGATTATAATTTTGTTTTGCCTTTTGATGCCAATAGATAATTTTGAATCCTTTAAGAAAAACACTTTTAGAAACAAAATAATCTTTTTCTATTTTTCCATTTAAATATTTTACAAAAACATCTAAAAATTTTATACATTTTGTACACGTGACATTTTAAAACCCTTTATACAGTTCTGTATACAATTATAGTTGTATACAACATAAGTTGTATGAAAGTTTCAATTATAATAGTATGATAGGTAGCTTTGTTGATATAAAACAAAATATAAATTTTATGGAATGAATATAAACTAATACTGTTGGCCCATCAATGGAACTCTCAGACATGAGCAATAATAAATTCAGGTGTCTTTGGTGTGTCATTTTTCACTCATATAACAAGCATAGATTTATACATATATATAAATTAATTACATAATCCATATGTATTAACTTATATAATTTATTTATATTGATATATTTTTTGTTCTGTCACTAAAATGTATATTTGTCCATGTAGGAGGATAAAGGGCATTCTATTCAACAGTGTAAAAGCTTGATTTGTATGTGTACTAAATCACTTCAGTCATATCTGACTCTTTGCAACCCTATGGACTGCAGCTTGCCAGGCTTATCTATCCATGGGATTTCCCAGGCAAGAATACTGGAGTGGGTGCCATTTCTTCCTGCAGGGTATCTTCCCAACCCAGAGACTGAGTCCATGTCTCATTATGTTTTCTGCATTGGCAGGCAAGTGCTTTACCACTAGCGCCACCTGGAAAGTCCATATTTAAACATGTAGCCATGATACATGAACTTCTATTTGTCCTCCTGCCCTGGATGGCACAAATCAATGGTGGTCTTTGCTACTATGACTCCTGGAAATTTGCTGGCATTATAAGGAACATCTTGTAATGAAATACCAGTTTTATCTGCCAAGCAGGAAGCACATCTTCCCACCAAAGGCTCTTGACTCCTTCTGTCCAGCTATTCCCCACCATGTACAGAATGAACAGATAATCACTAGCTCATGCAACTACTATTATAACCACTGGGATAAAACTTTGATTATGCTGAGCTCATTTCTTAGAGTGATAAGCTCATGGATTGTTTTCCAGAAATCATAAGAAGAAAATAACTGTCAGTATTTAGCAGTCAGAACTTTGGGGCATAAAATAGAAATTCTGGCCAGATGAGAAGAGAACAAGCAATATGGACATACAGTACAAGGATTCAGGAGGGGTCAGAACCTGTCCTTCAGCCTCCTTTGTGAGACAGAATTGAGTACTTGTGTCCAAAATTAGTGTTGGACATTCACAGCTCTGCAAAAGTAAGGTGTGTTGTGTATCTTATTACATAGTGTAGATTTCTTCCTATCTATTATAATTATATCAAATTATTATAATTATGGTTCTGGTATCTAAGATGAGGAATCTAAGAGAAGGAGCCCCTGTGATGGAATGGTGGCTCAGATGGTAAAGCGCCTGTCTACAATGTGGGAGACCTGGGTTCGAGCCCTGAGTCGGGAAGATCCCCTGGAGAAGGAAATGGCAATCCACTCCAGTACTATTGCCTGGAAAATCCCATGGACAGAGGAGCCTGGTAGGCTACAGTCTATGGGGTCGCAAAGAGTCGGACACAACTGAGCAACTTCACTTTCACATTCATCTAAGATGAGGAATCTAAGAGAAGGAGCCCCTGTGATGGAATATTGCCTTAAAATGGCTTTTATTTTTACCTTTTTCCAATATAAATTGTTAGACTGATTCAATGATTTTTTCTCAGTTTATTCTCCTGTAAGTAAAGGAATTCAGTCTTTTAAAAAAGTAGCTAATTATTATTTTAGATAAGATTTATTTGTATACTAATCATATTCAGTTTAGTAAAGTCAGATTTGACCTCCAACTGAGAAGTGAGGGCTACATTATAAATCTTACAATACTCCTATACTTTATGATTTTAGCTGTGTTTAATATTTATTTCTCTTCCAGTTTTATTGAAATATAATTGGCATACTGCATTGTATAAGTTTAAAGTGTATAGCATAATGATTTAACTTACATATATCCTAAAATGATTACTACAATACATTTAGTGAACATCTATTATCTCATATAGGTACCAAATAAAAAGAAAAAAAAAAGCTATTTTTTGTGATTAAAATTCTCAGGATTTACTCTTAACATTCATATATAATGTTTCAGTATTAATCACATTAATTGTGTTGTATATTATGTCCCTAGAAAGTATTTAGGGCTTCTCTGATGGTTCAACTGGTAAAGAATCCACCTGCAATGTGGGAGACCTGGGTTCAGTCCCTGGGTTGGGGAGATCCCCTGGAGAAGGAAATAGATACCCACACCAATATTTTGGCCTGGAGAATTCCATAGACTGTATACTCCATGGGGTGGCAAAGAGTCAGACACAACGGAGCGACTTTCACTTTCAGAGTGTATTTATAACTAGAAGTTTGTACCTCTGATCACCTTTGATACCATACAAATATATTACAAAATTATTGACTATATTTCCTACACTAGACATTTCATGCCCATGATATTTATTTTGCTACTGGTATTTTTGCCTCTCAATTTTGTTTACTTATTTCACTCATCCTCCCATGACCCCTTCCCTCTGACAATCACCTGTCCATTCTCTTTGTATAAAAGTCTGTTTCTGTTTTGTTATTTTTGTTCATTTGCTATACTTATTAGATTCCACATGTAAATGAAATCATAGAATATTTCATTGTCACAAATAGCAAGATTTTATTTTTTTATGACTAATACCTCATTGTATTTACATATATGTATTACATCTTCTACATCCATTCATTTATCAGTGGGCACTCCTATATCTTGGCTATTGTGAATAATGCTGCCACAAGCATATGGGTGCATGTATCTTTTTAAATTAGTGCTTTTGTTTTATTTAGAAAAATACCCAGGAGTAGAATTGCTATTCTCCATACTGTTTAACATAGTGTTTGTACCAAATTATAGTCCTACCAAAAGTGCATGAGGTTCCCTTTCTTCCACATCCTTGCCAATGCTTGTTTTTCATTGTTTTTTTTTCCTGAAAAGTATGAGGTGATGAGGTGATATCTCATTGTGTTTTGATTTGCATTTCCCTGATGATTAGCACAGAGAAGGTGATGGCACCCCACTCCAGTACTTTTGCCTGGAAAATCCCATGGATGGAGGAGCCTGGAGGGCTGCAGTCCATGGGGTTGCTGAGGGTCAGACACGACTGAGCGACTTCACTTTCACTTTTCACTTTCATGCATTGGAGAAGGAAATGGCAACCCACTCCAGTGTTCTTGCCTGGAGAATCCCAGGGACCAAGGAGCCTGGTGGGCTGCCTTCTATGGGGTCGCACAGAGTCGGACATGACTGAAGCGACTTAGCAGATGATTAGCAGTATTCTGCATCTTTTAACATGTCTTTTGGTCATCTATATGTCTTCTTTGAATAAATGTCTATTCAGGTCCTCTGCCCAGTTTTTAATCATTTTTTTATGTTGTATAAGTTCTTTGTATAATTTGCAAATATGTTCTCCCATTCACTAGGGAACCTTTTAGTTTTATTGATAGTTTCCTTTGCTGTGGAAAAGCTTTTTAATTTAATGTAGTCCCATTTGTTTATTTTGTTTTTTTTCATCCTCACCTGAGGTGACATATCCAAAAATGTATTGCAGAATCTATCCTTTTTTAAAGTAAAATTGACATGCATGAAATTGATGGATTTTAAAAGATGAGTTTAAATGAATGTATATACTCACCAAACTTTTTACCAAGACACACACACATATATATATATATTAGTGCTTAGCCCTCACATTGTTTGTGGAATGGCTAACTGACTTAGCAGGATGAGATAGATGATCCAAGTTCACTTAGAAAGAAAGCGTAGGGACTCAGATGCTGTCAGAACTCAGATGTGTAATTCAGTGTTTCTGATTCCAAAGCATGACCAGTTAACTTTTGACAGATGGATGCTCATTTAAAATCTATTTCATAGACCTTTGAACTTCAGTCATCACCAAGGTTCTTAGAAGTTCTCAGACACTACAAAGTAGTATCTAGACTCTAGATCAATACCGATTTTTCTCTGGCAGAAAGGGAGGTATTTCTTCAGTCTGTTTATAGCTTCATTATTCAATGTGGTGGTTAAATCTACTTTATTTCACAATCTTCTAAAAAATGCCCAAAGAAACATTTTATTCACATCTAATACTTGGATAATGGGACTGTAATTTTGTAATGTTTATAGGTTGGGAAGGCAAAAAAGTAAACTATAGTAAACTACTTCCTCCTCTTTTTAAAAGATTGCAGCCCTGTCTAAGCTTCCTTATATGTTCCTATAGGGCATTTTTTAAATTACATGATGTACATTATAAGATTATTTTGGCTTTAGAGGAAATAAAGAAATAAAGCTGCTTTCAGATGGGATTCAACAAACACACCAAATTCTACTGAGACCAATTATTCCTGCTACATAGAGTAATGATATAATTTAATAAGACATAGTTATCCATATTTATTTGCAATAGCTCCAGGATTTCTATTGAATGGCTGTCTGTTCTTTTATTACCTTTTTCTATCCATTTAAACTGCCTTTGATCATATGCAAAATTAGAGAGTAATCGATTGTTTGGGCAAGAAATGGGGAGTGAGGATATGGACTGGAAATAGATTTTTCCCCCTAATATTTACAATAGTTTTCCCTTTTAAGGTGTAGTGGGCTGGAGAAACCTTGAGTCTTTATTTTGAATCTCTATTATTTTGAGTGTCATATAGTTAAGCCTTAGATTTCTATTTCCAATGGAAACAATAGCCACCAAAGTCCTTAATATTAATAGAAGCATAAAGGTCATCTAGTTTATAAGTTTCTGTCCAGGTTGTTCATCAGGAACACTAGGAACACAGGAACATCAGTTAGAATTACTAGGTTCTGTGTTATATGAAAGAAAAGCTCTCCAGGTAATTCTGAGTTTGATCCCTGGTTACAAACCATTGATGGAGTCCAATTTCTCACTTGATGTTTGAATCATCCAAATGGTTATTCAATAGCAGGGAGATGTTCACATCCAGAGCATGTCCTTTCCTTCTTTGGACAGCTGTGATTGTTAGAAAGTCCTTGCTTAGGTATAGTTGAACTCCGCCTCTCTTCAGCTTAGTCCATTTATCTGGTTATCTGCTCTGCCAAGGATACCACAGAAAGAAAAGTCTCACATTTTTAGAGCTGATATCCAGATCTGCATTCATGGTCTTATGTATCAACTGAGCATTTAACAGAACTATTGTTTCCTTACTCTCATTTTAAACACAAACAAAAGCAAATAAGAATGTTAATCAGGAGTAGATGCTATCGTGAAAGGGGCCGTTAACCCAGAATAACATCTGGTATTGAAAGAGTCTGTGGTAAGAAAAGACATGGGAAGTTTATGGTAAGCCCCTATCAATAAGAGAGTCAGATTGTAAACTGCTTGCTCAGGTTCAAGAGCACGGTCTTGTGATATGTTCTAGAAAATCACACACATTTTCAGTAACAGTTCCTGGCATGGTACTAGGCTCTGGTAGAGTTGGAGCCCTTGAGCATGGGACACCAAGGGAAATGTGGTCAGAAATATTCACCATGAAGTGGGTTTTGTCAGACTATTTCAAAATGTCCAATGAACCCAGGACCAATTCATGGTAAAATGAGATTGATATGTATAGCACTGAACAAGAAAACACTTGATTATCAGCAAAAGATGCAGGATTTGAATATAAGAGCTCTGCTTTGTCTCTTCTCTTTACCATGACTGTATCATGCTGATGGTCAACTTGATTAGAAACTAGCTGAGGTCCCAAGCACCCTATGATGCAGGTAGATTTTGGTTAGGAATTTGGCCTATTTGTTAGACTATCCCCAGATGAAGTATTATAGGACTTTCCTATGGGACAACCCTGTGTTTTCTACAAGTGAGCTGTCCTTTCCTGCCTGAAGGTTTTAGGTATAGTTGTTAGCGTACTCTTTTCCAAAATCCTCAGAGGTGGTTAGCTCAAGTATATTCAAAGGATCACAGATTAAGAGTGTATTCCAGATTTTATTAAATGTAGTTTGTTCACTTATTGATGTGACAGATAGCCTATTTAATCTATTGTTGAGATAATTGTAGCCTTTGAAATAGTATCATTAACTCTTTGTAGAAATAAACTCTATGTGATTATGGAGAAATAATTCTTTTATATTATCCATTATATCTATTCATCACTATTTTAATTCATATATATCAATGAGTAAGATTGGTCTATCAGGGGTTGCCAAACTACAGACTCAAACAAAATCCAGCACATAGCCTGGTTTGTATGGCCCATGAAACAAAGGATCGATTTCACATATCTAGAGAGTGGTAAAAATGAAAGAATATTCAATAGACACTGTATGTGGCCCACAAAACCTAAAATTAAAGGTATTAAATAGATACGGTCATTCATTATTATTTCTTCAATCTAACAAATTTAATAAGATCTATTTTAAGATACTGTATGTACAATGTCAGTCCCTTAAATTTATTATTCAATCCTCACCACTTTGCTACCTACCCCTTCCAACTGCATCTTCTCACTTCTATCACCTGCAGTTAAAACTGGGTGAGTGTCAAAATGGATTAAAGGCCTACATGTAATACCAGAAATTATAAAACTCCTAAAGGAAAACATACGCAGAACACCTGATGACATAAATTAAAGCAAGATCTTCTATGACCCACCTCCTATAGTAACAGAAGTAAACATAGCAGGACCTAATTAAACTTAAAAGCTTTTGCACAGCAAAGGAAACTACAAACAAGGTGAAAAGACAACCCTCAGAATGGGAGAAGGTAATAGCAAAGAAAACATCTGACAAAGAAGTAATTTCTAAAATGCACAGGCAGTTCATACAATTTAATATCAGAAAACCAAACAACTCAACCAAAAAGTGGGAAAAAGACCTAAACACACATTTCTCCAAAGAAGACATGCAGATGGCTAACAAACACATGAAAAGATGCACAACATTGCTCACTATTAGAGAAATGCAAATCAAAACTATAATGAGATACCACTTCACACCAGTCAGAATGCCCCTCATCAAAAAGTCTACAAAAAATAAATGCTGGAGAGGGTTTGGAGAAAAGGGAACCCTCTTGCATTGCTGGTAGGAATGTAAATTGATACAGTCACTATGGAAAACAGTATGGGGATTCCTTTAGAAACTAGGAATAAAACTACCATACGACCCAGCAATCCCACTAGTAGGCATATACCCTGAGGAAACCAAAATTGAAAAAGACATATGTACCAAATGTTCATTGGAGAACTATTTAGAATAGCAACCTAGATGTCCATCAACAGATGAATAGATAAAAAAGCTGTGGTACACATACAGTGGAGTACTACTCAGCCATAAAAGGAATGCATTTAAATCAGTTCTAATGAGGTGGATAAACCAAGAGTCTTTTATACAGAGTGAAGAAAATAAGAAAGAGAAATATAAATATCATACACTGATGCCTATATATGGAATCCAGACAGATGGTACTGATGAATTTATTTTCCAGACAGCAATGGAGAAACAGACATAGAAAACAGACCTAAGGACATGGTGGGAAAGGAGGATGGAGAGGGCGAGATGCATGGAGAGAGTAACATGGAAATTTACAATTCCATATGTAAAATAGATAGCCATCAGGAATTTGCTGTATGACTCAGGGAATTCAAACAGGGACTCTGTGACAATCTAGAAGGGTGAGGTGGGGAGGGAGATGGGAGGGAGGTTCAGGAGTGAGGAGACATAGGTGTACCTATGGCTGATTCTTGTTGATGTATGACAGAAAACCACAAAATTCTGTAAAGCAAATATCCTTCAGTTAAAAAATAAAGTGGCAAAAAATTGGGTGAGTGTCACCTCATCTCTGAATTATTAAGTAGCTGCTACATTTGTGGTGACAGTGCACACTTCTCACTGTCCTGACTTTGTGTTTCTACTCAAGTTTTTTCTATCTACTGTTTACCCACCATCTTTTTAATGCAATTAATAAGTAGCTATTTTCCATTTCCTTCATCATGCTTTCTGTACTGCTCCAATTTAACAATGATCACTTTCTCCACTCCTCTGAAACCTTACACCATCACTGAAACTTCCTGTCTTGGTCATTTTATACATCTCTTCTCTGGTAGGATTTGGGTCCCTTGAATGCAAGATCTAATTATTTTGTAGATCATTGTACCATACCTGAAATAGCTCCATGCAAACGGTGCTATCCGCCTGACTATAGTTTTGGTAGGGCCTTTGTAATCTGGGAGTAAACCTATTCCATGGGAAATGTACTTTTAGTTTTACTTACTTATATTTAAAATTTTACTTATCTTTTGAAAACCACTATTATGCTGGAATTGTTCTCCTGTCTTTAGTATTTTACTACACCTGAAGCATTCTGTATGACCAGAAATTTTCTTAGTGATAGTAAATTTCTTTCATTCTTTCTTTGTGGTAACCTTGGGTAATATATAATCTGAATAGGACTCTGATTGGAATTTAATTTTTTATGAGTTGTAAACTCTCAGGGATAAAAACTAATAAACCAGTGAGTTTTGTGTGAGGGGTAATAGTTTATTTGTATTCTCTCTTATATTTTTTCATTTTTTTTCTATCAAGAGTCTTTTCTAGAACACTGGAATTATTATTTTGATATATTTCAGTTCTATATTCCTACCTACTCTTTCCATTAAATCATTTTAAATCCAGATCTATGAAGGGAGGAAAAGCATTAGCTGCTACACTGGAACATTCTCCTGAGGTAATAACTTTGTTTGAAGTTTAGCGAGTTTGAGAGTTATTAACCTTAAAACTCTATTTTATGAGGCTCTTGTATTTTTTCAGTATAGTTGAATAACAATAGCTTTCAATAGAACTCTTCAGGATAATGAATAATAACATCATTTCAAGTTGATACTGTCTGCTGATTTATTCTTGTCTCTAGCACCTACTAAAGGAGAGACACTTAGCAAATGTTAGGAAATTAACAGTGACATGTCTACGTGGTATAAAACAGTGTAATCAATTCAGAGTAAAAACCAAGGGAAAACATTTTTTATCCTTTCCTTCTTCCTCACGTACATACTTCCAACTTTCTTTTGCTCCTTACATATCCAACATTTTATAGGAAGTAGGCCTTCGAAGAAATATAGCATCCTGAAACTGTTTAATTCACACTGCAACTGAAATACCTGAATTGTAGAAATCTGATTTCAAATATTGTCTCTGGAAGTGTTAGGTAATTAGAATAGGAAAAAGGAGTCCAAAATAGTGGTTGCTAAAAGACAAAGAAAAGAAAAGCTTGAGAAAATGGAATAAAGGAAGGTCCGAGGACCAGAGTGAGAACCTCAGGTGAAACAAACAGCCCTCCTAGCTAGCCCAATTTACATAGGATTTGCGTCCTATAGGCTCAGGGGGAGAAGAAAAAACACAAAAAGAAGAGCCAAAATTGAGCCACTCACCTCTTTTGGGTCGGCCCGCTCTCATGTCTCAAGGATATATTTGCCTTTGCTAGTCAAATAAAACTGAGCTGTAACCCATCTGTAACACTGGCCCACCATTTAAACTGAGCTGTAACAGCTGTAACACTGGTTTGCCATTTAAAGTTTTTGCTGCAGCAAGATAGAACTGAGGAAATTATGCACTCCCCTGACAAAAGCATCACCAAGTCTTTTTCTCTGATTTTTAGTAGAAAATAACTAAACATCCAACTTGTTTTAAAGTTGACTTTATTGATTAGTTCAGTTTTTCAGCTTTATTGTGATATAATTGACATATACCATTGTTTAAGGTGGACAATGTGACAATTTGATATACATGTATACTGCAAATTATCACAATAATATTAGATAGAGCCTCAATTACCTCACGTAGTTGCTTTTTTGTTAAAAAAAAAAAATGTGGTGAAAACTTTTATGATCCACTCTCTTAGCAACTTTCAAATATACAGTATGGACAGGCTTCCAAGTTTCCTTTGGTGATCCCTGTGTATGAGACCTTGGAGAATCTTACAGGAAACTTTCCACAATGTTAGGAAACTGAATGTCACTTTCAGTTCTCCTGTTTCCCTCAGGAGAAACCATAAGCCCAGTGAGGCCCTCTTGGTTGGGGTGCTGTGCTGTTCTGGTGGAGGGGCAATGGGGGCCAAGGAGAAACACCCCCTCTTACCCTTCTGATGTGGTCCTCCAGCTATGGTGTCCATGGGATGCTTCACCTCACCCCTGGGCTCTGGGATTTTCACATTGGTGACTGTCTATGGATACTTGGTATTTGCTGCTCTTGTGAGGAATGCTGAGGTTAGAATGATCTGTGTCATCATATTTATGATGCTACTACTCTTTTAATTGGTAATTTAAATAGCCCCTTCAAGTAATGCTCAGGTCTTCAAAAAAGAAAGCAAACCTGAAAGTTCCAGATTTCCCATCTTCTACCTCTCTTCTTGGATATTCTCTAAGGAAGATATGTGCATGTGGGAGGGGATATGGGTAGTAATAAGGATTTATGCAACTGTGTGTGTTAGTTGCTCAGTCGTGTCTGACTCTTTGTGACCCCATGGTCTGTAGCCTGCCAGGCTCCTCTGTCCATGGGATCCTCCAGGCAAGAATACCAGGGTACATAGCCATTCCCTTCTCCAGGGGATTTTTGCAACAATAGGGATTGAATCTGTGCCTCCTGCATTGCAGGCAGATTCTTTACCATCTGAGTCACCAGGGAAGCCCCATGCATTTATGCAAGCTGTGATAAAAAGGAGATTTAAGACCTTTACTTATTTGTTTTACTGACCTCTCTGATCTTGAGGACAGTTTCTTCTGTCCATGTGGTGACTACTACCCTGTTGCTTCACCAGTTTCGGTGATCTGGATTCTGTCCACTTGTTATGGCCTGGTAGTATCCCCTGGATCATCTGGCCTCTTTGTATTCCCCATAGCACTATAGGCCTTGCAAAAATCCTAGTATGACTTAAATTCCAGATGATTTGCTGTACTTTCTTCCCTAGGGAGGCACCTGTGTGGAAACTCCTCAGTCAGTCTCAACATTCCTTCTAAGGCTGTCTATCCTGCTGAGGTAAAACCACTGAACCAGGGCTGACTTAAGGTTACCTTGGGGTGGCAGTAGCCCAAATATGTATAGGGCAGCCAGCAAACCAGCTTCCTCCTTTACTCACAAACAGAACCATCTCCCTCTACCTCTCTCTGATGTGTTTCCCATACCTCCTCTTTCTCTAGGTGGAAGTTCCAGGAGTGAAAACAGGAGAAATAATTACTTGCTTTCTCACTTCTGTCTCCTCTTCCTTTGCTCTTTTCTGTACTAGAAATATAGTGGTCTCTACTCACCCCCTTTATTCCACATAATGCTGCTGCTGCTGCTAAGTCACTTCGGTCATGTCTGGCTCTGTGTGACCCCATAGACAGCAGCCCACCAGGCTCCCACGTCCCTGGGACTCTCCAGGCAAGAACACTGGAGTGGGTTGCCATTTCCTTCTCCAATGCATGAAAGTGAAAAGTGAAAGTCAAGTCACTCAGTCGTGTCTGACTCTTCGCGACCCCATGGACTGCAGCCCACCAGGCTCCTCCGTCCATAGGATTTTCCAGGCAAGAGTACTGGAGTGGGGTTCCATTGCCTTCTCCACTCCACATAATATTCCTCTCTAAATATGAAGAGGAATATTCTCTATGTTATAAGAGCACTTTATGATCTGAATCATTCATGCCTACTTGCTGTTATGATGAATTGAGATGCTTGGTGAAAGGATAAAGAAATTTAGAATATTCTTTCTGTAACAGTAATTTTATATACCAAATACTGAATATGATATTCTTTCACTTTGTATTTCTTCCATGATAAGATCCAGTCTTCCCTCAAGCAAATGGATAGCTCCAATGGTATAAAAAAGTCAAGAGAGAAAATAACATTAAAACTTTATATAATATTCCTCCTCTAACAGAGCAAATAGTTGTTTGCAGTGAGTCACAGAGCTTACCATCTACTTCTGGTTTAGACAGATAACTGGCTTGAATTTTTCACTTTTAAACTAGCTGGGACAATTTGGGAAAATGATACAGAAATTTGGATTTTTTTCAAGAAAATGTTTTAATATTTAAATTACTCTATTTAGACAAAAAAATTTTCTACGATTTTACAGTTTTACTCAAGATTTTATTTTTATTTACTATAAAATATTAAAATAGAAGACTGTCTACATAAAATGTGGTAATTACTGAGTTTTCCTTGACTTGCTTAAATCCAGATAAGTGGTTTAACTATGATTTTTACTTTATGAGCTCTAAAAATTCTCCATGTGACTCCTCTATTTTGTATTGTCTCTAGGCTAAGTTCTTCCACAGCACAGTACTGACTAGTGGCATGAGGAATAGTATAGCAGGAGAATAGCCTCCGAAAGTCATTTCAGAACTGATCTAGAGGAGGTAGATAATCTTTACATAATACAGGAAGTTCCAGTGCCTCTGTATTAAGAGATACTAAATATAAATACAAAATACTAAATATATCATTTGATCCTTGTAATTCATAGAGAAATAATTCCTTTTTACATCTCTTATATAATAGGTTTTCAGTAAATGCCCACTGTTTCTATGTTCACTGATTTTCCATTTGTTAACTGTTTATCATTTTGCATTAGGAGATAATTAAATAATGACTGGTTACTGGAGGTCTGAAATACCTACTGAATTTTCCATTTTGTACACCATATTCTTTGAACTGCCTCACTGGAAAAGACCCTGATGCTGGGAAAGATTGAAAGCAGGAGACAGAACGACAGAGGATAAGATGGTTGGATGGCATCACTGACTCAATGGACATGAGTCTGAGCAAGCTCTGGGAGTTAGTGATGGACAGGGAAGCCTGGCATGCTGCAGTCCATCAGTCCATGGGGTCTCAAAGAGTTGGACATGACTGAGTGACTGAACTGACTTGAAGGAACACATGTATACCGGTGGCGGATTCATTTTGATATTTGGCAAAACTAATACAATTATGTAAAGTTTAAAAAAAAATAAAATTAAAACAAAAACAAAAACAAACAAACAACAAAAAAAACTACATTAGATATTTTTATAGTAATCAAAAATTGGAATCCTCAATAAATAAGACCACAAATTGAAACAAAAAAAATTTATCATGAAAGTCTTCAGTAACAATCTTTTTTTTTTTTTTTTTTAGGTGTTTTGATAGAATCAATGATAGGGATATACTGAGTGATTACCTCAAAATTATTCAGAGCTTTAAATTTCGATTTATCTTTTCATTATAATAAAGAGAGGATATACTTGCTTTTTAATCATCTACTCACAAATTTTTATCTAGGTTCACAATTATTAATCATCACTTTACACAAAAATGTCTCTTAAAAGTTACCAATCTGGCAGATGGTGATTGCAGCCATGAAATTAAAAGGCGCTTACTCCTTGGAAGGAAAGTTATGACCAACCTAGATAGCATATTCAAAAGCAGAGACATGACTTTGCCAACAAAGGTCCATCTAGTCAAGGCTATGGTTTTTCCAGTGGTCATGTATGGATGTGAGAGTTAGACTGTGAAGAAAGCTGAGTGCCGAAGAATTGATGCTTTTGAACTGTGGTGTTGGAGAAGACTCTTGAGAGTCCCTTGGACTACAAGGAGATCCAACCAGTCCATTCTAAAGGAGATCAGTCCTGGGTGTTCTTTGGAAGGACTGATGCTAAAGCTGAAACTCCAGTACTTTGGCCACCTCATGCAAAGAGTTGACTCATTGGAAAAGACTCTGGTGCTGGGAGGGATTGGGGGCAGGAGGAGAAGGGGACGACAGAGGATGAGATGGCTGGATGGCATCACTGGCTTGATGGACGTGAGTTTGAGTGAACTCTGGGAGTTGGTAATGGACAGGGAGGCCTGGCATGCTGCAGTTCATGGGGTCGCAGAGTCAGACATGACTGAGTGACTTCACTTTCACTTTCTTCAACAGTGAGATTAACAGATTAGGAAAGCTGATTAATTTGATGGGGTTCAGCAGAATTAAGAAGGCAGATTGCTTCTTAATTCGGACAAGACTGAGTGACTGAACTGAACTGAACTGAATAACTTCTTCATTAACAAACCCAATTATCTCTTCAAAGTGTCCATCCTCATCCTTCCTCTTCAGCCTGTGACAATGTGGACCATCTTTCTTGACTCTACTCCTTCTATTGCCCTAAACTATTAAGTTTCTTATGACTGTCTTCTACAATATTTTTGCTAAATAGGCTTGTTACCCTTCCACATGGCATTCTAACCTTGCCCATTAACAATATAGGCATTTTCAAACCTTTCTTCCTTAATATAGTTTTTTATTATTTTTTTTTTTTTAGTGGCTAATTTCCAAAGATCGACTCCTGAATAGTGGCTAATTTCCAAAGATAGACTCCTGACCCAACGAGCCGTACCTCTGGGTGTTCATACACTCTCTGAATCTGTGTTGGACCTCTGACTTACTGGTTACTGATAGAATGTGGTAGAAGAGACACAAATTCTGAGGTGTGGTAATGGATGTTCACTAGACTTACTGTGGAGATAGTTTTGCAATAAAAATAAATATAAAATCATTTTAGTATAATCTGAAACTAATATAATATGTCAATTATATTTCAGTTTTAAAAAATGAAAGACTTCCCTGGTGGTCCAGTGGTTGAGAATGCCCTACTTCACTGCAGAGGCACAGGTTCTATCCCTGGTCACGGAGCTAAGATCCCACATGCCACATGGCATGGCTAAAGAAAAAAATTAAAAAATGAAACTGCTCAGGTACTAGATAAAAGCATGGATTAATTTCTAGGTATAAGGAAAGCTTTCTTATCAATGACTCAAAATCAAGATTCAAGTAAGAAAAGATTAATAAGTTGAATAAATGACACCAAAAAAACATAAAAACTGAACATGACAAATAATATAAAAATACAAATTACAAACTTGGAGAAAATATTTATAACATCACACATTGAGGGCAATCTCTCTAATTATAAACAGGGCTTTTAAAATCATTGTAAAAGAGAGGAAATGCAAATGAAAACTTGATGGAAAAATAGACAAAAGATCTGAACAGACATTTCATAGAAAAATATATAAAATAGTCCTTAAATATATAAACGATGTTCAAATTTACTCATAAGGTATATGAAAATTAAAGAGTATATTATAGTAGCATTTCTCACCAATAATATTCACAAAAATCCAAAAGCTTTGTCTCTGGTTTGTAGAACTTTGAGGAAAAAGGCATTTTTATGCTTTATGCAAGAGGCTGGTGGAGTGTAACATTTCAACCCCTTTGCCAGTTAGCAGTATTTTCCTCCCATCTCCAAATCTCTCTTCATTTCCCTACTTCTGATACTGGAGATGGAAAGCATTTCTCCTTTGCCCACTGGCATCATATTAAGCTTGGCAAGCAAAGGGCACTGGAGGGACACTGGGAGGAAGAGGCTGTCTGTGTGTTTCCATTATGCTTTCCTTTCTTCTTGCTTCTGCTTGGCTGGAATGTGGGATACTCAGTAGAGCCCACCTCCTGTGAGTTGCAAGGTTCAGTTGCATCCCCACAGGCAGGTTTCAGGTGAGTTCCACAGGTAACCTAGCTGGTTTCCCAGAAACTTTAACATCTCTCCAGTGAGATAATTCCTGTTATCCTCCTAGCAAATATCCTTTTCAGCCCCTAGCTAGTGCCTGCCCCTCACCCACCTCCATAGGCAGCTTCCAGTCAAGTTTCATCTGCACCCCAGTGGGTGGTTTCCTGTTTGCCAACTTTGGCATGAAGCCCGTCAGCAAACTTCTATGCTATTCAGGGAGGTAACTGTTTCCGCTCCAGTGAGATCTAAATCTTAGCTTTTTCACGGAGGTGACATTTCTTAAAATTTTTCTTCTTTTGGTATTTTTCTTCAGCTTCAGGATAGTAATTATCCCTGTATCTTACATGTCTATGTTCTTTAGAGCTTTCTTTACACCTTAGTAGCCAGTCATCTATTATTAGTTAATAATTCTGTATATTAAACTTTCTATGTTCAAATTACTGTGGAGTTTCTGTATCCTCATTTAACTTTGATTGACTCAATCCCTAACGAGGACAATTGGGAAATACCTAGCAAAACTACTTTTTTATTTATCATTATGCTTTGCAACGCTGCTTCTATGAGTGTGCTATACTTGAAGTTGTTGCAGTGTTGTTTTTAATAGGTGAATTTAGACACATTGTCCATGTTCACCTATAGGAAATTGGTAAGAAGATACTGAATTTTTACAAAATTTCGGCAGGTCAAATCTGGAACATTATGAGTAGCTCCTCCCCCAAATAAAGATATAAATGGATAATAGCCAATTGACATAGATTAATCCATGAGTCCATTTTTAAAATAATAGAGTATAAATACTGGGAGCATTCTTTACAGAAGAATTTCAGTTAAGAATTATAGAAATAATTACAGATTTTTAAAATCACCATTTAAAAAATACCAGTAGATGCAAACATCAGTTTAGGCAAGACCTATAAAGAGTCGGACACGACTGAGCGACTGATCTGATCTGATCTGATTAATGATTGTTAAAGGCATTGTGTAAAAAGTTCTTGGGAAAAATATAACCACTTTGTTTCAAAGTATCACCCCACAGATTATTTATTAAATACAAAATGAAAGAAATGCCCCTCAAATGGAAAAACTGTAGACATTTCCTAACCCAAGTGACAAAACTCAGAATTACTACAAGTTGAACAAACTGATATTGGCTGGCTTCCTATGTGATAACATGCAGTGCCATGGAAATTCACCTCACTAGTGCAGTTGTTGAGGTTTAGTCATTAAGTCATATCTGACTGTTTTACTACCCCATGGACTATAGCCCACCATGTTCCTATGTCCATGGGATTTCCCGGGCAAGAATACTGCAGTAGGTTCATTTCCTTCTTGAGGGGATTTTCTCAACCCAGAAATTAGACCTGTGTCTCCTGCTTGGCAGGTGGAATTTTTACCACTAAGCCACCTGGGAAGCCCTCAATAATGCAGTATTCTTGCCCACACAATGAACTTGAATCTACTCATGTAGATTCTACTTATGTAGAAACTATCACACATTTCCAGATTGTGGACTATTCTACACAATAACTCTCAAAAAAAATATCAGTGACTATAATTTTATGAAAGTGGCGGGGAGTGTGTGTGTGGAGGTAGGGGGACAGGGAGAACTATTCCAGATTAAAGGACACCAAAACGACATGGTACATAAACACACACACTTACACGTGCATGCATATGATTCTTTTATTGATGTATCCCTTTTCTGGCTTAACAACCTGTGACAGACTATTTTCTTGGGCTCCAAAATCACTGCAGACAATGACTGCCGCCATGAAATTAAAAAGATGCTTGCTCCTTGGAAGAAAAGCTATGACAAACCTAGATAGCATATTAAAAAGCAAAGATATTACTTTGCTGACAAAGGTCCATCTAGTCAAAGCTATGGTTTTTCCAGTAGTCATGTATGGATATGAGAGCTGGACTATAAAGAAAACTGAGCACCGAAGATTTGATGCTTTGAACTGTGGTGTTGGAGAAGACTCTTGAGAGTCCCTTGGACCACAAGGAGATCAGACCAGTCAATCCTAAAGGGAATCAACCTTGAATATTCATTGGAAGGACTGATGCTGAAGCTGAAACTCAAAAACTTTGGCCACCTATGTGAAGAGCCAACTCATTGGAAAAGACCCTGATGCTGGAAAAGATTGAGGGCAGGAGGAGAAGGGGACAACAGAAGACAAGATGGTTGGATGACATCACCTGGACTCAATGGACATGAGTTTGAGCCAACTCTGAGAGATAGTGAAGGACAGGGAAGCCTGGCGTGCTGCAGTCCATGGGGTTGCAAAGAGTCAGACAGGACTGATCAAATGAACAGCAGCAGCCAAGTATAAAATCTCAGTGACATCCAATGAAGTGCATGGATTTTACTCATGGGTTTCTGGATATTTTTCACTCACGCATTTCCAGCTCGGCTAACTGGGTAGCTCTGCTCCATTTGTGCTTATTTCAGATGCTAATTGAAGATACTGACTCTTTGAAACCCAATGGACTATAGCGCACCGGGCTCCTCTGTCCACGGCATTCTCCAGGCAAGAACACTGGAGTGCGTTTCCATTCCTTCCTCCAGGGGGATCTTCTTGACCCAGGGATCGAACCTGGGTCTCTTGCATTGCAGGCAGATTCTTTACTGTCTGAGCCACCAGGGAAGCCAGTTCCTTGCCAGGGTAGCTCTTTTCATGACGATGATAGAAGCATACAAGGCCATACAAGCACACAAGTGCTGACAAGGCCAGCACTTGTCAAGGCTCCGATTACTTCAAGTCTTCTAACAGTTCACTGGTCGTAGAGAATCATGTGGCCAGAGCCAAATACAAGGGAGGGGAAGGTGAATAATTTTGAATATGTATCTAAGCTATCAAAACTGGATCCTGAATCAAAATTTATATAGTTGTAATAGCCTGTATGGCATAATTGGTAAATTCAAACAACAGCTATAAGATAGTATCTTGTATTAAATGTATTTTCTAGATTGATATAGATATTGTAGTTATTTAGGAGGATGCCCTAATTCTTAGGAGCTACACATTCAAGTTTTGAGGAATGAAATATCATTACGGCTAAACCTTACTTTCAGAAGGTTCAGTAGCATCAACAAAAGTATGTATCTGTCTGTCTGTTCATTTCTCTTTTCACAGATATCTATGAAATATAAACATGATCAATATTAATGGTTAAAAAAACAAAGGGTATATGAATATACACTGTGCTACTCTTACACAAATGTCCTGTATAGACTTTTTTTTTTTTTAAGTTAAAAAATAAAGTTAACACCAAATCAATGAAGTATTGGTTTGGCCAGTAAGTTTGTTAATTTCCTTAATATCTTATGGAAAACTCCCAACAAACTTTTTGGCCAACTCCTTTTTGGCCAACTCCATAAATACCTAGATAGAAACTGTACCAGAACTTATGGGAAATCCTTATGATGCTAGAGCTGGAAAATAAGTGAAAAGTGAAGGATTGGCAAGATTATTGACTTATGTTTAATTCTTTGCTGACATGATGCAACATTTATAATCAACTCTAGGTTTGGAATTTTTGCAGGTGGACACCTATGAGCTCTCAAAAAGAGAGAACATAAGAATAACTGTATTCTCTCTGTCTCATTCTGTTTGTGGGTATGGGGAAAGTCTGGGTCTTAAGACCAGAAGCTTTGGGGAAAGCTTTCTCTTCTGGCAGAATATGAGGCAAAACTAAAGATTTCCCAGGTGGATAAAAGTGTCCCAGATGCAGAGAGCATTGGGTTCCCATCTTAGAGAAACCAACTGGCCACCCGTGGGTCCTTTGGGAGGTTGCACAATGTTATTAGGTCTAAGAAACCTTGCATGGCATTGCATTGATGAGATCAGTTACTCTAACTCTGTGGCAGTGAATTGCCTCTATCTTATGCCCAAAGCTGTTCTGAAAGCCAAAAGATCTTTTGATAGCTTCAGTTTATGGATCTTGATTTGACCACCTGCTGCTGCTGCTGCTGCTGCTGCTAAGTCCCTTCAGTAGTGTCCGACTTTGTGCGACCCCATAGATGACAGCCCACCAGGCTGCCCTGTCCCTGGGATTCTCCAGGCAAGAACATTGGAGTGGGTTGCCATTTCCTTCTCCAGTGCATGAAAGTGAAAGTGAAGTCGGTCAGTTGTGTCCGACTCTTCACGACCCCACTTACTGCTAATTCACTAGATAATTTTAGCCTTTCTATTTTGCTGTTTTTCTAGTCACTTCAGCTTGATCTTGGAGAAGGCAATGGCACCCCACTCCAGTACTGTTGCCTGGAAAATCCCATGGACGGAGGAGCCTGGTAGGCTGCAGTCCATGGGGTCCTTAAGAGTCGGACACGACTGAGCGACTTGACTTTCACTTTTCACTTTCATGCATTGGAGAAGGAAATGGCAACCCACTCCAGTGTTCTTGCCTGGAGAATCCCAGGGACAGGGGAGCCTGGTGGGCTGCCATCTATGGGGTCGCACAGAGTCGGACATGACTGAAGCAACTTAGCAGTAACAGCTGCAGCTTGATCTATTGAGTGGGAAAAAAAAAAAAAAAAGACTTACAACCAACTTAAGGGAGACTCAGGAATTGGAAGGGGGAGTACAAAGTGGACAATCTGATATTGACTTGTACTGTTGGAAAACTAATCAAATAAGAGAATGTGAGAAAAGAAACAAAATCAGAGTTTTTAAAGGAAGTCAATGCTGAGTTGATTCTAAAATTTCTGTGAAAGGATGAAAGACTGAGAATAGTCAAGACAATTTTGAAAAAGAATAAGAGGACTTGACTCATCAGGTACCAAATTTGTAGTAATTAAGATACTGGAGTGTCTCATAGTCTTAGCTGGCAAATGATTAATGGTTCCAAATAGACATCACTGAAAGAGACCCAGACATATATAAAAATAATATACATAAAAGAGGTTGAATTTTAGGTCAGAGGGAGGAATAAACTATATAACAAATTATACTGAGACAGTCAGTTATCTACATGAGAAAAACAAAGTCCCCTACTTTACACCACACAGATAAATTTCAAGCAGATTAAAGACATAAGTATAAAAAACAAAATTTAAAACCCTTGGAAGAAAGTATAAGAGCTAGTCTTTACGGTCTTGAATTAGGCAGAGATTTCCAAAATCACTCAAAACCAACAAATCAAAAACAGTAACATTAATAAATTCAATTACAGTTAAAATTTCTTTTCCTCAACTGAGACCACTAAAAAGTGAAGAGACTAGCCACACTCTAAAAGAAGATATTTGCAAGGTTTAACCTACAAATAATTAGTACCCAGAGCATAAAAACCCCACATTTCAATATGAAAAGCAACCAAATAGAATATAGATAAATGCTGCTGCTGCTGAGTCACTTCAGTCGTGTCCGACTCTCTGCAACCCCAGAGACGGCAGTCCACCAGGCTCCCCCGTCCCTGGGATTCTCCAGGCAAGAGCACTGGAGTGGGTTGCCATTTCCTTTGAAGATGCAATTCACTGCTAATATGGTAAAGGTGAAAGCAAATTAACATTATAGTAATATATAATTTTACCTTCTTCATTTTTGTAAAATTTAAAAGATCTGATTTCATTACTAAATATTGTCTAAAAATATAATTAAAACTCCTTATATAGAAAGTATAGGCAAATTCTGCAGAATCTCAAGGTTTAGAGGGGCTGGTGCATGCGTGCATGTAAGTTACTTCAGGTGTGTCCAACTCTGCAACCCTATGAACTGTAGCCACCCAGGCTCTCCTGTCCTTGGGATTCTCCATGCCCTCCTTCAGGGAATCTTCTGAACTCAGTCTCTTATGTCTGCTGAATTGGCAGGTAGGTTCTTTACCATTAGCACCACCTTGGAAGCCCTGAGGAACTGGAGGAGTCAAAATACTCAGAGGCAGCCACCCAGCTGTGTATCAAGATGTGTACCCATCCCGTGTACCAAGATCCCAAATTTCTCAGACCAGGCCTCGGACAGCAAACCTGCCTCAGTTAGGATTCTGTTGTTTAAGAATCTGTTATTCTGAATACTAAATCCTCATTTTGTCTTTAGCTTTCTGTGCTCTACCATGGTGGGGATAGGAGCCTCTTTTTGTTTTAATTTTTATTGGAATATAGTTGCTTTACAATGGTGTGCTTGGTTCTACTATATAGGAAAGTGAGTCAGCTATACCATAGTTCAGGGAGCTCTAATCAGTGCCCTGTGGTGACCTAAATGGGAAGGAAATCGAAAAAAAGATGAGAGACTCCTTAGAAGCTACACAATAGGCCCTCTAGCCTTCATGATTTCAGTTTTTGGCTTTAATTATCTTTCTTTAGGGTATCAATGCATTTTAATGATAACCTGCCAATTTCCATGGTCCAATTTTGCATTACCCCCCCTTATTTCCCAAATGCCAGTTGGTGGGGGGAGGGTGTTCCAGCAAGAACAAACTGGAATCCACAAAAATCAAATAAGAATCCCCATCAGTCTTTCACCTGGAGTTGCGATTGACCTATTGAAGGAGCTGGCACCCTTCACTGTGGAGCAATTCACTCACCTGGTCCAGGATTCGGGGCACTGGGAGGAGGTCTAGTGAGAAGCCAAGGCATTAGGAGCCAGCCTGCTCTAAGAAGGTGAAACCAGTCCCTGGTGTGGATGCGAGAGGTGGCACCAGCCCTACACTCACCTTCAGAATCGCAGCTGCTTCACTTCCTCTGTCCCAAGCTCACAGGTATTTGCTTGTGTTCAGCCCTCACCCAGAATCAGACAGGGAAAAGAATGTTAGGCAACACATTTCCTGTTTAGCTAAGAGACTCCAGGTATACGTATTTTTTTCCTTTTCAGTGTTTATTTTCTGATGAAAAAACACATACATGCATTGCTTTTGTAGGTTAGACATGCCTTAGAAATAGTATCACGACTTATTAAAGAAGTTACTATATCTTTGGTATCTTACAACAGATTCTCCATATGTATTTGTTAAACAAAAAATTTTAAAAAGAAAAAATTCATATCTGTTACCTGATAAATCCTTGCTCCCGGGAAACAGTCTATTTTCAGAGAAACTTCTAGTAGAACACAAAATGAACATTAGTGTTAATTATTTTAAAAGAATCCAACTAATACTGCATATTCCATAATACATCTCTCTCTCTCTCTTGGGCTAAGCCAAATACAACTAGAGATACTTTACTCTCTGGGCTTCCCAGGTGGCTCAATGGTAAAGAATTCACCTGCCAGTGTAAGGAGATGTGACTTGGATCCCTGGGTCAGGAAGACACCTGGAAAAGAAAGTGGTAACCACTCTAGTGTTCTTGCCTGGAAATTTCCATAGACAGAGGAGCCTGGCAGGCTACATACAGTCCATGGGGTAATAAAGAGTCAGATATGACTGAGCACTCAGGCACTTTGTTCTCTAACTTTCCTCTATCTGATTCATCTTTGCAAAATTCTCATGTGGCTGTACCCCATGATATTAAATTGTCTGATTTATTTTTCTTAGTTTTCATAAGCAGTATCTTTCCATTTAGTTTTTAAAATGATTTTAATGAATTCCCAGAGTTTGGGAAGCCTATTACAGACCAACCAAAGGCAGGTATAAGTTTAGGAGGTGGATAATACGACTTGGTACATGCCTCCACTCAAACAGTGAGGTCACTTTTCACATATGAGGATGTACTCCCACATGCCATGACTAGCTGAAGTCAAGTTCTGTGATTAAGCATTTTGGAACTTCCTGAGTTCCTTACAGTCATGTTCCTTAGCACATCTCACCTCTATTACTGTACGTGTTGCAATACATTTTGTTAGCTGGTAAGTTAAAAGAACTCTGAATATATTGGATTTTTCTACACAGAGATGAACATGTATTGATTTTCATTAGCTTGCAGGTTTTTCATCATATTATTTAGTCCACAGGCCAGGAGATCTCTTTATCTTATTGATTTTGATTCTTTACACCTCACAATGGGTCTTTAGTTGATGTTTTCAGGTCCTCAAATGGCCATGTAGTGTCCTTGCATCTACCAAGCCATGTCTTGATATTTTTAAAAACTCCAACCATGTGAAACCCACCCAGTTTGTTTTCTTTCTCTGTAGAAAGTAAAAAGAAGACATCTACAACTATAGCCATAAGTATTCACTGTGCAAGTGCTATATGAAGAAAGAAACTCAGATTGTTTACACATAGAAGCTAATATTCATTTTATTATATATATATATTTTTTTTTTACTTTTTTTTTTTTAGTGTTTATTATTTATTTGACTGTGCCAAGTCTTAGTTTCAGCAGATGGGATCTTTCAGTTTTGGCATGTGGGATCTAGTTCCCAGACCAGATTTAAACTCAGGCCTCCTGTATTGGGAATGCAGAGTCTTAGCCACTGGACTGCCAGGGAAGTCTCCCATTTAAGAGAATTTTAGAGATTTAGATTACCTCAATCATATAAATAGTAGACGATGCCTTATTATATTTAATCCCACCTACATGCTTCATTTATAACTACTTTAACGACAGTAAAACTATGTGCCATGGAAATGGAGAACAAATATGTCAAAGTTCTTTAAGGTTTAAAAAGCACAATTTCAGTGTAAGATACAAAAATATTTCAAGGAAGGTACAATTAGGCAGAACAGTCTTTCAGCTATCCCTTCGTCCACAAAAGATAATAGTCCCCCAGTGCTGGGGAGGAGAAAAGAATTTTGAAAGTGTTAGATGATAAGGAAACTCTGTGCCAGCCTCCTCATTCCAGCCTGAGTCAGACCTTGACAGTCACTCGTGTGAGAATTTAGAGATCTTTGAGGCAGATAAGGTTTAGGAAAAAGTGAGCTTTGCAGAAGAGTTCTCTCAGTTGTCATGGTAAAATAGAGAAAATAAAGATCAGTGGGGTGTTTCTAGGTATGAGGAGGTTGGGGACTGCCTACAAGTTTCCCAGAGTGTGGTGGGAGACATCCCAAGGTCTGTGGCTCCTTGAGCCCATATGGATAGTGGTGGGATGGACAGAGCTCTCATGACAGGACAACAAAGACAGCTGAATCAGTCCCACCGAAGACAGGATGTATCCCAGCACATGGCCAGCCTGGAGTGAGACATGCTTAAGTGTCAGATGGGAGAAAACAGTATCATCTAAATGGAGAGATTAGCTGGAACCAAAACAAAGATGAAAGACATTTCTTGTTATAGAAAATGAAATCTCCCTGTTATAGAAATAGAATCAAAAGTTAAACCTCCCTATCGAGTAAACCTCTACACAAAAGTGGTAGAGAAGGAAAAAGCTTTTATTTTTGAATAAGCATTAAACACAGAATTTGATGCACATCATAGGCAATCTGCTTAGACACTGCAGACAGAAATTTCATTCTTTTGTATAGATAGGCAGATATAGTGAAGTGAAGTAGCTCAGACATGTCCGATTCTTTGCGACCCCATGGACTGTAGCTCACCAGGCTCCTCCATCCATGGAATTTTCCAGGCAAGAATATTGGAGTGGGTTGCCATTTCCTTCTCCAGGGGATCTTCCTGACCCAGGGATTGAACCCGGGTCTCCCACATTGCAGGCAGATGGTTTACCATCTGAGTCACCAGGGAGAGTGAATCCATTGCTTATATGTTCCCAAGATAAATCCATACTGGTCACACAAGTGCATGCATGCATGCTAAGTCACTTCAGTCGGGTCTGACTCTGTGACACCATGGACTGTAGCCTGCCATGCCCCTCTATCCATAGGATTCTCTAGGTAAGAATACTGGAGTGGATTGCCATGCCCTCCTCCAGGGGACATTCCCAAGCCAGGGATTAAACCCATGTCTCTTATGTCTCCTGCACTGGGAGGCAGGTTCTTTACCACTAGCACTACCTGGGAAATCCCATTAGTCATACATAGTTCATCCTAGATTTACCTGGTATTTGGGGGCCATCCAGAGACATTACTTTGCCAACAAAGGTCCGTCTTTTCAAGGCTATGGTTTTTCCAGTGGTCATGTATGGATGTGAGAGTTGGACTGTGAAGAAGGCTGAGTGCCGAAGAATTGATGCTTTTGAACTGTGGTGTTGGAGAAGACTCTTGAGAGTCCCCTGGACTATAAGGAGATCCATCCAGTCCATTCTAAAGGAGATCAGCCCTGGGTGTTCTTTGGAAGGAATGATGCTAAAGCTGAAACTCCAGTACTTTGGCCACCTCATGCAAAGAGTTGACTCATTGGAAAAGACTGCTGCTGGGAGGGATTGGGGGCAGGAGGAAAAGGGGACGACATAGGATGAGATGGCTGGATGGCATCACCGACTTGATGGACCTAAGTTTGAGTGAACTCCTGGAGTTGGTGATGGACAGGGAGCCCTGGAGTGCTGCAATTCATGGGGTTCCAATGAGTCGGACACAACTGAGCAACTGAACTGAAGTTTATTGTGATCCAGTCAAAGGCTTTGGCATAGTCAATAAAGCAGAAATAGATGTTTTTCTGGAACTCTCTTGCTTTTTCCATGATCCAGCGGATGTTGGCAATTTGATCTCTGGTTCCTCTGCCTTTTCTAAAACCAGCTTGAACATCTGGATGTTCACAGTTCACCTACTGCTGAAGCCTAGCTTGGAGAATTTTGAGCATTACTTTACTAGCGTGTGAGATGAGTGCAATTGTGCGGTAGTTTGAGCATTCTTTGGCATTGCTTTTCTTTGGGATTGGAATGAAAACTGACCTTTTCCAGTCCTGTGGCCACTGCTGAGTTTTCCAAATTTGCTGGCATATTGAGTGCAGCACTTTCACAGCATCATCTTTCAGGGTTTGAAATAGCTCAACTGGAATTCCATCACCTCCACTAGCTTTGTTCGTAGTGATGCTTTCTAAGGCCCACTTGACTTCACATTCCAGGATGTCTGGCTCTAGGTAAATGATCACACCATGGAATTATCTTGGTTGTGAAGATCTTTTTTGTACAGTTCTTCTGTGTATTCTTGCCATGTCTTCTTAATATCTTCTGCTTCTGTTAGGTCCATACCATATCTGTCCTTTATTGAGCCCATCTTTGCATGAAATGTTCCCTTGGTATTTCTAATTTTCTTGAAGAGGTCTCTAGTCTTGCCCATTCTGTTGTTTTCCTCTATTTCTTTGCACTGATCACTGGGGAAGGGTTTCTTATCTCTCCTTGCTATTCTTTGAAACTCTGCATTCAAATGGGTATATCTTTCCTTTTCTCCTTTGCTTTTTGCTTCCCTTCTTTTCACATCTCTTGAGAAACTTGTATGCAGGTCAGGAAGCAACAGTTAGAACTGGACATGGAACAACAGACTGGTTCTTAATAGGAGAAGGAGTACATCAAGGCTGTATATTGTCACCCTGCTTATTTAACTTATATGCAGAGTACATCACAAGAAATGCTGGGCTGGAGGAAGCACAAGGTGTAATCAAGATTGCCGGGAGAAAAATCAATAACTTCAGATATGCAGATGACACCACCCTTATGGCAGAAAGTGAAGAAGAACTAAAGAGCCTCTTGATGAAAGTGAAAGAGGAGAGTGAAAAAGTTGGCTTAAAGCTCTACATTCAGAAAACTAAGATCATGGCATCTGGTCCCATCACCTCATGGCAAATAGGTGGGGAAACAGTGGCTGATTATATTTTTTCTGGGCTCCAAAATCACTGCAGATGGTGATTGAAGCCATGAAATTAAAAGATGCTTACTCCTTGGAAGGAAAGTTATGACCAACCTAGATAGCATATTCAAAAGCAGAGACATTACTTTGCCAGCAAAGGTCCATCTAGTCAAGGCTATGGTTTTTCCAGTGGTCATGTATAGATGTGAGAATTGGACTATAAAGAAAGCTGAAAGCCAAAGAATTGATGGTTTCAAACTGTGGTGTTGGAGAAGACTCTTGAGAGTCACATGGACTGCAAGGAGATCCAAACAGTCCATCCTAAAGGAGATCAGCCCTGGATGTTCATTGGAAGGATTGATGCTGAAGCTGAAACTCCAATACTTTGGCCACCTGATGCGAGCTGACTCATTGGAAAAGACCCTGATGCTGAGAAAGATTGAGGGCAGGAGGAGAAGGGGACGATAGAGAATGAGATGGTTCGATGGCATCACCGACTCAGTGGATATGGGTTTGGGTGGACTCCGGGAGTTGGTGATGGACAGGGAGGCCTGGCATGCTGCAGTTCATGGGGTTGCAGAGTCAGACGTGACTGAGCAACTGAACTTAACTGGGGTCATCATCTGTGTTAGTTATTTAGCTTTGAAAAATGAAAATTTACATTTTTCATATCTCTATGACAGAAGTTTTTGCATTTTGGAGCCAGGTATCTGTGAAAGTTTGACCTCTTCCCTTCCACAGAAACCAGGAGATATGGGACAATCTGATTTGATGGTTATATTTCAAAAGAAAGGCTCCCAGCCACTTGAAAAAAACATTCTCAGTTTGTTAATTTTTAAGAAAATTTTAAAAAACATAACTACAAGTTTGACAGTTAAAATGTTCTAAGGGAGGGGAATACCTCCTGCCTTATTTTTAGTAGGGAGAATTAAGCCTCTTGCTTTAAATTTTATTTATCCTTATATCCTTATATCCTATATGATAATCTTGCAGCCATTAAGCCTCCTGAGTATCAGCCTTAAGCCTGAGGGTGAAGGAGAGGAAAGGGAGAAACATTAAAAAGAAAAAAAATGTGACTGTGTTTTATTCCAAACTCAGGCATCACTGAATTTTACTAAGTTTGCCTGATTATAGACAAATGGGACTTTGGGATAGACATTAGGTTCAGTCTAAAGTTTGTCCTATGAAGTTGCTTCTGCCACTACAGAGTTACACTGGTGTGCCCAGTTCCTGGGACCTAGGAACAGCTCGCCAGGGTCAGGAGAGCCAATTGGAGCAGCCTGACATGCCTCTGGATGATAGCTGCTTTTTCTACATGTGCTACAAGGTTCAAAAGCTTGCGGACTCTTTGCCAATTACCCTTGTCTCTTGGTTCTGCAGTGTCACTTTGCACACTTAGAAATGACGTTAACCTGTGGTTACCACAGGGCTGGAATTTCAAGTGTTCAATTACTATCTGAACACAAGGATGAGCAGCCATGATAGAGCAGTGGGAGGTTTGATGAACCAGGTACATCTTTGGGGATACAGCTAGGTGTGTACATGGTGCAGCAGGCTGGAATTGTCAGAAAGTTTGAGGGAATTTGCTTATACCTTTCTCAAGGTGACTGCTTAGAGAATCCAGTTTGCCAGGAGGAAAACTAGTCAATATTTTCCAGATGTCACATCACCTTAGCACACACAGACAAGGTCTCTTGTTTATTCCTCATAATAGTACCAGGTAGTGGTGGCTGGAGATGGAGTGTCTCATGGTCACTCTGTGTACCTGCATCTGATATTTTATTCAGTGCTAGCTTCTTGATCCGCAAGGATCTCCTCTTTCATGGATCATGGTCAATTGACTCTGACAGCTTAAACTATGTGGGTTATCATCAGTGCAAGGGATATGTACTGAAATGATCAAGGGTAGGTTTTAATTTGAGAACACATGAGTAAAGGAGTGAACTGTTTTTCTTTTAATTGGGATATAGCTGATTTACAATATTGTGTTTCAGGTATATAGCAAAGTGAATCAGTTATAAATATACATATGTCTACTCTACTTTAGATTCTTTTTCCATACAGGCCATTAAACGGTATTAGACTTCCTTGTGCAATACAGTAGGTGCCTATTAGTTACCTGTTTTGTACATACTACTGTGTATGTGTCAATCCCGTTTTCAAAATTATCCTTCTTCCTCTAAACCCCCATACACTACGCTATGCTAAGTCACTTCAGTCGTGTCCGACTCTGTGCGACCCCATAGATGGCAGCCCACCAGGCTCCCGCGTCTCTGGGATTCTCCAGGCAAGAACACTGGAGTGCGTTGCCATTTCCTTCTCCAATGCATGAAAGTGAAAAGTGGAAAGGGAAGTCGCTCAGTCGTGTCCGACCCTTAGTGACCCCATGGACTGTAGCCTACCAGGCTCCTCCGTCCATGGGATTTTCCAGGCAAGAGTACTGGAGTGGGGTGCCATTGCCTTCTCCGTCTAAACCCCCATAACCATAAGCTTATTTTCTACATCTGTTTCTCTGTTTCTGTTTTGTAGGTAAGTTCATTTGTAGCCTTGTTTTTAGATTCCACACGTAAGTAATATCATATGATACTTGTCTTTCTCTGTCTTATTTCACTCAATATGAGATCTCTAGGTCCATCCATGTTGTTGTAAATGATATTATTTTATTCTTATGGCTGAGTAATATCCCATTGGATACCTGAACCCCAATATTCATTGCAACACTATTTACAATAGCCAGGACATGAATGCAACCTAAATGTCTGTCAGCAGAGGAACGGATAAAGATGATGTGGTGCAAATATACAGCTGGTGAACTGTTTTTAAAGTTAGAAATGATGACCAAAATGAAAGCTCTTATCACTGGCATTTTGTTTTCCTGCTGCTGCTAAGTCACTTCAGTCGTGTTCGACTCTATGAGACCCCAGAGATGGCAGCCCACCAGGCTCCCCCGTCCCTGGGATTCTCCAGGCAAGAACACTGGAGTGGGTTGTCATTTCCTTCTCCAATGCATGAAAGTGAAAAGTGAGAGTGAAGTCGCTCAGTCGTGTCCGACTCTGTGCGACCCCATGGACTGCAGCCTACCAGGCTCCTCCGTCCATGGGATTTTCCAGGCAAGAGTACTGGAGTGGGGTGCCATCGCCTTCTCCATTTGTTTTCCTAGTGTCCATTTATTCGTATATTCAACACATTTCCTGAATGCCTCTCATGTGGCAGGGATTGTTACAGACACAAGGAATAAGATGATGAACCAGACACAGCCCTGGCCTTTAATCAACTCACAGCTTTGCACAGGGAGGGGAACCTGTAAATAGATCCATTATCATGCAATAGGCAAATAAATACAGTAAAACCAACTAGAAAGATAGTAGTTAACATGTTTCAGAAACATGGGTATCTTCAGTGTTTACTCAATGCTACATTATTGTACTGTACTTTGCCTGATGAGTCAAACGTCCCAGTAGAAAAAAGTGGTTAAGATCTTTGAAATCGGGAGAATTCAGAACTGGATTTTTTGTTGTTGTTGTTATTTTTTAATTTTTCACTCCCCTATTAGCCACATAGTCTTTTTTAAATAATAAACTTTATTTTTAGAGCAGTTTAGGCTTCACAGAAAAATTGACTGGAGAGGATGGAGAGTTTCCTTATACTGCTTGCCTCCACTCGTATGCATGCTAAGTTGCTTCAGTCGTGTCCAACTCATTGCGACGCTATGGCCTGTAGTCTGCCAGGCTCCTCTGTGCATAGGATTCTCCAGGCAAGAACACTAGAGTGGGTTGCCTTGGTCTCCTCCAGGGTATCTTCCTGACCCACGTATCTAACCCACATCTCTGTGTCTCCTGCATTGGCAGATGGATTCATTAGCATTAGTGCCACCTTGGAAGCCCTCCACATATATACATCTGTTGCTCAGTCATGTCTGACTCTTTGCAACCCCATGGACTGTAGCCCACTAGGCTCCTCTGTCCATGGGGTTTTCCAGGCAAGAATACTGGAACAGGTTGCCATTTCCTTCACAGGGGATCTTCCCAACACAGGGATTGAAGCCATGTCTCCTGCATTGCAGGAAGATTCTTTACCATCTTAGCCCACATGTGCATAGCCTCCCTTATTATCAATATCCTCCACCAGAGGGTATATTAGTTACAATTGTTGAAACTACATCAACACATTATTATCATCCTTTACATTATGGCTCACTATTGATGTTGTACCCTCTGTGGGTTTGGACAAGCTTATATAATAATGACAAGTATCCATCTTCATACAGAGTAGTTATAAAAATCTTCTGTATTCTGCCTGTTTCTCCCTCTTTCCTCCCTAACCCCTGGTAACAATTGATCTTTTATTTTCTTCATAGTTTTGTTCTTTCCAGAATGTCATATGGTTGGGATCATGAAGTATGTAAGCTTTTTTGATTGGCTTCTTCCACTTAGTGATAGGCATTTAAGTTTCTTCTGTGTCTTTCGCCACATAGTTTTAATTCATTCTGTTAGTCCTTTTGAGTGAAGATATATCCATTATTTGTATAAACAGACACTCCTTCTAGCAATATGTAAAATGCAACTCTCAGATTTTATAATCTTTGTGTTTTCTTGAGCAGTACCATAATTAAATCTAATTAAGTAGATTTATGGTTTGGAACACTAATGGTCATGAATAAATACATTTCCCTTGAAGCTATTTGCTCAATTTGTACTTTACGTCTTTTAACTTTCAATTATACATATTTAGCTTTATGCCCCACTTATTTGTTTATTTGGGAAGAGGAGGGTTAAACATGAAATGATACACTCCTCCTATAGATCAGATTTTCTTGCAATTACCATCTGGTACCTTTGCTCTGCCACTTGTTTTGAATGGAGGACAATTGTAAGTAGTTTATTACAAATAATAATAGCACTATATTTTCTAGGCCAACAGAAAATTTCACAAAGTCAGAAGTGGGAAAAATATGTATAAGAAAAACAAATGGTTAAATGAGAGTTAGATTTAGACTTAGAAAAGCAGTGAAAGAAAAACAAATACAAATGACCAATAAATATTAAAATACTTACCTAATTTAACTTCAGTGGTCATCAAAGAAATGCGGTGTCAAACGATATTCAGATGCTATGGTTTGCTATTACATTAACAGGACAAAACTTAGTTATCCAATGCTGGCCCTGATGAGGTGAAAGCATACATTGTTGGTAGCAATTAGATTGGTATGAATTTTCTGGAAGACAAATTGTTGTTATGTGTAAGATGATTCACAGCATTTATACTCTTTGGCTTAATAATTCCCTCTTAAGCATTTAGCTTACATTGCTGTTGTTCAGTCATTCCCAACTCTTTGAGACCCCATGAACTACAGCATGCCAGGCTTCCCTGTCCCTTCATATCTCCCTGAGTTTGCTTAAACTCTTGTTCATTGAGTCAGTGATGCCATCCAATCATCTTATCCTCTTATAGGTCAGAAAGGGGAAAAAAGATTTGTATGTAAAGATGGTCATCATAGTATGTTTTAAGACCTTTGATCTGCTAATTTAAATATTAATGACGAGACATGAATAATTTTGGAATATTACAGCACCGTACATCATCTATTTACTCCCTGAGTAGTTTTTGAATGGACTTGTGCCAGACAGGGTGTGAGGCCTTTGGAAGCATGCTTTCAGAGACTGATTAAGGAGACACAATGTTTAGAAGCATGAACTATAGAGCTCACTTGAGTATTGATCTGGTTCTGCCACTTTCTGATGTGTGTCTTACTCTCTGTTCCTGGATCTTTTCATCTGGTAAAATTGAATAACAAGGGAACCTACTTCATTAGGTAGTTGTGAAACTTAAGTGAACTCATATATTTAATGCCCTTAGAGCAATTCCTAACATAGAGCAACTAAGTGTTATTATTGTTCATTATTAGTATTGTGATTATAATAGGTAAGTGAAAACTACTTGACAATATGAGCTGATTTTTGTGAATCACTTCCACCCAAAGCATTAAATATAATATTTGCATGGGAAAAGGAAAGGTCCCTGATAGCTCAGTTGGTTAAGAATTTGCCTGCAATGTAGGAGACCCCGGTTTGATTCCTGGGTTGGAAAGATCCCCTGGAGAAGGGATAGACTACCCACTCCAGTATTTTTGGGCTTCCCTTGTGGTTCAGCTGGGTAAAGAATCTGCCTGCAATGTGGGAGACCTAGGTTTGATCCCTGGATTGGGAACATCCTGAAAGAATAGACTAGAACATTTTGCTGAATGAGTCTTGATAATAATAATTGTATCAATATGAATTTTAATCTACATAATTCACAATATAAAAAAATACCAATTTTCTCTGTTGTAACAAATCATTGAACTTATTTATACTTGGAGTTCCAGTACCACTATTGCCAGTATAAATGTGATCGATTAATTGCTCACTTTGTTTGGATTTATCATAGCTAATACAGGTGTTCTTTAAGTCATCCAGCATTTTTCCACTTACCTTTGATCCTTCTAAATGTTACAAAGAGATTATGAATCATCAGTTCATCAAGAGAGGAGGCTGTATTGTCCTGGCTCTTCTTTTTGTTAGCATTAGCTGCTAAATCCTGCTTCCTAGTACCTCTTGTTGATCACATTTTTTTTTCCCTCCCAGAATATGTGCTAGAATAACACATTCTCATCTGTCTCCGGTCATTATTTCACTATTTTCATTCTCCATTCCTTTCCTTGTCTCAGAAGCCTTTCAGGGGCTCTCTTTCACTCTTTCTCTTGCTCTCTCTCTCACACAACACACAGACACACATTTCTGGTGACCTTTGGGAAGCAAAGGAAGTTTTAAATATTCTGCCCTGTTACCTGGAAAAGCAGAGGGCTCTTGGGAGCTGTCTCAAGTCCCCTTACCATGATAAGCCATGCGTGTCCTCCTCTAATGCGGCCACACCATGAGAGTGACTGGTGGGGCCTTCAGCCTGTGGAGTTTCAGCCAGGAATTTCTGTACAGATCTCCTCTACTACCACAACTCCAACCCTGACATCCTACAGTCCTGCTCCTTGGGACTCAGCATATTTGCATGAAAAGAAAAAAAATGCTTCTTTTTAAGTACTAGAACTTTCTCTCTTAGACCTTAATGATTTCTGTGATTGAAAATAATCAGTGCCTTGCTTGTTGAAGGGCTATCTAATGAAATGTATTAATTTTTCTATTCCTTTAGTTGAAATATATATATATATATATATACCCCTCAGGAATTTATTTATTCTATCTACTGAGTTAACTAGTGAGTTTGATGACTCCCTTGGACATGTTTGACATGGTATTTGTCATGGCACCTTGAGGCAGGAAGGTATTTCTTGTAATTCAATTCTGAAAGCAACCAGAGGATACAGATTTACTTCCTAAAAGACATTGTAAAGATTCTGAAAAAGCATTTTCTTGTAACTAGTTTTCTGTGGGGCTTGTTTTTGTATTAACAAGAAGTGGAATAGGCAAAAGTGTGGGGATCCCTGCATATTCAATACTGGTGAAACTGCCATAAACCTGATTTTGTTAAGGGAATCAAGGTTTATTAGGAAAAAACTTACCTTATATGGGTCAATTGGCTTTTTAAGTATTTCATTTTCTGTTGAAGATTAGCTCAATTTTGGTTTTGTGTGTTTCATTGGTTTCTTGACAGTGTGTGCAGTCACTGTTGTGTAATTGAGTATTTGTTTAGGTCCTAGTTCCGTAGGACCACATGAAGGAAATGATCTCAGTGCAGTAAGGGGTCCCAAAGCATACTTTTTAGAAGAAAATAATTTATTGACTCAGGGAAACACATTTTCTTAATTTAGAGTAAGATTCAAAGTTAACAGTTCTTTTCAGGAAAGTATTGTATTGTTTTGTTTCAATCTTGCTTGATAAGAATAACTCTAGTTTGAATTGCTGCACTTTAACGAGGATATTCAAATAAAAGTTTGGTCCTTTTGATACATTAATCACAATTTGGAAAACACAAAAACAATTTATATAGAGCAGATGCCAAGTTGGCTTTCTAGAATTTATAAATAAACTTGTTGAAGTTTTAGTTCTGGTTATTCATTCAAAGTATCTCATGATCACATCAATTTTAAATATGTTAGAATTATAGGATTATAATAATCAAATATGCATAATGCCATCAATGCCATTTTCAAGTTATAATAAAATAAAATTAAATAATATTATCTCTTTTTTTAGATTTTAGGGACATTTGTATAATTGCTGAGAAGCCTAAGCAGGTTCTTCTTTCTCTTTTACTATTTTAAATAGCCTTATGATTATAGATAAAATCTTTTGCTACTCTTGACATATGTTTTCATGTAGTTATACATTTCCTTCTTTTTATCCAAAAAATAGAGCAATATTGACACATAGACACATCTCCATTTATTTTTTATAATTTATTTATTTTATTTAGAGGCTAATTGCTTTACAATATTGTAGTGGTTTTTGCCATACATTGACATGAATCGGCCATGGGTTTACTGGGATGACCCAGAGGAATGAGATGAGGAGGGAGGGGGGAGGGGGAGTTCAGGATAGGGAACACATCTCCATTAAAAGCAGAGTTTGCAAATTGATTGAACACACAATATGTTAAAATTGGGAAATTTCTTATAAAACTTCAAATGACTTACTTATCTGAAAAACGTCTATACTCTGGTAACCTAGGCCCACATTCCTCTACTGAAGCACTGGTCTGAGCTGAGAAATAACTGCTACTTTTAGAGGAATTTCTACTGCCTTCACTTATCACTTCCCTCTGACCTGCTTGACTCTCCCAGAGAAACTCTGAAGGCATTTTTAAATTGGAATTTCTGACTTTTATGGAAGAATTAATACAGTAGGTATTATAGGTTCCTTTACACCTCAAGAACTGTCACTCAGCAAATATCTTTCATAACAGTACCAAAGGATAGAAACTGAAAGAACTTGGATTTCCAAAACCCTTTTTCCAAGATGGCACCAAGCATCTAGTGAGAAGCTAAAGCATTTTATAAAATGTTCAGATGGTCCCAAATAGTCATATAGTAAAAATTGACTCATCTGAGAAACCAGTATGAGTTCATGTAGAAATACTGTCTTCTACATAAACTCAAACTCTCACAGAAGCCCAAAGATAGATATTATAGTGCTAGTCACTCAGTTGTGTCCAACTCTTTGTGACCCTATGGACTGTTTCCCTCCAGGCTCCTCTGTCCATGGAATTCTCCAGGCAAGAGTACTGGAGTGGGTAGTCACTCCCTTCTCCAGGGCATCTTCCAGACTCAGGGATCAAACCTTGGTCTCCTTCATTGCAGGCAGAGTCTTTATCCTCTGAGCCACCAGGGCTGCAACCTAACACAGTTATTATATCCATTTTATAAATAAGATTCAGGGATGTCAATATCAAAGTGTAAATGAAGCTCATGGTAGTTTGTTTTTTAAGCTTAGGTTGGTCTGGCTGCAAAGACTGGATGCTGATGTTATGTTTATATTATATTATGATAGACATAAGTCTTTCATAGTATTGAAAGACTTATGTCTGTCATTGACCTTGAAGTCAAATACTCTATAGAAAAGAATGTTAACACGGTGAACTTGAATGCAAGTTGTGTGTACTTATGCATGCCTGTGTATCTGCATCAGTATATACGCTGTACTTGAGAAGAGCTGTAATTTTCATTAGATTCTCAAAAGGGAACAGTGACCCAGAAAAAGGCTAAGAAATATGAATAATTGCATAATGCAGACACTTCTTAGAATTAGAAATAGTTGCTAAATTGGCTCCAGGCACAAAATATCTGTTTCCAATATAATCTATTTGTCCTGCATAGACAAATCCTTCAGAGTTCTCCCTTTCCTCAGTGACTATAAAGTTTGATCACTTTTAACATTCAACTATCTTATTTTTTTAAAAAAAGGAAGAATAAACATAATTTTCTTCTGGTTAATGATATTAAGAACATTTCCACTGTGTAAGGAAGTCCATTTATAAATGATAAAACATCAGGGTAAGAATTCTAGAAATTCATTTTCATGAAAACATGATCATTACTCTTCCTTTTTTCCTCCTATCTCTCTCTTTATTTCCTCATTTATTTCCTCATTGAGCAATTTAGTCCAAAAGCAATTAGAAGGGGTCAAGTAAGATGACGGTCCACATCTGAGAGAGATGGGGGAGACCCGAGACATGTAAGGAGGTGTCCATGCCTGGAAGTGGTAACCTAACATAGAGTGTAGAAAAATGTGTAAAGAGAAGTCTAAGAGGCTTCTGTGTAAGAAGTCCGTGTAAGAATCCCAGTGATGTCTGACTCATGTAGGGTGTCTGGGTGCTAGAGTTTGAATGAAGTGAGCAAAATGTCCCAAGAGGCAGCCTGACTCACAGTGTTGGAGCTCAAGCTGGATGAGAAACTTCTCCTTGTGAAAGATGCACCTGACTGAGGGTGCTGGCACCTTAGTTGAATGAGAAAAGTTTCTCTGTGTGGGAGTCAAAGCCCCAAAAGCTCAGTAAGAGCATCCATAGGAAGGGTGTCTTATTGAAGCCTGAAAGGAGTGAGAAGGATGTCTATAGACTGGGGAAGCCTGGAGAAGGCTGTCAGAGTCTGAGCAGGCTGAGAATGTCTTGTGGAAGGACAACTATATGTGAAGTATTGAAGCCTGAGCTGGGTAATTGCCTGAGTTCAGTGATGAAGGCATCTACATGAGGAAAGGGTGGCAGTAATTATGGGAGATAGATTACATAAAGGAGGTTGGTAAAACCATTAAATGGATAAGAATTTTGGAAGCAGGCTTTTTACTTTTGAAAAAGATAATTACTATTATTGAAAGGGAGAAAATGAGAAAAAATTGTGTGGTGTTGGTTTGGAATTGAAGATATCAGTGTGAACTTGTGGTTTTCAGTGTATATTTATAGATACAGAAATGCATATAAGTGTAGGGGTGTGTGTGTGTATGTTCAACACATATTCACCAATTCTTTTCACTGAAAGGGTCTGGTAGCAATACCCCAATAGCAATGAGCACACTTAGCTCCCATATCTTGTCTTCTAATGACCACTCTCCACCAGAAAAATTCAAAGCTCTTTGCTGCTACTGCTAAATCACTTCAGTCGTGTCCGACTCTGTGCGACCCCATAGACGGCAGCCCACCACGCTCCCCGTCCCTGGGATTCTCCAGGCAAGAACACTGGAGTGGGTTGCCATTTCCTTCTTCAATGCATGAAAGTGAAAAGTGAAAGTGAAGTCACTCAGTCGTATGCGACTCCTAGCGACCCCATGGACTGCAGCCTACCAGGTTCCTCCATCCATGGGATTTTCCAGGCAAGAGTACTGGAGTGGGTTGCCATTGCCTTCTCCGCAAAGCTCTTTGAGGAATGGCTAATTCCAGGTTCAGGCAAGGAAACTACAAGATGAACCTGGAATATCACGTCAAAAAAAAATACTCAAAACATTCTAGGACACGTTAGTCAAGTTAAAAGGATTCTTTCTAGTTAAATCCAAGAAATTTGAGAATTAAATAAATAATCACAATGATGAATCATATCCCTTGAATAAGATAGGGATCCATGAGATCACATAGTCACAAAAAATTTAAATAATTTGAGAGGCATAATATTTACATATTCTTTTTTTTGGATTTATTATTTTTTTATTTTATTTTATTTAACTTTACAATATTGTATTGGTTTTGCCATATATCAAAATGAATCTGCCACAGGTATACATGTGTTCCCCATGCTGAACCCTCCTCCCTCCTCCCTCCCCATAAAGTACCTCATTAACAAATACTTTTTAACTTCAAAGGAGTAAGTTTTCATTGGAGAAGCCAGGCTGACACTACCTTAATCAAGTTAGTATTATTAGTCATGGAAAAAATCAAAACTATATATCACCTGATATGATGCAAGAATAAAGCATCACTTTTGTGATATTCCTGCCAAAAATGCATAACCTGAGTGTATCTGTGCAGAAAAAGTCAGACAAATCCAGGTTGAAGATATCTGGCAGCTAAATCTCAGAAGTTTCTAGATCACTAATGTCAAAGAATGTCAAGGAAATATAGAAAAACAATCCTCTCTCTTCTTCCCCTCCAGTGACACTCAGGAAGCAATGAAAAAAAACATCATTCAAGAAGCCACACTTATTATTTTATCTAAGAAAAAGTACACATGAACACAATTGCTTAACCTCTTTGGCACAATATTTTGGTGAAATTTATAAACAAGTATATACGACCCCATAGACGGCAGCCCATCAGGCTCCACGGTCCCTGGGATTCTCCAGGCAGAAACACTGGAGTGGGTTGCCATTTCCTTCTCCAATGTATGAAAGTGAAAAGTGAAAGTGAAGTCGCTCAGTCATGTCCGACTCTTAGCGACCCCATGGACTTCAGCCCACCAGGCTCCTCCGTCCATGGGATTTTCCAGGCAAGAGTACTGGAGTGTGGTGCCATTGCCTTCTGCATAAGTTAACATAGGATGTTTCTAAAGAACATTAATAAACAACTCACAACATAAAAAATGTAGCAAACTAAAAAAATCTGACAAACACAACTGTTCAACTTTCCTAGTGATCAAAGAAATGCAGATTAGAAGAATAAACACTATTGTCTGTCACATTGGCAGACGACGAACAAAAGCAGCTAGTATTGAGTAATGGCAAAAGTGGAAAATGGGCAAGATTATATCCTATTGATGAGTATTTACACTGATAGAAACTTTCTGAAGAAAAGTAACCACCATACCTCAAAAAATTCTTATAAATGTGTATATCATTTGACTTAACATCTTTATTAGTAATGTACGTTAATTAGGTAGTTGAGACTATATGCAAACATGCTTTCATAATAACATTTGTTAAGTGTGGTTTCTAATTGCAAACTTCTGTATTACTGTTTTGTTAAAACAGTACTAAATGTATTAGTTATACTAATACTAATAAATGTATTAGTTATAATACATTTAATACATATAATACATATAATAAATGTATTAGTTGTATATTACATAATAAATGTATGTAATAAAAATGTATCAGTTAATATATTTGATAGTGAAAAATGTTCATGATCCACTCTTTGGTTACAAAACAGTTTACATGATATACATAATATAAACCATTATTATTAAAATATGCTTATATAAGTAAGTAAATGTATTAAAAAGTCTGGAAATATATTCGCAAAATGTTAATGGTGATTATCTCTGAGCATTGAAATTTTGGTGATTTTAAATTCTTATTCTTTTGTTTACCTGTATTTGTTTTAAACTATGCTAAAATACTTTAGTACTTATATGATTAAAATTTATTAAAGCTCTATTATATGTACCAGATACTTAATGTAATTATTCTGTAGACTTTAAAGAATCATTGTAATTTTATCAGTTTACATTTTCCCTTAGAGAATACAGAATCCAATCTTATATTAGGTTTCTCTTTCACAGCATTTTTTTCTCAACTTATAAAGCCTGAAACTTTCTTAAGAAAAAGCCTATAACTTGTCTTAAGGTATTCCCATAAGTTGACTTAATCACACCAAACCTGTCAGAAACACTTAAGGAGTTTTATTTGTTTATTGGAGCCGCATGGTGTTTAAGAAAAGTGAAGTCAAAATAGAATGAAATTAACTAAATGCCCAAGATAGACATGGATGCCAGTATGCCACATAGAACAGTTCCTGAGGTGACATGGGAATGTAAGAAAATTAGATACATTCATAATGGAGTAAAAAGTAAAGCAGAGATTCATGCTAAAGTAGCTCCTTAGAAAAGATTTACCATAGTTTTAGTCAAAGATGACTTCTCTATAAAATTAAAAATGTTTAAACTATTTCTTAACCTTCAAAATTTAGCCTCAATGTTTCTCCTTTTTTGAGATTTTTCTGACTCACCTAGATTTGTGGTTATTTCTAGGCATGCAAAAGTCCAAATTCTATTATGATGATGAGTGTCTGCTACCTGACCGTGAGGTGTGGACAGGGACTGGGCCCAAGACTGCATCATTCTCTTTGTAACCCCAGAAGATGTTACTGGTTCCGCATAAGAATGTAGGGAATGCATTTGAGTGAAAGCACAAAATGCATAAGAAAACAAGTATAAACCATCTCAACTTAGGAATCAGCAGAGCACCTGTCATCAACACTTGCACTAAATCAACAGATATGCCAAGTAATTTAGATTAAAAAAAAATTTTTTTAAAGTCTGAGACAGCAACATGGCTTTAATTTCAATACATGTATACACATACAGGCTTCCTAGGTGGCACCAGTGGCAAAAGAACCCACCTGCCAATGCAGGAGACAAAAGAGAAGGGTTTTATCCCTGGGGTGGGAAGATCCCCTAGAGTAGGATATGGCAACCCACTCCACTATTCTTGCCTGGAGAATCACATGGACAGAGGGGCCTGTTGGGCTACAGTCCGTGGGATTGCACAGAGTCAGACATGACTAATGCACCTTAGTACATAACATACATACACACACACTCACACACTTTTTCAGACAAATTGTTTGAGGAAAATTGTACTGATCTTTATATAGTTTTATAGCACCAACCCCCTAAGTGACCAAATCTTTTATACCATATCAAAATATTTTATGAACCAAATCTACAGATGTACACTCCATTACCAATTAGATTAAGAGTCTGAGAGGGAACAAAAAATAGCTACCTTTTTGAATAACAGGACTGCTTGAAATCCATGTTTCTTCCTTTGGATCCTTACAATGTTTCCAAGTGCTATTCAGGTTCTGGGTCTCTAAGGTAGAGTTCTGAGTCTTCAGTGCATAATGGAAAGAGGCCATCTTGCAGGACAGAAAGAGTAAAAGAAACACAATATCATGCAGCTTTAGGGGTTATACCTGTGAATTGCTGATTTCAATTTCCTTCCTTCCTCCCTCCCTTCCTCTCCTCCTCTGCCTACCCCTGACTCTGCCTCCCTTCACCTCTGTTCTTTTTTACTTCCTGACACCAACTGGTCAACTTCTGTCAACATTCCTGACAATCAATCACCAATCACTTCTGTCAACCAATCACTTGGTTTCTGTAGCAACTCATGCCCAGAACTTTTAAGTTGACTTTCACCCTACTCTATTTTGCTCAAGAAATTACTCAAGTTCTAATAAGAATAAGATAATTTAGTGTTAAGAAATGAATGTGCCTATTTCCACTTACTAGATTATAAACTCTGAGAAGGCAAGACCCCTTCTTGGCATGGAGTAGGCATATAGAAAATGCAGGCTGACTGAGTGAGTGAGTGAGTGGGAAAGCTGTTTTCCTCAGTTAAATGTTATCTTTTGCAATGTGCTTCTGCAAAACAACACACTCCCCCTAAAGGTGTAAAAAAGTGATGTTTCCCTCAATACTGTTTGTGAAATATTGATCTCATTGAATATTAGTATATAAGCTAAAATAAATTATGAATATTGCAAACAATTTTAAACAAAGCCACTCTCTCAAAAGGACATGTCAAAGGATCTCATATACTCTAATCATGAATTTCTAAAATGGCTTATAGTATACAATACCTCTAAAATTTGTTTGACCATGCATCCTTTCTTGACAGACTAGTTGACAGGATGGTGTTTGAGGAACTGATTTTGGGATTCCTATCTTAAGTTATGACTGCAACAATAATAAATAATAAATCCATCTCTATTCAGCATTTGGAATGTGCCAAGCACTGACTGAGGTATTAATGTTATAGAGATAAATAAGCATGCATCTGCCCTTGAGGAGCACAAATGTACATAGAGCAGATAAATTGTGGTGTCACATTGCAAATGGATTAATAGAGGTATGAACTGAGTGCCCAGGGAACAAATATGCAGAAAGTGGCTGACCCAGCAAGAAACTAGGACTTACTGTAAAGAGAAAGGCAGTTAATTCATCAGCAGCTTCTCTTATAACAAGTGGTACCCAGGTACCCAGAGGGCCGCTGAATGAAAGACAGTCCTTCTTTAGAGCCATGAGTGGAGAAAGCAGAGCTGACACATTTGCTTCTTGCATTGGCCTGTGGCCATTTCTGACTTTCATGAGTGTACCCCTACAACCCTCATTTTAGGATGAGGAGTGGCTTAAAGGACAAGCTCTGGACAGTTTGATGACCAATGGCAGTGCAGGTTTTGCTTGAGTTGTTGCTTTTCCAACATCACTGCCACTTCTCTTGATAATGGAAACTGTTTTCATTAGGAGCACTACCCTTCCTCCACAACCCATCTAGGTGGTTCAGGTAGGCTCATGCTACTTTCTTTTCAAAGACTAACTACTCAGCACATTCTGTCTTCCTGTACACTGTGACTGACTCAGTCATGAGTCAAACTAAGGAGGCTTAATGTGGGTTCAAATGTAATGAATCTCAGGTGAAGGGGAAGCCCTCCATCTACTAGAGTTGAGGGTAATCTGAAGTTTCCAGGGCGGCTTTGTGGAACATGTAAGAGTAGTGCTCAGTGGTGGACAGAGAGGGACAGTGGGCATCAGTTTTGAGTATCTGGTCCCAGATTTGTTAGAAACTATTCTTGAGTTTCTCATTTATATAACCAACTACACTTCCTTTCCTTTTAAGCCCATTTTACTTGAGTTTTTCCCTTTTGCTGCAGGAAGTAGTTAACAAATTAACTAGCTGCTAAGTAGCTTTGGGCCTCTTGTCAAGTCCCAGTTTCTGAATAGGGAAGGGCCTCAGTCTCCCCATCTATATACTATAAAATAGTTGACCTGATATGTAGATTGCATACATTGGTTTAGAACATACCTCTTTTCTAATGAAAATATTATATCAATATATAAGACACATAAAGTAAAATGCTTTTATTGAATTAAAGTTATAGATTTCCCAGGCCTTTTTACCTACAGTAGATAACAATTTAAAATCAATAGACAGTATGCTCTCTTTTTTACTAGCTTTGGCATTCTATGATTCTGAATCTATGAGGTTTTGTTAATATCCATGTGAACACTTTACAGTGAAATTCATTTTGAAAGGGTGAAATACATTTTGAAGGCATGATTTTTAGTTAATAGGGGGATGGTGAGATGGCCCCTAATGCTTTTGATAGTGGTTATTAACTGTGTTTTATTTATACAAGATAAGACTGGCTGAGCAGGGAAATATCTGACATGTCCATTATTTTGTGTGTGTGGTTGACAGGTTCTACCAAGAGTTCTAACTCAAATGGTTGGGGAGCAGTTCCTTTTACCTTGTATGTGAGCAAGACCTTCATTTCTAAAATGGATTAAACCAATATGCTGAGTGATCCATTTATTCTTTTCACATCGCATTTGGATTTCATTACCAGAGAAGTCAAAAGGCCATTTTCATTTTGGACTCTGGAAAGGTCATTTGTTACTCATGTTTTTATTTCCCAGTTCTTAGTTTTGATGATGAGGAAGAAAAAAGAGAATGTTAGTAGTTTTGATTAGTCTCACCATGAATTCATTATTTTCTGACTATGCCTGCTGGGCTTCAGACTCTAATTGTATCTGTCAACATGGTAAAAAACATTTTGGGTTTAGGAGGACCACTGTAGAGTGTTTGATATTGCCATTTCAGAAGAGGAAGCTTCTAATCTTTGGAAGCTTTTCTAAGCTTAAGATATCAAAAGTTCCATTACAGATCACTGACAAAACATAATAAATAAAATAACTTCTCACCATAAAAAAATTAGAAAAATTTTCATGACTCATTATTTTAATGGATTAACCTTGGCCTCAACACTAGACAGTGAAAATTACTTAAACAGTGATAGATATAATAATTAACTTAATAACTCAGAGATTTAATCTATCTAAGGTATCATATTAACAATTTTGATTTCAAGTAAAGGGGCCTATATTTTACTCTAATAAAATAAACTAAATTAATATTTCTGACACCTGATAAATGGCTTTAACTGTTTAAATCCTATCTTCATAATAACGTATCTAATGCCATTATAGAAAAGTACTTGATAAAAGCTTCTGGTTATTAACATCCAGACAAGTTTATTGTTAGAAAAATAACTTAATATTAAAGTACTTAATAATTCAAATATCTTTTAGGGGAAAAATAGAAGCAAAGTGGCTGCCAGTTGAGTGAAACCAATATTCTATAAAATGCCTATTACAAACAGAAGGCACAAGTACAATATATCTAATCTTCAAGTTTATTCTTAAAACCAAAAGAATAACATTTCCTGAAAGAGGACAAAGAAGTAAACTTCCTAATTTTACATATTGCATTTTTTAAACCTGGAAGACCTGAAAGGGTATTTGAGACTACAACAATGGTCTATATTTTCTATAATCTTATTTTTTAACTAAGTTGAAAATATAGTCATAGCTTCTGAAAAAGTACTTCTCAGTTCAGTTCAGTTCAGTCTCTCAGTCGTGTCTGACTCTTTGCAACCCCATGAATCGCAGCACGCCAGGCCTCCCTGCCATCACCAACTCCCGGAGTTCACCCAGACTCACGTCCATCGAGTCAGTGATGCCATCCAGCCATCTCATCCTCTGTCGTCCCCTTCTCCTCCTGCCCCCAATCCCTCCCAGCATCAGAGTCTTTTCCAATGAGTCAACTCTTTGCATGAGGTGGCCAAAGTACTGGAATTTCAGCATTAGCATCATTCTTTCCAAAGAAATCCCAGACCTGATCTCCTTCGGAATGGACTGGTTGGATCTCCTTGCAGTCCAAGGGACTCTCAAGTGTCTTCTCAAACACCACAGTTCAAAAGCATCAATTCTTCAGCGCTCAGCCTTCTTCACAGTCCAACTCTCACATCCATACATGACCACAGGAAAAACCACAGCCTTGACTAGACGAACCTTTGTTGGCAAAGTAATGTCTCTGCTTTTGAATATGCTATCTAGGTTGGTCATAACTTTCCTTCTAAGGAGTAAGCGTCTTTTAATTTCATGGCTACAGTCACCATCTGCAGTGATTTTGGAGCCCCCCAAAATAAAGTCTGACACTGTTTCCACTGTTTCCCCATCTATTTCCCATGAAGTGATCAGACCGGATGACATGATCTTCATTTTCTGAATGTTGAGCATTAAGCCAACTTTTTCACTCTCCTCTTTCATTTTCATCAAGAGGCTTTTTAGTTCCTCTTCACTTTCTGCCATAAGGGTGGTGTCATCTGCATATCTGAGGTTATTGATATTTCTCCCGGCAATCTTGATTCCAGCTTGTTTCTTCCAGTCCAGCGTTTCTCATGATGTACTCTGCATATAAGTTAAATAAGCAGGGTGACAGTATACAGCCTTGATGTACTCCTTTTCCTATTTGGAACCAGTCTGTTGTTCCATGTCCAGTTCTAACTGTTGCTTCCTGACCTGCATACAAATTTCTCAAGAGGCAGGTCAGGTGGTCTGGTATTCCCATCTCTTTCAGAATTTTCCACAGTTTATTGTGATCCACACAGTCAAAGGCTTTGGCATAGTCAATAAAGCAGAAATAGATGTTTTTCTGGAACTCTCTTGCTTTTTCCATGATCCAGCAGATGTTGGCAATTCGATCTCTGGTTCCTCTTCCTTTTCTAAAACCAGCTTGAACATCAGGAAGTTCATGGTTCACATATTGCTGAAGCCTGGCTTGGAGAATTTTGATCATTTCTTTACTAGCGTGTGAGATGAGTGCAATTGTGTGGTAGTTTGAGCATTCTGTGGCATTGCCTTTCTTTGGGATTGGAATGAAAACTTACCTTTTCCAGTCCTGTGGCCACTGCTGAGTTTTCCAAATTTGCTGGCATATTGAATGCAGCACCTTCACAGCATCATCTTTCAGGATTTGAAAAAGCTCAACTGGAATTCCATCACCTGCACTAGCTTTGTTCGTAGTGATGCTTTCTAATGCCCATTTGACTTCACATTCCAGGATGTCTCGCTCTAGATGAGTGATCACACCATCGTGATTATCTGGGTGGTGAAGATCTTTTTTGTACAGTTCTTCTGTGTATTCTTGCCACCTCTTGACTGATATTTAATTTTTGCAACTTCTGGTAATACTCTAAATTCAGTTCAGTCCAGTCATTCAGTGGTGTCCAACTCTTTGCAATCCCATGGACTGCAATGCACCAGGCCTCCCTGTCCATCACCAACTCCCAGAGTTTACTCAAACTCACATCCATTGAGTCAGTGATGCTGTCCAACCATCTCATTCTCTGTCGTCTCCTCCTCCGATCTTCAATCTTTCCCAGCATCAGGGTCTTTTCCAGTGAGTCAGTTCTTCACATCAGGTGGCCAAAGTATTGGAGTTTCAGCTTCAGCATCAGTCCTTCCAATGAATATTCAGGACTAATTTCCTTTAGAATGGACTGGTTGGATCTCCTTGCAGTTCAAGGGACTCTCAAGAGTCTTCTCTGAACCACAGTTCAAAAGCATCAATTCTTCAGCACTCAGCTTTCTTTAGAGTCCAACTCTCACATCCATACATGACCACTGGAAAAGCCATAGCTTTGACTAGACAGACCTTTGTTGGCAAAGTAATGTTTCTGCTTTTTAATATGCTGTCTAGGTTGGTCATAACTTTTCTTCCAAGGAGCAAGCGTTTTTCAATTTCATGGTTGCAGTCACCATCTACAGTGATTTTGAAGCCCCCAAAATAAAGTCTGTCACAGTTTCCACTGTTTCCCCATCTATTTGGCATGAAGTGATGGGACTGGATGCCATGATCTTAGTTTTTTGAATGTTGAGTTTTAAGCCAGCTTTTTCACTCTCCCCTTTCATTTTCATCAAGAGGCTCTTTATTTCTTCTTCGCTTTCTGCCATAAGGGTGGTGTCATCTGCATATCTGAGGTTATTGATAATACTCTATAGTCAATAGTTAAAAGATACATAGTAATTTTAGAATCTATCTGTAAATGAGTGGCATTTGCATGTTCATTGTTTTAAAATTTTTTAAGTGTTATGAAGAATATTTTTATTAATAGCCAGTTTGCCCATGTTTATATATTTTATACTTTGAGATTTACCAAGGGATGTTGCATGATATATGTGTTGCTACTAGAAAGTGCATAAAAATATTTTTTTTCAACATAGTCATGGTGAAATAAAAATGAACTTACTGGGGAAATAGTCAACATTTTTACATATGATGTATTCATAAATCAACAAAGATTTAATATGTATATACTTATATATTCATTTGACAGTACCTACAACATAATAGGTGCTTAGTAATGTTAATTATGATCATGATGATTGTCTATCTAATGCATTTAATTATTCTTTCATTTTTCAAAAAGCTAAAGCTTTTTATTTAAAAATACCAGTTTCCAGTGTAGTCCCAGTGTTTTCTAAATGTTTCTGTCTCATTGGTCTCAAACTGGTTGGGAAACTTTCTGAAAAACCACACTGAGATCAATGCAGCAGAAGATAATAAATCTGTCAAAGCATGCGAGCAGTGTTTGCTGCCAGTCCAGTGTTTCTCCTAGTATACTTTCTTCTCTCTACTTAGAATTGCCCTTTCCCCCACCACTTTTTGCCCCATGGGTTCCCTCAAGTCCAACTCAAATACCAGCCTTTTACAGAGTAAAACTGGTGGCTCAGATGGTAGAGAACCTGCATGCAGGAGACCCGGCTCAACCCCTGAGTCAGGAAGGTCGGCTGGAGAAGGGAATGGCTACTCACTCCAGTATTCTTGCCTGGGAAATCCCATGGACAGAGGAGCATTAGTGGGCTACAGTCCATGAGGTCACAAAAAGTCAGACACGACTGATGACTAACACTTTCACTTTTCACAGAGGTTAACTGCTATTTGTTGCCTCTGTCATCTCTCTAGTATCTCTAACATGAATAGACTGTAGTTATAGTGCTTCTATAATCATTTGTTTATTTTAGCTGTGTTGCTTCCTTTCCTAGTATGTATGTGCATGTAGACAGGCCTGCACACACTCACAAATACTCATACATATGTATCTCAAAAACATGATTTAGTGTATATAATATGATCAAGTGCCATATTTAATTGAATTTGATGTATGTACATGAACTTTGAATGAAATAAAAGATAATTAGAATAGTGATAATCTGTCAGGAATGGAATACATATTCTATGTAGTTTTATGGAGAATACTTACAAAAAATTCTCTACAAGGGATATTATATGGACTTGCCTTCTTTTTGTTCATTTTATTTGTTTATTTGTGTGGCTGTGCTGGGTCTTTGTTCTGACACTAAGGGTAATTTAGTTGCAGCTTTAGTCGCAGCATGCAAACTCTTAGTTGTGGCATATGGGATCTAGTTCCCTGACTAGGGATCAACCCTGAGCCCCCTGAAGTCAAAATGCAGAGTTTTAGCCCCTGGACCACCAGGGAAGGCCCAGTTCCTGCTTTATTGACTGTTATTTTAAAGAGCGCTAATTAGATGGGGTCAAAGAAAATGAAAGCATGTCATAAAAACAGATAATAAAGAATACATTTTAAATTAAATGCAAATTAACTAATTATATTAATTAAATGCAAATACACATTTTAAATGTATGCTCTTTTATGTTTTTATGACGGGCTTTCATTTTCTATGACCCTCTAATCAGTGAACTTTATATATGTAATTTCTATATTACATATATATAAATTATATGTGTATATATTAATGTATATATGTAATTGTATAGTTACATAGGGCTTTCCTGATAGCTTAGTTGGTAAAGTATCCACCTGCACTGTGGGAGACCCCAGTTCTATTCCTGGGTTGGGAAGATCCCTTGGAGAAAGGAAAGGCTACCCACTCCAGTATTCTGGCCTGGAGAATTCATAGTCCTTGGGGTTGCAAAGAGTCAGACATGACTGAGCGCCTTTCACTTTCATATAGTTACAAAGGGATAAATGATGTGACTGCAAAGATCAAAGTTTTAAAAGGTAGTGATAACACTCTTGCTACCAAAAAACTTCATTTCTCTTTGTCTTGACACTCTATTCTCACTGATGCTGCTGATTCAATTTTTTTTCCCCTTCTACAAACTATCAGTCTTTTCTACATTGTTATCCCCACCACTAGCTGCTGTGTGCTCCAATTCATCCTTCACATTACTACAAACGACAGGATAAAATAGAAATGAGGTCCAGCAATGATGGAGTAGCTGGGACTTGCATCTTATTGTAAACAACTCGAAAAGTGGGAAAAATAAATGACAAGATATTTTTCAGATACTAGGCATTAGGCAGCACAGGACTACAGTCCCTGATAGAGGGAACACAAACCACATGAGCCCTGAGACAGCCTTGTGTTTCAACCTTGAGGCACTTCCCAGACAATGGTGAAGTAACAAGAATCAAAGGCAAAACATGAAGTTTTTTGATTCTTATTGGATTAAAGAGAGAAAAACCAAAGTCTGAGAAGTTTAAAGAAGCTGCAAATTGTAGGCAAGCATAACAGAGAAGAGGAAGCTACACATTGAAATGTTCCAGAAATCTGCATAGGTTTTCTATAGTCTATCACTGTATGTCAAGCCGCATATAAAATGGTGAATGAAACTGGGCCAAGAACAACCAGGAAAATGAAAATAGAAAAAAAAACAGAACTCACATTTGACGGGAGGATTTTTGAGTTCAAAGCAGCCATAATGGAGAATCTTTTTTTAATATTTATTCATTTGGCTGCATCAAGTCTTAGTTGAGGCATGCAGGATCTTCGTTGCATCACGTGGGATCTTTCCTTCTGGCATATGGACTCTCTTGTTGCAGCATGCCAGCTTAGTTGCTCCTCAGCATGCAGGATCTTAGTTTCCCAACCAAGGTTGAAACCCATGTTGCATTACAAGGCAGATTTTTAACCACTGGACCATCAGGGAAATCCCGGGAGAATCACTTTTTTAAATTAATGCTTTTTTTTTTTTTTTTTAAACTTTACATAATTGTATTAGTTTTGCCAAATATCAAAATGAATCCACCACAGGTATACATGTGTTCCCCATCCTGAACCCTCCTCCCTCCTCCCTCCCCATACCATCCCTCTGGGTCGTCCCAGTGCACTAGCCCCAAGCATCCAGTATCGTGCATTGAACCTGGACTGGCATCTCGTTTCCTACATGATATTTTACATGTTTTAATGCCATTCTCCCAAATCTTCCCACCCTCTCCCTCTCCCACAGAGTCCATAAGACTGTTATATACATCAGCATCTCTTTTGCTGTTTAACAGGGTTATTGTTACCATCTTTCTAAATTCCATACATATGCATTAGTATACTGTATTGATGTTTTTCCTTCTGGCTTACTTCACTCTGTATAATAGGCTCCAGTTTCATCCACCTCATTAGAACTGATTCAAATGTATTCTTTTTAATGGCTGAGTAATACTCCATTGTGTATATGTACCTTAGCTTTCTTATCCATTCATCTGCTGATGGACATCTAGGTTGCTTCCATGTCCTGGCTATTATAAACAGTGCTGCGATGAACATTGGGGTACACGTGTCTCTTTCCCTTCTGGTTTCCTCAGTGTGTATGCCTAGCAGTGGGATTCCTGGATCATAAGGCAGTTCTATTTCCAGTTTTTTAAGGAATCTCCACACTGTTCTCCATAGTGGCTGTACTAGTTTGTATTCCCACCAAAAGTGTAAGAGGGTTCCCTTTTCTCCACACCCTCTCCAGCATTTATTATTTGTAGACTTTTGGATTGCAGCCATTCTGACTGGCATGAAATGGTACCTTATAGTGGTTTTGATTTGCATTTTCTGATAATGAGTGATGTTGAGCATCTTTTCATGTGTTTGTTAGCCATCTGTATGTCTTCTTTGGAGAAATGTCTATTTAGTTCTTTGGTCCATTTTTGATTGGGTCATTTATTTTCTGGAGTTGAGCTGTAGGAGTTGCTTATATATTTTTGAGATTAGTTGTTTGTCAGTTGCCTCATTTGCTATTATTTTCTCCCATTCTGAAGGCTGTCTTTTCACCTTGCTGATAGTTTCCTTTGATGTGCAGAAGCTTTTAAGGTTAATTAGGTCCCATTTGTTTATTTTGCTTTTATTTCCAGTATTCTGGGAGGTGGGTCATAGAGGATCCTGCTGTGATGTATGTCAGAGAGTGTTTTGCCTATGTTCTCCTCTAGGAGTTTTATAGTTTCTGGTCTTACATTTAGATCTTTAATCCATTTTGAGTTTATTTTTGTGTATGGTGTTAGAAGGTGTTCTAGTTTCATTCTTTTACAAGTGGTTGGCCAGATTGCATTCCTATACACTAATAATGAGAAAACAGAAAAGAAATTAAGGAAACAATTCCATTCACCATTGCAATGGAAAGAATAAAATACTTAGGAATATATCTACCTAAAGAAACTAAAGACCTATATATAGAAAACTATAAAACACTGGTGAAAGAAATCAAAGAGGACACTATTAGATGGAGAAATATACCATGTTCATGGATTGGAAGAATCAATATAGTGAAAATGAGTATACTACCCAAAGCAATTTATAGATTCAATGCAATCCCTATCAAGCTACCAACAGTATTCTTCACAGAGCTAGAAAAAAAATTTCACAATTTGTATGGAAATACAAAAAACCTCGAATAGCCAAAGCGATCTTGAGAAAGAAGAATGGAACTGGAGGAATCAACCTACCTGACTTCAGGCTGTACTACAAAGCCACAGTTATCAAGACAGTATGGTACTGGCACAAAGACAGAAATATAGATCAATGGAACAAAATAGAAAGCCCAGAGATAAATCCATGCACATATGGACACATTATCTTTGACAAAGGAGGCAAGAATATACAATGGATTAAATTAATGCTTTTTGCAGAGGCCAAATGAGGATCATATCTAAGGAGTAGTGCTTTAAATATGTCCCAATGAAGATAAAGAAACAAGACTTTAAAAGGACTAAACTAACCCTCAGGTAAATGAACTGCCTACCAAAAAGAGTGATCTTATTCTTTGAAAGAAGACAACAGAACTCAACACTCAATAATGTAAATAAAATTCAAGATATCCAGCATCCTATTAAAATATTAAACACAAAAAAGGAACATGGTATCCCAAATAAGGAAAACAAGTCAATAAAGACAGTCCCATAAAAGGTAGAGATAATGGAATTAGCATATGAAGAATGAAATATGCCTGTAATATGTATACTAAATATGCTCAAGGTTTTAAAAGAGAAAATCAACAGAATGAGAAGACAAAGAGGTAAAAGGAAGCAAATGGAATTTCAGGATATGAAAAATTTATTATCTAAAATGAAACATTTATGTGATCAAGCTAAAAGAAATTTAGGCATGAAAAAAAAACAAAATTAATGAACTTGATTTTATAAAACCATTGAAACTGAAACAAAAAGAAATGAAAACATCTCCTTGGTGACATTCAGGACAACATTAGTCAGTGTAACATGGAAACATAGGGATACAAAAGTTTAACAAAAAATTATTAAAAAATTGTTAACTGAAAATTCTCAAATTTGACCAGAACAACAAAACCACAGATTCATGAAGCTCTGTGAACCTGATGCATTATAAATCAACAAATACTCTAAAACACATCATAATTAAAACTGCTAAAAATGAATGCCTTTTCTTACTTTACAAATGCTGATTAATTCCATTTAGGAACAAGCAAGATTATCACAAATTTCTCATCAAAATCTATGCTAGTCAGGACCCAGAAGGAATTAAGAGGCTGAGCCAAAGCAAAAACAGCACCCAGTTGTAGATGTGTCTGCTGGTAAAAGTAAAGTTCAGTTCAGTTCAGTTCACTCAGTCGTGTCCGACTTTGTGACGCCATGAACTGCAGCACGCCAGGCCTCCCTGTCCGTCACCAACTCCCAGAGTTTACCCAAACTCATGTCCATTGAGTCGGTGATGCCATCTAACCATCTCATCCTGTCATTCCCTTCTCCTCCTGCCTTCAGTCTTTCCCAACATCAGGGTCTTTTCAAATGAGCCAGCTCTTCGCATCAGGTGGCCAAAATATTGGAGTTTCAGCTTCAACATCAGTCCTTCCAATGAATACCCAGGACTGACTTCCTTTAGGATGGACTGGTTGGATCTCCTTGTAGTCCAAGACTCTCAAGAGTTTTCTCCAACACCACAGTTAAAAAGCATCAATTCTTCTGCACTCAGCTTTCTTTATAGTCCAACTCTCACATCCATACATGACCACTGGAAAAACCATAGCCTTGACTAGATGGACCTTTGTTGACAAAGTAATGTTTCTGCTTTTTAATATGCTGTCTAGGTTGGTCATAACTTTCCTTCCAAGGAGTAAGCGTCTTCTAATTTTATGGCTGCAATCACTATCTGCAGTGATTTTGGAGTACGATGTTGTAAAGAACCATATTGCCTATTATACAGAGTGAAGTAAGCCAGAAAGAAAAACACCAATACAGTATACTAACGCATACCTATGGAATTTAGAAAGATGGTAACAATAACCCTGCATGAGAGATAGCAAAAGAGACACAGATATATAGAACAGTCTTTTGGACTCTGTGGGAGAGGGCGAGGGTGTGATGATTTGGGAGAATGGCATTGAAACATGTATAATATGTGAAACAAATCACCAGGTTCAATGCATGATACAGGATGCTCACAGCTGGTGCACTGGGATGCCAGAGGGATGGTATGGTGGATTCATGCTGATGTATGGTAAAACCAATACAATATTGTAAAGTAATTAGCCTCCAATTAAAATAAATACATTTATATTAAAAAAAAAAGAACCATATTACTTACAAACCTGGAATGTTAGGTCCATGAATCAAGGAAGATTGGAAGTGGTCAAAGAGGAGATGGCAAAAGTGAACATCAATATTTTAGAAATCATGAACTAAAATGGACTGGAATGGGTGGATTTAATTCTTATATCTACTACTGTGGGCAATAATCCCTTAGAAGAAATGGAGTAGCCCACATAGCCAACAAAAAGAATCCAAAATGCAGTACTTAGGTGCAATCTCAAAAAGGAGAGAATGATCTCTGTTTGCTTCCAAGGCAAACCATTCAATACCACAGTAATCCAAGTCTATGCCCCAACCACTAATGCCGAAGAAGCTGAAGTTGAATGATGCTATGAAGACCTACAAGACCTTCTAGAACTAACACAAAAAAAGATGTCCTTTTCATCAAAGGGGATTGAAATGCAAACGTAGGAAGTCCAGAGATACCTGGATGAAAGGCAAGTTTGGTCTTGGAGTACAAAATAAAGCAGGGCAAAGGCTAATAGAGTTTTGAAAGAGAATGCACTGGTCATAACAAACACCCTCTTCCAACAACACAAGAGAAGACTCTACACATGCACATCATCAGATGGTCAACACCAAAATCAGATTGATGATATTCTTTGCAGCCAAAGATGGAGAAGCTCTATACAGTCAGCAAAAACAAGACCGGGAGTTGACTGTGGCTCAGACCATGAACTCCTTATTACCAAATTCAGACTTAAATTGAAGAAAGTAGGGAAAACCACTAGACCATTCTGGTATTATCTAAATCAAACCCCTTACAATTATAGAGTGGAAGTGACAAATAGATTCAAGGGATTAGATCTGATAGACAGATTGCCTGAATAACTATGGACAGAGGTTTGTGACATTGTACAAGAGGCAGTGATCAAGATCATATCCAAGAAAAAGAAATGCTAAAAGGCAAAATGGTTGTCTGGGGAGGCCTTGCAAATAGCTGTGAAAAGAAGAGAAGTGAAAGGCAAAGGAGAAAAGGAAAGATACACCCATTTGAATGCAGAGTTCCAAAGAATAGCAAGGAGAGATAAGAAATCCTTCCTCAGTGAACAATGCAAAGAAATAGAAGAAAACAATAGAATGGGAAAGACTAGAGATCTCTTCAAGAAAATTAGAGATACCAAGGGAATATTTCACGCAAAGATCAGCACAAAAAAGGACAGAAATGGTATGGACCTAACAAAAACAGAAGATATTAAGACAAGGTGGCAAGAATACACAAAAGAACTAAGAAAAAAAGATCCTAATGTCCCAGATAAACATGATAGTGTGATCACTCACCTAAAGCCAGACATCTTGGAGTGTAAAGTCAAGTGTGCCATAGGAAGCACCACAGTGAACAAAGCTAGTGGAAAAGTGAATTAGTCACTCAGTCGTGTCCTCATGACCCCATGGACTGTAGCCAGCCTGGCTCCTCCATCCATGGGATTTTCCAGGCAAGAATGCTGGAGTGGGTTGCCATTTCCTTCTCCAGAGGATCTTCCTGACTCAGGGATGGAATCCAATTCCCTGCATTTCAGGAAGACTCTTCACAGTCTGAGCCACCAGGGAAAGGTAAAGCTAGTGGAGGTGATGGATTTCCAGCTGAGCTATTTCAAATTCTAAAAGATAATGCTGCTAAAGTGCTGCACTCAATATGCCAGCAAATTTGGAAAACACAGCAGTGGCCACAGGACTGGAAAAGGTAAGTTTTCATTCCAGTCCCCAAAAAGGGCAATGCCAACGAATGTTCAAATACTGCATAATTGCACTCATTTCATATCCAAGCAAAGTAATTCTCAAAATTCTCCAAGCCAGCCTTCAACAGTACATGAACTCAGAAATTCCAGATGTTCAACCTGGATTTAGAAAATGCAGAAGAACCAGAGATCAATGGCAACATTCATTGGATGAGAAAAAGCAAGAGAATCCCCCCAAAATATCTACTTTTGTTTCATTGACCATGCTAAAGCTTTTGTCTGTGATATACAACAAGCTGTGGAAAAGTATTCAAGAGATGTGAATACCAGACCACCTTACCTGCCTCTTGAGAAACCTGTATGCAAGTTAAGAAGCAACAGTTAAAACTAGACACAGAACAACAGACTGGCTCCAAGCTGGGAAAAGAGTACATCAGGGCTGTGTGTTGTCACCTTGCTTATTTAACTTATGTGCAGAGTACATCATTTGAAATGCCAGGCTAGATGAAGCACAAGCTAGAATCAAGATTTCTGGGATAAATATCAAAGTCCTCAGATATGCAGATGATACCACCCTAATGGCAGAAAGTTAAGAGGAACTAAAGAGCCTCTTGATGAAGGTGAAAGAGGAGAGTGAAAAAGCTGGCATAAAACTCAACATTCAAAAAACGAAGATCATGGCATCTGGTCCCATCATTTCATGGCAAATAGATGGGGAAACAGTGAAAACAGTGACAGACTTTATTTTCTTGGGCTCCAAAATCACTGTAGATGGTGACTGCATCCACAAATTAAAAGACATTTGCTCTTTGGAAGAAAATCTATGACTAAACTATACAGTCTATTTAAAAACAGAGATATTACTTTGCCAACAAAGGTCCTTATAGTCAGTCAAAGCTATAGTTTTTCCAGTAGTCATGTATGGATGTGAGGGTTGAACCATAAAGAGGGGTGAGTCCCAAGGAATTGATGCTTTTGAACTATGGTGTTGGAGAAGACTCTTGAGAGTCCCTTGGACTGCAAAGAGATCAAACCTGTCAATCCTAAAGGAAATCAGTCCTGAATATTCATTGGAAGGACTGATGCTGAAGCTCCAATACTTTGGCCACCTAATGTGAAGAGCCACCTCATTAGAAAAGATGCTGATTCTGGGGAAGATCGAAGGCAGAAAGGGATGACAGAGGATGAGATGGTTGGATGGCATCACTGACTTAATGCGAATTTGAGCAAGCTCCTTGAGATGGTGACGGACAGGGAAACCTGGCATGTTGCAGTCCATGGGATCGCAAAGAGTAGGACATGATTGAGTGACTGAGCAACAACTACAGGTAATAATAGAACAATAAAATGAAATAGCTAAAATCTACATAATTAACATAAAAGAAATCAAGTAGTGAGAAAATGAGTAAAACTGAATGATGGGACAAATAGAAAATAATATAAAAATGATAATTTTGACCTCAAACATATAAATAACTAATTAATATATAAATAGTTTTAGCATTTTAATCAAAATATAGGGGTAATTAGTTTGAATTAAAAGCAAGATCCAACTATGTATTATCCATAAGAAACCCACTTTAATACAAGACATCTGTAGGTAAAAGTATGAAAATGATATCAAGTACTTATTTTTAAAAAGAACTGCAAAGGCTATATTAATGTCAGACTAATTTCTCTTCTGTTCATACTTCACTGAGAGTTTTGTCAAGAATCACAGTGGTGTTTGGCTAAAGGCTATTTCTGTACCTAAATATGGCCAAAGGATTTTCAACAAAATTTCAAGGGAATTTGAAGAGATAGGTTGGAGTTTTCAACCAATGATGCTGGAACAACTAGATATTCACATCAAAATAAATAAATAAATAAATACAGCATTTCCCTATCTCAAACTATATAGAAATTCAAAATAGATAGTAAATATAACAGTTAAATTCATAATGTGTCTATATGTTAATTGTGTCCCTGGAACAAGCAAATGTGTTTTTATAGGATAAAAAACAATCATGGATTATTTTAAAAAAATTGATACATTCACAGAATTACAAATCAAAAACTGCCTTTTGAAAGATACAATTATGAAGATAAAAGGGCCAGCAAATTTGATAACCTAAAAGAAACAGATAAATTTCCATAAATATGCAACTTACCAATGTTAAATCAAGAATAGAAAATGTCACCAGACTAATAAGGAGATTGAATCAGTCATCAAAAACCTACTAACAAAAGTCCAAACATGCTCCTGATTGTATTTTTTTCAATATTTATTATTTCTAGTGTGACTTTCATACTTTCAGTTATTTAAGTCAAATTTTTTATCTCCTAATTTTGTCAATCTCCTCTTTTCTCTAAATCTCTTTTGGACTTCTGTTTACAAACAACAATGCTAAAGTTTTTAGAGTATATAAAATTTTCTCAAATCTCTTGCTCTTTTCCCATTTCCTTTTGTGATGCATGTTCTTCATCTGTACTTTTCTTAACCCTACCAAATTACTGAATGAGAGAAGCCTCTTTTTTTTTTTTTTTCCTGTATAATTCTATGTGAGAGGGTATAGTACTTAGACAATGTTTAGTACTTAGATAGCATTTAGATAGTACTTACTATCTAAATACAAGAAACAAGTGTGTGGTCTTGGATGCTCTGTCACTAAGTCTATTGTGATACCTTCTCTTTACGTCTCCCTGGGACTTAAAGTTGGTCCTTGACTCAGTTCAGTGAGGCTCACAGTGAAGTAACTGACATCATAGGTTCTGTATTGTGGTCTGAGAATCTCAGCTTTTTTTCCGTTCTCCTCACTTCACTTCTAGCAGTCCTCTACAGATGTCTGATATTTGGTGATAAATTAGAAATATCAGAAAATAATGAAATGAGATGGTCTCTCAGGTCATGTCCTACTCTTTGTGACCCCATGGACTATAGTCTGCCAGACTTCTCTGTCCATGGAATTCTCCAGGCAAGAATATGACATAGAGTTTTCATTCATATTTGAAATATTATATGAAAACAGAGAATTACAGTTGAATATTCAGGTGTTTCAGAATAATTCACAATTTGGAAACATGAGGACAGACACTCAGATGCCTGATTAAAAAAACAATTAATCTGGCCTTGTATCAGCCAGAGTAAGTGTTTCAATATTCTGTTATTTTTTTTAAGCATATATTAAAACTACGTCCTTGTGAATATATCCTTTATCTTAGGAATGAAAAGTCAGTGTCCTTAAATGTTGGCACTTTGATTAGTATTCTTGTTAGCATACTGGAGGAAAAATGTATTTATTAAAATTATTATAAAAATTTAAATGATTTGTATTTAGTTTTAATCAGTTAGACTCTAGCTTATACATTAAGGGGGAAGAGTTATTTTTTTCTCTACTAGTAAGCGATGGTTATTCCTCAGATGTGGGACAGGAAGCTCTCACAGTATCTGTTAGATCTGATTAGCTACTGCTAAGTCATTTCAGTCGTGTCCGACTCTGTGTGACCCCATAGACGGCAGCCCACCAGGCTCCCCCAACCCTGGGATTCTCCAGGCAAGAACACTGAAGTGGGTTGCCATTTCCTTCTCCAATGCACGAAAGTGGAAAGTGAAAGTGAAGTCCCTCGGTTGTGTCCGACTTAGCGACCCCATGGACTGCAGCCCTACCAGGCTCCTCTGTCCATGGGATTTTCTAGGCAAGAGTACTGGAGTGGGGTGCCATTGCCTTCTCTGAAATATGACATCAAGAAATAGATCAAACTATAAATTGTGGTGGAAACCACTGGGTTTTGTGTTCAATTTGTCTTTCCTGCCTACTGCCCACACTTTTATAAGTGTAGGCTCAAGGCAACCTTGTTTCATCAGACTTCAGCTTACTTATGAAGAATGCAAACCTGATCAAACTTGGGCTGATCAAATATTCATTCCCATAATTCTGGAATTAATTGAAGAGCAGATGTAACCTGGCAGGCTACAGTCCATGGGATCGCAAAGAGTTGGACATGACTGAGCAACTGAGCAACACACACACAAACTCAGGAGCAGTGATGAAGCTGTTTACTTTCATGTACAATGAAGATCTATACAGAGAACAAAAATGAGAGATGGAGAAAAATATTCCCTGGATTGCTAGAGTGTTCTATTTCTTGTTTTGTTTTTTTCCCTTCCTATAGTCCAGATAGAAACTGAACTTTGGGTTACTTGAGAGCCCAATATTTCTTTATAAATGATGACTGCCTTATATTGATAATAATATACTCCCAATGCTTTTATTTCTATTCATTTTCCTTTTGCATCATTCTGTTGCCACTTCATTAAACCAGTAGAAGTTAGTTCTGTTATTGTCCAGCAGAATCCTAATTAATATGATATCCACACAATTTGAGGAAACATAAAATGAAGTAACTTGTTACTTTTGCTAAGCAAAGGAATATACAACAATAAAAGGCACTACAAAGCAATTTAGAGATTTACATTTGAGTATTTCTCTGGTAAGAACAGATTTGGGCAGAGGAGAGGAGAGAAATACAACCTAATTATTTTTACAAGCACAAATTTGTTCTGCTTATATAAGTCAGAACCAATGATTCACGAGCATACATGATTCAAATGAATTTATTATTATAAAGTAATATTGACTCGTGTTCTAAGTCCAATTGTAGAAGAGCAGATTTTGTGTGAGTTGTAATACTGTATTTACTCCCACTCCCTGCCCTCTAGGACCAAGGTTACTGTAGTCCTTGAAAAGCCATGTATGGGACCCACATCTACCCCTTTATGTTGAAGTAGAGGAAAGACTTCTCTGTTTCTGTAGTGGTAAAGGGCTGTCTAAGTTTTATGCTATTTTTCTGGGATGACCAGGAATCCATCAGATTTCCTTAGGGATATTCACATACACTGGTAGGAATGTGATAACCTCAGGAGTTCAGTTCAGGCTCTCGGTCGTATCCGATTCTTTGTGACTCCATGGCTGCCCTGTCCAACACTAACTCCCAGAGCTTGCTCAAACTCATGTCCATCGAGTCAGTGATGCCATCCAACCATTTCATCCTCTGTCGTCCCCTTTTCCTCCTGCCTTCAATCTTTCCCAGCATCAGGGTCTTTTCCAAGGAGTCAGTTCTTTGTATCAAGTGGCCAAAGTATTGGAGTTTCAGCTTCAGTATCAGTCCTTCCAATTAATATTCAGAACTGATTTCCTTTAGGATGGACTGGTTTGATCTCCTTGAAGTCCAAGGACTCTCAGAGTCTTCTTCAACAACACAGTTTAAAAGCATCAATTCTTCAGCACTCACCCCTGTTTATGGTTCAACCCTCACATCCATACATGACTACTGGAAAAACCATAGCTTGGACTTGATGGACCTTTGTCAGCAAAGTGATGTCTCTGCTTTTTAATACGCTGTCTAGGATCATCATAGCTTTTCTTCCAAGGAGCAAGCCTCTTTTAATTTCATGGCTGCATTCACTGTCCTTAGTGATTTTGGAGCCCAAGAAAATAAAGTCTGTCACTGTTTCCATTGTTTCCCTATCTATTTGCCATGAAGTGCCATGAAGTGATGGGAACCTCAAGAGAACCTCTCTTAAGACTCCTTTTGTGTCAGAGCTGAAGCCTCCCCTTTAAGAATTTCTTCTGAGAGAGATGGCAAAGATTTTTTGTAGTTTTCCATGGATTAAGCCATCATAGTTCTTTGATGAGTCCCAGTACTGATTGTAGAGTTATCATCTTTTTGAGTAGCTGATGAAAATGTCTCCCATGTGCTCCTATTCTTCAGTCTTGTCCATTTCAATGACTTTCTGGAAAGAGGCTGCAGTTCTGTGATGAGCTTTTATGATATGCTTCAGTCACCTTATACTTATTCATTTGTGCATGGAGAGAAATGGTCTCTTGAATTTTATTTACACAAATCTCCAGAGGCATCTCATATAGTTCCAACAGTAATCAGACTTTCCTTTCAACTTTTAATCAGCCATATCAGGCCCATATATTATGATATGTCCTATCAGTTACCCAAAACTTCATTTGTTCCTTTGATCCTGCAGGTCTGTAATCAGCCAGCCAATTACCTTCAATTGTCTTGTAATTTCATATATTGTTTCCCTTCAGTAAACCAGAGTGTCTATTTAAATTCTATGTGAATCCTGATACTTCAGATTTATAGTGTATCTTAAGATGGTGTTAAATTTTTATCTCTACCAATTTTTTCACAAAGGAATTTCCACTTTAGGCCTTCTGGTTGAGAATTTTTCCTTACAGGCCACCTCTATCTTCATTACCTGTCTTAAACAATTTGACTACTTATCTTTTTGCTCATTTAGTCCCTCTTATTCTGTAACAGTTCTCAATATCCTACTATTTTGCAGAGATACATGTTTATTGCCTGTATTAGCATTGGGTAAGTTCTATTTATATGACAGCAGCAACTGTAACAATAGCAACAACAAAAACCCACATAAAATTCCTTCCATGTTTTAGGTCAAGTTAACTTCCCATTGTATCCTGTGGGTATTTAATTACTTAGATACTTATAGAATCAACTGTGACTATTTTAGTGTTGGAATAAGAACATTTAGTATTCTCAGTCTGCAGTATAGGGAGGCAGAATGCCATGTGAAATAAGGTTTATTTCTGATTGTGCTTATTACAAATATAAGTACATATGTAAAGACTTGGCAAATATGTGTTAAATAAATCCACAAATGAACCAGTTGTGGAAACTGGTTCATTTTGAAAACCAGTTGCAATTAATATTTAAAGTAATTAATTAATCAGTTGCTTAATAAATATCCCAAATATAAAGCAAGTTATAAGGGCAAATTTGTTACCTGTCTAGCTATTTTCAAAGTGCGTATTTTGGTATTGAATATTTGTTTTTTTTAGTATTGAATATTTGGTATCTGAAACTAACTGGATTTGTTTTTCAGTTTTTCTTAGTTTTTGGATGAACTGACCTTCCTCGTGGTATTGTGGCAGTTGTCTCTGCACACTTTAAGTATGCTGGATCATATTAGATTGTAGGCCCAGTGTACTTAGGGTTGGGGAGGTTGTGTACTGCACATTTCCACAGGTACCACGTACCTATAATCTATGTTTGTACCCCTCTCAGAAGCATGCAGTATTCAACCAGTGTGGCTTTATGTAGTAATTCTGGCCTGAAGCTTAAATAATAAATAATTTTAAGACATGAAAATAGAGTGCTACTCTCTGATACCACCTAATGACCATTGGATGCTTCAAGTTACTGAAATACTGATTAGTGAGGATTTTCTCTTTCAGATTTTAACTAACTTTCTTTATGCTCATGAGATCAAATAGTTTGATAGAAAGAGACTGACAAATAGACCAATTTGTGCACCTTGGTTCCCTGGGAAACCAGGCTAAGAATAGTTTTCTTGGCACATCTTGGTTTCCTATAATGAGGGCCAGTGTAAGAATTTGAATGCCACAATGTGACCTATAAATCCCAAGAAATCATTATTTTATGACAATTTAAATGCACTTTTGCAGATACCCAGATTAGAAAGCATTTCAGATAATTGCATGAATCTAAATGATTTTTGAGGTCTTTCATATGTGTATGTGTGTGTCTGTGTGTGGTTTTTTATTTACCAGATTAAAAAAAGAACATGTGTGAAGATTGATGTATAGGTTTTGGGCAGCCATCAGTAATAAAAAAAAGTTTCCCAAGATATGGATGTTCAAGAAACTAGCTTTTAAAAGTGCATATTATAAATTAATTGTTTCTATAAACCTTATAATCAAATTCTTGGTTACTTATTAGTTGTAGTAGTAACACGTATTGCAATATTGAATTTCTTTCTTTCAAAGCTTTTTGCTGTAATTTATTTACTTCTTTATTTAACAGATAACTTGAGAAGAATTGCTTGAATAGTGAACATTTGTTCATTATTTGATAAAACAGAAGTTTTGGAAGCAAAGTTTCCAAATGCAGCACATAACAAGTTATATACTTCCTTTATAAACTTTCCTTTATTTACATTGTGTTTCCTAAAGCATTAATGTATGTTATCAATCTAAGGTTAATATTTCTTTTTGCATATTTCCGTACTTTAAGCAGACATGGATTTGCAAAGTGTGTATCAACCACAGATATTTACAGAGGGTTCTGAATGCAGAGATAATGGGAACAAGTATTTGTTGCCTAGTGTATCTTTTAGGATTTTGGCTATTCTGTAGACTAATCTGATTTAAGTTATTTTTGTGTTTAGACACAAAGGATTCTCTTTCAATAGCAAAAACATTGGAGAAGGCAATGGCACCCCACTCCCGTACTCTTGCCTGGAAAATCCCATGGATGGAGGAGCCTGGTGGGCTACAGTCCATGGGGTCACTAAGAATCGGACACGACTGAGCAACTTCACTTTCATTTTCACTTTCATGCATTGGAGAAGGAAATGGCAACCCACTCCAGTGTTCTTGCCTTGAGAATCCCAGGGACGGGGGAGCCTGGTGGGCTGCCATCTATGGGGTTGCACAGAGTCGGACACGACTAAAGCGACTTAGCAGCAGCAGCAGCAAAAACATTGTAGGAAACCTAAGGCATACTGTAATTAGCTACAGACAATGCAAAGAACTTTCAACATGGCAATGAAAGCATTTATATCTAGTTAAAACTAGACACTGAGCAATTTGGCATTAGCTATGTAAGTGTTTATGACATGTCCGATTGAACATATTAGTCTCATTCTTGCCCCAGGACTGTTAACCAACTCTGCCTTGCGGTATATAAAAATAACATGAAAAGGCATATTAGGAATCTCCCATGATGTTCAGCTCTGGGGAAGTAAGAACAAAGTATATACTGTTCCTAGGCTGTTTGTCTTTATCTGCCATAATGTAGAGGAATTTGACAAAGTTCTAATGCTACTAAAGCAAGGTGGAAAAGACTAATGGATGTCATAGAATATTGCAAGAGCCTTCCAATATCTCAAGATGATGATGGCTGCATAGATCTATATATCCTAACATTTACTCCCAAAATAATACAGAATTACAAAAATGAATAATTACACAAAACATGTGCTCAGCATAATTTAAATACAGATGATGTCCAAGTTTTAATATTATTGTTGGTAAAAAAGAAAAAAGTGGAAAGGATGAACCCTGGATTTTGTGTCCTGTCAAAGTGTACTTAAAATGTCACAGATATAGAAAAACAATTTTAACATATAAGAATGTAGGAAATTTTTCCCCCTTAGCCTTTCTTGAGGGATCTAATAAAGGAAGCGATATATTCGGGCAGAGTTGGCTGCAAAAATAGCAAAAGTTCTGTTGGTGAGCATGTTTATATAAACAAACAAAAAAAAAGATCTAAGACTATAGGAAGAGATGAGAATGAGGGAGAAAGACTAACCCATAAACATTTTATCTTGTAAAATACTTGTGACAAAAATTAAGGATATATTAGATCACAAAGAAATTATCAGTGCATTCCATAAAGTAGAAATATTATAGGGGCTTCCCTAGTGGTACAGTGGATAGGAAAGTGAAAGTCGCTCATTCATGTCCAACTCTTTGGGACCCCATGGACTATACAATCCATGGAATTCTCCAGACCAGAATACTGGAATGGGTAGCCGTTCCCTTCTCCAGGGGATGTTCCCAACCCAGGGACTGAACCCAGGTCTCCCACATTGCAGACGGATTCTTTACCAGCTGAGCCACAAGGGAAGCTCAAGAATACTGGAGTGGGTAGCCTATCGTTCATCCAGCGGATCTTTCTGACCCAAGAATCCAACCCAGGTCTCCTGCATTGCAGGCAGATTCTTTATCAACTGAGCCATCAGAGAAGCCCCAATCAGTGGATATGTTTAAGCCCCTGGTGCAGGAAGCTTCCACAGGCTGCAAAGCAACTAAGCCTGCACGCCACAACCACAGAGCCCACACTCGAAAACTGGCATGCTGCAACTGCTGAAGCCCTCATACCCAGAGCCTGTGTTTCACAACAAGAGAAGCTATCCACAATGAGAAGCCCACGAACCATAAAAAGTAGCCCTTGCTCACCATAGGAAGAGAAAGTCCACACAAAGCAATGAAGATCTAGCACAGCCAAAAATAAAATAAATAAAAAATTTAAAAAGTAGAAATATCATAAAGACTACACACTGGGATGATCCAGAGGGATGGTAAGGGGAGGGAATTGGGAGGGGGGTTCAGGATGGGGAGCATGTGTACACCCGTGGCAGATTCATGTTGATGTATGGCAAAAGCAATATAATATTGTAAAGTAATTAGCCTCCAATTAAAATAAATAAATTTATATTAAAAAGACTACACTTGTATCATAATGTAATAAAATCAGAAATTTTTAAGAAGCAAAATACATAAAGCCTCTCCCACTTAAAATTTTTAAATAAGGAATCATTAGTTGAAAGGGAGTCATGAGCTGAAGTGACAGAATTTTTTTAAAAAATGAACCACTACATACCTGAGAAATTAATAGTAATTTTAGGAAATACATCTTATTAAACAATTTTATTAGTAAAAATCAAGTATTAAAAATTAATTAAATATCCAGCTCAAAAAGGAAAATAATAACAAGGCAAACTAAAAATATAAGAAAGGAAGCAATAAATATAAAAGCAGAATTTAAGGAAGTATAGAACAGAAAAAATGGTTGATCTATTTAGTTAATAAAAAATATTCTTTTAATTAAAAAAATATACATGTTACTAGATAACTTGATAAAGAAAAGAAGGAGCAAATATGCAAAGAAGAAATATTAAGGGAGAGGTAACCTTGATATTTACCAATAAAGGTAGGTAACCTTTATGGCAATAAAAGAATGTTAAAATCATATGGAAAAATCAACATAAAAGAGTAGATAAGACAAGATTATAAAAGCAAAACTAGGAGTAAGCTTAGCCTCACCAGACATTGACATATACTATTTTTTGTGTGCATTTCTGTTTTATTTCCATAAAACAATTTTGGTGTTTTAATTTTTTTTTATTTGGAGGATAATTTATTTACAATGTGGTGTTAGTTTCTGCTGTAAAGTATACTATTAAGGTACAAAATGAAATCAAGGTGGTACTGGCAGATTAAAGGGGCCAGTGAAATAGGACTAAAAGTTTTGAAACTTTTATGTATATGAAAATGTAGTAAGTGATGGAAGTGGCATCTCTATTCACTGGAATAATAATGGACTCAAGGAAATGATGGTGGAAAGTGGGTAGCCATCCCTCATAGCTCAGTTGGTAAAGAATCTGCCTGCAATGCAGGAGACCTGGGTTCGATTCCTGGGTTGGGAAGCCCCTGGAGAAGGAACTGGCAACCTACTCCAGTATTCTTGCCTAGAGAATCCCCATGGACAGAGGAGCCTGGCAGGCTACAGTCCACAAGGTTGCAAGAGTCAGACACAAGTTAGCGACTAAACCACCACCACCACCACCATTCACAGGAAGAAGCTTCAATTGGATCAGAGATCTAAATGTAAAATATGTAATCACACAAATTTTGGAAGAAAAGATGAGTCAATTCCTTTTTAACTTCTGTCTGCAAAAGACTTACCATGTTTCAAACTTCAAAGGCAGTAAAATAAAGATTGAAAAATTTAACTACAAAAATACAAAATATTTTCACCACAAAATTAAGGGAAATGCTATCTAATGATGGGGGGGAACTTTGAGAGAATAGCATTGAAACATGTATATTATCATATGTGAAATAGATCACCAGTCCAGGTTCAATGCATGAGACAGGGTGCTCAGGGCTGATGCACTGGGATGACCCTGAGGGGTGGAATGGGGAGGGAGGTGTGAGGGGGTTCAGAATGGGGAACACATGTACCCCCATGGCTGATTCATGTCAATGTATGGCAAAAACCACCACAATATTGTAAAGTAATTTGCCTCCAATTAAAATAATTAATTTTTAAAATAGTCAAAGAATACTGACCAACTGGCTGAGAAGATATTTTCTACTTAACTGAGAAAAAGGGCTAATCTAATATATAAAGAATGCTCTAAAACCGAGGGACAAAAATCCAAACCCACTGGAAAAAGAGAAAAATGTTACCAGACAATTCCCAAAATACTACACATGTATAGAAAAGTGTCCATTAAGTATGTAACAATGTTTGAAAGTAAAAGTGAAAGCCGCTAGGTCGTGTCTGAGTCTTTGTGACCCCATGGACTATACAGTCCATGGAATTCTCCAGGCCAGAATGCTGGAGTGGGTAGCCTTTTGCTTCTCCAGGGGATCTTCCCAACCCAGGGATCGAACCCAGGTCTCCCACATTGCAGCCAGTCTGTGGTTCCATGTCTGGTTCTATTGTTTCTTGACCTGCATACAAGTTTCTCAGGAGGCATGTAAGGTGATAATAGGATTAGCACCATTATAAAAGAGACCCCAAGAAAGTGACCTCGTCCCATTTGCCAAGCAAGGAGGCAGAGAGAAGATAGCTGCCTATGAATCAGAACCTGGACCTTCTGTAGATGCTAAACTGCAGATACCTTAAACTTGGACTTCCAAGATTCCAAAGCTGAGAAATAAATTTCTGTTGCTTATAAGCCAACCATGCTGTGGCATTAAGAGTCAGAATAGACTGAGACAGAATTTGGTGCTGAGAACTAGGGTGCTGCTTTAACAAATACCTGAAAATGGTGGAAGTGGCTTTGGAACTGGGTTATAAGGAGAGGGTGAAAATAAAGGACTGTTAGGACAACTCCAGTGAGAGCTCAGGAAGAAAAGAGGAGAGTTGTAGAGAAAGCCTCATGGTAGAGAATGCTTCAGCATCCTACCTCAACAGAATATTGGTAGCAATAAGGACAGTAAAACCCACTCTGATGCAGTTTCAGACAGAAATGATGAACATGTTATTGGAGAGTGGAGGAAAGGCCATCCTTATTATAAAGTGACAAAGAAATTGGCTGAATCTTGTTAATGTCCTAGTGTTTAATGGGGAGTAGAATTGTAAATGATGAAATTGGATATTTAGCTGAAGAAATTTCTAGCAAGTATTAAAATTGCATGTAAGCAAAGTATTGAGGTAAAGTCTCCTGAGTGCTTAGAGTAAATTGCAAGAAGAGAGAAATGATGTGAAGATGAAATTGAAAAATAATGTAAATATTTAGAAAACTTTCAGCCTATGTTGTAAAAGATGAGAAATCTTTGGGAAAGAACACTGTGGGTGTGGCCTTAGTGCAAAAGAGTGTCCATAGTATGGTACTGTTTATATAAAAAAAAAGATATAGAAGAAGTGTGTGTGTGTGTGTGTATTGGGTCATTTATACAAAATACAAAGAGTAACCAGACACTAGTGCATTATCGACAGAGGTTGAGTGGAAACTGTGTGGAAAGAATGGTGAGTGGGAATGAGGCATAAAAGATGAGGGAGGCATAAATACACCTTAAAAAAAAAGTTCTGTTGCTTTAAGTAATGGTGATTCTTCCCATATCCCTAAACATAAATAATTAAAATTCAGTAGACTTTTAATTGGGGGTGGAACCAAAGACAAAATATGAAGAGTAACACACTAAATCTGATCAAGTACTACAAATGAAATTAATGACCACACTAAACACTGTGGGAAGAAACCAACCTAAGTTACTTTAGGACAGCATTTTAATTATATACTTTGAGGCTAAAGATTAAAAAAAAAAAAAAAACTGTGAGCAAACATAATGCTTTTATACTCACAAAATAACTGTGCATCAATATATCATAAGTATATTATACAAATAAATACAAATATTAAATTCATTTTTCATACAGCTATGGATGCCAATTCTGAAACTATATTTTTAATTTTTTATTTTATATTGGAGTATAGCTGATTATGAATCTACTTTGTATTATTAAAACTGAACAAATAGGTACATATATTGTTAATACTTAGATGTGGATGTCTCATTCAAAGGAGGGAAGTAAGGAAAGTAAGTAAGGAAATAGGGAAGGTTAGAAATAACCCCCTGCTCTATATGTGTATGTCTTTCTTTGCATATATATTATATATGCATGGATATATAGAATGAAGTATAGATGCGCTCTATATGTGCGTACATGATACAGATATGTACATATATGTATAAAGACTACATTTTCTATATATAGATAAGTATTATTTTATCTTAATAATAATAAAAAGTTATTGAGAAGACCTGAAATAACATTATGAAATAAATGAAAGGTAATTAATAGTTATATTTATCATTGAAAGATAACTAGCAATAGAATGGGAAAGACTAGAGATCTTTTCAAGAAAATTAGAGCTAGCAAGGGAACATTTCATGCAAAGATGGGCACAATAAGGAACAAAAGCCGTGTGAACCTGACAGAAGCAGAAAATGAAGACGAGGCAAGAAAACACAGAAGAACTATACAAAAAAGATTGTAATGACCCAGATAACCACGACTGTGTGATCACTCACCTAGAGCCAGATATCCTGAAGTGAAAAGTCAAGTGGGCCCTAGGAAGCATTACTACCAACAAAGTTGGTGGAGCTGATGAAATTCCAGCTGAGCTATTGCAAATCCTAAAAGATGATGCTGTGAAAGTGCTGCACTCACTATGCTGACAAATCTGGAAAACTCAGCAGTAACCACAGGACTGGAAAAGGTCGGTTTTTTATTCTAATCCCAAAGAAAGGCAGTACCAAAGATAGTTCAAGCTACTGCACAATTGCAATCATTTCACAAGTTAGCACAGTAACGCTCAAAATTCTCCAAGCCAGGCTTCAACAGTATGTGAACTGATAAATTCCAGATGTTCAAACTGGATTTAGCAAAGCAAGAGGAACCAGAGATCAAATTGCCAGCATCCATTGGATCATAAAAAGCAATAGAATTTCAGAAAAACATCTGCTTCATTGATTACACTAAAGCCGTTGACTGTGTGGATCACAATAAATTGTGGAAAATTCTTCAAGAGAACATGAGTTTGAGCAAGCTCTGGGAGATGATGAAGGACAGGGAAGCCTTGTGTGCTACAGTCCATGGGGTTGTAGATTCAGACACAACTGAGCAAGTGAACAACACTACTTCATAATTATACCACTCTCTTTCATGGTCAACATTGTGGCAGTATATTGAACTGGAGAATACATTTATGGAAAATGTGTTTACATGTAATCCTTTCATTAATTGTAAGGCAATAGCTTATACTCAGTTGAACAACCCTCATGGGAAGGTGTCTCCTGTGGCATGCCAAAGACCCTTACAGTTCTATTCGGGATAGAGAACTACTCACAAGAAATGAGGAGGGAACTCTTTCCTGCTTGGACAAAGGAGTCACTGAAGTCTTCTGATAAGAAAGGGCATCCATAGACCCCTCTGGGAAACCACTGTGAGTTTAGTTGGCATGAGTCCACAGCAATGGCTGAGACAGGAGGTCCTTGCAGATCAAACCTACATTTGGTAAAAATGCCTTAACATGAAGTTACTACTAAAAAGAGCTACCTGCTTAGAGAACTGGGTCAGCAAAGACATTACATCTGTCATGAGCCTGTGGCCTTTAGACTAGGACTCAGCCTTCAGTAGTTGTAGAGGCATCACACCTTCCCTATGAAATAAGGGGACAATTTGGTAAATCAACTGATGCCATTCAATCTGAATCAGCACACTGAATTCTTGGAATAATTTAGATGAAGATATCTCAAGAGGGAGATATTGGTATTTCTGCAAATATTGACAAATTTTTATTTGAGCAACTAATTGGAAAAATTTATATCTGCATTGTCAGGCTAAGATCTGGAGCATGTCACAGCAGAATCACACAGGTTGAACTATACAGTGTATGTAGTGGTAAGTGAAACAGTTTATTCTGTGGGTGAATCACTTAGCCAAAGAGTTGCTAGCCCAATATCTTCTCACTAACTCCAGTCCTTTTCTTAACGTTTTCCTGTCTTCAATTTTGGGACCCACGTGATACACATGTGTAATTTGTTGTACTGATTCACAATGGAAGTGATTAGTTTCTGAAATCAATCAAGAAATCAGCAACAAACTTTCTTAAAAGAAGTCTTTAAAGTTCAGTCTATCTGGCTAAACTGGAGCTTAAAAAAATCGGTTTTTATCAATATGTGGTTGTTTCTAAATGTCTCTGCATGTTCTTGCAGTGTCAAAACAATCGAAGAGAAATCACATCTAGATAAACATGATATTCTCTGTTCCATGTGCTTTATGGGAAACTGAGAGGTATTCTGTGAGAGCATGAATGTCTTCTGAGTGATACTCTTACTCATTATATGATAGAACATAGTCTTCGGAATTAGAAGGAACTGAATTTCAATCTCATCTTTCCTACTTACCAGACCTTCAGAAAGTTACTAGCTTCTCTCAGCCTTAGTTTTCTGATCTGTAAAATAAAATGATTATATTTTTTCTCATAAGATTAGTGTGAACATTGAATAATAGAATGTGTCTGAGGTAAGCAGAAAAATTGCCCTCCCAAGATGTGCATGTTCTATGTCTTGGGAACTATGAATATGTTAGGTTACATAGCAAAGGGGAATTAAGGTGCCAGATGGAATTACTATTACTAATCTGCTGGCCTTAGAATGGAGAGATTACCCTGAATTATCTGGGTAAACCCAGGGTCATCACATGCATGTGTATTCAGTTGTTCAGTCATGTCTGACTCTTTGTGATCCCATGACCTGTAGCCCTCGGGGCTCCTCTGTCTATGTGATTGTCCTGGCAAGAAATACTGGAGTAGGTTGCCATTTCCTCCTTTAGGGGATCTTTCCAACCCGGGGAAAGAACTCACATCTCCTGCATTACAGGCAGATTTTTCACCACTGAACCACTGGGGAATCCCCAGGGTAATCACAGGGCCCTTGAATATGGAAGGAACAAGTCTCATGGAAAAGACTTGACAGGCCCTTGTTGGCTTTGAAGATGAAAGCCAACCAAGGAATGAAGGCAGCCTCTACAATCTGGCCAAGGTGGGGTGGAAAGCACAGAATCCTCATAGAACCTCCAGAAAGAGCTCAGGAGACCCAATGCCTTGATTTTTTTTTTTTAATTTATTTATTTTAATTGGACGCTAATTACTTTACAATATTGGGTAATTATTAGTGGTTGGGTAATTACCCAATTATTGGGTAATTGGTAGTGGTTTTACCATACATTGACATGAATCATCCATGGGTGTACATGTGTTCCCCATCCTGAACCCCCTCCCAGCTTGCTCCCCAACCCATCCCTCAGGGTCATCCCCAGTGCACCAGCCCTGAGCACCCTGTCTCATGCAGTGAACCTAGACTGGCAATCTGTTTCACATATGATAATATACATGTTTCAGTGCTATCCTCTCAAATCATCCCTTGATTTTAATACAGTGAAACACATTTTAGGTTTCCGATCTCCAGAGCTATAAGATAATAAGTTTGTGTTTTAAGTTGCCAAGTGTGTAATAATTCATTACAGTGACCATTGGAAACTATTACCATGTGTAAAGAGCCTAACATAGTGCTTGGCAAATAATTGATATAAAAATATATTTTATTTCTACTTCCAACATCATTCCCTTCTATGTTTCTGGGTTCTCTTCTAATCTCCTCTTGCAAAATCTGCCCTAAGATTGAACTTAGTCTCACTACTTGATTGGGATTTTGTTATTTTAATTTGCAGAAATGGAGAGAGAGAGAAACTCAGCATCACTTTGACCATAAGCAACAAACTTTCTCTGTAAAGAGGTTGATGGTATATTTTAGGCTTTGTGGCTCATATAATTTATCTGAACTACTTGACTTTGCAGTTATAGCAGGAAAGTAGCCCTAAGAAATATGTCAACCAATGAGTATGCCTATGTTCCAATAAAACTTTATTTCCAAACACAGGCTGTGAGCCACATTTAATCTGTGGTCTGCAGTTGGCTGACACATAATTTACATTGTTTCTTTTCACCTCCACACAGGTAAATTTCTTTCGAGGTAAAGGTGAAGAATGGAGGTGAATCAAATCCTCTCATCTCAAAAAAAAAAAAAAATTCAAGAAGACTTTGCTCTTTGTACCTAGAGCTTTGCTCTTATTGTACCTAATCTCATCTGTGAATTAGAAACCAAAATAAGTAAAATCTGTAACTATAATAGCAACAGTTATTATGTAATCATAATTTATAGGACAATAGAGAATGGTTTCCTTATGTTCTGAAATCCTTCCCTGGGCCACAAGGCCATTCAATTTATTTATTTACCTTTTCACAAGCAGATTCTACTATTTCAAATAAATGCCCTTCATCAGAAATTTGCTTGTTTGAAATTCTAAAGGTGCTGTCTTCTGATTTTTAAAAACATAAGAGACTCTAAACGCCCATTTGAAAGACACCAGGTAGCGCAGTGGTAAAGAATCAGCCTGCCACTGCAGGAGATGCCAGTGACAGGGTTCAACCCCAGGGTCAGGAAGATTCCCTGGAGCAGGAAATGGCAACCCACTTCAGTATTCTTGCCTAGAAAATTCTATGGACAGAGAAGCCCATCGGGATACAGTCCATGGGGTCACAAAGTGTCAGATGTGACTGAGCAAGCAGAACACACAAGACAGAATATAATTAGAAACTCCTTTACAAGGTCTTAATTTCTCCTCCTTGAATTGAGCACTTTTAGTACTTCTGTTCAGTACTTTTTGTTTTTTTCTCTGTTACCCATTTCCACATGCTGTGTCATTTGCTTTGGAATGTGACAAAGTGCTAGGAGCTCAGGACCCTGCTGCACAGGAAGGCAATATTGATTTCTTGGAGAGTAGCAAGAAGACTTGCAGTGTCACTGTTAAACTTGGTTGACAGATCACAGCAGCTTGTGACAGCTAATTTACTATAATGAAATCATGGGGGTTCTCTGGCTCTCAGGCCTGGAGGGGAGGTGAAAGATCAAGAAAGTGAGGATCCTGAGCCACCAGGCGTGAAGGACAGTTCATTCACTCTTTCGTCTCATTCTGAAAGGATATGAGCTGAGTTTACCTGCCTTGAGATAACCAGGTTGTCTTAGCAAATGGAACATTATGAATGTCTGATCATCACTATGGTTGCAATTTAATTGCTCCATCAGAAAGCCTTATTTTTAGTTTCATTTTGAGGCCCTACAAATTGTTGTAACTTCACAGCTAAGAATGTATTAAACAGAGAGCATTTTCTTTGTTTGAGAATGCTTTTAGCCATCATTTCAATTTGAATAATCTTTGTTAAGCCACACTACACACTCAGAGGTTTTGAAGTTAATTAAGCCCCATTCTTACTTAATGGATATGCTTTCATAACTATTTATTTTCATATTGTGCATGACTTTTATGAGGAAGAAACAAAAGAAAAGCAAACAAGCTGTTAACTTTTTTTTTTTTTTTTTTAAGATTCAGTAACTTTCGCATATCTTATATCCTCTAAAACACACAGCTCAATACCTAAGGCCATCCACATATTTCCCTGAATGGACTACAGCCTCTACTTTCTCAGGATAAAATGAGCAAGATAAGTTTTGATAAACTACTTGGGTACCTTCAGGATCAAATCTTAATTTTATGTTTGTATTTTTATACAGGAGTAGTTGGTATTCTAATTGGGTCTTTGGGGCACATAATGATCGCTGAATCATACAGAACAAGTTGAATAAAGTTCACATATATTTGATACTAAAGTCTATTGTTCACAAATGCAAAAAAATGTGTAGTTCTTTGGATGAGTGCTGGAATATATGCTCATATAAACTGCATTTTATTTTCACTGCTATCCTTTCCTTTTCGTGTAATAGCTAGGACACATCTAACTCTCTGGATCTCAGTTTCTTCATCTTTGAAATGAGTCTAGTAATACACTGATCATTCTCTAGTGCCCATAGAAGTAGGCACATGTACACATGCTGTCTAATTAACTCCTGACAAACCTGTGAGGAAGATATTTGATATTATCCTCAGTCTGCATATAAAAAAATTAAGGCAGAGACTAGATGACTTCTGCTAAGCTCAATAACTAACAGATACCACAATGGGGATTTAAATCCAGATCTTCTAACATCCAGCAAAATTTTGTTTGCACTGAGTCTCAGCTGCTAACCATAGGCTTTGTCTAAGGAGCAAATTATAGACTGCAAAAAGTAGATTTCTGTAAACATGAGGTAACGTTACTAATTATTTTGGCAACCAATAATTCCTATGTGGGTAAAGTTTTAAAAATCAACATATTGTAATTCACATTATAATCACAATATAACCTATCTTTAGACTAAAGAACTGAGAATTATGGAAGTATTTCAGTGAATTTCCACACTTAATCCTCCCTACAAACCTGTAAGAAAGGTCTGAGTAATCCTCATTTTACATTTGAAGAATCAGAAGAGCATGGCTTTGAATTTCAAAATCTAATTTACTTTTTTTTTATTGAAGTACAGTTAGCTTATAGTATTATATTAGTTTCAGATATACAACATAGTGATTCATTATTTTTATGCATTATAAAATAATAACCGTGATAATTATGTGTAATAATAACCAAAATGACTATGTCTAGTTACCATGTCATCACACAAAATTGCTACTCTATTATTGACTATATGTTGTACATTGCAACTCTGCAACTTAATATTATAAGTGGAAGTTTGTACCTCTCAAGTAGTCCTCCTGTTTCTCACACTACCCACCTCCCCTCTGGCAACCACTGGCTTTTCTCTGTATCTTCAGTTCTGTTTCTACTTTGTTATTTTTCTTGACTTTTTTTTTTCCATATTTAACATTTAAGTGGAATCATGCAGCACTTGTCTTTTCCAGCCTGACTTATTTCATTTAGCATAATACCCTCAAGGTCCTTCTATATATCATAATTGGCATGATTTCATTCTTTTTATGCTAGTATTTTATTATTCCATATATATGCATGTATATGTGTGTGTGTATATATTTAATAACATCTTGCTTATCTATTCATATTTTGATGGATACTTAGGTTTCTTCCATATTTTGGCTATTGTAAATAATGCTTCAGTGGGCATTAAGGTGCATATATCTTTTTTAATTAAACTTTTCTTTGGATACTGAATTGTATAGTAGTTCTATTTCTAATTGTCTGAGAAACTTCCCTACTGTTTTCCATACTGCCTGCACCAATTCACATTGCCACCAACAATGAACAGAGGTCCCCTTTTCTCCAAGTCCTCACCAACACTGGTTATTTCTTTTCCTTTCTCTCTTTTTTAAAAATAGCCATTCAGACAAATGTGAAATGATATCTCATTGTGGTTTTGACTTGCATTTCCCTAATGATTAGTTATAATGGGCATCTTTATATATGCCTGTTGGCCGTCTGTATGGCTTCTTTGGAAAACTGTCTATTTAGATCCTCTGTCCACTTTTTCCATGAATTGTTTGTGTGATACTGAGTTTTATGAATCTTTATATATTTTGGATATTAACTGCTTATCTAACAAACCATTTGCAAGTATTTTCTCCCATTTTGTAGGTTGTTTTCATTTTCTTGATGGTTTCCTTTGCTGTGCAAAAGCTTTATAGTTTGATGTAATTCCATGTTTGAATTTTTGCTTTTGTTGCCCTTGCCTGAGTCATCATATTGAAAACAATATTGCTAAAGACTGATGTTAAAGTGCTTGTTGGCTATGTTCCTGCTAGGAATTTGATGATTTCAGGTTTTATGTTGAAGTCTTTAACTCAATTTGAGTTTTTTTTTTATATAGTAAATATAAGGACGTGGTCTAGTTTTGCTCTTTTGCATGCAGCTGTCAAACTTTTCCAACATCATTTATTTAAGAGACTGTGTTTCCCGACTGTAATTCTTGACTCCTTTACCATAGATTAATTGACCACTAAGTATGGACTTATCTAGGTCCTCTATTCTGTTCCAGTTATCTGTGTGTCTGTTTCTGTGTCCATACCATGTTGATTATGTGTTTTGATTACTCTCACTTTGTTGTATAGTTTGAAGTCAGGGAGAATGATAAGTAGTGTTGTTCTTCTCTCTCAAGGTTACTTTGACTATTTGTGGTTTCTTTTCTTTCTTGCTTGCTTTTTTGTTTGGTTCCATATAAATTACAAAATAATTGATTCTAGCTTTGTAGAAAGGGCTATGGATATCTTTATAAGGATGGTAATGAAACTATAGATTGCTTTTGGATAGATGGACATTTTAACAATATTAATTCTTCCAAACCATTAGAATAATTTCCACTTATTTGAGTTATCTTCAATTTATTTCATTAGTGTCTTCTGGTTTTCAAAATATACATCTTTCACCTTCTAAGTTAAATTTATTCATAGGTATTTTAATTCTTTTTGATGCAATTGTAAATGGGGTTGTTTTATTAAAATTTTCAATAATTCATTATTAGTGTATAGGAAATCAACATATTTTTGCACATTAATCTTGTATCTTGCAAATTTACATAATTCATGTATTTTAATATTTTTGGTGGCATCTTCAGAATGTTCTATATATATATATGGTACCATGCCATCTAAAAATAGTGACAGTTTGACTTAATATTTTTCAATCTGAATTCCTTTTATTTTTCTTATCAGATTGCTATGGCTAGGACTTCCAATACTATAACTGAATAAAATTGGCAAGTGTGGGCATCCTTTTCTTTTATCCTTCAAGGGAACAATATCTTAGAGGAAAAGCTCTCAACTTTTAACTACTGAGTATGATGTTAGCTGTGGTTTTGTCATACATGGTCTTTATTATGTTGAGGTATATTCACTCTACCCAATTTTTCAGTTTTTAAAATTAATGGATTTGAATATTGCCAAATGAATTTTCTGCATCTGTTGAGATGACAATATGATTTTAATCTTTTTTTTTTTTTGCTAACATGTATCATGTTAATTTGTGAATATTGCACCATATTTGTATCCCTGGAATGAACCCACTTGATCAGGGGTATGATCCTTTTAATGCAATGCTGAATTCTGCTAATGTTTAGTCAAGGATTTTTACAGTTATTTTTATTAGGGGTATTGGCTTGTGATTTTCTTTTCTTTTTTGTAGTGTCTTTGTCTGGTTTTTGGTAACAGGATAATGCTAGACTCTCAGAAGGAGTCTGGTAGTGTTCCCTTTTCTTCAATTTTTTGGGATAGTTTGAAAAGATAAATTTTGAATATTTGGTAGAATTCACTCGTCGAATATTTGGTAGAATTCACCTGTGAAGTTGTCTGTTCTTAGACTTCTGTGATTACTGATTTAATTTCATTACTGATAATATGTTTTAGATTATCTACTTTTTTCCTGATTCAGTCTTAGATTATATGTTCTTAGGAATGTATATCTTCCAGGTTGTTTAATTTGGTGGCATGTATAATAATTGTTTATAATAGTCTCATGATTTTTCATATTTCTGTGGTATCAGTTATAATTTCCTCGTCTTCCATTAATTATTTATTTTGGTCTTCTTTGTTATTTTCTTAATGAGTCTGGTTGAAATTTTAGCAATCAGTGCCTTTAAGCAGAGGTTTTCATAGGCTTTTTAATTTCCAAGCTTTTTAATTTGTGCTCAGTAGAGTATTGATATAAATTACTTAGTTTGCTATACTGGGAAATAGAAATTCACTAAATGTTTATATTTTGTAGTATTTAGGTAAATTGCTTACCCACTCCAAGTCTCTATGTGAAAAATAGGGTGGCACATAAGAAAAAATTAATCTACTTCATACACCAAAGTCAGTTCTAGAGGATTAAAGATTTAAATATAAAAAGTAAAACAAACAAATGAATGAAAAATGCTCAGGAAGATAATACAGTCATGATTTCAGATAGAGAAGCAAAAGCTTACCATATTGAAAAACACTGACATAGTTGACTCAACTTTACATAGGGAAGAAAAGATAATTACAGCACATGTAACCAATCAAGAGCTTGCATTCAAATAATAAGTTCTTCTACAAGTCAATGTTATAAAGCCAGAATCCAACAGAATGATGAGCAAAAGATTTGATATTTCATAGATAAGGATATCCAAGAAGACAATAAATTTTGGAAAAATTGCTCAGCTACTGAGCAACTATCATAGACATGCAAATCAAAACAACAATTTGATAACTTTATAATGCAATTAATATACTTAAAGTTTAAAAGATTGACATTCCAAGTTGACAAGGATATGGAACAACTGAAATATTATGCAAGGTTGGTCACTAACCATTTGATTTGAAAAGCCAGGCTCAACCAACAGCAGAAATGGATAGGAATGAGAAGCTGGAGGTCTCTGAAATCTTTGCCTCTGTGGGTCAGCTGGCCCAACTCTTGATCAGTGAAGCCTGCAGTTGAAGAAGAAGAGCAGGGTGCAGTGTGGAGGAAAGAAAAGAAAGCTAGATCTGCTGGGCATATCCTTGCAATTACTGATGAAGACATTAGAGAGTAATTTTGCGCTATTTTGCTTCTATTACTTCCCTGCTCTCCAAATCTCACGCAGATTCTTCTTTTGGCTAATTCTAACCAGCACCACACAGAAAAACTTTTCTGGAAAACATAGTTCCCAACTTAACAAAATTGACAATACAATTATTCAACACATTTTGCAACAAAAAATTAGCCATCTGTAGGTAGAAAAAAAGAATGACAGACATTTTCATAGAATTACATACTTGCATAAATTCCAAAACCTACTTGGAATCAAGCACTCCTAGATCTGAATTTTAGTATAGACTTTTACTATTTTTGTGATCTTGGGCAAGTTACTTAATCCCTCGGAGTCTTGTTTTCCTTATTCATAAAATAAATAAAATGATATTCAACTCAGACTTGTTTAAGAATAAGTATTATAATATATATACATTTCTCAAGATAATGACTAGTTCATTGAGAACCTCGATAAATGATTCCCTTTGATAATATCACTACTGATAATTTGTAAAGATATTTAGGTATTATAACCTCCTAGGAGCTTTTAAAATATACTGAGTCAGAGGCTTCCCTGATGTTCCAGAGGTTAAGACTTCATGCTTCCACTGCAAGGGGCATAGGTTCAATCCCTGGTCGGGGAATTAAGATCCCCACATGCTGTGTGGCATAGCCAAATTAATAATAATAACAATAAAATATACTAATCCAGACTCTGCTCAGAGAGATTCTGATTTGTTTAGTGTATTTCCCTGTCAATAAGGCAGTAAAGGACCAGTTGAATTAGGATAGCTCTACCTTACAAAATTCTTGTCATAGTGAAGTCGCTCAGTCGTGTCCTACTCTTTGAGACCCCATGGACTGTAGTCTATCAGGCTCCTCTGTCCATGGGATTTTCCAGGCAAGAGTGCTGGAATGGATTGCCATTTCCTTCTCCAGGGGATCTTCCTGACCCAGGAATCGAACCCGGGCCTCCCACATTGCGGGCAGACGCTTTAACGTCTGAGCCACCAGGGAAGCACTAGACTAAGTCACCTTCTATTAACTTACTCTAGACCAGAAACCCTTTGCTTACAAGTTTTGTTTACTTTTTATGTATTCCAGACATGTCCAGATGGTATATGCTAGCATTTGTTAAATTTACTATCACTCTGATGACCTTGAGAAGTCCCTAAAAGGGATGTAAGGAACATCTCCATTTTCGCTGACAATATTTTGGGAAGCTGGTACTAAAGAAATACTCATTTTTTTCCTTTAGATTCTTTTTAATGACCTTTGTACCATTGGGTTGAATAAGAGACATCCTTACTGTACCTACCTCATTACTGATTACAGAAGGATGAGTTGGTATGATACCAACCAGAAATTTAAATGTGAGGTCACTGTGTTGGATTAATTCACAGGTATGCTGAATGCAGTATGAGTGAAGAGATGTAAAAATTCACTTCTTAGGATTCAGTGGGAAGACAACTACTAATCTTCAAGTTGTAGATGAGTTCCTTTCCATTGACAGGGCACTTTTTAGTGCTTTAAAAGTTTAATACTCTCCAGGGAGGAGTTAAATGCACTTTTTAAGTGCCATTTGTTGTGACTTCCAGGAAAGTGAAGTGGAAATGGTAACATTAGGGTCACAGTGCGTTGTTATTGAAAATGAATCCCATTTTACCTGTACTTCACAGTATTCATATATTTTTATAAAATGAATTCATCCATATTTTAAGGTATAAGATTGACAATACCTTTCAGATCTGCCCTTCTCTGATGTGCAGGCTTTTTTTTTTCTTTTGTGTATGTGTTAACTGTTGAATTGTTAAAGTTGTGTTTTCTAAGATTACCCTATTACACTGAAGCCTATGGCATTTTTTGAACTAAACTGGTGATCTGAATAGTGAAAATCAGAAAAAGAGAAGGCACAGGTATAAAATATTATGTTTGGGGACATGTAGAACAGTCAAAACTTTGGAGTAAAGCTGAGAAATAAGCACTCTCAGGAGGTAGTTTGAATTTTGCTCTGCAGTATGGGAAAAAAAATCAAATTCCTTTATATATTTCTCCAGGTTTAAATAAAATAGTTTTGTGAGATTCTTCACCCATAGATATCAGCTTTTAAGTGGCTCTTCCTTCCTTCACCTTATCTTCAAATTTTGGCAATAGTTAATGAATGCAGTAAGTATTCATTGAGTATCTACAATGTGCCAAGAACTGCTTTAGCCAATAGTGAAGACACAAAGTCCATGATCTCCTGTGAATTATAGTTAGTTCATCCTTACAATGAGGGTTGTGATTTGTTGGCAAAATCTTTATCCATTGTAGGCTTTTTAGAGGTTGCCATCTTTCTTTCAGACACTTGCTTCTCCCCTGAAACTCAGCTGGTGCCCATTCCATATTCATGAGACTCTGAAATCCTTCTCAGGCATTGCTGTAGATATACAATAAACATTTTAAAAGATACCAGTTGTCAAAACCAACTTGTACCAGTGACTCTCCCAGTTACTTACACGTGTCATTTTATTTGATTCTGACAATAATACTAAGAAGTAGACTATTGGGCCCATTTTCCTGTACTGAAGAGAGTTTAAGAAGCCAAAGCACTTGTCCAAGGCTACTTGGCAAGTAGCTGGACCAGCTGGGAATCGAATTCAAAACCGTCTAACTAGAATTCTAGACTCTTAATCCAAAAATGAATATTACTTCTCACATATGTAAGTATTCTCTTTTAAAAATATATAGATACAATGAATAAGTAAATCTCAGCTTGTTTAAAGAGACATAAATTAAGTAAATATCAAAATGTTTAAAGTGATTTCATAGCATAATAGCTTTATTTTCATTATATTTTTCCATTTTAAATGTAAAACTGTTCTGATATCTGGGGTGGTACTCAAAATTATTTAATATTTAAAAACAGTTCCTATACTGAAAAATAAATATATGTTGAGAAATACTGTACTGTACTCCAGGCTTCTGAGGGTAGTGAATTATGACTTTGTTCAATTTTGAATTTCAAGTGCTTAGCATATATCTGTCATGAAGAAGGAGGGTGATAAATGTATATATATATATAGATATATAGATACATGAATCCCATCACTAAGTAGAATAGTGGCCCAGACATTTAGCATATAACATATATGCAACATGTATTGAAGTGAAATTAATAATTGGAAAACAGTGTTGATAAATAAAGGAGAATGTGGGAGACAAATGTCAATACCAAACAAAAAGAGTTGGACAAGTTAAAAAGGGCAAATGCTTTTTTTGCATTTTTCCTGTTTTCTTAAAACTGATAAAAAAAAGAGGACTCATCTCAACAAATTAAAATGAATAAAATCATTACTGAAATTTAACTGCTTGCTTGACATTGGTATGCATTTTGTTTCTCTGCATTGCCTAACCAGATATAGTTATTTAAATTTCATACATGCAACACAAAAAGAAAATATATATATATATTTTATATCTGGAAAAAACATTTTGAGATTTGAGACCCCAAGAGAATTGCTTTTCTACTTTGTAATTACACGGATACCAATGAGTGGTAATGAATATTTCCAAGATATCACATCTTTATGTTTCTTTGTTTTTCTCTTAAAATTTTTTCTAATGATTTGCATTAAACACTTCTACATTCTGGAGAGACTAGAGGAAGTTTAATGTCCTCAAATTAAGGAAAACAAACAAAACATAGAAAAACGCTTAGCAAAATTAGTTTCTTGAATTGTAAATACTTGTATTATGATTTGAAGGTTTTTTTTTTTTTTTTCCCCCTCTTTAAGACAGATTTAATAGAGGAAAAAGTGCACCCCAGGAGAATGCTCTAAGCTTTCACAGTTCTAGTCTAAAGTGAATGGTGTTTCATTAATTTCATATAAAATCTTATTATGTGACAGTATAATTATAATACTATACAGCTTAGCTAGATGGCTTTAAATGACCTGCCAGTACAACCCTAGAAATGAAAGGTCATACAGGGTAAAAGTGTAAAATTAGATAGCCAGTGGAAATTTGCTGTATGACTCAGGGAGCTCAAATCCAATGCTCTGTGACAAGCTAGACAGGGAGGGAGGTTCAAGATGGAGAGGACATATATATTCCTATGGAATATGTTGATTCGTGTTGATAGACACGAATCATGACAGAAACCAACACAACATTGTAAAACAATTATCCTCTGGCTAAAAATAAATAATTTTTTAAAAATTGTGATAAATACTAAAAAGGGAGTCTTTAAGATTTCATTTTGAAACCTAAGTACTCTTGGCAAGGGACAAAATTGCTGATATGTTTCTACATTTAAGATGGCTCCCATTGCTCATAGAGGAATTACATCTCAGTGTGATGTCTCTAATTTTTTGAAATGCCAGTTACTTCAGTTTACACTTCTGTTTGCTTTAGGTAAGAACCTAGGAAAAAATATACCGATCGAGGAGGTAACACAGAGAAGATAACACACTCCATGCTTTGATATGAGGTGGGAGGAATGTAGTTCTGGATATTAGAAAGTTACTCAATAAACTGGAGACCCACAGAGAATGTGGTGGGCAAGATTTCTGCCCATTAAGAGCAGCTTTATTTAGTGTATCCCTAAGAGCACACTGACATTCAGACCTCTCCTCAAGGCATTAATTGGCTATTTCAGTACTACTCATTTGAATGTATCCACATCCATCCAATTTCCAGCAGATTGGACTACCTATTGTTTTTAAAGGAAGTTATAGGTAAAAGAGAAATTTAGCTATGAATATAATCTCAGTAGGGGAGAAGGCAATGGCACCCCACTCCAGTACTCTTGCCTGGAGAATCCCATGGATGGAGGAGCCTGGTGGGCTGCAGTCCATGGGGTCGCTAAGAGTCGGACATGACTGAGCAACTTCACTTTCACTTTTCACTTTCATGCATTGGAGAAGGAAATGGCAACCCACTCCAGTGTTCTTGCCTGGAGAATCCCAGGGACGGGGGAGCCTGGTGGGCTGCCGTCTGTGGGGTCGCACAGAGTCAGACACGACTGAAGCGACTTAGCAGCAGCAGCAGCATAATCTCAGTATAGTGAGCAATCAAATTTCTTCTCTTTGGTGTATGTACGTCTCTGCTCTGTGAAAACGCTCAGTGTTTGTCCCCTCAGCACAGGTAGTTGGGGAAAGAAGGATTCAGTCAAGAAACCTCAGGAATGGGAAACCAGAACTTGGAATCGTTAACTTTCAGTTGCCCAGCATTCTATTCTAACTGGGATGGTCCCTGTTGAACCGATTATTAAATATTTACTATCTCAAAGACTTGTAATAACATTGAAAAATACTTAGGCTATAAGGTTATTGGAACAGAGTTGAATGCAAAATTTAACCTAAATACTGATTTACCTATATTTTAGGAAACCACTTGAATATTTAATAAAGAGAGAGGGTCAGGATGGGGAACACATGTACACCCATGGCTGATTCATGTGAATGTATAGCACAAACCACCACAATATTGTAAAGTAATTAGCCTCCAATTAAAATAAATTTTAAAAAATACTTGAAAAACAGAGTAAAAACTGTGACTATTTTGATGGTCACTGCGATGATAAATTGTATGTGTCAACTCAAGTGGCCTAAGGGATGCCCAGATAGCTGATAAACATCATTCCTGGGAGTGTCTGTAAAGCTATTTCTGGAAAAGATTAGCATTTGAATTAGTAAAGACAGCCTCACCAATACGGAGAGGTGTCATCCAATCCTTTTGAGGGCCTGAATAAAACAAAAGGGTGGAGGAACGGCAAATTTACTCTCTTTCTTAACCTGGGTCATGAATCTTCTTCTACCCTCAGATATAGATAGCTCTCCTGATTCTTGGGCCTTTGGATATGGACTGGGACTTAAATCCAGTTCTGGTTCCCCGTCCTTTTGGATGGTGTGTGTTAGTCGCTCAGTCGTGTCTGACTCTTTGTGACACCATGGACTGTAGCCCATAAGGCTCCTATGTCCATGGGATTCTCTAGGCAGGAATAGTGGAGTGAGTTGCCATTTCCTGTTCCAGGGATGGTAACTGAGACTGAATTACAAAACCAGCTTTCCTGGTTCTCTAGTCGCCAGACAGCAGGTCATGGGACTTAGCTCCACAATCATGTGAGCCAATTCCTATAATAAATGTCACTATATCCTTGCATATAAACTATAATATGTCATACATCCATAATCTATAATAATGCCATATGCCTATCTCTTTTACACCTAAATAGCTCCTATTAGTTCTGTTTCACTGGAGAACCCTGACTCTCATAGTCAGTTAATCAAAAAACTGGTTAAAGTAGGAAATCATAAAAATGGGTGTATAAAGAGACTATATATATATATATATTTTTTTTTTTTACATTTAAAACATTCAAATGTATATCCATTCACCAACTTTTAATTGGCTTCCCAAGTGGCTCAGTAAGTAATGTGCCTGCCAGTGGAGGAGACATGGATTTGATCCCTGGGTTGGGAAGATCCCCTGGACAAGGAAATGGCAACCCACTCCAGTATCTCCAGTATTCTTGCCTGGGAGATCCCACAAACAGAGGATCCTGGTGGGTACAGTCCATGGGGTCTCAAAATATTCAGACATGATTTAGCAACTAAATAAAACTGATCTTTGAATGAGGCAAACACTTTCTATAGATCTGGGACGTAAAAAGAAATTGTCATTTTATAGGTCATGTGTATATAATGCATTACTTACAATTTTCCTTTAGTGTGAGAACTTTAAATACTAAGTTGACTGTAGAAGTCTACATTTTTGTAATTGTTTTCTCCAAACCATTTGAAGATATCTTGCCATACTTAGTTTAATAGACATTTTTTTAATGTTTTTAATGTATTTACAAAAGGATTCAGCTTATTTTTCATGGAAAAAACCAACAACCTTTCAGGTTTATATTTCATAAGTTTGTATAATAGTTCATTACCTTATTATGTAGTTAAATTACCTATTTGATTTACATCATCATGTATCACAAACATAATCAGAGCTGCCATCATCAGGTTAGGAAGCAGTGGAAGAATTTTTGTGTCTGTCCTAAAGTGTCTATACTTAGTAAAACGTGCAGTCTATTTATCCAAATTTTATTAACTGCTCTGTTAATAGTTTACAGTTCTGAAAGTCAGCAAATTGGGAGCTAGCTGGACCCCTCTGAAAAATTGCCTTAATCTTTTTCCTTCATTTATGAGTCAAGGGAATTGCATGGTGATAATTGGAACACAGTTTGAAGGATATATATATATATATATATATATATATATATATATAAAGCAGTAAGCAAAAGGGTCATATTTGGCTCCAAGTAAGTCAGGATTTCTGAACCATCAGAAACAGGAAGTCCCCTATGATGCAATGACAAGGAGACAGATTAAAGTGGCAATTATTCTTCTACACTGGAATAAGCATTTTTTCATCCTAAGTATTCTAAGACAATAACAAAATGATTCCAGAAACATTGTCTACCCAATATAAATAAATAAGAGATATTAACATTTCTATGATATGTAAGAAGGATCCCATTGCCAAACAATCATAATATTTTATATATTCATGTCATTCCCTTCACTAGATGTCATGAAAAGTTTCCAAACAAGACTGATTGGGAAAGAAAGATTTTTCACAAAGATTTTATTTGTGAAAACGTTTCAAGTCCATTTCCATTAGTTCCATCCTCCAACTCATGCTCACCCCGAGGACACAGGGTTACAATAAGAAAGGAAGAGATTACACTTTCCAAACAAAAAGCAATACTCGCCACAACAGAAAAGCAAGCAACGAACCTGCTCCTGACTTCACGCTACTGGAGTCCTGTCCTCGTCTCATAGCCAGAGGCCTAGGAAGAGTTGTCAATACTTGCTGTCTTTCTCCTATTCTTTTTTTCTTTTTCTTCTTTTGGCCATGTCTCATAGGACTGGATGGAGAAGGAAATGGCAACCCACTTCAGTGTTCTTGCCTGGAGAATCCCAGGGATGGGGGAGCCTGGTGGGCTGCCGTCTATGGGGTCGCACAGAGTCGGACACGACTGAAGCGACTTAGCAGCAGCAGCATAGGACTGGAAGCACAGAGTCTCAACCACTGGACCACCAGGGAACTCCACCAATTGTCTTTTAAATTCATTCTAAACAAGTTTTCTACACTAATAATATGCAGATGCTGCTCCAGTCAGAGTAATGACAGCCACATTGCTAAGTCCAATGGTAAATTGTCAGCCCACACTCTACTTGACCTATTGACAACATTTGACTCAGTTATTCTACCTTCTCCTTTGATATTCTTTTTCACCTGTCTTCTGGAAAAACATGAAGTTCCTGGTTTAACTTTGGTCTCAGGTACAACTCTTTCTAAGTCTAATTTCTTAATTCCCCAACCCTTAACTTTTAGAGTATCCCAGGGAATGATCCTCCTGATACTTAAAACTCCCTTGAGGTTCTTACCTATTCTCAAGGTTTAAATATCCTCTCTATGCTGTTGATGCTTAAAATTGTATAACTGCCTACACACACTGGGTCCATCTCCTTCTACCCTACGGTCTATCTCTACAAAGAAGCTATAGTGATTCTTTTAAACAGCTTCTGGGATCATGTTACTCTTCTTTCTGTTTGAAACTCTGTTGGCTCCCTGCCTTGTAATAAAATGAAAGTCCATATTAGAGATCAGGGCCCTGTTCCTCTCAGCTTGACCACTGGCTCCAACCACTCTGCCTTCTTGCTCTTCTTTGACCTGAGAAAGCACATTCCTGCCTGGGGTGTTAGCACTGGCTGTTCTATCAGCCTGAATACTCTTCCATTAACCTGTAATACTCTTAATTTTATGGATATGAATAGGCTTTTCATTATTTTCAGTATTTTTTCAAATGACACTTCTTTATTGACTACCCTATTTAAATAACACTACCTCCCTCCTCAACATTAGCCATCTTCTTTCCTCCTTTATTTTCCTTTGTAGCTCTGTTTACCATATAACACCTGAGTGAGCTGACCATAGTGTGTATACGTAAGTACACACAAGTGAGTGCACACGTGTATGTTAAAGGACACTCTCCCTTCTGACACTCAGTGGAAGAAGTATGACTCCCTAACTTAGAAGTATGGATTGGTTTGGGGACAGGGGCATGGAAAGCTGCTTTCTCCTCAGCAATGCTACTGAACTTGAACAAAAAAGATTCTCATCATTGGAATTTTACTTAGTCAACCTGCGGTACACTTTACAAACCGCTGTTAGGGTTCAGAAAATGTAGCTCTGGGCAGCAGTCATATTGAAATTTTCAAAACTGTTCCAGGTTATTGTTTGGCCATTTATATTTTTGAATAGAACCTTAAAGGCAATAGTGGTATTAATAGTTACCATTCTTAAGAATTCCGTATAAAATGGAGGATTTTTGTGTATGTGCTTTATTATCTCATTTAATCTTCTCATGAACTCTTCAGTGTACATATCATTATCTTGATTTCCAAGGTGAAAAAACTGAGGTTCAGCAGGTTAACTAACTTGCTCTCTGACACTTGGTAAATGGCAAAGCTGTCTGACAGCCAACAATATGTTCTTTCCCCTTATTGTAACTTGTCATTGTAAAGAACAGTAGAGATCGGTGGGTGTGTGAAACACAGCAGCTCCTGGTTCAAATCACAAAGCATTTTCCCACAGGTTTTGGAAATACACATATTTCCACATGTATCTTTACTGTCTGAAGGACATAATGTTAACCTCTAGTGAAGGAAAATTGTTAGGAAAAAAAGGAAACATAAACATATGTATTTTGCAGGCATGATGATGATGAGCAAATTTATGAAAGAAGTATCTAACCCTCAAGAAATGAACCTGATTTGTTAGCAGGCATGCTAATGAACAAAGACAATTTACATATTGTCTTTATCTCCCAGTTCCTTATTTATATACTAGTACATGGGGAGTTGGTGATGGACAGGGAGGCCTGGCATTCTGCAATTCATGGGGTTGCAGAGTCAGACACAACTGAGCAACTGAAGTGAACTGAACTGAACATATGATCTTGTACAGTCATAGTCTTGTGAAATAGTATGTGGATTTTTTACTACCTAGTATTATATTTTAGCTTTACTACCTATATGATGGAAAAGCACAAGAGGTTTTCTAATCAAAAACACTTGGAGTTTTATTCCAGGATGAGTGCCTCTCAATATGTGGCCACTGTTCTCAGTACTTGTATAGGCAAGGAAGTATTCACTTCATCAGTCACTGTTCTGACACCAGAGAGGTTCCCAAGGCAAGAATGAAAGCTTGATAGATTTGCTAGCAATGCAGGAGACAAAAACACATTTTTTTCCATCCCTTTAAATGGCTGAGTCCAAGAACATAGTTCCCAAATCCAAATACAATTTCACTAGATAATCATATACATGAAATGAGAGAGAGAGAGAAAGAGAGAGAGAGAAAGAAAAAATTGGATGAAAGGAATGCTGGTTGCATAAGAGATCTGTAGAATGTACCGTGATTATAATGGCTATATGACAATTGCAGCCACTATAAAATGTTACAGCAGAAAATTGTTTTTTTTAATGCAGTGATGCAGTAGTATATAATATAGGAATTGCTTTTAGCAAAAAGATAATATTGCTGCCTCATCAGACCCTGGTGGTACAGTACAGGAAGAAAAAGGAAGAAAACATGTATGTGATAGATGTCAATACAAAAATGCTAAGACAGCAAGGAGCCAATTTAATCCGAGGAGAATGCCCTGGATAGACTTATTATATATTTGTTTCATATATCTTTATCAATATATGAAAAATATATAAGAAATTGGATGAATTTGGTTTAACCTTTTTAAAAAAGTGTGAAACTGCTTCAGTACAGTTCAGTTCAGTTGCTCAGTCCTGTCCAACTCTTTGCAACCCCATGGACTGCAGCATGCCAGGTTTCCCTGTCAATCACCAATTCCTGGAGTTTACTCAAACTCTATTGAGTCGATGATGCCATCCAACCATCTCATCCTCTGCCGTCTCCTTCTCCTCCCACCTTCAATCTTTCCCAGCATCAGGGTCTTTTCAAATGAGTCAGTTCTTCGCATCAGGTGGCCAAAGTATTGGAGTTCTACTAAGAGTCTAATAAATGGGCACGTATAATGGGACAGGTGGGTTTGGTGACTAATAACGTTAAGTAGTGGAATCAGACAGATCTCAGCTCTACTATTTAGTGTAACATTCACCCTGTGGATGAGCTGGAGGACCTTTCTTTTTAATATTTACTTATTTATTTGGCTGTGCTTGGTCTTAGTTGCCTCATGTGGGATCTTCGATCTTCATTGTGACACACAGATTCTTTTAGTCGCTGCGCTAGAATTCTTAGTTTTGGCATGTGGGATCTAGTTCCCTAACCAGGGATGGAACCCGGATCCCCCACATGGGAAGGACAGAGTCTTGGTCACTGGACAACCAGGGAAGTCCTTGAGGGACATTTCTACATTGCTTGGTTCTCCAGTTCCTCAGTCAGTGAGGACAGCAGGGTAGTTGAGAGGATTAAGAGAAAATCTACATTAAACATACCTAATACCATGTCTTTCACATAATAGAACTTAAGGAAGTTTGAGAAATTATGATCAATTGTTATATTTGATTGACTTCTCTGTTATCTCCTTTCTTCCCCCTTCTTTCAGTTAGCTTTAAATTAGAGAATCTTCTGCTTACAATTTATTATTTGCCTTTATTTCTGGCATCAGAGACATTAAATCTCTTTTGGAAGAATATAACTTGAAAGATGTTAGTCATGTCAGTGTGTTGTCAGGAAAGAGTGGGCCTGGACATTTCTTTGGCCTAACAGAGGTTCTCTCCCCATAACTTTTGAAGTGTCAAGATCTGAGATCACTGAGAAAGAGGTGATGAAATTGTTAATATGACCATGAAGACTCTTGGGAAGAAAGGCATTAAGATTCTGATCTTTCTTTTTTTTTTTTTTTAACAAAGTCCAATTCATTGAAGTATAATATATAGGCAAGAAAATCTTGAATTTTAAATATACTTCTTTGACCCTTTCACCTTCAACGTTCAAACTATTAGATGGCATCTCTGACACACTAGTAGGGCTTCCCAAGTGACTCAGTGGCAAAGAATCACTTGCTGATGCAGGAGACAGGGGTTTGACCCCTTGGGTCGGGACGATCCCCTGGAGAAGGAAATGGAAACTCACTCCAGTATTCTTGCCTGGGAAATCCCATGGACAGAGGAGCCTGGGGGGCTACAGTCCATGGGGTCACAAAGAGTCAGACACAACTGAGTGTCTGAAAAGCAAGAAGTATGGGTCTGACACACTAGTTTGGGTCTTACTGAGACCATCAAGCAGGAAAAGAGACCATGGGCCCTTGATAGGAAACTTAGCTTGAGAAGAAGAGAGGAGGATTATTACTTAGAGTCAATATCTGAGTCTCTGAGCTGTGTTAGGGGAATAACTACCTATAGTTCTCTGCAATTGCTTTAGGCTAAAGCTTGAAAATGCAAGTGTTCTGAATGTTCCTTGGAGAAAAATGTGAAAAATATACAAATGTATGTGAATTTAAGATTCTTCCAACAAGCACAAAAAATGTAGCTTTGCAAAGTCTCTTTTACCAGAATACAAGGAAACAGTGACTGAAATGAACTGCAAGAAGAGTGACCTCCTTTTCTTTCCATTTACAGCAATAATGCAAGCATGCTAGAGAGCAGAGATTTCTAAGGCAGTGGAAAGCTTCTCAGTTCTTTCTCTGTGAAGCATTTGTGTCCCTGACTAGTCCCTTGCCCTGAGTTGTTAATGTGGGGTTATGAACCTATCAGAGTAAATAGGAGACAGCAGGAAAGGAACAAGGAACAATTTTTCAGTAGTGTGTTAGAGGATAATATTGATCTAAATATTGAAAACATGTGATCTTATTTTAAATCTGAAGGTTGCAAAATGAAATACATATATACATACATATATGTATTTACACTCATATTCCCATAATCATTACATTATTATTACTATGATCATTGTAATCTTTAGGCACAAATCCAGATTTTATTAAGTATGCAAAAATGAACTAAACTTCCTGTAACCACAAGGAATTTATTGTGTATTAAATAATGTAGACATTTGCAAATAGCTTTTCATTATGTGAGTTGAGGCTATTGAGCTGGGTTGTGGAAAATCTTTAGGATTTCTGTAAGCAGAAATAGTTGAGAGGCATTCTCAGTAGCCAGTGGGATTACCGTATGCAGAAAGAAAATTTCAAAAATCATTTGAGAGAACAATGAGGAGTTTGGTATGTCTGGTTAATGGGTGAATTCATCAGCAGTTAATACAAGTGTGGAACCAATAGCCAAATCTTAGAAAGCTTTAGGAACTTGGACTTTCATTGTATGTGATGGTTTTTGAACCGGGAATGGCATGATATGAGCCATGTCTTAGGCCAGTTAGACTGTTCGTCAATATGTGAAGCACTGAAAAAAAGGGAAGAGTGATTGGCTGGAGTTTTAGTGGCCTTCCATCCCTGGTTTACTCAGTTCTTGTGTCTCCAATAGTACTTTCCAAAACCAGGACTCTGAATGCTCCTCTTTCATGAAAGCATTAGTCGCTCAGTCGTGTCCAACTCTTTGCAACTCCATGGACTGTAGCCCACCAGCCTCCTCTGTCCATGGAATTCTCTAGGCAAGAATACTGAAATGCATAGTCATTTCCTTCTCCAGGGGTGACCCATGGATTGAACCCAGTCTCCTATATTGCAGGTAGATTCTCTATTGTCTGAGCCACCGAAGAAGCATCTCTTTCATATGTAGAATACTACCATGGGCTAAATCCAATAAAGTGATCTAGTCTGTGCATTGAGAAGAGTGAAGTGAAATCAGGCACTTACTGAGTTCCTTTTGTATTCTTGGCTTGCTTCTATATGCAAAATATCCAGAAATTAAAGTATGCCTCCCCCCTGCCCCCCCATAATGATTCCACGGGTACTTTGGAACAGTTTGCTTCTTCTTTTTCCTGTGATTGGTATGTTGGGTGCTTTTGTTACTGTTATTGTCTCTCTGCCAACTATCACTCATGTACTGATGTGACAGCTGTGTAATTCACTAAATTGTTGGCAGGCCTTCACAATCCAATTAAACAATACTGTCTAATTGGTCCTGGTCATAAAACCCGTAGAGAGAGTATGGAAAAAGTGGCTGTGATTGACTGAAATGAGACAGAATGCTCAAACTGTTGAACAGTGTCTCAGGCTATTTCTTATATGTGTTCATATATACAAATTTGGGTGTATGCTGTGTGTGTATACATAGACATGTTTATATTATATGTGTGACCCTCTTTAAACATTTCTAATTTCATCACACAAAGAGAATGACAGTCCTATCTAGTTGAGGGGTGGAAAAGAAAGATTCTGAGAGTCCTTTACGCTGGGATTATTTTTTGTAAGTTTTTTTGGTATGTAACTCACATACCATACAATTTACCCATGTAAAGTGTAAAACTCAACGGCTCTTAGTATATTCACAAAGTTGTGCTATCCTCACCGTAATCAATTTTAGAGTATTTTTATTAGCTCAAAGAGAAATCCTGTACCCATTAGCTTTTGCCTTTATATGCCATTTTTCCATCCTACAGCCCCAGGCAATCACTAAGCTACTATGGATCTGCCTATTCTGGACATCTCATATAAATAGAATCATACTGTGGTTCTTCTTTTGTGACTAGTTTCTTAGCATTGTGTGTTCAAAGTTCATCCTGTTGTATCATGTATCGGTATCCATTTCTTCTGATTGCTGAATAATATTCCGTTGTATACATATATTTTAGTTATCCTTTCATAAATTGATGGATATTTGGACTATTTTCATCTTTTGGCTAATAGAAATAATTCTGTCCTAAACATTTGTGTGCAAATTTTTGTATGCCCATATGTTTCCATTTTTCTTGGGTATGTACCAGAAGTGAAATTACTGGAGCATATGATAACTCTATGCTTAACATTAACAGCAGCTGCTAGATTGTTTTCCAATGTGGCTGCACCATTTTTGCATGCCCACTATCAGTGTGTGAGTGGTCCAAACTTTTTACATTCTCACCAACACGTATTATCTTTTTTATTCTAGCCATCTTAATGATTATGCAGTGGTACACTGTGGTTTTGCTTTGCATTTCTCTGAGGAATAATGATGTTGAACATCTTTTCATGTGCCATTTGTATATATATTTGGAGAAATATATGTTCATATCCCTTATCCACTTCTAAATTGAGTTGTTTGGCTTTTTGTTGTCATGTTTTAATATATATATTTTTTGTATTCTAGATACAATTCCCCTTTCATATATGTGACTTGCAAATATTTTCACCCAGTCCATTGGTTGTATTTTTATTTTCTTGATAATGTCTTTTGAAACACAAAGTTTTTTATCTTTGATGAACTCCAACTTATCTACTTTGTTGCTTGTGTTTTTGTTGTGAAACTAGAATTTTTCAGAAGACCAATATACTTACTTTCTCCATGTTGGAAATGGCTAGGCTTTCTCTCACTTAGCAGTAGTAATACAAGTAGTGGATCCCTAGCACACTGGAACACTGTGTTAAGAAAGATTCTGAAGCTAATTCCACATTTACCAGGGGAAATAAGAATTGATAGTATTCTATATTTATCATACATTCACATAATTGATGTTTTATTAAAAAAAAAAACTATTATTTTCCTTGACTATCTAAGAAGAGAAGTTATGGTATGTAGTTTGAAAGGGGTTTAATGAAGAGAAAATTTAATCAGGATGTCCTTTCTTCCTCCTATTGTTTCTCTTCAGGACTGCCTTCTGCTTAATGTTATTCATTCATTTAATGTTCTAGACACTTGTGATGTAGAGAATAAGACAGACGTGATACCTGCTCACAAGGAGCATACATTATTTAGTAACCGCCACTTCTCTCGCACTTTTACCCCACTGCCTTTCACCACCCTTGACCCTTGGATGCCAAATCATAGTTCTAGAATGATTATCTTAATACTGTTTGATCAGAGCACATCCTCTGACCTACGTTTAAACTGGATGGCAAGACATACTCTTGGCAGCTAGGATCTGACAAAGGCAAGGAAGAAGATAATTATGGTGGACAGTAATACCCTAGGTAGTTTCTCAGAATAAATGGGGTAGAATCAGGACATTCCAGTTCAAGCTGTTGGTTACCAGACATGGTTTCAATCCACCATAGTGTCTGGTTTGTGGAAACTAAAATTATAGTGCTTTTTAGAGTCTTTCCAACCTCAAAACAGAGCCAGACAGACCTATGATAGACACATTTTGATTGAGAGTTTCCCAAAGCCCTTTCCAGATTTATGCAGCTAAATATCTGATAATTTTTTAACAAAAATTTTAAAATGACCAAATGCACATCAAGTCACATAATAAGCCCTATTTTCTAAAATCCTTCTTTTACCAAACTAATAATCAAGTTCTAGTAGTTTCAAGAACTAAAATGACTGACTCTTACTATGGTTAAAACCATTTGCTCTAATTGAACACATTTATCTAGACAAAATCCATTTCTAAGAATGTCTCATTTCATAAGACTGAGTGTGAGGCATGACCTTACACAAGAACTGAAATTAAGCAACTTTAGAAATTTCTAACACAGCCTGAAGCTTGATAATAAATTTTGCATTTATGCTTTTTTATACTTAAAATATTCCAGACTTTAATTCATGACCATTAATAAACCATTTCTTTTTAACAATGACTTTCAGCATAGTCTATATTTTATTAAATCATCCAACAAAACTGAAAAATTCACTCAATTACCTGGACATTTTTTTAACAATCATTTTGCTTTGATGACACACTCAGATAATTGACCATACATTTTCTTATGAATGAAAGCATTTCAAGATTGTGATGATAGTACTTCAGTAGCTTTAAAAAATCTATACCCAATAATTTTTTTTTGGTATTTTTTTCTTTCTGCTGGAGGTAATAAGATGAAACATAGTTGAACATTTCATTTTAAATTGGCTGGGTGGCCATAAACTAATAGACAGATGCATAGATACACAGTTGCTTCTATTTGTAATTTACACATGTACCTGCAGGCAGGAAGCTATACTAGAAAACTGGAGAAGGAAAAGAGGTTGTTGTTCTCTTAGTTTTTATCATCAGACTAATAGAGAGCTTTCTTCCCTTGTAATGTACTTTCCAGTATTATATCTGATCCCTCCAGGATTCCATTTGACATATGGAATTGAAAATAAAGTTATAACAAGCCCAATTCTTGGGAAGATTGTTTCTTTTCATTTTTTTTGCTCTTTCATAAGCACATTGAGAATATGTTTTTGATCAAGAGCCAGAGTTTTATTTCCTATGTTTGTATGGGAATCTGAGCCTAATAGCCCCTGAATGGCCCAATTGGCAAATCTATAAGCATGCAGAGGTGTGTGAGGCTTCAGAGGAAATGAAATTGCTCTATTTTTTAAAAAATGATAAGATACTTAATATTTGCCATCTTGACTTTAATTTTCCTAGTTATGCTAAAAGGTAAAACTCAGTTTTTATCACATTTAAATGTAAAAAAAATGAGGGTTTTTTTTCCCCCTAATCTCTAACTGAATTTTTGATGGTTAGGAAAAAAAAATAGTATAATAAGCCTACATGTTCAGTGTCAAGTGGAATTTTCAAGTATTTAGCCTCCTGATTCTACGTAAATCATAGAAAGAATATTTTTACCTCATTGACTTAGTTGGATTTGATTACTGGTATATAACCTAGCAATAACATCTTCTTTAAATAATGCTACTTGGCATAAAGGGAAAAAATATAAAGATTCAGACACTTGGGTTCTAGATCTAGCTCAGCCATTAATCAACAAGCTAGAAATGCTTTCTGGGCCTGAGACTTTGATTTTATAAATTAAAGGGTGAGAGGTAAAGTGGTAATATGAAGTGATCTATCAAATCCCTGTGGCTGAAAATGTCTACATTATCATAGAATTTTTCTTCTAAAATTGCCTTGATCATATTATTGTATCCCTTTCTTCCAGGTTTTATTTAAAATGTGAAATTAGGTTTTTCTTAGCTTTGCTGAGATTGCTTTAAACTTTCATTTTAATATATTTTTATAATAATATATATATATAATCAGATTTTAAATAACTATTATGATTCTAAATTATGGCTACATTCCTTTTCCCTTTGAATTCTCTACTCTTAATGCATCTTTGGGGAGGAGGTTCCTCTCTCTGTCGAGGATATTTGACTAGGGATAAACATTTTAAATCGACAACCCTGAAAAGAGACTGTAAAGGTGACCAGAGACATTCAGACATTTGGCTTTTTTTTTTTTTTCCTAAAAAAAAAAAAAAGCATCCATTTGTCCTGTGCAGTGAGGCCCTTGGAGCTTTTATAGAGTGGGCTGCATAGTCAGGTGTGATGCCCTTGACACACTGCCAGGGCCCTCTCTCACACACATAACAGTGTGGAGGCAAGGGCACTGAGCAAAGGCACATTTTTGGAATTGGAGAGAGAGGCTTGAATTATTCACTAAAATGACATTTCCAGCATCTGAAACCCTGACAGGTGGGTGATTTAGCTTCCCCTTTGGCATCGTTGCCTTTCCTCTCAGTGGTTTCTCATTACTCTCTGCCGGCTCTCTCTCCCTAGTACAGATGGTAGTTCCGAACTTGTGAACCTAGGGAGAGAACCTTGGTGCTGTAAAAATAAGAATGTTGCTTCCCCTCTGGGTTTCTCTCACCAATGCAACCACTGCTCATGTCACATCCTGTTTGTAAAGTGTGAGGAACAGTGGAGGAAATGGTGATGATAGAAAAAAATGAATAATATTTTGAATGTCAAAGTGTTTATGTGCCAGAGATGACAGCTTTCCTTCTTGAGTTTAAAGGCAAGAGGTTTGTTTGGGGTTTTTGTTGTTTGTTTTGGCTTGTTCTTAATTTTAAGCAATGACTCTCTTCTTTGATTTGAAAACACACACACACACACACACACACACACACCCCAACACAAACTAGGACTAAATAACTAAGCAAAGAAACATTGATCACATACCAAAATCCAAGTACAAGTGACCATTCAGCTGGAGGCAATACTGGAGATGAAGTGAGATGCCAGGGAGGAAGATGCCAGCTAGAGTCCTGGATAGGAAGGTAGGAATCAAGGTCAAGCTTAACAGCCAACCTGCTTAAGGCTTGGGATAAGGTAAGATCAGTATGTGCAAAAAGATGCAGAATTAAGTTAAATGAAGAGAGTGTAATAATAATAATAGTTCCAGTGATCACATGGAGCTAGTAGATTACAAGAAGAGCAGAGATCCTGGAGAGAGATGATCTGTGTTCACATCTCAGTTCTGTCACTACTCACTCTGTGACTTGGGTTAATTAACCATTCTCTCTGTTTCCTGATGAGTAAAATGGGATTAATGATAATGTTTACATTTAAAGGTTGTTCTCAGGATTTAGTAAAATAACACGCTTATGTAAAGCATTTATTACAGAAGCTGGCACATCCCATTAAGCTTGGTATCATTATTCTTACAACAAATTTAATATGAGAAAACTGAGATACAGAGGCACTCACACATTACGTAAAAGACATCTTTAGGACTGAAAGTATCTTTTTTTTAAATATTTTGACACTCTACTGTTATTACTCAAAGGAATTTGATGCTCAATGCAAATTGATTTTCTCCCCCTTATTTTATTTTTACTAATTTTTATTGGAGTATAGTTGCTTTACAATGTTGTATAAATTTCTACTATACAACAAAGTGAATCAGCACCACGTGTACATATATTCCCCTTTTTTAGATTTCTTTCCCGTTTAGGTCACTACTGACCACTGAGTAGAGTTCCCTGAGCTCTTCAGTAGGTTCCCATTAGTTATCTATTTTATACATAGTACTCAAGTCCATCAGGCTCCTTCATGGGACTTTTACAGGAAAGAATACTGGAATGAGTTGCCATTTTTTTCTCAGGGGATCTTCCCAATGCAGGGATTGACCCACATCTCCTGCATTAGCAGATGGATTCTTAACCACTAGTGCCACCTGTTCAGTTCAGTTTAGTCGCTCAGTCGTGTACGACTCCTTGCGACCCCATGAATCACAGCACGCCAGGCCTCCCTGTCCATCACCAGTACTCCTGGAGTTCATTCAAACTCATGCCCATCGAGTCAGTGATGCCATCCAGCCATCTCATCCTCTGTTGTCCCCAACTCCTCCTGTCCTCAATCCCTCCCAGCATCAGAATCTTTTCCAATGAGTCAACTCTTCACATGAGGTGGCCAAAGTATTGGAGTTTCAGCTTCAACATAAGTCCTTCCAATGAACACCCAGGACTGATCTCCTTCAGAATGGACTGGTTGGATCTCCTTGCAGTCCAAGGGACTCTCAAGAGTCTTCTCTAACACCACAGTTCAAAAGCATCAATTCTTCAGCACTCAGCTTTCTTCACAGTCGAACTCTCACATCCATACATGACCACTGGAAAAACCATAGCCTTGACTAGATGGACCTTTGTTGGCAAAGTAATGTCTCTGCTTTTCAATATACTATCTAGGTTGGTCATAACTTTCCTTCCAAGGAGTAAGCGTCTTTTAATTTGATGGCTGCAATCACCCTCTTCAGTGATTTTAGAGCCCCCAAAAATAAAGTCTGACACTGTTTCCACTGTTTCCCCATCTATTTCCCATGAAGTGATGGGACCAGTAGCCATGAACTTAGTTTTCTGAATGTTGAGCTTTAAGCCAATTTTTTCACTCTCCTCTTTCACTTTTATCAAAAGGCTTTTTAGTTCCTCTTCACTTTCTGCCATAAGGGTGGTGTCATCTGAATATCTGAGGTTATTGATATTTCTCCTAGCAGTCTTGATTCCAGCTTGTGCTTCCAGCCCAGTGTTTCGCATGATGTACTCTGCATATAAGTTAAATAAGCAGGGTGACAGTATACAGCCTTGAGGTACTCCTTTTCCTATTTGGAACCAGTCTGTTGTTCCATGTCCAATTCTAATTGTTGCTTCCTGACCTGCATTCAGGTTTCTCAAGAGGAAGGTCAAGTGGTCTGGTATTCCCATCTCTTGAAGAATTTTCCACAGTTTATTGTGATCCACACAGTTGAAGGCTTTGGCATAGTCAATAAAGCAGAAATAGATGTTTTTCTGGAACTCTCTTGCTTTTTTGATGATCCAGCAGATTTTGGCAATTTGATGGCTGGTTCCTCTGCCTTTTCTAAAACCAGCTTGAACATCTGGAAGTTCATGGTTCACAATTGCTTAAGCCTGGCTTGGAGAATTTTGAGCATTACTTTAGTAGCATGTGAGATGAGTGCAATTATGTGGTAGTTTGAGCATTCTTTGGCATTGCCTTTCTTTGGGATTGGAATGAGAACTGACCTTTTCCAATCCTGTGGCCACTGCTGAGTTTTCCAAATTTGCTGGCATATTGAGTGCAGCACTTGCACAGCATCATCTTTCAGGATTTGAAATAGCTCAACTGGAATGCCATCACCTCCACTAGCTTTGTTTGTAGTGATGCTTTCTAAGGCCCACTTGACTTCACATTCCAGGATGTCTGGCTTAGGTGAGTGATCACACCACCTTGATTATCTGGGTTGTAAAGATCTTTTTTGTACAGTTCTTCTGTGTATTCTTGGCACCTCTTCTTAATATCTTCTGCTTCTGTTTGGTCCATACAATTTCTGTACATTATTCAGCCCATCTTTGCATGAAATGTTCTTTAGGTATCTCTAATTTTCTTGAAGAGATCTCTAGTCTTTCCCATTCTGTTGTTTTCCTCTATTTCTTTGCATTGATCACTGAAGAAGGCTTTCTTATCTCTCCTTGTTATTTTTAGAACTCTGCATTGAGGTGCTTATATCTTTTCTTTTCTCCTTTGTTTTTTGCTTCTCTTCTTTTCACAGCTATTTGTAAAGCCTCCTCAGACAGCCATTTTGCTTTTTTGCATTTCTTTTCCATGGGGATGGTCTTGATCCCTGTCTCGTGTACAATGTCACAAACCTCCATCCATAGTTCATCAGGCACTCTGTCTATCAGATCTAGTCCCTTAAATCTACTTCTCACTTCCGCTGTATAATCCTAAGGGATTTTATTTAGGTCATACCTATATGCAGAGTACATCATGAGAAACGCTGGGCTGGAAGAAGCACAAGCTGGAATCAAGATTGCCGGGAGAAATATCAATAACCTCAGATATGCAGATGACACCACCCTTATAGCAGAAAGTGAAGAGGAACTAAAAAGCCTCTTGATGAAACTGAAAGAGGAGAGTGACAAAAGTTGGCTTAAAACTCAACATTCAGAAAATGAAGATCATAGCATCTGGTCCCATCACTTCATGGGAAATAGATGCGGAAAGAGTGGAAACAGTGTCAGACTTTATTTTTCTGGGCTCCAAGATCACTGCAGATGGTGACTGCAGCCATGAAATTAAAAGACGCTTACTCCTTGGAAGAAAAGTTATGACCAACATAGACAGTATACTGAAAAGCAGAGACATTACTTTGCCAACAAAGGTCCATCTAGTCAAGGCTATGGTTTTTCCAGTGGTCATGTATGGATGTGAGAGTTGGACTGTGAAGAAAGCTGAACGCCGAAGAATTGATGCTTTTGAACTGTGGTGTTGGAGAAGACTTTTGAGAGTCCCTTGGACTGCAAGGAGATCCAACCAGTCCATTCTAAAGGAGATCAGCCCTGGGTATTCTTTGGAAGGAATGATGCTAAAGCTGAAACTCTAGTACTTTGGCCACCTCATGAGAAGAGTTGACCCATTGGAAAAGACTCTGATGCTGGGAGGGATTGGTGACCGGAGGAAAAGGGGACAGCAGAGGATGAGATGGCTGGTGGCATCACTGACTCAATGGACATGATTTTGAGTGAACTCTGGGAGATGGTGATGGACAGAGAGGCCTGGCGTACTGCAATTCATGGGGTTGCAAAGAGTCAGACACGACTGAGTGACTGAATGAACTGAACTGAATGGTCTAGTTGTTTTCCCTACTTTCTTCAATTTACATCTGAATTTGGCTTTAAGGAGTTCATGGTCTGAGCCACAGTCAGCTCCTGGTCTTGTTTTTGCTGACTGTATAGAGCTTCTCCATCTTTGGCTGCAAGGAATATAATCAATCTGCTTTCGGTGTTGACCATCTGGTGATGTCCATGTAGAGTCTTCTCTTGTGTTGTTGGAAGAGGGTGTTTGCTATGACCAGTGTGTTCTCTTGGCAAAACTCTATTAGCCTTTGCCCTGCTTCATTCTGTACTCCACGGTCAAACTTGCCTGTTACTCCAGGTGTTTCTTGACTTCCTACTTTTGTATTCTAGTCCCCTATAATTAAAAGGACATCTTTTTTTGGATATTAGTTCTAAAAGGTCTTGTAGGTCTTCATAGAACCGTTCAACTTCAGCTTCTTCAGCGTTACTGGTTGGGGCATAGGCTTGTATTACCGTGATATTGAATGGTTTGCCTTGGAAACAGAGATCATTCTGTCATTTTTGAGATTGCATCCAAGTACTCCATTTTGGACTCTTTTGTTGACCATGATGGCTACTCCATTTCTTCTAAGGGATTCCTGCCCATAGTAGTAGATATAATGGTCATCTGAGTTAAATTCATCCATTCCAGTTCATTTTAGTTCACTGATTCCTGGAATGTTGACGTTCACTCTTGCCATCTCCTATTTGACCACTTCCAATTTGCCTTGATTCATGGACCTGACATTCCAGGTTCCTATGAAATATTGCTCATTACTGCATCAAACCTTGCTTCTATCACCAGTTGCATCCACAACTGGGTATTGTTTTTGCTTTGGCTCGATCTCTTTATTCTTTCTGGAGTTATTTCTTCATTGATCTCCAGTAGCATACTGGGCCCCTACCAACCCGGGGAGTTCCCCTTGCAGTATCCTATCATTTTGCTTTTTCATACTGTTCATGGGGTTCTCAAGGCAAGAATACTGAAGTGGTTTGCCACCTGAGAAGCCCATAAATATATCAGTCATGTATATATGTCAATCTCAGTCTCCCAATTCATCCCACCACACCCTTTCCCACTTTGATGTCCATAAGTTTGTTCTCTATGTCTCTGTGTCTATTTCTACTTTGCAAATAGTAGAATTTTTCTATAGGTATAGTATAAGTATACTACTTATACCATTTTTCTAGACTCTATATACATGCATTAATGTATAATATTTTTTTTCTTTCTGACTTACTCCATTCTGTTTGACAGTCTCTAGATCCCCTCTTATTTGTTTTTAACTCTAATCATTCCCATCTCTCATCATCAACTGCCAGTGATCATATGAGATAGGAAGCAATACTCAACTACCCTGTAGGGGTAAAGATCATTGGTAGATTTTTATATCCTTTCATAAAGATTTCAGATTTCAAACTACTCTACAGTTTCTTTAAAATAACAGTGGGGGGAACTATTGAGGGATTAATGGGGGCCTGTTCTGTTTCTCCCATGCAATTATTTCAGAGAGAAAGGGCAAATTTGGTGTTATCATGACTCATAGAGATGGTTCCCAGGGGAAAGTTAGGTTCAAAGGTTCAAATGCTGACTTATTCAAAGTTTCAGTGTGTCTGATTATTAGGGAGAATTTGGCAGTGGGACTAGAGCAGAAGATGCTCTGTTGGCCAAAGGGAATTAATTTGACAATAAGTCAAACCCAGAATTTGTCAAAAACAATGATAAATGACAATATGTTGAATATGTCACCACCCAATATTTTTATATTTTTAACATACATTTTTGGGAAGTAGGATGTATGGCAGAAATAACATTTTTTTAGACTAAGATAAAACCTGTATTTTAGTTGTTGTCTTTGTTTATAACCCGTGAAATTTGGGGCATAACATTTCACCTGTGTTTTATTTGCCTAATTTATAAAGTTGAGATTGTAATACTTGTGCTGCCTCCTTCACAGAGATGTGTGTGTGTGATAATACATGTAATATTCCTTTGAGAGCTATAAGATTGAATATACATGTAAGGTGTTATTAGTGCTGATTGGTTAGAACATCTTTAAATGTCTTCAGGTTGTAGTATTTTAAGTCTCTCAAAAGACATAAAGTAAGATTGCTTTTAATTACAGCTAATGACAATTTTCCCATAATGCTTGTGTTGAGGCTTGTACATGAAGCCATCTGTGAGTTCACAGGGCCCTAGAGGTTTAGAACTAGTGAGATAATTTGACTCAAGTTTTCTCTGCCTCACTAGATTTACATTAAATAAGGAGATTGGAAGAAAATTTACTCTTTGATCATGAAAACTAGATTCTTTCCACCTCTAAAATAGCTTCAAGATATTGGGAATATTTACTTAGTTCTCTCAAGTCTTTACTACTTGCAAGCATCCTGGTACGGCAAGGAACAAAATTTATTAGTATACCAGTTGTATGTGTATATATATATATATATATCAAATAAACATATTTATTTCCAATAAAGAAAGAATTATTTCATATATTTCAAAATCATAGTATCTGAGTTAATATCCAAAGCACTATTGAAAACATTATTGTGCTTTGTGAGTTTGTTTTTAAAAGATTCAACACAAATTGTTGAAGATATATCTTTATGTGATATTTAAGACTCAGAGATCAAGGCTACTATGAAAGGAAGGGAGAGGGAAGGAATGAACGAAAGAAGGAAGAGAAGAAGGAAGGAAAATACTAATATTTGTGAAAACTTCTATGTACCTTGCTTTGCATATAATGAGTAATTTAATCTTCTTGAAAATCCTGTGACATAGCTTTTTTTGTTTGCATTTTACAAAAGAAAAAAAAAAAACTAATGCTCAGAAAAATTAAGCATGTTGATAGGCCATAAATGTGTAGGCAGTGATTGTAATTAAATAAGGCTTATCAAAGCCTCATGCTTTTTGTCCATGCTGTTGGGACAAATACATATAAAAGGTACTATTTGCTGATTAACTGCTATAACTAACTTGTACACTGTGCTTTCCACGCGTGAGACTCTGATGTAATTGCCTTATGTATTTCAACTCATTTGATTCTTGCAGTGATACTGTGTGGTAGAGACTATTGCCAATCAAGTTTACAGATGAAGGAACTAAGCAGAGATAAGTTAAACAACTTGCACAAGATTACTCAGCTAGAAAATATTAGGGCTGGAATTCAAATTCTGATATTCTGGCTCTAGAGTTCCTTTCTATATATGATTTTTTAATCCCCAGAACAACTCCCTAAAGTAAGCCTTGTCTCCATTTTACAGATTGTTGTTGTTCAGTCACTAAGTTGTGTCTGACCCTTTGCACCCCCATGGACTGCAGCACGCCAGGCTCCCCTGTTCTTCACTATCTCCCGGAGTTTGCTCAAACTCATGTCCATTGAGTCTGTGATACCATCCAACCATCTCATCCTCTGCCACCTCCTTCTCCTCCTGCCCTCAATCTTTCCCAGTATCAGGGGTTTTTCCAGTGGCTCAACTCTTCCCATCAGTACTGGAGCTTCAGCTTCAGCATCAGTCCTTCCAATGAATATTCAGGGTTGATTTCTTTTATGATTGACTGATTTGATCTCCTTGCTGTCCAAGGGACTCGCAAGAGTCTTCTCCAGCACCACAGTTCAAACACAGACATTCTTTTTGGCAGTTAGCTTTCTTTGTGGTCCGGTTCTCACATTCACACATGACTACTGGAAAAACCACAGCTTTGACTAGATGGACATTTGTTTGCAAAGTGATGTCTCTGCTTTTTAATATGCTGTCTAGTTTTGTCATAGCCTTTTTCCCAAAGAGAAAACATCTTTTAATTTCATGGCTTCAGGCATGAAGTTATTTTGAAGATCAAGGAAATAAAATCTATCACTGTTTGTACTTTTCCCCCATCTCTTTGCCATGAAGTGACGGAACCAGATGCTATGATCTTAGTTTTTTAAATGTTATATTTTAAGCCAGCTTTTCATTCTCCTTTTTACCTTCATCAAGAGGCTCTTTAGGTCCTCTTCATTTTCTGCTATTAGGGTGGTATCATCTGTATATCTGAGGTTATCAATATTTCTTCCGGCAATCTTGATTCCAGCTAGTGAATCCAGCCTGGAATTTCACATGATCTACTCTGTATATAAGTTTAATAAGCAGGGTGACAACATACAGCTTTGATGTACTCCTTTCCCAATGTTGGAACAGTTCATTGTTTCATGTGCAGTTCTAACTGTTGCTTCTTGACTTGCATATAGGTCTCAGGAGGCGGGTGAGGTGGTCTGGTATTCCCAACTCTTTAAGAATTGTCCACAGTTTGTTGTGTGGAACAATTCCTAATTTTACAGATTAGGAAACTGAAATTCCAGTAGCTTTCAGCCCTGAGATAGAGTCCAGTTTTCATTCATTCCTCTCCAAAACTGTTCCCTTATGCCTTTCAACCTCATTGAGCAGGGACTAAGGGAAAGATATCATTTAATCTTTGGTCCTGTTTTTAAATTTTTGACCTCAATTCCAGAAGGAAAGAAAAACTGGCATGTTCATTTTTTTTTTTTTTTGTACCTATTAGGGTTTTTCTCAAATGCCAGAACATTTGAGACAAACACAGTGATACTATCATGCCAGTTACAAATGCAGGATCCAGAGGCAGAAGGAATTGAGTTGTTAGTCTTGCTTTCCACCTATTGGTTTTGTATCCTTGGATAGTTACTTAAACTACTAGGCTTCCATTGTTCATCAACAAAGTGAAAAAATAAATCATAGTAATATCTATGTTTTAGGGTTTTGATGGAGGTTCAAATGAGTTAATACTGATAAAGCCTATACATACTTGTATAGTACCCATACATTCTAATCATTCAACTACTTTCATTAAGAAGATGTAAAAGTTAAAAACAAATGATCACATCTTATCATCATGATGACATCAGTTTAACTATATTCACTCAGATATTCAGTCACTTTTCAATATTATCTATCCATCACTATGTTCTAGGACTTAGCTTGTCAAAGGTAAGGAGAATACAGACTCTGAACTTCAGTAATGTCTTACCTCCCTAGTTGGGCATTCCACAAAATGTATACTAAAGAACTTTTTGCGCATGCATGCATGTTCAGTTGTGTCCAGCTCTTTGTGACCCTATGAACTATAGCCCTCCAGACTCCTCTGTCCATAGGATTTTCCAGGAAAGAATACTGGAGTGGGTTGACATTTCCTCCTCTAGGGGATCTTCCTAACCCAGGGACTAAAACTATGTCTCCTTCAGAACCTTAATCCTTCCCAACGTTTCACAAGTGTTTCACAGAATGTGTCTGTAGAGTATCTGCTTATTAGAGATTCTTACCATGCACTGTGTAGGAAGAACTCCAAGAAGACCAGCATTAGAGTGATCTACAAACTTGTTTTAATTCAACATTTCTCCAGCTTAATTATTGAGGGGTACTTTTTCCCCCTGCTACATAAATTAATATCCCATAAAATTATTAGTACAGTAAGCAGGCAATGGCACCCCACTCCAGTACTCTTGCCTGGAAAATCCCACGGGCGGAGGAGCCTGGTAGGCTGCAGTCCATGGGGTCGCTAAGAGTTGGACACGACTGAGCGACTTCACTTTCACTTTTTCTCTTTCATGCATTGGAGAAGGAAATGGCAACCCACTCCAGTGTTCTTGCCTGGAGAATCCCAGGGGCAGGAGAGCCTGATGGGCTGATGTCTATGGGGTCACACAGAGTCGGACACGACTGAAGTGACTTAGCAGTAGCAGCAAGCATAATTTTAAGTAAATATGATTCCTTTCCAAGTCTAGGATTATCTGTACCATTTTTCTAGATTCCATGTGTATGTGTTAATCTTACCTAAATATTATATCCCCTTGGAAAGAATATGACACAATATACTTACAAACAAGTATGAAAGGAGTTAGTAGGAAGAATGTGGATCCATTGAGAATTGCATACATGAGATAATGTAAAGGTGGAACAAATATGAAAGGTCAATTAGATGGTGTTTTTTTGCTTGAGCATTTTTTAGTAAATAAACTTTTAGATACTTTTTAAACAACAGGAAAAATGCAATTAGGCTTGCTTGGAAGTGAATGGGTAGAGGAAAATTTTCAATAGAGTATGATTCCCTGGCACACTGTTAGAATCTTTGCCATTTGTTTCATACTGTCTGCATACCTACTTACTTTATCTCATTATTTAATGAGCACCAAATTTAAAAAGATACTTGGCTAGGGACTAGGAACAATATGGTAAAAATGTTAGATCTGGTTTCTGTTCTCGTGAAACTTGAAGATGGATGAGACAGAGAAATCAACAGACAGGTGCAATATACTTTGTTAAGTGATTTGTGGGAGAAATGTGGCAGCATCTAGGCCTAACTGGACCTGTATACATTTTAGAAGCTGTGAAACAAATGACTGTTATCTTTATATTTTCCGAGTGGTGCTTGTTCCCAATTTGCCTTAGCCAAAAGACTATCTTGCTTACTTAGTCAGACTTGAGTTTGACTCTAATAAATCCAAATGAGTTAGGATATAAATTCATACTATAGTAATGTAGTTCCAGTGCCTTATGATTTGTCATGTTCAAAGCCATCCAATAGTTCAAGGAGAAAGATTTAGCATATATATACATCTTTTTGAAGAGAAATACTTGACAGACTAGTTTGTATACCTCATGAGAAAGTAGAAAATTGGAAATCATGAAGAAAAAAGGTCAGAGAGGAGAAGAAACTAATACATATATTTTTTACTGTAAATATATGCTAATAAGTATTCCGTTAAGAGCAAAGTGACTGTAGTCACATAGAAAAGAACTAAACAAGAATATGAGTTACTGTTTGAATAAAAAATGAAGTAGGTCAAATGGCATGTAATTCATTCTGTTTAAATTCGAATAAAAAGATTTTTTTCTGCAGTGAGCTATCAGATCATGAAGTACCTTTCTGGAGGAAAGCCTGGTCTTAACAAGGATTTAAAGATTTCGTAGTTTGATGCATTTTAAATAGGTCAATTCACTCATGATGAATGTGTCCTTTTCCACAACTGAAGAGATTTCAGAGAAGAAAAGCAGTGAGATGTCAATTACAAGCTCTGTGCTCAGAAAGAAGTAGCAAGAACACCCCTTTGCCTCCCAACTCTTCTCAACCTTACCCATAACTCAAAACATACAAAAGTACTGTCTGTTTGTGACCGTGTCAAGAATGATTAAGTATACTGCCAAACATTCCATGATTAAACTTTTGGTCAGTGGACAATATGCTAAGGACAAAAATCTTTGGTGCATAAAATAAAGACACCCAAGGCAGGAAATTTCATGGAGTTATGGTGCTTAGTCAAGAAGGCTTAAGGAAAAAACCGTACGGCCAACATAACTATTTCGAGAAAAATTCTGCTGTGAAAGCAATTGTAAAAACACTGGAGATGGGGCACTCCTTTATTATTACCTTTAAATTACTGGACTTTATTTTTTGGAACAGTATTAGATTTGCAGGAAATTTGAGCACATAATATAGAGTTCCATATACTTCCTTACCCTACAGTTTTCTCTTTTAACATCTTGCATTAATGTGGCATATATATTATATTAATGAACCAACCTTGGTCCATAATTATTAACTAAAGTCCAGAGTTTACATTAAGATTCACTCTGTGTTTTACAGTTTTATGGGTTTTAAGAACTGCATATTGTTATATATCTATCATTATAGTATCATACAGAATACTTTAACCACCCAAAAAATTTCCCTGTGCTTCATTTGTTTATCCCTTCCCCCTCTACTTGCCTCCTCACTTCCTAACTGCTGGCAGACATTGGTGCTCTTACTGTCTCCATAGTTTTGTCCTTTTCCAGAATGTCATATAGTTGAAACCCTATAGTATGTAGCTTGTAAAACTTAGCAATATACATTTAGGGTTCTTCCTTTCTCTTTGTGGCTCAATGCTTATTTCTTTTTATTGCTAAATAATATTCCTTTGCATGGATGCATCCTGGTTGTTTATCCATTTACTTATGGATGGATATTTTGGATGCTTCCAGTTTTTGGCAATTATGAATAAAAGTACTAAAATATCTACACACAGGTTTTTACGTGTACATGTTTTCAACTCAAGTACATACTTCAAAGACTGATTGCTAGATTGTGTGATAAATCTACACTTACTTTTGTAAAAAACAGCCAAATTGTCTTCCAAAACTGTTTCATTTTTCATTCCCACCTGCAGTGAATGAGGGTTCCTGTTGTTCCACATCCTCAGAAGCAGATACTGTCAATTTTTTTTAATTTAAGCTATATTAATAGCTGTGTAGTTGTATCACATTGTTGTTAGTTTGCAATTCCCTAGTAACATGTAATGTCAGATATCTTTTCATATGCATATTTGCTATTTTTATACACTATGCTAAGTCACTTCAGTCGTGTCCAACTCTGTGTGTTTTTATATAGTCTTTGGTAAAGTATCTGTTCAGATCTTTTCTCTACATTTTACTTAGCTTGTTTACTTTCTTGAGGGTTAAGACTTCTTTGTATATTTTGGATATGTTCTTTATCAGATATGTGCTGGGTAATTATTTCTTCTCAGTGTGTGCCTTGTCCTTCCATTCTTTCAACAGTATCTTTCACAGAGCAGAAGTTTTCATTTTTTTAAATGCATCTTATGAATATTTTCTTTTATGGATCACATTTTTATTGCTATAACTAAAGTCTCACTATCAAATAGAGGTTATTTAGAATTTTTCATATGCTTTTTTCTCAAAATTTTACAATTTTGAATTTTAGGTTTGTCTATGATTCATTGTAAGTTAATTTTTGTAAAAAGTACAAGGCCTATGACTAGAGTGAAATTTTTTTATATCTACTTGTTCCAGCACCATTTGTCAAACAAATCATCCTTTCTGCATTTCACTGTTTTCGTTCCTTTGTAAGAGATCAGTTCATGTTAATTGAGACAGATTATCTCTGAGTGTTCTAGTCTGTTTTATTGATCTCCTTGTCTTTTCTTTCATTGATACCACACTGTCTTGATGACCATAGCTTTATAGTGAGTCTTGAAGTTGGATATCATCAGTCCTCCAACTTTATAGTTGCTGTTCTCTTCCGCCTTTTATTCCTTCTTCTATTTCTTCTCCTTCTCCTACCCCTCTTTCTCCTCTTTCTTCTTCTACGTTGTATTGTTCATTATGGAATTTTTGCCTTTGCTGTATGAAATTTAGGACAAGTTTGTTGATGGACAGAAAATAACTTACTGTGATTTTTATTTGTATTGCATTGAATTTATAGATCAAGTTGGAAAGAATTGGTATTTTAACAATATTTAATTTTCCTATTCATAAAAATGGAACATTTTTTTCATTTATGTGTCTGCTTTGATTTTTTCCCCATTGGTTTTTTATATTTTCCACACACAAAAAAATCCTTTATATAGTTGTTATATTTTTTGCCTTATTATTTTCATTTGTATTGAAATTTCATTTGTATTGTGCTTTTAACTTCAGATTCTACTTGTAGATTACTATTATATGAAAAAGTGATTCAGTTTTATATATTAATTTTGAGTCCTATAACAACCTTGCTATAGCTTATTAAGTCGTATAACAAGCTTGCTGTAATTGCTAATTTGTTAGCATTGTTGATGTTGTTTAAATTCTTTTGGTTTTTCTACTTAGAGAATAATATCTGTGAACAAAACAAAAATGGTATTATTTTATCTTTTTTCTTGATATGTATAAATTTTATTTCCTTTTCTTGTCTTATTCACTATGAGGTCTTTCAGGTTGATATTGAGTAAGAGAGCATCATTCCCTTATTCACAATCACAGAAGGAAAGCATTAGTTTGTCACACTAAATATGATAGTAGCTCTATGTCTTTTATAGATGTCCTTAATTAAGTTGGAGAAGCTCTCTTCTACTCTTAATGTGCTGGGAGGCTACTTTTTGACTTTTAATTTGCTTTTCATCACGAATTATTGTTCTATTTATTCATGCTTTTTCTGCCTGGATTTAATTTATTCATGCTTAATTTATTCAATTTATTCAAAAGCTTGTTCAGTTTATTCAATGCTTTTTCTGCATGGATTGATATGATTATATGATTTTTCTTCTTTGTTAATGTGATGGATTACTTTGAGTTTTTTGAATGTTAAGTGAGACTTGCCTACCTGGAATAAATCCCATATGGTCATATTATATAATTGACTTTATACATTATTAGACTTGATTTGCTAGTGTTTTGGTGAGAATTTTTGTATCTATATTCATGGGAGATACTAGAATGTAGTTTTCCTTTCTTGCATGGTCCTTGGTTTTAGTAGTAATGCTGGCATCGTAGGTTGAGATATATAGTGAATCCTCTATATTTTTTGGAATAGCTTGTAGGGAACTGATATAATTTCTTCCTTAAATATTTAATAGAATTCACTCTTGGAACCATATGCCCATTGTGCCTTCCTTTTTGCAAGGTTATCAGTTATATAATCAATTTTTACAATGCGGGTCTATTAAGATTATCTGTTTCTCCTAGATGAGTCTTGTTTGTGTCTTTTGAGCAATAAGTCCATTTCATTTAAGTTATCACATTTGTAGACACAGATTTATTAATTATATTTCATTTCTATCATTTTAATGTGTATGAGATTGATAGTGATGATCTTTCTTTCATTTCTGCTGTTAGTAGCTTGTACTTTCTCCTTTTTTTCCTGGATAATCTTTGTAGGTATTTAACAATTCTATTGATCTTTAAAAAAAAAACAAAAACTTTGCTTTCTTGATTTGGTTGTTTTGTGTTCTAAGTTTCATTGATTTCTGCTGTGATTTTTATTATTTTTTAGCTTGTTCTTAAATTGTTCTTCTTTCCATATTTTCCTAATGCAGAAACTTATATTATTAATTTAAGAACTTTTTTAATATATACATTCAATGCCATGAGTTTCCCTCTAAGCCTTGTATTTACAACGTCCCACAGATTTTGATAAATTACAGTTTCATTGTTTCAGGTATATAGCAAAGTGCCCAAGTTATATATACATATATATGTATGTATGTATATACACACATACATGTATTCTTTTTCAGGTTATTTTCCATAATAGGCTATTATAAGACTTCAGATATAATTCCCTGTGCTATAGAAGGTCCTTGTTGCTTATTTTATATATAGCAGTGTATACCTGTTAATCCTGAATTTCCAATTCATTCCTCTAGCCTTTCACCTTTGGTAATCATGTTTTTTTCTATATCTGTGAGGCTATTTCTGTTTTGTAAATGGTTCCTTTGTATCATTTCTTTTTAGATTTCACATATAAATGATTCATATGGTATATGTCTTTGTCTGACTTACTTCACTTAGTATGATAATCTCTAATCCATCCATGTTGCTGCAAGTAATGTTATTCTACTCTTTTTATGTCTATGTAGCATAGCACAGTACTCCAGCGTGTGTGTGTGTGTGTGTGTATACACCATATCTTCTTTATCCTTTAATCTGTCAATGGACATTTTAGTCGTCTTCATGTCTTGGCTATTGTAAATAGTGCTGGTATGAACATTAGGGTGTAAGTATTTTTTTTAATTACCTTTCTTCTTTTATAGACATATTAGGAGGTGAGATAGCTGGATCATATAGTAATTCTATTTTTAGTTTTTTAAGGCATCTTTATACTGTTATCCATAGTTTCTGTGCCATTTTCATAACCAAGAGTATAGGCAGGTTCCCTTTTTCCTACACCTTTCTAGCATGTGTTATTTATAATTTTTTTTAATGATAACCATTCTGATGGGTGTGAGCTGATACTTCATTGTATTTTGATTTGCACTTCTCTAATAATTAGCAATCAATCTGATTTCAGTGTTGACCATCTGGTGATGTCCATGTGTAGAGTCTTCTCTTGTGTTGTTGGAAGAGGGTGTTTGCTATGACCAGTACATTTTCTTGGCAAAACTCTATTAGTCTTTGCCCTGCTTCATTCCGTATTCCAAGGCCAAATTTGCCTGTTACTCCAGGTGTTTCTTGACTTCTTACTTTTGCATTCCAGTTCCCTATAATGAAAAGGACATCTTTTTTGGGTGTTAGTTCTAAAAGGTCTTATAGGTCTTCATAGAACCGTTCAACTTCAACTTCCTCAGCATTACTGGTTGGGGCATAGACTTGGATTACTGTGATATTGAATGGTTTGCCTTGGAAACAAACAGAGATCATTCTGTCGTTTTTGGGATGGCATCCAAGTACTGCATTTTGGACTCTTTTGTTGACCATGATGGCTACTCCATTTCTTCTGAGGGATTCCTGTCCACAGTAGTAGATATAACGGTCATCTGAGTTAAATTCACCCATTCCAGTCCATTTGAATTCGCTGATTCCTAGAATGTCGACATTCACTCTTGCCATCTCTTGTTAGACCACTTTCAATTTGATTCATGGACCTGACATTCCAGGTTCCTAAGGAATATTGCTCTTTACAGCATCGGACCTTGCTTCTATCACCGGTCACATCCACAGCTGGATATTCTTTTTGCTTTGGCTCCATCCCTTCATTCTTTCTGGAATTATTTCTCCACTGATCTCCAGTAGCATATTGGGCACCTACTGACCTGGGGAGTTCCTCTTTCAGTATCCTATCATTTTGCCTTTTCATACTGTTCATGGGGTTCTCAAGGCAAGAATACTGAAGTGGTTTGCCATTCCCTTCTCCAGTGGGCCACATTCTGTCTGATCTCTCCACCATGACCCACCCATCTTGGGTTGCCCCATGGGCATGGCTTAGTTTCATTGAGTTAGACAATGCTGTAGTCCTAGTGTGATTAGATTGACTAGTTTTCTGTGAGTATGGTTTCAGTGTGTCTGCCCTCTGATGCCCTCTTGCAACACCTACTGTCTTACTTGGGTTTCTCTTACCTTGGGCGTGGGTTATCGCTTCACGGCTGCTCCAGCAAAGCACAGCCACTGCTTCTTACCTTGGACGAGGGGTATCTCCTCACCACCGCTCTTCCTGACCTTCAACGTGGGATAACTCCTCTAGGCCCTATTACTTTGCCAACAAAGGTCCATCTAGTCAAGGCTATGGTTGTTCCTGTGGTCATGTATGGATGTGAGAGTTGGACTGTGAAGAAGGCTGAGTGCCAAAGAATTGATGGTTTTGAACTGTGGTGTTGGAGAAGACTCTTGAGAGTCCCTTAGACTGCAAGGAGATCCAACCAGTCCATTCTGAAGGAGATCAGCCCTGGGATTTCTTTGGAAGGAATGATGCTAAAGCTGAAACTCCAGTACTTTGGCCACCTCATGCGAAGAGTTGACTTATTGGAAAAGACTCTGATGCTGGGAGGGATTGTGGGCAGGAGGAAAAGGGGATGACAGAGGATGAGATCGCTGGATGGCATCACTGACTGGATGGACGTGAGTCTGAGTGAACTCCGGGAGTTGGTGAGATGGGGGGGGGCTGGCGTACTATGATTCATGGGGTCGCAAAGAGTCGGACACGACTGAGCGACTGAACTGAACTGAACTAAATAATTAGCAAAATCACTCTAGATGGTGCTTGCACGCATGAAATTAAAAGACTCTTACTCCTTGGAAGGAAAGTTATGACCAACCTAGATAGCATATTCAAAAGCAGAGACATTACTTTGCCAAGAAAGGTCCGTCTAGTCAAGGCTATGGTTTTTCCAGTGGTCATGTATGGATGTGAGAGTTGGACTGTGAAGAAAACTGAGCGCCGAAGAATTGATGCTTTTGAACTGTGGTGTTGGAGAAGACTCTTGAGAGTCCCTTGGACTGCAAGGAGATCCAACCAGTCCATTCTGAATATCAGTCCTGGGTGTTCTTTGGAAGGAATGATGCTAAAGCTGAAACTCCAGTACTTTGGCCACCTCATGCGAAGAGTTCTTGTCCAGATGTTCAAGCTGGAGTTAGAAAAGTTAGAGGAACAAAGATCAAACTGCCATCATCCGTTGGATCATAGAAAAAGCACTGATGGAGAAACTGAGCTGATATCACTTATGCCTTCTGCCTTGTCTTTTTTTTTTCCCCCCCTTTGGCTATTCTGGGTCTTCGTTGCTGTGCATGGGCTTTCACTAGTTGTAACAAGTTGGGTTTACTCTTCTATGTGAGGCATGGGCTTCTCACTGTGTGGCTTCTCTTGTTGCAGAATACAGTTTCTGGATGCACAGACTTCAACAGTTATGGCTCCCACACTCTAGAGCTTGGGCTCAGTAGTTGTGGCACATGGGCTTAGATGCTCTGTCACATGTGGGATCTTTGCAGTACAGGGATCAAACTGTGTCCCCTGCATTGTCAGGCAGATTCTTAGTCACTGGTCCATGAGAGAGGTTTGTTTGTAATTTTTTTTTGAAAGCCAAGCATTGTGTTGGGTAAGGAACTGAGGTGAAAGTGAAAGTCATTCAGTTGTGTCCAACCCTTTTTGATCCCAAGGACTTTACAGTCCATGGAATTATCCAGGCTAGAATACTGGAGTGGGTAGCCGTTCCCTTCTCCAGGGGGTCTTCCCAGCCCAGGGATAGAACCCAGGTCTCCCTCATTGCAGGCGGATTTTTATACCAGCTGAGCCACAAGGGAAGCAAGGAACTGAGGTAAGTAAGCTTTAATAAAAGTTTTCTGTTAACCTCATGATATGGACTGAATGTTTGTGTCCCCACACCTACATTCAAATATTGATGTCCTAATCCCCATGTGAAGACACTCACAGGTAGCATCTTTAGGAGATAATTAGAGTTACATTAGGTCATGAGGATGAGGCAGTCATGAAGATGAGGCCATCATGATGGAATTAGCGACCTTACAAAAGAAGAAACTCAAAATATCTCACTCTCTCCACGAGCATGTACCAAGGAAAGGCCATGTGAGGACATAAGAGAAGACGACTATCTACAAACCAGGAAGAAGTCTCTCTTCAAGCTCTGAATCTACTAGAACCTTGATTTTAGACTTCACAGTATCCATAACTATGAACAGCAAATATCTGTTGTTTAAGGCCTTCAATTTATGGATTTTGCCATAGCATCCCAAACCAGCTAAGACATCTGGGTAAGGGTTGTGCTTTATTTAATGTTTGTCGAAAATATGGTTACCACCAAGGGTATAGTTTTCTCTCATTTTCTTTTTTTTCTTCCCATATTTGTCTCTGTGTTTTCCTGTGAACCTTTTCTTAAGTAGAGTCCATGTCTTGTAACTAATAGCTCTTTCATGTGTAATCCACTGTTATTATCCAGGAGCCCTACTGATGTGGTGGCGAGGTGTTAGGGAGGAAAAATATTCTATAATCTTACAATTAAATCTCAGCTTTTTTAGTTTGTTTGAATCCCTAGGCTTTAATGTTACAAATATTCTTTAGCCTTTTTCTTCTTCCCTTACATGAGACAGAAATGAGCCTGGAGTTTTTTCCTTGCTTTTTACCCATATCAGATAAGCCTTTGGTAATGTGGTTTTCTTTAGAAGGCAGGCCATTTTTATGGAAAAAATATCTGCTCATCTTTCAAAACTATTACTGTTTTCCCTCTCTGTGCCTGAAACTGGAGGGAATTTTTCCTCTAATATTCCCTATCGAAATTTCCCCCCCACAGAGGGGCAAGAAAAGAATGTGTATAAAGTATAGGTTTCCTTCTATGACTGATCCTTCAAGAATTGTTAACTCTCAAGCTCATTTACCTACAGCATCTAACAGTTCATCAAATTAGTGTTTAAATGTTCCTACTAGTTACTTGTTCTATCAGCTTTTGCCTCAGTTAAGCTAATTCTCCATATCCTCCCTCTCTCCAGACCTTATGGGACGGTTTACTCTGTGACCTCAGTTATCTGATGGATTTAAGAAAAGTCATTGATTTTCAGATTGTTCAACTTTTTCTTTGCTGTGGGGATAGGAATGATGATTTTTCAACTCTGTCCTGTTGGAGATGAAACTAGATGCCCACCCCTTGTCTTTTAAAACAAAATATGTATTATTATTCTTTTTTTTTTTTTACTGCACTGGGTCTTTGTTGCACATGAGCTTCTCTAGGGCTCTAGATTCTGCATGCTCAGTTGTCTGGGCTTAGTTGCAGTACGTGGGATCTTAGTTTCCTGCCCAGGGATCAAACCTGAGGCCCCTGCACTGGGGGCACAGAGCCTTATCCACTGGGCCACCAGGGAAGTCCTTCCTTGGCTTTTTGTTTGGAAGTCATCCTTGTCCTAAAGGCTCGGACCCTCATCTCTCTTCATTTCATTGATTTTAGTTGTAATAATTTGTCATTATTATTATAAATGGGCATAAATTTACTGGAGTGTATGGTTGTTTCCTAGCATACTACCCTACTTCTGGATTTAGATTGTCAGTGAATCTAAACTACATGATGATGTGTTAAGCGTTTCCATTACCATAGAAAATAACATCATTGTGTATTTCTCAAACAATGTAAGTGAGTTTTATACATTATGCTCTTTTACTTTAGAAATACATCCATAAATTATGTATGTGGAATTTTATATATATAACAGTGATTTAATATATTGATTGTGCTTTACTAATTTTGATTTTAAGTACATTAAAGGTTATGCCATTTAAAAATTATGACTTTATTATAACAGTTGGCATATCCTGGGAATGTTGTTTTGATAAACAGTCATACATACAAAAATTCTGCTGTGACCAAAAGCCCATGTAGAACCATATTTGCAAAACTAATACAATTATGTAAAGTTTAAAAATAAAATAAAAAAAAAAAAAAAAAAAAGAAAGGATGTGTTCTAAAGAATTTTCAGTCGGTGAAATGTTAGTTGCCATTCATACAAAAATAAAAGGATTTATAGAAAAATATATTTGACAAATTCTTAATCTATTTCTACAGGCTTGTTTACCACAAAACTTTGATCCTTATTAAGCATATATGCAGTTTGAATTTCTACAAAGAATTCCTTTTTCAATGGAATTATTATTATTAAAGAGTGTTTTAGGAAGTGCAGATTGGCAAATTCTGCACCAGATCATTCTTTTCAGGTAGACTATGTTAAGAATAATTAATTGCATTTATTTGGCAGAAAGTCTTCTCAGTGTGTGACTGGATTCCTGCAAATGATGGACAACCACGTTGCTATGGCAACAAAGGAAGTAAGGTACTTCCAACCAGGGATGCTTCTTTTCATGTAGACAATCTGTCACCAGGTTTCTCAAACTGAATTTTTCTAAAGTAGATAACATGCTTAGAAAATATCTTTTTTTAAAAAAATAATTTTATTGAAAAAAGGTGCACTTGTTTGAAAATTTTATATTTTTGGCAGAATATATTATTAAAATATTGCAGGCTATTTATTACCATAGTTTCATACAATAATGCAAAGTCTTAGGTATACTGTTTGGCTTCCCAGGTAGCACTACTGGTAAGGATTCTGCCTGCCAATGCAGGAAATGTAAGAGATGCCACTTCAATCCCTGGGTTGAAAAGATCCCATGGAGCAGGAAATGGCAACCCACTCCAGTATCTTACCTGGAAAATTCCATGGACAGAGGAGCCTGGCAGGCTACAGTCCATGGGGTTGCAAAGAGTCAGACACTCAAAACACACACACACAGCAGCAGATATACTGTTTGCAAATAATTTAGAAAAGTTCTTTATAGATTCAATGCAATCCCTATCAAGCTACCAACAGTATTCTTCACAGAGCTAGAACAAATAATTTCACAATTTGTATGGAAATACAAAAAACCTCGAATAGCCAAAGCGATCTTGAGAAAGAAGAATGGAACTGGAGGAATCAACCTACCTGACTTCAGGCTCTACTACAAAGCCACAGTTATCAAGACAGTATGGTACTGGCACAAAGACAGAAATATAGATCAATGGAATAAAATAGAAAGCCCAGAGATAAATCCATGCACATATGGACACCTTATCTTTGACAAAAGAGGCAAGAATATACAATGGATTAAAGACAATCTCTTTAACAAGTGGTGCTGGGAAAACTGGTCAACCACTTGTAAAAGAATGAAACTAGAACACTTTCTAACACCATACACAAAAATAAACTCAAAATGGATTAAAGATCTAAACATAAGACCAGAAACTATAAAACTCCTAGAGGAGAACATAGGCAAAACACTCTCTGACATACATCACAGCAGGATCCTCTATGACCCACCTCCCAGAATATTGGAAATAAAAGCAAAAATAAACAAATGGGACCTAATTAACCTTAAAAGCTTCTGCACATCAAAGGAAACTATTAGCAAGGTGAAAAGACAGCCTTCAGAATGGGAGAAAATAATAGCAAATGAAGCAACTGACAAACAACTAATCTCAAAAATATACAAGCAACTCCTCCAGCTCAACTCCAGAAAAATAAATGACCCAATCAAAAAATGGGCCAAAGAACTAAATAGACATTTCTCCAAAGAAGACATACAGATGGCTAACAAACACATGAAAAGATGCTCAACATCACTCATTATCAGAGAAATGCAAATCAAGACCACTATGAGGTACCATTTCACACCAGTCAGAATGGCTGCGATCCAAAAGTCTACAAATAATAAATGTTGGAGAGGGTGTGGAGGAAAGGGAACCCTCTTACACTGTTGGTGAGAATGCAAACTAGTACAGCCACTATGGAGAACAGTGTGGAGATTCCTTAAAAAACTGGAAATAGAACTGCCTTATGATCCAGCAATCCCACTGCTGGGCATACACACTGAGGAAACCAGAAGGGAAAGAGACACGTGTACCCCAATGTTCATCGCAGCACTGTTTATAATAGTCAGGACATGGAAGCAACCTAGATGTCCATCAGCAGATGAATGGACAAGAAAGCTGGGTACATATACACAATGGAGTATTACTCAGCCATTAAAAAGAATACATTTGAATCAGTTCTAACGAGGTGGATGAAACTGGAGCCTATTATACAGAGTAAAGTAAGCCAGAAGGAAAAACACCAATACAGTATACTAACGCATATATATGGAATTTAGAAAGATGATAACAATAACCCTGTGTACGAGACAGCAAAAGTGACGCTGATGTATGGAACAGTCTTATGGACTCTGTGGGAGAGGGAGAGGGTGGGAAGATTTGGGAGAATGGCATTGAAACATGTAAAATATCATGTATGAAACGAGATGCCAGTCCAGGTTCGATGCACGATACTGGATGCTTGGGGCTAGTGCACTGGGACGACCCAGAGGGATGGTATGGGGAGGGAGGAGGGAGGAGGGTTCAGGATGGGGAGCACATGTATACCTGTGATGGATTCATTTTGATATTTGGCAAAACTAATACAATTATGTAAAGTTTAAAAATAAAATAAAATTAAAAAAAAAAAAGAAAAGTTCTTTTAATGGAATTTCTCCAAGTTTTAACTATAAAGCTGAAATGTTTTTAATGTGCAAGAAAGTATTTATATTAATTTCTTAATAAGAATGAAAGAAGGAAAGTCAGTTGGCTGAAGTGGAAAATTTCAAGGCATCCAGATATTTACAGTCTCTAACCACCACTAGTTAGGAAGGCATAAAGCAGCAAAACAAAGAGATATCATAATGATAAGCTGTTTCTGTTGTTCAGTCGCTAAGTCGTGTCCTACTCTGTGACCCCATGGACTGCAGCCTACCAGGCTTCCCTGTCCTTCCACTATTACCTGGAGATTACTCATACTCATGCCGATTGAGTTGGTGATGCTTCTAACCATCTCATTCTCTGTTGCTCCTTTCTCCTCCTGCCCTCAGTCTCTCCCAGCATCAATTTTGTCCCAATGAGTTGGCTCTTTGCCTCACGTGGCCAAAGTATTGGAACTTCAGTTTCAGCGTCAGTCCTTCTAATGAATATTCAGGGTTGATGCCCCTTAGTATTGACTGGTTGGATCTCCTTGCAGTCCAAGGGACTCTAAAGAGTCTTCTCTAGCACCACAGTTGAAAAGCATCAATCCTTTGGCACTCAGCCTTCTTTATGGTCTAACTCTCACATCCACATATGACTACTGGAAAAACAGTGGCTTGACTATATATAAGAAATTGAGTTAAATGCCAGCGATTTCTTTCTTTTAATCCATCTTCAAAAATGTATATGTGTGCACAAAGAAGTTGAAAAATTTTTCCCCATTTGTGTTTTAAAATTCTCATTAGGAATACTTTTGCATATAGATAAAAAGATAAATATCTTTGGCAATGCTCCTACCCTCCCCCTCCCCAAAAAAATCTATATAATAAGATTGGACTATATTTGTGTGACATACAAACTATTTCTCATTAATTTAAGAGAGGATCATGTACTTTAAACATTATTTCAAGGAATACTTATTGTGTAGTTACTCTTTTCCAAGACTATAGCCTATGTATAGGAGAAGGAAGAAATGCAAAAAAGTAAATATAATTTGAATAGCTAGAAGTGTAGTTACTTCTTGAGATTAAGAAGACAACTGGTGCTCAAATTGGACTGTGTCTAATTTCCCTATGAAGTAGGAAGTATGATAAGTGAATATAAAGAAAGCAAGATGGGATCAATCAAGGCTTTGTAGTTAATGAGAAATTTTCTAGTTTCTTATGGAGTGTTGAGTGCCTCAAAATAATATATGGACTTGTGAGTGTCATTGAGTTTATAATGATAGTTGAAGAACATTTCACAGAGCAAGTCAATGAAACAAAGTGATTTTTCTGTCTTACTTGGAGATTTGAAGAGGGAATGAAGAGTGATTCATGTAGACTGGAAATTGGCAAGAAGGTTGAAGAGGGAGAATGTCCAAAGTGCTCTTTAACTTGACAATAACTGATGTTGATGTATGGCAAAACCAATACAATATTGTAAACTAATTAGCCTCTATTAAAATAAATAAATTTAAATTAAAAAAAAAAATTGTTTTGGGATGAAATGTCCTATAGATATCAATTAGGTCTAACTGGTCTATTTGTATTTAAAGTTTGTGTTTTCCTTATTAATTTTCAGTTGAATAGGTATTAAAGTCTCCCACTATTATTGTGTTATTGTTAATTTCTCCTTTCACCTGATTTGTCTTCTGTTGGGTGCATATATATTTAGAATCTTCTTCTTGGATTGATCCTTTGATCATTATGTAGTGACCTTCTTTGTCTCTTTTCACAGCCTTTGTTTTAAAGTCTATTTTATCTGATATGAGTATTTACTCCTGCTTTCTTTTGGTCCCTGGAAAATCTTTTTTCCAGCCCTTCACTTTCAGTCATGTGTCCCCTGTTTTGAGGTGGGGTTCTGTAGACAAATATGTGGAAATCCATTCAGCCAGTCTTTGTCTTTTGGTTGGGGCATTCAACCCATTTACGGTAATTACTGATAAGTATGATCCGTTGCCATTTACTTTATTGTTTGGGGTTGAATTTATACACCATTTTTTGTGTTTCCTGTCTAGAGAATATCCTTTAGTATTTGTTGTAGAGCTGGTTTGGTGGTAATTCTCTCAGCTTTTGCTTATCTGAGAAGCTTTTGATTTCTCCTTCATACTTGAATGAAATCCTTGCTGGGTACAATAATCTGGGCTGTAGGTTATTTTCTTTCATCATTTTAAGTATGTCTTGCCATTCCCTCCTGGCTTGAAGAGTTTCTATAGAAAGATCAGCTGTTATCCTTATGGGAATTCCCTTGTGTGTTATTTGTTGTTTTTCCCTTGCTGCTTTTATTAAATTAAATTATTAAATTAAAAAAGATTTGATACCTATTATATTCCAGAATAGGTGGAATACCAGACCACCTGACCTGCTTCTTGAGAAACCTATATGCAGGTCAGGAAGCAACAGTTAGAACTGGGGGAACAAAGACTTGCCAGGAAAAATATCTGTATATTGTCACCTTATTTAACTTATACACAGATACATCCTGAGAAATGCTGGCAGAAAGTGAAGAGAGAAATATCAATAAAGCCTCTTGAAAGTGAACTAAAAGCCTCTTGTGAAAGAAAGGAGAGTGAAAAGTTGGCTTAAAGCTCAATATTCAGAAAATTAAGATCATGGCATCTGGTCTCATCACTTCATGGGAAATAGATGGGGAAACAGTGGAAACAGTGTCAGACTTTATTTTGGGGGGCTCCAAAATCACAGTAGATGGTGATTACAGCCATGAAATTAAAAGACGCTTACTCCTTGGAAGGCAAGTTATGACCAACCTAGATAGCATATTCAAAAGCAGAGACATTATTTTACCAACAAAGGTCCATCTAGTATGGATGCGAGAGTTGGACTGTGAAGAAAGCTGAGTGCTGAAGAATTGATGCTTTTGAAATGTGGTGTTGGAGAAGACTCTTGAGAGCCCCTTGGACTGCAAGGAGATCCAACCAGTCCATTCTTTTTTTTTTTTTTTTAATTTATTTTATTTTTTAACACCCAGGACTGATCTCCTTTAGAATGGACTTGTTGTCTCATATACCAAGGAGATCAGTCCTGGGTGTTCTTTGGAAGGACTAAAGCTAAAGCTGAAACTCCAATACTTTGGCCACCTCATGCGAAGAGTTGACTTATTGGAAAAGACTCTGATGCTGGGAGGAATTGGGGGCAGGAGAAGAAGGGAATGACAGAGGATGAGATGGCTGGATGGCATCACCAACTTGATGGACGTGAGTTTGAGTGAACTCTGGGTGTTGGTGATGGACAGGGAGGCCTGGCGTGCTGCAATTAATGAGGTTGCAAAGAGTCGAACACAACTGAGTAACTGAACTGAACTGAACTGATATTCCAGAAACTATGGATAGAAGGTAAAAAGATGCCACCTTGGTTTTCCATAAATTCAAGGACTAGTAAACATAAAAACATGTAAGCAGATGATTACAATACAGAAAATGTGTATAGAGTTTCAGGGCTTCATAGGCACTGGGAGAATGTCTCAGGAAGATAGCATCAGTATTTCTTAAATTTAAAAATTCTGAGGCTTCAGCCAATGTGTGGCCTTCATTTGAGAGTGCTATGGAAAGCACTATATTGTTGAAGTTTTGTTTGTCGTGACCTTACTTTCAGTGTTGAATGAAAACCATGTCATACTCTGCATGGGGCTTTCATTACACAGACTATTGTCACATTTCCCGTTAAAAAGAGAGGCAAAACTCATTCTGACTAATTTAAGGCTCGCTTCTAAATATATATATTGTATGCATGATAGGTAAGAGTTATATTGGTATTAGTATGACACAGGCAGAAAAATATTTCATATTCTTGTATTACAGAAACAATCTTTCTAAGACATAAAGTTGTTGTTGTTCAGTCACTAATAGGTGTCCAACTCTTTGTGACCCCATGAACTCCAGCATGCAGTTCATGCATGCTGTCCTTCACTATCTCCTTGAGTTTGCTCAAACTCATGTCCATTGAGTCAGTGATGCCATCCAACCTCTCATCCTCTGTTGCTCCCTTCTCCTCTTGCCCCCAGTCTTTCCCCAAATCAGGGTCTTTTCCAGTGAGTCAGCTCTTTATATCAGGTGACCAAATTATTGGAGCGTCACCAACACCGCTCCTTCCAATGAGTATTCAGGGTTGATTTCCTTTAGGATTGACTGGTTTGATCTCATTGTTGTCCAAGGGACTCTCAAGAGTCTTCTCTAGTATGACAGTTCAAAAACATCCATTTTTCAGTGCTCAGCTTTCTTTATGGTCCAACTTTCACATTAATATATGACTACTGGAAAACCATCGGAGAAGGCAATGGCACCCCACTCCAGTACTCTTGCCTGGAAAATCCCATGGATGGAGGAGCCTGGTAGGCTGCAGTCCATGGGGTCACTAAGAGTCAGACACGACTGAGCGACTTCACTTTCACTTTTCTCTTTCCTGCATCGGAGAAGGAAATGGCAACCCACTCCAGTGTTCTTGCCTGGAGAATCCCAGGGACAGGGGAGCCTAATGGGCTGCTGTCTATGGGGTCACACAGAGTCGGACATGACTGAAGTGACTTAGCAGTAGCAGCAGCACTGGAAAACCATAGCTTTGACTATATGGACATTTGTCAGCAGAGTGATGTTTCTGCTTTTTTAATACACTATTGAGGTTTGTCATAGCTTTTTTTCCATGGAGCAAGCATCTTTTAATTTCATGGCTGCAGTCACCATCTGCGGTGATTTTGGAGCCCAAGAAAATGAAATCTGACAGTTTCCACTTTTTCCCCATCTATTTGCCATGAAGTGATAGGACCAGATGCCATTTCTTCAGTTTTTGAATGTTGAATTTTAAGCCAGCTTTTTCACTGTCCTCTTTCACCTTCATTAAGAGGCTTTTTAAGATATAAAGTAATTGGACTAATAACAATTAGGTCAGCTTACATGGCACTGAGACTTCAAGGGAACTAAGCTAATGAGTAACTAAGTTCCATAGAACCCATCTTACTGTTTGTTTTTTTTTAAAAAAACACTTTTAAAGTATGTTATTTATTTAAGCTATCTTCTGCCACAAGTAAAAGGGGCTTCCCTGGTGGCTCAGAGGTTAAAGCGTCTGCCTGCAATGTGAGAGACCCGGGTTCGATCCCTGAGTCAGGAAGATCCCCTGGAGAAGGAAATGGCAACCCACTCCAGTGTTCTTGCCTGGAGAATCCCAGGGACGGGGGAGCCTGTTGGGCTGCCGTCTGTGGAGTTGCAAAGAGTCGGACATGACTGAGTGACTTCACTTTCACTTTCTGCCACAAATAAAGGAACAGTCATAATTTAATATGAATAAAGGACACTTAGGTCCTGTATACTTTTCTGGTTCAATGTTCAGAGCAATGATCCAAAGCAGTGTTTTGCTGTGCAGTACCTTGGTATGTTTAGTCATTTGGAAGCTAATTCACATGAAGGTTATATCACAGAAAGATTATCATCTCCCGAGGGAAAGGGCTCCGTCTTGATGTAGAGGTGGGAGTGAGCAGTGAGCTTGCGTCTCTCGTGCTTTCTTCAATGCAACTTCATTTAACATTCTCATTGCCATCAGGGGAAGCCTGACAAGTAGGTGAGAACCTTCAAATTACAAGCTGAATCCACCTCATCCTGGGTCAGTTAGTGTAGGCCAGCCCACCAGTGACTGGGACCAAGGTTGCCCAGAAACTCAGGCTTGCTGCTGCCATTTTTGACCTGGATGATCATATCACTGCTTAAGGCATTTTTGAGATTAATAAACTATTTTTAGAGTAGTTTTAGATTCATACAAAAACTGAGCAGAAAATACGTAGAGCTCCTATAAACCCCATCTTCCCCTGACCAACCCCACAAACTTTTCTGTTATTCATATCCTTCATCACAGTGGTACATTTATTACAATAAGTGAACCTACACTGATGCATCGTTATCAACAACATCCGTAGTTTAATGTTCATTTTTTATGTTGTACATCCTATGGATTTGGACAAATGTATAATGACCTGTATCCACTATGTAGTATCATATATGACCGTTTCACTGCCTTAAAGATTCTCTGTGCTTCAATAATTAATCCATCCCTCTTCCCTAACCTTTGGCAACCACCAATCCTCTTACTATCTTCATAGCTTTGCCTTTTCCAGGATGTCACATAGTTAGAATCATATCATATATAGCCTTTCCAGACTGGCTTCTTTTGCTTAATAATATGCATAAGTTTCCTCCATATCATCTTACTTTGATGTTAACTTGACTTCTCTAGAGTTGCACCATGAAAACATACTAGTCAACCAAAAATGGATCCCATCCCTTTAATGTCATATCTCAACCACATCTGTTGTTAACTCTGAGTAGCTAACAGATCACATTCATCTGAAAAACAGTCTTTCTTTTGGAATTCTGAGCATATTTCCTGACAGTCATTCTAATTATGCTGACTTAGCTGAAATGACGAACCTTGACTTGATCACCCAGCTTCTGTGATGGATTCTGCTCATGGCTTATTCTAAATCATATGGTCACCTTTCCACTGAGATCCAGACTCATTTCAGGAATTCAGGAATTCAACAGTTGGAGTTGATTGGAAAAGAAGAAATGGGTGTAGGGGAGGTGATTAGTATTCTCTGTCATGAACCTTAAATAGACCTTGTTGTTTAGTAATTTTCTGGTAACAAATTTTTCTCCTGGTTTTGTTGCTGCTGCTGCTAAGTCACTTCAATCATGTCCGACTCTGTGCAACTCCATAGATGGCAGCCCACCAGGCTCCTCTGTCCCTGGGATTCTCCAGGCAAGAATACTGGTTTTGTAAGAGGTGAGAAAAAACAAATATGCTTTTCTAAAGCAAAATTGTTCCTTGCTTGAACTAGATATTAGGAATGATTTTATTTGAAAATTGAGAGTTTTTTCCTTCTGATCTAAACCTTGGTTTAATAAATACCCCTTTTACAGTATCACCTGTAATTATTTAGAGGCTGAACTTCACATTTTGCCAAATAAATTAGATTTGGCTTCAGACAGAGCCTTTCATTAAATGCTTTCTTTTCCCATGGCAGGAGATAAAGGTAAGAGTGAGGGGAGACGCAGGGAGACATAGGCATGGGATAAATTGTTCTCAAAACAAATTCCTGAAAAACAAAGGGACTATTTTGAACTCACACTTATCTACACTTCATGAGTTTCACAGTCGTGTGCTGATTTTCTTCCAGATGAATTTGGCAGACTCAAAAAAAGATCTTTCCAAAATTCTGCCGGCTTAGGTAAAAATATCATTTTTATGTAACAACAGTATTCATTTATTTTATTTAGTGTTTAGTCAAATATTGATAAGGATTTTATTGAACAAGGAGTTATAGAAATTTAAAAACATGGGTTAATTTTGTTACTTATTTCAAAACCATATGACTTGCAAAACATAGTTAGAAAACATATTTGTGGGTGTCAAAGAACCATTAAACATTTGCATGTTGTTTAAGAAGAAATGATTACTTTTTATGTGGAAAAATGGCACCATAAAATTCCGATGTAAAGTTTAGATTTTTCAAATTAAAGAGGCAATATTAGCATACTTATTAAAGATAAAGTAGTTAAACTTAGGAAAACATTTACTTCATAACTTCCCAAACAAAATAAAATGAGGCAAAATATCTATAATATGTTGATAATGCTAGTTAGTTGGGTTTCAATAGACTTGCCAACCCAATATAATTTACTTTGGGGAGAATTTATCAAGGAGTATGTGATCTAGATGTGTTCAGTCCTACAATAAGATTTTTTACTTAAAGAAACTGGTTAGAGAAAGCTAGAACATGAGACATTCCATCTCTATTTCAATATTCTTTCTCTATTTCAAATATTTTGTCTAATTCTTTCCTGGTTTCACTCCTTGGTATTCTAGCAATATTCAGTTGATATTGAGAAAAGCCACCTGGTTTTGTTCATTGTAGTCTAGAACCACAAAGTGGATTCTAAGAGTCATGAAGTATCTTTGGCGTAAGCAATCCAACTTACTAATAGGAAGACACTTACTGACCTTTCACAAATTCAGACAAAACTGACAATTCAAAGATTTTTTTCACTTACAATAAACCTAAAGAAGTAAAACATATATCTGAAAGACTACACCAAAATACAAGTCATGTTATATCTATCTAGGTGATGAAAATATTAGCAGTTTTCATCTTCTCTTTTATATCTATATTTTTTTATATTCAAGTTGGTAGTTTAGTTGCTAAGTTGTGTCATGTCTGGCTCTTACAATCCCATGGACTGTAGCTCACCAGGCTCACCTGTTCATGGGATTTCCTAGGCAAGAGTGGGTTTCCATTTCCTTCTCCAGGGTATCTTCCTTACCCAGGGACCAAACCAGAGTCTCCTGCACTGCAGATGTTCTTCAGCATTGCAGGCAGATTCTTTACCTTAGCCACCAAGGAAGCCCTTTATATTCCTACACTTGGACAATAAAAATTAAATTTTAAAAATAGAACAAAACCAGAAAGTCTGCTTACCATTAAAACATAATTCATAGAATTTCCATACATGATTTATTTTGTAATTCAAGTGAATATTTTTTTCTATAGTTGGGGCAGGGAGATGACTAGAGAAAGGGATTACCTGGTTTGCAAGGAGTATTATTTTAAATACACTCAAGACTAGCAGGATAGAGATGTAATAGGAATGGTGGAAGCTAGCATACTTCCTTTGGCAAATCTCTTAGCTGCTCTAGGTTAGATATTTTAGATGGTACCACCATTTGTAAGAGATAATATTTTATCTCTTACAAATGTAAAATTCTTTATCATTGGCCTTTAAAATGTTATTGTGATAAAGCAGATTCATTAGTTGAGTTCACTCAAATGTTCACTGTAATGCATCTATGGTAAATTTAAATTTTCTAAACATCTTGAACTCAGTGACTTTTACAGTTCTCTTTTATGCATGTCTCCAACTTGAGACTCAAATTTCAGGTTGAATAATAAGCTGTTTTTTGCAGTTAACAATGCTTATGAATTGTGTGTGTCTTTGCAGTTTTGCAATACAACACACAAATGGGAAAGAATTTATTAAATTCTGAATTAAGAACATTCCCAGGACATTCTCCACAAGGTGACATTAACTTAGTAAATTAATCACTCTGCAAATATGTAGGTTTGGTCATTCCTTCTAATGAGTGGCTCAAAATGGATTGTACTTAGAGTTCAACTAACAAGTTATGACCAACCTAGATAGCATATTAAAAAGCAGAAACATTACTTTGCCAACAAAGGTCTGTCTAGTCAAGACTATGGTTTTTCCAGTGGTCATGTATGGATGTGAGAGTTGGACTATGAAGAAAGCTGAGCACCGAAGAATTGATGCTTTTGAACTGTGGTGTTGGAGAAGACTCTTGAGAGTCCCTTGGACTGCAAGGAGATCCAACCAGTCCATTCTAAAGGAGATCAGCCCTGGGTGTTCTTTTGAAGGACTGATGCTAAAGCTGAAACTCCAGTACTTTGGCCACCTCATGCGAAGAGCTGACTCATTGGAAAAGACTCTGATGCTGGGAGAGATTAGGGGCAGGAGGAAAAGGGGATGACAGAGGATGAGATGGCTGGATGGCATCACCGACTCGAAGGATGTGAGTCTGAGTGAACTCCGGGAGATGGTGATGGACAGGGAGGCCTGGCGTGCTGCAATTCATGGAGTCCTAAAGAGTCGGACAAAACTGAGTGACTGAACTGAACTGAACTGAACATTTAAAACATTGTCAAGACTGTGCTGATTTCTGACTATTAAATAGTGTGACTTCACATAGAGGTTACCCAGACATGGTCAATTATTTCCACCCTTGTAATTACTTTTGTTTTCCCACTTTTGACAGAAATATAAGTAAAAATCATTTTAAAAAACTTAATATGAAAATATTGGAAGGGCAAGGATAGTCACTGGTGTCAAAACGACTTCAGTGTGAAGAATTAAAGAAAAGTAGTGGAAACTTCATGGACCAAAGATGAAATGTTCTATCTGTAGAGAGTAGCCAATACTCATTCTCATTTCCACTCATTTCTTTCCAAGAAAGGACATAGACCACTGCTAACCAATGATCTAATTTTATAAGATAAGTTACAAATATAAAATTTTATAAAACCTCTACTTTTTATATCTTAGAAATGCACATTTAAAATATTTTTGTTTTTTTGTTTTGCTTTGATTTGTTGACATTGTGAGAACCAGAAACACAGAGAATTTAGAATAAAACAGGAAATATATCTCACCTGTGGGTCACCAGTGACCTCTAATGCTGTATTATCTCCATTAGTTCCAATCTAGATTTCTTGCCCAGGTACCTTCTTACATGTGCCTGGCTAGGATGAAAACCAATATTTATTTCCAACTCTTTCACTTCTTATAGTTTTATGGAAGACATCTGCCACACTTCTGATAAATGTCTTTTTTAGGTGACTTAATATATTAAAAAGTTTTAGCCAAGTCTTGAGAAGGAGGAAGCTGTTCTGTCTAAGCTCTCATAGGTAGACTCAAGTTCATTCATTCAATGTATGATTATTTTATAGTTTCATTCTTGTTTTAAAGCATTTAACATAACAATTTAAGGTACTTTGATATGAAATTATTACCACGATCAAGTTTGTCAACACATCCATCACTTTACATAGTTACTATACTTTAGTTCTTAGACTTATTTTTAAGTTTTTGAAGAACACATAATTATTCCTTCTTGAACTTACATGTAGGTGGGAAATAAGAGACACAAGTGCTAACACTTATTTTTACATATAGATCTATAGGTTTATGTCCTAGTGATTGAAGTAGCTTCTCTATGCCACTCATGTTTTTCATTTCCAGCATTTCTCCTATGATAAGATTTAGGGAAGGCATATATGTGTAACTTTGAGAAACACATTTATTGGGTTACCTGATGATATTTGAAGTCATTCCATTTACATCTATCTAGAATATTTTGGTGCTCAAGCCAAATTCCCTGCACATCTCCCACATGAATCAATCTGTTAAGCTTGTAGAAGGAGTGTATTTAATTCGTCTTTTTTGACTTGAGACTTTTTCCCTCATAAAAATTCCAGTTTAGCCTGTGAGTTTCTCACTATGAAGCTGGTGTAGGAATAAGTTTCCCAATAAAATAATTAAAAGTTAGAAGAACCCTTCATGTTTTCCCTTGGATTTCAAAGCTCAGCAGCGATTCTTCTAGTGTCTGCCAGTCACAGTTATAGCTTCAACTGGGTCAGAAGCTGCCATGCAATAGCCCAATTCATGAATGTAAAAGGAAGTGGCCAAGGCTAGCCCCCAACACCAAAAGAACCACAGTTTGAAATTCAGAGAATCTGTAAAAAATAGAATTGCATACTATCATCAAGAGAATCCTTTGGAAGCACTTTGCTAGTTTAAATAAAGTTTAAATAATGGTCAACAAATGTATTCTGCGGTTCCACACTTAAAATTTGCGTCATTAGCAGTTATATATCCATCTTGTTCTGGGTTGAAGTCCATAAAAACGTAGTAACTTCACATTTGATTTTCACAAGCTGTTAATTTGGGTAGTTTTTTTTTTTCTTCTTCTTCTTCTTTAATCTATGTTCGCACTGTTCGTCATTCTGTTGTGTCAGAATCTTTGAGACCCCATGGACTGTAGCCTGCCAGCCTCCTCTGTCCATGGGATTTCCTGGGCAAGAATACTGGAGTGGGTTTTTATTTTCTCACAAATTAGACCTTTGAGAGAGAGAGAGAGAGAGAGAGACATATATATATATTTTTACTGGCTAGATGCCAACATCTGAAATTTGAGGTAGTTGGATTTAGTGATGATTTATGTGGGGTTGATTAAACCATTCCTGTGAATTGCTTCTTTTTCTGGAGAGTGTTTACAGTTTTCAAACATGAGCTTTGGTTTAAAGTAATCATGTTTCACAAGGTGCATTATTTTAAGGAGGGCTATGGTCTGTGTGCTTTTTTATAGTTACCTTTTAGATCTGTTCCTACTCCATCTATTCACTTGTATGGAGTTTTTTGACTCACTGCTGGTGCTTAGCATTAGGTAAGGGCTGGGGACATTGGTCTGAAATGGTGTCAGTGTTAAAATGTAGAAAAACTGATGAAAAGTGAAAAGGGAAAGTTGCTCAGTCATGTCCGACTCTTTGTGACCCCATGGACTTTCACCTGTCAGGCTCCTCTGTCCAGGCCAGAATATTGAAGTGGGTAGTCATTTCCTTCTCTAGGGCATCTTCCCAACCCAGAGATCGAACCCAGGTCTCCCGCATTACATGTGGATTCTTTACCAGCTGAGCTACCAAAAAACTGATGAGAATTTTATAAAACCCTGGCTTGCTCACAAATTATATTCTCCACCACCACCTGCCCCAACCCCAGCCCCAGGAAATAGCAATTTTCGTTTCTTTGTTCTATTGTGGTTTGTTATCTTATCCTGGCAGAAAAAGGAGACAAAGTTCTTTTGAATGAAGACCTCAGACTTAAGTTTTCAGTATTTGGAATCTTAGGCTTGCTTGCAGTCATAGTAAACTCGAGGTGGTCAAGAAAGTTATTGCTGGGTTTAAAGCACAGACGTAGGTCAGGGATTGCATCACAAGAACTGTATGATTCAGAATGATATTATAGGCATGAATGTCTTCAGTTATTTTATTTATGTGTCATTTATTGAATAAAAGTTTTAGCAACTGCTGCTGCTTCACAAAAAGTATGCATACTCACAAAAAATAAATATAAACCTCCACAGGTTCAACTCAGAAATAAATTTTAGACCTTTGAAAGAAAGTAGCCACTGCTACATACTTGCTAAATCAGACTCCAAAGTAATCAATTGCAACAAGAGGGATTTAACTTAATAAGAGTTTTATGTATGAAAAATAAATCACTGAGAAAAATTGTGGAAACTGCATTTTAGGAAATCTTTAAATTTAGATTGTATTCAAAGTTTTAAAGATGATCTGACCTTTACCAATGTGTGACCTTGCAAACACTCTGATAAGTTATATTTTGAAATGTTCTTCATAAAATGTACTCATAGTCAGTGTCTAGATGAATCATCTGTTTCTTAAATTGTTAAATAATTTTTGTTCCTGCTTTGGTTTCATACATTTTAAAAGGGCATATATATATTTTTTTTGCAGTACCATTTTTCTTTTTCTGAGTTGTTTTAAATTTAGAAATGTCTCTGTAAAGGAAGAAAGGCTAAAAAGTTAATGAAATGTTAATTAACCACAAACAAAGATGATCATAAATCATAAAGTTCCAACCATCCTTCATCGAGAGTTCATTAATTTCCATGAACAGAAATATTTCCAGTGGTCAAGGAAAATTCAAATGTCCTGGGAAATTCAAGGGTTAGCTATATATGGATTATGTGGTTGTTTAGAAGTTGATAAACTGATGGAGATAATAATGTTACATGTGATCAAAGCCAAATTATTTAGTATAGAAGTTTCTAGTTTTATTTTAACTGGTTATTTCACTGATACTTTCAAATAATTATATTTTGTCTGATAATCATACAAGTCTCCAGGATGCATAAGTATGCAAAAACATTAACCAAGAAAGAACAAGGAGAGTAACAAACATCTGAATTCAAATCATTTATTTGGATCAAACATTCAAATCCTTTTATAACTTGTTTACGACTTTAGAAAGTCAAATAACTACCATCTTTCTAGAATTTCATATTAGGCTGAAAGAAATATACTATGAATTATTATAAAACACATAAGTTTATTTTGACAGGTCATTAAATGAAACAGGCATTTTAATACTCCTTGTATGATTGGCTTAAATTTGACCTCATGCAGAAATATTATTTAATATATATTTATGAGGTGGACTAAGGACAAAGTTAAAACATCATGTGGTTTTTTTTTTTTTTTTTTTGGCCAATTTTGATCATTTGAATATGTTTACTTATTGAAATTCTTTCCACATCCTGGTCAACTCTCATAAAAATGTTTTCTGCCTGTTTGTATCTAGACTTAGAGATAACTTTACATTTCAAAATGTGTTGTTTTCCCTCAGGAAAGACCCTATCAAATATTTTCCTGGAAAAATGATTATATAAAGATAAACTTGAGAGATGGGGTAAAAGACTGATTTCTAGTTGCCCCTCTAAAGATTGAACCAGACTGTAATTTCTGTAATATCTCTCTTATTTGTCCTTGTATCTCTAGAACCTAGGAAATCAACTTTTACCAACTCATTAAATAGTTATTGAATTAACGAAAGAATAAGGTTATTAGAATAATTGTTATAAATTCATTCATTTATGCATTATTCAAGAAAGAACTATTGGGCGAAACTATTGTTCTAGGCATTGTCCCGGAGACTAAGGGCATTCTTAATTTTGCTATGTTAGAAGTTCCCTGGGGAATCTTAAAAAGCCTTTTAAACGCCTCCTCAGGTTAGGAAGCCAAGCCACAAATTCATTATCAGATTTTACCTGTGGTACATGTAAATTGGGATAAATTCATCTCTTCTAAAGATCCCCAAAGTATCATGAAGCTTTGGGGCCTTCCTGGAAGTGACTTTCCTTACTGCTCTCTAAGGCTAGGACCTCTGTAAGTCAGTTGCCTGACCACCTTTCAAAAGAGCTTTGTAATCATTGGCTTCATAAAGTCATCCTTAATTTCTTAAAACTGTCTAATTTACCTGATTTAATAAGCATAACTCTCAAACATGACATTCTAGGCAAAGATTGTTTACATAACCACAGTTTCCAGTATGTGCAATCAATAAGAAAAACAAACTCTTATCAATCTATTCAAATGATGGTCTTGCCATGAAAATAATATACATAAGAATTTCTAAATTCTAGAAGGATCAAGTGAAGAGATAAAATATATTTCTGTTTACAAAAGTGCAGTCTATTAAATTATTATGAGTTGTAGATAGAAATATATAGAGCTAGAGATAGAAGATATGGAGAAAAATAATGGATCTCCTTATATGCAGAAAATAGAATATTCAAACATCAATAATAATCCAAACAAAAGTGAACATCACCTTTCATTAGGTCATTCAATTCTATATAACTAATTTTTATTCAACTTGCTCATAGGCTAGTAGTTTCATGAAACTATCTGCTTTTGGACTAGAGTGCTGAAAATTCTAACTCAATTCAGCATTATGATTTCCAAGTTGTTTAAGCAATGCCACCAGGTGCCTGTGTCCAAGATTACTTAGCATAGTTCTTTCATTTGTCTTTTGTTAAAGTCAATACTTTCTGGTTTGTGGCTGAATACAAAGTATTTTAGAGAAGCATCAAAATGAAACAAAACAGACAAAAAAAATCTGTAGATGACAAAAGAAGACAGTGGTGCAGTGGTAAGAAATCCACCTGCAATGCAGGAGACACAGGAGACGTGGATTCAATCTCTGGCTTGGGAAGATCTCCTGGAGTAGGAAACCACAACTGGCTCAGGTATTCTTGCCTAGAAAATTCCATGAAGAGAGGAGCCTGGCAGGCTATAGTCCACGGGGTCGCAGAGAGTCAGGCACGATTGAAAGACTGAGCACGCGGAGCATAGCTAGCTCTCATACTTGAATGTGCCGAAGCTGCTGGTTATCTGATATTAGAGTTACGGGGAGAGGTGAATCAGCAGGTTTCAGCCAGTACCTGGGTGATTAGAAAGCAGCGACGCTTTGGTAAACACTGCCACAGAAATATCATAATGTCCTTTACCAGAGCCAAATGGGAAAAATGTCATAAGACTAGAGAGAGAGCTTTTGAGAAGGAAACCAGGGGGGAAAGATCACAGGTTGTGTATGATTTCATTAGTGTAAAATTGTAGACAATGTAGTATAATGTATAGTGACAGAAAATGGATGACTGGTTGCCTGGGAAAGAGGGCGGAGGGGAAAATAGATTGATTACCAAGGGACACAGGGACAGTTTATGGGTGACAGAAATGTTGGGCTTCTCAGGTGGCACTTGTGGTAAAGAGCCTGCCTGCTGACGCAGGAGACACAAGAGACACGGGTTCAATTCCTGGGTTGAGAAGATCACTTGGGGTGGGAAAAGACAACCTGGTATTCTTGCCAGGAAAATTCCATAGACAGAGGAGCCTGGTGGGACTGCAAGTCCATGGGGTGGCAACGGGTCAGACACAATTGAATGACTGAGCACTTATGTAACAATATGGCTGTGGTTAATTATTAAAGTAATTTTCAAAGGAGAAAGATCTGAAGTGAATCCTTACTTGAAAGCCCTTCTAGTCTAGAAGATACCAGATACTAATTAACTAGGTAAAATTGCATCAAAGTTAATGTTTTAAAATATCTGATATTATGGCCAATAACACTACACTGCCTTTGAGTAATATCAGGAAAGCAACACCAGGACTCTAATAAGTAGAAACATAACCTTGACGGCTAGGGCTTTGACAAATCTCTAGAGACTTTCCATACAACATCTAAGTTCTGAAATATGTATAGCATTTTATTCATATAAATTTAACTTAGAGAAGACTAACCAACTTTTCTGTTTTGGCAAGATTTCCTATGCAACTCACCAGTAGTAATACATCACATTGACCTATTTATCTAGCATCTTTCTTTTTGGAAGGTAAAAGAACAAATCTTTGTGACTTTTTCCAGGGGACCTCTGAGAAATCTCAAAGTCAATTTTAGGTACAAAAGATATAATTCAGAATTCAATTTTGAGAAGATAGGTGAACAAATTCAGACTCAAATGTACATAGTTATAATGTTGTAATTAAGTCACTAAGTCATGTCCGACTCTTTGCAACCCCATGAACTATAGTACACCAGGGTCCTCTGTCCTCCAGTATCTCCCGGATTTGCTCAAATTCATGTCCATTGAATCAGTGATGCTATCCAATCATCTCATCCTCTGGCTCACTCATTTCCTCTTGCCCTCAGTCATTCCTAGTATCAGGGTTTTTGCCAATGAGTCGGTTCTTTGCATCATGTGGCCAAAATATTGGAGCTTCAGCATCAGTCCTCCCAATGAATATTCAAGGTTGATTTCCTTAGGATTGGTTGGTTTGATCACCTTGCTGTCCAAGGAACTCTCAAGAGTCTTCCCCAGCATCACAATTTATTTCTCCTTTTATACCTTTCTTTCACATTTAAAGATGTTATATATTGCACCCACCCTGTTAATCCAGGTTAATCTCACTATTTTAAGGTGATTTTATTAGCAACTAAAATTGTGTCTTCAACCATAATTCACCTCTGCATGTAACCTACAGAGTCATGGGTTCTGGGAGTTAGGATGTAGATATCTTTAGAGGTCATTATTTTGCCTACCACAGCTAGTTTTCAGTTCAGTTCAGTCGCTCAGTCATGCCTGACTCTTTGCGACCCATGAACCACAGCATGCCAGGCCTCCCTGTCCATCACCAACTCCCGGAGTCTACCCAAACCCATGTCCACTGAGTCGGTGATGCCATCCAACCATCTCATCCTCTGTTGTCCCTTTCTCCTCCTGCCTTCAATCTTTCCCAGCATCAGGGTCTTTTCAAATGAGTCAGCTCTTTGCATCAGGTGGCCAAGTATTGGAGTTTCAGCTTCAACATCAGTCCTTCCAATGAATAGCCAGGCCTGATCTCCTTTAGGATGGACTAGTTGGATATCCTTGCAGTCCAAGGGATTCTCAAGAGTCTTCTCCAACACCACAGTTCAAAAGCATCAATTCTTTGGTGCTCAGCTTTCTTCACAGTCCAACTGTTATATCTATACATGACCACTAGAAAAACCATAGCCTTGACTAGATGGACCTTTGATGACAAAGTAATGTCTCTGCTTTTTAATATGCTGTCTAGTTTGGTCATAACTTTCCTTCCAAGGAGTAAGCGTCTTTTAATTTCATGGCTGCAGTCACCATCAGCAGTGGTTTTAGAGTCCAGAAAAATATAGTCAGCCACTGTTTCCACTATTTGCCATGAAGTGATGGGACCAGATGCCATGATCTTCGTTTTCTGAATGTTGAGCTTCAAGCCAACTTTTTCACTCTCTTCTTTCACTTTCATCAAGAGGCTCTTTAGTTCTTCACTTTCTGCCATAAGGGTGGTGTCATCTGCATATCTGAGGTTATTGATATTTTTCCCGGAAATCTTGATTCCAGCCTGTGCTTCCTCCAGTCCAGCATTTCTCATGATGTACTCTGCATATAAGTTAAATAAGCAGGGTGACAATATACAGCCTTGATATACTCATTTTCCTATTTGGAACCAGTCTGTTGTTCCATGTCCAGTTCTAACTGTTGCTTCCAGACCTGTGTACAGGTTTCTCAAGAAATTCCTTCAGAATTTTCCACAGTTTATTGTGATCCATACAGTCAAAGGCTTTGGCATAGTCAATAAAGCAGAAATAGATGCTTCTATTTCTCTCTCTCCAGGAGAGAGTTTTCTGGAACTCTCTTGCTTTGTCTATGATCCAGCAGATGTTGGCAATTTGATCTCTGGTTTCTCTGCCTTTTCTAAAACCAGCTTGAACATCTGGAAGTTCATGGTTCACATATTAGAGGGGGCAAATAATTCTTATGTCAGTCATAGGAGGGCAAATTGGAAGGTCAGTATCTGGCTTTATCAGCAGCTTAAAGCAAAAGGGAAAAGTTCTGTGTTTGATCTTGTCAGAAGTGAATAAATCTACAAGTCTTATAAGAGTATGAGAAAGAGGACAGTGAGTGAGTTTATGGTGACGTATAGTTCTTTGCAGTAAACCATTTCTTGAAACACAAAGCAGTAGGGTGTATCTAAAATTGTTGTTGTTTTCTGGGAGCAATGGCATCCCACTCCAGTACTCCTGCCTGGAAAATCCCATGAATAGAGGAGCCTGGTAGGCTGCATTCCATGGGGTCGCTAAAAGTCAGATACGACAGAGCGACTTCACTTTCACTTTTCACTTTCATGCATTGGAGAAGGAAATGGCAACCCACTCCAGTGTTCTTGCCTGGAGAATCCCAGGGACGGGGGAACCTGGTGGCCTGCCGTCTATGGGGTCGCACAGAGTTGGACACGACTGAAGCGACTTGGCAGCAGCAGCAGGGCCCAGGTAAAGTTCAACATTGCCACTCTCATAAAATAGAAAAAAGAGTAAAGCAGAAAAAGTAAAGAGAGGAAGGAACAAAAAACAGAATTTCTAGGGCTAAAGCTTTAGCTCTAAATAGCTGAAGTTTGATTTCCAGCTCTCCAACTTAAAAGGATTTTGTGATGGTGGGGCAGGGAACTTAAATGTAGTAAACCTTAATGTCCTTATCTTTAAAATGATTATGATACAGGATCTACTTCAAACTGTTGTTGAGAGATTATATATGAAAGTGCTTATTAAAGTGCCAGAAGATAGTTAAATGCTCAATTAATGTTGTCTTTTGATAACTGATTAATGAATCACTCCAGTGAAATCTCAGTTGGATAAGAAGAGATATGATATATGTTATGTCAAGTGATCTCTCAGTTCTTAATAATTATGAAGTTTTCATGAGCCCTGAATATACAATGGAAGAAATAATTTTTGCTTTCTTATTCTCTTCCCTTCACTTACAGCGAAGCTCCTCGCAATAAAAATTTCAGTCACTGAGATTAAACTCAATCTGTTTTTGGTACTTGAAACCTAGAAGATTCCATAGATACACTTGAAATTCTAGCCAAATTGTCAAAACCAAATGCACAGGAGACTTGATGCTGCATTTCCCGTTACTGTTCCATGTGTGAGGTCTCAATATCTTCTGCCAAAGAGGGTGATTGGACTGATAGCATATAATTTTTCAAAAGAGTTAAAAACATGACTCCCATGCAAATATAAAATAAACATGTCAAAGGCTTTCAAACCCACTACTTTACAAGGGAACGATCAAATTAAAACTTGAGAATTTGGCTTACAGAGATTTGTATTCTAGAAAAAAATGTATTTGTATTGCTGTGAACAGGAATCTTCTGCATTGCCATCAGTTTTCTGTCACTTAGCTTCTAACTATGAGGAGCTGTAAAAATAGCCTAATCAACAGCAAGTCATCAGAGATTCCCAACCTCTTTGCCCCATAAGATCAGACATAGAGGGTCTGCTAGGCAATCTTGAATCTTCTCTTTTGCTGATTTTCAAGTCTTGGACAATTTGACTGATGATTCAGGACATTAAATCAGAAGAGTTGTGCAATGAGGTGAAGGTCTTGCGAGTGATTCTGAAGAGTTTATTGTGTATGGTTCCAAAAGCGCATCAAGAAGGGACTGTACACCAGAGATAATCCCACACATGATGACTTGAAATGTTTGATGATTTAGATTCTAAAGGCAGTTGATTACTTTAGCTCATGGCATTTATGAGTTTTGGGATATGTTTATGTGTGTGTGCACACATGCTTGTGTGTGTTTAACAATTTCTTTGACTTGTATTTAAGAATCAAAATGCGCTATTTACATGCATCCTGAAATATCCTTGGGGAACAAAGTTTTTGCTAGTTGCCCAAGTCAGAGTAACAACTCTTGAAACTGATTGATTTAGTGTCTCGTATTCTTTCATGTATTATTTGTCTAACCAAAATGTTCCAGCTTCCTACTTAACTTCATGTTTCAGACAACTCAACAGAAGGAAAAGACCTACTACTTTGAAAAAGAGCTGTAATTTTTGTTATTAGGGAGAAGAGTTAGTACAAGTAGGGTCATCTCTAATTCCATCAGATTGAAATGTTTAAGCAGATTCTTCTGCTTTTGGTTTCAGAAATTAAAATATATATATATATATATATATATATATATAAATATATAGGTAAAATACTAAGTTGTCTGTGAATATATAAGCTCATCTAAATATAAAGACGGTAAAGCAAGGATGATTTTCAGAAGTCAGAAAAATTATGTGATAGTTTGTTTTAAAGAAAGGCAGCTTTGGGTGTAGAAACTGCAAAGCAGATATAAGGAACTCCATAAATTTTGAAAAAAGCATCTCAAGCATCTCTCTTGGGAGGACAGTGGTAAAGTCTGTATTTACTGTATGCTCAAGTATACATCATAAAACTCATTGCTTACCCTCTTTTTATTTATTTTTTCAGTAACACTTTTCATAGAGAAGCAATAGGGAAAACAACTGGAACATGGACAACAGAAGAGAATGAAGAAAGCCAGCACATTCATCATTATCAGACCAGTTTATATTTTTTCCTCTCTTTTAGGGAATTATTTTGGTTTTGTCCAGCTTTATTAAGATATAATTAGCATATTACATTGTGTAAGTTGAAGGTGTACAATGTGATAATTTATACACTTAGATATTGCAAAATGATTACCACAAAGTGTTACTTAGAACACTTCCATTACCTTGCATAATTATCATTTCTTTTTTTTTCAATTTAAGATATATGCTGTTAGCAAGGTTTAAGTATGTAGTACAGTGTCATTAACCACAGCCATCATGCTAAACATTAGATTCTCAGAATGTTTTCATCTGATGAGGAGTCTGTACTCTTTAACTGATCACTCCCCATTTTCCTCACTCCCAGGTGTTGGCAGCCACCATTCTGCTCTCTGTTTCTATGAGTCCAGTTTTTTTAGATTACAAATATAAGTGATGTAAAGTATTTGTCTACCTCTAGCTGCCTTGTATGAAGAAGGCAATGGCACCCCACTCCAGTACTTTTGCCTGGCAAATCCCATGGACAGAGGAGCCTGGTAGGCTGCAGTCCATGGGGTCGCTTGGAGTCAGACATGACTGAGCAACTTCACTTTCACTTTTCACTTTCATGCATTGGAGAAGGAAATGGCAACCCACTCTAGTGTTCTTGCCTGGAGAATGCCAGGGACAGGGGAGCCTGGTGGGCTGCCATCTCTGGGGTCGCACAGAGTCAGACACTACTGAAGTGACTTAGCAGCAGCAGCAGCAGCAGCTGCCTTGTATAGGTTGGTATAATGGTTTAAGTACCCATCTTCTGTTCTGGTTTGCAGCTTCATCCTTGTTATTTTTGTCCTTAGTATTTCACTTACTTTCTTCTGAATTCATTGTATATTGTATTTATGCAGCATTTCTAGGTGATCTTTGGGGTTAGGACTTTCAGGATTTTCTACCCTGTTAAAACTCTTAATGATTATCTCTTAATCCTTATCTCACTCTACTCAGCAACATTGGATACAGTCGACTTCCTTCTATAAAGAAAAGAAAAAAGAGAAAGAAAAAAGTGTCCTCTCTTCATTTCTGAGATAGAACGCTATCCTAATTTTTTCCACTTTCTTGACTTTTCAATTTCTGTTTTCTTTACTGGCTGTTTTCCTCTACCAAATCTTAATGGTAGCCTCCTCACTCCTTAATCTAGACACGTTTCCTAGTTTATTGCTTTTGCTAGCAGGGTTTTAATACCATCTAGATGTGACTGCTCTCACATTTATTTCTATTTCTGATCTCTCTTCTCATCCTCAGACACACAGATTAAACTATGCTCCTGACATTTTCACTGGGAGGTCTCAAAGACATCTTAACCCCTTAACTTCTCTCTTATTGTTACTTCCCCAGTATTTCCCTTCTCAATAAATAGCAATTCTATCCACCCTGTTTTTTGTGTTATAAATTGAGGAGTAAACTTTGACTTCTCTCTTGACAGTACTGTGGCATACCTCTCAATTTATCCCCATGTCCCATCAGCTTTACCTCTAAGATATAGAATTCAGATCTATCTACTTCTTTATCTTCAGTGCCACAGTTTGAAATCAATCCTCAGTGAACTACTGGGCTACTCGAACAATCTTCAAGTCTGTCGCACACTTTTCACTCTTTTTGGGGGAGTGTTAATGTTGAAGGTATTTATATGTATATATTTATATATATATATACATAATATTTGGAGAAGGAAATGTCCACCCACTCCAGTGTTCTTGCCTGGAGAATCCCAGGGACAGGGGAACCTGTTAGGCTGCAATCCATGGGGTCGCACAGAGTCGGACACGACTGAAGTGACTTAGCATATACATAATATGTAAGTACATGATATAATATTAATATGTATATAAATTATATGTATATATAAGTATATACACATATATGTAAATTTTCCTGGAGAAGGGAATGGCTACCCACTCCAGTATTCTTGCCTGGAGAATTCCATGAACAGAGGAGCCTGGCAAGCTACAATCCATGGGGCCACAAAGAGTCAGACTTGACTGAGTGACTCACACACACACACACACACACACACAAAATTTGTTCTGTGTCAAGTGTTTTTTACATCTAAACTCCCTTATGTCTAACCCTGTTGTTTTCTAAATATTATATCATTGGTAATTTTAATTTTATGTTAAACAAGGAACTATTTAATAGGAATTTTAACCTCTAAATCAGTTTTTATTTTCTGTATGAGATTAATGTTTTTAAACATAATTGAATTCAAACATTGTACATATATATACTTGTGTGTGAAGATATATGCATGCATGTATGTGTAGAAATATATATATATATACACACACACACAAACACACACATACATATTAGACAATAAAAGTGTTGGTTTATCCCTTCCACTGAAAGGCAAACACTTCAAATTAGACCTTTAAAAATATTGTTTTCATCATATACATACACATGAAAATATTTTATAACTTGTGATTTTCATTTAAAAATATATAATGGCCTTTTATATTATTCTCCTAAGTTCTATTAGGATCCTTGGTAAGAGAATATGGTCATGGTATTTCTACTTTTTGTATGCCTGAAATGGGAAGAACAAGAGGAAACATAATCCATGTTTTTCGTGAGCTGGTTGGAACTGTGCTTTTAAGAAGTTGATCCAAGAGTGGTTTAAATTGGCATGGGAGGAAGACTGGGCAGAAAACCCTGTTAGAACACTATTGCAAGAAGGGACAGAGTCCAGACGATACAGAAAGTAGCAATATTAGAATGCAGTGCTTGAGGTGATTATTATAAGGATTAGTGAGGGTGAGGAATGAATGATGGTGTGAGAAAGAGAGGGTGAAGATGAGTTCTGAAGTAGGAAGACATTTCCTCTAACAACACTGAAGGGCTCTCAAGAGAAGGAGCTGGGCTGGCAGGAGATGATACACTGAAAAGACATAATGTGATCTTCCTGACTTCTTTTCCCCTGTTGAAAAAAGTAAGAATTTGAGTGAACTTATAATTTTCCAGTAGAGCCCACCATGTCTTTAGGGGGTGGAAACTTTCAGTCCCATGCCCATCCCCAAGGAAGGGAGAGGAGCTGGAGATTGAATTCAGTCTCCAGTGGCCTGTGATTTAACCAGTCATGCCCATGTAATGTCCCCACTCCAGTACTCTTGCCTGGAAAAATCCCATGGATGGAGGAGCCTGGTGGGCTGCAGTCCATGGGGTCGCTAAGAGTCGGACACGACTGAGCAACATCACTTTCACTTTTCACTTTCATGCCTTGGAGAAGGAAATGGCAACCCACTCCAGTGTTCTTGCCTGGAGAATCCCAGGGATGGGGAGCCTGGTGGGCTGCCGTCTATGGGGTCGCACAGAGTCAGACACGACTGAAGCGACTTAGCAGCAGCAGCCCATGTAAAGTGGAGAAGGAAATAGCAACCCACTCCAGTGTTCTTGCCTGGAAAATCCCAGGGACAGAGGAGCCTGGTGGGCTGCTGTCTATGGGGTCGCACAGTTGAACACAACTGAAGCGACTCAGCAGCAGCAGCGGGAGCATAATTTGTAGTGCAATGTTTAAGTGCATGAATTGTATGAAAATTAGGGTTGTACTAAGTAAAATGCAGTCTGTAAAAGAGATATTGGAAATAGAGGAGTATATCCAAGTCATGTCACTTTTCCAATTCAAAATTATGTTGAGCACCCCCCCTTGAAATGTATTTTATAAGAAATATTGACTTCATTCACTGTATTTCTCAGTATAAATGCTCCCTAAATCCTCAATATTGAAAATTATTGTGGTTAACTTAGGCACTATCTATTTTGAGTAATAATGTGGATTATTACTCAATAGTAGTATCAGGTCACTTAGAATTACACTCAGGGTAAATAATTTTACTAAGTAGTATGTATACTGAAAACATTTAATAATAAACCTATTTGGACATATTTATGGACATGAACTTGAGCAAATTCCAGGAGATAGTGGAGGACGGAGGAGCCTTGCACACTGTCCATGGGGTCACAAAGAGTCAGATATGACTTAGCAACTAAACAACAACAACAAACTATAGTTCATAATTATTTATGATAACAAATGTTGAGAAAGAAAACATAATTCTTTTTTTATGAAATCAGCTACCTTATGAGATTTAATAATACTTATATATGTACATGTAGCAGAATATAAGGCTTTATTAATAAGTGGATATATGTTATTCTATCTTTCTATTATTTTGCAAGAAGCAAATTTTCCACTGTTGTTGACATGGAATATATGGTATGTAATTATATTTTAAATAGACATACATATACATATATATCTTGTAGAAAGATGAAAATACAATTACATCAATTTTATAAAAATGATTTATGCCAACAATTACTCCACATGGGAGAGAATGGCACATTGCAATAATCACTGATCTTGAGCTCATAAATATTGAAGTAATGTCCTGAGGCTTTATGAACAAGAAAGACATTCAGTGTTTCACAAACCCTGTGACATATAGTTTTAGTCTCCCATTTAGACATTTGAAGTGATTACAGAGGTTACATTACATCCTTTCTGCAGTCTGTATTATTCTCCACATATTTATTTAATGTACTGCATATTTTACAAACTTTGTAAGCTAATTATGACATGTAGATGCTCATTACAAGTTAGTTTTGAAATGACAACCATATTATTTAAGTCACAAAGTGTAAGTATCAAGGTAAGAGAAACAAAATAAAAATGAGAGGAGTACATCCTTTAGTCGAGCAGAAATATTTTGAATTTTCCACCTCTTCCTAATTTTTGCTAGGCCTTTGGTAGTTACCTGAAAGAGCAGTTTAAATGCTCAAGACTCTGCACTTAGACCTTCCTTTATTTGGCTCTCAAAAGTTTATTCATCTCGTAATTACTTACAAGATTGGGTTCATAATATCACTTGCACTATATCTGTGCACAATTTAAGTGACATCTTTTAAGAGTAGCCTTACCCTGTGTGCTGAGTTTAGAGTCCAGCCTCCATATAAGATGAATTCCTCTGTACTTCAGAGAAACACTTTCACCATTTTTTCTCAAAAAGTGAAGATCAAAGGGTTGTCCATCTTCACCCACACTCTCTACCCTATAGGGCCAGTTCATTTTCAAATGTGTCCCTCTGCCTACAAGGCAGGTTCTGTTGTCAGCAGCTGCTTATTCAGCTCTTTACCTTAAAAAAGTGGGATGAAGGTGTCCTATTCAATCATTGGCCCTTTCTTGCACTGGGACTTCTCTTTACTTTCATTTGCTATTGACAACGGCACCCCATTCCAGTACTCTTGCCTGGAAAATCCCATGGACGGAGGAGGCTGGTGGGCTGCAGTCCATGGGGTTGCTAAGAGTCAGGCATGACTGAGCGACTTCACTTTCACTTTTCACTTTCATGCCTTGGAGAAGGCAATGGCAACCCACTCCAGTGTTCTTGCCTGGAGAATCCCAGGGACGGGGGAGCCTGGTGGGCTGCCGTCTATGGGGTCGCACAGAGCCGGACACGACTGAAGCGACTTAGCAGCAGTTAGCAGCAACTGACATGTTGCCAGAAGCATGAGTGGTAATTGGCTCTTTATTGCTTAGGGTTGATAATAGTATGCTTTAAAGTTATATTTAGGTAATTAAATATAAAATAATATTAAAACAAAGCCCTTAAGTGTCTTTTGTTCTGTCAGTTTTATCCTAAGAATTTCCTATCTCTGATCCCAAATAGGTGAAAAATTTACTTGAAAGAAAAACAAATCTTTGCTTAAATCTGTTGAGTTTCTCCAGCTCCCTTCCTGTGCAGCCCTACCTTTCTTTCTTAGCAGGACTTAAAGAGTAAGTGAGGGGTTTCTGTTATGTCAAAATAAAGCAGCCCTGCAAAGATTCTAAAGTCAGAGTAGTTGGCTTCCATGCTCATCTGATTGCTCATTCCATGCTCATTCCAAGCTGACTGACAGCTTGAACTCAAGTACCTTCCTTAATCTCTCTGTGCCTTAATACCCTTAAATCCGCTAAATGGGGATAGTGGAAAGTTTCTCAGATGTTTTTGTTTGAGCAGCTTTATTGAGACTATAATTAACTGCACCTATTTAAAAGTAGGATTTGATCATTTTAGCATATAGTTATATGTACCTAAAGCCATGACCTCCTTACGAGGGCTCTCCACTCTACAGAGTTTATATAATAATGTATGTAAAGCAGAGAAGAGTCTTACAAAATGCTAAAAATATTACTTATTTCTGTGTTCATTTTATTCCTCAAACCTCTAATTTTCTCACCAATTTTACTGTAACTGGTTGGTGAAGTGTTATCAATGACCACCATGATTGCCAGAGCACCATTTCTTTGTTCTTATTATCCTGGAAATTTCTACTATATGTGATATTGCGATGAAAAATTCATCATAGAATTGATATTATGAAGAAGTAACATTTTGTAAAGACTGAGCAATCATTGTGACTATTAAAATGACAATATATTAAGCAAACAAATTCATCAATTACTGTGAAATGTAAGCATCTACCTTGTGCTGGATTCTTGGAATAAAAAGGCAAGTAGACCTCATACCTGCCTGCCAGGAATCCTTAAAAACAAATAAGAAAAAGGAAACAGTTCAACATGGTAAGAGTGGTAGTAGGTATATGTAAAGAAGAGTGAAGAATTCAGATTTTTATGCTCTGAAGAATCAGAGAAACTTTACAGAAGAGTTGACATTTAAGCCAGTTCATTAAGGATGATTAAACATTCATCAGGTGAATAAGAAAAACTACTAAATTCAATTAGTAGAAAAATAATTAGCAAAAATATGAGTGATTTAGAGTAGGGCAGAGAATCCAGGGCAGGTTAGGGATAGGCCATATAAAGGAAAGAGCCTGGATGTGAATGAAGTTAGAAGGCTTGGTCATGGCCATAACTTGATGGTAATGCAAAGGATTTTGAATTTTAGCATGTGAGTAAAAGGATGTTATTGAAGATTCTTATTCAGAGACATAACATAGACAACTTTGTATTTGAAAAATACATTACTGATGCCAAGTGGAGGATGAACTGAAAGGTAGGGAAAATAGGGTGGAGGGAGTGAAACCCATTTGACCACTTTTTTTAGTTAATTGTTCAATCTTTGGATGAAATGAAGTTGAGGTGAAGCCTAGGCAATGAGCAGACAAGTGGGACAAACATATATCAAAGGTAGAATCAGTAAGATTTAAAGAAATATTGAGAATTGAGGGCATGAGAAAAGATGAAGATGATTTAATATTCTCACTTGGGAACTTGAGTTGATGGTGGTGTTCTTCACCAAGATATGAAATCCAACACTTTATTTACTGCACAGAAATACATAATTTTATTATGAAATGTGTTCATATTATTCATAATTATGGACTCTACATTTTAAGAAATATCTGTAAAGATAAAATTTCACTGTTTTTACTGCAAAATTTAAGAACAGTGTTGAAATGGATTTGCTATATAATATAGCCTTCCCTACTTTTCATAATGTAAGCAATTTTAATAAATTATACTTTGGAAATATCTTCTTGACTTCCTTTCAAGATGGAGCATCATTAATCCTGAAACACTCTCCTAATGGTTCGTATTCTGCTGGCATCTATTGGTGAGGCCCATCTTATAAGAATTCTGCAGTGTGCCAACTTCCCTTGGACTTGTCATATATTAAATTCAAGACAAACTTTTCTCTTGGCTTTCATGCTTCAATTCTCTATCACTTTCTCAAGGCCATGAAACTTCACTCTTGTGTTTTGTGATAACAAATGTCCCTGATATCTTTCATCTTATATTGTGTCAAGAAGAAAGGGAAGGTATTGCATGGACTCAGCTTCCCTTTTTGCTGTGTTGACTCTGAAAATGCATCTTAAGTGATAATAGTAAAAACTCAGGGAGCAGCAATGCTAAAGAGAAGAATTTTTTCCTGTGCTAAAGGAGAATCTGGGTCCTTGTCTTGATTCTGCCACTAGCTTAATATTTGACCTTGAGAAAACCATTTTACTTGCCTGATGCTCCATCTCATTCATATATATATAAAGACTTCTATTCTCTCTAAAACTGACTTTTTGGCAGTCTGGGTGAACATAATTCCTATTTGCTTTTTTTCCAACTGCTTCTGAGTAGTGGGTTTTAACATTTTTCAGTGAAAAGACAATAGGATGGGGTGGGAGATGGGAGGGAGGTTCAAGAGGAAGGGGACAAGCCTATACCTATAGTTGATTCACATTGATATATGGCAGAAATCAACACAATATTGTAAAGCAACTATCTCCAATTAAAAATAATTTTTAAAAATGTCAGATTAAAAAAAAGAATAAGGAATTTATTAAGAACTAATTATTTGATAGTAAAGATATTTGAACAAGTTGCAGATATATACGGCTTTTATTTAGAATTACTGATAAAGGCAAGGCTCTTGCATGTGAGGATTCATCAGCCGCCCAGGCTGTTGCATAAAGGGCAACTAGAAGCTCAGCATTAACAGCCATATCATTCTGATCGTGTCCAATTAGGCAGGAGCTGTAGAGCTCATCGGAGGGTAATTTGAAGCAGATGCCAGCATTAAGACACAGATGTAAGACATTTTTCAATGGCAATGAAATGTGTGTGGTATAGGATGGCTGATGGCTTCATCGTCGCTTTTCTTGCCATGGTTACAGTGGTAAAAGGCACTAACATTCCACTGCTTTTAAGCTCTTGGATTACTCCCAGGAGCAGGCTGTCCTCCAGGTAGACATACTTTCAGAACTGAGGGTCATTACGTTTTAATTTATTCAGTCTTCATGCCCTTTTCACAATCTGATATCTCACATTCCAGATGTTGGAGTCAGAATAAATTTCAGAGTATAACACCCAGAGCTTTACCCCACAGAACCAGAAACAGATGGGCAACTTTGATAACCCAGGACTCTAGTCTGGCAGAACAGTGCTCTCTCAGCACTGTCACTGAGAGTTTAAGTGGATAATTTCTGAGCATCAAATGTCAATGCATTTTCTTAAAGATGGCCTATATCTAATTCTTCTCTCTTCATGAAAAGTTAGTCTTCACTCAGTTAGAACAGCCAAGATAAACGTCACAGTTTCTTTCCTTTGAATAATACCATTCTCTTTGGATGTCAAAATTTTGGAGTTTATTCATAAATCTTCCCTATCTCTCTTACTGTCTCCCTTTTGAACAACCAAACAGAACTTATGAATGCCACCTCTTTATCTGATTCATAGCCCAGCACCTTTTTAGGCAAAGACAGTGAAGGTTAATATTGGTGATAGTGAAACAAGTGTGAATGTGTGTGTGGAACAATTGAAGATAACTTCCAAACCAGAATGTAATCTACGAAAAGTTTCCTGAGAGGGTTGGACCCTGATAAAGAGGAGAGGAAGCACTGGCTGAGTGGAGAGAGATTTTCCAGACTAGATCATGGTGGTGGTGGTGGGTTACTTGCTAAGTTGTGTCCAACTCTTTACACCATAGGAAATGTGTACAGAGAAGATTGAACATAATTTGTCAGAAGTTCTGAATTCAAGGGAGAGTAATGTTTAAGCAGCTGAAAGAGACGAGCATAAAAGAGAGAGAAAATGATCTCCTTTGCAATGGAGGACCTTGGAAATCAGGCAGAGGACCAGGGACTTACAGTTTTGTAATTAGCATATCACCATGCTGAAAATACACCAGAGTAGGAAAAAGCATAGTCTTGGATTCCGTGAGGCCAGCATGTTAACCATGAAGCTCTCACTACATTGCTGTATGACTATATTCAACTTCCCTGACGTCTCAAAGCCTCAGTCTGTTTATCTGTAGAATGGATACAGTCAAGCAGCAATGACATGGCTCTGCTGGGTGAATGAAGGGCAATAATGCTTTTGAAGTACTTGGCAGAACCTGGCCCAGGGTAAGCACCCAATATATGCTGGCAATAATTCATCTTATTGTTGTCTGGCAGCTGGAGGCTGATTGCATTGAACTGGGCAGAATGACCTTCACTTGCAGCCCTTTCGAGGTTTTCCAAATTAAATGGGCTCTGATTCATTTCATGGTGTTTATTGCTTTTTCCTTAAACGTTAAGGTGCTCTTTCTCTATTGAAAGGGTTCCATTTACAGACAGTAGAATCAAGGTGATTCCTAAGGCTTCTAAAGGCACTTTCTCTCCTGTGTGTGTGGTGTAGTTGAAATGATCCATTATGTTCATCCTCCTGAGAACCCAGTTGGCTGTTTAGCAAAAGCATTACAAAGTAAGCTCATATACAAGCTATTATCCACTATAACCAAAATCTTTTTAAACATTATTTATTTACAAAGGGAGAATGGGTTTTCATTTTATAGCTCAGCTGCTGCTGATTTTTCCCAAGGTAAATTATCCTGCAGTATTCATGTTAAATCTCATTTCATTATATCTGCCAATCTTCCCACACTTGTCATTCAACAAGTTAGTCATCTCTCCTGTTTACTTTTTTTCTTGTTTAGAATTATCTGCACATTTCATTAATGTTAAATTTAAATCATCTGCTGCCTCACAAGGATGGTTTCTGTGGAACCCACTCCTCCACAAATTATAACGCTATGCTGTTGACAATTCATCAAACTTCGTTTTGATGGATACAGGTATTTTTTCCTATGCATGTCAGGCTTTCCAAATAAAACTTCCATATAAATTTTATATTTCTGAAAACAGTATGTACTCATTCATTAATTCATCATTTATTCATTGCTTATTATGAGGCAGGCATTTCGCTAGGCCCTGGAGATCAAAGTCTTCCTCTTAAATAGTAACATTTTAGTGACAGGGTAAGACCTGTAACAAACAATTATAATGCAGTATAGTAATTACTTTGCCTACAAAGTATAGTCAAAGCTATGGTTTTTCCATAGTCATGTATAGATGTGAGAATTGGAACATAAAGAAGGCTGAGTGCCAAAGAATTGATGCTTTTGAACTGTGGTGGAGAAGACTCTTTAGAGTTCCTTGAACTGCAAGGAGATCAAACCAATCAATCCTAAAGGAAATCAATCTTGAATAATCATTGGAAGGACTGATGCTGAAGCTGAAGCTCCAATACTTTGGCCACCTGATGTGAAGAGCTGACCTATTAGAAAAGACCCTGATGCTGGGAAAGATTGAAGGCAGGAGGAGAAGGGGATGACAGAGGATGAGATGACTGGATGGCATCACTCACTCAATGGACATGAGTTTGAGTAAACTCAGGGAGATAGTGAAGGACAAGAAACCCTGGCATGCTGCAGTAAATGGGATCACAAAGAGCTGGACACGACTGAGTGACTGAACAAGAGCATAGCAATTACTGTAAGAGATGTGTGAAGGATTGATATGTATACTCAGAGAGGGTAGAGATGACATTTAAGTTAAATTTTGAGTTGGGCTTTTTTTTTTTTTTTGGCCACATTGCTTCGGCTATGGGATCTTACTTCCCTAAACAGGGATCAAACCAATGCCTTCAGCAGTGGAAGCACTGAGTTCTAGCCACTGGACCAACAGGGAATTTCCTGAGGTGGGATGGGAAAAGGAAGACTTATTGTTATAATCTTTAATGACATATATCTAATACTGCATACCCACAATATATAAGAAATCCTAATACATACAAATACATACCCAAACCAATATGTTTCCACTGCATGCACACATACAGAGACACACACACCTTTTAATTGATTGAATTTTCTTCTCTTTGTATATCAGGATTTGTATACAAGATTGTTTCAAGATATTTGAAAGGTAAATGACAAATTATACCATCTAGAACACCTGTTTCCATTGAAAAGTCACTCTTTCAGACATCACTGATTCCTCATTAAAGACTCTCACCATACTGTATAAACAATGTTGTATGTATATAGACGCACTGGCCAAAGTCACTGCTTCTCATTGTAGCTTTCCTTCTTGGCACAAGAGGATATGTATCCTGAAGCTTCATCCTCTTCCTTTTGTCCCTTCATTGCCTTTTTAGGATCTTCTCTGTGCTTCCTTCCAGATACTCTATTTGGATCATCTTCTTAGGCCCTCTCCTGAAGCAGCCTCCCATCCCTATGCAAGAAGTAGAAACAAAGGCACTCCTCTGTCATTTTAACAAGATGCAAAATAATTTTTAACCCTCCAGCCCACCTAGGCTCTGTAGGCACCAAAGCTGTCTCTGGTCTTTACCTTAGACTTACTCATAAATCCTAGAGTAATACGTGGAGGGTGTGCACACCCACACATGTGTGTGTGCACACACACCGTATATATGTGTGTGTGTGTGTATATTTATATATATATGGTAACACTTAAAATCTAGTCTCTCTGTAACTTTTAAGTATATAATACAGAATCATTGACTATAATCACTATTGCAGTACCTTAGACTCCCAGATTTTTTTTTTTTTTTTGAAGAATAGTTTATTTACAATGTGTGAGCTTCCCCAGAACTTATCTTCTAACTGCAAGTTTATACCCTTTGACCAACTTCTCTCCATTTCCCCCATTTCCTAGCCCCTGGTAACCACCATTCTATTTTCTTTTTCTGAGAGTTCAGCTGTTTTAAATTCCAAAAAGAAGTGATATCACACAGTATATGTCTTTTTTTTTTCGTCTGACTTATCTCACTTAGCATAATGCTCTCAAGGTTCATCCATGTTGTCAGAAATTATTTCCTTTCCTGTAGTTGAATAATATTTAGTGTGTAGTTGAAAGAGACCACCATGTCCTCTTTATCCATCCATCTGTATAAGGAAACATAGATCTTTTCGATGTTAGCCATTCTAACAGGTATGAGGTGATATATGATTGTGGTTTTGATTTGCATAATTAGTGGGGCTTCCCTTATAGCTCAGTTGGTGAGTGCTGGTGTGCATCTTTTTACGTGCCTTACCCACCTGTATGTCTTCTTTGGAAAAATGTCTACTCAGCTATTCTGCACACCATAAAATGTTTGTCTTTGAAGTCACATGAGTGTTTTATGTATTCTGGATATTAACCCCTGTCAGCCAATATCTTCTTGTCAATATTGTCAATATCTTCTCCCATTCTCTGGAATATCTTTTCATTTTCTTGATTTTTCATTTTTTAAAATTTATTTATTTATTTTTTGCTGGGCAGGATGTTTTACTTTGACATAGTTACTCTTGGCAATTTTTGCTTTTGTTGCTTATGCTTTTGGAGACATATCCAAAAAATTATTGCTGAGACTAATGTCAAAGAGCTTTTCTCCTATATTTTCTTCTATGGTTTTTATAGTTTCATGTCTTATGTTCAAACCTTTAACCCATGTGGAGGTAATTTTTGTGAAGGGTATAAGACAGGGGTCCAATTTAATTTTCTGCATATAATTATCCAGTTTCCCTGCTCTACTTATTTAAGACACTATCATTTCCTTATTCAGTATTCTTGGCTACCTTGTCAAGTATTAACCTGTTTTTTAGAAAATCATATGTGTAGCAAAATTTATGAGTATCTAGAGGCAGAGGTCACAAAAATTGCTACTAGATCCAATGGGAAGTGTATGAGGAAAGGAAAGAATCAGTTTCTTGGTTATTGGCCTGACCAAAAGGATGATGGATAATGTTAACAGAGTGCAGAAAAGGCTAGTTTGGGGGAAATGAATGGTATTAAGAGCTCATTAGCTTTCAGATACACTAGTTTGAGGTGTCCAAAAGACATTCAAGAAATGATGTCAGATTGCTTTCTCTCTCTCTCACTTCACACATGCTCAGTCATGTCTGATACTTTGTGAGCCATGGACTGTAGCCCACAAGGCTCCTCTGTCCATAGGATTCTACAGGCAAGAATACTGGAGTGGGCTGCCATTTCCTACTCCAGGGATCTTCCCAACACAGGTATCAAGCCCACATCTCCTGAGTGTTCTGCATTGTCAGGCAGATTCTTTACTCCTGAGCTATCTGGGAAGCCCCTCTAACTTATTGATGATGATGTGAAGTTGCTCAGTTGTGTCCAACTCTTTGCAATTCCATGGACTGTAGCCTACCAGGCACCTCCATCCCTGGAATTTTCCAGGCAAGAGTACTGGAGTGAGTTGTCATTTCCTTCTCACTTACTAGTCCTGGGCAAATCAAGTTCAGTTCAGTCACTCAGTCGTGTCCGACTCTTTGCAACCCCGTGGAATATAGCACGGCAGGCCTCCCTGTCCATCACTAACTCCCAGAGTTTACTCAAACTCGTGTCCATTGAGTTGGTGATGCCATCCAGCCATCTCATCTTCTGTCGTCCCCTTCTCCTGCCTTCAATCCTTTCCAGCATCAGTGTCTTTTTTTTTTTTTTTAATTCCCTTTTTTTATTGGAGCATAGTTGATTTACAATGCCAGCATCAGTGTCTTTTCAAATGAGTCACTTCTTCACATCAGGTGGCCAAAGTATTGAAGTTTCAGCTTCAGCATCAGTCCTTCCAATGAATATTCAGGACTGATTTCCTTTAGGATGAACTGGTTGGATCTCCTTGCAGTCCAAGAGACTCTCAAGAGTCTTCTCCAACACCACAGTTCAAAAATATCAATTCTTTAGCACTCAACTTTCTTTATAGCCCAACTCTCACATCCATACATGACCACTGGAAAAACCATGGCCTTGACTAGATGGACCTTTGTTGGCAAAGTAATGTCTCTGCTTTTCAATATGCTATCTAGGTTGGTCGTAACTTTCCTTCCAAGGAGTAAGCGTCTTTTAATTTCATGGCTGTAATCACCATCTGCTGTGATTTTGGAGCCCAGAAAAATAAAGTCTGACACTGTTTCCACTGTTTCCCCATCTATTTCCCATGAAGTGATGGGACCAGATGCCATGATCTTAGTTTTCTGAATGTTGAGCTCTAAGCCAACTTTTTCACTCTCCTCTTTCACTTTCATCAAGAGGCTTTTTAGTTCCTCTTTACTTTCTGCCATAAGGGTGGTGTCATCTGCATATCTGAGGTTATTGATATTTCTCCAGCAATCTTGATTCCAGCTTGTGCTTCCTCCAGCCCAGCATTTCTCATGATGTACTCTGCATGTAAGTTAAATAAGCACAGTGATATTATACAGCCTTCACGTATTCCTTTTCCTATTTGGAACCAGTCTGTTGTTCCATGTCCAGTTCTAACTGTTGCTTCCTGACCTGCATACAGATTTCTTAAGAGGCAGGTCAGGTGGTCTGGTATTCCCATCTCTTCATTATTACAATATGTTTGCAAGGGCATTGGTTTTTTAGATTAAATCCTGGATACGCTGTTCTCTAGCTGTGTCATCTATCATGTTTTTAGTTAGCCTCTCACATTCTTAGTTTCTTTAGATACAAACTAGAAATAATAATGCATTATGTATGGAATTATTTATAAAAATTAATTGACAATAAGGTTAATTCATGGCAAATAGATGGGGAAACAATGGAAACAGTGAAAGACTATTTTCTTGGTCTCCAAAGTCACTGTGGATGGTGACTGCAGACATGAAATTAAAAGATTCTTGCTCTTTGGAAGAAAAATAATGACAAACCTAGACAACATATTAAAAACCACAGATATTACTTTGCCTACAAAGGTCCATACCATCAAAGCTATGGTTTTTCCAGTAGTCATGTACTGGTGATAAAAAGGCTGAGTGCCAAAGAACTGATGCCTTCAAACTGCAGTGCTGGAGAAGATTCTTGAGAGTCCCTTGGACAGCAAGGAGATAAACCAGTCAGTCCTAAAGGAAATCAACCCTGGTGCTGAAGGCCAATACTTTGGCCACCTGATGGAAGATCCGACATATTGGAGAAGACCCCGATGCTAGGAAAGATTGAGGGCAGGAGGAGAAGGGGTCAACAGAGAATGAGATGGTTAGATGGCATCACTGACTTAAAGGACATGAGTTTGAGCAAACTCCAGGAGATGGTGAAGGACAGGAAGCCTGGCGTGCTGCACTTCATGGGGTTGCGAAGGGTTGGACACAACTGAATAACAATAAAAGAGGAATTAAACTAGATAAAGCACCTGGTATATGTGTTGGAGAAGACTCTTGAGAGTCCCTTGGACTGCAAGGAGATCCAACCAGTCCATTCTGAAGGAGATCAGCCCTGGGATTTCTTTGGAAGGAATGATGCTAAAGCCGAAACTCCAGTACTTTGGCCACCTCATGCGAAGAGTTGACTCATTGGAAAAGACTCTGATGCTGGGAGGGATTGTGGGCAGGAGGAGAAGGGGACGCCAGAGGATGAGATGGCTGGATGGCATCACTGACTCGATGGACGTGAGTCTGAGTGAACTCCGGGAGTTGGTGATGGACAGGGAGGCCTGGCGTGCTGCGATTCATGGGGTCGCAGAGTTGGACACGACTGAGTGACTGAACTGACTGATATGATATAAGTTGAATATTAATGCTCTTTTGGTCACAATTCTCCCCCTCCTTTGTCACTTTGTATAAACACAAATGAAATTTGACATAATCTCAGATGTTCTTCTGTTGCAAAGGGGGAACATTCCCCTTCTATGTCTTTTGAGTTCTTGTGGCTATACTAATTACAAAATTGACACAAGATAGATAAATAGAAGCAAAACAAAATGTAATTCATGTGCATGGAGAGCTTCTAGAAATGGGACATAAGATGTGGCCAAAGCAGGCAGCTTTTATACTTTTTGGATGAAGAAATAATTTTATGAGGAATTGAGTGGACTAAGCAACTAATGTTTGAGGTGCAAAACCAGTGATGAATCTAAACAGAGTTTTGGCTTGGGGTAATGAAGAAGTCCACTCCAGTACTCTTGCCTGGAGAATCCCATGGACGGAGGAGCCTGGTGGGCTGCAGTCCATGGGGTCGCTAAGAGTCGGACACGACTGAGCAACTTCACTTTCACTTTTCACGTTCATGCATTGGAGAAGGAAATGGCAACCCAGTCCAGTGTTCTTGCCTGGAGAATCCCAGGGACGGGGGAGCCTGGTGGGTTGCCATCTATGGGGTCACACAGAGTCGGACAAGACCGAAGCGACTTAGCAGCAGCAGCAGCAGTAAAGAAGTCGAAAAGTCGGACAGGACTGAACGCCTGAACTGAACTGAATAAAGAAATCACAGGGTTTGTTGATTCAGGCTTCTTGTCCCCAGTTCCTTATCTCTGGTGATAAGGGTGTCCTTTTAGTTCCAGATGAGGGCAGTGCCCCTCTCACATGAGAGATTTATTTCCTGTTTTCCGGGAGACAGAAAGGAAGATCAGAGTGTCCCTCTGTCATTGCCCACTTCTTGAGTAACTTTAATTCAAAATATTCAACGTGTCATCCAGGTACATTTGGGGGTGGCCTATCCTGGGCCCCAACACCTCCAAAAGAAGAATAATATTTCTTGAAACCCCCAGGTTTAGAAGAAGAAAGCAGTAGCATTGATACTGTACAATAGAACCTTTTGGAGACATTAAAACAATTTTAGTCTGCTGAACTTCCTAGGATTGAGCAAATAATAACTTGAAAAACAGACCAATTTATGATCATGAAATAATATGTTCAGGAAAGGGACTCTAGAATTATGAGCAAATAAACACATATTTCACTGGGTCCTTTTTTCAAGGTCTGTTTCGTGACTATAAACTAAAGGCATTGTTATTATCTAATACTAGATCAGAATTTACTGATAATAATAAATATCAAAAGGGATGGCTAACTGAGAGATGAATGGCACTGTACATGACAGGAACGCAAGGAATATAATTTTTAAATTTATGTATTTCACTCAAATAATCATTTATATAAGAATTCATCTTATAAACTTGTTAAACATTTTATTAATTATTTGTTTCCACAGATTTATGGTTGAAACATCATTTATAAAGTATGCTTGGTTTTGTGGGGACAGGGGGAAGAAGTGAATTATTTTTATTGAAAACAAAACATTCTCTAAAAGGATTAGGGTTAAATTTTTACTTTTCAAATTACTGGATAGCCATTCCCTTCTGCGGGGTATCTCCCTCACCAAGGGATTGAACCCAGGTCTTCTGCATGGCAGGCAGATTCTATACCATCTGACCACCAGGGAAGCTCAAATTGAAGTATAGCTGACTAAAAATATTAGTTTCAGATGTGCAAAATAGTGCTTCCATATTTTTCTGAATTATAGCCCACTTAAAGTTATGAAAAAATAATAGCTACATTCCCAGTGCTTCTTTATTTTCCACATAGCAGGTTATACCTCTTAATCTCCTACCCCTTTCTTGCCCTCTTGCTCGCTGGTGACCACTTGTTTGTTCTCTATATCTGAGTCTGTTTCTGTTTTTCTGTATTCATTTGTTTGTTTTAGATTCCACATATAATTGAGAACATAGAGTATTGGTCTTTCTCTGACTTATTTCCCTAAAGATAATACTCTCTTACTCTCCCACCTTCTTGCAAATGTCAGAATTTCATTTTTACAGCTAATATTCCATTGTGTATGAGATATATATATATATATATATATATATATATATATATATATCATCTTCTTTTTCCATCTGTTGATAGACACTTACCTAACTTCCCATATTCCCATATCTTAGCTATTATAAATAATGCTGCTATGAACACTGGGGTATATGTATCTTTTCAAATTAGAATTTTCATATTCTTCAGCTGTATACCCAGGAGTGGAATTGCTGGGTCATACAGTAGTTCTATTTTTAGTTTTTGAAGGAACCCCTACTGTTTTCCACAGTGGCTGCACCAATTTAGTCCAATCAACAGTGGACAAAATTTCCTTTTCTTCACATCCTTGCTGACATTTGTTATTTGTGATCTTTTTGATGATAGCCGTTTTGACAGGTTTGAGGTAATATCTCATTGCGAGGGTTTTTTTCTTAATTTTATTTATTTGATTAATTATTTCTGTCTGTGCTGGGTCTTTGTTGCTGCACAGGCTTTTCTCTAGTTGCTGAGAGTGGGGCTGCTCTCTAGTCGCAGTATTCAGTTTCTCATTGCAGTGACTTCTCTTGTTTCAGAGCTCAGGCTCTAAGGCACGCAGGCTTCCATATTAGTGGCACATGGGCTCATTAGTTGCTGCTCTCAGGCTCTAGAGCACGGCCTCAATAGCTGTGATGCATGGGCTTAGTTGTCCACGGCATGTGGGATCTTCCCAACCCAGGCGTCAAACCCATGTCTCCTGAATTGTCAGGTGGATTCTTTACCACTGAGCCACCAAGAAGTCCTCATGGTTTTGATCTGTATTTCTCTGATGATTTAGCAATGTTGAATTTTTTTTTCTTTTTTTTTTTTTGCTTGCACCTGTTGGTTATCTGTATATCTTCTCTGGGAAAATGTCTGTTCAGATAGTCTGTTCATTTTTCAATTTGATTTTTGGGTTTTTTTTTTTTTTGTTACTGAGTTGTATGAATTACTTATATATTTTGAATATTAACCCCTTATCAATCATATCATTTACAAATATTTTCTTTCAATTAGTAGGTTGTATTTTCATTTTGTCAGTGGTTTCCTTTGCTGTGCAAAAGCTTTTAACTTAGGTCCCATTTGTCTATTTTTTTTTTTTTTTTACTTTTAAGACTAATATTAGTGTGGAGGATGAGGTAGCTTGCTGCTGCTGCTGCTAAGTCGCTCAGTCGTGTCCGACTCTGTGTGACCCCATAGACAGCAGCCCACCAGGCTTCCCCATCCCTGGGATTCTCCAGGCAAGAACAGTGGAGTGGGTTGCCATTTCCTTCTCCAATGCATGAAAGTGAAAAGTGAGAGTGAAGTCATTCAGTCATGTCCAACTCTTAGCGACCCCATGGACTGCAGCCCACCAGGCTCCTCCATCCTTAGGATTTTCCAGGCAAGAGTACTGGAGTGGGTTGCCATTGCCTTCTCCAGGTAGCTTGAGTACCAGGTAATTAAAAGGGAGTCAGGGCTTGTAACTGGAGTTATGTGAGATAGACCCAATGTATGTTCAAAATATGCCAGGGAATATGGTGAGAGAGGTTCTTAATATACTGGCACTTCAAAGGAAGGAAACATGTAATCTAGTTGGGCTGTAGCCAAAGATTTTATGGAGGAAGAAATATTTGGACTGGAATTAATACGTAAACCAACTTTGAAAAGTAACTTTTAAGTTATAAGAGTGCTGAGTGCTGTGTGGTTAGAATAAAACATTTTTTTTTAAATCCATCTCCTGGACAGAACAAAAAGGGATCTGTAATTCCATCATCCAGGAAAACTCACTATCAAGATTTAAACATTTAATTCAGATAAACTTTTCTTTTATTCATATATGTTAATACAATGAAAATGAATTTCATATAATGATATTATATATATATAACTGCATACATTATTTTAAAATAATGTGTTATTATTATTGCACATTGTTAAATATTCCTAGAATATATTCTTTTTAAACATTGAATAGTATCCTATCATATTGATGCCCCTTGATTTATTCAATTATCTCTATCAACAGGCTTCTCTGGTGGCTCAGCTGGTAAAGAATCCCCCTGCAATGTGGGAGACCTGGGTTCAATTCCTGGTTTGGGAGGATTCCCTGGAGAAGGGAACAGCTACCCACTCCAGTGTTCTGCCCTGGAGAATTCCATCCATGTATAGTTCATGGAGTTTCGGAGAGTCAGACACAACTGAGCGACTTTCACTTCTTTTCTCTATCAACAATTTAAAGTCCTGGATATAAATACTAATGGGTTGTGTATGATTTTAGATTTTAGAAATGGGACTAGGAGTAAACACAGGAAAGGGAAGTACATGAAAAAAGTTGTGAAAAGTAGGATCTTCAGGGAATATTTAAGAAACAATTAATAGATATGTTTGGGCAACAATTAAGAATATGTAAACTGTTGTAGGAATTATTGCAGTTGGATTGGGGCAGAGCCATGTGAATGGTAGATGTTAGGGTCAGGTGTTCAGAGTTTTTGGGGTTTGAGGGGTGCAGTGACATTGCAGGTCTGAGCATAGCAATAAGATATAATCAGAGCAGGCTTCAGGAAAGTTCTCCTGCAAGGAGAGTGTGGGAGTGAATTGGAAAGGCAGAATGGTGAGGGGGAAGAGACAAGACAGCAGGTTATTTCAAGAGTGAAATGCAAGATAATGAGGGCTGGGACATGGGTGATGATTGTAGGAAGGGAAAGGAAAAGAAGAGAGGTGTTTCTAAGCATTTGCTATAGTGTTCTTTTCTTAATGCAAATTAAATATATTTTGGGGATACTTTGCATGGATATTACCAGCCATTTTCTTTCTGAGTGCTGCTAAAAACTAGTAAGTGCAATATAATGACACTACTAAAATGAAACTGTTTTTCCTTTAATAATGCTGCAGTCTCATTATACAAAATAAGCCAATGTAGAGTCACAATTCCAGGAGTTTAGAATGACCTGCTCAAGGTTTTGTGTTTGTTTTAACATTTCAAATGCTGTCTTGATAGACTTCGTTTTTTTTTTCCCCACGTTAAATTCTCTGTAGTGTTGTTTATGTAAAAATAATAGATCAATTGTTTGCAGTTGATGTTTTCCTAGGTCTGTTTTCCTGTCTAATGACTGCTTGACATGTCTTGATTGAAATTATTTATTAATAGAGTTAACCTCACTGAATGCTTTTCTGTTTGTTTCGGTGATAACACTTATCAACCAATTGTTTATAGACATGCAGTCCTTTTAGAGAAGGAAGGTAGTGTAATACTGCGGGGAAAGGACTGGAATCAGATTCAAGAGTGTCATGTTTTAGGTAAACTGGCCACTATTCAACCTTGGAGAAGGCAATGGCACCCCACTCCAGTACTCTTGCCTGGAAAATCCCATGGATGGAGGAGCCTGGTAGGCTGCAGTCCATGGGGTCGCTAAGAGTCGGACACGACTGAGCGACTTCACTTTCACTTTCACGCATTGGAGAAGGAAATGGCAACCCACTCCAGTGTTCTTGCCTGGAGAATCCCAGGGACGGGGGAGCCTGATGGGCTTCCGTCTCTGGGGTCGCACAGGGTCGGACACGACTGAAGTGACTTAGCAGCATTCAACCTTGGTCAAGGCACCCAACCACCAGGCTTGGTTTCTGTGCTTCTAAAACTACTTCTACTACTAGTTCAGAACCAGAAATGTCAGTTTTGTTGCTGCAGAACTACCACAGAACTATCACTACTGAATACCTGCTGCTACATTTACTGCTAATAGCATGGCTCTCTCCTCTTTGTTTTTTTTTTGTTTGTTTGTTTGTTTTTAATGTGTCCAGGCACACACTTCTGAGGGACTTTATAGGCATTAGCTCTAACGTCCATGTCAACCCCATGAGACAGGCACAGTTACCTTTGTTTTACTTAGGGGGAAATTAAATAACTTGCTCAGAGAAGGTAGTGATTTTGGGTGTTAAACCCAGATCTGTCCACTGTGTCTCTGAAAGGCTATAAGGGAAGTAAACTGAATCTGACCCGCAGTTGAAGTACTAAGAGGACATATAACCTTGTGACTTTGAAAGAGAAGGACCAGAAACCTATTTCCTTTTTATATTGATGCTGAAAACTCAGTCTCTATGTACCGGTGCCAAAACAAATCTCAAGGACAGAGTTTTGGGTGAAGTAGAAAAGAATAACTTTATTGTTTGCCAGACTAAGCGGGGACAGGGCAGGCTCCCACCCTTGAAAACTATGTCTCTTCAATCCAGGGGAATTAGGTGAGGAGTTTTATGACAAGATTTTAAGGGTGGGGTTGCTACTAATAATAGGGTGTGTGTAGGGACTGCATTCTTTTAATCTAGTCACAGGTAATCTCCAGGAGCTTCCCTGGTTCCTTTAGTCTGGCCTCAAGTGATCTTCATGGGATGAAGAATACTGACATCTACCACTTTCTGGGAGGTGGAACCAGAACCCTGCCTCAAGGCTGCACTATTGTTTCTGGGCTGTCCCTCCCTGGTTTCTGCACCCCTTCCCTTCCTAGATTAGCAGCTTTTGGAATCAACCCCTTTGGAACTCAAGGAAGGCCATGGAGGCTAGACAGGAACACAAAGGCTTCCAGGCCCAGAAGCCCCACAGGGTCCTGCTTGATTTCAATATTGGCAGTAGAGAAAGACAGCCTCACCTTCTTCATAGTATCTGGGCTGCAGTGTTACCAGTTTTTATACCAAGCCTTTGGACCTTTTTTTTTCTTTAAATAAAATTATGCATATTTACATTTATTTCTAGCCACACTTAAAGATGGACATGAAAATTTCGGACTTCATGAACACTAATAAATCACACAAATTCTGAACTTAACTCCTTCCTCTGGTACTATTTTAATATAAGTGGTCTCAATCTGTCTGAATATCAGGGTAGACTGTATATTTCCTGAAATTAGGTATTATATGTTTTGATTCCTACTTTATCCCTCAGTAAATATTTACAGAACAAATAACTTAATGAGTGACAGAGTATAAACTCTTGAACAGGTTATTTTATTAAACCTAAATAATCTTACTCTTGGGAGAAGGCAATGGCACCCCACTCCAGTACTCTTGCCTGGAAAATCCCATGGATGGAGGAGCCTGGTAGGCTGCAGTCCATGGGGTCGCTAAGAGTTGGACACGACTGAGCAACTTCACTTTCACTTTCCACTTTCATGCATTGGAGAAGGAAATGGCAACCCACTCCAGTGTTCTTGCCTGGAGAATCCCATGGACGGAGAAGCCTGGTAGGCTGCAGTCCATGGGGTCGCACAGAGTCGGACATGACTGAAGCGACTTAGCAGCAGCAATCTTACTCTTAAGCTTTTGTTTCCCATACTGGAATTGAAATGCACTCAAATTTGTTATGATTCTTATAGAAATGGGTCTAAAATAGTGTTAGGAAAATTTATACTACACATAATTGACAAGAAATCTAGCTACTGGTTCTTAAAGTTTTAAATACTTAAACATATCTGTAGATGTATCTGTAGGAACATTGTTATGAAATAAGGAAATTTATTAAGTAAAATTAAACTTTCTTTTAAAGAGATATTTCTGTGTATAAGAATAGGTATGGCTGATTCAAGTTGATGTTTGGCAGAAACTTAACACAATTCTGTAAAGTGATTATCCTTTGATTAAATAAATAAAATTGAAAAAAGAATAGGTATTTTCTGTGTATAAGAATAAGTGTAATTTCATAACTTGGGTGACATTTGAAATAGAAAATAAAAAACTTTTTAAGCGTTAAACCTGATTTTTTAGAGTTAACTCTTTAGTTACAGTTCATTGATAATTTTTTTTTTTTCTGTTTATAATTGAAAGTCATTCTTGGTTTAATCCAAGTTACCACTTTAATAAATATATTCTACTCTCAGTGAATCTTGAAAACAGAGTACCAATAAGAATGTCATTTAAAATGACATTATAAAACAGAGGTAATTTTTCAGATACTTAGGGGTATAGGAAACCCTAAGTAATACATGTGTCCTCAGTTGCTCAGCCATGTCTGACTCTTTGAGACCCCATGGAGTCTAGCCTGCCAGACTCCTCTTGTTCATAGATTTTCCCAGGCAAAAATACTAGAGTGGGTTGCCATTTTCCTCCTTCAAGGGATCTTCTTGACCCAGCGATCGAACCCACATCTCTTGCTCCTCCTGCAATGGCAAGCAGATTTCTTTACCACTAGTGCCACCTAGGAAGTAATACAAAAAGACAACTAACTTAATTAAAAAAAAAAATTCTCTTAGCTAGAATTGCAAGTAGCTTATTACTTACTCAGGCAATTTCAGGTAAAATAATGCCATTTCAGATATGGCAGGTGAAATATTTTCGCAATACATGTTTATTCAGTAAATGAGGAATTTGAATCTTATTTAAAACTTTGATCTTAAAAGCATCTTCCATTGTCTTATCATACAATTTCTTTAGCTAACCAAGTCTAAGTTGAGTAAAATCAGAAGAGTAAACCTTCTGATCCTGGTTTAGCCAAAATCATGGGTGTGGCACTATTTACACAAAACTGCCTCTGTGCCTCTGTGAGAAGTAGTGAGCACCTCTCTGGGAGGACAGAGGGCAGCCCTGTTCTCCAAGGCAGAAGGTTGACTGACCTGACTCCTCTCCTCAGGTCCTGTCTGCTTTGTCTACCTTTGGTGACATAATGTTAGCTACTTGCTTTAGCTGCATCCTTCTTCGATGACTAACAGCATCTCTATGAAAAGTGGTATTTTCCTCACAGAAGCAGATGTACTAGGCTCTACTGTGCATGCCAGCTGGATTCTCTGAGGTCCTATAGTATATCAGATTAGTGGCAAAGTCATTTGAACAGTTTTAAAAAATTCTTTTTTTCAAGGAGATGAGGCTGATCTTCCTGATGTGTACATAAGCACAATCAATCATGCCAGCCTAGCTGGTTGTTCATTTTTGTTTTCCAAACCACTCACTCATCCTTTGCATTTAATTTCAGACAGTGCAGAATCTTGCAGCTTCTTAGAGGCAGATTGGTTGGAAGGGCATAGGCAGAGAGAGAAAGCAATACTTGGAAATCAAATTTGTGAGGATGTCAGAAAAGGAAGGATGTAGGTGGGGTACAACTCACTTCTTTTTAGGCTAGTCAATTAAAATATACTTTGATGGTTTCAGTGTATTTTGGCAGACTTGCCTGAAAGGACTGAATCTGTAATTCATCATCTGATTTCCTTAATTTAAAATCATGGACACAATCGATGAATAAAACATTCCATTTACCTTTCCTATTTATATCTCACACCAGATCTATCATCCATTTCTTACATTATGCTTATAAGGCTCCTGTGCTGGGTGTTCTGTTTGCCCCTTCAGATCCACAATCCAGTTTTCTCTGCTCTGCTATGAGCCTGACTTCTATGAACTGCCTCACTGTGTTCTCCTACCTCTATGTGGATTTGACAATGTGAAGGACAGCCCTGAGAGTGAAAGTGGGAGGGACTGAAGTTGGTTTATTTATTACCTCTGTGTCTCTCTCATAGAATAATTAGATGCGACTGCTTTCCCCTACTGAAGGTTATAGCTTCTGTCAGCCAGCCATCTCCATGCAGATATTTCCATGTACCGCTCACTACTGATGGTTGAGTTGATAGAGGTGAAATCTGAGAAGAAAAGGTCAGTATTAGCTGTACTAGTGTTAGGCTTTTCATGGTGTGATAGGTTTAGGTCAGTATTAGGGAGTGATTGCATTCTGGAGAATCCTCACTACTAGGTCCAGACTGGCCTGAGGAGGAAAGGGACACTTGACTATCAGAACAGCTTATGCAGGGGACTATAAATGACCCTGCAGACAGGGAGGGCAGGGAACCAGTCCTGGCCAGAATGACCCCAACTCTTGGACGCTGGTTAAAGATGGGTTCCCAAGCTGTGTGCAAATATGAGCCACCTGGAACTATTTTCCTACCACTATCAAAAATTAATCTTATCATTAGGGTATATATTCATTTCCTGCGGCTGCCATAACATGCGTGCTAAGTCGCTTCAGCTGTGTTTGACTCATTGCCACCCTATGAACCAGAGCCCTCCAGGCTTCTCTATTCATGGGATTCTCCAGGCAGGGGTACTGGAGTGAGTTGCCATGTCCTTCTCCGGGGGATCTTCCTGATTCAAGGATGGAACCTGCATCTCTTATGTCTCCTGCATTGGCAGGCAAGTTCTTTACTCCTAACACCACCGGGGAAGCCCAGAGCTGCCATAACAAATTACCACAAACTTAGTGGTTTAAAACTACAGGAATGTATTCTCTCACAGTTCTGGAGGCTGAGAACTTATTGTCAGGGCTGTGCACCCTCTAAAGACTCTAGGAACGAATTCTTCCTTACTCCTTCCTAGCTTCTTGTGGCTTCCAGAAATCCTTGGCATCCTTTGTCTTGTCGCTACATCTTTCTAACCTCAGTGCCTGTCTTCATATGGCCTCCTCTGTGTTTCCTTTCCTTATCTTATAAGGATACTGGTCATTGTACTTAAGCCTACTATAATCTAGTATGACATCATCTCAGCTAATTATGTATGCAAAGACCCCATTTCCAGATAAGTCACATTTTGAAGTTCCAAGTGGCTATAAATTATTTGATTACACCATTCAACCTAGTTCATGTTACTACCTACGTATGAACCTGACCAAGAAGAGAGACAGAGCTTTTATAACAAAATTATTTGTGGATCTGAATCCAATCAGTCAGTTGTATCAGCCAACACAGTGCCTTTATTCCTCAAATGAGTTTGAGTTTGGCTTTCATCACACATACCTTTATGCCTGTAGTATAATTTCTAATCAGTTATAAAATTTTGCCAGGGCAGAGTATGTTTGTGTGGGGGCAGGGAATATTTTACTCCTGTCCTTCTTGGTTCTTTAGGCTGGTCAAATAATGAAAATTACCTAAGGCAGATTAACAGGAGGAAATAAAATCTGTTATCTATAACAAGGAATACACAGGCATAAAGGATTCTGAAAATAAGGAAAAATGAGGTATTTATGTCATTCTGGACTTGAAAAAAAGTGGTAGGGGTCTGGGGCTTCAGAAGGAAGTACGGTAATTCACAAGGAGATGAAAATTTGGTATTTGGTAAACAAATGTTTGTTGGACCATCTTGAGATAATTCTACACAGAGAGGACTTTGATCAAAGAGACCTTGCTAGTTTCCTCCACCTCCAACACCTAGTTCATATTTTACCATATTTATCTATGATGATAGCTACTCCCTGGAACATGCCTTCTATAAGAAATACTTTTAGGCAATCCAGAGGAAGTTCAAAGTGCCTTGCTGAGCCTTTGGGGCCTTGCTTATTGTCAGCTTGAAGTAATCTGCTTGCCAGAATGGTTTATCTTGGGGAGGCCTGTCCTGAAGCCCATCATTTGGAATGCAATATTTTTTGTTACTGCTGTGACCACAGATTGTGCCTTGGTGAGGCATGTAAAAGGCCAGAGGTAGTGGAAAGAAGGCAAAAATCAATGGACTGGAACAGTTAGGGCAGGGCCTCATGATGGTCATAATGTATAGTGGTGCTCCATGACCAGAATAATAATGCTCCTAGAAAAAGGAACCCTCTTACACTGTTGGTGGGAATGCAAACTAGTACAGCCACTATGGAGAACAGTGTGGAGATTCCTTAAAAAACTGGAAATAGAACTGCCATATGACCCAGCAATCCCGCTGCTGGGCATACACACTGAGGAAACCAGAATTGAAAGAGACACATGTACCCTAATGTTCATCGCAGCACTGTTTATAATAGCCAGGACATGGAAGCAACCTAGATGTCCATCAGCAGATGAATGGATAAGAAAGCAGTGGTACATATACACAATGGAGTATTACTCAGCCATTAAAAAGAATACATTTGAATCAGTTCTAATGAGTTGGATGAAACTGGAGCCTATTATACAGAGTGAAGTAAGCCAGAAAGAAAAACACCAATACAGTATACTAACGCATATATATAGAATTTAGAAAGATGGTAACAATAACCCTGTATACAAGACAGCAAAAGAGACACTGATGTATAGAACAGTCTTTTGGACTCTGTGGGAGAGGGTGGGGTGATTTGGGAGAATGGCTTTGAAATACGTATAATATCATATATGAAACCAGTCACTAGTCCAGGTTCGATGCACGATACTGGATGCTTGGGGCTGGTGCACTGGGATGACCCAGAGGGATGGTATGGGGAGGGAGGAGGGAGGAGGGTTCAGGATGGGGAACACATGTATACCTGTGGTGGATTCATTTAGATATTTGGCAAAACCAATACAATATTGTAAAGTTTAAAAATAAAATAAAATTTTTTTTAAAAAGAATACATTTGAATCAGTTCTAATGAGGTGGATGAAACTGGAGTCTATTATACAGAGTGAAGTAAGCCAGAAAGAAAAACACCAATACAGTATACTAACGCATATATGGAGAAAGCAATGGCAACCCACTCCAGTACTCTTGCCTGGCAAATCCCATGGATGGAGGAGCCTGGTGGGCTGCAGTCCATGGGGTCGCTAGGAGTCGGACACGACTGATTGACTTCACTTTTACTTTTCACTTTCATGCATTGGAGAAGGCAATGGCAACCCACTCCAGTGTTCTTGCCTGGAGAATCCCAGGGACAGGGGAGCCTGGTGGGCTTCCGTCTATGGGGTCGCACAGAGTCGGACACGACTGAAGCAACTTAGCAGCAGCAGCAGCAGCAACGCATATATACGGAGAAGGCAATGGCACCCCACTCCAGCACTCTTGCCTGGAAAATCCCATGGACAGAGGAGCCTGGTGGGCTGTAGTCCAAGGGGTCGCTGAGAGTCGGACACAACCAAGTGACTTCCTACTTTCACTTTCCATTTTCATGCATTGGAGAAGGAAATGGCAACCCACTCCAGTGATCTTGCCTGGAGAATCCCAAGGACGCGAGAGGCTGGTGGGCTGCCGTCTATGGGGTTGCACAGAGTCGGACATGACTGAAGCCACTTAGCAGCAACGCATATGTATGGAATTTAGAAAGATGGTAACGATAACCCTGTATGCGAGACAGCAAAAGAGACACAGATGTATAGAACAGTCTTTTGGACTCTGTGCGAGAGGGAGAGGGTGGGATAATTTGGGAGAATGGCACTGAAACATATATAATTTCAAATATGAAATGAATCACCAGTCCAGATTTGATGCATGATACAGGATACTTGGGGCTGGTGCACTGGGATGACCCAGAGGGATGGTATGGGGAAGGAGGTGGGAGGGGGGTTCAGGATGGGGAATACATGTACACCCGTGGTGGATTCATGTTGATTTATGGCAAAACCAATACAATATTGTAAAGTAATTAGCCTCCAATTAAAATAAATAAATTTATATTAAAAAAAATCATGATCCTATTCACTGGGGCCTAGGATTTAATACATTATTAAACCTCCACAAATGATTCTAATGTGTAGGCATGGCTTAGAGCATGAAAAACTGGAAAAAAATATAAATTTTCATGCTGACAATTCTTAACTTTGTCCCATTAACATGATGTTATCAAAGGAGATGCCATGAAAGAGTAATGACTGTGTTCCAGTGATGATGTGAAGTATATTATATACATTATCTTATTTAATTCTCATGGCGGTAAGATGATTTATTATCCCCACTTTATCGACGGGGCTAATGAAGCTCAGAATCAGAAAAGTTAAATAGCTGGAAGTCACATAGCTAAAAAGAGACAGAGCTGAGATGTGAACATATGCCTTTTTGACAACAAGGCCTTTGGTCATAATTATTCTGCTACAGGTATATTAAGAGGATAAAACTTGTATTTTGAAAGGTGAATGTGCTGGTGATATGCAAGATGAATTAAAGGTAGATGACACTTGGCAATAAGACTAGTGAATTGGTATGTTCGTCATTATGCTTTGATTCACCAAGCAATGAATCAAATCACTGAACTGTTGATTTGATCTGTGGCTCAGCAATCAGTCAAGGAAAGGAAAAAAAGATGTAATATTGTTGAATAAGATATGCTTATGGCTTCTATGTATGAATATCCTGCAGGATGTTTTGGGTCCCCTGCTAAGTAATCTAACTCATGTGTAAAATTGTAGCATGTAGGTCATTTATGTATAATGTGTGTGTGTGTGGATGTATGTATGTGTGTGTGTATATATCTATATACACACATATATATAGTGTGTGTGTGTGTGTGTGTGTGTGTATGTGTGTGTATGCCTGCAGTGCAGGAAATGCAGGAGACCTGGGCTCAATCCCTGGGTTGGGAAGATCCCCTGGAGGAGAGCATGGCAACCCACTCTAGTATTTTTGCCTGGAGAATCCCATGGACAGAGGAGCCTGGCAGACCACAATCTATAGGTTGCAAAAAGTCAAACACAACTTAAGTGACTTAGCGCATGTACACACACACACACACATGTATCGTGATAGAAAACAATCATTGTAGCAAAGAATCTCAAAAAGTATATTATCATATTTGACACTACTTCTCAAGTTTATTTATACAAGTATTCTTTCATACTATGGTTTTAATAGAGTTCATTTGTAACTTGCAAGTGTATTTGAGTTTCTTGCATATTTATTTTTTCTTTCCATCACTAATCTATACTTGGTTGAGCTAAGACCTTTAATGCCCCAGTGATGATTATTTATTGTTGTATGTTGTGGCTATATACTTGGATTAGCTTTTAGGTGAAGTAAAACCCTGATTCAGTGGAGGTATAAAGACAAGCAACTTTTTTTTTTTTTCCTTTTCTTTTTTTTTTTATTCTTTTTAAGTTTTGCTGAGACACAGGGAGGAGCAGGTGAAGTACTCGTCTGGAAAAAAGGAGCTGTGTGCCATCTGGTCATCAGGGATCTCACCACTGAAGCGGTCACTCAGAGCCTTTTCCATGCAGCCTTCCCAACCACTCTGGGAAGATCACACTCTGCCTTCTCTGAGCACCTCCTGTCCTCAACATCGGAACCAGGTAGTAAGTGATGAGGCAAAGCTGTAAGCCTGATATATGTATCTGATCTCCCAGACTAGATCACAAACACTAAGAAAGGCACGTACTACCTCTGGATCCTCCTCTCAGTCCAGCACATGTCCTAACAAGTACTCAACTAGGACCTCTGCAATGAAGTGCCCCAGCACCAAGCCCCACGCACACACCAAGCCCCACGCACACACCAACCCACCCACCCTCTCCTCCTCCAGACAAGCAACTTTTTATAACTCATTCTTTTTCTGAGTATATATGTTATATTCTTGGCTAATTCTGTTAGTTTTGGTAATAGAATTAATTAAAAGCTTTTTTGCATATTTTACATATATTTTAATGAAATATTTAAAATGTTTTATTTAAAATGTGTATTTATGTGAAAAACTGAATTATATTTACAGTCTCTTGCCTAAAGTTTGGTGGTATTAACATGCAAGATTTTAGAGAGTAAAAACAAGCAGAAAATGAACATTTAAAAAATCACATAATGTTTAAACACAGAGGGCAAATGGCCCAAAAGAAAACACCATTTCTTAAACTACATTTCTTTTTCTCTTTTTCTATAACCAGCCGGTCCTCTCCCTTCCCTGCGATTATACATAAAGCATTTTTATTAGAGACAGTGATATTCAGTCAACATAATGATGCCATCAGTTTGGCCAGATACCAAAATCAATGTTCTCACTAACTGTCCTGCATCTGTGCTGCTGAAGACAGGGCTTTCTGTTGACTCCATAAATTAAAGATCAAGTAGCACAGGAGGAAGGCTAGAGAAACTGATTCCTAGAGAAGCAACAGTAGTGTTTTTTTTTTTTTTTTTCCCCCTCTTCTGTTGTAGTAGTGAAAGCTTTCTGAAGAATCATCGCTCATTTCCTTTGCACTGCTAGATGCTCAGGTCCATTCAAGCAGCTGCTCCAATGACTGAGTGTGGTTTCTACTAATGAATAAATGCTCAGTCCATGCTAAATACCTCTTCCACTACACCTTGTTATCTTTTAGAGAGTATTATCCAGAGTCAATACTACTTCTTTTTCAACTTACCTTCTTCCGTAACAGTGTTCTTAGTAAATGTGATCCATGCTGAACATCACAAGGCATCACAATTTTATGAACATGTGTTGATTGCCTGTTGAATGACAGGGACTTATTTTGTGTCATTCAATTTAATCTTTGTCATAATCATAGGTATTAATTACATATTATTTTTGAGTTGGGATACTTAAAGCTCTGAGAGTTAAGTCACTTGGCCAAGATAACTTAGCTAATAAGCAAAGAAAAGTGAAAGTGTTAATTGCTAAGTTATGTCCAACTCTGCAACCCCATGGACTGTAGTCCACCAGGCTCCTCCATGGGAGTCTCCAGGCAAGAATACTGGAGTGGGTTGCCATTTCCTCCTCCAGGGGATCTTCCCTACTCAGGGATCAAACATGGATTTCTTGCATTGCAGGGGGATTCTTTACCATCTGCTGCTGCTACGTTGATTCAGTCATGTCCCACTCTGTGCGACCCCATAGATGGCAGCCCACCAGGCCACCAAGAAAGCACAATAAGTAGAGAAGTGGGAGTCAAATCAAAATCTTTTTGGCTCTAAACCTGTGGTTTTGTTATTGCGCTGTAAAGCACCTGATATACTGATGGTGTCCATTTGTTTACTGTATTGATACAAATTATGTTGATACTTTTCAGTGTGGAACTAGTGAACAACAGAACACATGCTTCATCATGGACAAAATTGCTTGAGTGTAGTAATCCTTCGCTTTGTTTCTATAGCTCTAGAGCCACCATTATGTTGAAGGACAGTTTAACTCTTTGAGACATTGATAGCCATCCCCCCACTTTTTTTCTTCAGTTTGGAAATCTGAGAATAAACCCATTAAACTTGGGATTCCTTGTCAGAAGAAACTGAGTTTTATTGTTGTTTTCAGGGTCTAATGTAGTGACAGAAATGTGGAAGGAGTTTAATAAATATTTGCGAGTGAATGGGACTTTCCTGGTAACTCAGTGGTAAAGAACCTGCTCGCCAATGAGAAGACACTTAGAGTTCGATCCCTAAGTTGGGAAGATCCCCAGGAGAAGGAAGTGACAACCCCTCAAGTATTCTTGTCTGGGAAATCCCGTGGTTGGAGGAGCCTGGCAGGCTATAGTCCATAAGGTTGGAAAAGAGTCAGGCCTGACTTAGTGACTAAAGAGCAGCAACAAGTGAATAAATGAATCACTTGGGGTTATGGAACCTCTTGTCTGAAGTGTACCCACACTGGTTCACTTTGACTGTGACGGCCTGACCTCATGTGCAGATGGAAAGGAAAGATGCTACTGCATGAGAATTACCATAAGTTATGTTGCATCTCATGAACCAATTCAGGTGACTCAGTAGTGGCTTCACAGAGTGTTGCCAAAAGAATCTGGTTCTACACCACATTTTAGAGAAATATTGCAGTGATGGATGACTAAGCTCTGTTATGATTAATTGCTAGATTATCATATCTGTTTATCATGCTAGTTTATCATATCTGCTTTATATTTGTGGACAGTATAAAACAATGGATAAAATGGATTTTTTTAAATTTTATTTTATTTTTAAACTTTACAATATTGTATTAGTTTTGCCAAATATTGAAATGAATCCATCACAGGTATACCTATGTTCCCCATCCTGAACCCTCCTCCCTCCTCCCTCCCCATACCCTCCCTCTGGGTCGTCCCAGTGCACCAGCCCCAAGCATCCAGTATCGTGCATCGACCCTGGACTGGAGACTCGTTTCATACATGATATTATACATGTTTCAATGCCATTCTCCCAAATCTCCCCACCCTCTCCCTCTCCCACAGAGTCCATAAGACTGATCTATACATCAGTGTCTCTTTTGCTGTCTCGTACACAGGGTTATTGTTACCATCTTTCTAAATTCCATATAGATGCGTTAGTATACTGTATTGGTGTTTTTCTTTCTGGCTTACTTCACTCTATTTTTAAAAAACTCTGTAGATGCATCTCTGGTACTTTTGAAGCATGTGAAATACTATGATACATTTTATTATCCTGAACAAAGAAATTAATAATGCCAGAAGAATACATTCATTATCAATCTTTCTACCTGATGGCAAAACAGAGTCCAAAACAGTCTGCTTATTGTTCTGGCTCCTTTTAGTCCTTTAATTACATTGAATATGCTTCTAGACCTTTCCCAGTCCCTGAGTGATTATGACTGTTGAGTAAAATGCATCATTAGTATGCTATGTTTAGCTCACTTGATATGCTTACTTAAGAGATCCAGAGATGAGCAGCTCCACAAGCAGACTGGCTTTAATTATCAAAAAGAAAGATACAGTAGTGCTAACGTGTTCCTGTTGGCACCAACGTGGATTTATTATAAAAGTTTAATGTGCCTCCTTAATTTTGCACCTTTTATTCAGTTCAATATTTGGCAATGACCCTGTATTTACATGTATTCTCCTTGGGGCAAATCTTAAATTCATCGTCATAGTACATCTGTTTCTCAGCCTTCCCTTTTCCCTTGGTATTTTCCTTCTATTGCACAATAAATCCAATCTGAGTTGTGTCCATCCTTGGATACCACCTGCCTTCAAAATGCTGGTCCTCTCCGTGCTACAATGTAGAAGTGTAAACTGTAGCAAAGGAAAACACTGCTCTCTGGAATCTTTTTTACAAAGTATTGATACCAATGCCATTTGTTCATATTTTAGTTTCACACTGTTTACAAAAGACAGGAAAAGGATCCCTCTCATCTGCTGATTTATCTAAACAGAGGACAAAAAGAAATGAATTATATAAACTAAAGAAAAATGAAAATTGCTAAGACTTGAAAGAACCATCAGAATCAAATAAAACTCTCTTACAGTGAATGAATATAGGACTAAAATTAAAACATTAAACTACCCAGCCACAGAATATTTTCATTAATTACCATTATGTTTAAGTCCTTCATTCTTGCATGTATTTTCAAGCAGGTTTATTGTCGCATGATGTTGATATCTATTTGCAAACATACTCAGTAGAGGGGAAAGCTAGAGAAAGCAGGGAAGGGGAGGGAATTTGTTTTTGCAACATGCTTTATAAATGGCTACCTACGTACTTTTTCCATCAATATTCACATTTATTGTATAGTGTGACTCTGAGAATAGCTTGCAATACAGAAGAAAGACTCCATTTATTACAGTCATACAGAGCATCTAGATGTGGCTAAATTACCCTAAGGTAATTTCAACACCTTCTCCTCAAACACTTTAGCCAGGAAAATATTAATCAAAGTACTTAGAAGGAAAGGCACCATATAAATTGAGGATATTTTTTTTATAAAAGAGAAATAGTTTCTTTTTAAAATGTGGAGGTGTTGTTTTGTTCTTCAGGCAAATGTTAATAAGCTGTTTTATATTTTATGTGATGAAACTTGGCATCTCTTTGTGGTATTTAAAATTCATGGAAATTTTAGAAATGCTTAATTATAGGATGCTGAGTATAGTGCCTGCTCTGTAAGTAGAACATTGTTTATTGCAGACATACAAAATATATGTCAATTAAAAGCTAGAAAATAAACCTCAACTCTCGTTCTGGCAGGTGAGAGAGTTTGTGTTTTAACATTTTTTCCCAGAGTTATTTTTAGCCATTTCTAAAGAATTCAGTTCTGGGAGTTGAACAAGAAGTAAAATATTCCTCCTTTTAAAAATAATAACAGTTTTAATCAAAGACAAAATAAGAGCACTGCCCCCACCCCCACCTTCCAAAAAAAAAAAACAAGCTGGAGGAAGTACATATGAGTGGTTATGGTAGAGAATTTTGTTTCTAAAAGGAAAAAGTAAAATATTTTTAGATACTTCTTTTCCCTAGAATTAACACAGCTTTTCAGTGATCTCACAAGGACCCTACTGTGAGAAGAGCTGGGCAGAGGGAAGAGGAAGGGCCCTGCTGATTTAACAAGGCTGTCTCTTAGACTGATCAGTAGGGCTAATTCACCAAGAGGTAGTTCTCATCTCCACATACACCTCTTTGGAAAGGTCACTTGAGTACCAGAAGCAAGTAAAGAGGTGGCTGCTGCCTAGTCAGGGGAAAAGAGGTTTCTGCATTTCTTGGAGAGAATTTTAGAAGAGCTGCTCTTCCTGACCTGTTCCTTTGTAAGCCAAAGAGGAAGTCATTTATTGATCACTGATTCACAGACCCAGCTCACTTACAGCAGCCTCCTTTGGCCCCCGTGCAGGGAATTCTCGCTCTTCTAGTAAAACTCCACAGCCACCTCTCCATTGATTTAATTACTGCAATGTGGGTGGGAAACCTCCCAGGCCTCTTAGGGCTTCTCTTATTCATCTATTATGCATGTACTTCAGTTTCTGTTGGCTTTTGTAATTCTGTAAGTCTTTGTTGAGGCTCTGCTATGGTTCTGGGTCCAAAGTGGTGAATACTGTCCCCTTCAGGAGTTGACATTCTTCAGTATCATTTTTGTTTGTTTGTTTCTGGGATCCCTTTTTTATTTCTTTCCTCTGTGCTGCCAGTTCATCCAAGTCAATCAAACTCTCATAAAACTCTCTTCCTGCTTTTTTCAGCCTTTCCCTGATCCCAAGTTTCTTGCTCTTCCCTCACCTGTTATTTTTCTTTGGGGTTTACTATAATTTATAAACCCATACTGCTAACCCTTATGGCAGAAAGTGAAGAGGAACTAAAAAGCCTCTTGATGAAAGTGAAAAAGGAGAGTGAAAAAGTTGGCTTAAAGCTCAACATTCAGAAAACTAAGATCATAGCATCTAGTCCCATCACTTCATGGCAAATAGATGGGGAAACAGTGGAAACAGTTTCCGACTTTATTTTTGGGGGCTCCAAAATCACTGCAGATGATGATTTCAGCCGTGAAATTAAAAGACACTTATTCCTTGGAAGGAAAGTTATGACCAACCTAGATAGCATATTGAAAAGTAGAGACATTACTTTGGCAACAAAAGTCCCTCTAGTCAAGGCTATGGTTTTTCCAGTGGTCATGTATGGATGTGAGAGTTGGACTGTGAAGAAGGCTAAGCACTGAAGAATTGATGCTTTTGAACTGTGGTTTTGGAGAAGACTCCTGAGAGTCCCGTGGACTGCAAGGAGATCCAACCAGTCCATCCTAAAGGAGATCAGTCCTGGGTATTCATTGGAAGGACCGATGCTGAATCTGAAACTCCAATACTTTGGCCACCTCATGTGAAGAGTTGACTCATTGGAAAAGACCCTGATGCTGGGAGGGATTGGGGGAAGGAGGAGAAGGGGAGGGCAGAGGATGAGATGGCTGGATGGCATCACAGACTCGATGGACATGAGTTTGGGTAGAGTCTGGGAGTTGGTGATGGACAGGTAGGCCTGGCATGCTGCGATTCATGGGGTCACAAAGAGTCGGACACGACTGAGCGACTGAACTGAACTACTATGATAGTGTCCCTGATGATCCCTCAGGTCTAGTGCCCTGATAACTGCAGTTCAAGTTTCTGGAGGCTCAGACTCTTGTTTGCATTTCAGTGAGGTAACAGAGTGTCTCAGAGAAGGCGATGGCATCCCACTCCAGTACTGTTGCCTAGAAAATCCCATGGGCGGAGGAGCCTGGTAGGCTGCAGTCCATGGTGTCGCAAAGAGTCAGAATGACTGAGCGACTTCACTTTCACTTTTCACTTTCATGCATTGAAGAAGGACATGGCAACCCACTCCAGTGTTCTTGCCTGGAGAATCCCAGGGGCGGGGGAGCTTGGTGGACTGCTGTCTATGGGGTCACAGAGTCGGACACGACTGAAGTGACTTAGCAGCAGCAGCAGCAGCAACAGAATGTCTGATGGACTTGAATGCCATCAGAGTATTTTATTCCTTCCTGAAAATTCCTTTGCATGATCTTGGTCATCTTTTATTCCCTTCCTTCTTTGTACCCCAGCTATTTTAAGCTTAAATTTTTCTTCATTTTCCTTAATATTTTTCCCTCACTCTCTGCAGCGAATCTCTTCTGCTTCACTGAAAAACAGAGGCTACAAAACAAGAGGAAAACTTCCTTTTTTTCAAGTCCAACAAACTTACCTTCATTCTCGTTTTAAATCTTTGTTTCAACCTCAGAAGAAAGTATGTCAGTATCTCTGTTTTTATTGGTTGTTGTTCTTCAGATGCTAAGTTGTGTCTGACTCTGAGACCCCATGGACTGCAGCACACCAGGCTTCCCTGTCCTCTACTATCTCCCAGAGTTTGCTCAAACTCATGTCCATGAGTCAGTGACGCTCTTTAACCATCTTATCCTCAGTCCTCTTATCCTTTTGTCTTCAGTCTTTCCCAGCATCAGGGTCTCTATATCTGCTGAAGACAATATCTACTCTCTGAGATCTTGGTCCCATCCTTTTGGGGTTCCTTGAGGAAATTTCTCTATCAGTTTTCTCATTGTTTTCCTGGGTCATCAGCCTCATTACACATAAAGATATTAAGACTGTATCTTCAGTCTTAAAAAGTAATCAAATCTTATCAATCCCCTATTCTTAATACCATCTTCTAGAAAAGGGCTATCTTCTGGGGATGTTTGCTTCTCTTCCTCATTTCCTGTCCTACCTACTTTCTGTCACAAACGAACGTTTATCTGCACACTCCATGAACTCCATTGTAATCTACACAACAGGCTCTCCATACATTCCATGGACACTGTTCTCACCAAGGTCAGCTTCTGGTTGCTAAATCTATAAAAGTTTTCCCAGCCTTTCCTTATAGTGGTTAACCCTGTTAACAATTCCTCCCTTCCTTTCTTTCTTAACAATTCTTTTCCTGAGTCTACTATTTTGCTCACCTGTTGATAACCCTTGTTTTCTCTTTTTCACTCTTACCTTTGTGGCCTTTTTAAAAATTTCATTCTTCTTTGAATGTTTGTCTTCTTTACTTCAATGCCTTTTTTTTCTACCCCCATTGATACTGTTTTAACTTCTCCTATACTACATTCTCTCTTTTCATTTCAGATAACAGTGTTTGATACTAATTAGAATGTTCTAATCTCAAATATGCTCATTTTGGAGTCATAGTCAATTTCTCCCGTGACACTGCACTTGCATATCTTACAAGCATTTAACTGAGCATTTTGTCCAAAACAAAACTCATTTTTCTTTTCAACCGACAAAGATGTTCTTTCCTGTTTCTTTTAGTGGCATTACCTTCTTGCCTGAGTCTTTGTTGCCTCACATTTTCTTTTACATCCTGCATCCAATTGATCAATGAATTCTGAAGATTCGTCTTCTTAATAGTACTAGAATTTGTCTTTTCTCTTCCATCCTCTGTGGGATTATTTATGTATTCATTAGAGATTACCTAATTACCCAAACACCTATTTTTGTCAGTGGTTCAAAATCTTGTCTACACGCTGTAAACATTTAGGGAAGTTTAAAAATCTCTGATGCCCTGACAGCACCTTAGACCATTACATCATTATCTGTGGGTTGAATTTCAAGCATTTTGTGTGAAGCAAAGGTGGAGAATCACTATTCTAAGTAACTCCTGTGCACCTAGACTCTTGTGGCTCAAATGCTAGTAGTGTTTTCAGGATATTCCCTCTGTATACCTGATCATCTTATCCCTTTCTTAAGACTAATGGCTCCCTACTGCATTCAGGTAAAAACAAAATTCCTTGGTATACTGTTAGTGATCTTTGTATCTCATTAAATCACTTAATAATTTTAAAAGATATTACTTATACATAATAAACCATTCAAAAAGTACAAAATAATCAACCTTAAGGGAAAAAAAAAAACCACTAAAAAAACTTCCCTCCACTAATTTCTTAATGCCCAGATTTTTAACCCACCTCCACAGGATTCTTCAGTATCACTGTCAGTATCTTTCACATATATTCATTGTATGTTTTCTTTTCCTTTTTTTAAAACAAAATTGATAGAACACTACAACACTGTCTTGATTCATGTTAGCTTCACTTTATTTGAGAAATATATTCATCTCATTATATGTAGAGAGTTGAATCATGTTTTAGAAGATAATGGTATAGAGTTCCCATTATATGCATTTAGTGAAAACCTGATTAAAGTTCTTTCCAGCTTTTTCTTATTGCAAATATGGTAGCAACAAACAGCCTTACACATGTCATTTTGTACACTTGCCAAAAATATGTGTGCATTAAAATTGGGGGGAGGTTCTTTTTTATTGAGATACAGTTGAGACATAAAATCATATTTGTTTCAGGCATACCACATAATTCAATATTTGTATGCACCATGAAATGATCACCATAGTAACTGTAGTTACCATTAATAACTCTACAAAGTTTAAATTTTCTGTGTGTGTGATAACTTTATTTAAGATTTACTCTTGGCCACATTCAAATATGCACTGCAATATGGTTGACTATGAGCTTCCCCAGTGACTCAGTGGTAAAGAATCTGCCTGCCATGAAGGAGACACAGGATAGGCAGGTTTGACCCCTGGGTCGGGAAGATCCCCTGGAAGAGGACATGTCTACACACTCCAGTATTCTTGCCTGGAGAATCCACAGACAGAGGAACCTGATAGGCTGCAATGCATACAGTTGCAAAGAGTCAGACACAACTGAAGCGACTGAGCATGCACACGCACACACATTATAATTTGTAACGTAGTTTGAAGGTAGGAAAAATGATGCCTTTAGTTTTGTGCATATTTCTCAAGATAACTTTTGGCCATTGTTCCTGATACTTCATTATTACTTTATTGAAACACAACAGATTTCTGTATATGGAATATGTATCCTGAAACTTTACTGGATTTATTTATTTGTTCTAACAGCTTTTTGGTATATTCTTTAGGGTTTTTGTGCATTATATAGAGTTATCTGAAAATATTGCTAGCTTTTCTTTTCCCCTTCTGGTTCAGATGGATTTTATATCTTTTTCTTACCTAATTGCTGTTGCTAGGACCTCTAGTACTATGTCAAATAGAAGTGGTAAGAGTAGACATCCTTGTTTTATCCTTAATCTTAGAGGAAAAACTTTGAGCTTTTTACTATCTAGTATAATGTTAGTTGTGGGCTTTGTTATGTTAAGGAACATTCCCCATGCCCACTTACTGAGGTTTTTTTTTTTTTTTTCCATATCATGCATGGACATTGAATTTTGTCAAATGCTTTTTAGCATCTATTGTAATGATCATATGATTTTTGTCCATTTTTTTAATGCAGTGTATCAGTTTAATTGATTTGCGGATGTTGAATTCTCCTTGTATCCCTGCAATAAATTTCACTATATCATGGTGCATGATCCTTTTAAAGTATCACTGAATTTGGTTTGCTAATATAATTTGAGGATTTTTGCATCTATGTTCTTTAGGGATATTGGCTTGTAACTCTGTGTGTATGTGTGTGTGTGTGCACGCACGATGTCATTGTTTGATTTTGGTATTAGAGTATGCTGACCTGTGAGTTTTGTACTTTCATATATTTTCTTGTTACTAATTTGTGCCCTTTCTTTCTAGCTTAACGATTTTCCTTTAATGTTTCTTGTAAGCCAGGTTTAGTGGTAACGAACTCCTTTAGTTTTTGCTTTGTCTGCAAAACTATTTATCTCTCCTGGTGAGTCAGTAAAGCGTCTGTCTACAGTGTGAGAGACCTGGGTTCGATCCCTGGGTTGGGAAGATTTCCTGGAGAAGGAACTGGCAACTCACTCCAGTACTCTTGCCCTGAAAATCCCATGGACAGAGGAGCTTGGTGCAGGCTACTATCCATGGGGTCACAAAGAGTCCGGCATGACTGAGCAACTTCACTTGCTTTCACTTTCAAATATGAATGATAACCTTGCTGGGCAGAGTATTCTTGGCTGGACATTTTCTACCTTTTATCCCTTTAAATGTATTGTGCCTCTCCGTTCTGGCCTGTAAAGTTTTACTGAAAAATCTACCCATAGTCTTGTGGGGCTTCCCTTGTATATAACATGTTGTTTCTCTCTTGCTGCTTTTAAATTTCTCTCTTTAACTTTTGACATTGTAATTAAAATGTGTCTTGGCATGGATCTCTTTAGGTCCACCAGAATCGGAATTCTCTGGACTTCCTGTATCTAGATTTCTGTTTTCTTCTCCATGTTAAGATTTTTCAGCCATTAGTTTTTTGAATAAGTTTCTTCCTCTTTCTATCTCTCTTTTCTTCTAGGACCCATATTACATGAATGTTAGCTCTTTGAATGTTTCCCATATGTCCCTTAACTCATTATCAACCAGAGAATTTTTGCAGAAACCAATGTCTGTGGCTAGTGGGTTTTTTTGGCCAGTCAAAAATTAATTCTGTTATTTCCCCAACTTTTTTGCAGGCTATTATGTTCAACAGTTACACCTGTGGAGTCTCCTAATTTTCATGAAATGTTTCTTCAATCCAGAAGCAAAGGAGCATTTTTCAGCACCGTGAGTTTCATTTTCACTTTCTTTACCAGAATCAATCACTAAGGGGTTTTTTGTCTTTTGTTGGTCTAATATGTATATCATCTAAATCAATACTATATCCTAAAGTACTATCATCTTCTGAGACCCTATATATTTATCACTCAGACAATCAGAGAAAATATTTTTGTAAAATTTAGTGAAAAATTCTTTTCATTCAAAATTTTACAATGTGTCATTTCTGAAAATTTTAGTTTTATTATATACATAAGGTTGGATAAAAACCTAACAGTGAAAAAGGTGAATGATAATGACAATCATATGTTGTATAACGAACCCTAGATCAATTTTAAGCTCTAACAACTTTGATAATGTTAATTGTATCATTCTCTGGTCAGTAATGTTAGGGTAACAAAAGATATATTAATGTGTCTATGATCAAGAATGTGTTAGCTATCTTCACTTCCTTTTAATTCTTTTTTCTTTCTGCCTCTCTGGCTTGGTGCTCCTCTCCCTTGTCTTTGAGTTCACTGATTTGTTCTCTGTGTTGTCTTTGAGTTCTCAACTTGTTCTCATGTCTCACCTAGTCTGATATTGAAGCTCTCTTGCATTTTTCAGTGCATTTATTATAGCTTCAGTTCTGTGACTGCTGTTTGGTACTTTCTTATATTTTCTATTCTTGAAGTTCTCACCATATTCATTCAGTCTCCCAGGTTTGGTGAGCATCTTTATGACCATTAGTTTGAACTCTTTATCAGGTTAATCGCCTATCTCCATTTCCATAAGGTTTTTTCCAGAAGTTTCATCTAGTCCTTTCATTGGGATATATACTTCTGTTGCTTTATTTTGCTTGACTTTTTGTTCTTTGTATTAGGTGAAACAGCCCCCTCTCCCAGTTTTGAAAGAAATTAACCTTATTTTTCAACCTTGTCCCAGATCTTATTTCTCTGTCAAACCTTTGTGGTTGTCTAAGCAACTAGATTTATTCTTGATAGGTCCCAGTTGTTGAGGATGTTCCAAGACATGTCAGTGTTCCAAAGTGAGGGATGTCAGTCAGGACCAGTTTCAGGCTGATTGGAAACCAGACCCTCAGGCAGCAGTATTCAAAGTAGATAGATCTATATAGTCCTGTGGGACTACAATTGCAAACTCTGCTGGCTTCTACACTAGGAAATCTAGAGGTGTCTCCACTTGGAAAAATCAGGCCTCCATATGAGGAAGTAAGCTCCTTTCAGGGATATACTGGCATGCTGTAGAGAGGCCAAGGGAGAAAGCAAAGATACCATCTGTGGGTCATTGTCCTGTAGCCTCTAGATATATAGCAAACCTGAGGCTTTCCCCTCAGGCTGAAGGTATGGGACAAATAAATAGACATTTTTCACAGAAAGCCTGGGTGTGTGTTTCAGTCTGCTGTCAGTCCAGTGCCCTGGTTGGTAACCAGACATGAACTGTTGGTCCAAGCTGTTACAGTCACGTGGGACCCAGGAATGCAAACCTTCCTGGCCACTAGAGCCAAATGAGCAAGCAGAGTCCTCTGTGTGGACTGCGCATGCCTGCCACTTTCGCAGGACGCTGGAGAGCACAGTGCCGTAGGTTACGTCGTGTCAGAGTTAGCCAGGTGGAGCAAGAGCTCAAAATGGTGCCTGCCTGCGCTTCTACCACAGGAGAGGGTTCCAACCAGCCCCCTCCCCTGCCATAGGCACTTTAAGGCTAGCAAATGATCTCCTTCATGTATAGTTTAGGTGTTTTACAAACTGCCGCTTTTACGCTAGGTCCCAGGGTGAGTAGGTCTGTAAGCAGCATTCTTTAAGAGCTGTATCTCTTAAAGAACGCCTATGGCCTTCTGGATCTTTCTGTCGGTTTTCAAAGACAAGACATTTTGGGGCCCATCTCTCTGATGCACATTCCAAAGTTTGGGTTTGCCCAATGTGGGGCAAAAATCTCTCACTCATCAGGGAGAAGCTCTGGATTTCTGAGATTTCCTTGTAACTGTGTGTTGCCACACTGAGGGCATGATTATCTCTGCCTCTCCACTTGTCTGTATGTGGTCCTTTTATTATTTGTTGTGAAGGAGCTGTTTATCTTAGCTTCACTGTCTTTTTCAAAGGGAATACCCCATACCTAGCAGTAGATTCAGTGTGTTTCTGGGAAGAGGTGGGGTTCAGATCTTCCTACCCACCATCTTGGACTGTCTACCTGATATGTGCATTTTGTGTTTGGTTAGGAATTGCCAAATTATCTTCCACTAAGTTTGTGCCTATTTACACTTCTTGTTAGCAAAAGCAGTTCCCTCTTAACCTTCATGTGTTAGTCACCTTTTTGATATTTGCCATGTGTGTTTATCTCAGTATACATGAGAAGGAATATTATTTTGAAGTGATAAAGCCACATTCATTTCTTTGTCTGTGAATGTCTTGTCTGTTTTTTTTTTCCCCCTGAGCTTTTTTTTTTTTTTTTTTTTTTTTACAGTTCCCTCAAATATTAACTAAAATCCTAAAAGAAAAGATAGTGATTTTGATCAGAAAGAGTGTAGGGTAAAGGTGGGAGTGAAAATCTGGGCATATATATGCAAAACTAACAATGACAGATGAATAGAAGAGAGAAAAAAGGCCAGCCAAGCTTCTGATCACAGTGGCTTTCTTCTGTTAAGAGCCTTGGATGTCACAGGTGGCATAGGAGAGGACACTGAGCAAATGCTTTCTTGGTTGAAGAGCTGCTCTGACTTATCAATAGCTACTGTGGAATGAATTCTGCCAGGGAGAATACACATCACATTTTTATCTGAATGCCAAAGGGGCCATAGTTCTTTTCTGAGCCAGGCTTTCTCTGCCTGCCTATATACTAGCAGAAACTAAAATGAGTTTTTTTAAATAAGAGATTTTTTTAAAAAGAATGTTATTATTTCCATGCTTCTGTATCAAGTCTAGGTCTTGGGGAATTATAACAAAGTGGTTGAATTTATTTTCCTATGAATCTATAGTAAAATGTAGTTATGTCTATATTGCATAGAACTAACAATGTCAATATTTATGAACATAAACTACATGATTTATGAGAAAAGGAATTTTTTAATTGTCAATAACTTTATATTCTTACATACAGAAATAGTTGCTTAGGGAGTTTTTTAAAACACAATTAGACCTAATTAATGTTTTATCAAATTCAATTGTTGTCATGTTATAATGCATCCTCTCTGTGTGCTAAATCTGTATAAGTAAAGTAAGCTCCAAGGATGATTACTCAAATTTGATCTCTCTCTCTCTCTCTCTCTCTCTCTCTCTCTCACACACACACACACACACACTGAAAAAGTGGCTAAAAAATGAGAATGAGTGAGAGTTAGGGTGAAGTGGGGACTAAAATTTGATACATCAGCTGGCTCTTGTACGATTATGAGTTTGTGCAGTTATTCACTGAGATCTTAGCTGAGGCTGTTATTTTTTTTCTCTTAGGCTTAATTTGTTTTCCACTCAATTTGATACTCTACTCTAAATGACAATTTTCATGGAAGGAAGCACAGACCAATGAGGTCATTGCACTATGGAGATGATCGAAATTTTTCTTTGTGAAGTTTTAGTCTCTGTATTATATAGGGTAAACAGGTAACTTTTTTTTTTCCTAAAGTTAATTTTTATCTTTTGGAGGGTAAAATATTTGTTCACTATAAGCTCTCTATTCGTTATTTTCTTTCTCCTCCATCTATGTCTTAAACACATGTCTTTGTTTATTTGGTTCACAGTTTTCGTCTACACTTACGCTGCAGGGTCATAAAATTTACTCATGCTCCACCTCACATGTCAGAGAAATTGTAGTTCCCCAGACTCCCATCTGGTTAGAGGGAAATTATATATTGGTTGTATTTGCTTTAAAATTTGGTGTGACTGAGAAGTGTTCATAGTCTCTAAGGTATAACTACTCAGTCTTCCAGATTTCTCTATCCTTCACAGCTTACTTTATGAATTGGTCACAGGGATGTGGTTCATGGGATGTGGTACCCCCGGTAGAAGGGATGGGTCATTGTCGTGAAGCAAACCTTTCTTGTTTCCTGTTTATACTGTTATCATTGACACACCAAGGCTTACTGGTTTTCGCATCAGGACTCAGTGACTCTGCAGATTCCTCTAAGGATCATTTGTAACCCCATTTTGCTTTGACTAGGTGATACATGCTTTTGCCTAAATTTTTTATTGGAACACTGGTTTATACTTTATGGTTCAATTTTTTTATCAGAACATTGGTCCAGTGATTCTTTGATCTACACAAATCATCTCTGAGATGCCCCTTTTCTAGGTCCACATGGTTGCTTGAGGTTTGAAAGTTCTGTTGCTTTCTTGTTGCTTATTGGGAATGGGGGATATTATCGAGGTCAAATAAACATAAGAAAATGCCTGAACATCTTCATTCTCATTTTTCTTATCTTTAAACTTGAGTTATAAATATTGCCTTAGAGAAATTTTAAGAAGAAAACGAAATTGTACATATGAAAGTGCTCTATAAAGTTCAGTTCCGTCGCTCAGTCATGTCCAACTCTTTGCGACCCCATGGACTACAGCACACCAGGCTTCCCTGTCCATCACCAACTCCCGGAGGTTGCTCAAACCCATATCCATTGAGTTGGTGATGCCATCCAACCATCTCATCAACTATTGTCCCCTTGTCCTCGTGCCTTCAATCTTTCCAGCATCAGGGTCTTTTCCAATGAGTCAGTTCTTCTCATCACGTGGCCAAAGTGTTGGAGTTTCAACATTAGCATCAGCCCTTCCAGTGAATATTCAGGACTGATGTCCTTTAGGATGGACTGGTTGGATCTCATTACAGTCCAAGGGACTCTCAAGAGTCTTCTCCAACACCACAGTTCAAAAGCATCAATTCTTCGGCACTCAGCTTTCTTTATAGTTCAACTCTCACATCCATACATGACTGGGAAAATCATAGCTTTGACTAGATGGACCTTTGTTGGCAAAGTAATGTTTCTGCTTTATAATATGCTGTCTAGGTTGGTCATAGCTTTTCTTCCAAGGAGCAAGCATCTTTTGATTTCACAAGTGCAGTCACATCTGCAGTGATTTTGGAGCCCAAGAAAATAAAGTCTGTCAGTGTTTCCATTGTTTCCCCATCTATTTGCCATGAAGTTATGGGACCAGATGCCATGATCTTAGTTTTCTGAATATTGAGTTTTAAGCCAACTTTTTCACTCTCCTCTCTCACTTTCATCAAGAGGTCTTTAAATCTTCAATTACTGCCATAAGGGTGGTATCATCTCCCTATCTGAGATTATTGATATTTCTCCCAGCAGTCTTGATTCCAGCTTGTGCTTCATCCAGCCTGGCATTTCACATGATGTGCTCTGCATAAAAGTTAAATAAGCACGGTGACAATATACAGCCTTGAGGTACTCCTTTCCCAATTTGGAACCAGTCTGTTGTTCCATGTCCAGTCTTAACTCTTGCTTCTTGACCTGCATTCAGATTTCTCAGGAGGCAGGTCAGGTGGTCGGGTATTCCCATGTCTTGAAGAATTTTCCATTTTGTTGTGATTCACACAGTCAAGGCTTTGGTGTAGTCAATAAAACAAATACAGATATTTTTCTGGAAGCCTCTTGCTTTTTTGATAATCCAGCAGATGCTGGCAATTTGATCTCTGGTTCCTCTGCCTTTCTTAAAGCCAGCTTGAACAACTGAAGTTCATGGTTCACATACTGTTGAAGCCTGGCTTGGAGAATTTTGAGCATTACTTTACTAGCATGTGAGATGAGTGCAATTGTGCAGTGTTTGAACATTCTTTGGCATTGCCTTTCTTTGGGATTGGAATGAAAACTTACCTTTTCCAGTCCTGTGGCCACTGCTGAGTTTTCCAAATTTGCTGGCATATTGAGTGCAGCACTTTCACAGTATCATCTTTTAGGATTAGAAATAGCTCAACTGGAGCTATCCATCATCTCCACTAGCTTTGTTCATAGTGTTGCTTCCTAAGGCCCACCTAACTTCGGACTCTAGGATGTCTGGCTCTGGGTGAGTGATCACACCATCGTAGTTATCTGGGTCATGATCTTTTTTGTATAGTTCTTCTGTGTATTCTTGTCACCTCTTCTTAATATCTTCTGCTTCTGTTAGGTCTGTGCCATTTCTGTCCTTTATTGTGCCCATCTTTGCATGAAATGTTCCCTTGGTATCTCTAATTTTCTTGAAGAGATCTGTAGTCTTTCCCATTCTATTGTTTTCCTCTATTTCTTTGCATTGATCACTTAGGAAGGCTTATCTCTTCTTGCTCTTCTTTGGAACTCTGCATTCAAATGGGTATATCTTTTCTTTTCTCCTTTGTGTTTCACTTCTTTTCTCAGCTATTTGTAAGGCCTGCTCAACAATCATTTTGCCTCTTTGCATTTATTTTTCTTGGGGATGGTCTTGTTTGCTCTATAAAATATTTAGATTAAAAACTAACCTATGCAACATGCTACATTTGCAGCCATGCAAAAGTGAATTATAATAGAGACAGGATGCAGATGAAGAAGTCTTGAAGTATAGCCTCACATGAGGTTGACCGACCCTCAGGTTTGCCCAGTAATGAGGGGTTTCCTGGTTGCTAGCCTCTCTGTTTGGGCAAAGGAGAAGGATGTGGTCACGTGAAACTCATTGGGCTTTGCACCATAAAAACATTGTATGGATTCAGCCTCCAGTTTCATGGTTCCTAAATGCAAGATTAAGGTAAATTAATGTGAATGCAAAGGGAGCTGAAACATGTGTGGAAACAAGGAATCCAGAAAGTACTTCTTTTTACTTCTTTGAAAAGTAAAGATGGATGGCAGAGAGTCAAAAATCAGAGTGGAGAAGGTTCAGGTAATGATAGAGAAGGTTAGTGGAAAAGGCGCAGGTAATAAGGAAGAAGGTTTGTGGAGAAGAATCAGGTAATGAGGGCATCATAACTAGCTTTTAAGAAATATTTTAGGTATGTTAGATGAATAAGGACTGGAGATTCGCTGTGTAACATTTTGCCTATAGTTAACCACTCAGAATTTTACACTTGAAAATTTGTTGAAGGTAAATCTCATGTTTAATGCTCTTCAAACAAAAAGAAAACAAAAATAAAAACCAACCAATGAACCAAGACAATCCTGAAGAAGGCATGTTAGTAATAATTACGTGCCAGGTGCTCTACTAGATCATAAGACTACAAAAATGAGAGGAGAGCATTTCCTACCTGACTGAATCTCTGGAAACCATCCTATTTCTTCATCCTGGTTCCATTTCAGCATAAAACACAGATTCTCCAATTTTCTCTACTTACTACCAATTCTCCAAACATTCAGCATTCAGAGGCATGATTCATACAGCAGTTGTAGTGATTTCAAAATTGATCTGATTCTTTCACTCCCTTTTTCAGTCCCTTTAATTGAAGGTGTCCATTGCTATTAAAGATGGACAAAATGGTTTTTCTGGTAGTCCTGTATGGATGTGAAGGTTGGACTATAAAGAAAGCTGAGCACCAAAGAATTGATGCTTTTGAACTGTGGTGTTGGAGAAGACTCTTGAGAGTCCTTGGACTGCAAGGAAATCTAACCAGTCAATTGTAAAGGAAATCAGCCCTAAATATTCATTGGAAGGACTGATGCTGAAGCTGAAACTCCAATACTTTGGCCACCTGATATGAATAACTGACTCATTGGAAAAGACCCTGATGCTGGGAAAGATTAAAGGCGGGAGGAGAAGGGGATGGCAGAGGATGAGATGGTTGGATGGCATCACTGACTCAATGGACATGAGTTTGAGCAAGCTCTGGGAGTTGGTGATGGACAGGGAAGCCTGGTGTGCTGCAGTCTATGGGGGTCACAAAGAGTCTGACACAGCTGAGTGACTGCACTGAACTGAGACATGACCTCAGTGTCTCAGGTCTTTGATATCTCATAGCCTCATCTTCATCGTTCCCTCAGCACTTGCTCTTCACAATTTGTAGTCACACATTCAGTTCCTGATGTGCCACTAACCACTTTCTGTGGGACCTTTGCACAGTTGTTTCCTTGCCAAAAATACTCTCATCTTGGCTTCACCCCCTTGCTTGACCTGCCCACAATTCAGCTTAATGTCAACTTAAATGTCACTAACCACAGGGGAAGGGGAGACACTGGGAGATTCTCATCTTTGTATATTCTTAGTTAGCCTAAGCTGCTTTAGAGGACTAATTTTTTCTGTAACTTAATAATTAGTTGTGTTAAGCATTCAATTAAAGCCCATAACACAACGGTATGCATCATAAGAATGTTGATCATATCTATTTTTGTTGTTGTTGTTGCATGTTACCATATCCTTATATTCTAGCATAATTTCTGTCATATACTTAATACACTGTAAATATTTGTTAAATGAACAAATGACTGGATGAATAAATGAATGAGTGAAAGTCAAGGATAACTTCTAGGAGCTCACACTTCATTACGGAAGTCTCATGTTAAGTTTTATATGCAGAAATGCTAATAGATTTTATTTCCCACCAAGCCCAGGGAAGTGGATAAGGCAGTGATGAATCTCTGCATTTGACGGAGAAGGAAACTGAGACCTATAGAAGTTACAATGGTGAAGTTAGGGTCACATGAAAACAAGAGCAGAGCTGCTGATATAGTCTCGATCTTTTTTCTGTTTTAATATTTATTTATTTGGCTTGCAGTGTGACATGCAGGATCTTCTCTGGGGTGTGTAGGCTCTTTCAGTTTCAGCATGCACGCTCTTAGTTGCAGCATGCAAGCTCTAGTTCCCTGACCAGGGATCAAACTTGGGCCCTCTGCCTGGAAGCATGGAGTTTTAACTGCTGGGCCACCAGGGAAGTCCCAGAATTATGATCTTCTGATTTCAAATCTCTTGCTTTTTCCTTTGCTCTATATTGGGTTTTTTTGGCATGAGGAAAAAAAAAAAAACACACACACACACACACACACTAACCCAACTCCAGTGTTCTTGCCTGGAGAATCCCAGGGACAGTGGAGCCTGTTGGGCTGCCGTCTATGGGATCGCACAAAGTCGGACACGACTGAAGCAACTTAACAGTAGCAGCAGCAACAGATGAACAAAGACCCTGGGCAAATCTTTAGTTCTGAATACCCTTGAGGGAGTGACTATGCTATAAATGTTCTTGCTTCCTGAACTGTCCAAGGACTGCTGTTATAGAAACAGCACTTGCTGAGCTGTGAGTGACCTGTGTTCCTGGAAAGCTTCAGGAGAGGTCGTGTGCGTGTGACTGAGAATGAAATCTCGGTATCCTTGATACTGACAGGAGGCCTCCTTCTCTACAGTCTGTACAGTTAACTCAGCACAACTGGCCAATTATCAACCTTACTTGGAAAGCTTTCAAAGAGAAATGACTCATGTCCAACCGTTCCAGATAGAGAGGAACAAAATATCCAGAACGGGACTGATTAATCTATATATTTTCTTCACGTTCTCCAGAAGATTTTTGATGATCAGTCAGGGTCAGGGAATTATTTCATTTACTCCTTTGATCATTAAAATCGTGAAGCAAGTTTAGATACTAAATGAGAAAAGAGGAATGATTTGTCCAAGTTAATACAGCTAGTAGATAGTGCAGTGTGCGTTCAGGCATACATGCATGCTAAATTGCTTCACTCATGTCTGACTCTCTGTGACCCCATGGACTGTAGCCTGCCAGGCTCCTCTGTCCTTGGGATTCTCCAGGCAAAAATACTAGAGTGGGTTGCCATACCCTCCCCCAGGAGATCTTCCGGATCTAGGAATAGAACTCACATCTCTTATGTCTCCTGCATTGGCAAACGGCTTCTTTACCACTTGAGCCCCCTGGAAAGCCTAAATAATGCGGCAAGGACCTCAAATTAGGTGTTCTGACTCCTAGCAGCTGACATGTTTCCACATAACACTCTCTAGTTTTTAAAATAAATACTGTATCCTGTATAGAAAGGCCATGGAGAAATTTTAAAGGGGGTAATGGAAAAGGAGGTTACTTGAGTTAAAATGCTCAGTCAGGGCCTCTCAGGTCTTAGAATTTTCGTTTAGAAAACCTCCAAAGTAGTGGTCCTCAAACTCCAACATGGGTAGGACTCATCTGGTCCTCTACCACTGCAAATTCTGACTCAGTGGGGCCTTAGGAATCTGTACCTTTAAAAAGCTTCAGAGGCAATTCTCTTGTGCATAGTTAGGCTTTGGTGAACATCACTCAACCTTGCCTTTCAGCGTCAGACTTTGATTATTTATCTCTAGAGTGGTAGTTCTCAGCTTTGATTGCGCATTATAACCACTTGGGGAATTAAAAAAAATACTGATGTTGCGGCCACATGCTAAGAGAGTCTGATTTAATTTGTCTGGGATGAGACCTACTTAACAGTATTTTGGTAAAGTTTTTTAGGTGATTCAAATGTGAAGCAAAGGCTTTAGAAGATAGATCAATTGTTAGAACTACATGTATTAGCTTTGCCGCCACATTAAGGCAAGAGGTAAACAAAAGGAATTCTAATTGCCTTTCTGCTTCTTAGGCATAAACAAATTATAAGGTATTTTGCAAAGATAATATAGCACTCTGAGGTGACAATATGCTGAAAATTGTGTGCTTGAAGACAAACATATAATCCACTACTTAAGAGACTTTTTTTTAAGGAAACATAATTATGAAGACCAATTTTAAGAGAGATAAAAAAAAGTAGAGAGATTAAACAATTAAGGGTAAAGAAAAAGACACAATTTCTAAATCAGAAATAGTTATGTCCATGTGATTGCTTTCATAAGAGTTATTAATTAGGCACTTATGTTTTAATTTAAGAGCCATAGAGAAGTGTAGCTGTGTAGCTTCTGGGAAGTAAGATAGGTTTTCAAAACTAAAAACAATAGCAATGGCAATAACAACAACAAAAGAACTTTAATTTCAAATCACAAGCCATCCTGTTTGTTCAATTCTGAATATTAAAGCTCACTGTTGAGACTCTTTCTTGTTGCTTTTTTTAGTTTTAGTTGGAAAGGAGTAAGTTTTTTCAGAGTCCTAATTTCTTCAAAAACAGTAATTCCTTTTAGAATTGGTACCTTGCAAATTTAACTAAAGTTATAAGCACTTCTGAAAGTCAGCTATGAATTAGAAACTATGCAAGATGCAAAGCAGAATAATATGTGGCCAGTATTTTCAAGGATTTACAGGAGAGTTGGAGCAACACACTTCACACACTGAAAAAATGATCAAGAACATAGAATCTTAGAAATCAAGAGAACTGTGAAGGTGTTAGTCTTGGAGTCATTGTTGGTTAGTACTGTAATCTTGACCAAGATCTTTTACCAAGATGTGAGGAACATAATAACATTCCTCCCTGATGTATATACGTGACATATATAAATAATAAAGTGATACATATATATAAATAATGACAAGATACATGTCTATAGACACCTTGTAAGCTATAATGCATTCACCTTAAATGTGTTCTCTGAAATACTAGTTGAAGGTCAAATAGTTCAGAGAAACGAGAGAGTTGACCCTTAAACAACACTGATTTGATCTGCTCAAGTCTGCTTACATGGATTTTTCTTTACACTAAATACTTCCTATAGCACTAAATGATGCTCAGTTATTTAAAGCCATGGATGCAGAATCTCAGACCTGGATGAGCCCCTGATACTACGGACTGACTTTAAGTTTTATGCAAATCTTCCACTATGCAGAGGTGAGTTTCCCTAATCCCTATATTGCTCAAGGGTCAACCATACACACTTTATCTCCATCTTAGAGGCTGATGATTTACATCAGTATTTTCAAATACATGAGAAAGTGCAGCAGTCAAAACCTCAGGCAACTTTCTTTTATTTGTTTCCAAAATTGTTTCATACTTAACTTTTTACTTTTGTCATTATATAGAAGCTTATGATTATACAGTGGAAGTGAGAAATAGATTTAAGGGACTAGATCTGATAGACAGACTGCCTGATGAACTATGGACAGAGGTTCATGACATTATATAGGAGACAGGGATCAAGATCATTCCCATGGAAAAGAAATGCAAAAAAGAAAAATGGCTGTCTGAGGAGGCCTTACAAATAGCTGTGAAAAGAAGACAAGTGAAAAGCAAAGGAGGAAAGGAAAGATATAAGCATCTGAATGCAGAGCTCCAAAGAATAGCAAGGAGAGATAAGAAAGCCTTCCTCAGTGATCAATGCAAAGAAATAGAGGAAAACAACACAATGGGAAAGACTAGAGATCTCTTGAAGAAAATTAGAGATACCAAGGGAACATTTCATGCAAAGATGGGCTCAATAAAGGACAGAAATGGTATGGACCTAACAGAAGCAGAAGATATTAAGAAGAGGTGGCAAGAATACACAGAAGAACTGGACAAAAAAGAGCTTCACAACCCAGATAATCAGGGTGGTGTGATCACTCACCCAGAGCCAGACATCCTGGAATGTGAAGTCAAGAGGGCCTTGGAAAGCATCACTACGAACAAAGCTAGTGGAGGTGATGGAATTCCAGTTAAGCTATTTCAAATCCTGAAAGATGATGCTGTGAAAGTGCTACACTCAATATGCCAGCAAATTTGGAAAACTCAGCAGTGGCCACAGGACTGGAAAAGGTCAGTTTTCATTCCAATCCCAAAGAAGGGCAATGCCAAAGAATGCTCAAACTACCACACAATTGCACTCATCTCACACGCTAGTAAAGTAATGCTCAAATTCTCCAAGACAGGCTTCAGCAATATGTGAACCGTGAACTTCCTGATGTTCAAGCTGGTTTTAGAAAAGGCAGAGGAAACAGAGATCAATTTGCCAACATCCACTGGATCATGGAAAAAGCAAGAGTTCCAAAAAAACATCTATTTCTGCTTTATTGACTATGCCAAAGCCTTTGACTGTGTGGATCTCAATAAACTGTGGAAAATTCTGAAAAAGATGGGAATATCAGACCACCTGACCTGCCTCTTGAGAAACCTGTATGCAGGTCAGGAAGCAACAGTTAGAACTGGACATGGAACAACAGACTGGTTCCAAATAGGAAAAGGAGTACGTCAAGGCTGTATATTGTCACCCTGCTTATTGAACTTATATGCAGAGTACATCATGAGAAATGCTGGGCTGGAAGAAGCACAAGCTGGAATCAAGATTGCCGGGAGAAGTATCAGTAACCTCAGATATGCAGATGACACCACCCTTATGGCAGAAAGTGAAGAGGAACTAAAAAGCCTCTTGATGAAAGTGAAAGTGGAGAGTAAACAAGTTGGCTTAAAGCTCAACATTCAGAAAATGAAGATCATGGCATCCGGTCCTATCACTTCATGGGAAATAGATAGGGAACCAGTGGAAACAGTGTCAGACTTTATTTTGGGGGCTCCAAAATCACTGCAGATGTTGACTGCAGCCATGAAATTAAAAGACGCTTACTCCTTAGAAGGAAAGTTATGACCAACCTAGATAGCATATTGAAAAGCAGAGACATTACTTTGCCAACAAAGGTCCGTCTAGTCAAGGCTATGGTTTTTCCAGTGGTCATGTATGGATGTGAGAGTTGGACTGTGGAGAAAACTGAGCACCGAAGAATTGATGCTTTTGAACTGTGGTGTTGGAGAAGACTCTTGAGAGTCCCTTGAACTGCAAGGAGATCCATCCAGTCCATCCTAAAGGAGATCAGCCCTGGGTGTTCTTTGGAAGGAATGATGCTAAAGCTGAAACTCCAGTACTTTGGCCACCTCATGTGAAGAGTTGACTCACTGGAAAAGCCTCTGATGCTGGGAGGGATTGAGGGTAGGAAGAGAAGGGGATAACAGAGGATGAGATGGCTGGATGGCATCACCGACTCGATTGGACATACATTTGAGTGAACTCCTGGAGTTGGTGATGGACAGGGATACCTTGCATGCTGTGATTCATGGGGTCGCAAAGAGTCAGACATGATTGAGCGAATGAACTGAACTGAACTGGGAGTTCTTTAGAAAAATTGAATCAGTTTATACTTAGAAATCCACAGGGCCATGGTAACCATGTAAGGAAATAGAAAATATCAATTGAAAGTAAAGGACGGTGTACCCTATAGTTTATACTGACTAGACAAAGTTCAAAGAGAAGGTAGACATGCTATGTTAACTAATTGTTTAATACCAAAATTATTTACTGAGTAGCTATAAATATTTACTAAATATGCACAAGGTGGAGGAAGATATTAGACATTTTAGGGTTACAGTGTTAATCTGAACCAATTTAGCATTTAGAAAATGTGATAAGACATAACCATATTATACAGCAACATTTTAAAAAATTAAGACACAATATGAAATAACTTAGTGAAATTTCAAGAGCAAAATTGCATGTGTAAATAGGAAGTGCTTATTTAGCCACTGGGCTGCCCCAGTGGCACAGTAGTGAAGAATCTGCCTGCCAGTGCAGAGATGTGGGTTTGATCCCTGGGTTAGGAAGATCCCTCGGAGAAGGAAATGATAACCCACTCCAGTATTCCTGCCTGGAGAATTCCATGGACAGAGAAGCCTGGTGTACTACAGTCCATGGGATCACAGAAGAGTCGGACATGACAGCAACTAAACAACAACAATTTAGCCATTAAATTGTCCTGATATTCTCTTTACATCAAGCTTACCACTTACTTCTTTAGACTAGATTTATAAGATAAGCTATGTCTGGGATAGTGTGTTTGGTAATTGGCTTTATTGCATAAGCAGGCCCTACATTTGAGATACATTCTAATCCTCCATCAGTATCAGGTTTTCAAAAGACCATAGGAAATACTCATAAAGGATCTAATCCATATATTTTCTATTAGACATTATTGTTACTTAGATAATGAACAACTAGACCATTTTTCCATATTCATAGAACTCTCCTCAGATACAAGTATCTTTAATCAATTAAAAGTATATAAAAATGTAGTATAATATTTATAGTATACATAGAGCTTAAGAGCTTGAAACAGCTTACTTGGAACACATTTTTAGAAGTCAAAATAGTCATGTAGGTCTACATTTCACACTCACTTCACTCCTGCAAAATCTCTGTATCTATTTTTATCCTTAGAACCTAATTTTAGGTCAATTTCCCAGTAGATGATATAACTAGAAGCATTTGCTAAATTTTTTAAAATGGTACAAATTATCATCATTGTAACATCTTATTATACTCTTTTATGGAAAACTTTTAATGGGAGATAATATGATTTCTGCCACCCTTAACCCAGAAAATATCTTCCATCCCTTTAAAAGTCAAGTCACTGAGGATAATTATCTTTACATTAAGTGTCAATGAGGCCAGTACTTATAGTTCCAAATCTATCCTTCTGAACTTAGGGATCCCTTGTTATAAAGGTACCTTAGTCATCTTGGGCTGCTGTGACAGAATACCACAGAGTAGGTGGCTTACAAACAATAAAATTTGTTTCTCAAAGTCCTGGAGGCTCAAAGTTGAAAAGCAGAATGCCAGCATTGTCCAGGTTCTGGTAAGAGCCCTCTTCCAGTTGCAGACAGATATGTTTTCACTGTATCCTCACATGGCAGAAAGAGGACAGAGCTCTCCAGGATCCCTTTATAGGAGCACTAACCCCATTCTTGAGGGCTCTACCCTTAGGACCTAATCATCTCCCAAAGGCCCTACCCTCTCCTATCATCACATTGAGGTTTAGGATTTCAATTTATGAATTTGAGGGCAGGGGTCTCAAACATTCAGTCATAATATTGACCTATTGAGTTCATGCACATGGGAGCTATGGAGTCAGAAACAGCTAGTAACTGTAACTCCTGATTCAATTTCTGATCACCTACCCTCAGTCTCAAGATATGCCTCCCTTTTATGCTGATCAAAGTGAAAAGTTAAAGAAGGATAAAATATCGTAGTCCTTAAATCTCACAGTAGAGTGATGACACTAATCACATTTGCTTCATGATTGTGCTACTGCTTTTGATTCATTTTTGATAGGGAAAGAGAAAGATCAAAGACTTGCACTTAGATATTCCTATTGCAGTAGTCAAATGAGGTGATACTAGCCATGGTAAGTTGTGAACACCAAATCCTACAGTTTTACACAGAAAGTATTTATTTTCACTCATGCTACAGTCTGGTATGGTTATCAGTAGTCGAATGACTTCCGCTAAGAGACACTAAGATGTTGGCTTTTTCCAACTTTACTCTTCTTTACATTCTCTGTTAATTTAACAGGAACTTGGGTTGGGGGGCGGGGCCGCGGAATGTAGAGGATTGTGTTAGAACATTTTGTGACTCAGGACTTGAAATAGAGTACTCATATTTTGTTGGCCAGAATTCATTCACATGGCCAAAACTGCCTACTCAAGAAGTATGGCCCAAGTATGTACCTAGGAATTAAAGGGAAGCTCAAACTAGAAAAACTACCTTAAAAAAAAATGGGGAATAATGGAGAAATTAACAAGTCATTTTTCCATTTTTTACCTGATCACCATACATTTTACCTGGAGCCAGTGGGTAATCTTTGTCTTTCCCATTCTCAAGTGCAACAGAATCCTTGTTAAATAGTTGCAGATCTCTTTGGGGAAATACAGAACAAAACCTCAGCATATGTCCACATTTTGAGCATATCATTGATACCTCAAGATTCTTCCTCAACCCACCTATCATTTAAGAAGCCCTCAGTCTATTTACTGACTCAGATCAAAGACTTTGATAAGGGTGTATTGTGGTGGCTCTTGATGCCCAGATGTGGGTTTATGAGAATTTAACCATCCCTTTCAGTCTGATAGGCATCCCTGGTTCCTCAGATGGTAAAGAATCTGTAATGCAGGAGACCCGGATTCTGTTCCTGGGTCAGGAAGATCCCCTGGAGAAGGGAATGGCAACCCACTCCAGTATTCTTATCTGGGAATTCCCATGGACAGAGGAGCGTGGTGGGCTACAGTTCACAAGGTTGCAAAGTCAGACATGACCAAGTGACTAACATTTAGTCTTACAGACCCCTTGATGAATTCACTATAGTTAAAGATCCTTCTATGTCAGACCATGTCATTTTTCATGCTGACCCCACTGCTTGTTATGGTAATTATGCTCATTTTATCTTTAACAGTTAAAAATCTTCTTGGTCTCTGACACATTTAAATATCTTCATTCCCATTGAAGTAAGAAAATTGTTTCAAAATCAGGATTTCCCTCTAATATTTCTGGTCCATGAAAGGTCACTACTTATGTGCTTTTCAAAGGGACAGGAAGTGGTTTTTTTGACAGAGAATGTGTGACTGGATGGATACTGCTGAGATGCTAGAATGTTCTGTTTCTTGTATTGGGTGGTGATGATATAGATATGTTCATTCATGTTCATGTAATAATCATTGCTACCACAGATCTCTGGTGGCGTTAAAAGTATGCATAAAAATCTTTTGTCACTTTTTTAGCTATTCAATGGAGCATATTTTGGTACAAGTCCTCTACCACTATAATCGTCCACTAAAAATAGACACTTTGCTCTTATCTCCACTGAAAGTGATGACCTTAAATAACTTACCTTTGTAGCTGAAAAAGAAATGCTTTCTTTTACTGAGTTGTAATACTTTAAATTCATAAGAAGCTTTTTTGTGAACTCTCTTTTACCTTATCACACTGTGTCCTTGCCTTGTTTTATTTTTTCCCAACAACACTTTTACTATCTTACAAAATATTTACTTGTGGTTGTTTCCTCTATTTCTTCTCTCTACATTATAAACTACAGGAGAACTAGCATGTATTTTATTTTTCTCATGTTTTTTATTCCCAACCTGTAGACCAGTCTCTGTCTCGTGATAGGCAATCAATATTGAATGAAAGAAGCAATGCTGTTACTTGTGTATGTAGTATCTAAAATTCCCTCTCACAGTAGAAAAGAATAATAATCTATTTACTAGATTTCTACATTTTAATTTTTGTTAATGATTTAATAATCATTATTATTAAATTAAATGTTATGAAAGCCTTGTACTGACATTTGTAACTCAAAGTACTTAACACTAACTACAATGATCTGTATCCTACTTGTAGATTGTTAGCCAGCATGTTGCACAAATGTCATGATTTTGGGGTCTTGACATGTACTACAGTATAATTTCTCCCTCCTCAGAAAGGTTGTATTATTTTTCTCGTATACTACTCATTTGCCATATATCAAGTACTGCCTGAAGAGTGCTTTTACTGTCCTGTACAGTCATTAAAAAAAAAAAAACACTTATTTTGAAAATACAAATTTATTCCAACATGATAGATGTGTAAGGGGACAGTTTGAGCATAACACACACACTGTGTTTTCTTTTGATTTCTTAGATGAATGCAGAAAACTGCAATCAGCTGAACCAAGCTGTGTAGGAATATACATCACATACACACCCCTGAAATATCTACCAGCTACCTCAGTTGAGTCATCTGGTGTTATAACCATCCATGTAGTTGTAGATAACCTTCTTTTAATTCACAAGCTACAACCCATCCAATGCCACAAACGTAAGGTCTTTTCAGGTCACGTGCAGTGTATATGTGTAAATGGCAATATCATTTCTCTCAAGTTCAGATCTTTTTTTTCTAAATGTGTCAGTGACACGTTCTGTTTTCGAGTCTTATGTCCTGACCCCATTTCCTCCCTAAGCCTGTGCATTTTCTTATACAAATTCTGCATGGCATGATGCTGCTTAGGAGCTATATGTCTCAGTACATCACTGGCTGTGTATAACAGCTTTGTCCTTTGTGTTCTCAGAGGCCTCTAACATACTTTGGTTGGCTTCTCCAGAAGCAAACACTGAGTGGTAGTTGAGCTACAACACGTTTTTAGGGATCAACACCTGGGAAAGGAAGTAGGAGGAAGCAGGAACGGCCAAGGAGAAAGAAAAATTGTGATGCAGATTTAACAGAGCTTCATGACGAATTCTGGAGGGAGTATTTTAAAAAGATTTTATTTAATCCTAATTCCTAATATCCTCCTGACAACTGATCTTCAGTTTGCTTATTTGTTTAGGAAAAAATCAAATTGAAATATATAAGTTGAGTACCCCTCATGGAATAAATGATGCAAATCAAGGAGAAAAGGAAGACAGTTCCTTTTTATCACTTAAAAAAATGTTACATTTGCATTGGGGAGAAAATATAAATACAAGAGAAGATAGAGCAAAACATCAAGAATACTGTAGGAAGATAGTTTTGAACCTTATTTTGAAATATGTGATTGGCATGGGCTAATTGACTGTAGATCACAACAAACTGTGGAAAATTCTTAAAGAGATGGGAATACCAGACCACCTGACCTGCCTCTTGAGAAATCTGTATGCAAGTCAAGAAGCAACAGTTAAAATGGGACATGGAACAGCAGACTGGTTCCACATCAGGAAAGGAGTACTTCAAGGCTGTATATTGTCACCCTGCTTATTTAACTTCTATGCAGAGTACATCATGAGAAACGCTGGGCTGGAAGAAGCACAAGCTGGAATCAAGATTGCTGGGAGAAATATCAATAACCTCAGATATGCAAATGACACCACCCTTATGGCAGAAAGTGAAGAGGAACTAAAAAGCCTCTTGATGAAAGTGAAAGGGGAGAGTGAAAAAGTTGGCTTAAAGCTCAACATTCAGAAAACTAAGACCATGGCATCTGGTCCCATCACTTCATGGCAAATAGATGGGGAGACAATGGAAACAGTGAGAGACTTTATTTTCTTGGGCTCTAGAATCACTGCAGATGGTGACTGCAGCCATGAAATTAAAAGACGCTTGCTCCTGGAAGAAAAGCTATTACCAAACTAGACAGCATATTAAAAACCAGAAACATTACTTTGTCAACAAAGGTCAGTCTAGTCAAAGCTATGGTTTTTCCAGTAGTCATGTATGGATGTGAGAGTTGGACTATAAGGAAAACTAAGTGCCAAAGAACTGATGCTTTTGAAGTGTGGTGTTGGAGAAGACTTGAGAGTCCCTTGGACTGCAAGGAGATCCATCTTGTCAATCCTAAAGGAAATCAGTCTTGAATATTCATTGGAAGGACTGATGCTGAAGCTGAAACTCCAATACTTTGGCCACCTGATGTGAAGAACCAACTCATTTGAAAAGACCCTGATACTGGAAAAATTTGAAGGCAGGAGGAGAAGGGGGTGACAGAGGTTGAGATGGTTCGATGGCATCACCTTCGTGATGGCCATGAGTTTGAGTAGGCTCCGGGAGTTGGTGATGGACAGGGAAGTCTGGCGTGCTGCAGTCCATGGGGTCACAAAGAGTCGACACAACTGAGCGACTAAACTGAACTGAACTGAATAAGGAATAAAGGGGGTGATTTTGACAGAGGATGGTGATGTGTAAAGTCACAAAAGTATGAGACTGGCATATGGGCATAAAAGATGTAGGACAAAGAGCATGATGTTCCTTTCTTTTCCAAAAATCAACAGTGAGAAAATCTATTAAAGACCCTCATATATTTTCTGAGTATTAAATAGAGCTTTTGTATGATGAATTTCTCTGATCTCTGTATTTTGCACGACAGAAGCTTGCTGCTCACTTGCATCCATTCATCTTTCATTCATTCATAATTCAAATGTCTACATCTATAATCATATAAATTAAATGCTTACTGGGGTAGAGGGAAGTGGATTTGTAAATAGTAATTCAGAGTGAAATATAGATTTTCTTCTTAATCCTGTGGCTACTATAGGAAAATACACAGATAAGTTAAAACATCTTTAGTCTAAAGCGTAGATTGCTTAAAGTATAAGTTAACTAGTTTGAGAGACATATTAATTGCCTGCTTCATTTGTTGACTTATAGCACTCTTTAGTTACCGATTTATAGAATATATTCATATTGCTACTTATTTTGGGTGTGGGGAGTACAAGTGTTGATTACTTTTATTTTACCAAGTACATAGTAATAGTTTTATTTCTACATTGGAATGCACAGTTTCTTACCTGGCTAAGTATAATTTTTTTGATAAGTCTCAAAATTTTGGATTTTGTTTCTAAGTATGTAGAAAGCTCTGTGTTTTTCTGGAGGGTGATGGTTCTAAAATGGAGTAAGCTTTTAATTTAAGCTCAGTGAAAGGGATTATGACACAGTACAGAAAGGAACAGAGTACTTGATGTAGCTGCTTTCCTTCTCCCAAGACTTTACTCTTTAAATGATAGTTTAAAAGGTAGCCAAAGGCTAACCAGCATTAACAGTCAGTGTGATTTTTCCCTCTTATTTTGAAAGCCAAAATCATAGCTAATAAAAACAGCCAGATAATGTTAGGATCCTTGTTGTGTTTAAAATATTAAATCAGTATTTCTTCATCTTTTAATAATGAAAGAATTTCTGATACTACAAGACTCCTTTGAAAAACATGTGTTTTTAAATTGTATTCAGGATGGGGAATACATGTACACCCATGACTGATTCATGTCAATGTATAGCAAAAACCACTACAATATTATAAAGTAATTAGCCTTCATTTAAAATAAATAAATTAATTAAAAAATAAATAAATTGTATTATTTATGAAGATAATTTAGATGCATGAAGGATTTGATATAGTTGTCATGGCTTGCATTAAAATATTTTCAAGTGTGCTTGATTTGGGGAAAACATTCTTAGTAACATGTATGAGTCGTGTGGTATTTTAACTTAGCTTTCTATATTTGGTCTGGTGACACCTTAACATGGTTCCCAGGTAGCACAGTGGTAAAGAACCACCTGCCAAAGCAGGAGACCTAGGTTCAATCCCTGCATCAGGAAGATCCCCTGGAGTAAGAAATGGCAACCCATTCAAGTATTCTTCCCTGGAAGATTCCATAGAGAGAGGAGCATGGCGGGCTACAGTCTATAGGGTCCCAAAGAGTTGAACACGACTGAACACACCATACCTTGCCACATGTAGAACAAGCTCCTTATTATCTGTTACAAAACTGGTTCCCCTCATCGTCATTCTTTGTCTCTGTTAATGACATCATAATCTGTGCAGTCACTTAGATCAAACCTATAGTGTTGGTATGTCCTTGTTAAGCCACACTAGACAACATGGCTATCACACTTGTACCTAATATAGTAATGATCATTCTGCAATGTAATGCTCCGTTTAAGAGTGCATTTCTTGCAGAAGACTGCATGTCAGTCTCTTGATGCAAGTCTTCTTGATGCAAGACCTTAGATCCTTATCTGGCACAAAATAGACAATGAATATCTGAGGAATGAGTATAGGATTAAATTGATGAATGAGGTTCTTTCTGTCTCTCATATCTGATTATCCTCTAAGGTCCATAGATTTTACTTTGAAGTACTTCTATTTTACATCACAACCCTTCAACTCTCAGGCCACAAAGTTAGCTCAGTTCTTCATAAACAATGATTTTTGGACAGTTACATGAGACGACTTATCTCATCATCTCTTGCCCCTTTTCCTATTACATCTTCCATATTGCTATCACTCTCTGTTATATCTCCCATATTGCGATCAAAGTAGTCTTCCAAGAGGCATCTCTGAATTTACCATTCTCTTGCCCAAATTTGCTCCCTGGCCCCAATTCTATGGTAGGACAAGATATATGACTCAGATATCTTTAGTATGTCATCCAGGGTCTTTTGTTGTCTGGTCTCAGAATAGCCATCTTTCTTTTTCTCTATCTCCCTTCATGCACATGATATTTTACACAAACCAGAAATTATTATTTATATCTTCCTTCTTTGCTGTGTTTTAACTCATTTGTTTACCTAGACTATCTTGTCCACTTTCATCTCTGCTAGTCCTAGGACAATTGAGCCCAGATTATATTCACTTCTTATTTTTTTTTTTGATTCTTTATTAAAATTTATTAAAATTCAAAGTTTCCATAGAACCTCTTCAATGTTTCACCCTTTTTTTTTTTTTACCCTTCTTTACTTCTGTTTTACCTAAGTATTTATTATAATTATTTTTTAATTTTATTTATATAATTGTATTAGTTTTGCCAAATATCAAAATGAATCCACCACAGGTATATGACTAAGCATTTTCAATTGCTGAGCCAAGTATAGAAACTTTATCAAAGTCTTTCCCCTGGTGGAGACATTGTTAGTACTTTACTCATCATATATTATAGCTTTTGATCCATGTTAATAATAACAACATGGATAATATTAGCTTACTTTTCTGAGCATTTACTATGTACAGACATTGCTCTTAATATATTTACCATACTACTTTTAACCTTCATAACAACTCTATAATTTGGTGCTATAGCAATTTGGAATTTATAGACAAGGACATTAAGGCAGGGAGAAATTACGTGGCTGTCCAAAATTCTCACAGCTAGAAAGTATTGTAGCCTTGCGTTGATTCCAGAGTGCCAGTTTAGGGCTGATGAGCCTAATCAGTGTTATAATTGTGTTGATATAACATACACTTCACAGGTTTTAAAGAGTGCAGACCAAATATTCTTCAAAAGCTCAAGATAAAGATTACAACTAAAAAATGTTTAGGGATATTTAAAGTTTAGGGATGTTTAAAGTCAGTAGGAATGTTTAAAGTCAATAGGGATGAACTAGACAAGATAGTAAGATGAATGAACTGAAGAACTTTCTGAAATAAGAAATGTGGACCACTTTCTAACACCATACACAAAAATAAACTCAAAATGGATTAAAGATCTAAACGTAAGACCAGAAACTATAAAACTCCTAGAGGAGAACATAGGCAAAACACTCTCTGACATACATCACAGCAGGAATGACCCACCTCCCAGAATATTGGAAATAAAAGCAAAAATAAACAAATGGGACCTAATTAACCTTTCAAAGGAAACTATTAGCAAGGTGAAAAGACAGCCTTCAGAATGGGAGAAAATAATAGCAAATGAAACAACCGACAAACAACTAATCTCAAAAAATATACAAGCAAACAGCTCAACTCCAGAAAAATAAACGACCCAATCAAAAAAATGGGCCAAAGAACTAAATAGACATTTTCCAAAGAAGACATACAGATGGCTAACAAACACATGAAAAGATGCTCAACATCACTCATTATCAGAGAAATGCAAATCAAAACCACTATGAGGTACCATTTCACACCAGTCAGAATGGCTGCGATCCAAAAGTCTACAAATAATAAATGCTGGAGAGGGTGTGGAGAAAAGGGAACCCTCTTACACTGTTGGTGGGAATGCAACCTAGTACAGCCACTATGGAGAACAGTGTGGAGATTCCTAAAAAAAACTGGAAATAGAACTGCCTTATGATCCAGCAATCCCACTGCTGGGCATACACACTGAGGAAACCAGAAGGGAAAGAGACACGTGTACCCCAATGTTTCATCGCAGCACTGTTTATAATAGCCAGGACATGGAAAACCTAGATGTCCATCAGCAGATGAATGGATAAGAAAGCAGTGGTACATATACACAATGGAGTATTACTCAGCCATTAAAAAGAATACATTTGAATCAGTTCTAATGAGGTGGATGAAACTGGAGCCTATTATACAGAGTGAAGTAAGCCAGAAGGAAAAACATAAATACAGTATACTAACGCATATATATGGAATTTAGAAAGATGGTAACAATAACTCTGTATACGAGACAGCAAAAGAGACACTGATGTATAGAACAGTCCTATGGACTCTGTGGGAGAGGGAGAGGGTGGGAAGATTTGGGAGAATGGCATTGAAACATGTAAAATATCATGTAGGAAACGAGTTGCCAGTACAGGTTCGATGCACGATGCTTTGCTTTGGGCTGGTGCACTGGACGGCCCAGAGGGTTGGTATGGGGAGGGCGGAGGGAGGAGGGTTCGGGATGGGGAACACATGTATACCTGTGGCGGATTCATTTTGATATTTGGCAAAACTAATACAATTATGTAAAGATTAAAAATAAAATAAAATTAGAGGTGCATAATTCACAAAAAAAAAAAAAAAGAAAGAAATGTGGAAAACTACATGCTTTTATTCTCAGACTTATCCTAAACATCTTTCTATTTCAAGCACTGTCCTTGGGATGGGGATCATATTCCTATTACTATATGATGTGTGCAAATATAAATATTAACTAAAATACATTCTATTTTATAAAAACATTCTGCAGAAGAAACACTTCTATTCCCTCTACTGCCTCCTTTCTCTCTCACAGGCATGTCTCTCAATAACTGTCTGATACTTCTGATGCTACTGTGGTGTCTATTTCTCAAAGGCACTAAACTGACATAGTGGGTGAATTCAGAAAACTTTTACACCAGGAATTCCAAGATCATATACACACACACACACACACACACACACACACACACACACACACACACACATACACCATATAATTCAACCACAATTCCAACAAGCATATTTAAATATTTAAGATTGTTAAACAGGCATGCAAGGGGACATAAGTTCCTCTTTATGGGTCTCACCCACTATCAAATGAATATCTAATAAGTATATACACTTGTTGAAATTTACTGTTACTCTGTGATTTTTTTTACCCTCTGTTTATCTAAAACATGAAGCACTGGCAACATGCAAATGAAAATGACAGTAATAATCCATTTTAAAAATAAATTTAATGTCATTTCTCTTTAAACGAAGAATGTTACTCGGGGACTGCTTAGTGCTCATCTATGTTTAAGAGGAAGACATAATTTATAATTAACTACATTCTTTTCATTTTCTTCTTTGTCTCCATAAGAGCTTGTAAAATGCCTATTTAAGCCTGTCCAGCTATTTCACGCATTGGAGAAGGAAATGGCAACCCACTCCAGTGTTCTTGCCTAGAGAATCCCAGGGACGGGGGAGCCTGGTGGGCTGCCTTCTATGAGGTCGCACAGAGTCGGATTGATGCGACTTAGCAGCCACAGCAGCAGCTATTTTGAACCCTTATCTCTGGTGGTTTTCCTACCAGGATTCATCTTTCCTATAACTATATCCTTTATAATCTAAAGATAAGAAAGTTATATCATTACTTGTTTGTTTTACAGAATTTTATGGGGTTTTATTGATAAACACGGAGAAGGCAATGGCAACCCACTCCAGTACACTTTGCCTGGAAAATCCCATGGACGGAGGAGCCTGGTAGGCTGCAGTCCATGGGGTTGGACACTTACTGAGTGACTTCACTTTCACTTTTCACTTTCATGCATTGGAGAAGGAAATGGCAACCCACTCCAGTGTTCTTGCCTGGAGAATCCCAGGGACGGCGGAGCCTGGTGGGCTGCCATCTGTGGGGTCGCACAGAGTCGGACACAACTGAAGCAACTTAGCATTGATAAACAGCATTTAGACTGCCATGATAAGTTGGAAGAGATTATGAATTCAAACCTGTTTCATGAAACAGTTTTAATCGGAAAGACTTTGTAAGCTCCAAATTTATATTACCTTCTTAAGCTTCCTTGCTAATATAAAACTAGGGCACCTCCATCTGTAAGAATGTGAGAGACTAAGGAGGATGTTGAAAGGGGTTATTAAAACAAGGACAAAACCATGGATACAAAGTCCAATAATGGCTGATCATCTTATTCTTTTCACATTCCAAACCAACATCTCATTTTTATAGATCTCAAGTTACCCAACTGTTACAGACAAAACCAAAAGAAACAAATAGAAGAAGAGTAGGCAAGAAGCACACACAGAATCATGGACAAAATTATTAAACATTTAGCAAGAATACTGGAAAAGTCAAAAACAGTCTAGAGCAACTATTAACATATTATGACTGGCAGGACAAATGCAGATTGTGGCCCGTTTCTATAAACAAAGATATATTGAAACATGGACATGCCTATTTGTTTATATATATAAAGAGAAGCAAGAGAATTCCAGAAAAACATCTACTTCTGCTTCATGAACTACACTACAGTCTTTGACTGTGTGGATCACTGCACTGTGGAAAATTCTTAGAGATGGGAATACCAGAGCACCTTACTTGCTTCCTGAGAAATCTGTATGAAGGTCAAGAAGCAACAGTTAGAACAAGACGTGAAACACCAGACTGGTTCCAAACTGGGAAAGGATTACAACAAGGCTGTATATTGTCATTGCTTATTTAACTTGCATGCAGAACACATCATGTGAAATATTGGGCTGGATGAATCACAAGCCGAAATCAAGATTTCCAGGAGAAATATCAATAACCTCAGATATGCAGATGACACCATCCTTATGGCCGAAAGGGAAGAGGAACTGAAGGGCCTCTTGATGAAGATGAAAGAAGGGAGTAGAAAAGCTGGCTTAAAACTCAACATTCAAGAAACTAAATCTGTTTCATATATGATAATATACATGTTTCAATGCTATTCTCTCAGATCATCCCAGCCTCGCCTTCTCCCACAGAGTCCAAAAGACTGTTCTATACATCTGTATCTCTTTTGCTGTCTCGCATATAGGGTTATCATTACCATATTTCTAAATTCTATATATGTGTTAGTATACTGCATTGGTGTTTTTCTTTCTGGCTTACTTCACTCTGTATAATAGGCTCCAGTTTCATCCACCTCATTAGAACTGATTCAAATGTATTCTTTTTAATGGCTGAGTAATATTCCATTGTGTATATGTACCACAGCTTTCTTATCCATTCATCTGCTGATGGACATCTATGTTACTTCTATGTCCTGGCTATTATAAACAGTGCTGTGATGAACATTGGGGTACACATGTCTCTTTCAATTCTGGTTTCCTTGGTGTGTATGCCCAGCAGTGGGATTGCTGGGTCATATGGCAGTTCTATTTCCAGTTTTTAAAGGAATTTCCACACTGTTCTCCATAGTGGCTGTACTAGTTTGCATTCCCACCAACAGTGTAAGAGGGTTCCCTTTTCTTCACACCCTCTCCAGCATTTATTGTTTGTAGAGTTTTGGATAGCAATCATTCTGACTGGTGTGAGATGGTACCTCATTGTGGTTTTGATTTGCATTCCTCTGATAATGAGTGACATTGAGCATCTTTTCATATGTTTGTTAGCCATCTGTATGTCTTCTTTGGAGAACTGTCTGTTTAGTTCTTTGGCCCATTTTTGATTGGGTCATTTATTTTTCTGGAATTGATCTACAGGAGTTGCTTGTATATTTTTGAGATTAATTCTTTGTCAGTTGTTTCATTTGCTATTATTTTCTACCATTCTGAAGGCTGAGAGAATAGCATTGAAACATGTATATTATCATATATGAAACAGATCGCCAGTCCAGGTTCAATTGATGAGACAGGGTGCTCAGGCCTGGTGCACTGGGATGACCCAGAGGGATGGGAGGAGGGTTTAGGATGGGGGACACATGTATACCCATGGCTGATTCACATCAATGTATGGCAAAAACCACTACAATATTGTAAAATAATTAGCCTCCAACTAAAATAAATAAATTTAAAAAAATAAACTAAATCATGGCATATGGTCCCATCACTGTGGCAAATAGATGGGGAAACAATGGAAACAGTGTCAGACTTTATTTTCTTGGGCTCCAAGATCACTGCAGATGGTAACTGCAGCCATGAAATTAAAAGATGTTTACTCCTTGGAAGAAAAGCTATGAGCAACTTAGACAGTATATTAAAAAGCAGAGACATTACTTTGCCAACAAAGAGTCTGTCTATCCAAGATTACAGTTTTTCCAGTGGTCATGTATGGATGTGAGAGTTGGACTGTGAAGAAAGCTCAGCACTAAAGAATTGTTGCTCTTGAAATGTGTTGTTGGAGAAGACACTTGAGAGTCTTCTCAAAGATCAAACCAGTCAGTCCTAAAGGAAATCAGCCCTGAATATTCATTAGAAGGACTGATGCTGAAGCTGAAGCTCTAATAGTTAGGTCACCTGAGGCAAAGAACTGACTCACTGGAAAAAACCCTGTTGCTGGCAAAGATTGAAGGCAGAAGGAGAAGGGAACAACAGAAGATGAGATGGTTGGATGGCATCGCCAACTCAGTGGACGTGTGTTTGAGCAAGTTCTCGCAGTTGGTAATGAACAGGGAAGCTTGGCGTGATGCAGTCCATGGAGTCACAAAAATTGGACATGACTGAGCAACTGAACTGAACTAGCTGATGGAATATTCATGCAGTTCTCATACTCCTAAGGTAAAATAATTTGAGCAGTCTTCATTGTAAACATGAAACACTGCACATCACTTTTAGTTAGGATAATGCAACAAAATCTCTCACTCTCCAGAAAAAAAATTATGTGCCAAGACTGCTATGTGATTCGGGTTTACTGTTTTAGAAGCTTGGTGAATACAGAGTTGAATTCTCCTTTCTATTGTACCATTCACTGATGGCTATAGCCTTTTCTCACAGTGGCTTAAGCAGAGATAACCACAGTTTCGTTTCTCTATTTCCATTTCTTACACAGATAGACTCTATTGACATATTGAACTGAAAATAATGGTGTGACAGTGCTTAAAATAGTATTTCTGCACTGTTAATACAACTGAGAATCTCTGTATGTCTGATGCTGTAGCAGGGTGTACACTGTGTTTGTTTCACAATTTTTCTGTAAAAGGAAAACAAAAATAAAATTATGCACATAGCAAAATCCCATTTCCCTTTCCCCTACAGAAATGAAGGGTCGTGTTAATCAGTTGTGTCCTACTCTTTGCAACCCCATGGACTGTAGCCCACTAGGCTCCTCTGTCCATTCTCAAGGCAAGAATACTGCAGTGCATAGCCATCCCCTTCTCCAAGGGTTCTTCCCAACCAGGGCATGGATACCCATGGATATGAATGGATAAGAAAGTTGTGATATATATATACAATGGAATATTACTTAGCTATTAAAAAGAACATTTGAGTCAGTTCTAATGAGGGGGGTGAAACTGGAGCCTATTATACAGAGTGAAGTAAGTAAGAAAGAAAAACACCAATACTGTATATTAATGCATATATATGGAATTTAGAAAAATGGTAATGACCCCATATGCAAGATAGCAAAAGAGACACAGATGTAAAGAACAGACTTTTGGACTCTGGGAAAAGGCAAGGATGGGATGATTTGAGAGAATAGCATTGAAACATGTATATTACTATATGTGAAACATGACCAGTCCAAGTTTGAGTCATGAAATAGGGCACTCAAACCCAATGCACTGGGACAACCCAGAGGAATGGGATGGGGTTGGAGGGGGGTCTGGGTGAGGGGGACACATGTACATCCATGGCTGATTTATGTCAATGTATGGCAAAAACCACACCAATATTGTAAAGTAATAAGCCTCCAATTAAAATAGATAAGCTAATTTAGAAAAAAAGATTTTTGTTGTTGTCTAGACCTGCAAAAAGCAAAAACAAAAAACAAGCCATTGGCAATTTAATAGAGACTGCACTGAATCTATTGATTACTTTGGGTAGTATAGTCATTTGACATTTCAAAACCATATAAGCATCACTATTGTTCAATCTAAATACCATGCATGTCTTTTTCCACGCACTATATAATAATTTTGCCTCTGAGACAACTATTTTGAAGCATAGGATAATGGGTACTCAAAACCACCATCTCTGAATGAAAGGAACTCATGAGTAAGCCCTATATTTATCTCAGCACCCTGTCCAGGAACAATTTCCTAATTTGTGGAGCAGAGAAGAAAAATTCAAACAAAGCTTCTGAGCTGAGAAAGCAGAGATCAGGATCTGCCTACTAAAGCAGCTACAGTCTGCAATCACTAAGAAGGAATTGCCTGAGTAAGGGGGATAAAGTGCAGGGGTGAGGGGGAAGCAGAAATCTGTGTGACGGCTTCCTACAAGTCAGTGGCTGAGAGTGGAATTATGATTTTTCCAGGTAAGATCATATGAAATTTTGAGCTGCTCCTGGGTTGAGAGTAGAACAAAATAAACAGAATCAGTCAGTGGTAGCAGACATTTGAATTCAAGCACAAGCAGAGTAGAGACCTTTTCAGCACCTGAACATTTAATTAAGATGTCAGCAGGATTGTGCCTTAGGAATAAAACCCATGTTCTGTCACAAAGCCATCTTTAGACCTTAGGAGTTTGAGTCTCAACATGTTGGAGGTGCTTGGTAAGTGCTTTGAACTTTCTACCAACCCACCTCAAGAAAACATAAAACCAAACCCAGATCTGTTCAAAGAGACCAGTCACTAATCTTCCAGGAAAAAAATTTCTACACTTTGTAGAGAAAAAAAAAAATCAGCAACTGTGTTATATATCAATATTAATGTCCTATATGTATATAATAAAAACACTATATTTCTGGAAGATAGAAAATTGTGATTCATAGCCAAAAAATGTAATAAGTAGAAAGAGACCCCCAAATTGTCCAGATAATAGATTTACCAAATTTTAAAAACAGTATTGTGAATACATACAATAAGTAATGAAAAATAATATGATCTTAATGAATAATCATGTAGGAAATCTTAGCATTAAATAAAAAAGAAATGGAAATTTCAAAGATGAAAATACTGTATAAGAGTGTTATAACAACTGAAATACAAAGTTCATGTTAGGCTTAATAGCAGAATGCTTTAGATTTTTAGAAAATGGGAACAACTTGATATATCCACAGGAATTATAGAATTGAATAATTGGATTTATGCAATATCTAATCAAATAAATCAATTAGAAAATGGAGAATAAAGCATTAAAGAAAGTAAATAGGCCTTAGTGACCTATGGACTATAGCCTACCAGGCTCCTCTGTCCATGGAATGCTCCAGGCAAGAATACTGGAGTGTATACCCGTTCCCTTCTCCAGGGGATCTTCCTGACCCAGGGATCAAACACAGGAAGGCAGGTTCTTTACCATCTGAGCCACCAGGGAATGTCTAGTGACCTATGTATGTATGTATGTATGCTAAGTCATAAACTGGAAAATTCCTAAAGAGATGGGAATATCAGGCCACCTTGCTTGCCTCCTGAGAAATCTGTATACAGGTCAAGAAGCAATAGTTAAAACTGGACATGGAACAGACTGACTCCAAATTGGTAAAGGAGTACGTCAAGGCTGTATATTGTCACCCTGTTTATTTACCTTACATGCACGGTACATCATGTGAAATGCCTGGCTGGATAAGGCACAAGCTGGAATCAAGATTGTCAGGAGAAATATCAATAACCTCAGATATGCAGATGACACCACCCTTATGGCAGAAAGTGAAGAGGACTTAAACAGCCTTTTGATGAAGGTAAAAAAGGAGAGCCTGAAAAACTGGCTTAAAACTCAATATTCAAAAAACTAAGATCATGACATCCAGTCCCATCACTTCATGGCAAATAGATGGAGAAACAATGGAAACAGTAAGAATTTATTTTCTTGGGCTCCAAAATCACTGAAAATGGTGACTGCAGCCATGAAATTAAAAGACACTTGCTCCTTAGAAGAAAAGCTATAATAAACCTAGACAGCATATTAAAAAACAGAGACATTACATTGCCAACAAAGGTCCGTCTAGTCAAAGCTATGATTTTTCCAGTACTCATGTATGGATGTAGGAGCTAGACCATAAAGAAGTTTGAGCACCAAATAATTGATGCTTTTGAACTGTGGTGTTGGAGAAGACTCTTGAGAGTCCTTTGGACTGCAAGGGAGATCAAACCAGTATTTAAAGGAAATCAATCTTGAATATTCATTAGAAGGACTAATGCTCAAGCTCCAATACTTTGGTCACCTGATGCAAAGAACTAACTCATTGGAAAAGACCCTGATGCTGGGAAAGATTGAAGGCAGGAGGAGAAGGGGAAGACAGAGAATGAGATGGTTGGATGGTATCACTGACTCAATGGACATGAGTTTAAATGGGCTCCAGAAGTTTCTGATGGCCAGGGAAGCCTGCTGTGCTGCAGTCCATGGGGAGGCAGAGTTAGACACGACTGTGCGACTGAACTATAACAAGTGAAAATAAAGATAGAGAAAAATAAACTTCTCTCCCTACCTTAAAGGAAATAAATTGAAGAGAAACATCAACCTAAATATGTAAGTTAATGCTAAAGCATAAAACAACAAGAAAAAAAATGTGAGAGAAAATCTTTGTCACTTTAAGTATTCCTTGACAGAACATTAAAAAGCAGTTAACCCTAAAGGTAAAAATTGATAAATTTTATTCAGTGAGCTGAAAAATCTTTGTTATTAGGGGACTAAATAAAATAAAAGAAGAAATACAAACTGGGAAAATATTTTTTAAATACGTGTCTATAAAAGGATTTGTATCCATAATATAGTAAAATATTTTTTTTAAATCCTGTATTTTTTTAATACATAGGTAAATACATGCATACTTATAAAAGAGAATACTTAACAAAAGAGAATACTTCACAGAAGAGAATACATAGATGACTAAAGAATGTATGGAAAGAGAACACAACCTCATTGATCATCAACGAGAGACACACTATAATAAGGACCACTTCATATCCACTTAAAAACTAAAATGTTGATAATATCAGATCACACATTGCAGATGTGAATATTAAATGATAAAATTTCTTTGGAAAAGCCCTTCAGTCCTTCATAAAGTGAAAGCATGACTCAGCAATTCAACTCCTAAGTAATTGCATACTATGTGTATACAAATGATTATACTAGGCTTCCCTGGTAGCTCAGTAGTAAAGAATCTGCCTGCAGTGCAGGAGATATGGATTCAGTACTTGGGTCGGGAAGATCCCTTGGACAAGGAAATGGCAACCCACTCCAGTAATCTTGCCTGGGAAATCCTATGGACAGAGGAACCTGGCAAGCTACGCACAGTCCATAGGGTCACAAAGAATCAGACATGACTGACTGACTGACTGAACACACACTTTACTCATCATAGTGCCAAGCTGTAAACAAATTGAATTTTATCCAGAGGCAAAAGCATAAACTATCATTTTATATTCAGACAAAGAAAAGATAAACTATGTTCTTGAATTTTATGTGGTAATGACTGCAAGACGTAAGAGATGATAGCAAAATTCTGCATCACAATTGAGATGGTGATTATATGAATAAATATTTATTCAGTTCAGTTCAGTCGCTCAGTCGTGTCCGACTCTTTGTGACTCCATGAACCAAAGACGCCAGGCCTGCCTGTCCATCACCAAAGCCTGAAGTCCACCATGTCCATTGAGTCAGGGATGCAATCCAACCATCTCATCCTCTGTCGTCCCCTTCTCCTCCTGCCCTCAATCTTTCCCAGCATCAGGGTCTTTTCAAATGAGTCAGTTTTCTCATGAGGTGCCCAAAGTATTGGAGTTTCAGCTTCAGCATCAGTCCTTCCAATGAACACCCAAGACTGATCTCCTTTAGGATGGACTGGGTTGGATCTCCTTGCAGTCCAAGGGACTCTCAAGAATCTTCTCCAACACCACAGTTCAAAAGTGTCAATTCTTTGGCACTCAGCTTTCTTCATAGTCCAACTCTCACATCCATACATGACCTCTGGAAAAACCATAGCCTTGACTAGATGGACCTTTGTTGGCAAAGTAATGTCTCTGCTTTTGAATATGCTATCTAGGTTGGTCATAACTTTTCTTCCAAGGAGTAAGTGTCTTTTAATTTCATGACTGCAGTCACCATCTGCAGTGATTTTGGAGCCCAGAAAAATAAAGTCAGCCACTGTTTCCATTGTTTCCCCATCTATTTGCCATGAAGTGATGGGACCAGATGCCATGATCTTAGTTTTCTGAATTTGAGCTTTAAGCCAACTTGTTTACTCTCCACTTTCACTTTCATAAAGAGGCTTTTTAGTTCCTCTTCACTTTCTGCCATAAGGGTGATGTCATCTCCATATCTGTGATTATTGATATTTCTCCCGGCAATCTTGATTACAGCTTGTGCTTCTTCCAGCCCAGCGTTTCTCATGATGTACTCTGCATATAAGTTAAATAAGCAGGGTGACAATATACAGCCTTGATGTACTCCTTTTCCTATTTGGAACCAGTCTGTGGTTCCATGTCCAGTTCTAACTGTTGCTTCCTGACCTGCATACAGGTTTCTCAAGAGGCAGGTCAGCTCATTAAACTTAAAATGCAAGGTCAAAATGTATATATTAATATTTTGTGGTTTTTAAGGTATACCTCATCAGGATGATTAAAATAACAAAGGGAAAAAAAGTGTTGTCCTCATAAAATAGAGAAGATATTGCATCTATGAAATAAGAAATTTATGTAAAGGAAAAAAAGTGAAAATTAAACTTTAAAGGTTAAAAAGTTGTAAATGGAGAGAGGAGCAGAGGAAGAGAGAGAAAAAGAGGGAGGGAATGAGAGAGGAAGTGAGGGGAAAAAGGGAGAGAAAAACGTTGAAAAAAAATAAAATTGTGTAATTCCCTTGTTAGAAAAAGGATTGTAATAAATAGTATTAAAATTAGAAAATCGGCCCCAAATATAAACCAGCCAACTGATAATAGTTTACGTGAAACAAGAGAGAAATGAAAAGGAAATATTTAAAGAAATGACCCAAAGTATTCCTGTTTTTATCATGGCTGCTGCTGCTAAGTCGCTTCAGTCGTGTCCAACTCTGTGCGACCCCATAGATGGCAGCCCACCAGGCTCCCCCGTCCCTGGGATTCTCCAGGCAAGAACCTTGGAGTGGGTTGCCATTTCCTTCTCTAGTGCATGAAAGTGAAAAATGAAAGTGAAGTCATGTCCGACTTCTAGCGACCCCATGGACTGCAGCCTACCAGGCTCCTCTGTCCATGGCATTTGCCAGGCAAGAGTACTGGAGTGGGTGGCCATTGCCTTCTCCGTTTTATCATGGCAGTTTATACCAACCTGCACATTGAGGATAACTACGAAATCTGGATAAATTTTTTTAAATGAAGTAAAATAAGAATATCTCCTTTTGTGCGTCAGAGAGGTGACAAAATAGTGAAAACTCTGTCAGAGAAACTAGAGGAGCTCCTGTGTACAATTTGGTTCATTTGGTGAAACTGAAAGATATTTTATTCCAGTCAAATTTATACTGAGCCACCTGTTTCATGAATAAAATTATAGGTTGTTATCGTCTTTGATTTGAGATGGAGAGATGTTGAGATGAATTTCGATATATTATTTACACAAATCTCTACCTAGGATTTATCTGTAGAGGGAACAGAATAAATTCTGTATATGTATTTTCAGAAGAAAGCCCTTGCTCAACCTGAAAGTTGTTTGGTGATAAAATGTGGGACAAAATATTTCTGAGTACTGTATGTGTGTGTATTTGTACTGAAGTTTTTTTTTAACATACTATTAAGATAAAATAGTGATGCTAACTTTGGATTGTGGACACATTTTCTAAAGTATCAGGAATGAATTCTGATCAGGATTACAAAAATAATTTCCTTTTAAAATAAATAGCACTTTTACTGAAGCTGACTTTCTCTGTCTCCAAGCCAAAGCAATTTGAAACAGTCTGTTTGATAAGTGTCTTCAGTGGAAGAACCCAATTCCTGGTTATGCTGGCTTTCATTGAATCAAAAAAAAAAAAAAAACCTCAAAAGATGATCTACCTCTCAAACATAATAAAAGTAACAAAGAAAAGTTGAATCGATAACTATAGAGAGTCTTAGCAAATTTTCTAAAGGAAAATTCTTTATAATTAAGTTTTCAACATTGATGTAATATATATACTTTCCAATTTACCCTCTTCCTTTCAAGAGCATATGCTCTATTCTCAAATTTATTACAGAATTTATATACCCAGCAGGATCCATTTTATCAACCTGTGGTAAACATCGTCATATTTTCAATTTTCTTCCTCACGATTTAACCTGCCCATACTAACAAGAAGTCCCATCTTTCCTTTTTATATTCTATACCAACCCAGAATTCAGAATTGTACAAGAATTGTGAAACTTTACTCAATCTGTTTGCCTATCTACCTATCTATAAAGTTGCTGTTTTGATATGAATAATATTGACATAGATTTTCAAAAAGAGAAGGTGGTATTTCCTACAGTGAATATGATTTTACCTAGGTTTTTTATATTGGAAAAAAAATAACCAGTGTGATTTTGAATATACATTTGTAATGAACAGAATTTACTTGCTGAATTTCTTTCCACATATTTCCCAGAGCAGAAAATATTCAGTTTTGTTCATTTGTTTTCCCAGACCTTTTTTCCTCAGTTTGTTCATGTAACCATTTCGAATAACAGTTATTAAACTTCTACTATTTACTAGGAACTTATTATTATAATGTGAAAATTTAGAAATTAAAATTATTCTAGAATATGTGCTACCATAAAAATTTATCAACTTGATAAGAGTTGATAAGAATTCTAGTAATTGGTGTGGGTGGCCTCTTCTTTGAAGTATAAAATTGCTTATTCAATTTATACTGAGCCACTTGAATAATATAAATAAAAGATAGTATAAATAAAAGAGAAGCAACAATATATTCTTTCTCTTCTTTTTCCTTTCCTTTACCTATCTCTTTTTTGTAGACTTTGACCTTGATTTTAATAAACATGTAACAAAATATAGCCTCTTATTTATGGCAGATCAAGGTTCTTTTTTTTTTTTTTTAATTTTAAAGGTTCACTAAGTATATACGCTTAAAAGAAATACTTTCTGGAGTAATAAATAGCTAAGTGGAAACTGCTTAGTTAATGCAACTGTCAGCTCAGTTGAAATTCAGCAAAACAAATAAATATTAAAAGTGTTCCCCTCTATCATTGTCAATAATGTGCTGTCCAAAAGAATACTATTTAGCCATAGGAATTTAAAACTGACAGTTGTTTCTCTAATGATAGAAATTTGAACATATACTGGTTATGCTAACGTGAATTTATTTAGATGAATCATTTTTACAGTTTAGATATTGGTATTTAATGAAGCATAGTTTATAAAATTGAAAACACTTTAAAATCTCTACTTACAATTCACTTAGCCTGTTGAAAATAAAAGAATCCTAGTGGGATAGTTATTAAGCTATTGTCTTTCAGCGCCAAACACACCTTTTATAGGCTTTGTGATGGTGAGGCTGGGACTGTGAAAACTATTTCCCCTTTGCCAAACTGTTAAATTTTGCCAGTAGGATATACTGGAGAGAGGCCAGAAGGAAGGAAGGAAATAAAAGAAGAAATTGCTGCTTCTAGTTTGTTTTTTTCCTGTTGGAGTCATTCCTGTAAAGCCCTTCCTATGAACAACACCAATTGGTCCCAATCTTTGTCTTTTCTTCCTGCCAACTCCAGATCAGCCTATCACACCCATTAGAGGTGCCAGCAGTGAGCTCACCAGATGGCTGAGTCCCAGAGCCAGGCCCTCATCTGCATACTTCTCTCCTCTGATAATCCCAGGCCCCTCCTCATTCCCCTGTCCCTAGGCAGGGATAGAGTTACTTTCTGGAGCTCCTACTTATGTGTCGCCAGAGGGTTTCCTTTTATTTTTTTTCTTTTAAGCATTTTAATAGCTGTTGCAAAATTCCCTAAGATTTTCTTTGTGTGTGTGTGCTGTGTGCTTAGTCATTTCCAGCTCTTTGCGACCCTATGGACTGTAGCCTGCCAGGCTCCTCTGTCCATGGGATTTCCCAGGCAAGAGTACTGGAGTGGGTTGTAATTTCCTCTTCCTGGGGATTTTCTGACCCAGGAATGGAATCTGAGTCTCCTGCACTGGCAGGCGGATTCTTTACTACTGAGCCATCGGGGATATTAAACATTGCATGTTTATACCACTTGTGATACATATAATATTATCTATTCAAACAGTTAGTAGAATTTCTGTTTTTCTGACTAGACCCTGATGAATATAGCTGCTGTTTTATACTGAGTAAGTAGATTTTATAGATTTTGGTTTTTTTTTTAATTGTGTAAATATTTTGACTATGTAAACACTTAGGATGTAGACATCTGGAAGAATGATCACTCCCACCATTGCAAAAATAACAACAACGAGAACTCTTCACAGTATGAAAAATTCACAAATCTTGGAACCCATCAGAGAGCTAAAGTCATAGGAAAACAACTAGCTGATAATCTAGGGATAGACAGGTATGATCAAGAAGAGATGGGGTGAAACTCTGGCCAATGGCGGCCTGTCTATTGGAAAATGAAGAGGCAGATTCAGCAAAAATGTTTAACAAGTACTGCAGACCAAGTGGGAGAAGGCAATGGCAACCCACTCCAATACTCTTGCCTGGAAAACCCCATGGATGGAGGAGCCTGGTAGGCTGCAGTCCATGGGGTTGCTAAGGGTTGGACACGACTGAACGACTTCACTTTCACTTTTCACTTTCATGAATTGGAGAAGGAAACAGCAACCCACTCCAGTGTTCTTGCCTGGAGAATCCCAGGGAGGGGAGCCTGGTGGGCCGCCGTCTATGGGGTCGCACAGAGTCGGACACGACTGAAGTGACTTAGCAGCAGCAGCAGCAGGCAAGTGTGGAGTAGCAAGGTCGTATAAACTCTGGAGACCATAGAAACAAGGAAATTTCATGTTCATATGAAATCCATGGATATCACTGGTTGCTCACAATAAAACGATGAGGGCAAGGTGAGAGACCTGAGGAAATGATTCTCATAGACCAAGCCTGAAGGACAGGACAGTAGCCACTCTGGTAAAGGCTCAAAGTCTTATCGGGATCATTCTTTCCTGTCTTTGTTAGAAATGAAAGCCCTAAACAGCTGAGAGAAGGGGAATAAATGCTGTTACTTTAGTCACTGGTGAAAACGTTTGCAACTAGAAGAAATAAACATGTAAAAGTCCTTTACCTATTATTGACGGATAAGGAACACATGCTTGGCTCCAACCTACATGCAGGATTACTGAGAACTTCCACCACTGAGACAGATATGCAGTGTCTAAGATAGATTTAGTCAGAGCAAAAAGAACATGCCCACTCCAGCCCCTTACCTCTAGCCTGACAAAGTAAAAGGTGTTGAATAACAACAGAAACTGAGGCCTATTGGTAGGTAAAAGTCAAGAGCATGGAGAGTAATTTGCTGTGATACTCAGAACAAAAGGAAGACCTGAAGCAATGTCTGAGGGTGCAACAGACATATTACAGGTGGACTTTCCAGCAAACCAAGCCCTACCTTATACACAAGGTGACATTAGAGGGGATTGAAGCCTGTGGTTCACTGTAGGTAACCACAGATATAACAAATCCCTGATCTTGTTTGGCTTCTGATAAGACTAAATCATCTGTCCACACTGAAGATTTCTGCTCATTTCTAAACATAATACACTTCATTTCAATTTCCATGATTATATATAAGACATCTAGCTATCAACAAAAAATTGCAAAGGATACAAAGAGTCAAAGAGAAAAAAAAAATCAAGAGATAAAGCAATCAGCAGGCCATAATTAATTATGAAAGTGATGTTAAAATTATCTAATACCAAGGAACTAAAAAGCCTCTTGATGAAAGTGAAAGAGGAGAGTGAAAAAGTTGACTTAAAGCTCAACATTCAGAAAACTAAGATCATGGCATCCGGTCCCATCACTTCATGGCAAATAGATGGGGAAACAGTGCAAATAGTGTCAGACTTAATTTTGGGGGGGCTCCAAAATCACTGCAGATGGTGATTGCGTCCATAAAATTAAAAGACGCTTACTCCTTGGAAGGAAAGTTATGACCAACCTAGATAACATATTCAAAAGCAGAGACATTACTTTGCCAACAGAGGTCCATCTAATCAAGGCTATGGTTTTTCCAGTGGTCATGTGTGGATGTGAGAGTTGGACTGTGAAGAAAGCTGAGCACCAAAGAACTGATGCTTTTAAACTGTAGTGTTGGAGAAGACTCTTAAGAGTCCCTTAGATTGCAAGGAGATCCAACCAGTCCATCCTAAAGGAGATCAGTCCTGGGTGTTCTTTGGAAGGAATGATGCTGAAGCTGAAACTCCAGTACTTTGGCCACCTCATGCGAAGAGGTGACTCATTGGAAAAGACTCTGATGCTGGGAGGGATTGGGAACAGAAGGAGAAGGGGATGACGGAGGATGAGATGGCTGGATGGCATCACCAACTCGATGCACATGAGTCTGAGTGAATTCCAGGAGTTGGTGATGGACAGGGAGGCCTGGAGTGCTGCAATTCATGGGGTCACAAAGAGTTGGACACGACTGAGCTACTGAACTGAACTGAACTGAACAACATATTTAAATAATTGTGTATATTTTAAGTGCTTCAGTAGACAAAAACAGACAGTAAGTATAATCATATCAGATGGGTAACTGAAACATAGATACAGAAATTATAATAAAAATTAAGTGAAAATTTTATAAAAATGAGAAACCTAGGTAAAGAGATAAAAAAAAAAAAAAAAACTTCAATGGGCTTATTGGTAAACTCAACACAGGGGAGGGGAAAAAAAAATCACTGAACTCAAAGCTAGGCCAAGGAAATTACCCAAACTGAAACACAAAGTGATAAAAAAGAAAAAACATTAAACCAGGAGAGAGCATCCAGGAACTATAGAACACTATCAAATATATGGGTATTTAGAACCTCAGCGGGAAAACTGGGAAGAAGGAATATTTAAGTAATTAATGGTCAATTATTTTTCAAAATTAGTAAAAGATACCATAGATTCAAGAAGCTCAGGCGATGCCAGAGTAAATAAAAACAACAACCATCTAGACAACATATTTAAAGTCCTAAAGTCAGTGTTAAACAGATATTCTTGAAGGAACCAAAGGAAAAAAGGTAACAAAAGAGAAACAAAGAAAAGGATTTCAACAGCTGTAGGACAATGGGAAAATCTGTTTTAAAAAAGTTTTATTTTATATTGGAATATAGTTGATTTGCAAATTTGGAAAACTCAGCAGTGGCCACAGGACTGGAAAGGTTAGTTTTCATTCAAATCCCAAAGAAGGGCAATGCCAAAGAATCTTCAAACTGCAATATAATTGCACTCATTTCACATGCTAGCATGGTTACATTCAAAATCCTTCAAGCTAGGCTTCAGCAAAACATGAACCAAGAACTTTCAGATGTACAGCCTGGGTTTCAGAAGGGGCAGAGGAACCAGAGATCAAACTGCAAACATTTGTTGGACCATAGAGAAAGCAAAGGATTTCCAGAAAATATCTGCTTCTGTTTCATTGACTAAGCTAAAGTTTTTGACTGCGTGGATCACAACAAACTGTGGAAAATTCTTAAAGAGATGGGAATACCAGACCATCTTACCTCTCTCCTGTATGCCAGTATGAAACCTGTATGCCAGTCAAGAAACAACAGTTAGAATTGGACATGGAAAAATAGACTGGTTCAAAATTGGGAAAGGAGTATGACAAGGCTGTATATAGTCACCCTGCTTATTTAACTTATATTCTGTGTACATCATGTGAAATATAAAGCTGGATGAATCACAAGCTGAACCAACATTGCCAAGAGAAATATCAACAGCCTCAGATGTGCAGATGATACTACTCTAATGGCAAAGTGAAGAGGAACTAAAGAGCCTCTTGATGAGGGTGAAAGAGGAGAGTGAAAAAGCTGGCACAAAACTCAACATTCAAAAAATGAAGATCATGGCATCTGGTCTCATCACTTCATGGCAAATAGAAAGGGAGAAAGTGGAATCAGTGACAGATTTTATTTTCTTGGGCTCCAAAATCACTGCAGATGGAAACTGCAGCCATGAAATTAAAAGATGCTTGCTCCTTGGAAGGAAATATGACAAACCTAAACAATGCATTAAAAAGCAGAGACATCACTTTGCTGACAAAGGTCTGTAGTCAAAGCTGTGGTTTTTCCTGTAGTCATGTATGAATATGTGTTAGTTTCTCAGTTGTGTCTGATTCTTTGCAACCCCATGGACTGTAGCCCATCAGGCTCTGCCCATGGGATTCTCCAGGCAAGAATACTGGACTGAGTTATACTTCCCTTCTCCAGGGGTCCTTCCTGACCCATGGACTGAACCTGAGTCTCCTGCATTGCAGGAAGATTCTTTATCATCTGAACCACCTGGACCATAGAGAAGGCTGAGGGCTGAAGAATTGATGGTTTTGAATTGTAATGCTGGAGAAGACTCTTGAGAGTCCCTTGGGCATCAAGGAGCTCAAATCAGTCAATCCTAAAAGAAATCAACCCTGAATTTCCATTGGAAGGACTGTTGTTGAAGCTGAAGCTCCGATACTTTGGCCACCTGATGCGAAGAAGCGCTGACTCGATGGAAAAGATCTTCATGCTGGGAAAAATTGAAAGCAAAAGGAGAAGCAGGCAGCAGAGGATGAGATGGTTGGATGGCCTCACTGACTCAATGGACATGAATTTGAGCAAACTCTGGGAGACAGTGGAGGACAGAAGAGCCTGGAGTGCTAGAGTCCATGAGGTTGCAAAGAATCAGACATGACTTAGCAACAGAACAAAAACAACATAGTAGATTAACAATGTCATGTTAGTTTCAGGTGTACAGCAGTGATTCAGTTACTAAGACTTGTTCAACTCTTTGCGACCCCATGGACTGTAGCATGCCAGGCTCCTCTGTCCTCCACTATTTCCTGGAGTTTGCTGAAATTCAAGTTCGTTGAGTCAGTGATGCTAACATATACATACATCTATTCTTTTTCAGATTCTTTTCCCATGTATGTTATTACAGCATATTGAGAATTTCCTATGGTATATAGTAGATCCCTATTGATTATCTATTTTATATATAATAGTGTGTATATTTTAATCCCAGCCTCTATTTTACCCCTCCTCCCCACCTTTCCTTTTGGTAACCATAAGTTTGTTTTACAAGTCTGTGAGTGTGTTTCTGTTTTTGTAAATAAGTTTATTTGCATCATTTTTAGATACCATATATAAACTATATCATATAATATTTGTCTTTCCTGTCTGACTTACTTCGCCTAGAATGATGATCTCTCAGTTTATCCAGGTTGCTGCAAATAGCATTATTTCATTCTTTAATGGCTGAGTAATATTCCACTGTATATCTATACCACATCTTCTTTAACCATTCATCTGTTGATGGACATTTAGGTTGCTTCCATATCTTGCTCTTGTTAGCACTTCTGCAAGGAATATTAGAGTGCATGTATCCATTTAAATTATGGTTTTCTCTGGATATATGCCTAGGAGTGGGATTGCTGGATAATACAGTAGCTCTATTGTTAGGTTTTTAAGGAACCTCCATACTGTTCTCCATAGTGGTTATAGAAATTTATGTTCCCACTAACAGTATAGGAGAGTTCTATTTTCTGTACACTCTCTCCAACATTTATTGTTTGTAGATTCTTTGATGGTGGGCATTTTGGTGTGAAGTGATACTTCATTGTAGTTTTGATTTGCATTTCTCTGACAATTAAAGATTTTGAGCATCTTTCCACGTGCTCTTTCACCATCTGTAAGTCTTCTTTGTACAAAAGTCTTTTTAGATATTCTGGGGGAAAAATGTCAAAAAAGAATTCTATGCCTAGCAAAACAGCTTTCAAAACTGATGAAGAGATAAGGTAGAGAGGGGAAAATATGTTATGCTGGTTAAGGAGGTTTGCTTTACATATAGGGTCATGAGAAAAATAAAAGTATGCAACAAGAGTCAGTTCTTTGATGCATTCTTGTGAATTTAAGCAAAGAGAAAGAATCTTGCCTACTTTTGAAGCTTTTTCTTTTGTCTGTAAACTAATTTAATGGTAGTATCTAAAGAACAAGATGCTTCAGAGAGAGAAGTAATATTTCAGTGAATATAAACTTTTCTACACTTCTGAAAGCAATAGAATCCCAAGAGAAATCTCTTATTTGGAGAGAATGTTTGAAGATTGTGAATGGCTAGACCACTCAGAGAATTATGGATAGAGGTTTTTGAACTATGGCATTAGACTTCCTCAAAGTCTCCTTTGAGGAAGGATTTATTTTTTTGAAATTTAGTATGTTAAGGAAAATGCAGTTTACTTTTTAAATTTTTTTAAAAATTTTAAATAAGTTTTATTGGGATATCATTGACTTGCAATGTTGTGTTAGTTTCAGATACACAGCAAAGTGAATCTGTGTGTACACACACAGACGCACACACACACACTCCTTTTTTAGATTCTTTTTCCATGTAGGCCATTACAGAGTATTGAGTAGAGTTCTCTGTGCTATACAGCAGATCCTTATTATTTATCTATTTTATATATAGTAGTATGTATATGTCAGGCCCAGTCTCCCAATTTATCACTCCTTCCCTGTCCCCTGGTAAGCATAAGTTAGTTTTCTACATCTGTGGCTTGACCTCTGTTTATGTAAATATTTTCATTTGTACCCCTTTTTTATTCCACATATAAGCAATGTGATACTTTCTTTCTGTGTTGGACTTACTTCATTCAGTGTGACAATCTCTAGATCCATCCGTGTTGCTGCAAATGGCAATTTTTTGTTCTTTTCTATGGCTGAGTGATATTCCATTATATATATGTACCACATCTTCTTTATCCACTCCTCTATTGATATTTAGGTTGCTTTCATTACCTGGCTATTGTAGATAGTGCTGCAACGAACATTGGGGTGCATGTGTCTTTTTGATTTATGGTTTTCTCTGGGTATGTGCCCAGGAGTAGGATTGCTGGGTCATATGATAGTTCTATTTTTAGTTTTTAAAGGACACTCCATATTGTTCTCCATGGTAGCTGGAGAACATTCCCACCAACAGTGTGGGAGGACTCCCTTTTCCAAGAAGGAGACCCTGAATAATTTGAAAATGTTAGGTAAATCTTCAGGGGTGTGGACAGAAAGGAAGGTGGATAAATTAATCCAGATCTCTGAGAAAGCTATTTGATTATAGTAGAGTGAGAATGGCTGTTTCCATAACCTGACTTTCCCATTGTTTGTGTCCATATCTGGGCCTTGGCATGTGTGTTTATATTTTCAACTTCCTTGTCCTTACTCGTTTTATGAACTAAAAGCATGTCTAGCTTAATTCAAGTCATAAGATAAAACCTTGGAATACTATTAAGTATTGGCTTCTCTGTCCTAGATATTTGTTTCAGTTATTAATTGCTGTATAAAAACATCACCCTAGAACTTACTGACTTAATATTTATTGTTTTTTAAAGATTTTATTATTTCAAATTCAAGGAGGTTCTTTTACTCCTTGTGACATTGGTTGAAATCACTGTCACTGCCATTTACCTAGCAGCTCTACCAAAAAGTCTAAGAAAGCTTTACTGATACATTTGATACGTTCTTCATCTCCACTTAGACTCTCTGTTTATCTGTTCTCCCCTCATTCAGTAGAACATCACCGTTTTCTGTTCAACATAGTGGCTGACTTTTCTAGAAAGAGGGCAGAACCTGCTAGGCCCCTTAAAGACTAGACCTAGAAGAGGCACTGCATAATTTCTGCTGTAGTCTGCTAATAAAGGGAAGGTGAGTAGACTGCTTTTTAATGGTTAGAAAAGCATGTGTGTGGGTGTGCAGGAGGAAAGGAACTAATGGCAGCCATCTTTTAAGACTGTGCACTAGAAAGTACAAGTGATTCTGGTGACAAAAATAAAACTGGCTCACCCCACTAAAGTGAGAGGGTCCTCAGAAGAACCTCAGTCATTACTCCACATTGCTTCAGGGAACAGTCTAGTGTTATCCCTGTTGGAAGGTAGAATGGAAAAGGAATTGATGAGCTTCAGCTGTGACAGAAAACTAGGCACTATCATATTCTGTAGTTTTGTTTTGAATATAATCATACAGGAACATTCAGCAGTCTGAGGATTCTCCAAGAGCCTGTTTGTAAGTAATTGATAACCTGCTGTGGTGTTTAAATGTTTGTGTCAACTTGTCTGAGCTTAAGAATGCCCAGATAGTTGACAAAACATTATTTTTGGATGTGTCTATGAAGTTGTTGCCTGAAGAGATTAGCATTCAAATTGGCAAAACAAGTAAAGTAGATTGCCTTCCCCAGTGTGGACGGGCATCGCTCGGTCCACTGAGGGCCTAAACAGAACACCAAGAAGGGTGAATTCACTTTTAGTTTAAGCTGGGACATCCATCTTCTCTGCTCTTGGACATCAGAGCTTCCGGTTCCTGTGCTCTCTGGACCCAGACTGAACTACACCACTGGCTTTCTTGGTTTTCCAGCTTGCAACAGGAGATCTTGGGACTTCTGGGCCTCCAGAATTGCATGAGATAATCCCTGCGTTTCTCTCTCTCCCTCTCCCCCTTCCTCCATCCCTCCATAAATACATACACACACAGAGAGACACCCATTGGTTAGTTCTCTTCCTCTGGAGAAATCTGGCAAATACATTTGCCTATTAACCAGCTCTTCTTCTAGTAAGGATCTGGTTAAAATGCTTGTAGGATATTGTATAGGCTTTTAAGTATACACTGGACTTAAGATTTAACACTTAAATTTGAATATTATCTCCTCAATTTTTATGCATCCTCTATATGTTGCGACTCCCAGCATATTAAAAAATGTTAAGGGAGACAATAACCAAGGGCTGATTTATACAGTATGACTTGGCTGATCTACATATGGGTCAAATTTATCATTACCTGGATCTATCTTGTTTTGTTTCTTTTCCTATCGTGGCCAAACAGATGCTAACTATTTGCTCTCAGATGGATATAGACCACTGTGATAATATTGCTAAGTAGTATAGAGATGTTTCAGGAAATCTTCTTGAAACCAGAGATTCACTTAAATTGGAGTGCACTGGTAACAGGACATACAGTTTACATACAATGAAAATAGAAAATTAAAATATAGGGGAACCATAAGCAAAACTTTTTGAATTTAAGAAATTAAGTCTAATTCCTCTTTTAAAATAATCATTCCCCAAAAAATTTAATAAATAAATAAATAAATAAAATAATCATTCCCTAAATCTACTTATTGACTTTTAGGTTATACTAGAAATAATCTAAATATTCTTTTGCTTCATTTAATTACATTGGGTTTTATTTTTTTAGGCTTGCATCATCTAAATTTGATCAATTTAGTGCAAATCTTGCCTTCAGTAGAGAAGATAATTTGGTAAAATGGTGTGTTAGCTCGTGGGTTTTGACATCTTAAAAGGACTTAAAATTATGCCTGTCTGAGAATTGTGTACATGGCTTCGCAGACATCTTCTCTAATTATACATGTTTTCTTTCGTTTTGTTAGAAGCCTGTTTTGATATTTTAAAGTGTCTAGAACATGATATTTGCTCATTAAAATTCCATTGAGTGGTTATTTAAGAACACCTTCTTTTCTTCAATGTATTATATTTAAAAGTGAAGTGATAAAAAAAAATAAAAATAAAAGTGAACTGATAATACCTCTGGGGGCAGAATTATATAAATCCATCAGAAAATAACCATCTCATGTAAGGGAAACTTTTCTGATCTATCTTCAAAGCAACCTCACTATCACTGTTCAAATAATTTGTGAAAAAATATATTTTTCAAACTGTGTAACCAAAAACCTATTTTATTGACTCACTATTTGACCAAGGTTGTAAAAGTGAAGTAGCAGAAGGGTGGTTAAGGGAACGTTTACAGAAATTACTGAGAAATTATCTTAGAGCTCTAAGATTCTACTAAAATACTTAAAAGAACTATTGACTGGCACATCAGATGAGTATTACCAGTATTAGCTGACTATATTTTATTTATTCAATAATTTTATGCTTTTAAGGTTATCCTTAAAAAAAAAATGAAGTTACCCTACTATATTATTCTTTAAAGGTTTGGTGTTGAATTTAAATTCAAGAGAAATGTATATGCCACCATATATTGCTTTTTAAATTGAGGCATAATTGAATTTGATATGGAAAGGAGATGATGATTTCATTTTCTAGCTAACAACTAGTTGATTACATACAGATATTTTCCACAACAACCTTTCTTCTCCTAAAATTGCAGGAAGTGGGAAAGTCAGGTTTGTCGTATTTTATCTAGAAATACTGGAAGAAGAAAATTGGTTTATCTATGAAAAACCGTTTGTCACTAGATTGTTTTATTGAAATGCCAATTCAGAGTTCAGGTTTTTGATCTTTACTCCCATTTTTGACCACATATATATGCAAATAAAAAGAACATGAAACCATTTCTCTTACTGTTTCCAACATCTAAATGCAAACTGTTACTCTGAGTCCATCCACATTTCTTTTCAACTCCCTTAATCGTTCATGAAATTTAAATGGAAAAGCTTCATCTTGAATACTACAATGTGAGTTTGCATTATTTAAAATTAATTTATATTTCAAAAATTTCTATATACAGTCTGGTGCTTGAATTTTTCATAGGAAGTTCACTATAAAAAGTGAAGAGTGGACTTAATTCTAACATCCAGATAAGGTTTGAAAACAAGTTTATGTGCAGAAGATACACAGTTAAAAGGACACCTATTATTCTATCTCATTATTGAAAGTAACAGTTGCTAGATAAGTCAGGTTGCATTGAATTTATAAACAGCATTGTGGAAGATACAGAGGGTCGGTCAGGACATGAAATTAGGTCACCTTAATTGGAGAAGGAAATGGCAACCCACTCCAGTGTTCTTGCCTGGAGAATCCCAGGGATGGGGGAGCCTGGTGGGCTGCCATCCATGGGGTCGCACAGAGTCGGACACAACTGAAGCGACTTAGCAGCAGCAGTAGCAGCAGCAACAGCAACCTAGGGACATAAAGCGTGTTATCACAACAGTCACACATCAGCACTTCTCTGCTTCTGATTTGACTGTCCCCAAACTGCCCTTTCAAAGCATATCTCCGCTATGGTTTGCAAGCTAGTCTTCTGGAAATCAATACGGTATCAAAAATTTTCCTGCTCTCTTGACCTGGGTAGTTACTGATGCAGGCTGAAAAAGTTGCCAGTGCTCAGTGCTGGAGACCAGATTTCAGGTTGACAGTCACTAATACCTAATGTAATGTCTGCTAACATACAGGCCAAGACTTCTATGTCTGCCCTTAACAGCTGAAAGCACAACACAGACCAGTGTCGAGAGATGTTTGTCCTGTTCCTGAAACCATCAGCACTTAATACTACTGTCATTTCACTTTCTAAATTCCCAGCTGATTGAATCTGGACATGCTCTTTTTCATAGGCTCTTTGCCTGAGGACTGAGGCATGAGTCCATGCAGCCTTGAACCAAGGGGTTAGACTAATGGAGAGCTACAATGACTACATGTCCCTTCTTGTTTGACACAGGGCATTTTTATTTTGCACCAACTCTTAAATTTTGATTCTCATTTCTCATGTAGTGAACTAATTTTTTTAGTAGATTCTTTAATAACTTATGAAAACTGAACTCTCAGAATTTCAATCTTTAGTCTTCTGAAACATTAAGATATATCCAATTTCAATGAGAAACTGAAAATTGGGCACAAGTTTGTTTTTTAAATTTTTATTGAAATATAATTGATTTACATTGTTGTGCTAGTTTCAGGCATCCAGTAACGTGATTCAGTTATACAGACATATTTATGAATATATGTATTCCTTTTTTTACACTCTTTTCCATTATATTGTTACAAAATAGTAAAGATGGCTCCCTGTGTTATTCAACAGGTCATTGTTGATTTTCTATTTCATACACAGCAGTGTGTATACTTTAACCTGGGATTCCCAGGTAGTGCTAGTGGAAAAGATTCTGCCTGCCAATGCAGGAGACTTAAGAAACATGGGTTCTCTCCCTGGGTCAGGAAGATTCCCTAGAGGAAGGCATGGCAACCCACTCCAGTATTCTTGCCTGGAGAATCCCATGGACAGAGAAGCCTGGTGGGCTACAGTCCATAGCATCACAAAGAGTTGGATACAACTAAAGCCATTTAGCACACAACGCATACTTTAATCCCAAATTCCTAATTTATCCCTCTCCGTCTGTCCCCTTTGGGGACCACAGTTGTTGTGTTTTTTTTTTTCCCCTATGTCTGTGAGTCCATTTCTGTTTTATAAATAGGTTCATTTGTATCCTTTCATTTATGATTCTACATGTAAGCGATATCATATTTGTCTTTCTTGGCACAAGTTTTAATTAATGTCTGAAACTCCAGTACTTTGGACACCTCATGCGAAGAGTTGACTCATTGGAAAAGACCCTGATGCTGGGAGGGATTGGGGGCAGGAGGAGAAGGGGACGACAGAGGATGAGATGGCTGGATGGCATCACTAACTCGATGGATGTGAGTCTGATTGAACTCCGGGAGTTGGTGATGGACAGGGAGGCCTGGCGTGCTGCGATTCATGGGGTCGCAAAGAGTCAGACACTACTGAGTGACTGAACTGAACTGAACTGATTGCTAAATATTAAAGACACTTTTAAAGTAATTTTTTTTTTTTTTCTCTTTTTTACTATTTATGTTGAAGGGGACTATTGTGTAAAAGAGAGGAAAATAGCATCGCACTGTATCAATTTTATTAATCTTTTGGCCCAAAGTCATTTTATAATCTGAAGGTAGTAAAAAGCTCTAGTAGAAGGCTTTCTCTAGAGATATGAATAAACAGTGTCTGTTGCTAAAGCAGGTATATTCTGATCTGTTACGTAGTATTTTTACTAAGAAATTTTTTAAAAAGGCAAATGCATTATAGTCAGGGTTTTCCAGAGAAATAGACCATTAAGATAGATAGATACATAGATATATCCTAGATGGATTCTTATATATGTATATAAGGAATTTGTTTTCATGATTATAGACGTTCCAAAATTCACAGCTGGGGATCCAGGAGAGCCAGAAATCTATTTCTAGTCTGAGTCTGAAGGCCTGAGAATCAGGAGAGCTTATGTTGTAAGTTCCATTCCAAGGGCAGGAAAAGATGGATGCCCCAGCGCAGGCAGGCAGGCAGGCAGGCAGGCAGGCAGGCAAAGTTCATTCCTGCCCAGTATTTTTGTTCTATTCAGAGCTTCAGTTGATTGGATGAGGCCAAGCCACGTGAAAGGGGGCAATCTGCTTTACTCAGTCTACAGATTCAGATGTTAATCTCCAACAGAAACACCTTCACAGACATACCCAGAATAGCATTTGGCCAATATCTTGACACCCTGTGTCAGATTGACACATAAAATTCATCACTGCAGGAATTCCTGACTTTCTGTGTAAATATGGGAGACCATCTACTCAACCTAACGCTGCCTGAGGGTTTTGCACAGGAGTGGCTACAGAACTCACTTTTTACAAGAGGGCTGCTGTTTTATTTAGGAAGGCAAAAACAACTCCAAAGGACATTTTAGTTAGGCAAAAGTAATGCCTTGATCTTAATTCTGAAAGGCAATATTGAAACACTTTTGAAGTTTTTATCTTCATGGAAAGTGTAGGGCTTCTACAGAGATACTGACCAAGGAAGATTTCTTTCTTTGTTTTTCATTGTACAAAACAAAGAGTTGGATGGATGAACTTTGAAAATATTATGATAAATGAGAGAAAACAGACACAAAAGACTACATATTGTATGATTACATTTATATGAAATATATAGAGTAGACAAATCCATGCTGCTGCTGCTGCTGCTAAGTTGCTTCAGTCATGTCCAACTCTATGCGACCCCATGGACTGCACCCTACCAGGCTCCTCTGCCCATGGGATTTTCCAGGCAAGAGTACTGGAGTAAGGTGCCATTGCCTTCTCTGGACAAATCCATAGGGAAAGATAATTCATAGTTGTTGCGGGCTGAGGAAAATGAGGTTGCCTTTTGGTGTGATGAAAAGTTCTGGAATCAGATAGCAGTGATCATTGCACACAATTGTGTCTACATAAACAGAATTGTATACTTTAAAGTGGCTAAGATGAGAAATTTTGTGTTAAATGAATTTTGCCACAGTATAAAACAAAACCAATGAATTAAAAATAACAAGCCAAAAATTCCCATAATAAGTTAAGAATCTGGGCTCCTAGGAGTGAGTTCAGAGTCCAAAGAATTTATTTCTCCTCCTGGGAAGTAAACTGGGTTCTACATCATGGTGAAAGTAGAGCTCAAGTGAGAGAAACCAAACAGGCAACTCCCCATGAAGGGATTTGGCAAACTGATTTCTTTTACTTTTTATTTTATATTGGAGTATAGCCAATTAACAATGTGTGACAGTTTCAGATAGAGAGTAAAAATACTCAACCATACATATACCTGTATGCAGTCTCCCCCAAACCCCCCTCGCATCCAGGCTGCCACATAACATAGAGCAGAGTTCCCTGTGCTAAACAGTATGTCCCTGTTTGTTATCCATTTTAAATATAGTAGTATGTACATGTTGATCCCAAACCCTTCCCCCATCCTTCCCCCTGGCAACCATAAGTTTGTTCTCTAAGTCTGTAAGAATTCTAAGTTTTGTGAATAAGTTCATTTGTATCATTTCTTTTTAGAGTCTGTATATAAAGGATGTCATATAATATCTCTCTTTCTGGCAAACTGATTTTGTCAGAAGTAATATCAAAGACAATTTCGATTCTCAAATTTTGCATAACATATGTCTCCAAAACTTAGTGGCTTAAAACAACAGCTGTCATTCCTCATGATTCTGTCAGTTGGTCGAGTGGTTCTTCTATTCAACCAGGTGTCCCTGGGATCACACATGCAGTTGCACTCATTTGGGAGATGCATGGGTCTAGACAGTCAGAAAGATCTCTCATACACTTAGGGGCCAAGGTGGTGTCTGCGGGCTGGGGCTCTTCCACTTTCCTTCACATAAAGACTCCTTCCCTATGGTGAGTCATCCTCCGGGATAAATGATCTCACTTTGTAGCTGGATAGTTTGGGTTTTCTGACAACATGGTATTAATAGCTGAGTTTCAAGAAAGTGGAAGCTAAAGGTCTCCTTAAAGCAAGGCCCAGAACTAACACCACATCACTTCCAAGACATTTTATTGGTCAAAGCACACCACAGATTGTGTTCATATTTAAGGGGAGAGGAAGTAGAATGCATCTATTCATGAGAAGAGCAAGGAGGAAGTGTTTAGTGCTCATTTTTGGAGAATATCTGCTACAAATATCCTGTTTTTTTTATGTTTTCCTTCTTTGCCTTGTAATTTCATCCCTAAACCTTCAACATAGTGAGTTAACATTATGAAGATTTTTGTTGGCTGTGCTTTGAAGAATCAAGGATGTGTCAGTGTTCATTCTGGATGTAAGGAGAAAGAGCGAAAGGGCTGTCAGCAAAAAGGGACCTTCAAGAAAATGGAAAGTATATCTGGGGGACAATAACTAGCAACTACAATAAATAAAAAGTGTAATACATTGATGGAGCATGCAAGTAACTTGAAAAGATTCTTAGAGAAACTGGAGCACATCATTAAAGATTTTCCTCATTAATTCAGATTTGAAGCCCATACTAAGTTGGGGGTTTTATATAGGAAGAATGACTCTGAAGAATGTAGGATCACACATTACATGGGACATCAAAGATCTAAACCTACTTCAGCTGGACGTCAGAGAAGAGGCGACTACCAAAAGGGTAGAAGTCCCAATGGAATAATGATGATTATCTCATCCTGATTCAGAGTGCTGTACATTGAATGAATAGCAACTGTTTCTGTGATTCCAACCAGCTATAACTGTTATTATTTTGAATATTATTATGATAAGAGAGGAGTATCATGAGTGGAATACATATATTTCAGAGAAGTAATATAAGTAGATGTTTGGAATTGAGAATTGGATTGGGAAAAATATATGTATGTATATATGTATATTTGTTGTTCAGTCACTCAGTTGTGTCCAACTCTTTGTAACACCATGGACTATAGCACACCAGGCTTATGTCCTTCGCCATCTCCCAGAGCTTGCTCAAACTCCTGTTCATTGAATCAGTGATGCCATCCAACCATCTTATCCTCTGTCATCCCCTTCTCTTCCTGCCTTCAATTTTCTCCAAAATCAGGGCCTTTTTGAATAAGTTGGGTCTTCCCATCAGGGGGCCAAAGTATTGGAGTTTCAGCATCATATCTTCCAATGAACATTCAGGGTTGATTTCCTTAGGATTGACTGGTTTGATCTCTTTGCAGTCCAAGGAACTCTCAAGAGTCTTTTCCAACACCACAGTTCAAAAGCATTAATTCTTTGGCACTCAGCCTTCTTTATAGTCAGTTCTCATATCCATACATAACTCCTGGAAAAATATTAGCTTTGACTAGACAGACCTTTGTTGGCAAAGTAATGTCTCTGCTTTTCAATGTGCTATCTAGGATTGTCATAGCTTTTTTTTTCAAGGAACAAATGTCTTTTAATTTCATGGCTGCAGTCACTATCTGCAGTGATTTTGGAGCCCAAGGAAATAAAGGCTCTGTTTACATTGTTTTCTCACCCATTAGCCATGAAGTGATGGGACCGGATGCCAAGATCTTAGTTTTCTGAATACTGAGTTTTAAGTCAGCTTTTTCATTCTTCTCTCCCACCTCCATAAAGAGGCTCTTTAGATCCTCTTCACTTTCTGCCATAAGGGTGGTGTCAACTGCATATCTGAAGTTATTTATATTTCTCCTGGCAATCTTGATTCCAGCTTCACCTATGTATACATATATTTTATTTTCTGGATACTCATCCTAATTAGGACAAAGGACAAACAGCACTTATTCCTGATTTATACCTTAATTCATATTGATCCATCACATAGAGTACATTCTTCTTTGTATTTCAGTGGTTAAAACACAGACTCTGCTGAAGAGCCTAAGATTTTACTTTCTAATAAGCTTTCCTTAGAACATATATCTATCATCCCATACTACAAGGAAATTAGTCTTGGAAAACATTGAAAAAAATTCCTAAATATAGAATTTAGAAGGGAATTATGATCAAGAACAGATTTTAGTTTAAATATTTGGGTAATAATAGTATTATTATCCTTCATTCTTAGTTTTTATAATAATAGACACACTATCTTTTCAATTATTGAAGCTAAGATAATACAGTGACATTTTAGTTTAGAGATATATGAATGCAAACAAAATAGTAGTTTAATGGTATATTAGTAATTTATATGACAATTTTGCTTTGTATGTATTCATTTATCATTAATTTCTGGAGTGCAGAAAAAGAAATTTATGCTATTTAATTTTAAAGTAACAGTGTCAATCATCTATATATAATAGAATTAGTATGTTTATTCTAAAGGAGACTATACCTTAAAATCTAGAAATGGTATGAGCCCTTTATTAGAAACACAAATTTGTCTTATTAAGAAAGGATTATGTGGTAATCTTTTACTTTCAAAATGAGATTTCTGAAATGGTCTCTATGGATAGGAGAACTATCTCTGAATTCAAGTTACATAAAACATCTATCAGTAATAAAATTCACCACTACAGAATAAGCACAAGCCATCAGAAGAAACAGTGTCCATCAAGCTGGAACAGGGAGACAACAGCCCCCTTCTGTCTAATATTAAACCTAAGATTGAGGGGAGACTGCTAGAGTGGTGAAAGATAAATTGGGCATTAGGAATGGGAGGTGGGGCGGAGGTAATTTATCAACTTGAATGAAGATCTTTACATATTTTAATAATCTGTGTGATTATATGATACATATTTGAATTTCAGTTCTGACTTTTATTTCCTCCTATTTAACCAATTTTATACATTGAGGACCTAGCTTGCAGTTTAATAGCAAAGAATAAAATCAAGTTTCTGTTTATTGAAATAGCTAATATCTAGCTGGAGGAGGATGCTAAAATACCTAGAAAATCAAATACATTTTATATTTAAGTGTAAATTGTTGAAAGTAGATTTAAAGTCTATTTTAAAAATTTTATTGGAGTATAGCTGATTTATAATGTTGTGTTAATTTCAGGTGTATAACAAAGTGAATGTTATACATATATGTATATCTACAGTTTTATAAGATTCTTTTCCTATATAGGCCATTATTGAGTAGAGTTACCTGTGCTATACATGTTCTTATTAGTTACCTATTTTACAGGTAGTAGTCATCAGCTCTGATCAGTTCAGTCACTCAGCCATGTCTGACTATTTGTGACCCCATGGATTGCAGCACACCAGACTTCCCTGTCCGTCACCATCTCCCACTAGTGGTCTAGGATCTGGTCCCATCACTTCTCCACTCCCTCACTAGCTTTTATTGTTTGTAGATTTTTTTGATGGTGGCTATTCTGACTTGTGTGAGGTGATACCTTATTGTAATTTTGAGTTGCATTTCTCTAATAATTAGTGATGTTGGATATCTTTTCATGTTCCTTTGGCCATATTAAAGCATTATGTAAATAAGAGAAGAGTGAGATCTCTGTGGCTGGAAGTAATGGGGAATAGGGAAGTTTAAACTTGAGCTCAGATTGAGCAGACAGCAGAGTATAAAATCCCAAGCATAGAAAGGATAAGTAGAACTTTTCTCAGCTAACAAGAATGGATCACTAACAGAATAGAAATGTTCATGCCTTCAGAGAGTACAGAAGCCATCTGTTGAATGGTCTGTGGAGGGTACTAATAGCTTATGTGTCTGACATGTTAATTCATTATTTTGGACCCTGGATATCAAATCAATGTATTTTAAATTCTATTATCAACTAATCTGTAGGACATATTTGGTCTAAAATTGAGCTCATTCCTTCCAGATCCCAATTGTTGTTGTTCAGTGGCTCAGTCATGTCCGACTCTTTGCGACCCCATGGACTGCAGCACTCCCAACTTCCCTGTTCTTCACCATCTCCCAGAGTTTGTTCAAACTCATGTCCATTGAGTAGATGATGACATCCAATCATCTCATTCTCTGTTGTCCCCCTATCCTCCTGCCTTTAATTTTCCCCAGCATCAGAGTCTTTTCCAATGAGTCGGCTCTTCAAATCAAGTGGCCAAATTATTGGAGCTTTAGCTCCAGACTGCAATTATTTCAGTTCAATTACTCAGTCCTGTCCGACTCTCTGAAACCCCATGAAATGCAGCACGCCAGGCTTCCCTGTCTATTACCAACTCCAGGGTTTTGCTCAAACTCATGTCCATTGAGTCTGTAATACCGTCCAACCATTTCATCCTCTGTCATCCCCTTCTCCTGTTTTCAATCTTTCCCAGCATCAGGATCTTCTCAAATGAGTTAGTTCTTCACATCAGGTGGCAAAAGTATTGGAATTTCAGCCTCAGCCTCAGTCCTTCCAGTGAATATTCAGGCCTGATTTCCTTTACAACTGACTGGCTTGATCTCCTTGCAGTCCAAGGGACTCTCAAGAGTCTTCTCCAACACCACAGTTCAAAAGCATCAGTTCTTCAGCAGTCAGCTTTCTTTATAGTCCAATTCTCACATCCATACATGACCACTGGAAAAACCATAGATTTGACTAGATGGACCTTTGTTGGCAAAGTAATGTCTCTGCTTTTTAATATGTTGTCTAGGTTTGTCATAGCTTTTCTTCCAAGGAGCAAGCATCTTTTAATTTCATGGCTGCATTCACCATCTGTAGTAATTTTGGAGCCAAATAATATAGTCTCTCACTGTTTCCACTTTTTCCCCATCTATTTGCCATGAAGTGATGGGACCAGATGCTATGATCTTAACTTTCTGAAAGTTATGTTTTAAGCCAACTTTTTCACTCTCTTCTTTCACTTTCATCAAGAAGCTCTTTAGTTCTTCTTCTATTTCTGCCATAAGGGTAGTATCATCTGCATATCTGAGGTTATTGATATTTCTCCCAGCAATCTTGATTCCAGCTTGTGCTTCATCCAGCCCAGCATCATGTGATGTACTCTGCATATAAGTTAAATAAGCAGGGTGACAATATACAGCCTTGAAGTACTCCTTTCCCAATTTGGAACCAGTCTGTTGTTCCATATCTGGTTCTAACTGTTGCTTCTTGACCTTCATATAGGTTTCTCAGGAGGCAGGTAAGGTGGTCTGGCAGTCCCTTCTCTTGAAGAATTTTCCATGGTTTGTTGTGATCCACACAAAGGCTTTGGCCTAGTCAATTAAGCAGATCCCAATACCCAATATGAAGATCCCAATATGAAAATATCTTCTTGGTTAAAAAAGCCCTCGGAAAAGGGCCACCAGATTCAACTCTTAAAAAGTGGACTTTATAACTGGAGTGATTATGCTTGAAGGGCTGGAATGAATGATTCAGATCTAGCGTTAATTTTTTATTTCTCTGCTAAGTGCAATACCTACTGAGAAAGACAGCACCAAAAGCTTTGTATTTATTCTCTTGTTTGTATTCCTTAAGCAGAAAGAGAAATAAATAAGAAGCAAAGTCAAGGCTGCAAACAGAAGCAATTAGCCTTAGTTTCATTTTCCATGCCTCAAACTTGCTGTTACAGGATATTTCTGTTTATCCCTCTGAACAACCAATGGTTCAGTGGGTTGTAAAATATTTTTGAGATTAAAAGAATACTTCATTATAACAGGTAGATAAGAATAGATTAAAATATATAGGTTTAGGGAAGGCGCCAAGATGGCGGAGGAGTAGGACGGGGAAAACACTTTCTCCCCCACAAATTCATCAAAAGAGCATTTAAACGTCGAGTAAATTCCACAAAACAACTTCTGAATGCCGGCAGAGGACATCAGGCACCCAGAAAAGCAACCCAACTCCTCGAAAGGAGGTAGGAAAAAATATTAAAGACAATAAAAGAGACAAAAGAGGGAGGGACGGAGTTCCATCCCGGGAAGGGAGTCTTAAAAGAGAGAAGTTTCCAAACACCAGGAAACCTTCTCACTGCGAAAATCCGTGCCGAGCTTTGGAAGCACAGAGGACAACATAACAGGGAGAAAAAATAAATAAACAATTAAAACTCGCAGATTGCAGAGCCCTACGGTAACTCCCCAGCGGAGAAGCAGCGCAGACGCCTGCATCCGCCATTAGCAAGCGGGGCTGGGCAGGGGAGGCGGGCGCGGGCTGCATCGCTGAGAGTAAGAATCTGGCCTGAATACCCTGAGCACTATCTGAGCGAAATAATTTGGGCTAGCAAACCAGACTGTGGGATATCTACCACGCGAAAAGCCAGCCCTAACCTAAGACACCGCCAGCCAGCAAGACGGAACAAAGGACTAAACAGAGGTAGCCGGCTGCAAAACCTTCCCCCGGTGACAGGCAGCCAGAGCCGGAAGGGGGCAATCGCAGCCCCAGAGAGACAGTATCTATAAAACTGGCTTCTTTGCTAACTAAAACTTATTGGGGTCTGGACGGTCAACATCTGCCTGAGAAGGTGCGCGGTTTTACACCCAGATAACCGAGTGGCGGGAGGCGATAAGTCGCAGCATTGGCGCCGCCAAACACCTCATCACCTGAGCTGCTCGGACCTGGGAAGAGCACAAAACGCAGCCCCAACTGAGTCTGCGCCTCTGAGGACTACCTGAGTGCCTGAACCTGAGCGGCTTGGATCTGGGAGGTGCATGCAACCCAGGGCCAGCCTCGGATTGTTCCCCGGCGGAACAACCTAGAGCCTGAGCAGTGTGGGCAGGGAGGCTACACGCGCCGTGTGAGCGGGCAGACCCAGTGTGGCTGAGGCACTGCGGCGCGACGCCAGTGTCATTTGTTTGCAGCATCCCTCCCTCCCTCCCCATAGCGACTGAACAAAGAGAAGAAATACAGCTCCACCCACCAGAACACCGACACAAGCTTCCCTCACCAGGAAACCTTGACAAGCCACCTCTACATACCCACACACAGCGAGGAAACGCATACAATAAAGAGAACTCCACAAACTGCCAGAATACAGAAAGGACTCCCAAACTCAGCAATTTAAACAAGATGAAGAGACAGAGGAATACCCAGCAGATAAAGGAACAGGATAAATGCCCACCAAACCAAACAAAAGAGGAAGAGATAGGGAATCTATCTGATAAAGAATTCCAAATAATGATAGTGAAATTGATCCAAAATCTTGAAATTAAAATGGAATCACAGATAAATAGCCTGGAGACAAGGATTGAGAAGATGCAAGAGAGGTTTAACAAGGACCTAGAAGAATAAAAAAAGAGTCAATATATAATGAATAATGCAATAAATGAAATTAAAAACACTCTGGAGCCAACAAATAGTAGAATAACAGAGGCAGAAGATAGGATTAGTGAATTAGAAGATAGAATGGTAGAAATAAATGAATCAGAGAGGATAAAAGAAAAACGAATTAAAAGAAATGAGGACAATCTCAGAGACCTCCAGGACAATATTAAACGCTACAACATTCGAATCATAGGGGTTCCAGAAGAAGAAGACAAAAAGAAAGACCATGAGAAAATACTTGAGGAGATAATAGTGGAAAACTTCCTAAAATGGGAAGGAAATAATCACCCAAGTCCAAGAAACCCAGAGAGTCCCAAACAGGATAAACCCAAGGAGAAACACCCCAAGACACATATTAATCAAATTAACAAAGATCAAACACAAAGAACAAATATTAAAAGCAGCAAGGGAAAAACAACAAATAACACACAAGGGAATTCCCATAAGGATAACAGTTGATTTTTCAATAGAAACTCTTCAAGCCAGGAGGGAATGGCAAGACATACTTAAAATGATGAAAGAAAATAACCTACAGCCCAGATTATTGTACCCAGCAAGGATCTCATTCAAGTATGAAGGAGAAATCAAAAGCTTTTCAGACAAGCAAAAGCTGAGAGAATTCTGCACCACCAAACCAGCTCTCCAACAAATACTAAAGGATATTCTCTAGACAGGAAACACAAAAATGGTGTATAAACTCGAACCCAAAACAATAAAGTAAATGGCAACGGGATCATACTTATTAGTAATTACCTTAAACGTAAATGGGTTGAATGCCCCAACCAAAAAACAAAGACTGGCTGAATGGATACAAAAACAAGACCCTACATATGTTGTCTACAAGAGACCCACTTCAAAACAGGGGACACATACAGACTGAAAGTGAAGGGCTGGAAAAAGATTTTCCATGCAAATTGGGACCAAAAGAAAGCAGGAGTCACAATACTCATATCAGATAAATTAGACTTTAAAACAAAAGTTGTGAAAAGAGACAAAGAAGGTCACTACATAATGATCAAAGGATTAATCCAAGAAGAAGATATAACAATTATAAATATATATCCACCCAACATGGGAGCATCGCAGTATGTAAGACAAATCCTAACAAGTATGAAAGGAGAAATTAACAATAACACAACAATAGTGGGAGACTTTAATACCCCACTCACACTTACGGATAGATCAACTAAACAGAAAATTAACAAGGAAAAAAAAATGTAGCTATAAAGCTCACTAAAGCAAAGCACAGTAAAATGAGGTATGGCAATAAAAGGCATTAAATTTATCAAATAAAAAAAAAAATAAAGTGCTGAAAAATTTAAAAAAAAAATCTTCTTCTGAAGGAAAGCCTCGAACTGTACAGAGAAAAACAAGCATCATACAAATGCAAAATGTCTAATGATTATTCCTATCTTCCTGTCATTACCATAAATACCGTAATCCTGCCATAGTATTATAAAATTTAGAACATTATTACTCAAATATTGCCATCACAGATGTCCTCATGAATATCTGGGGTACACAAAATTATTATGTATTATAAACTGTATATGATATTTTGAATAATGTTTAACCATTACAATAACTGTATATTAAGGTAAACTGGGACAGGAGAATTTTCTATTGTGTTTTGAAATCTAGTGATAAAAAAAAAAAAAGATCCTCACCTGTCTGTAACTACCAAAAAAAAAAAAAAGCATCAATTCTTTTTTTTTTTTTAAGTTTAAAAATTCACTTTATTTCAAAGAATATATCAGCAAAACAATAAAATGAGCAAATAAGAACAGAAAAAAAAAAATCTGCCTGCAGTGCAGGAGACCCGCTTCAAATCCCTGGGTTGGGAAGATCCCTGAGAAAGAAATGGCAACCCACACCAGTATTCTTGAAAAAAAAAAATAAATAAATAAATAAAATATATAGGTTTAAAAAAATATATATATATAGGTTTTCCTTTAGTCTCTAACAACATCATACCTATGATAATCAAAATTCAAACAGAAGTAATATGCTCTTAAGACTATTATGTTTATCCTATCCATATTTTTAATCTTTATGCAATGGAGGGATCAGTCTCATGACTAAAGACTACATATTAATAGTTAGCTATATAGATTTACAAATATAGACATATTATCAGAAATAGTAATAAGTAGGCTAAGACATACTAAGATTCTTTCTCACTCACAATAAGATGTCTATACTGCTGACCCTCTTTGCCAGCTATTTCTGCATTCCAAGGATCATAAGCAGATTAACAAATCATGGTTGCCTAACCAATCACACAAAATCCAACATAAAGACTGTGACTATACCAGTTCAAAACAGCTTATTATCAACCTTTCATATTTTCTTTTTAAATAGCATATAATAAGAGTTGTCTGAATAAGCTGTTCACTGGAAACCTCTCTTTATCTACATTAATCAAAGCATATAGAATCATTAAAAATATATTTATTATCATTTAAGATTAACCGATGGCCTCCCCTGGTAGCACAACTGGTAAAGAATCTACCTGCAATGCAGGAGCTCCCAGTTCAATTCCTAGGTTGGGAAGATTCCCTGGAGAAGGGATAGGCTACCTACTCCAGGAGTTGTGGGCTTTCCTGGTGGCTCAGATGGTAAGGAATCCGCCTGCAATGTGGGAAACCTGGATTCAATCCCTGGGTTGGGAAAATCCCCTGCAAGAGGACATGGCAAGCCACTTCAGTATTCTTGCCTGGAGAATCCCTATGGACAGAGGAGCCTGGTGGGCTACAGTCACAAAGATTCAGACTAAACTGAGTGACTAAGCACAGCACAAGATTAATTGATAAAATCAAGGAAACGTGACAGTTTTCCCCTCCCCTCTTTTCTGTCTTTCTTTCTTCCATCCATTTCTTTGTTTTTCTTAAAGTCTAGGAAATCATCTTTGTAATCATTTAGTGCTATGCTTTTCATATCTCTTTCTTCTTTTTTATCAGCCTCAGAAATTTGTTCAAGTGAAATTTTTCTGAGAAGCCCACTATATCAGAGAAAGGAGTGAATAGTTGTTCTGGCTAAGGAAAGCAAGCCTTGCATTTCCTGTGACTTCATTCAGTATACCTCTCACCCTCTAGTGTGAGTAGAGGGAGGAGATCCTCAAAATTCCTTTGGAGCTTAGCATAAACTCTTCATTGCATATTTTTAAAATCAAAGTATAGTTGATTTACAATGTTGTGTTAGGTTCTGGTATACAGCGCAGTGAATCAATTATATATATAAACACACACATACACATGTACATGCACATACATATTCTTTTTTGTATTCTTTTTCAGTATGCTTTAATACAGGATGTTGAAGCTAGTTCCCTGTGCTGTAGAGCAGGATCTTGTTATCTGTTTTTATACATAGTTCTTTGTATCTGTGTGAAAGTGTTAGTTGTTAAGTCATGTCCAACTCTTTGCAACCCCCTGGACTATAGCCCACCAGGCTCCTCTGTCCATGGACTTCTCCAGGCAAGAATACTGGAGTGGGTAGCCATTTCTTTCTCCAAGGAATCTTCCCAACCTTGAGATCAAACACAAGTCTCCTGCATTGCAGGCAGATTCTTTATCATCTGAGCCACCAGGGAAGCCAGTTCCTTGCCAGAGAAGCTCATATTATTATCAAATATCAAATATCTCCGTATCTTTGCTATTTTAAATAATGGTGCTGTGAAAATTGAACATTGAATCTTTCCAAATTAGAATTTTTGTCTCTTCCAGATATATACCCAGGAATGGGATTCCTAGATTATATGGTAACTCTAGTTTTTTAAGGAACCTTCACTTTGTTCTCTACAGTGGCTGCACCAACTTACATTCTCATCAGCAGTGCAGAAGGGTTTCTTTTTCTTCACACCCTCTTGAACATTTGTTATTTGTAGGCTTTTTAATGACTAATGTGAGGTGGCACCTCCTAGTTTTGATTTGCATTTTTCTCATAATTAGCTATATGAGCATCTTTTTATATGCCTATTGGCATCTTTTGTCTTCTTTGGTAAACTCCGCATTTTAAATTTGAAGAAACTGAGACCCAGAGAAATGGAATGATTTTCTTAACTATAACATTACATATTACTCTTTTGTGTAATATATTAAATTGTATTATTGAAAAATAAGGGATTGTGTTTGTAAATATGATGTATTTTTGTTAGAAATTTAACTAGCTTAATTTTAGGGATAAGAATGTTTGAGAATCATATTATATTACAGTAGTAAACATAGAATCAGTAAATCAGTATGAGAATAATACTTTCTAAGATATATGAAAATATGGATGAGATAAAAAGAAGAGGGTGTAAATTTTCCAGGTTCTGACAACCATAGTAATGAGATGAGCCACAGACAGAGATAGAGCTTATCCAGTGGAGCAGAAAGCCCAGGTTTCACAACTATAACAGACACCTTGGTAATGACACTGTAGTAAACTATCCTAAAATACAATAAAATGAAAATGAGATACTAATAGGTGAGTAAATAAATGGGGCCTTGTGAGATTCAACTTGATCTTGCAACAGTGGGGCAAAGTTTACAAAGTGCCAGAGTGGCAAACAAAAGACCACAGAGAAAATGGTGTGTAGAGAAATAAAACAGATGTGTTAAACCCATGTGCCTAAGAGTTTCTTGGGCAAGGAGCCAGTGTGGCCTCTCTTGCACTGATGTGGTCTTGAATAGTTAACCACCTATTTCTCCTTATTACTTTCCCAGGAATAAATTGGGTAGGTCTTGTGGGAATGCAGTAGAAAGATCAAGTTACTTTCAGCAGAGGAAAAAATATTGATGTCAGACTTTCTGACAGTGATGTTTTATGCTAACAAAAACCTAATGCCCTTAGGACGCTCAAAGAAAGATAATATGAGTTAAGTATTTTATATTCAGACCAAATGACCTGTAACAGTAAAGACAGAGGGTAATGATTACAAACATGCAAGAACTCAGGGAAAATTATTCTTAGGAAATGTACCAAAGAATGTATTTTAGATAACCAGAGTCACTGGGGAGTTGCTGGCACAAGCACTGAATTATGTACTTTACTAGAATCAGCACAGAAGGGTAAATGTATGAGAGACAGTACAGTATAGATGGTTATACATTCTGAAGATTTAGGAAAATTTTAAAGGTAGAGCGGGAAGAGAGACAAAAATCTTCCTGACTATGGGAAGATAAAGCCAAAAGGAAAAAGACATTCTAAAACCAGTGATACTTTGAAAGGATGGAACAGAAAACTATTTGATATAACTGAGGCCAAACTTATCAATCATGCCCAAAATACAAATGTCTTAGCTCATCAAAATAAAATAATTCTCAAATTGGCTAATAAAACATAGTCTAGTAGTATGACAAATGATAGACACACTAAACAGTGATTCAGAAAGCAAAATAAACAAACACAAAAATAGACCTGGTTATGTTAGAAGAAAGTAAGGAGAAAATGAGGTATGCAATTTGGAATCTAGATGACTGACAATGTTTGAGTTCCATTAAAAACAGTGAGGCAAGCAATGAATAATACTGGATTGGCCAAAAAGTTCATTCAAGTTTTTCCATAAGATGTTACAAACAATCTTTTTGGCTAATTCAATAATTTACATTGTTAAAGGCTTAAGTTCAGATTGTAGACATAACAGAGACAACTTGAATAAAGTAGAAACTGTAGGCAGTGCATGGAGAATTAGAAACTGTCTCAGATTGAATTAAAAAAGAAACACTCAGAATAATTTGAGGATAAGGAATTGGAAGATAAACCATAGAAGAATGGGAAAGAGAGAGAAAAAAATAGGGGAAGTCAGTAAAGGGTGTGTAATCAGTTATTGCTGCTGTGGCAACTGGAGCATCCCAATGGGGAACACAGTAAGACACTGTCAAAGTACAGAGAGTTAGGCCAAACCAAGGGGAGGTACCTGGGGCACTTTTTTCTCGCTCACAACTGACTTTGCCCTGCAGGTGCTCTTATTATTTATTTCATAGAGGTTGAAATGTTTCAAGCAGAAAATCACAAGAATGCCATAGGTATGTATTTGGAATGGTGGGTGATGAAAGGACATGGTCAGAACAATATTAATGATAGGATATTGGTCTGGCCAAGATATATCAGATGGACAAAACAATATGAGGAGTATGATTTAAACAGGAATCTTGAACATATACATAAAACTATATGTCCGTGCATACTAAGTCACTTCTGTCATGTCCAACTTTTTGTGACTGTAGGGACTGTAGCCCACCAGGCCCCTCTGTTCATGGGATACTTCAGGCAAGAATACTGGAGTGGGTTGCCGTGCCCTCCTCCAGGGGATCTTCCCAAACCAGGGATCCAACTCATGTCTCTTTTGTCTCCTACATTGGAAGGAGGGTTCTTAACCACTGGTGTCACCTGGGAAGAAGCACATATACCTGTGTCTATCTAAGTATGTGCTTATATTGGTACATATATCTGTATCTCTATATATGTATATGTATACTTAAATAAAAACTGGAGAATAGAAGGTATGGTTATTGACAATAAAGACATTGAGGCTGCAAAGAAATTTTCAACCAGTGTCCAATACAATATTGTAAAGTAATTAGCCTCTAATTAAAATAAATTAATTTAAATTTAAAAAAATTTAAAACCCATATTTGTTGTTGTTTAGTCATCAAGTCATGTCTGAATCTTTTCTGACCCCAAGGACAATAGCCTGCCAGGCTCCAATATCCGTGGACTGTAACCCACCAGACTCCTCTGTCCATGGGATTTCCCAGGAGAAAATACTGGTGTGGGTTGGCATTTCCTCCTTCAGGGGATCTTCCTGATCCAAAGACCAAACACACGTGTTCTGCATTTCAGGCAGATTCTTTATCACTGAATCATATGAGAAGCCCAAAAGTCATATAAAGATTGGTAATACAAATAGTATCTTTCTAAGTGGAAGAAAATTAGAAATAAACAATTAATTTAAAAAACATGAAAATCTCTCAGTTTCACTGTATTGAGGGGCATAAAACTATTTGGACAAATGATAACAACTCACTTATAAATTTAAAGACATCATCTTAATAAATTTACTAAATTGAAGAAAGTAGGGAAAATCACTAGGTCATTCAGGTATGACCTAAATCAAATCCCTTACAATTATACAGTGAAAGTACAAATAGATTCAAGGGATTAAATTTGATAGAGTGTCTGAAGAGCTATGGACAGAGGTTCATGACATTGTACAGGAGGCCATGATTAAAACCATCCCCAAGAAAAATAAATGCAAAAAGGCAAAATGGTTGTCTGAGGAGGCCTTACAAACATCTGGGAAAAGAAGAGAAGTGAAAAGCAAGGAAAAAGGAAAGATATACTATTTGAATGCAAAGTGCCAAAGAATAGCAAGGAGAGATAAGAAAGCCTTCCTAAGTGATCAATGAGAAGAAATGGAGAAAAACAACAGAATGGGAAAGATGAGATCTCTTCAATACAAGCTACCAAGGGAACATTTCATTCAAGTGGTTGGTGGTTTAGTTGCTAAGTCATGTCCAACTCTTGTGACCCCATCGACTGTAGCCTGCCAAGCTCCTCTGTTCATTAGATTCTCCAGGCAAGAACACTGAAGTGGGTTGCCATTTCCTTCTCCAGGGGATCTTCCCGATCCAGGAATCAAACTTGGGTGTCCTGCATTGCAGGCAGATTCTTTCCCAACTGAGCTATAAGGGAAGCCCAAAGTGAAAGTGAAAGTTACATCTGACTTTTTGCAACCCCATGGACTATAGAGTCCAAGGAATTCTCCAGACCAGAATACTGTGTAGTCTTTCCCTTCTCCAGGGGATCTTCCCAACCCAGGGATCAAACCCAGGTTTCCCACATTGCAGGCAGATTCTTTACCAGCTGAGCCACAAGGGAAGCCCAAGAATACTGGAGTGGGTAGCCTATCCTTGGGCACAATAAAGGACAGAAATGTTATGGATCTAACAGAAGCAGAAGATACTAAGAAGAGGTGGCAAGAATACACAGAAGAACTATACAAAAAAAGATCTTAATGACCCAGATAACAATGATAGTGTGATCACTCACCTAGAGCCAGACATCCTGGAGTGTGAAGTCAAGTGAGCCTTAGGAAACATCAGTACAAACAAAGCTAGTGGAGGTGATAGAATTCCAGTTGAGCTATTTCAAATCCTAAAAGATGATGTTGTGAAAGCGCTGCACTCACTTTACAATATTGTATTGTTTTTGCCATACATCAACATGCATCCGCCATGGATGTACATGTAAATAAATAAATAAATAAAAATTAAAAAAAAGAAAGAAAGAAAGAAAGTGCTGCACTCAATATGCCAGCAAATTTGGAAAACTCAGCAGTGGCCACAGGACTGGAAAAGGTCAGTTTCCATTCCAATCCCAAAGAAAGGCTGTGCCAAAGAATGTTCAAGCTACCACACAATTGCACACATTTCACATGCTGCTGCTGCTGCTGCTAAGTCACTTCAGTCTTGTCCGACTCTGTGCGACCCCAGAGACAGCAGCCCACCAGGCTCCCCTGTCCCTGGGATTTTCCAGGCAAGAACACTGGAGTGGGCTGCCATTTCCTTCTCCAATGCATGAAAGTGAGAAGTGAAAGTCAAGTCGCTCAGTTGTGTCTGACCCTCAGCAACCCCATGGACTGCAGCCTTCCAGGCTCCTCCATCCATGGGATTTTCCAGGCAAGAGTACTGGAGTGGGGTGCCATTGCCTTCTCCGTCACATGCTAGCAAGGCAGTACTCAAAATTCTCCAAGCTAGGCTTCATAGTTCATGAACTGAGAACTTCCAGATATTCAAGCTGGATTTAGAAAAAGCAGAGGAACCAGAGATCAAATTGCCAGCATCTATTGAATTATAGAAAAAGCCAGAGAATTCCCAGAAAAACATCTGCTTCTGCTTCATTGATACACTAAAGCCTTTGACCATGTGGATCACAACAAATCATGGAAAATTCTTCAAGAAATTGGAATACCAGACCAACTTTCTTGCCTCCTGAGAAACCTATATACAAGTCAAGAAGCAAGAGTTAGATCTGGACATGGAACAATGAACTGGTTCCAATTTGAGAAAGGAGTACATCAAGGCTATATCTTGTCACCCAGCTTGTTTAACTTATATGGAGAGTACATCATGCAAAATGCTGGGCTCGAAGAAGCACAAGCTGAAATCAAGATTTCTGGAAGAATTATCAGTAACCTTAGATATACAGATGACACCACCCTTATGGCAGAAAGTGAAGAGGAACGAAAGAGCCTCTTGATAAAGGTCAAAGTGGAGAATGAAAAAGCTGGCTTAAAACTCAACATTCAAAAAACTAAGATCATGGCATCCCATCCCATCACTTCATGGCAAATAGATGGGAAACAATGGAAACAGTGACAGACTTTATTTTGGGGGGCTCCAAAATCACTGCAGATGGTCACTTCAGCCATGAAATTAAAAGACACTTGCTCTTTGGAAAAAAAGCTATGACCAACCTAGATAGCATATTGAAAAACAGAGACTATCTTGCCAACAAAGGTCTGTATAGTCAAAGCTATGGTTTTTTCCAGTGGTCATGTATTGATGTGAGAGCTGAACCAGAAAGAAAGCTGAATGCTGAAGAATTGATGCTTTTGAACTGTGGTGTTGGATAAGACTCTTGAGAGTCCCTTGGACTTCAAGGAGATCAAACCAGTAAAATCTAAAGGAAATGAATCCTGAATAGTCATTGGAAGGACTGATGCTGAAGTTGAAGATCCAGTGCTTTGGCCACCAGATGTGAAGTCCTGACTTAGAAAAGACCTTGATGCTGGGAGAGACTGAATGGAGGAGAAGGGGATGACAGAGGACAAGATGGTTGGAGAGCATAACCAACTCCATGGACATAAGTTTGAGCTAGAACTGAGAGATGGTAAAAGACAGGGAAACCTGGCATCTACAGTGTATGGGATCACAAAGTGTAAGACATGACTGAGTGACTGAACAATAACAACAATCCTCCCAATTCATATTAGAAAATAGATGAATATATCAATTTTGTAGAAACAGAAAACAAAAAATTCCAATAAATTTGAGAAAGTAGAATTTAATATAATTATATTTTTATATTTGAGGATATATGTATTATGAATTCAAAAGCTAACATATAAAAAAAATATAAATGTGCTTAGTCGCTCAGTCATGTCTGATTCTATGTGACCCCCTGGACTGCAGTCCGCCAGACTCTTCTCTCCGTGCGGATTCTCCAGGCAAGAAGACTGAAGTGGGTTGCCATGCCCTCCTCCAGGGGTCTTCCCAACCTAGGGATTGAACCCAGGTCTCCCACATTCCAGGCAGATTCTTTAGCAGCTGAGCTACCAGGGAAACCCAACATATAAGAAAAGCAGTTATTACAGTTCAGTGGAGGAAATTTATTTAATAAGTGTATTTGCTGCAACTTTACCTGAAAGAAAATACAACTTCCATCTAACTGCCTATATTAGGTTACTAAGGTTTCCATAATGAAGTTCCACAGACTGTGTGGCTTGAACAATAGAAATTTATTGTTGTAATAATGAAGGCTAAAATTTAGAGATCAAAGTGTCAGCAGAATCAAATTATTCTGAGTGTTGTGAGGAAGAAACTGTTTCATGAAACTCTTCCTGTCTGATGGCTTGCTGGCAATCTTCAGTGTGCTTTGGCTTGCAGATGCATCACCCCATTCTCTGTTTTCATGTTCGTATGGCTTTCAGACTATAAGCATGTCTATGTCTTCACATGGTATTCTTTTATAAAGAAGCAAAGTTATATTTGTTAGAGATTTACCTTACTCAGATACAACCACCCAGTTAACCTAATTATATCTTCAACAACCATATTTCCAAAAAAGATCACATCATGCTTTACTAGGTGTTAAAACTCAAAGGCATGAATTGGTGGAGGTATTAATTCAACTGGTAACATGACATATACAAAATAAATTTCAAAAGTGTTAAATGCAAATAATCTAATAGGAAACAAATATTAAGAAGGAAATCTACTAGAAGAAAAAGTCTAGATTACTAAAAAATACATGAAAAAGGCCCATCCTTTCTAGTAATCAGGAGAAAGGTCATTAACTAAGTTTTTTTTTTTTTTACATTTACATTACACTTATTTAATTGATAAAGTGAAAATATATTTCTGACAACACAGTAAAAAAGATACTCTCGAATGCGCAAAATGGATTTTTACACCATTAAAAAAGTCAGTTAGTGACTTCATAGTTTTAAATGCCCATTCTCCTAACAGTGCCATCCTTGGGAATCTCTTCCTAGAAATAAAAACACTAAAATATAGCAACATAAACAGTTGAATTTTGTTGTTTTTGTACTGTTTGTAGTTTCAGAAAAATGACTCTATCACAGTAAGAGCATGCTTTAATATTATGTAGTCTGTTTATACCATGGTATATTGGTCATTACAATGAATTATATAGACCAAAAATAGCTGACTTGGATTCAGGATTAAGGAAGAAAAGAAAGATGCATAGAACTGCCATATACAATAACTAGATTGTAATGAAACAAATAGAAAATATATAAAAAAGTCATATATATATATATATATGCACATTTATATATTAAGTATTAAACCTAAAATTCCTTTATTTGAATTCAGAGAATCATATAAGCTAAACCATGCCATAGTGTGAATATTTTATACCTAAGGTAGAGAAAGGATAGATGAGGTACAGGGAGAGAGATAAGGATTAAGAGGAAAAGAAAGTTGTTTATTATTATACCTGAAAATTTAAAGAATTGCTTAACTTGAAAATTGTGAATTCAACAAACAGTAATGAACTTGAAGCTAGAAACAGATACCCAAGTAAAACTGGATCTAAAGTCTACAAGAATTTTTGTTTTAGTCACATTCTCTATTTTTTTTTTTTTTTCCATTGTGACCCCATGGACTATACAGTCCATGGAATTCTCCAGGCAAGAATACTGGAGTGGGTAGCCCTTCCCTTCTCTAGGGAATCTTTTCAACCCAGGCATCGAATCCAGGTCTCCCACATGCAGGCAAATTCTTTACCAGCTGAGCCACCAGGGAAGCCCACCTAATATATTAAGCAATAAAAACTGAAAAGAGTTGTGATAAATCTTATTTATAATTTATTTTGAATAAATGTGCTAAGCCTTGCTGTCAGCTTGCATGACACACCATGCTGCTCTAAGGCAGCAAATTATGTTTGCCGGAATCTCTTGTCTTACGAGGAGGCTCATTTTCTCAACAAGAGAAACTCGTATGAGAGTTGAAGCAGTGGATCCACTATTCTCAGCAGGCTATGTGGATCCATCACAAAGGCTTCATCAGACAGTCACTGAGGCCTCCCTCATGGGTCACTCCATCACATCTCACTTTACAGTCATATGCATCTTTGTGGACTTCCCAAGTTTTCTGGCTGTGAACTTCACAGCTGACTCTCTGACCTTCATGCCAATTCTCCTGATCTCTGGGGGTAAATTCCCTGACTCTCTCAATTCTTGCTATAGTCACATAAGCCCATAATTCTTATTAACTGTATATGCCCTACATGCATAAAGTAAATTTTCCTAACAGAGTCTTGGCTGATAGAGTTACTATGAATATGAGTTACTATGATAGAGTTACATGAATACTATGATAAAATATGGAGAGTTTGCATGAAGAAATGAGAGTGACATTAAAATAAGAATCATAATAGAAGAATCATTCTGTGGCATAGTAAGGTCAGGGTGATGAGAGCAAGCATCCCAGAGTGAGACAGTAAGAGTGTAGTGCATTGTCTGTGAAGAATTGGAAAGCAGTGATAAGATTAGCTGAATTTTATTGCACATTTTATTATTATCATGAGCCCCGCAGATTCTAAACTGTGTTGATGTGAAAACAAAAAGAAAAACCTTCCTCCCCACAGAGTGGGCCTTTCCCTAACCCACTCCCCTCTTGGTTCATCACTAGAATAAAATAAATAATGATTTAATTTAATACAATTTCTAAAGGGCCTTATCAAAAACATTACCAACAACCATTCCCCTGATCATTTTCTATCCTTTTATTTTGCTTAACTCTCAGTCACCATTAAAATATAATCTTTATGAGAGCAGAGCAATGCTTAAATTAATGAATAAATGTATAATGAATAATATAATTAATAATATAATTAATATATTATAATAAACATAATATAATAAATATAATAAATAATAAATGCTCAATGCATAAATAAATTTTAGTTACTTGTTTTGTGATTAAATGATATTCCCAACTTTGCTTTGAGGTGGCCATTGCTAACTTACAAATGAAAAATCAGAGAATCTGGGTTACTTATGTGGCATTACAGGTAAAAAGTGGCCAAGCAATTTTTCAATGGAAAAAATATCACAAAATAATAATTATAATATTATATCACTTATGTGGGGAAAATTAGCTATATTTCTATATAGATAGAAAAAGTTATCTCTCTATATATAGGAGGAATATATATAAATTGGGAAAGGATTTAATTGCAGTGTATGTATATAAAATAGAAATTATATATCATGTATATCATTACATTGTCTTTTGTGCTAGTATAAAGGAAAATTCCCTGGAGTGGGAAATGGCAACCTGTTCCAATATTCTTGCCTGGAAAATTCCATGGGCAGAGGAGCCTGGCAGGCTATAGTCCATGAGATCGCAAAGAACTGGACACAACTGAGCATGTGCACATGCAAACACACAAACACACACACAAACACATACACACAGTTTTCACAAAAAGTGAAAAAAAAAAATGCTTCAAAGCACATATATGCAAATTATCCCAGAAGATATATAAGCTTTTTAGCAATTAGAACTTGACTGTAAGTTCTTTCAATGAAGTATGATATCTACTTAAAATATGCATCAATTAGAAGTGTTTCTAAAGGGATTGTTAGCCAAGGAACTTGGAAAAAGACTAGACATGAAGATAAAAATATTTATATTCAAGGGAACTGTAGCCATTGAACAGCTCTTATATTGATTATAAGGTCAAACTTAGTAGGGGAGTAGATTCAAAGGATCTTAGTGAGTAAGGTTAAATGTTTCATTTTGAGTGACAAGAGTATCAGATTGTGAAAGGAATGATGAGATCGTCTTAGTATACCATCAATATATTCCATTCATCTTACTCTTCTTATTTCATGCTCAATAAGAAATCTACTGACTGTAATTTATCTCCTCCAGCAAATTTCCCTAAATGAAAAGTCACTGATTATACTGACTTAAAATATTCTCAGCTTGAGCAAGTAATATCTCATTGTAAATATATAAGATTTAATTCTTTGTTGTATTTTAGTTAATAATAATCACTTACCTAAACATGATTATATCTGAAAATTTTAAGAATAGTTAATGAAATCCAGCAATATAGTCTTATGGGAATGTTTCCACTAGATTTTACAGAAAATACTATACAGTATTTTCTGTATACAAGCTAGAATTAGAGTTTGCTAACAGCTAATTCTGTACACTTACCCAATTACATTGGGTTGCTATATATTATCCTGACATGTTCTGTGGAAAAAGGGTGATGTTAATTTACATCTTAAAAGGCAAAGTATTTGCCAAAGAATGTGAAAAATGACATAGTATATATTTTTAGGGAAGAAAACAAAAACAGTACTTGATTAAATTCACTCATTAGTTTAGATTCTTTTAAATGAAAAGTCATATCTAGTTTATTTAACAAATTTAGGAAGTCTTTTAAGCTAAGCAGTACACTAGATTCTGGTTCCTAAGAAGAAGGGAATAAGAGTATAAAGAAGAATAGAATATTTTCATTTCCATCACTTTTGAATGCCAAGAACTTCCTTTAAGGCACCAAGTTTTAGGATCTAAATAGTGTCTACTATGCTTAAGGCAGGCTTTTCATCAGCCTTCCTTGGTCTAGATTTTTAATTACTTTATGTCCTTTAACTGTAAGATGATCACTTTCCTTTTTTTTTTTTTTTTTCCTTCTCATTTCTATTCTCTGGCATGTAATATATCCAACCCTCAATGGGTAGGTGTTCTGGAAAGCAGCACTAATATCTGTTTCACTCCTGCTTATAAAAATTCCTATTTTTTTTTAACTTATGATTCTATTTTGTTTAAAAGAGAGAGAGAGACTGTCTAAACCAGCTGATAAAGTGGACTTTGTCACAAGACTCAAGACTCTAAGAGGAATTCACAGGGATCCTCATGTGGTAGCCACAATGAAAGGGAACTCTCTGGAAATGGAATTTACTCACTCAGATGGTTTCTCTCTCATGTTTCCTCTATTTCTACAAAAAAGAGAGATGCATTGGCGATATCATAGAGTTCAATCAAATGTAACGCCTAAGATCAAAATCCCTGCCTGTGTGATCTTGAGCAACCCATACTCAGTTTCCCCAGATAAAACAAGCCTGTAATATATAACCTAACTAATTTGCATGACATGAATTAATACATTTAAAAGTAGCTATGACACTTTCTGAAGGCATTTAGGCACTAAACAAGGTTTGCTTTTATTAGTCAATTATGGCATTTCTCTTTCACTCTCATGGTTGAGCTTCCACATGAATTTTGATTGATCAAGACACTGACCCCATTTTATGGTATTTTTTTTCTCCTTTCTGTTGTTACCGGATTTCCCCTCAGTCACCCCTTCCATTTTCTTTACTTTTCTCCTTATTTTTCCATTTCTAGATTTACATTTGTTTCTTGAAGACCTATGGATTTTCTGACCTTAGGTCAAGACCATTGCTTGTACCATTTACCATTAAGGGTGGAGATGAAATAAAAGAAGTAATATGAGTCATACAGTACCAAGCATGATCACCTAGATGGTAAGTTATGTGGGTGAGCAGTTTCTCTCGGTATGAAGTAAAGGCAAAATTTGACAACATTTGTGAAGGATTCACCTTAGTGAAATGCAAGCCTTTCATTTATAGAGGTTGCATGGGTTTTCAAATAAGTAGGGACACTTCTACTTCTGGGGAGATGAAATAGATATATTTTTCCTATTTTTTCCTATATATTTTTCCCACTGCTGCTGCTAAGTCGCTTCAGTTGTGTCCTACTCTGTGACCCCATAGATGGCAGCCCATCAGGTTCCCTCATCCCTGGGATTCTCCAAACAAGAACACTGGAGTGGGTTGCCATTTCCATTTCTCCCACTAAGTACAGTTAAAACCCATAGACATTATGTATAAAGCAAACATAAGGAGCCTCTAAAAAGCAGAGAGAAAAATCTAGGCTGGCTAGGGAATTTAAGGCTCAAAAATGGCATTCATTGAGTTCCCTAATTTTCCTTTTGCCTCTTAATACATACCTGGCTGGATGGTGGAAAAGAAGAAAACCTGGAAATGCCAACAGATATAGACAAAAAATAATTTTTAAACAAATTTTAAATGTGTGCAATATGTTAATTTTCTCTATAAGAATCATAAACTAAATAAATTGCCTATAATGGAAGCGGTTTATAAGCAAGTTGGTTTGGTCAGATATTATACAAACTTTGGTATACCACAGAATGCTTCGTCATACTTGTGAAATTCCCTTGTCCAACCTGAATTTACATTCCATGGTGATAATATGGTAAATGGAGTGTTATTAAAGTAAGTGAACACATCAAAAATAAAATAAAATAAAAAATTGCTCTTTCTAGCCAAAAAACCAGAGAAGGCAACGGCAGCCCACTCCAGTACTCTTGCCTGGAAAATCCCATGGACCGAGGAGCCTGGTAGGCTGCAGTCTGCTGGGTCGCTAAGAGTTGGACACAGCTGAGCGACTTCACTTTCACTTTTCACTTTCATGCATTGGAGAAGGAAATGGCAACCCACTCCAGTGTTCTTGCCTGGAGAATCCCAGGGACAGCGGAGCCTGGTGGGCTGCCGTATATGGGGTTGTCACAGAGTCGGACATGACTGAAGCAACTTAGCAGCAGCAGCCAAAAAACAAGACCTGGGCAGGCTAGTAAGACAAACAATTTTCAGACAGTAACCACTTTATTCCAGTGACACGCCATAGAAAACACTGAGATAAAGGACCTACAACAGCAAAAGACAGAGATTTTAGACATGCACCACTGCCAGACTTTAAAAAGGCAGCCAAGTTATTCTGGTGTCAGAGAAAGCCAGGAAGGAAATTTATGTCCCACCGGATGATAAGGAGCTTCCCCTCCCCAACTGCAGTGTCTACAGAGACATTCAAGAAGCCTGGAATTCCATGCTTACCTGGGTGTCCCCTTCCCTCTCCACCTGCATAGTATCAGAGAGGCTTGTCAAGTGCCAGGAAACGAGAATACATGTCAACCTAGAATTCTATATCCAGTGAAAGAATACTTTAAGAATAAAGGTAAATAAAGACATTCTCAGATGAAAGAAAACTAATAGAATTTGTCATCAGCAGACTTACCCTAACAGAAGTCCTCTAAGCAGAAAGAAAATGACAAGAGGAGGAGCTGTGGGATATCAGAAAAAAAGAAAGAACATGGAAAGAGAAAAATGATTAATTTTGTGAACGTCCTTTTCCTCTTGAGTTTTCTAAATTGTTTTTGATGGTTTAGACAAAATTATAACATTGTCTAGTACAATTTTAGTATATATGGAAAAAAATTTAGCACAATTTTAGTATAAAGGGAGAAGGTAGTCATGTAGATGGGGGTAAGATTTCTATATTTTACCCAAACTGGTAAAATTGGACAACAGTAGACTTGGCAAGTCATATACTGTGATAATTAGAATAATAGTCCCCAAACAGATCCAGGTCCTAATCCCCATGACCTGTAACCATGTTAGGTTATATGGCAAAGAAATAAAGCAAGTGGTTAACTCACCTTGACATAGGATGGATTATCTTGAATTATTCTGATGGGTCTTGTGTAATCACAAGGGTCTCTAGAAGTAGAAGAGGGAGGCAGAAGGATAGTTCAGGTTGATGGGGCTATGAGAAGATTTCCATCTTTAGTTACTGGCTTTGAAGATGGAGGAATGCAGGAGGGCTTTAAAATCAAGTAACAGGTGAGCTTTATTTTTTTTTTAATTTTATTTTATTTAACTTTACAATATTGTATTGGTTTTGCCATATATCAAAATGAATCTGCCACAGGTATCCTGTGTTCCCCATCCTGAACCCTCCTCCCTCCTCCCTCCCCATACCATGCCTCTGGGTCGTCCCAGTGAAACTGGAAAAAGCGAGGTAACAACTTCTTCTCCAATAGGCCCAGAGAGAAGCACAGTCCTGCCAATCCCATCATTTTAGCCCTGTGTACAGCTTGTATCAGAAATATGACTTGCAAAACTGTAAAACAATAAATTTGTGGGGATTTAGGGAGGGTTGCCTTTGCTATTGTTATGTATTTTTTATTGAATACAGTTGATTTACAGTGTTGCATTAGTTGTGTTTGCTATACAGTAAAGTGATTCAGTTTTATATATATTCTTTTCCATTATGGTTTATATTCTTTTTTTTAATATTCTTTTCCTTTATGGTTTATCACAGTGTACTGAATATAGTTCCCTGTGTTACACATTAAGGCCTTGTTGTTTATCCATCCTATATATAACAGTTTGCATATGCTAACTCCAAATGCCTAAGCCATTCTTCCCTCACCCCCCTTCCCTCTTGGCAACCACAAGTCTGTTCTCTGTGTCAGTCTGTTTCTGTTTTGTAGATAAGTTCATTTGGGTCATATTTTAGATTCAACACATAAACGATATCACATGGTATTTGTCTTTCTCTTTCTGACTTACTTCATTTGCTATGATACTTTCTTTTTTTAATTTATTTGTTTTTTAATTGAAGGATAACTGTTTCTATCCTTCAATTTTTGTTGTTTTCTGTCAAACCTCAACATAAATAAGCCATAGGTATACATATATCCCCTTCCTTTTGAGCCTCCTTCCCTTCTCCCTCCCACCCCTCTAGGTTGATACAGAGCCCCTGTTTGAGTTTCCTGATCCTTACAGCAAAGTCCCATTCACTATCTATTTTACACATGGTAATGTAAGTTTCCATGTTACTCTTTACATACATCTCACCCTCTCCTACCCTCTCTCCATGTGCATAAATCTATTCTCTATGCCTATTTCTCCATTGTCTTATAATTTTCTGTGTAGTTTGTCTCCTTAAGTAAGTTTATTCCTAGATATTTGATTCTTTTTGTTACAATGGTGAAGGGGATTGATTCCTTAATTTCTCTTTCTGATTTTTCATTGTTAGTATATAGAAATGCAAGTGATTTCTGTGAATTGATTTTGTATCCTGCAACTTTGCTAAGTTCACTTAGCTCTAGTAATTTTCTGACACTATCTTTAGGGTTCTCTATGTACATTATCTGGAGAAAGCAATGGCACCCCACTCTAGTACTCTTGCCTGGAGAATCCCATGGATGGAGGAGCCTGGTAGGCTGCCGTCTATGGGGTCGCTATCCTGTCATCTGCAAACAGTGAGAGGTTACTTCTTTTCCGATCTGTATTCCTTTTACTACTTTTTCTTCTCTGGTTGCTGCACTTCCAGAATTATGTTGGATAATAGTGGCAAAAGTGGGCACCCTTGTCTTGTTCCTGATCTTAGCAGAAATACTTTCAGTTTTTTACCATTGAGAATAATGTTTGCCATAACCTTATTATATGTAACCTTTACTATGTTGAGGTAGGTTCCTTCTATGCCCATTTTTTGAAGAGTGTTAAAAATAAATGGGTATTGAATTTTGTCAAAGGATTTTTCTGCATCTATTGAGATGATCATATGGTTTTTATCTTTCAATTTATTAATATGGTGTAGCACATTGATTTGCAAATATTGAAGAACTCTTGCATCTCTGGAATAAACCCAACTTGATCATGGAGTACAAGCATTTTGATGTGTTGCTGAATCCTGTTTGCTAAAATTTTATTAAGGATTTTTGCATCTATGTTCATCAGTGATATAGGCATGTAGTTTTCTTTTTTTGTGTTGTCTTTGTCTGCTTTTGGTATCAGGGCAATGGTGGCCTTGTAGAATCTGTCTGGAGTGTTCTTTCCTCTGCAATTTTTTGACAGTTTTAGTTGTTCACTAAATGTTGGATAGAATTCTCTTGTGAAGCCATCTGGTCCTGGGCCTTTGTTTTTGGGGAGATTTTTGATGACAGCTTCAATTTCAGTGCTTGTAATTGGGTTGTTCATAATTTCTATTTCTTCCTGGTAAAGTCTTGGGAGATTGAACTTTTCTAAGAATCTGTCCATTTCTTCCAGGTTATCTATTTTATTGCCGTATACTTGTTCATAATAGTCTCTTATAATCCTTTGTATTTCTGCATTGTCTGTTGTAATCTCTCCTTTTTCATTTCTAATTTTGTTGATTTGATTCATCTCTCTTTTTCTCTTGATGAGTCTGGCTAAAGATTTGTCAATCTTGTTTATCTTCTCAAAGAACCAGCTTTTAGGTTTATTAATCTCACTATTGTTTATTTCATTTCTTTTTTATTTATTTCTGCTTAGATCTTTAGGATTTATTTCCTTTTACAAACTTTGGGGGGTTTTGTTCTTCTTTTTCCAGTTGTTTTAAGTGTAAATTTTAGGTTGTCTATTCGATGTTTTTCTTGTTTATTGAGATAGGATTGTACTGCTATCAACTTCTCTCTTAGAACTGCTTTTGCTGCATCCCATAGGTTTTGAGTTGTCATGTTTTCATTGTCATTTGTTTCTAGAGTTTTTTTATTTCCCTTTTGATTCTTTAGTAACCCATTATTTAGAAACGTGTTGTTTAATCTCCATGTGTTTATGTTTCTTACAGCTTTTTTTTTCTTGTAATTGATATCTTCTCTCATAGCATTGTGGTCAGAGAAGATGCTTGATATGGTTTCAATTTTCTTAAATGTACTGAGGTTATATTTGTGACCCAAGAGGTGGTCTATCCTGCAGAATGTTCCATGTGCACTTGAGAAGAAGGTGTGTTCTTCTGCATTTGGATGGAATGTCCTGAAGATATCAATGAGATCCATATTGTCTAATGTATCATTTAAGACTTGTGTTTCCTTATTAATGTTCTGTGTTGATGATCTGTCCATTGGTGTGTGGGGGTGTTAAAGTCTCATATTATTATTGTGTTACTGTTAATTTCTCCTTTTATGTCTGTTAGTGTTTGTCTTATTTATTAAAGTGCTTCTATGTTGGGTGCATAGATATTTACAATTGTTATGTCTTCCTCTTAGATCGATCCCTTGATCATTATGTAGTGTCCTTCCTTATCTCTTGTAATATTCTTTATTTTAAGGTCTATTTTGTCTGATATGAGGATTGATACTCCAGCTTTCCTTTGCTTACCATTTGCATGGAATATATTTTTCCATCCTCTCACTTTCAGTCAATATGTATCTTGAGGTCTGAAGTGGATTTCATGTAGACAGTATATATATATATAGGTCTTGTTTCTGTATCCATTCATCCAGTCTGTATCTTTTGATTGGAGCAGTTAATCCATTTACATTTAAAGTAATTATTGATATATTTATGTTTCTGTTGCCATTTTATTAATTGCTTGGGGTTGATTTTGTAGATCTTTTTTCTTCTCTTGTATTTCCCAGGCTTCAAGGTTGAATTCCTTCCTCCTTTTGGTTTCTGCCCTCCTAAGGTTGGTCCAGTGGTTTGTGTAAGTTTTGTATAGGATGAGGTTTGTGCTGAGTTTTGGTTTGTTTGTTTGTTTTTCCTCTGATGGGCAAGGTTGAGTGAGGTGGTAATGCTGTCTGCTGATGATTGGGATTGTATTCTTTTTTGTTGTTATTGTTTAGATGAGGCATCCTGCACAAAGTGCCACTGGTGGTTGGGTGATGCTGGGTCTTGTATTCAAGTGGTTTCCTTTGTGTGAGTTCTCACTATTTGAAACTCCCTTTGAATATACAGTGGAAGTGAGAAATAAATTTAAGGGACTAGATCTGATAGACAGAGTGCCTGATGAACTATGGACAGAGGTTCGTGACATTGTACAGGAGACAGGAATCTAGACAATCCCCATGTAAAAGAAATGCAAAAAAGCAAAATGCTTTCTGAGGAGGCCTTACAAATAGCTGTGAAAAGAGAAGCAAAAAGCAAAGGAGAAAAGGAAAGATATAAGCATCTGAATTCAGAGTTCCAAAGAATAGCAAGGAGAGATAAGAAAGCCTTCCTCAGCGATCAATGCAAAGAAATAGAGGAAAACAACAGAATGGGAAAGACTAGAGATCTCTTCAAGAAAATTAGAGATACCAAGGAAACAGCTCATGCAAAGATGGGCTCGATAAAGGACAGAAATGGTATGGACCTAAGAGAAGCAGAAGATATTAAGAAGAGGTGGCAAGAATACACAGAAGAACTGTGCAAAAAAGAGCATCACGACCAAGATAATCATGATGGTGTGATCACTCACCTAGAGCCAGACATCCTGGAATGTGAAGTCAAGTGGGCCTTAGAAAGCATCACTATGAACAAAGCTAGTGGAGGTGATGGAATTCCAGTTAAGCTATTTCAAATCCTGAAAGATGATGCTGTGAAAGTGCTACACTCAATATGCCAGCAAATTTGGAAAACTCAGCAGTGGCCACAGGACTGAAAAAGGTCAATTTTCATTCCAATCCAAAAGAAAGGCAATGCCAAAGAATGCTCAAACTACCGCACAATTGCACTCATCTCACACGCTAGTAAAGTAATGCTCAAAATTCTCCAAGCCAGGCTTTAGCAATGCATGAACCGTGAACTTCCTGATGTTCAAGCTGGTTTTAGAAAAGGCAGGGGAACCAGAGATCAAATTGCCAACATCTGCTGGATCATGGAAAAAGTAAGAGAGTTCCAGAAAAACATCTATTTCTGCTTTACTGACTATGCCAAAGCCTTTGATTGTGCGGATCACAATAAACTGTGGACAATTCTGAAAGAGATGGAAATACCAGACCACCTGACCTGCTTCTTGAGAAACCTGTATGCAGGTCAGGAAGCAACAGTTAGAACTGGACATGGAACAATAGACTGGTTCCAATAGGAAAAGGAGTACGTCAAGGCTGTATATCGTCACCCTGCTTATTTGACTTATATGCAAAGTACATCATGAGAAACGCTGGGCTAGAAGAAGCACAAGCTGGAATGAAGTTTGCCAGGAGAAATATCATTAAACTCGGATATGCAGATGACACTACCCTTATGGCAGAAAGTGAAGAGGAACTAACAAGCCTCTTGATGAAAGTGAAAGTGGAGAGTGAAAAAGTTGGCTTAAGCTCAACATTCAGAAAACAAAGATCATGGCATCCGGTCCCATCACTTCATGGGAAATAGATGGGGAAAGAGTGGAAACAGTGTCATGCTTTATTTTTCTGGGCTCCAAAATCACTGCAGATAGTGACTGCAGCCATGAAATTAAAAGACACTTAGTCCTTGGAAGGAAAGTTATGACCAACCTAGATAGCATATTCAAAACCAGAGACATTACTTTGCCAACAAAGGTCCATCTAGTCAAGGCTATGGTTTTTCCAGTGGTCATGTATGGATGTGACAGTTGGACTGTGAAGAAGGCTGAGCGCCAAAGAATTGTTGCTTTTGAACTGTGGTGTTGGAGAAGACTCTTGAGAGTCCCTTGGACTGCAAGGAGATCCAACCAGTCCATGCTGAAGGAGATCAGCCCTGGGTTTTCACTGGAAGGAATGATGCTAAAGCTGAAACTCCAATACTTTGGCCACCTCATGCGAAGAGTTGACTCATTGGAAACGACCCTTATGCTGGGAGGGATTGGGGGCAGGAAGAGAAGGGGATGACAGAGGATGAGATCACTGGGTGGCATTACTGACTCGATGGACATGAGTTTGAGTGAACTCTGGGGTTGGTGATGGACAGGGAGGCCTGGCATGCTGCGATTCATGGGGTCACAAAGAGTCGGACATGACTGGGTGACTGAACTGAACTGAACTGAAGATTAGTTCTCTGGTAGGTTAGGATCTTGAAGTCAGTTTTCCCACTCCAAAGGCTCAGGGCTTGATCTCTGGTCAGGAATGAAGATTCCACAAGTGGTTTGTTATGTCATTAAGTGAAATTAAAACAGATACCCAAAAATGAGAAACCAAATATGAACCCCAGACAAATTGCAGTTACAAAATCAGGCAAATAATAATTAAAATAATGGAATATATACATATACACCCATAAGCAAAATCAAAACTCTCCAACAAATATAAAGTACAGTAGATTGACCTGGTGAAAAAGGGAAATAAAAAATTATATCTACCAGTTAAAAACAAAACTAAAGCACAAACTGGGAAACAAAACTAAAACAAGGTGCCAAATGGGGAGAAAAGCAATGAAAACAAAACTAACAAATATGTTGAGAGGAGAGGAAAGAAAGAACACATACTCAAAGTTAAATCCGTTCAGTTTAGTCACTCAGTCGTGTCCAACTCTTTGAGACCCCGTGGACTGCAGCACGCCAGGCCTCCCTGTCCACCACCAACTCCCAGACTCCACCCAAACTCATGTCCATTGGTCAGTGATGCCATCCAACCATCTCATCCTCCATCATCCCCTTCTCTGCCTGCCCTCAATCTTTCCCAGCATAAGAGTCTTTTCAAATGAGTCAGCTCTTCGCATCAGGTAGCCAAATAATTAGAGTTTCAGCTTCAGCACCAGTCCTTCCAGTGAAAACCCAGGACTGATCTCCTTTAGGATGGACCGGTTGGACCTCCTTGCAGTCCAAGGGATTCTCAAGAGTCTTCTCTAACACCACAGTTCAAAAGTGTCAATTCTTTTATGCTCAGCCTTCTTTACAGTCCTACTCTCACATCCATACATGACCACAAGAAAAACCATAGCCTTGACTGGACAGACCTTTGTTGGCAAAGTCATTTCTCTGGTTTTGAATATACTGTCTAGGTTGGTCATAACTTTCCTTCCAAGGAGTAAGCGTCTTTTAATTTCATGGCTGCAGTCAGTATCTGCAGTGATTTTGGAGCCCCCAAAAATAAAGTCTGATACTGTTTCCACTGTTTCCCCATCTACTTGCCATGAAATAATGGGACCAGATGCCACGATCTTAGTTTTCTGAATGTTGAGCTTAAGCCAACTTCTTCACTCTCCTCTTGCACTTTCACCAAAGTTAAATAGAGGTAGATAAAGAAAATTTATATACATTAAATATTAACTGCAATGGGAAAAGACCAGTAGGAAAAGCAAACACAGGAATAAATGTAGAAAAAACAATAATAAGTTTAAAAAATGAAAAAAAAAGGAAAACTCCACAGAACTTCAAAAGAGGCAGAGGTTTTATAACAACAATAACAAATGTGACTGAAAGAAAAAAAATAGCTCAAAAGCTTAATTAGATTTCATCAGTTCAGTTTAGTCGCTCAGTTGTGTCCAACTCTTTACAACCCCATGGACTGCAGCATGCCAGGCCTCCTTGTCCATTTGCAACTCATGGAGTTTACTCAAACTCATATCCATTGAGTTGGTGATGCCATCCAACCATCTCATAGTGCCAATAAAATTGACAACTACAACAGAGGAGGGGGAAAAGGAGAAAAGGAAAAAGTAAAAAAAAAGAAAAAAGAAAAGAATCTATAGAACAAGTCAAAACATAAGAACAATAAATGTTTTTCTTGAGTAACTGCTGTCAAAGTCCTTTCCCTCACTGGGAGTCACAGTCCATCTCACCTTCCTAGGATGCCCTCCAGCTCTGTGCTGGTCTCTGGACCTCCTGTGGGGGCAACTCAGATTCTAATCTGGCCCTACTCCTGTGTGTTCTTGCCTCCAATGTCCACAGCTATCAGAACTAGTGTATTTTCTTTTGTGGGAACTCTCAATATCCTTTTAAGTATTCCATAGACATAGAGTCTGCCAGGTTGATCATGCGGATTTAATCTGCAGTTTGTACAGCTGGTGGGAAGGTTTTGGGTCTTCTTCTTTAGTCACAGTGCCCTTGGGTTTCAGTTGTGGTTTTATTTCCACCTCTGAATGTGGGTCATCCACTGGGGTTAAATCCTGAGGCTGCCCTGAAGGATTTCGGTCTGCCCCAGTGAGGGCCAGGTGTGGAGGTGGTACAGCTACTTGGGTCGCAGGGGTTCTGGCAGCACCAGGTACTCTGGGGAGTTGGCAGGTAGGGCAGCTGGACATATAGTGCTCTAGAAGGGTATGGCAACCAGTATTGGTCAATACACTCCAGTATTCTTGCCAAAGAACCCCCTGACAGAGAGGCCTGGCAGGCCACAGTCCACAGGTTCACAAAGAGTTGGACGTAACCGAAGCGACCCTGCATGCATAGATGCAAGACTTTTTTTTTGCCTGCAGCAGCTCTGCCCCAGTAAGGGTTGAGCGTGAAGGTGGCACAGGTGCCTGGCTTGCAGGGACCCTGGTGGCGACAAGTGTGCAGGGACATGGACTGCCTCTGCTGCAGGAGTTATGGCCCTATCAGAGTCTTGTTTTGAGTCTCTTATAGATGGCAATCAGAAGGCTTCTTTGCCCAGTCTTTCTCTGTAGCTCTGCTCGTTCAGGCACTTAGAGAGCTCCATTGTCTGGGGTCCTTTTCTGTTGCTTGGCACATCAGACACATAGAGGGGTCCCCCTAGCTGGGGTTCTACTCTGTAGATCAGTGCATCAGTCACTTAAAGGAGTACCCTGGATAGGGCCTACTCTGTAGTTCAGTGCGTCAGGCATTTGATGGGCCAGCCTTTGTATTGTTCAGCTGCCAATGCTGGTGTGGGGGGAGAATGAGGCTATGGTGATCGCTCCACTCCCTACACATGACTCAGGAGTATCGCTTTGTTTCCATGGCTGCCCGGCTTTCCTCCATAGGCATTTCCCACCACAGTCTCCTCTCTCCTGTCCCTTCAGTCTGTCTCTCCACAGTCAACAGCAGCCCTTGCCCTGGGATTGCTCCACAATCCCTAAACTCCAGCTCCCAGCCACTGCACCTTCTAGGGAACCTGCATCCCTGTCCGGGGTATGTACGACTGCAGCAAAGACTGCCTGATTCTCATTCCATTTAGGCTGCCACAGATCAGATGTTTCACTCTCAGCCTTAAATGTTTCTCCTGTGACTCAGACAACTGCCCCGATGTGGGGATCAGACTCTTGCTTCAGTTCCCCCACCTGCCGAGGGCAGGTCCAGTCCTACTAACACTCCTGTTTTTCCCCGTTCCCTTCATCCTACCAAGTTTTGTGTGGTTCTATATATTCTTTTCCACTGCTCAGGTACTCCTCCTGTCTGCTCTCAGCTGGTGTTCTCCATGCACTTCTGTGTCTGAAGGTGTATTCCTGATGTATCCATGGAGAGAGAATGTATTCATCCCCACCTACTCCTCCGCCACCTTAGTAATGTCTGGTATGATAATTTCTAAGCCCATCCATGTTGCTGCAAATGGCATTATTTTATTTTTTATAGTTGAGTGGTATTCAATTGTATATATGTGCCACATCTTCTTTATCCATTCATCTGTTGATGCTGATTTATTCATGAGTTGATGCTCATGTTTTTCCATGTCTTGACTATTGTAAATAGTGCTGCTATGAACATAGAGGTGCATGTATCTTTTGGAATTATAGTTTTGTTAAAATGACCATACTACCCAAAGCAGTCTATAAACTTAATGTGATACCTATCAAATTACATAAGACATTTTCCACAGAATTAGAACAAATAAGCCTAAAGTTTATATTGAATCATAAAAGACCCAGATTTACCAAAGCAATCCTGGGGGAAAAGAACAAAGCAGAAGGCATAACCCTTCCAGACTTCAGACAATACTATAAATGTATAGTAATCAAACCAGCATAATATTGGCACAAAAAAACAGACATATGGATCAAGGGACTAGAATATAAAGCCCAGAAATAAACCCACACATCTGTAATCAACTATTCTTTGAGAATGTCAAGAATATATTAAGGAAATAAGTCCCCTCAACAAGTGGCTTTGGGGAAATTGGAAAGCTGCATGTGAATTCATGAAGTTAGAATACACCCTCACACCATATACAAAAATACACTCAAAATGGCTTAAAGACTTAAATGTAAGACGTGACACCATAAAATTTGTGAAAGAGAGCACAGACACAACCTTCTCTGACAAATTCCAACAGTGTTTCCTATGGTCAGTCTCCCAAGGCAATAGAAACAAAAGCAAAAATAAACAACTGGGGCCTAATCAAACTTACAAGCTTCTGTACAGCAAAGGAAACCATAAATAAAATGAAAAGACAATATTTTTATAAACTGGGAAGAAATATTTGCAAATGATGCAACCAACAAGGACCTAGTTTCCAAAATATACAAAGTTTATACAATTCAACAACAAAAACAACCAAATCAAAAAATGGGCAGGGGACCTAAATAGACACTTCTCCAAAGAAGACATATAGATGGCCAACGGGCACATGAAAAGATGTTCAACATCACTAGTGATTAGAGAAATGCAAATCAAAACTACAGTGAGGTACCACCTCACACTGGTCAGAATGACCATCATTAAAAAGTCTACTAATAACAAATGCTGGAGACGTGTGGAGAAAAGGTAACCTTCCTACACTGTGGGTGGAAGTGTAAGTAGGTGCAGCCACTATGGAAAACTATTTAAAACAGAGTTGCCATATGATTCCGCAATCTTCAGTTCAGTTCATCACTCAGTCGTGTCCGACTCTTTGTGACCCCATGAATCGCAGCACGCCAGGCCTCCCTGTTCATCACCAACTCCCGAAGTTCACTCAAACTCACGTCCATCAAGTCAGTGATGCCATCCAGCCATCTTATCCTCTGTCGTCCCATTCCTCCTGCCCCCAATCCCTCCCAGCATCAGAGTCTTTTCAGTGAGTCAACTCTTCGCATGAGGTGGCCAAAGTACTGGAGTTTCAGCTTTAGCATCATTCCTTCCAAAGAACACCCAGGGCTGATCATCTCCTTTTCTGGGCATATATCCAGATAAAACCATAGTTAAATTTGTATTGCTTTAAGTCATGAAATCTGTGCTAATTTGTTACTGCATCAATAGAAGACTAATACACCTGTGAATATGCCTTGAGCATATATCTTTTCTTTGTAATTTTAAAAATTTATTTATTTTTGATTGAAGGATAATTGCTTTACAATATTGTTTTGGTTTCTGCTGTATTGTATTTCCACACAAATTAGTCATAGGTATACATATGTTTCGGAGAAGGCAATGGCACCCCACTCCAGTACTTTTGCCTAGAAAATCCCATGGACAGAGGAGCCTGGTAGGCTGCAGTCCATGGGGTTGCTAGAGTCGGACATGACTGAGCGACTTCACTTTCACTTTTCACTTCCATGCATTGGAGGAGGAAATGGCAACCCACTCCAGTGTTCTTGCCTGGAGAATCCCAGGGACGGGGAAGCCTGGTGGGCTGCTGTCTATGGGGTCACACAGAGTTGGACACGACTGAAGTGACTTAGCAGTAGCAGCATACATATGTTTTATGTCACATAATTTTACAGATATAAAACTTCTTGCCACCTGAAACTATTTTATATTTAAAGTAAATTCCCCCAGAATTTTAGCCATAGTCTCTATTCCATTCGGTTGAACATCAAAACTATTATTTGTTTATGCTAGAACTATGATAATCAGAAAGTAGGTGTGCTTTAGTTTCCTTGTAGATTATTTTATTTTATTTTATTTTATTTTTAAACTTTACATAATTGTATTAGTTTTGCCAAATATCAAAATGAATCCGCCACAGGTATACATGTGTTCCCCATCCTGAACCCTCCTCCCTCCTCCCTCCCCATACCATCCCTCTGGGTCGTCCCAGTGCACTAGCCCCAAGCATCCAGTATCGTGTATCGAACCTGGACTGGCAACTCGTTTCTTACATGATATTTTACATGTTTCAATGTCATTCTCCCAAATCTTCCCACCCTCTCCCTCTCCCACAGAGTCCATAAGACTGTTCTATACATCAGTGTCTCTTTCCTTGTAGATTATTAATCAGTTATTTCCTTGTTTATACATTGATTTGTTTTGGCTTTCCCACAATATTTTACGAATTTACATAGTTTTATCTGAATTAATTAAGCTTGTTAGTTTGTTGCTACTAATGAACAGATTCTTTAGCGCCTCCACTAGAACACTTTGCTGGAGAAGGAAATGGCAGTCCCATGGACAGAGGAGCCTGGCAGGCTACAGTCCGTGGGGTCGCAAGATTTGGACACGACTTAGCCACTAAACCATCACCACCACCACAATACTTTGCCCTTATGATCAACTCTATGTAAATGTTACAGTTTCAGCTTTAGCATCATTCCTTCCAAAGAAATCCCAAGGCTGATCTCCTTCAGAATGGACTGGTTGGATCTCCTTGCAGTCCAAGGGACTCTCAAGAGTCTTCTCCAGCACCACAGTTCAAAAGCATCAATTCTTCGGCACTTAGCCTTCTTCACAGTCCAACTCTCACATCCATACATGACCACTGGAAAACCATAGCCTTGACTAGATGGACATTTGTTGGCAAAGTAATGTCTCTGCTTTTGAATATGCTATCTAGGTTGGTCATAACTTTCCTTCCAAGGAGTAGTGTCTTTTAATTTCATGGCTGCAGTCACCATCTGCAGTGATTGTGGAGCCCCCCCCCAAAAAAAGTCTGACACTGTTTCCCCATCTATTTCCCATGAAGTGATGGACCAGATGCCATACTCATTACTAAAAAGCATCTGCTGAATGAATAACTAAGTGAATGAATGAGGGAATAGTACAAGATTCTCCCTGACATCTAGTTCGAACTTCTAATTCTATTTGTTCTTGTTTGTTTGTTCTTTTTCCATTTACCAATCAGTAGTCATGAAAGAAGAGAGATGAAAAATGCTTCTTAATAATCCCTTTATCATCACTCATACCAGGAATACTTGTTTTCTTAATTGTCTGTCTTTTACATAAATGGTACAAGTACATTTAACATACCAGGTTTATTAGTATTCACCCACATCTTTTCCCACTTACCTGTTGGATGTTTACTTTTTTTAAAATTTTGAATTATAAGACCTGAATTGAGAATCTGCCCTTTAGGAACTAAAACACCTTGAATAAATTACTTGTTTTCTGTCAAATCTTCAATTCCATTATCTTAATATATGATATTAAACTCTTCATGTCCGTTTTGAGGATTAAATAAAACACAGGTGAAGGAACCCAACACAGTGCTTAACATGTAGTATAAAATTCACTATTTTGGTATTGTTTTTGTAAGTCTATTCTCTTCCTAAAACAGATTATTTTTAAGCTCTTTAGGCTTCCCCTCTGACATTTATTTTTCATTCCTCTGTAAAATGTTCTTTGATTTTCTCAAACCTTTGTATATTTTGCTTTATATAGCTCTCCTAGTGAGACCAGATTATGTAAAATCATTTATGCAATGTAACTTTAAAACCATTTACATTTTATATATTTTTTCTAGATGACCATCTTAGTAATATTAAAATAGAAAACACTGTTTCCCTCTATTATGTTTAGTATATGCTGTTTTTCTACGTAAGATTGTCGGCGGAAAACAAGCACAATGAAAATAGACATAAAACAGAACAAGTGCCGGCCGCAAATGAGAGTCCTACCTAGTGAATCAGGAAGAATGATGCACTTTAAAATGGAATCTCCCCGCATTCTCATTCCTTAGGGAACAACGTGTTGACAAGCTAACCCACTCCATGACATATTAACAGAATTCTTCTTCATATGACACATTTGCCCTGCACACACCAGTGAATCATAAACAAAACTTATCCTGTATCAGAATCTATTTTGGTATTCCTAACATTAATCCATTTGGTTATACAATTAATTTATCTACAACCCATGAACAATACCACTCTGTATTTTCTAATGTGTAAAATAATAATTTTATACTTTTAAACAAAACATGTTTTTTTCCTTCAAATTAATGAAATGAATCAGGGATGATGATCCTCTGCTGCCCTTCTTCATGTTTACGTAGGTAGTTTTCTTTAGAATTTGGAAAAAGATGCCAGTTCAAAGAGCAGCTTTTCTCATGCTGTAACACTTCCCAGTGTGTGCAAAGTAAAACAAAATGAGGACTGAAAATGAAGGCATTGTTTTTTTTATTCTGACAAACTTCAGGGTTTTTTGGTTGTTTTTTTTTTTTCTTTTTAAAGTATATACTCATCAGTATTAGATTCTGTTACAAATTTGTTCCTCCAAAGTAGTTTGGAAAACAAAACCTAATTTTCACAATTACAAGGATATTTTTTTAGCAAATCCATGCCATTCCTATGAATGTTAATAGAAATTGTAACCAGGGCAGGAGAATTAGATATTTACACATGATGATTGTGACAAATGATTTTCTGGGCATTAATTTCTGGGAAAACAGATGAAATTCATTTGTGATCTACAATATAATCTTTATATAAAATGATTTCCCTGTTTAGATTCAGTATAATTTCAGACTTTGCTACTCTTGATTTATAAATTAAAAGTCTTTCTGAAAGACATTCATTTTGCAGCTACATACAAGAAACAGTAAATCATTTTACTCCCTTCAGGCCATAATTATTTGAATGTGTTTTCTTTTAAAACTGTCTTGGCATTTTCACCATACTCACTTGAAAACTGTAACTTATTTTCATTTTTCCTTCAATAGTTGTGCATGTTTAAGAAATAAGGAATTTGGAAAGTTAACTAGACAAAAATAGAGTGTATTTATTATAAATAATAAGGATATTTTTAGTTAAAGGGAATTACATTGAAATAAATGTTTGTACTCAGTCCTGTCTGACTCTGCAGTCCCATGGCCTGTGTTTCACGAGGCTCCACTGTCCACGGGATTCCCCAGGCAACAATACTAGAGTGGGGTGCCATTTCCCACTCCAGGAGATCTTCCTGACCCAGGGGTTGAATCCCCATCTCTTGCATTTCCTGCATTGGCAGGAGGATTCATTACCACTGGCGCTACCTGAAGTGCAAGTCGCTCAGTCCTGTCTGACTCTTTGTGACCCCATGGACTATACAGTGCATAGAATTCTCCATGCCAGAATACTGGAGTGGGTAGCCTTTCCCTTCTCCAGGGGGTCTTCCCAACAAAGGGATCAAACCCAGGTCTCCCACATTGCAGGCTTATTCTTTACCAGATGAGCCACAAGGGAAGCCCTGAATTTAAAATTTACCAATATTTTAAATTTATGCAGCTTAACCATATTCAGTCAACAGAAAGAAAGCCATTTGGTTGCAAATTAATATACTTGATCACTGTAGGGTAAGGTCATGTTCCACTAACATTTAATTTTTAAAACACTTTTGAGTAAATAACTTCATCAAACCATTTGCAATTATTTTTTTAAAACTGTTTAATTATAAATTGATTATGATAAAGTTAATGAAGGAATTACTCTTAAGACAGTTGGAAAGGTTACAACTCTAGTTAAAAAAGTATTATTTACTATTATAAGAAACAATTCTTGGAGTGACACTGAGGTTTGGGAATCAATCAGGGTGTAGAACCTGAGTCAGTGATTTGGTTGTCAAGGTAACTCTCCAAATCAGATTAAAAAAAAAAAAAAAAAAACAGCAATGGTATATACATAAACATAATATTGCTCTATATCTGCTATAAATAAGGTTTAGGAATTGGATTTGCAGATGACCAAATTCTTACTTCTAATAATTAGGATTGATGATTTAGAATGAAGAGGAATGTCTTCAAGTTTAAGACATATCCATCATTTTTTTAATCCTGAAGCCACAGTTTTTACTTTTTAAATCAAATACAAAAGAATTATTAATATATGATTTATCTGCATAAGATTATTTATTACATTCAGGCATAAAGGAAAAAGTATGATTTTCCTTAAAGGCAATAATTCATGAACTACATCAATCCATGAAGTGTCAAATGGCAAATGTTGACATTTAGTGTGTGTACATACACAGATATATGTATTTATGTATATATAAATGTGTGTGTATTGTACTATGTGTGTGTATATATATATATGTAATATTAGGACCTTTAGTTTTAAAATCAAAGTAATTTATCAAAGGAACAAAGGATAACACAATGCACACTGAGTTTCTTTCATTGCCCTTAAGGAGGAGAAACTTACTAGGGTCATTGAAACACTTTTTCACATATGGAGGCTATTATTATTGAAACTTTTCTGTTTTTTTAGTCCCTTCATTTTCCCAATATTTTCCATAATGTTTTTTTTACTGTATGTAGTATACATAATAAGCTATATGATTTACATTTTAAATTTGATCTGAATGGTATTATGTGAAAATTGCTTTTTTTCTCAATACTTTTTTCCTGAAATACATCTAAGCTGATTTCATATGTAAACTCAGTGTATTTATTTCTGAATAATAGATCTTCTCAAATTTTTTGAAAACCTGATGTGTATAAAATAACGTATTTTGGTTTTATTTTATTGTCTTCTAAATTTTGCTCTTTGAATCTCTGTTCACTTGCATATTGTACATTCCTCTTCTGTATACCTATTATTTAATAGATTGTTTCTCTTTTTCACTTTTATTTTCAGTAGTTTTTATGTATTCTAGATTTCAGTCACTATTTGCTTATATTACTTTTTTACATGGTAGTATTTATATGGCGTTTATGTGCAATGCCGAAGAATGCTCAAACTACTGCACAATTGCACTCATCTCACACGCTAGTAAAGTAATGCTCAAAATTCTCCAAGCCAGGCTTCAGCAATATGTGAACCGTGAACTTCCTGATGTGCAAGCTGATTTTAGAAAAGGCAGAGGAACCAGAGATCAAATTGCCAACATCCGCTGGATCATAGAAAACGCAAGAGAGTTCCAGAAAAACATCTATTTCTGCTTTATTGACTATGCCAAAGCCTTTGACTGTGTGGATCACAATAAACTGTGGAAAATTCTGAAAGAGATGGGATTACCAGACCACCTCACCTACCTCTTGAGAAATTTGTATGCAGGTCAGGAAGCAACAGTTAGAACTGGACATGGAACAGCAGACTGGTTCCAAATAGGAAAAGGAGTACGTCAAGGCTGTATATTGTCACCCTGTTTATTTAACAGGGTGTTAAATAAACACGCAGAGTACATCATGAGAAACACTGGACTGGAAGAAACACAAGCTGGAATCAAGATTGCCGGGAGAAATATCAATAACCTCAGCTATGCAGATGACACCACCCTTATGGCAGAAAGTGAAGAGGAACTCAAAAGCCTCTTGATGAAAGTGAAAGAGGAGAGTGAAAAAGTTGGCTTAAAGCTCAACATTCAGAAAACGAAGATCATGGCGTCTGGTCCCATCACTTCATGGGAAATACCTGGGGAAACAGTGGAAACAGTATCAGACTTTATTTTTCTGGGCTCCAAAATCACTGCAGATGGTGACTGCAGCCATGAAATTAAAAGACGCTTACTCCTTGGAAGGAAAGTTATGACCAACCTAGACAGCATATTCAAAAGCAGAGATATTACTTTGCCAACAAAGGTCCATCTAGTCAAGGCTATGGTTTTTCCTGTAGTCATGTATGGATGTGAGAGTTGGACTGTGAAGAAGGCTGAGCACCGAAGAATTGATGCTTTTGAAGTGTGGTGCTGGAGAAGACTCTTGAGATTCCCTTGGACTGCAAGGAGATCCAACCAGTCCATTCCGAAGGAGATCAGCCCTGGGATTTCTTTGGAAGGAATGATGCTAAAGCTGAAACTCCAGTACTTTGGCCACCTCATGTGAAGAGTTGAATCATTGGAAAAGACCCTGATGCTGGGAGGGATTGGGGGCAAGAGGAGAAGGGGATGACAGAGGATGAGATGGCTGGATAGCATCACCGACTCGATGGACATGAGTCTCAGTGAACTCCGGAAGTTGGTGATGGACAGGGAGGTCTGGCGTGCTGGGATTCATGGGGTCGCAAAGAGTCGGACACGACTGAGTGACTGATCTGATCTGATGTGTTAGTTTCAAATGTTAAATCTACCTTACATTCTCAATTTATATCATATTTGGCCATGAAATATTGTCCTTCATATGCATTTTTCTATTTGATTTGCTAAAATTTTGTTCAGAATTTTTGTACCCTGTTTTATACGAAATATTGTTAGGTAGTTTACTTTCTTAAAATATATTTATCTGTTTTTGGACATCAATCTAATAACGCTAATCTCATGAAATGATTTGGGAAATTTTCTTTTGCTTTTCAATTTTTTGGAGGTATTTTTATTATTTCTTCTAGAACTGTTGGACATAATTATCCACTATAGCCATGCAAACTTAGAGTTTTCTTTGTGGTGAGGTCTTTAAACTACAAATACAATGCATTTCTCTTCAGTTCAGTTCAGTCCCTTAGTCGTGTCCGACTCTTTGCAACCCCGTGAACTGCCCCATGCCAGGCGTCCCTGTCCATCACCAACTCCCAGAGCTTGCCGAAGCTCTTGAACATAGAGTTGGTGATGCCATTCAACAATCTCATCCTCTGTCGTCCCCTTCTCCTCCTGCATTCAATCTTTCCCAGCATCCGGGTCTTTTCCAATGAGTTATTTCTTTATATCAGGTGTTTCAACTTCAGCTTCAGTCCTTCCAATGAATATTCAGGACTGATTTCCTTTAGGATTGACTGGTTTGATCTCCTTGCAGTCCAGGGGACTCTCAAGAGTCTTCTCCAACACCACAGTTCAAAAGCATCAATTCTTCAGTGCTCAGCTTTCTTTAGAGTCCAACTCTCACATCCATACATGACCACTGGAAAAACCATAGCTTTGACTAGATGGACCTTTGTTGGCCAAGTAATATCTGTGCTTTTGAATATGCTGTCTAGGTTGGTCATAGCTTTTCCTCCAAGGAGCAAGCGTCTTTTAATCTCATGGCTGCAGTCATCATCTGCAGTGATTTTGGAGCCCCCCAAAAATAAACTCTATCCCTGTTTCCATTGTTTTCCCAGCTATTTGCCATGAAGTGATGGGACCAGGTGCCATGATCTTCATTTTTTTGAATGCTGAGTTTTAAGCCAGCTTTTTAACTCTCTTCTTTTACTTTCATCAAGAGGCTCTTTAGTTCCTCTTCACTTTCTGCCATAAGGGTGGTGCCATCTGAATATCTGAGGTTACTGATATTTCTCTCAGCAATCTTCATTCTAGGTTGTGCTTCATCCAGCCCAGCATTTCACACTATGTACTCTGCATATAAGTTAATTAAGCAGGGTGACAATATACAGCCTTGATGTATTCCTTTCCCTATTTGGAACCAGTTTGTTGTTCCATGTCTGGTTCTAACTGTTGCTTCCTGACCTGCATACAGATTTTTCAGGAGGCAGGTCAGGTGGTCTGGTATTCCCATCTCTTGAAGAATTTTCCAGTGTTGTGATCCACATAGTCAAAGGCTTTAGCATAGTCAATGAAGCAGAAGGTGTTTTTTTGGAACTCTTTTGCTTTTTCTATGATCTAACGGATGTTGGCAATTTGATCCTTGGTTCCTCTGCCTTTTTTAAATCCAGCTTGAGCATCTGGAAGTTCTCAGTTCACATGCTATTGAAGCCTAACTTGGAGAATTTTGAGCATTACTTTGCTAGCGTATAAGATGAGTGCAATTGTGTGGCAGTTTGAATATTCTTTGGCATTGCCTTTCTTTGGAATTGAAATGAAAACTGATCTTTTCCAGTCCTGTGGCCACTGCTGAGTTTTCCAAATTTGCTGGCACACTGAGTGCAGCAATTTCACAGCATCATCTTTTAGGATTTGAAATAGCTCAACTGGAATTCCATCATCTCCACTAACTTTGTTCACAGTGATGCTTCCTAAGGCCCACTTGGCCTTGCATTCCAAGATGTCTGGCTCTAGATGAGTGATCACATCATTGTGGTTGTCTGGGTCATTAAGATCTTCTGTGTATTCTTGCCACCTCTTCTTAGTATCTTCTGCTTCTTACATCCATACCATTTCTGTCTTTTATTGTGCCCATATTTACATGAAATATTTCCTTGGTATCTCTAATTTTCTTGAAGAGATCTCTAGTCTTTCCCATTCTATTGTTTTCCTCTATTTCTTTGCATTGATCATTTAGGAAGGCTTTCTTATCTCTCCTTGCTATTTTTTGGAACTCTGGATATATCTTTCCTTTTCTCCTATACCATTTGCTTCTCTTCTTTTCTCACCTATTTATAAGGCCTCTTCAGACAACCATTCTGCCTTTTTGTATTTCTTTTTCTTGGGAATTGTTTTGATCACAGTCTTCTGTACAGTGTAATGAACCTCCTGTACAATGTTACGAATAAAATGCATTTAATAGACAGTTAATAGATTTGGGTTATCATTTTCTTCTTTAATGAGCTTTGATAGTTTGTAGATTTCAAGGTACTTGTCCATTTACTCTAAGCTGCCAAATTTATTGACATAAATTTATTTATAAAATGTCCATATTATCATTCAGTATCTGTAAAATCTACAGTGAAGTCATTTCTTTCATTCTTGTATTTATGTTCTATTCCAACCAAATGAGAGGAAATTAATCCATCAGTATTTCTTAATTTGCAATGCAATCAAAATGAAATTGCATAGTACACTTGGCTCAAAAATTTGCCACCAGAACCATGACTGAAAAAAAGTGAAGAAAGAACAAGAAATATTGCAGCCCAGAAAAAATATCCAGTTCCTTCCCCGCCACCACCCCCCCCAGAAATTGTGTTTACAGGTGAAATCTGTTCCCAGGAAAATCAGAAAGATTCATGTGTAGGAGGGAAAGAAATGAGAATAGCAATAATCTTGCCATTATATTTTTTACATTACTCTTTTCCCAAAAAAAAAAATGGACCATGATCACAAATGTATGTGTGTGTTTGTGTGTGTTAAATGAATTTTACTGCATAAAACCATAAAACTAAATAAAATTAATTCTTAAGGTTTTAGTATTTGATATCTCTGTTCATTTTGGACAATAACTTCTCTGCCAACATTAATGTGTCTACCCACTTTTAAGAGTAGGAATAACAATTCTAGAGGAAATCACAATTGCAGATCAGCTTGTATCTAAGTTTAGATGGGATGTGTACACTCAAGTGCAGCCTCGCCAAACACATCTGGGACTCACCATGGCTAGAGTTGGTGATCACCCTGCAGTCCCATGGCATCTGACTGAGTGAGGAGGTACTTTGAGTTACAAGCCTACAGTGAACTGCAGCATTCCGTCCCTTGTCATCAGTGGATAGCTGACAGACCAAAGAGGACAAAATTTTATCATGCAGGAATTATCAACATGGAGTATAATTATCCTATAAGTCTGCAGTTTAAGTAGAATGTTGGCATTGAATGACTCTCTTTCTCTTTGGCCCCAGTTGGGCGATACTGTTCAGAAGTTTATATATCATTGAAATATTCTTAGAAAAGGATTTTGTAAACAAAGTCCTTTGGGATGTGCAAAAATAATCAATGTAAATTTCTATTTAACTGTGCATCTTATTGTCTACTATTAATTGTTGTTGTTTAGTCACTAAATCATGTCTGACTCTCTGTGACTCCATGGACTGTAGCCTGTGAGGCTCCACTGTCTATGGGATTTCCCAGGCAAGAATACTGAAGTGGGTTACTGTTTCCTTCTCCAGAGAATCTTCCCAACCCAGGGATCAAACGCACGTCTCCTGCATTGGCAGGTGGATTCTTTACTGCTGAGCCCCCAGGGAAGCCCCTATCATTAGTTACATTGCTTTTTCTTTCCCATCAGATTTACTTTCAAATTTCTTCCACTTTCCTTCCTTCTTTCATTTTTTTTAAAAGCTATGCTAATAGATACTTCTGTTTGATACATAGATAGAAAGGTAGGTATGATAAAATGGGCAGTAAGTTTTAGAACTTATGTCCCATTTGACATTTCAACACAACAGTACAGTATTAGGGTACTTATTTAGGTGAAAATAATACCTGGACTGAATACCTGTAGTATCTGGCATTATAATCCATAATTTAGATATTCCACACTGTATACATTTGCTTCTCAATCACCTCCAGTATTACTCTCATGTCTTCCTGTATATTTTCTCCAGTGTTTCCATCTCATGAGGTGTTTTTGCAATAATCTCCATACTGATTTAACATCTTCCAATTTATATTTCCTTCTGAAACATCAGTCATATCACTCTCCCTCTTTAATTGTCTTCAACTATTCTCTTCAAACAGAACAAATTCCACTTGGCCTTTAAAAATCCCTATAATCTGACATAAGCCACCCTTCACAATTTTATCTCCAAACTCTTTCAGTTTTCTTTGCTTTTATGCATATTATACCTTTACCTTTCCTGTTGTTTTTTTATCTTCTGAAAATGTTATCTTTTAGGACTGTATTTACACATGATTTAAGACTTTACATTTTATTTGTATATTTTGCCATTTCAATCATTTAAACGTGTAAAATTCAGTGGCATTAATTGCACTCAGAGTATTATGCAACTGCCACCACTATCTATTTCCAAAACATTTTCATAATTCCAAACAGAAACTCTGTCACTGTTAAGAAATAACTTCCCATTCCCATTTCCCCCAAGACCCTGGTCAATGCTAATCTATTTTCCATTACCACAAATTTGTCTATTCCAGATTATGCATGTTAAGTAGAATCATACAGTATTTTTCCTTTTTTTCTACTTTATTTCACTGAGCATAATATTTCAAGGTCTGTCCATGTTGTTGCATGTACTGAGCTTCATTATTTTTATAGCTTAATATTTCATTGTATGTACTTGTCAAGCATTATTTATATTTTCATCTGTTGATACCTACTTGGATGTTTCTACCTTTTGACTAATATGAATAATGCTACAAAAAACATTGGTATACAAATGTTTGTTTGAGCCCTTCGATTTTTTGAATACGTACCTAGGATTGGAATTGTTGAACTATAGGGTAATTTAATATTTAGTTTTCTAACTATTTGCCAAAACATTTTTCATGGTAGTTATGCTAGTTTACATTCTCATCAGCTTTGACTGCTGCCATGCTAGAAAAGGAGTTGAGGAAAGAGAGAGCACAAGCCAAAGCTTTTTTACCATTTTCTTCATTCAATGTACACTTGGTTGTTGTAAACTTTTGGCTCACAGAGTTCTAACAGAGCTGGTTTTAACAGTTTCTGCCTGCCATTCAGTTTTTCTGTGGGGAAACAAGAACTTGGAGCTGCCTTCTTCACTATTTTGCTGATGTATCTTTCAACTTGCTTCATTAACTTGAAACATTTAAGACTTTGTTCATTCAAAATGAATTAATTGCTTTGCTTTCCTCTGTTCCCCCGCTCTGTCTTTTCTACATTTACATGCTATACATTGAGACTAATATACACTAAATTACCTCATAATATTGTGAACTCTTTGGGACCAAAGATTGTATTTTATTTTTCTCTTACATTTATTGGATGTTTATTTAACTGAATTAATATAGTTTTCATTTAACTTCTGAAAAAGAGAAATTGAAGTGAAATATTTGGGAATAAATAGGAAGAAATTTGGGTGTAAACAAATCTAGTTTACATCTCTTTGACTAGTTTCTAAAGTAGAAGAAGAAGAAATTTATTTCAAATTATTGAAGTCCTGTTTTAGATGTGGCTTTAGAGTATTTAAAACTTGCTAAAGAGAGGCAATGGCACCCCACTCCAGTATTCTTGCCTGGAAAATCCCATGGATGGAGGAGCCTGGTAGGCTGCCGTCCATGGGGTCGCTGAGGGTCGGATGTGACTGAGTGATTTCACTTTCTCTTTTCACTTTCATGCATTGGAGAAGGAAATGGCAACCACTCCAGTGTTCTTGCCTGGAGAATCCCAGGGACGGGGCATCCTGGTGGGCTGCCGTCTGTGGAGTCGCCCAGAGTCGGACACGACTGAAGCGACTTAGCAGTAGCAGTAGCAAAGAGAGGCAGTTCAGTTCTTATATAGAAAGGGAACTAGGTTTGCTGTTGGGAAACTTAGTTCTATTTTATTTCTAAGAGTCCATGAACTGGCTTCTGGTGTACTTATTTGTTTATCTGTTTTTATGTCAACATTAAGAGATCATAGTAGAATTTTTTGGCTTCCATAGTATAAAAATATACTTAAAAAGATAAGAACTTTTAAAAAAAAGTCCTATTATAAGATGAAAATTATATCCTCTGCACATAATATTTTTTAAAGCAATGAATAACACATACATCTTAAAGAAGACTTTCTAGGGACCACAGGCCAACTTGTACTTAAGGGGCACTTTCATAGCTGTATCACAGGTACATAGAAAATTTTGCCTCCTCCATTTTCAAGCATTCTTTCCTTTTTCTAAGTTACTAGCTTGTGTTTTCACTTGTTACTCATTTCCCTCAAATTTCCCTTTATCTCAGAAATAGCCAATAGTTATATATATATATATTATCTGCTGTGAAATTACCCTAGACATGGGTAGAGGTTCCAGGAAATTATAAATTAATGATTTCATTCTTCTAGGTCATATAGCTTCCCCAAGGCAATACCAAAGACAAAATCTTCAAAACTCATCTGACAGACAAACAGGCAAACACACTTAAAACCATGCCCTTTGAATGGACTCACTAGCAATCCTGAGGAAAAACGATAATAGTTTTTCTCATGAAAAAATTCTGTCCACTGCAATAGTTTCCACATTGCTTACTCAGGGCACATGGCTTATTCAGTTCAGTTCAGTCGCTCAGTCGTGTCTGACTCTTTGCGACCCCATGAACCACAGCACGCCAGGCCTCCCTGTCCATCACCAACTCCCGGAGTTCACTGAGACTCATGTCCATCGAGTCAGTGATGCCATCCAGCCATCTCATCCTCTGTCGTCCCCTTCTCCTCCTGCCTCCAATCCCTCCCAGCATCAGAGTCTTTTCCAATGAGTCATCTCTTCGCATGAGGTGGCCAAGGTACTGGAGTTTCAGCTTTAGCATCATTCCTTCCAAAGAAATCCCAGGGCTGATCTCCTTCAGAATGAACTGGCTGGATCTCCTTGCAGTCCAGGGGACTCACAGGAGTCTTCTCCAACACCACAGTTCAAAAGCATCAATTCTTCAGCCCTCAGCTTTCTTCACAGTCCAACTCTCACATTCATACATGACCAATGGAAAAACCAGTCCTTGACTAGATGGACCTTTGTTGGCAAAGTAATGTCTCTGCTTTTGAATATGCTATCTAGGTTGGTCATAACTTTCCTTCCAAGGAGTAAGCATCTTTTAATTTCATGGCTGAAATCACCACCTGCAGTGATTTTGGAGCCCAGAAAAATAAAGTCTGACACTGTTTCCACTGTTTCCCCATCTATTTCCCATGAAGTGATGGGACCAGATGCCATGATCTTCATTTTCTGAATGTTGAGTTTTAAGCCAACTTTTTCACTCTCCTCTTTAACTTTCATCAAGAGGCTTTTTAGTTCCTCTTCACTTTCTGCCATAAGGGTGGTGTCATCTGCATATCTGAGGTTATTGATATTTCTCCCGGCAATCTTGATTCCAGCTTGTGTTTCTTCCAGTCCAGCGTTTCTCATGATGTACTCTGCATATAAGTTAAATAAGCAGGGTGACAATATACAGCCTTGACATACTCATTTTCCTATTTGGAACCAGTCTGTTGTTGCATGTCCACTTCTAACTGTTGCTTCCTGACCTGCATATAGGATTCTCAAGAGGCAGGTCAGGTGCTCTGGTATTCCCATCTCTTTCAGAATTTTCCACAGTTTATTGTGATCCACACAGTCAAAGGCTTTGGCATAGTCAATAAAGCAGAAATAGATGTTTTTCTGGAACTCTGTTGCTTTTTCCATGATCCAGCAGATGTTGGCAATTTGATCTCTGGTCCCTCTGCCTTTTCTAAAAGCAGCTTGAACATCTGGAAGTTCACAGTTCATGTATTGCTAAAGCCTGGCTTGGAGAATTTTGAGCATTATTTTACTAGTGTGTGAGATGAGTGCAATTGTGCAGTATTTTGAGCATTCTTTGGCATTGCCTTTCTTTGGGATTAGAATGAAGACTGACCTTTTCCAGTCCTGTGGCCACTGCTGAGTTTTCCAAATTTGCTGGCATATTGAGGGCAGCACTTTCACAAGGAACCACTAACCCAAGTAAGACAGTAGGGGTTGCAGGAGGGCATTAGAGGGCAGACACACTGAAACCATAATCACAGAAAAAATGTAGTCAATCTAATCACGCTAGGACCACAGCCTTATCTAACTCAGTGAAACTAAGCCATGCTGTGTGGGGACACCCAAGATGGGCGGGTCAGGGTGGAGAGGTCTGACAGAATGTGGTCCACTGGAGAAGGGAATGGCAAACCACTTCAGTGTTCTTGCCTTGAGAAACCCATGAACAGTATAAAAAGGGAAAATGATAGGATACTGAAAGAAGAATGCCCCAGGTCAGTAGGTGCCCAATATGCTACTGGAGATCAGTGGAGAAATAACTCCAGAAAGAATGAAGGGATGGAGCCAAAGCAAAAACAATACCCAGTTGTGGACGTGACTGGTGATAGAAGAAAGGTCTGATGCTACAAAGAGCAATATTGCATAGGAACCTGGAATGTTAGGTCCATGAATCAAGGCAAATTGGAAGTGGTCAAACAGGAGATGGCAAGAGTGAACGTTGACATTCTAGGAATCAGCAAACTAAAATGGATGGAATGGGTGAATTTAACTCAGGTGACCATTATATCTACTACTGTGGACAGGAATCCCTTAGAAGAAATAGAGTAGCCATCATGGTCAACAAGAGAGTCTGAAATGCAGTACTTGGATGCAATCTCAAAAACAACAGAATGATCTCTGTTTCCAAGGCAAACCATTCAATATCACAGTAATCCAAGTCTATGCCCCAACCAGTAATGCTGAAGAATGTGTCTTATTATTCCCTTATTAAAACATGACAATTAATATGTCACAATTTGGGGCTAAACTTTCCTCATTTGCTAATTGGGATGTTATTTATACCATTTAGATGATCTTATTAATACTTATCCTTAATATAATTAATTATTATTTTAGTTTTATATTGTTGTTGTTGTTTAGTCATTAAGTTGTATCCAGCTCTTTGGTGACACCACAGACTATAGCCTTCCAGGCTCCTCTGTCCATTGGATTTCCCAGCAAGAATATTGGAGTGGGTTGCCATTTCCTCCTCCAGGGGATCTTCCTAACACAGGGATGGAATCCACATCTCCAGTGTCTCCTGCATTGGCAGGCAAATTCTTTACCACTTTACCAGGGAAACCTTTTCAATTTGTTACTGTTCTCATTTTATTATTTTTTTGTACATAACTATCAAATGATAGAAGATTTTTAATGAGATAGATTATGTGAAAACTTTTTGGTTAGCCAGTCTAATAAGGCTAATTGAAAAGACCCTGATGCTGGGAAAGATTGAAGGCAGGAGGAGAATGGGATGACAGAGGTTGACATTGTTGGATGGCATCACCAGCTGGATGGACATGAGTTTGAGCAAGCTCCAGGAGTTGGTGATGGACAAGGAAGCCTGGCGTGCTGCAGTCCATGGGTCACAAAGAGCTGGACATGACTGAGTGGCTGAACTGAACTGAATTGATACTAATAAGGCAAGGTTTGTCAATCTTTTAAGAGGTTCAGCAAAGCACAAGACCACGAGGGGCAATTTGAAGCAGGCACAACCAATTCTTGATTCCCTTTAAAGTAGAACTAGTGAATTTGGGTCAGGGAGGCCACAGGTATATTTTAATTGATCTTCATGGTTCAAATATTTGGAGATTCTGTATAAAGACAAAGTTTTTTTTTTTTTTTAAATGACACCTTTGAGTTCACATTTCTTGTTGTGGCAAATAATAAGCCAGAGCTAGAAAACAACAGCTTTTTGATGAAACTCACTAATTCCCCACAGTTTACATCATTTTATACTGACACTTACTCACAGCTACTCTACATGGCATCCTGTCCTCTGTAGAATTCTAAGCTTGCAAACCTTGTTTTAAAGTTTTAAAATGGAACTGGATTGAAAAAATTAAATAAGCCACCTGCAGTATCTCATTCTTTTCATCTATATAAGGTAAAAAAAAAAAGATTAAAATATTTCAGATTTACCTCTTTAATATTTATGCTTGCTCCTACTTAGAAAAATTGTATTTCTGTATTACTATTGAAGAATGAATAATGCAGAAATATTTTCTGCTGTCACCTCCCCATGTCTATGTATGTGTGTTTTTGTGTGTGTGATGGGGGTGGTTTGCATGTCAACTTAGTCCTGGTAAATTCACAATGATGAAAAAGATTAAAACCTAATATGATAAGACATTATCAGTCCAAATCTCATGATGAACTTTTCAAAACAGTATTTTAGTATTTGCTCACAAATTCCTGTTTTATAACAGGAATTCATTTATTGTGTTTATACATACTGCAAAAAAAGAACTATATTGCAGAAAATACTTCATTTTGAAAAGATGATGAGTCATTGTATGCCTAAAATTAATGTCTCTTTGTTTAATTCATCTGCTTAAAGTAGTTATAAGTATAAAATTACTTATAGCAATCAGGATTCTGGTAGTTTGCCAGCTTTCAACAGATAAGCTGTTTTTTGAAATAATTATTTTCCAATAGTGTCATTGAAGTTGAGAACATTTTAGTTCCTCCCACTCTTTTAAATCTCTTCTTAATTAAAGATATGTCTTTTTTCCTTTTTAAAAAAAATTATATTGAATAGACTGTGAATATGGAATGTGAATATTAATTCTTTGATTATTTTAAAGGGTTTTCTGTGAAGAATCAAATATCATGTAATATTTGTCAGTGGTCCCACTTTGGGAAGAATAATTTTAAGTAGGTTCAAGTCATATAATCAGCTACTAAAGAATTTATAATTTATATATGACATGCCTATTCATATTTATTTTAGGACACCATTGATAATAAGTACAAAATTTACATATTAGTTCATTTCTTATTTTTATATATTTAAATACTTTCTAAATCTTAAAGGTTTATTGGTAGCTTAAGTAGATTTAAGTTTATTCTTTCTTGCATAAGTGCAGAACACAAACATTTTCTCAGAATTTCATTTTGAACCTATGAATGTTTTCTTTATTTTAGGAGGCAGGCTCCATAAACACAGGAACTATATATCTCTTCTTTGTCATTTTTTTCCCCTCCGCTGTCTTAACACATAGTATTTGCTTAATAAATATTTGCAAACAGGTATTAAGACAAATCAATCCATATTTAAAAGTATACACTTCTTTCCTTTTTAGATATCATTTGTTTTTACAGCTAGAGATTTTTTAAGAGCCAGTTTACTATATTACAACATCAAATAGTAAACTGATAAAATGATGAATTTACAAGTCACAGAGTAAATATGTAAGATGTGCTGAGAGAACTCTTAAGAATCAATTAAATAAAAAGATAGAAGTGAGTAACAGACATGATATGATGGCCAAGAAGGAACCATAAATATGTCACGCCTCCTGGGGTGACCTTCTAGTTAGGCATGTGTAAAGCTCTTTATCACTTACAAGATTTTATCGGTCCTGACCTTAGGGACATAGATTGCTAAAGCTTAAAGTCTGAACTTATATGGCAGAATAAAATAACTGCTCTTCTGGAAATTTTCAGGGAGTATGACCTCCATCTTTCGACCAGTCAATATGTATCAAAATCTGGTTTGACAGAAGTACTTATGGACAATTTTCTGACTGATAAGCACTTTCGTCTTGATTATCTTTTTCTTTTATTAAACAATAAATTTCAAGTAAGTTAATCTAATGTTCTGAATGTGGTTATTCTCTCAGCATTATTTGCTAGTTTATGGCAAAAGTCAAAAGGCTGGGAACATGGACAGAGGCAAGAGACTAATATGCAGAAGAGCTTTAGATCGGTACAGAGTAAAATACTTAAATTTGGGATTGCTGAAGTATCATTTAAGAGGCCAAGAGTTTGGTACAGAGAGAACTCAACCTTTTCCTTGTACATATTTGTGGATTTAGCAAGTTAGGCCCAGAGACTAGGAAATCAAACAGAAAGAGAATGAAAAGCAGGATACAGTTTTAGGCACCCACAGACAGGTTAGAAGACAAATAATTAAGGACAGGAATGCTAAGGTCCCCAGGATACACTCAGTTGGAAACTTTGGAAACTTACATATAAGATGTGTGACAAATCAGAATTTGAGAGTTGCACTCTAAACCCAGTGTCAAATCAGCTCAGCCCCTGACTGAACTCAAAGGCTCTGTCCCTCTCCCGCATCTCAGATGGTAAAGTCAACCTTGTATGAAGAAACATTTTATTGCCAAAGCTCTACAATTTTTTGAGTTTAATATTTAGAATCACAAATGCAAAAAAGGGGACCAGTAGAAAATAAAACAGAAGAGAGAAGCAGATTCATAAAAGATCTAGATATGAAAGGTTTTGGATACAAATCTTAGTTATTAATAAAGTCAAGAGAATTGGTCAGAGTACTGGATCTCACAGAGGCATAAAATGAAAATTTTAGGACAGAAAAATACAAATAATTGAAGTATTCAATATATGAATTTATTAAGCTGGAACATAGACCAATAGAATGCATACTGAAAAAGAGACCTCGTTCTTGTCATTCAGTCACTCAGTTCTGTACAACTTTTCTACCCCATGGACTCCAACAAGTCAGGTTTTTCTGTCCTTCACCTCTCCCAAAGTTTGTTCAAACTCATGTACATTGAGTTGGTGATGCCATACAACCTTTCCTTCCTCTGCCATCCCCTTCTCCTCCTGCCTTCAGTCTTTCCCAGCATCAGGGTCTTTTCTGATGAGTTGGTTCTTCTCATCAGGTGGTCAAAGCACTGGATCTTCAACTTTAGCATCAGTCCTTCCAATGAATATTCATATTAAGGGTTGATTTCCTTCAGGATTGATTGGTTTGATCTCCTTGCAGTCCAAGGGACTCTCATGAGTCTTCTCCAACACCACAGTTCAAAAGCATTAATTCTTTGGCACTCAGGCTTCTTTTCAGTGCAATTCTCAACAGCCATACATGACTACTGGAAAAACCATAGCTTTGGCTCAGTTTCTGTCCTTTACTGTGTCCATCTTTGCATGAAATGTTCCCTTGGTATCTCTAATTTTCTTGAAGAGATCTCTAGTCTTTTCCATTCTATTGTTTTCCTCTGTTTCTTTGCATTGATCATTTATGAAGGCTTTCTTATCTCTGCTTGCTATTCTTTGAAACTCTGCATTCAGATGGGTATATCTTTCCTTTTCTCCTTTGCCTTTCATGTTTCTTCTTCTTTCAGCTATTTGTAAGGCCTCCTCAGACAACCATTTTGCCTTTTTAAATTTATTTTTCTTGTGGATGGCTTTGATCACAGCCTCCTGTACCATGTTATGAACCTCTGTCCATAGTTCGCCAACCACTCTGTCTATCAGATCTAATCCCTTGAATCTATTTATCACTTCCACTGTATAATTGTAAGGGATTTGATATGGATATATTGAATCAGAGATGTATTCAAATATTAGGAGTAGATCTAGTAAGTAATATGAAAGTTGTTGCTGTTCAGTCATTTAGTTGTGTCTGACTTTGCGACACCATGTACCACGACAGGCTTCCTGTCCTTCACTATCTCTTGAAGTTTGCTGGAGCTCATGTCCATTGAGTTGATGATGCCATTCAACCATCTCATCCTTTGTTGTCCCCTTCTTCTCCTGCACTCAGTCTTTCCCAGGATTAGGGTCTTGTCCAGTGAATCAGCTCTTTGCATCAGATGGCCAAAATATTGGAGCTTCAGCATCAGTCCTACCAATGACTATTCAGGGTTGATTTCCTTCAGGATTGACTGGTTTGATCTCCCTGTTGTCCAAGGGACTCTCAAGAGTCTTCTCCAGTGGTACAGTCCAAAACCAACAATATGAAAGAACAGTATAAAAATAAGACATATCACTGACTTAATTTTTAAGTTGTCCAAATAAATGGAGAAGCATACCATGGTTTTGTAATGTATAATTTGATATTATAAAAGTGATCCTCCTCAAATTGTACTGTAAATTCAATGTAATCCTAGTTAAAACCTCAACAGTAACTTCTGTGAGTGTATGGAAGTTAATAGGCTGATTCTAAAATTCAAATGGAAATGCAAATACCAATAATAAAACAATCCTGAAAAAGAGTAATAAAGAGGATTTATGCTACCATATATTAAAAATTATAACAAAGCTCAGTAATTAAGAGAATGCAGTTTTTGGACAGAATAGAAAATTCAGAAAGTCTGTATCTGCATGTAGTTACATCCATAGCTAACCCTTTTTCTATTTATTTATCTCATCTATTCTATCACCTATCTATCTTTCTATCATCCTTGATTTTTACAAAGATGCCACAAAAATTCAGTGGGAGAGAAATATCTTTTTGATAAGTGCTTCTGTGTCAGTTGGATATCCATATAGCAAAATAAATGTATTTTGACCCTCAACTCACACCAATTTCAGATGGGTTGAGACATCAGTGTAAAAGAAATTACAAAAATCTTTTGGAAGAATACTTAGGCAAGTTTCAATGTAAGCAAAAATTTCTTAAACAGGGCGTAAAAAGCAGGATACATGCAATCGTACTCCTAGGTATCTTCAACAGAAATGCATACATATTTTGCCAATTGATACATACAGTTCATGTTCATGACAGCTTGAAATTAGAAACAAAAATGTCTATCAACAGTAGAGTAGGCGAATATATTTTGTTGTATCCAGATAATTGAATACTATACAGCAGGGGAGTTCATGAAGCAATTTTTGAACGAAGGCACAGGAGTATGTTTTGATTCCATGTGTAGGATTTTAAAACAGGCAAAACTAATCAATAGGTATAGAAGTAATGATAGTGTTTGACATTTGTGAGGGGTAATTAGTGATTGTGGGAGGTGTGGAATAGGAATTCTGGTTACTGGAAATACTTTGTTTTTAACCTTTTCTCTTTTTAAGCAAACTATACAAATGAAAGTATACAAGACAAATACAATGTAAGCATCCTTTCACAATAGCTGCATAGGTTTGAATAGATGAAAGGCCTCTCAAGATTCCATAGAACTGACTCATGGAAGGCAAAAGTACAGTAGCATGGGAGAAAGAAACAGCAGGCACATATCAGGGACCCAAGAGACTTCTGGGTAGAATTTCCCTGGATCATTTCTTACCTACTAAGGATGCATCTTGCCTCCAGATTATCAACCTCTAAGCCATGGTTGTGGGAATGCTAAGGTCAAGCAAGCTGTTTAAGCTGTTGCACCAGATGTAAATCATCCCTAGATAAGCTGACCCTGAGTGTAAGCTGGGGAGTGTCATACTTTAAATAGTCATCATAAATCAGTGGCCCAGACATTCCGGGCTGAGTCAGTACCACACTGCAAGCTGTCCCAGGAAATAAGCACAAAGCTATCTCAGTCTAGCTGTAAGATAATTTTGTCTTACACTTCTTATAACTAAGTGAAGTGAAAGTTGCTCAGTCGTGTCTGACTCTTTGCAACCCCATGAACTTTACAGTCCATGGAATTCTCCAGGCCAGAGTACTGGAGTGGGTAACCTTTCCCTTCTCAAAGGCGTCTTTCCAGCCCAGGGATCAAACCCAGGTCTCCCACATTGCAGGCGGATTCAAACCCAGGTTAAAAAAATAACACTTTTCTTAAACATCATGTCAGGTTCTCAAAATTTTAAACACTAAATTACTATATGATCCAGAAATTGCACTTCTGAACCTGTATCCAAAACAATTGAAAATGGAAACTTGAATTGATATTTATACATCAGTGTTTGTAGCAGAATTATTCACAATAGACAAAAGGTGGAAGCAACCCAAGTGTCCATCACAGATGAATGGATAAACAAAGAATAGTATGTATGTATGTATATATTGTATGTACACACACAGTGGAATATTATTCTATCTTTAAAAGAATAAAATTATGATAGATGCTCTAACATGGATGAAAGAAGACATTGTGCATAGTCAATTATAATCCAGATGCTTAAGGATGGTTCCACTTATATGAGGTACCTAAAAGAGTTAAATTCATAGAGACAGAACATAGAATGGTGGTCCCCAGGGCCTAGGGAAAGGAAGCATGGTGGAGTTACTCTTTAATGAGAACAGAGTTTCAGTTTAGAGTGATAAATTTTGGAGATGGATATTGGTGATGGTTTCACAACAAAATGAATATAGTTAGTATACTTGAACTGTCCATTAGGTAGCAAAGAGTGGGACATGACTTAGCACACACTGAACTGTATGTTTAAAATGGTTAAAGTCCTTGCATTTTTTCTTCTCCTTTCTGAAAGTGACCAAAGGAAAAGTGAAAGTCGCTCAGTCCTGTCTGACTTTTTGTGACCCCATGAACTATATAGTCCATGGAATTCTCCAGGCCAGAACACTGATGTAGGTAGCCTTTCCCTTCTCCAGGGCATCTTCCCAACCCAGGGACTGAATCCATGTCTCCCACATTGCAGGCAAATTCTTAACCAGCTAAGCCACAAGGAAAGCCTGAAAGTGACCAGATGCATACAAAAGAAAGGACTGACTAGCTTTTAGTGCTGCCTGCCTTGAAGGTGGCCCTGATTCACTTACATTGTATGTTGTTGTTGTTTAGTCACTAAGTTGTGTCCGACTCTTTGTGACCCCATGGACTGTAGCCCGCCAGGCCCCTCTATCCATGGGATTTTCCAGGCAAGAATACTGGAGTGGTTCTCAGTCCTTTCTCCAAGGATCTTCCCGACCCCGGGATCGAACCTATGTCTCCTGCTTGGCAGGTGGAATCTTTATTGCCGAGCCACTGGTAAAGCCCTTACATTGTTTGCTTTTTGTCTAAATTAAGCAGAGTAACAGAGGGAGTTATATACATTATAGTTTGTCCACTAAAAGGATACCATGTAGTTGTTAAAAATGGGTCCTGGGATCCCTGTCATAGATATGAAATTAAACCACAATTTAGTAAGTGTAAAAGCAATATACAAAACTATTTACACTGTAGCAGTTCATGTTGATAAGGAAAAAACTGCACACACCCACATTGAAGTGGGGACCAGTACACACAAAGACATTTACATTAAACATCCATCAGGGTTCTTTCAACTGTGGCTACATAACAATAATGCATACATCTGTTTCCAGTGGGGGAATGATGAATATTTTTAGCTTCCTTCTATATGATTATCTGTACTCTTCTAGTTTTCCTTATTAAATGTATGTCATTTAATTTTAAAAATGCAAAAAAAAAAAAGAAAGAAAGAAAGAAAGAAAAAGTGGTAGCCAGAGCAGGCTTCTCTGCAACTTTAGCATTCTTTGTAATGGTTTAAAAAATTGCAATATCTAAAATCTGACAGTAGGGAGAAAGGTTAAATAAAATCTGGTGTATTCATCAAAAAATGGTTAAAATGATACATTTTATGTATATTTTACTTAAAAAAAAAGAAATAGTACTACCTTACCTTAGAAGCTTTTCCATGTGCTATGATCCAAATTTAAACCTTTTGCCCTCCCCAAATTTAAATCTTTTGCCCACCACCCCCCCTCAAATTAACCACTGTAGTGACATTTAAAGTCATTAGTAACAACATTTCCTTAAATGTTCATCCCCTACATTCTACTTTGGTCTTGACCATTTTATAAAAAAATCAATGTCTATTAGTTTTTTTCAATCTATAACTCTGAATTTTCCTTATGTTTTTTGCTGAAGAACCTGGGGCATTTGACCTGTAGAGTTTCCTTCAGTCTGATTTTTTCTGTTTGAATAATTATGTTTTAATTCATCAACAATTCTCCCCCTAGGAACTTGATAAAGATAGAATGGCTTTATTATTATTTGTCATGGATTGACAAATAATCTTTGTAGAGAGAGAAACTGTTAATGAACTATAAAGTCATTATATTAAAATTCTGACAAGTACATTATACATTTTGGTTTCAATAATGTGGTGATTAAATTCACCCATTCCAGTCCATTTCAGTTCACTGATTCCTAGAATGTCGACATTCACTCTTGCCATCTCTTGTTTGACCACTTCCAATTTGCCTTGATTCATGGACCTGACATTCCAGGTTCCTATGCAATATTGCTCTTTACAGCATTGGACCTTGCTTCTATCACCAGTCACATCCACAACTTGGTATTCTTTTTGCTTTGGCTCCATCCCTTCATCTTTCTGGAGTTATTTCTCCACTGATCTCCAGTAGCATATTGGGCACCTACTGACCTGGGGAGTTTCTCTTTCAGTATCCTATCATTTTGCCTTTTCATACTGTTCATGGGGTTCTCAAGGCAAGAATACTGAAGTGGTTTGCCATTCCCTTCTCCAGTGGACCACATTCTGTCAGATCTCTCTACCATGACCCACCCATCTTGGGTTGCCCCACAGGCATGGCTTAGTTTCATTGAGTTAGACAAGGCTGTGGTCCTAATGTAATTAGATTGACTAGTTTTCTGTGAGTATGGTTTCAGTGTGTCTGCCCTCTGATGCCCTCTTGCAACACCTACCATTTTACTTGAGTTTCTCTTACCTTGGGCGTGGGGTATCTCTTCACGGCTGCTCCAGCAAAGTGCAGCCAATGCTCCTTACCTTGGACAAGGGGTATCTCCTCACTGCCGCCCTTCCTGACCTTCAACGTGGGATAGCTCCTCTAGGCCCTCCTGTGCCCACGCAGCCACGGTGTGGGGTTGGTCCTCACAGCCACCGCCCCTGGCCTTGGATGTGGGGTTGCTGTTCCTGGCCACGGCCCCTGGCCTCGGGTGTGGGGACATGGGGTAGCTCCTCCCGCCTGCCACCCCTGGCCTCGGGCTTTGGAGTAGCCATAATGGTCAACAAAAGAGTCCGAAATGCAGTACTTGGATGCAATCTCAAAAACAACAGAATGATCTCTGTTCGTTTCCAAGGCAAACCATTCAATATTACAGTAATCCAAGTCTATGCCCCAACCAGTAATGCTGAAGAAGCTGAAGTTGAATGGTTGTATGAAGACCTACAAGACGTTTTAGAACTAACACCCAAAAAAGATGTCCTTTTCATTATAGGGGACTGGAATGCAAAAGTAGGAAGTCAAGAAACACCTGGAGTAACAGGCAAATTTGGCTTTGGAATAAGGAATGAAGCAGGGCAAAGGCTAATAGAATTTTGCCAAGAAAATGCACTGGTCATAATAAACACCCTCTTCCAACAACACAAGAGAAGACTCTATATATGGGCATCACCAGATGGTCAACACCGAAATCAGATTGATTATGTTCTTTGCAGCCAAAGATGGAGAAGCTCTATACAGTCAAAAAAAAAAAAACAAGACCGGGAGCTGACTGTGGCTCAGAACATGAACTCCTTATTGCCAAATTCAGACTGAAATTGAAGAAAGTAGGGAAAACCACTAGACCATTCAGGTATGACCTAAATCAAATCCCTTATGATTATACAGTGGAAGTGAGAAATAGATTTAAGGGCCTAGATCTGATAGATAGAGTGCCTGATGAACTATGGAATGAGGTTCATGACATTGTACAGGAGACAGGGATCAAGACCATCCCCATGGAAAAGAAATGCAAAAAAGCAAAATGGCTGTCTGGGAAGGCCTTACAAATAGCTGTGAAAAGAAGAGAAGCGAAAAGCAAAGGAGAAAAGGAAAGATATAAGCATCTGAATGCAGAGTTCCAAAGAATAGCAAGAAGAGATGAGAAAGCCTTCCTCAGCGATAAATGCAAAGAAATAGAGGAAAACACAGAATGGGAAAGACTAGAGATCTCTTCAAGAAAATTAGAGATACCAAGGGAACATTTCATGCAAAGATGGGCTCGATAAAGGACAGAAATGGTATGGACCTAACAGAAGCAGAAGATATTAAGAAGACATGGCAAGAATACACAGAAGAACTGTACAAAAAAGATCTTCACGACCCAGATAATCACAATGGTATGATCACTTACCTGGAGCCAGACATCCTGGAATGTGAAGTCAAGTGGGCCTTATTAAGCATCACTATGAACAAAGCTAGTGGAGGTGATGGAATTCCAGTTGAGCTATTCCAAATCCTGAAAGATGATGCTGTGAAAGTGCTGCATTCAATATGCCAGCAAATTTGGAAAACTCAGCAGTGGCCACAGGACTGGAAAAGTCAGTTTTCATTCCAATCCCAAAGAAGGGCAATGCCAAAGAATGCTCAAACTACTGCACAGTTGCACTCATCTCACACACTAGTAAAGTAATGCTTAAAATTCTCCAAGCCAGGCTTCAGCAATATGTGAACTGTGAAATTCCTGATGTTCAAGCTGGTTTTAGAAAAGGCAGAGGAACCAGAGATCAAATTTCCAACATCCGCTGGATCATGGAGAAAGCAAGAGAGTTCCAGAAAAACATCTATTTCTGTTTTATGGACTATGCCAAAGCCTTTGACTGTGTGGATCACAATAAACTGTGGAAATTCTGAAAGAGATGGGAATACCAGACCACCTGACCTGCCTCTTGAGAAATTTGTATGCAGGTCAGGAAGCAACAGTTAGAACTGGACATGGAACAACAGACTGGTTCCAAATAGGAAAAGGAGTACATCAAGGCTGTATATTGTCACCCTGTTTATTTAACTTGTATGCAGAGTACATCATGAGAAATGCTGGACTGGAAGAAACACAAGCTGGAATCAAGATTGCCGGGAGAAATATCAATAACCTCAGCTATGCAGATGACACCACCCTTGTGGCAGAAAGTGAAGAGGAACTCAAAAACCTCTTGATGAAAGTGAAAGTGGAGAGTGAAAAAGTTGGCTTAAAGCTCAACATTCAGAAAATGAAGATCATGTCATCCGGTCCCATCACTTCATGGGAAATAGATGCGGAAACAGTGGAAACAGTATCAGACTTTATTTTGGGGGGCTCCAAAATCACTGCAGATGGTGACTGCAGCCATGAAATTAAAAGACGCTTACTCCTTGGAAGGAAAGTTATGACCAACCTAGATAGCATACTCAAAAGCAGAGACATTACTTTGCCAACAAAGATTCGTCTAGTCTAGGCTATGGTTTTTCCTGTGGTCATGTATGTATGTGAGAGTTGGACTGTGAAGGAGGCTGAGCATCGAAGAATTGATGCTTTTGAAGTGTGGTGTTGGAGAAGAGTCTTGAGAGTCCCTTGGACTGCAAGGAGATCCAACCAGTCCATTCTGAAGGAGATCAGCCCTGGGATTTCTTTGGAAGGAATGATGCTAAAGCTGAAACTCCAGTACTTTGGCCACCTCACGCGAAGAGTTGACTCATTGGAAAAGACTCTGATGCTGAGAGGGATTGGGGGCAGGAGGAGAAGGGGACAACAGAGGATGAGATGGCTGGATGGCATCACTGACTCGATGGACGTGAGTCTGAGTGAACTCCAGGAGTTGGTGATGGACAGGGAGGCCTGGCAGGCTGCGATTCATGGGGTCACAAAGAGTCGGACACGACTGAGTGACTGATCTGATCTGATCTGATCTGAATGTGGTGATTCTTGAAACTGGTCATGGGCTTCCAGGGTATCTATTTATGGCTGTTGGTTATTACAAGATTTGATTTTTTCCTGCAGGGCATAAGGCTCTTAGGCCAGGCTGCCTTTTGTACTTGACTAAAATGAATCTTTTCCTCCCTCATCTTGCTGTCACTTGAGAGGTGCTGTGCGGACTGCTGTATAAACTGCTCTGAGGAATACTATCATTGATATGGAATGTTTGACACTGTCCTGCAGATGCACTGTGCTTCCTGTCCCATATCTTTTGAAATGAACCTGTTACCAGGTGTGGCCCATGCTTGTCTTGTAAATGAATGTGACATTGGACCTAAAATCATTCGGTCAGCATGGCCTCCATTCTCCTATACTGCTTTTAAGTTAATTGAAAATGCTTGTGTATGATCATATACAGCATTTGAAATTATAAATATGAGAGCCCTAGTATTTTTACATGTTTTCAATTTCTATGCCATATTTATTTTTACTTTTTGTTTTGTTTTCACTATACATCTCATTGCTATAATGATACAAATATGGTATTAATAGAGCGTTGTTTATATTAATCTCTTGATAATGTTATGCTATTCAAAATATAGTGACATACTGAGCATACTACTATAATGTAAGAATATTTGTATATTTATATGGTCATAAACATAAGGTGATTTCTATTACTTCTAAAGGATAATTTTAGGGAACATTTTTCTTAAGCTTTGACATATATATAGCAATATAATTTAAAATATATTTTTAATTAGAAAATATTTATTTTCCCCAGAAAATGAGGTTTATTAAAAGGTAATCTCATTATTTACTAAATAGGATAAATATATTGCTTTTAGGAAGTAAATATGCAAATACATCTTACATATCAGTATACATTTGTGGAATCTTCATCTCCAGCTTTTGTTCTATGCTTTTTATTTCTCCATGAGAAATAGCTTCACTCAAAAGTATATTTTTATCTACAGTCTAAAATATTAGATATAAAGCACGAGACATAATGGGAGATCAATTACAATTACTTTGTTTCAGATTTGGACAATACAAAAATGTGCGGGTTTTACTTAATTTAAAAATCATTGGGTTCATTTTGTTTTCACAACTGATTAAGTTGGCAGGAGTTTTACTTAACTCTTCCCTTGAATGCTTTTCTTAATATGAAAAGATTTGGGCCTCACTGTATCTTTAGACAATTGTGATCTTCTGAGAAAGACTGGAAAATAAACTTGTTTGCCTACATTGTGAGGAAAGATAGACATAAGGGATGTGATGGCAGTTTTTATTGGTTCACCAATGCTATCCATATATTATTTTTATTAAGTAGATTGGTTTGGGGTAGTGGAAGCAGAAACCACTTATAAAAGGACATCAAGTATAGAAAGTGACAAGTGTTATTTTACAAATTGTGTTGTGAAAATAGTCTAACTGCCTGGATCACCCAGGTATAGAAATGCCTGCTCACAGGGCCTTAAAGAGAAATGGAGCATACTGAAGAACTCAGCTTTCATGTTTGGACTGCATTGATGTTGGGCAGAGGCCTTTATTAAACCTGAAAGGAGAATGTTTTCATCAGAAGAGAGTTTGCATACTATGATGCTTTGAGTTATTCATTCAGTGTGATTTTTAAGGCACTGGTACTGTATGCAGTCATAGGTACTGAGCCAATTATAAAGATGATTCATTTTCTGTAATGGCTGTACCACTTTACATTCCCACCAGCAGCACACTTACTGAACGCTGGGGATTTGCTGAGATAGATTTCAGGGCCTCTGATCACACACAGAAGCTGAAACTTCTTGGTGTCCTTCCTTTTATAAGTGGTTTCTGTTTCCACTACCCCAAACTAGTCTACTTAATAAAAATAATATATGGATAGCATTGATGAACCAATAAAAACTGCCATCACATCCCTTATGTCTATCTTTCCTCACATTGTTGGCAAACAAGCTTATTTTCCAGTCTTTCTCAGAAGATTAAAATTGTGTAAAGATACAGTGAGACCAAAATCTTTTCATATTAAAAAAGCATTCAAGGGAAAAGTAAAATAAAATTTCCTAAAGCTGAAACTCCAATACTTTGGCCACCTGATGCGAAGAACTGACTCACTTGAAAAGACCCTGATGCTGGGATTGACTGAAGACAGGAGGAGAAAGGGATGACAAAGGATGAGATGGTTGGATGGCATCACCGAATCAATGGACATGAGTTTGAGTAAGCTCTGGGAGTTGGTGATGGACAGGGAAGCCTGACGTACTGTGGTCCATGGGGTCGCAAAGAGTCAGACATGACTGAGCGACTGAGCTGAACTGAACTGATCACACACAGGTGGCGCTGGAGGTAAAGAACCTGCCTACTGATGCAGGAGACAAAAGACACTCGGTTTGACCCCTGGGTGGGGAAGATCCACTGGAGGAGGGCATGGCAACCCACTCCAGTATTCTTGCCTGGAAAATCCCATGGATAGAGGAGCCTGGCGGGCTGCAGTCCTGGGGTTGAAAAGAGCCAGACACGACTGAAGTGATTTACCACACACGCAGGCACATCACACACAAGGAGAAGAATATGAGGAGAAGATATATTGATTAGCTCGACTATAGTCATTTCACTGTGTGCGTCAAATCACCATGCCCTACGCCTTAAATATATGTGATTTTTATGTAAAGAAAATTAATAAAAGATTTCATTGACAAAAAGAGGAATTGGACATAATCTTCACCACTGAGTGGTTTACTACTGAAGGAGACATAAAAGAACAGAGGACTTTCAATCACATCAGAGAAATTGATTAAGTCAGTTTATTTTAGTAGTGTTTTGGGAGGAGGTGCCATTTGGGCTCATTAATAAAGTTTCTGCAAGGAGATCCAACCAGTCCATCCTAAAGGAGATCAGTCCTGGGTATTCATTGGAAGGACTGATGTTGAAGCTGAAACTCCAATACTTTGGCCACCTGATGCGAAGAAGCTGACTCATTTGAAAAGACCCTGATGCTGGGAAAGATTGAGGGCAGGAGGAGAAGGGGACGACAGAGTATGAGATGGTTGGATGGCATCACTGACTCAATGGACATGTGTTTGTGTGGACTCCGGGAGGTGGTGATGGACAGGGAGGTATGGCGTGCTGCAGTCCATGGTGTTGCAAAGAGTTGGACATGACTAAGTGACTGAACTGAACTGAACTGAATAAAGTCTCAGGTAAATAAAGCACAGGTTTTTCTGGTGGCTTGGCAGTAAAGAATCCACCTATCAGTGCAAGAGATTTGTATTTGATCCCTGGGTAGGAAAAATTCCCTGGAACAGGAAATGGGAACCGACTGCAGTATTCTTGCCTGGGAAATTCCACAGGCAGATGATCCTGGTGGGCTATAGCATAGCAAAGAGTCAGACACAGCTTAGCGACTAAACAATAACAACAAAATGATACACATTGATTCTATGAATTATTTCCAGACATCCTTTAAAAACTCACTCAGCTACTGCCAAAAATTAAATTTTTACAACACCTGATTATTTTAACCTCCATACAGTTGTTTGTAAACAAAGAATCTCCTTCTGGTTAACAAAAAAGTTAACCAAAGTTTCATTGACCACCTGGTATTTTTCCAGGCACCATGATAAGTACTGTAGCTACAACTGAGACCACAGTAAACTTTTTTTTCATCATGAAGCTTTTATTCTAGTTGGAGAGATAGATTATCAACCATGAAGAAAATGTATTAGGATACAATTCCAGATACTGTGATACTGTGAGCAAGAGAAGGCAGAGTAAAGAGTTAGGATCAGCTTTAGCTAGGGTGATCAGAGAACTCCCTCTAAAAGAGAAGGCGTTTGAGAACAAAACTGAAAGATGAAGAAAACAAGGCAACTATTGGAAGAATATTCTCCACTGTGAGCCAAGTGTTAAAGAGTGTACTTGCACTGACTTATTTTATACTTTCGTGCTGTTAGTTTTGAACTTTTAACTTGGAATCAATTAACCTTAAAACTTTAGATACTTTGTCAGAAAAGTTTTCTCTAGTCTTCCTTTTCTGGACTGGCAGCTCTTATACAAACAAAGGCAGTTCTCTTTTGTGCTAATTACTCTCTGTCTCTTAATCACTGACTAATTACCTCTATTTGAAACAGAATTTTTCAGTGTTCCTGAAGAAGTCAGTAGGAGTACTCTGTGAATTATAGATGGTGTTTTTCAGTGCATAATATGTAACAGAAAAATTCAAGAAATGTCTGCATTTCTTTTGTCCAAACTCAAGTATTTTGACAATTTTGCTTTTTATTTTTCATTTTGACTGATTTCATAATGAAACCACTAGAATAATTACAATGAAACAGTTTACCTTAATTTGAAGCAGGGGAGTCTAACACTGTATTTAAAATTCATGGTGACTACTTGTGATCTGCACAAGTTAGAAAACCAAGATATCTGGGGAATGGGAAATTGGATCTACAGCAGAAGAAAATGAGAAATATATAGAATTCTTTTCAATTTTTTAAATTTTTGAGGGTATTTTCTTAAAGGGAAAAACTGGAAGTTAAAATATGTTTTTTTTTTAAAAATGTGTTTATATTTAACAAGAGCTTTTTCTCTTTCAAGGTAAAGATGTGAATGCTCTGCATAAATTGATAATTCACCTGTAAATTATATGTAATACTTAAAATATAGATACACAAGGATTGATGATCTAAAAGAATATTAAGTGAAATCAAATATAAGCAAAACTCAGCCATAGCCAGTCATAAAATCATGAAATAATACAAATCTAAAATATGTTTGATCAGATCAGATCAGATCAGTTGCTCAGTCGTGTCCGACACTTTGCAACCCCATGAATCGCAGCACGCCAGGCCTCCCTGTCCATCACCAACTCCCAGAGTTCACTGAGACTCAAGTCCATCGAGTTAGTGATGCCATCCAGCCATCTCATCCTCTGTCGTCCCCTTCTCCTCCTGCCCCCAATCCCTCCCAGCATCAGAGTCTTTTCCAATGAGTCAACTCTTCGCATGAGGTGGCCAAAGTACTGGAGTTTCAGCTTCAGCATCATTCCTTCCAAAGAAATCCCAGGGCTGATCTCCTTCAGAATGGACTGGTTGGATCTCCTTGCAGTCCAAGGGACTCTCAAGAGTCTTCTCCAACATCACAGTTCAAAAGCATCAATTCTTCGGCACTCAGCCTTCTTCACAGTCCAACTCTCACATCCATACATGACCACAGGAAAAACCATAGCCTTGACTAGATGAACCTTTGTTGGCAAGTAATGTCTCTGCTTTTGAACATGCTATTTAGGTTGCTCATAACTTTCCTTCCAAGGAGTAAGCGTCTTTTAATTTCATGGCTGCAGTTACCATCTGCAGTGATTTTGGAGCCCAGAAAAATGAAGTCTGACACTGTTTCCACTGTTTCCCCATCTATTTCCCATGAAGTGGTGGGACTGGATGCCATGATTTTCGTTTTCTGAATGTTGAGCTTTAAGCCAACTTTTTCACTCTCCACTTTCACTTTCATCAAGAGGCTTTTGAGTTCCTCTTCACTTTCTGCCATAAGGGTGGTGTCATCTGCATAGCTGAGGTTATTGATATTTCTCCCGGCAATCTTGATTTCTAATTTGTGTTTCTTCCAGTCCAGCGTTTCTCATGATGTACTCTGCATGTAAGTTAAATACACAGGGTGACAATATACAGCCTTGACGAACTCCTTTTCCTATTTGGAACCAGTCTGTTGCTCCATGTCCAGTTCTAACTGTTGCTTCCTGACCTGGATACAAATTTCTCAAGAGGCAGATCAGGTGGTCTGGTATTCCCATCTCTTGAAGAATTTTCCACAGTTTATTGTGATCCACACAGTCAAAGGCTTTGGCATAGTCAATAAAGCAGAAATAGATGCTTTTCTGGAACTCTCTTGCTTTCTCCATGATCCAGCGGATGTTGGAAATTTGATCTCTGGTTCCTCTGCCTTTTCTAAAACCAGCTTGAACATCAGGAAGTTCACGGTTCACATATTGCTGAAGCCTGGCTTGGAGAATTTTGAGCATTACTTTACTAGCGTGTGAGATGAGTGCAATTGTGCGGTAGTTTGAGCGTTCTTTGGCATTGCCTTTCTTTGGGATTGGAATGAAAACTGACCTTTTCCAGTCCTGTGGCCACTGCTGAGTTTTCCAAATTTGCTGGCATATTGAGTGTAGCACTTTCACAGCCTCATCTTTCAGGATTTGGGATAGCTCAACTGGAATTCCATCACCTCCACTAGCTTTGTTCATAGTGATGCTTTCTAAGGCCCACTTGACTTCACATTCCAGGATGTCTGGCTCTAGGTCAGTGATCACACCATCGTGATTATCTGGGTCATGAAGATCTTTTTTTTTTTAATTTTATTTTATTTTTAAACTTTACAATATTGTATTGGTTCTGCCATATATTGAAATGAATCCACCACAGGCATACACGTGTTCCCCATCCTGAACCCTCCTTCCTCCTCCCTCCCCATTCCATCCCTCTGGGTCCTCCCAGTGCACCAGCCCCAAGCATCCAGTATCGTGCATCGAACCTGGACTGGCGACTCATTTCATATATGATATTATACATATTTCAATGCCATTCTCCCAAATCATCTCACCCTCTCCCTCTCCCACAGAGTCCAAAAGACTGTTCTATACATCAGTGTCTCTTTTGCTGTCTCGTATACAGGGTTATTGTTACCATCTTTCTAAATTCCATATATATGTGTTAGTATACTGTATTGGTGTTTTTCTTTCTGGTGAAGATCTTTTTTGTACAGTTCTTCTGTGTATTCTTGCCATCTCTTCTTAATATCTTCTGCTTCTGTTATGTCCATATCATTTCTGTCCTTTATCGAGCTCATCTTTGCATGAAATGTTCCTTTGGTATCTCTGATTTTCTTGAAGAGATCCCTAGTCTTTCCTATTCTGTTGTTTTCCTCTATTTCTTTGCATTGATTGCTAAAAAAGGCTTTCTTATCTTTTCTTGCTATTCTTTGGAACTCTGCATTCAGATGTTTATATCTTTCCTTTTCTCCTTTGCTTTTCGCTTCTCTTCTTTTCACAGATCTTTGTAAGGCCTCCCCAGACAGCCATTTTGCTCTCTTTTCTATGGGAATGGTCTTGATCACTGTCTCCTGCAAACCTCATTCCATAGATCATCAGGCACTCTATCTATCAGATCTAGGTCCTTAAACCTATTTCTCACTTCCACTGTATAATCATAAGGATTTGATTTAGGTCATACCTGAATGGTCTAGTGGTTTTCCTACTTTCTTCAATTTAAGTCTGAATTTGGCAATAAGGAGTTCATGGTCTAAGCCACAGTCAGCTCCTGGTCTTGTTTTTGCTGACTGTATAGAGCTTCTCCATCTTTGGCTGCAAAGAATATAATCAATCTGATTTCGGTGTTGACCATCTGGTGATGTCTATGTACAGAGTCTTCTCTTGTGTTGTTGGAAGAGGGTGTTTGTTATGACCAGTGCATTTTCTTGGCAAAACTCTATTAGTCTTTGCCCTGCTTCATTCCGTATTCCAAGGCCAAATTTGCCTGTTACTCCAGGTGTTTCTTGACTCCCTACTTTTGCATTCCAGTCCCCTATAATGAAAAGGACATTTTTTGGGTGTTAGTTCTATAAGGTCTTGTAGGTCTTCATAGAACCGTTCAACTTCAGCTTCTTCAACATTACTGGTTGGGGCATAGACTTGGATTACTGTGTATTGAATGGTTTGCCTTGGAAACGAACAGAGATCATTCTGTTGTTTTTGAGATTGCATCCAAGTACTGCATTTCAGACTCTTTTGTTGACCATGATGGCCACTCCCTTTCTTCTGAGGGATTCCTGCCCGCAGTAGTAGATAGTAGATATAATCTGTTTTATAACAATAATTTATAAAAATCTATTTTCAGTCTTTTCAGATAAGAGCATTCACTGGTGGAACAATTGGGATTTAGAGGCAAATATCCTCAGGAGAGTGAAAAGGTTGGCTTAAAGCTCAACATTCAGAAAACTAAGATCATGGCATCTGGTCCCATCACTTCATGGCAAATAGATGGGAAAACAGTGTCAGATTTTATTTTTTAGGGCTCCAAAATCACTGCAGATGGTAATTGCAGCTATGAAATTAAAAGACGCTTACTCCTTGGAAGGAAAATTATGACCAACCTAGACAGCATATTCAAAAGCAGAGACATTACTTTGCCAACAAAGGTCCATCTAGTCGAGGCTATGGTTTTTCCAGTAGTCATGTATGGATGTAAGAGTTGGACTGTGAACAAAGCTAAGCACCAAAGAATTGATGCTTTTGAACTGTGGTGTTGGAGAAGACTCTTGAGAGTCCCTTGGACTACAAGGAGGTCTAACCAGTCCATGCTAAAGGAGATCAGTCCTGGGTGTTCATTGAAAGGACTGATGCTAAAGCTGAAACTCCAATACTTTCGCCACCTCATGCGAAGAGTTGACTCATTGGAAAAGACCCTGATGCTGGGAGGGATTGGGGGAAGGAGGAGAAGGGGATGACAGAGGATGAGATGGCTGGATGGCATCACCGACTTAATGGACATGAGTTTGGGTGAACTCCAGGAATTGGTGATGGACAGGGAGGCCTAGCATGCTGTGATTCATGGGGTCGCAGGGAGTCGGACACAACTGAGGGACTGAACTGATCCTCAAATAAGGAAAACAGTATGGCTGCCTGGGTCAGCTTCAGTGTCACAGAATAGAATGTTCCCCGGAAATAAACTGGTCAACTATGTTTAACTATACCTTGGCCATTCCTGTTATGTATGATTTAATTAGTTCCTGACCACGTTATAGCTCACTTCTATTTGGCGAAAGGAGAAGTTTCTGGTATATAAAAACATTAGTCTCTGCCTGTTAGAAATGTTCTTGTCAGCAAATAAGAGAAAAATCTGACAAGAATATTTACCCCATTCAATGACTAATCTAGGTTATAGAGTCCAAGACTGAACCAGTGACTTATCAATGTTTTTGGAGATCCAGGATACTTTAAGCTTTCTGCTCCCCATCCTAGGTTAAAAACAAACAAGCATGCTAACTTGGAATTCAGAGGTTTGTGGAGTCTTAGAATGAATATTCTTGGGAGTTTTGAGAATATCAAAAGAAGATAGAAGGTAGAGATTCTGGTGAAAGACTTGTCTTCCCCTAGTTGAATTCAAGAGGTCATGCTTCTTAGATATTTGAGGTATTATTTGAAATGTGGCATATTTTTGCTTGTAGATGGGTAAATCCTGGAACATTTGGTTTAACCTCTGCCTTTTTAAAATTAGTGGGTTTTTTCACCTCTCCAAAGGAAAAAAAAATTAAAGAGTGTAAGAAACAATCCCAGTGGCATGATTTTTACATGCACAATGTCCCTTACTCTTTGCTTGCATTCTTCCTCTTTACCTGTCCACCACCACCCGCCCCCACACGCACACCAACACACACCTTCTGCAATACTTGAAAAACGAAAGCAAAAACTGCAATTATTGTAAACCATGTGATTGAAACTGACTATTTATAAACAGGAACTTGGGATTGTGGTATAGACAGCTACATTTGATTACAAATCACTTATTAAATAAATTTTTGACAAAGAAAAAATATTATTGCTACTTAGCCTTCCATCTTTCATTAATTTCCCTTCATATCAAAGAAGTTGCATTTTTCATATGTAATGATTATATTCCTAGACAAATAAAGAGAACTGCTTTAATTTCATTTCAAAAGAGGTAGAGGTAAGCATGCTGCTATTAATATTGGCTATGGCACCCCACTCCAGTACTCTTGCCTGGAAGATCCTATGGATAGAGGAGCCTGGTAGGCTGCAGTCCATGGTGTTGCTGAGGATTGGACACGACTGAGCGACTTTACTTTCACTTTTCACTTTCATGCATTGGAGAAGGAAATGGCAACCCATTCCAGTGTTCTTGCCTGGAGAATCCCAGGGACGGGGAAGCCTGGTGGGCTGCCGTCTATGGGGTCGCACAGAGTCGGACACAACTGAAGTGACTTAGCAGCAGCAGCATCCATTCAGTCAGTTCAGTCTCTCAGTCGTGTCCAACTCTTTGTGATGCCATGGACTGCCTCACGCCAGGTGTCCCTGTCCATCGCCAACTCCCAGAGTTTACTCAAACTCATGTCCATTGAGTCAGTGATGCCATCCAACTATCTCATCCTCTGTCATCCCCTTCTCCTCCTGCCTTCAATCTTTCCCAGCATCAGGGTCTTTTCAAATGAGTCAGTTCCTCGCATCAGGTGTCCAAAGTATTGGAATTTCAGCTTCAACATCAGTCCTTACAATGAATATTTAGGACTGATTTCCTTTAAGATGGACTTGTTTGATCTCCTTGGAGCCCAAGGGACTCTCAAGAGTTTTCTCCAACACCACAGTTCAAAAGCAATGTCACCCTACTCCAGTACTCTTGCCTGGAAAATCCCATGGATGGAGGAGCCTGGTGGGCTGCAGTCCATGGGGTTGCTACAAGTTGGACACGACTGAGCAACTTCTCTTTCACTTTTCACTTTCATGCGTTGGAGGAGGAAATGGCAACCTACTCCAGAATTCTTGCCTGGAGAATCACAGGGACGGGGGAGCCTGGTGGGCTGCTGTCTATGGGGTCGCACAGAGTCGGACACGACTGAACCGACTTAGCAGCAGCAGCAGCAACAGTTCAAAAGCATCAATTCTTCGGCGCTCAGCTTTCTTTAGCGTCCAACTCTCACATCCATACATGACTACTGGGAAAACCATAGCTTTGATTAGATGGAACTTTGTTGGCAAAATAATGTCTCTGCTTTTTAATATGCTGTCTAGGTTGGTCATAGCTTTTCTTCCAAAGTGCAAGCATTTTTTAATTTCATGGCTGCAGTCACCATCTGCAGTGATTAGGGACCCCAGAAACATAAAGTCTGTCACTGTTTCCATTGTTTCCCCATCTATTTGCCATGAAGTAATGGGACCAGATGCCATGATCTTAGTTTTCTGAATGTTGAGCTTTTAAGCCAACTTTTTCACTCTCCTCTTTCACTTTCGTCAAGAGGCTCTTTAGTTCTTCTTTGCTTTCTGCCATAAGGGTGGTGTCATCTGCATATCTGAGGTTATTGATACTTCTCCCAGCAATCTTGATGCCAGCTTGTGCTTCTTCCAGCCCAGCATTTCTCATGATGTACTCTGCATATAAGTTAAATAAGCAGGGTGATAATATACAGCCTTGACGTACTTTTTCCCTATTTGGAACCAGACTGTTGTTCCATGCCCAGTTCTATCTGTTGCTTCCTGACCTGCATACAGATTTCTCAAGAGGCTGGTCAGGTGGTCTGGTATTCCCTTCTCTTTCAGAATTTGCTGGATATTTGTGATCATACAGTCAAAGTCTTTGGCATAGTCAATAAAGCAGAAATAGATGTGTTTCTGGAACTCTCTTGCTTTTTTGATGATCCAGCAGATATTGGCAATTTGATCTCTGGTTCCTCTGCCTTTTATAAATCCAGTTTGAACATCTGGAAGTTCACAGTTCACGTATTGCTGAAGCCTGGCTTGGAGAATTTTGAGCATTACTTTACTAGTGTATGAGATGAGTGCAGTTGTTTGGCAGTTTGAGTGTTTTTTGGCATTGCCTTTGCCTTTCTTAGGGATTATTACCTTACCAAACTATGGTGGCAGTAATGAAGATAATGCAGACCTCCTTCAAAAGGTCCCATGCATCCACAGCTACACTCAGTGACTCCAGCCGTGCAGCAGGCCACCAGCAACCCAAGCCTTTGCTGGAGACTCCTGAACACTTATGGGCAAGTCTGGGTCAGTCTCTTGTGGGGTCACTGCTCCTTTGTCCTGGGTCCTGGTGCACACAAGGTTCTGTTTGTGCCCTCCAACAGTTTGTTTCCCAGTTCTGTGTAAGTTCAGGCTACTATTAACATTGGCTAGCATCCATTAGTAATAATCATATTCCACATATTATAGTAAATATGTACTTTTCATGTGATCCTTGTAACAAATCTCCTGAGTGTATATTATCATTAATATTGATTTGCAGATGAGAAAACCTAGGTTTAGAGAGACAATAGCATATACCTTAATTATGAATCAGCCAAGGTGTGAACCTTGAGCCCAGGCATCTGGTCACTGAGCTCTACCTCTTGATAAGGATGATTAGATTGTTTTCACTCTGCTGCTAATACCAATGCTTCATTTCCAGCAATTTGTAGCACAAGTTTCATTCTATCTCTTTCTATAATCCAGAGTAATCATTAGGCTCTCCATTTGCATAGTGTTTTATTTTCTACTCAGCAGCTCATTATTATTATTTAAAATTTGTATTAACTTAGTAATACAATATTGAATCATTCCAGTTCTTTGTTTTGTAGACAGAATGAAGGATCACAAGAATTATGCTTAAATTAAAAACATTTTCCTTAGTTTTCAGTGTCTCATAGATGAGACCAAGAACAAAGAACCAGAACAAATATATGGAGGGCTTTAGGTACTGCCTCTTATAACTTTGTTACTGAGATATTAGTTGTTTTAGTTCAAGTCATTTTAGCAAATAACCATAAACTGGGCAGTTTATGCAACAAATTTTATTTTTTGAAGTTTGAGAGTCTAAGAAGTCCAGGATCAATGTGCCAGCAGATTTGGTGTCTTATGAGACCTGCTTCCTGAATTTTGACTAGATTGTATCCTCACACAGCAGAAGGAGGGTGAGCAAGCTCTCTGGGGTCTCTTTCATAGGGGCACTAATTCCATTCATCAGGGAACCACCCTTATGACTTAATTACTTCCCACCTCCTTATACTATCACTTTGGGAGTTCAGATTTCAGAATATGAATTTAGGGGAAGTTATAAATATTCAGTCATTAAAATTAGTTTTAGAGTTTCTTTAGAAAGATGGGCATTTTGTTTGTAACAACGTGATATGAAAAAATCAGAGTTGCATTTTTGGTTCTTGATGTATTTCTTTCATCTGAAATCTTAATTTTTCCCTTGACTTGAGTTACACAGAAAGGTGAAAGTCACTCAGTTGTGTCCAACTCTTGGCAACCCCAGTGACTGTACAGTGCATGGAATTCTCCAGGCTAGAATACTGGAGTGGGAAGCCTTTCCCTTCTCCAGGGGATCTTCTCAACCCTGGGATCAAACCCAGGTCTCCCACATCGCAGGCAGATTCCTTACCAGCTGAGCCACAAGAGAAGCCCAGAAATACTGGAGTGGGTAGCCCATCCCTTCTTCAGCAGATATTCCCAACCCAGGAATCAACCTGGGCTTTCCTGCATTGCAGGCAGATTCTTTACCAATTGAGCTATCAGGGAAGCCTGAGTTACACAGAAAGGCATAGTATTGAGGGCAAGAGGAGAAGAGGGTTGGATGGCATCATCGACACAATGGACATGACTTTGAGAAAACTCAAAGAGTGAAGGAGAGGGAAGCCTGGTGTGCTGCAGCCCATAGGGTTGCAAAAAGTCTGATACGATTTAGTGACTGTATAACAACAAATGCATATCATATATGATAAGCAGCTAGCTGACTGAAAGAGTGAACAAATGCTGAGGCAGGGGATTGCTTAGGTTTGATGATCCCTCAGTTTTTAATGTTTGTGTCACCTTAAGGCTTCCCTGCGGAGAAGGCAATGGCACCCCACTCCAGTACTCTTGCCTGGAAAATCTCATGGTCGGAGGAGCCTGGTAGGCTTCAGTCCATGGGGTTGCTAGGAGTCAGACACGACTGAGCGACTTCACTTTCATTTTTCACTTTCATGCATTGGAGAAGGAAATGGCACCCCACTCCAGTGTTCTTGCCTGGAGAATCCCAGGGACCGGGGAGCCTGGTGGGCTGCCGTCTTTGGGGTCGCACAGAGTCAGACATGACTGAAGCAATTTAGCAGCAGCAGCAACAGCAGGGCTTCCCTGATAGCTCAGTTGGTAAACAATCCTCCTGCAATGCAGGACACCCCAATTCAATTCCTGGGTCAGGAAGATCAGCTGGAGAAGGGATAGGCTACCCACTCCAGTATTCTTGGACTTCCCTTGTGTCTCAGCTGGTAAAGAATCTGCCTGCAATGCAGGAGACCCCAGTTTGATTCCTGGGTTGGGAAGATCCCCTATAGAAGCGAAAGGCTACCCACTCCAATATTCTGGCCTGGAAAATTCCTTAGACTGTTGGACATGACTGAGTGACTTGTGCTTTCTCTTCACTTTCATCTTGGGCAAGTTTTTTAATGGCTTTGTATCTTTGAGTCATTCGTAAGACAGAAAAAATGATATTTAAAAACATGGATTGATGGAAAAACTAAATTATTTAATTGAGGCAGATCATTTGGACACTAAGTAATTGTGCAATAAATGCTACCTAGCCTGGAAAATCCCATGGGCAGAGGAGCCTGGTAGGCTGCGGTCCATGGGGTCGCTGAGGGTCGGACGTGACTGAGCAATTTCACTTTCTCTCTTCACTTTCATGCATTGGAGAAGGAAATGGCAACCCACTCCAGTGTTCTTGCCTGGAGAATCCCAGGGACGGGGAAGCCTGGTGGGCTGCCGTCTATGAGGTCGCACAGAGTCGGACACAACTGAAGCAACTTAGCAGCAGCAGCAGCAGTACATGGAGAAAACTCTGTTGCCTGCCTCTCAATAAAAGTTAGCCTTCCTGCCCTCTGGAGGCTTCTTGAGGTCTTGCTTTAAAACAAGAGGGACTGATAGCCTTCCTGATGGCTTATATTTTACCATGTATCCTTATGTTTCTCTTATCCACTGATTTGCTTGGTAGGAATAATACTTATAATCCAGAGTTCTCAAAGTCTTGCCAGTAATTGTCTTGGACTGCATTACTGTCAGAGTATAGTGCCTTGGATTAAAACAGAAATCTTTCTAAGGCAAATTGAATGAAGAGAGTGCTAGGATTCAAGGTACTCTCTCTCATGCTCTCACCTTGGCTTCTTCCTGCACGTTCACATATGCTTCATTCTTCCTCCTCTGCAGACTATCGTCCTCTGGATCTGAGGTCCCAGGACAGAAGGTAGATGGCTGCCAATGGTTCCTCAGTTTACTTGCCATATTCTGGACACAGGGTCTAACTGTAATTCTGTCTCTTACATCAATTCCAAACCCCCAGGAGAGGCACTGACTGGCACTGCTCATTAAGGAGCCCAATCAACTGACTCAGGAGACAGACTCACACTGCAAAAATAAACAAACGAATGGTCTTCCCTGGTGGAAAGATTCAATATTTTTTTGGAGTTCAAAGTGAAAGCAGATCTACATTATGCAGCACCATGACATTTTCTAAGTAATACAGAAGGGCAGGGACATTGCTTTTTAATCCATTTGAACCCATGGCATTTCTGTGTAACTCTATCAAACATCCATGCCCTGCTCTTTCCACTTTACCCTATGAAGCAGCTCAGCTCAGTTCAGTTCAGTTCAGTCACTCAGTAGTGTCTGACTTTTTGCGACCCCATGAATCGCAGCACACCAGGCCTCCCTATCCATCACCAACTCCCAGAGTTCACTCAGACTCACGTCCATCGAGTCAGTGATGCCATCCAACCATCTCATCCTCTGTCATCCCCTTCTCCTCCTGCCCCCCAATCCCTCCCAGCCTTTTCCAATGAGTCAACTCTTCGCATGAGGTAGCCAAAGTACTAAAGTTTCAGCTTTAGCATCATTCCTTCCAAAGAAATCCCAGGGCTGATCTCCTTCAGAATGGACTGGTTGGATCTCCTTGCAGTCCAAGGGACTCTCAAGAGTCTTCTCCAACACCACAGTTCAAAGGCATCAATTCAAGCAGCTCAGGGGTGGCCCTATTTAATATTGTTATGCTGATAACATAATATTGTTACGCTGAACACTGTTAGAGCAATGCAGACATTCTCAACAGAGCTTTCTCCTTGTTCAATTCAGATTGACCAGGAGATACATTTCCAGGAGTCTCTTTTTTTTTTTCTAAAGTTATTTTTTAATATAAATTTATTTATTTTAATTGGAGGTTAATTAACCAGGAGTGTCTTGGTGTTTATTGCTTTAGTTTATAATTGGATTATGATCTCCAGTTATGGACACATGATCACTTGAGGAATCATTTCAGGAGTCCCAGTTGAAAGTGGTTGGCTAAAATTCTCCAGGAATTATGAATGGCATAGTCTATTCTGTGTGTATGCACTCAGGCATGTCCCACTCTTTTTGACCCCATGGACTGTAGCCCGCCTGGTTCCTCTGTCCATGGAATTTTCCAGGCTAGGATACTGGAGCAGGTTACCAGTTCCTCCTCCAGGGTATCTTCCTGACCCAGGGATCAAACCCATGTCTCTTACATCTCCTGCATTGGCAGGCAGATTCTTTTCCCACTGTACCACCTGAGTAAGCCATGCTCTACCCAGTCTTCTGTTGTTTTGTTATTAATTGGCAGTCACTGAATTTTATTGATAGGAGAAATTCATGCTGCATTCTGGCCTTGCTCTCTTTGGAAGAAAATGAACACTCTTCATCAATACCAAAGCTCAGATTTTCATGGTTTCAGTTTTCATTTTCTGCTGGTCATATGAGTTGTCTGTTTGTTTCCTATGGCAGATATGTTTAGTAAATTAAGCACATATAAAGGAAAGAATTAACCTGTAATATTTCTCATGGATTTATAAAATAATTAGGCTATTAAATATGAATTAAATCAACATTAAGATCCTACGTTGGTGAATTTTCAACAATATGAAAGACCATCATTTTTAAAACATGCCATACCAATTTCTAAAAAATTTAGAACACTATATTTGCATTGTAATTTTTGCCTTAAAAAGTCCATTGTAGTTATCTGTAACTTCTTCTCAATCCCAATCCTTTCCTTGTTTACCTAACACTGTTCATGGCCCACATGAACACACTTTCATGAATATGATGTTTTATAACTTTACCGTTTAGGTAAATGATTTTATATTCACTGCTTTCTTCACAGGTTGTTTTTCTTTTATTGATTGTTTTTTAGCTCACCATTAAGCTTTTTTTTTTCCTTCTACTTTTTTTATTATTTTATTTTATTTTTAACTTTACAATATTGTATTGTTTTTGCCATATATCAAACTGAATCCACCACAGGTATACACGTGTTCCTCATCCTGAACCCTCCTCCCTCCTCCCTCCCCGTACCATCCCTCTGGGTCGTCCCAGTGCACCAGCCCCAAGCATCCAGTATCATGCATCGAACCTGGACTGGTGACTCCTTTCATATATGATATTATACATGTTTCAATGCCATTCTCCCAAATCATCCCACCCTCTCCCTCTCCCACAGAATCCAAAAGACTGTTCTATATATCAGTGTCTCTTTTGCTGTCCTGTATACAGGGTTATTCTTACCATCTTTCTAAATTCCATATATATGCGTTAGTATACTGTATTGGTGTTTTTCCTTCTGGCTTACTTCACTCTGTATAATAGGCTCCAGTTTTATCCACCTCATTAGAACTGATTCAAATGTATTCTTTTTAATGGCTGAGTAATACTCCATTGTGTATATGTACCACAGCTTTCTTATCCATTCATCATTAAGCTTTTGAAATTAATATATGGTCATACATCTAGCTGCAGTTCAAGCATTTCGCTTGCTGTATAGTTTTCAATTATATCCTTGTATTACAATTTATCCATTCTCTAATTAATAGACCCTTAGTTTGTTTTCAGTCATTTCAAATCTTCCTTTGAAAAACTGAGTACAATCAATATAAAAGAAGCATGGACATTTGTAGACACCTGCTGCTAAGTCTGAAGAGTCGTGTCCAACTCTGTGCGACCCCATAGACGGCAGCCCACCAGGCTTCCCTGTCCCTGGGATTCTCCAGGCAAGAACACTGGAGTGGGTTGCCATTTCCTTCTCCAATGCATGAAAGTGGAAAGTGAAAGTGAAGTCACTCAGTCGTGTTCAGACTCTTCATGACCCCATGGACTGCAGCCTCCCAGGCTCCTCCATCCATAGGATTTTCCAAGCAAGAGTACTGGAGTAGGGTGTCATTGCCTTCTCCGTGTAGATACCTATGTAAGCATATTAAAAAGCAGAGATATTACTTTGCCAACAAAGGTCTGTCTAGTCAAGGCTATGGTTTTTCCAGTGGTCATGTATGGATGTGAGAGTTGGACTGTGAAGAAAGCTGAGCGCCGAAGAATTGATGCTTTTTAACTGTGGTGTTGGAAAAGACTCTTGAGAGTCCCTTGGACTGCAAGGAAATCCAACCAGTACATCCTAAAGGAGATCAGTCCTGAGTGTTCATTGGAAAGTGAAAGTGAAGTCACTCAGTCGTGTCCGACTCTGTAACCCTATGGACGGAAGGACTGATGCTGAAGCTGAAACTCCAATACTTTGGCCACCTCATGCGAAGTGTTGACTCATTGGAAAAGACTCTGATGCTGGGTGGGATTGGGGGCAGGAGGAGAAGGGGACGACAGAGGATGAGATGGCTGGATGGCATCACCGACTAGATGCACATGAGTTTGGGTAAACTCCGGGAGTTGGTGATGGATAGGGAGGCCTGGCGTGCTGCGATTCATGGGGTCGCAAAGAGTCAGACATGACTGAGCGACTGAATTGAACTGAACTGAACTGATGTAACCATCACTCAGATCAAGATGAAGAATATTTTTAACTCCCCAAAAGATCCTGTCATATTTTTTTTCTGGTCAGTACTCCCCACTCCCTCACTCACTCACCTAGAGCAACTACTTATTTCTATCAGTGTATTTTTATTTTCTTTTATTTTAGGAATTCATATAAGTGAATTATATTATAAGCAAATTATATTGTATATATTTTCTGGCTCCTTTTCTTATAAACGTTTTAAAGGTTTATTTGTTATCATGTGGTGTGAGTCCACCGTACTTTCTACATGTCCATTCTCCTATTGATAGACATTGGATTTTTTTCCAGTTTGGGGATACCGGTGCCATTTTTATTTGATTATTCATGTGTCTGTTTTGATTTATAGAAATATTGATATAGTCTGGATCTAACTGCTTTGTCATGCATATGTGCAGGGAATATTTATCCCACCATGAAGTTTCTATATATTTTCTAATATATATAATTTCTAAGAAATATATAGAAAATATACTTCTATATATTTTCTAATATATATATAATTTATAATTCTTGATAAGCAGATTTTTTCATGAATTCAAATATATATATATATATATATATATATATATATACACACACACACTTCTAATTAGCGCTTTTTGAGTTTGTTCCACGAAGTCTTTATTTAAATCAGAGTACTTTATTGCTAGAAAGCTTCATGTATTAGTAAAGTACTCATAAAGTAGAGTTTGTAGGAGTTGCAGTATTTTATTCCTTATATCAGTAACTTTCTTTTATTCTTTAATAAGTCCAACTATTGATTTGTAAATTTTATTAATTTTAACAAAACCCTGCCACTGCTTTTATTGACTCTTCTCTACTATTTGTCTATGTTGTGATTAACTAAATTCATTTCTAAAAGAGAATATATACTGTATGAATTTTAATATCTTGATAACTATTGACACATTTTTATAGCTGAATATATAGTTTACCCTTGTGAATGTTTATGAGCACTTGAAATACGCATTGTGCAGTTGGTTATGTGTAGTGATAAAGGGGCTTCCCCTGTGGTTCAGATGGTAAAAAAATTGACCTGCAATGCAGGAGATACAGGTTCAATCCCTGGATCGGGATGATTCCTTGGAGAAGGAGATGGCAACCCAGTCCAGCATTCTTGCCTGGGAAATCCCATGAACAGAGGAGCCGGGTGGGCTACAGTCCATGGGATCACAAGATTTGGATACGACTTAGTGACTAAACCACCTCCACCATCAGTGATAAAGACAATTAGCTCTAGTGTTCTAGTTAATGATAGCATTGTCCAAATTATTATTCTTATTTAATGTGTATTTATTTTATTAATTACTGAAATATATGTGCTGAAATATCTATAAATGTGAAGCTATATACTTCTAAGTCTCTTAATTTTTGCTTTGTGTATATTAAGTTCTGTTAGGTGCATATGAGTTTCCCCAGTGGCTCAGATGGTAAAGAATCTGCCTGCAATGAAGGATACCCAGCTTCCATCCTTGAGTCAGGAAGATCACCTGGAGAAGGGAATAACTACCCACTCCAGTATTATTGCCTGGGGCATCCCATGAACAGAAAAGCCTGGCGGGCTACCATCCATTGGGTAGCAAAGAGTAGGACATGACTCTATTTTTTATTTAGTTACATATGCTTTTAGTTTCAACATATGTTTTAGTTTCAACATATGTTCTAAATGAATTGATCCTTCTACTATAAATAAAATGCACCTTTCTATGTCTATATATTTACCTTAAAGTCTGTTTTTTCTCATATAAATATATCTAAGCCAGTTTTCTTCCACTTACTCTATGTATTGTATGTTTTTCTGCCTTCATCTTATCAACCTGTTAAGTCTGTGAGCAAAGTATTATTTTAAAACACTTTCTAATCTAGTTTGATAGTCTTGGACTTTTAATTAAAATGTTTATTCATTTACATTTGGTATAACTGATGTATCAGTTCAATCAGCTTAGTATTGGTTGTATATTTATCCTGTTTGTTCTTTATTTTTCTGATATGCTTATTTTTGCTGTTCTATTCTGTATATTCTGCACTTTCTTGAATTTTTGAGTACTATTATACATGATTTTGTCTCTGTATTGCTTTCTAAGAATTTCTCCTTGTATATGTTTTAAGATGTTCCTTATATCTTTAAGTTAAAGCTTGTGCTTTAACAGAGAAATTGCAAAAAAACTTTTTTGAAACTATGGGATATCTCTCCATGTGTTATAACACAGATGCCAGGTTTTCCATTTGCTGGGACATTCTCTTGCTTTCCCACAGTGTTGCTTACTTTCTCCATGTCAGGGGTCTTTTTAGTACCATTGTTATTCCCTCTGCCTTGAGCAGTAGTGGCCCTGTAGTCTAGAAATACCCCAGATGCCTAGTGGTTTTCCTTGGTTCACTTCTCCTGTCCTCACTCCTTTGTAGTTAAAGAGCCTAGGATTTCTCAAGGTTTTTCTCTCAAGTAGTTTCTCATCAGTTCTTGAGGTCCTCTTGAGGAATTTCCTCCTAAAAAATTCTTGAGGAAATTCTATCAGTTCTTGAGGTCCAGCCTCTTCCACTCAGAAAAATTATTTTTAAGATATCCATAAATTACATATGTAATTGTTTTTACATTTTACTTGTTGACTAGTATTCAGTTGTGCAGAAACACCAAAATGTGTTTATATATTCTTCTGTTGCTGGAAATTTGGCTTGTCTCCAGTTTTTGACTACCATAAATAAATCTCTGGACATTTGTATACATATCTCTTATATCTTTATGGAGACATGTTTTCATTTTCTCTAATGAATATATGTACACACACACTAGTGATGTTTAGTGATGTTGAACACCTTTTCATGTGTGTGTTTGCTTGCCATTTCCTTGGCAATGTATCTTTTACTCTTTTTATCATTATTCTCTGAATTTTATAATTACATTGGGTTTTATAAATTGTTATATACTCTGGAAAAAAGTAATTTAACAGATATATGATTGGAAAATCTTTTCTTCAAATTTGTGTCTTGTCTTTTAATTCTCTTAAAAGTTTGTTGTTACAAAGAGGAATTCTTATTTTTTATTAAGATAAATTTTTCAATTTTTTCCTTTGATTATACTTTAGTTGTCATATATAATAAATTTTAGCCTGTCAAAAAACCACAATGATTTTCTCCAATATTTTCTTTCAGGAATGTTATAGTTTAGGTTATTACATTTAGTCCATGATTATTTTGAATTAACTTGTGTATCTGGTGTGAGATATAAAGTTTATATTTTTGCATTAAAGTGAAAATGAACGTCACGTCGTGTCCTACTCTTTGTGACCCCACGGACTGTATAGCCCGCCAGACTCCTCTGACCATGGAATTCTCCAGGCGAGAATACTGGAGTGGGTTGCCATTTCCTTCTCCAGAGGATCTTCCCAACCCAGAGATAGAACCCAGGTTTCCTGCATTGCAGGCAGATTCTTTACCATCTGAGCCATCAGGGAAGCCATATTTTTGCATACTAATATCCAATATTCTTAGGGCTTCCCTTGTAGCTCAGCTGGTAAAGAATCTGCCTGCAATGCAGGAAACCCCAGTATGATTTCTGGGTCCGGAAGACCCACTGGAGAAGGGATAGGCTCCCCAATCCAGTGTTCTTGATCACTTTACCTTTATAATAAGTCTTTCAACTCAGCTTTGTCTTTTGTGTTTTTATTCCCAAAATTATTTTGGCTATTTTGAGTCCTTTCCATATAAATTTTAAATTTCCATATAAAGTTAGAATTAGCTTCTCAATTTCTAGGGGAGAAACCCTCTAATGAAATGCTGACTGGGATTTCATTGTGTTCATAGATGTGAAGAACCGACATCTGAAAAATACTGCATATTCTTAGCCATGAATGCATTATACCACCCAGTTTCATTATTTCTTCTATAACTTCTCTTAGAAATGTTCTACACTTTTCACTGTACACATCTTTTATATTTTATAAGGTTTTTATTTGTTCAATGATTTTATTCTTTTGTAAATGGTAATATTTTCCACACTTTGTTCTTTAATTGTTCATTGTCAGCATGTAGAAATAAAATTGATTTTCATGTGTTGATTTGTATTCTCTCACATCACTAGTGGAGAAGGAAATGGCAACCCTCTCCAGTATTCTTGCCTGGAGAATCCTATGGACAGAGGAGCCTGGTGGGCTACAGTCCATGGGGTCGCAAGAGTCAGACATGACTGAAGCGACTTAGCAGTAGCAGCAGCAGCACATCACAGATTTACTGATTATTTCTTATAACTTTTTGTAGATTCTATAGAGCCTTCTAAACACAATAATGTTGTAGTAAATTTTATTTTTACTTCTTCTTTTCAAGTTCAGTGGTTTTTATTGCTTTTTCTTTACTGGTTTAGTTAGGACCTTCTGTGCTGTGATACATAGAAGTAGTGAGAGTACACACTTTTGCCTGGTGCTGGACTTTAAGGAGAGGAATTCAGATATTCATCTCTAAGGGTGATATTAGCAATAAGTTTTTCATAATTGCTTTATGTCATGTTGAGGAAATTCTCTTTCACCCACAGTTTGCTGAAAGTTTTTTTTTTTTTTTTTAATCATGAAATGACATTATCACAGGATTTTTTAGGCACATACTAAGGAAATCATGTGTCTTTTCCTTCTTCAGTCTATTGATGTTATAAATTACTACCTTGATCAATTTTCAGATGTTGAATCAACCTTTTATTCCTGGAATAAACCCTACTTTGTCATTAGATATCATATTTTTAGATGCTTTTGGATTCCATTTGTTGTTATTGTTGAGAAATTTTGCATCTATTCAAGGTGTATATGATCTGTTGTTTACCTTTCTCTCAATGTCTTTTTCTGGTTTTAATATTAGATTAATTGTGGCTACATTAAAAGTGTAGGGGAGTGTTTCGTGTTCCTTTCACTTCAGCATTGTCTACTCAGTTGTGTACAATTAGAATTGATTCGTCTTAAGGAATGGTTGGTAGTATTGGTCAATGAAGTTGTTTGTTCTGAAGATTTTATAGTTAAAGGTTTTACTTAGAAAGTCTATTTCTTTCCAGTTTATACATTATTCTGGATGCTTTTAAGATTTTAATTCATTTTAAGAATTTTTTCACTCATTACAAGAAATGTTTTTATGATGTTCTTGTGTGATTTCTTTCATATGTCTTATACTTGGAGTTTATCAAATTGCTTCAATACATATGTTTATTGTTTTCATCAAATTTGAAAAGCTTTATTAATACAAAGATTACTTCTCTCTCTACTCCTGCTGTTTCCTCATATGAGGACTTCAGTAACTCAAACTTTATGTCACTTGCAAAATTTATCCCATAGTACACTAATGAGCTGTTCATTTTGAAGTCTCTGTTTCATATTTGGAAAGTTTACTTAGCTATGTTTTCTGACATCAAGGAACTCTGAGAGATGGTGCTATTCTTCTTCACTAAGATGATGAAGATAAAGAACTTAGTGATTTGAGTTCCTAACTGCTTCAATCTCTTCAAGAGTGAATGACTATACATTTATTTTTGCTAGGCCCAGTACTATTAATTTATTTAAATTTAAGGTATTATGAAAAAGGTTATCATAGGAAGAACCCATTCATTCAACAATTATTTACTGAATATTTATTGTGTGTGAAACCTTTAGGACAGGTAATTTGTGATAGACAATATATAATGCATCATCCTTGCTTTTTAGGAACTTATATTTTAAAGGGGAAGATTAATATATGTTTCAGAAGAATAAATAGTACAGAATGCTAACATGTCTCTTTGGTATATGGGACAGGGTAAGATTTCCCAGCTCTTTGGTATATGTATCTTGTATAATGCATAGAATTGTTAAGTGAGTGCATTTTGCTCCATGGATTAGATTAGATTATATAGGGCTTCCCTGGTAGCTCAGAGGTTAAAGCGTCTGCCTGCAATGCAGGAGACCTGGGTTCCATCCCTGGGTCAAGAAGATCCCCTGGAGAAGGAAATGGCAACCCACTCGAGTATTCTTGCCTGGAGAATCCCATGGATGGAGGAGCCTGGTGGGCTGCCGTCCATGGGGTCGCAAAGAGTTGGACACAACTGAGCGACTTAACTTACTATAGCACAATTTAAGATGAGGTAATTAGCCACGTAGACTTGATGTAATCACATGAACCCTTCAAAAGCAGATCGTTTCAGATAAGTCAGAGGTCAGAGATATTAGAAGAGTGTGATGGATGTAACATGGAGGAGATTGCTTTTGCTGAGATAAAAGGGGCTGTGGGATGAGAACGTGAGTGTAGCCTCTAGGATCTGAGAGTGTTCCTGGCTAACAGCCAGCAAGAAGATGAGGATTTGGGTACTAAATTGCTGGGAACTAAACTCTAGCAATAACAGAATGAACTTGGAAGTGGACCCTGAACTCCAGGCAACACCTGGACTGCAGCCTAAGCAGGGAACTCAGCCACACAGTACTGGACTCCTGACTTACAGAACTGTGACTTATGTGTGGGTGTTGTTTTGAGCTGCCAAAGTCGTGGTCATTTGTTATTCAGTAATAGGAAACTGTACAAGCAGTATATAGTGAATGCCATATGAAACTAAAACAACAACTGTACAATAGAGAGAGATTACATTTGGCTGGAGATAGTCAGGGAAGGCTTTACAGTATATATGAAAATGAGTGCATTTTGAGATTGGCAGGGGAAGGCTTTACAGTATATATGAAAATGAGTGCATTTTGAAATTGGCAGGGGATTAGGAAACGAAAATAAAATCTAAGCAAAAGGACTACCATAGTAACAGAGTCAGAAAAATGAAAATACATTTTTGTTAGTTAGAGCAGACTTTTTTCCACAAAATTTAAAAATGAGAAGACTTGGAATTAAGTTTCTCAATGTCATCCAGGGCCAGTTTTGTTAAAATCACTAAAAATATTTGCTGAAGTATAAATTCCCATGATCTTTACCAGACCAATTTAATGAGAATCTCTGATTCTGAGTTTTTTTTTAAAATCTCTCAAGGTAATTCTTACACCTACTAAAATTTGTTTTAGATCAATAACAAAAACTATCAGAGTGAAAATTTGGGAGAGGACCTTTTTGTTTGTCCAGACTTTCCTTGATTTCTTTTCCTCTTTTTATTTAAATGTAAAATTGATGTGGTCGAAAAGGTATTGTAAAAATTTTGAAGTTTGTAGTTAAGACAATTGGAAGAGGAAGACAATGAACAGGTGAAAATTATAGCCTTCTGTAATAGTAAAATTAAACTAATACAGTCTAAATGTAGTAGCAGTAGAAATGGAAAGAGTGAGATGCCTGTCAGCAAAATGTAAAAGAAATATAAATAAGATTTGATGGCTAATTTAATGTTTGCCTACTTTCTGAGAAGACAAAGTGAAGGAGGAAAAGCAAAATTCCTCAAGGATTTTTGTGCAGTTCAAGTTAGACTGTGGAGGAATAAGTGGATGAGGATTTGTATTTGGTAAATAAGTTTTGTGGCAAGACTGGGATGCAAATTGATTTTTGCTGTTTTAGAAATGATAACTGAATTGACTGTCTTTTACTTAGTCCTTATTTTTGAGAGAATGCTCAGTCAGTAAATAATATGCCTGCAGTGCAGGAGACCTGGGTTCAATCCCTGGGTTGGGAAGATCCCCTGGAGAAGGAAATGGCAACCCACTCCAGTATCCTTGCCTGGAAAATCTCATGGACAGAGCAGCCTGGTGGGCTGCAGTCCACGGGGTCACAGAGTCGGGCACAACTGAGCAACTAACACTAACACTAACTGATCTTAGAAATGCTAATTCTGTGTTTCCATTGTATGTATGTATGTGTGTGTGTGTTCATTGCCCCAGTAAGTATCCAAATTATTATTCATTCAGTATTTTCTTAGTGTTTACTTCAGAGTTGTAACTCACACTATAAATGTTGATTACATGACAAAAACACATATATGACTGGAATTATATGCGCATCAGTAATCATTTTCACATTAAGTTGTTTGAAAGAAATCTTTCTTAGCTTAAGGTCAATAATTAATCAATACTGTTTTACGTTGATAGAGTCCTAATGATAAAGTCTATATTTTAATTGCTTTAGTTAGGTAAATGGGAGGATAGATGAGAATTGTGAAAAAAATTGAAGATACTCATTTGACATACTAATGTGTCATGTGCTATCACATGAATTAACCAAGATTTCATTATAATACATTTGTGCTTTTTAGTGTAATTTTCTAAATGATGAAAGTGAAAGTGTTGATCGTCCAGTCATGTCCGACTGTTTGTGACTCCACTGACTGTAGCCCGCCAGGCTCCTCTGTCCATGGGATTTCCCAGGCAAGAATACTGGAGTGAGTCGCCTGCCCTTCTTCAGGGGATCTCCCTGATCCAGAGATCAAATCCAGGTCTCCTGCACTGCAGGCAGATTCCTTACCATCTGAGCCACCAAGGAAGCCCTATTTTCTAAATGATAATACTATATCTTTAAGGTTCTCCTTCCTCATTCTGGTTAATAAATATATTTCATAATTCAAGCCCTTGCTGCTCAGCCACCACTGTGCTTTAATCTACATTATAAATCCCAGGAAACTGATCTAAACAAAGAGCTATACTTGCTTTTAAATGAGATGTGTGCATCAGCTGTTTATGGCAGATATACAGTTTCTATATGAGAATTTAAAAAAGGAAGGTAGGGAAGGTAGCCGTGAAGGTAGAATAGGAATGGGAAAAACAAAGAAAAAAAAAGTGATTTCCCATGGGCAGGTTACTGCAGAAAGTATTTGTGAACCAGGTAAGAGGTCATGATGGCAACTACTAGCCTAGTGCTGGAGATTCATTCTCTCTGTTTATAAGGCTAAGGGCATGATCAGTAGCTAGGTAGTACAGAAGAAGCCTGTTTCTGTAAAATGCAAGAGCAAATTGTTTCAGGGGAGCATTTGCAGTGACATCAAATTGCCCTCCTAGTTAAATTTCTGTATCATTCAAGTATATACCTCTGTATCTTTTTGAATCAATTTTAATATTAATAGTGTCTATGCAGAGCTCCATGGAGATAGTAATTAACAACACAATAAAGTGATGAATTCCAAAGTTCACACATATGCAAAATCAAGACTTACTGTACTTAACACTGAGGATATTCTATAAACCACTCTTTTACAAATCTCTAAGGTTACTTGATCTCTGGTTTCTCTGCCTTTTCTAAAACCAGCTTGAACATCTGGAAGTTCATGGTTCACGTATTGCTGAAGCCTGGCTTGGAGAATTTTGAGTATTACTTTACTAGCATATGAGATGAGTGCAATTGTGCGGTAGTTTGAGCATTCTTTGGCATTGCCTTTCTTTGGGATTGGAATGAAAACTGACCTTTGCCAGTCCTGTGGCCACTGCTGGGTTTTCCAAATGTGCTGGCATATTGAGTGTAGCACTTTCACAGCATCATCTTTCAGGATTTGAAATAGCTCAACTGGAATTCCATCACTTCTACTAGCTTTGTTCGTCGTGATGCTTTCTAAGGCCCACTTGACTTCACATTCCAGGATGTCTGGCTCTAGGTGAGTGATCACATCACTGTGATTATCTGGGTCGTGAAGACCTTTTTTATACAGTTCTTCTGTGTATTCTTGCCACCTCTTCTTAATATCTTCTGCTTCTGTTAGGTCCATACCATTTCTGTCCTTTATTGAGCCCATCTTTGCATGAAATGTTCCTTTGGTATTTCTAATTTTCTTGTAGAGATCTCTAGTCTTTCCCATTCTGTTGTTTTCCTGTATTTCTTTGCATTGATCGCTGAGGAAGGCTTTCTTATCTCTCCTTGCCCTTCTTTGGAACTCTGCATTCAGATGCGTATATCTTTCCTTTTCTCCTTTGCTTTTCACTTCTCTTCTTTTCACAGCTATTTGTAAGGCCTCCCCAGACAGCCATTTTGCTTTTTTGCATTTCTTTTCCATGGGGATGGTCTTGATCCCTGTCTCCTGTACAATGTCACAAACCTCCTTCCATAGTTCATCAAGCACTCTATCAGATCTAGTCCTTTAAATCTATTTCTTACTTCCACTGTATAATCATAAGGGTTTTAGAAAAGGCAGAGGAACCAGAGATCAAATTGCTGACATCTGCTGGATCATGGAAAAAGCAAGAGAGTTCCAGAAAGACATCTATTTCTGCTTTATTAACTATGCCAAAGCCTTTGACTCTGTGGATCACAATAAACTGTGGAAAATTCTGAAAGAGATGGGAATACCAGACCACCTGACCTGCCTCTTGAGAAACCTATATACACATCAGGAAGCATCAGTTAGAAGTGGACATGGAACAACAGACTGGTTCCAAATAGGAAAAGGAGTACATCAAGGCTGTATATCATCACCCTACTTATTTAATTTGTATGCAGAGTACATCATGAGAATGCTGGGCTGGAAGAATCAAAAGCTGGAATCAAGATTGCTGGGAGAAATATCAATAACCTCAGATATGCAGATGGCACCACCCTTATGGCAGAAAGTGAAGAGGAACTAAAAAGCCTCTTGATGAAAATGAAAGTCGAGAGTGAAAAAGTAGGCTTAAAGCTCAACATTCAGAAGATGAAGATCATCGCATCTGGTCCCATCAGTTCATGGGAAATAGATGAGGAAACAGTGGAAACAGTGTCAGATTTTATTTTTCTGGGCTCCAAAATCACTGCAGATGGTGATTGCTGCCATGAAATTAAAAGACGCTTACTCCTTAGAAGGAAAGTTATGACCAACCTAGATAGCATATTCAAAAGCAGAGACATTACTTTGCCAACAAAGGTCCATCTAGTCAAGGCTATGGTTTTTCCAGTGGTCATGTATGGATGTGAGAGTTGGACTGTGAAGAAAGCTGAGCGCCAAAGAATTGATGCTTTTGAACTGTGATGTTGGAGAAGACTCTTGAGAGTCCCTTGGACTGCAAGGAGATCCAACCAGTCCATCCTAAAGGAGATCAGTCCTGGGTGTTCATTGGAAGGACTGATGCTGAAGCTGAAACTCCAATACTTTGACCACCTCATGAAAAGAGTTGACTCATTGGAAAAGACCCTGATGCTGGGAGGGATTGGGGGCAGGAGGAGAAGGGGTCGACAGAGGATGAGATGGCTGGATGGCATCACCGATCAATGGACGTGAGTTTGAGTGAACTCCACGAGTTGGTGATGGACAGGGAGGCCTGGCATCCTGCAATTCATGGGGTCGCAAACAGTCAGACACGACTGAGCCACTGAACTAAACTGAAGTTTACTTAGTTACTTCTGTGATAACGTATTGTTTATTTTATTCTTGAACACTGTATCAAAACCTGTCATTTTTATAAAAATCCTTTTCATAGCCCCTTATCAAAACCATTCTCATGTTTTCTTATTTTTTTATGTAAATCTTTCTCCTTGATCTTGGTTACCATTATTCTTTACCTAGACTTCTCTCATAACTTCCAACACATACACTCTGATTTCCTGCTACCATTTTTCTATACCACAGAGTATATTCTTTGAAACAAAAGTCAAAGCATATCTCTCCTCTATTTCTGACTTTTTAATAATTTTCATTGCTCTTGAGATGAAAACAAAAAACATTGTATTTTCTTATGTTCTTCTATGCTAGTCATATCCCTGTTCATGTGTTTATAGTACTCCCTGTCTTTGAGTCTTATCACAATTTTTAATTACACATTTACTTGTCCGATTATTTGATTTTGACTGTTCGTCAGCTCTACAGTATATTCCATGAAGATGAAAAGAATACCTGCTTTTCTCAGTGTTTAAATAGCAGCACATAGTAAAATGACAGATGAATAGATGAGTAATTAATTCTGGTCATGGGTTTCTTTTCAATAATGTAAACAAGATTTGAGTTAATAAAATAAAAATTATATGATTTTAAATCAAGGATAAATATGTATGTATAGATATAGATGCTATATTTTTGTCCTACATTTTAGTTCTTTTTGCATCTTTACCTATCAATCAAGTAATTCTTTGTGTACTTCCTCATTCCAAAATGAAATAGCTACATTTTTGTTCTAAAAGTTTCTTACTTGTACCATATAGTTCACCGGATTTATTCAACTTTCTATAAGAAATGTGAGGCCATGAATTTTTCATTTTTTTGATGTAGCCTTAATACACTTGGGAGTAAATGTTCTGCAAAAAGATGAAGAAGAAAATGTAATTATGGAAATAGAAAAAATGAAAGAAAGAATCTACATCAGAAATGGTGGTCCCTGTTTCATTTCCTAGGAATATAGATGGTTGCAGCATTTAGGCAACCCAGAGCTAGACTGGAACAACTGTTTCTATTTTGCAGATGAAATTTTAGAGTAAGGGGCATGCTTTAGAGTAAGGGAAATTTTAGAGTAAGGGGCATGCTTTAGAGTAAGGGAAATTTTAGAGTAAGGGGCATGCTTTAGAGTAAGGGAAATTTTAGAGTAAGGGGCATGTTTACAGAGGGACCTAGTGCAGAAACTAACTTCCAGGCTGAATGCTTTTTTCACTCTACCAGTTTAACAACCTGAATAAAGTCTGTGACAACACAAAAATAACAAAGACCTAATCTATTTATGAATTCCTCTGTGGTAAAAAACAATAACGAATTCCTGAGGATTTGCCAACTTTATACCTCATCATTGGAAAGGGCTTGGTTTAGTGAGTTATAACCATATCCAGGCTCCTCTGTCCATGGAATTCCCAGGCAAGAGTACTGAAGTGGGTTGCCATTTCCTCTCCAGAGTATCTTCCAACCCAGGGATCAAACCTGCGTCTCCCACATTGCAGGCAGATTCTTTTACCATCTGAGCCACCAGGGAAGCAATATTATTTAATAGGAATCAATAATAGATAGAGTAGTAGTAGTATTAACAATAATAATTAGTTCATAATGAAGAGTTAATCATAGTATGTAGTTTCTTATGTGCTTTTAAGTAAGCCATTATATATTTATTGAACTTCATCTTTCTTTTCAAACACATGGGGCTAATTAAATATACATAAGCTAATATTCTGTTCACTACTAATCTGATTTTTAAAAAACCTGAGGCATTCTCACCATACTATAAAGAGATGAAATGAGAATGGTTTGGTTAGAAATTAGCAGTGCCCTTCATGATTTGCTTTTAAATAAAGATTAAAGAAGAAGATGAACACACAATCTTCTCACTAAGACTGTTACAATTAGCAAGAAGTTATGCTCATGAGATGAGGGGAGGAATGTCAAGTCACTTCTCATTTAGGCACAAAACTTGACTTCAGCAATCAGATAAATTACTGCTCCTGGAAGAATGCTCTTCTATGGGGTTCAGGGCCATAATTCTAGATACACACTAGAAATTAAATATTTTCAGTTTTTCACATACATTCCTATTAGGGTGGAGACACAGCAAATAAGCCAAAAATACTAACAAGACTTTATAAAAACAAAAACTGGTCTGTGATACGTTGGGTTTTACGTGTTTTCAGCCACTAACATCTTTAGCTGGTTAAAATAAATTGGTGCCCAAGTATTCAAGGATACTTGGATAATGTAATACTTAAAACACAAATAAGATTACATGAGAGAAAGTCAGTAAAAGCAGCCAAATAATCAATCACTATAGAATACAGCTAAGTGTTAGCTGCCCAAATCAGCTTTAATTATTTTATTCTTTTAGTCAAAATGTAAGTTTATGTAATTAACTTTATTGAGATATGTTCTGAACTCTTAATAGTCTATGTACCTAGGTACTGAGATAATTATTTCTGGGGATTAAAATCTGCATTTTCTTTATTTGAATTAAATATGTCCAGAAAGATTGCTTTGCTATAGGTTATTTCTCTAGTAAAGTATTGTTTTCTAATGGGATATCCGTAGATATTTGTATTCTTACTACACTAGGAATTGCCCAGACTGTAGGCTCTGTTGAATATCAAGAAAAATATAAATAAGAACAAGGTAGTTTTGACCACACATATGTGCATTTAATATGGAAAATAATGAGCATGATTCAGTAAGTTCCGCCACTCAGTCATGTCTGATTCTTTGCGACCCCATGTACTGCAGCACGCCAGGCTTCCCTGTCCATCACCAACTCTTGGAGTTTTCTCAAATTCATCTCCATTGAGTCGGAGATGCCATCCAACCATCTTATCCTCTGTCGTCCCCTTCTCCTCCTGCCTTCAATCTTTCCCAGCATCAGGGTCTTTTCCAGTGAGTCAGTTTTCAGGTGACAAAAATGTTGCATCAGCAATGAATATTCAACTGATTTCCTTTAGGACTGATTGGTTGGATTCCTTGCAGGCCAAGGGACTCCAAGAGTCTTTCCAACACTAAAGTTCAAAATCAAAGGTTTTCTTTACAGTCCAACTCTCACATCCACATGACTTCATTGCCTTTGACTAGACAGGTAATGTCTCTGCTTTTTAATGTGCTTTCTAGGTTGCATAGCTTTTCTTTTGCAGGTTATTGCAATCACCATCTATGATTTTCCCAAGAAATCTTGATTCCAGTTGTCACTGTTTCCATTGTTCCCATCCAGCCTGGGGCATGATTTTGAATGAGTTTTAAGCCAACTTTTTATTCTGCGTTCACTTTATAAGGCTCTTAAATAAGCTTTCTGCCAGTGTGGTGTCATCTACATATCTGAGGTTGTTGATATTTCTACAGCCTTGTTGTGTTTCATCCAGCCTGGCATTTTGCATGATGTATTCCAGTTAAATTGACAGAACCAGTCCTTTGTTTGGAACCAGTCCTTTGTTCCATATACGGTTCTAACTGTTGCTTCTTAACCTGCATACAGATTTCTCAGGAGCCAGGTAAGGTGGTCTGGTAGGAACATTATTAAGAATGTCTATTGAAATTTAAGATTAAAACGCCTTTAGTACTTTTAAAAACATCCTTTAATAATGTGAGTTATCATTTCCACATCATTTTAGCTGTTGGCATAAAATATATTTGGATTTGGAAGATTAGGATATTGAGTTAGCCGGGATGCAATGAAGTTTTCTATCCTATGAACAAACTTCTCTGAAGACCTTCTGAAATTCCATCTTGATTGCCTCAGGAGAGAAAGGCTTTTTTCATTATATCTCACCAATACCTTATTATCTGTCCTAAATATTTCATGTGTGAGCAAATGTGAAACATACTTTTTAAGGTTTCTAGCTTAAGAAAGAACACCAGGAAGCAAAGAAAAACAAACAAATGAAAATAAATGCCTAAGATCTATAAACAAAGCCTTGACTAGGTTAACAAGGTAGAATGTAAAATGGAATACAGAAAAGGCAGCTAAGGAATCTGTTAATGTAGATTTAGCATCTAGCCTTAGCTGTTTGGCTTCCCTGGTAGCTCAGCTGGTAAAGAATGTGCCTGTAAAGCAGGAGACCCTGGTTCAATTCCTGGGTCAAGAGAATGCTCTGGAGAAGGGATAGGCTACCACTCCAGTATTATTTGGCTTCCCTGGTGGCTCAGATGGTAATGAATACACCTGCAATGCAGGAGACCTGGGTTCAATTTCTGTGGTTTAAGATCCTCTCGAGAAGGGAATGGCTACCCACTCTAGTACTCTGGCCTGGAGAATTCCATGGACAGAGGAGCCAAGTGGGCTACAGTCCATGGGGTCCCAAAGAGTCAGACATGACTGAGTGACTTTCATTTCTGTTTTCTATTTCTCAACTGTTTAGTTGCCTGTCCTTCACAGAGCAAATAAACAACTCTTGTATATGTACTCTTCTATGAGCTTATGCTAGGAACTTCACTGAATTACTTAAAACAGACTCTAAAGTACATATGTCATAAGCATGCAAAGACTTAATTGATGATTTTGGGGTTAATGAGATTTATATAAAATCAAGTCTGAGAAAATAAGAGCAACTTTCCTAAATATTAATGGATTAACTTAACATCTTTGATATGTTTACAAATACTAACTTTTATTGAATACTTATTAGCACAGACTACAGAAATCCCCCCATTAATACTCACCATAAGATTACATGGTCATACATAATTATTTTTCCACTTTATAATAAGGAAACTGTATAGATGACAAAATTCTCTGGTGGGCCTGGCTGTACTTGCCGCATCGTATAAACACTCTGCATATTGGCTGGGACTGTGAATATGATAAATTTTACCCCTGTGATTTGTTATATTATATGCAAACTGACTTTGTGAAAGGAAGATTAACTTCCTTCAACTATTGCTTTTATGGAAAAGGTTCTGTTCTAGTTACTTCATAAGAATTTAGATGATTTTACCTCTATTCATGAAGAACCTAACAGGTGTTGGACATTGCCATATATAGAATAGGGTGAATACAAAAGGCTGTTAACTACAGAGCTATGGATTTCAGTGGATTGTGACACTTAAGGCAAGTTAATACTCTAAAGTGTTGAGTCTCTCCAGGAAGCCCCAAATCACTTTCTTAATAGCTCAGTTTTTCCTTTCTGAACTTTGTTGTCCTTTCCTTTCCAGAAATTTCACAATTAGAGTAGAAATGTGTTAATGATTAAGTCTTTTGGTCTGATTGCTGCTTTTTACATCTTTTGATGGAGTATTATTCAATGATGGTTCAGTTCAGTTCAGTCCCTCAGTTGTGTCCAACTCTTTGTGACCCCATGGACTGCAGCATGCAAGGCTTCCTTGTCCATCACCAACTCCCAGAGTCTACTCAAACTCATGTCCATCGTGTCAGTGATGCCATCCAACCATCTCATCCTCTGTCATCCCTTTCTCCTCCTGCCCCCAATCCCTCCCAGCATCAGGGTCTTTTCCAATGAGTCAGTTCTTCGCATCACGTGGCCAAAGTACTGGAGTTTCAGCTTCAGCATCAGTCCTTACAGTATACAGAATACAGAATATTCAGGACTGATTTCCTTTAGGATGGAAATGGTTGGATCTCCTTGAGTCCAAGGGACATTCAAGAGTCTTCTCCAACACCACAGTTCAAAAGCATCAATTCTTCAGTGCTTAGCTTTCTTTATGGTCCAATTCTCACATCCATACATGACTACTGGAAAAACTATAGCTTTGACTAGATGGACCTTTGTTGGCAAAGTAATGTCTCTGCTTTTTAATATGCTGCCTAGGTTGGTCATAGCTTTTCTTCCAAGGAACAAGGGTCTTTTGATTTCATGGCTGCAGTCACCATCTGCAGTGATTTTGGAGCCCAACAAAATAAAGTCTGTCAAGTGTTTCCATTGTTTCCCCATCTATTTGCCATGAAGTGATGGGACCAGATGCCATGATCTTAGTTTTCTGAATGTTGATGGTAAATAAGAATTATTTTCTAGAAAGCTGTACCAATATCAGTTTTAGATAGGACATAACATGAAATTACTTCATGAAATACACTCTTGCTCTATATTCTCCTGACACCACTCCCAACAGAAAGTTTCCAGTCTACTCGCTGTTTCTTGGTTGATGAGTCATTCATCTTTTAATTTGCTGATTGTCTTCCTTAGCGATTTGGGGGGACATTTTCCTCAGTCTAAAACATTCTACAGACTTTTTGTGATATCCTCTAGGTCACTGATCACATGATTTAATTATGCTTAAGTGGACAGTCCAGAGAAACATGTGCTTTATTCATTTTTGATAGAAGATTGATTTTCAAGGGGCATTTGATGTTTAAATTATTGATGAAATTATTGGAGAAGAATTGGTAATTCACATGACCACATGGATGTGAGAAATCTAAACAGGACAAAATATTTGTATACCTATAAATGTTTCCTGTCAAAAGATGTGTGCACTAGTCACTCAGTCATGTCTGACTCTTTACCACTCCATGACTGTAGCCCACCAAGCTTCTCTGCCCATGGGATTCCCCAGGCAAGCATACTGGAGTGGGTTGCCATTCCCACTTCCCAAACCAGGGATCAAACCCAGCTCTCCTGCACTGCAGGCAGATTCTTTATCACTCCTGCCACCTGGGAAGCCCTGTCGAAAGATGAAGAGAACAAAATAAAATAGATGATAATAATTAAGAACATTCAAAATTTTACTCTATAAAAGGGAGAAATAGCCTGGCTTCCAAGTAGGGAGGTTCATGAACATAATGACAATATTAAAAAGAAGGATTCTTTTTATATCTTCTTTGCACAAGAACATGAAGAAGAAAAATCTGTGTAATTAAAATATAATAAAAGCCTTGCCAACTGTCTATTGTAAGAAATAGGTTAAATAATAGTTGGAATATTTAAGCATATGCAAATTTAAAACACAAGATAATCATAGGAGGAACACCATTTGTAGTTGCTTTTGAAAGACTATGCAGGATGAAAGAGCTACTAAAAACTTAAAGGGCATGTCATTGAGTCCATAAAAGGTGTAAATGGAGGAAAATTATTTTTCTGCAAGTGATAATAAAATATAATTTATGAAAAGGGGCATTTAGAAATATAAGGCAAAACAAAACATTGTATAGGATTATTTAAAGAGTATACTAATTTTCTAGGTAAATCAAGTCTCAATTATTTTTAATTTTATTTATACTCAGGACACAATTTGTCTCATGATGTACTTGATAATTGAATCAAATTACAATGGGATTATCATATTGTCATAACTTAACGACTATGTGAATCACCTCTTTAATTTTCTAATTATTTAGCTCTTAGGTAAATTATTTAAAATATTTTAGTTTCCTGTGTTTATTTAAAAATTGTTTTCAACATTAAAAGACTACTATTGGAAAATTAATATCTTTGACACTTAGACCTTAGACAGTGACCCAGATGTGGTTTAGGACTTGAGTATTATTAAAATCCATTCTAGTCTACAGCAACTATACTCTTAAATTTTGAACCACAGTATGGGTGCAACTGTTCTGCAGTTCTTATTACCTTTTGTTGTCTTTCTGAAGTCTTTTAGTATCATATCTATAACAATATTCAACTGAATTTGACAAATAAGTATAAAGATTTCAGCATTATAATAGAGAAAAAAGATGACTGTATATCCAACAAGAAAGAATTGAGATAATAAACTATATTGTAGTCAACTAAAGTCTGCAATAATTAAAAATAATTTTATAGGAAACTTGGAAATATATTAATAACCTATTGCTATAAGAAAAGAAGCATATTGTCAGGGAACGTTTAATTTTAAGGAATCCTATATGTTGTTTTCTGTTTCTCAAGGGCCTTCTGTTCCTTATCAGTTTCTGGAAAACAGGAACAAGCAGAGCTGCACGCAGTTCTCAGGACTGAGGTCATGAGACAGAATGCATACATGGATTCCTTTCAATAACCTTTTACTCTTCTGTAAAACTAGTCATGTTCCTATTTCCAATACATGGACTGTCTTCTGGCCCTGTGACAATTGTTATTCCCCTAGTTACTGTTGTTATGGCCCCATGTGGATTATTATTCCCTTGGTTACTGTTGTTATGCATTTGGTTTCAGTGTTTCTACTCAACTTTATTTTTCTGCCTAAAGCTTCCTTGTATAACAATATATAAGCACACGCCACCATGATTAAAGCACCCTTATTCCACTAGAGACTTGGGTCCCCCACATCCTTTTCTTTGCCTTCTTTTCATCGACTCCTGTCTCCAGGTTCCAGTCTGTCAAGAAGACCAAAACAGCATATCACAATACAGACCACTGTATGTGCATATATAATTATAATTATGTATATGTTCTATTAAAGGCAATTCAAAAAAATCCAAGAAAGGCACATAAAAATGTTATAAAATCAATTTACAAGGTTAAAGAAATACATAGTAAAAGGAAATATGAAAGATTTTAGATAAAAAGTTGACTTTCATTTTGCATCTATTGTGATTAAGTCTATTTTAAATTCCTTACCTTTTGATTCCAAATTTCCTAAGGTCTCTAAATAATTCATTCATTTTGAAAGTAAAATATGAGATAAGTTTCTCAGAAATTATTAGTTTTCTACATAAAAAGTATCTCATTTATTAAGAGAAGATGGGACCTTTATACAGGTCAAGAAGCAGCAGTTAAAACCAGACATGAACAACAGACTAGTTTAAAATTGGAAAAAGTGTGCATCAAGGCTGTATATTGTCACTCTGCTTATTTAACTTACCTGCAGAGTACATCATACAAAATGTCGGGCTGGATGAAACACAAATTGGAATCAAGATTGCCAGGAGATCAATAACCTCAGATATGCAAATGACACCACCCTTATGGCAGAAAGTGAAGACGAACTGAAGAGCCTCTTGATGAAGGTGAAAGAGGAGAGTGAACAAGTTGGCTAAAAACTCAACATTCAAAAAATTAAGACCATGGCATCTGGTCCCATCACTTCATGGCAAATAGATGGGGAAACAATGGAAACACTGACAGACTTTATTTTCTTGGGCTCCAAAATCACTGCAGATGGTGATTGCAGCCATGAAATTAAAAGATGCTTGCTCCTTAGAAGAAAAGCTATGACTAACCTAGACAGTGTATTAAAAAGCAGAGACACCACTTTGCAGACAAAGGTCCATATAGTCAAAGTTATAGTTTTTCCAGTAGTCATGTTAGATGTGAGAGTTGGACCATAAAAAAGGCTGAGCACCGAAAAACTGATACTTTTGAACTGTGGTGTTGGAGAAGACTCTTGAGAGTCCCTTTGACTGCAAGGAGATCCAACCACTCCATCCTAAAGGAAATCAATCCTGAGTATTCATTGGAAGGACTGATGCTGAAGCTGAAACTCCAATACTTTGGCCACCTGATGCGAAGGACTGACTCATTGGAAAAGACCCTGAGCAGGGAAAGATTGAAGGCAGCGGGAGAAGGGAACGACAGAGGATGAGGTGACTGGATGGCATCACTGACTCAATGGAGATGAGTTTGAGCAAGCTCCAGGAGATGGTGAAGGACAGGGAAGCCTAGTATACTGCAGAGCATGGGGTTGCATAGAATCATACACAGTTGAGTGACTGAACAACAACAACAAATACATGATCAGTTAATAACATATCTTAAGGCCAGTGCCATCTTTCTTGACTGTAAATATTTAGTGATGTTTTATAAGTTTGCCCTAACTTTTGAGGATGGGCTCAAGTTATCATTTACATAGAACTTTTCTGAAACCAACTGTAAGCCCCTCTAATATTTTCTCATGATACATTTTCAAAATTATAAATTTCCCCATTCTAGTGACTTAATTTACATGTAATGAAATTTCCCCTTTTTGGTATATGATCCTTTTTTTTTTTTTATGTTTGTACTCCATTTATTTCAGTACTGATTTGCTTTCAAAGAGGACACTTTTTTTTTTGGATAAGATAGAGTATGAGTAAAAACACAACAAAATATAATCTCATTTTCATTGCAAAATCTTTTTTCTCTTAGTCCGCTCTGGCTGCTATAACAAAAAGATCATTAAATGTATACACAGTGCAGCCACAGCACTATCAAGAACGATTTCCTCACTTTCCCAATTCCTCCTTATCCATTTCTAGTTAGCACCTTCCCCCATTCCCAGTATCTCTTTCAGTCACTGATCTTTTTTGTGTTCTTATCGTTTTGTCTTGTCTAGAATGTCATGTGAATAGAATTATAATGTATGTAACACTTTGAGTTTTTTTTTAAATAGGAATATAATTGCTTCACAATGTTGCGTTAGTTTCTGCTTTACAACAACATGAATCAGCTATATGTGTACATATACCCCTTCCCTCCTCCCACCATCCCACCCCTCTGACCATCATAGAGCACCAAACTGCTTCCTGGGCTATACAACGGCTTCCCACTAGCTAGCTATTTTACACATGGTAGTGTACATATGTCAGTGCTACTCTCAGTTCATCCCACCCTCCTCATCCCCTCCACATGCACAAGTCCATTCTCTACATCTGTATCTCTATGTCTGCCCTGCAAATATGTTTACCAGTATCAGTTTTCTAGATTCCATACATATGCATTAATATATGATATTTGTTTTTCTTTTTCTGACTTCCTTCACTATGTTTGACAAACTCTAGGTTTATCTACATCACTACAAATGACCCAATTTTGTTTCTTTTTATAGCTGATTAATATTCCATTGTATATATGTACCACATCTTCTTTATCCATTCACCTGCCATTGGACATTTAGTCTATCTTCTTTCATTAAATGTAATTTTTGAGGCCAATCTATGGTGTTGCCTATATCAGTATTTCATTCCTTTTTATTTCAGTAGTAGTTTTCCATTATATGGATTTCTAGTTTGTTTATTGAGTCTCAGATTGAAGGGCAGCTGAGTAGTTTCCAGTCTTTTGTAATTATGAATAAATCCATCATAAATATTTGTCTACAGGTGTGTGTAAACATAGGTTTTCATTTCACCAGTGTAAATATTCAGGATTGAGGGTGCTGAGTCATTGGTAAGGATATACTTAACTTTATAAAAAAATTCCAAACCATTTTTCAAAGTTGCTGTACTATTTTTATTTCTAGTTCTACCAATAGTACATGAGAATTCCAGTTGCTCTGAATCCTTGTCAGCTCTTGGTATTATCAGTTTATTGTTTTCCTTAACATAAGTCATTCTAATGGGTATGCAGTACTATGTCATTGTCATTTTAATTTGTGCTACCCTAATGACTATAATGATGGGCTTCCAAGAATGACTCAGTGGTAAAGAATCTGCCTGCCAATGCAGACGATGCAAGTTTGATTTCTGGTTTGAGAAGATTCCTTGGAGAAGGAAATGGCAACCCACTCAAGTATTCTTGCCTGGGAAATCCTATGAACAAAAAAGATTGGTGGGCTACAGTTCCTGGGGTCTCAAAAGAGTCGGACACAACTTAGCAACTAAATAATACCACCAACAAAAATGACTAATGATATTGGTTATGCAGTTGATATTTAAAGTCTAAATGAGAGAGAAGGGGGAGGGAACTAGAGGAGGAGGAGGAGGTTAGCCGAGGCAGCTACAGCGGCAGCGGCGCAGGGGTTGGTACGCGCTGGGCGGCGACAGCCTCATGGCGGAGGAAGAGAGCGACCAAGAGGCCGAACGCCTCGGAGAAGAGCTCGTGGCCATTGTGGAGTCCCCGCCAGGCCCAGCCGGGCTTAGAGCTGCGAGCGACGGCAGAGGCGGCGCTGGCGGCGGCAGCTGCGGTGGTGGCGGCGTCGGGATCAGCAGTCGGGATTACTGCCGACGCTTCTGTCAGGTGGTTGAAGATTATGCTGGAAGATGGCAGGTCCCTTTGCCACAGCTTCAGGTTCTTCAGAAGGCACTTTGTTGTTTTACATCAGCCAGTGCATCATTCCCAGATGAATGTGAGCACGTACAATATGTTTTGAGTAGCCTTGCTTTGAGTTTCTTTGAGTTGCTGCTGTTCTTTGGAAGAGATGAATTTTATGAAGAGCCCTTAAAGGATATTCTTGGATCATTCCAGGATCAGTTATGTTCTTGCTGTGGTTGAGTCTCAAGTATCTTCTGTGAAACTGAAGTGAAATTTAAAAGAAAGGACAACCTCAAGGATGTATGGAAGTAAAATACTATATGGAGAGGAAACCACTAAATTAAAAGTGTAGTGAAGGCTATCAACAGCAGACTAGCTCTAAGAAAAACCAAACCAGTGAAGTAAATAATTTTTAAAAATTAATTTTCAATTCATGGTTACATACAGCCATATCTTATTACAGTCTTCGTTTTTAGGATAAAAAAAAACTCCTACAGATGCAGGACTCACATAGAAAAACTAGGGTTCTCATAAAGGAAAGAATAAAATCAGGTCTGCAGTGAACTTCTTCATTGTAACAAATGGCAGAACAAATAATATCCTGAGTTTTTAAAGGGAAAAAGTATTATTTAATAATACAGATGCCAAGCCCTGTAGTTTATGAGAGAGGGCAACAGAAATAAATAGTCCAGATACTTAGAAGACAAACCAGCTACCTATCTTTTATCAGGAAAATGAAAGAAAGAAACCAGCTGATTTAGAAGTGATCAAAGCAAAGAATTTACAGAGTGGTTATGGGAAAAAAAAAATAGGACTGATCTGAAGAAACAAGTAAAAGTAAGCACACTATTGTTAATATGTTGTTATGAAAATCCTATTAATATCAGAAATTATTCTGAAAAAAAGAAACTATACATTTTGAATAAAAGTACACACACAATAATCAACAACTGAGATCTCAGATTATAGTACTGATTGGATGGAAGTAAGGAAAATAAAGAGGAATCCAGTATATTCTTGGGCATTTAAGCTGAAGTAACCCTGTATGTGCTAAGTGACTTCAGTCCTGTCCAGCTCTTTGCAACACTATGGACCACAGCCCACCAGGCTTCTCTGTCCATGGGATTCTCCAGGCAAGAATAATGGACTGGGTTGCCGTTTCCTTCTTTCAAATAACCACGTAGAGTAGTGCTATTCACTAACTGAGCATTGATCATATGGGGAAGAGGAAGATCTAGAAAGAAGATAAGTTCCATTCTAGACACAAGAGTTTTAAATATCTTTGGAATATCCAAGTACTAATGATGCCCAAAAGCAGAGACATTACCAACAAAGGTCCATATAGTCAAAGCTGTGGTTTTTCCAGTAGTCATATATGGATGTGAGAGTTGAACCATAAGGCTAGTGCCAAAGAATTGATACTTTTCAACAACTGGAGAAGACTCTTGAGTGTCCCTTGCACTGCAAGGAGATCAAACTAGTCAGTCCTAAAGGAAATAATAAGTCCTGAATATTCCTTGGAAGGACTGATGCTGAAGCTGAAGCTCCAATGCTTTGGCCAGCTGATGCCAAGAGCCAACTCATTGGAAAAGACCCTGATCCTGAGAAAGAAGAAGGCAGGAGATGGTGACAACAGAGGATGAGATGGTGGGATGGCATCACCGACTCGATGGACATGAGTTTGAGCAAGCTCCGGAGTTCATGATGGACAGAGAAGCCTGGCATGCTGCAGTCCATGGGATTGTAAAGAGTTGGACACAACTGAAAATTGAACTGAACTGAACTGAATGATGCCCAATTAATGGTAGATTTATGCGTTTTTATGTATATCTCCCTAATTTGTTTCAAGTCAAGACCATGTATCATTTTATTAATCAAGAGAAAAATAAATGTTATATAGATTAAAAAAAAAAAAATAAAGTCTAAATGAAAATATTTTGAACACATCATTGATTTTCATTTTAGATGTTAATTTTGTTCTGCATTTTCCTGTCTATTTTCCCCAACCTAAGAGAATAGGTTTTATGCTGTATTACTTTAAGGAAAGTATTTGATTGGGTTGAAAGCAGTTTTGAAAATCTAATGACTTTCTTGCCCCAAACTTAAACTTCTTGAGAAGAATAGGATTTGAGAAAGAAAAGTACTTCTTCCACTTTAAAGAATTTCTCCGAAATAGGGAAAAGGGATTTGTGGCATCCTGAACAGTGGTGACTGTACTGCTTCCCCAGGAAACACTCGGCTCAGCTTGAAAGAGGACTGTTTTTATGGTATGTAGAGAGTTGGTTCCATGAATACTAGGCTTCTTAATCTTGTAGAAGATCCCAGGCTTTATAGCTTGTTTCTGAGCTGCTGGATCTAAAAGGCACCAATAAAATTTGGACCAATATTTCTCTGTTGTACCCTGGTGATATGTGTGCATGGATGACTAAGGAAAAAATGGTTCCTTCTCAATGACTTGGTATTCTTTGAGATTCTAGATCCTTGACAAGACTTAGTGGGTATGAGTGTGGGTGTGCTTTATAAAAAAAACTGGTTGAATTTTACACTGGCCTGGAGATATAAAAATAGAGAATTTATATAAAATAGAGAAATGTTACATTTTTCTAACTTGATTTTCTATACTATAATTTATAACCCCAAATATATATCAGTAACTCACTTATTCTTATGTGACAACTGTCTCAATTTTTTTGTTACTCAAAGAGAAATTTACTGATAAACTGGTGAAGTGACAAATATATTCACAACAATGTGAGTCAGGCATCCATAAATTTTTTGAAGATTATGCTTAGCATTGGTTTATTGGGTATCATCTTAAAAATATCTTCTTTTCCCAGTGTCAGATTTGAAATTAGCAGAGAAATTCACAAGATGAAGTAAGAGCCAAAGACTTAAAATAGTAATTTCTAATACTTAGTATGCATCTAAGAAAACCTGTCAATTACCAAAGCATGAATATTTTAGATCATGAAGGTAATCTATTGAAGTGTACACATGTTGAAAATAGTATAAGAAACCTTCCTGTTTTGACATTGTGTGTACATGTGCATTCAGTCATGTCCAAGTCTTTGCAACCCCATGGACTGTAGCCCACCAGTCTCCTCTGTCCAAAGAATTCTCCTGCAGGTTGCCATCTCCTACTCCACAAGATCTTCCCAACCCAGGGATTGAATCTGCATCTCTGGCAGGTGGATTCTTTACCACTAGAGCCACCATAGTAAACATGTTTATCTCACTCATGTTTATTTATGAAACAGAAATCATGCTTCTTTTCTTAAAATATCTGTCTACAATATTATATTGATGTCAAATATCTTTAGCTAAGTATTCAACTTAAATTCAACTCAAATTAAATATTTGAATAATAAGGTCTTTTATTGAAATTTTCAGATTGCTAAGAATACTTTGCATCCTAGACTTTGGCTTTAGTATTTTATAAACTCTAATTTTAAATGAAAAAAGTTTTAATGAAAACTTTAATTTTACTGCAAACCTAAAATTGCTTTTAAAAATATATATTTTTAAAAATGCTTTTTAAAATGTCTTTGATAAATAGAAAGTGTTTCTAAATAGGAATTGGATCTTACTGATAACTCATCTTGTCAGTGCATGCTAATTGTTACATTGGTGCCTTTATATTATGATGCATGTGTAATATTTCCACATGTAATATTCTTTTCTAGTATAAAAGCATACAAAATTAAAGTTTTTACACTTATGGCAAGGTGAGTGTTCAAAGTAGATTTTCACATAGCATAAATATTACTTTGGCACAATAAGCAAACACTTACATAATACAATCTATGAATTTTGATATTTTTCTACTATAAGAGAAATATTTTATTGGAGTTTCCAACTGCCAGTTCATAAGCAGGTGTCAGAACAGTCACTCAAAACTTGCTAAAATGAAAGATTTCTGCTCCCAATACTTAGTGGCTGGGAGTTAGCAGCATTAGCGTTAAGGTAAATCCCATGGACAGAGGAGCCTGGTGGGCTGCCGTCTATGGGGTCGCACAGAATCGGACACGACTGAGTGACTTCACTTTCACTTTTCACTTTCATGCATTGGAAAAGGAAATGGCAACCCACTCCAGTGTTCTTGCCTGGAGAATCCCAGGGACAGGGGAGCCTGGTGGGCTGCTGTCTGTGGGGTCACATAGAGTCGGACATGACTGAAGCAACTTAGCAGCAGCAGCAGCAAAAGGTAGATGTGGCCAGGCTGAGTGGCTACAGTGGTCTCCTGCTGATGTGTAGAGAAGGGATACCAGGAGAAAGACTGGGCCCTGATTAGGTGTGTTTTTATAGTGATATTATGGTAAATAATAAAGAAAAAACTCTTTAAAAATAAAATGAGAAGATAATAGATGAACACTATTTTGTGATTTGAGGGCTTCCCTTGTGGCTCAATGGTAAAGACCACCTACCAATACAGGAGATACAGGAGACTCAGGTTGGGTCCCTGGGTCAGGAAGATACCCTGGATTAGGAAACAGCAACCTGCTCCAGTATTCTTGGCTGGAAAATTCCATGAGCAGTGGAGCCTAGCAGGCTATAGTCCATGGGGTTGCAAAGAGTAGGAGACCATTGAGCATGCATGCAGTTTTTGGTTTGAAGCATATCTGTTTCAAAAGACAAGCAGGACTGTCTAAAATACTTTATTAATGTAATTTATTAACTTAGTATTTCTGCTGATTCCTTTTACTGAAAAAAGTCAATATGAGAGTTGCCAAAGGTGGTAGACCAGGTTTTTCTGTCGCTCCCTCCCCTACACATTTGCATTGGTATCTCTGCTTTCCATGGCACAGGAACAACTGGAGTTTGTAACACATTATCTCTGTCATCAGCACAGTATCTGCTTTGAAATTTCAGGGAGTCCTTGTTAGGGACTGAATGTTGTAGCCCCTCAATTTTATATGTTGAAACCCTATTCCTCAATGTGATGTTTGCATATGGTGTTTGGGGGAGGTATTAACAATTTGTGTTAGATGAGATCATGAGAGTGGAGCCATCATGGTGCAATAGATCCTTCATTAGAAGGGATGCTAGAGAACTTACTCTATAAGTGCAGGAGCTAAGAAAAAGCCATGTGAATCCAAAAACAAAAAACATAACAAAATAACAACAACCAAAAAACACACATCATCAGCAACAGCAAAAATCCATTCGCAATCCAGGAAGAGAGAATTTACATTACCAGAAACTTAGTGTTGCCAGACTTGATTCTGGACTTTACAGCCTCCAGGACTGTGTAAAAATAGTTATTTTGTTTAAGCCACCAGTATGGTAGTTTGTTATGGCTCCCTGAGGGGACTGGGTGCACCATGGAATGTATTTTGGGAGCAACACCTATCAATCAAGTTGTATTCTTTTTATCAATCTTTATGTAGGTAACTTGTAGTAGTAATCCCTGCCAAAGAATATAGTAAAATGGTTCTGCCCAGTCAACCAATAACTACAGTTTCAGAGAAGCATAACAGTCATGTTTTGTTGATTCCCTCATTATGTTTTTCCATTTGACTTTCACTTCATTTTTTATTTTTGTTATGTGGAAAGATCTAAGAATGATTAAGTGCCCCAAGAGTTGCCCTTTCTGTCCTCTTTATTTTTTTTAAGTGATTTTGGAATGCATTCATCTTTTTTTAATTTTTATTTTATATTGGCATATAGTTGATTTACAATGTGTGTTAGTTCCAGGTGTACACCAAAGTGATTCAGTTATACATATACATGTATCTATTCTTTTTCAGATTCTTTTCCCATGTAGCTTATTACAGATTATTGAGTCGAGCTCCCTATGCTTTACAGTAGGTTCTTTTATATATAGGAGTGTATGTATGTTAATCCCCAAATCCTAACTGATTTCTCCCCCTCCTTTCCCCTTTGGTAACCATAAGTTTTTTTTTTTTTATGCGAGTCTCTGTTTCATAAATAAGTTAATCTGTATCAGTTCTTTTTAGATTCCACATATGAGTTATATATGGTATTTATCTTTCTCTGTCTGACTTACTTCACTTGGTATAATAATCTTTCAGATTCATCCATGTTGCTGTGAATGGCATTATTTCATTCTTTTTTATGACTGAGTAATGTTCCATTGTATGTATGTACCACACCATTTTTATCCATTCTTCTGCCAATGGACATGGTTGCTTCCATGTTTTGGCTATTTTAAGTAGTGCTGCAGAGAACATTGAGGTGAATGTATCTTTTTATGGTTTTATCTGGGTATATGCCCAGGAGTGGGATCACTGGATCATATGGTAGTTCTGTTTTTTAATTTTTTAAGGAACTCTTATATTTTTCATCCTCTTTAGACAAAGTCCTACAGAAGTATATTAAGACATTGAGAAAAAAAATTTATTGGGAAGGTAATTGCCAGGTATTGCCAGATTCTGCACTAGTGGTGAAGTGAAGTGAAGTGAAGTCGCTTAGTCATGTCCGATTCTTTGCAACCCCATGGACTGTAGCCTACTAGGCTCCTCCATCCTTGGGATTTTCTAGGCAAGAATACTGGAGTGGGTTGCCATTTCCTTCTCCAGGGGATCTTCCCAACTCAGGAATTGAAACCTGGTCTCCCGCGTTGCAGGTAAACGCTTTAACCTCTGAGCTACTAGGGAAGCCTAATGATAAATGATAGAAAATGTCATCTTATACTGAAATATTTCACTCTTTGATCAAGAAATCCAATTTCAGGAAGTACTCAGAAGATGATAGTATAAATATGGAGTCAAATTTTATTGTGTGAAGAACTGGAAAGAAAATAATAATTATTTAAGTTAAGTAGAAATGAAATGAATCTAAAATATTTCTTTAAGACTAGAAATGCATCTTTAAAATGCTGCTCTCATTTTTATGTTGCTAAATTAGCCCCAAATTTACTATCTATTTTGGTATTTTAATGATATTTTAATAATACAATAATTGTTCTCCTTAACCATTTAAAACACAATTGAGCAATTATTTAATTCACTTCATATTTGCAGTTATTTTTGAAAAGATAATAGCAAGTTACAGAACGATTAAAGAACTCATGACAATATGCCTCAGGAAAGCCTAAAACATGGTATCTTGGATGGAAAAATGCAAAGGGAAGAAATCTTGTTGCTTTTATCATATTTCAGATATACATATTGCTGGAGTCATGGATTATTTTAATAATGGTTTTAGATTATTTATTTGCCTCCAGGCATTTTCAATCATTAGTCTACTGGCCTCCAACAGTGCTGCATTGAAAAATGTTTTATTTTTAAATATAGCTTGAGAGTGTTGGCTGAAAATAGTATCTGCTTGAGGAGAATCTATGAAAGTAAAGCAATACCACTTAGATTGTAAAAAATAATAATAAGACAACTGAATATTTTATTTTTTCCACATAAAACATCAAAAGTTACAAAATATTACTTATTCAAATAACATGTTATTTGACAAACCTTATTTAAAAGGCATGCTTGATGTTTATTTAATTTAGCTATTTTTATATGTTAAAAGAAATGTATGCTCATAGATCTTAATGTTACAAATTCACTTCTGTAAGGAAAAGACTTACGGTTGAAAGGAGTACCTATCAGAAACATGGGTTTGGACTTGAACTAAAGATCTAATTTTGTCACACCACTCACTAGCTTGAGTCCCAGGGTAACTAATATAACCTCTCCAAGGCTCCTTATCCTTAAATGACACAGTATTGTAAGCACTTTATTGGGTAATGTATGAAAGCACTTAGCACACCGTTTTACAAATAGCAAGCATTCCATTAGTTAACTGTTAGAATAGTTAGGTTTAGAGATAATTATGTTCTTACGACAAGAAAATTATCTATCTGGACAAAAAAAAAAAAAGACTTTGGGCAGAAAATACACTTGAAATAGTGCTTTAAAAGCTTCCCTCAAAAGAAGTAGGATCATATGAAAAGTGAAGATGTAAAATCTGGGAAGGTGGGAAGAGTCGTGGTTCAGATCTTTCCTCTTTGTTTACCAGCTCCACTCAGCTCACCTTCTTTCTGTGTTCTATTACCATTGAAGTCTTTGGAAATCAGTACATCAAGAGCAGAAAGATGAGAGTTTGAACACATCCCTGGTGTATTTTTAAAGTATTTATTTATTTGTGTTGGGTCTTGGTGGTGGCACACAGGATCTTTAGTTGTGGCCTTTGAACTCTTAATTGTGGCATGTGGGAAATAATTCCCCAACCAGGGCTCGAACCCTGGTCTGATGTATTGGAAACATGGAGTCTTAGCCACTGGAATACCAGGGAAGTCCCCCTGGTGTATTTTTAAACTTACCAACTTAATACTATAGACATGACCACTTCTGCCCATTAGAAAAGATAAATTCAAGAACTTGTCCTAAGTCAGTGGCTGCCAAGTTAGCTCGTTTTCTAAAGGTTACAGGAGATAACTTGTTGTAGGAAATGGCAACCCACTCCAGTATTCTTGCCTGGAGCATTACAAGGACAGAGGAGCCTGGTGAGCTACAGGCCATGGTGTCACAGAGTCAAACATGATTAAGTGACTAACACACATGGGAGATAACTCATTCTAGGAACTCCACAAAGAAAAGTGAATATTCACATTTTCATCATATGTGTTAATAACCTTCTCCTTACTAAAGATGCTTGGGACAGTTAATTATTTGTAGTTCTGATCTAGTCTTTATCTTTTGATCCACAGGAATTTATTTCTTTTGTTCTCTGGGATTTTTTCACCCAAGAATTGATGTTTTTGACTAGTGAGGTTTAAAGCATTTTAATAATAATAAATTACATTTATTTCCAGTGTTAATTATAGCTATCATGCATTTAATTGCCCTTACAACCATATTTTCTTTTACTTTCAGTAAACATAATGATCTTGTCTAATCTCTGCTTATGACAGTTGTATGGCTCATGATGCAAGCAACTTGCTTCAGTATTTCAGTGATTCTTCTACTTCAGAAGTTTATTTTCATACAGAGACAGACTTGGTGTCATTTAATGAATTAATGAATTTATTCAACCATCAACATTTCTAATGATGGATTTTGCATAGCATCATATACCTGTCTGGAATGTTCTTTGTCAGATATATAATTTTACCTCAAAAGTGTGAATACTTACATGTTAGGTGCCTAATAACTTATGAAACAGAATTAGATGCTTCTCCTAACCTCTGTAAACTTCAGATTTTTCTCCTTGTAATAAAGGGCAAATTTTGCCTTGCATATAAGAGATTTTACAAGGATTCACTGAGATAATGCATAGCATTTATAAATCTTTGCATAATACTTGACATATTGCAAACTCAGTAAGTACATTTAATTAATTACCATTATCTTAGTGTTCAGCACCCATATCCAGATGGCACTGAAAATTACAATGTCCAAAGAGGCTAAATCTTTAGGATCTTTAATGCTCGGTTCTAATATTTGGGTCATCCTGAAGTCTAGTTCCACTGACCACATTTTTCTCGAATGTGAGTCCCATTTTCCCATTTCTTTTCATGTCTAGCAATCTGATTGTACAATGGACATTGTGTATTCCATTGTAGGGAGTCTGGATTAGGTTATTCTGTAAGTAGTATTGAATTATATTTTGGCAGGTAGTAAATTTATTGACAGATCATCTTGTTCTTGCTATGTTTAGTTTTATCCTTTGTTGTTGTTGTTGTTTTTTTAGTTCCTCGTTCCTGTCCACCTCTTTGCAACCCAATGGACTGCAGCATGCCAGGTTTAACTGTCCTTCACTGTCTCCCAGAGTTTGCTCAAACTCATCTCCATTGAGTCAATGCTGCCATTCAACCATCTCATCATCTGTTGCCCCCTTCTCCTCCTGCCCTCAATCTTTTCCAACATCAGGGTCTTTTCCAATGAGTTGGTTCTTCATATCAGGTGGCCAAAGTATTGGTGTCTCAGCTTCATCTTCAGTCCTTCCAATGAATATTCAGGGCTGATTTCCTTTAGGATAGACTAGTTTGATCTCCTTGCAGTCCAAGGGACTCTCACAAGTCTTCTCCAGCACCACAGTTCAAAAGCATTAATTCTTTAGCACTCAGCTTTCTTTATGATCCAACTCTCACATCCATACAGCAGAAACCATAGCTTAGACTAGATGAATCTTTGTTAGCCTGTTCTTTGTTAAAGTAGGTGTATCTTTGTTTTGAATTTCTTAGAGTGTATCCCTCACCCTAGGGTTTCCCTGGTGGCTCAGTGGTGAAGAATCTGCCTGCCAAAACAGGAAACACACATTTGATCCTTGGGTTAGGAGGATCACCTGAAGAAGGAAATGGCAACCCCCTCCAGTATTCTTGCTTGGAAAATCCCATGGACAGAGGAGCCTCTTGGCAGGCTACGGTCCATAAGGTTCCCAAAAGTGTAGGACATGTCTTAGCAACTAAATAACAACAATCCATCACCATACAGCATGATCCCTACTCTTAAGACTTGGCCTTTCTTGAATGCTTTTGGCACTTAGGTCTCTCAGCTCTGGCTGGGCTGGAAATCAAGTTGTCTCTCAGTAGTGAATTCTAGTGGTAGCTTTCAAACCTGTAATAGACTCCTCCTAAGCCTCAAGAAGGCTGGCTCTGGGATGCGCAAATCAGCTCTTGGCCAAGAACTCCTTGTTAACCCTCATCCACAAAACGCTAAAATATCTCCCACCCTGCCCCAGTGAGAAGTTTCCAGTTCTCAGTTACAACCCACCACACATTGCAGTTTCTAAAGCTGCTTGGAACTCTGATATCTACCTTCTCAGCTCAGTGAGACCACTGCTTCACTTTGGCTTCTACTCACTGCTCTCTAGAAATAAGTGCTATTAGCAAAGATACCAGAATGATCTTGGGTGATCATGAAGCTCATCTTTTATATTGTCTTTTTCTTAAGATTGACAGTCATACCCTGCCTGCTTTTTGAAAGAATTGACTCAACTATTTTTTTTTTTCCATTTATAGTTGCTTTAGGGGCAGAGACAATGTGGTGCCAGTTATTTAGTTTTGGTCAGAAGCAGAAATCACAATATATGCATAGCTTTAAATAAATCACACTATTGAAGCTGACATTATAGTTTATTTGAAAATTTATTCCATATACAAATATTAATTATCTCTCAAAGTGTCTTAGAACAGCTTGTTAAAGCTGCTATAACCACTCAAGGTCTTGTTCTTTTTTCTAAAACTCTAGTGAGGTATACCTTAGAGTTAGACTAAAGTTTATCATTCAATTTAGGACTCTTTTGAATGTGAAAGGGTGAAGTATTACAATTTATACCAGAGTTACCCTGAACAAACCATATGGTCATGTTGGTTAGCATCCAAAGCTTTAATATAAATTTTTTGACTATATGCTTAAATCCAAAGTATGTATCTTTATCTTAAATATCTCTCCAGTAACAGATGTGTTTATCCCAGAGGTTATAGAAAGTTATCCCTATTCTACCAGGAATCTAAAGATTTATACCACCAATCAAACTTTTCACTTACCTCACCCCTGTACTAGAATAAACTGTTACTATCTTTTCTCTTATTATTTCCTATTTCAGTTAATGAACCCACTGTTCATCCAGCCATCCAAGTTAACTTTTTAAATTTAATACTACATTACTTATTCCCTTATTCTCATACCTATATTTGGTATTCATGTTCTGTTAATTGAACACTCTTAATCTTTCTCTTCCCAAAGATGCTGTTATGGTCCTTAAATAAAGTCTATCACATCCAAGGTAAGAGAAACCCAAGTAAGACGGTAGGTGTTGTGAGAGGGCATCAGAGGGCAGACACACTGAAACCATAATCACAGAAAACTAGCCAATCTGATCACATGGACCACAGCCTTTTCTAACTCAATGAAACTAAGCCATGGCATGTGGGGCCACTAAAGACAGGCGGGTAATGGTGGAGAGATCTGACAGAATGTGGTCCACTGGAGAAGGGAATGGCAAACCACTTCAGTATTCTTGCCTTGAGAACCCCGTGAATAGTATGAAAAGGCAAAATGATAGGATACTGAAAAAGGAACGCCCCAGGTTGGTAAGTGCCCAATATGCTACTGGAGATCAGTGGAGAAATAATTCCAGCAAGAATGAAGGGATGGAGCCAAAGCAAAAACAATACCCAGTTGTGGATGTGACTGGTGATAGAAGCAAGGTCCAATGCTATAAAGAGCAAAATTGCATAGGAACCTGGAATGTTAGGTCCATGAATCAGGGCAAATTGGAAGTGGTCAAACAGGAGATGGCAAAAGTGAACATCAACATTCTAGGAATCAGCGAACTAAAATGGACTGGAATGGGTGAATTTAACTCAGATGACCATTGTATCTACTACTGTGGGCAGGAATCCCTTAGAAGAAATGGAGTAGAAATCATGGTCAACAAGAGTCCGAAAAGCAGTACTTAGATACAATCTCAAAAATGACAGAATGATATCTTCTCATTTCCAAGACAAACCATTCAATATTATAGTAATCCAAGCCTATGCCCCAACCAGTAATGCTAAAGAAGTTGAACTTGAACAGTTCTATGAAGACCTACAAGACCTTTTGGAACTAACAACCCAAAAAGATACCCTTTTCATTATAGGGGACTGGAATGCAAACGTAGGAAGTCAAGAAACACCTGGAGTAACAGGCAAATTTGGCCTTGGAGTATGGAATGAAGCAGGGCAAAGGCTAATAGACTTTGCCAAGAGAATGCACTGGTCATAGTAAACACCCTCTTCCAACAACACAAGAGAAGATTTTACACATGGACATCACCAGATGGTCAACGCCGAAATCAGATTGATTATATTCTTTGCAGCCAAAGATGGAGAAGCTCTATACAGTCAGCAAAAACAAGACCGGGAGCTGACTGTGGCTCAGAACATGAACGCCTTATTGCCAAATTCAGACTTAAATTGAAGAAAGTAGGGATAACCACTAGACCATTCAGGTATGACCTAAATCAAATCCCTTATGATTATACAGTGGAAGTGAGAAACAGATTTAAGGGACTAGATCTGATAGACAGAGTGCTTGATGAACTACAGAAGGAGGTCCGCAACATTGTACAGGAGACAGGGATCAAGAACATCCCCATGGAAAAGAAATGCAAAAAAGCGTAATGGCTGTCTGGAGAGGCCTTACAAATAGCTGTGAAAAGAAGGGAAGCAAAAAGCAAAGGAGAAAAGGAAAGATATAAGCATCTGAATGCAGAATTCCAAAGAAGAGCAAGGAGAGATAAGAAAGCTTTCCTCAGTGATCAATGCAAAAAAATAGAGGAATACAACAGAATGGGAAAGACTAGAGATCTTGTCAAGAAAATCAGAGATAGCAAGAGAACAGCTCATGCAAAGATGGGCTCGATAAAGGACAGAAATGGCATGGCCCTAACAGAAGCAGAAGATATTAAGAAGAGATGGCAAGAATACACAGAACTGTACAACAAAGATCTTCACAACCAAGATAATCACGATGGTGTGATCACTTACCTAGAGCCAGACATCCTGGAATGTAAAGTCAAGTGGGCCTTAGAAAGCATGACTATGGGAAAAGCTAGTGGAGGTGATGGAATTCCAGTTGGGCTATTCAAATCCTGAAAGATGATGCTGTGAAAGTGCTACACTCAATATGCCAGCAAATTTGGAAAACTCAGCAGTGGCCACAGGACTGGAAAAGGTCAGTTTTCATTCCAATCCCAAAGAAAGGCAATGCCAAAGAATGCTCAAACTACTGCACAGTTGCACTCATCTCACATGCTAGTAAAGTAATGCTCAAAATTCTCCAAGCCAGTCTTCAGCAATACGTGAACCATGAACTTCCAGATGTTGAAACTGGTTTTAGAAAAGGCAGAGGAACCAGAGATCAAATTGCCAACATCTGATGGATCATGGAAAAAGCAGAGAGTTCCAGAAAAACATCTAATTCTACTTTATTGACTATGCCAAAGCCTTTGACTGTGTGGATCACAATAAACTGTGGAAATTTGTTCAAGAGATGGGGATCCCAGACCACCTGACCTGCCTCTTGAGAAACCTATATGCAGGTCAGGAAGCAACAGTTAGAACTGGACATGGAACAACAGACTGGTTCCAAATAGGAAAAGGAGTACATCAAGGCTGCATATTGTCACCCTGCTTATTTAACTTATATGCAGAGTACATCATGAGAAATGCTAGACTGGAAGGAACACAAGCTGGAATCAAGATTGCCGGGAGAAATATCAATAACCTCAGATATGCAGATGACACCACCCTTATGGCAGAAAGTGAAGAGGAACTCAAAAGCCTCTTGATGAAAGTGAAAGAGGAGAGTGAAAAAGTTGGCTTAAAGCTCAACATTCAGAAAATGAAGATCATGGCATCTGGTCCCATCACTTCATGACCAATAGATGGGGAAACATTGGAAACAGTGTCAGACTTTATTTTTTTGGGCTCCAAAATCACTGCAGATGGTGATTGCAGCCATGAAACTAAAAGACATTTACTCCTTGGAAGGAAAGTTATGACCAACCTAGATAACATATTAAAAAGCAGAGACATTACTTTGCCAACAAAGGTCTGTCTAGTCAAGGCTATGGTTTTTCCAGTAGTCATGTATGGATGTGAGAGTTGGACTGTGAAGAAAGCTGAGCACTGAAGAACTGATGCTTTTGAACTGTGGTGTTGGAGAAGACTCTTGAGAGTCCCTTGGACTGCAAGGAGATCCAACCAGTCCATCCTAAAGGAGATCAGTCCTGGGTGTTCTTTGAAAGGACTGATGCTGAAGCTGAAACTCCAGTACTTTGGCCACCTCATGTGAAGAGCTGACTGAGCATCAGGAAAAGACCCTGATGCTGGGAGGGATTGGGGGCAGGAGGAGAAGGGGAAGACAGAGGATGAGATGGCTGGATGGTATCACCGACTCGATGGACATGAGTTTGGGTAAACTCTGGGAGTTGGTGATGGACAGGGAGGTCTGGTGTGCTGTGATTCATAGGGTCGCAAAGAGTCGGACACGACTGAGCGAGTGAACTGAACTGAACTGATCTAAACTATTGATGTGATCCTTTGATTAATATTAGTGTTCATTTTATAATCTTTTCTTTTTTTTAGAGGAGTCTCTCTCAAACATTAGTTCTATGATTACATACCTTTAATGGCTTTGATTTATTTCCTAAGTGATATTCACATTTCTATCTTTGCAAAACAAGATTCTATTTGACTCTGCTCTCCTCTTCATCTTCAATTTTTCCCTGTGACCCCTCGAGTCCACCATGTCAGCTATAATAATATTTACTTTTTTCATTGTTTGCTGCCTTGGAATAGATGGTCTTATCCTCATTCCTCAAGTACCCTTCTACCTTGTATTTGTACGTCTAGTTCAAAGGATATCTTCTCCATGAAGTTTCTTGGATTCATTCTAATGCAGTCACCTCCCAAAGTTTATTGATAGCACTCCTTCCTTTTACAAAACTCCACAGCATGCAGACTCTATCATATTTCCTACATGTTATTTTAATGTTGTTTTTTTTCTCTTACTAATCTTTAAGACCTCTAAGGATAGGGTCTATATGGTACTCATACTTGTAATGCCAAAAATCATCAATTTTATCTAGCATGTATTGACTTAACAGATTTGTTGAATGATGTTATATGTATGTTTAAAATGAAGAATAAGTTTCTGTATTTACTTCAAATATTCAGTTGAGATTTTGAGGGCTTACATTTATAATTTAGTAGGACTAAGGCTATATATTTCACTTCATTAGTGGAACCAGCCATCATTCTGGGAAACCATTTATTTGTTCATCAAATATTTATTAAGCAATTACTATGTTATTTTGCAAGCACCATACTGTGTTTTGAGAATTTAAATTAAAAATTACATATTCTTCATTCTTAATATGTATCTAATATTAGAGACAAGTAACTCAATAATTCTATTTTATGTAATGCCATATGTGATAGAGTGAAGCATAGCGGGTTACATGTGTATATGAGTGGAAAATCCAAATCACCTTGGGTTGAATACTGAATTGAATTTTGAAAGAGTCAGATGAAAAACAGAAGATATTAATAGCTCAAAAATATCTTATGAACGCGTATGGAGGAAAATATACACCTACCAAGCCTATCAGCTGAATATACCTATGGAACTATATATTAAGAAAAAGCAAATGGCAGTTTCATATTACATTTCTAGCCCATATCATCTTATTGGAATTAATAGATTCCCACCTAACCAATGAAGTGTAAAGGAATATCAACTTAAAAATCACTGTCTATTTCACTTGTTGGACAATTTGCCTGAAGTAAATAACTTTTCAGTATAATCAGTTCTTCTCAGAATTGATTAGTATTTGCAGGAAAAAGGACCAGGAAAAGTAGTACATGGAACCAAATATGCCTACCACATAAAACAAAAGCGAAAACGTCCACAGGTACTGAAGTATTATCCTTAGATTTTCCCTAACCTAGCATGCATGTGTGCTAAGTCGCTTCAGTTGTGTCTGACTCTATGCAACCCTGTGGACCATAGCCTGCCAGGCTGCTCTGTCTATGGGATTCTCCAGACAAGAATACTGGAGTGGGTTGCCATGCCCTCCTCACTGAAACTGAATATTAACATTTAACAGTGTGATAACCTTAGAAATCTGATTCTACCTCATCATCAGGGTTTTCTGTTATTTGTTGTTGTTTTTAATTGTAGGCTATCTCTATGCCAAGGATCCGCCTAAGGGATAAATTTCTCAAGCCTTTTCTGGGTTCTGTGCCTTTTTCTGGGCATATGGAATCACTTTCTAATATCTTTGTAAATGTGGTTGCTGTTCAGTGCAACAACAGTCTTTAAAGTCTACCTTCAGAGAGAAGAAAAAAAGAAAAAATTAAGGAGGAAAAAGAGGCACTAGCCCTTTAAAACTCCTGGAGGTCACTTCAACCAAAGTGAAATGGCTCTCAGTAATGGAGGGAGTTCCCAGAGTAATGACCTTCCAGCTTTTTTTCTGAACTTCTAAGATCAGAAGCCAAAATCACTGATTACAAAACAAACCTTTTATATTTTTCATATCTTTTTTCTCTTTTCCCACTTATTACAGAATATTGAGTGGAGTTCCCTATGCTATACAACAGGTCTTTGTTGATTATCAATTTTAAATACATTATACTAGTGTGTATATGTCAACCCCAAACTCCCATTTTATCCATCCCTGCCCTGAATGCTTCCTCTTTGGTAACCATAAGTTTGTTTTCTAAGTCTGTGAGTCTGTTTCCGTTTTGTAAATAAACTCATTAGTATCATGTTTTCTCATTGTTTTCTCTGGGTATAGGCCCAGGAGTGGGAAAGCTGGATCATATGGTAGATCTATTTCAGGTTTTAAAGGAATCTCCATACTGTCCTCCATAGTGGTTGTACCGATTCACATTCCCACCAGTAGTGTTGGAGGGTCCCTTTTTCTCCATACCCTCCCCAGCATTTACTATTTGTCCACTTTTTAGTGATGTCATTCTGGCTGGTGTGAGGTGATATTTCATTATCATTTTGATTTGCATTTCTCTAATACTTAGTGATGTTGAGCATCTTTTCATGTGCTTTTTGACAATCTGTATATCTTCGGGGAAATGTCTTTTTTGTTTTTTAGGTCTTCTGCCAATTTTTTGATTGGTTTGTTTCTGGGTGCTGGTGGCTTTTTTTTTTTTTTTAATATATTGAGCTGCATGAACTTTTTAAATAAATTTTAGAGATTTCTCCCTTGTCATTCGCATAATTTACAAATATTTTCTCACATTCTGTGGGTTGGAAGCCATAAACAAAAGGAAACATGATCTTTGATATTTGGAGCTTAGGTTCCTTTTCGCCCATCTTGGCTGACACAAGCTGTGTCAAGTTGCTCCTAGAATGTGTGTATTGCAGCATGCTGTGGGTCTGGAGATGGAGGATGGGGAGCTGCTACTATGTTATAAACTGAATTTGATTGACTAAAAGTAATTTCAATTTACCATCCAGGTCTTCCCCCTGGTAGATACAAACCTTCAATAGACTCCAGAGTTCCATCAAAAAGTTACATTAAAAAGTTTTTGTCAGTGTAATTGTCTAGGTGTGAAAACAGATTCCTAGTGCTTCCTACTCTACCTTCTTCACAGAATCCTCTCCATTTTATTGCTTTTTAAAATAAGAGGTTTATCTACAATACACTATACTTGCAATCATAAGGTATCACTGAAATAATGAGTAGATCTGTGTTTAGTTTCTTTGCCTTCCTTTTTAACAAAAATTTCTGATCTCTTTTAATTACCCCAAATACACACTGATTGAAGTACATTTTTCACACTGAAATATGCTGTAATGTCCAAAATAGAATGTTTCAGAAGGAACTTTGTAATCCTGCTGGGTTTGCATAATTCATATACATGTAAATCTCTCAAGGCCGATTCTAGTAAGACACCTTTTTCTTAAAAAAAAAAAAAAATTATTCATTTATTTTTGGCTGTACTGGGTCTTCATTGCCAGATTTCTTTCATTGTGGTGAGCAGGGTCTACTTTCTAGCTGTGGTGTGCAGGTTTCTCACTGTAGTTGTTTGACACCATCTTCTTTTTATCTGAATATCATCGATGCTGCACGCAGGGTTTTCCTAGTCCCAGTGAATGGAGGTTGCTCTTCATTCTGGTGCTCGGGTTTCTTCTTGTGGTGGCTTCTCTTGTTGCAGAGCTTGGGCTCTAGGTGTGTGGACTCAGTAGCTGTGGCTCACAAGCTTAGTTGCCCTGTGGCCTGTGGGATCTTCCTGAACCAGAGAATGACCCAGTGTCCCCTGCATTGGCAGGTGGATTCTTAACCACTGGACTACCAGGAAGTCCAACTCCATCTTTTTAAAAATAGACATATATTATTTTATTACACTGACAATTCAGTTTAGTGATTTTTCTGTTATACATTTATTCAAAATACATTTTAATATATGAAGAAGGTTCAATGTAAGTTGTAAGAGTGACACACGTGCCTGATACTTTTCTTTTGACTTTTCCAAAACTTTAAGCTTTATGAAGGTATAACTGACATATAATTTATAAGATATTTAGCGTACATCATGGTGATTCACATATACATTATGAAATCATCCCCTCATCTAGTTAACTAATGCATTCATCATCTTACATGGTTTCCCAGGTGGCTCAGTGGGAAAAGAATCCACCTGCCAATGCAGGAGATGCAGGTTCAATCCCTGGGTCAGGAAGATCCTCTGGAGGAGGAAATGGCAACCTGCTCCAGTATTCTTGCCTGGTGAATCCTGTGGGGAGAGGAGTTGGCGGGCTACAGCCCATAGCGTCATAAAGAGTCAAACGTGACTGAGCACTCACACATGCATCCTATATACTTGCTTTTTAAAATTGTACTCGCTTAGCAAATTTCAATTATAAATACAATGTTATCAACTATAAATACTATGTTTTACATTAGATTTCCAGATCTTATTCATCACATAACTGAAGTTTATACTCATTTACCAAGCTCTCCCTATCCCTTCTACCTAATATTTTCTTATTTTTGATGTCTTCTAACAAACATTGGCCACATTTAATGGAGTTTTAAGTATTCAGAAACAAGCAGCCTGGAGTTTTTTTATTCATTTACATATTTTGAATGAAGGTGGTTATTTTATGTGCATGAATAAGTTTTTTTTTCTAGTATTCTTTACCAGTGAGATGCTCTAAATTTAAAAAATTTGGGCATAAATTTATATAATATTTGATTGACATCACACTGCTATCTTGAAGTTGAGCAGTAACCCTGAAAAATTCATTGGCTTTTCTTTCACATTACCAAGTTTTGTATCTTCTCTAATCTTGGGTATGGTAATTTTCTCTCAAGCAATAAAAGCAATTCTACTGTGGATATTTGAAATCAGCCCAAAAGAATTGATAGGTTCTAATATTCATTTCAGGAAATGTTTCCCAATAATAAAATACTTACAAGGTGAATTAAAAAAATATTGCTACCCCTTCTGTTGAATTACTACTATTGAGAAAATCAATATTAACTTATAATTTTGTAACAGAATCAAGACTGAATTTTCTGGTGCTTAAACGTAGAGATATTTCTTACCTAGACTTACAAATAGAAAGAAATGCCAGTGGAAGAAATTTATAGCAGATATAAATTGAAATATCTAATATGGCACAAATGAGCATATGGTACATGTGAGCATGTGTATACATGTGAGCATATGGTACTTATGATCACATGGTACTGAACACATGTATGTACAGTCTAACATTGGATGTTAGTACAAGTGCCTTTTATTTTGTTGGACTTTTTTGATCTGGCATTTAATTTTTTTTTTTCGTTTTAGAAATCCTTCCAAAATTACTTTGAAAGGATTGTATTTGCTATTGCTACAAAATTGTGTGTGTATTGACTACAATTATTAAGGGATATTTAAGCATTTATTAAACAATAAGGAAGTGATGTTTTGATTTAGCAAAAGGTACTATAAATATTTTTCTTTTTCATATTATTTTCCAATTAGGCAAGTTTGTATGGGGCTTAATCCCAACATTTCTAAATTTTCTAGAGAAAGTGCAATACAATTTTATATATTGGGCATGAATAAGAGAGATAAATTTATGAGACTGAGGTTAGGACTTACATAAGCTCATGGAATTTTAGAACTAAGAGGTGTCAAATTCAGTCCCTTTATTTTAAAGAGAAAAAGTTCTGAGGCTTAGAGAGCTGAAGAGAATTGTTCTCTTATATTCAAGGTTAGACAGTTATTAAGGCTTAAGCTGGATCTAAGAGAGAGACAGGATTTAATAACATTGGATAAAAAAAGAATATTTCAGGACATGGAAGCCTATGAGGAAAGGATAATGAGTCTAATGTTTTTACTGGTGCCAATAGGGATACTGTAGTTAACGGTTACAGGCAGAAAGACACTTTGAATATATGGGCACGAATTTATGTAATTATAGACGGGGAAGCCTGGTGGGCTGCCGTCTATGGGGTCGCACAGAGTCGGACACGACTGAAGTGACTTAGCAGCAGCAGAACATACAACAAACAGTTAAATGGGTATAGTGTGGATAACTACCGTGGTTTTTCTTTTCTCCAGAGACATAGATAAAATCCCCTTCAAATATTCTCCCACTTCTTTACCGCCACGCAGAAGTCCAGAGGCCTCAGAAAGATTTTTGCACATTCCTTGAAGGCTAAATTTCCTATTAGTCTCCTTGACTCTGGATTCTGGATTCCCTTTGAATTAATTTGGGTTGTGAGTTGTCTTGCCATATACAATATACAGTCTCTGTATATTGCTTTTTTCTCAGTTTCCACAAACCCATAAACACATATGTACATATAACTGTACTTTGAGAGCTTCAATTCTCTGCACTGCAAAGCTCTTTTCCAAAGGAATCCATTGTGTCATTTTTCAGTGTTTCTTTAAGGACATTTTCCTATGTATATCAATTTTAAAAGAAAATATTATTCATTCATAAGGGGTCAGGTTCTCTACATAGTTCTGCATCTTATAATTTTCCTTTAATATCATACAATGAAGTATTTTGTTATCAGTATACACAAAGCCATTTACACATCACATCAGAATTGTGTGAAAAGACCAAATGTTTCACTGAAATAACTGTTCTAACTTCTAACTGTGGAAAGGGAAATTTATGCATCATATGTGCAATTGTGCTAAGGGTGTGCAGTGGATTCTAGTAGAAATGTTGTTCCTTAAGAAAAAAATTCTGAGAATACTGAAATACCTGAGGGAATAGCAATTATTTTCAACTTCTCTGGATTTGTTTTCTTTCTTTATGTTGTTCTAGAAAGGAGAAATCTTAAATATATCATGTTTTCTTTTTTCCATGCTGGCCTTTTAAGATTATCTGCTTCCTTCTTTGTATTTTTATCATTATCATCAGGGTAATGTCTAAATAGAAACAAAATAACCAAGCACAATGTGTAAAGTATCCATAGATTGTTTAATCACAGCCATTGTAACTAAATTCTGAGGGATTAATATTTGTCAGTGCCATCATATGTTCAGTGACTTGCCTATTTTTCATTCTTTAGTCTTCACAAAAATTCTGTAATGTACAGTTATTGATGTTTCTATGCCTTCCACATAAACTTGGATTAGCACGCTGGGACTTTGTCTGAGATAAGCAAAAATAGTCAATGGGAGAGTCATGATTTGACTTTAAGGCCATATGACTTACCTCAAACAAACAAAAATCAAAAGACCAGGAGAGTACTCTGGGGTAAAACATGAAAAATTAGCGACTGTCAAAGAATTAACACTCTTTTATCCCACTACATTTCATAGGTCTGAATCATGTATTGGCCTCAGTTGAAGAGTAGGTCATGAAATCCAAACACGTCCATCTGGTAAACCTGGGATGGCCTAGGGGCTTTAGGAGGAGAAACTGTATATGATTGCATGAGGCTGAGGGGATTTTTCTCCCAATTACCCAAGAACAAGTGCGAGTTTTTCTTGGGCCAAGCCTAGGGAAAGGAATAAGCTCTGACACTAATGAAATTTTGTGTGGGTGTAGGAGCAGATGGCAATCAGCTTGTGCATTGGAATTCTGAGAAAGCTCGGAGAGTGTATGAAAAAATGAGTGCTGTCAAAAGATTGATAAGCAGCTCCCAAAGGAACGAAGCATATGTGTCTAAGGATGCTGATGGGTTATGTAGCTCAGGCTTCTGCCTCACTGTGCATTCTATACTCACTACATTTAATATTTGTGTTAATAATTATTTTAGGATCATCAAAATTTCTAAATATGATTTTATATATTTTTTCTGTAAATCAGATATTTAAATGAATATGCTCATTTGTAAGTGATGTGGTGGAAATGTACCACGTATAATTAATGCACAAAACCAACTACCTGAACAAATTCATGTCAGTAAGTGCATTCAGCCAAGTGTTATGTAACTCTTCATAAAAGTACTTCATTTTTGCCTCTGCAGATGCTCTTAATCCCCATTTGAAATACAGAAATAACTAATTCATTTTAAAAGAGACTGCCTCCCTCTTCGGAGAAGGCAATGGCAACCCACTCCAGTACTCTTGCCTGGAAAATCCCATGGATGGAGGAGCCCGGTGGTCTGCAGTCCATGGGGTCGCTAAGAGTAGGACACGACTGGGCGACTTCACTTTCACTTTTCACTTTCATGCATTGGAGGAGGAAATGGCAACCCACTCCAGTATTCTTGCCTGGAGAATCCCAGAGACGGGGGAGCCTGGTGGGCTGCCGTCTGTGGGGTTGCACAGAGTCGGACATGACTGAAGCGACTTAGCAGCAGCAGCAGCAGCCTCCCTCTTAATGTGTTTGGCACTTGCTGGCTGCCTGTATTACGTATACTTTTGGGAAAGCTTATGCCTTTCACCTTTGACACTGCATTAACCATGTTTCAAACTTCTGTAAATCTGTTTTAACATCTGCCATTCAGGCAGTTGCGGGACATTCCTTGTTCTGGCCAACCCAGTAACTGAATCACTTTGCCTTGGCCTCTCACCTTCCTTATCACCACCCCAGACCACTCCCTTACTCCCACTCCCTTAGGAGGAATTCTTCTCTTGGAGGTGTGCTTTTCAAATACAAATCAAGCAATCCAGAGCCCAGACACACACACACCAACCACTTCCTTATTGTACTCTCACTGGACCACAACCCTTGCTAATCACTCCAAGGCCAGTACCAGACAACCAGAGACAGTGTGATATCCCAGAGCCTACAATACAGGTTCTTGTTCAAGTCCCCTGCCCCTCCTGATGGACCTCATTTCTTGCTCACCTCCACTCCCCACCTGCCACACACCCTGGTGCAAGGTGCTCCCACTTCTTGGGTGCAACCATAAACTGTGTTTTCAATGGAAGTGTTTCTCATTCTGTTGTCTTTACTCTACATTAAATTTTCTATTAACATGGTGTGTTTTAAAACAGCCATGTAGTAGTTTTTTCCTCTAGACACTCAGAGTTGGTTTTTTTTTTTTTTTTACTTAGCTCTGTACTTTCTACCTTGTCAGCATTTTTTCCAACACACTGTAGTGAAAGGTAGAGTACGTGAATTTCATGTGGGGGGAAAACTCACATTTCTAGTTGACATTGACATTAGTTGTAGAGTCACATAAAGTTGTGAAGAATAATACAGAGAGATCCCTGAACTCATCATCCAGTTTTCTCCAGTGGTGCTGTTAGGGGAAGCACAATGATTGAAACCGCCCACCCTGGCCAGGCACCATAGTAACCATTTGCATGAGCTGTTTTATGACAGGAGAACCTGATAAGGAATACAGAACTAATAAGCCACCACCAACCAGAAGAGTTCAGGAAAGGTTGAAAGGAGACACCGAGTGTCCATCCACTTCCCAGAATCCCTCTCGCTAGCATCCATCTTGGCTGAGTGACGCGTGCACCACCAGGAAAGGCTCTGAATTAGAGTGATTGGCCAAAGACCACCTGGAAACTAATCCCATCACCATATAACCCGAGACTGTGTGCCACATGGCAGAGCTGTTCTCCTGGGTTCTCTTACCCTATTGCTCTCCACCCGGGTGCCCTTTCCCAATAAAATCTCTTGCTTTGTCAGCAGATGTGTCTCCTCGGACAATTCATTTCCGAGGGTTAGACAAGAGCCCAGTTTCGGGTCCTGGAAAGGGTCCCCCTTCCTGCAACAATGCCATTTTGCAAAACTATAATACAAAAGCACAAACAGTATTGACATTGATTCAATTTTCTGATATTTTCACTTTGTAAAAACATATTCTTTGATCATTGCCCTAGATAAAAGATATCTCAATATGGATACTGAGATATGGCACTTCCTATAAAGAAAACAGCCACTCCCTGCCAACATTTTTGCAGCAGATGAGAAATATTTCTTTTTAGTATTTGTATGTTTAATGTCTCAGCCAAAATGCAATTCTGTAATTGTGGCTGACTCAGAGTTGTTACTATGATATCATTGACTCTTAGGATTAAATGGTCAGTATATGAATTGAACTACAATGTAGAAGAGCTAACATTTTGAAAACTATATTCAATATGGTTTCAATTTGTAACTGATATGATTGGGGACCAATTCCAATTTTAGGCATTTGTTCTCACTATCTCAATTTTTTTCATTTTCAGCAATGTGTTTTGAGACCTTGATGGCATATCTGATTGAATCTAAACTTACTGTTGCCATAGCATTACTTTTCCACATTGCCTATAAGTCCAAGAGGAGGGGAAGAAAACATTTAGTGAAAAAATAAAAGAAAACTCCATTTAGTACGTTTTTTCCAAACTATCCTTAGACTTCAATGCTAAAAACAACTTCCTCCCCACTTAGAGACGTTGTTTTCAGTATTGACCCTAATACTTTGCTGCTGCTTCCCCTTTTGGGTGACTCATTTTACAACTGGCATATTTGGTCTTGCAGGTTTAGGAAAATGAAAATTATCTTCATTTTAAATTGTTCTCCTTTTGGCTTGATGTAAGATATAGCAGTATAAGTAAAACTGTAAATTTACAAGCTGAAATTTCCACATATCGGTTTTCAAAGATTATCTGTTGAAATGAGTTTCTCTTTGGTTTATATGAACCTAGCACAGGACTCGAGAAGGCAATGGCACCCCACTCCAGTACTCTTGCCTCATAAATCCCATGGATGGAGGAGCCCGGTAGGTTGCAGTCCATGGGGTCGCTAAGAGTCAGACAGGACTGAGCGACTTCCCTTTCACTTTTCACTTTCATGCATTGGAGAAGGAAATGGCAACCCACTCCAGTGTTCTTGCCTGGAGAATCCCAGGAATGGGGGAGCCTGGTGGGCTGCCGTCTATGGGGTCGCACAGAGTCGGACACGACTGAAGAGACTTAGCAGCAGTAGCAGCAGCACAGGACTATGAACACTAGTAGTGCTTTCCTTCCAAAAGCTGTGATAATTGCCTTTTTCTTTACACTGAATTACAAATGAAAATCTATATAATTTTTTCCATATGGATTTCTGAGCATCTACTTTCAAATGTACTGAAAGTATAAACTGAATATATATCATTTTGGTGAGTTGAAAATGAAAGTATGCATTTTGATAGTCTGATGTACTTATTCTACTCAAAGGCTAGATCAAAGGTTTCTTGTTTTTAGTTCTACCCTTTGAACAGAATTGGTTATTAGCATTGTTTGATGTAAAAGAAACAGTATCTTTGGGAAAAACAAATAGCTAACATTATTTATCCTTCAAAGTAAATAAATATATTGGGAAATATTTTCTTTCTGGAAAGGTTTAACATGAGAAAGTCTGTGTTTTAGGTGGTTATGTGTGCTCAGATGATCAGTTGTGTCCGACTCTGTGACCCCATGGATCTTAGCCCACCAGGCTCCTCTGTCCATGGAATTTCCCAGGAAGGAATACTGGAGTAGGTCCACATTTCCTACTGCAGGGGATCTTCCCAACCCAGGGATCAAATGTGCGTCTCTTACATCTTCTGCCCTGGCAGGCAGTTTCTTTACCGTTAGCGCCACTTGGGAAGCCTCGTTTCAGGTGCGTGCGTGTGTGTGTGTTAGTCATTCAGTCATGTCCGATTCTTTGCGACACCCTGGTCTATAGCCCACCAGGCTCCTCTGTCCACGGAATTCTAGAGTGGGTTGCCATTCCCTGTTCCAGGGGATCTTCCCAAAACTTAACTTCCTCTTATTTCATTTCCCTAGTTTTAACCTCTTTGGAGGATTGATAGAAAATAACATCTGTAGAACCTATATCTCCAAAGCTACACCTAGCTGTAATATGCCTCACAGAAATTACCCCTTTCTCAACAACACACTCCTACAAATCTGACTACTGTATGTTTAACACAATGCCTCTATCAATTTAACTGAATTGTTTTCTTAGAAACGTTTGTACAAGGGTTTTATATTACATCTATGTTATAACTTTACACAGTTCAGATCTTATTTATATACTATCTTTATGGTGATAAAATTACCTTCAATTATGTGCTTAGAATACTAAATATGTCCTATTCACTTTCATGTAAATTATATATATATATATATTATTATATATATATATATATATATATATATAATCTACTAACTACTCCAAAATTCCTTAGCTGCTACACTAGACATCTATATGCTGGGCATATCTTTTGAAGTTAATGAGTTCCTACATATTAGCAGTTAGCTGAATTTTTTTTTTCATGGTTAGAATATTTTATGTAGCACTGAAAATGCCATTAAGCCATTTAGTGTTTTAAATGGAGTCATCTTAATGGATGCCTTTCAGAATATTAAAACAATTTCCCTGCTTTTATAAAAGCTCGGGTTGGGGAGCACAATTGAATTGAGTTGTTCAAGTCATCTTAAAAGTCATTGAACATGGATCATTTTGGCAGACAGGACAGCTTGAACTGATGCAAAATAAGTCCCTGTTACGTGAAGACAAGATGTTTGATAAGTATGAGAGAAATCTTTTGTCCTAAATAAAAAGAAAGCTATATCCACCACTGAAAGTATGCTCTTCATTTAGTTCCTTTCTAAAAGGGCTAAATGAATTTAAATAGCCCAAAGTATTGAATACTTTTCTAGAAGACTGCAGAGATCATGCTGATCTAATTAGCAAAATTGCAAGCTTTTTATATGCCATTTTCCTTTTTATTAGCCAATTGGAAATAATATACTACCAAAGGGAAACTCACTCTTCTTTTTTATGTAGTACTCTCGTTCTACGTTCACCAGCTCCGCTGCCACCGTTCTATAATAAGGTTTTTGAATATGGACAAGTCTCTTAATTCTTTGTTCCAGTTCACTTTCTGGGATAAAGGAGATAGCATCCCACCCTACTATTTAGTAAATTACTACTCTTAGAAACTGAATGTCACCCTAGAGCATTAAACCTCAAAGACTTAATGTACATTCAAAGAACTAACCAAGAGTTATTTGCACACTGGAACCTTCAGGCAAGCTGAGAAAAAGATAACTAATGAAAATGTCCATAAAACACTTATGTTGTAAAGTATCAGGATACTTTTATGCAACATTAAGTGATAACACACTTAGAATGCTTTGGGTAGTTTTACTTAAACAGAAAACTTTGAAGCAACTTTGAAGCACTTATCTAAGACTGTTCATTTTGACCCCTTGTTTTGGGAAACTGCTTAGCACCCTTGGTGAGCCATCTATACTGATCAGATTCAACTGCCCCCTGGTCCCTTTGCTATTTTTTTTTTTTTTGTCTAAATAAATCCATTTCAAAATTTTCATGTGTGTGTGCTCAGTCGTGTCCGACCTCAAAGACTATAGCCCACCAGGTTCCTCTGTCCATTCGATTTCCTAGGCAAAAATACTGGAATGGGTTGCCATTTCCTTCTCCAGGGATTTTCCCAACCCAAGGATCGAATCCACATCTCCTGCATCTCCTACATTGGCAGGCAGATTCTTTACTTCTGAGCCACCAAGGAAGGTGCTAAAACTCCTACTCTCTTCCCAAATCACACTTATCAGAAAAGGAGCTCACTACTTACACTGCTGAGCTTAGAGGCATCTTTCAGGTACCCTCTCTTTTTTCATAAAACCATCTGCAAATCCATCCTTTCTTACTTTCTTCATTTCTTCTTTTAAAAAGCATCCTGCCTTCTTTTGAAGAATAACTCTCTTCTTGTCAGTGTCCCCTCTGGCCACTGGAGTGTCCCCTCCAATATGCACTTTAAACAGACTTTGACACTCATTACAGTACCTCTCATGGATTTTTATCTTCTGCATATACAATTCTGACCAAACCATTCCTGAAAAACACTTCTTCATTCTGACTATCCTCCTCACTGCACTGTCAGAGTGACTGCCTTCACCATGTCTCCAGTACACAGACAAACAACTGTAGTTAATATGGAAGTTGAGTATCAGGTTCTGGGGTGTATGTGCCATCTCAGTAGTGACTTAGCCTGATCCATAAATGTCATTCTTGTCATTTAGATGACATAAAGGTAGGGTAATTTCCCACTGCTGAATCTTATTAACCAGGTGTTGGTGAATAGGTGAATGAATGAATGAAAAAAAAATAGGACATAGTTTCATGAGATTTGGTCTTGGGTTATGAACACACCAAGGGAGAAAGTTTTAGCAGATATTCAAAGCCAGAGGAAGCTAGTTCCAGAGAGTTATTTTTGTTTATTACATTTTGGTAAGTAACTTACTTATAAAGAGCAGAAAAAATTAGGTGGATTTATTTCTTTATCATTGCAAAAATTTCCAGTTATCAGTATAGAGGTCCCTTAAGAGAGCCTGTCTTTTTATAGGGTGCCACTCACAAATGTACTTGGGATCCTATATCTAGGAGGCTATATTTCAAGTCAGCTTCAAATCAACTGTTATTTTTAGACCAATTTTTGCCTCACATGCAGTCAGCCTCAGAAATTCTATCCTCTACTTCTGCTTAGTGTGGACTTATAGAGTTTTAAGGTGGGAAGGGGAATTTTAAGTCTCCTTCATTTTGGTAGGTTGATTGCAAAAACGTCCCCAAATCTTCAACTCTCCCTCTATCTAAACCCTTTCCAATGTGACTGCAAATTTTAACATCAAGAGGTAGACTCTATCGTGTGGACGCATGGCAGAAACCAGCACAATATTGTAAAGCAATTAGCCTCCAATTAAAAATAAATTTAAAAAAGAGGTATACTATCACTTCGGCCTATGAATTGGGTTGATTTGTTGACTCCTTTGACCAATACAGTCTGGTAGAAGTAGCATCATGCTAAGTCTAGAATACCCCTTTGCACTTCTTTGATCATTCTCTTAAAATCATGCCATTATCTTGTGAACCTCCCAGGTGGCCAGGACCATCCAAAATAAACCTATAGGCTGTGTTTTTGTTGGATGATTCTTCCCCTCAGTGAATATTTCTGAAGCTTCATTGTTTTACTCTCTGAAATTGTTGTAATAATAACCTTAAAGTATTTTCTGGTGATTAAAAAATTTTAAAAACATAAGCACTAGCCACCTAGCAGGCATTCAATGATAATTTATATTATGTTGCATTTTCCACCCATCTCTGAATATTTTATGTTCCAGTCCATTATTCAGTTCTGCTAGACTCAGCAAAACAGGTACTGAAGGTCATTGTCTGATTCTGGGTTGAGTTCTGAGATTCCAAAGATAAATTATACATGAAACTTACGCAAGAGAATCTTATAAGCGTTAAGCTTTAGTGAAACTATTAATTAGGTCTAGCTAATTAAACTAGCTACTTCACCAAGAGTATCTCAGTTTCTTTATATTGCCAACCTTCAGCCTCATTTCCTATATTGTCACAAAACTATATTATAAAAAGACAGAACTGACCCAAGTACTCCTCTATTAATAACAGTAAAATAACAAAATTGATGATACTTGTCTCTGATTTGTTTCATGTTTCTAAAGATTAGTTTTCAAATTTCTCACGACAAATAAGGTCTTTCAGTCTTTTGAACTATCCTCTATTTTCTCTAAACCTCAGTTACTTCATTAGTAAAATAGACATAAAATCTTCGTACGTTTGATAATTAAATGTGGTCAAGCATTGAAATCACTTAGAATGTCATATAAGTACTCAATAAGAGGTTGGTACTTTTAGTGTGCCTATTCTAGTATTATTCTGATATTTATATTGTTACTTGTCTCACTATCACTGCTATTGCTACTACTTCAGCTGACTTTATTGTTTGTTAATAAGGTCTTCCTTATTCTGTAAAAGTGAACTCTCCATAATTTTGATAAATGATGCTCTTTAATTCTATCTTAAAATTTTTCACATGCTATTTCCTCTGAAAAGGCTCTCCAGCCCTTTCCCACCTCGTGTGTCTTTATTCTTCTTCAAGAATCACTTCACCTATTCCTGCCTTGGTGAAATGTTATCTCACTCCTTGAGGCAGAGCTAGACGCTCTACCTTTTATATCCCCATAATTGTTTCATTCTTATCTCTCAAAGTCACTTACCAGACTGCACAGCAATTTCCTTATTTTCATATATATGTTTGTGTATGTATTTAAGGGCATATACTTTTTATCAATAATTATATTTCCCTCTGGTCTGGGACATAATATTTATTCAACAAATATTGTGATAATTAACATGCGCACTTAAGGATTATTATTAAAAAATCATCAATATTCTTCTAGCAAATTTTGTTTAGGTTTTATTTCCTAACTGTAGATAGCAATTTCACATATTTCTCATTCCTGAGTCTCCTCTATTTAAGAAGAAACATGTGCATAAAATAAGTCCAAAATTATAAAATATTTCTGCTTTCTAATAGTCTAAACAAAAAATACACTCCATTAGAAATAATCCCTGTTTATGTTTTAAGACTGTAAGGCGACACATTCGATTTATTTCTTTAAAATATTTTTTGTGTTAATGGGCAAGTATTCTTTAAAGGGCTTCCCTTGTGGCTTAGCTGGTAAAGAATCCGCCTGCAATGCAGGAGACCTGGGTTCGATCCCTGGGTTGGGAAGATCCCCTGGAGAAGGGAAAGGTTACCCACTCTAGTATTCTGGCCTAGAGAATTCCATGGACTGTTATAGTCCATGGGGTCACAAAAAGTCAGACACAACTGAGCGACTTTCACTTTCATGCATTTAAAACTTCCATATTTTTAATGTAAGGAATAACAAATATGATTTATATATATGACACATTCTATGATGATAAATATCTGGCTTGGTGTTTCAGTAGACATAGACCAAGATGGCTTTAATATTCCCCTCAATTTGACTACACTTTAGACAAAAAGCGATTGTCTTGATTGGAGGTTACCAAAGTCACTGACCTCCTTCTGAGAATCCTTACCTTACAAAACAAAAAAACAAAAAAACTTGTCTTTCTTTGCCCCTTTCATATTTAAATCTTCCTCCAGTCTCTTGCCAGGATTATGACCCAGGAATGAATGTCTAATGGATCTGAGGACCATGTTTTTGCAATGCCATCAAGAGAGAGTTGCTATCTCTAACTACCTATGGGAGGGTAGAAAATTAACTTGAATAAAAGCCAATTAGCAAACACAGATGCCCCAGTCACACTGGCCAACTTCCCCCACTACTTCTCCACTAGCTCAGCCCAGTGCTTACCAACTCTCCCAACTTTTTTTTCAGTGGGCTTGACTTTTATTTGTCCCTTATTACAACAGTCTTGACTACTATTGTAATAGTCTTGAATTGTCTGTTTTGTCATTGAATTTCCTTACCTGTTTAACATCTCTGGTGCAATTTTACTTTGATAGCACTTTTAATGCATTATAAGAAAGGAAACTTTAGACTTGCATTTCAAAATGTGAATATATTAGTTTCCTCTTGTTGCTATAACAAATTACCACAAATTTATTGGCTTTAAATGAGACAAATTTATTCTCTTATAGTTCTGAAGATCAGACATCTGAAATCCATTTCCCCGGGCTAAAGTCAAGGTGTCAGCAAAGATGGTTCCTTCTAGAGGATCTGTGAGGAGGACCTTTTTCATTCCCTTTTCCAGCTTCTAGTATGGCGTTCCTGTATTTCTTGGCTCTGACCCATTCTTCAATCTTTCAACACAGCAGCATAGACTCTGCAAGTCTCATTCAGCTTCTACCATTTCATGGCCTATCTTCTCTAATCTCCTTCCTGCATCCCTTTGAAACCCCAGCATAATCTTCCCATCTCAAGATCATTAACTCAGTGACACCTGTAAAGTGCCTTTGCCATATAAGCTAATATTCACAGGTTCAGAGACTAGGATGTGGATATCTAACTGTAGGCATTCTTATTTAGCTTAGCACAGCAGATTAAAAAAATCTTTAATTAAAAAATTAAAACATAAAAAAAACTTTAAACAAAATAACCCTCAAGTCTAGGACTAGTTTCAAGTTTAATTTTACCAAAAGAATAAAATTTATTTACATGTCTTTTGAATATTTCTGGAAAAAGCCATTATATAAGGAAGACCTATTATACCCACTATATACGTAATATTACAAAGTCAAACTTTCCTTTGCTTTGTATTTTGTTTGGACACTCACATCTGTGCATGGAAGACAAATGCACAGATGCAAGTCTCTTTTGTGTTAGGATTTTGTATTTAGAAAATAAGTTTCTGTGCTGTGTATCATTTGGATAGTAAGGGTTTTAGGATAAGATTATTCTCTTTTTTATATGATATTTTGGGGAAATATTGATAAGAAGGGTGATGAAACTGCAGGATTTTGGTTATATATATATTGTTTACAAAAAATTTTATATTAGAGTATAGTCAATTAACAATATCATGTTAGTTTCAAGTGGACAGCAAATAGATTCAGCCATACACAGACATGGATCCATTCTCCCCTCAAACTCGCCTCCCATTCAAGCTGTCATACAACATTGAGTGCTATATAATATGTCCTTGTTGGTTATGTTTAAAATATAGCAGTGTATATGTTGATCTCAAACTCCCTAACTTCCTAACTTCCCCCTATTCATCCCCCCTGGCAAATATAAGTTCATTCTCTGAATCCAGAATTACAGTTATATTTTTAACTGTTCCATCTTAATACTTACTGAATACCTGAATGCTATTTTAATGGAATTTGGACTTGACAGAGCTCAGCATTTAAATTATAACCAACTTTACACTGTTTCATTTAGTTTTATACATGCCAAAGTAAAATAATTTTTTTTAATTAAAAGGGATTTTTAAAGCAACGTTTTATAATATTAAGTGCAATAATGTGAGTTCTCTATAAATATGCTGCAGGAGAGCCCCAAGAAACTCAGAAAACAAGTGAAGTGAAAGTAAAGTTGCACAGTCATGTCCGACTCTGCAACCCTGTGGAATGTAGCCTACCAGGCTCCTCCGTCCATGGGCTTTTCCAGGCAAGAGAAGTGGGTTGCCATTTCCTTCTCCAGAGAGCTTCCCAACCCAAGGATCGAACCCCGGTCTTCTGCATTGCAGGCAGACGCTTTACCCTCTGAGACACCAGGGAAGCTTGGAAGCAGAATACAAGGCAAAGTTCTAAAAAAATACGCTGTCTGATCTGTGCACTAGCTATCCCACACCCACAGTACTCTTGTTCTTCCCACATGCCAGGCGTGTTCCTGCCTTGGGATATTTGTTCTTGCTCTCTCTACCAGAACACTTTCCCCAAAAAGCCTCCTGGCTCCCCAGTTCTTCCCTGTTAAGTCCTTGTCAAGAGTCACTTTTTTTTTTTTAATTGGAGTATAATTGCCTTACAATGTTGTGTTAGTTTCAGCCGTGCGACAAAGCAAGTCCGCTATGTTTATACATATATCCCCTCCCTCTGAGATCGCCCTCCCACCTACCTCCTTCCCATCCATCTAGATCATCAGGAATAGAGACAGTAGAGGTAGAGAACAGACATGTGGGTACAGTGTGAGAAGGGGAGGGTGGGATTAATTTGGAGATTAGGATTGACATACATATACTACCATGTGTGTGTAAAATAGACAGCTAATGGGAAAAGTCTCTTTCTTAATGGGATCTTCCCTGATAGGATTGCATTACTTAAAATTACACATCACTCCCATGTTATTTAGGACTTCCCTGTAGCTCAAATGGTAAAGAACCTGTCTGCTATGCAGAGTTCGATCCCTGGGTTGGGAAGTTCCTCTGGAGATGGGAACAGCAATCCACTCCAGTATTCTTGCCTGGAGAATTCCATGGACAGAGAGGCCTGGCTAGCTACAATCTATGGGGCCGCAAGAAGTCAGACATGACTGAGTGACTAACACACACTCATGTTATTTACTTAACATCTTTGTTTACTTAAATGAAGTGAAGATTCATCTTGTGAAATGCACAAATCTTAAATATTTCCCAGTGAAGATACAGAATATTTCCATCACCAAATATTTGCATTTCTGAATATCCTTGTTCCTCCCACCAATCAATTATATATGGTAGCATATATACCCTTACCTGCCCCATAGACAACCACTGTTTTCATTTCAATGACTGTTGTTTTTGAACATTATGAAATAGGACCTGCAGGATTTTCTTTTGTGTCTGTTTTGTTGTTGTTCAACATATTTTTGAAGTATTTGCCAATGTAGTATCAGATATCTGTAGTTAGCTCCTATTTATTGCTGAGCAGTATTGCATTGCATAACTACATCACAGTTTATCCATTCTTATAGTTGACTGAGTTATGGATTATTTCCAGTTTAATGGAGTTATAGATTGTTTCCAGTTCAGATCAGTCACTCAGTCATGTCCGACTCTTTGCAACCCCATGAACCGCAGCATGCCAGGCCTCCTGTCCATCACCAACTCCTGGAGTCCACCCAAACCCATGTCCATATATTGTTTCCAGTTCAGATCAGTCACTCAGTCATGTCCGACTCTTTGCAACCCCATGAACCGCAGCATGCCAGGCCTCCTGTCCATCACCAACTCCTGGAGTCCACCCAAACCCATGTCCATATATTGTTTCCAGTTCAGATCAGTCGCTCAGTCATGTCCGACTCTTTGCAACCCCATGAACCGCAGAATGCCAGGCCTCCTGTCCATCACCAACTCCTGGAGTCCACCCAAACCCATGTCCATTGTGTCAGTGATACCATCCAACTATCTCATCCTCTGCCATCCCCTTCTCCTCTGGCCCTCAATCTTTCCCAGCATCAGAGTCTTTTCCAATGAGTCAGCTCTTCACATGAGGTGGCCAAAGTATTGGAGTTTCAGCTTCAGCATCAGTCCCTCCAGTGAACACCCAGGACTGATCTCCTTTAGGATGGACTGGTTGGATCTCCTTGCAGTCCAAGGGACTCTCAAGAGTCTTCTCCAACACCACACTTCAAAAGCATCAATTCTTCAGTGCTTAGCTTTCTTCACAGTCCAACTCTCACATCTATACATGACTACTGGAAAAATCATAGCCTTGACTAGACAGACCTTTGTTGGCAAAGTAATGTCTCTGCTTTTTAATATGCTATCTAGGTTGGTCATAACTTTTCTTCCAAGGAGTAAGTGTCTTTTAATTTCATGGCTGCAATCACCTTCTGCAGTGATTTTGGAGCCCAGAAAAATAGTCAGCCACTGTTTCCAATGTTTCCCCATCTATTTTCCATGAAGTTTCTAGTTAGGGACTATTTTTAATAAAGCTGCAATAAGTGCTTTTGTGTAGTATCTTTGTAGATATTGGTTTTCATTTCTCTTGTGTAAATACCTATAGTAGTCAAAATTCTCCAGAGGGGAAAAAACCCAACAAGTCATGTGTTTGTGTATAGAGAGAGGTTTGTTTTAAGGAATTCTCTCATATGATTATTGGAGGCTTGGAAAGTTCAAAATCAGATGAGGTAGGTTAGTGAGCCAGAGACTCAGGAAGAGTTGCAGTTCAAGTTAAAAATCAGTCTGCTGGCAGAATTCTTTCCTGCTCCTGAAAGGTCAGCCTTTGTTCTATTATGGACTTCACCTGTCTGAAGAAAGCCCACCCACATTACAAAGAACAGTATACTTTATCAAAGTCCCCGAATTTAAATGGTATTCTCCTATACAATGAAATATTACTCTTCCATAAAAATGAACAAAATTCACTCATTTGTAATGATGTGGATGGACCCAGAGTCTGTCATACAGGGTGAAGCATGTCAGAAAGAGAAAAATATATATCACATATTAATATGATATCTATTGGAATGGAATATGATATCTACGGAATCTAGAAAAGTGGTACTGATGAATTGGTCTGCAAGGAAGGAATAAAGATGCAATCATCGAGAATGGACTTTTGGACACAGGAGGGGAGAGAGATAGAGGGGCAAACTGAGAGAGTAGCATAGACATATAAGCTGCTGCTGCTGCTGCTGCTGAGTCGCTTCAGTCGTGTCCGACTCTGTGGGACCCCATAGACGGCAGCCCACCAGGCTCCCCCGTCCCTGGGATTCTCCAGGCAAGAACACTGCAGTGGGTTGCCATTTCCTTCTCCAATGCATGAAAGGGAAAAGGCAAAGTGAAGTCGTTCAGTCATGTCTGACTCTTCGCGACCTCATGGACTGCAGCCTACTAGGCTCCTCCGTCCATGGGATTTTCCAGGCAAGAGTACTGGAGTGGGGTGCCGTTGCCTTCTCCAATATATATGCTACCATATATAAATATTAATAGATAGATAGTGGGAAGCTGCTGTATAGCACAGGAACACAACTCGGTGCTCTGTGAGGACCTGGAGGGGTGGGATGGGGGGAGAGAGGGAGGCTCAAGAGGGAGATGTGTGTAATAGCTGATTCACTCTGTTGTACAGCAGAAACTAACACAACACTGTAAAGCAATTATACTCCAATTTAAAAATTAAAAAAAAATTTTAAATGTCATTCTCACTCCCCTGCCTAAATAAACAGCTTCACAGAAATATGCCAAATAATATTTGACTAAATATGTGGATACCAGGGCCCAGCCAAATTGAAAAATAAAATTATCCATCACAAGATCACAAGTAGTTTTATTTATTTCTTTCCAAGATTTATCATTTGTATTTTATTTTATTTTTTTTACTTAATTGCATAGATGGGGCTATAAACCTAACATTGAATGAAAGAAGTAAGATCAGATATCCATGCTCCATTCTCTACCGTAGAGGGAAAATGATCAATATTTTGCCATTATGTATTACATTAGCAATAGGCTTTTCACAGATACTCTTTATCATATTGCAGATGTAATACTAATTTTGAGACTTTTAAAGAAAATAATCAGTGGATATTAAATTTTGCCAAATGCTTTTTTCCCCAATCTTATTGAGGTTATTATATAGTTTTCTTCTTTATTCTGTTAATGTAGTAAATTGCACTGATTGATTTTAAATGTTAAAATAACTTTGCATTTCTGTAATAGACTGTACTTGGACATAATATATTATTTTTTATACATTGCTGGACTTAATTTGTCAGTACTTCATTTTGCCATTTATGTTAAAGACATTGCTCTGCAATTTTGCTTTTGTTTTTTATAATGACTCTGAGTTAGATAATGTTTTCCCTTCCTGTATATTTCCAGGAAATGAGACCTTTGTGATCCGATGTACCTCTCAGAATCTTTGTTAAGGAATTGAACCAATGCAGAAAAATTGGATCTTCTCCCTAGGAATATGAAATTGGGCCCCAGAGAATAAAGAATATTGACGGGCTCCTCAGTAGGAACTAGGAACATGAAGAATCTGTATTTGTACCATTGGGGAACCCACCAATTAGAAATGCAGACAGAATTAGAAGTGAATCATTCTTAAGTGGAGAGGGAGAGGGAGAAATTGGATCCCTTTAGTTTCAAGGATAGGTTCCTCCTGAAGAATTAAACTTTTCCTCTTGGAGTTCATAAAATTCCCCTAAAGCTTATTTAAACTTTTCTAGGAGGTTAGAGGTGGAGGAATGCTCCCAAAATGACCTTTGGTTGCCACTTATGTATTTATTTTTATGTGTTTTTAAAAATTGGGTTTACATTTAGAAAAGCAATGGAGAAAAGGAAAGATATAAACATATGAATGCAGAGTTCCAAAGAAAAGCAAGAAGAGATAAGAAAGCCTTCCTCAGCGATCAAAGCAAAGAAATAGAGGAAAACAACAGAATGGAAAAGACTAGAGATCTCTTCAAGAATATTAGAGATACCAAGGGAACAGCTCATGCAAAGATGGGCTGAATAAAGGACAGAAATGGTAACAGAACCTAACAGAAGCAGAAGATACTAAGAAGAGGTGGCAAGAATACACAGAAGAACTGTACAAAAAAGATCTTCACGACCAAGATAATCACCATGGTATGATCACTCACCTAGAGCCAGACATTCTGGAAAGTGAAGTCAAATGAGCCTTAGAGAGCATCACTATGAACAAAGCTAGTGGAGGTGATGGAATTCCAGTTGAGCTATTTCAAATCCTGAAAGATGATGCTGTGAAAGTGCTGCACTCAATATGCCAGCACATCTGGAAAACTCAGCAGTGGCCACAGGACTGGAAAAGGTCAGTTTTCATTCCAATCCCAAAGAAAGGCAATGCCAAAGAATGCTCAAACTACCGCACAGTTGCACTCATCTCACACAGTAGTAAAGTAATGCTCAAAATTCTCCAAGCCAGGCTTCAGCAATACGTGAATCGTGAACTTCCAGATGTTCAAGCTGGTTTTAGAAAAGGCAGAGGAACCAGAGATCAAATTGCCAACATCCGCTGGATCATGGAAAAAGCAAAAGAGTTCCAGAAAAACATCTATTTCTGCTTTATTGACTATGTCAAAGCCTTTATCTATGTGGATCACAATAAACTATGGAAAATTCTGAAAGAGATGCGAATACCAGACCACCTGACCTGCCTCTTGAGAAACCTATATGCAGGTCAGGAAGCAACAGTTAGAAGTGGACATGGAACAACAGACTGGTTCCAAATAGGAAAAGGAGTACGTCAAGGCTATATATTGTCACCCTGCTTATTTAACTTATATGCAGAGTACATCATGAGGAACACTGGGCTGGAAGAAGCACAAGCTGGAATCAAGATTGCTGGGAGAAATATCAATAACCTCAGATATGTAGATGACACCACCCTTATGGCAGAAAGTGACGAGGAACTAAAGAGCCTCTTGATGAAGATGAAAGAGGAGAGTGAACAAGTGGGCTTAAAGCTCAACATTCAGAAAACGAAGATCATGGCATCTGGTCCCATCACTTCATGGCACATAGATGGGGAAACAGTGGAAACAGTGTCAGACTTTATTTTTCTGGGCTCCAAAATCACTGCAGATGGTTACTGCAGCCATGAAATTAAAAGACGCTTACTCCTTGGAAGAAAAGTTATGACCAACCTAGATAGCATATCAGAGAAGGCAATGACACCCCACTCCAGTACTCTTGCCTGGAAAATCCCATGGGCAGAGGAGCCTGGTAGGCTGCAGTCCATGGGGTCGCTAAATTCAGGCACGACTGAGCGACTTCCCTTTCACTTTTCACTTTCATGCATTGGAGAAGGGAATGGCAACCCACTCCAGTATTCTTGCCTGGAGAATCTCAGAGACAGAGGAGCCTAGTGGACCGCTGTCTATGGGGTCGCACAGAGTTGGACACGATTGAAGCGACTTAGCAGCAGCAGCAGCAGATAGCATATTGAAAAGCAGAGATATTACTTTGTCAACAAAGATCCATCCTGTCAAGGCTATTGTTTTTCCAGTGGTCATGTATGGATGTGAGAGTTGGACTGTGAAGAACGCTGAGTGCCGAAGAATTGATGGTTTTGAACTGTGGTGTTGGAGAAGACTCTTGAGAGTCCCTTGGACTGCAAGGAGATCCAACCAGTCCATTCTGAAGGAGATCAGCCCTGGGATTTCTTTGGAAGGAATGATGCTAAAGCTGAAACTCCAGTACTTTGGCCACCTCATGCGAAGAGTTGACTCATTGAAAAAGACTCTGATGCTGGGAGGGATTGGGGGCAGGAGGAGAAGGGGACGACAGAGGATGAGATGCTGGATGGCGTCACTGACTGGATGGACGTGAGTCTGAGTGAACTCCGGGAGTTGGTGATGGACAGGGAGGCCTGGCATGCTGTGATTCATGGGGTCGCAGAGTCGGACACGACTGAGCGACTGAACTGAACTGATTACATTTGCGGGAAAAAAAATTGGCTGAAACTAGAAATAGTGAGGCTGACAACCATTCTAGCTGCTTTCAGTAATTTATTAACCTTCCATTTCCTTAATCAAATAGCTGACTGACTTGAAATTAATAGAAAAGCATGGTGAGATTTTATTCACATCACTATTATGTGCAGAGTATGCTTTATATATTATATATATAAATTCAAATGTAACCTTTGTGTTTCATAAATATATTTTTGTCCCTAATGGAATCTTGTAACAAAATTCTTAAGGAGCTCTGAGACTTCTGGGCACTCAAACAGCTTTAGGTTTAAATTAACTTAGGAATTGATTTCCACTTCAAATAGTGTTTTACTAAATGCAAAAGTATAGATTGGATCACTTCTTCAAGAAGGAATCTTCAAATTGATAGGTCTAAATTTTACCCCTGAACACTGTTTCAACTTACACTGTTTATACATGAAAAACCCCGTGACACCTAATTTAGTGGCAAATGCAATTACATAGCTCTTGAAGGGAAGTTCTTCACCAGCTAGCAGGCAAGTAGTGAAAACTGCCTCTTACTCTGGTGTCTGCTTTCTGCTCTCATCATCTAGCATGGGTAAGGATTTAATAAAAGAAAAAAAGATTTTCTTGTTTATATTCCAGAAGAGAACACTGAGAAAAGAATTTGGAAAAGCTGAATTAGGGGTATTTATATCTTTGAATCACGGTGAGTCTGTTCACTGTTTACTTTGATGTCATGGATAAATGACATCTCCGTTTAGCATTGTTTCATCAGAAAACTTATTCTAAGTCAACTCCCTTTATTGTTCTATACACAATTTGTAGATAATTTTATATTTTCCCATGGCATTAATACCCTCTGTAATTTTAAGCACTATTGAACTGATTGGTCTTGAATTAAATACACACACACACAATTTTATTTTGAGCTCTCTTTGGAAACTAATATATTTTTGTATCTAATATTTTCAAAAACTCCACATATTGGTATAAAAATATATAGAAAATAATTGTCAATCTTCTAAGATTTACTTTTTAGAAAAAAAATTAATGGATAAAATGGTTACCAACAGATATTCCCCAAGGGAATATTATTCAACCCATTTTTTACTATTGAATTTAGTCACACACTGAATATTATTTTAAGAAATCTTTTTTGGCTTTTCCTTAAAATTCTTTCTACTCCACATTTGAGTCCTTTCTTTGGAAGAGAGGCTGGTTACTGGATGTTTGCGAATTCCAATTCCTCTCGTCATTTCAAGTACAAGCAAAAAATTCACTCTATTATATTTTATTTTCTTTAGAATGAAATCAGGAGCTAGAGGATTGTGTGTACTCTTTGTTGAAGCCTCAGACACAAGAGTGGGCTTCATACCTACTAGAGAAAAGGCTCCACTCTATTGCCAATCAGAAGCTAGGCTGAGCTTAGGAATGTTTCTGGCTGTGGCGTCTCTGGGAAGCCTGGGCTCAAATGAGATACAGCTCCTGTGGGGGTTGATAGTATTAGGGAAGCACAATAGAACATTCCCAGAGAGTTGAAATTACAGGAAGACCTAAGGTTCCTGTTTGAAGTCTGGTCCATTTTCCACCGAGAAGGAATTAAGACTCTGGCCAGGTTTCTATTTTATCCTCCACCATGAGATGAAAAAATATAATCTCTCTAAGAGGTCAGAAAATAAAGATATCATATATAGAAAATTTTAACTCCTTCATCAGATAATTTTATCCTTAAAATAAGACCAGGGAAATTTAATATTAAAAAAATAAAAAGTTCTTCACAGACTATACAAATTTTCCATACCAGTTTGTCCTCCTTGGAGCTGGGGAGTGGTGGGGTGGGGCTTTTATTTTGAAGTAATTTTAAATTTACAGAAAAGCTGCAAACATTGCACAGAAATTTTTATTTACTAAGCATCTGGCATCCACTAATGTTCGCATCTTACACAGTGTAATGTTGTCAAACTTGGAAATTAACATTAATTAAGACTTCCCGGTGGCTCAGACAGTAAAAGCATCTACCTACAATGCAGGATACCTGGGTTCAATCCCTGAGTCAGGAAGATCCCCTGGAGAAGGAAATGGCAACCCACTCCAGTACTCTTGCCTGGAAAAATCCCATGTAACCTGGTAGGCTACAGTCCATGGGGTTGCAAAGAGTTGGACACAACTGAGCAACTTCACTTTCACTTTTAAATTTTACCAGTTTCTCCATTAATGTCTTTTTTTTTTTTTTTTCTGTTCCAGGAACCTAAGATACTGTGTTTTAAAAATATATATATATTAATAAAGTTTAGTTTTAAAATCAGTGGTAGGTTCACAGCAAAATTATGTTGAGAGTACAGAGAGTTACCCTATAACCCCTATCTCCACGCATGCACTGCTGCTGCTGCTAAGTTGCTTCAGTCATGTCTGACTCTGTGCGACCCCAGAGACGACAGCCCACCAGGCTCCCCCGTCCCTGGGATTCTCCAGGCAAGAACACTGGAGTGGCTTGCCATTTCCTTCTCTACCACGCATGCACAGCCTTCCCCATTATACAGATCCACATCAGAGTGCCCATTGGTTACAATCTATGAGCCTACAGGGACATATCATTATCACCCAAAGTCCATAGTTTACATTAGGACCTACTCTTGGTGTTCTGAAGTTGAAGTTAGTCGCACAGTCGTGTCCGACTCTGCGATTCCATGGACTGCAGCCTGGTCCATGGAATTCTCCAGGCAAGAGTACTGAAGTGGGCTGCCATTCCCTTGGTGTTCTATATTCTATGAAAATTGGGACAAATGTGTAGTGACATGTTTTGTACAGAATAGCTTCCTTGCTACAAAATCCTCTAGGCTCTACCTGTTCATCTCTCCTCCCCACTGCACTGCTGGCAACCGCTAATCTTTTTGCTATCTCCATAACTTTGCCTTTTCCGTAATATCTTACTATTGGAATCCCAAATGATGTAACATTTTCAAATTGGCTTCTTTCAGTCAGTATTATGTATTTACGTTTCTTCCATATCTCTTCATAGTTCAGCAGTTCTTTTTAGTGATGAACAACATTCCATCGTCTAGATATACAACAATTTATTAATCCATTCACCTATCGAAGGATATCTTGGTTACTTCCATGTTTCGGCAGCTATGCATCAGTGGTTATAAACCTTCACATGCAGGTTTTTATGTAAACATAAGTTTTCAGTTCATTTGAGTGAATACCAAGGAGTAAGATTGCTGGATCATATGATAAAAGTGTGTTGTTTTGCAAGAAATCACTATGCTGTCTTCCAAAGTGTCTGGACTATTTTGTATTCCCACCATCAGTGAATGAGGGTTCTTGTTGCACCACATCCTTGACTGCATTTAGTTTTATTAATGTTACACATTTTGACGGTTCTAGCAGGTGTGTGATGTTGCACAGAGTTTTTATTTCTCCTTAATGCCCTCCAATCTTAGTAGTTCCTCAATCTTCCCTTTTTAATGATCTTAAAATCTTTGGAGAATTATTTTGTAGATGTCCCTCCAATTGAACTTAGATCTCATGTTTTCTCATGACTGGAATGAGATGAATTTATGCTGTTTTAACCAGAACACCACAGAAAACTACCTGCAGCCTTTTCAGTGTGTTTATCAAAGAGCACATGAAGTCAATATAATGCCCTTATCACTTGAGATACTAAACAATCAATTGATTATGATGGTGTCTGCCAAGTTTCTCGTAAATTACAAAATATTCAGAGTAAAGAAATGTGTTTTGGGGGAAATACTTTGAAGCTATTCAAACCATGTGTCTCTGCAAACTTCACCTATATTTAGCATATCCAGGTGCAGTAGATCTATGAGTTAAGCCCCCAAATTCTCAGTATTTATTTTGTTGATCAAATTGTTCAAACTTTGGCCCATCATGAACTTCTTCAGGTTCACTGCTATGTACTTTAAACAAACTCCCATCATTTTTTTTCTTTTTTTCCTTTTTTTAAAATTTTATTTTATTGTTGAAAACTTTACAATATTGTATTAGTTTTGCCAAATATCGAAATGGATCTGCCACAGGTATACATGCAGAATGACTGTACTGGTTATTCTTATTCCAGTCTTTCCCCTTTCCTTATTGATAAAATTATGGAAGACAGACTATCTGAGGAATGATAAGTATGTTTCTGTCCTGAGCAGTTGTATGAATCTGAGGGGCCTTTATTTTTACTTATTCCTTTCATTTTCTTTTTCCTGGAGGAGGTGTGTATGTAAAAAAGATTCAGAATTAGGAATTCATTTTTGGACATTCAGTTCAGTTCAGTTCAGTCTCTCAGTCGTGTCCCGACTCTTTGTGGCCCCATGAATCGCAGCACGCCAGGCCTCCCTGTCCATCACCAACTCCCAGAGTTCACTCAGACTCACGTCCATCAAGTCAGTGATGCCATCCAGTCATCTCATCCTCTGTCGTCCCCTTCTCCTCCTGCCCCCAATTAGACAAGCTTAATTTTAACTGAGTATTGGACAGTCAAATACAGCTGTTAAACAGGAAGTACATTATTAATCAAATTCTCAGGAGATGGGGCTATAGATAAACCTTAGAATTATCAGCATATAAATGGTAGTAACTGTAGGGCTAGATAACATCACTAAGGGAAGGAGTGAAAGTGAAGTCCCTCAGTCCTGTCGAATCTTTGTGACCCCATGGACTGTATCCTACCAGGCTCCTCCATCCATGGGATTTTCCAGGCAAGAGTACTGGAGAGGGTTGCCATTGCCTTCTCCAGAGGATCTTCCTGACCCAGGGATCCAACCTGGGTGATAGACAAAAGAAATGCATTGTGGACTAGAAACATGGTAATCCAATGTTTAAGAACTAGGAGGAGTAAGACAAGGAGACAGTAAAGGATGCTGAGAAGGAGTTACACATGAAGTGGGATTAAAATGAAGGATGTTTGGTATACCAGAGCCAAAGGAAGAAAGAATTTCAACACAGATTGGTTTACTTTGTAAATGTGGTTAAATGTCCAGTAATTGAAGACCAAGACCAGAGTACTGGATTTAGCAAGATGGAATTCACATAACCAGGAAAATATACTGCAGAGTTGATTTCAACTTAACTTTTCTCTCTTTATGCTGCCACTCTGATGACCTGCTTCATGCTAAGATATGGCACTATATTTTTTTACTTTTAGCCCATTTCTAGTGGGATCAGGAATTTGCTAATAAGAAAACTGCACCCTTACCTCCTGGGATGATAGGTTTTGTCCTTGTGGAAAGGAAGGTCTACTTTTGACAAATGTGTTTCCTGAAACCTTGCAAAGTCTGCTCTTGAACATCTCCATCAACCAGATCAATTTTCCTGCACTGGATAGCCTTTTAAAATAGATTTTGCTTTATGCTTGCTTAATCTCATCAGCTGAGCGCCTTAGAATTGATGCTTTTGAACTGTGGTGTTGGAGAAGACTCTTGAGAGTCCCTTGGACTGCAAGGAGATCCAACCAGTCCATTCTGAAGGAGATCAGCCCTGGGTGTTCTTTAGAAGGAATGATGTTAAAGCTGAAACTCCAGTACTTTGGCCACCTCATGTGAAGAGTTGACTCATTGGAAAAGACTCTGATGCTGGGAGGGATTGGGGGCAGGAGGAGAAGGGGATGACAGAGGATGAGATGGCTGGATGGCATCACTGACTCGATGGATGTGAGTTTGAGTGAACTCCGGGAGATGATGATGGACAGGGAGGCCTGGCATGCTGCAATTCATGGGGTCGCAGAGTAGGACATGACTGAGTGACTGAACTGACTGAACTGAATCTCATCAAAGATTCAATTTCCTTTTTTCTCTATTTTTTTAAAAAGTAGGTTTCAAAGAAAAAATAGTGGCAGAGACATCTTTTGTGTACTGTGTCTCTACCATATAAATTAATGTTAGATTACAATGAAGCTCTATATTGTTTTGTTCCTGATTATAATGAATTCCCTGAAATAGGACCTAGAACTTTGAAGTAGAACAATAAATATTTTTTTAAAGAAATTAAAGAATACTTTACTAAAAGTTCAGTTAATTTTAAATCATATGTAAAAATTCAGTGATCTCTATTTACTTTAAAAAAAAAAGGTTGATGTTCTTTCAAAGATAGGGTGTTAATTTTATTTTTTTAATTTTAAAATTCTATTTGCTCTATAAAATATTTTTCTCTAGTGTTGGTTTCTGTTTAATTTGTTACATTTCTTTCAAAGAAATTTTTTCCCAAATGTTTGGTGATTCAAGGCTATCTGTGAATCTTTACTTTTGAGTTGTCCCAATCATCTACCTTTGTTATTGTATCCTATCTGGGGATAATGGGATAGATGAAGATATGCTATTTGGATGAATTTTCTGGTTGCTTTCTTCCTAGTATGTGTGTAGCCTTCTGTAATTCTTCCTTATCTCTTCAGTTACAAAGCCAGTATTTAATTATTTAATCTAAAGGCAAACACCTCCTTTTGCAGTTACTTAGCCAAAATGAGGAATATGGCAGGAGTCATCACTCCATACTGCTCTGATTTGTAGATAAATTAATCAGATTTATGAAGAACACCCTTTACTCTTAGCATTTCACTGAACTCCTCTTAATTTTCCATTCCATTTAAGTAGAATTCTATACTCATTTTGCTTTCTCTATCTTCCAGAGTGTTGGGATGCATTTTCTCAAAGGTGCTAATATCAAGAAGAAATGTTTCACAGCTAGTGACAGATGGTAGAAACGATAATGGTGATGTTGGAAATCTCTCACCTAATCCAGTGACTTAGAGTCCAGAATACATGTGGGAATTTCAGTGTTTGTGATCTTAGGGCCCTCCTATCTTTCTGGTCCACTCTGCCGCACTGCTCTTCTCAAGGTCCAGTGAGACAGTGGAAGGCCAACCATCATGCCTGCATTGCAGGCAGGAAGTGGGTAAGGGGGAGGGGAAAAAGAGCACTAGCAAATTGTCTTTTCCTCTCTTAAGGAACTTAAGTCTTATAATTTCCCTTATGCTTCACTGACTACATTTAGCTGTTCTTAAAAATTGAATAACCTACAGGCATGTTTTTTTTCTATTCTATTGTGGTATCTCAACTTCTCATTTCAATTTAGTCATCACCTGTAATTCATTGTAAAACAATCCTTATTCTGAAACATAGCCCTGCACTAAGTAAATGGGCTTGGACCTTATCAATTAGATAGACTTGAGCTCATACTCTCTTTCTTGAAGTGGATTTCAGGACTCAAAAAGCAATTATATACATAACTTCTAAAGATAAGAACCCGGTAAACATAGCCCACCGTGTTCCATGTGACATGCAATTAGTCCCTAATGTACTGAGGCCTAATTAAAGCATTAAAACAAAGCGAAACTCAAACGTTCAGGCCCTAAAAATGTGGACCTGCTATCACAATAAATAAATGGGTAATTTCACAATAGTATTGGAGAATATAGTGAACAAAGAGGTAATATCTGACAACATGAAATAGTCTTTCGATATCCCACATTTACTTTGTGACTTAAATGTGGGCTTCGGGATGGATATTTTTATAATGTAGCCTAAGGAATGATAAAGGAAGCAAAAGAAAATTACACATAAGGCCGTTTGATGTTATTCCCCATCTTACATTTTTTAATATACTACCTGATGTGTCAGGTCAGAGGACTTGCTAGTAACATATTACATTTCTAAAGGCTTTATAATATATTTTATTATTTTTAATCTAATTTTAATTTTATATTGGAGTATAGTTGATTTACAATGCTGTATTACTTTCAGGTATAGCACACAGTGATTCAGTTATACATATACACATGTCCGTTCTTTTTCAGATTCTTCTCCCATAAAGGATATTACAGAATATTGAGTAGAGTTCCCTTGCTACTGCATAGCTTCTGTATACTTACTGGCTATCTATTTTATGTATAGTAGCATGTGTATGTTAATCACGAACTCTTAATTTATCCCTCCCCCTACCACTCCCCTTTAGTAACCATAAATTTTGTTTTCAAAATCTGTGAGTCTCTGTTTTATTTAAAAAATTCATGTGACTCAGTTTTTTAGATTCCGCATATAAGTGATATCATATTTGCCTTTCTGTGACTTACTTCACTTAGTATGATCATCTCAATGCCCATCCATGTTGCTGCAAAAGGCATTATTTTGTTCTTTTTATAGTTGACTAATACTCCATTGTATGTATGTATAACACCTTCTTTATCCAGTCTCCTGTCTGTGGACATTTAGATTGCTTCTATGTCTTGGCTACTGTAAACAGCACTCCAATAAACATTAGGGTTCATGAATCTTTTTGAGTTATGGTTTTCTCTGGATGTGCTCAGGAGTGGGGTTGCAAAGTCATATGGTAGCTCTGTTTTTAGTTTTTTAAAGGAACCTCCATACTGTCCTCCAGAGTGGTTGTACCAATTTATATTCCCACCAACAATGTAGCAGGATTTCCTTTTCTCCACACCCTCTCCAGCATTTATTATTTACAGATTTTTTTTGATGATGGCCAATCTGATGGCCATTCTGATCATCTCCCAGTGTGAGGTGATACCTTATTGCAGTTTTGATTTGCATTTCTCTAATAATTAGTAACATTGAGCATCTTTTCAGGTGCTCTTTGGCCTATATGAGTTCTTTGGAGAAATGTCTGTTTAGATCTTCTGCCCGTGTTTTAATTGGGTTCTTTCTTTTTTTGATATTGAGCTGCATGAACTGTTTGTACATTTTGCAGATTAGTCCTTTATCAGTCGCTTCATTTGCAAATATTTTATACCATTTTGTATGTTATCTTTTCATTTTTTTGATGGTTTCCTTTGCTGTCCAAAAGTTTTTGAGTTTAATTAGGTCCCATTTGTTTTTTTGTTTGTTTTATTATTTTATTTTATTTTTTAACTTTATAATATTATATTGGTTTTGCCATATATCAACATGAATCTGCCACAGGTATACACGTGTTCCCCATCCTGAACCCTCCTCCCTCTTCCCTCCCCATACCATCCCTCTGGGTCATCCCAGTGCACCGGCCCCAAGCATCCAGTATCATGCATCGAACCTGGACTGGTGACTAGTTTCATATATGATATTATACATATTTCAATGCCATTCTCCCAAATCACCCCACCCTCTCCCTCTCCCACAGAGTCCAAAAGACTGTTCTATACATCAGTGTCTCTTTTGCTGTCTCGTATCCAGGGTTATTGTTACCATCTTTCTAAATTCCATATATATATTTTTGTTTTTATTTTCAAGATTCTAGGAGATTGATCCAAAAAGATCTTGCTGCTATTTATGTCAAAGGGTGTTCTGCCTATGTTCTCCTCTAAGAGTTTTAGAGTATCTGGTCTTACATTTAAATCTTTAATCCATTCTGAGTTTATTTTTTATAATGTTTTTTTAATATCTTATAGGAAATAAACCTATATTCTCTTTTCTATTTTATTTTTCTTATATTTAGTTGATATATTTATTCTTCCATAAAAGTGTTAAAACTTTTCAGCTTCAAAGTAAAAGTTATTAGGATGTGTTGCGTTTTGATGAATAAATATCATTGTTATCGGGGAAAACACATGAAGCAGATAAAGTTTAAAATATCATTTTATTACAAAGTGAATGCTAGAAGGAAAGATATGGCTTAGATGTAAAAACAAAAATAACGGGTTTCCTAAATTTAGGTCCCAGATTTAGATTTACCTAGGCAGGAGAAATATCAATAACCTCAGATATGCAAATGACACCACCCTTATGGCAGAAAGTGAAGAGGAACTAAAAAGCCCCTTGATGAAAGTAAAAGAGGAGTGTGAAAAAGTTGGCTTAAAGCTCAACATTCAGAAAATGAAGATCACGGCATCTGGTCCCATCACTTCATGGCAAATAGATGGGGAAACAGTGGAAACAGTGTCAGACTTTATGTTTCTGGGCTCCAAAATCACTGTAGATGGTGACTGCAGCCTTGAAATTAAAAGACGCTTACTCCTTGGAAGGAAAGTTATGACCAACCTAGATAGCATATTCAAAAGCAGAGATATTACTTTGCCAACAAAAGTCCATCTAGTCAAGGCTATGGTTTTTCCTGTGGCCATGTATGGATGTGAGAGTTGGACTGTGAACAAAGCTGAGTGCTGAAGAATTGATGCTTTTGAACTGTGGTGTTGGAGAAGACTCTTTGAGAGTCCCTTGGACTGCAAAGATGTCCAACCAGTCTATCCTAAAGGAGATCAGTCCTGGGTGTTCATTGGAAGTACTGATGCTAAAGCTGAAACTCCAGTACTTTGGCCACCTCATGCGAAGAGTTGACTCATTGGAAAAGACCCTGCTGCTGGGAGAGATTGGGGGAAGGAGAAGGGAACAACAGAGGATGAGACGGCTGGATGGCATCACTGACTCAATGCACATGAGTTTGAGTGAACTCTGGGAGTTGGTGATGGACAGGGAGGCCTGGCATGCTGCGATTCATGGGGTCGCAAAGAGTCGGACACGACTGAGCGACTGAACTGAACTGAGGCAGTCCTAGATGGTGCTGGAATACTATAGGTACCCCAAGGCATAGCAGAAATGTGCTGATTTGTCTGTAGCAGGTAACACACCAGACAGGATGCTCTTTGGGCAGACAGATTACAAAGAAAGATAAAGGGAATATGTGGAGGCTATCCATACCCATTTCTTTAGCCTAAACCCACTCCGAAGAAAATGGACTCTTCTTTCCATGAATAAGTGAGGTGGTGAAATGATAGTAAGCATGTTAAACTAATGGATATTCCCTCCATACTAGAGGACAGAGGAGTAGAAACTATGGTTTCTCTTTAATAGCTGGAATAAAAAATAGATATATATTGTATTTATATGTTAATTTGATATAATTTTAAGTATTTCTATCCTGTTTTTCTATTAAATGAAATTAAATCTGTTAATTTAGTTAAGTTCTGTGACCTTAAAAATGAGCTAGAACATGTTAAAGCATTTGGCCTACCATCTATTCTGAGTGTCATTTCTTGAGAAATCTTGACTCTTTTATGATTAATAACAGTTTAGACTTTCTTAATTTCTCTTGAATCATTTATAAGTAATGTTTTCCTAAACATTTTCATTCCATCCTGATAGTAAAATCTATTGGCATAGCATTGTACATAATGTTTTCCATAATTCCTTACTCTCTTCCACATCTAGATACTGTATACTTTATTCTATTTTGAATTCCCAGTGTTTAGACCCTGGCACATGGTAGGAACTTAATAAATATGTATTGATTATATTTGCTTTCAGAACTGTATTCCAGCATAGGAAATGACACAAATTTGATCTATATGCTTTGGCACTGGCAGAATTCTCATAAAGGAAACATGAGATTTCATAGTGATTATTTATCCTACATTGTATACCTGCCAAGTACTATTGTTAAAGGCAAAAATACTTTTAGGAACAGGGATATTATATGAGAAAATGGAATTTAATAATAAAATATTTATGAAACCAATACAATTGTGACAATACACATAATTTATTTTGCTGTCTACTCCGTATATTGGAGACAAGTATTGAAAACAGACCCTAGATGTGTTTGGAACATTTTTCTATCTTCCATTAAGAATGTAAAAATTAAAATCACCTAATATGTTATCTCAAATACACAAGTTGTTTTGTGAATCTTGTAGGAGAGCAATTTTTTTTCATCTTGCCCCTCCCCTTTTTTTTTCTTTTTGAATGTTTATTTTACTATCTACTTCTTATATGTAATTTGGTATTCCAGGTGGTAGAAGATCAGGTTGGGAAGGGATGTATTTAAGATATTAGAGGGATAAAAAGTAGAAGGAAATGAAAAAGCAAAATTTAGTTTTTGGCAACCCACTCCAGTACTCTTGCCTGGAAAATCCCATGGATGGAGGAGCCTGGTAGGCTGTAGTCCTTGGGGTCACCAAGAGTCGGACACGACTGAGCGACTTCACTTTCACTTTTCACCTTCATGCACTGGAGAAGGAAATGGCAACCCACTCCAGTATTCTTGCCTAGAGAATCCCAGGGACTGGGGAGCCTGGTGGGCTGCCATCTATGGGGTCGCACAGAGTTGGACATGACTAAAGCGACTTAGCAGCAGCAGCAGTTTTTAAAAAATTCCCAGATAACTCAAATTTAAGCACAAAGTTTCTCCCATAAACTGATCAGTATGAAGGCCTAATTACAAAGTGCAAAAGACCTAGGAGTGCAGATGATAATCCATTATTTTTTAACATGGCCTCATTATTAAGTTATTGTAATTCAGCTCCAAACTCACCATTTATTTTTGCTCTCTAAGGTTGGAGCTGGGGCTCTTCAATCCATATTTCTGCATTACTTGTTGGCTCTAAGTAAAGGCTCGACTATTAGGTTAGTCGGGCCACTACAATGTTGGCAGAAGGCAATGGGCCTTGCTTCTTCCTGTCTGTTTCCTGTGAGTTACTATTTGCCTGTGATTCCCTTGAATGTCACACATCAGCAGTGCTGCTTCAGTGCAGAAACATCCCCCTTGGCAGTAGGGGATGAAATTCAGGCTGAAATTTCTCCAACATTCTCAAAAGCAGCCTCCATGTTCCTCACTCCAAGAAACCTATACCAGCCAAGCAATGCTTTTTCTTCAGAGTGCTGAGTTTCAGCTGCATTGCCTACCCTCTCTACTCCACATGTTAATAATGCTAATCTTTTCTCTTTGTTGCTGCTTCCTGCAGTGGCTACATCACTGACTCTTTGCATTCCTCTTTTTTTTTTTTTTAATTCAAGAATAATTGCAACAGTGTGTTGGTTTCTGCCACATATCAACATGGATCAACCACAGGCTGTCCCCTCCCTTGTAAGCCTCCCTCCAGTATTATTCTTTTACTTTTTACAAAGTAACAACTTTATATGTAGTTAATAATTGTTTGTCTTGAGTTCACCCTGTTTATATGATTTGTGTGATTTCTATCTCTTAAAGCATCCTGACTGATAGAAACACTGATCCAGCTGTCAAGAGAATTTATCTATTTGTCTTTACCATATAATGAGATGTCCTGTCCTGAAGCATATGTGATTTCAAAGTCAGGTTAAGCAGAGTTCTAACTGGGTTCCATCACTTTCTTTTGACTGACTGGGGATTTGTGCCTTACAAGATTGGGGGAAAAGTTATTTTAATCTTTCTAAGTTTCAGTCTCTTCAACTAAAAGTAAACCTACTCGTAGGTTTGTAAAAATTAAATGAGATAATGTTTGAAAATGATGTAGGATGTGCTTAATAAAGGATACAGATGATGATTGTAATAAAAATGGCGATAAAACACATTGCTAAGTTTCAGTTACTTAGCAGTGAAAGTTTTGTACTTAGCTTACCTGCCTTTTTTTAGGCTTAAAATTCTGAAATCTAGACGTATCAAGTGATACATCAAGGTTATAAAATCAGTGACAAGTAATAAACTATTGATTATAGCTGGAGTCTTGGAACATGCTCACCTTCTAGAATTTCCAAAATAATGTATCATTTCAAGATTATCATTCCAAAGTGAAGAACTAAAGAGCCTCTTGATGAAAGTGAAAGAAGAGAGTGAAAAAGTTGGCTTAAAACTCAACATTCAGAAAACTAAGATCATGGCATCTGGTCCCATCACTTCATGGCAAATAGAAGGGGAAACAGTGGAAACAGTGACAGGCTTTATTTTGGGAGGCTCCAAAATCACAGCAGATGGTGACTGCAGCCATGAAATTAAAAGATGCTTGCTCTTTAGAAGAAAAGCTATGGCCAACCTAGACAGTATGTTAAAAAGCAGAGACATTACTTTGCCAACAAAGGTCCATCTCATCAAAGCTATGGTTTTTCCAGTAGTCATGTATGGATGTGAGAGAGCTGAGTGCTGAAGAACTGATGCTTTTGAACTGTGTGTTGGAGAAGACTCTTGAGAGTCCCTTGGACTGCAAGGAGATCCAACTAGTCCATCCTAAAGGAAATCAGTCCTGGGTGTTCATTGGAAGGACTGATGCTGAAGCTGAAACTCCAATATTTTGGCCACCTGATGCAAAGAACTGATGCATTGGAAAAGACCCTGATGCTGGGAAAGAATAAATGCGGGAGGAGAAGGGGATGACAGAGGATGAGATGGTTGGATGGCATCACCGACTCAATGGACATGAGCTTGAGTAAGCTCTGGGAGTTGGTGATGGACAGGGAAGCCTGACGTGCTGCCATGGGTTGCAAAGAGTTGGACACGACTGAGCAACTGAACTGAACTATGAAGTTAAAACACCAACTGACATAATATCAAGGATTGTGATTTGAGTGGGAAAGTAACAGTCAGTGATGAAATGTATATATTAAAAAAGAACATTCTGCATTAACAATAAGAGAAGTTAGCCCAGAGGAAACTTACATCCATATGTAGCATGCAGATGCGTCTTTCTTCAGAGAAACAGTAGAGTATGCTGTGTAAATCATGGACTTGGCATCAGCTTGCCTGGGCTCAAAGCCGTATGATTTGGTAGTTATGTGAACTTTGACTATATATGTGATTTCATTGTGTCTCAGGTCCCTCATTTATAAATGAGGATAGTAATTCCTGACTCCTGGCTTTAAATGAGCTATTACAAATAAAGCACTTAGAATATTGTCCTTCATGTTAAAAAGTTTTGCATTTTATGAAATTTAATACTCACATAGCAATGTGTTACCAGAATGACTTCAAGTTCTTCCCCCATACTTTTTGTGCTATAAAAAAGTGTAGCTTTAGTTTATAGGAGTTTCAAGTAATTGCTTTGACTACACGCAATTTATAAAACACAAGGCTGCCACGTTAAAGGCCATTGCCACTTTGCTAACATGTCCTGGCATCACACTGTAATAATTCTGAATTATATGGGATTGTAATTACATGTGATGTTTTCATCAATAGATAAATTCTGTGGTGTAATTAAAACACATATTTAGGCTGAATTAGGGTGTGAGGAATTGGCTGGTCCATTAACTTGGCCAGGTGCAAATTATTTCTTATCCTTCCTATTTCTTACCTTTTTCTTGAGATTTTCTATATAATGTCCTTTAGCTAAAAAGTAATCTACTCTCATAAAGAGGATATTGATCACAGAAATGCTTCCACTGTGAAGAAAACAATACGAATGAAATACTTAGAGAATGGTGAGTTATAGCATAAGGAAAATACAACCAATTGATTTGGCCACCAAAAATGAATTGGAACTGAATACTCACTTCTCTTTGGGAAGGTAGTTGATCTTAGCTTAGTCACAAAAAGGAAGACAGTGATAAAAGATGGGGGAAAAAAGAGCTGAGATGAGTTTTTCCAAAGCACAGAAGTAGGTAAAGTTGATTGATAGCTTGTGTTACTCTCAGTGTAAGGCTCCATAAATATAATTAAATTAAAAGCAAAGAGCTGCTTTGGAATTTCCTCATCACTCCTCAAAATCATAAGGGAGTCTGTTAACAAAGCTGCTTTCTCACACACCAGAAAGTTCAAAGGAATTGAAACAAATAAGGCCAGAGTCATGAGACTGTCTTACTCTTTTGTCTTCATTATATTTCATCAAGTCTCTGGTACAAAGCATGTGAGTAACAATAGAAAGACCACACTGCATATGAGTAAGACTCTCACAGTCTTTATCTGAATTTGGATTTAACTAAAGAAATTTATATATCAGTTAGATATTAAACTCCCTGTATTTATGCAAAACAACACCAATTGAACTCTTACTATGTTCTAAGCTAGGTACTATGCATAGAAAATAAGACAATATGACTTCAGAATATTTATATATTTTTAAATTAAGCCAGTTGTAATTTCTTAGAATTATATGTATCTTTGCCCTTAGATATAATAAAACTATGTGTAGAAGAATAGAACATGGAAATAAATCAAAATGACAATATATGGGGGAAATGCACAGGTGTTCAGTGACTGCTCACTAGTGTCACTCAATGGTGTGGTGAAAACTTCAGAAAAGTACTGTGATTTTAGAATGAGTTAAAATATGTAGAAATATGGATAACAGTCATCTCATTGTACACTCTGGGCTAAGAACACATCCACGTTATCCATCCAATTCTACGTCTCTTACTTTAAGAAGAATCATGGCAGCATATAATGTATATAATTACAACAATAAACTCAGAAAAATTTAAGAAACTTGTGAATGGTAGAAATGTGCATTCTAATATTCTTGGTCTATATGGAAGAAGAATCAAGCTTTATTGACTCTTGAGAGCAGATAAGGAACAATGTGGGGAAGTTATACATGGTAATGAATGTTAAGCTTAGACAGAGTTTCAGGATTGAGGCAACACTTCTGCTTCTGGGACAGATGATAGCTTGTAGATAATTTCCCTCTGCTAAAGAGAATCTCATCTAAGCACTTGTACCCTCCCTGAGTACAGTCCAGATCTAATGGATGATTGATGGGGGAGAGTAGAATTCCACCATCTTCCTCTGCTCAAGGCAGGGCAATTTAAAAGTGCCAGTTCCAGGCCTCCACTAGGGATCAACAGCAACTACGACTAAACTTAACTACCCCCCAGTTCCTTCATTTCCCCAGAAGCATGGATTTAACATCTTGCAATAATGGGAAATTCTCTACTAAATTGGTCTGGCACATCAAAATTCATCCACACAAGTACTCTCCATGTATTTACACATTTTAAATTATCAAAATCTTATAATTGTGAGTGGAAAGATCTTGGAGATCTATTCTTTCTAGGTTTGCTTATGTAAGTGATTTCTTGAGATATACTTGGACCATGAATTTGTTTCTAGTTATAGGACTTCACTTTCACTTTTCACTTTCATGCATTGGAGAAGGAAATGGCAACCCACTCCAGTGTTCTTGCCTGGAGAATCCCAGGGATGGAGGAGCCTGATGGGCTGCCGTCTATGGGGTCACACAGAGTCGGACACGACTGAAGTGACTTAGCTGCATAGGTCAGGAGACAGCAAAAGGGGTTTGTGTAGAACTTGGAACAATTAGTTTTTCCATGGGGCTGTTTTCCACAGACATGTTGGCTGGTTCTTCCTGATATTTTAGATCAAAGTCTTGGGTTGATGAATCTGATTGGTGGTAGCTGGACCAAATGATCATACTCTCACTACAAAGGAGGTTGAGAAGGCAAGTATCCATCCTTTTTATCTTCAAAAGTAGGAATCAAGCCATGAGAAGGGGTTCAAAATCTGGGCAGCAAAAGTAAGCCGTTCAGATTACAACTGACTCAATGGTAGTCAGTGTTTATGGTGGATCTGGTTGTTCTATGGTGTCGTATGCCAAATCACAGCAGTCATCTCTAGAAATGCAGAATGATGTCCCAGTCATATTCTTTTCCCTCAACTGTGGGGTGTTGTTTATTTAATCTTATTTTTATATTGTTGTTGCTATTGCCCCATCAGAAAATGAAAACTTGACTATGCAACACAGTTCATTAGGCAACATGGACAAATTGTATTTGCCCCTCCAATGCCTAAATGTTAAAATTCCCAGACAGTTCCATTATCAGACACCATGGTCTTTAGGAGATGAAGCCGCTGAATGTCCTAAAGGCACAAGCAAGTTGCAACAAGTGGCTCATATGACTCAAGAACATATGACTCCTAACATATTTATATCTGATCCATATTCAAAGACTCGAGAGTTCTCTCTGAATATTTATCTGAGGGAAAGTGTTGAAACCTCATTTACACATAGGTCTACACAACATTTTGTCGCCAGCCCTGGAAGACAGAAGGGAGGTAGTCAAGCCCCACACAGTGGTGACCCTGGAAAATTGTGGGAAAGGGAAATCCTTCTTGAGATCAGACCTTGAAATTGTGCTACCCTTTTAAAAAAAGATGTTTGGTCCAAATTATGGATCTATAATATTTTGTGACCAGTTATGAAAATGAAGAATAAAATACTTGTTTTGCCTTTCTTCTGCTTCAAGTTATACACATGTATTTAATTTCCTCTCATTCTTTATATTTCATGGGAGGTGTGTTTTCAGTTATAAAACTTATGACTCAAATAACACAGCCTATTTTTGAGAGATTATTATATTCTTGGGTGAATTCATGATATTACTGAGAGTTGCTGAATATGGAGCTAGAGGCAGCCACAGAATGGTTGTTGACCCTTTGGGGAAGGATAAGAGCATTTTTTCTTTGCACTATATGAGAAAGTTGAATCTTGCTACATGGAAACTTTTTAAGTTCAAAGGTAGGAAGAATGGAGTACTGGAGAGTCAAAAGAGTATATTCTACTGGAAATTCATTATTCCTTTTGGTTTTACAGCTCTAATCTCATTATTTGGAGCTACTCTCACTTTTTAGCATGTAGTCTGCTTTCTATCATATAAACTAATATGTCTGACATCTATTTTCCCAGCTTACCTTGCAGTTAAGACACAGGCAGTATAATCAAGTTTCTGACAATCAGATCCACTCACCCAGATTCTACTTTGACAGGTAGTGAGGGGATAAAATCAGTTGTTTGTAGAACTCCTTTGGACAGAAGTTGATGGCAGAGATTGCAGCTACATTCAATTTGCTGGATCTGCAGTAGTGTCATAGATTGTCACCGGGTCCTATGTTCCTGTGATAGATTAGGACATATAGCCTGAAGTTTCTGATCACTAGTGAAGGTGGCAATCATGTCTCACTGGACTAGTTCTGTAGTGAGGGTTGAGGCAATGTTTTTGCCCAAGCAGATTCCAAGCCTGTTTATTGGTCCCTCCTAAAAAATTTACATATATACAGTGGAAGTTTCCCAGAGTATGTTTCAATTGTTTGCTCTTTAGATTTCTCTAATATTCCACCAAATATTTGGAACAAACATATAGACATAATTGGAAGGTCATTGGTTAGCCTATATTATGATGAGTAAGGCAGCCTACTTGAAATATGAAAACTCTAACCCAGCAATTCTTCAATAAATCCAGGAACATACACTAAAGGATATTCTCTCCTATTCTTGCCTGGTTTATCTCTAAAACTAGTAGTTCTACAAGAAGACATGAGTCTTGCATACAAGTAAGTCCTGTTGTATGTGCTGGTGAAGGAGAACAATACTGTGAGGGAAGAATCTCTTCAGTCCTTTCTCTGATTAGGTGAGGTCCCTTTTCCATCTACTTTCTTGGAACTACATTTCTCCTTATCTGATTGTGACCATATTTCAGTTTATTTTTAAAACTTTCTGTCTTCCCCCACCAGAATGTATAATGCATGAGGGCAGAAAGTTTATCTCTGGTATCTTCAGTGTCTAAAGCAAAGTTTTGCACAGAATAGGTATTAAATAAATACCTGCTGAGTAACTGAATAAATGAATCTATATTTGAAATAATGTATCTCTGCTAAAGGAAAATAAAAATATCAAGAGACAAAGATGAGGAAATTAGTTCAAAAATAATTGAAATTATTTTTCAATGGTGAAATTAGTTCAAAAATAAAGATGGTGAAATTAGCTGGATGGCATCACTGACTTGATGGACATGAGTCTGAGTGAACTCCAGGAGTTGGTGATGGACAGGGAGGCCTGGCGTGCTGCGATTCATGGAGTCGCAAAGAGTAGGACATGACTGAGCGACTGAACTGAACTGACTGAACTGAAATTAGTTCAAAAATAAAGATGAGAAAAAATATAATAGGGCATAAAAATTACTCTTAAAAGTATCAGATATTATGGGAGCTGATGCTATGGACCCTATATTCTCTATTTCAGCATCTGTCTGCCCTCGAAATAACTTCTAGTCTACCACTGAGTGTGTGTTTGTGTTTGTGTGTGTGTGTGTGTGTATATATATATATATATAAGATATTTGCACCGGTTGCTGCAAGAAATGAATTGTTTTCAGTTCTAATACTTAGAATGAAAAAAGATACAATGGACTTATGCAAAAATAGATATAATTGGTTATGAAATGACATGTTACCTTGTAATTACTCCATCTTGTGGATGGCCTGAATATAAGAAATGTAATTGCAATGTGATAAAGAGAGTGATATCATTTCTTTCTTGTTCATCTTTGCCTTTGAAGATATGCATGAGCTGCTAATGAATGAGTGACTCTGGAGCTGAACAATGAGAGCCACAGAATGAACAACATCCCCGAGCAAGTCATGCTACCAGGTACAGTTTTTCCGTTTTCTCTTGATCACTCTACTGTGTAATTAATGGATAAAGCTCCTAAAGCATGGAGCATAAATATGGAAAATATTTTATGTGTGTCCTAGCATTACATGATCTCTCCCTTTCCAGAAAAAAATCAAGATAAAACAAAACACCCCATGTAGACTTCCTAGCTTATTTAAAGCAGTAGAATTGATGTTTTTCAGAAAAATCACATTTTATATCGTAATAGGCTATGATACGGCAAATGGCGAATGCCTTCACATTTCTCAGGTAATCATTAAAAATAGGACTGTGGCCATGCTAATTACTGTGTAATGGAAGAGACAAACTCAAGAATGGTGAGGCAATGATAATTTCCAGGAATTTTCTTCCATCTCTTCATCCTGAATGCTTCTTGAGGATACACAGTCAAATCTAATACAAATATTTATAGAATACTTTCTATGTATTGGGTTGGCCAAAAGTTTAGTTTTGGTTTTTCTGTAAGCTATATGTGATATTTTCAAGCTCTGAAAATTTTATCTGCAACCCAACCCACTGCGTGATCCTAATATTGCTGGTATGTGCACAAGGCTGACCTTGCGTGAGACTTTTGAAGTTGGGAGAAGTCTTTCTTCTACATGTTTCTACATTCAGTGCCATATTTGAAATATCAAACTTCCAAATAACTATAGAGACAATTGGGGGAAAATTCACTAATATTTAAGATCATCAGTAGACAAATGCATTTAAAATTTTTTTAATTTAGAGAAAATAATATTTGTAAATTCTCAGAACAAAGTTTTTAAATTACTACTATAGTTTCTCCTGGACTTAGATAAGCAAAAGACCCTGTGCTTTTTGCTTGAATAGGCCAACTCTACAAGGAAGACTTGACAGTACTTTCTTTTCTTAGAGGCAGTGTTTATAGTATTATTTCTAGAGATGAAATCATATGTGTTAATTTCTATTTGGAGATATTCTTGAATTGCAAGTACAGAGAAGTAGAAGCTTCATTTTTTATTTCTCAAGGATAGGATGTTGAAATTTTCTCATTTAATTTCTGAAATTGAGTACATTTTGGATCAGTATGTATATTTAATGTGGCCGAAGTTGTTTCTCTCCAAAACTATTATTAGATCAATAAAGTATTTTATAATTGAGCATGTTTTAGAATCAAGAAAATGTGGTATATAGATAGCAGCCAAAAATGTACTTCATATAATTGGATGATTAACCTGAAATGTCCTTTCACTCATAAAACCACTTTTAGTTCTGGGTTACAAATCAGTACTTAACATGGAAGGCTTATCGGGAGTCAGAAAATCTCTGGGCATTTCACTTTCTATTCTGCTGTGGTTGAACCTGATAGGGGTCAGACTAGCACGTTAATGTTTGCAGCTTTTGTCCAAAACTGGACTGCACCCTCTTCCGTGCTCTATCTACATTGAATCATGGCTTTATTCTAATCTTCTTATGAACTGGTTCTTTTTCATGTTGCCTAAACTTATGACTTTGGAATATTAATATTGAACTAATATCTCTGATTTCAGAATTACTGATATTTGTGATCTCCCTAATATCTAGACATCAATTATTCAAAGCACTATCATTCGCATATCTGTAAACTTTTACAATCTGCAATTGTACTGAACAGGCATATCTCCTGTCCAGATTCAATTTCTTACAATGTACTCTTCGTCTTGTTCTCTCAAGGTAAGCCCCAGTCCTCTTTGGGTTTACTGTGATGTAAGCATATACTTCGGAGAAGGCAATGGCACCCCACTCCAGTATTCTTGCCTGGAAAATCCCACAGACAGAGGAGCCTGGTAGGCTGCAGTCCATGGGGTCGCTAAGAGTCGGACAGGACTGAGCGACTTCCCTTTCACTTTTCACTTTCATGCATTGGAGAAGGAAATGGCACCCCACTCCAGTGTTCTTGCCTGGAGAATCCCAGGGACGGGGGAGCCTGGTGGGCTGCCGTCTATGGGGTCACACAGAGTCGGACACGACTGAAGTGACTTAGCAGCAGTATCAGCAGCAAGCATATACTTAAATTAGAGTTTAATAAGGAATATCGAAAAGACCACTATTTTATTCCTCTACTAGGATCCTTTCAGAGAAGGCAATGGCACCCCACTCCAGTACTCTTGCCTGGAAAATCCCATGGATGGAGAAGTCTGGTGGGCTGCAGTCCATGGGGTCGCTAAGAGTCGGACACGACTGAGCGACTTCCCTTTCACTTTCATGCATTGGAGAAGGAAATGGCAACCCACTCCAGTGTTCTTGCCTGGAGAATCCTAGGGATGGCGGAGCCTGGTCGGCTGCCGTCTCTGGGGTCGCACAGAGTCGGACACGAAAGCGACTTAGCAGCAGTAGCAGCAGGATCCTTTGGGATCCAAAGGCTGGCAGCCAAATATATATATATACCTCCCTTTACTTTCCCCTCAAGCAGAAATTTGGGGAAATCCTTTGGAAACATTACCAATCCTTTAAAAAAGAATTAATGAGAGTAATGTTGGGGGTTTCTCAATGAGGTGGACCAGTCAGGTCCTGATAGAGCAAAGATAGTAGGCATGAAAGGAGCCTATTTAAGCTGAAATATGAGTGAATATCCAGTGATTGCTGAATTGAGGAAAGCATTTACAATAAAAATCAGAAACACAAAGAGAAAAAGATCAACTAAAATTTGAGAGACTTTGGAGGAAGAGAAAAAATTTAAATATACCATCAGTAACAGAGTCAGAAAGATAAAGGATGATATTGACTCCATAACATTATAACAAGATGGTAGGAAAAAAGGATCATCCTAGAAATATAAAAGAGACTCTTGGAAATTAAATACATGAGAGCAGAAAATAAAAGCTCTTATAGGGTTTAGAGAGAAAAGGAAAGATATATCTTAAGATAAAAAAATAATTAGCAACAGAAAACAGAAAAGATAAGAAAATTAGAGGACTTATAGCATAGGCTTAACTTCTAAATAAGAATTCTAGAAAGAGTTGCATACAAAAATAATACAAATATTATCACATTATTTATTGAAATTTCTCAAGAAAGAATAATTTCTAAATTTTATAGGCCAATTTCAATATCCTATAAAAATAATTAATATATAACTACAACAAATTTATTCATGAAATTTTAAAACACTGCAGAAAGAAATGCCTAAATTTCTGTAAAGGGAAAATAAAAAGAACAAGAAAAAGCATAGAATCAATTCCTTAACAGCAGAACTGGAACCCAGAGGTCAATAAAAATGTTTTCAATTTTTTTTTCAGTTTCTCAGTCCCTGATTACATCTTTTTTTTCCCCTTAAAGAGAATCTAATTTCTACTTAAAAGGCACAGCCTGGTCACTTTCTAAAAAGTCAAACATGAGATAGAATGAGATTGTTTCCAGCCATGGAAGATCTCAACAAATTTTATAATTTAATCTCAACTTCTAATACACCTTTTCCAGGAAGCAAATGAGAAACATTCCACATCAAAAGTTGGAACAACCCAGAGGGGCAGACTCAAGAAAGTAAGGAACAAGAATCCAATACTATTATTAGAAAGAGGTGAGGTGATATTTACGTAACCCAAGGTGACATGCAAGGAACCTACCCCAGAAAAGCCTATTCAGATCGGAGTAAGTCAGAAACCACCATTTCACTAAAAAAGTAAAAAATAAAGTTGATTGAAGAGAATGAGTTTCATGATATTGAGAGTTTTATAATACTGCGTGGACATGGTTCAAATTGTTACTAAGTACATGGAGAAGAAAATAGAAGTATAAAACGAAAGTGTTATGTCTAGAAAACCCAGCACATGGAGGAAAAGAAAGCAATCATAATATAGTGCGTTACTCTGTGGTGTGGATGTGACTAGCATTGATGTCAACATATTACTATAAATATTATGACAGATTTGGGTTTGAAACCCAACTCTGGAAATTAACTTAGAGTTTGATCAGTGCTACACAAATGTGATAAAAGGACTGATGCTTATCTGTGTTTGGTTATCATAAGAACAAAAATTGAAGAGTAAGCACTTCAAAAAGTTGTCATTTCTAAAAAAAAGTTGTCATGTCTGTGAGATCACATCTGTAATCAGTGGATTTGTCTCACTGAACGGGGTGCAGTTGAATCCAAGTGTTACTAACGAAGCCCGTGCACCACAACCACTGAGCCTGCGCTCCACAAGAGAAGCCACTGCAGTAAGAAGCCCACACACCACCGCAAACAGAGCCTCCACTCACTGCAACCAAAGTCCACACGCAGCAGCAGAGACCCAGCGTAGCCAAAACATAGCATAAATAAACGAATCTCAGTAAAAAGGAAATGATGCATCTTTTATTTCAGTAGTAATACATCCAGCAGTAATGATAGAAGTTATTTCAAGGAAAGAATAAGAAATTCTAATTCATACATGGTAAAAGAAGATTCACTGGACATTTTTTTCTTTTGGCCAAGAAGTGACACCTCTTTTCTTTCAATAGTATATTAAACAATGATGAGGGAAGTGGCTTCAAAGAAATGAAGACCAAAAGAGGTCAAACTAGTATACTCAGAACTATTATCCCTCATACATTAAATTTACGTTGCAGCTATAATCAGTGATGAAGTGATTTAAAAAAAAAAAAACAAAACAGAGTGTGTTACTGCCCAGATGAATTAGCTACTGAAGCAATTAAACCATCAAAACGTAAGTGGCATTTATATACACAGCATAAAGAAATACATCTAAACCCCAAGAATCCTTTGAAAGAAAAAATATGAAATAAAAAGCTGACAGTAGCAGATGTTCAGAATTTCACACATAAACATTACTGTTTGGCAGGCTTTTTATAATTCAGTTTCCTAAGAATAAAAACACCACATACAATTACTGAGAAGTTAGTGAACAATTGTTATCAAAGCACTTATCTGGAAATTTTCTATGGCAAAGGAGATGACTCAAGTACCTCTTTACAATGAAACTATAACTTTACATATTAAACAAATTGGCTGATGATATAAAATATCAACCTACAGAAAGAAATCTATCAAAGTACTTGATTATAACTTGATGAATTCATAGCATAACATGGTAATTCTTTAGAATTTATGCAATTTAAACATTACAGTAATATAATTGAATAACCTTTTTCAGATCATTTGCTGACAAACATAATGAGCCCGGAATTGTATAAAACAAAGACAGATCACATTTTGAACAAATGTGGTTTGCAATTTGAATTGTTTGTAGGAGTATATTCCGTGAGGTAGTCTTCAGAATAAGAAGCTTGTACGAGGACTACTGATGAACTACTTTTTTCTCAGAGAAAGTATTGCCAAAAAAACAAAAAAACAAAAAAAGTCAGCTGTCAAAAATACTGTTGGTTTAGATGTGAATTATATAAAAGCTATGGTATATTTTAAAATATTCTTTTGATTATATGGTTCAGTTCAGTTCAGCGCAGTCCTGTCTGACTCTTTATGACCCCATGAATCACAGCACGCCAGGCCTCCCTGTCCATCACCAACTCCCAGAGTTTATGCAAACTCATGTCCACCAAGTCAGTGATGCCATCCAGCCATCTCATCCTCTGTCGCCCCCCTCTTCTCCTGCCCCCAATCCCTCCCAGCATCAGAGTCTTTTCAATGAGTCAACTCTTCGCATGAGGTGGCCAAAGTATTGGAGTTTCAGCTTCAGCATCAGTCCTTCCAAAGAAATCCCAGGGCTGATCTCCTTCAGAATGGACTGGTTGAATCTCTTTGCAGTCCAAGGGACTCTCAAGAGTCTTCTCCAACCACAGTTCAAAAGCATCAATTATTCGGCGCTCAGCCTTCTTCACAGTCCAACTCTCACATCCATACATGACCACAGGAAAAACCATAGCCTTGACTAGACGGACCTTTGTTGGCAAAGTAATGTCTCTGCTTTTGAATATGCTATCTAGGTTGGTCATAACTTTCCTTCCAAGGAGTAAATGTCTTTTAATTTCATGGCTGCAGTCACCATCTGTAGTGATTTTGGAGCCCAGAAAAATAAAGTCTGACACTGTTTCCACTGGTTCCCCATCTATTTGCCATGAAGTGATGGGACCAGATGCCATGATCTTCATTTTCTGAATGTTGAGCTTTAAGCCAACTTTTTCACTCTCCACTTTCACTTTCATCAAGAGGCTTTTTAGTTCCTCTTCACTTTCTGCCATAAGGATGGTGTCATCTGCACATCTGAGGGTATTGATATTTCTCCCAGCAATCTTGATTCCAGCTTGTGCTGCATACAGTTCATTTCTCATGATGTACTCTGCATATAAGTTAAATAAGCAAGGTGACAATATACAGCTTTGACGTACTCCTTTTCCTATTTGGAACCAGTCTGTTGTTACATGTCCAGTTCTAAATGTTACTTCCTGACCTGTATATAGGTTTCTCAAGAGGCATGTCAGGTGGTCTGGTATTCCCAACTCTTTCAGAATTCTCCACAGTTTATAGTGATCCACACAGTCAAAGATTTTGGCATAGTCAATAAAGCAGAAATAGATGTTTTTCTGGAACTCTCTTGCTTTTTCCATGATACAGCAGATGTTGACAATTTGATCTGTTGTTCCTCTGCCTTTTCTAAATCTAGCTTGAACATCTGGAAGTTCGTGGTTCATGTATTGCTGAAGCCTGGCTTGGAGAATTTTGAGCATTACTTTACTAGTGTGTGAGATGAGTGCAATTGTGCGGTAGTTTGAGAATTCTTTGGCATTGCCTTTCTTTGGGATTGGCATGAAAACTGACCTTTTCCAGTCCTGTGGCCACTGCTGAGTTTTCCAAATTTGCTGGCATATTGAGTGCAGCACTTTCACAGCATCATCTTTCAGGATTTGAAATAGCTCAACTGGAATTCCATCACCTCCACTAGCCTTGTTCAGGGGTGGCGGCCAAGAGGAGCTACCCCACCTCTGAGGTCAGGGGTGGCAGCCGAAAGGAGATACCACACGCCTAAGGTCAGGGTGATTATATGGTGGTATGTTGTTAAATCATGTTCAACTCTTTGTGAACCCATAGACTGTGGCCCAAGAGGTTCCTCAGTCCCTGAGATTCTCCAGGCAAGAATTCTGGAGTGGGCTGCCATTTCTTTCTCCATGGTAGTATGTTGCTGCTGCTGCTGCTGCTGCTAAGTCGCTTCAGTTGTGTTCGACTCTGTACAACCCCATAGAAAGCAGCCCACCTGGCTCCCCCATCCCTGGGATTCTCCAGGCAAGAATACTGGAGTGGGTTGCCATTTCCTTCTCCAATGCATGAAAGTGAAAAGTGAAAATGAAGTTGCTCAGTCGACTGTTTGTGACTCCATGGACTGCAGCCTACCAGGCTCCTCTGCCCATGGGATTTTGAGTACTGGAGTAGGTTGCCATTGCCTTCTCCATGGTAGTATGTTAGATGATCATAAACAACTGATATTACATGTAGAAATAAGTTGGTTAATTGAGGAAAGTGTTATATTGTGAGTGTTTAAAATTTGGAACAAACTCTAAGTTATTCTTCATGACTATGCAGTTTTATCACAACTTTATAAGGAAGTAAATCAGATGGCCAGAGTTGCTTATCAGCCTATATATCTTGTATTTTAAATTATTTCGTACTTTCCTGAAATGGAGAAAACATGTTTTCAAAAACAGAAAAATCAAGAACACAAACAACAGTTAATATAAACTAGTATCTATAGATTGTTGTGCACATTTCATAATTTAACTATTAAAAATTAAGTGAAAGGACATTTGCAAATAGGTTGTCAATGAATATTTTAACCATTTGATATTCCATTTTGATTTTATTTTCCATCAAAAGGAAATCCATACATAGGAAATTCATGGATCCAGATATCATTTCTTTTATTTAAAGATTATTGTTTTTTTATTTGAAGTAAAATTAACTTACAATATTATGTTTCAAATGTAAAATATAGTGATTTAATATTTTTATACATCACAAAGTGAGTACCATGATAAGTCAGGTTAAGAAAAGTCAGTGTACAAACAATGTACAAATACAGTGTATCAAAACAATGTATTTCGATATTACTAACTACATTCCTTATGTTGTACACACAGTACCGCGACATTTATCTTATAGCCTGAAGTCCATACCTCTTAAGCCCCTTCACCTCTTTTAGCCATATCTCTACCTGCAGCCCCTTTGCTCACCACCAGCTGTTAGGTCTCCCAGAGGTAAGCACTGGTGTTCAAAGCCAGAGCTAGTGAAGGCTCGTCCTCCTAGTGCTCGTCCCCAGGCTGGAGCACCCAGCGTGGGGTCTGAACCCCTCACACTGTAGGCTGGATCTCTGCATTTATGCTGGGTCTCTGGTTTACGGGTACATGTGCCAATGGTATGGGTTCTAATTAGACCTTGTGTCTGCTCCTCCTCCCCATCCTTATGAGTTTTTTCCTTCACATCCCTAGTTAGAAGACCTGTCTTGTGAGTCTTCAGGTCGTTGTCAGAGAGTGTTGTTCTATATACAGTTGTAGTAGTGATGTGTCTGTGAGAGGAGATAAGCTCAGAATCTTCCTACTCTACACTCCTGATCCTGCCCTTCCATTGAAAGATAATTTAAATTGAACTATGAGACGAATTTTATAAGATAAATGGATAAACTGGCTACTAATGAGAACTAAAGATACATTCTAAAAATATCACTTGTATCATTTTGGATAAAAGTTAAACATGAATATTCAGAGCTGAAATGTCTTCACCATTTCTATTAACCTAATTCTGTGAGACTGATTACTGAAGCATCATTGAAACTAAACATAGATACACTGAAATATATTAGCCTACACAAATAATGTTGTAATCAATCCAACCTAATAAATTAGCATGTAGAAATCCAGAAATCCATGTGATACTTTGTCACACCAAAAACTTAAAATATTGATATACACATTCTTCATGCAAAAATATGTATAGATATTTAATATGCAGAATTGCTTTTAACTCAAAATTTTTTGTCTACTTAAAACAGAGAAATAAAAATTGTAAAAGTAACTGCAACTATATTAATCACCTATACATATACTTCTGATAAACAATATGTGCACTATTTTCTTTTCCCCTATGTGTTATTTATCCTGACTACATCTTTTAAACTGTAGTTTTATGAGTACTGAATCTGACTAAATGGAAAATATATTATTTATATTTTTATTTCATGTTCTTGGTAATTTTCATTACATTTTTATAAAATTTTGGTGCCTGATGAATTGCAAGTAAAAATAGCTGGGCACTTCACCATCAATAATTTGAAAAGCACTGTGCTACATTAATAAACCTTTGTGAGCTTCCATTTTCCCATTTATATAGAGAATATAGCAATGCCTGTTTTTCAAGATGATAATTATGACAGCAGGAGGGAGATTCAGAGTAAACTAAAGAATTTCTAGGCTTTTCACAGTCTAATTCCTCCAATGCAGACACCCTTTTCATAACCCATCTTTACAGCTGATCAAGTAGATTCTACTGCTGATAGCTTACCGCCAGATTCCTGATCTCCAAAGAAGATGTAGCTTCAGGACCAGGGACCTGGCCTGATCACTCAAGAGCTTCTGTGTAGCAGAGTCTTATTAAAGTGAGAAAGGGGCAGAGAAAGCTTCTGACATAGACATCAGAAGCGGGACAGAGAGTTCCCCCATGCCCAGTGTTAGCAAGGGAGTTATATATGTTTTAAATTAGTTATTACAATATATCAGAAGAATGTCTCAAGGTTGTAAAGATCTTACTAGATCTTTTATATACCACTCCCATAATTTACATTTTAAGATAACAGGATTAGCCAAAAGGTTTTCAGGAAGGGGAAACTGTCCTCAAGCAGGATACATTGGTGTTACATAATCCTCAGTTCAGTTCAGTTCAGTTCAGTTGCTCAGTCATGTCCAACTCTTTGCAATCCCATGAATTGCAGCATGCCAGGCCTCCCTGTCCATCACCAACTCCCAGAGTTTACCCAAACTCATGTCCATCGAGTCAGTGATGCCATCCAGCCATCTCATCCTCTGTCGACACCTTCTCCTCCTGCCCCCAATCCCTCCCAGCATCAGGGTCTTTTCCAATGAGTCAACTCTTTGCATGAGGTGGCCAAAGTATTGGAGTTTCAGCTTCTGCATCAGTCCTTCCAATGAACACCTAGGACCGATCTCCTTTAGAATGAGCTGGTTGGATCTCCTTGCAGTCCAAGGGACTCTCAAGAGTCTTCTCCAACACCACAGTTCAAAAGCATCAATTCTTCGGTACTCAGCTTTCTTCACAGTCCAACTCTCACATCCATACATGACCACTGGAAAAACCATATCCTCGACTAGACAGACCTTTGTTGGCAAAGTAATGTCTCTGCTTTTCAATATGCTACCTAGGTTGGTCATAACTTTCCTTCCAAGGAGTAAGCGTCTTTTAATTTCATGGCTGCAGTCAACATCTGCAGTGATTTTGGAGCCCCAAAAAATAAAGTCTGATACTGTTTCCACTGTTTCCCCATCTATTTGCCATGAAGTGATGGGACTGGATGCCATGATCTTCGTTTTCTGAATGTTGAGCTTTAAGCCAACTTTTCCACTCTCCTCTTTCACTTTCATCAAGAGACTCTTTAGTTCTTCTTTACCTTCTGCCATAAGGATGGTGTCATCTGCATATCTGAGGTTATTGATATTTCTCCTGGCAATCTTGATTCCAGCTTGTGCTTCATCCAGCCCAGCATTTCTCATGATGTACTCTGCATATAAGTTAAATAAGCAGGGTGACAATATACAGCCTTATTTTATTCCTTTCGCTATTTGGAACCCAGACTGTTGTTCCATGTCCAGTTCTAACTGTTGCTTCTTGACCTGCATACAGATTTCACAGGAGACAGGTCAGGTGGTCTGGTATTCCCATCTCTCTAAGAATTTTCCACGTGATCCACACAGTCAAAGGCTTTGGCTTAGTCAGTAAAGTAGAAGTAGATGTTTTTCGGAAACTCTCTCACTTTTTGATGATCCAATGGATGTTGGCAATTTGATCTCTGGTTCTTCTGCCTTTTCTAAATCCAGCTTGACCATCTGGAAGTTCATAGTTCACATACTGTTGAAGTATGTGATAAATAATTACTGTTGAAGACAGTTAATACATGATAAATACATACTGTTGAAGTATAGGGATAAATACAAATTACAAATAGAAAGCTTAATTTTCCCTGTTGAAAATAAGAGGATACTCCTCTCTCCCTATTCTTTTTTTTTTAATATTTAAAAAACCTTTATTGGAGTATAGTTGCTTTACAATGTTGTGTTAGTTTCTCTGTACAGCAAAATGAATCATCCGTACATATACGTGTATCCCCTCCTTCTTGGACTTCCTTCCCATTCAGGTCACCACAGTGCATTAAGTGGAGCTTCTTATGATATACAGTATGTTTTCATTAGTTACCTAATTTATATATAGTATCCATAGTGCTTAAAGCATTTCTTAAGGCATAGTAGCTCTATGTCCCCAAGAGGTGTCCCAAAGGAACTAATCTAGAACCACAATCAAAACAAATACAGATACAAATGCAAACCAAAGACTCATTTTTCTTCCTACAATCTATTTCTGAAAGTACTTACTGTAATGCTGTTTTGTCATTTAACTTTTCTAACCATTCCTGATCCTTTTATGCTTCTGATCCTTTACCTTATTTTCAAATACATGATCTTGATCTGACACCTGATTCTACTCCTATAGTGTTGGCGTTTGCTTCTCTCATTGAATAGCAGTATTACTTGTTCTTTCGATTACATCTGTTTTCTACTGTCATGCTACCTACTGGGCTGAGCAGAGATCTACTTTTAGCCCTAGAATGGGAGAACTCTTGCAAAATTTCCAAACAAGAATCAGAAGAGTATTTTTAATAATTATTATAATTGTTTACTAAGAAATAAGGAAATCTAGACATAAATCTAAAATCTCCCAGTTCTTCAGTTGCAAAACCATAGCTAGAAAGCAGGCTTTCACAAGTACAATCAATTCTTTAGTTTATTTGCTTTTCAGTTTTATCTGGAAGGCATAATATGGTTTGCAGAAGCAAATATTTAGATTATATATATATACCCTTCTAAATAGATCTTGGATCAGCTATTCCCTAATGTGCAGGCTGATTTATTTTATTTTGAAAAACCCTGAGTTCTTAATAACAAAGCTTAAGAAAATAAAATCACCTCTAGACACAACAGAAAGTCAAAACAACAAAATAAATATTAAATGAAAATGCCTTGAGGTCACAAAGAGTCAGACACAACTTAACAACTGAATAACAACATTGTTTTTAGGAATAACTTGTATATTTGATACTTTAAATATTTCAATGATAAGAAAATGTATCATACTCATACCAAAGTGTCTAAAACATCTGATTTAAACTTAAATAAGCGATTTAAACTGTTCTAAATTTATAAACAGCATTGAAACATTTAAGAAAACATAATCAGCTTATTTATAACTTTAGTGACTATTATTTACTTTAGTGCTTTGGAAATTTAGTCTGGTAGTCAAATAATTAAAAAGAAATCAAATATATTAAATTTACAAATAATTTTATAATGTTAATTGGGTTTTGTTAAGTTTCACAATGAGACCAAACATTAATCCAACTTTGTGTACATGAGGCAGCACATACTGAGCTCATTCACAGCAGCTGTGGTACCACCTCATCTGGAACCAAGACACATCTGTTTGCTTACTCAATCTTTTCCATAGGAAATCTAGTCAAATTTAACAACCATTGATTTTTTTTTTTTAAGCATAAATGGAGAGGTCGTATTGTCTACTATGCTATCATATTTTTCTAATTCTTCTGGCTTTAGTTTTCCTGGCTTTTATGGTTTTACACTCTGCCCTTTTTTACACATCATGCTGCTATAACACCTTCTTGCCATATATAGGAATGCTAAAACTAGCTTTGTGGTTTGAAATGACTAATTACTTACACCTGACAGTGAATACTTTTGCACTAGCATTACTTGTTTTGGCTCACTGCATGGATCACTAAGATGTTAGTAATTTGATAACTCAGAATATTTCATTCTATTTTGGGAGCACAGAGGCAGACATCTGAATTAATTGTACTTTTACTTCAAGACAAATTATCATCACTGTCCCATTCATAGTCCATTTTTATTTCATTTGTTAGTTTGGTTTTCTTTTCTTAATTTTGTGTCATTCCCATACTCTACTCTTTCCCCAATTCTAGCTATAAACAACTATTATATATTCTAATATATCTTGCACTGTTTGTATACTCTACTGCAAAATGTTTGTATACTCTACTGCAAAATTGCTGCTATGAACACATATATTATATATATATGTAAACACATATTACAATTTCTTACTATTATATCTCACTGTATATTGGAAGGTACTGTAATACATATGCGTATATTTGTATGTGTGTGTGTATACATTTTTCATTCATTGTCTTACATTATGTTGTTGTTGTTCAGTCTCTCAGTCATCTCCGACTCTGTAACCCCATGGGCTGTGACACAACAGGCTTCCCTGTCCTTCACTAGCTCCCGGAGTTTGCTCAAATAGATGCCCACCGAGTCCATGATGCATCTAACCATGTGATCATCAGCCGCTCCCTTCTCTTTTGCCTTCAATCTTTCCCAGCATCAGGGTGTTTTCCAATGAGTTGGCTCTTACCATCAGGTGGCCAAAGTATTGGAGCTTCAGCAACAGTCCTCCAAATGAATATTCGGGGTTGATTTCCCTTAGGATTGACTGATTTGATCCCCTTGTTGTTCAAAGGACTCTCAAGAGTCTTCTCTAACACCACAGTTCAAAAGCATCAGTTCTTCGGTAGTCAGCCTTCTTTATGTTCCAACTGTAACATGTGTACATGACTACTGGAAAAACTGTACCTTTACTATCTGGACCTTTGTTGGCAAAGTGATATCTTTGCTTTTTAATATGCTGTCTAGGTTTAACATAGCTTTCCTTCGAAGGAGCAAAAATCTTTTCATTTCATGGCTGCAGTCACCATCCATAGTGAATTTGGGGCCCAGAAAATAAAATTTGTCACTGTTTCTACTTTTTCCCCTTCTATTCATCATAAAGTGATGGGACTAGATGACATGATCTTAGTTTTATGAATGTTGACTTTTCAGCCAGCTTTTTCACTCTCCTCTTTCACCTTCATCAAGAGGCTCTTTAGTTTCTCTTCATTGTCTGCCATTAGAGTAGTATCATCTGGATATCTGAGGTTGTTGATATTTTCCTTGGCAATCATGATTCCAGTTTGTAATTCATCTAGTCCGGCATTTTGCATGATGTACTCTGCATATAACTTAAATAAACAGGTTGACAATATACAGCTTTTATGTACTCCTTTCCCAAATTTGAACCAGTCAGTTGTTCCATGTAAGGTTCTAACTGTTGCTTCCTGACCCACATACAGGTGTATCAGGAGACAGGTAAGGTAGTCTGGTACTCCCATTTTTTAAGAATTCTCTGCAGCTTGTTGAGATCCACACAGTCAAAGGCTTTAGCGTAGTCAATGAAGCAGAAGTAGATGTTTTTCTGGAATTCCCTGGCTTTCTCTATGATCCAAAGAATGTTGGCAATTTGATCTGTTTCCTCTGCCTTTTCTAAATCCAGCTTATATGTCAAGATTGTATATTGTCACCCTGTTTATTTAACTTATATGAAAAGTATATCATGTGAAATGCTGGGCTGGATGAAGAACAAGCTGGAATCAAGATTGCCAGGAGAAATAGCAATAACCTCAGATACGCAGATGACACTACCCTTATGGCAGAAAGTAAAGAAGAATTAAAGAGTCTCTTGATGAAAGTGAAAGAGGAGAGTGAAAAGGTTGGCTTAAAACTCAATATTCAGAAAACTAAGATCATGGCATCCAGTCCCATCACTTCATGGGAAATAGATGGGCAAACAATGGAAACACTGACAGACTTTATTTTCTTGGGCTCCAAAATCACTGCAGATGGTGACTGCAAACTTGCTCCTTGGAAGAAAAGCTATGACCAACCTAGACAGCATATTAAAAAGCAGAGACATTACTTTGCCAACAAAGGTCCGTCTAGTCAAAGCTATGTTTTTTTCCAGTAGTCATGTATGGATGTGAGAGTTGGACAATAAAAAAAGCTGAGCACCGAAGAATTGATGCTTTTGAACTGTGTGTTGGAGAAAACTCTTGAGAGTCCCTTGGACTGCAAGGAGATCAAACCAGTCAATCCTAAAGGAAATCAATCCTGAATATTCATTGGAAGGACTGATGTTGAAGCTGAAACTTCAATACTCTGGCCACCTGATGCGAAGAACTGACTCATTGGAAAAGACATTGATGATGGGAAAGATTGAAGGTGGGAGGATAAGGGGTTGACAGAGGATGAGATGGCTGGATGGCATCACCGACTCAATGGACATGAGTTTGAGTAAACTCTGGGAGCTGGTAATGGACAGGGAGGCCTGGCGTGCTGCAGTCCATGTGGTTGCAAAGAGTCGGACATGACTGAACAACTCAGCTGAACTTATTCTAGATGGATGGTTGCTGATATAAAAAAATAAAATATAGGTTTTGCGTCTATCTTGCATCTTGCAAAATTATTTTAATATCTTATTTCATGAAAGTTTGTATTGTTTTATTGGCTTTGCCAGGTAGATGATTCAATCACCTGCAAATAATGGCAGTTTTATATTCTTCTTTTTCTTCCTTTTTTCCTTTTCTTGTTGTATTGTCCACTCTCGACTATATTTATAGATATACAGATAGCACAGAACCGGTGGCTCCCATGGTAAAGTGTATGCCTGCAGTACAGGAGACCCAGGCTCGATCCCTGAGTTGGGAAGATCCCCTGGAGAAGGAAATGGCAACCCACTCCAGTACTCTTGCCTGGAAAATTCCATGGACAGAGGAGCCTTGTAGGCTATAGTCCATGGGGTCACAAAGAGTCAGACACGACTGAGTGACTTCACTTCACTTCACTTCATATTATACATTGGCAAACTTTTATCTGGTCCCAATATTAAAAAGAATGCATTCATGTTTCCAATCTGAGATTATGAATTTCATGCCAAAGTTTCTAGTGAAGGACTACAGAAAACTCAAATGAATAAGTGATGCTCATGAAGTGGAAGTAGGGGCTGAAAGTGAGAAGTATCCTAAATTTCACATGAGGCAGAGTAGTTTTTGTGTTAATTTGAAAAAAAAAAAAAAAAATTATCTGGGACATTGATGGAACAACAAAAAAAAAATGTTTATGATACTCCTATGGCTCCTTGACATGTGGAGTTAAAATGTTAGTATCATTTTAGTCCTCAAGCAGATAATTTGTGGACTTGTATTACTCATTTTGTTGTTGTTGTTCAGTTGCTGAGTTGTGTCTGACTCATTGTGACCCCATGAACTGCAGCATGCCAGGCTTCCCCATTCTTCACTTTCTCCCTTAGTTTGTTCAAATTGGAGTGCTACAGTCCATGGGGTTTCAAAGAGCCAGACACGACTGAGCAACTGAACTGAACTAGAAAGGTATTATTGTGCATGAAATTAATTGGGGGGCATTTTGAGGTGCCCTTATTACTCTATTTTCACCATATTTTATTGAAGTATAAATTTGCAAAATTGTGTTAGTTTTAGGTATACAGCAAAGTGATTCATTTTTTTTCTTTTGTTTAATTAATTTATTTTAATTAGAGGCTAATTACTTTACAATATTATATTGGTTTTGCCATACATCAACATGAATCATTTTTAAATATATATATGTGTGTGTGCATATATATGTGTGTGTGTTTATGCTTAGTCACTCAGTCATGTCTGACTCTTTGTGACCCATGGACTGTAGCCTACCAGGCTCCTCTGTCCATGCGGATTCTCCAAGCAAGAATACTGGAGTAGGTTGCCATACCCTCCTCCAGGGGATCTTCCCAACCCTGGGACTGAACCCAGGTCTCTTGAATTGTAGGCAGATTCCTTACTGTCTGAGCCACCAGGGAAGCCCAAGAATACTGGAGTGGGTAGCGTATCCCTTCTCCAGGGAATCTTTCCAACCCAGGAATTGAACTGGGGTCTCCTGCATTGCAGGTGGATTGTTTACCAGCTGAGCTGTACATATATATTTACTCTTTTTTCAGATTACTTTACATCATAGGTTATTACAAGATATTTAATAAACTTCCCTCTGCATCTATTTCCATCAGCAATATTGGCCATAATTTTCTTGGCAATTATTATTGGCAAAAATTATTGGCAATAATTTTCTTTTTTGTGTGTGATATCTTTGTCTGGTTTTGGTATCAGGGTGATGGCACAATCATAGAATAAGTTTGGGAGTGTACCTTCATCTGCAACTTTTGGGAACAGTTTCAGAAGTATAGTTGTTAACCCTCCTCTAAATGTTTGGTAGAATTCACCTGTGAAGTCGCTTGACCCTGGACTTTCGTCTGTTGGGAGTTTTTAAACTGTTATTCTAATTCAACTTTCAGTAACAGTAATTGGTCTATTCATATTTTTTATTTCTTCCTGGGTCAGTCTTGGGAAATTGTACCTTTCTAAGAATTTATCCGCCTTCTCCAGGGTGTCCATTTTATTGGCATAGAGCCATTCATGGTAATATCATGATCCTTTGTGATTCTTTGGAGTCAGTTGCAACTTTTCCTTTTTCATTTCTAATTCTGTTGATTTGGGCCTTCTCCCTTTTTTTCTTTTCTGGCTAAAAGTATATCATTCTTTTTTCAGCTTTTCAAAGAACCAGCCTCTGTATCATTGATCTTTGCTATTGTTTTCTTAGCGTATGCCTCATTTATTTCTGCTCTGATTTTTATGATTTCTTGGCTCTACTAACTTTGGGTTTTGTTTTTCTTCTTTCTTGAGTTGCTTCAGTTATACAATTAACTTCTTTGATATGTTTCTTGTTTCCTGGGGTAAGCTTGTATTGCTATACACTTCCCCCTTCGAAATGCTTTTGCTGTGTCCCATAGGCTTTGGATCGGCATTGTCATTTGACATTTCATTGTCATTTGTCTCTAAGTTTTGTTTTTTTTTTTCCCTCTATGATTTATTCAGTGATCCATTGGTTGGTTAGTGGCATATCATTTAGCCTCCATGTGGCAACATGGTAAAGAATCCACCTGCCAATGTAAAATTCACAGAAGATGCAGATTCAATCCCTGAGTCAGAAAGATCTTCTGGAGTAGGAAATGATAACCTACTTCAATATTCCTGCCTGGAAAATTCCATGGACAGAGGAGCCTGGTGGACTACAGTCCATGGAGATGGCAGTGTTGGATAGGACTGAACATGCACATTTGTGTTTTAGTTTTTTTGCATCTGGTCTTGCCCCCTGGGAGTGTTGCTGGTCTAGAGGCGTGTGAAGGCTTCCTGGTGAGAAGAAACGGTACCTGCCCACTTGTGGGTGGAAGTGGGTCTTGGTCCTCTGGTGGGCAAGGCCATGTTTAGGGCATGGTCTAGAGGTGCCTGTGGGCTCAGGAAGTCTTTAGGCAGTCTGCCTGCTGTTGGTGGGTCCGTGTCCCCACACAGTTTGCTGTTTGACCTGAAGTGACCACCAGCACTGAAGCCTGCAGGTTGTTTGGTGGGGCCAGGTCTTAGTGCTAAGATGTCAGCCTCCAGGAGAGCTCATGCAGATGAATGCCCACCCCCCACACTAATATGTCTGCCACCAGTGTTCATGTTGCCAGGGTGAGTCACAGCCACTCACTCCCACCTGCCTGGAGACCCGAAGACCAGCAGGTGGGTCTGGCCCAGGCTCCTGTCAAATTACTGCTTTTGCCCTTGGTTCCTGTACACACGAGATTTTGTGTGCAACCTCTCTTTTCCCAGTCCTACAGAGCTCCTGTCATCAAGCCCTGCTGGCCTTTCAAGCCAAATGCTCTGAGCACTCCTCTTTCCAGTGCCAGATCCCCAGGCTGAGGGGCCTGATGTGAAGTTTAGACACTCACTCCTTTAAGTCTTTAGTTTTAGAAGTTTCTTATCTGGTGGTTTCTAGTCTTTTTCATCAAAGGTTTTTCTGTAGTTATTTGTGATTTGGGTGTACTCATCAGAGGAAGTGAATTTAGAGTCCTTTTACTCTGCCGTCTTGGCCACTCTCTCTCACATTACTTATTTTCTTTACTAAATTGATGGCTTAGTAGTAGATAATTTGCACTTATATTATTTGATAGGTTTTAGCTTACTATTTCTCACATAGATTTTATAATTCTTACCGTGAATACCTGGACAACTTTCAATGACGTAGTAAGAGCTATCTCATTTCCATTTTACAATTGAATTTCTAATTAAAAAGTTTTAGAAAGCTGTACTAATATGAATAAACAGGTCTCTGTATGTTATCTCCTAAAAAATACATAAGTCCAAACCCAAGTTATTTATGTCTCTGTAAATGCTTGATGTTTATATTGTCTCCATTGAGTTGTGTTCATATATCCCATTATTCTCTATTTTTCTACTCTTCTGTACAGAAATTGGATGCATTTATTATCTTTCACTATCAGGTTTTCTAGAGAAGCATTTATAATCATTTGTGATTTTTAAAAAGGCAGCTATATATTATGATAAACAGTATTGGTAACATTCCCTTATGAAACATTGAAGATGAGATATGAGTAGCATTGTAAATTGCTTTATAGTTTTCAAAACATTTACATATATTAATAAATACTGTAAGCAACCATATATATTACAAATGTGAAATAAAATTATTTCAAATGCAAGTAACAAAATCTCAACTCATAAAAGCATAAATAAGAAAGGGCAATTATTGGAAAGATACTGAATTAGTTTCCAGAGGTGAAAAAAATAAAATAAGCTTAGAAACAAAGACCTTTCTGGGGAATCACAGGACCCAAAACCAGACACTTAATGATTGTTAGAACTGTTCTCTCTATGAAAAGCCCTGTCTACAATTGTTATACATGTTTATATGGTTATTATTATTCAGATTTCTTTATTTGCTATATCTTCCTTCTCTTCTGATTGCTTTACAGTGTGTCTCTGATCATAGATGGAAAACTCAATGATTTTTAACTACAGCTGACCATCTAGTCTAGAACTTACCTTGTATATTCTTTAGTTTTGATTTTCCGATTATAAATTTCTTGTTATGTTAATGCTTCAAAATGTAGATTAAGAATTGTATAATCTTAGTTTTAATTACTCTAAACCTATAAACTGATTAATTGGTTGCCAGATTTTTTTTAAAAGTTGATCAAGGTATTATAACTTGAAAGCATTTATATTGGTACCCAGATACAGAATTAGAAGTGAGGCCAAGCATTTCTCTCCCTGAAGTCATCGTAGCAACCCTTGTAAAATCTCAGACCTGCTCTCTGTGTTGCCTTAGTATCTCTTTTTAAACATTTTCACAAAAGAATATTTATTAGCAAAACTCTATTTGGTTCATGATTATGTTCATTCAGTTCTACTCAATATTACATATTCATTATTACATTTGCTAAATTAAAACATTTTTTCACTTCATATTTATCACATTTTCTTTTCACAAATGAATTCTAGGCTTCTTATGGTGACAAATATGAGGAGTACTGGTAGTACAGGGGACTGTGTGTTTTGTTTACCCTGAGAAAGTTTCCAGAAAGTTAGGAGATATCATACATTGAATTATGATAAACTAGGTAACATGTTTATTTTGTATGTTTTTGCCTTTCCTTCATTTAGGGAAAATTCTGAAATCTCATATCATTATACTAACAGGATAAAAATAAAATAATTTTAAGAATTTCCCTTTAGGTTAAAGGGAAAAATGGGGAACCAAGTTTGTGGAGGGTTTATACAGTGTGGGGTGGTGAACATGGAAATCAATGTAAGAGAAATTCAAAGATAAGGGAACAACTACAGGGATGTGAAACCATATGTAAAGCGGCTTATCACTCTCCGGTCTTTTTGATGAACACCTTCTTTGGTCTGGCTATCCGTGGTGGCTCAGAGGGTAAAGCGTCTGCCTGCAATGTAGGAGACCGGGGTTTGATCCCTGGGTCAGGAAGATCCCCTGGAGAAGGAAATGGCAACCCACTCCAGCATCCTTGCCTGAAGAATCCCATGGACAGAGGAGCTTGGTCGGCTACAGTCCACGGGATCGCAAAGAGTCGGACACGACTGAGCGACTTCACTTTCACTTTGTTTGGTCTAGACCATTTTTTATTTTTTATCTTTCCTAGCTGATTGATGTGGCTCCATTGATAGGTATTTGTGATTCTTAGATATTTCATAATACTGATTTGTTATATTGACTCAAGGGCTTCTCCCTTCTCCGGTGGCTCAGTGGTAAAGAATCCACCTGCAGTGCAGGAAGCATAGGAGACATGGGTTCAGTCCCTGGGTTGCGTCAATCACCTGCAGAAGGGAATGGCAACCCAATCCAGTATTCTTGCCTGGAGAATTCCTTGGACAAAGGAGCCTATAAGGCTACAGTCCATAGGGTCACAAAGAGTCAGACACGACAGAAGCAACTTAGCACACACACATATTGATTTATGACCATTTGCTATCTTTGTCCATCATATTTAACTTTGGTTAGCCATGGGTCTGTCAGGTCTTATTATTGGACAACTCTTTGACTTTTGAAGACTTTTAATATACTATTAAAATTCTCTGTGAATTATTATGTTGTTTATCTGGGAAGTGAGGACTGTGTAAGAAGATGGGCTTGTTAGCAGATATTTAGTCCTATCCAAAACATCCTTAAGATATTTGGTACAAACCAAAATGTCCTTAAAATCTGATTCTGTCAAAAATATCCATAAGACATTTAGTCCCTACCAGATGGTTTTGGACAGAACCAAATATCTCCAATACTTTGGCCACCTGATACAAAGAGCTGACTCATTTGAAAAGACCCTGATGCTGGGAAAGATTAAGGGCAGGATGAGAAGGGGACCGCAGAAGATGAGATGGTTGGCTGGCATCACCGACTCAATGGACATGGGTTTGGGTGGACTCCGGGAGTTGGTGATGGACAGGGAGGCCTGGCGTGCTGCAATCCGTGGGATCACAAAGAGTCAGACATGAATGAGCAACTGAACTGAACTGAACTTCTTTGATGAAAAGAAGAGTTTGGGCTTTTGAATTATACATAGATACATGTTATACGTATATATAATATTTGAGGGAGACTTTAGAGGTCTGCTAACCTTTAGAGGATCAGCTAAATAGATCCCTATTTTAGGGATGTTCATGCATCCTGCATGTATGTACAGATGACGAATTTGAGGCTCAGAGTGGGTCAATATGTTTGTCAAAGATGATACAGTGAAGTAAAAAGAAAGCCAGGATTATCCAAGATTAACTTCCAGAAATCTCAGTTTTCCATCCAGGACTCTCCATTTCTCTCTCTCTCTTTGTCTCATTGTTAGTATTACAAGTAAGATCAGACCTGATGTATGGGAATTCGGTGTCTAGAGGCGGCAAGGAACTTGAGCACAGGTGTGTAGAACATGATAGGAATTTTGAGACAGATTTTCTTTTCTGAAATTACCCAAGAATTTTATTAAGTATTAATAGACTCTCAGTAGGATTCTTCCCAAAGACACACTATTAAAAGAGGAAGGAGCAGTGATGTTCAAATAACCTTTGCTCATTGCATGGTGAGTCAGTGACTTATCCCAAATTTAAGTTTTACATTCTTGTTGGGTATTTAAAAATGAGAGGAGACATTTGAAGATTATTGGAATAAACTGAATAGAGTTTATTACATTGTTATTTTTCTGATAATTGTCAAGCAGTCTACCTGTCCTACAGTCATTCTGAGTGTACTGGGAGAAAAAAGCAACCAAAAGATCATGCAAAAATCAATAGTTTCTTTTTGTGTGTCATCTTATTTATGAGCAAGGTACATATTAGAGGTCAACCAAAGCAGAATTAAGATCAGTAGGTTTGCAAATTTTAATTGGGCCTTCTTTGACTACTGCTGAAAAATCCTGATGTCCAGTCCTTTTGAAGTCAAATGAATAAACTGCACATTTTTACGAGGTTAGTAACTTGTCTTCCTCAGGATTGATTTTTCCAAGCATTTTTTTTTAACCTATTGAGTTTAACAGTATGATTTGTAACTGGAGTAACTTTTTATGCATTTTTTTGGTCATCATTTCTCTTTAGAAGGAAAAGAAATGGGCATATTCCTTCAAAAAGAATGGTTAATTAAATCTCACCAATATTTTCTTTTTTTTCTATATTTTTTGCTATTCCATATCAGTACTACTCTGTAGCTATAAATAGATTATTTTATTTGTTGAGATCCTGCCCTTTTGATCTTTAACCAAGTCCAGAATACTGATTTAGGAAGTATTTCAGAGGTTTTTGTTGGGAAATTCTAAAGATGAATAGAAACTAGAATTTTTTTAAAAAGCAACTCTACTGACCAAAATTCCCCTGGATTCTTTATATACATTATTTCAATTGATTTTGGTGGGCAAGGGGGACCTGCCTTAGAGCTACCTGACTTCATTTGAAGGTGTTTTACAAATGATGGGTCACCGGTAGTAAGAAGTTGTGCTGACATTCAAATACACGTGTGTGATAACAAGGCCTACAACCTTTCCATTTTAGTAGACATATCCAAACTGTGTTATCTAATATATTAATGTTTAACATAAAAAATATGTTTCTATTATCCAATAGGGCTGGGTTGGAGTAATCAGTTATAACAGTCTCTTTACTGCTGGCCTTCTCAGAGCATTTATTTACTTGTAGTCACAGCAAGTGTACCATCAGGGTCTAGGTGCGCACTATTTCATCTGACCCCTGGAACTTCAGCAGGGACTTTTTTTAGAAGCTGTCCTCCCTACTATACTTTGGAAAATATATTAGGGAAACTACCCAAGGAAACCTGCTGGCCCCATGATTATTGCTCCCCAGGCACGACAGATGTTTTCAATAGACACTGAAGCAATGCGAGTTTTTTGAATAGTTCCTTAGTACCCACCTGCAAATCTCATGTACTGTGTGACTAGGAGTAGAATCTGTCATGGAATAAGTCTAAAAGGCTTGCTTAGAAGCTATAAGAAAAAACACTAAACCTATTTGTTTGATTCTTAGATCTTATGAGCTATATTTAATAAACTGGCCAAAGAAGGAATAGTCCTGTGTTTCAGTAATAGTATTTCAATAGTAGTCCTGAAATTATCGACCGAGGTCTTGATGTTATAAACGAGGGCGTGTGCTTGTGCTAAGTCACTTCAGTCATTTCTGACTCTTTGTGACGCTATGGACTATAGCCCACCATGTTCCTCTGTCCGTGGGCTTCTCCAGGCCAAAACACTGGATTGGGGTACCACGCCCTCCTCCATGGGATTTTCCCGACCCAGGGATAGAAAGTCTCTTATGCCTCCTGCATTGGCAGGCAGATTCTTTACCACTAGGGCTACCTAGGATTTCTCAGACTAGGATAATAAAGTCTAACCGAAAGTCATTGAACTTTGTAATATATTGCTTAGGAAAAAAAAAAACTATATAATTGTTAAATTATAAAGGTACCAAACCCAACAAGAAATAATCAGAAAAAAATCTCCATTTTTGGAGCCCCGTGGTGTTGCCTCACACATACTCAGAAATGTACCTGTCATGCTTTTCCACTAAAGCTGGCTTATCCCGTAACCACACGACACTGGGCACATGTATTCTTCTCCTCTGGCAGTTACCGATTCTCCCCACTTCCTCAGATTCCCTTACTGACCACCTCTCTGATAACTCTCAGATTAATACTGTGGTACAAGACAGCTGAATTCTAAACAACAGGTTGTCTAAATCATTTCCACATTTAAAAATCAGGACAAATCAAGCCCCAGAAAGGAAAGTATCCCATTTTGCTAGATTAATGTTGCCCCCAGTCCTCATTGTCTACCTTTATTGTCTTCTTCCCAGCATGATGGATTGTGAAAAACTTTTCATTTAAGATGTTCAATGTGGCTTGACTCTAGGAACTTGCAAAGGCAACAGAAGTAGACTAGTTTCTGGACTTCTCTAACATTCATGTTAGTCATGTGTAGGACATAAAGTGTGGTTCTAATAAGAAAACACCAATACCAATGCGAGGTAGTTTTGCTTTTTTAATGGTTTGTCTTCCATTATGAACATTATCAGTATTACTTTTCTGTAGTTTTAAAGGTGTCTGTTCTTAAACTCTTATGTGAAAAAGTTTTTTTTTAAACTGCTTAAATAATAGCGCACACATATGGAAACAACTTTTCTACAATTCCCTAAGAAGCAGCAATGTCATAGCCCAGGGACGTTTTACATTACATGCATGTGTGTGCTCGGTCATGTCTGACTCTTTGTGACCCCAAGGACTGCAAACCCTCCAGGGTCCTCTGTGTGTGGAAATTTTCTAGCAAGAATACTGGAGCGGGTTGCCATTTCCTACTCCAGGGGATCTTCCTGTTCCAGGGATAGAACCTGTGTCTCCTGCATTGATAAGCAGATTCTTTACTGCTGCACCACCAGGGAAGCCCATCCTTCTTATTAAACAAAAACAAATTTTTAGGTTCCGTTGACAGGAATTCTGATTTAGGAAGCAGAAGTGCTCTCTGGGAATCTGCATTTTCATGTATCACCAAGTAACTTTGGAACCAGAGATCAAGAAATTCGGTTGTAGAAAATGGGGAATTAAAGTCAATTACTGTAGTCCTGAATAGGAAGAGATGGGAATACCAGACCACCTGGCCTGCCTCTTGAGAAACCTATATGCAGGTCAGGAAACAACAGTTAGAACTGGACATGGAAAAACAGACTGGTTCCAAATAGGAAAAGGAGTACGTCATGGCTGTGTATTGTCACCCTGCTTATTTAACATATATGCAGAGTACATCATGAGAAACGCTGGGCTGGAAGAAACACAAGCTGGAATCAAGATTGCCAGGAGAAATATCAATAACCTCAGATATGCAGATGACACCACCCTTATGGCAGAAAGTGAAGAGGAACTAAAAAGCCTCTTGATGAAAGTGAAAGAAGACAGTGAAAAAGTTGGCTTAAAGCTCAACATTCAGAAAACTAAGATCATGTCATCTGCTCCCATCACTTCATGGCAAATAGATGGGGAAACAGTAGAAACAGTGTCAGACTTCATTTTTTGGGGCTCCAAAATCACTGCAGATGTTGACTGCAGCCATGAAATTAAAAGCCGCTTACTCCTTGGAAGGAAAGTTATGACCAACCTAGATAGCATATTCAAAAGCAGAGACATTACTTTTCCAACAAAGGTCCGTCTAGTCAAGGCTATGGTTTTTCCAGTGGTCGTGTATGGATGTGAGAGTTGGACTGTGAAGAAGGCTGAGTGCTGAAGAATTGATGCTTTTGAAGTGTGGTGTTGGAGAAGACTCTTGAGAGTCCCTTGGACTACAAGGAGATCCAACCAGTCCATCCTAAAGGAAATCAGTCCTGGGTGTTCATTGGAAGGACTGATGCTGACGCTGAAACTCCAATACTTTGCCACCTCATGCGAAGAATTGACTCATTGGAAAAGACCCTGATGCTGGGAGGGATTAGGGGCAGAAGGAGAAGGGAACAACAGAGGATAAGATGGCTGGATGGCATCACTGACTCGATGGACATGAGTTTGAGTGAACTCCAGGAGTTGGTGATGGACAGGGAGGCCTGGCGTGCTGTGATTCATGGGGTCGCAAAGAGTCGGACACAACTGATCAACTGAACTGAAAGGAATATGTTATTAAGTAAAAGTAACAGTATTAAGGAGAACATGTAACTTTTTAATCTGAAACACTGCTATTTAGATGAGTTCCCTACATTTAGGCACTCTCCACAAACAATGGATGGATACTTGTTTTACAGTGCATCTGAAGTGCCTATATTTTGTTGCTTCTACAGTTTTTCCATTTTCAAAAATTAATTAACTAAGGGAAAAAAGATTCTTCTCGAACAACAGAAAAAGCATTCTTAGAAAAACCAATACAATGTTATAATTAGACTATGTCTATGGTATCTTGGTTGCTATGCCAACCGCACTTCTCTTTGCCACCCAGTCAATACTAAACACATTGGTGCCAGGTTGCCCTCTCAGCCTCTTTTTTGAGTGAAGCAATGCCCCAACACTAAAAACACTCTTCACTGTAGTTTCTACTGGTATGTCTGTCCATGATTACTTCTCGTGTTTCTCTTGTATGAACAATTCACTTTAACCAAACTGTCCAGTTTTCCCTTTAACATTCACACACATTCCTATGTGTCTTTCCCTTTGCAATTTTCTGGTTGAAATACACTTCTTTGATCTAAGTCTAACTCTTAATTCAAAAGTCATTAAAATCTCAGTATTTTTGTTGAAATATCTTTCAGTTTATTTTTGTAAGATATCTTAGTGAAATTATTTTTGTCAGCCATTTAGCATGTAGCTGATGTCCTTCTGGCATCATTTTATGTTGGCATTTATCCTATATAAATATAAGTATATATTATACATTCCAAATATATGTATTATCTTCATATTCAGTCTGTTTATTTGAGGGTAAAGTCATGCCAAACCTTTATTTCCTTTCCTTACTCATTTTGAATCCCAAGTACCATTGCATAGAGTGGAAAAACACTATGCATTGAACAAAACAGTTAGTGTATAATGCTTATATAAAGGAATATGTTTTCTCTTAAAGTTAATGCTTAGATAATATAAATATCTTTATGGAAAAATAACATATTTTTACTTGGGTGAAGCATGAATGATGATCATTCCTAAAATCAACATAATTGTCAGTGTCTTCACAGCCCAGTTGGGAAGATTTATAAAAGAACTATTTGTTTCAACAGCAAATGTTTTCCACTTGAGAAGTGTTAGCAGATCCTGAGGCATAAACATACACATTGGAGCATGAAAAGTTTTCTCTGTGGTTTGTGTGTTGCAATTGTGGGAGTTGTTGTGGCAGATGACACTTTTGCTTAACAAAAGCTGTTAAAGTTGCTTGGACCCACTGCAAAATTTGGCTATGGATGAAGTTTGTATTTTTTCATATAGGGCTATTTGGTACATTTTGAGACAGAGCTTTTCTCTGTAAACCACTGTAACCCACACTGAGCCAGATGCACAAACTTTTAAAATTCTTTGGAATATTTCAAACTGATTTCATCTGATTGACTTTCAATGAGTTATAGCCATCCAAAGGGTTCTTTAGATTGGTATTAGGAAGAATACCAGCAGGGTTATTCAGAAAGCAGGTACAATGTGGCCAGAGGAGCACTGATGGTGAAATATAAAGCTTGCTTTCAGCAGAAAAAAGTAGGCTACACATAGATCTATCATAGACAAGAATTTGTTGTATGCTTCCAGGGGCAACAGAACAGTATTATTCTTTCAACGGTCTTGGGAGTTTATTAGCAATGTTGAGAAAAACGTATTTTATATATATAAGATATATTTTAAATGATTAGAGTATATGTGTATGACACTTAAAAATTATATGAAAATGAAAATTCTTTACTGTTTATTTTATGATGGAGTATAGTTGATTAACAATGTTGTGTTAGTTTCTGGTGTACAGCAGTAATTCAACTATATATACACACACATACATACATACACATATCGATTGTTTTTTGAATCCTTTTCCCATTTAGGTTGAATTTAAAAAGAGAACATCTTTCTAAATTCTGAAGAAATAATAAGAGATCAAAATGTAAGCGATTTGACTAATTTTTGAAGGCCAAGAAGTAGTAAGTGCAAGTAACAAATATGTGCAATATATATTAATACTTGCTATTTGAGTTTAACTCAGTTTCTTAAGTCCTTAAGACCTATTCAAATGAATATTTAAAAGTACAATACAGTACAGTGTCCCTTTAAGAAAAATTTTTAAAAAATCACACATTTGATTCTTTCCTTAGAAAAAGGAATTGCATTAAAGGAAAAGTGAAAGCAAATCTCTTGAACCTGAAAATACATCACAGTTTGTTCTTACATGATGCTATGTTTATTTTTGCTCCTAAGGAGCAGATGCGTGGAGTCCAGGACATTGCAGGGAGAAAAATTTGCCATCCTAAAATGTATCTCTTTGGCATGTGGGTTATATTGAGCTGGAAATAATCAAGACTCAGGAAGAATCTTTGACCTTCCTGCTGACTGCTCTAATACTTTTAGATTAGAGAGCCTCTTCCCAGAATGGAGCTTCCCAGGTGGCGCTAGTGGTAGAGAACCCACCCACCAACGCAGGAGATGCAAGGGACGTGGGTTTGATCCCTGGGTCGGGAAGATCCCCTGCAGAAGGAAATGGCAACCCACTCCAGTATTTTTGCCTAGAGCATCCCATGGACAGAGGAGCCTGGCGGGCTACAGTCCATGGGGTCACAAAGAGTCTGATACGACTCAAGCGACTGAGCGCACACACACACACACACACACACACACACTTCTCAGAATAGAGCTTGTACCAGAGATATGTGACAAGGGGCTAGATGTGGCATGATTTTTATGCTGGCATTTATCATATATAAACATAAGTATATATTATATATGATATGTGATAGGCTAGATGTGGTGGGGGAACTCAAGAGGGCCTGGAGCTTAGACGCTGTCCCACTATCTCCACCTAGCCCAGCAAAAACATTGCAATCATTTGCTTTTCTATCTCCATGTGAATTGTCTTCCCCCTTTGAAGTTCCAAACCACTACCCTGGCAACCTCTTTTGTTTTTAGCTGAAGGTGGTATTTAAGGTGATGGCTTTGGCCATTTTGGCGAGTTATACTCAGTTTTCCTAGGTCTCTTCCTTTTATATAAATGCTATTAAACTTTTGTTTAATTTTCTTCTATTAATTTGTGTCTTGGCAACTTAATTCTTAAGGCAGACAGAAGAACCTAGAAGAGTGGAGGGGGAAACAATGTTTAATCCTGACAGCATAGGTGACAGGGTTCAACATTACTGTCTGAACACTACCCATCCCAGGATGCTGCAGTTAAGACATCCTGGGAAACTGATTAAAGCTGGCAGAAAGTCAAAATTCTTACCCATTCGTCAGTCTCCTGTATCTTTGCCTGCAGGATCAGTTGGAAATAAGAATGGAAAGAGTCCCTTTTTCTACTTCTAAAATTATATTAACAGGAGAAAATATTTGTGGAGCTGGTTCATTAGACTCAGAAACTCTTGGGAAATTTAGTAGAGTACTCTAAGTTTGTTGATTCTTCTTCCTCCCACAGGTGGTAATTGTTTTTCTTTGTGTTCTTGATGTCATTTGTCACAAGGAGGAAAAATCATTGGTCTAATTAGGTTTTTCTTTGGTTGTGTTCTATGTCTTGAGAACACCCATGGCTGATTCATGTCAATGTATGGCAAAAACCACCACAATATTGTAAAGTAATTAGCCTCCAATTTAAATAAATTAATTAATTTAAAAAATCATCAAAATCAAAATCTGATTCTTTTTTTTTTTTTAATTGGCGGCTAATTACTTTACAATATTGTATTGGTTTTGCCATACATCAACATGAATCCTCCACAGATGTACATGTGTTCCCCATCCTGAACCCCCCTCCCACCTCCCTCCCCATATCATCCCTCTGGGTCATTCCAGTGCACCAGCCCCAAGCATGCTGTATCATGCATCGAACCTGGACTGGCGATTCGTTTCTTATATGATATTATACATGTTTCAATACCATTCTCCCAAATCATCCCACCCTCTCCCACAGAGTCCAAAATCTGATTCTTTAAAAAGTTCAGTAATTGAAAGCAACCTAAACGTCCATTAACAGAGGAATAGGTAAAGAAGATGTGGTACATGTTTTTAAAAAATTTTTTTAATTGGATTGTAATTGTTTTATAATTTTGTGTTAGCTTCTTCAGTATAACAATGTGAATCAGCTATAGGTATACATGTATCCCCTCCTCCTGAACTTCCCTTCCCTCCCACCCTCTAGGTCATTACAGAGCACTGAACTGAGTACAGTGGCTCCCTGCTAGCCATCTATTTTACACATGGTAGTGTATGTCAATGCTACTGTCTCAAATCGTCCCACCCTCCCCTTCCCCCTGTGTGTCCACAAGTCCCTTCTCTGCATCTGTTTCTCTATTCCTGTCCTGCATAGCTTCATCAGTACCATTTTTCTAGATTCCATACATATGCATAAATACACAATATTTGTGTTTCTCCTTCTGACTTACTTTACTCTGTCTGACAGACTCTAGGTTTATCCACATCACTAAAATTGGCCTAATTTTGTTCCTTTTTATGGCTGAGTAATATTGCATTGTGTGCATGTACCACACCTTCTTTATTCATTCATCTGTTGATGGACATTTAGGTTGCCTTCATGCACTGGGATACATGTGTCTTTTTGAATTACGATTTTCTCTGAGTACATGCCCAGGCTTCCCAGGTGGCACTAGCAGTAAAGAACCTGCCTGCCAAGGCAGGAGACATAAGAGATGTGGATTTGATCCCTAAGTTGGGAAGATCCCCTGGAGGAGGACATGGCAACCCACTCCAGTATTCTTGCCTAGAGAACCCCATGGACAGAGGAGCCTGCTGGGCTACAGTCCATAGCATCTCACAGAGTTGGACATGACTGAAGTGACGCATGCACACACACTGGGTATATGCCCACTAGTGGGACTGCTGGGTCATATGGTAGTTTTATTTTTAGTTTTTTGTTGTTGTTGTTTTTAAGGAAACTCCATAGTGTTCTCCATAGTGGTTATATCAATTTACATTCCCACCAACCATGCAAGAGGGTTCCCTTTTCTCCACACCTTCTCCAGCATTTATTGATTATAGATATTTTGATGATGGTCATTCTGACCACTGTGAGGTGATACCTCATTGTAGTTCTGGTTTGCATTTCTCTAATAATGACTGATGTGGAGAATCACTTCATGCACTTGTTGGTGAGAATTTAGCTTATTGACCAGTTATTTTCCGGTCTCAGCTGTCCGGAAGAGACACATAACAGTGTGCTCTGGGAAGCCATTCAAATAGACTGGGATTATGAACAGTTGCAACTGTGTATGTTTCTGACTGTCATCTCTTTGTCAGACTGCCACAGCACTCAAGGGAGCTTATCATAAGGGGTCCCAATCCATAGGAGTTTTTTTCAGCTCCACCTTTATTGCCTTGCTAATTCCCTTGTGCAAGAAAGGCCTTTACTTGTTCAGACTATTAGTGGGTATGAACTTTCTGGATCTTGTGAGGGACACATCCTTCTAATTCTCACGGGATGCCCAACTTCACCCATGGTTAAGCCATAAAAAAGTTTACTGGGTTAAGTCACTATTATGATCCTAACTAACTAATGGCCAGATGATGGAGCCTTTGAATTGGAAAAACTTCTAAACTGGAAAATTTTTAGAGAGCTGTTATCATAAGCAACTGATATGCTGCTGCTGCTGCTGCTAGGTCGCTTCAGTTGTGTCCAACTCTGTGAGACCCCACAGATGGCAGCCCACCAGGCTCCCCCGTCCCTGGGATTCTCTAGGCAAGAACACTGGAGTGGGTTGCCATTTCCTTCTCCAATGCATGAAAGTGAAAAGTGAAAGTGAAGTCGCTCAGTCATGTCCGACTCTTCATGACCCCATGGACTGCAGCCCACCAGGCTCCTCTGTCCATGGGATTTTCCAGGCAAGAGTACTGGAGTGGGGTGCCATTGCCTTCTCCGACTGATATACTGGTACCTATTAAAAGACCACCGAAGAATTGATGCTTTTGAACTGTGGTGTTGGAGAAGACTCTTGAGAGTCCCTTGGACTGAAAGGAGATCCAACCAGTCCATTCTGAAGGAGATCAGCCCTGGGATTTCTTTGGAAGGAATGATGCTAAAGCTGAAACTCCAGTACTTTGGCCACTTCATGTGAAGAGTTGACTCATTGGAAAAGACTCTGATGCTGGGAGGGATTGGGGGCAAGAGGAGAAGGGGACGACAGAGGATGAGATGGCTGGATGGCATCACTGACTCGATGGACGTGAGTCTGAGTGAACTCCGGGAGTTGGTGATGGACAGGGAGGCCTGGCGTGCTGCAATTCATGGGGTCGCAAAGAGTCGGACACGACTGAGCGACTGATCTGATCTGATCTGATCTGATTAAAAGACCAAACTAAAAGGTAGAACTATGATATAACCCAGCAATTCCACTCCTGGGAAAACACAATTCAAAACAATACATGCACCCCAACGTTCACTGCAGCACTATTTATAATACCCAGGACGTGGAAGCGACCTCACTGTCCATCAACCATGGAATGGATAAAGAAGATGTGGTAAATCTACACAACAGAATATTAGCCATTGAAAATGAATGAAGTGATGCCATTCACAGCAACATGAATGGAACTAGAGATTGTCATACTGAGTGAAGTAAGTCAGACAGAGAAAGATAAATATTATATATTGCATGTATGTGGAATCTTAAAAAAAAAGGCTACATATGAACTTATCTGCAAAACATAAATAGAATCACAGATGTAGAAAACAAACTGATGGTTACCAGGGGGAATGCACTGAGGGATTGGGATTGACATATATACATTACTATATATAAGGTAGATAGTCAATAGTGACCTACTGTATATCACAGGGAGCTCTATTCAGTATTGTGTAATAACTTATATGGGTAAAGAATCTGAAAAAGAGTGAATAAATGTATAACTGAATCACTTTGCTATATACTTGAAACTAAGATAACATTATAAAAATCAACTGTACTCTAATAACAGTCTTTTTAAAAAAGAAGACAGTGTGAATCTGTACTAATAGTTCCATAGTGTCCAGAAGATTCTCTAAAACCAATCATTAATTATTATACATTTTAAGATGGCAAACACTGATCAGGGCACTGGAAATAATATTTGACACAACTGATGTCCCTTGTTCTCAGGGAGCTTATAACCTCCTGCTGCTGCTGCTAAGTCGCTTTAGTTGTGTCCAACTCTGTGCGACCCCATAGATAGCAGCCCACCAGGCTCCCCCGACCCTGGGATTCTCCAGGCAGGAGTACTGGAGTGGGTTGCCATTGCCTTCTCCTTATAACCTCCTGAGACTGACCAATATAAACAGATCTACACATAAACATATAGATAATCATAAACTGTGATGAACACTGTGAAGAAGAAAACACAGGGAGCCTACCACAAGGAGACCATTACCTGGAATGGGGTCTCAGGGGAGAATGTTCCTGAAGCAGAGTTAACATGTGTGGTGTGAGTGTGTCTGAGTGTATGTATTTGGTAAAGGATCCACCAGACAGAGGACAGCATATAGAAAGGTTCTGAAAGGGAAAAGTCTACAACCTATTCGAGGACAGATGTGCCAGCTGAAGCAGGAAGATGGAGAGCTGGGAGGAGATGGATGGGGACTACAGCATGGAAAGCCAACTGAGCCAGGTGGTGGATTTGAGTCTTTCTCTGCAGACGTGATTTTAGCAGGAAAGTCATATGACCAGATGTGCATTTTTAAAACTCACTCAGGCTACAATATGGAGAACACAGACAGAAACAAGGCAGAAGGAAGAAAATCATTTGTGACATGGTTGTAATAGTCCAGGCAGGTGAGGATGGCAGCTTGGACCGTGATGTGCCAGTGTTGTTGGAGCAGTAGGGGAGACTGAGAGACATTTAAGAAACTGTCACCACGTCTTGGTGGTTTAGGGATGGATTTGATGAAGGGGCTGAGAGAAAGATGGATCAGTGATGCTATCTAAACCAACTGTTTTGAGGGGGAGATGGGGAAGGGAATTCTTTTAACTGTTAAGTCTCTTTTATTCTATAACAGTCCCCCTTCCTTTTCTTTGCTGGAAAAATTTACCAACATTCCTTTTATGTTGATAAATCTGGGTCTTTGGGCCTTTAGAGTGTTGAGTATCTCATATTTGCATTTGATTTCTTCCTTGAGCTATTGATTACCTTTTTCCTATATCCACTGAGTTTCCCATAAAATGATAGCTCTGAGGGCTCCACTGATTCTGGTTCATTTTTTTTTTTTTCCTTTTGACTAGACTACTTCATAGGTTGCACTGGATATGTCCTATTATATCACATCCTGATGTAACAATGTACTAGTAAGAGCACCTTTAGTGATACTGGAATTCAGAGTGGATTGGGGTCAGCATGACCCTCTCAATATGAAGTTCCTCTTTCACCTTTTTAATGGTTCTAGCATCCATTGGGAGAAGGCAATGGCACCCCACACCAGTACTCTTGCCTGGAAAATCCCATGGACGGAGGAGCCTGGTGGGCTACAGTCCATGGGGTCGCTAAAAGTCAGACACGACTGAGCGACTTCACTCTCACTTTTCACTTTCATGCATTGGAGAAGGAAATGGCAACCCACTCCAGTGTTCTTGCCTGGAGAATCCCAGGGACGGGGAGCCTGGTGGGCTGCCATCTATGGGGTCGCACAGAGTCGGACACGACTGAAGTGACTTAGCAGCAGCAGCAGCATCCATTGATGGTGGTCACCTCAATCTCCTCAAAACTGACTTAGAATAGAAGCACACAGAAATTTTAGCAAAATATTAGTTGGACTCCATTGCCCAGGCTTTTCTAATTTTCCTCCAGCTGTTTTGGGTACTCTTCTCAATGACTGCTTTAATTCTTCTGACTCAAAATGTAAATATCAAAGTCCTACCTTCTGTCCCTTTTCTTTTCTCTCGGTAAATTATATCACTCCTTGAGAACACCTATCTATGCAAAAGTATCATACAGTCAGAACAGTAGCTTCATTCTGAGTGGCAATTTTCAGTTGCCAACTGGTCCCTTATTCTGCCATAAATCATACATGTCACCTTAATTTCCAAACCACCTTTCAGACCCCTCGCTTTCTGCCACGGATATCATGATTCTCTCAATCAACATTGAAAATGACTCCTGCTTCCCCTCCCTCACTATCTACATCAATAAGTTGACAACTCTGTGCCATCTCCCTCCAACATATCATTCTCATTTTTCTCTTTCCAAATTGCTGCCACTCCTCTAGCACAGTTCATTATCTCTTGCCTAAACTATTGGAAATAGCTTTTTAATGGCTCTACCAGTTTCCAGGCTCTGCTGTGTGCAGTCCACCTTGAAAGTAGGACTGGAAAACACTCCTGCAAAAACATCTAGAGTCGTGTAATTGCCCTGCTCAAACAGCTTCACTTGCTACCCACTAACCCCCAAAAGAAACAAAAGCTGGTCATGCCACATTCAACCTGTCTCGTCTGCCTCTACAGACATTGTTCCACCCATACGTTACCCAGGCCTGCTCCTCTGGAAAGCGGGTCCCTGAGCCTCCTCCCAGGAGTCTTGCCTGTAGTCAGTCTTTCTTCCTGACGCCCAAGTCATCCTTGATTATCAGCAACCTACATATTCTTTTCCTCCTCACAAGTGACATATATATTTTATTGCCAGTTATTTGAATCACAAAGGTATTCTTTAAACAAGTTCCCATCCCTTCTCAGACTTTACCACTCTATGGGAGTAACTTATTGTGCTTTCTTTCACAGCTGTTCTTTAGCCTACATAAAAATGGATGCACTTTTTTTTTCTCTCTTGCCACTCACCTGCTTGAGCTGGGACCTGGTCTTCTGCCCTTGGAGTAGGATTTACACCATCAGTTACACTGGTTCTCAAGCCTTTGGGAGGGACTAGAATTATACCACTGATTTTCTTGGGCCTCTAGTTTGCAAATGGAAGATGACATGATTCTCAATATCACTAATTACTCATTTTGTCTGGGGACTTAAAGCATTTTTTAATATGAAGACTAAGTCAACTGATTTAAACAGAAAGCATTTGCTTTGATGGTTCTCACATTACCCGGTTTTCATTATTTTAGATTGTCTGAATCTGTAGAACCTAAGCATAATCATAGCTTTCTATTTTGGTTTCCATTGGTTAAATCTATTCTATTTTACCAATGGAAATCAAAATGGAGCAAATTCTATTTCCATGCCTTTTAATTATTAGCATTTTTAAAGATATCCAGCCAGATTATTTATCATAAATTGAATGTCAAAGTTTCTATCCTGTTTTTATTCGACAATTAATGCATTATTGAACAACTAAAACTTAAAATACAAATGTGTGAAAATAAAAACTAACTCCTTTTTATAGTTCATCCTTAAGTTACTAATTTCACAAATAGTTATTTGCATTTTCCTTGAATTTATAAAAACATGCAAAACTATAGAGGGCCCTACAGTTTTATTCTTCTATGCCTTTTTATGGACAAAATGGAGCTGGAATCACTTCAATAATGCCTTCTATCTACTGAACCTAAAAGGTATTTTTTGTTGAGCTATAATGATATAACATCTTATTAGACTCTGGTATACAACGTAATGAGTTATAATGTAATCATTTATATACACTGCATAGTGATCACCATACAAGCCTAGTCAACATCTGTCATCACATACAACCGCAGGACTTTTTATTGTGATGAGAATTTTAAGATTTACTCTCTTGGCAACTTATAATATGCAATATAACTTAATATGAAATACAGTATTATTTTAAGATTTACTCTTAAGAATTTTAAGATTTACTCTCTTAGCAACTTAATATGCACTACAGTATTATTAATGGCAGTTGCAATGCTGTATATTACATCCCCGTGACTTATTTATTTCATTAGAAGATATTATTTTTAATTATAGCACCATAATACTCTATAGTTCTGTAACACACTCAGCCATTATTAATAAATACTGGCTGTTTTGATTAATTTTATAATTATTTTCATGATTAAATATGCTTTTATATGTAAAATATATATATGCACAAAGATATATGTTTGAAGAACAATTTGGTTTATAAACAGATGATATTATACATATAAAATATATATGTATATTATTCTGTAACTAGCTTTTCTCATATAATTCACATAGACTTCTTTCATCCCAATATAGAGAGATTTGCTTCATTCATATTAATAACAGCCTTAGATTCAGTATTATAAGCAATCCTTAATTTATTCTGTCAGTTTATTTCCTTTTTAACTATCACACACACTCAGCTGAAATAAATATCTTTGTATGTAAACCTTTACAACTTAATTTTTCAAATCCATTCTCAGAAATGGATTTCCAGACCAAATGGCACTTGCAATTTAAATTCTAATAGGAGACAGCTAGATTACTTTCCAAAAGTAATAATGTACTCTTATGCCAACAGTATATGGAGGGAAAGTATTTATTTCTCCACACCTTTTCTAATAACAATGTGTTAATTTTTTTTCATTTCTGTCAAATTATTACTTGAAAATTGATATCTCTGAAGTTCAGGATTACATGCCCTTTCTCTAAGACCCCATCTGAAATGCCACATCCTTTATGAATCCTTTCTTCTCTCATCCTAGGCAGCCTCCCTTTGCTCTGAAACCTTTGTAGCACATGTTTTGTCTTTTTGTGGAACTTTTCATATTATACTTTATGCTGAATTGAGTTTTCTCATTTTAAATCTCGACCACATTGTAGTTCAAAAAGGAGAGGTCACATATCCTACGTCGTCTTCTAACTTCCTTAACATTAGCACAGGAGCACTGCATAGAAGTTGCTCCACTTTCTGCCTAATAGGATCCAGTTGATCAGTCAGAGAAATGGGAGCTTAAGGCTAGGAATACAAGTGGATGACTCTGCATCCTCTTGGAGGAAATTGCAAGCATCTTGCTGCAGAATTCTATCACTGACAGAACAATTGAACCAAGCAGATAGACCATGTTTACTTATCAAATCTATTGCTTGAACATCCAGGGTAAGTGAAGCCAACGGATAAGAGTGTGACAGCATCACACAGTTTATTAAGCCAGAACTGTGGGCAGATCCAAAAGGAAGCACAACATAGTAAGAAAAGCACTTTAAAACAAAGTACCTTCCTTTTTTTTTTAAGTGAACTCAGAAGGCTTTACCCTGAGTGGGTAAAAGATTTTTTTAAAAGAAAGATTATAGCTCAGCATACAAATGAACAACAGAGCTAACATGAATTGACTAAGACTATGGACTAGCTGCCTTGCACACATTTTCCCATTACACACACACACACACATATCACTGTGCAGTAGATATTGTTATTATTATCCACATTTCGTATATGGGATTTCACTTTCCCAAGGTCATAGATTGCACACGTAAGGGAACTGAGTTGAAGACTCAGATACATTTGCGTCTAGGCTACCTATAATGCCACATCCATAGAGGTACTACCAGAGACCAGATGATTCATTGTCAGTGCTGTAGAAACCATATTTTTATTAATGGCAGAGAATGGAAGGGTGACATCTAAATCTGTCCATGGAACTTATTATGCTAGTGCAGAAATCAGAATTTCCTGAGTCAAAAACCCACAAGAAAAAAGCAAGACAAACAAGCAGTGTTCTACTTACTATTACTTCAGAGGGACATAAAAAGGCACACTTCTGACAAAGGTTTACTTTTAAAGTACATAAACCATGCAATTATAGAAAGTTCCATTTCTAAATATTTTCTTGGCTGACTGTACCCAGTCTTCCGAACTTGGGCCACCGATCATGTAATACAAGTGCTGAATGCCTCATCAGCATGTCCTGCTTCTTGCTCAGAGCCTTAACAACTTCCTTTCAGTTCATCCAGCCTAGTTCTCCTGTCTTCCAAAGTTAGTTACTAATTTCTGCCACTCTCTTAAATATCGGCCTCTTTGTTGTTCAGTTGCTAAGTCATGTCCAAGTTTTTGAGACCCCATGGACTGCAGCATGCTAAGCTTTCCTATCCTTCACTATTTCCCAGAGTTTGCTCAAACTCATGTCCACTGAGTTGTTGATGCCTCATTTGTATGTTGGCCTCCTAGTTGTTTTTTTTTTTCCTCACTTCCTTTTTGAGACAAGACACTGATAGACATCAACATTCAATCTCTTTTAGCTGGATTCAATCAGTGAAGGCTCTTCTGTGGGCAGATAGCTCCCATGAACTGTGCAGTCCGATCATGGTAGAAATTAAAATCTGTTGGATAAGGGACTATGATTCACAAAGATTCAAATGCAAATTCTCAAGCTTACTGCTGTAGTATCCTGAGTAACATATTTAATCAACTTGATCCTCAGTTTTCCCTGCCACATAGGGTTTTTGTGTGGTTTAAATTAGATGTTGCATGTACAATCTATAATTTCCAAATTAATTAAATGTAATTATTATTATAATTATTAGCAGAGTCAACTACTTTTAGACAGAACTAAAAAGAAAATTAAACCCAAAATAAATATCTAAATACCATGAATATAAGTTTAAGAGACTATTAAAAAAGATTCCTTCATTATCTCTATGTCTAATTAAAGTTAGAATTCAGCCCAATTAGAACAAGGAATGAGGAAGTTGCTGATGGGCTCACATAAGTTCTGAATGAACTGCCTAAAAGGAAGCATCTGACAGCCTTGGAGAGACACTGGGATACTTAAAAAAAAAAAGACGTTTTGTGTGTATGTATGTTCAAAAGACTAAAGTCTCTTTTCTAGGAAATGAGAGCGAGAGAGGCTATTTCAAGAGGAAAAATCATATTGTGGTGTGTATCATAGGTAGCGGGCAGAATTTTGTTGAAGGCATGTGCTGTGCTGTGCTTAGTCAGTCGGTCATGTCCAACTCTTTGCAACCCCATGGACTGTTGCCCTCCAGACTCCTCTGACCATGGGGATTCTCCAGGCAAGAATACTGGAGCCGGTTGCCATGCCCTCCTCCAGGGGATCTTCCCTGGAGGGAAGGGATTGAATTCAGGTTTCCTGCATTGCAGGCAGATTCTTTACCATCTGAAGGCATATCGATAGCAAAATATGGAAGAAATCTCTAAATGGGAAACAGATAAACTCGTCCTCTTTTCCTTTCCACTCCATAGACTTTATGTACTGTAGTAGGATGTCCCCACTTCATCTATGTCGTGGTACCACCATAACAATGCACGTATATTATTAACTGGCACTTGTTGAAAGAGCTGATCAGTCATAAACTTCATCAAATCAGAACAGGTGAATCAGCCTCCAGCCTGAGGTCGGACAGGTGAGTGAAACAACAGACAGTAGTGGACACTGGTCCCTAAAGAACAGGTGAGCCCCAAATCAGTCTCTTAAAGGATTTGAGATAAACAGTATCAAAGTAAAGTGGCAAAAAGAAATTAGGAATCCCTCTAGTAGTTCTCAGGATGGGGAAAGGATAGTTTAAATTAGGAGACTGGGCAGCCATATGGATGGTTTGAGTAGAATTAACACAATTGGATGGACATAGAGGGTGCAAAATGAAAGTGATGGAAAGATGAATTATTAAATTTTAGAGCACAAATATGCTTCAGTTGGAAGTGGTTTTTACAGAGAAGACCGAAAATGATACTGTTGGTTTGATATGTTTTAACTCATTTAAAAAAGATCTTATACTACTGAATGGATGGATCACAATGATTCAAAACAAGTCAAATCTTTCTATGTCTAGTCTGTTATTCAATACCATATTTTTATTACCATTTTAATATAACTCCAGTTTGTTATAGTCTGATCTCTTCCAAGCTTTAATCTTCAATCCAGGCTAATCCACTATGTTGTTTCAAGGAAATAATTTAGAAGAGTCTCCAGGTAAATAACAGGCAGCACATATCTGGTATTTGTACTTATGAAATCATACTGTTGGCATATTAATGTCTTTGATCTTATTTTTTTAACATCCTTGACCTTAAAAAATTAAATCAGCACACATCCCTTATGCCATATGTATAAGAACTTTTTTGTTTTCTCTATTCTAACAAAGCTTGACTCCATCAATGGAAAGCATAAGTCAGTGATTGGAAGCAAGCATGTTATTATATTTTAGTTCAATTAGTGTATCTTATAGAGTAGAAGGGGGTGTGGAGGAGGGAAGGAACACCATGATAAGCACTACATTATCAATAACTCCTCACAGGGATTCTAATAGGTAGTTATTAGGAGAAAGTGTCCATTCAGAGAGGTACCTGTCTGTTGTAGATCTTAAATTAATGTAAAAGTCAGGAAAAGGAATTAAGGAGATGTCTACTCAAGAAACACACCTATCAGCAGAGATCCCTTAGCTTTGGCTTTAGCTTAGAAAAAGCTCAGTGCAAGGAAACACCAAGGAAGTCAGAGCTAAGCAGAAAATAGAAATATCTGAAAACCACAAGGGGGTGAATCTCGAGTAGAAAAGAATAAACATGTGCAGAGAGAGTATGTGCATGCAAACTGGAAGCAGAAATCCAAGGGCTAAAAAAAGAAAGAGACACAGACAGTGTAGGTTCATATCTTACAAGCAGGAGAAGACAATCAGAACTCTAAAAGTCAAAGGTCTAAAATCATCCCAGACAAGAGGAATCTAAGGAGAATGACAAGTAGATGTAAAGTGGTTAGGATCTAAAAGAAGAAAAAGACATTAGGAAAAACTAAGGCATTCTGAGCAAAGTATGGACTTAAGTAAATAATAATGTATCAATACTGTTCATCAACTGTGACAAATGTACCAAATTAATGTAAGATGTTAATATTAGGGGAAACTGGATACAGGATATACAGGAACCCTGTGTACTGTCCTCAATTTTTTTTTAAACACCAAAGTATTCTGAAATAAAATGTTTTTAAATGTTTGTTTTTATAACAAAATGGTTGTTCTTTCCTTTTAAAAGTCAATGGTTCAAAAATAATTTTTTAATGATAATCTTGTCCCAAGGAAAATCCTAGAAGCATAGACTAAGACTCCCAACTCTACCCTCAGTAGGAATAAGGATCCTTAGGGACAAAACACTAGTACAAGTCTTAACCCATTAGGTTTTGTTTTTTTTATTCCACATGTAAATAATTACCAATTAAGGTATTAAAACCACACCTTTAAAACAGGCATGCACATTTTCTTAATAGTTCAGTTCAGTCGCTCAGTCGTGTCCGACTCTTTGTGACCCCATGAATCACAGCACGCCAGGCCTCCCTGTCCATCACCAACTCCCGGAGTTCACTCAGACTCACATCCATCGAGTCAGTGATGCCATCCAGCCATCTCATCCTCTGGCGTCCCCCTTCTCCTCCTGCCCCAATCCCTCCCAGCATCAGAGTCTTTTCCAATGAGTCAACTCTTTGCATGAGGTGGTCAAAGTACTGGAGTTTCAGCTTCAGCATCATTCCTTCCAAAGAAATCCCAGGGCTGATCTCCTTCAGAATGAACTGGTTGGATCTCCCTGCAGTCCAAGGGCCTCTCAAGAGTCTTCTCCAACACCACACTTCAAAAGCATCAATTCTTTGGCGCTCAGCCTTCTTCACAGTCCAACTCTCACATCCATACATGACCACAGGAAAAACCATAGCCTTGACTAGATGAACCTTTGTTGGCAAAGTAATGTCTCTGCTTTTGAATATGCTATCTAGGTTGGTCATAACTTTCCTTCCAAGGAGGAAGCATCTTTTAATTTCATGGCTGCAGTCACCATCTGTAGTGATTTTGGAGCCCAAGAAAATAAAGTCTGACACTGTTTCCACGGTTTCCCCATCTATTTCCCATGAAGTGATGGGACCAGATGCCATGATCTTCGTTTTCTGAATGTTGAGCTTTAAGCCAACTTTTTCACTCTCCACTTTCACTTTCATCAAGAGGCTTTTTAGTTCCTCTTCACTATCTGCCATAAGGGTGGTGTCATTTGCATATCTGAGGTTACTGATATTTCTCCTGGCAATCTTGATTCCAGCTTGTGCTTCTTCCAGTCCAGCGTTTCTCATGATGTACTCTGCATAGAAGTTAAATAAGCAGGGTGATAATATACAGCCTTGACGAACTCCTTTTCCTATTTGGAACCAGTCTGTTGTTCCATGTCCAGTTCTAACTGTTGCTTCCTGACCTGCATACAGGTTTCTCAAGAGGCAGGTCAGGTGTTCGGGTATTCCCATCTCTTTCAGAATTTTCCACAGTTTATTGTGATCCACACAGTCAAAGGCCTTGGAATAGTCAATAAAGCAGAAATAGATGTTTTTCTGGAACTCTCTTGCTTTCTCCATGATCCAGCGGATATTGGCAATTTGATCTCTGGTTCCTCTGCCTTTTCTAAAACCAGCTTGAACATCAGGAAGTTCATGGTTCATGTACTGCTGAAGCCTGGCTTGGAGAATTTAGAGCATTCCTTTACTAGCATGTGAGATGAGTACAATTGTGCAGTAGTTTGACCATTCTTTGGCATTGCCTTTCTTTGGGATTGGAATGAAAACTGACCTTTTCCAGTCTTGTGGTCACTGCTGAGTTTTCCAAATTTGCTAGCATATTGAGTGCAGCACTTTCACAGCATCATCTTTCAGGATTTGAAATAGTTCAACTGGAATTCCATCACCTCCACTAGCTTTGTTCATAGTGATGCTTTCTAAGGCCCACTTGACTTCACATTCCAGGATGTCTGGCTCTAGGTCAGTGATCACACCATCATGATTATCTGGGTCATGAAAATCTTTTTTGTACAGTTCTTCTGTGTATTCTTGCCACCTCTTCTTAATATCTTCTGCTTCTGTTAGGTCCATACCATTTCTGTCCTTTGTCAAGCCCATCTTTGCATGAAATGTCCCCTTGGTATCTTTAATTTTCTGGAAGAGATCTCTAGTCTTTCTCATTCTGTTGTTTTCCTCTATTTCTTTGCATTGATTGCTGAGGAAGGCTTTCTTATCTCTTGTTGCTATTCTTTGGAACTCTGTATTCAGATGCTTATATCTTTCCTTTTCTCCTTTGCTTTTCGCTTTTCTTCTTTTCACAGCTATTTGTAAGGCCTCCCCAGACAGCCATTTTGCTTTTTTGCATTTCTTTTCCATGGGGATGGTCTTGATCCCTGTCTCCTGTACAATGTCACAAACCTCATTCCATAGTTCATCAGGTACTCTATCTATCAGATCTAGGCCTTTAAATCTATTTCTCACTTCCACTGTATAATGATAACTGATTTGATTTAGGTCATACCTGAATGGTCTAGTGGTTTTCCCTACTTTCTTCAATTTCAGTCTGAATTTGGTAATAAGGAATTCATGATCTGAGCCACAGTCAGCTCCTAGTCTTGTTTTTGTTGACTGTATAGAGCTTCTCCATCTTTGGCTGCAAAGAATATAATCAATCTGATATCAGTGTTGACCATCTGGTGATGTCCATGTGTAGAGTCTTCTCTTGTGTTGTTGGAAGAGGGTGTTTACTATGACCAGTACATTTTCTTGGCAAAACTCTATTAGTCTTTGCCCTGCTTCATTCCGTATTCCAAGGCCAAATTTGCCTGTTACTCCAGGTGTTTCTTGACTTCCTATTTTTGCATTCCATTCCCCTATAATGAAAAGAACATCTTTTTTGGGTGTTAGCTCTAAAAGGTCTTTTAGGTCTTCATAGAACCGTTCAGCTTCTTCAGCGTTACTGGTTGGGGCATAGACTTGGATTACTGTGATATTGAATGGTTTGCCTTGAAAACGAACAGAGATCGTTCTGTTGTTTTTGAGATTGCATCCAAGTACTGCATTTCAGACTCTTGTTGACCATGATGGCTACTCCATTTCTTCTGAGGGATTCCTGCCCACAGTAGTGGATATAATGGTCATCTGAGTTAAATTCACCCCTTCCAATCCATTTTAGTTCGCTGAGTCCTAGAATGTCGACATTCACTCTTGCCATCTCTTGTTTGACCACTTCCAATTTGCCTTGATTCATGGACCTGACATTCCAGGTTCCTATGCAATATTGCTCTTTACAGCATTGGACCTTGCTTCTATCACCAGTCACATCCACAGCTGGGTATTGTTTTTGCTTTGGCTCCATCCCTTCATTCTTTCTGGAGTTATTTCTCCACTGATCTCCAGAAGCATATTGGGCACCTACCAACCTGGTGAGTTCCTCTTTCAGTATCCTATCATTTTGCCTTTTCATACTGTTCATGGAGTTCTCAAGGAAAGAATACTGAAGTGGTTTGCCATTCCCTTCTCCAGTGGACCACATTCTGTCAGATCTCTCCACCATGACCCACCCATCTTGGGTTGCCCCATGGGCATGGCTCACAGTTTCATTGAGTTAGACAAGGCTGTGGTCCTAGTGTGATTAGATTGACTAGTTTTCTGTGAGTATGGTTTCAGTGTGTCTGCCCTCTGATGCCCTCTTGCAACACCTACCATCTTACTTGGGTTTCTCTTACCTTGGGTGTGGGGTATCTCTTCACGGCTGCTCCAGCAAAGCACAGCCACTGCTCCTTACCTTGGACGAGGGGGATCTCCTCACTGCCGCCCTTCCTGACCTTCAACGTGGGATAGCTCCTCTAGGCCCTCCTGCGCCCACGCAGCCACTGCTGGTCTTGGAGAGTCTCTCTGAGAAGCAGAGGGGCAGCTGCCTGGCTCTCCTTGGGGCCAGGGGCTCGTGGCAGCCATACTCGGGAGCACGTCCACCCAGGCATCAGTGCGGCCTTTCTTAATAGTAGCAAAAATTTTAAATTTAGCCTTGCTTAATGTTATGAAGGCAAGAAATCAAACAACCTTCTGTTTATTTAAACAAATTACCTGGAAAATGCAGTCTTAATCAACTAATACCAATTAAGTGTCTCCTTAAGCATACTAAAATTCTGGAGCTGGAGAAAGCCAAAAACATCAGACCGAAAGAAGCTAACTAGCATTTTATACTCTGTAGACGGATAACATTCCATCTAAAGAAACAGATAAAAGGAGTTCAGTGCGACTACTATTATTTTTTTTTAAGTGTAATACCACTAAGCAGAAAAGAGTCCAATGGTAACAGAATCAGTGTGCACATAGTCCAGTAACCAGTTACTAAAGAATTACCCAGGTTGCTTACCAAAGGGCCCTATAATACAAGTATAAGGAGAGAACATCCCCACATTACATGGAATATCATCTTTAGCCTGCTCTTTCTTTCCACACCTGAACTGTACTTCTGTCTTTTTGCATCTCCCATCAGACAGCTGAGCCTGAAATATTTTAAAGGGACCCAAGGCCTACTGTGCCACTTGAGTTCACGTAAAATCAGGACACTTTCAAAGGGATTCTATTGAATGTCAGGTTTGAGTCAAGGTTTTAATTTCACAGTAGATTTAACTGAAGAGATTTAATTTTACCAAATTAAAAACGCATGCTTTACAACAACCCCCAAGCCCTCCAGGAGTAAATTCAGACAGAAAGTTTGATCAGAGCTTCAACTAGAAAGAAAAAGGCAATGATGCCAGATGCCCTAGTTTAAAACCTTCCAGGCTCAGAATGGAGGAAAATGGGAGAATTAACGCTCTGTAAAAAGGATGCCCTTCTTGCTGACTGGAGTCAATTTTTTCAATCAAAGGGCATCCATCTGCCCTCAGCTCACTTCTCCACAGTCCACTTTTCTACACGAGTAACACATATTGCTCATGGAACGACAGATTGGTTCAAAATTGGGGAAGGAGTATGTCAAGGCTGTATATTGTCACCCTGCTTATTTAACTTCTATGAAGAATCATTTCAGTTCAGTTGTTCATTCACGTCTGACTCTGTGACCCCACGGACTGCAGCATACCAGGTACATCATGTGAAATGCCAGGCTGGATAAATCACAAGATGGAAGATCACAATTACAAGATTGCTGGGAGAAATATCAATAACCATCAAGATATGTAGGTGCATGCATGCATGCATGCTCAGTTGCTTCAGTCATATCCAACTCTTTGCAACCCTATGGGCTGTAGCCTGCCAGGCTCCTCTGTCTATGGAATTCTCCAGGCAAGAATACTGGAGTGGGTTGCAGATGACACCACCATAATGGCAGAAAGTGAAGCGGAATTAAGAGCCTCCAGATGAAGGTGAAAGAAGAGAGTGAAAAAGTTGGCTTAACACTCAACATTCAAAAAACTAAGACCATGGCATCTGGTCCCATCACTTCATGGCAAATAGAAGGGAAAAAGTGGAAACAGTGACAGACTTCATTTTCTTGAGCTCCAAAATCACTGTGGTGGTGACTGCAGCCATGAAATTAAAAGATGCTTGCTCCTTGGAAGAAAAGCAATGACCAACCTAGACAGCATATTAAAAAGCAGAGAATTCACTTTGCCTATAAAGGTCTGTAGAGTCAAAGCTATGGTTTTTCCAGTAGTCATGTTGGACTGAGTGCCAAAAAATTGATGCTTTCAAATGTGGTACTGGAGAAGACTCTTACAGTCCCCTGGACAGCAAGGAGATAAAACCAGTCAGTCTTAAAGGAAATCAAACCTGAACATTCATTGGAAGGACTGATGCTGAAACTGAAGCTTCAATACTTTGACTACCTGACGCAAAGAGCTGACTCACTGGAAAAGATCCCAATGGTGGGAAAGATTGAAGGCAGGAGAAGGGGATGACAGAGGATGACATAGTTGGATGGCATCACCGATTCAATGGACATGAGTTTGAGCTAATTCTGGGAGATGGTAAAGGACAGGAAAGCCTGGTGTGCTGCAGTCTATTGGGTTGCAAAGATTCGGACATGACTGAGTGATTGAACAACAAGAACGCATGTTGTGTCCAAGTAACTCTCAGTAATGGAGAGGAAGAGATTGGTGGGTCATACTGGTAATCAATAATATGCTAGTGTCTTCCATGACTGTAAACATGGGTGAGCTAGAAAGAGAATGCAAACCACCTGAGAAAATATAATCATGGAAAGAAGAAGTGAGAGGAATAGATAAGCTGATGAGATAAATGCTGAGCAGAGAATAAAATGAGTTGTGACTAATATTAATACATCACTAGCACATGGCAGATGCTGTGATGGATTGTTATAATGTATACATTAATTCATCCTCACAATAATCCTACATTATGAGATCAGATCAGTCACTCAGTCGTGTCCAACTCTTTGCGACCCCATGAATCGCAGCACGCCAGGCCTCCCTGTCCATCACCAACTCCCGGAGTTCACTCAGACTCACGTCCATCGAGTCAGTGATGCCATCCAGCCATCTCATCCTCTGTCGTCCCCTTCTCCTCCTGCCCCCAATCCCTCCCAGCATCAGAGTCTTTTCCAATGAGTCAACTCTTCACATGAAGTGGCCAAAGTACTGGAGTTTCAGCTTTTAGCATCATTCCTTCCAAAGAAATCCCAGGGCTGATCTCCTTCAGAATGGACTGGTTGGATCTCCTTGCAGTCCAAGGGACTCTCAAGAGTCTTCTCCAACACCACAGTTCAAAAACATCAGTTCTTCAGCGCTCAGCCTTCTTCACAGTCCAACTCTACATCCATACACGACCACAGGAAAAACCATAGCCTTGACTAGACGAACCTTTGTTGGCAAAATAATGTCTCTGCTTTTGAATATGCTATCTAGGTTGGTCATAACTTTCCTTCCAAGGAGTAAGCATCTTTTAATTTCATGGCTGCAGTCACCATCTGCAGTGATTTTGGAGCCCATAAAAATAAAGTCTGACACTGTTTCCACGGTTTCCCCATCTATTTCCCATGAAGTGGTGGGACTGGATGCCATGATCTTAGTTTTCTGAATGTTGAGCTTTAAGCCAACTTTTTCACTCTCCACTTTCACTTTCATCAAGAGGCTTTTGAGTTCCTCTTCACTTTCTGCCATAAGGGTGGTGTCATCTGCATATCTGAGGTTATTGATATTTCTCCTGGCAATCTTGATTCCAGCTTGTGTTTCTTCCAGTCCAGAGTTTCTCATGATGTACTCTGCATATAAGTTAAATAAACAGGGTGACAATATACAGCCTTGATAGATACCATTAAATTGAAAAACTGAGAGTCACTGAAGTTTAAGTAGCTTGCCCTAGAAGCATTCAAAAATTCTAGGTGTAAGACAAAATGCAAGGTTCTCTGAGTGAGAGAAAATCGCTGTCGTGTATGACTCTTTGCGACCCCATGGACTATACAGTCCATGGAATTCTCCAGGCCCAAACACTGCAGTGGGTAGCCTTTTCCTTCTTCGTGGAATCTTCCCAACCCAGGGATCAAACCCAGGTGTCCCGCATTGCAGGCAAATTCTTCACCAGCTTTTTTCCACTTATTATTCTGCCTGTCTGCAGGAGAGAGTTAGCACCTGGGTAACATAATCCATAAGATAAAGTGAGTTTCCAAAGCTTCATATTCATGTATACATCTTAATTATCCATCTAGGTTATAAACCCCTTAAGACAAGGACCAATAAGTTCATGTGCTTTTAAGGCAAATAATATTTTACACTTATATAAAGTTGATGAATCAAGAAATACACTTCTGCAAAAATATGAGTTTGCAGGAGCTGAACTAAAGCATTCCATCAATAAAATAAAATAAAGCAAAATAATGGTGCTCTGTTCCATAGTAAAAAGTTGATCTGTTAATTTTGATAGTATATTTTATTGCATATAAATTATAAATCAATTAAAAAAATAAATAGTAAGTAAAAAACTAGGCAATGAGTTCCACTTCTGATTATACTGGATGTAGCTCACCTAAACCCTTCATAAAAACAACTAAGAATTAACCAATACTGGGAAATTGTTTAAAGAAAATTGGATTGCTACTGAGAAAATGAAACTTCAGAGGTCAAAATCCAGGAAAGAATAAAACTCAGAGAGATGCATCACATATTTTGTGTCCAGCTTCTCTCCTTTTGACATGTATATTTTCTTGGCTATGGGAAGAAGCTGAGAAACCAAGAAGAGGGTCAGATCAGATCAGATCAGTCACTCAGTCGTGTCCAACTCTTTGCGACCCCATGAATCGCAGCATGCCAGGCCTCACTGTCCATCACCAACTCCCGGACTTCACTCAGACTCACGTCCATCGAGTCAATGACACCATCCAGCCATCTCATCCTCTGTCGTCCCCTTCTCCTCCTGCCCGCAATCTCTCCCAGCATCAGGGTCTTTTCCAATGAGTCAACTCTTCGCATGAGGTGGCCAAAGTACTGGAGTTTCAGCTTTAGCATCATTCCTTCCAAAGAAATCCCAGGGCTGATCTCCTTCAGAATGGACTGGTTGGATCTCCTTGCAGTCCAAGGGACTCTCAAGAGTCTTCTCCAATACCACAGTTCAAAAGCATCAATCCTTTGGCGCTCAGCCTTCTTCACAGTCCAACTCTCACATCCATACATGACCACAGGAAAAACCATAGCCTTGACTAGACGAACCTTTATTGGCAAAGCAATGTCTCTGCTTTTGAATATGCTATCTAGGTTGGTCATAACTTTTCTTCCAAGGAGTAAGCGTCTTTTAATTTCATGGCTGCATTCACCATCTGCAGTGATTTTGGAGAATTCAGGAGCTTTTGGAGCTGAGAAGATAAAAACTGCAGATGGGCCTGCTGAACCAGGCAGGACGGGAGGGACCAAGTTTTCCTAAAGAAGGAAGGTGCAAATAAATAAGACCAAAGAATGGTGTATTTTCCTTCAGTAGATCTGCTAAATGCTGAAGCTATCACAAGGCAAGAGGCTGGAAACTCAATAAGAAATAGCTGAAAAATAAGGAGAGCTCAACGTGGTGGAAAAAGAGAACACTGGGCTCATCTCCTTTCAGGCACACATCAAAACTGCAACCACATACAGAGCATCTCTTGCTGAAATTGAACAGCTGGGAACTAGAACAGCTTTTCTACACCCAAGAGACTGAACACTGCCTGGGGCTCTGGCTGGCTTGGCAGAACAACCCCAGTGCACCCCCCCATCCCACATCAAACTCCTGCTCCAGTGCCTCCGGCTCCTCTACACTGCTCACCAGTACGGTGGAGGCTGACAGTGTGCTGGGACCCCAGTCCAACATGGCCCCTGCCAGCACACTCTCTGGTGCACACACTTGAGGGAGCAAAGCTAGCTCCAAAGCAGAGACGACCAGTCCCTGGGCACACTGAGAAGGGGCAAAGCTAGATAGGGTGGGGCCAGAGAGCCGTTCTCTATGTGCACGTGGGAGGGGCTGGGGCCCCACCCCTTCAGAACAGACCCTCATACCAGGGTGTATGCACTGGAGGAAAACGTGAAACCAGGCACCCCAAGCCCCCAGGCTCTGCCATGTCCCAAATCACTGTGGAGATTGCCATCACACCCTGGAGACATCCAACTCCCTCAGGGCTCCGGCTCCAGCCCCTTAGCCTGCAACTCCACCCCTGATAGGTCAGTAACAGCCAATGAGCATAGGTGCAGCCTCAGCTCACACCTGGCTCTGGCTTTAACCCCTCCACCTCCATCCCACCTGCAACAAAGGCAATGACTGCCAGCAAACCCCAAGAGAAGATACAGCCCATGCTCACTGCAGACCAGCTCTCCCTCCAAAGCCACTGGCAGACTGCATCTGGGGACACACACACACACACACACACACACACACACTCTCTTTCAAGACTAGGATCAGTAACTATTTCTCGTAATTACATTGAGACAGAGAAAGTTAAACAAAATTAGAAAACAGAGGACTATGTTTCAAACAACAACAAAAAAAAAAACAAGAAGAAAAACCCTAATGAAACAGAGGTAAATAATATATTTGAAAAAAAATTCAAAGCAACAGTGATAAGAATACTAACTGATCTTGGGAAAAGAGCAGATGAACACAGAATTTTAACAAAAAACTAGAAAATCAAAACCACAAGGAGATACCCCTCACGCCTGTCTGAATGGCTATCAGCAAAAAAGACAACAATAATAAATGTTGTTAAAGATATGGAAAAAAAGGAAACCCTGGTTCACTGTTGGTAGGAATGTAAGTTGGTATGCCACTATTGAAACAGTATGGAACTCCCTTAAAAAATGTGACTACTATATGATCCAGCAATTCCCACTTCTGCCTATATATCCAAATAAAACAAAAACACTAATTTGAAAACAAATGCACATCAATGTTCACAGCATTAGCTACAATAGCCAAGACACATAAACAATTTAAATGCCTCTTAGATGACTGGATAAAGAAGATGTGATATATACAATGAAATATTATTCAGCCATAAAAAAATTTAAAAAATGGCATTTGCAACAACATGGATGTATCTGAAAGGTAGTATACTAAGTGAAGTAAATCAGATACTCTACTTAACCTTAGCCAAAAGGCCAAGAAGCAATATAAGTAAGTACTTATGTGAAGTAAATTTGTACTTTATTTGAAGCAAATCAAATAAAGACAAATACTGTATGTTTCAACTTATATTTGGAAACTAAAACTAAAGGAATGGATGTACAAAACTTCAGAAGCAGACTCAGATACAGAAAGGAAGGGAGAGGAGTAGTGGAAAGGTGCAAGATAGGGAAAAGGGATTAAAAAGTACAAAATATTAGATATAAAATAAATAAGGTACAAGGATATAATGGACTGAACAGGGAATATTATCAATACTGTATAATTTTAAATGGAGTATAATCTATAAAAATGTCTAATTATGTTGTACACCTGAAACTAATATTACATTGTAAATTAACTAAAATTCAACCAAAAAGTTAATTTAAAATAAAGATACAAATTGTGAAAAACAGAGTAGGGTTTTGGCAGGCTTATGGTGCATACAGTTAGAAACTGGGCTCTAGCAGCCAAATATGCAAATATGGTTTCATAAAGCAATACAATATAGCAATGAGAATTTGATCCATGCAATATTATGGGTGAATCTTAAAAACATAATGTTGATTCACATAAGATAGTTACCAAAAAAAAGTACATACAACATATTTTCATTTATATAAAATAATAGGCAGATTTCATCATGATACAAATCAAGATTGTTTTTCTTTGGTAGAGTAGTGACTCAGAAAAGATAGAGGCAGGTGACTTTCAGGTGTTAGTAAATTTTAGTTCTTAATATGGGCATGTTCATTTGAGAACATTCAATGAACTATATACCTATGATTTATGTTCTTATTCTATTAATATTTTAAACAAATAAAATTTGCTTTAACACAAGAAATCTTATTTATCTACTATCCTTTGCCTGTTAACAGAAACTAAAAGATGACAAAATGAATGTGCATTGACTCTATAGATTACTCTGTATTCTTTAAGATAAATTAGCCAGAGTGAGTTTCCATTGCTTACAACCAAGAATGCTAATGAATTCTATAGTCTACCAATAAATTATAAGGCAAGGTCTATCTCATCCCTGCACTCCAAGGTCAATGCCTTCTCCAGCTCGCCAAGGAACAGCAGTCCATGTGTTCCAAAGAAATACTGCTACCATTTAATTAGATAGATTAACAAAAGTTGGATATGCATGCAACTGAAGATAGGAGTTAATCAAGTCAAAAAGAGAAATGATCGGCTTGAAGGAACTTCAAAAAAAATCTAATTGAGATTTTAATTTAATAACATCAGAGTTTTGTGTTAACTCTACTGTAGAAATCTTAGGTTTCCACAGATGATGATTTCATTATTAAGTACCCTGAAATTTCCCAAAAATTGTGCAATGAAAATAACCTCAAATCTAAACCAAAAAAATTCAATTAAACATTTTTAAGTTTAGTTTGTTAAATTAGCTGAATTTTTTTCCAAAAGTAATGTTTTGATCTTAAGCCTCCTGCTTCTGGTTATAAGCAAGGTGAAAAGACAGCCTTCAGAATGGGAGAAAGTAATAGCAAATTAAGCAACTGAAAAACAACTAATCTCAAAAATATACAAGCAACTCCTGCAGCTCAATTCCAGAAAAATAAACAACCCAATCAAAAAATGAGCCAAAGAACTAAATAGACATTTCTCCAAAGAAGACATACAGATGGCTAACAAACATATGAAAAGATGCTCAACATCACTCATTATCAGAGAAATGCAAATCAAAAACACAATGAGGTACCATTTCACGCCAGTCAGAATGGCTGCGATCCAAAAGTCTACAAGCAATAAATGCTGGAGAGGGTGTGGTGAAAAGGGAACCCTCTTACACTGTTGGTGGGAATGCAAACTAGTACAGCCACTATGGAGAACAGTGTGGAGATTCCTTAAAAAACTGAACTGCCTTATGACCCAGCAATCCCACTGCTGGGCATACACACCGAGAAAACCAGAATTGAAAGAGACACGTGTACCCCAGTGTTCATCGCAGCACTGTTTACAATAGCCAGGACATGGAAGCAACCTAGATGTCCATCAGCAGATGAATGGATAAGAAAGCTGTGGTACATAAATACAATGGAGTATTACTCAGCCATTAAAAAGAATACATTTGAATCAGTTCTAATGAGGTGGATGAAACTGGAGCCTATTATACAGAGTGAAGTAAGCCAGAAAGAAAAACACCAATACAGTATACTAATGCATATATATGGAACTTAGAAAGATGGTAATGATAACCCTGTATGCGAGACAGCAAAAGAGACACAGATGTATAGAACAGTCTTTTGGACTCTGTGGGAGAGGGAGAGGGTGGGATGATTTGGGAGAATGACATTGAAACATGTATAATATCATATATGAAACAAATCGCCAGTCCAGGTTCAATGCATGATACTGGACGCTTGGGACTGGTGCACTGAGATGACCTAGAGGGATGGTATGGGGGAGGGAGGAGGAGGGGGACTCAGGATGGGGAACATGTGTATACCTATGGCGGATTCATGTTGATGTATGGCAAAACCAATACAATATTGTAAAGTAATTAGCCTCCAATTAAAATAAATAAATTTATATTTAAAAAAAAAAAAAAAAGTAATGTCTTTTATTTGATTCAAAATGATGGCCTTACCTCACTTAAAACATTATTTTCTCAAAACTGAAGGGAAATGCAAATTTTAGAGATAATGGAATTCAATTATTCAGAATGCAAAAGCAAAGAGCAGAAACACAATGTTAAGCACAAGAGGTAACAAGGAGTAAGTGAAGAAAGGATGGGTATTTTTTAAATAGGATAAAATATGCTAGTAAAACTAGTTTATGTCAAAAAAATGTCAAATATTTTTAAAAAGAGGCAAGGTCTGAAAAAATAAAATCCTCATGGGAAGAAAGCTGACAACACTGTCAGATGTGGCTTGTTTGAGAAGAAGCTCAAATAGGGAAAGTTGAATTTAGTTTTTTGCTAAGAAAAACATGATCAAACAAAATATCCCAAGATACCAGCCCAACAGACCAATAAACACTGAAGAAATCTTTCATGACCTTCTTTGACGAGTCTTAGCGTCAAAACTCTAAGAGAAGGTACTGTTAGTCTGAAACTACTTTTCTCCAGAGCAATGATTCAACAATGATTCATCGTATCTAAAACTACTTGTTGGGCTAGCTCAAACCATGAGCCAAGAAACCAAGCTGAAGATGACTGAAATAGTTCATCAAATGGCAGTCCTCACCTCAGCACCACCTGCACAAGAGACCCTGCAACTGCCAGGAGACCAAGGCTAATTCACCCAATATTGGCCAAATCCACACAGAACGTTGATCAGGCTTGGCTTGAACCATAAAGACAACACAGAGAAGATGCAAAGAGAATTCTGAAGTCTTGGTCCTTGTTTATTTCTACATTTTAAATCCTCTAGCCTGCCCAACCATGATAGTTCAGTCTTTCAAAGTATGAGAATGATCAAGAAACGCAGAAATTCCCACTCAGCCTCAAATATTCATTTCTCTTTTCCTTACCTACACAGGACCATTCTCAAGTTATCATCTTATACTTCACTCCCAGGCATGCGTGCTCAGTCGTTAAGTCATGTACAACTCTTTGTGACCCCGTGGGCTGTAGCCTGCCAGGCTCCTCTGTCCATGGGATTTCCCAGGCAAGAATACTGGGATGGGTTGCCACTTCCTCCTCCAGGGGATCCTCCTGACCCAGGGATCAAACCCACGTCTCTTGCTTGTCAGGTGTATTCTTTACCACCAAGCCACCAGAGAATCCCCATACTTCCCTCCACATCAACCTATAACATTCCGTGTATCTAAGTGTCTCAATGCCAATTAAAAGCATTACTCTGAGAAGAGTAGTCTGATATTATCTCAAAGGGATCATTAAAAAAAAAAAAAAAAAGAAGCATGTCTTATACTTGGATTGTCACATTCTTGCCCAACAAATTTTGCTGAGTAGCTTAGCTTCACCCAATTCAATAATGGTTGAATAGATCCAAAGTAGGGAGACCCAAGTGGGAGGACTACAAACTTGGAAGAGTTAGAGAGGCCACATTTCACCAAACCAAAGGCAGGGTAGAGGAAGAAGAGAGGAGAGGGAGAGAATTTTTTGATATCTGAGACCAGACCACATATGTCTATGATCCCATGAAAGAGGGATTATCTCTACTCAGTCTCTGGAGAAAATATATATCATCCAAGTTCCTGGAGGAATAAGACTTTTGAGAGCACAGAACAAGATAGAGATTGCTCCTAATTCTAAATTACAAACAGATCAAAAACAATCATGTCAGAAGGAAGTCTATCTGATATGGACGTTAAAATAGCCACATCCTCTCTTTCCATGCATAAAACCTTTAGAGTGAGATTAAAGTTTTTAATCACATTCCCTCGTATTCTTGGCTTCCCAGGTAGCTCAATGGTAAAGAATCCACCTGCCAACTCAGGAGATGCGAGAGACATAGGTTCGATCCCTAGGTGGGGAAGATCTCCTGGAGAAGGAAATGGCAATCCACTTCAGTATTCTTGCCTGGAAAATCCCATGGAAAGAGGAGCCTGGTGGGCTACTGTCCATGTGGTCACAAAGAGTCAGACATGAGTATTCTTGCTGAGTATCAATTCTCCTGTAAGTCAATGTGCAAAATTATCTGTCTATACAGACATTCTGCTTGTCCTGGTATATGGTGATATTAATTTTCATTCAGGTTCTGAGGTTACTAGGTTCCAAAAGGAGAATTACTAAGAGTAAATTTGGGATGGAAGTCACTCATGGAATTTAAAGTCAGAAGGTAGCCTTAAGATCTTCCCTAAACTGGATCCCACATTACCCAGGTAGGATGGCAGGCTCGGAAAAAAAGGATAGGAATTTGTTACAGGTGTATATATTCCAGGTGAAGCATGAAGGTATACATATTTAAAAGGACAGAGTCTTTGCAGGTGAGCCGTGCCTCAGAATTTGGGGGAAAGAAAGGACTTTTCTTAAAAGAGTTCCTTTCTCTTTCCTCCCTGACCCCAAAGGAGGGTAAAAAGATACCTATTAACCCAAAACATTTTCTCTGCTGCATTCACCTAGTTGGTGTTGTGGTCATAGAAAAACAAAAGCAAAACAAAATAAAACTTTTATGTGTCAGTGGCTGTCTCCCCTCAATAGAAAACCCATTCCTGCCAAGCAAAAGCTCAAGGATTATTCATCTTCATCATTTTCTCCAACCTCTCTGCAACCCTTTTTGATCATCTGTTATGGTTCATTGTCCTTACACTTAGGGAGCATCCTGCCAGCACAAGCTAAGAAGTCAGAGTAACGTGATGCTGATTTTTACAAGCCCAATGCTATTCTCTGTCTCAAACTTAATGCTTCTTTGAGAACCTGTAATGCATTTAGCTCATTTCCAGGAATTTGAAAAGATTCAGTATTAGTATTATGCATCTGTCCCACGCAAGACTATAAACAATGTGAAGAAAGCTGCAAGATCCACACACACAAAAAATTAATAGAAGACTTTATACAAACTCTTAGAGTAAATAGTATAAGTTAGATAAGAATTTAGGAAAAATGTGCCAGTAAGGATTGCAGTTCTCAAGGAAGGATTTGTGAAGGAAGCACAATTTTTCAATTGTTTTTTTTTTTTTTTTAACAAGCATCATTATGATCACAAGTGTAATACATACACTTTAAAGAATTTACACAATGCATACATATAAGAAAAGGTAAATTTCCTCCCCAAGATCATACTCCTCAAGAGATAATTACTGTTACTGATATGGTTTATACTCTCGTCTTTTTTCCCTTACTATATGTACACATATCAGAATTTACTTTTATTACAGTCCTTTTTGTATTTGTATGCCCTGATCATGTTTCCACACAGAACACATAACCATAGCTCATTTTTAAAATTTTCAACATGATATGTCATAGTATAGATATAGGAGGGAAAAAATGATCAGTTAAAATAGATGGGGAAAGGAGATGATATTTCAAGTGGAAGAGACAGAAAGAACAGGACTGAACATAGATTATTCTTGGAACAGTCAGAAAATGGCCATCAGACTAGAGGAATAGTAGATGTGAGGATGCAGAAGCTGTCAGATTGTAAAAGGAATTGAAAATCAGGCAAAAAACATTAGATTTGGCTGAAAATGTGAGCATTTTTAACTCTGGGAAAACTATGCTATTTTATTACACTCTGTTTCTGTGATAAAGTCAGAGGCTAAACTATTACCAGGGCTGGACAACTGGACTTTGCTCCACATACCAAAATATACAGAATCCATTTAGAGAGTGAGTAGACAATTTTAAAAACCTGTTGCATTTACATCACAGTAGTGCCTAGGTGGTGCTAGTGGTAAAGAACCCTTCTGCCAATGCAGGAGACATAAGAGATGTGAGCTCAATCCCTGGGTCAGGAAGATCCCCTGGAGGAGGGCATAGAAACCCACTGCAGTATTCTTGTGTGGAGAATCCCGTAGACAGAGGAGCCCAATGGGCTAGAGTCTATAGGGTCACAAAGAGTTGGACACCATTGAAACAACATACCATGCACGCACGCAAGTGCAATAAAAGCAACTGAACCTAGCAAGTGTAATTGATTAAAACCCATAGCCAAGCATTGGATGATAGGTCCTTCTGTGGACTCAAGAGGAAAGTTTATTCAAAGTGTGACACTAGCATTGATCCTAAAATGGCTTGTCACAGCCTTGTCTTGAGCGAGCTCCTTCCTCACAGCTCGTCTTTTGTGATTTTTCCTTCGCTGATGAATTGAAGTGACTCCCCAACATTTTTCATTTTAAGATCAATGAATTGGCTGACTTGGTGACTATGCTTTGGAAGACAAGAAATGGAAGCAGAACGCTCCCAGTTCCTGCTGTGGCTCAGTGCAGACACTGGAAACAGATCCAACTCAGCAACCTGCTCACCCCCCAGCAGAAGTAAGAGTGGCCTAGAAGTGTAAAAACCTTTATGATCTATTCTATATGGGTCTGTAGAATTCGAATTTTTTAAGTGTTAATAATTCTCATACTACATGTGTTATCGGAGAAGGCAATGGCACCCCACTCCAGTACTCTTGCCTGGAAAATCCCATGGATGGAGGAGCCTGGTGGGCTGCAGTCCATGGGGTCGCTAAGAGTCGACACAACTGAGCGACTTCACTTTCAATTTTCACTTTTATGCATTGGAGAAGGAAATGGCAACCCACTCCAGTGTTCTTGCCTGGAGAATCCCAGGGACAGGGGAGCCTGGTGGGCTGCCATCTATGGGGTCGCACAGAGTCGGACACGACTGAAGCGACTTAGCAGCATATATGTTATATAAGGCATTTAAAAATATTCAGAGAAATTTTGAAAAGCAAAGAATTCCTTCTCGTATCTCCTAGTCGAATTTTTCTCTGATTGTGAGTCCTGTCCCTTTTTCCTCAGCAGTATAATATCTACTTTATCAACTCCAGTTGAATGATTTGCACTGATGTGGGGGAGGGGGATGATGAATCATTTTTTAAGTTCTCACAATAGGTATTAAAGACAGAGGCTATGTGTTCACTGCAACTAAGTTATTAATTTAACTTGACCAGAAAGTGAAAACAATAAAATTAATTTAATCTGTTTCCCTTTTATAGTTAAGATATTTTTAGGCCTCTTATACTCGTTTCTAACCCATTCTCCTGCCTGACTCAATTAAGAAGTCCTCTTTGGTGACATCTACTTAATGTTATTTTAACTGCTTTGAAATCTACTCTGGGGAACTTACATGACTCCAGTATATGAGCCAGTGTCTAATATCTGGCTCTAACATTTGCCCAACTACAAATGATGAGGCAAGTTTGTCCAAATATATACAGCAAATATTTTCTCTAGATACCGGAAATACAATAAACAGAAAATACTCTGCCCTTCAAATAGTTTACATTCTAGCTGAAGATGAAAACCTTAATGTTCAAGAATTTTCTCCTCCAAACTAAAATCTTTTGCCCTGGACATGGAGTATATATTGCCTTTAAAAATGAGATGGCAATTTCTCCAAAGCATAGATGTCAAAGGCTTTTGAATGAAAACAAAACAAAAAAAACCCCTTCTTCCTGATGTCTTCCTAAGTAAGGACCTAGGTAAGGTAAGATTTCTACTCCAGTGTAGAAAATATAACCATGAGTTGTCTGTGATAAAAATCTTCAGTTGGCGGTCATTGCCAAAGTGATAAGACCTTTAGGATTGCTCTTGGTATTCTGACCAACCAGGTTGGCTTTCCCTGCTTGACTTAGATCTTCAGTTCATGATGAAGATATTGATGATTATCTGGTCTGAGGTATAGAATAAGCCTTCTTGACTTACTCTTTCCTCTAAGGGCAAGATATCTTTTGTCATTAACAATCCAAAACTGCCTAATACTGAATGTGGACATTTTAGCTAGTTGAGAGGATAGAAAGATGTTTGAGGAAATAATATCAGCCCCTGCAGCTCAATTCCAGAAAAATAAACGACCCAATCAAAAAATGGGCCAAAGAACTAAACAGACATTTCTCCAAAGACATACAGATAGCTAACAAACACATGAAAAGATGCTCAACATCACTCATTAATGCAAATCAAAACCACAATGAGGTACCATCTCACACCAGTCAGAATGGCTGCTATCAAAAAGTCTACAAACAATAAATGCTGGAGAGGGTGTGGAGAAAAGGGAACCCTCTTACACTGTTGGTGGGAATGCAAACTAGTATAGCCACTATGGAGAACAGTGTGGAGATTCCTTAAAAAACTGGAAATAGAACTGCCATATGATCCAGCAATCCCACTGCTGGGCATACACACTGAAACCAGAATTGAAAGAGACACATGTACCCCAGTGTTTATCACAGCACTGTTTACAGTAGCCAGGACATGGAAGCAACCTAGATGCCCAATGACAGATGAATGGATAAGGAAGCTGTGGTACATATACACAATGGAGTATTACTCAGCCATTAAAAAGAACACATTTAAATCAGTTCTAATGAGGTGGATGAAACTGGAGCCTATTATACAGACTGAAGCAAGCCAGAAAGAAAAACACCCATACAGTATACTAATGCATATATATGGAATTTAGAAAGATGGTAACGAGGACCCTATATGAGAGACAGCAAAAGAGACACAGATGTAAAGAACAGTCTTTTGGACTCTGGGAGAAAGCGAGAGTGGGATGATTTGAGAGGGTAGCAATGAAACGTCTATATTATCATGTGTGTAGGGGATCGCTGGTCCAGGTTTGATGCATGAGACAGGGTACTCAGGGCTGGTGCACTGGGATGACCCTGGGGGATGGGATGGAGAGGAAGGTGGGAGGGAAGTTCTAGATGGGGAATACATCACATGTGTGCCTGTGGCTAATTCATGTTGATGTATGCCAAAAACCACTACAATATTGTAAAGTAATTAGCCTCCAATTAAAATAAATTAATTATTTTTAAAAAATAAATAAAAATTAAGAAATGGAAAAAAAAATAATAATATCGGCCATAATGTTTTTGTACCACTGGCCTCTGCACAATAGATGTTTACAGATTATCAGTCTATGTTTAATACTATGTGTTAATAAATGTTCCTCCTAATCCAGGACTTCCTTTATTACAGATCTAAGGAAAGTAAAGAAATAGTGTTATATCTCAGATAATCATTCAAATGGAATGGAAATAATACCACAACATCAGCCCCCTTAGGCATCAGGAATTACTACTGGCCATTTAAATACACAAACACACACTTGCTCACCCCTGTGTCATTGACCTTTTTTCCCCAAGGTTGCTAAATTAAAAGTAAAAAGGAAAATCTCTCATTGACTTATTTTTTCTAGGATTCATGTGGAATCTTATGAGCATCTTGAATATTATTGGCTTAACTATGCTGTCTTGGCCAAGAAAACAATGTGAAAACATCAGAATGTTCCTTTGGCAAAATTATATAAGCCAATACAGCATTATTTTTTATATGCAGTAAGTTAAAACTTTCTTACCATATGAACACTGACTATCAATAAGCTTTAGTTTCTATTTTTTTCCAAAATAAAAACCTGCCTAAATTTAGAGTTAAGTTATTTGGGATTACTAAGAGAATTTAGAAAGTCAGTTAGATTCAAAATCAGTATTCCAAACCCATGCAAGTTCAATTACCAATAAAGAGATTTCCTAACAAACTGATCCTCCTGCAAATAATAGCTACAAATAAAAGGGGAAAAAATACAAAAACCAATCTGAAGACTCTAATGACTGAAAAAAGTGTCAGACATTTTTGGAGGAGCAAAAAGCAGAGCAAGTGATTAGCATGGAGTGAGTTCTCATTTTGTGGTTTTTTCTTTAGAGTAGCTAAAACTTTAATGGAAAGCTTGCCATCTTTCTAACCAAAGGAACTGGGAAAAGAAGACTAGAACACCCAGGGCCACTAGAAGAGAGAGAGAGAGGAAACAGAAGAGAGAAATCCATAGAAAAGCAACCTCCAATTTTGTGTTTAAACTCTGCCCAAACCTCTGACTGACCCCTGAACCATTCATTCATGGAGGAAAAAGAAAGAATCTTACAGCTAAAGGCTTAAAGAACTGAATTAGATCTGAGCTACAACCAACCGTAGACATGACAATTTTTAGTTTCAATCTAGCTAAGTTAATTGCTTGTTGTAAATCAAATCCCTTATGATTATACAGTGGAAGTGAGAAATAGATTTAAGGGCCTAGATCTGATAGATAGAGTGCCTGATGAACTATGGAATGAGGTTCGTGACATTGTTCAGGAGACAGGGATCAAGACCATTCCCATAGAAAAGAAATGCAAAAAAGCAAAATGGCTGTCTGGGGAGGCCTTACAAATAGCTGTGAAAAGAAGAGAAGAGAAAAGCAAAGGAGAAAAGGAAAGATATAAACATCTGAATGCAGAGTTCCAAAGAATAGCAAGAAGAGATAAGAAAGCCTTCCTCAGCAATCAATGCAAAGAAATAGAGGAAAACAACAGAATGGGAAAGACTAGGGATCTTTTCAAGAAAATCAGAGATACCAAAGGAACATTTCATGCAAAGATGGGCTCAATAAAGGACAGAAATGGTATGGACCTAACAGAGGCAGAAGATATTAAGAAGAGATGGCAAGAATACACAGAAGAACTGTACAAAAAAGATCTTCATGACCCAGATAATCATGATGGTGTGATGACTGACCTAGAGCCAGACATCCTGGAATGTGAAGTCAAATGGGCCTTAGAAAGCATCACTATGAACAAAGCTAGTGGAGGTGATGGAATTCCAGTTGAGCTACTCCAAATCCTGTAAGATGATGCTGTGAAACTGCTGCACTCAATATGCCAGCAAATTTGGAAAACTCAGCAGTGGCCACAGGACTGGAAAAGGTCAGTTTTCATTCCAATCCCAAAGAAAGGCAATGCCAAAGAATGCTCAAACTACTGCACAATTGAACTCATCTCACACGCTAGTAAAGTAATGCTCAAAATTCTCCAAGCCAGGCTTCAGCAATATGTGAACCGTGAACTTCCTGATGTTCAAGCTGGTTTTAGAAAAGGCAGAGGAACCAGAGATCAAATTGCCAACATCCGCTGGATCACAGAAAAAGCAAGAGAGTTCCAGAAAAACATCTATTTCTGCTTTATTGACTATGCCAAAGCCTTTGACTGTGTGGATCACAATAAACTGTGGAAAATTCTGAAAGAGATGGGAATACCTGAACACCTGACCTGCCTCTTGAGAAATCTGTATGCAGGTCAGGAAGCAACAGAACTGGACGTGGAAAAACAGACTGGTTCCAAATAGGAAAAGGAGTTCGTCAAAGCTGTATATTGTCACCCTGTTTATTTAACAGGCTGTTAAATAAACATGCAGAGTACATCATGAGAAACGCTGGACTGGAAGAAGCACAAGGTGGAATCAAGATTGCCGGGAGAAATATCAGTAACCTCAGATATGCAGATGACACCACCCTTACGGCAGAAAGTGAAGAGGAACTCAAAAGCCTCTTGATGAAAGTGAAAGTGGAGAGTGAAAAAGTTGGCTTAAAGCTCAACATTCAGAAAACGAAGATCATGGCATCTGGTCCCACCACTTCATGGGAAATAGATGAGGAAACAGTGGAAACAGTGTCAGACTTTATTTTTCTGGGCTCCAAAATCATTGCAGATGCTGACTGCAGCCATGAAATTAGAAGACGCTTACTCCTTGGAAGGAAAGTTATGACCAACCTAGATAGCGTATTCAAAAGCAGAGACATTACTTTTCCAACAAAGGTTTGTCTAGTCAAGGCTATGGTTTTTCCATTGGTCTTGTATGGCTGTGAGAGTTGGACTGTGAAGAAGGCTGAGCACTGAAGAATTGATGCTTTTGAACTGTGGTGTTGGAGAAGACTCTTGAGAGTCCCTTGGACTGCAAGGAGATCCAACCAGAACATCATAAAGGAGATCAGCCCTGGAATTTCTTTGGAAGGAATGATGCTAAAGCTGAAACTCCAGTACTTTGGCCACCTCATGTGAAGAGTTGACTCATTGGAAAGGACTCTGATGCTGAGAGGGATTGGGGGCAGGAGGAGAAGGGGATGACAGAGGATGAGATGGCTGGATGGCATCACTGACTCGATGGACGTGAGTCTGAGTGAACTTCGGGAGTTGGTGATGGACAGGGATGCCTGGCATGCTGTGATTCATGGGGTCGCAAAGAGTTGGACATGACTGAGTGACTGATCTGATCTGATCTGATCTGTATTAGTTTGCTAGGGCTGCCATAACAAAGTGCTACAGGCTGGGTGCCTTAAATAACAGAAATTTATTTTCTCACAATTCTGGAGGCTAGAAGTCTAAGACTAAGGAAGTGGCATGGCTGGTTTCTCCTGCAGCCCGTCTCCCTGGCTCATAAATGGCCAGCTTCTCTCTCTGTCTTCACATGGTCTTCCCTGCTATATGCGTGTGTCCAGATTTCCTATTCTTATAAGGAAACATAATGAATTAGAGCTTACACTGAAGACCTTATTTTTAACTTAATTAAAACTTAGTTGGTTCTCTTTATCCACAGGTTTCACACAGATTCAGCCAACTATGGATCAAAAATATTTGGAGGAAAAATTCCAGCAAGTTCCAAAGAGCAAAGCTTGAATTTGCCATGCACTGGCAACTATTTACGTTGTATTTACAATGTTACATAGCATTTTCATTGTATTAGCTGTTATAAGTAATCTAGAGATGATTGAAACTATACAGCAGGATGCACGTTATATGTAAATACTATATCACTGTATCCAACGGACATGAGCATCCACGAATTTTGGTATCCATAGGGCCTGGAACCAATCCCCCACAGACACCAAGGGACAACTCTACTTTTTAAAAGACTATATCACCAATGTATGCATCACATTCTCAGTTAATGAGAATTAGGACTGCAACGTATGAATTTGAGGAGAACATAACTCAGACCACTGGCTAAAACACTGGTAGTCTTAGAACAATGTAACAAAATCCACAATCTCCACAAAATAAAATTCAAATGTCCACTTCACATACCAAAATTACTTGACATATGAAGATCCAGGAAAATAAAACCCAACCCCAGGAGAAAAATCAGATGCTAGTTCCAAGGTCAACCAGATGCTGAAGTTATCATCAGGTAGGGACTTTAAAGTAGAACTTATAACTGGGCACAGTGAGACAAAGAAAAATATACGTACAAGGAACTGGATATAAGATATCAACTGCAGTTATACCTACAGCAAATTGAAAATGAAAAGTATAAAGAGTATATTAATAAATATAACAGACCTAGGAGTAGGCTAACAAGACATGTATAAGAACTTAGAAAGTATCATGAAACTTTTTGAGAAAGATTTTTAAAAGGCCAGTAAATAAAATATCATGTTCCTGAATTAGAAGTTTCAATATTATAAGGTGGTCAAATGTTTCAAATTTGTTTACAGATTCACTACAGTAGCAATCAGAATCTCAGCAGGTTAGATTGTAGAACTTGATAAGCAGATTCTAAAATTTAGATGGAAGTGAAATAAACAAAAATAACTAAGACACATCTAAAAAGGAATGAAGGAGGTTAATTTGCTGTAAGTACTAGATATGATATATATTGTAGTGTTTTAATAAAGATAATGATATAGAGAAACAATAAATATCTCAGATATTTTTCTTCATTAGTACTAGGTTGATAACAGTTGTCATTACAGTAAACTGGGATATGATTTTTTTGTTAAAAAATTGTAGATCTTTTTCTAACAGTACCCAAAAAAAAAAAATCAATTTCATGCTCATTAACCACATAAATGAAAAAGTAGAAATTATAATTCTTTTAAGAAATATTATCGAAGAGTATTTTATGGCCCCAGCTTAAGAAAACTTTTCTAGGCAAAACACACACACACGCACATACACACCCACACACACACACACAAGTCCCACTGTTCTTAAAGAAACAAGCAAATTGGAGCATGACATCAGCAAGATGGAGAAATAGGTGGTTCACAACTTCAGTCTTCCTCACATAAAGAGCAGTTAATATCCATAGAAAGACACCTTTGTGAAAAACTCAGAAATCAAGGTTGAGGTTGACGTGCATCTTAGATCATGCAAAGAAAGAAAAGACATATTTTAAGGAGTGATTTCCTTTTGACCTTGTTGCCCCTCCCCAAGGCCACACAGTCCCAGCCCTGGGCCTACAGTCCTGCGGTGGGAAAGAGGACACAGGTGGACACCTAGCTTCCCTAGCATTCTGGGTTGTTTTCTTGGAGGTCCTCTTAGTGCACCGCAGGGATAATGGTAGAGATCGGCTGGAGACAGAGAAGTGTTGAGGCTCATAGAAATTAGCATGCAGATCTTGGCAGACTGTTCCTACTGATCTCAGCGTTCATGCAGAGATCCCACACAGTGGTTCCATTCATTCAGAGAGCTGAGGAAGTGGCCCTGTGCGGCACAGCTACACAGTCAGAATTTCTACTGAGTTTGGGTCACAGGTCAGCAGGCCATCCTCACTGTGGAGCACATTCTAGATCAACACCTAGTCACTAGTCCTGCCCAATGGCTGAGCACACCCTTCAGCTCCTCTTGACCAGGACGTCTGGCCTAAGATGCTAGGCAGCTGTACAACAAATCCTATGACCTAGCCAAGAAAGGCAGTAAGGCAGTAACACTGCACAGCTGCTGAGCAGGAAGCCTGTCCCAAGACACTGGACAGCCACACAGCACATCCTAAGTCCTGCTGGGAAAGGACAGTCAGCAGTCTGATCCAACAGCTAAAAATCACTAGAAAAGGAAAGGAAACTATTTCTTCCAGTGTTAAGAGAGGAATGTGAGAATACAGGATGACCAAGAATCAGATAAATATGACACCAAAATGTCCAGCATTATCCTGATACTAGAGAATAAATTCACTACAAGGAAAGAAAAATACAGACCAATATCCATAATGAATATAATGTGAAAATTCTCAACAAAATAATAGTAAGCCAAATTCCATAGCACATTAAAAGTATTATATGCCATGATTGAGTAGGATATACCCCTCGGGTGCAGTGATGCATCAACATAGGCAAATCAACAAATGCTATACACCATATTAACAGGATGAAGAATTTAAATCATATGATCAAAACTCCTAGGAAAAAACATAGGCAGTATGCTTTTTGACATCAGTCTTAGAAATATTTTGGAGGGATATCTTTCCTCGGGTAAGAGAAGCAAAAGCAAAAATAAACAAGGGGGACTACATTAAATGGAAAAGTTTTTCATAGCAAAGGAAACTATCAGCAAATCAAAAAGACTACCTACTGAATGGGTGAAAATATTTGCAAATGATATTTTTAATAAGGGGTTAATATCCAAACTACACAAAGAACTCCTATAACTCAACACCAAAAAATAAACAATCTAATTAAAAAATGGACAGAAGACCTGAGTAAACATTTTTTCAAAGAAGACATACAGATACCAAGCAGGCATATGAAAATATGCTTAATATCACTAAGCATCAGGGAAATGCAAACCAAAGCCATAATGAGATATCACCTCACACCTGTTAAAATGGCTATCATCAAAAAGACAACAAATAACAAGTGTTGGCAAGAAGGTGGAGAAAAGGGAACCGTCATGCACATTGGTGAGAATATAAATTGCTGCATACTCTATAGAAAACAGCAATTCCTCAAAAATTAAACACAGAACTACTACATAATCCAGCAATTCTATTTCTAGGTGTTTTTCTGAAGAAAACAAAACCACTAATTCTAAAAGATAATATACCCTTATGCTTATTGTGGCATCTTTCTTAATAGTCAAGATATGTAAAAAACATAGTTGCCATCAGTAGGTAAATGAATAAAGATATAGTGTGTGTGTGTATACACACACGATGGAATACTGCTGAGTCATAAAAAAGAATAAAAGCTTGCCATTTGTGACAACATGGATGACTGAGGGGATATTATGCTAAGTGAAATGAGTTAGAGGGAGACAAATACCATATGATTTCATTTATACACGAATCTAAAATGAACAAAAGAAAACAAACATAACAAAACAGAAACAGAGTACAAACAGGCGGTTGCTGAGGAAGAGGGCTGGTGGGGAGGGAAAAGGTGAGGAAAATTAAGAGCACAAACTTTCCAGTACAAAATAAATAGAGGGATAAAATGTATAGCATAAGGAATATAGTCAATAATAATGCAATATCTTTGTACGGTTACATATGGTAACTAGACTTATCACGGTGATCACTCTGTAATGTAAGAAATATTGAACACTATATTGTGCACCAGAAACTAACATAATGTTGTAGGTCAATTATACTACAAGAAAAAATCAAACTCCTAGAAAAAGAGATGAGATTTGTGGTTACCAGAGGCAAAGGTGGGGGAATGGAAAATAAGATGAAGGTGTTTAAAAGGTATAAATTTCCAGTTACAAGATAAACAAGCACTAGAGATGTAATGTACAACATAATATAATTAACACTACTATGTGTTATGATGAAAGTTTTTAAGAGTAAACCCTAGAGTTTTCATCACAAAATATTTTCTTCTGTTTTGAATGTATAAGAGATTAGAGATGGTCATTAAACTTTAGTAATATCATTTTATGACCTATATAAGTCAAGTCATTATGCTGTGTCCCTTAAACTTGTACAGTGCTAAATATCAATTTATCTCAATAAAACTGGAGGAAAACAAATTAAAAAATGTAAATCATATGATCATCTTAATAGATACAGAAAGAGCATCTGACAAAATTCAATATCTTCCAAGAGGAAAACTCTCAACAAATTGGATATAGGAGGAAAATAACTGAACATAATAAAGGCCATGTATGATGACTCCATAGCTAGCATCATAGTCAACAGTGAAATAGCTTTTCCTCTAAGATCAAAAACCAGACAAGAGTGCCTACTCTCACCAGCCCTATTCAACATAGTACATACAAAATTCTTAGCCATAGCAATTAGGCCAGAAATAAAAGCCATCCAAATCAGAAAGGAAGAAGCAAACTGTCTCTTTACAGACAATTGCAGATGACAGGGACAATTTGCATATGATGAGACCTTATAGACAGACAATCCTGAAGACTACATCAAAAAACTGCTGGGATTAATGAGTAAATTATGTAATGTTTCACTGTTAGCATTCATTAAATTAACAAATACTTCACTAACAACATATTTAGCATTAGGCCCTAAATTCTGAGTGACAGAACATTATAACAAACATACCATGCTGTTGCTACATCTCTATTATTTTGCACATACTCTTTCTTCTACATGAAAGGCCCTTTCCCCCTCTAGATTACCCAGTAAATACCTATTCGTGTATTATTAATAAATCCCAGTTTAGATATTCCCTTTTCTGGTAAACATTCTAAGACTCAGCATAGAATTAATTTGCTCATGTTTCCTTTATGCTTTGCACATTTGTCTCCTATTATATTTAACCACTCTATTTTAGTCATTTACTTATTGTAAGTCACCTCTTTTATTAGATTACAAGTTCCCTGAAATCAGATACTGTCTTTTGTGCATTGTCAAGTGTCTCATAATTGCAAAACCCTTAGCACAGAAGTGATGCCTAACAAATGTATTAGGTGAAGTGATCTATCTGGTTTTGAACTCACCCTTCCTTGATGAGCAGAGACAAGTATAATAAGTAATGATGGTCACATAGAAACATGGGAAGATTACAAGTTGTGGGTTACTCATTACTGCAGTTTCAGACCAAGGAAAGCATTTAAAGTTTAATTTTGGAGGCAATGTTATGACCAAAGCCAGGAATAGGATCCCCATAGGGTCAACGGTCAAACTGACCTTGATAATATGGGAACACAACAGAACAATAAAGAGTAGAATTCCAGAGAATTAATTCTAGATGAGGTAGTGGGTTAAACCTGGCTCTGACCCTTGCAGGTTGTATAACAGTGGGCAAGTTTCTTAATCTCTCTACTCCTCAGTCTCCTCACCTATAAAAGTGGGGAATAAATAGTGATATGATAGTTTTAAATATTATCTGCATATTATTTGACATTATTCCCATTAAAAGTTAAATCTAATCCCCCTCACTTGGTTTCTATTGAGCAGAATTGTGGTAGAAATGACCCAATATGACTTCACTATGGTTATTAAAGCTAGGTTATAAGTGATGACATAGTGATACAATTTCTCCTTGACTCTGTCTCTCTTGAGAATTGTGCCTATGAAGTCCTAAGCTGCCATGTAAAAAGTATATAAACATTAAATCTGCCATAGTGAAGAAACCAGATGAAGAGTCCACACGAGGAGAGAGAGATGTCTGGAGATTCCCAGCTGTTCCAGCCCCTGATGGCTGAACCTGCCAATCTAGTGCCATACATGTGAGTGAGTGAGCTTTCAGCTGACTTCAGCCCCAGCTTTCCAGCCACCCAAGCTGACACTGAGTATAGGAAAGTGTGTTACTCCACTAGGTTTTACCCAAATTGCAGATATGTGGGCAAAAATAAATTTTTATTTTTACTTTAAATGACTGAGTTTTGGTTTCAAAAATGGAGTGCTGCTAAAATAAAATCTAAAATGAGAGGCTTTGGAACTAGAGGAAGAATCTGGAATAACTTAAACTGTTAGCCAAAGCATGGTGAACCAAGAGGCTGTTTAGGAGAATTTAAAAGAAGTTTTAAAAAATGCTATGAAAGTTGAAGGAAAATGTACAGTTGTTTTGTAGTCATAGGAAATTTAGCAACATTGTTGCCTACAGTAAATTGGAAAATAAAAGATGTGTACCTAACAAAGTAGATGATCAGCTAAGAGATTTGCAGGTGCTACATGACTCTCTCTCTCTCTCTCTGTATGGGTGGGTGGGTGGGTGGGTGGGTGTGTGTGTGTGTGTGTGTGTGTGTGTGTATATTTGTAGCCTTTACTAAAGCATGGGAGGATAGAGGTAAAGCAATGAAGTAACTGTTAAATATATGTAAGGGAGCTAGGACTTTCTGTATTTGAAAATAAAATTGTTTTTTAGTCTCTCAGATGGCTGCTGCTGCTAAGTCACTTCAGTCGTCTCCGACTCTGTGCGACCCCATAGACGGCAGCCCACCAGGCTCCCCAGTCCCTGGGATTCTCCAGGCAAGAACACTGGAGTGGGTTGCCATTTCCTTCTCCAATGCATGAAAGGGGTGGCAAATGATGCTAAAACTAAGAAATGACTTTCTAGAAATGATCAATTCCTGATGTTATAAAAAGTGATCTAAAGATGCAACCAAGTGTGACTCTAGAATCTTGGGAAATTTAAGATGGGTGCCTCACATAGGGAGAAGGCAATGGCACCCCACTCCAGTACTCTTGCCTGGAAAATTCCATGGACGGAGGAGCCTGGTGGGCTGCAGTCCATGGGGTCGAGAAGAGTCGGACACAACTGAGTGACTTCACTTTCACTTTTCACTTTCATGAAATGGCAACCCACTCCAGTGTTCTTGCCTGGAGAATCCCAGGGATGGTGGAGCCTGGTGGGCTGCTGTCTATGGGGTCACACAGAGTCGGACACGACTGAAGTGACGCAGCAGCAGCCTCACTTAGAGAAACATAGAGCCCCTCCAATTATCTTAAGAACATGCTTTGTGCATCCTCTTCATAAAATAATAGGGTTTCTAATAGTCTAAAGCACATTTTCCTATAGCTGCCTTATGGGAAGACCAAGGTGGACAATGCTTATGTCAGTAAGATTTGTGAATGTAACTTTTGTCCAATGGAGTGGCTCCAACAAGATTCCCATAAAGTTCTTAGAATAATGGCATAAACAGGCTAAGTAAACTGTTCAGCTGCAAACACCAGCCACTTCCTGAGGAGAAGGAAAAATGTGTCTGAGTACAGAACCAAGTTGTCGAGAGTCATTCCTAGGTACCAGGACTGAGTTCTGATCAAGGAACTGACAACATGATGTGAACAGGATTTTAGACCAGGAATTCTTGTGTGCTTCCCATTCTCCTTTTTTTGAACAGAAGGGTCTACAGAAGTTCTACCATGACTGTTCCACCAAAATACACTGAGTGTGTGGAGGAAAGATAACTTGTCTCAAGGGCTCAGCTTTTCAGATGGAGAGGAACTCAACCCGAAAAGCTGATTTCAAGGATGTATAGAATTTAGTTTCATCTGTACCTGGATCTGATTTGGATGACCTTAATGTTGAGCCTGAAACCACATTAAGTAAGATTTCTCGAAGGTCTTGGGCAGAGGTGAGTATATTTTGGTGTCAGAAGAATACAAATAATTTGTGACCAAAGAGCAGACTGTGGTGGTTTTAAGAGCTATCTGTAAATTCTCTGACATTCCCTTCATAAAAATGATGGTTCCTAATCTCCTTTCTCTTGAATATAGACTGCTTTTAGTGACTTGCTTCTGAAAAACATTGAATGAAGCTAAAGTGACATTTTGTGATTTCAAAGGCCAAGTTAGACAAGTTAAAACAGCTTTCATCTGGCTTGCTGTCTCTCTTACTTCTGGCTCTGATATTGTCCACGAACACTTTTTTTTTTTTTTTTAAGTACTTGGGAGTTGATAAATCTCTTGTAAAAATTGATTGATAGAATCAGAAGAAACACACTACGTTGATTTTAAAAAGAGAGTAAAATATAAGAATAAAATCTTAATAAAGTCAATAGATAAATACTACTTTCATCTGAGAAAGGAAGTGCGTAAGGGGGAAAAAAATCTATTACCAATCTAGGAAGTCACAAAAGAGCAAAATCACGTTCACACAAAATGCTCAAAGGAGACAACTAACCTTTGTTCTAAATAAAACACAGGATCCTCACAGGCAGGCACATTAGAAAAGACCACTGATCAATTAAGTAGGACAAAACGCTGGAGCAAGTACACAAGTTCCCTAGGTGTACCTGAATTTCAAAAAATAAAAAGATGTTCTCAAGTTGAACTCTCAAAGTTATTTTTGAAGTTTTCATACTTTAGATAATAGCCCACTATGATTGGTAAGATGAAACAATGCTTTGAAACACATACCCTTCTCTTCTTTGAAACCTGCTTTGATAGTACATTGCTAGAAAAGATGCAATTGAAAATCAGGGGGAAGAGATGAGTCACCATTTGATGTCATTTTGTTAGCCTGTGAGGCAGGTCACATTCAGCTCTATAAGAATCAACTTTTTTCCTCCCGTATCTGCCTTGCCCTTGACCTAATCTTCTAAAGTCTAGGTAGTGCATTTTATTTTTATTCACATCATTCATAGTAATGATTACATTCTACCTTGAGACCCAGAATGTACACACATTCACATATACATAAAACTGAAATTAAAGTTTTATACTGGTTATGATTCCATAAATGGATTTTGTAAACTACTCTCAACAGAGAGTTGATCAACACTTTAGATAGTACTGAACTAGGGAAATTGCCTAGTCCTTCTAAAGTTAACTTTGTTGATTCCCCTATGAATTGCTCAAATTTTCAGTCAATAAATCCATCTGATTTGAGATGTTATCTGTCTGGAGATTTGGATTTCTATTCATTTGTGCAATGGTCTTATTTGTGTCAAATATAACTTTCATATGTCATATATTCTAGGCATATAGGAATGAAGGATATAGTGGAAAACAAACACAGCACTACTTTCAAGGAGCTTAAGGTTTAAACAATATGAATTTTTAAATAACATCATGAATGTAAGGTAAAATAGTTTCTATAAAGAAAGTCTACAAGATTCACTGATAAAGAAAACTAATAACATAAGAGGCTAATAACATAAGAGACTTATATATAGTGATACAAGAAGGATTTGCTCTAAAGATGGTATCTCAACCATGCTAGACTATGCTAGACTATTATTTGCTCCTTAATAATTGGTCTTCTTCTTTTCCATTTAAACGTTGTCTTAATTAGGGCCATGTTTCCCCCAAGTAAATATTCTATTTCTCAGCTTCCTTGGCAGCTAAGTATAACCAAGTGACTAAATCCTAGCCACTGTGATGTGAGCTGAAGCAATCTGTGCCATTTCTGAGTATTGTTCTATTTAAGAACCCAACAAAATTTTAGGTGCACAGTACAGTTGAACATATATCCCCTTCATCTTGTTTCCTGTCAACTGGTTGAAAGATGGAACACTCTGGGACTTAGAAACATAAGTCATGTGTGAAAATTGCAGAGTCACTTACCAAACCTGGATCACCAATCTGTCTCTGGGCTCTCACATGAAAAATACGTAAACTTTCATATTATTGTGTGTTAGTCACTCAGTCGTGTCCAACTCTGCAACCCCATGGACTGTAGCCCGCCAGGCTCCTCCGTCCATGGGATTTTCCAGGCAAGAATATTGGAGCGGATAGCCTTTCCCTTCTTGGGTGGGGAGTGGAGTGGGTTGCCATTTTCTTCTCCGAGGGATTTTCCTGACCAAGGGATTGAATCTGGGTCTCCTGCATTTCAGGCAGACTCTTTACTGAGTGAGCCACCAGGGAAGCCCCTAAAAGAAAAAGTGAAATTCGCTCAGTCTTGTCTGGCTCTTTGCAACCCCATGGACTATACAGTCCCTGGAACTCTCCAGGCCAGAATACTGGAGTGGATAGCCTTTCCCTTCTTGAGGGGATCTTCCCAACCCAGGGATCAAACCCAGGTCTCCTGCATTGCAAGTGGACTCTTTACCAGCTGAGCCAGAAGGGAAGCCCCGAGCCACAGTGTTATAGACTCCCTTTGTTCTGTTTCCCAACATAAAAACAGTACAAGAACTTAATGATGAGAGGGACTAGCCACTTGAAAAATTAGGTTTATAGGTAATGGCTGAGGGGACAAGGGTACTAAAGGCAGAGGGAACAGTATATACAAAACCTCCAGGAAGGGAAGATTTTCTAGATTCCAGGGAAGAGACTGCTAAGTCACTTCAGTCGTGTCCAACTCTGTGCGACCCCATAGACGGCAGCCCACCAGGCTCTGCCATCCCTGGGATTCTCCAGGCAGGAGTACTGGAATGGGTTACCATTTCCTTCTCCAATGCATGAAAGTGAAAAGTGAAAGGGAAGTCGCTCAGTTGTATCTGACTCTTCGAGACCCCATGGACTGAAGCCTACCAGGCTCCTCCATCCATGGGCTTTTCCAGGCAAGAGTACTGGAGTGAGTTGCCATTGCCTTCTCCACCAGGGAAGAGAGGAAGCTGATATGCTTGGAGTATAGTAGATGAATAGAGAATGGAACAATGTAATATTGAATGAGATGAATGAAAACAAAGGTGACCACAGCAGTGTTTTGAATAGGTATGAGAACAATTCTGTCAATGTGAATAGAGAGAACTCCATGATGCCATGGATTAAACATCTTGAACTGTGCCTGGTATATATTAGATGCTTGATTCCTTTTCTTTCTCTCCCCTTTCTTTGATTTACTCTGAATCTCCAGACAGTCTGCTGCTTCCTCCCTGTTTAACAACCTAGCAGGGAATTTCCACAGCAGTTCAAACTTTGTGTAAGGACCTGTTTATCTCTCAAATTGATTAAATTTTGGACTTCCAAAACCACATGGGACAGTACATGTCTTTGTCCTAGATGAAGCTTAGTATTTTGCCTGATTCTACGTAAAAGATAGATCCATAGAGATGCTGTGAATTTTATTTGAACTAATTTTTGTAAGAAGTCATATCATTGCTTCATTGACTATTTAGGACAATGAATGTCAATGTTAATTTTTGACTGGACATGGACCAACAGACTGGTTCCAAATAGGAAAAGGAGTACATCAAAGCTGTATATTGTCACCCTGCTTATTTAACTTATATGCAGAGTACATCATGAGAAATGCTGGGCTGGAAGAAGCACAAGGTGGAATCAAGATTGCCAGGAGAAATATCAATAACCTCAGATATGCAGATGACATCACCCTTATGGCAGAAAGTGAAGAGGAACTAAAAAGCCTCTTGATGAAAGTGAAAGAGGAGAGTGAAAAAGTTGGCTTAAAGCTCAATATTCAGAAAACGAAGATCATGGCATCTGATCCCATCACTTCATGGCAAATAGATGGGGAAAGAGTGGAAACAGTGTCAGACTTTATTTTTGGGGGCTCCAAAATCACTGTAGATGGTGACTGCAGCCATGAAATTAAAAGACGCTTACTCCTTGGAAGGAAAGTTATGACCAACCTAGACAGCATATTCAAAAGCAGAGACATTACTTTGCCAACAAAGGTCCGTCTAGTCAAGGCTATGGTTTTTCCAGTGGTCATGTATGGATGTGAGGGTTGGACTCTGAAGAAACTGAGCACCGAAGAATTGATGCTTCTGAACTGTGGTGTTGGAGAAGACTCTTGGGAGTCCCATGGACTGCAAAGACATCCAACCAGTCCATTCTAAGGAGATCAGCCCTGGGTGTTCTTTGGAAGGAATGATGCTGAAGCTGAAACTCCAGTACTTTGGCCACCTCATGCGAAGAATTGACTCTTTGGAAAAGACTCTGATGCTGGAAGGGATTGGGGGAAGGAGGAAAAAGGGACGACAGTGGATGAGATGGATGGATGGCATCACCGACTCAATGAACATAAGTTTGAGTGAACTCCGGGAGTTGGTGATGGACAGGGATGCTGTGATTCATGGGGTCACAAGGAGTCAGACATGACTGAGCGACTGAACTGAACTGAACTGAATGTCAATGTTCATTTTTGTCTTATTGTTATGAAGTAAAATTAGTTCTACCCCAGTCAGCTCAAACCACAAACAATATAATCCAATTTGCTTTCACTTTCATAGCTTATCTTAGCTGTCTTTCATGCTAAACTTGTCAGTAAATCAACTTTAATCCTTTATTTTAATATCTGCAAGCAAACTCTTCTGCTTTTATCTTAATGTCAGTATGTCCATCTTCAGTTCAGTTCAGTCGCTCAGTCGTGTCCAACTCTTTGTGACCCCGTGAATTGCAGCATGCCAGGCCTCCCTGTCCATCACCAACTCCCAGAGTTCACTCAGACTCACATCCATCGAGTCGGTGATGCCATCCAGCCATCTCATCCTCTGTCGTCCCCTTCTCCTCCTGCCCCCAATCCCTCCCAGCATCAGAGTCTTTTCCAATGAGTCAACTCTTCACATGACGTGGCCAAAGTACTGGAGTTTCAGCTTTAGCATCATTCCTTCCAAAGAAATCCCAGGACTGATCTTTAGAATGGACTGGTTGGATCTCCTTGCAGTCCAAGAGACTCTCAAGAGTCTTCTCCAACACCACAGTTCAAAAGCATCAATTCTTCAGTGCTCAGCCTTCTTCACAGTCCAACTATCACATCCATACATGACTACTGGAGCTTACATAGGTCTTTAAAATTATTTGCAGCACATCCTACTGACATGCAGAGATTTAAAAATTTAATAATAATGAAATCTGTTTTCATTGATAGAAATTTCCAGCTGTTTTCTCAAAAAACTATCAAATGTAATGAAAGGGGTATGAAGGATTTAAACACAAAGATTGCCTAATTGGCTGGAAATATTTGAAATTATACCACCAGCTTTGTAGACATAAGAAAAAACAGGCTGCTATTTTCAACTAGGATGAAATTCTAGGAGCATTGTAACTTACCTTACAATTCATTTTAACCAGAGTTATATGAGAACTAACTGCAGGGTTCTAATTTATCAGCAATATAGAAAGAGGTTTTCACATTTTCTTTTAATATACTAATGAAAATATAGAGCAAATCTATTTGGCTACACTAATAAATTCTTTGACACAAAAATTATTTAGGTAATTTGGATGGAACTTGATCCTTAAGTTTAGATAATGAGTGTTATTCCACTAAACTTAAAAAAAAAAAAAAACACAACACTATTTCTCTCTGACAAACCACTCAACTAAGCCATCCATTCTAAAGGTCTAACACAGCTCATAAACTTTATCAATAGATACAGTAGGAAAAAGCAGGGTGTAGCATTTTGGGTGACTGGACCATTCATTAAGCCTCAAATTTAACCTTGTCACCTGAAAACAAAACAGTTCATGAAATTCCTCTCTAATATAGCAACAGAGATATTTTGTTATGGAAATAACTTCCAGTAGTAGGATTCCACCACCTGTAATTTTCCAGAAATGAATCACCCTAAATAACTGTGCTTTCCTAATGAGTTTATATGTAACACATTTGATTTTGAATTTTATGATCCCTCTTAAATAGAACGTATAGAGCAGAATTTACTCTTCACTGATGATTCAAGGCCATTGTTTTAAAAAACAATAATCGTGCCCTGTTATGATACAGAGATATTCTCAAAGCCTATTCACCTTGATCCCACTGTAAATAATACTGGATGACCCTGAGTATTTTTATTTTTGAGTCCTTATATACTATCTTTATATGTCTTTACTTGCCTGTTTTACTTGGTCCTGTTTTGTTTCTCTCAAAAAGAATGTTTCATGTGGTTTTAGAGTCCTATAAAACACATTTTGAATGTATGTCCTGTATCTTTAGTAGCAGTGGGACTTCAAACAACTTCCCCACTTTCCTGTGCTCAAGTTTTCTTGTATTGAAAATAGCATATAATACCCTTCATATGAAAAAATGAAATGAATACTCAGTATAGTTCTTGCTCTATAACTTATTTTCACATTTTTATACATAGCTTCCATTCAGAACTTTTTAGTAACTTGAGATAACCCATGATATCTCCCTGAATATTGTTATAACTGCAGCCAAAGGCAAAGAAATGTGTTTTAACTGGTCAAATTAGTATAACTGCATATAAAATTAAATTTTAATTTAATCTGTGAAATACAAGACTATGAGGGCCAGAGAAATTAAAAAGCTTCCTTAAAGTCATACTGCTAATGGCAGAATCTGCAGGTACTATGTCCTTCCAACTGAAGCACATTCTTTAAAACTGAGTTGACAGATCTGAGTTCTAGTCCTGGTTCTGCTGTTTACTCTCTGGGTGATCTAGGGCTGAGTGGTGAAATTTTCTAGGCTTTAATTTGCTCATCAGTCATAAATGGCAGCTGAATTAGATAAAAGGGTCCTTTTCATATTATTAAGTAATAAAAGAAAAGAAGTACTGACACATGTGAAAATCTTAGGTGAAATTAAAGAGATCAGTCACATCAAAGAACATCCAGTGTATGATTCCATTTATACTGAAATGTCTTGAAAAGGCAAATCTACTGAGATAGGAAGATTAGTGTTGGGCAGGAGCTGCAGGGAGGGAGGCAATGGGGAGTGACTGCTAAGAGTCTGGGATCTCTTTGAGGGAGAACAAAATGTTCTAAAATTAGATTGTGGTGATGGTTGTACACCGTCTCTGCAAACATACTAAATATCACTAAATTGTACACTTAAATGAGTGAATTGTATAGTATGTGAATTTTATATCAATAAAGTTATTTTTTAAAAAGGAAAAAAGTGGAGGGTGGGGTTTTCCAGCTCTGGCATCCTTTAATTTTACTGTCAGGATGCACACGCTAGGGGTCCTAAATTGCATCCCAATTTCCAAAATGCCTAGCTTATTCTCTAACAATGTCACGTGGTGAATTCCAATAATTAAATATGAATATTGCATGGAACACTTCTTTGTTTATTGCTTTCAGATGACATTTGGAAAGAGAATACAGAGGAGAGCGTATTATTGACCTAGATATTTATGCTAAAAAAGTTATAGGTAGGATCATATTGTCTACTTTTGGACCTATCAAGAAGCTTAATATCTAAAACAAGCAAGATCTAGTACAATTGCATTGTAAAGCAATAATTAAATCCTCATTTAACTACTGATATAACTGGAATATTCATATACTGTAATTAATGAGAAAAGTGAATAGTATATTCTATTTGATGATCACCAAGTATGTTTGCCAGTGTCAATGTTCATGCATTTAATTTTTTTAAATAGGAGTATTTGAGCAGAAATATGTGTTATGTATTTGAAAATGAAGACACATACACACAGCTATAACTTACTGGGTCTGTGTATATCAGGGACATGATCGACAACTGTTTTATATAAGTTCTCCTCAAAAGATATGTAAGTCACAAAATAAAGGACGATATATTTAGTTTTAGTCAACTAGGAAAGTAACAAAGACTATATAGACTGTTCTATACATCAGTGTCTCTTTTGCTATCTCGTATACAGGGTTATTGTTATCATCTTTCTAAATTCCATATATATGCGTTAGTATACTGTATTGGTGTTTTTCTTTCTGGCTTACTTCACTCTATATAATAGGCTTCTTTTGGACTCTGTGGGAGAGGGAGAGGGTGGGATGATTTGGGAGAATGGCATTGAAATACGTATAATATCATATACGGAACGAGTCGCCAGTCCAGGTTTCATGCACGATACTGGATGCTTGGGGCTGGTGCACTGGGACGACCCAGAGGGATGATATGGGGAGGGAGGAGGGAGGAGGGTTCAGGATGGGGAACACATGTATACCTGTGGCGGTTAATTTCGATGTTTGGCAAAACCAATACAATACTGTAAAGTTTAAAAATAAAATAAAATTAAAAAAAAAAAGAAAGTAAGTCAAAAAAAAAAAAGACTATAAAGAAACAGTCAATGAGTGTTGTTTTTTTTTTTTAACAAAAGAAATTGTTTTAGGGAATATGGACAAGATGGCACAGTAGGAAGACCATGAGCTCACCTCCTCCCATATGCATACCAAAATTACAGCTATTTACAAAACAATTACCTATGAGAATGACCTGGAAATTAGAAGAAAAGATATTATACAACTAAAGACATAAAGGAACCACAATGAGGTGAGTAGGAAGAGTGGACATGTGTATAGTCAGGACACATACTCCCAGGTAGGAGACCCACAAACAGGGGTTAATCACAACTGCAGAGGTTCTTCCCAAAAAGGGAGGGACCCAAGCCCTACATCAAGCTTCCTAGCCTGTGGGTCCTGCACTGGGAAGATAAGTCCTCCATAATATTTGGTTTGGAAGGTCAGCTGGGCTGTGTACAGGGGAGCTCTTAAAAGGCACTCACAAAATCTCACTTGCTTGGAGTTCAAAACAGAAGCAGTAATTTTAGAAGCACAGTGGTCAGATCCACCTGCTGATCTTGGAGAGCCTCACAGACAGACAGGAGACAACTGGAACTCCACCTTGGGATACAGATTCTGTCAAGAACCATTTTAGAGTCCTCCCTCTAGCCTTTAGTACCAGGGGCTTATCTGCATACCAGATCCAAGAACTCTGCCCCAGGAGGAGCCATAGAGGACCTAGCCTCCCCCACCAGCAGGTTGGAATCAGCCCCAAACCCTGAAGACTCCACAGCAAGCCATGCCAGAACGTAGCCCTGCCTATAAACAGACTGGAGCCACTGCATAAGGCGGGATCCGGAAGTCAATCAGGCCATGGGCTAGCCTGCCTAGCAATGTACCCTCGGTGGTCCACCCACCACAACAGAAAGGCCCTCGCAGCCTACACAGAGGGTAACCCTAGAGCATATAGTGCTGTCAACCAGAGGGGGCTGTACTACTGGGCCTCACAGGATGCCTCCAACAAAAGCCCACTTCTCCAAGATCGAGAAACATAACAAACTCACCTGATACATGGAAATAAAAATTAGGCAAACTGAGGAGACAGAGTTCCAAATGAAACATTTGGACATTGTCCAAATGAAACATTGGACAATAAGACAAACCCCAAAGAAGAACTGAGTGTAGTAGAGACAATCTACCCAGTAGAGTTCAATGTAATGATTATAAAGATGCTCAACAAACTTTGGAAAAGAATAGATGAACACAGGGAGAATTTCAACAGAGTTAGAAAATATTAAAAAGAACCAAACAGAGCTGAAAAATATAATAACTGAAATAAAAAATACACTAACGAATCAAGAGTAGATAGATGGTACAGAGGAATAGATCAGTGGACTGAAAGACAGAATGCTGGAAATTACCCAAGATAAACAGAAAAAAAAGAAATTGTAAAAAATTAGAGCAGTGTAAGAGACCTCTGGGACAACATCAAGCATACTAACATTCACATCATAGAGGTCTCAGAAGGAGAAGAGAGAGAAAAAAAGGCAGAGAACTTCTTTGAAAAAATGATAACTGAAAAATGCTCCAACCTGGGAAAGGAAACAGACATACAGATCCAGGAAGCAAAGAGAGTCCCAAACAAGATGAATCCGAACAGGTCTACACCCAGACATTAAATGGCAAAAAATAAAGATAAAGAAAAATCTTAAAACCAGCAAGGGAAAAAGCAAACCAGTTACGTACAAGGGAACTCCTGTAAGTCTATAAGATGACTCCTCAGCAGAAACTTTGCAGGCCAGAAGGGAGAGCATAATATATTCAGAATGATAATAGGAAAAAACCTACAACCAAAATACCCTACAAAACAAAACTATCATTCAGATTTGAAGGAGAAATGGAGTTTTGTGAATTAGCAAAACTTAAAAGAGTTCAACACTCCTAAAGTAAGTTTACAAGAAATGTTAAAAGCACTTCTTTAAGTGGAAAAGAAAAGAACATAACTGATTACCAGTCAGGAAGTTGAATCAATAATTTTTTTTAAAAATTCAACAAACAAAAGTCCAGGACCAAATGACTTAAAATCATAGAAGAAAACATAGGCAGTATGCACTTTGGTATCAGTCTTAACAATAATGTTTTGGATATGTCTCCTCAGGTAAGGGAAACAAGAGCAAAAACAAACAAAAGCAACTACATCAAACTTAAAAAATTGCACAGCAAAAGAAACTATGAATAAATGAAAAGACAACCTACTGAATGAAAGAAGACAGTTGCAAATGATATACCCAATAAAGAGTTAATATCTAAAATACACAAAGAATTCATACAACTCAACATCAAAAATAAAACTAACAACTTAAAACTGGGGAGAGGCCCAGAATAGACATTTTCCCTAAGAAGACATTACAGATGGCCAAAAGACACATGAAAAGATGCTCAGCATCACTGATCATCAGGGAAATGCAAACCAAAACCACAACAAGATTCACTTCACACCTGTCAGAATGGCTATCGTCAAATAGTCAACAAATAATAAGTGTTGGTGAGGATGAGGAGAAAAGGGAACCCTATTAAACTGTTGGTGAATGTACATTGGTATAGCCACTATGAAATAGTAAAGATGTTCCTTAAAAAACCAAAAACTGAATTACTATATGATCCAGTAATTCCACTTCTGTATATGTAACCAAAGAAATGAAAACACTAATTCAAAAAGACATATGGATTCCAGTGTTCATTATTTATTATAGCCAAGATAGGGAAGCAACCTAGGTGTCCATCAACAGATGAATGGATAAGAAAGTATGCTATATATTGATATATACAATGGATTATTAATAATACATAAGAAAGAATAAAAGTTGCCATTTGCAACAACATGGATGAACCTTGAGGATATTCTGCTTACTGAAGTAAGTCAAAGATAAACACTGTATGTTTTCCTTTATATATGTGATCTAAAAAATAAACAAACATGATGAAAGAGAAATAGACTCACGGATAACAGAAAACAAATAGAATGTAAGTTGGGAGATGAGTGAAGTAGGTTAGGGAGATTAAGAGATTAAAAACTTCTAGTTATAAAATAAATAAGCCATGGGGATGTAATGTACAGCATAAGAAATATGGTCAACAATATTGTAATTTTTTTATGGTAACAGGTGGTAACTAGGCTTATTGTGATGATTATTTTGCAATATATAAAAATGTCAAGTCACTATGTCCAAATCTGAAATTAACATAATATTTTAAATCAATAAAAATTAAAAAATAAATAAATTCTATTAAGCATAAAGTTATAAGTTTAACTACATTGTCACCTGTTTGAAAACATTCCCATAGGTTGTAGAACATCAGTCGCTGTATTTCTTCCCTCTTTTTGAAGTTATGCTTTTATAACTTTACCAGGGAAAGACAAGAAAGACAGTGGTCCACTTGCCTTTCTTGCACATTAATTTGATTCTATTTATGTAGTTTTGTCAGAGAAGGCAATGGCAGCCCACTCCAGTACTCTTGCCTGGAAAATCCCATGGGCGGAGGAGGCTGGTGGGCTGCAGTCCATCGGGTCGCTAAGAGTCGGACACGACTGAGCAATTTCACTTTCACTTTTCACTTTCCTGCATTGGAGAAGGAAATGGCAACCCACTCCAGTGTTCTTGCCTGGAGAATCCCAGGGACGGGGGAGCCTGGTGGACTGCCGTCTATGGGGTCACAGAGAGTTGGACATGACTGAAGTGACTTAGCAGTAGCATGTAGTTTTGTGTTTAGCCATTTTACATGATGTTAGAAGATACCTGATTTATAGAATAAAGTTTTTGGAGTTGTTTTGGATTATAAATGATGAATGCAAGGAAAATTCTGTTTTATTGAATTAAAGAATCTAATAATTGGGATCCACTTTTCAAAATATTAATTACTTCAACATCAGAAACATAAGAGACATGGGTCAGAAGGCCTTTAACTGCATTTTCATCCCAGTCATACCACTTATGGACTAATCGGCATAAGTAAAGTTATTTATAGTTCATGTGCCTCTGTTTTTCCATCTATAAAATGAGGAGAATAATGCCTGCCTGATAGAACTACTGAGGAATTAAATACAAAATGTGCATAGCAAGATTTTAAAAGAGCCTTGCATGGTATAGTTAGTATATAAGTGTAAATTGTAGTTATTGTTGTTATTGAGGCCTTTTGTTTGCATAACCTGGCTCTCTAGTTAATACAAGCAATACAGCATAATGGTTAAAAGTATATTCCTTCTGTCTGTTTCTTAGGTTCAAATCTTTACCTGGCCACCTACTCACTGTGGAGAGTTGGTGAAATTCTTAGCCACTCTCTACTTCAATTCCCTCATCATCCAAATGTGGGTAATAATAATAGCATTTAGTGTCTAGTGCTATTGTAAGGATCAAATAGGTTTGCATTTCGCATACAGTAAACTTTCAGTAGGATTAGCTATTATAATTAATAATATTCTTTGTGGTAGTATAAGCAAAGTACATAAATATCTTTCTGAAATTTGTGGATTTTACTAGCATCTTGATATAAAAAATTATGTCCCATTACCCTCTTAAATGGCATGCCAGCTGCCACAATTTCCTGCTCAAAACATATGGGCACTGCATTTCTAGATATAGTCCCTGGGGAAATAGGGACTATCTTACTACAGTCACAATGTAATTGCCTAGACAATTACACTGGAACTCTCCAAAGAGGGGAAAAAAAAAAAACCCATTGACAAGCCTGCTGGACCTTCCTTGCCAGAGGAAAATCAAGTTTGTCACTGAAATGCCAAGAGAATGTAATTTTTTTCACCATAGGTTTGTAATCTCCCCAACTTCACTTCTTAAGGCTATGGAATACCAACTTTTTAAAACACAGTTTGAACAGAAAACTTACCAGAGCTCTGGTGAAAAAATGATTGAAAGGCTAACTCTGTATCTCTGAGCTGTGCTTAGTCGCTCAGTAGTGTCTGACTCTCTACGACCCGGTGGACTGTAGCCCTCCAGGGGAGGATGCCATCTTTTCATTAGGCTAATGAGAAACTGTAACACAACTTCAGCGATTAATCATCTGACACAGGGCACGTTTGATCCCTTAGAGGCCACAGAGTAACAAGACCCCAGATCCAGAGAGAGATTAACAAACAGAATTTGAGGCTCTTATTTCTTGACAAACTCTTATTTCTTGAGAGCTGCTGATGAATCTCAAGGTCTCATGTAGGTTTGGGGAATGCATCTGTTGTGAAGATAAAAATGTATCTGCTGCCTCTGAAGACGATGGCAATAAATAATTAACTTTTTTTTTTTTACCTCTAATTCTGTTTGAAGACAAATTTAGCTATAGCACAATTAGATTTTGGGGATTCCAAGAATTTTCTCAGAGGATTGTTTGAGATCTCTTCCAGCTAAGAACAAATGTTGACTGTGTCTTCTTGATCTCACCTGCTGCTGTGGCAGGTTAGTTGAGGTTAGTTGTAACTGAAGGCATTTGACCTTTCTCTTAACCACACAGAGCTCTTAACCTGCTCTGCTAACCCACATTGAGACAGCAGGGCCTGATATGCTCACTTTTTTTTTTAATTTATTTTTTAATTGGTATAAAATTGCTTTTACAATTTTGTGTAGGTTTCTGCCATACGACAATGTAAATCAGTCATAATTTTACATATATCCCTTCCCTTCTGAGCCTCCTCCCCTCCCTGCACCCTACCATCTAGGCCATCACAGAGCGCTAGGCTGGGCTCCCTGTGTTATTTAGCAACTTCCCACTATCTACCTATTTTACACATAATGGTGTATATATGTCAGTTTCCTGAGACCAATATTTGGCAGCAGGTTTCTGACACCATCATCCCAGGGTCCAGAGTAAAATTAGTGAGCCTGACTTTATCTAATCCACACACACCTTTTGCATCTGTCTGCATCTTTCTCAGCACACAATCAGAATGTAGTCTTAAAATTTTAAAATTAAATTCATTCTGCTAACATTTATTGAGCTCCTTCTGTGGACAAAGCACTTATTATAATAGAAACCAAAGTATGGTGCTTGCCATAGAGTAGATCAAGAGTAAGATGGAAATCTTTTAGGGAGAACTTTTGCAGTCCTCACATTGGTTGTTAAGAAATGATCTCTTGATGACTTCCCTAGCAGTTTAGAGGTTAAAACTTGTGCTTCCACTGCAGGGAGCACAGGTTCAATCCCTGGTCTGGGAACTAGGATTCCACACGTCAAGCTGCAACAGCCAAAAAGAGAAAAGAAATATTTGCCTAAGGACCAGAGAGGCTCAGAGAACATGTACAAGCTGCTTCAACATCAAATCCTTGTTCCACCAATTATTACACATCATGTGACCATGAAGAAGTTACTTAACCTTTCTGATCCCCAACTTCATTGCCTTAAGTATGAGGAAAACATTATATTCTCACAGGGTTACTATGATAATTTATTGCAATAATTAAAGAAAAGCACTTAGGACACATTATTATTATTATCAGTGTTAACATTACCTGGCCCAAAGCAAGGCAGACATGATTGTTCTAACTTAGTGATCAGCATGGATCAATCTCAGACTCCTACTATGCTTTAGTTTTCTCATCTGTCTGATGGGCTAAGGTTATTCACCAATTCTTTCTCTCTCAATTCCTGTTTCTCGCCCCTGTAATAACATTGGGGTTTTGAAAAACCTGACAAGTATTTAACATGAGAAGTGCTGTTTGCATCATTTCCTCAGGATGGAAACTGAGCAAATTAACTAAATTCATATCACTGAGTACCCTCAGCCACCTGCTTGCCAAACCATCCATGGTAACTTGAGAGAGAGAGGTAAGATCATTACTTTGGGGAACTTGGAATGTGCTTTTCATTAACCGGCTCATTACATTTGATTAGCAAATAGGCATTGCATTTCCCCCTTATTAATGGTTGGCTAAGGAAATGTGGTACCCCTGAAAGCTGCCTTTTACTATATACTCTTAACATCACTCAGAGTGTGATGAGAGGAGAGCAAGCAACAGCAGGCAGTAACAGTCTACCCAGGCTGTGAACCTAAACACACATGAGGAGTCATTTAGCTCTCATCAAATTTGGATGAAATCGAGCCCCTTGTATGTACAGAAACCACACATCCTGGACTGTCCCCAACATTCTTGATTTCAAATATTCTGTCCCATTTTTCCCATGAAGTCATTCATATTTGTCAGAGAACAGAACTGATTTTCAAATCAGAAAATATGGGAACTCTATTTCTAGACAACCTCATACACACAGAGCAACAGTTAGTCCTATTTCATCTGCAGCCTTGAATGCCAGTAATTTTCATTCACTGCTATACAGTTGATAAAAAAAAAAAAAAAACCCACAAAGATTGAAATTTTAAAACCTGGCCAAGCATGGACATAGCAATGGAGCAGAAACCTTTGTTGCTGTGACCTTTGGAATAGATTAAATGCATTTTCCAAAAGCTTTCTAAAGTATCTAGTGAGAGAGAAAATCAAATAGATGAAAGCACCATGCAAGGGCTTCCGTGAAGTGGCCATTTGGGCTTCTTTTCTTGTGAACTGACTGGAGGAGAGAAAGTGACCCTTTGACTTCCTGTCAGTAGTCAGAATTTCAAGCCCATGTCTTCTCGTGGATAGTGATGACACCAAGAACCTGATCAGATGTAGCACTCTGAGTTGTTAACCTCTGGATAACTCATCAGAGAGCTGTTTCTTAAAGCTACCTAGAGGGATAGCTGGTCATTTTCTGAGGCAGTGGGGTATATCCTGCTGAAACCTTAGCCACGACTGCATTCTTTGCATACTGACTCCAAAGACCTTGGTTCATCAAACATGAAATCAATGACAGCCATGATTTAGAGCTGAGGAAATATATTTGTTCTTAAAGACAGAGAGCTGCCTGCCATTTAAACAGATGTGGTATGCCAAGTTACTATTTGGATTTGGAAGAAATGTCACCATATCCTAAAGTAAGTAATTTTTGCAACTTTTTGCAGAAGCCTGCAAGTCAGGCTTCTCTGACCCATAAGTCCTTGATTTCAGATGATCACTAATGCTCATATTTATCCCAAACAGCACTACTTACTCATTTACAGAAAAATGAAGCTGTTCAATTTCATCAACTTCTTTTTTCCATTTTTGGGAGACAGTAGAAAAAAATGCCCAGTTTAGAATGACAAGACATATGTTTCTGACTGCCTTAGAGTATATTTTAATATCTTTAAAATTGGGACATCACTGCTTAAGAAATCTCCTAAAAATGGAATAAGAATTTTAGTGTTCAGGCAACTTCTGGCTGCTGAGAAAATGAGGACTTGATGGTATTTGTGATATACATTTTTTAAATTATGTACTAAAAAGTTTGATTTTAAGTGACTTAAATGCTAAGGAACATTGAAAGGAAATGAGAGAAGATTTTTAAAGTGTAATCGAGATATTTCTAGCTTTGTTTTATATAATCCATGATGGGACTAATTGAAGAGCTCTCTATTTTCCTGTTTGGATTGAAGGAAAGAGGAAACTTAACTCGGAGGAAATTATTTGTGGACTATATAAAGAATGTCAATGATTTACAATTACGATTTTTGTGCAGACAGCTAGCTGTACTATAACCAAGGTAAGTTATTCTTTCCTTTAAAGATTCTAAGTCTGCTTTACTTTACTGAATCTATAGCTTCCAGATCATTCTGTTTAGGGATTAATAATATTTCTCATCTATAGCAACGGGGGGATTTTCAATAGACAAGTAACTAAACTTCCATTGCATTTACTACTGGTCCAATTTTGACCGTGAAGTTGAGTTGCCACATTTGGACGCCTGTTTCCTTTCTTCTGTACCTAATAGAAGGGTCAGCGGTAGCCTGCTGCAGGGTTAGGGCCAAAGACTGTAGAAGTGTATGCATGGGACCATTCGAAGGAGGTCACCATTATCTTCATTCAGTTCAGTTCAGTCCAGTCACTCAGTGGTGTCCGAGCATATGCAACCCATGGACTGCAGCATGCCAGATCTCCATGTCCATCACCAACTCCTAGAGTTTATTCAAACGTATGTTCATTGAGTCGGTGATGTCATACAACCATCTCATCTTCTGTCGTCCCCTTCTCCTCCCGCCTTCAATCTTTCCCAGGATCAGGGTCTTCTCCAATGAGTCAGTTCTTCGCATCAGGTGGCCAAAGTATTGGACCTTCAGCTTCAGCGTCAGTCCTTCCAATGAATATTCAGGACTGATCTCCTTTAGAATTGACAGCTTGTATCTCCTTGCAGTCCATGGGACTCTCAAGAGTCTTCTCCAACACTGCAATTCAAAAGCATCAATTCCTCAGCACTCAGCTTTCTTTATAGTCCAACTCTCACATCCATACATAACTACTCAAAAACCACAGGCTTTATTACATAGACCTTTATTGGCAAAGTAATGTCTCCATTTTTTAATATACTGTCTAGGATGGTCATAACTTTTCTTCCAAGGAGCAAGAGTCTTTTAATTTCATGGCTGCAGTCATCATCTGCAGTGATTTTGGAGAAATAAAGTCTGACACTGTTTCCACTGTTTCCCCATCTATTTGTCATGAGTGATGGGACCAGATGCTATGATCTTAGTTTTCTGAATGTTGAGCTTTAAGCCGATTTTTTCACTCTCTTCTTTCACTTTCATCAAGAGGCTCTTTAGTTTCTTCATTTTCTGCCATAAGAGTGGTGTCATTAAAATATCTGAGGTTATTGATTTTTCTCTTGGCAATCATGATTCCAGTCTGTGCTTCATCCAGCCCAGTATTTCTCATGATGTACTCTGTATATAAGTTAAATAAGTAGGGTGATAATATACAGCCTTGACATATTTCTTTCCCTATTTAAAACCAGTCTGTTGTTTCATGTCCAGTTCTAACTGTTGCTTCCTGACCTGCATACAGATTTCTCAGGACGCAGGTAAGATGGTCTGATATTCCCATCTCTTGAAGAATTTTCCAGAGTTTGTTGTGGTCCACAGAGTCAAAGGCTTTGGCATAGTCAACAAAGCAGAAATAGATGTTTTTCTGGAACTCTTTTGCTTTTTCCATGATCCAGCGGATGTTGGCAATTTGATCTCTGGTTCCTCTGCCTTTTCTAAAACCAGCTTGAACATCAGGAAGTTCACAGTTCACATATTGCTGAAGCCTGGCTTGGAGAATTTTGAGCATTTCTTTGCTAGTGTGTGAGATGAGTGCAATTGTGTGGTAGTTTGAGCATCCTTTGGCATTGCCTTCCTTTGTGATTGGAATGAAAACTGACCTTTTCCAGTCCTGTGGCCACTGCTGCATTTTTCAAATTTGCTGGCATATTGAGTGAAGCACTTTCACAGCATCATTTTTTAGAATTTGGAATAGCTCAACTGGAATTCCATCACCTCCACTAGCTTTTTTTCGTAGTGATTCTTCCTAAGGCCCACTTGACTTCACATTCCAGGATGTTTGGCTCTAGGTGAGTGTTCACACCATCGTGATTATCTGGATAGTGAAGGTCTTTTTTGTATAGTTCTTCTGTGTATTCTTGCCACCTGTTCTTAATATCTTCTGCTTCTATTAGGTCCATATCATTTCTGTCCTTTATTGAGCCCATCTTTGCATGAAATGTTCTCTTGGTATCTCTAATTTTCTTAAAGACATCTCTAATATGTCCCATTCTATTGTTTTCCTCTATTTCTTTGCACTGATCACTGAAGAAGGCTTTCTTATCTCTCCTTGCTATTCTCTGGAACTCTGCATTGAAATGGGTATATTTTTGCTTTCTCCTTTGCTTTTCCCTTCTCTTCTTTTCACAACTATTTGTAATACCTCCTCAGGCAGACATTTTGCTTTTTTGCATTTCTTCTTCTTGGGGATGGTCTTGATCCCTGTCTCCTGTACAATGTCACGATCCTTCATCTATAGTTCTTCATGCACTCTATCAGATCTAATCCCTTAAATCTATTTCTCACTTCCACTGTATAATGATAACAGATTTGATTTAGGTCATACCTGAATGGTCTAGAGATTTTCCCTACTTTCTTCAATTTAAGTCTGGATTTGGCAATAAGGAGTTCATGACCTGAGCCTGGTCTTGTTTTTGCTGCCTTTTTAGAGCTTCTCCATCTTTGGCTGCAAAGAATATAATCAATCTGATTTCAGTATTGACCATTTGATGATGTCCATATATAGAGTCTTCTCTTGTGTTGTTGGAAGAGGGTGTTTGCTATGACCAGTGCTATGACCTTTCCAAGGAGGTTGCCATTATCTTCATTATCTCCACCATAGTTTGGCTCCAGGTAAATAACAAGTAAATAATAGCGGGCGGCTGTGACTGCGCACAAGCACAGCTGAGAGGAGCTACCCCACATCTGAGGTCAGGGGCAGCGGCCAGGAAGAGCTACCCCACGTCCGAGGTCAGGGGCGGCGGCCGAGAGGAGCTACCCCACATCCTAGGTCAGGGGCGGCAGCCGGGAAGAGCTACCCCACGTCCAAGGTCAGGGGCAGCAGCCGAGAGTGCCTGGCTGTGACAGCACAGGGGCAGCCGAGAGGAGTTACCCTGCCACCCGAAGCCAGGGGTGGCAGCCGAGAGGAGCAACCCCACATCCAAGGAGCAGTGGCTGCATGGGGGCAGGAGGGCCTAGAGGAGCTACTCCAAGTTCAAAGTCAGGAGGGGCTGCGGTGAGGAGATACCCCTCATCCAAGGTAAGAAGCAACAGCTACGCTTTGCTGCATCAGCCATGAAGAGATACCCCACGTCCAAGGTAAGAGAAACCCAAGTAAGAAGGTAGGTGTTGCAAGAGGGCATCAGAGGGCAGACACACTGAAACCATAATCACAGAAAACTAGTCAATCTAATCACACTAGGACCACAGCCTTGTCTAACTCAATGAAACTATGAGCCATGCCATGTAGGGCCACACAAGATGGATGGGTCATAGTGGAGAGTTTTGACAAAATGTGGTCCACTGGAGAAGGGAATGGCAAACCACTTCAGTATTCTTGCCTTGAGAACCCCATGAACAGTATGAAAAGGCAAAATGATAGGATACTGAAAGATGAACTCCCCAGGTTGGTAGGTGCACAATATGCTACTGGAGATCAGTGGAGAAATAACTCCAGAAAGAATGAAGAGATGAACCCAAAGCAAAAATAACACCCAGTTGTGGATGTGACTGGTGATGGAAGTAAATTCCGATGCTTAAAGAATAGTATTGCATAAGAACCTGGAATGTTAGGTCCATGAAACAAGGCAAATTGGAAGTGGTCAAACAGGAGATGGCAAGAGTGAACATTGACATTTTAGGAATCATAAAACTAAAATGGACTGGAATGGGTGAATTTAACTCAGATGACCATTATATCTACTACTGTGGGCAAGAATCCCTTAGAAGAAATGGAGTAGCCATCATGGTCAATGAAAGAGTCTGAAATGCAGTACTTGGATGCAATCTCGAAAACTACAGAATGATCTCTGTTTGTTTCCAAGGCAAACCATTCAATATCACAGTAGTCCAAGTCTATGCCCCAACCCGTAATGCTGAAGAAGCTGAAGTTGAACGATTCTATGAAGACCTACAAGACCTTTTAGAACTAACACCCAAAAAAGATGTCCTTTTCATTATAGGGGACTGGAATGCAAAAGTAGGAAGTCAAGAAATACCTGGAGTACCAGGCAAATTTGGCCTTGGAGTACAAAATGAAGCAGAGCAAAGGCTAATAGAGTTTTGCCAAGAGAATGCACTGGTTATAGCAAATACCCTCTTCCAACAACACAAGAGAAGACTCTATACATGGACATCACCAGATGGTCAATATTGAAATCAGACTGATTATATTATTTGCATCCAAAGATGGAGAAGCACTATACAATCAGCAAAAATAAGATCAGGAGCTATCTGTGGCTCAGACCATGAATTCCTTATTTCCAAATCCAGACTTAAATAGAAGAAAGTAGAGGAAAACCCCTAGACCATTCAGGTATGACCTAAATCAAATCCCTTATGATTATATAGTGGAAGTGAGAAATAGATTTAAGGGACTAGAACTGATAGAGAGAGTGCCTGATGAACTATGGACGGAGGTTCATGACATTGTACAGGAGGCAGGGATCAAGACCATTCCCAAGCAAAAGAAATGCAAAAAGGCCAAATGGTTGTCTGAGGAGGCCTGACAAATAGCTGTGAATAGAAGAGAATGCAAGGCAAAGGAGTAAAGGAAAGATACACCCATCTGAATGCGGAGTTCCAAAGAATAGCAAGGAGAGATAAGAAGGCCTTCCTCAGTGATCAGTGCAAAGAAATAGAGGAAAACAATAGAATGGGACAGATTAGAGATTTCTTCAAGAAAATCAGAGATACCAAAGGAACATTTCATGAAAAGATGGGCTCAAAAAGGACAGAAATGGTATGGACCTAACAGAAGCAGAAGATATTAAGAAGAGGTGGCAAGAAAATGCAGGGTAGTGTGTTCATCACTCAGTCATGTCCCACTTTTTGCACTGCATGGACTGTAGCCAACCAGGCTCCTCTGTCCATGGGATTCTCCAGGCAAGAATACTGCAGTGGGTTGCTGTGCCCGTCTCCAGAATATGCAGAAGAACTATACAAAAAAATATCTTCATGACCCAGATAATCACAATGGTGTGTTCACTCACGAAGAGCCAGACATCCTGGAATGCAAAGTCAAGTGGTCTTTAGGAAGCATCACTACGATCAAAGCTAGTGGAGGTGATGGAATTCCAGTTGAGCTATTGCAAATCCTAAAAGATTATGCTGTGAAAGTGCTGCACTCAAAATGACAACAAATGAGGAAAATGCAGCAGTGGCCACAGGACTGGAAAAGGTCAGTTTTCATTCCAATCCCAAAGAAAGGCAATGCCAAAGAATGTTCAAACTACCACACAATTGCACTCATCTTACATGCTAGCAAAGTAATGTTCAAAATTCTCCAAGCCAGGCTTCAGTAATATGTGAACCGTGAACTTCCAGATGTTCAAGCTGGATTTAGAAGGCAGAGGAACCAGAGATCAAATTGCGAGCATTTGTTGGATCATCGAAAAAGCAAGAGAGTTCCAGAAAAACACCTAATTCTTCTTTATTGACTATGCCAAAGCCTTTGACTGTGTGGACCACAACAAACTCTGGAAAATTCTTCAAGAGATGGGAATACCAGAGCCCCTGACCTGATTCCTGAGAAATCTGTGTGCAGGTCAGGAAGCAACAGTTAGAACTGGACATGGAACAACAGACTGGTTCCAAATAGGGAAACAAGTGCATTAAGGCTGTATATTGTCACCCTGCTTATTTAACATATGCAGAGGACATTATAAGAAATGCTAGGCTGGATGGAACACAGGCTGGAATCAAGATTGCCCAGAGAAATATCAATAACCTCATATATGTAGATGACACCACCCTTATGGCAGAAAGTGAAGATGAACTAAAGAATCTCTTGATGAAAGTGAAAGAGGAGAGTGAAAAAGTTGGCTTAAAACTCAACATTTTGAAAACTAAGATCATGACATCTGGTCCCATCACTTCATGGCAAATAGATGAAGAAACAGAGGACTTCATTTCTCCAAAATCACTGTAAATGGTGACTGCAGCCATGAAATTAAAAGACACTTCCTCCTTGGAAGAAAAGTTATTACTGACCTAGACAGCATATTAAAAAGCAGAGATATTACTTTGCCAACAAAGGTCCATCTAGTCAAGGCTATGGTTTTTCCAGTAGTCATGTATGCATGTGAGAGTTGAACTATAAAGAAAGCTGAGCACCAAAGAATTGATGCTTTTGAACTGTGGTGTTGAAGACTCTTGAGAGTCCCTTGGACTGCAAGGAGATCCAACAAATCAATCCTTAAGGAAATCAGTCCTGAATATTCATTGGCAGGACTGATGCTGAAGCTGAAACTCCAATACTTTGGCCACCTAATGCGAAGAACTGACTCACTGGAAAAGACCCTGATGCTGGGAAAGATTGAAGGCGGGAGGAGAAGGGGATGACAGAGGATGAGATGGCTGTATGGCATCACCGACTCCATGAACATGAGTTTGAATAAACTCTGGGTCTTGGTAATGGACAGGGAGGCCTGGTGTGCTACAGTCCATGGGGTTACAATGTGTTGAGTACAACTGACGACTGAATTGAACTGAAGTTATGACTTCATCCCTTATCTGGACCCTTGTTTTTCTAAGCTAAGATTCAGTCCTGCTTTTAACAATATCATTGGTTTACTAGTGGATCAGAAATATTTGCCTAAGTCCCAACCACTTCAGTACCTATGGATATGAATCCATTTGGGATTAGTGTCTTTGTAAAGATAATTAAAGATCTCAAGATGAGACAATTCTGGATTTAGGGTAGGGCCTAAATCCAATGAGTGGTGTCCTTGTAAGAAAAAGGAGTGGGATATTTGAAACACACAGAGACACAGGAGAAGCACAAAGAGAAAGGTTATGTGAAGACAGAGGCAGAGATTGGAATGATGTGCCTATAAGCCAAGGCATGCATGTCAAGGACCGCCAGTGCCAACCAGAGGCTAGGAGAGTGTCATGGAGCAGACTTTTCCTCAGAGCCTCCAAAAGGAAGCAATCCTACTGACACCTTCGTTTCAGACTTCTGGCCTCCAGAACAATGAAGTTTTTATTGTTGTAAGCCACCATGCAGTAGTCATCTGTTATGGCAGCCCTAGGAAATTAATATAACCCATCACAAGGGGGACACAAGTCTTCCGTGAACTCTTCACTTTGTAATTGGGACATAGCACGTTATGCCAAGAGCTGCTTAATATTAACCACATTGACATGTGTCTCTTCATATTTCCTGCTCACACACTTGGCCTGCTTATCTCCACTACACCTAACTGCTAGCCCATTTTGGGCCTCATTGACAACAATATATCCTCTGGACATCCTGTTCTGACAGACAGCCAAGATTCCTACTGAGTCCATTGCCCAGTGGCTCAGTCCCACTGGGGGGATAGTTTGGCCTCAAGGAAGAAAAACAGAACTATTTTATCTGAAATACAGAATATGGTTGGCTTACTTTATGATACTTTTCCTTCCCCAGTTTGGCCACTGGGGACCAGGAAAATGACATCAAAATGACTGCTCATTAATGGGATCTATGGGAGCAAAAACTTCAGAAGGAAGTGTGGAAAATGAAAAGAAATTATTAACATAGAAAATAATTGACATCTCTACTACCTTCTCCCTGGTTAATGTGTTGGTACTTGACTGACTCTTTTCACTAACAATGTTCTAATTAGGAAAATAATATCTGCACTAGTCCTGAAATATGTCATTTGTTTCATGTGAAAAGATGACTGTCCTTTGCTAATTTCCCTTTTGCCATGGAGTTTACAATGTAGTGGAAATGGCATTCATCTCTCACACACACACACATATGTAATCACAAGTTTAATTTCAACATGGAAAGTTCAGAGTCTGAGGGAGGCATATACAGGACAAAGCTAGCTTAGAGAGATTCAGAATGTGCCAAACTCAGATAAAAGAAAGAGTAGAACATGCTTGAGGAAAAGAAAGAAGACCAATATTTCTGGTCTACCTTAGTAGTGGGGCTAAATCACTCCTAGAAAAAAAGGTGATACTAGATCTTTCCTTATGGAACTCAAAATAAGCCTGAAAAGGACCACAAGTAACCTAACTGCCTAACAGAACAAAACAAAATCTAGATTCTCAACAACATAAAAGTCACAATGGACAGCACGCAATCAACAAATGCAAAGATGTTGGAAAATAATACAAACAGACTAAAAAATAATAAAGATAATAAAATTGGCAGACAAGGATGTGAAACACCTATTAGAAAAATGTTCAAGTATTTAAAGAAAAAATGTGAACATAGTGAGGAAGAAATGGAAGATACTTCTAGAACCAAATGGCATATCTAGAGAAATGAAAACCCTGGTGATGAAAGGAGACTCATATAGCAGGACCACGGAGCACATGAGGAAGAGTTGTCATAAGGCTGGAGAGTTAGTTATACATGTAATTTCTGGAAGAACCTGAAAGCCACGGTATAGTTTGGAAATTAGCACAGGTTTTGCGGAAGCCATGGATATTAAGGGGGAAAATAGGGATGGGGGACTGCTATCGTGGTGAGTTGAAAATGCAGCTCTTTCTCAGCTGGCTTTTCAGGAGTCCTAGACAGAAAAGAAAACGGAGCTATTTCTGCTTCTTATTTATAAATCAACGAACTGGCCCCATGTAGGAGGATGAACTCAGAAAGACTTCATTGACAACTGGCACTTCCACAGTACTCTGGAGTGGAAACTAACAGGCACTCTCGTAGTTGATATTCATTCAACATTTATTCAGTGTCTCATACAAGCCAGACATTGATCTTGAACTGGAATAGAACTTTGAACAAAAACATCTAAGGACTCTATCCTCATGGAGGTTATACTCATAACAGAAAAGAGGATGTTCACAGCTATTTTCTTGGTAAGAACTGTCTCAAAAGAAGATAGCATTTCCAGCTCAGGGTACAAGAGCTTATAGAGGCTATGAAGTGATGGAGCATCATTTACTTTCTTAAATATTTAGAAAACTGGGGGGAGGAGCCAAGATGGCGGTGGAGTAGGACGGGGAGAACACTTTCTCCCCCACAAATTCATCAAAAGAGCATTTAAACGTCGAGTAAATTCCACAAAACAAATACTGAATGCTGGCAGAGGACATCAGGCACCCAGAAAAACAACCCAACTCTTAGAAAGGAGGTAAGAAAAAATATAAAAGACAAAAAAAGAGACAAAAGAGGGAGGGACAGAGCTCCATCCAGGGAAGGGAGTCTTAAAAAGAGACAAGTTTCCAAACACCAGGAAACCTTCTCACTGCTGAATCTGTGTCGAGCTTTGGAAGCACAGAGGGCAACATAACAGGGAGGAAAAATAAATAAACAATTAAAACCCGCAGATTGAGAGCCCTACGGTAACTCCCCCAGTGGAGAAGCAGCACAGACCCCTTCATCCGCCATTAGCAAGCAGGGGCTGGGCAGGGAGGCGCGGCGCGGGCTGCATTGCTCAGAGTAAGAATCTGGCCTGAATTCCCTGAGCGCTATCTGAGCGAAATAATTTGGGCTAGCAAACCAGACTGTGGGATATCTACCACGCGAAAAGCCAGCCCTAACCTAAGACACTGCCAGGCCCGCGCATGGAACAAAGGACTGAACAGAGATAGCCGGCTGCAGACCTTCCCCCTCCGGTGACAGGCAGCCAGAGCCGGAAGGGGGCAATCGCAGCCCCAGAGAGACATTATCTGTAAAACTGTAAGCAGGCTTCTTTGCTAACTAAAACTTCTTGGGGGTCTGGACGGTCAACATCTGCCTGAGAAGGTGCGCCGGTTTTACACCCAGATAACCGAGTGGCGGGGAGGCGATAAGTCGCAGCATCGGCGCTCGCCAAACACCTCATCACCTGAGCTGCTCGGACCTAGGAAGAGCACAAAACGCAGGCCCAACTGAGTCTGTGCCTCTGAGGACTACCTGAGTGCCTGAACCTGAGCGGCTTGGACCTGGGAGGTGCATGCAGCCCAGGGCCGGCCTCGGATTGTTCCCAGCTGAAAAACCTAGAGCCCGAGCAGTGTGGGCAGGGAGGCCACACGCGCCGTGAGCGGGGGGCAGACCCAGTGTGGCTGAGGCACTGCGAGCGCACGCCAGTGTTATTTGTTTGCAGCATCCCTCTCTCCCTCCCCACAGCGCGACTGAACAAGTGAGCCTAAAAAAAAAAAAAAGTTTCCCCCACCGTCCCCTTTGTGTCAGGGCAGTAACCAGACACTGAAGAGACCAGCAAACAGAAGAAGTTATAACAGAGGGAAACGCCTTGGAAGCTACAGGCAATAGATTAAAACCCCGTGGTTACTACAGACTACATAGGAAGGGGCCTATACTTGAGAAATATAAGTCGGACCAAGAAACTAGCCAAAAATGAACTGAACCCACAATACTCACAACAAAACCAGAAAAAGTCCTAGATATATTTTTACTATTTTTACGATCATTCTTTCTTTCTCTCTTTTTTTTTTAATTTTTAGAAAAAAAAATTTTTTAAGTCCTCTATTGTTCCTTTAATTTTCACTTTTATAACCTATTACTTTGCAAAAACAAAAAGACCCTATTTTTTTTCTTCTTCAGCAAACTTCATATATATATTTTATAATTCTTTGACCTTGTTTTTTTTTTTTTTTTTTTTCCTTCTTTTCTTCTTTTCTTTAACATTGTATTTTTGAAATTCCAAACTCTAGTTTTTTTAATTTTAGCTTTTTGGTATATGTTATCAATTTTGTACCTATAGTTTTTTTATAATTTCTGTGACTTTTTTTTCTGTTTCTTTCTCTTCTTCTTTTATATAACATTGTATATCTGAAATTCCAAACTCTACTCTAGATTTTTAATTTATGCTTTTTGGTATTTGATATTAATTTTGTACCTGTATTTTCTTTATAATTTTGCGACATTGTTTGTTTGTTTGTTTTTTTTCTCTCTTTATGTCTCTTCTTCCTTTTGTTTTTTAATATTGTATTTTTGAAATTCCAAACTCTACTCTAGATTTTTAATTTTTGCTTTTTGGTATTAGTTATCAATTTTGTACCTGTATTTTCTTTATAATTTTCGCGACCTTGTTTCTTTTTCTTTGTTCATTTTTTCTCTTTCTTTTCCTTCTTCTTTTCTTTAACATCGTATTTTTGAAATTCCAAACTCTAGATTTTTAATTTTTGCTTTTATGTATTTGTTACCAATTTTGTACCTTTAAGAACCCAATCCTCAGGACCCATTTTTCACTAGGGAGCGAGATTACTGGCTTGACTGCTCTCCCTCCCTTTGGACTCTCCTTTTTCTCCACCAGGTCGCCTGTGTCTCCTCCCTAACCCCTCTCTACTCTACCCAACTCTGTGAGTTTCTGTGTGTTCCAGACAGTGGAGAACACTTAGAGAACTGATTACTGGCTGGATCTGTCTCCCTCCTTTTCATTCCCCCCTTTTATCCTTCTGGCCACCTCTGTCTCCTTCCTCCTTCTTCTCTTCTCTGTATAACTCCGTGAACATCTCTGAGTGGTCCAGTTGTGGAGTGCACATAAGGAAGTGACTACTGGCTACCCAACTCTCTCCACTATTGATTCCACCTCATCTCATTTGGGTCACCTCTAACTCCCTCCTCCCTCTTCTTTTCTCCATGTAATGCTGTGAACCTCTCTGAGTGACCCTCACAGTAGAGACACTTTTCATCTTTAACGTAGATGTTTTATCAATGGTGCTGTATAGAAGGAGAAGTTTTGAAACTACTGTAAAAATAATACCAATAACTGGAAGCAGGAGGCTTAAGTCCAAACCCTGACTCCAGGAAACTCCTGACTCCAAGGAACATTAATAGACAGGAGCTCATCAAACACCTCCATACCGACACTGAAACCAAGCACCACACAAGGGCCAACAAGTTCCAGGGCAAGACATACCAAGCAAATTCTCCAGCAACAAAGGAACACAGCCCTGAGCTTCAAGATACAGGCTGCCCAAAGTCACCCCAAAACCATAGACATCTCATAACTCATTACTGGACATTTCATTGCACTCCAGAGAGAAGAAATACAGCTCCACCCACCAGAACACCGACACAAGCTTCCCTAACCAGGAAACCTTGACAAGCCACCTGTACAAACCCACACACAGTGAGGAAAAGCCACAATAAAGAGAACTCCACAAACTGCCAGAATACAGAAAGGACACCCCAAACTCAGCAATTTAAACAAGATGAAGAGACAGAGGAATACCCAGCAGATAAAGGAACAGGATAAATGCCCACCAAACCAAACAAAAGAGGAAGAGATAGGGAATCTACCTGATAAAGAATTCCGAATAATGATAGTGAAATTGATCCAAAATCTCAAAATTAAAATGGAATCACAGATAAATAGCCTGGAGACAAGGATTGAGAAGATGCAAGAAAGGTTTAACAAGGACCTAGAAGAAATAAAAAAGAGTCAATATATAATGAATAATGCAATAAATGAAATTAAAAGCACTCTGGAGGCAACAAATAGTAGAATAACAGAGGCAGAAGATAGGATTAGTGAATTAGAAGATAGAATGGTAGAAATAAATGAATCAGAGAGGATAAAAGAAAAACGAATTAAAAGAAATGAGGACAATCTCAGAGACCTCCAGGACAATATTAAATGCTACAACATTCGAATCATAGGGGTTCCAGAAGAAGAAGACAAAAAGAAAGACCATGAGAAAATACTTGAGGAGATAATAGTTGAAAACTTCCCTAAAATGGGGAAGGAAATAATCACCCAAGTTCAAGAAACCCAGAGAGTCCCAAACAGGATAAACCCAAAGTAGAAACACCCCAAGACATATATTAATCAAATTAACAAAGATCAAACACAAAGAAAAAAATATTAAAAGCAGCAAGGAAAAACAACAAATAACACACAAGGGAATTCCCATAAGGATAACAGCTGATCTTTCAATAGAAACTCTTCAAGCCAGGAGGGAATGGCAAGACATACTTAAAATGATGAAAGAAAATAACCTACAGCCCAGATTATTGTACCCAGCAAGGATCTCATCCAAGTATGAAGGAGAAATCAAAAGCTTTTCAGACAAACAAAAGCTGAGAGAATTCTGCACCACCAAACCAGTTCTCCAACAAATACTAAAGGATATTCTCTAGACAGGAAACACAAAAACGGTGTATAAATTTGAACCCAAAACAATAGAGTAAATGGCAACGGGATCATACTTATCAGTAATTACCTTAAACGTAAATGGGTTGAATGCCCCAACCAAAAGACAAAGACTGGCTGAATGGATACAAAAACAAGACCCCTACATATGTTGTCTACAGGAGACCCACCTCAAAACAGGGGACACATACAGACTGAAAGTGAAGGGCTGGAAAAAGATTTTCCATGCAAATAGGGACCAAAAGAAAGCAGGAGTAGCAATACTCATATCAGATAAAATAGACTTTAAAACAAAGGCTGTGAAAAGAGACAAAGAAGGTCACTACACAATGATCAAAGGATCAATCCAAGAAGAAGATATAACAATTATAAATATATATGCACCCAACACGGGAGCACATGCAATATGTAAGACAAATGTTAACAAGTATGAAAGGAGAAATTATTAATAACACAATAATAGTGGGAGACTTTAATACCCCACTCACACCTATGGATAGATCAACTAAACAGAAAATTAACAAGGAAACACAAACTTTAAATGATACAATAGACCAGTTAGACCTAATTGATATCTATAGGACATTTCATCCCAAAACAATGAATTTCACCTTTTTCTCAAGCGCACATGGAACCTTCTCCAAGATAGATCACATCCTGGGCCATAAAGCTAGCCTTGGTAAATTCAAAAAAATAGAAATCATTCCAAGCATCTTTTCTGATCACAATGCAGTAAGATTAGATCTCAATTACAGGAGAAAAACTATTAAAAATTCCAGCATATGGAGGCTGAACAACACGCGGCTGAATAACCAACAAATCACAGAAGAAATCAAAAAAGAAATCAAAATTTGCATAGAAACAAATGAAAATGAAAACACAACAACCCAAAACCTGTGGGACACGGTAAAAGCAGTCCTAAGGGGAAAGTTCATAGCAATACAGGCACACCTCAAGAAACAAGAAAAAAGTCAAATAAATAACCTAACTCTACACCTAAAGCAACTAGAAAAGGAAGAAATGAAGAACCCCAGGGTTAGTAGAAGGAAAGAAATCTTAAAAATTAGAGCAGAAATAAATGCAAAAGAAACAAAAGAGACCATAGCAAAAATCAACAAAACCAAAAGCTGGTTCTTTGAAAGGATAAATAAAATTGACAAACCATTAGCCAGACTCATCAAGAAACAAAGGGAGAAAAATCAAATCAATAAAATTAGAAACGAAAATGGAGAGATCACAACAGACAACACAGAAATACAAAGGATCATAAGAGACTACTTCAACAATTATATGCCAATAAAATGGCAGAAGGGAGAGACACGTGTACCCCAATGTTCATCGCAGCACTGTTTATAATAGCCAGGACATGGAAGCAACCTAGATGTCCATCAGCAGATGAATGGATAAGAAAGCTATGGTACATATACACAATGGAGTATTACTAAGCCATTAAAAAGAATACATTTGAATCAGTTCTAATGAAGTGGATGAAACTGGAGCCTATTATACAGAGTGAAGTAAGCCAGAAGGAAAAACACCAATACAGTATACTAACACATATATATAGAATTTAGAAAGAGGGTAACAATAACCCTGTGTACGAGACAGCAAAAGAGACACTGATGTATAGAACAGTTTTATGGACTCTGTGGGAGAGGGAGAGGGTCGGAAGACTTGGGAGAATGGCATTGAAACATGTAAAATATCATGTATGAAACGAGATGCCAGTCCAGGTTCGATGCACGATACTGGATGCTTGGGGCTAGTGCACTGGGATGACCCAGAGGGATGGTATGGGGAGGGAGGAGGGAGGAGGGTTCAGGATGGGGAACACATGTATACCTGTGGCGGATTCATTTTGATATTTGTCAAAACTAATACAATTATGTAAATTTTAAAAATAAAATAAAATTTAAAAAAAGGAAAACTGGTTGGTTGCATTTAAATGGAATTTTAAAGCTTTGAGATTGGTGTTATCTTCTGAACTTGATAAACCATAACGCCATGTCTAAGTCACCATTTAAGAGATTCAATTTTTTAAATGCACAAAAGATTCAGTTCAGTTCAGTCGCTCAGTTGTGTCCGACTCTTTGTGACTCCATGAATCGCAGCATGCCAGGCCTCCCTGTCCATCACCAACTCCCAGAGTTCACCCAGACTCACGTCCATCAAGTCAGTGATGCCATCCAGCCATCTCATCCTCTGTCGTCCCCTTCTCCTCCTGCCCCCAAATCCTCCCAGCATCAGAGTCTTTTCCAATGAGTCAACTCTTTGCATGAAATGGCCAAAGTACTGGAGTTTCAGCTTTAGCATCATTCCTTCCAAAGAAATCCCAGGGCTGATCTCCTTCAGAATGGACTGGTTGGATCTCCTTGCAGTCCAAGGGACTCTCAAAAGTCTTCTCCAAAACCACAGTTCAAACGCATCAATTCTTCAATTAGATGACTTCAATTTCATTCAAGCCAAGTAAGTCACCCCTCCCCCACAAATGAAATATCATTTTCAATGGATCTTTGCTTTGCTTAGGCTTTTAGCTAACAGACAGTCCCCTTTGTTTCAAGATACTGATTTTGATACTATTAAGTGACTGCAAGTATATTGTCAATAGTTTATGGTGAGGGAGGGGGATAGATGTTTAAAATCTGTGTGTTTCATTTGTAGATTTCTTGAATCAGACAAATCAAGATTAAATACAAATTTAGCTATAAGATTTTTCTAAAAGAAGCCATTTTGAAAACTTGCTTGTCTGTGAATCTTTTGTTTTAAAAGTATCCTTGTTTAGAGTCTTATCTGATCAATCTCAATAAAGAGTTTGCAAAGTTATCCAAATTAGTTAAATTCTTTCCAAACCCTTCAAATTCGTGACAGTATCTTGGAAAGGGAAGACTTATCCATCTCTTAACTATGCAAGCTAATGGTGGCCTGCAGTGTTTGAAAAGTGATAAGGCATTCAGGCCAAGTTCAATAACATCAGGCTGTATGTCAAGAGCCAGAAGTCATGACTAAGAATACCACTGATTAAAGACAGGAGCTGAAAAAAAAAAAAAAAAGACAGGAGCTGAGACACCAGTGACCATCATAAGTGAGCCAATTTCTTATTCCCTGGGCCAGCACTGATTATTCTCTATTGGTTAAAAAAAATAAAAGAATGATCTTTGAAATAAAAGCTTCTCTTTTATTTTAAGCTCCTTTCTTCAGTTCAGTTCAGTTCAGTTCAGTCTCTCAGTTGTGTCTGACTCTTTGCAATCCCATGACTGCAGCATATCACGCTTCCCTGTTCATCACCAACTCCTGGAGTCTACTCAAATTCATGTCTACCAAGTCAGTGATGCTATCCAACGATCTCATCCTCTGTCATCCCCTTCTCCTCCTGCCTTCAACCTTTCCCAACATCAGTGTCATTTCCAATGAATCAGTCCTTCACATCAGGTGGCCAAAATATTGGAGTTTCAGCTTCAACATCAGTCCTTCCAATGAATATTCAGGACTGATTTCCTTTAGAATTGACTGGTTAGATCTCCTTGAAGTCCAAGTGACTCTCAAGGGTCTTCTCCAACACCACAGTTCAAAAGCATCAATTCTTTGGTGCTCAGCTTTCTTTAGAGTCCAACTCTCAAATCCATACATGACCACTGGAAAAACCATAGCTTTGACTAGACGGACATTTGTTGGCAAAGTAATGCCTCTGATTTTTAATATGCTGTCTAGGTTGGTCATAGATTTTCTTCCAAGGAGCAAGTGTCTTTTAATTTCATGGCTGCAGTCACCATCTGCAGTGATTTTGAAACGGAAAGAAATAGTCTGTTACTATTTCCATTGTTTCCCCATCTATTTGCCAAGAAGTAATAAGACCAGATGCCATGATCTGAGTTTTCTGAATGTTGAGTTTTAAGCCATTTTTTCACTCTCCTCTTACATTTTCATCAAGAGACTCTTTACTTCTTTGCTTTCTGCCATAAGGGTGGTATCATATACATATATGAGGTTATTGATATTTCTCCTGGCAATCTTGATTTCAGCTTGTGCTTCATCCAGCCCAGCATTTCACATGATGTATTCTGCATATAAGTTAAATAAGCAGGGTGACAATATACAGCCTTCACGTATTCCTTTCCCAAATGGTACCAGTTCATTGTTCCATGTCCGGTTCTTACTGTTGTTTCCTGACCTGTATACAGATTTCTCAGGAGGCAGGTAAGGTGGTCTGGTATTCCCATCTCTTGAAGAATTTTCCATAGTTTGTTGTGATCCACACAGTCAAAGTCTTTGACAGAGACAATAAACAGTAGATGTTTTTCTGGTGATCACTGGCTCTAGGTGATCACTCACCTAGAACCAGACATCCTGGAATGTGAAGTCAAGTGGGCCTTAGGAAGCATCACTATGAACAAAGCCAGTGGAGGTGATGGAATCCCAGTTGAGCTATTTCAAATCCTAAATGATGATGCTGTGAAAGTGCTGCATCCAATATGCTAGTGAATTTGGAAAACTCAGCAGTGGCCACAGGACTGGAAAAGGTCAGTTTTCATTCCAATTCCAAAGAAAAGCAATGCCAAAGAACATTCAAACTCCCGTACAATTGCACTCATCTCACACAGGTGGCTTAGAGGTTAAAGCGTCTGCCTAGAATGTGGGAGACCTGGGTTCGATCCCTGGGTTGGGAAAATCCCCTGGAGAAGGAAATGGCAACCCACTCCAGTACTCTTGCCTAGAGAATCCCATGGAGGGAGGAGCCTGGTAGGCTACAGTCCATGGGGTCGCAAAGAGTTGGACAGGACTGAGTGACTTCACTTTCACTTTCACTTTCACACATTAGCAAAGCAATGCTCAAAATTCTCCAAGCCATGCTTCAACAGTACAAGAACTGTGAACTTCCAGACGTTCAACTGGATTTAGTAAAGGCAGAGGAACCAGAGATCAAAAGCCCCTTTCTTAGAAAACACCAAAGTTTCTATGATATTTTTGCTCTATGCTTTGTCGACCAGGGAACCTCAAATTATCTGAGAATTTAAATTTAAGGGAGTTTGTGTTGTGACCTGTGTGCCAGCAAAGGATAAACTAATACTTTAATAATTGGAATACATTCCATTGTATGGTTCTATTCATTTTAATACTAATTTACTCTAACACTGCTTAATCTAACCAGTTCATGTTGGGAAAAATATCTAAAAAGGCATCAAGCTTCAGAGCTTGGTGAATAAATTGAGGCACAAAAGTTACTGCTAGAAACATGGTAAAAGAACCCACATTTTATCTTTGGCATGTTCCACATATTCCACCAAGGAAATCCTAAGCGAGGCCAGGAAGTGTGGTGATATTATTACAAAATCATCTAGTCTTAATATTCAACATTTGCCCACAGACAAATAGCATCTGTCATCACCTGGGAGCTTATTAGAAATGCAGAGAAACTCAGGCCATGACCCAGACCTACTCAATCAGAATCTGCAGTTTAACAAGATCCCTAGGTGATTATTTGCACACTAGAACTGATACAGCACTGATCTACAGCAGATCTCTCAACCCTGGATGCACAATAGAAACACCTGAGGAAAGTTAAAAAAAAAAAAAAATGCCAAGACAAGGTTCCTACTCTAGGGATTCCAGCCTGATGGATCAAATACTCACTAGATTTTTTTAACTTGTATAACTGGGTGGATGAAATTTCCAATCACCAAATAAAAAAGAAACAAGAAAAATATGCTATGTGAAGGGTTTGGTTTTCACATGTTAGTTTATGATGCTATGGTACATACAAAAAGCTATGGTAGATGAATAAATGAATAGATATATACATATAGATGGATGAATGGAATATTGATAAGAAAAGTTTCAGTAATGAACTCTTCAGTTTCAATAAACATCTATAGAGGTCTATAATGTAAGAGAGAGAGATCAAGGAAAGACATACATATATGTAGAAATTTTGGAACTACTGAATGTAGAGGTGATAATGAAGGCATGGGAACAGATAAGAATAACTATCGTCTAGTGCACTATTAGGAGGAGAAAAGTAAAGATCAAGAATAGAATCTCAGGAACTTCCCTGATGATCCAGTGATTAAGACTCTGAGCTTCCACTACAGGGGACACGGGTTTGACTCTGGGTCAGGAAACTAAGATCCCACATGCTGTAGCACAGCAAAAAAAAGAATAGGATCTCCTGCATCATTATCCTTTTTTTTTTTTTTTTTTGCATCAACTTTTAAAGCATAGGCCAAGTAAGTGTAGCTCAATAATGAGATTAAACTAGGGCATCTAGAAAAGAAGAGTAATCAAGAGGAAAGAGAAGAATACACACCGAGGTTAAGAAACAGTTTCCAAAGAACATATGATGTCAGATACTGCAGGACATCAGAAATTCAACAGGTCCATTGCCTTTACCATCTAAGAATTAACATATAAACTCGGCAAGACAGTGAATGTGTTGAAAGCCAGATTGTAATTCACTGAGGAAGGAATGGAAAATGAGGCAGTGGAAAGACATAGTTTCCATTTTTCTTTCGAGAAGGTTGGCAGTAAAGGGGAAATATTATATACGGTAGTAGCTAGAAGAAGGTGTAGGATTTATAACACTCAGCTGCTTTTAGGGAACTCAAAACTTTTCAGAGACTTGGATGTTGGATCTACTAATTGCAGTGTTTCGAGAATAAACACATATGCCTCATAAGCATATGTATTTTTCATTATAAATGTTTATGTGTCTGGTATATTACTGGAGAACAGAATTGCCTATTCAAACATGTTAGACACTGCTTTTATTAGACACAGCTATTATAACATCACACACCAGAGATTTGTACAATTCTGTGGTCCCACATTTCTCAGTTCCTTTTAAATTTGTTTGGCCAATTAAATATTTAGATGAAAAGAAACATGATTCTCAGATGATACCTCTATATAAACAGTGTGGTTTAGTCATAACTTTTTACTACTTACAGCTGTGGGACTTAGAAAACTCTTATTACTTTGGTACAGCCTCCTCAATTGTAGTAGAAAAAATTTAGAAAATGAAAGGCAATAGGAAATTGTTTTAAAATCAATATTAATAAATAATTATCTCAAATTAGTGAGCTGGATTTGCATATTAATTTTTTACTAATTAGGTTTACTGATTAATAGTTTATTAATCAGTCTCCTGATTTCAAATGGTTTAAGAATCCAAGTAACATAAACAGAAGAAGTATTATCGCCCAATTTTGTGAGTTCGGAAACTGAAGAAAAAGATGACAAGGCCTAGAACACAGGTAACAACTTGAAGAATACTGAAAGGTCACTTCTTTCTGACTTTTAAAGGAGGATCAAACATACATGTCCTTTCAAACTCTCGGAATCAGTTCAATGGTCAATAAAATAATATATACTGGGGAATAGGGACTTAGTGTTTAATAGGGACAGAGTTTCAGTTCAGGAAATGATAAGATTTGGGACATAAACTATGGTGAGACTTGCACAACAATGTGAATGTATTTAGTGCCACCGAAATGTACAGTTAAACATGGTTAAAAGTGTTATATTATGTGACTTTTACCACAATAATAGTTTTTAAAAATAAGACAAAATAATGTACATTAATGCATGATAAACTGTAAAATATTATATGAATTTAAATCCAAGCAACATGAGTCATATTTTTAGCACCTAAATCAGTGCCTGACACACACCTAAACCAAGTCCTCTGGAAATTAAATAGAGCCTTATAATATTTTGTAATGGTGGTCATTACAAAGAGTCAGAGATGTGTCCTAATCATTCCCTAGATTCCCCCCAACAGTCTATTATCCCTTCTTTTTTGTTTTTGATATGAAGAAATTTAGGGCAACTCTCAGTTTTCAGTTGCCTAGGCAAAGCCTCTTCCTAGATTAGGTTGTTTAGACAACCTTGCCTAGAAAAGACGTTTCAATTTCCAGATAGACCGAGACAATTTTCTGTATAGTTGTTTTTGGGACAAGGAACCTCAGGGAATCATGTTCAGTTCTGGGTTTAGATCTTATGCTCCAATATCCTAGATTCTCTTCCAATGAACGAGAAACTGTCCATTGGAAAGAACATATTGAGATGCTACTATGCTACTCCTTTTTTCTGAGACTGAGACCACTTATCCTCTACCAGCCTCATGAGTCCCAAACCGCCAAACTGACTTGGCTCCATAGGCATAAGAACTATGAACCACCACTGAAGGTTATTATCCCAGAGTCTCCCTTGTCTCAGGCCACAATCTCTTAGACTACTCTAAAAATGATACCTTATTTTCATTTAGAATCTTAAAATTAAGTAATGCTCCTAGGTCTCACCGTCATCAGAAATCTCTACCATCTGTTAATATATTTGCTTCCTTTCTTCTTCTACTAAGCTACTTCTTCCCAGACTTATCAATATGTATTATATGGAACTACATTAAGAGCTTTAACTTTAAAGTCAGATAGGACTGGATTTGAATCCAGCCTCTAATCCTAACTGTGACCTTGGGAAGCTTATTTAAACTCTCTGAGTCTCAGTTTACCCATCTGAAAAACAAAAGTAATGACATTGACTTCTTGCTATTTGGTGATGATTAAATGATACAGTGCATATAGATCACTTAGCACTGTGCCCAGAACATACAGCCTCAGAGTCCTTTTAAACATGCCATGTGGGCATGTATCAGCCTCCCTCCTTATACCTCAGTTTCAGCTATTCTGGAGGCCATCAATTTTTGAAGTGCCACCCAGGACTCCTAAAATGAATTTTGTGTCTGATCTATAGGTTGTCTTTAAAATTGGACCACGTTTAACATCTTTGTGTTTTCACAAGAGGAAGTAATAGCCTTAAACTTATTTTTATTCATTTGGATTCTCATAAACTATCTTTGGCTACTGCAGGGACCCCCTACAGACTGATTCAGCATCACTGTAGTACTAAATTCTTTATCTCTGCATCATGGCAAAAAATGGTTAAAAGTACAAACACTAAAACCAGACTGTCTGGGCTGAAATACCATTTCTGCCTTTACCTGTCTGTGCAAATTGGAGCAAGTTACTTGACCTTTCCATGCTTCAGTTTCGTCGATGGGATGATAGTAATAGTGCCTACTTTGCAGCATTTTTGTGAATCTAATACAGGTTAATACATGTAAAGTACTTAGAATAGGATCTGGCACATAGTTAACATTTTATGGCTGAGTGCTCACTTTTACTAACTACTTACAAAGTAGGATGAAATTAATTCTACAAACACTTGCTAATTGGTTACATGCCAAAACTATACCCAAGGCTAAAAGATGATGAGGTCCTGACCACAAGGACCTTCAATAAAAAAGGATATTATATATACATATATATAAAACACACGCATGCATGCATGCTAAGTCACTTCAGTTCTGTCTGACTCTCTGCAACCCTATGGACTGTAGCCCACCAGGTTCTTCTGTCTGTGAGATTCTCCAGGCAAGAATACTAGAGTGGGTTGCCGTGCTCTCCTTCAGGGGATCTTCCTGACCCAGGGATTGAACCTGTGTCTTTTATGTCTCTTGCATTGGCAGGTGGGTTCTTTGCCAGTAGCACCAGCTGGGAAGCCCCATATATAACACACACACATATACAATGTATAATCTGGTACACATACAGACACATAGTGCACAATGCACACACATATCACAAATTCTAGGCTATAACAGTACCTGACATTGTATAATCTGAGATTACCAATCTGTTCTCTTTGGCTTCTTTTTTTTTTTTTTTTTTTTTAGTCTCAAATCAAGAGTTTTTATTGTCTCTTTAAAATATCACAACCGAGTCCATAGAACCATCTGCTATCTTGTTTCTGCAGCAGGATCACTGAGATTTTATTCATCATCCTGCTGAACTGTTCCTTTTTCAGAAACATAGATACCACCCCAAAATTTTCTGATATCCTTGTTTTTAACTGTGGTGGCTTGCTGAATCAAAGCAGCCGAATTTGACACAAGTTCAATGTCATTTCCTTCAAGAATCCACTCATCTTTCTGGGCTTGAGATACTGAACAGGCAACCCCTGGCCTCATTCGAACACTGCATATGTATTTTTCACCCAGAAAGTTTCAGATTTCCACAAGAGAACCATTCTCCTGATAACAACGTTGATGGGGAAGTGGGCATACACTGACCTCATCTTGTAACTGAAGCCCAGTGTAACACCCTTGATCATGTTCTGTACGTGACTACAGATTGTGCGAACAGTGGCTAGTTCCTTTGTTTCCCCACCATTTGTCAACACAGAGCCTCTTCTTTTTCTTTTCAAAGAGACTGAGTTCTACACTGATGTGATTGAAGTTCCTCCGCAGGGTGCCTCTGGGGCCCTTCACAATAACTGTCCGTCCCTTCAAGGTAATGTTGACATTTTCTGGGATGTCGACAGTGTGATTGGCTTCTAACATTTTTTGCCTTTAATCAGTGATGAAAGTGGATTTATATCTGGGCTAATCACTTGGACCAGCCTTCTATATGATAGCTGCAAAGAAGAGTATTGACTTTACACACCCCCAATTAATTGTTACCAAGGACCCTATATCAAATCACATTTTTACTCATCAGATCATTGTCTGAAAGCCAATGATTATGAAAGCTAAAAAACTTAAATCAATTCCTAAATCTGTAAATGAAGACCTGGAGAAGTATCCTCAATTTGAGTAAATAAAGAATAAAACTATGACTGATTTGGAATGATTTCTAATTTATAGAACACAATGAAAACAATATTGTAAATATAAATCTCCTTCCTGCAAACCAGATAACAACTTTATGGACAAAGCTGGTGTCCATGTGTGAGATGGAAGAAAATTCTCCTTACATGGCATCTGCCTTCTCTCTAAGCAGGTGGCTAAATCCCCATTCCTCACAATGAGCCGTGCCTTCCACTTTCTCTCCACTATTAATCCTTCTCAGTGGGCTGGCCTTGAGGTTTAAGTTGTTCTTCAGCACTGCAAGGGTGAGGTCTTTTGCAGACCATGAGCGACAGCTGCCTGGTAAAGCTTTGCCTGTGAAGTAGCTGGCACCCACTGATAATAGTTGGCTCCTGTTGCTCAGCCCTGCTGTTTGCAGAATCGAAGGCAGCTTCTGTAAACCCCATTAGCCTGTCTCTCCCACAATTTTCTATTCTTTCTTGTCAGCAAGTGTTACCACAACGGTCAAACACTGAACTTTCCCTGAGGCCACCAACTCCATCCTTGTGTTCTCCGCTCCACAGCTGAGTTGAAGGAATCACATAAGTAAATGACACATAGATGTTAAGTGGCTGCTCAGACAGACTCAATGTGAAACACTTTCCAGAGGCCTTTCAATCAGAGCTAGTCCTTTCTAGGACTGGCCATAGGTTGTGAGATGGTAACTATTTGGATACTATTGCTAGTCTTTATTCAGCACCTACTACATTTCAAACACTTGTCTTATTTATTATATTTTATCCATGAACAATCCTAAAATTTAGGATCTTTACCCCAATTTTAAAGATGAGGAAACTGAGATTCACAGTATCTTTTTAACTGAAAATTATCACACAATGTACCTTCCTCCTCCCTGGATGATAGAGCTTTCTTTTTGCTCCTCAATCATACCAGTATCAGTGGCTTCAAACTTACCCATTAGGTAAGACCGATCCTACCAACAACCGTAATGAACCAAGCAAAGATATCTTCACTCCAAGTCAGAATTTTTGATCTATAAAGCCAGCATGCAAAGGAGTCAATAGCCTGAGTTGTCCCATGTTTCATAGCATTTATAAAGGGAAAGAAGAAACGCCAATTACAGTGCTAAATAGAAAATGACCCACAAGGCTGCACCATCGAAGTTGCTCTTACTCTGATCTCTATGGTGACGTTTAAATCAGCAAACTGGTCATCCCTTGACAATGGAATCTTTTAAAATTAATTGATTTGACAAAATAACTACAAATTAACCACCAGTCAGTTGTGTTGCTTTAAAAAAAAAAAATCTAACAAATGCCCAAAGTTACATGCTCTTTTGCCATCCTAGTTTAACTTATTAAGCAGACAGCAGGAATCCTAATCAGTCAAGACGATGCATAATACAGGCGGCATCAAGTTTACACGACTAATTTGAGTACTAATGGAATCTGGTTTCCTTTACTTGCCTGCATTGTGTCTTGATATATTCTGGCAAAGTGTCTCATTTTGTTTTGGAATCATGAATATAGAGTTCTCTGCTAAGAAAGGATTCTCCTTCTCTGTGGACACATTCCAAGTCACTTCTCTGAAGAAAGCTATTCCCAAATAACTGTTTAAGGACCTGCATCATTAGCTGAGGGCTTCCCTGATGGTTTAAGTGATAAACAATCTGTGTGCAATGCAGGTGATGTGGGTTCAATCCCTGTGATGAGAAGATCCCCTAGAGGAGGGACTGGCAACCCACTCCAGTATTCTTGCCTGGAAAATCCCATGAACAGAGGAGCCTGGTGGGCCACAGTCCATGGGGTGGGTCAGAAAAGAGCTGGATATGACTGAGCATGCACACATGTGATCATTAGTTGAATACTGATGAAAACATAAATGCATTGGGTTCTGTGGGTTTATGTGAAACTTGTTATAAAGGACTGTCTTGTATGATCATGGAGGCTGAGAATTCCCTCTATCGATTGTCTGAAAACTGTAGGCTGAGGAAAGTTGGTGATATAAATTTCAACCCAAATCTGAAGGTCTGAGAACCAGGAGCACTTTATGGCATTAAGTCTCAGTCCTGGAGCAGATCAGTGTCCTGCTCAAACAGGTGGAGAGAGTAAATTCAACCCTCCTCTACCTATTTGTCCAAGTCAGGCTCTCAACAGATTGGATAATGCCTGTTTACACTGAGGAGGGCAAGCTGTGTCACTCAGTCCACCAATTCAAATGCTATTCCATTCTGGAATGTCTTCCAGAAACATTCTTACAGATATTTCCAGAAATAATGTTTAACCAGATATCTGGGCAGTCAAGTTGACACATGAAATTAATCATCAGAGATATAATTTCACATGCTATAAAATGTTTAGTGCAAAACAGCAGTGGACACGTTCTATGAGAGTCTAGAGACCAACATATCTGTGCTCATATCTGTGCTACAGAGTTCAGAGAGTGTCTGAAAAGAATATTGGTTCTTCTTGAGAGGGTCCTTTGGTTTCTGTGATGCAAAGGCTGGGCATGACTGGGGCAGAGGCCTTCTTTTCACCTGTTCTGTCCTAAGCTTTGATGTCTTTTAAGGTATATAGGTCTGATGATAGCCACATTCCTGGTTCTTGCCAGAAAGTATGATCTCAAGTCCATGGCCACTTAGTACTTATCGAAACTTTATGGAGAGAAAAAACACTTAGCACAATTTTATCCCTTTCTCTATATAGTCTAAGATAGGCTACTAAATCAGGGTAGGGTAATATTCTGCACCCTTATGGCAGAAAGTGAAGAAGAACTAATGAGCCTCTTGATGAAAGTGAAAGAGGAGAGTGATAAAATTGGCTTAAAACTCAACATTCAGAAAACTAAAATCATGGCATCCAGTTCCATCACTTCATGGCAAATAGATGGGGAAACAATGGAAATTGTGAGAGACTTTATTTTTGGGGTGGGGGGGGCTCCAAACTCACTGCAGACAGTGACTGCAGCCATGAAATTAAAACGTGCTTGCTCCTTGGAAGAAAAGTTATGACCAACCTAAACAGCATACTAAAAAGTAGAGACATTATTTTACCAACAAAGATCTGTCTAGTCAAAGCTATGGTTTTTCCAGTAGTCATGAATGGATGTGAGAGTTGGACTCTAAAGAAAGCTGAGCACCAAAGAATTGATGCTTTTGAACTGTGGTGTTGAAGAAGACTCTTGAGAGTCCCTTGAACTGCAAGGAGATCCAACCAGTCAATCCTAAAGGAAATCCTAAAGGAAATCAGTCCCGAATATTCACTGGAAGGACTGATGTTGAAGCTGAAACTCCAATGCTTTGGCCACCTGATGCAAAGAAATGACTCATTGGAAAAGACTCTGATGCTGGGAAAGATTGAAGGCGGGAGGAAAAGGGGAAGACAGAGGATGAGATGGTTGGATGGCATCACTGACTTGATGGACATGAGTTTGAGTAGGCTTCGGGAGTTGGTGACGGACAAGGAAGCCTGGCGTGCTGCAGTCCATGGTGTCACAAAAAGTCGTACACAACTGAGCAACTGAACTGAACTGAACTGAATACTTTAAAGACCATAAGTATTGAGAAGATTATGGTACCTCCTCTTGCCATATGCAATTTGAAATATATCATTTTCAAAGTTACATAAAATATGAATAAATGTGTAAAATAATTTATCTCTTGATTTTCTGATTAAATAAATTCTTTAGAAATTGCCTTTTCTCTTTTAACATACATATAATTTGTTGGTGTCTTAAATACTAGCTTAGTCTGCTACATGGGGTAACCTAGTACTCTTTAAGAATTAAGGCCAAGTAGCAGAGAGAAAGGTACCTAGACTGAATTATACTGGCCCTCACCATCCACCATTACTGCCAGTAAAACTAATTCTCATGAATTTTTTCTTGGCAGGAGACCACTGAATTCTACCAAGGGATCATTTTGAAGAAAAGCTTCTCATACATATATCACTAGAATGTTGTCCAGACACTTTCATGGAGGTTTCTGTATTTTGTATATTATTGATTTTATGGATCAAGCAACCACCCAAATCTCTCTCTTCACCTCAATGGCTAGAACGCTGAGATCCAAATACATGGCTACCCAAGGCTAGCACTTAGGTCATCATGGTAGATGTTCTCTGCCTTCTGCACCTGATGATTCCACCTAATTTTTCTCCTAAACACTCATTCTACTTACTATCTTATGTTTTTATGTAACCTTCTAACAACCTAAATCCTCTATAAGGTAATAGTACTTATAGATAAATAGGTTTACTTCTGGTAGTTTCTTCACATAGTATATTTGTATTCATATACATGGTTTCCTCTCCTATACAAGCAGGAAACATGTGATTTTAATGTGAATTAATTTTTAAATATATTTTATAACTTTCATTTACTATAAGTGGTGATACTATGGGTAATTTTTTTATTACTTCTTTATAAGTTTCCAAAGTTTCAAAAAATTTCTCTAGTAAGTATGTTTCAACTTTATAATCTGTAAAAAAAAATTTTAGAAAAATCATTCACAATAGGTCTGTACTATATAATTATATAATAAAATCATCAAAATCACTCATTTGGATTTTGGAGAGATTAAAATAAATCAAGTGTGACATTTAAATTTCAATATGTGTTTATCCAGTGTATTCAATATATCATACTCTCCAATGATTCAATATAAATAATAAACAATTAAAAAATTGTTCCTGAGGTTCTACATCTTGATATTAATAGATTAAAACTTAGCTAACATTATCCTACAAACTTCCAGTTTTTATAAGCATGCTTTATGTCCTAGATATTGTTTTATGAATACTATTGATACAAATGGCTCAGTGGTAAAGAATCCATCTGCCAATGTAGGAGACTCGGGAGACATGGGTTCGATCCCTGGGTCAGGAAGATCCCCTGGAGGAGGAAATGGCAACCCACTCCAGTTTTCTTGCCTGGAGAATCCTATGGCCAGAGGACCCTGGTGGGCTGCAGCCCAGGGGGTCACAAAGAGTCAGACACAACTGAACGTGCACACACTTACACTTACTTACACTACTTATTGATAGACTTTTCTATGGAAAAAAAATCCAAAGTCCAAGTGGGCTGTGAGTACGACACAGAGGAGCACCTTTAGCAGAGATTAGATGGAAAGATCTCTGACCCCAGCTGAGTTCCATAATCAGTCTGGAAGATGTTAAGACACTCAGTAAATAGAAAAATGTAAAATAAATATCTTTAGAAGTTCCAAAGATTGTGATCTAAATGTTTTCAAGACAGAAAAAATCACACTTCAAGACAGAAAAATAAACTTTAGTTTTCTGTCTTCTATAGTAAAATTTTTAAACTGATACCATGTATAAGATAGATACAATGGTATCATCAGTCACCCAGAGTTAGACAATCTGGAATGCAAAGTCAAGTGAGCCTTAGGAATCACTGCTGTTAATAAAGCTAGTGGATGCAATGGAATTCCAGTAGAGCCATTTAAAATCCTAAAGAATGATGCCATCAAAGTTTTGCACTCAATATGTCAGCGAATTTGGAATACCCAGAAGTGGTCTCAGGACTGAAAAAGGTCAATCCTCATCCCAATTCCCAAGAATGGTAGTACCAAAGAATGTACTAACCATTGGAAAATTACATTAATCGCCTATTCTAGTAAGGTCATGCTTAAAATCTTGCATGCTAGGCTTCAGCATTATGTGAATGAAGAACTTTCAGATGTCCAAGCTGGGTTTAGAAAAAGAAGAAGAACCAGAGATCAAATTGCCAACACTTGTTGGATCATAGAGAAAGCAAGGGAATTCCAGAAAAACATCTACCTCTGTTTCATCAACTATGCTATAAACTTTGACTATGTGGATTGTAACAAACTGTGGAAAGCTCTTAAAGAGATGGGAAGACCAGACCATCTTACCTGTCTCCTGAGAAACCTGTACGCAGGTCAAGAAGCAACAGTTAGAATCCTGTATGGAACAACTGATTGGCTCAAGATTGAGAAAGGAGAACAACAGGGCTGAATGCTGTCACCCTGTTTGTTTAATCTATAACTGAGCACATCATGAGGAATGCTGGGCTGGATGAGTTACAAGCTGGAATCAAGATTGGGGGGGGGTGGACATCATCAACCTCAGATATGCAGATGATACCACTCTAATGGCAGAAAGTGAAGAGGAACTCAAGAGCCTCTTGATGAGGGTGAAGGAAGAGAGTGAAAAAGCTGGCCTAAAACTAAGTATTAAAAAACTAAGATCTTGGCATCTGGCCCCATTACTTCATGGCAAATAGAAGGGGAAAAGGTGGAAGCAGTGACAGATTTCCTCTTCTTGGGCTCGAAAATCACTGCAGATGGTGACTGCAACCATGAAATCAGAAGGCAACTGCTTCTTGACAGGAAAGCTATGACAAACCTAGACAGGGTGTTGAAAAGCAGAGACATTACTTTGCCAACAAAGGTCCGTATAGTCAAGGCTATGGTCTTCCCAGTGATCATGTACGATTGTGAGAGCAGAACCATAAAAAAGGCAGGATGCCAAAGAATTGATTCCTTCGAACTGTGGTGCTGGAGAAGATTCCTGAAAGTCCCTTGGACAGCAAGGAGATCAAACCAGTCAGTCTTAAAGGAAATCAACCCTGAATACTCTTTTCAAGGACTGATGCTGAAGCTCCAGTATTTTGGTTATCTGATGCAAACAGAAAACTGTGAAGCAAAAAAAAAGAAGAAGAAGAAGAAATTCCAGCCCACCCAATGAATGCTTCAGCTGGGGTGCATTCATATGAATTAGCAGTCAGATAACTGACCTAGAAAGGATCCAGGTTGAATGTCAGTCTTAATGTTATAAATGCCAAATCAATGTCAGTAACCAATTAGGTTCTGAATTTCAACTATGAATCTGTCCTAAAAGAAGAGGCTATTGACCATCTTGAGAAACAACCTGAAGAAAAGAATACTGGAAGGGAGTCAGAAGACCATGCTTTATGGCTCGTCCAAGTGTTTTTACCGTAGGAGATTTGAAAAGACTAGAAAAGACGACTTCCTTTTCTACACGAAGAAGAGATTGGATTATATGATTTCTAAGGATTTTTCCATAGCTGCAGTTCAATGAATTTTTGATTGAAACACTGTTCTGCCTCTCCCAGGCTTTTTCCAGTAGCCAGGTCATTAACTCTGGTTACCAGTCATTGTGCCTGTACATGGAAAATTGACTTCACTGTTGTCCCCTTGGATTTGAAGTTGCTGGTGATAAACTCTCTAGAAGTAATTATTCCTGCTACCCTGGTGTGTAGCTCCAATTTATGGCAATTACATACGATTAGCCACAGCTTCCTTATCCTTTGACTTTTTAGATCTTAACATTCAAGAAAGGGCAGTCGTTTCAGACAGTCAGTATGTATCAGAATAAATATATCCAGGCTTTCAACAGAGAATATCTTTCCATTTTCCCTTATAGTAGAGGGAAAAGGATGGGCCTTTATTTTCTACATCATTTGAAAAATTGCCCACTACTCAGGCCAGCAGATTTTTGCCAAAAAGAGAAATAAATTGAAAGAAAATTCTAAGGGGCCATGAGGTTAACTTTATGTACTTTATTTTTAAATTATCACTAATAAATATTTCTGGGTTTTGTGGTTTCAGCTGTTATCCTAGGCTTGTCTTTCTGTTTTCATTTCAGAAGATAATTGCCTGCCTCAGGATATTGTTCTTTTTATGGAAGAAAAAAATTTTTTTCTCATATCAGATTTTAAGTACTTCTTTAAATTAACTCTTGGGTTTCCCACTCTGGCACAGTTAGGAATCATTCTCCAGTGAAGGCCTGTGTGGGGGATGCTACAGGTCTCTTCTCTTTTGCCCTTTCACCAAATATGAAGATTCATAGTTAGTTCTTGATGATCCTGCTGAGTTTATTGGAAAAATAAAGCTCCATGCACAAAATTGACACAAGCCATTTAGGTCACTGCTGCTAAGTCACTTCAGTCGTGTCTGACTCTGTGTGACCCCAAAGATGGCAGCCCACTAGGCTCCCCCATCCCTGGGATTCTCCAGGCAAGAACACTGGAGTGGGTTGCCATTTCCTTCTCCAATTTATGAAAAGTGAAAAGTGAAATTGAAGTCACTCAGTCGTGTCTGACTCTTAGCGACCCCGTGGACTGCAGCCTACCAGGCTCCTCGGTCCATGGGATTTTCCAGGCAAGAGTACTGGAGTGGGGTGCAGACATTCTAAATACCATTTTTCTTCCATGTGTAGTAGCAAGTCACAGCACAGTTGTGAAAGAATGGGCACTACCTGAAAACTTATTGCTGGATACATGAATGAATAAATACAGGAAAGCATTTTCATTGGCATCTTTTAAGTGATGGTACAAAACACTCACCACACGTGGGGCTATTTGGTGGGTCAATAAAACAAACACATTTAGCTTTAACTGTGAATATCCCTGCTCGGATTATTAGAGTGTTGGATTAGACATAAATTTATTAAGCTATCTAGAGCTTTTCAGGTTAGATATCTAAACCTTTAGAAGGTTTTGATAGAGGAAAGTAGTAAAGAGCATTTCAACTAGCAGAAATAAAAAAGTGATTCTATTGCTGAAAGAGATGGTAGAGATAATTTTAATCCAGGAGTCTCTAATTCACTGTCCACTGGCCAATATAGTCCAGACATACCTTTGTGTTTTCAGAATGTGGTTTTTCATTAAACTTTTTATTTTGTCAATACAAAATGGTAGATTAACGATGTTGTGATAATTTCCGGTGGACAGCAAAGGGACTCAGCCATACATCTACATGTATACATTCTCCCCCAAAATGTGATCTGAAAGCCTCTAGTCAGAGCTGGTAATTTCAATTCTCCATGAGCCTCAGTACCCATTGTCTTTCACAAGCTGATTCCATATGCCACGTTGCTGCCTTGCCTGTCATCATTTGCATTTGTGGCTTCTGATATAGGATAGCACCTTTAAGGCTGTGACCACTGAGGCCTGAAGGGCACCAAGGTAGAGGGAGGATTAGAGCAGAGCCCCAGGGTTTGGACTCTAGTCCAAACATCGCTTATTTCAAATAGGCAATAATAGTTTGCTTTTCAAATAGCTAGAGAAGAGCTAAAAACCTGTGAATTTCCCTCTCACTTTGTCCACATAAGGTATGTATATACTAGAGTCAGAAAGTGAAAGAAAGTGAAGGTGCTCAGTCGTGTCAGATTCTTTGCGACTCCATGGACTGTAACCTACCAGGCTCCTCAGTCCAGGCAAGAGTACTGGAATTTTCCAGGCAAGAGTACTGGAGTGGGTTGCCATTTCTTTCTCCAGGGGATCTTCCCAACCCAGGGATCAAACCCGGGTCTCCGGCATTGCAGGCAGACGCTTTACCGTCTAAGCCACCGGGGAAGAGTTAGAAAACAGAATTTATTTGTGACTTCCCTGGTGGCCCAGTGGTTAAGAATTCACCCACCAATGCAGGGCACACGTGTTCAATCCCTGGCCTAGGAAGATCCCACATGCTGCGGAACAACTAAGTGCGTGAGCCACAACTGCTGAGGCCTGCGTGCCCCGGAGCCTGTGCCCCCCCGCCACCCCCCACCACGAGAAGCCACCGCAGTGAGCAACCTGAGCACCACGATGAAGAGCAAACCCCCAACTAGGGAAAGCCCGTGCATGCAGCAACAAAGACCCAGCTCAGCCATAAATCAATAAATACCTTTTTACAAAGGAATAGGGGTTACTTGGCTGCAAAGGAAATTAAGCCCAGAGTGCCTATGATTTGCTTAGAATCACACAGCCACCAAGGCTGAACTGTCATCACAGGGGCTAACCCAACAAGCATAACTGGCATTGCCCTAAGGCTGTGGTTCTCAACTGAAAATGATTTCGCCTTCCCAGGGGACATTTTACAATTTCTGGACATATTTTTGGTCATCACAACTGCAGGGTTTACTAATGTCTAGTGGGTGATGGCCAGGGATGTTCCTGATCGTCCAATGATACACAAGACAGCACCCCACCCCCACCCCCATCAAGAAAGCATCAGGCTCAAAATGTCAACAGTGCAAGGCTGAGAAACCCCATTCTAGAAATTCAGGCTAGAAGGAACATCAAAAATTATTTTTGGAAGGATTGAAAGGGCCATTTAGTTCAGTTAAGTCAGTCAGTCGTGTCCGACTCTTTGTGACCCCATGAATCGCAGCACGCCAGGCCTCCCTGTCCATCACCAACTCCCAGAGTTCACTCAAACTCACATCCATCGAGTGGGTGATGCCATCCAGCCATCTCATCCTCTGTCGTCCCCTTTTCCTCCTGCCCCCAATCCCTCCCAGCATCTGAGTCTTTTCCAAGGAAAGGGCTGTAGGGTGTGATAAATGAGCCTATAAATGTCTTAATCCATTCCAGTCACTTGATCTCTAACACTTGACTTTCTATTATTCTACACTCAGCAAGTGTGTAAAGCAAAATTAATGCAAGAGAATTCATATTTGGGGGACAATCAGGCAAGAGCATGGTAGAAAAGACAGGGATTCTGGAGCCCGATTCCTTAGGTGTAAATTCTGTCTCTATGTGCTAACTTGAGCAAATCACTTACCCTTACTCATCTCAGAGCTTCCCCTCACTTTTTTCATTTATCTGTAAAATAAGGGTAAAAATATTGCCTTCCTCACAGGAGGATTAAATGACCTACCCCATGCTAGGCACATGGCATGCACGCAGCACTTAGCTACAGTGACTCTCCACCTTCATCTCCCGTATCTTCCTAGGAAAGAGCTAGTATCCTAGTTCGATAGATGACGTAAAGGAAGGTCAAAGAAGGTTTTGCAGCACTGGCAGCAGCAACAACTTCAGAGTAGACTGGGGCGCTGTAGGGAGTGGGCATATCACAACCACCCCTCCCCAGCGCACCACGATGGCACTCTCCCTCCCATTCTCTCTCTCCTTCCCTCTCCCTCCCTCTTCCTCCTTCTTCCCTTTCTTATACCCACACACCTCACACGCAGAAGCCTCTGATTACAGCAAGAAAACTCTCTCCAAGACAAGCTGCTCATTATCTGTATTTTAATTTTTTGTTTCCGTTTTAATAACAAAGATCTTTAACACTTCCACTGTTTCTGAAAATTAAATTTTCTTTCATAATTTATGTCACTTATGGCATGTATTCAATGTTTCACATCTTATCAAATTTTAGATAATAATACTTTCCTACAACTACATGATTAATTACAAATGGACACATATTTAACTTTACCATGAAGAAACCTGGTGCACATCCCCTTAACCAAGTGAGCCAAGTCAACATACCAACTTTGGGACAAACACCATTTGCCTCCTAACATACACTGAGGAGATATTTTCCCTTAAATTATACTCCTACCAAGCAAAGCATACTTAACAGGCAAACTGAAACTGGCTTATGCTCTTCAGAAATATCAAGGTCATAAAGACAAAGAATCCAAGAGGAACTAGTCCATTAAAAAAAAAAAAAAACTAATGAGACATGGCAACAAAATATAATGTGTAAGCCTGGATTGGATCCTGGGTTGGGATGGACAATAGCTATAAAGGACTTTATTGGAACCATTGATGAAAGTTAATATAGACTTGGATTATATAATGACATTATATCAGAAAATAATAAATTTTCTTATGTTGGTCTTTTTTCCGTGGTTGGGTAAGATAATGTCCTTATTCTTAGAGGCAAAAATATTAGAGGCAAAGGCTGCTATAATGCAGGTAAATGAGGTTTCTGGAGAAAAAATAAAATAAAATCCATGATTTGTAGTGTTCGCTTATTTCTGTGGTATAAATGCTCCCACCATGGCCAATTTCAGGCTACAAAAGGGAATTCACTGAATGCAGAATTTGGAAGACATATACTATATATGTGTGTGTACACACACACACACACACACACACACACATATAGGCTTCCCTGGTGGTTCAGATGATAAAGAATCTGCTTGCAATGCAAGAGACCCCGGTTCAGACCCAAGCTTCGATCCTTGCGTCAGGAAGATCCCCTGGAGAAGGGAATGGCTACCGCCTCCAGCATTCTTGCCTGGAAAATCCCATGGACAGAGAAGCCTGGAGGGCTACAGTCCATGGGGGTCACAAAGAGTCAGACACAACTGATTGACTTAGCATACACATACATATACATGTAATCTATATATGTATCAAATAAGAGAGAGAGAAAGCAAATAAGGAAAAATATTAATGAGAACCTACGTAAAGGGATAAATGAGAAATCTTTGTATTATACTTGAAAATTTTCTATAAATTTAAAATTACACCACAATATTAAAGTTTAAAACCATCTAGATGGTTACAAAATATATATATATATATACTTCTCCATCCAGTCCAAGGAATGTTTTGCAGTGTTCGGGGAGGATTATAACCTGATTATGACCTGTAAGAAGAGCATTTTCATGCTAAGCTTCAGAGACATTGAGTTAACCACTTAAAATCACTGACATTTCATCTTATCCAGGGGATTAAATGTTAGTCTCAAAACTAACATGTTGAGTCTTAAATAGATTCAAAAACACCCTTAGGGGTTCTAAATTCATCCATTAAGACAATATAGTACTGGCCTTCATTGAGTCCAACCAGCCAGTTTTTCCTCCAGCCCTAAAGCTCTTTGGACTTGTCTGCATGCTCAGTTCCTTTCTGACTCTTTGTGACCCCATGGACTATAGCCTGCCAGGCTCCTCTGTCCATGGAATTTTCCAGGCAAGAATATTGGAGCGAGTTTCCATTTCCTTCTCCAGGATCTTCCTAATCCAGGGATCGAACCCACATCTCTGTATCGCCTGCATTGGCAGGCAGGTTCTTTACCAGCTGAGCCATCAGGGAAGCCCCAGAGCTGTTTGCTGTTCCTTTAATAGAACTTCAGATGGAGAAGTTTAGGGACTACATTTTAATTGGAAAAAAAAAAAAAGGGAAATTCTTCCTGAACATTTAAACACTGAGACCATAAGAGCACTGAGCAATGGATGCTCACAGTGTGAGAGATGACTGGGCACACATCCAACTAAAAGGATAACAGATTGATTGCTTCAGGAGAAATGGTGAATGGAAGAGGGTCACTATTTAAATCCCTCTCCCTTCTCTCTTGCTCTCTCACTTTCCCCTTCTCTGCAATTACACATTTCAGAGTCAGTATTATTATTTTTTATATGCATTCACTTTAGTTTTTTTCAACCTGAGCATTTTTATTTATTTTGAATTAATTTTTATTGGAGTTCAGTTGCTTAACAATGCTGTGTTAGTTTCTACTGTACAGCAAAGTGAATCAGCCATACATATTCTACATCCCCTCCTTTTTGGACTTACTTCCCATTCAGGTCACACAGTTTATACAGAGCCAAGTAAGTCAGAAAGAGAAAACCAAACATCATTATTAATGCATATATGTGGAATCTAGGAAAACGGTACAGATGATCTTATTTGCAAAGTAGAAACAGACACACAGACGTAGAGAACAAATGTGTGGGTACTAAGGATGAAAGAAGTGGGTGGGAGGAATTGGGAGACTGGGATTGAAACATATGCACTATTGATACTATGTATAAAATAGAGTCAGAATTACTTGAACTCTAGCTGGAGGCCTTGTCTCTTCTATTACCTCACATCTGTCTCCAGTAGATGCCAGAGTCGAGGACCACCTTAGGGAGACTCTACACCTGAGGGCTGGACAAGGAGACAGCAATGATGGGAAAAGACTGCAGGAGACAGATTTGTCCAACTGGTGGGAGCTAGAAAGGCAGAACATTTGAGAAAATGGTAATGAACAGTACCAAATAGGAAAATATAGACTGGAAAAGAGCATAGGGTTGAACAACTAGGTACTCATTTGGTCTATCAAGAAAGACATTTAAATAAAACAATAGGAACAAAAGCCAGATTTAAGTGATGAATTGATGCTAAGGAAAAAGAGTATCAACTTTTATTTAAGGACAGTATAGAATAAAAAAATAGAGAATGGCTAAAGACTGAAGGAAGAGCCACGTGATCATTTTCAGGTGATTTTTTTTTTTTTTTGGTTCTTTAAGTTCAACATTCACCAAAAAGAAAAACAGTAGTATTTATATTCACCTGGGCAGTAATGCTGCTAAAATATTCTTTTTTTTTTTTTTAACTTTACAAAATTGTATTAGTTTTTGGATTCAACTGTGGTATGAAGCTGTGCTTCCATGACTTGTGACTTTGGGGAGGAATAACTTAGAAGAAATCCAGTGGTCTGTGCAAATACTTGTATATTTACAGAATTAAAGACTTAAATGTATTCCTTGCGGGTTGCCTATTGTAGTCTCTAACTGGATAAGGATACAGCTGTCAAGTTGGCCCATCAGATCATATCAAAGTAAAACACTTCCCCCTCCACTCAGCAGAGTTTACTCTCATTGCCACATGGCACTTCTGTTTATGTTCATGGGGCTGCCTTTTCTACATTCAGCACTGAGAGTTGTTCATAAAGTATGAGGTTATTGTCTGCACACAGTAGATAGCCTTCAACCTTCTGTAGGCACTTCAAAAATTTACCTGATCAACAGCTTGAGAAAAACCACCCCTACCCTCAACACCATATTTATATAATCACAATAATTTCATTACTAAATTACTTGTTAGTACACTTAAGATTCAGAAGCACAGTCAACAGAAGGCATTTATTGCTCTGGCTTTTAAAGCTTTCAAACAAGCAAACAATAAAAAAAATAGCAATACCTTTAGCAGGTAAAAATTACAATAATATTACAGAATATATACATTTCCATTTTGGTAACTAAAACACAAAGCTAATGGTTTTAAGCACTAAATGGTTGCTTTTAGGAAAATCCTGTGAAGTGAAGTGAAGTGAAGTGAAGTTGCTCAGTCATGTCCAACTCTTTGCAACCCCATGGACTGTAGCCTACCAGGCTTCTCTGTCCATGGGATTTTTCAGGCAAGAGTACTGGAGTGGGTTGCCATTTCCTTCTCCAGGGAATCTTCCTGACCCAGGGATCGAACCCAAGTCTCCTGCATTGTAGGCAGACACTTTACCCTCTGAGCCACCAGGGAAGTCCCTCTAAAACTGCCTCTAAAACTACATTGATGGCCCATATCCCCTCCCTCTGATAATCACCATGCCTGTGATTTTTCTCCTCCACTCTGTGTCTCACCACTTTGTTTCCTCCTTCAACAGAAAATTTCCTTCCTATTGTGGAAGGCATGACCAGATTTTTGGTTCAGAAACATAACATCAAAATATTTGCATGCAAGCAAGCTGGTTATCAAACATCAGAACATTGTAAACTGTCAATCAATTTCACTCATTTTTGCAAGCCTACATCTTACTGAAGTTTTCAATATTCTCCTTAAAACATTATCCAATATAATACTTATTTAAATGCTGAGGCCATTTTTCCAAAGTAGCTTTCCCTTTCTCTCTCTTTCTCTCTCTTCTAAGCATCATTCTAGAAATGCTATTAAGTATAACATTTGAAAAACTGATTATGTAGATTTGGCAATACATGGATTCTTGGTAGTCATGCTAATTTTTCTTCCCCTTTTCTTTCTGGTAATGTATTTGGGTTTTGTTTCAGTTTCCTAAAACTGCCATAATAAACTACCACCAATGGGACAGCTTTAAACAAGAGAAACATTTTCTCACAGTTCTGAAGGCTGCTGCTGCTAAGTCACTTCAGTTGTGTCCGACTCTGTGAGACCCCATAGACGGCAGCCCACCAGGCTCCCCCGTTCCTGGGATTCTCCAGGCAAGAACACTGGAGTGGGTTGCCATTTCCTTCCCCAATGCATGAAAGTGAAAAGTAAAAGTGAAGTCACTCAGTCATGTCCGACCCTCAGCGACCCCATGGACTGCAGCCTTCCAGGCTCCTCCATCCATGGGATTTTCCAGGCAAGAGTACTGGAGTGGGGTGCCATTGCCTTCTCTGTCTGAAGGCTAGACGTCTACAATCAAGATGTACACTGGGCCACTCTCTCACACAGGCTCTAGTGGGGAATCTATTCTGTGCCTTTCTGTTGTCACCTGTAATTTTTGGTGTTCTTGGCTTACAGCTACGGAACTCCAATCTCTGCTTCTGTCATCATATAGAGTTCTCCCTTTGTGTCTTTCTCTGGGTCCAAATTTCTCTCTTCTTCTAAGGACACCAGTCACATCACTCTAATGACCTCATTTTAACTTGACTACATCTGCCAAGTCCTGATATCCAAATAAGGTAACATTCACATGTAAATTAGAACTTCTATATATCTTTTTCAGAGACACAATTCAATCTGTAACAGATTCATTCATCATAATACAGTTTATTATCCTCACTAGTATGCTCACATCAATATTTCCCAGTTGAAAGTTCAAACTCCTAGAGAAATCAGGCTTATCTTTTTTTAATTATTGAAGAATAATTGCTCTACAATGTTTCTGCTATAAAAGAGTGAATCAGCTGAATGCATACGTATATCCCCTCCTTCTAGAATCTCCCTCCCACTCCCCATGTCCTCTTTTTACACGACATGATGTCTTTGGATGGTGGATATCATGTTGTGTTCAGCCACTATCTGGCTATCTCAGCTATATGGAGTTAAGCCTCCAGACATCTGGAAATACCTAGAGTCATATGCATTAATTCCATTTTTGGTCATTATGCAGACCTAACCTGTTTTACTTCATAATACTTGTAAGACTCAAAGTCACATGAGTTCATAGAAGACTGATAATGTGTGAAACAAAGCTATGACTGGGTCCTTTTATGTAGCTTCAGCTGCTCACCTGTTCGTTTTACTTATTACTTCAAAAGGAATACATATTCATTGCAATAGATCAAACAATATAGAAATGTATAAAAAGTTATATTACTACTTTCATTCTCCCAACTTTAATCCCAAGTCCATGAGGTAAGCAACATAATCCTTCCACATCTTTTCAATGCTCATAAATAAACATAGACAAGGATGTACAGCTATACCAGGATTTTTCTCATTTTTACCAATAAAAAGACTGTGCTATACATATTAAATTTCAGTTTTTTTCCACTTAACATTAACAAATAAACATTAAATTGTTAATAATTTATTGGATTCTTTTTAATATCAAGATAATAATTCTAATTCCTAGTAAGCTGGACATTCTTCTCAGATATTTCCTACAACAAACATTCTTGTCCTTACCTACTATTACTGTTGTAAAATAACTTTTTAAAAATTGAATTCCTGGGTCAAAAGCTATATGCATTTTAAATATTTAAAAGATTATAACAATTCTCATTCTTACCTATATGGCCTTCTCCCCACATCCTCACCAGTACTGGAGTGACCAATATCCTTTCCTATTCTTGTATTTTATTTTTTCCTTAGAGCCTTTGATGCTTGGTTCCAAAAGAGACAACGTATGCCACACAGTGAAAATACAAACTTTCCCCATCAGAGGTCTCTGTGGTCTCTAGGGAGAGACAAATGTTCTCTCTTATCTTCCCCCTACACATCTCCTAAACATTCTATTGCCCTAAACAGTCAACACTGGCTCCAAGCTAATGTTGCCCACTTGGCTAAAGAAATCCTCAGTTCAAACAACCATCCCTCAGAATGCAGACCCAGAAAACGACCAGGAACCCTGGTTTCAGGCCTTTTGGGGGATCTCATTTTATACCCTTAGTAATTGCTCAAAATACTTATCCCCATAACCAAAACAATTTATTTTCTCTATTTTATTATATATATATACTGATTATTACCCTGCCTTGATTCAAAAGGTTTAATAAAGTTTTTAAAAACACTGTTGATAAGAATCCTGATAAAATGTTTGAAAATGTTTCTGTTGGTCTTCATAAAAAATAAAATTATCCTTAAAAATTGATACTTTTTATGGCTTTCTATTTGTCTTATTCAGCAATATAAATATGCTCTGGTATATTTCTTGAAAATGATCTTAATGATACAGTTTAAAATTTTTAACTAAAACTTCTAAATTTCCTAAATGATTTTTGATCCGAAAAATGTTACTTAAACATTTGCTTTTGGTGTTTAAGTCAAATACAAAATAGATATATAAGTAGACATATTTGATATAAATAATGCCAGTTGAAAATTTTTTTAATTTTCAAAAAGCATACTAAAAAGTGTGGATTTATGAGGTTGCTTAGAAATTAAATGGGGCTTCCCTTGTGGCTCAGCTGGTAAAGAATCCGCCTGCAGTGCGGGAGACCTAGGTTCGATCCTTGGGTTGGGAAGATCCTCTGGAGAAAAGAAAGGCTACCCACTCCAGTATTCTGGCCTGGAGAATTCTATGTACTCTGTAGTCCATGGGGTCGCAAAGAGGGACATGACTGAGTGACTTTCACTTTCACTTTCGAAATTAAATGAGATATTTAAAAATATAAGTGAGCTTATTAAGTGTCTTTTATGTATATGACAATTTCAAAGTAACTTTGTAAAGCAACAAAGAAATATATAATTGTTTTCCAAATAATAAGTTCTAAAAAATCTAATGGAAACATAATTGAAATGTAAAGTTTGCACCTAAATCTGGATTTCATATTTCAAAGCTTATAAATATGTTGTAGAAAAGAAAAGTGTTGTTTGTTTCAATTTGTAACTGCCTATAAATTTATAAAATCTATGAAAGAACTGAATAGAGATGTTTCAAAATTGGTTTGACTATTAACAAGTTACTAATTTCCAGGTCATTTCTAGTATAATAGGATATACTAGAATTATTAAAGGAACTGGGCTTCCCTGGTGGCTCAGACAGTAAAGAATCTGCCTGCAATGCAAGAGATTAAATCCCTGAATTCAACTCAGATTCAATCCCTGGGTTGGGAAGATCCCCTAGAGAAGGGAATGGCAGTATTCTTGCCTAGAGATTTCCAGGGACAGGAGTCGGATGGGCTACAGTCCATGGGGTCACAAAGAGTTGGACATAACTGAGCAACTTTGACTTTCAGACTTTATAAAGGTATAAGGTGTAATCAGACAGGCGTGAAAGATTTTATTATTTAGTGTTTCTATAAAAATATAGAGCCCAAGAATTATGAATAACCCAAAGACACCATTCCTTTTATTGTGAAGTCCATCTGGTCCATATGTAGCTTGATTTTACAATGATGGTCTTTCCAAATAGTTTGATTTGTCATGCAATATATAGAGACAATACTTAAGGGGAAATCTATTTTCTCCTTTCAACCATTGATTTGTGTTTTAAGGCAAAGACTTGAGTATTTAGCTTCCTCACAAGTCATATGAAAAGGGTAAATTTGATGCTCTAGTGAATAATTTGTGAGGATTAATTAGAGAATATGGCCATGCCTTTTAGAATCAAGTCTTACATAAAGTAGAGTCAAATGTATTAAGCTTTTAAAACTGCACTGCCTCCTTAAAAATGAACAGTGAGTTTATTCAGAAGCTAGTTTGGGATAGTGAAAGTAACAGCACCCAAAATAACAATGAGCAAGTTTAGTTCCATTGCAGACCACGTTACTAGGGTAGGCTGGTAAGCTTTAAAAAAGAAATGTTATGCCCTGCTCTCAGCTCTCGGGTCTTCTCTGAATCAGCTTTATCCACATGGTTGGCTCCCATCCAGGGAGCAGTTTGAAGCCTGACGTGATCAGACCACAGCCGACACAGAAAGAGCAAGCATCTCTCACAGACAGATGAGATAAGGAAGCTCCTTTCTGGAATTCCCAGCAACTATTTTCTTGCAACCTGATTTGGGTCTCTTCACCTCATTGTGGCTAGGAGATAGGACATACCCAGTAGCTTGCGCTGGCCAGGCCCCACCCCTGGAATTGGTCTTAAAGGCAATTCTATCCAAACTGCAAGGTTAAGATCAGGGTAGCACTGACCAATTTGTGACCAAACTATGATTTCTGAGCTCAATACTAAATTAAATAGATATTGTCTCTGGCCAGTTTTAAAATATATGTATAGTGAAAGTTAGTCAGTCATGTCCAACTCCCAGCAACCCCAAGGACTATGCAGTCCATGGAATTTTCTAGGCCAGAATACTGGAGTGGGTAGCCTTTCCCTTCTGCAGGGGATCTTCCCAACCCAGGGATCAAACCCAGGTCTCCCACATTGCAGGCGGATTCCTTACCAGCTGAGCCATAAGGGAAGCCCAAGAATTCTGGAGTGGGTAGCCTATCCCTTCTCCAGTGGATCTTTCTGACCCAGGTATCAAACCAGGGTCTCCTGCATTGCAGGTGGATTTTTTACCAACTGATCTATCAGGGAAGCAAAAAATAAGCTTTCTTATCTATGTATATTTACTTCTATTATTCACTTTGTTCTTTGATTGTCTTTTTTCTCTAAAATCAACACCCTATTTGGTTAATTCTCATATTTCCTATTTCTGAACTTTATTTTACCTTGGATGAGTTTTCATGGAGGGCAGAAGTCTAAGATTAAAATATGGTGCTATACTCCATACTCAGTAGCTAAGTCTTGTCCAAATCTTTGTGATCCTATGGACTATAGCCTGCCAGGCTCTTATATCCATGGAATTTCCTAGGCAAGAATACCAGAGTGGGTAGCCATTTAATTCTCCAGGGACTCTTCACCACCCAGGGATTGAAATCGTGTCTCCTGCTTGGCAAGCAGATCCTTTACCATTGAGCCAGCAAGGAAGCATGCTATATAGTCTCCCTCAAATCCGTATGTTGGTTTTAAGGTGATGATATTAAGAGCTGAAATCCAGGGGAGGTGATTAGGTCATGAGGGTGAAGCTCTCGTGAATGGAAATATTGCTCTTATAAAATATGCTCCAGAGAGATCCCTAGCCCCTTCTAACCATATGAGCACACAGGGTGAAGGCATGGCTCTGAACCAGGAAGACATTCCTGCCCAAAAAATGATCATGCCAATGCCTTGATATTTAACATCCCAGACTCCAGAAAGGCACAGTACAATGGACTGGTTCAAAATTGGGAAGGAGTATGTCAAGGCTGTATATTGTCACCCTGCTTATGTAACCTATATGTAGAGTACATCACGCAAAATGCTGGGCTGGATGAAGCACAAGCTGGAATCAAGATTGCCAGGAGAAATATCAATAACCTCAGATATGCAGATGATACCACCATTATGGCAGAAGGGGAAGAGGAGCTACAGAGCTTCTTGATGAAGGTGAAAGAGGAGAGTGAAAAAGATAGCTTAAAACTCAACATTCAAAAAACAAAGATCTTGACATCTGGTCCCATCACTTTATGGCAAATAGATGGGGAAACAATGGAAACAGTGAGAGACTTTATTTTCTTGGGTTCCAAAATCACTGCAGATGGTGACTGCAGATGAAATTAAAAGATGCTTATTCCTTGGAAGAAAAGTTATGATAAACCTAGACAGCATATTAAAAAGCAGAGATATCACTTTGCCTACAAAGTGCCATATAGTCAAAGCTATGGTTTTTGCAGTAGTCATGTATGGATGTGAGAGCTGGACCATAAAGAAGGCTGAGCACGAAAAACTAATGCTTTTGAACTGTGGTGTTCAAGAGACTCTCAAGAGTCCCATGGATTACAAGGGATCAAACCAGTCAATCCTAAGGGAAATCAGTTCTGAATATTCATTGGAAGGACTGATGCTGAAGCTGCAATACTTTGACCACCTGATGCGAAGAGCCAACTCATTGGAAAAGACCCTGATGCTGGGAAAGATTGAAGGCAGGAGGAGTTGATGACAGAGGATGAGATGGTTGGATGGCATCACTGACCCAATGGACATGAGTTTGAGTAAACTCTGGGAGATAATGAAGGACAGGGAAGCCTGGTATGCTGCAGTCCATGGGGTTGTAAAGAGTCAGACACAACTGAATGACTGAACAATAACAGACTCTAGAACTGTAAGAAATCAATTTCTGTTGCTTATAAGCTCCTCAGTCTGTGGTATTTTGTTATAGCAGCCCAAGAGGACTAAGGTAGTATTAAAAAAACTTTCCAAGTCAAGAAATTCACCAAGGAGTCTCAGGGTTTGGGCACAAAAGAAAATAGTCTTTTTTTTTTTTTTTAAACTTTACAATATTGTATTGGTTTTGCCAAATATCGAAATGAATCCACCACAGGAAAACAAAAATTAAATTTTGTTTTGCAAGATTTAACATCGTATCACTGATTATATGCCTGTGTGCCCCCACCAAGGGACATAAATTTGGCCCCTATAACTGAAAAGAAATGTGTTCATATACTTTTTCTAGTTTCTTTTAATTTTGTTTCTGTGAGAGTTTGTGCTGGGAGGAGTAGTCAATTTAAAGCATCTCAACAGTTGTCGAAAACTCATTTTTATTTTTCCAGACTTAGTCCTGCTTTCTTTCTGAAAAGCTTTTGACCACTATCTGCACTAGGGCCCCAACAGCGCCTCTTGCAATGTTACACAGCAGAGAAGACAGAGGTTTGTGCAGCACACAGTTGGCTACAATAGTGAAAAACGGCAGTCCCTATCCAGTCCATTAAAAAATCTCCAACATTCACACCCACATAAGACTTAATGTCTATCATGTTCATCCCACCTCTTCCCTGCCATAGCCCTGCAGTGATTTATTGCCACACAGGAAGCCTGGTCCTTTATTTACAACTTTGCATCTGCAGCTTTATTCCTGCAGCAACCTTGCTCATTGGGATGTCACTGCTATGCTGGAGGTGCATGCTGACGATAAGGATGAGGATACCTTTGTGACTCTTCACTTGCTTAGAGCCAGTCGGGGAAGGTTGGGTTATGGGCTGGTCCCAAGACCCAGGATCATCTTCCACAAGGATCATAAATCCCACTCTTATTTCTCAGGTGTTCATTCTTATCAACAACAAAAATAATGCTGGTCATAAATAGCACTAAACAAGCAGCAATGCAAGACTCAGGGTGGATCCATCTAGTAACTTATTTGTTCTCATTTAATCATCTACCCACTTAACATATGCAGGAAAATTTAATCATTTCCAGCCTGTGGCTGTTAGCAGCAATGCAGACAGCAGGAGAGTATTGAAAGCTGTGAAGCCAGTATAAATTTAATGGGTCAAGACAAATTTCTCAGCACCTGTTGGTCTTTAAAGGCTCTTAGCAATCCATCCCTTTTCTTCCCAGGGGACTTTAAGACAGCCGTTCCTGGATTATTTGGATTTTTCATGGTCTTTTAGCCACCATTCAACAAGTATAATAAAACAGCACATCCATTTATTCTAATAGTAATAAAAATCACGGATCAGTGCCTTGTGAGACTAGAATTCCAAACAGAAATGTTTTGTAGAAATTCAATACTCATAAAGCTGATTTCTACATATTGATTTTATATGAACTTCAAAGGGCATAAAAAATTACAACGTAGAATTTTAAAGAAGATACCCACAAGGTGGTATGAACCAATTCCAAAAGATTTAAAAGTAGCTTGCTGTTCTTGTTTTGCTTATTTTGTTTTGTTTTCCTGCTATGGGAAGAAGGGAAGTTTCTACAATGCAGGAACTACTTTTGCCCCATTCCAGGACCACCCATGAGATATGTGAGTGGAACTGGACTTGAAGGACCAGGGAAAGGAAAAATGTCTTACTAAGTCGCAGGAATAGGTTTCTTCCCTTTTGGCCCAGAGTTTTTTTCTTATCCTGTTAATAACAGTAGCAATACTAATGATGTTAATAGTAGCTAAAGCATATTGGGCACTGAGGTTCATGCTGGGCATCTTGCCAGCATATATATCACCTTTATGTCTACCTTCTGTCTTCCATCTCATCTCAACCCTATGATGCAGTTATGTCCACGATCCTCACTTTACAGAGGAGGTGATTTAGGCAAGGAGAGGTTAAATAACTTCAAGTTCACGGGGCTGGTAAATGTCAGGACTAGGATTTGGATCCAAGTCCTTCCCACCACCTTTACTCCAGAGCTCATTTTCGTCCGCTGGCAATTACCACCTTATACTAATATTTCTGCGTCTTTCCCTGAGGATGAAGTCAGCATCAGGGTTATCTCCTGATAAGGAAAGACTTTATTTGGGAAGCAACTGTTATTACTGAAAGGTCTCATTATTTTTGGTTTTCCCAATGGGTCTTTTTTTTAAAAACTCCCCCAGAATATATTTTTAAGCCTATATCTAAGGACTTTCTGTTATATTGTATATATTATAATGGCAAAAGTGTTTAAAAATATTCCTTTGGCATTCTTCTTGTTTTCATCTTAAGACCATCTAAAATCATTTCTAAATAAGAATAATGAGGAAATGATTGATACTGAGCTTGCCTTTCTACTCATATTAGATGGCAGGTTTAGTGGCTTAATTCTGTGTCTGATTCTTGATAGTAAAATGTTGTTCCAGAGAAATGAAGAAGGGACACACTGCTCACTTAATGCTCCCAGTACCTTTTCCTGCTCCTGGAGATGGATTCCAAAGCTTTGAATACGGTAGAGAGAGAACAGTGGTCACAGACAGTGTCTGCTGAAAAGTAAGTGAGAATATGTTCTCAGGTTAAGCCCTTTCCTTTACTTTAGGATTGACAATTTTGAATGAGAAATTTTAGGCATGTGGACATGTTTTGCCCAGAAATAGAATGTACAGGTACTCTTGGTACAACTGGATTTTTTTGAGTCTTTTTTTTTTTCAACATAAATTTAGACTAATGTCCCAAACACTACAGTCTTTAAGACTGAATGATTCAGGTTCTTGAGAATGTGCTGCAAAACACAGGACACCCTACCCTAAAGGCAGTGATAAGTATGCTTCCAAATAATGTACAAGTTTCTGTTCTAGTGTATTCCAAGAAACAGGAGCCCAGACTCCAAGCAGCAGTGGGACATGATCAAAGTGTCTCCTATATGAGAAAGAGAAGTCAGACCTTTCTGATAAGCCAGAGTTTAGGATAAAGATGGCTAATAGAGTATCTATAAAGGGTCATGGCAAATACACCTTTGGAAGAAGTGAATTTCATATTTTCTTATTTCAATTGCTTTATGTGATTCTCAAATCTTGCAATTAAGAAATGCTGATTTTGCTTTAGATTATTTTTAAAAAACACTGTTTATAAGCTTAGGAAAAGTAGAGAGAATCCTAGAAAAGCTGGAAGTCAGAACAGCATAGGGCAGTTTTCAGGGACCAGAGATGGCAAGCAACAGCAAGTTGAAGGAAAGTAGATCATTCCCAGAAACTGTCTAGGGAAACTGTTCCTGTATGTCACAGGGCTCTCATATTCCAAGCTGAATATTTGTGAAGATTCTTGAGAAAACTGGGCAGGGTTGGAAGCTGTGTCTTCCAAATGGCTTGCCTCACTCTGGGAAAGGAAATATATTGTCATTTGCTCTAAATTATCTTCCTTTTTTTATATTGTATTTTATTTTTTAACTTTACAATATTGTATTGGTTTTGCCATATATCAACATGAATTATCTTCCTTGTGACAACAAAATCTAGAGCTGTCTGGGGGAGAGGTCATGAAAGGGAAAGTGAAAGCATGCTATGGTCCTTTCCAGATCTTTGAGGCTCTCCTTCTACCGATCTTAAAGGGAAAAACAAGAATTCATCAATGAGTATGTATAACACCTCAAATTATTAAACTATAAATTGCTTAAAACTAGCATTTTTTTGGACTTAGTACTTTCAGTTACTGTATTAAGTGCTTTACACAAATTATTTAAACTCCACAGCAACTTCACGAGGTAGATACCATCATTATCCCCACCTTACAGATGGGGAAACAGGCTCAGAGATGTTAACTAATGTGACCAAGGTCACACAGCCAAGAAGCAATGGAATCAGTTTGACTCCGGAGTATGAACTCATTCTCACTATACCACACTGCCTCTTGCTTCCCAAAGCACTTGCCAACCTAGAAAATGTGCTTAATTCTCAACCCAGGCCTATAAGGTGAATAAGAAAGGTATTGTCATTCTCCACCTTTCATGAAACAACACTGATGTTCAGAAGGGTTCTATAACTTATCCCAACTTGCTTATCAAGTTGTTGACAGAGAAGAGACCAGAACCCTATTCTCTTGACCCCTGTTTCTATATTTTTGCCACTCATTCACAACTAAAGGCAGCAATATTAATTAGGTACTTATGTAACTGTAATCATTCTGCTGGTTTATATATGAAGTAGAAGTGTTAGTCACTCAGTCATGTCTGATTCTTTGCAACCCCATGGATTGTAGCCCACCAGGCTCCTCTGTCCATGGAATTCTCTAAGCAAGAGTGGAGTGTGTAGCTATTCCCTTCTCCAGGTTCTTGGAGAACCTTTCCAACCCAGGAATTGAACCCGGGTCTCCTGCATTGCAGGCAGATTCTTTACCATCTGAGCCACCAAAAACATGGTCTTGACCCATATGAAACTTAATAATCTCACCAAGATATGAAATCATCTCTAACTTTTCTCACAAATGTTTATGAATAGCCTAATCACACCAGACACTATTCTAGGTGCTGTGAATAACTAATGATAAAAGGCAGCTACTTCCCTTTCAGAATTCATAGTGCAGAGGAGGAGGTGAGCATAAGAATAATTTCAATACCATGGAATAGGATTGTAAGGAGACATAAGTTCTTTCCTCTGCCTTGCAAGTGTAGGGTGTATCTGGGAAATCTTCAGAGGAGAAGGAACACAAGACATATATTCAGATAGGTAACTAGGAATTTTCCAATTGAGAAAGACGAGGAGGACATCCCATAATTGGAAAGGCATCTGTGAAGGCCCAGAAGAAGGTGAGAACCAGCACAGCCTATTTGGAGAATGAATCAATACTAGTGAAATATGACCTGCTTAGGATCCAATGGAAAGAGATAGGGCTGGAAAAGGTGGTCAAAGACCAGGCTGTGAAAAGCCTTCATTAATCTGTTACAAAGATCAATGAAGAGTAGATGGCTGCCAAGAGAAAACGATGCAAGTTCCAGAAAGGATGAAGTGTGTGGCGTCTGTAAGAAAGACACGTTTTTAATATCCAGAGTCATCTTCCATTCCCAAATTACAAAGTTTATAATTTTATAAAAATTTATAAAAGTCACAAGGCAAATCATTGCACTCTGACCAGAAGCAACTGACCAATGGGTCTGGGTCATTAGGATTGCCATAATCCACATTTGTGAATGTTTTCCAGGATTATATTGTGATGGCTACATTTGAACCAACTTGCTTTACTTTACCATCTGTTTAAAAATGACCCACCCAGGTGACTGGCTGCCAGTCAGACGCCTCTCATTATTTTAAAGGAAATAATAATTTTAAAGGGAAAAAAAAGCTCTTAAGAGTGTATATGTCTGGGTGTTTGTATATGGAAGTGAAAAGAATTATTCAAAAATAACAAGGTGAAATACATTTATTAGTACGTGTGGAATGATACAGCAGTACAGTGGCAGTGGAGGGATGAGCAGGGGAAGGAGGTTGCAAGAATGATTGCAATTAAGAAGGAACAGGTAACATAGCATTCTCTATTCTGATTGATACAAATGCCTTCTCTTGCCTCATTTTCTACCTCAGAAGAGCACTTAGGTACGTAGCTATTAGTCAACATTGTATTTTATTTATGTCTTTTCTATGATACGAAGAAATCAAGACCTAGAAGTCCGGTCGGCCATCATCAGAAAGTCCACAGATGTTAGAGAGGGTGTGGGGAAAAGGGAACACTCCTACACTGTTGGTAGGGATGTAAGTTGGTGCGGCCACTGTGGAAAACAGTATGGAAGCTCCTCAGAAAGCTAAAAATAGAATTACCATATGATCCAGCAATCCCACTCCTAGGCCTCTCTCTCTCTCTCTCTCTCTCAAAGTCACTCGGTTGTGTCCGACTCTTTGCGACCTCATGGACTATAGCCCATCTGGCTCCTCTGTCCATGGCATTCTCCTGGCAAGACTACTGGAGTAGGTTGTCATTCCCTTCTCCAGAGGATCTTCCCAACCCACGGATCAAACTCAGGTCTCCTGCACTGCAGGCAGATTGTTTACTATCTGAGTCATCAGGGAAGCCCTACTCTTAGGCATATATCTGGACAAATCTATAATTCAAAAAGATACATGCACCCCTATGTTCATAGCAGCACTCTTCACAATAGCCAAGACATGCAAACAACTCAGATGTCCATGAACAGATGAACGAATAAAGAAGATGTGGTACATATATACAGTGGAATATTACTCAGCTATAAAAAGAACGAGGTAATGCCATTGAGCAACATGGATGCAACTAGAGATTATCACACTAAATGAAGTAAGTCAGAAAGAGAAAGAAAAACACCAGATGATATCACTTACTGCAGAATCTATAATATGATACAGATGAACCTATCTATGAAATAAAAACAGAAATACAGACATAGAGAACAGATGGGAGGTTTCCAAGGGGGAATGAGTTAGGTAAGGGATAAAGTAAGAGTTTACAGTTATCAGATGTAAGCTTTTATATACAGAATGGATAAACAATAAGTTCATACTTTTTAGCACAGGGAACTATATTCAATATTCTGTGATAAACCATAATGAAAAGAATATTTTTAAAGGGATATATATATGTATAAGCAATTTGCTGTATCCTAGTAATTAACACAACACTGTAAATCAACTATACAAATAAATAAATGCCTCATTATAATTAAAATGAAAAGTGCTGGCCTGAAAATTCTGTTGATCAACAGATTTTTGTAGAATTTTTCTGCCAACCACACAAGCTAAAGACTGTTTATAACAAAATGCTCTGTTCCACAGAAAAGGAAAGGGGATAGCAACTTAACACTTATTTATTCCAGTAATTCTCCCTTATCTGAGATCTTGATTTCCATGGTTTCAGTTCCTTGAGGTCAACAGTGGTCTGAATATACTAAATGAATTCCAAAAATAAGCACTTCCTAAGTTTAAAATGTTGTGCCATTCTGAATAGCGTAATGAAATCTCATGCACTCCACCCCATCCCTTAGTCGAGCAGATCCCACCCATTAGTCACTTAGAAACCATCTAGGTTATCAACTGTCATGGCATCACAGTGCTTGTTCAAGTAACACTTATTTTACTTAATAATGGCCCCAAAGCTCAAGAATAGTGATTCTGGCAATTTGGATATGCCAAAGAAAAGCGGTAAAGTGCTTCCTTTAAGTAAAAGGTTAACAGCTCCCCATTTAATAGGAAAGAAAAAAAAAATCAGATGCTGAGGTTTCTAAGAGATAAGGTAATTGTGAAGAAGGAAAAAGAAATTTGTGCTCCTTTTGCTGTCCCACTTCAAACTGCAAAAGTTATGGCCACTGTCTTTAATTCAGATGGAAATCCATCAAATTTGTATGATAAAATATTTTGGAAAAGAGCACATTCATAACTTTTATTACACTAAAATATAATATAATAATATTTTATTATATTACATTTTCAAAGTGAAAAGTGAAAGTCACTCAGTCATGTTCGACTCTTTGTGACCCCATGGACTATAGAGTCCATGGAATTCTCCAGGCTAGGATACTGGAGTGGGTAGCCTTTTCCTTCTCCAGGGGATCTTCCCAACCCATGGATCAAACCTAGGTCTCCCGAATTACAGGTGAATTCTTTACCAGCTGAGCCACAAGGGAAGCCCAAGAATACTGGAGTGGGTAGCCTGTCCCTTCTCTAGGGACTGGGGTCTCTGGCATTGCAGGCAGATTCTTAGTATTCACTATTGTTATTAATCTTTCATTATGCCTAATTAATAAATTAATTTTTATCATAAGTGGGTATGCGTAGGGAAAAACAGTGTGTGTGTGTGTGTGTGTGTGTGTGTGTGTGTGTGTGTATGGTCAGTATTACCCACAGTTTCAGGCAACCACCAGGAAAATGTTATCCATGGAGAAGGGAGACTGCTGTATACATAATGATTGGTGAGGAGGGGGAAAAAGAAGGTCAGTGAAGAAATCTTAATTGGCAAAGTGAAGTAGAGGAATGAGACTTGATTATTTCTGGAATGCGAACCTGGGAGAAGAGACCCTATTTCCTGATTTAGGGTTTTTCGTGGTCAGCCTCCCACTGAGACCTCATGGATAATAAATGACTTTTGTTTTCTTCAGGAAAAAGTAAGTAGGTGATTGATTTAGAGGCTGCTAGACTGGCTCAATTTTCAGAACAAGTGATTTATTGTCAATCTTTCAGAATTGCTCTTTTAATAAGTACTGTTTTGTTTTTAAGGAAAAGCAATGATAACTGGGATTCCCGACCCTTTGACCAAGTGGATAAAGGTTATCAAAGGACAAGCAATGCCGGCTTTCTTTGTCTCATTTTTTTCCAGGAGAAAAAGTTTCAGATCATGCTGAAATCTAACAAGGACACAGAGCTGCATTGTTATTTGTTCCTGTTGAAGGTCAGTCTGCAACAAGCTTGGCACCCAGGAAGCAATTCAATTCTGTTTAGGGATTGTATCTAGTAATTATCCTCTCCTTAAATCTATGCCTGAGTTGTAAATCGAGAAGAAAACCTTCCAACAGCCGCCCCATGAACCTTTTTAAAAGGCAATTTCAAAAAGTTCAAGAACCTTCAAGGTGCCAGCAATTCTTTGATATTTAGGAGGATCGTGATTAAAAGTCATTAGATTTAATTATGTGGAAATAAAGATGCATCCTTTGGAAAAAAAAAAAAAAACTAAGTAAAATAATTCATCATGCACACTTTATCGTGAATATATTTCTGAATATGTATAAAACAGGGTGGCTGTACCAAATGATTTCCCCCCTACAGACTGCTTTTTACTATCTTTATGAAATAAAATGAAACCAAGTGGTTTTTAGGGATAAGTGGAGAATCCCAGGGATGGGGGAGCCTGGTGGGCTTCTGTCTATGGGGTCACACAGAGTTGGACATGACTGAAGCGACTTAGCAGCAGCAAATGTACTTTAAAAATGTTTACCCAGGGGTTTGAAATTAAATGAGTAAATTTTATTTCAACCTCCCCAAATTCTTAGCAATTGTTGAAAATACTAAGAAGAGATATATTTAAATAGTACAGAAAATAACAAAATCCAACTGTACAGTCTCAATGAATGTTGCTCTTTCAGAACGTTTTCTCCCTGGTACTAAAACTGCTAACATGGTACCATGTACCAAGTATAATAAATACCTTCATGCATAAAACCTCTCCCCACTACCTCACTCATGGAAATATAGTTAATCAGGCACAATATTCATTTATGGTCAGTCTGGACATTACTTCTATTGTAGTAAAAGGAAAAATAAAGAGGAATGAGTTTTGGGTTTTTTCCCCTTTCCTGAGAACACAGAAGATAAAGAGAACAGTGAGCAGGCCTGAACATTTCTAGTTTTTTGTTTTTTTGTTTTTTTTTACTTTAACTGATCCTAATTCTGAATGTCTGTAAGTTTGTTTTTCTGCCCCCTAACTCTGCCGGAGCTATCCTTCACACCTATTTTACTTTGTGTGTGTGCTAAGAAGCTTCAGTTGTGTCCAACTCTTTGCAACCCTATGGACTTGTAGCCTGCCAGGCTCATCTGTCCATGGGATTCTCCCACACTGGAATGGGTTGCCATTCCCTTCTCCAGGAGATCTTCCTGATCCCAGGATCAAACCCACTGTCTTAGGTCTCCTGCATTGGCAGGCAGGTTCTTTACCACTAGAGCCACCTGGGAAGCCTGTGCTAAATCCATCTTATATCTGGTGGTTACCCTTACAACACTCTTCCCCTTATTGTTACAAATCAGAAAGAAGGCCGCAGAGTCACCAAACTGCCAGACTCAGTTACTGAGTTACCAAGTAATTGAATAGACTGCCAATGGCCAGTCTATGACAGTCTTTGAAACGATGCAAGAGAAAGTAATCAAAATCCCAACGCCTCTGTTCCTCATCACAGACTCCTGACTGCGAGCCTTCACCGTATGAAAGCACCCAGACTCCTCATCAAGGTAGGGCACAGTTCTTGAGGCATGAGCCTACTGTGTTCCCCTCTCCACCAGCTAAGAATTAAAGCCACCTTTCTATTTCCTCCAAACTCTGTCTCCGTAATTTATATTTGGCTTCGGTGGGCAGAGAAAGCCAAGATTTTGGCCAGCAACAATTTCACACTCTCAGCACAGTATGTCATACTAACACTACCAAGTCATTGAGGCTAGAACTTGTGATAAAGTAAATTTGCCTCTCTGTACCAGGCCCTGCATGAACTTGAAAGTCATTTCCTCTACTGCAAGTGAATGTATATAAGTTGTAGAAACTAAAGGAAGACCTGAGAGTATTCATTTTGACGGTAAAATAGACCTTGAGGTTGAGCAGCAGAATGGCTATTTTTCTGTAGGTAGTAAGCACGTCTCTCTTCTTCAGTTCTGTTTCATCTAGTATAAGCCCCTTACTTCTTTAGCCACTTCCGTATCCTCCCTCTGGCCTCTCTTTATTCCACGTGCTTCCTCATTAATTGTTTTTCAGAAGGATTGAAATTCCAAGTTCTGCCATTCCTTGGAAATACGAGTGGCCCCAGAACAAAACTGAGCAAATTAGGAAAATCAGAAAAATACCACAATTCTGTGGCCCATATTTTGTCATCATTAGCAAGATGAAATTTAAAATGAAAAAATATCTCACATTTGCATAACATAAAAGCTTAACTAGAACTATTTTGTATATTTGTTGAAGTTGATAATGTCATAACATGATTTAGGGACTTATACTTGTGTACAAAGGCAGGGGCACGTATCCCATAACATTATTTTCAATATATTTTCCAATAGACATCTTTTAACACTTTAAAGATGGCAACACCTCTTCCAGTCAAACAGCAGGTATCTGAAAAATCGAGTTTCATACATACGGTATCTTTAGCTATGTAAGGGCTTCCTTGGTAGCTCAATGGTAAAGAATCCACTTGCCAATGCAGGACACGTGGGTTTGATCCTTGGGTTGGGAAGATCCCCTGGAGAAGGAAATGGCAACCCACTCTAGTATTCTTGCCCGGAGAATCCCACAGAGGAGTCTGGAGGGCTACAGTTCATGGGGTTGCAAGAGTCGGACATGACTTAGTGACTAAACAACAGGCTATGGAAAGGAAAGTAGCCTTCACAGGTGCATTTATGTATTATACTGATTATCTGGTAAATTCAGCACAAAGCCTCTATCTTGAAAATCTTAAGAAGTTTTGCTTCTTCAAGTTTATATAAGAAGAAATGGTTAGTTTCTCCACAAGAAGTTAAAGAATCCTGTGTGTGGTCCCTTGATTGCATTGCATGAGACAATGAGAAAAGAGAAATAGAATTTTGGCCAAAAAACATTTAGTCTCTAAAGAATGTCTAGGATATAACCAAGAAGTTGAGCTTGTTTCATTGTTTTCCCATTATTTATGTTGAAGCACAAGGGCTTTTGTTAGAGAGCTGCATTTTTCTTCATCTGAAGACTCCTGTTTGCCTGGTCTTTAAAAGTACTGTTATCATTTGCATCCATAATAATTCAAAAGTTTATGCATATCCCTAGAAATATTACATGAAATACTCTTTAAGCCATTTTTTTTCTTAAAATTGCGCTTAAATTATTTAAAAGTAAACCACCTATTTTGGCACTTACAACACACACACAAAAAGCACTCCTTCAAGGCCAAAGGGCAACATGGAGCAATTATTCTTGATCAGAGACGAGAAGAAACACTACTGATGCAAATAGTACTTTGACTTCAGGCTGTAGGCCAGGAATGGTGAATGATAATAAGCTATTCGTTATCCCCAAAAGAAGAAATGCTGAAGTGGTCACTGAAAATTTTTCCCTGAAACAGAATTTGAGACAAAGTTAAGTCCTTATGTTGTAACTGGGTATAGCTTTGAAAGATCCAGTAAGATAACAATGTTTGCTAATAGGTGGACTGCTGATATGATTAAGTAGTTGGCTTTTAATTTTATTTGTCTCCTTGGTTCCAGTAACCAAGAAATGTTTAGTGAGTTAGGGGAAAAGTGCTAAGATAAAAGGGACATTTTTCTTGCTGTCAAACAGTTTGCAGACTTCTAAATACCATTTGTAATTATATCAAGGTAAATCTCAGAATGTTCATTTACAGATAATTTTGGTATCATAGAAAATGACAAAGAAACAGATTAAATTTATTTGTCAGGCATAGATGTTTATGCATTTCAGAAATTGTTCTATAATAGGAAATATATTTTAAATAAATTTAATATGCACTGTTTTTGTTTTAACCATTGAATGAAGTTAAGAGACTTATTTAATTTTACTACAACAAATACTGCCTTTCACTAAGGCTGAAAAATCAAAATCATTTAATTTCTTTCCTATATACAGTAGTCCAAATTATTTTTGCTTGGGACTATGTTAATAATTTGGCACAAATAAATGGAAAGATATCATGTGTTCATAGACTGGAAGACTTAACATATTTATAATGTCAATAGTACACAAAGCAATCTACAGATTTAATGCAATCCCTATCAAAATCCCAGCAGCAGTTTTGGCAGAAATAGAAAATTTCATCTAAAATTTAAATGGGAGCTCAAGGTATCCCAGATAACCAAAAGAAACTCAAAAAGAGGGAAAAGATTTAGAAACATCACACTTTCTGATTCCAAAACTTATTTTAAAACTACAATAATCAAAACAATGTGATACCACCACAAAGAGAGAGAGAGAAACCAATGGAATAAAATAGAGATCCTCAAAATAAGCCCTATCAGATATGCGCAAGTGATCTTCAAAAAGGGTGCCAAGATCATTCAGTGGGGGAAAGAAGAGTCTCTTCAACAAACAATGCTGGTAAAATTAAATACACACATGTGAAAGAGTGAAGTTGACCTCATACCTTACACCATATACAAAAATTAACTGTAAATTGAACAAAGACCTAGATGTAAGAGATCAAACTATAAAATGCCTAGAAGAAAACAGGGGAAAGGCTTTATGGCACTGAATTTGGCAATGATTTATTGGATATGACACCAAAAGCAGTGACAACAAAAATAAAAACAGATAAATTATATCAAAATTAAAAACTTGTGTCCAAAGAATCAAGAGCAAATAAAAAAAAGAATGGGAGAAAAAATATTTGTGAATCATATACTTGATAAGGGGTTAATATCCAGACTATATAAAGAATCTCTGCCGTTCAACAACACAAAACAATAGGCAAAGATCTTGAACAGATTTTTCTCCAAAGAAGAAATGCGAATGACTAACAAAACAAACATAATAATGCTCAACATCACTGTTAGGAAAATGCAAATTAAAACCATCATGCTTTACCACTTCACACCCACCATGGTGGCTACTATCAAGGGGTGGGGAAGAAAAAAGAGAAGGAAAAAGAGAGAGATGAAGAAGTAGGGATGGAGGGAGGAAGGAAGGAAGTGAAGATATGGAAAAATTGAAACCCTTGGTGGAAATGTAAAATGGCTCAGCGGCTATGAAAAATGATATAGCAATCCTTCAAAAAACTAAAAATATAGCTACCATACAGTCTAACAATCCTACTTCTGGGCATATATCCAAAAGAACTGAAAGCAGGTTATCAAAGAGATATTTATACATCCATTTACAATAGTCAAAAGGTGAAAGCATGTTCATTGACAGATGAATCAGTTCAGTTCGGTTCAGTTGCTCAGTTGTGTCCAAAACTTTGCAACCCCATGGACTGCAGCATGCCAGGCTTCCCTGTCCATCACCAACTCCCAAGCTTACTCAAATTCATGTCCATCAAATTGGTGATGCCATCCAACCATTTCATCCTCTGTTATCCCCTTTTCCTCCCACCTTCAAACCTTCCTAGCATCAGGGTCTATTCTAATGAGTTATTTCCTTACATCAGGTGGCCAAAGTATTGGAGTTTCAGCCCAGCATCAGTCCTTCCAATGAATATTCAGGACTGATTTCCTTTAGAATGAACTGGTTGGATCTCCTTGCTGTCCAAAGGACTCTCAAGAGTCTTCAACATCAATTCTTCGATGCTCAGCTTTCTTTATAGTCCAACTCTCACATCCATACATGACTACTGGAAAAAACATAGCTTTGACTTGACGGATCTTTCTTGGCAAAGTAATGTCTCTGCTTTTCAATATGCTGTCTAGGTTGGTCATAACTTTTCTTCCAAGGAGCAAGCATCTTTTAATTTCAGATGAATAGATAAACAAAATGTGGTGTATACATATTTGTATGGAATGTGTATGGAATATTATTCAGCCTTAAAAAGGAAAGAAATTCTGATTGTGCTACACCATGGACAAACCTTGAAGACATTATGCACAAACCTTGAAGACATTATGCAAAGGGAAATGAGCCAGTTATGGGACAAATACTGTATGATTCTACTTATATAAGTTATATAGTCACATTCATAGAGATAAAAAGTAGAAGGCTTTGGGAGAGTGGAGAATGGGGAATGCTTGTTTAATGAATACAGAGTTTCAGTTTTGCAAGATGAAAAGAGTTCTGGAAATTGGCTGCCCAAAATGTAGATATATATAAATGTACACTTAAAATGATGGAAAAATAGTAAATTTTATGTTAGATGTATTTTATAACTTAAAAAAAAGTATTAATTTGAGGGCTTCCCTGGTGGCTAAGTGGTAAAGAGTCCACCTCCCAATGCAGGAAACTCAGGTTCGATCCCTGGTCCAGGAGGATCCCACATGCCTTGGAGAAACTAAACCCATGCGCCACAACTATTGAGCCTGTGCTCCAGAGTACTGGAGCTGCAACTGTTGCACCCATGCACTGCAATTACTGAAGCCCATGTGCCCTAGAGCCCATGCTCAGCAAGAGAAGCCACCACAGTTACAAGCCTGTGCACCACGGCTAGAGAGCAGCCCCTGCCGGCTGCAATAGAGAAAAGCCCTCACAGCAACAAAGACCCTACAGAGCCAAGAAGCAAATACATAAATATTACAAATAATAATTTGATCATTTGCTTCACAGTTAAGAATTGGATAGGAGGGTTACAGGCAAAGGATTTTTTTTTCCCTATCTTTTAATATGTGTTCCATCTAAGACTATATTTCCTAAGTGAGTGAAGTGAAAGTCACTCAATCGTGTCCAACTCTTTGCGACCCCATGGACTGCATAGTCCATGGAATTCTCCACACCAGAATACTGGAGTAGGGGGTAGCCTTTCCCTGGAGAAGGGAAAGAGATCAAACCCAGGTCTCCTGCATTGCAGGTGGATTCTTTACCAGCTGAGCCACATGGGAAGCCTCATGGACTGCATAGTCCATGGAATTCTCCACACCAGAATACTGGAGTGAGGGGTAGCCTTTCCCTTCTCCAGGGGATCTTCCCAGTCCAGGGATCAAACCCAGGTCTCCCACATTGCAGGCGGATTCTTTACCAGCTGAGCCACAAGGGAAGCCCCATGGACTGCATAGGCCATAGAATTCTCCAGACCAGAATACTGGAGTGGGTAGCCTATCCCTTCTCCAGAGGATCTTCCTGACCCAGGAATCGAACTGGGGTCTCCTGCATCACAGACGGATTCTTTACCAACTGAGCTATGAGGGAAGCCCTAAGGTAACCTGCAAAAAGCAGGGTATTCATCCTGTTTTCTAGCCTCTGTTAAAGTCAAAAATGTATTCCATAATATAAACCAAAATTAATTCCTCTTTTAATTGAGAATTTAGGCTATAAATCTTCCTCCATCCTTCCTATAGAGGTGATTGGAATGAGACAATGAAGGAGAAAAGAGAAATGTAATTAATGTTAAAATGAAAATAAATTTAGAAAAGTGAAGATCTCACTTCAGCACAAAATTATATACTTACATAACAGAAGTGATGATCACATGAAGACAGGCCAGATAATAAGCACTGATTGTACAGAAAAATTTATTTCATACAGGGAGGAAAAATAAATCAGCAGCGACATCTGAGAACATCTTTGCCGTTGCTAGCCTTTTCCTGTAATTGCGTATTCTATGCTAATATTTTACATACAGTGTCAGTGTGTAATACCTGACATTGTCATACACACTTCAACCCTCTACCCACCAGTCATTGAACCTACTTGTGAAGCTGAACTCAGAAATGCTAGGTGCACTGCAGGTGGAAATGTAAACTGGTACAGCCACTATGGAAAACCATATAAAAAATATAAATATTTATCCCTTAAAAAAATAAAAATAGAGCTATCATATGATCCAACAATCCTACCTACCCCTAGGTATATATCTGGAAAAGATGAAAATTCTAATTTGAAAAGATACTTGCCAACATAGAAACAACCCAAGTGCCCATCAACAGGCAACTGGCTTAGAAAATGTAGTATATGCATACAATGGCATATTACTCAGCCATTAAAAAAAAGAATGAAATATTGCCATTTGCTGCAACATGAATGGACCTCAGGAATTTTATGCTTAAAATAAGTCAGACAGAGCAACACAAATATTATATGACATCACATGTGGAATCTAAAAAATAATACAAATGAATCTATATACAAAACAGAAAGAGTCTCATAGACATAGGAGAGAAACTTATGATTACCAAAGGGGAAAGGAAAGGGAAGATAAATTAGAAATATGAGATTAACCATTATAACTCCAATATAAACTACTATACATAAAACAGATAAGCAATAAACAGCAAGGATTTATTGCAGAGCATAGGAAACTATTCAAATCTTATAATAACCTATAATGGAAAACAATCTGAAAATATATTAATATGTGCATGCTCAGTACTACTCAGTCATGCTCGGTCATGTTCAACTCTTCACAACTCCATGGACTGTAGACTACCAGGCCTGTCCATGGAATTTTCCAGGCAAGAATACTATAGCAGGCTGCCATTTCCTACTCCAGATGATCTTCCCAGTCCAGGGACTGAACTTGCATCTCTTTTACCTCCTGCATTGGCAGGTGGATTTTTTACTACTGCACCACCTGGGAAGGCCATATACATGTGTGTGTACACACACACACACACACACACACACACACACACATATAGTCACTTTGTTGTATACCTAAACTAACACAATATTGTAAATAAACCATACTTCAATTTAAAAACTAAAAGAAATGGTAGGTGGATGTTTGAATGGAACAGAGAGGAGGATGGCACATTAGAGTTAACTGAAGCAGAACTGAGAAATTCTGCTCCCTGCTCAGACAGATAATAAAATCTCACAGGCACTGGACATTAGCAGACAGCTATGTTTCATCCTGTGCCCAAAGAGTTGCTCCCCGTGTAGCTCATGAAGGTGATGGAAACGTAGCCAATTTCTAACTCTATGCTGAGAAATAGAAAACAAGAGTCAAAATGGAAAATGTACTTCTGATTCTAATCTTTTTTCAGAGCTGGATAAACAGAAGAAAATGTTCTATACAAATCAAAGACCATCTTTGATGTCAATTCATGTCTTACCTTGGGGGGCTGCATATCATTTACCTCTAACTATGACTTACAAGTGTGTGTTTAGGGCATTTTCAGTGGTCAGTCCCTGACAGACCTATTATACAACAAGCAATTTCATTCAGCTTGAAAATTGTACTTTGTAATTACACTATCCTTCAGTAGTCACCCTGACAAGAATGTAAATAATCCAGGGAATTATATGGCTTAACATACTTATACATTTAAAATACAGTTGGCTGAGAAATTTAAAGCAAGGGATATAGACTGATTCCCATGCCCTTCTTCTCTATAATTCTCAAAGCCCATATCCAAGCATTTCAATTACTTTGCTATATATAATCTTCTAAATTCACAGTGTTTACTAGCTTTTTCTTTTCAAAGTAACATTGGTTCAGAAAGAATTCTATTTTGGTGTGGCTCTTCAGACCCTCACTAGATAATAAAGAGACATTCTTTTTTACTCAGTAAATAAATGTTACTTGGGTTTGATTTTAGGTTGCTTTCCAGCATCTAATACTGAGCACTTAACTACTTAAAGCCTTAGATATTATATTCATTTGTCAAATGAGGGCACACATTCAATACCTATCTTGTAGGATTGCTGTAAGAGTTGGCAATGATACATAAAGATATGGAGTCAGAACTCTACACTTTTACCTGAGTAGCCTGGATAAGTAGACTGGACCTTTCTATGACTTGGTTTTCGTACTTGTTAAAAAAAAAAAAAAAGATATTATATCTTACAGCACAGAGTTTCATGAGAACTAGGAGAAATTATATATGTAACATCTCAGCAAATGCTTAGTAAATGTTACCATTAATGATGACGTGGTGATGATGATGATGATAATCCTACACATAGTAGTTGCTCAATAAATTATAGCTAGTGTTTTCTTTTTTTTAATTCTATTTTATTTTTAAACTTTACAATATTGTATTGGTTTTGCCATATATCAAAATGAATCCGCCACAGGTATACATGTGTTCCCCATCCTAAACCCTCCTCCCTCCTCCCTCCCCATACCATCCCTCTGGGTCGTCCCAGTGCACCAGCCCCAAGCATCCAGTATCGTGCATCGAACCTGGACTGGTGACTCGTTTCATTTCAATGCTATTGAATTTAAAGAAGATTGGGTAGATTCTATGTCATATGTATTCAGAACAGGAAAACTGGACCATGTGGTTTTTGCATTGACAAGAAAACAATCCAGGTTTATAATTTGATGAGGACCTGAATCCATTATTTACAAAAAGGAGCAGAATAAAAGGACCAGTTTTCAGTGACTTTATTCAGCAATTCTTAGTCCTGGTTGTGCATTAGAATTACCTCTAAATTTCTTCTAAAATAGTAGTCACACTGCCAACACACCTTCCCAACCCCCCAATAAGTGTCAGGTGTAACAGCTATGCAGGGGCCTTGACATGCAGAAGAACTTCAGAACCACATAGTTAGCTATTTGCATTGTGTGCCAAAGCTATAGATCTAATCAGCATAGAGGCTTCAGCAAGGAAGAACAATTAGCAGATTCAAAATTCATATATCTTTCTATGCTTTGCTTGTAAAATTTCTATTAACTCAAGACCCTATAATTTGATTTTAGGAAGTGGAATTGGCTGAATCTGGGTCTCTGAATACAATGCTAGTTAAGGAGATTAAAATATTCACAGGCATATTCAAACTGCTAACTATTTATGGATACTAGTCACTTTTAAATTCATATATTTTAATTAAAATAAAGGATTAGTCTTAAGATAAAAGTATGTATTATGCTTTGGCCTAAGGCGTAGTCATCAGTCAGAGCTGTAAGAATTTTTTAGGAGTCAGGATTTGAACCTTGGTCTGTCTAACTTGACAGTCCATGGTTTTTTTGTATGTATCCCATATTCCAATGGACCATCCTGACTCAGGAGAATAAGCCCAGAGTATAAGAGATGCTAAGATGACCCGCCAAAGTTTGCACTCCCTATTCAACCCAAGTAAGCCCTAATATTGTTGATTTTACATTTTGGCCTCCTTTAAGGAAAAGCCAAATAGTGAAAAAGAGTTTCAGAAATCCTAAATAACTAGTTTGTTCATTCTCCCTATTATAGATAGCCAGAATTCTTACCAGTTTGTATTACAAGACAAAATGGTGATTCTGCAATTATCCAATTAATTTGAATCATGCTGATAATGTTTCTGAGTAAAGAGGGCCAAACAAAAATGTTAATAATAAAAAGTGCTGAAATAATCTGGTTTCACCTGCGTAGATCAAGTGAACTAGGTAATTGCCAAAACCTCACTTAGTTAAAAAGTGTATAAACACAGAAAGAGCATGAGGTTTCACGATATTTGATTTCGCCTTCACTATAGAACACCAAATCCTCTACTAAGAATTCCAGTAAAACAGTCATGACAGTGGAGAATTGAAGGTTCAACCTCTCCTTCTGGGGAGAGGGAGAGGGTCTGGGTAGGGCTGCATACCAAACATTTACTAGCTTTGAAAAAAGGGTTGATAGAAAATTGCTCCTGAGAGAAGATCAAAGGTTGGGGCTTTGTGGAGAAAAGAACAGGATGGTTTTATAAATCAGTTTTTAAATCATAGTGCTTTGTCAGTCAGCTCAGCACAAAGCATCAAGGCCTCTGCAGGATAGAGAACAATTTTGACATACAGAATGAAACAGGAAAACAAGATGAAAGAGGGAAATTTAATGAACAATTTTGTGTAGATTTTTAAAAATTGGATTAGGTTCGCTTTTTTTAAAGAAAACCTTCAAAATAAAGGCTAGCCAATGATGTCAAAGGTAAAAGCAATGGCAGTCAGGCCATCCAGATGTGACTGGCACATTGCGCATTGGAAGAAACAGGCTGACAAGTCAGACAGACAGGTTCAAAGCCTGACTCTACCACTGACTAGCCTTGCCAAGCTACTTTCTTGAAAAGTTTGCTTCCTCATCTGTAAAAGTAGTATGAGGAGTAATTCCAATCACCAATAGGTATCAATTTCCTTGTTGGAAACATAGGAATTTTAAATTTTGAATTGTTCAAATTGTATGCAAGGAAATTTTTCAAAATTTCATTTTCTTTTCTATATCCATGAGTTGACTCAAAAAACTCAAAAAATTTCATTAACCTATTTTTAGAAAGCTGAAGCACAGCTACCACCCAAAAAAAGCATCATGTCTAATAAAAAGGAGCTTTCCAGGTGGCGCTAGAGCTAAAGAACCTGCCTGCCAATACAGGAGACATAAGAGACTCAGGTTCAATCCCTAGGTCAGGAAGATCCAACCTTCCCAGGGAAGATGGAGGGCATCTTCCTGGAGGGCATGGCAACTGACCCCAGTATTCTGGCCTGGAAAGTCTCAGGGACAGAGGAGCCTGGTGGGGTACAGTCCATAGGGTCGCAAAAAGTGGGATACAACTGAAATGACTTAGCATGCACTAATTAAAAAAAAAAAATCTTCCTTGCAGGGGGTTAGTATTCTGAATTTTATGTTTAGAGGAGACCTTGGTATTCTCATTTTTCAGATCAGTGAATCCGAGGTAACATTTGAGGAACTGAACCTGGGAAAGGAGATGACCCCTCTGCCTGGACTAAGTAGATACAGCACAGAGGAGTAGTGGAGAGAGCAGGGTCTTGAATAAGAAAATTCTGAGTCCTCATGCAGGCCCTGCAATGGGCTAGTTGTGTGATTCTGGATGTGATACATATTTTTTCAAATCTTAGTATCCACTTGATAAAATGAGGAATCACAAACCTCACTGAATTATTGTGTAAATTATATGAGTAAATATCTGTAAAGTATCTGGTATAATACCAGCAGGTAGTAAGGGCTCAATAAATCACAACTGTTAGTATCATTATTCGAGTGCACTAACTAAAGGCCTTTGGTTACAGATACAAATCATACCTCCCTCCATTGAATCCAGGTGTTTCATTCTCAAGTATTCTACTGGGGCAGGGGGCTTTCTGGGTGGCTCTGTGGTAAAGAATCCACCTGCCAATGCAGGAGATGCAGGTTTGACCGCTGAGTCAGGAAGATCCCCTGGAGAAGGAAATGGCTACCCACTTCAGTACTCTTGCCTGGGAAATCCCATGGACAGAGAAGCCTGGAGAGCTACAGTCCATAGAATCGCAAAAGAGCTGGACATGAATTAGTGACTAAACAAGTCTACTGAGAAGCTGGGTATATGAGCTGTGACAAATATCCCACTGCAATGTCTAGATTAAAAGTTATAGCACCTTACTTTTTGAGCACTTATTCTGTTCCAAGTACTCCTGTAAAAGATTTACATATATTTTATCTTTTACTGTCCACAACGGTCATATGTGTGGTATTATTATTATTATTATCCCTATTTTACAAAATCGTAGTCTGAAGCAGAGAGAAGAGCCTTGCTCAAGATCACACAGCAAAGTGGCTCTGGGGGGCAGATATCAGTCTTTTTATTATCTCTATGCCCAGTAACTTAAACTTAGGAGAAGTTTGAAGAGAGATCTTGTCATGAACATTGAATGGCGGGATGATTAAATTTATACATCAACTTGGCTAGGCTATGATGCCCAACTGCTCAATCACACACTTTTCTAGATGTCACTTTGAAGGTATTTTTAGATATAATTGACATTTAATCAGTGGACTTCAAGTAAAGCAGATTACTCTCCGCATTTTAAGTGAACTTCATCAATCAGTTGGAGGCCTGAAGAGCAAATGCAAATTTCCCTGAGAAGGATTTCAGCTTCATAACTGCTACATAGAAACTCTGACTGAGTTTTCAGGCTACCTGCCCTGCCCTGTGGAATTCAGATTCAAGACTGCCACATCAGCTCTTAACTGAATTTCCAGGCTTCCAGTCTGCCCTAAAAATTTTAGACTTTTCAGCATCCACAATCACTTGAGCAATCCTCAATAAAATAAAATAGTATCATATTGGTTTGTTTCTTTGCAGAGCCCTAAAACAAACGGGGACATAAATTTTCTCTGCCATCCTTTGAGACTCAAGAGCATCAATCACAAATATGGACCAAGATTTGAGAAACTACTCATAGTAGCACTGACATCAAGATTGTGCTGGTGGCGAATATCCGGTGGCAGTGGTACCAGTGGCAGCTTCCTCTTAGGGTTGTTCCTGGGGTTTGACTTTGGCTGACTTCCCACTGCCTAGCCTCCCTTGGTTTTCTGCCTATCCTCTGAAACTCATTTTCCACTTTTAACATAGGTTCTGTTATTCATTTTCCTTCACGCAATGTCCTTTGATGCTTAAGGAAGCCCAGGATGTTGCTTACAACCAGAGAACTCTGACTATCTGGTAGTGGAGTTGTGATATGAATCCTGGTGTCTAATTGCATCGCCTGCCCTTTCAGCCTTCTTCCTACCACATCAGAACTTCTGATTTGGAAAAGACCTTAGCAATCAAGTCTAATTTTATAGATAAAAAAACTAAGACACTAACAATTGATTAAAAACAAGGACTCTAAAACTCAATGTGAATGATGATTGGAAAATGATTCCAGGTTACAAAGGATTATAAACAAAGAAAGGATTCTACAAAGAAGTATACATGTGACCTGCAAATCCCAGTGTATCTAAACTATTTAGGAATTGAAGATGCAAAGAGACAAACTAAGAATGAATTAAAGATCCAAAAGAGACATTGCTTCCTTATGTTTCAGGAATAGGAGCATTTTACACATTCCACACACGTCAGCAGAAGACAGAAGGTATCGTGTGAAAATAAATCAAATCAGAGAAGCTCTGTATCATCAGCTAAGGGACACTGGCTACAAAGAAAGAGGAGAGTGAAGAGCTGCACTAGAAACAAAGGGGATTGCCTGAGCAACTCTAAACCAAACCCTGAGCCCACCCAACACCCAACCACAGCTACTTTCTCCCAGCTCAGGTTTCTTGAAAACCATGGCAGACAAATGTAAAATGTTCAGGCAAGAAATTGGAGAATTCCTCTTCATGGATGCCTATGATCCAAGGGAAATAACTACAGATGATGGCACCTAAGAGTATCCTGATAAAACAACAAAGCTCCTACCCAGTCCTAATGATATTATTAGGTTCATCAACTAACAAGCCATCCTTATGTGCACAGTACTCCCAAGCAGTATCTCAATTCCTGGTTCTTAAATATAAATCAAAAGCCAAGGATCTCCAGATATTTAGGAAAGGTCTATACCATAAAAACAATAATAATCCAAATCAAATTTAATTCAAATAATCAATAATCCAAAAGGAAACTCCTTCATAACATACATAGAATATTTTAACCCCAGTGACTTCTGATGAAAAAACCCAGGAAATATTGAAATAAGTCATATCACTAACATGATGATGCCATTTGAAAGAATTGAGGGAGAGAATTACATAGAATGATTTTATTTACTTGGAGATAATTAACCCAAAACTGGTCATTTAGTAACATAACCTGAATGAATTTCTGCCTGAGCTTTCCCTTGAAAGAGCAAAGGAAGGCCACTTTAGAAACCTGAATGCTTGCCCAGAAATTGACATTCATAAGAGCAGGTATTGGAAATGGAATTTGTTTCTGAGGTCCAACAGTTTAGTCCAAAAATTAAATAGGCTAGGCATCCTACTCAAATTAAAAAAAAAAAAAAAAAGCATTTGAAAACTGAAGCTTGAAGGACACACTCAAAAAACAGGAATACAAGACCTCCTGCCAAAAGGGTGGCCTGCAAGTTAATTCCCAGAAGGTTAGCCCCTTTCAAGTTTTAGGGTATGAATTCCTCAGACTGGTAACAAAAGCTATCAAAAAAGTATTTTTACAGTAGATCTATCAATCCAGGCAATTTAGGCTAGGGAAATTGGTTCTGACTTAGAATGGAGGGAATGGACAAATATCTGTTCAGTCCCCCTGGGACTCAACCTATTGATGCAATTTGAACAGAGAATGGTCATAGACTACGTGTTGTAAAGTGCATTATAATAACCTGTCTAATGAAATATTTTAAAACTTATCTTTTTATTTGGCCCACTAACTTAAAAAAAAATCTCAAATGTCTCTCTTGCTTTCTTTTTTTAAAATATGACAACAGTATGATAGTTATATTATTCTAAAAGACTATTTTTTGAGCAGTTTTAGGTTTACAATAAAATTGAGAGGCAGATACAAAAATGTCCCATAGAGTCCGTATGCCCACACATGCATAGCCTCATTCCATTATCAACACCACTCAGCAGCATGGTATGTTATTTTATCAAGGATGAGCCTACATTGATATATCATAATCCCTACAAATCATAATTTACTTTAGGGTTCATTCTTGGTGTTGTACATTCTATGGATTTGGACAAATGTATAATGACATGTATCCATCATTATAATGGATGGATTGATTTTTACTGCCCCCTCAATCCTCTATGATCTGAGTATTCAACTCCCCTGACCACACTCTCACTCCTGAAGACTACTGATCTTTTATACTGTCTTCATAGTTTTGCTTTTTCCTTGGAATCATACAATATGTAGTCTTCCCATATTGGCTTTTTTCAGTTAGTAACATGCATGTAAGTTTCCTCCATGTTTTTCATGGCTTTATAGCTCATTTATTTTTAGTACTGAATAATATTGCATTGTATGGTTGTACCATAGTTTATTCATCCATTCACCTACTAAAGAGCATCTTGGTTGCTTCCAAGTTCTTGACAATTATAAATAAAGCTACTATAAGCATCCATGTGCAGATTTTACTGTGGACATAAGTTTTCATCTCCTTTGGGTAAATACCAAGGTATATGCTTACTGAGTCATATGGAAAGAGTATATTTAGTTTTGTCTTCTTTTCTTTAGCTTCTCCATTTTTTTTTTGTTGTTAGAGGGGCATGATATCTTTGATGATGACTTTAGATAGTTCCAAAGAACAAATCTATAACATTACTACAGTAAAAGTAAATTTAATATAATTTTCCCTAGTACTTACTTTTCAGTTTTAAGGGCAGCAACAAAATATCAGCAATTGAAATACATAATAAGCATTGGTTTAGATTCGAAAACAAAAAGAATGAACCAGTACTTCCACTTTTCTCCATATCATCTCTTTTCACTCATATCACTGCTCAACCCTGGCCAAAAGTCTAAACTTTTCCAAGAACCCAAGGTGTCTACTGTAACCAGTGTTATTAAGGAAATGGAAAAGGGAAGAAGATGGCTGTTTACAACTCCTTGAAATTGTGCAATCGGGAGGATCCAAAGTTCTGTCTCCCTACTTTAAGAACCATGGGATTAAGTAATGGATTGCTCATCGCTATTGCCTCGAAACAGGGCAAATAAGGTATAGGGTAAGCACTCTAACTTTGGATTTATAGTCATTCTTCACTTTCTAAATTAGTTCATTGAAGTGAGTTTAGGTGAAACGGCCCATTAGCAGAGGTCAGGAATAGGAATTGAACAGAACTGAAAAGATCTTGGAGTTCCTGAGCATGATCCATGAATGGGAATTCAGAGGGCTGAGGCAGATGAGAAGAATGTGGAAAACAAGACCTCAACTAAAGCAAAGGGAGAAACCAGGAGAAATTTACTTGTTGGGGGTAGTAAAAGAGCATTTTAAAATCTGAGTGCCTGAGGTTTTCCTTTGAAGTTACTCTTCCCTGCCTCACAAACACCACTTTGATGAGCACCACCACACCTGTGCTAAAGCTGTCTCCACGAGTAGGTGGATGTGCATGTGTGTGAACGAGTGTGTGTGATGACGTAGGGGCCAAGTTTGACATCTGGGAATACACCAGATGGACAGATGCAGACAATGGAGAAGTAAAAGCCTGGAATTAGAGGAGACATGGGGATATAAGTAGCTAGGCAGCTCACTAATTCTTGGAGAGCACTGTGAACTTTGAAAAGAAGGTCAGAGAGATTCATAGACAGCTCTGACCCCAAAAAATGTCATTTAATGAAACAGATTAAATGCAATTTCCAGCTTGACATACTGAGCTTTTATCATTCCAAAGCCCCAGACTTTTTCATTTTTGGAGGAAATTGGATGGAGCAGGGAACTGTTATAGAACTAGGTGGCTTTTATTGTTCACCTTTTGGCCCACCTGAAGCACAATTACTTCCTTTCCTTAAAAATTCAGCATCTTTAGGAAACATTTTTGTTTCAACTGGGTATTTTGGAGGAGGTACTTAATATAACTTAAGAAAAATTTAGTTAAACCTGTCTTATACATTTTGTTCATATTCTCCTCATATTCTCATTTGTTCATATTCTCCTGTATTTGAAAAAAAATTTTAAACAATTTTCACTGCTGCTTTGGTACATTCATGCAGATAATTCTTTTTTCCTTGGAAATGCTTTACTTCTTTCCTGTAACTGAATGGAGCTGAAGTTCCATCTTTACTCTCTTTTGATTTTAGGAAGTTTGTCTTTAAAAAATAGATTACTGTTTCCCCAGAACTGAAGGGAAAAAAATAGTTCTTTTCATTAGGTTATTATTCACCCTTTATGTTTGCCTTTTCTTCTCTCCTGTCAGTACATTCCATTAAAAAAAATCTTGTTCAATAACTAGCTGGCTGAGTTCATTTTCTCATAAATTTATTCATATCACAGTAGCTACTTGGCAAAGAATTCTACAAAATTCACTGACCTTAAAAACCAGATAGGTATGAGGGATGCTCTTAACTCTATATACCAAATAAGAGGAATATTTACAACATGATGGTTTTTAGATACTGGAGGTTTCAGTCTGAAAACCAGTACCATAACTCTATATACCAAATAAGAGGAATATTTACAACAGGATGGTTTTTAGATACTGGAGGTTTCAGTCTGAAAACCAACCATAACTGTTTATAAAGAGCACCAACTTTATCCCCTTTGGACCATGAACTTATTATTTTGATGACAACACGCCAGTACTCATTTGCTGCAAGACTGGTGTGTGTTGCCCAGTGATATGGGCAGAGGTTCCTGAACAGATTGCCTTGATCATTATGATCCATATGGCCAAGCGCGAGTGAATGGGTGAGGAGGGAGGGCATCTTACTCCGTGTCACAGAGTCACTCACCCTGTCCAAGTGAAAGAGACAGGAGAGAGTTGCATCATGTGACTCTTTAAGAACATTCCCATTTTTGCCATCTGATGATTCACTGAATATCACCTCCTCAAATCTCTTCTAAGCACTTATCCTGGGGAGTACACGTCTAATCTTCAAGATGATTTTAAAGAAAAGAAACATACACTTTACAGGAAGAAAGTGAAGGAGATTCAGAAATCTTGTGGTCAGGACAATTGATGAATCCAATACAAAAGACACAATACTGTCTTTATCACTTCTGTGCTTTTCACAGAAGCTGCCGTTACAATAAGAAAACAGTATAGCATCACGACTCAATAGACATGACTTTGAACAAACTCCAGGAGATAGTGGAGGACAGAGGAGCCTGGCATGCTGCAGTCCACAGGGTCACAAAGAGTCAGACATGACTTAGAGACTGAACAACAACCACCACCCTTTATCACACAGAAATGCAAAAGGAAAAAGTTAACCTGAAATTCTATGACCCTGCAATAATCACTATTACCATTTTAGTGACTATCTTTATATATATATATCCATGGTACACATCCATAATTTTGATATAACATGCCAACAAAGTGTCCTTATAATGTATAACTAGCCTTTCTTGTCTCTTTCTCTCTCACACACATCTTTCATCCAACAATCTGTTTGTGTTTTTCTCCATGTACACATGTGCACATACAACATACATGTACATGACCCAGTTCAGTGAACATGGTGAAGAGAAATGACAAGTTTAATGTGAGCCAGCATTCACATTTATCCTTGTCCTATACCCTCTCCCCACTGATTCACATTGAGATTCTTGGGAGGAAGAGATACAATTAAAATCTTGAAGAGGTGCTTTCATAAAAACAGTACCAAACCCAGGGCTCAGACAGTGCTACATTAGCAAACCAGCAGCAGTATGGGGGCTTTCTCCTGCTGCACCTCAGACCACAGGGCAGCTCTGGGCAAGTCAAAGCCACAGTGCCCCGTGGGAGACGCCAGAGGAAGAAGAGTATGTGCAGTGCTGCCTGGAGAAGTCAGTCAAAAGGCTGTGGGGTGGGAAAGGGTGGAAGGTGGGAGGGAGGTTCAAGAGCAAGGGGGACATATGAACACATGTGGCTAATTCACGTTGATGCATGGCAGAAATCAAACCAATAGAGTAAAGCAATTATCCTTCAATTAAAAATAAATAAATCTTAAAAAATAAACAAAGGCTAACAGGAAAAAAAAATAAGATATAAAAAGCTCCAAGAAAGGAAAGGTCCTTAACTAGAAAGAGAGACAAGAGAGACAAGAGGCAATTGATAAAATGGGTAAAAACACCAATATTAGAGTCATGGTGCATGACTTTGAATCACTTGCCCAGGTGGTTAGCCCTTATTCCTCTGTGCCTTGCTTTCTTCATCTGCAAAATGAGAACAATTAATAGTACCTCCCTCCCAGAATGTATTACTTTCCGAGGGCTGCCATCACAAAGTACCAAAAACTGGATGCTTAAACAATAGAAATGTGTTGTCTCACAATTCTGGAGGCTGGAGTCCAAAACCAAGGTATTGACAGCGTCGGTTCCTTCGGGGAACTGCGAGGGAGGACCTGTTCTATGGTCCTTCTTTGGCTGACCTTCTTTGGCTTGTAAACGTGTCACTCCAACCTCAGCCTTTGTCTTCACACAGTGTAGCCACTGTGTGTGTCCACATCATCTTCCCTCTGTGCATGTCTGTTCCGTGGCCAAACTTCCCCTCGATATAAGGACATCAGTCATTCTGGATGAGAGCCCCTTCTAATGACCTCATTTTAAATTGTTTGTTTCTGTAAAAACCCTATTTCCAAATGAGGTCACATTCTGAGGTACTTAGTACATCACCATACTTTTTGGGGAAGACACAATTCAATCCACAGCATAGTTTTTGTGATAAGTGAGTAACTTGATGGGCATAAGTGATTAACATATGGCTTGAAATATAATTACTACACAACCAGTAGCATTAATAATGGCAATATGTTCTGTATAAATTAAGAGCTAGTAAGTATATTTAGTGAATGGGGGCTTCCCAGGTGGCTCAGTGGTAAAGAATTTGCCTGTCAATGCAAGAGACACAGGAGACATGGGTTCAGTCCATGAGCAGGAAAGATCCTCTAGAGGAGGAAATGGCAATCAACTCCAGTACTCTTGCATGGGAAATCCCATGAACAGAGTGGTGGGCTACAGTTCATGGGGTCACAAAGAGTCAGACATGACTAAGGGACTGAGCATGATATTTACTGAATGTACCTGACAGGAGAAGCAGCTCTGGTTTATGCCATGTTGTAAGTGGATAATAAATTTACTGGGGATAGCTACAAATTTCCTAAAGTCTTGGAGAAAGGAGAACAGGAGGACTAAAATCCTGAGTGAACAAGAGGAAGCAAAGGTCAGTGGAGGTCGATCTAAGGAAATTCATGTGACACACACACAAAATATGGAATATTTGAAAATCCCTGAACTGACCTTTACTTGCGCAAGAAATCGATTCAGTATCTAGTCTAGTGTTTTTTCCACCAGGCGCACCCTAGGAATCTAGGTAGAGGCTCCTGGCTTTCTCCCAAATCACGTCTTACCCTAGAAGGTCAAGGATTGGCAGGAAATCAAGAATGTGAAATCAGGAATGTCCAGGGAATTGGTAATATATATAAAGTAGAAAGTCAATGTATTCAATTGAAATTAGGATCCTATGCATTGGTGAGGCAAACATTTACATTGTCTCCTTGAAATCAAGACATATGGGAAGCGACGTTGTCTGAAGGTTTCATTAACACTTGTAATGATAAGGGCATAACAAGGAGAGTCAGTTCTGTGGTTTAAGTGGTCAATAGCAGCAGGTTCAGAGAGGATGTTGCCTCTGTCTCTATAATAAAGATATAACTGTTCAGAGATCAGGAGATGCGTCCCGTGGGAGTCCTTCAGAGCACTGTCTTTGTCCTCTGCAGTCCCTCCACAGTCAATGCAGACACCTCCCCGCCATTCCCACAACATCCTCCTACCAACCCACTGACACATCCTTTATACAAAAGGCAAAATTGCATTTTGAAGTATTAGTATGTGAATTTTTCCCCAACATTCTCTGGTATCCCTTAAAACTTCTCTCATTCAGGAACTTAAGGTATTCCATACTCAGTGCCTCTGGGGATGGGATGATGGAGCAGAAAGACAAAGGAAAGGAGTTTTCCTGGTTTTGGAGTTTCAGTAGTTTAGTCTCTGTGGGGAGAAGGAAGAATCCTGCCAAGATGATAGATTGGGAAGAATATAATGCTGTAAGAGCAGGACTTCCTGTCCCAGACACTAGATAAGTTGCCTTGTCTGGGGGTAATAGAGAAGCCAGAGTTATTAATCCACAAGATATTAGATGCTGGTCTGGCCCCCAACAAGCCATCAGGGGGCCTGTTCTCCCTGGCTAAAGAGAGGGACATAGATACCTGAACACACTGTAATTAAATTTCTACCAGTTGTGAGAAATGGGAGCACAAGCTAGAAGGCAAATAGACTTACAGGAAAACAGTGCTTTGTATTAGAGGCAAACACAAGCTCATAAACAGTTTCTCACTACACATTAATACTGTCAATCAAAAAGTAATCTAGTGTCCCTCTATCCAGAAGCCACTGCTTCCCTGGAAGGGAACTGCCACTCTCCGCTCTGATCCATCAGTTTTTATTTGCAGTTCAAAGCTCTGAAAACAAATTTATTTCCCCTATTTTCTTCTTCTTTTCCTAATTTCAAATTGACCACAATGTTGTCTATGTCACAATCTAATAAATATACCTATTGGAACAACTAAACAGAGTAGCTGAAATTGGAACAATGTCAGAAAAAATATTATTTCTCATATTCTACAGGGGCTTCCCTTTTGGTTCAGACAGTAAAGAATCCGCCTACAATGAGGGAAACCTGGGTTCGATTCCTGGGTTGGGAGGATCCCCTGGAGAAGAGAATGGCTACACACTCCAGTATGCTTGTCTGGAGAATTCCACAGACAGAGAAGCCTGGCAGGCTACAGCCCATGGGGCCGCAAAAAGTCAGACACAACTGAGTGACTAACACTTTCACCTTCATATTCCATATAAATACAAAGCATGATAGAACAACTTACTTGAATGTAACCATTTTTAAGTTCAAAAATTCAATCATAGTATTTTGTGTATCAATTAACAAACATGCATCTGTAGACCGTTATCCAACTTTTTCTTGTGATTCTAAATTAACAACCATAATATGGATTCTCAGAAGTTTGACATTTAGATATTTCTAACGTGGCTTCAATTAGACATTCCATTCTAGGGGGGGAAAAGACTCCTAGACTCCTATGCAATGCACTTTCTGGCAGAATGCTCTCAAAATGTAAGGAGAATATTTAACACTTATATTCAGTCTCAATTTTGAAATCATTTGATGAATTTTTAATTATTGGTTTAAGTACAAGGTCACTTATTTTTTAATAGATCTCCACCTCTTGAAATTTTTAAATGGTTCACTCAATCATCCTCAATAACCTGAAAATAATTGAGAGAGAAATGCATATAACTTCCCAGCTGTTACTCCCCACCCTTAACCACACACACACACACACACACACATATGCATACAGACACCAATTAAGTATGCACAACACAGGAATAAGTCAAGACTGAAAGGTTAAGAAATGTGCTATTGATCACCAAGTCAGAATTTTTTAGCTGAGAAGAAATTTTCAAAATGTGACAGAAGACTCTAAAAATAGGAAATGTATTTCACAAGCTAAGCTGTAGCACAGGCCCACGGTACATGGAGTTCTCAAGTACACTCATGAAGTTACCGGAAAAGTCTCAAACTGCCACCTAAGAAGTAAGAACTTATGCCTCATGGCTGAGCAGTGGGATCCAAGGATTTGAAATCATGGCAAAAATTCTCCTGGTATACAGGGGTTTTGTATTTGGAAAAGACTACAATACTGGCTTCCCTACTGCTGCAATGTGAGAAATATATTTCTTTAAACAGAGAAGGTAGAAGCCTGGACTTAAGGATACAGGAGTATTTGTTGTTTAAGGAAAAATCCCTGTTAAGTTCAAAGAGAAGCTGCGACCAAAAACAGAAAAAAAAGGAGGAGGTCAGAAAAGCAGAGGGAAAATAACATCTTTCTATTCTTTCTAATGCATTATTCTCCCTTGAGGGAGATTTTTTTTTTCCTTTAAAAATCAGATTTTTCTTCACTTTGCCAGGAGATAGAATTGGTTTGTGAACACTTTGTGCAGTAAAACTTTGCCTGGAGCTGAGTTTCTGTACTATAGAAGGGTCATGACAAATCTAGATACAAAGAGAATAAAAAACGAAAAAGAAGAAATCATGTGTCTAGTGCTGATGAAACCACAAACATAGTTTCCCATTTGAATGGGGTATCAGTTAAATGGTTGAATTCTAAAACTAGCATAACCCTTCCAAACCGGAGGTCTTGGAGAATTTTAATAAATATTATATAGGCACCCTCCCCCCATCTAAACAATACATTCATTTTCTGTAGAACACACAAGAAAATATTCTACCTTCAGTTAAGCTGCTCTGACAGGCTTTTCCAAATGCATCTTAAAAAATATCAACAGTTTTAACTATCTAGTGCTCACTTGCACTGATTATTTTCCATTCTTTCTCCATTTAGGGTAACCAAAATGATCCCTAAACCAAGATTAAAAAGTTATAACATATGCTTGAGAAAGTTTCCAAAAAGAAAAATCTTAGTCTTTGTTCTAGTAAGATTGAAATAATAACAGCTCACATTTCAATCATCTCATTTGCTCCTCACAGTGAGCCTGTAAGCTAAGGAGAACAGATGGTGGGGGGGGGGGGAGGAGTGGACTGTGCCACACAGCATGAAGATCTTAGTTCGCTGATCACGAATCAAATCCATGCCCTCTGCTGTGGAAGCATGGAGTGCTAGCCACCGGACCACCAGGGAAGCCCTAAGAAAACAGATATTTGCAGCAGGAAGGAACCTTGATATTAACCTAGGACTGATTCCCCACTAGGACCTCATTCTCATCATTATTTTGTATAGGACCAGATCATTCTTTTTGTGTATTAAGTATATAAGGGTCACTTGAGTCTCCAAACAGATAGTTTTTGATTGACAAGAATTTGGGCTCTTTAGCAACTGGGTTTAAAATTGTACAACCACAATGAAAAAGGTCTAGAAGGTTCTTATAAAACTAAATTAAACTGGCCCAACAATTTCCTTCCTGGTTATTTACCCAAGAAAACGAGAACATATGTCCACAAAAGCACCTGTACAAAAATGTTCATATCAATTACAGTCATATAATCAAAATGTGGAAACAGCCTAGGTGTCCACTTACTGAAGAATGAACAAATAAATGCGATAATTCACGTGATGGAATACTACTAAGCAGTAAAAAAAAAAAAAAAAAAACACAACTGCAGATGCAAGAATATGACAAACTCAAAAACACACTAAGAGGAGGAAATCTTACACAAAGGAGTTCATAATATAGCTCCATTTATGTGAAGTTTTAGAAGAAATAAAGAGTCAAAACAATGGTTACTTGGGGGAGGAGGGAGGGTTTACTGGGAAGGAATGAATGAAACTTGCTGGAATGATGGTTATACATTCTCTATTTCCACTGGGGTTGAGATTGTACAAATTAAGCATTTCTTGGAATTCATGGGGAAAAAAATAAACATTTGTTCAATTCATTGTGTGTTAATTTTACCTGAAAAGAAAAAAGAATCATCAAGAAACATAAAGTCTTATTGATGATAAGCATGCTCAAGTATTAGGAGCGGAAATACATATTTCAAATATATAAAAGGTTTAAAAAGATAGATGGATGGATGGTGCACTGGTTTCTTATTGCTGCTATAAGAAATGCAGTGGTTTAAAACAACACAAATTTATTATCTTACTGGTGATCAGAAGTCTGAAATGAATTTCACTGGGGTAAAAGTCACGTTGTAGGCAGGGCTGTGCTCCTTCTGGGCACAGAGGCTCTGGGAGAGAATCCTTTCTCTTGCCTTCTCCAGCTTCTAAATGCTGCCCACATCCCTTGACTCATGCCCCCTTCATCTTCAAACTTCTGACTCTGCTTTCACTGTCTCTTTGGCTTCTCTACTCTTAAAAGAATCCTTGCGATGACAATGAACTCAACTGGGTAATAAAAGATAATTTCCCATCTCAAGTTCCTTAACAAAATCATATCTGTAAAATCTCTTTTGCTAACATACTCACAGGTTTCAATGACTAGACCATGACATCTTTGAGCTGACCAATATTCTGCCTACCATGGAGGGATAGAGAAATGGATAAATATTTGACAAAACAAGTATAGTAAAATGTCAGTTATATAATCTTAGGATAAGGACATGAGCGCTCAGTGTAAAATCCTTTATATTATTTTTGCTTGTTAAAAATTTTCCATAATAAAACACTGGAGGAAAAAGCTAAAGCTTAAGTTCTAACCATGAACAGTACCTTGGCAAAAGCTCTGTGACCACAGAAGGTGTCAAGAGAGTGAGTGAATCCAAATGGACCTCACGGTCAAGATGAGAAGAAAGAGGGCCCAGAATGCCAGTGTGAACTAAGAATTAGAGCTGAGGCAGACCAAGGCTATGGAAACCTAACTGAGAGTTGTCTGAATACCAGCAACCAAAGGCACATAGAATGAGCTACCTCCTCACCGAAGCCAGCAGCTGCACTCTCCCCTCTACTCAACAGAATGCCAAAGTGCACATAAACACATATACCCCACCATCAATCCTGGGAAGAAGAGGAGACCTAAAACTCTAAATTCATTATTTATATGTATAAGCAATGACAGATGCAATACTAAAGTACTCAAGTGGCAGGATTACATTTTCTCAACCAAGTGGTATTGGACCTTGAAAGGGCAAGTGATTTTTTAATAGAAAAACAAAATGATCATCTATGCAAATCTGAATCTATGGTCTAGAAACTCCTATCTGAAACATTCATACCCATTCAAAAATGGAAGAAAGAGGCCCAGAGAAACAAGCTTTCTCTTTTTAAGTTCAGGGTCCTTCTCACTGGAAAGAAACAAAGACAGCTGGCAAAAAAGGAGTAGAAGGGAGGTTGAGAATAAAGAGAGAGGTTTTTAATGATAAACCAAAATAAACCAACCTGGTCTGCCTAAGAAAAAAGTACTCTGAGAAATTTTCCAATTTATTGTTTTCAGTGTGAGATTTTACGTTTTCTCTGAAAATCAACAAATCATGGCTGCCCTAAATCTTCTATTAATACATTGCCATTAGGAGTAAATTTCCTGAAATAAAAACATGACTGCCTTATATTAACAGTGGCCCAAGAGCCTTTGACTCTATACCTTTCCTGATACAGGGAAAAACGATACAGTCAGGGATGATACTCAAAATATGCAATGTTCACTATGGCAGGAGAACACACCAATCAAAACAGATCCAACTATGAATAATCCACACAACCATGCAAGTGCAAGCCAGCCAAATCTTGGTCCTATAACCAGATTATTTCATATTCCACCATTAGGAGCCAGGTACATAAACCGATTCTTAATCAGTGGGAAAACATTCAAAACAATAAGACAATACATAAAATAATTAGAAATTAATCATAATACTCAAATCATTTGATCTAATCTTCCACTTAAGCACTCTCCTAAACCAATCTTAAGACAATCTGCAAAGAAAGGATATTTTTTGGTAAATTATATGTTGGTATAAAATATCTTTGTTTTAATGCTATATTGTACTTAGCTGCAATCAGGAGTTCTATAAACAGGTATTCAATAAATACTGTAGAATGAATGGAAAATAATGAATGAACCAAAATATCAATTTGTTTCTACTGCCTCAAGAGAATTCATTAATTCACTAAATACTGTCACCTTGAGAAAAACTTTCCATTGCAGCAAGGTTGCATCCTTCATATAGGTAGGCAGGAAACATAGGTTTTCCTATGGAATAAGCTTAAAATGTAAGAAGATTAAGTTCATTCATGCAAAAAAAGTTGATTAGCCTTCTGAGACTGCTTAAAATCTCTCTAGCATGAAAAAGGAAAACTTAATAAAAATAAGAAGTTAACCATACTCGAATATTTTCTGAAATGGGATGGTTAGGAGATAATCACAGGTTTGCAGCCTGGGAGAAAGAACAGCTATGCCATGACTTATAAAGCTAAGTAGGATTTTGATGTTTTTGTATTTAGTACTTAACAAAACACAACAGCTGCCAAACATACTAATCCACTTCAGTAGGTGTTAAGTTAATGAAGTTATAAAGTCAAATGACCTTGACACAATGTCAAGGTTCCTAGTACCTAAGATAATAAATACCCAGGCTTATCTTAGGTTTCAAAAGAAAAGCTTCCTGCCTATTATCATCCTCTCAATTGCTTATTTTTTTAATTTAAATTTATTTATTTTAATTGGAGGCTATTTCTCAAGCATAGATGTATAAATTGCTTATTTTTTGAAAGTTTTTTTTTTTAAAGAGTGAAATAAAACCTATGGTCTTGCATCACTTCTCCGCACTTTTAATATAGGATGGGACAGGATTTGTACCAGTGTTATACAATGAAGAGTTTTCATTCAGATTTTTTCAGTGCAAAAGAATCAGGTTATGATTTTTTTTTTTAAAGAATCCAATTTATATCTTGCACACTCACACTAGTATTTTGAATTCTTTAACACTTAGGTGAAAATTATTCTGATTGATATGGCAGAGGTGGGGAAGATTTTTAGTTTTCTTAGAATTTTTTGTTTTCATTTCCTTCACTTTATTTTTAAAATGTAGACATAAGACATACACATATTTCAAGATTCAATCAATACCTTGACATTTCCTACCCAAGTTTCCTTTGGTTTTCAATATGTCAGGTTTTAGCTGCTACTGAGCCTTTGACTCTTTCTGGTAAACACACCTCAAGAGCACTTGACCAGCCTGTGAAGAGCAAGTTATAAAACTGGGATCCAAGAAAGGTTTCAATGTCACCAGATTTTGTCCAGGGCATTCCAAACACATTTTCAACACTCTGGTAGGAGGTGGGAGCAAATATACAAGTAATATATTCGAACTATAAGAAAGGAAGCTCTCCCTAGGCAATAGATACTTGAATCATTTGTATTTACAGTATAGTTTTTCAACTGTGCTTCCCAAGACATTAGAGATTTCACAAAGCCCTTTAGGAGTCACTGCAAGAACAGAAAGGTAAGGGGTTTGGGTAAGTGGGGCTGTCAGACCTTCACTGGAACAGAGGGTGCATCGTTAACAAAAAAAAATAGAGGTAGCCTGGGAGTTCGGAGAAGGCGATGGCACCCCACTCCAGTACTCTTGCCTGGAAAATCCCATGGACGGAGGAACCTGATGGGCTGCAGTCCATGGGGTCGCGAAGAGTCAGACACCACTGAGTGACTTCACTTTCACTTTTCACTTTCATGAATTGGAGAAGGAAATGGCAACCCACTCCATTGTTCTTGCCTGGAGAATCCCAGGGACGGGGGAGCCTGGTGGGCTGCCGTCTATGGGGTTGTACAGAGTCGGACACGACTGAAGCAACTTAGCAGCAGCAGCAGCAGCAGCCTGGGAGTTAAATAAAAATAAGTTTGAAAACCGCAGTGGCAGAATAAGAAGATAAAGGAAAAAAGTGGGAATCTTGATTACATAAAGACTTCTTTAGGTAGGTAGACCAAATAAAGAATGCAGAATGTCCTTGTATGGGCTCCCCTGGTGGTTCAAAGAGTAAAGAATCTGCCTGCAATGCATGAGACCTGCGTTCGACCCCAGGGTCGGGAAGATCCCCTGGAGAAGGGAATGGCAACCCACTCCAGTATTCTTGCCTGGGAAATCCCATGGACAAAGGAGCCTGACAGACTATAGTCCATGGGGTTGCAAAGAGTCAGACACGACTGAGTGACTACCACTTTGGTAGTCACTCAGTTGGTGTGTCATAATAAGATAAATATTTGGTCTCTGCCCCCGGTTCCTGACACAAAGCTAGATAACTTGGAATTTTCTAGGTAAAAGGAGTATTTTTTATTCTGATGAGAAAATTCTTGGTGGATTCCTGGATACCTTCAAGATTGGGGCTGGTCACCAGAAAAACTAAGCCATGATGAGAAACTCGGAACTTAAGCCCCACCCAATCCCATCCTCTAGGGAGGAAAGATTGCCTGGAGACTGAGTTAATAATCAACCATGCCTCCATGAGGAAATCTCCATGAAAAATTCTAAACTATGGGGTTCAGCGAGCTTCCAGGTTGGTGAACACACGCCCATGCTGGGAGGGCAGTGCATTCCCACTACACAGACCAGGTGGACTTACCCTAGGCATCCTTCACCTGGCTATTCATCTGTACCCTTTGTCACATCTGTTATAATAAACTGGTTAACATAAGTGTTTCCCTGAATTCTGTGAGTCATTATAGCAAATTACTGAAGCTGAGGAGGGAGATGTGGAAACCCCCAATCTGTAGCCAAGTCAGACAAAAGTGTAGGTAATCTGGGACCCACTACTTGTGGTTGGTGACACTAACTACACGTGGTTAGTGTCAGAATTGAATAAAATTGCAGGACACTCAGTTGGTGGCTGAAGAACCTTCGAAATTTTCTTGGTGTGGAAAACCCACACATTTGGTGTCATAAGTGTTGCAAGTAGAAGAACAATTCTCCTTTATTTGTTCTGCTAATATTACTGTTATCAAATGGTTGAGCCACTGCCTGGCTTTAAATAGGTCTTACATCTGAAGATCATGCACAAAAAGACATAGATATTGACTGGGACCTCTTTACATGACATGATCCAATTAATACTCTTATTCTGAGAGTATAACATCTGGACTCTGGCTTCTTCTTTTTTCTTAACTGGAATCAGATTCTCTCCACCCCCTGGTGAGACTATTTATGATCAACTGGGTGCCCCAGATTCTCTTCAAAGAAGTTCATTATGTGTTGATCAACTGGCTGAGTATCAATTCATGAAATGCTACATAGAAGATTCAAGTAATATCTTATTGACCATTTTCTTACTTAGAAAAATAGAGGCGTCTGAGCAGTTGCTTATTAAAGTTTCTCACTCACCTCACAGTTTCAGTTTTCAATTTAAGTTCTCTACTTTATGCATTAGGTGAAGTTCTAAAATTACTGCACTCAGCCTAACCAAAGGCATCTGAGTTTGTATTTAGTGGTGTAAATAGCAATTTAGCAGGGTGATGGTATTTGTTACACACAAGTAATTTGAATTCAGTCAATTTTCTTTGCAAAATTCAGATTACAGTTGGTATTAAATTCTCCACAAGAAATCAAACAAACAGAAGCAATATGTGCTATGAAATGAAAGAAACCCAAACAAGCTCAGAGGCGGTTTGGCTCTGCCAGATGAGGTTATTGAATTTGGCACTCTGAGAAAAGGGTTCAAAGAATACAGCCATGCAGGACTATTGGATTTCAACCAAGTGAAGTTGGAAGGATTAAGGGATCTAGCCAAGGAGACACAGAAGGGCAGCCCGCAGGCATAAGCATAAGGAGTAAGTGCTATTCCCAGCAGGCTTTAAAGGGCCCCCTGAGTAAAACTTCTTTGGGTTGGAATTTCTCTAAAAGGGACATGAATTTTTAGATGGATTCACCAAAGGGAGTTTATTCAAAGACTGGGCAGAATACTATGCCAGCTAAATACAGAAGTAAAGTAGGGGAAGAGAGAGGGAGATGGGGGAGTTACAGTGAGGCAATAGGCAGGTAGCCTAGGACTTAATACATTCTGGGAAGCCAGGCAAGGAAATGTGTGCACTTATATGTTCTTACAGATGTACCAGGGAGATGGGGAAACAAACACCAGATGGGAGTAGGAAGATCACTAAATGAGGGAAAAGGTGAGGAAATTATCCAAATGAATCAAATGCTAAAACTGGCCTTTTTCCTGAGTTTTCTGTATCCTATGCCTACTGATCTCCCATCGGTTCCTGAATATGACAAAGTTTCTCAGCGTGTGGCTGAGCTTTTACTGTTTTCTCAGCCTACAGAATTCTCCCATTCCTACTTATGAGACCAGCTACTATTACATTCTCATTCACTGGATTTAGGTTTCAATATCATATCCTCCAGAAAGCATTTCTGGATCCTCAAGCCCCCATTATCCAACAATACTTTCATTTTGACACACATAACACATTAGTAAATAGCTGGGTTTTCTGAGAGAAAAATCTATGAGCATAAGGACCATGTCTACCTTACTGACCACGATGACCTCAGTACCTAGAAGGTGTCTGGAATGGTGTTTCATATTTTCTGAATGACTGTACAGAAGAGTTCATTTGACACTTGTAGTATACTCAGGTATACGGTAGCTAGACTCACAGCAAGTCACTATAGTTCTATATCTGCTACGCATTGCTTCACCCCACTGCTTCACTCTAACGTGGTTTAATTAACTAAGGGTCTACCTTTGCAGTCATTGTTCAGTTCAGTTCAGTTCAGTCGCTCAGTCGTGTCCGACTCTTTGCGACCCCATGAATCGCAACACACCAGGCCTCCCTGTCCATCACCAACTCCCGGAGTTCACCCAAACTCACATCCATCGAGTCAGTGATGCTATCCAGCCATCTCATCCTCTGTCGTTCCCTTCTCCTCCTGCCCCCTATCCCTCCCAGCACCAGAGTCTTTTCCAATGAGTCAACTCTTTGCATGAAGTGGCCAAAGTACTGGAGTTTCAGCTTTAGCATCATTCCTTCCAAAGAAATCCCAGGGCTGATCTCCTTTATAATGGACTGGTTGGATCTCCTTGCAGTCCAAGGGACTCTCAAGAGTCTTCTCCAACACCACAGTTCAAAAGCATCAATTCTTTAGCATTCAGCCTTCTTCACAGTCCAACTCTCACATCCATACACGAACACAGGAAAAACCATAGCCTTGACTAGACGAACCTTTGTTGGGAAAGTAATGTCTCTGCTTTTGAATATGCTATCTAGGTTGGTCATAACTTTCCTTCCAAGGAGTAAGCGTCTCTTAATTTCTTGGCTGCAGTCACCATCTGCAGTGATTTGGAGCCCAAAAAAATAAAGTCTGACTCTGTTTCCACTGTTTCCCCATCTATTTCCCATGAAGTGATGGGACCAGATGCCATGATCTTAGTTTTCTGAATGTTGAGCTTTAAGCCAACTTTTTCACTCTCCACTTTCACTTTCATCAAGAGGCTTTTGAGTTCCTCTTCACTATCTGCCATAAGGGTGGTGTCATCTGCATATCTGAGGTTACTGATACTTCTCCCGGCAATCTTGATTCCAGCTTGTGCTTCTTCCAGCCCAGCGTTTGTCATGAGGTACTCTGCATAGAAGTTAAATAAGCAGGGTGACAATATACAGCCTTGATGTACTCCTTTTCCTATTTGGAACCAGTCGTTGTTCCATGTCCAGTTCTAACTGTTGCTTCCTGACCTGCATATAGGTTTCTCAAGAGGCAGATCAGGTGGTCTGGTATTTCCATCTCTTTCTTTCAGAATTTTCCACAGTTTATTGTGATCCACACAGTCAAAGGCTTTGGCATAGTCAATAAAGCAGAAATAGATGTTTTTCTGGAACTCTCTTGCTTTTTCCATGATCCAGCGGATGTTGGCAATTTGATATCTGGTTCCTCTGCCTTTTCTAAGGGTAACTCATATATTACCTATTTCCCAACCTTTTTTCCTTTCCCTTGCTTTCTGTATTAGGGCAGTTAGGTTATGCTTTGATAACAAATAACCTCAAATTTCCATGATTTAAATAGAAGGCTTTATTTCCCACCTATGCAATTACACTACACAACCAAGCAGCTCTTGAGGGCTCAAGCAATGGTTCAGTGAGGCAGAGCTGCTTCAGTCTTGTGGCAACATCATAGCAACAAGCGTCTTTGTGCTTGCTGTGATACAGAAGGAAGCATAAAGACTCACGTGATAGCTTCTGAATGCTTTGGCCTGAAAATGACACCACCTGTTGTATATGCCATGGGGAAAACTACCTACATGACCACACTCAACTTCATGGGTAGGGAAGTGATCCTGGAGATAGAGGAGAACTGGATAACAGGAGACATTGGTGACATCTCCAACATCTTCTACCCTAGAGGCTGCAAAGCTAAACATTCATTTCTCAACCTCTCTTGCAGTTATGTGTAGCCATGTGACATAGAGGAAATTTTTTTTTTCTTTACAGCTCACTTTCAAGAGTTCTACAGGACTTTTTCTAACCTGATTTGGACCAATTACTGTGGTCCTTCAGTTGATATGCTTGAATCAGGTACATTATTTCAGCTTCATGTAACAGAAAAACTATTACCAGCTTAAATTTAGGAATGAATCATAAAATGTTTTGCTTGGCCACATAGAGTTACTGGGTCAGCTTTAGCATTGTCAATAGCTATAGTTCTTGTCATGTGAGACAAATAAGCCTCTAGATTCATTTAAGCCACTTCTTCCATATGGAAAGTTGAGAAGATATGAGCTCAGGATTTACTGGCAAATACAGTGTCAGTCTTTCCCATTCTGTTGTTTTCCTCTATTTCTTTGCATTGATTGCTGAGGAAGGCTTTCTTATCTCTCCTTGCTATTCTTTGGAACTCTGCATTCAGATGCTTTTATCTTTCCTTTTCTCTTTTGCTTTTTGCTTCTCTTCTTTTCACAGCTATTTGTAAGGCCTCCCCAGACAGCCATTTTGCTTTTTTGCATTTCTTTTCCATGGGGATGGTCTTGATTCCTGTCTCCTGTACAATGTCACGAACCTCTGTCCATAGTTCATCAGGCACTCTGTCTATCAGATCTAGTCCCTTAAATATATTTCTCACTTCCACTGTATAATCATAAGGGATTTGATTTAGATCATACCTGAATGGTCTAGTGGTTTTCCCTACTTTCTTCAATTTAAGTCTGTATTTGGCAATAAGGAGTTCATGATCTGAGCCACAGTCAGCTCCTGGTCTTGTTTTTGTTGACTGTATAGAGTTTCTCCATCTTTGGCTGCAAAGAATATAATCAATCTGATTTCGGTGTTGACCATCTGGTGATGTCCATGTGTAGAGACCTCTCTTGTGTTGTTGGAAGAGGATGTTTGCTATGACCAGTGTGTTCTCTTGGCAAAAGTCTATTAACCTTTGCCCTGCTTCATTCCATATCCCAAGGCCAAATTTGCCTGTTACTCCAGGTGTTTCTTGACTTCCTACTTTTGCATTCCAGTCCCCTATAATGAAAAGGGCATCTTTTTTGGGTGTTAGTTCTAAAAGGTCTTGTAGGTCTTCATAGAACCATTCAACTTCAGCTTCTTCAGCATTACTGGTTGGTGTATAGGCTTGGATTACTGTGATATTGAATGGTTTGCCTTGGAAAAGAACAGAGGTCATTCTGTCATTTTTGATATTGCATCCAAGTACTGCATTTCAGACTCTTTTGTTGACCATGATGGCTACTCCATTTCTTCTAAGGGATTCCTGCCCACAGTAGTAGATATAATGGTCATCTGAGTTAAATTCACCCATTCCAGTCCATTTTAGTTCGCTGATTCCTAGAATGCCAATGTTCATTCTAGCCGTCTCCTTTTTGACCACTTCCAATTTGCCTTGATTCATGGACCTAACATTCCAGGTTCCTATGAAATATTGCTCTTTACAGTATCGGAAAACAACAGAATGGGAATGACTAGAGATCTCTTCAAGGAAATTAGAGATACCAAGGGAACATTTCATGCAAAGATGGGCTCGATAAAGGACAGAAATGGTATGGACCTAACAGAAGCAGAAGATATGAAGAAGAGGTGGCAAGAATACACAGAAGAACTGTACAAAAAAGATCTTCATGACCCAGATAATCACGATGGTATGATCACTCACCTGGAGCCAGACATCCTGGAACGTGAAGTCAAGTGGGCCTTAGAAAGCATCACTATGAAAAAAGCTAGTGGAGGTGATGGAATTCCAGTTGAGCTATTTCAAATCCTGAAAGATGATGCTGTGAAAGTGCTGCACACAATATGCCAGCAAATTTGCAAAACTCAGCAGTGGCCACAGGACTGGAAAAGGTCAGTTTTTATTCCAATCTGAAAGAAAGGCAATGCCAAAGAATGCTCAAACTACCACACAATTGCACTCATCTCACACGCTAATAAAGTAATGCTCAAAATTCTCCAAGCCAGGCTAAAGCAATACGTGAACTGTGAACTTCCAGATGTTCAAGCTGGTTTTAGAAAAGGCAGAGGAACCAGAGATCAAATTGCCAACATCTGCTGGATCATCAAAAAAGCAAAGAGAGTTCCAGAAAAACATCTATTTCTGCTTTATTGACTATGCCAAAGCCTTTGACTGTGTGGATCACAATAAACTGTGGAAAATTCTGAAAGAGATGGAAATACCAGACTACCTGACCTGCCTCTTGAGAAACCTATAGGCAGGTCAGGAAGCAACAGTTAGAACTGGACATGGAACAACAGACTGGTTCCAAATAGGAAAGGACTACATCAAGGCTGTATATTGTCACCCTGCTTATTTAACTTCTATGCAGAGTTCATCATAAAAAACGCTGGGCTGGAAGAAGCACAAGCTGGAGTCGAGATCTCTGGGAGAAATATCAATACCCTTAGATATGCAGATCTAAGGGTATGATGTGCACACCACCCTTATGGCAGAAAGTGAAGAGGAACTAAAAAGCCTCTTGATGAAAGTGAAAGGGAGAGTGAAAAAGTTGGCTTTAAGCTCAACATTCAGAAAACTAAGATCATGGCATCCAGTCCCATCACTTCATGGGAAATAGATGGGGAAACAGTAGAAACAGTGTCAGACTTTATTTTGGGGGGCTCCAAAATCACTGAAGATGGTGATTGCAGCCATGAAGTTAAAAGATGCTTACTCCTTGGAAGGAAAGTTATGACCAACCTAGATAGCATATTCAAAAGCAGAGACAGTACTTTGCCAACAAAGGTCCATCTAGTCAAGGCTATGGTGTTTCCAGTGGTCATGTATGGATGTGAGAGTTGGACTTTGAAGAAAGGTGAGTGCTGAAGAATTGATGCTTTTGAACTGTGGTGTTGGAGAAGACTCTTGAGAGTCCCTTGGACTGCAAGGAGATCCAACCAGTCCATTCTAAAGTTAGTCAGTCCTGGGTGTTCATTGGAAGGACTGATGCTAAAGCTGAAACTCCAGGACTTTGGCCACCTCATGCGAAGAGTTGACTCATTGGAAGGACTCTGAGGCTGGGAGGGATTGGGGGCAGGAGGAGAAGGGGACGACAGAGGATGAGATGGCTGGATGGCATCACCGACTCGATAGACATGAGTTTGAGTGAACTCTGAGAGTTGGTGATGGACAGGGAGGCCTGGCGTGCAGTGATTCATGGGGTCACAAAGAGTCAGACACGACTGAGCGACTGAACTGAACTGAACTGCCAGTGCTGGTCTCAGTGACATAACCAGTTCCAAAAGAATGAAAAGCCCACAGAGAGAAGCAAAATTCTAATGATAGAGAGGAAAAAGACAGAAAGAGACCTGAGAGCTTTCAATCTCAGGGATCTTAATGATATTGCATAGCACACAACACTCTTCAAATAACTTTCCTAGCCGTTGTCTGATTTCAGACAATAATTTCAATGGGACAGGCAGGGCAAATTCCATGAGTAGAGTAAGTAGAGCATATGGAGACCTAGAAACACAAGGGCCAGTGCCAAATTTGTCAGCCATTCATTGCTCAGGCTAAAGCATGTCCATAAAATAAGGAGTTTGAACTACATTGATGTGGTAAATGTGAATCCAGTCTTTTGACCACAGAAATGACTTGTAAATCCTAGCTCATCCATTCATAAGCTGTATAACTTCTGGTAAACTTAATTAAACCACTAGGTTTCCATTACTTCATTCAAAAAACTGGGATGATAACATGTTCTGCACTTTAACAATTAAACAAAATAATTGAGAAGAAAGAATCTATCGCAATGCTTGACCCACAGTAGATCCTCAATAAATATTTTTTCCCTACCAGTACATTTTCTTCTCCCAAAGTTTCCTTTCTACCAAGAAATAACATTCCCATTTTGCAAATAATTTTATTGAGTCACCAATGGGTTGAGGACCACTCAAATCAATCCAGCTAGCTAAGGTTTAAAATGGGGCACAGTTCTGAAATGAAATCAGAATCTCTGCTTCTAGACTAACAGTCTGGCATCATTTCTATAATGCCCAAATCCCACAGTCGTGCAATTCATATAGCATTTATCAAGCACGTACTTTGCAAAAGCAGATTGCTCACCATCCCTTAAGGCACAATGATCCTCCCATTGCCATAATCTCCCCATAGACATGGGATGTTTATAGTATCATATAATTTGAGGATTGGAAGAGACCTTAATGGTAATTTGCTTTAACTTCCTACTCAGAGCTGGAATTCCCTTTATAGCTCCCCTGACCTATCGCCAAGCTTCTGTTAGAACATTCCAACACAGATGCCACTGAGGATGAAAATGCAGTGGCTCTGGTGGCATGGTTTTAGAAGTTAGTCCTCTTTTGATTGCTGGTATCAGAAATTTCACTCAAACTGCCCATGCCAAACAAACATATTTTTTCATCTACTAATTTGTGGGTTTGGACCAGGCTTCAGGTATTTCTCAATTAAGGGGCTTGACTACTGCCATCAGAATCTGATCTCCTTGTTTCTTGTCTGATCTCTGTACCAGCCACAATGTCACTGGGATGCAAACCTCTGACTTGCCAAGCCCAAGACTCATATCCAATCCTGTTATCAGAGGTAGGGGCAATGCCACTAAACCCCCAGGTCTGAGGTGAGGGAGAAGCAGCTTCTCGGGAGAAATCAGGAAGAAAGAGAAATGGAAATTGAGCACACAAAAACAACAAATCTCACCACAATGCCATCGTAGTCCATACCCTGAGCTAGAAAAGAAGTCAAGGATGTTTTTCTCTAAAACATTAAAAGTTGAAATAAAGTCAACAGTTGAAACATGACTTGCATTATACTGTCTGTTAGGAATTCTTTTGACCACAATTATCAAATAAGCAAATACTGGCTTAATAGAAGATTCATTTTTCTTACAGAGAAGCTAAGAAATTTTTAGCCTTTTTGGCCTTGATTCAGATGTTTAGCAGTGTCAGGTTTCTGGATTGATGACTTCCAGGTTTTCTTGGTATCTGCTGATGGCAGCAAGAGACACTAAGTCCTACCAACTCTAAGTAACACAGCTTAGAGGCAGGAAGCAGGAGGCAGTGTAGAGCAATCCACGTACTTCTTTTTGATCTAGAAGAAAACCCTCCTTCCCAGAAACCTTTAAAAAAAAAAAACCACACACTTCTCTTTACCTCTTGTTGTCCAGGACTAGATCACACATCCATGTCCATCAGCAGGCTGTTGGTGTTGTTCAGTTGCTCGGTCATGTCTGACACTTTGTGACCCCATGGACTGCAGCACGTCAAGCATCCCTGTCCTTCACAATCTCCCAGAGTTTGCTCAAATTCATGTCTACTGAATGGTGATGCCATCCAGCCATCTTGTCCTCTTTCATCCCCTTCTCCTCCTCCCTTCAAACTTCCCCAGTATCAGGGTCTTTTCTAATGAATCAGCTCTACGCAGCAGGTGGCCAAAGTACTGGAGCTTCAACTTCAGCATCAGTCCTTCCAGTGAATATTTAGGACTGATTTCCTTTAGGATTGATTGGTTTGATCTCCTTGTAGTCCAAAGGACTCTCAAGAGTCTTCTCCAACACCACAGTTCAAAAACACTCTTTATGTGCTTTAAGATCAATTCTTTGGCAGTCAATCTTCTTTATGGTTCAACTTTCACATCCATACTTGACTACCAGAAAAACCATAGCTTTGACTATATGGAACTTTGTTGGCAAAGTAATGTGTCTGCTTTTTTACATGCTATCTAGATTTGTCATAGCTTTTCTTCCAAGGAGCAAGCGTCTTTTAATTTCATGGCTGCCATCACCATCTGCAGTGATTTTGGAGCCCAAGAAAATAAAGTCTGTCACTCTTTCCATCAGCAGAGGCAATGACATCTGCTTCTCCAGGCTATAGATTGGGAGGAAGACAAAAAGGGGGTCATGGCTTTGAGTATCAAGACTGTCTACTAAAACTTTCTTGGCAAGTGTGTTTTTAATCCCTCTTCCTTCCACCCAAACCAAATAAGGCAATCTGACTATTTTGAAGACAACAGTTCTTGATCCCATGATCTCAGGACCTCCAAGAGAGTCATTAGACCTTTTCAAAATAGCAGTTGAATTATAAACTCTACAAGAGGAGAAATCAAAGTTTATGTCTAAATTCTATAGAAACTATCAAACTGCCTGGCCAATTACAGGCAACAATTATTTTAAAATAAATCAAAATGTCCTGCTCAGAAATAGTGATTTTTCTTTAGTAGTCTTGTGTGTGTGTGTGTGTGTGTGTGTATTGTATATGTGTGTGTGTGTGTGTGTGTGTGTGTATATATATGTATTGGCTGTGCTGTCTTAGTTGAGGCATGTGTCATCGAGTTCCCCAACCAGGGATTGAACCCAGGTCCCCTGCATTGGGAGCACAGAGTCTTAACCACTGGACCCCCAGGGAAGTTCCTACTGTTGTTCAATCACTGTTGTGTCTGACTCTTTGAGACCCTGTGGACTACAGCATTCCAGGCTTCTTTGTCCTCCAGGCTCCTGTGTCCATGGAACCTTCCAGGCAAGAATACTGCAGTGGGTAAGCCATTCCCTTCTCCAAGAGATCTTCCTGACTTAGGGATCAAACCCAGGTCTCCTGCATGGCAGACAGATTCTTGAACATCTGAGCCAACAGAGAAGCCCAGGGAAGTTCCTAGTAGTCTATATTAATCACAGACCAAGATGTATCTATTTTCTCTGTTTGTACCTTCCCTTTCAGTAGTACCTAGTTAGTTCACATACAGGGGACCATTTTACTGGATTTTGATATATTGGTTTGTTTTTTGTTTCTCCCCTCATTAGTAAAGCAGTCTTTCAGCAGAACAAATTTCATTAGCCACATGCTCTACTCCAGTGGTTCCCAAACTTTCCATGGAGACACTATATCAAAATCACCCAGGAAGCTTCCATGTACAGATTCTAAACCACCAGCCTCAGAATCTCAAATGCCAGGGATCCCAGATGAGGCCAAGGTAACCTCATTTTTAAAAAGCTTCTGGTTTCAGCTGAATTTGGAGCCACTGGTCAAAGCAACCAAACTAATCAGACAAAACAGACAAAAAGTTTTCTTTTCAGTTGCACTTTGTAGCCCAGTAGACATTCTGTTGGAGAAGGCAATGGCAACCCACTCCAGTACTCTTGCCTGGAAAATCCCATGGATGGAGGAGCCTGGTGGGCTGCTGTCTTTGGGGTCACATAGAGTTGGACACGACTGAGCGACTTCACTTTCACTTCTCATTTTTCATGCATTGGAGAAGGAAATGGCAACCCACTCCAGTGTTCTTGCCTGGAGAATCCCAGGAAGGGCGGAGCCTGTTGGGCTGCCATCTATGGGGTCACACAGAGTCGGACACGACTGAAGCGACTTAGCAGCAGCATCAGCAGCAGCAGGCATTCTGTTGTCCAGCATGTGCCCAACAATCCAGGGAAGACTTTAGCTATTAAGAGACCTCACACAGTTGAAATTTATCTAAAAAGATAAGGAATGCCTTAATACTGGGGCCTTCTTGAGAAGGTAATTTTTATGCTTTCCCTGTACACATTAAAACTTGCCTAATTTTGTGTCTTCCCAGAAACCAGTCCAAAGACAATTTTCAAACCAAAGTCAATTGATTCTGCCTCCCCAGCAGGAATCTCTCATCCCCATTCCCTAAGACACATGATCCATATCAACGATGGGCACTAAAACATCATCTTGTCTCTGTTTATGCTGTCAGATACATGAAAATTCCTTTTTGTTCTGATCCACTTAGATTTAATGTTTTACCCAGTTTTTCTAGCTCAATGGTCTGCAAAATCTTGGAATTATCATCTCTCATAATGCTTTGTGGGTTCCCAGGTAGCGCTAGTGGGAAAGAACCTGCCTGCCAATGCAGGAGACATAAGAAACATGGGTTCGATCCCTGGGTCAGGAAAATCCCTTGGAGGAGGGCTTGGCAACCCACTACAGTATTCTTGCCTGGAGAATCCCATGGACAGAGAAGCCTGGTAGGTTACAGTCCACAGGGTTGCAAAGAGTTGAACACAACTGAAGTGACTTAGCATACACACATCCACACATGATGCTTTACCCCACCTTAAATTGGAGGCCTATGAAGCGACTCAGCAGCAGCAGCAGTGACTCAGAATGTTAAAGTGAGTCCAGGATCACAATTTCATTCATTAAGCCAGCTAACAGATGATCTGCCTCAGGGTGCATTATTTTTCCACCTAATCCAGTGAACACAACAATGTACCACAAAAAAAAAAAAAAAAAAAAAAAGCAAATGTTTACTACAACCTACCTCTAAACCCCTGTGCATTAAAACACAACATTTTTTGTCTTGTCCATTTGAGTAAGGTTGTTTTAATCACAGCAGAATTGTCTATATCTAACATCTATCTCGGCACCCCACTCCAGTACTCTTGCCTGGAAAATCCCATGGACGGAGGAGCCTGGTAGGCTGCAGTCCATGAGGTCGCTAAGAGTCGGACACGACTGAGTGACTTCCTTTTCACTTTTCACTTTCATGCATTGGAGAAGGAAATGGCAACCCACTCCAGTATTCTTGCCTGAAGAATCCCAAGGATGGGGGAGCCTGGTGGGCTGCCGTCTATGGGGTCGCACAGAGTCGGACACGACTGAAGTGACTTGGCAGCAACATCTATCTCACTGAAAAAAGTCAGTATGTGGCTCTATCTTTCTATGAAACACACAAGGAAATCTCCAAAGAGGAGCATCACCCAAGTAAGACAGGCAAATCTCCATGTTGTCAGGGTAATAGTGTTTTCAGCCTTTGTTACTTCCTCTTGAATGGGGAACAAAAAGAAGACTGATTTCCCCATTGAACAAATGATAGATCTCCTTCGAGGGACCCCTAGGCCCGGGGAGAGGGCAATTGTCAATAAGGAGGTAAATTCTGGCTATAGAATGCTCTGTTCACTTGTTCTCCCCTGTTCCTCCCACTTTCAGTAACAGGAACATCACAAAAATAATAATGATGCAGCAACGCAGTATGGTTAGCAAAATCTAATGGAAATACTTATCAGTCTCAGAGCAAGAAAATAATGTCCCCTGTATTTAATATTCCTCACATCTTCCTGGATATTCCTTTGGGCTACTCATTGAAATAATAAAGGAATCTAGAGGTAAATGAATGGAACAATTAAGGATCAGGATCTATTGTGGAAAACAGTCTCATAATTCCATGGTTTGAACAACCTGGGAAGCTGGGGAGGTGAGGGAGGGTAACAAAATAACACTTTCTACATATGTGAAAAGCTGGTGATGGTGATGGCCAAGGAAGCCTGGCATGCTGCAGTCCATGGGGTCACAAAGAGTCGGACATGACTGAGCAACAGAACTGATTGAACTGATCAAAGTGATATACATGGAGTTCTGAGCACAAGAAATAAGCTGGGTTATAATAATAGACATGGGAATTATACATTAGGAAAAATACTATAATATTAATTACTGCTAGATATTTAGCACAATTACAATTATCTGAGAAAACAGGCTCAAAGACTTGCCCACGTTCTCATGTAATAAAGTCAGGATTTGAGCCCTGGGCTGGCAGACACCAATGCACAGATCTTATACATAATTTCTTCTTGGAAGGCTGGGTTTATTTGCAGAGAGACATACAAAGACATAGTAACAAAAAAACAAAAAAAAAAAAAATGACCTCAGTTCATTCTCATTGGTGAAATTGACACTGTGATTTTATTTTAGATCCCACACTCCCCCAGTCAGGATGGCCATGACTTTGCCACTATTTATACCAATTAGGCTTCCCTGGTGACTCAGTCAGTGAAAGAATGTTTGATCCCCTGGAGAAGGGAATGGCAAGCCATACCAGTACTCTTGCCTGGGGAATCCCCAAGGATACAGGGTCCTGGGAGGCTGCAGTCCATCATGTCACAAAGAGTCGGGCATGACTGAGTGACTAAGACAGCACACAGCACAGGATGGAATATCTATGTTCTGGCCAGGCACTAGGAACATGGAACAGATAATATCATTGTGGAAAAAATATTTGCTTCTGCCCCTGAGGTCTGCCTCTTTGCATGAAGACCAGGTATCTTACTCCATTGACATTAGGTTTGTTCTGTAACTTGTATTACACTTTCTTAAAGGTTTGTACACACCCATCCTGTTGAATTCAGGAGTTTCAGTGTGAATTTCTCTGACCAGTGAAACGTGGGAAAAAATAACGCACATCAATTCCAAGTAAGAATTTTTAGGGTTAGCTCATGTTTACTATGTCCCGTTTCCTTTTGCCACCAGCCTGTCGATGATCAGATACAAGCTACTCTGTCAGCCTGAGCACAGAAATGATGACAACATCAAGTGGAATTAGAGACAACCATGATGGACATTCAGTGCAAGCACAGAGTAAACCTTTGTTGTTTGTTGTTGTAGCTACTAAGATATCGCAGTCACTTGTTGCTCCACCATAATTTCATGACCTTACTAATAAGAAAATCTGATCCTGATTTCTATATTCCAAGGCCTCTGAGAGACAGTCCAGAGACCAATGTGCCATACAGGATTGATGGCTACTTCATCATGACTTCACCCAAACCCCTTGCTCTAAACTACTTCATCCAAATCTGTCCCTCCCAGTCTCACAAAATGGAGTCAGGAATGAAAAACACAATTTTTTAGTCTACATACATAACGTTTCCATAGATTCTGTTAAAAAAAAAAAGAAAGAAAGAAAGAGCTAATGAAAATGCTGCCTAGAATCAGACACAGTCCTTAAAAGCAAGCCCCCTGCAGCCAATCAGGCATGAATTCTAATCTACTGGTTACCAGATTTGAAATGTGAGGCATAATATTTCCTGTCTCATATTATTTTCTATCTCTTAAACCATGGTTTGCTTATTAGTAAAACAAGGACAACAACAGTATTGTGAGGAGAGGTATTGGAGCAACATCACTCAGAATTAGAGAAATGCAAATCAAAACAATGAGATACACCTCACACTGCTAGGATGTCTACTACCAAAAGACAAGTAATAACAAGTATTGGTGAGGTTGTAGAGAAAGGAGAATCCTTATATACTGTTGATAGGAAGGTAAACGGGTACAGCCTCTAGGGAAAACAGTATGGAGTTTCCTCAAAAAATTTAAAAGAGAACTACCATACGATTCAGCAATTTCACTTCTGGGTAATTAGGCAGGAAAACTATTTCTAAGAGACATCTGCATAACAGCCAAGACATGGAAATAACTGAAGTGCCCACTGATGGATGAACAGATAAAGATAATGTGATATAAATGACATATATGCACAATTGGATATTATTTAGCTTCCCTGGTGGCTCAGACAGTAAAGCGTCTGTCTACAATGTGGGAGACCTGGGTTCAATCCCTGGGTCTGGAAGATCCCCTGGAGAAGGAAATGGCAATCCACTCCAGTACTATTGCCTGGAAAATCCCATGGACAGAGGAGCCTGGTAGGCTACAGTCCATGGGGTTGCAAAGAGTCGGACACGACTGAGTGACTTCGCTTTCACTAGCCATAAAAAAGAAGGAAATCCTGCCATTTACAACACAGATGGAACTTGAGAGCATTATGCTAAGTGAAATAAGTCAGATATAGACAAATACTGTATGATCCCATTTATATGTGGTATCCAAAAAAACTGAAATGGAAACAGAGAACAGATTTATAGTTGCCATTGGCACGGGGGGGGTGGGGGGGGTGCTGCGGAATGAGTCAAGAGGGTCAAAGACACAAACTTTGTTTTTAAGATAAAAAAGTTCTGGGAATTTAATGTACAGCATAGTGACTATAGTTAACAATACTGAAATAAATAGTACTTGAAAGTTGCTAAGGGAGTAGATCTTAAAAGTCTTCATTATAAGAAATAAAGCTTTATAACTATGTGAGGTGGTGGATATTAACTAAACTTATTGTGATAAATAGACTTCCCAGGTGGCACTAATGGTAGAGAATCTGCCTGCAAATGCAGGAGATGCAAGAGATGCAGGTTTGATCCCTGGGTCAGGAAGATTATCTAGAGTAGGAAATCACAACCAGCTCCAGTATTCTTGCCTGAAAATTCCATGGACAGAGGAGCCTGGAGGGCTAAAGTTCATGGGACTGCAGAGAGTAGGACATGACTAACAATGACTAACACACACAGACACACACGAACACACACATTGTGATAAATATATCACAATATATCAAATCATTATGTAGTATACCTTAAGCTTACATACTGTGGCATGTTGATGATACCTCAATAAAAATGGAAAAAATTTTTAAAGCTTTAAAATGAAATGAACAGGGGGTGGTCCTAAGATGGCAGAGGAATAGGACGAGGAGACCACTTTCTCTCCCACAAATTCATCAAAAGAACATCTGAACCCTGAGTAAATTCCACAAAACAACTTCTGAATGCTGGCAGAGAACATCAGGCACCCAGAAAAGCAGCCCATTGTCTTCAAAAGGAAGTAGGAAAAAATATAAAAGACAAAAAGAGAGACAAAAGAGGTAGGGACAGAGGTCCATCCTGGGAAGGGAGTCTTAACTGAGTCTGGGAGGACTGGGAGGAAAAATAAATAAATAATTAAAACCCACAGATTATGTGCCCAACGGAAACTCCCCCAGTGGAGAAGCAGCGCAGACACCTGCATCTGCCACTAGCAAGCAGAGGCTGGGCAGGGAGGCGCAGGCTGCATTGCTTAGAATAAGGATCGGGCGTGAATGCCCCGAGGGCAATCTGAGGGACCTAACTTGGGCTAGCAAACCAGACTGTGGGATAGCTACCACACAAAAAGCCCTAACCTAAGACACCGCCACACCCACTCACAGAACAAAAGACTGAGCAGATAGCCGGCTGCACCATCCCCCCTCTGGTGACAGGCAGCCAGAGCCAGAAGGGGGCAATCGCGGCCCCAGAGAGGCATTATCTACCAAACTGCAAGCAGGCTTTGTTGCTAACCAAGACTTCTTGGGATTCTGGACAGTCAACATCCGCCTGAAAAGGTGCGCCAGTTGTACACCCAGAAAACCGAGTGGCAGGGAAGGGGAAGGCGATAAGTCGCAGTGACCGCGCTAGCCAAACACCTGGTCACCTGAGCTGCTCAGACCTGGGAAGGGCACAAAATGCAGGCCCAACCAAGTCTGCACCTCTGAGGATGACCCAAGTACCTGAAACTGAGCGGCTTAGGCCTGGGAAGTGCATACAACCCAGGGCCGGCCTCAGACAGTTCCTGGCAGAGCCACTTAGAGCCTAAGCAATGTAGACAGGGAAAGCACACATGCCGTGAGCGGGGGCAACCCCAGTGTGGCCCAGACATTGTGAGCGCACACCAGTGTTATTTGTTTGCAGCGTCCCTCCCTCCCCACTGCACGACTGAACAAGTGAGCCTAAAAAAGTGTCCACCACCAGCCCCTTGTGTCAAGGTGGAAATTAGACACTGAAGAGACCAGCAAACAGAAGAAGCTAAAACAGAGGGAACCTCCTTGGAAGCAACAGGTGCAATAGATTAAAACCCTGTAGTTAGTACCGACTACATAGGAAGGGGCCTATAGATCTTGAGAAATATAAGCCAGATCAAGGAACTATCTGAAAATGAACTGACCCCACACTACCCACATTAACACTAGAGAAAGTCCTAGATATATTTTTACTATTTTTAGTATCATTCTTTAATTTGTTTTATTTTTAAGTCCTTTATTACTCCTTTTTCATTTTTATACTCTATTACTTTGCAAAAAGAAAAGAGAGACCCTATTTTTAAAGCAAACTATAGATATATATATATATATATATATATTATAATTTTGTGACTTTGTGTTTTTTTTTTAATATTGTATTTTTGAAAATCCAACCTCTACTCTAGATTTTTAACCTCTGATTTTTGGTATTTGTTATCAATTTTGTACCTTTAAGAAACCAATCTTCAGTACCCATTTTTACTTGGGAGCAATATTACTGGCTTGACTGCTCTCTCCCCCTTTGGACTCTCCTTTTTCTCCACCAGGTCGCCTCTATCTCCTCCCTCCCCCTTCTCTTCTCTACCCAACTCTTTGAATCTCTTTGTGTGTTCCGGACGGTGGAGAACACTTAGGGAACTGATTACTGGCTGGATCTATCTCTGTCCTTTGGATTCCCCCCTTTATCCTCCTGGCCACCTCTGTCTCCTTCCTTCCTCTTCTCTTCTCTTCTCTTGATTCTACTTCATCTCATCCTGGTCACCTCTATCCCCCTCTTCCCTCTTCTCTTCTGCATGTAACTCTGTGAACCTCTCTGGGTGTCCCTCACTGTGGAGAAACTTTTCATCTTTAATCTAGATGTTTTATCAGTGGTGCTGTATAGATGGAGAAGTCTTGAGGCTACTGTAAAAATAAGACTGAAAACCAAAAGCAGAAGGCTTAAGGCAAAATCCTGAGAACACCAAAAAACTCCTGATTCCAGGGAACATTAATCAACAGGAGCTCATCAAATGCCTTCATACCTACACTGAAACCAAGCACCACCCAAGGGCCAACAAGTTCCAGAGCAAGATATACCATGCAAATTCTCCAGCAACACAGCAACACAGCCCTGAGCTTCAATACACAGGCTGCCCAAAGTCACTCCAAACCCACTGACATCTCATAACTCATTACTGGACACTTCATTGCACTTCAGAGAGAAGAAATCAAGCTCCACCCACCAGAACACCCACACAAGCTTCCCTAACCAGGAAACCTTGACAAGCCACCCATACAACCCCACCCACAGTGAGGAAACTCCACAATAAAGAGAACTCCACAAACTGCCAGAATACAGAAAGGCCACCCCAAACTCAGCAATATAAACAAGATGAAGAGACAGAGGAATATCCAGCAGGTAAAGGAACAGGATAAATGCCCACAAAACCAAACAAAAGAGGACGAGATAGTGAATCTACCTGATAAAGAATTCTGAATAATGATAGTGAAAATGATCCAAAATCTTGAAAACAAAATGGAATCACAGATAAATAGCCTTGAGACAAGGATTGAGAAGATGCAAGAAAGGTTTAACAAGGACCTAGAAGAAATAAAAAAGTCGATATATAATGAATAATGCAATAAATGATATCAAAAACACTCTGGAGGGAACCAACAGTAGAATAACGGAGGCAGAAGACAGGATTAGTTAAATAGAAGAAAGAATGGTAGAAATAAATGAATCAGAGAGGAAAAAAGAAAAACAAATTAAAAGAAATGAGGACAACCTCAGAGACCTCTGGGACAATGTTAAATGCCCCAATATTCGAATCATAGGAGTCCCAGAAGAAGAAGACAAAAAGAAAGAACATGAGAAAATACTTGAGGAGATAATAGTTGAAATCTTCCCTAAAATCGGGTAGGAAATAATCACCCAAGTTCAAGAAACCCAGAGAGTCCCAAACAGAACAAACCCAAGGCGAAACACCCCAAGACACATATTAATCAAATTAACAAAGATCAAACACAAAGGACAAATATTAAAAGCAGGAAGGGAAAAACAACAAATAACACACAAGAGGATTCCCATAAGGATAAAAGTTGATCTTTCAATAGAAACTCTTCAGGCCAGGAAGGAATGGCAGGACATACTTAAAGTAATGAAAGAAAATAATCTGCAGCCCAGATTACTGTACCCAGCAAGGATCTCATTCAAGTATGAAGGAGAAATCAAAAGCTTTACAGAGAAGCAAAAGCTGAGAGAATTCAGCACTACCAAACCAGTTCTCCAACAAATACTAAAGGATCTTATCTAGACAGGAAACACAAAAAGGGTGTATAAACCCGAATCCAAAACAATAAAGTAAATGGCAATGGGATCATACTTATCAATAATTACCTTAAACGTAAATGGGTTGAATGCCCCAACCAAAAGACAAAGACTGGCTGAATGGATACAAAAACGAGATCCCTATATATGTTGTCTACAAGAGACCCACCTCAAAACAAGGGACACATACAGACTGAAAGTCAAGGGCTGGAAAAAGATTTTCCATGCAAATAGAGACCAAAAGAAAGCAGGAGTAGCAATACTCATATCAGATAAAATAGACTTTAAGACAAAGGCTGTGAAAAGAGACAAAGAAGGTCACTACATAATGATCAAAGGATCAATCCAAGAAGAAGATATAACAATTATAAATATATACTCAACCAACATAGGAGCACCACAATATGTAAGATAAATGCTAACAAGTATGAAAGGGGAAACTAACAATAACACAATAATAGTGGGAGACTTTAATACCCCACTCACACCTATGGATAGATCAACTAAACAGAAAATTAACAAGGAAACACAAACTTTAAACAATACAATAGACCAGTTAGACCTAATTGATATCTATAGGACATTTCACCCAAAAACAATGAATTTCACCCTTTTCTCAAGCGCACATGGAACCTTCTCCAGGATAGATCACATCCTGGACCATAAATCTAGCCTTGGGAAATTCAAAAAAATTCAAATCATTCCAAGCATCTTTTCTGACAATGCAGTAAGATTAGATCTCAATTACAGGAGAAAAACTATTAAAAATTCCAACATATGGAGGCTGAAAAACATGCTGCTGAATAACCAACAAATCACAGAAGAAATCAAAAAAGAAATCAAAATATGCATAGAAGTGAATGAAAATGAAAACACAACAACCCAAAACCTGTGGGACACTGTAAAAGCAGTGCTAAGGGGAAGAGTTCATCGCAATACAGGCATACCTCAAGAAACAAGAAAAAAGTCAAATAAATAACCTACCTCTACACCTAAAGCAACTAGAAAAGGAAGAAATGAAGAAACCTAGGGCTAGTAGAAGGAAAGAAATCTTAAAAATTAGGGCAGAAAAATGCAAAAGAAACAAAAGAGACCATAGCAAAAATCAACAAAGCCAAAACCTGGTTCTTTGAGAGGATAAATAAAATTGACAAAGCATTAGCCAGACTCATCAAGAAACAAAGGGAGAAAAATCAAATCAATAAAATTAGAAATGAAAATGGAGAGATCATAACAGACAACACAGAAATACAAAGGATCATAAGAGACTACTATCAGCAATTATATGCCAATAAAATGGACAACTTGGAAGAAATGGACAAATTCTTAGAAAAGTACAACTTTCCAAAACTGAACCAGAAAGAAACAGAAAATCATAACAGACCCATAACAAGCATGGAAATTGAAACTGTAATCAAAAATCTTCCAGCAAACAAAAGCCCAGGTCCAGACGGCTTCACAGCTGAACTCTACCAAAAATTCAGAGAAGAGCTAACACCTATCCTGCTCAAACTCTTCCAGAAAATTGCAGAGGAAGGTAAACTTCCAAACTCATTCTATGAGGCCACCATCACCCTAATACCAAAACCTGACAAAGATCCCGCAAAAAAAGAAAACTACAAGCCAATATCACTGATGAACATAGATGCAAAAATCCTTAACAAAATTCAAGCAATCAGAGTCCAACAACACATTGAAAAGATCATACATCATGACCAAGTGGGCTTTATCCCAGGGATGCAAGGATTCTTCAATATCCACAAATCAATCAATGTAATACACCACATTAACAAATTGAAAAATAAAAACCATATGATTATCTCAATAGATGCAGAGAAAGCTTTTGACAAAATTCAACATCCATTTATGATAAAAACTCTCCAGAAAGCAGGAATAGAAGGAACATACCTCAACATAATAAAAGCTATATATGACAAACCCACAGCAAACATTATCCTCAATGGTGAAAAATGAAAGCATTTCCCCTAAAGTCAGGTACAAAACAAGGGTGCCCACTCTCACCACTACTATTCAACATATTTTTGGAAGTTTTGGGCACAGCAATCAGAGCAGAAAAACAAATAAAGGAATCCAAATAGGAAAAGAAGAAGTAAAACTCTCCCTGTTTGCAGATGACATGATCCTCTACATAGAAAACCCTAAAGACTCCACCAGAAAATTACTAGAGCTAATCAATGGATATAGTAAAGTTGCAGGATATAAAATCAACACACAGAAATCCCTTGTATTCCTATACACTAACAATGAGAAAATAGAAAGAGAAATTAAGGAAACAATTCCATTCACCATTGCAACGAAAAGAATAAATACTTAGGAATATATCTACCTAAAGAAACAAAAGACATATATATAGAAAACTATAAAACACTGGTGAAAGAAAGCAAAGAGGACACTAATAGATGGAGAAATATACCGTGTTCATGGATCAGAAGAATCAATATAGTGAAAATGAGTATTCTACCCAAAGCAATCTATGGATTCAATGCAATCCCTATCAAGCTACCAATGGTATTTTTCACAGAGCTAGAACAAATAATTTTACAATTTGTATGGAAATACAAAAAACCTCGAATAGCCAAAGCAATCTTGAGAAAGAAGAATGGAACTGGAGGAATCAACCTGCCTGACTTCAGTCTCTACTACAAAGCCACAGTCATCAAGATAGTATGGTACTGGCACAAAGACAGAAATATAGATCAATGGAACAAAATAGAAAGCCCAGAGATAAATCCATGCACCTATGGACACCTCATCTTTGACAAAGGAGGTAAGACTATACAATGGAAAAAAGACAATCTCTTTAACAAGTGGTGCTGGTAAACTTGTCAACCACTTGTAAAAGAATGAAACTAGAACACTTTCTAACACCACACACAAAAATAAACTCAAAATGGATTAAAGATCTAAACATAAGACCAGAAACTATACAACTCCTAGAGGAGAACATAGGCAAAACACTCTCCAACATAAATCACAGCAGGCTCCTCTATGACCCACCTCCCAGAATATTGGAAATAAAAGCAAAAATAAATAAATGGGACCTAATAAAAATTAAAAAGCTTCTGCACAACAAAGGAACCTATAAGCAAGGTGAAAAGACAGCCTTCAGAATGGGAGAAAATAATAGTAAATGAAGCAACTGACAAAGAATTAATCTCAAAAATATACAAGCAACTCCTGCAGCTCAATTCCAGAAAACTAAATGACCCAATCAAAAAATGGGCCAAAGAACTAAAGAAACATTTCTCCAAAGAAAACATACAGATGGCTAACAAACACATGAAAAGATACTCTACATCACTCATTATCAGAGAAATGCAAATCAAAACCACAATGAGGTACCATTTCATGCCAGTGAATGGCTGCTATTCAAAAGTCTACAAGCAATAAATGCTGGAGAGGGTGTGGAGAAAAGGGAACCCACTTACACTGTTGGTGGGAATGCAAACTAGTATAGCCACTATGGAGAACAGTGTGGAGATTCCTTAAAAAACTGGAAATAGAACTGCCATATGACCCAGCAATCCCACTGCTGGGTGTACACACTGAGGAAACCAGAATTGAAAGAGACACATGTACCCCAATGTTCATCACAGCACTGTTTATAATAGCCAGGACATGGAAACAACTTAGATGTCCATCAGCAGATGAATGGATAAGAAAGCCGTGGTACATATACACAATGGAGTATTACTCAGCCATTAAAAAGAACACATTTGAGTCAGTTCTAATGAGGTGAATGAAACTGGAGCCAATTATACAGAGTCAAGTAAGCCAGAAAGAAAAACGCCAATACAGTATACTAATGCATATATATGGAATTTAGAAAGATGGTAACGATAACCCTGTATGTGCGACAGCAAAAGAGACACAGATGTATAGAACAGTCTTTTGGACTCTGTGGGAGAAGGTAAGGGTGGGATGATTTGGGAGAATGGCATTGAAACATGTATATTATCATATGTGAAATGAATCTCCAGTCCAGGTTCGATGCATGATACAGGACACTCGGGGCTGGTGCACTGGGATGACCCAGAGGGATGGTATGGGGAGGGAGGTGGGAGGGGCGGTTCAGGATTGGGAACACGTGTACACCCTTGGTGGATTCGTGTTGATGTATGGCAAAACCAATGCAATATTGTAAAGCAATTAGCCTCCAATTAAAATAAATAAATTTATATTAAAATTTATTTAAAAATAAAATAAAATGGCTATCCAATGAGAAAAAAATAAAATTAAATGAATAAAACATGGATATTGTGGGAATAAAATGAGACAAAGTTCCTAAAAGCTGTGGCCATAACTGTCACACAGTAAAAGCCGTCAACAATTGTTTGTTACTTTTATGAACTAGGCACTGTGAGAGATAAAATGATCACCATCTAACAGGGATGATGAAATATCAGCATAAATAACAATCTTGAAGGAAAAATGTTATAAATGCTTTAAATGCATGACAGATAAAGTGCTATAAAAGAATAAAGGATCAAAGAGAAAATAATTATAACTGGAAATGGAGGGGAAAAAATCAGAGAAGACTTCATGGAAAAGGTAGTATTTGAATTGGGCCACTTATTACAGATCCTTTAAATATAGATCAACATTCTAAAAGTATTGTCTTCCCATAAGGGAAGCCCAAGAATACTGGAGTGCGTAGTCTATACCTTCTCCAGCAGAACCTCCTGATCCAGGAATCAAACCGGGGTCTCCTGTATTGCAGGTGGATTCTTTACCAACTGAGCTATCAGGGAAGCCTTGATACTCCATACTCAGGAAGTATGGAACAACACTCTATAAATGTCATAGATTTCACTGCAAGAAAATTTTTAATCCTTCAGCAGGAAGTGGGGACTTCCCTGGCTGTCCAGTGGTTAAAAATCCACCTGCCAATGCAAGAGACATGGGTTCAAACACTGGTCCAGGAAGATCCCACAACTAAACCAGTGCATCAAAACTATTAAGCCGGTGCTCTAGAGCCCAGGAACCACAACTACTGAGCCCATGTGCCACTGCTACTGAAGCCTGCATGCCCTAGATGCTCCACATGCTCCACAAAAAAAAAAAGTCACCACAATGAGAAGCCCATGCATGACAACTAGAGAGTAGACTTCACTCGCCACAACTAGAGAAAGCCAGTGCACGGCAACAAAGACCCAGAGCAGCAGGAAAAGAAAAGAAAAAGCAGTGAAGTGCAACCTGTCATACTTCCTTCTTTGCATTTAAATATTAGAAAGACTTGAACAAATATATTTGATTTGAGAAATCATCTCAGGCTTTATTCTCCCTTCTCTCCTTTAAGGCTTCTGATTTTCCTCTTGATCATTTTTTACTACATTTTGTGCAAATCTTATATGCTTCTGGTATACGTTTTAAATAAATAAAGTATATCATTTACTTTCCTCCTAATATTTCTTTTGGCGAAGGAAATGGCAACCCACTCCAGTATTCTTGCCTGGAGAATCCCATGGACAGAGGATCCTGGCAGGCTACAGTCCATGGGGTCTCAAAGAATTGGACACAGCTAAGCAACTACCCAACCAGTCCATTCTGAAGGAGATCAGCCCTGGGATTTCTTTGGAGGGAATGATGCTGAAGCTGAAACTCCAGTACTTTGGCCACCTCATGCGAAGAGTTGACTCATTGGAAAAGACTCTGATGCTGGGAGGGATTGGGGGCAGGAGGAGAAGGGGACGACAAAGGATGAGATGGCTGGATGGCATCACTGGCTCGATGGACATGAGTCACCATCTCCGGGAGTTGGTGATGGACAGGGAGGCCTGACGTGCTGCGATTCATGGGGTCCCAGAGAGTCGGACACAACTGAGTGACTGAACTGAACTGAACTGAAGCAACTAACACACACACACACACACACACACACACACACACACACACACACACAATCTTTCTTTAATCTTTTATTTTGGTAACTTGTAGCAGGATTGAGAAAGAGATTATTCATTATCGTGTGGCTGACACAGAACTTGATAGAATTGGCAGTAAGAATGATCAAATCAGGTTGGTACCATGCACGATGATGTCAGAAATTAGAGTACTAAGTGCTGATTTTCAGCTTAGATTCAATTAGCATAATTTCTCACCTCTACAAAAAAGAAAATCAGCGTAACTGAAAGGCATGTCACTCGTACTCAGCTAAACAGCAGTTTTAAGTTAAATGGCATGTTTTTAGGTTGGGGGAAGTACCTGTAGGAATACCATCTTAGTTCTCTAAAAGGACAGCTATTTTTTTCCAAGTTAAACTAATGAAATAATCTCACATAGTTCAACAACAAAAGAACTTGATCCCTTTAAATAAGAGAAAACTCCAGTTTTCTTTTCTATAGAAAAGTAAGAGAGAAATCAAGAACTTAGAGAAGACTGTGTATAAGAGTAAGTGAAAACTCAAATGTTTTGCATTAACACATCCAGAACAAACACCCATTTCAGAGTTCTTCTAAGGGGCATAATTAAATTGATTTTACATCATCTAAGTAAAATAAGCAATACTGTAACATATAGATAGTAAACCACCACGAGCATTTTTGTCAGTTGATTGAAAAGCAGTTCACATAAAAACATATTATCAGCAAAACAAGAACCCAACAAACTGATTTGTATGAATTGGCCATTTGAAGCTCTGAATTATTAATGTCATTGTGGTCATTGATGCAATGCACTTTCATAAAACCTAAAGAAGGCTAAAGGACATCTAAGAGGCTTTTTAAATCTAAAACAGCCAACCTGCTAATCATATATATAAGTAATTCTTAACAGAGTGCGAAAATAATACATCCTTACCAAAATTTATCAAAATTAAACTGTCATTCAAAATAAGAAAGAATTGCACAGAAAGCTTCCTGTTCATTAAAACACAATGTGTTTTCTGTATAACAAGAAACTGTTCTCTTGTAAAAAGAAATTGGACAGCAGTGCACTGATGACTTGTGGCTCATTTTTTCAGAAATTTTAATAGAAAATGGTACATTTTTCTTATATAACTTAAGATTTGCAGTAATATAATACCATGTCCATTTCATAATTCACCTTTGCTAATACTTGTTTATATAGACAAATAGAAAATAAAAAGGGAAGTGAAATACATAAAGAAGGAAATCATGAATATGCCTATCTCCCAAAGAAAACTGTTTTGATCTTTGGTTTATTTTCCCTGATTTATTAGTATCATCATACATACTGTTTTATAAGCTACTTAAACCATGTTCACTAAAATGTATTTTATGAGCTGTTTCCATATCATTACATCATCATTTTCCTCTACTATATGGAAATCTATTATTTAAATTTAACATAATATATTCAATGAATCTTTTAAAAATATATCTTGGACACTTCACTGGCTTCTCTGACTATCATAGCACAATTATTTTTCCATATGTAACTGCTTCCTTCTGATAATTTCCTCTAAGTGGAATTTTCTCCATCAAAGAGAAAGCACCTATTTAAGGCTTTGACACAATTTACCAATTGGCCTAAAAAGGCTATACCAATTTACACCTTACTAGCAATAAAAGAAAGCATTGTCCTTCCTTTGTGCTGTCTAGCACTGGATATTATTATTATTCCTTTTTAAATCTTGGATCTTATAACACTTGGGTTTTAATTTATGAGTAAGTCTTTCTCACCTAAAGCTTAGGTGGATCTGTACATGAAGTTTATCCAAGAACTCTCTCCGACCTAGTAGCTTACAGTGCAAAAAGTATTTTTCACGAGAATGCAAGTACCAGTCAATGCCTTTCATCATAAGCTTACTGACTTGACATTACTGCTAAGTTGCCTAACTCATTCCTGGGATATCTGAATACACAGCATATTCCCTATAGTTTGAATAGATTACTAGCCAAATTTCTGTTCTTCCAGGCCCCTAGGGTAAATTGCTGCTTCACAGAACTAAACGATACCCAAGTATCTATAACTTACTTAGCAGTATCCTGATGTCAGAAGGTTAAAGCACTCCACCATAAAGTGCTGTAAATGAAGAATCTTATTCACTCCTGTGATTTGGAAGAGAAGAACTTAACCTTTATGTTTAAGTACTTCTGATGCATAAATTAAAATGAAACCAGTTACAATTATAAATGAGCACTATTGAATATAAATTGTGAATGTCAGGGCTGAAAACCATTTAAATCAACTATGAATATTTCCATCCTTCTAAAGGTATTAACTAAACCCTTTCTTTACCATGATTAGAGGTCATCAAGCAAGCAGATCTAGCTTGATTCTATAATTCTACAACAACAAAAAGCCCCACTAGATTTTTTGTGACAACGAAGATAGGAAATGGGAAGTATGCCCTTTAAATACCAACTCCTAATTGCAAAGATGTGAATATGCAGATCTAATGACATACATTTAAAGATTAGGTATTAATTGAGTCTGCCTGATATAAATTGCACAATCAATTCTTTTATTAGAAGTGATCATCACTTTCCATTTTGGCACTTGGTAATAACTGACAAAATACCACAGGTTCTCCCTTGCTCTGAGATTTCCCAAGATGACATTACAGCTTGCACAGATTAAATATCTTTGTCCTGCACTCTACAGCCATCAGATAATGTGCTAATACTTTACTTGAAAGGAATGAAAAAGTGATCAAATTAATCTGACCTCTTAATCACTGGGCTTTTAAATAGACCCAGGGAGACACATCCGAAATGACTAACAGGCAGTAAGAAATGATCAGATGGCAGAACAGGCTCTTTCATATATAAATTACAGATTTTTTTTTTTTTTTTTGGAGACTTGCACATCTTTGTTTCTGCTTCACTGATACCATACACAAGCATCTGAGAATTCTTGGCATCCTTCTACACTCTCCAATACCTGTTCTTACAGTGAATTTTGGATACCAACTGTGATGGTTAATTCTATATGTCAACTTGACAGGGCTAAGCAATGCTGGTAAATGCTGGTAAAACATTATTTCTGGGTGAGTCTGTAAAAGTGGTTCTGAAAGAGATAAGCACTTTAATTGGTGAACTGAGGAGAGCAGAGAGCCCACTCCAAAGTAGATGGGCAGCATCCACTCTATCAAGGGCCCAAAGAGGACAAACAGGAGGAGGGGGGAACAAATTCATCTTCTCTCTGACTCTCTCCTGCCCTCCAACATTGGCAATCCTGATTCTTGGTCCTTGGGACTTAGATTTAATTATGCCAATAGTTTGCCTGCTTATCCAGCTTGCAAACAGCAGACTATAGATCTTCTTAGCTTCCATAGTCATATGAGCCAATTCCTAAAGTAATTATCTCTCTAGGATAGATGGATACATGCATACATAGATACATAGAAAGACATAGAGAGAGATCCTATTGAGATGTTGATATATCACATAGAGAGAGAGAGGACAGAAACAGACATAGACAGAGATCCTATCGATTCTGTTTCTCTGGAAAATCCTATCCTAACATACAGACTTATTCTCAGTTCAGCATAATATACTCTACCTTACAAGGAGGAAAGAACATTCATTATAGATAGTCATTCTGTGGGGCAAGGTGCAGTAGAAGATGCAAAAATGCACAAGAACATCTGGAACTTGACAGATCTGAATTTTAATTTTGGCTCTGAAATCTATTAGCTGTATGATCCAGAAAGCTACCTCACCCCCTCAAACCTCATGTTCTGGTCTGTGAAGTCAGAAAGCAAGCACACCACATGATGGAATGACTAAATGAGATAGTTTGTGTAAAACATTTCAGGCACAGAAAGGGTGTGCTAGTGACACCTCCACCTTTGTGGTCCTCAAGGAGCTTCGATCTGAGGCGGGGTGGGGGGGGGGGGATGCTGGAGAGAAAAGCTGGGAAATAAGACACATTCTTAAGTAAATATGGCTGTAATTGAGCTCAAATTACACTCAGATGAGCAAAGAACAAAGAATCTTTGTTTTCTCTGATGATCCCCACAAGTCTCCTACCCATCAGGGTAACAAGGAAAAAAGGGAAATGAAAGCTAAACTTGATCATTTACAGTGTGCCAATCCCTTCAGGCTTAATTTGTGTCTTTGAATGACTTGGTCTCTTTAAAACAGATACTTCCTTTTACCTGCCATTCTTCTCCTCACCATGACATGAGAGTCGGGTCCACATGACTTCATGGTGGTGGAGGGGAGGTGGTTGCCTCAGAGCCTTCCCAGGTCCTTCAGATCTTTGCTAGTCTCTGCTTCAGAGTACTGGTCTACACTGCCTCCTGGATCACTAAGACATGATCAGACCCTTATGGTCATTTGAGCACTTTAGTGGCATCCACTCACCTTTAGAGTCCTTATTGCTATCATTTGACTCAGTCACGAAGTGTCCTTATCAGTAGCCTCTTGTTCTGACTCCAGACCTCAACTGGTTCAGCATTTCTTGGTCCACAAGTTTCCTCAATGGAATGTATGGACTTTCTGTCCATTTGCACCCTCTTCACATGTCATCACCTATAATGAAAAGGAGATCTTTTTTGGGTGTTAGTTCTAGAAGGTCTTATAGGTCTTCATAGAACCGTTCAACTTAAGTTTCTTCAGCATTACTGGTCAGAGCATAGACTTGGATTACCGTGATACTGAATGTTTTGCCTTGAAAACGAACAGAGAACATTTTGTTGTTTTTGAGATTGCATCCAAGTACAGCATTTCAGACTCTTTTGTTGACTATGATAGCTACTCCATTTCTTCCAAGGGATTCTTGCCCACAGTAGTAGATATAATGGTCATCTGAGTAAAATTCCCCTATTCCAGTCCATTTTAGTTCGCTGATTCCTAAAATGTCAGTGTTCACTCTTGCCATCTCCTGTTTGACCACTTCCAATTTGCCTTGATTCATGGACCTAGCATTACAGGTTCCTATGCAATATTTCTCTTTACAGCATTAGACTTTACTTCCAGTCACATCCACAACCGGGTGTTGTTTTTGCTTTGGCTCCATCTCTTCATTCTTTCTGGAGTTATTTCTCCACTGATCAGTAGTATATTAGGCAGCTACCAACCTGGGGAGTTCATCTTTCACTGTGCTATCTTTTTGCCTTTCCATACTGTCCTTTTTATTATAGGGGCTGCTGCTGCTGCTGCTAAGTTGCTACAGTTGTGTCCGACTCTGTGCAACTCTGTGGACTGCAGCCTACCAGGCTTCTCCATCCCTGGGATTCTCCAGGCAAGAACACTGGAGTGGGTTGCCATTTCCTTCTCCAATGCATGAAAGTGGAAAGTGAAAGTGAAGTTGCTCAGTTATGTCCGACTCTTAGCGACCCGTTGGACTGCAGCCTACCAGGCTCCTCCATCCGTGGGATTTTACAGGCAACAGTACTGGAGTGTGCAGGAATGCAAAAGTAGGAAGACAAGAAATACCTGGAGTAACAGGCAAATTTGGCATTGGAGTAGAAAATGAAGCAGGGTAAAGGCTAATAGAGTTTCTCCAAGAGAATGCACTTGTCATAGCAAACACCCTCTGACCATTACACAAGAGAAGACTCTACACATGGATATCACCAGATGGTCAATATAGAAATCAGACTGACTATATTCTTTGCAGCCAAAGGTGGAGAAGCTCTATACAGTCAGAAAAAATAAGATCAGGAGCTGTCTGTGGCTCAGATCATGAACTGTTTATTGCCAAATTCAGACTTAAATTGAAGAAAGTAGGGAAACCACTAGAGCACTCATTTCAGTTCAGTTCAGTCGCTCAGTCGTGTCCAACTCTTTGCAACCCCATGAATTGCAGCACGCCAGGCCTCCCTGTCCATCACCAACTTCACTCAAACTCACATCCATCGAGTTGGTGATGCCATCCAGCCATCTCATCCTCTGTCATCCCCTTCTCCTCCTGACCCCAATCCCTCCTGGCATCAGGGTCTTTTCCAATGAGTCAACTCTTCGCATGAGGTAGCCAAAGTATTGGAGTTTCAGCTTCAGCATCAGTCCTTCCAATGAACACCCAGGACTGATCTCCTTTAGGATGGACTGGTTGGATCTCCTTGAAGTCCAAGGGACTCTCAGGAATCTTCTCCAACACCACAGTTCAAAAGCATCAATTCTTCGGTGCTCAGCCTTCTTCACAGTCCAACTCTCACATCCATACATGACCACTGGAAAAACCATAGCCTTGACTAGACAGACCTTTGTTGGCAAAGTAACGTCTCTACTTTTGAATATGTTATCTAGGTTGGTCATAACTTTCCTTCCAAGGAGTAAGCGTCTTTTGATTTCATGGCTGCAATCACCATCTGCAGTGATTTTGGAGCCCCCCAAAAAATAAATTCTGACACTGTTTCCACTGTTTCCCCATCTATTTCCTATGAAGTGATGGGACCAGATGCCATGACCACTCAGGTATGACCTAAATCAAATCCCTTACAATTATACAGTGGAAGTGACAAATAGAGTCAAGGGATTAGATGTGATAGACAGAGTGCTTGAAGAACTATGGACGGTGGTTCGTGACATTGTACAGGAGGCAGCTACCAAAATCGTGCCCAAGAAAAAGAAAGGCAAAATGGTTGTCTGAGGAGGCCTTAGAAATAGCTGTGCAAAGAAGAGAAGCAAAAGGCAAAGGAGAAAGGAAAGATATACCCATTTGAATGCAGAGTTCCAAAGAATAGCAAGGAGAGATAAGAAAGCCTTCCTCAGCGATCAATGCAAAGAAATAGAGGAAAACAATAGAATGGGAAAAACTATAGATCTCTTCCAGGAAATTAGAGATACCAAGGGAAAACTTCATGCAAAGATGGGCACAATAAAGTACAGAAATGGTATGGACCTAACAGAAGCAGAAGATATCAAGAAGAGGTGGCAAGAATACACAGAAGAACTATACAAAGAAGACCTTCATGACCCAGATAATCATGATGGTGTGATCACTGACCTAGAGCCAGACATCCTGGAATGTGAAGTCAAGTGGGCCTTAGAAAGCATCACTATGAACAAAGCTAGTGGAGGTGATGAAATTCCAGTTGAGCTCTTGCAAATCCTAAAGATGATGCTGTGAAAGTGCTACACTCAATGTGCTAGCAAATTTGAAAAGCTCAGCAATGGCCACAGGACTGAAAAAAGTCGGTTTTTATTCCAATCCGAAAGAAAGGCAATGCCAAAGAATGCTCAAACTACTGCACAATTGCACTCATCTCACACGCTAGCAAAGTAATGTTCAAAATTCTCCAAGTGAGGCTTCAACAGTATGTGAACCATGAGCTTCCAGATGTTCAAGCTGGATTTAGAAAAGGCAAAGGAACAAGAGATCAAATTGCCAACATCCATTGGATCATCAAAAAAGCAAGAGAGTCCCAGAAAAACATCTACTTCTGCTTTATTGACTATGCCAAAACCTTTGGCTGTGTGGATCACAACAAACTGTGGAAAATTCTGAAAGAGGTGGGACTACCAGACCACCTGACCTGCCTCTTGAGAAATCTGTATGCAGGTCAGAAAGCAACAGAACTGGACATGGAACAACATACTGGTTCCAAATAGGGAAAGGAGTACGTCAAGGCTGTATATTGTCACCGTGCTTATTTAACTTATATGCAGAGTACATCATGAGAAATGCTGGACTGGATGAAGCACAAGCTGGAATCAAGATTGCCGGGAGAAATATCAATAACCTCAGATATGCAGATGACACCACCCTTACAGCAGAAAGCAAAGAATAACTAAAGAGCCTCTTGATGAAAGTGAAAGAGGAGAGTGAAAAGGTTGGTTTAAAACTCAACATTCAGAAAACTAAGATCATGGCATCTGGACCCATCATTTCATGGCAAATAGACGGGGAAACAATGAAAACAGCGACAGACTTTATTTTGGGGGCTCCAAAATCACTGCCAATGGTGACTGCAGCCATGAAATTAAAAGATGCTTGCTCCTTGGAAGAAAAGTTATGACCAATCTGATAGTATATTAAAAAGTAGAGACATTATTTTGCCAACAAAAGTCCACCTAGTCAAAGCTATGGTTTTTCCAGTGGTCATGTATGGATGTGAGAGTTGGACTATAAAGAAAGCTGAGTGCCAAAGAACTGATGCTTTTGAACTGTGGTGTTGGAGAAGACTCTTGAGAGTCCCTCAGACTGCAAGGAGATCCAACCAGTCCATCCTAAAGGAAATCAGTCCTGAATGTTCATTGGAAGGACAGATGCAGAAGCTGAAATTCCAATATTTTGGCCACTTGATGCGAAGAACTGATTCATTGGAAAAGATCCTGATGCTGGGAAAGATTGAAGGCAGGAGGAGAAGGGGACGACAGAGGATGAGGTGGTTGGATTGCATCACTGACTCATGGACATGAGTTTGAGTAACCTCTGGGAATTGGTGATGGACAGGGAAGCCTGGAGTGCTATAGTCCATGGGGTCGCAAAGAGTTGGACACGACTGAGCAACTGAACTGGACTGAACTGAACACATGTCATGGGGATCCAGTAACCTCAGCTCAGGCTTATCTGCATAGCTCACTCCTCTGCTAGTGTGTTCTGCCCTCTGAAAGGCATGAAGTACATGGCCAGTAGGAGGCTTCCCCTTGGAGTTGGGAAGGAATGCCAACAGTCCATTCCTGCCCAGTGACTCAGCATCCATAATGTTCTCAGGAATCTTCATAAACCCCTTTGGATGTTATTACCCTCTCTCTGTACCCCTTACCCTCCCAGGATTCTAGCCTGAGAAGGAGAAGACAAGGTGACCCAAGTCTGACCTCAGTGTGCTACCTCTAATCTCTCTCTCTTCTCTTTCCAAAATCAGGATAGAGGAATCCGGCTTTTCTTGCATCATCCTGTTTGGTAGGATCTCTTTTACATCAGGAGAAGGGGACGAGAGAGGATGTGATGGTTGGATGATATCACTAACTTGATGGACATGAGTTTGATCAAGCTCCAGCAGTTAGTGATGGACAGGGATGCCTGGTGTGCTGCTGTCCATGGGGTTGCAAAGAATTGGACTCGACAGAGCAACTGAACTGAACTAAACTTCCTTCTTCCCTTTCTTTGGGAACTTAATAGTAGATAGGATAAAGGGAGAGAAGCTGATCTGCCAATAAGGGAATGTAAGCCAGAAGCTATTTAGAAAATAGTTTCATGTTGGAGTAGTAATAATAATAAAAAGTATAATGTGATAAGTGTGGTATGATAAACATAAATCTAGAGTTCAGAAATCAGCAGTAATTTTTGGCACATTACAAACACTGCAAATATTATATCACAGGTAACCAGACACATAGAGTCTATCTCTGTCCATCTTCGAAAATATGTCCCATTCAGAAAGCTCCAAGCTCTGGATACTCATTTTGCACACCTTTAAGCCCAAATACGCCCTGGCCCAGATCCACTTCTGGTTGTGTGGTTTAACTGTGGTTACCAAATAGTGATTTCTTACAAATTGAAGGTTTGTAGCAACTGTGTCCAGCAAGTCTATAGGCACCATTTTTCCAACAATATAATTTTTTCATTAAGACATATACCTTGTTTTTTTTAGACATAATGCTATTACGTACTTAACAGACTACAGTATAGTGTAGAAATAACTTTTATATGCATTGGGAAACCCAAAAATTGTGTGACTCACTCTATTGCAATACTCACTTTATTACAGTGGTCTGAAACCAAACCTGCAGTATCTCTGAGGTATGACTGCATTGTGAAGAATCACATTTGTCCTAATCTGCTTCTACCTCTGGTCACGGTCTCTATTTTCTAGAGTCACCATGCAATTCCAATTCAGGAAAGAGTAGCTCTTGTCTGCAAACTCAGATCCTACAGTACCCAGTAACTAGCCACAGCGATGAATAGCTTTTTTCCTGTCCATAAGATTCTTGACTCTGTTCGCTTTTCCCTTTACCCAGCTATCTTCAGCCTCCAGTAGTTGCCTGTGTTCCTCTTTACATCTAATAAGCCTGAATTTGTAATCATTCTCTCTATAATTAGATGAAGGTTGATACTGTTTTGACAAGAGAAATTCAACAACAGCTACAATATTTCACCATTCATCCCTTCATTCAACAAATATTTATTAAGAGACTACTCCAGGCCAGGCACTGTTTTGGGTGGTTAATAATATCCTAACCTTTCTGGGCTTATTCTCTTGTAGGCAGAAGAGTAACTTATTTCTATGCTTATCCAAATAAAACCTTTTAAGTAGGAATGTTATGCTAGAACTAGGTGGTGTTTTTTGTTTTTTATCTATACAATTTAATTGTGACAAGTAACCACATTTCAGAATTCTGATTTTTCTCTTTACTGTATTTAAGTATTTAATTATACAGTAAGAATACTGACTTATGTATCACTTTCTGCTTAAATTAAGGTCTCTGGGGTAACTTAGTAGAAAACATTTATTGAAAACAGGATGAAGGTATCAGTTCAGTTCAGTCACTCAGCCGTGTCCGACTCTTTGCAACCCCATGAATCGCAGCACGCCAGGCTTCCCTGTCGATCACCAAATCCCAGAGTTCACTGAGACTCATGTCCATCAAGTCAGTGATGCCCTCCAGCCATCTCATCCTCTGTCATCCCCTTCTCCTCCTGACCCCAATCCCTACCAGCATCAGAGTCTTTTCCAATGAGTTAACTCTTCGCATGAGGTGGCCAAAGTACTGGAGTTTCAGCTTTAGCATCATTCCTTCCAAAGAAATCCCAGGGCTGATCTCCTTCAGAATGGACTGGTTGGATCTCCCTGCGGTCCAAGGAACTCTCAAGAGTCTTCTCCAACACCACAGTTCAAAAGCATCAATTCTTCGGCACTCAGCCTTCTTCACAGTCCAACTCTCACATCCATACATGACCACTGGAAAAACCATAGCCTTGACTAGACGGACCTTTGTTGGCAAAGTAATGTCTCTGCTTTTGAATATGCTATCTAGGTTGGTCATAACTTTCTTCCCAAGCAGTAAGCGTCTTTTAATTTCATGGCTGCAGTCATCATCTGCAGTGATTTTGGAGCCCAGAAAAATAAAGTCTGACACTGTTTCCACTGTTTCCCCATCTATTTCCCATGAAGTGATGGAACTGGATGCCATGATCTTCCTTTTCTGAATGTTGAGCTTTAAGCCAACTTTTTCACTCTCCACTTTCACTTTCATCAAGAGGCTTTTTAGTTCTTCTTCACTTTTTGCCATAAGGGTGGTGTCATCTGCATAACTGAGGTTATTGACATTTCTCCCAGCAATCTTGATTCCAGCTTGTGTTTCTTCCAGTCCAGCGTTTCTCATGATGTACTCTGCATAGAAGTTAAATAAGCACAGTGACAATATACAGCCTTGGTGGACTCCTTTCCTGATTTGCAACCAGTCTGTTGTTCCATGTCCAGTTCTAACTGTTGCTTCCTGACCTGCATACAGATTTCTCAAGAGGCAGGTCAGGTGGTCTGGTATTCCCATCTCTTTCAGAATTTCCCACAGTTTCTTGTGATCCACACAGTCAAAGGCTTTGGCATAGTCAATAAAGCAGAAATAGATGTTTTTCTGGGACTCTTGCTTTTTCCATGATCCAGTGGATGTTGGCAATTTGATCTCTGGTTCCTCTGCCTTTTCTAAAACCAGCTTGAACATCAGGAAGTTCACAGTTCACGTATTGCTTTAGCCTGGCTTGGAGAATTTTGAGCATTACTTTACTAGCGTGTGAGATGAGTGCAATTGTGTAGTAGTTTGAGCATTCTTTGGCATTGCCTTTCTTTGAGATTGGAATGAAAACTGACCTTTTCCAGTCCTGTGGCGACTGCTGAGTTTTCCAAATGTGCTGGCATACTGAGTGCAGCACTTTTACAGCATCATCTTTCAGGATTTGAAATAGCTCAACTGGAATTCCATCACCTCCACTAGCTTTGTTTGTAGTGATGCTTTCTAAGGCCCACTTGACTTCACATTCCAGGATGTCTGGCTCTAGGTCCGTGATCACACCATCGTGATTATCTGGGTCGTGAAGATCTTTGTTGTACGATTCTTCTGTGTATTATTGCCACCTCTTCTTGATATCTTCTGCTTCTGTTAGGTCCATACAATTTCTGTCCTTTATCGAGCCCATCTTTGCATGAAATGTTCCCTTGGTATCTCTAATTTTCTTGAAGAGATCCCTAGTCTTTTCCATTCTGTTGTTTTCCTCTATTTCTTTGCACTGATCACTGAGGAAGGCTTTCTTATCTCTTCTTGCTATTCTTTGAAACTCTGCATTCAGATGCTTATATCTTTCCTTTTCTCCTTTGCTTTTCACTTCTCTTATTTTCACAGCTATTTGTAAGGCCTCCCCAGACAGCCATTTTGTTTTTTTGCATTTCTTTTCCATGGGGATGGTCTTGATCCCTGTCTCCTGTACAGTGTCACAAACCTCATTCCATAGTAAGGCACTCTGTCTATCAGATCTAGGCCCTTATATCTATTTCTCACTGTATAATCATAAGGGATTTGATTTAGGTCATACCTGAATGGTTTAGTGGTTTTCCCTAATTTCTTCAATTTAAGTCTGAATTTGGTAATAATGAAGGTATAATTATGCCTATATTCTATAGGCAATCAAAGACTAAGAGGGAGACCAGTATTTACTTTTATTTTCAACTGTTTAAAATTCTTGACAGAAAAAAAATGGAAACTTTCCTCCAAACATCAGTATTAAAGTAAGCACGCTCTCTTTCACCACTAGTATTCAATATTTTCCTGGAAATTCTAGCCAGAGAAATTAGATAAAAAAAAAATAAAAGAAGAATTGAAAAAGAAGAAATAAAACCATCTCTATTCACAGATGACTTGATCCTCTTGATCCTACATAGACAGACTCCTGAAGAATGCACAAGAAGCTATTTGTACTAATGAACAAAGTCAGCAAAATTACAAGGTATAAGATCAATACACAAAAATCCATTGTGTTTCTATACATCTGAACAATTTGAAAGAACTGAAGGAGGCAATTCTATTTATAGTAGGAATAAATCCTTCCTGGTTTCCCTGGTGGCTCAGAGGTTAAAGCGTCTGCCTGCAATGCTGGAGACCTGGGCTCGATCCCTTGGTCGGAAAGATCCCCTGGAGAAGGAAATGGCACTCCAGTATTCTTACCTGGAAAATCCCATGGATAGAGAAGCCTGGTGGGCTGCAGTCCATGGGGTTGCAAAGAGTCGGACACAACTGAACAATGTCACTTCTTCACTTCAACCTTTCTGGAGCATACTTTCTAGTACAAACAATAAATAAGCAGATAAATGATTGACTGGTTGATAGATGATTAGGCAGCTCTCAGTGCCATAATGGAAAATAAGGAGAAAGACTGACAGGGTCAGGATGGAGGTGTTACTTTGTTCTGGACAGGATAGTCTTGGAAGACCTTTATGACAAGGGACATTGAGCAGAGGCTTTAAAAGATAAGAGAACAAGTCAAGTGATTATCTTGGGGAACAACACACTGGCAAAGCAGGAACAGTTGCCAAGAGTTTGAGGAGGAAAAGCTTTGGTATGTTCTAGAAATGGAAAGAGTATCAATATATCTAGAGCAGGAGGAAGAAGCAGGAAGAGAGGAAGGACATACAGTCAGAGAGGTAATGAGGGGGAGACCACGTCAGTTCTCAAAGGCTGTGGTAAGGATATTATTCCAAGTTACCTGTCCATTTGGAAAGTTTTGAGAGGATTTGACTTATATGTTTTTAAAAAATTAGTTTCTGAGCTGAAAATAGACAATCAAGAGGCTAAGAGTGTAAACAAAAAGGCAATTAAGAGGCAGGACTGGAACTGTCCAGGCAAGATACGTTGGGTGGGACTTGGGCAGAAGTAGAGGACAGAGGCAAAGTATTTGTTGACCTGGAATGTGATCAAAAGAGAGAAATCAAAAGTGACTTCTGGGTTTTCAGCCTGAGCAACTAGAGGAGTGAATTGTCATTTACCAAGAGGGAAAGCTAGAGAGAAGTTGGTTGGGAAATTCATTTTTTAAGATATTTTAATTTATGATATTAAAAAATGGAGACATTACTTTGCCGACAAAAGTCTGTATAATTAAAGTTATGGTTTTTCCAGTAGTCATGTATGAATGTGAGAGCTGGACCATAAAGAAGGCTGAGCCTCAAAGAATTGATGCTTTCGAACTGCGGTGCTGGAGAAGATTCTTGAGAGTCCCTTGGACTGCAAGGAGATCAAACCAGTCAATCTTAAAGGAAATCAATCCTGAATATTCATTGGAAGGACTGATGCTGAAGCTGAAGCTCCAATACTTTGGCCACCTGATGTGAAGAGCCAACTCATTAGAAAAGACCCCGCTTCTGGGAAAGATTGAAGGCAGGAGGAGAAAGGGACGACAGAGGATGAGATGGTTGGATGGCATCACTGACTCATGGACATGAGTTTGAGTAAGCTCTGGGAGTTGGTGATGGACAGGAAAGCCTGGTATGCTGCAGTCCATGGGGTGGCAAAGAGTCGGACACAACTGAGCAAACTGAACAACAACTGCTCTCCCTGGTGGCTCAGATGGTAAAGAATCCACCTTCAGTGCAGGAGACCTGGGTTTGATCCCTAGGTTGGGAAGATCCCCTAGGGAAGGAAATGGCTACCCACTCCAGTATTCTTGCCCAGAGAATCCCATGGACAGAGGAGCCTGGTGGGCTACAGTCCATGGGTTCCAAAGAGCCAGTCATGACTGAGCAACTAAGCACGCACGCACCACTCTCCAAGGCACTGCTATTGAATAGATATACTATGAGTCCTTCCTTCTAACATTTACATCTTGTGTAATCCCCCTCTCCTTGATTATGGACTGGACCTAGTAATATGCTTATAATAAATAAAATATTACAAAAGAAATTCTGAGGTTAAGTTATAAAAGACAGATTTTTATCTTGCTAACCTTCTCTCTCTAGTGCTCCTTACATGCTTCCCTTGATGAAGAGGGTCACTTGGCAAAGAACTGAAAGTGACCTCTAGCCAACCAGTCAATGAAGAACTAAGACTCTCAGTCCAGCTGTCCTTGAGTAAACAATTCATTCAATAACTGTTTGAGTTAACTTGAAAGCAGATCCTTCCCCAGTCGAATTTTCAGGTAAGACCATAAATCTGAGATCCACACTTTGATTGCAGTTTCTGAGAGACTATGAACCAGAGGACCCAATGAAGCCATAACTAGATTCCTGATGCATAGAAACTATGAAATGTGTGTGTGTGTGTGTGTGTGTGTGTGTTTTAAGCCACTAAATTTTGGGTCATTTGTTACTCAGAAATAGATGGCAAACACATTAGGAAAATAAGATAATACAGAAATCATCATAGTACAAATCACCATTTACTGAGGTTCCCTTCTTCTCCCCCTGTTTTGGGAATCTATGAAAAGCACTTAGCATGAATTATATTGTCCTTGAGTTAACTTTCCTCTGTGATAGCTACATTTTGAGTCTTATCTAAAATTGAAGAAAGAAAACAATTAGTGAACAAGTCAGAAAAAATTTTTTGGATAAAAAGACTCTCCTGGCACCTCTGAATTAACACTGCAGAAGATAGCCAAAGATTCTGGTCCTGATTTAAGTACTTTAAATCATCTCATTTGTTTTGAAACTCCTCTTTTCTCTCCTGCTGACTTTTTAGCAATTCTATCCCCACCTTAGTGACATAACTCTAATTTAAACTTCTTTCAAAACCCATTATGATTTCTGCTTCACTGCCCTTGAATGCTGTTGAATTAAGACACCAGCATAATTAATGGACCGCCTTACTAACACTATTTCTTCTTCACATCACTGAGGATGTGATGTCCAGTCACATTTCCTTTGGAAATTAAGACTGCTATCAGAATTCACTGTCATTTATAAATTAGTTAAGAAATAACAAACAGACAGACATACAGAAATAGTTAAAAATATTTGTTCACATAATAGGCTTTAAATAGTTTCCTTTAAAAAATATTTAAATGGGCTGTGATGATTAACTTTATGTGTCAACTTGACTGGGCTAAGGGGTGACCAAATAGCTGGTATTTCTGGGTGTGTCTGAGAGGGTATTTCCAGAAGAGATTAACTACGACAAATAACCAAAAACTTGGTAGCTTAAAACATCAGAAATTTATTTTCTCACAATTCTGAAGGCCAGAAGTCTGTAATCAAGGTGTCAGCAGGGTAACACTGTACTCCTGTAGGAAGTTTTAGGGGAGAATCTGTTCTCTGCTTCCTTCCACTTCTGATGACTACAGATTTCCCTTAGCTTACAGACACATCACTCCAGTCTCTGCCTCCATCTTTACCCTACCTTCTCTTCTGTGTGCCTAAGGCTTCTTTAATGTCATTCTCCAATCTCCCTCTTCTTCTCTCTTATAAAAACATCATTCAGTAAAGCCTACCCAGTACCTAAGGTGATCATCTCATCTCAAGATCCTTAACCACATCTGCAGAGACATTTTTTTCCAAAATAAGATAATATTTATAGGTTCCAGGGATTAGGATGTATGTGTGTACATACATATATACATATATATATACACATACATCCTGGGGCCATTATTCAGCCCACATACTGTGGTCTTAATCTACCTGAGCTGGACCTGGAAAAACAACTCTACTTAAAGAAAGGATCCTTATAGCATGACCCAATCTGACCAAAAAAACAAAAAAGCAGGAGGGTAGATTAGAAAAAGAGCACCCAGGGGCCAAAAAGTGACAAGAAAGTTTACTGTCTACTCCAGCTATTGGCAGGGAAAAAATAAAAGCTTCCTAAGAGAAATATGAAAAATAGAAATGCCAGGGGTATATACCACATGTGGGTGTGATATACAAATGTATGCTTAGCAGATGGTATGACTTTCAAGCCTGGAAGTTGACACAATTCTTTCAGAACCCATGAAAACCCTGGGTCACTACAGAAGCAAGTGCAAAATCACTTTCTAAGGGCACATCCACAAGACAGGAAACACGGAAATTATTTTACTTTAAGGAAACTGGAAGACCTAGGTTCTAGTAGGAAATATATACCTGATCTGAGATATTTCTAAGCAGTGTGGGTCCTAGTTCCCATCTTTTATAGCAGATGGTCTACCATTCCCCCAGGAAAGGCACTTCAGGAATACCATGAAAAATCAGAAGGCTATGATCATTTACAGATATACAAATAAAAATACATAATGCATAAAATGAACAAATATCTCTACACATATTTTTTTTAGTCCAACACATACAACCGAAAAAAAGTTGAAAGCTTCTTCTGAATAACTTATCTAGTTTGGATACATCCAGACAAGATTTTTCTGCGCCATAGGAAGCAAGGACAGAAATATAAATGTGAGCATTTGTCACCTTTAAACATGGAATGAAAAATTTTTTAATATTTAGAAACTCACTGACATTCTGCCTAGAAAGTCATCTCAAAATACCCTTTAAAAAGTGAATGTGTAATGGAAAATTTGAGTTTCCTATTCACTGCCTCATGCCACCGTGTTTCCTTACTTTTGAAAAATCATTAGAGGCTATTAATCATTTCTCTCAAATACCCAGGAACTTCAGATGCTTTAAAGGTGAAGTGCAAAAGTTTAGGAGGGGTATTCAAGGAAGAATGTGACTGCCATTGTTAAAAAAAAAAAAAAAAAAACTACCCCATGAGTTACAGATAATCCCAGGCATTGTTAGTTATTAAATGATTATGGTCATGTTTCCTGGGGCTCCAGGTAGAAACCTCAGCCTCAGAAGTGTCACAGTAAACCAGTATAACCCCCAAATAAGAGGCAATGAAATAATTGCAAGCTAAGCTCTTTAAATAAGGATGTTGCCTCTGAATCATGGCTCAGGGTGTATTGCTCCTGAATATTTTAGGGTTTATTGCTCCTACCCTTAATGTTTTTCTCCTTTTTGTTTTGTCTAAATCTTTATAGGTACGGTGGCACTGTCGTCATCAGGAAGCAAGGACAGTGCCAGCAACAGAAGAGTGCTGAGTCATGAGAAGCATTCTGACTGGGGTGTCCTCTTTTCCCAGAGTGGGGGGGTCAGGAAGAGCATTCAGGAGAACCTCTGCAAGACAGTATCCACTTCATTTTAGAGAGGTCCCTGTCTCATACACATGCTGCTAAGTCACTTCAGTCGTGTCCAACTCTGTGCAACCCCATAGACGGCAGCCCACCAGGCTCCCCTGTCCCTGGGATTCTCCAGGCAAGAACACTGGAATGGGTTGCCATTTCCTTCTCCAATGCATGAAAGTAAAAAGTGAAAGTGAAGTCACTCAGTCGCGTCCGACTCTTAGCGACCCCATGGACTGCAGCCCACAAGGCTCCTCCATCCATGGAAGTTTCCAGGCAAGAGTACTGGGGTGGGTCACCAGTGCCTTCTCCGTTCAATGTATTTAGAAGCATCAAACACAGAAAAGTCTACTGCAGCTGATGAATTTAGTTTTAGAAAAGTGATTCTCAAACTTTAGCTTCCATCAGAATCCTCTGGAAGACTAGATAAAACACAGATTGCTGGACCCAGGCCCAGAGTCTCTGATTCAGTCTGCCTGGGGCAGGGCTTAACTCAGTAAGTCTGGGGTAGGGTAACAATTTACATTTCTTTCAAGTTCCCAGGTGGTGCTGATGCTATAAATACAAGGACCACACTTTGAGAACCACTGGTTTAAAACAACAAACTTTTGACTAATTATCAAAATTATTTCAGAACAAATATTTCATTTATTCTGCTGTTCTCAATAAAACCACCATTTGAATAGAGACTTCAGTAGGGCTCAAGTACCCAAATAGTGAAGAATAAATGTAGGCAAGGATTATAAAGACAATAATAGTGAGAAGGAGATCAGTCCTGGGTGTTCGTTGGAGGGCCTGATGTTGAAGCTGAAACTCCAATACTTTGGCCACCTGATGCAGAGAGCTGACTCATTTGAAAAGACCTTGATGCTGGGAAAGATTGAGGGCAGGAGGAGAAGGGGATAACAGAGGATGAGATGGCTGGATGGCATCACCAACTCAATCGACATGGGTTTGGTGGACTCCGGGAGTTGGTGATTGACAGGGAGGCCTGGCGTGCTGCGGTTCATGGGATTGCAAAGAGTCAGACAGGACTGAGCAACTGAACTGAACACTTATCAAAAATTATGCATTTTCTCTAATCCTCACAGCAACACTTTGAAGTTTATATTATCTACCCCCTTTTTCAGATAAAGAAACTAAAGCTCAGATTTTTCTGAGCACACACTTGTATTTTTTCTATTCCACTTGACTGGTAAGAAATAACAAGATCATGGCCAATGGCCCTAGCTCAACATTTTAAAAGTCAAGTTTGCTACTGACAAGATACTGTTGGTTTCCCCTAAAATAGCACAAAAAGGAATACCAGTATATGATACTTAATATTGACTGTTGGCAGGCTAAAATAGTTTGGTACCCCTGTCTAAAATCAGATCAGATCAGTCGCTCAGTCATGTCCGACTCTTTGCGACCCCATGAATCCCAGCACGCCAGGCCTCCCTGTCCATCACCAACTCCTGGAGTTCACTGAGACTCACATCCATGGAGTCAGTGATGCCATCCAGCCATTTCATCCTCTGTCGCCCCCTTCTCCTCCTGCCCCCAATCCCTCCCAGCATCAGAGTCTCTTCCAATGAGTCAACTCTTTGCATGAGGTGGCCAAAGTACTGGAGTTTCAGCTTTAGCATCATTCCTTCCAAAGAACACCCAAGGCTGATCTCCTTCAGAATGGACTGGTTGGATCTCTTTGCAGTCCAAGGGACTCTCAAGAGTCTTCTCCAACACCACAGTTCAAAAGCATCAATTCTTTGGCGCTCAGCCTTCTTCACAGTCCAACTCTCACATCCATACATGACCACAGGAAAAACCATAGCCTTGACTAGACGGACCTTTGTTGGCAAAGTAATGTCTCTGCTTTTGAATATGCTATCTAGGTTGGTCATAACTTTCCTTCCAAGGAGTAAGCGTCTTTTAATTTCATGGCTGCAGTCACCATCTGCAGTGATTTTGGAGCCCAGAAAAATAAAGTCTGACACTGTTTCCACTGTTTCCCCATCTATTTCCCATGAAGTGGTGGGACCAGATGCCATGATCTTCGTTTTCTGAATGTTGAGCTTTAAGCCAACCTTTTCACTCTCCACTTTCACTTCATCAAGAGGCTTTTGAGTTCCTCTTCACTTTCTGCCATAAGGGTGGTGTCATCTGCATATCTGAGGTTATTGATATTTCTCCCGGCAATCTTGATTCCAGCTTGTGTTTCTTCTAGTCCAGCGTTTCTCATGATGTACTCTGCATATAAGTTAAATAAGCAGGGTGACAATATACAGCCTTGATGTACTCCTTTTCCTATTTGGAACCAGTCTATTGTTCCATGTCCAGTTCTAACTGTTGCTTCCTGACCTGCATTCAAGTTTCTCAAGAGGCAGATCAGGTGTTCTGGTATTCCCATCTCTTTCAGAATTTTCCACAGTTTATTGTGATCCACACAGTCAAAGGCTTTGGCATAGTCAATAAAGCAGAAATAGATGTTTTTCTGGAACTCTCTTGCTTTTTCCATGATCCAACAGATGTTGGCAATTTGATCTCTGGTTCCTCTGCCTTTTCTAAAACCAGCTTGAACATCAGGAAGTTCACGGTTCACATATTGCTAAAGCCTGGCTTAGAGAATTTTGAGCATTGCTTTACTAGTGTGTGAGATGAGTGCAGTTGTGCAGTAGTTTGAGCATTCTTTGGCATTGCCTTTCTTTGGGATTGGAATGAAAACTGACCTTTTCCAGTCCTGTGGCCACTGCTGAGTTTTCCAAATTTGCTGGCATATTGAGTGCAGCATTTTCACAGCATCATCTTTCAGGATTTGGAATAGCTCAACTGGAATTCCATTACCTCCTCTAGCTTTGTTCGTAGTGATGCTTTCTAAGGCCCATTTGACTTCACATTCCAGGATGTCTGGCTCTAGGTCCGTGATCACACCATCGTGATTATCTGGGTCGTGAAGATCTTTGTTGTACAATTCTTCTGTGTATTCTTGCCACCTCTTCTTGATATCTTCTGCTTCTGTTAGGTCCATACCATTTCTCTCCTTTATCGAGCCCATCTTTGCATTAAATGTTCCTTTGGTATCTCTGATTTTCTTGAAGAGATCCCTAGTCTTTCCCATTCTGTTGTTTTCCTCTATTTCTTTGCATTGATCGCTGAGGAAGGCTTTCTTATCTCTTCTTGCTATTCTTTGGCATTCTGCATTCAGATGTTTATATCTTTCCTTTTCTCCTTTGCTTTTTGCTTCTCTTCTTTTCACAGCTATTTCTAAGGCCTCCCCAGACAGCCATTTTGCTTTTTTGCATTTCTTTTCTATGGGAATGGTCTTGATCCCTGTCTCCTGTACAATGTCACGAACCTCATTGCATAGTTAAGGTACTCTATCTATCAGATCTAGGCCCTTAAATCTATTTCTCACTTCCACTGTATAATCATAAGGGATTTGATTTAGGTCATACCTGAATGGTCTAGTGGTTTTCCCTACTTTCTTCAATTTAAGTCTGAATTTGGCAATAAGGAGTTCATGGTCTGAGCCACAGTCAGCTCCTGGTCTTGTTTTTGCTGACCGTATAGAGCTTCTCCATCTTTGGCTGCAAAGAATATAATCAATCTGATTTTGGTGTTGACCATCTGGTGATGTCCATGTATAGAGTCTTCTCTTGTGTTGTTGGAAGAGGGTATTTGTTATGACCAGTGCATTTTCTTGGCAAAACTCTATTAGTCTTTGCCCTGCTTCATTCTGTATTCCAAGGCCAAATTTGCCTGTTACTCCAGGTGTTTCTTGACTTCCTACTTTTGCATTCCATTCCCCTATAATGAAAAGGACATCTTTTTTGGGTGTTAGTTCTAAAAGGTCTTGTAGGTCTTCATAGAACCGTTCAACTTAGCTTCTTCAGGGTTACTGGTTGGGGCATAGACTTGGATTACTGTGATATTGAATGAGTTACCCCCAATATGCTGTCTCTTTTTTTTTTCCCTTTTCTAATCTTTTTAGTTTTTAAATTCTAAAATTCCAAGCTAAAGAAGTCTCTGGAAAGTGCTAAAGACCTAAACAATATCATAGGCTCAGTCTGGGAGGCCGTGTGAAGGATTACCTTTGTTGGGGTAGACCCAATAATTAGGTCTTTATAAAAATCTGTGTTCTACAGTACTTAGTTCTATCTGAGTCAGTTATAAAAACCATGCTTGTCTCTACTGGAAGCAGCGTCTGCAGATTCAGGAAATGAAGTGAAGTCAGCTCTAACTAAAGCGTAAAGCTTTTTCTTTCTTCTCATTTATGCTCATGGGCAGAAGCAATCAGAATTACTGAACTTGAGCCAGTTGACTCGAGTTGACTAAAGACAGCTGTCTTTCTCCAGTGTTAATCAGTAGAGATAAACGCACGGTCAGCCCAGGATCGGATGGGGCAGTTGGACACAGTCTGAAGAAAATGCCTTGGCACAAGTTCCACACAGCACAGTGTGGGGAAGGAAAGGAGGACTACAGGGCAAGTGCAGAAGCCACAGGTAATAGAAGTCCTGTTGGATTGGAATCTCTTATTAGCCTGGGTTTTTGAGGGAAACTCTTAAGAAGTATCAAGTGCTGTAATGAAGAGCCATTTTTTGGTAGATGAAGGAAAACAAGAGGAGAGCAGAAATAGACTCTCCAGTGTGAATTAATTTATTCAACTGAGAGGGAATATCACCTCCAACTAGGGCAACTTCCAGCTGTAATTAAGAGTAACTCTCCATGCTGGAGGCTGAGTGACATCTGGTGCCTGTCCTGGAATCCAAACAAGTCATCAGTAAGACACTTTAATCAGCGCACAGACTCCACTCTCTGATGGCATTGCCGGATACCAGAATAGGGCAAGAGGCCAGATTTTGATGCTCACCCCCTTTCTCAAACTTAAAGAGCATGCTACTCCTCCTCCTCCAAAAAAAAGTTGTAGTATTCCCTTTTTCTCTTTGGGTACCATGCCAGATAAAAGCTTTCACATTTCAAATAGTTATTGATCCAACTGATTTCTGAATAAAAGGAGACAGAGGCAAATTATTAGATGGGTTTTGCTCCTGCTGGTTATTATTTGATTTGAAAATCCTTTTGCAGCTTAACCAAAGCAGTTCAAGCCTGCCCTCTAGAGTAGGGACCAGTTTTGCAGAAGACAATTTTTCCACAGACTCGGGAGGGGAGGGATGGTTTTGGGATGATTCAAATGCATTACATTTATTGCGCACTGTATTTCTATTATTATTACATCAGCTCTATCTCAGATCATCAGGCATTAGATCCTGGAGGTTGGGGACCCCTGTTCTAGAGCCAGTCTTTTCCTCCATTAAAAGAGAAAACCCACCAGTTCCCTCTGAGCCCCATCACACTAGAGCTCTAGTCAGAAAGTGGACACGCTGCTCCCTGGGCCATCCCCAAGTGAAAAAATCAAGGACAAAGTGACACATTTTACATGCAGCTGAGTCTCATTTCTAGGAAAGTTTTCAGATTTAAGACTGAAGAGATACCATTAACCTGTTGAGGAAAATTGCATAGGCTAGGAATCAAGGCACTTGGGCTATAAGGGGAAGCTCCACCACTCACTATTTACTGTAAACTAATATATACCAAGCCTGATTTGAAAAGGATCTGAGGCAGCAGACAGTAATTCACTAAATGTGTGTCTTGGACAGTGCTTTTCAGGCCTCAGGTTCTTTATCAGTCCATGTGACCAGTTGGAACATGCTACAAGGCAGCATGATAAGAGATTAAGAAATGATACAGAGAAAGTGGTCTGGGTGGACAGAAGAGGGAGGTACAACATTAAATCTCTATGATCACTGATCAGCATCACCAATGATGATATGTAGGCTTAGCAATTTGGAATTTAACTTTCACACACATCATCCCTCTGATATGACCCTTAGAACTATCTTAGGTGGCAACCAGAACAGATGAGAAAAGAGATTGTTAAAAATGTCAATAACAAGCTATTATTATTTGTTCTGGACCAAAATATTTTAGTGTCTCTTCCAGGTTTACCACTGTATGAATTTGCAAAACATCTTGTCTATCACTTAATGCCCTGATCCTTCCCAAACTTTAGGCCTTGATCATTATAGTTCTCTGGGCATAATCTGCTCTTTCCTCGGCTCTACTTGTAAAAACTTCCCATGGTGAAGTCTCAGCTCAAATCTCTTCTCCACTAGGAAACCTTTCATTAACTGTCATCTACCACTCTTTGTTTATAAAGGTTGATACCTCCCTCTTCTGTCCACCCAAACCAGTTTCTCTGTATCATTTCTTAATCTCTTATCACCTGCTGCCCACACTATCATCATTTGAGGACCTGCCATGTCACTTTTCACTAAATTTGATGATGTAAGTGTTGATGTTTGCATTTTCCTTAGGGTCTTGGACTGGGCCTTACATGTCCATGTTAATAAACATGTGCTGAGTTAGGCTATCCTTTATTAGATATCCTTATTTCTACATGATGGGCCTTATTTTTTTCTCATATTAATAACAAGTACTTGAAGAAATGAGCAACATTTTTCAAAAATAGAGATGAGTTGGGTGTTCTTCTCATTTTACTAGGTCTTGCCTGGAAACTATTTTTATGAATGGCTGTGAAGGGAGCACTGATAAAAATGCCCAGCACCTAAATATGATACATTTTCTAGGCCAACCTCTAACATAGTAGACAGATTTCATTTCATCATCCCTTTATATTGTTGATGACGGGATACACTGCTTTAGGCTGCTACTTTAGAAAGTGAAACTCTAAGTGACCTGAACAGTTTTCCTTCACTGGAGGCAAAGGCTAAAAGTGGCTCCTCTCTGAACAGTTAGCCTGAGAATAATTTATGGCAGTTAATTAAACCCAAGCCTGATATTTCCTATTTTCAAAGGGGCAACCAATTATTTACTCATTCATTTCTCTTGATGTGCTTCGGAGCAGTTTCAAGTACATCGTCAAATGTCAAACAGAGGTGAGTGGCAACCTGGAATTAAAGCAGCCACCAATCTGTGCCTTGGGCTCTGCTTCTCTTGGTCCACTGAGCACTATGACTTAGAAATGAAACTGTTACGCTCTAATGCTCTGCACTTTTTTTCAGACTTCATTTTAATAACTTTATTGACATGTCAAGGTAGACGAAGTTGTCAAAGGTGGTATCAAATGGCCAAATAAATCAAAGCTTGATCTATCCTCATATCCCATTACTTTACCGTCTCTATCTAACACAATCAGAGTGCGTTCACAAATCTCTGATGCTTTGCAAATGTCAGACGGACTTTCACTTTCTCCTTGAAGATTCTATCAAGTTATGGAACAGACATCTCTGTTATTTTCTATCTGGAAATCTGACTGGTCTTTAAACACTAGTTTGTACTAAAGATCATGGGTTGGGGGATGATGGTGGAAGGGAATGACAGGGAGGAAAGAAAATGTTCTATTATATTTGGAGGATGAAAATGTTCTACACTTTGTAGTGTAGTTAAATAGCTATTTCTAACTGCCAAAATGTATGGAACTGTACATTAAAATGGGTATTTTGTAAAAAAAAAAAAAAAAATGAAATTCATTAAATAGTTTGACTTAGTTTCTTATGCAGTTGTGCATGGAAATGTTTAAAGTTTGAAAATGTGGGTGACCGCTTTCTACTCCTACCATCATGGCAGACATTGCTAACTAATCACAACCTTTGTATTAGTCAGTGTTCTCCAGAGAAATGGGGTCTTCCCAGGTAGCTCAACTTGTAAAGAACCCACCTGCTATGTGGGAGACCTTGGTTTGATCCCCTGGATTGGGCTGGAAAGATCCCCTGGAGGGTCACAGATAGTCAAACATGACTGAGCAACTAAGCACAGCACAGCGCTCCAGAGAAACAGAACTAATAGGAAATAGGTATGTACAACGAGATGTATTATAAGGAATTGGCTCACACAATTATGGAGGTGAGAAGTCCCAGTGTGACAGAGTGAGACTCAGAGGAGCCAATGGTTTAGTCTCAATATGACTTAAAATGCCTGAGAATCAGGAGAGGTGATGGTATAGTTCCAGTACTAATCTCTGAACTCAAGAAGAGCCAATATTTTATTCATGTCCAAAAGCAGGAAAAAAGCTAATGTCCCAGTTCCAAGGCACTCAGGCAGGAGGAATCTTCTCTACTCAGGGGATGGTCAGCCTTTCTGTTCTACTCAGGCCTTCAACTAATTGAATGGGACCCACTCACAATAGGGAGGACAATCCACGTTACTCAGTCTGCAAATTTAAGTGTTAATCTCATCCAAAAACACCCTCGCAAAACACTAGGAATAGTGTTTGCCCAAATATCCAGACAGCCCACTGCCCAGTCAAGTTGACACATAAAATTACCATCACAGTCCTCTCTCCCAATGAGCCAAACAGGCTTCAGCATTCATTAGGAGTGTGCCCCGGGTCAGTCACTCCCAATCAACCAGCGTAGGAACAAGAGCTGAAACCTATTTGCTACGTCAAAGTCTAGTAAAAAGTCATACTGGGTCATGGTAAAGAATCATAAGAGTGCTAGAGCTGGTTGGATCTATGGTTCATTAAACTCAATATCCTATTATAGCAGCAACTACCAAGGAAGAACTGAGGGAGGGATCCGTGTCCTCTTTGACATCTCTTCCCTTAGTACATCTAATGGACCTACAGGTCATAAAATTTACCCAAGGCCACTTTGAATTCTAGTTTTGCAAATGAGCAATAACTAAGCCAGCAAATGTCTTTAGACATGGGGAAGGGCAGGGCTGGCTCTTGGCAACTGATTGACAGACATTTCATTGAGACTTCTTAACACTCTCAGTGGCACAAGTTTGAGACAATTGGTGATTTCATTTGGTTGGCTTAAGACTTTTACTTACAAAGCTATTCTTTCTGTATTCATAATTCCCCTTGCAGAGCCTACGAATACATCATGGTTTTGTTCCTTCATAATTAACAAACAGTTATTCGGTACCTGCCTGGAATAATATATGCTATTTCATTTGTGACTCCCCTATACACACCGCACTAACACAAAACACATGAGGAATCTCATTCTATCTCAGGACAGCCTTGTGACTCCTGTCTCAGTTACTCTGGTCCTTAGTCTTCACTAAATTACCACTTTCAAGGGAGGACTCTTGAGTCACCATGACTAAAAGTACAAATTATCCTTCCCATCCCTAATGATTTTTTTTCTTTCCTACTTTATCTTTCTCTTCAACACCATCTAATATAGTCTCTATTCTACCTATTTTTCTTATTTATTGTTTTTATCCACCACTGCAATGTAAGAGGGTAGGGATTTTTGTCTGCTTTGCTCATTGCTGCATTTCTAGCACTTAAAACAACATCTAACATGTGGTAGGTATTTAGTATATTTGTGGAATAAATGGATGGATAATCACTCTTAGAGAAGCATAATTACTACCATTTTATTGAAAAAGACAGGCAGTTCAGTTCTGTTGCTCAGTCATGTCCGACTCTTTGTGACCCCCTGGACTGCAGCACGCCAGACCTCTCTGTCCATCACCAACTCCCACACTTTACTCAAACTTATGTCCACTGAGTCAGTGATGCCATCCAACCATCTCATCCTCTGTCATCCCATCTCCTCCCGCCTTCAATCTTTCCAGCATCAGGGTCTGTTCAAATGAGTCAGTTCTTCGCATCAGGTAGCCAAAGTATTTGAGTTTCAGCTTCAGCATCAGTCCTTCCAATGAACATTCAGGACTGATTTCCTTTCGGATGGATTGGTTGGATCTCCTTGCAGTCCAAGGGACTCTCAAGAGTCTTCTCCAACACCACAGTTCAAAAGCATCAATTCTTTGGTGCTCAGCTTTCTTTATAGTCCAACTCTCACATCCAAACATGACTCCTGGAAAAACCATAGCCTTGACTAGACAGACCTTTGTTGGCAAAGTAATGTCTCTGCTTTTTAATACGCTGTCTAGGTTGGTCGTAACTTTCCTTCCAAAAAGCAAGCACCTTTTAATTTCATGGCTGCAGTCACCATCTGCAATGATTTTGGAGCCCAAAAAAAATAGTCTGCCACTGTTTCCATTGTTTCCCCATCTATTTGCCATGAAGTGAGGGGTCCAGATGCCATGATCTTAGTTTTCTGAATATTGAGTTTTAAACCAACTTTTTCACTCTACTCTTTTACCTTCATCAAGAGGTTCTTTAGTTCCTCTTCACTTTCTACCATAAGGGTGGTGTCATCTGTACATCTGAGGTTATTGATATTTTGCCCGGCAATCTTGATTCCAGCTTGTGCTTCTTCCAGCCCAGCATTTCTCATGATGTACTCTGCATATAAGTTAAATAAGCAGGGTGACAATATACAGCCTTGATGTACTCCTTTCCCTATTTGGAACCAGTCTGTTGTTTCATGTCCAGTTCTAACTGTTGCTTCCTGACCTGCATACAAATTTCTCAAGAGGCAGGTCAGGTGGTCTGGTAGTCCCATCTCTTTCTGAATTTTCCACAGATTATTGTGATCCACATAGTCAAAGGTTTTGGCATAGTCAATAAAGCAGAAGTAGATGTTTTTCTGGAACTCTTTTGCTTTTTCCATGATCCAATGGATGTTGGAAACCAGCTTGAACATCTGAAAGTTCACGGTTCATGTACTGTTGAAGCCCGGCTTGAAGAATTTTGAACATTTCTTTGCTAGTGTGTGAGATGAGTGCAATTGTGTGATAGTTTGAGCATTCTTTGGCATTGCCTTTCTTTGGGATTGGAATGAAAACTAACCTTTTCCAATCCTGTGGTCATGGCTGAGTTTTCCAAATTTGCTGGCATATTGAGTGCAGCACTTTCACAACATCATCTCTCAGGATTTGAAATAGCTCAACTGGAATTCCATCACCTCTACTAGCTTTGTTGGTAGTGATGCCTCCTGAGGCCCACTTGACAGGCAAGTGCATGGGACTTCCCTGGTGGTCCACTGGTTAAAAATCTGCCTTTCATTGCAGGGGACATGGGTTCAATCCCTGGCCAGGGAACTAAGATCCCTCATGCCAAGGAGCAACTAAGCCCATGAGCCACAACTAATGAGCCCACACACTCTGGGGCCTGCATGCCACAACTAGAGAGAAGCCCACACACCAGAATGAAAAGCCCATATGATGCAACCAAGACCTGATGCAGCCAATAAACAAATAAACAATGACAAGCAAATACAGAGAAATCAAGTAACTTGCCCAAGGTCATAAACACTTCCCCTCAAAAATGAAATGGCAGAAAAAGAGAAAAAATTACCCTAAAAATAGTTGTATTGATTTGGACACCGCTTCAGTTAGTGAACCATACATGCCTGTACTATTCTTGCATGTAACAAGCTGCAGAATCTCTGTCCCTGTGTTTAGCAATGTGTTCCTGGGTCTGTGTTAAATCTTTAGTCACTAGCAGTGCATCTCCAAGAGTCTATCTCTAACATTGTGCCTGAACAAAAAGGCAGGAGCAAATATATTCCAGGCAAGTAAAATCATCTAATTTCATTCAATTCTATAACAATGACTTGCATTTGTAAAACTCTTAATTCTTTTTTCATTGAGCTTTCATACAGATTTCATTTAACATCACTCTTGTGAAGTGAACTGGACTGGTAGTATTATCTCCATTTTACAATAGAGAAAATGAAAAATCAGAACAGCCATGTGATTGGCTCAAGATCATACATCAAATGACAGGTAGCACTGAAGTTGGAATTGGGCAAAGCAGGGACTTGAATCAGACAGGCCTGGCATCAAACCCTTATCTTGTCTTTTCTAGCTGGGTGACTGAGGGAAGTTACTTAAAGTCTCTGAATCTCTGTCTCTTTATCTACAAAACGGGGACCCTTACCCATCACAAGGTGGTTGTGGGAAGTAAATGATGTAATGTGTATAATGCAGGGAGCCCAATGGCAGGGACATAAAAGGAACACTCACACTCATCCCTGCTCTCCTTCCTGCCTCCTAGCCCAGTGCTCATCCAACCAGAACAATTAGATAACTTTGGATGGAGATGCATTTTTTTATGGACTTATTTTAAAGGCTGGTGCACATTTCAGTGAATTTATTAGTAACTCAGTCATAGAATTCAAAACCCAGTAGGGTATTTCACACTCTAAATGCCAGATGTACTTACAGGAGACCAAAGCATGTGTGAATAGGATTGGGAGCAGCTCCTGACTTTCTCAATAAAACCTAAGATACTGTGGTTTTGCTGAAGGCCTCCTGTGAGAAGTACTTTTCACTATAAAAATGCAGTGCTTTGGTAGCAGGTTATCATAGTGTGCTCCAAAAGAACTGTCACTGAACAGATTCATTTTGATATTAATTGACATTTTCTCATCTTTCCCATACAGTATTTATATGCACAGCATACCCTTCAATAAAGCATGCCTAAAAACAGAGATCTGATACCACAGCATTAGTGACAATATTTAGTTAAAAGCATGCAGTCTGGGAACTCCCTGGTTGTCTGGTGGCCAAGACTCTGAGCTCCCAACACAGGGGGCCCAGGTTCAATCCCTGGTCAAGGAACTAGATCCCATGTGCCACAACTAAGAGTTCGCAATGCCACAACTAAGACCCATTGCAGTCAAATAAATAAATAAAAATAAATACTTTTTTAAAGGCCTGAAATTTTCCATAAGCACACAACATTACCGGGTGGTGAAAACTGAGAGCATTTCGAGAAACTAAAAGACTCCCCTGATGGTTTCCAAACTCCAATTCCACTGCTGAATTCCAGGGAATGCCTTCTCTTCTCACTATGCAAACCACTAGATATACACAGTGTAACTTGACACCTACTGACAGCATTGAAAGGGACTTGGCTGTCATTGGTAAAGTTGTGGTCAACAGACATGATCGACAAACTAGTATTCTTACTGTTCTAGTCAATCACTCTTAATACGGCAACATATAAAACCCCAAAGGGAACAATTATATTAAGAAAGGAAACATAAGCCATCAATTGCTTTACAGTTAAACCTGAACTTTTGCTTATGAACAGTGACAAGGCTAATGAAGCCTTGCATTTGACATGACTTTAAGCTGGTTTGCCCGTCACAGGCAGCCAGGCCCAGAACTCCCTCTCTGTCACTCCCGTGCTCCATCTCAGACACACCACACCCCATGTGCCTGAGCACAGTATTGCCATGACTTGCCCTCTGTTGAGCAGTGTGTTGAGCTTTAAGAGCCCCTGGCAGCGTTTAGCATCGGCCCCTTCCTCTTCTCCTGGTCACTTTCTCCCCTCCCTTTTGTCTCTACATACTGAGGCTTACTCAGCTACCCTTTCCTGGAGTTCATCTGGCTGGGCCATTGAGTATCTTCTTTTTTTTTTTTTTTTCTGAATATTGTTATTTATTCATAACAGCCCCAAATTAGAAACAATTCAACCCAAATTATCTATCAATAGGTGAATAATGACATAGTAATATAATAAATGACATAAGTGACATATCCATATTATGAAATATTAAGCAATAAAAAATGAACTATGGACACAGGCAACAACATGGCTTTATTTCAAAATATGTGAAGTATAAGAGTGTGTTCTGTTTTGACTCCATTTATATGAAACTCTAGGAAACACAGATCTAAACAGCTCAGTGATGGATGTGACCAGGGCATGTGGCCTGACTGGGAAGTGGCAAAGGCAACATTTTGGGGTAATGGCAATGCCCTCTATCTTGCCTTTGGTGGTGGTTATGTGGGTATATAAATTCGCCAACATTTACCAAACGATATATTTAATATGTGTGCTCTTTGCTGTGTGAAATTTAGCCCTTAATAAAGTTGACTTAAAAAAATACCAATAGTGAAGTCTCTGTTCAAGCAACATTATCACAGACTTAGTTGCAATCTATGTTTCAAATCACTTACTTTTCTAATCTGCAAAATGAGAACAATTCTGGTCTGGCCCTGTTTGGGGAAATATTACACAGTTGTGTTCCTCATTATTTGTGGATTCCGTGTTTTTCCAAAATCACCTAATAACTAAATTTTACTTCTAATTCCAAAAACAGTACCTGTGGTGTTTTTTTGTGGTCACTACAGACACCCACATGTGCAGACTAACAAGAAACTTGAGTTGCTCCTAGCTGAGGTCAAAGCAACATTATTGCTAATTTCAGCTCTGATGTGTAAAAAGATGTCCTTTTTGTGCCACGTTTGTCACAGTGTTGTGCTTTTTTGAGGTGCTTTTGATGTTGAAAATGGCTCCCAGGCGGAGCGCTGAAGTGCGATCTACTGTCCCTGAGGGTAAGAAGGATGGGATGCACGGATCATCCAGAGAAAATGCATGTGCTGAGATCAGCTTCATTTGGTCAGGAGTCACAGGGCGAGTATCTTCTTATTGCAATACACCCCTTAGTAAAGGTTTTTCTTATTAATGTCCAGACTGCTTTTTTCCTCTCTTTGCAAACAGTAGTACCTGACTAGAGACTCCAACCCTGACTGAAGATCTCAACTTCCTTGAATACATAGTACAGAGTGAGCAGGAGGCACTCACAACCCTGATTGAAGATCTCAGCTTCCTAGAATACATAGTACAGAGTGAGCAGGAGGCACTCGTTGCTCTGCTGTTAGGCTTTACATCTTGGATTCACCACCAGCCTCTAAGCTACCTGAGAGCAGAAGCCAGAGCTGACTTTCTTCATCATCTTACCTCAGCACCTAGCATAGTGCCAACACAGGGCAGATATTCAATTTGTGCCTGTTGGATGAATTGGCAAATTCTTTTCAATCGATAATATTCATGTGCTGTGTGTCATGTACTATTGTTTTTTGTGTTTGAGATACATCATAGACCAAAGAAGCAAAAATGCCTGTCCTAGTGGAATTCACACTGTAACACAGATAAAAAAAGAAAATCTTGTGGTATGTTAAATGACACGTAGTATGGGAGGGGAGAGAAAACAGAATGAGAAGAATCAGGAATTCGGGCATGGGAAAGGCATGAGTTGCCATTTTTTTATTGGAGTATAGTTGCTTTGCCTTTCTTTGGGATTGGAATGAAAACTGACTTTTCCAGTCCTATGGCCACTGCTGAGTTTTCCAAATTTGCTGGCATATTGAGTGCAGCACTTTCACAGCATCATCTTTCAGGATTTGGAATAGCTCAACTGGAATTCTATCACCTCCACTAGCTTTGTTCGTAGTGATGCTTTCTAAGGCCCACTTGACTTCAGCACCGAAGAATTGATGCTTTTGAACTGTGGTGTTGGAGAAGACTCTTGAGAGTCCCTTGGACTGCAGGGAGATCCAACCAGTCCTTTCTGAAGGAGATCAGCCCTGGGATTTCTTTGGAAGGAATGATGCTAAAGCTGAAACTCCAGTACTTTGGCCACCTCATGCGAAGAGTTGACTCATTGGAAAAGACTCTGATGCTGGGAGGGATTGGGGGCAGGAGAAGGGGGCGAAAGAGGATGAGATGGCTGGATGGTATCACTGACTCAATGGACGTGAGTCTGAGTGAACTCCGGGAGTTGGTGATGGACAGGGAGGCCTGGCGTGCTGCGATTCATGGGGTCGCAAAGAGTCGGACACGACTGAGCAACTGATCTGATCTGATCTGATCGTTGCTTTACAAGTTTGCATTATTTTCTGCTGTACAGAAAAGTGAATCAGCCATAGGTATACCTATATCCCCTCTTTTTTGGATTTCCTTCTCATTTAGGTCACCATCCAGCGTTAAGTAGAGTTCCTTGTGCTATACAGTAGGTTCTCACTAGTTATCTATTTTATATATAGTATCAGTAGTATATATATGTCAAACTCAATCTCCCAATTCATCTCACTCCCACCTCAACTAGAAATAGAAATGTATATCATTTTTAATAGGGTAATTTGGAGGAAAAAGTTTAAATTAAACAAAGACTGGAAGAAGATGAGGAAATCAGCTGCCCAAATATCTAGTGGAAAACTGCTCCACAGTAGAGGGACTCTGATACAAAAGCCCTGAGGCGAGAGTGTCCCCAAGGTATTTGAAGAACTGGAAGAAGACTGACTGGCATGGATGAAGCAGAGTTTGGAGAGAGCGGTAGGAGGCAAGACATAACAAAAGGGTGGATCCCAGAAGGCCTCTGAACTCATCATAAGATGACAGTTCTTCCTCAGAATGAAACAGGGAGCTAGTGTAGTTCTTGTGCAGAGGAATGATGTGATCTAACTTCTGTTTTCAAAGGACCACCGTGGCTGATGTTGAGAATGAACTGGAGGTAAAAAATAAAAAGAGGGGGAGGGTTGAGGGGGAGAGTAGCACCAGGAGGTCTACCGCAGAGGCTTCTGTAATAACCCAAGTGAGGTATGGTGTGGCTCTGGCCAAGGTGACAGCTGCAGAGGTGGAGATACATGGTGAGATTCTAGAAAGGGTTTGAAGACAGAACCAGTGTATTTTTGGATGCATGCACTCAGTACTTATTAACTGGTTAATACTTATTGATACTTATATTAACTTATTAATATTTATATTGATACTAATATGTATAGATTCATGATTATCACTGTAGTAACATGCTTTTTCATCATATTCCAACTTGAAAAGAAAAAGGGACAGCATTAATTGGAAACTGCCATAAAATTATGGCTATGCCTATAAGAATGTGCTGAGCATGTAAATATCCAAGATGCACATCAAGGTGGGAAGAAAACCTTTATAAAGGTTGAGAATGTCGCTACTGAACAGTGCACTAAAGGTTCTAAGCATTTGGGCTGAGCTCAGCTTGTGTTCTAGTAGCTAAATTATTTGAGTTCCCTCAGGTCATTTCTCCCTTTGGATTGCGGTCTTGGCAGTATCCACAAGTTTACCTCATCAGAAGCTTAACTGTTCCTCCTTTGTCTCTTACTTGGGGCTCATCAGTATACTCTGAGCATTTATAATGCCTTATTTGGGATTCACATTTGGCTTCATTTTCAGTATCCTATACTGAGGGAGCCCCTCTATGAAAAATCCAGCCACACATATTTTAATTTACTAAATATCACAGGCAACTGGAAATATATTTGGTGTAGGAGGGGAGAGTAGGAGGTTAGTATAGTAAGAAAAATGCCTTCTCTTTGATATCTCTTCAAAAGGCCCCTGCAACTGGGCTGCTCTGTATTAGGCTCTACTTCCATCCATGCCCGGACATTTCTGGGCTGGGAGGGCTACTGGAGATGACTTCATGTAATCAATGAATTCAGAGTCTCTTCTTTAAGAAATGAGCCAACAGAAGATTTCCAGTTCTGAGATTTATGCTGGTGGGAAATAGTAATGCATTTCAATGAGGAATGATATATCCCAAAACATCACTTTTTTCATTACACTGAGGTACAAAGTTACTGTATTTATTAGATCTTTTAAAAGCCATAAACCATTTAGAGCCATTATCTTACAGACAGATTTAGAAATGTCATACAAGGCTTTCATAGGTATAAATTAATACTCAATCTTCACTTCAAATGAAACTTTTAGGCTCCCCAGTGAGAACAAAAGTCGTATTTTAACAGAACACTACATAGATTTCAAAGTGTCTTCGTTTTTGCTCACTGGAATTGCAATTTTTCACCCAGAATAAAACATAATTCTTTGACAACAGAGGGACAACAAGCTTAGTCTCTCTTTATACTCTTTTATATTGTACGTATGCAGTATGGCCATTTGGAATAAAAATAAAATTGTATGTGTGCTCAGTTGTGTCCAACTCTTCATGACCCCATTAACTGTAGCCTGCCAGGCTCCTCTTTTTCCAGGCGAGAATACTGGAGTGGGTTGCCATTTCCTTCTTCAATAAAACTGTATAAACTACAATATATTTATACAATTTTATGGTTGACAAAATATTTTCACTTGTAATGTTTCACATAATCTTTGCAACAACTCTGTCATGTAGATATGAGTACTTCCATTTTACAGGTAAAGAAACTGAGGCTGAGAAAACTTGTGACTTGCTGAAGAGTCCATAAGAGATAATAAGGCACTCTGGAGAGCCAGAGTAGAACCCAGGTCTGTCAGACTCTAAACCAGAGTCATCCAGTTCTGTAAGGTAGTTCAGGACTCAATGCATTTATTTTTGTAATAAACATCTTATAATACATCACATAAAATACCTCAACACATCTACTATGACTACACTTGGAGCTGAGAGCCTCTAAGAGAGGGAGAAGGGTGTCTTCTATCTGTCTCTCCAGATTACTCTCCACCCTTTTCCACTCTGCTCTGAGTCCTGAGACACTGACCTGTGTAGACTGAATCCCCAGGCTCCCTTGCTCTCTAGCTTTCTGCTGAGTCTGACCAGTGCGGAACACAAGAAACCAGAGGGAGGAAAGAAGATGTAGCTGGGTGATCTGCTCCCTTCAGCTCCTTCCCTGCAGAGTTGCCACAGGTGGTCTTTGCCCTTCAAATGGAGGTGACAGCTCCTGACAGGAAGCTCTCACAGTCTCTAGATGCTAATAAGCTCTTGCACGGATCACCTCTTCAAGGTTAGAGTGGGAACAGTATTGACAGTTGCTGGTCCTAGGGTTCTGTATTACCCCTAGTAGATTCTCTACATTTCTGGCCCCACTTTTTCTAAATCATTCCTTTATTACACTCTCCATAAATTATCCAATTTGAGTGAGCCATCTGTTGCCTGCTGAGACCCTAACTGACACAGGGGGCCTTCTTAGTGATTTTGCTATCATAAAAGGAATCAGTGGCTAAATTCCTCTGGAAAATAATTCCTAAGCAAATGCTCCATTAATGAGAAAATCAAGCTGGTGTTAATGCAGAGGAAATGAAGACAAATGGAGAGCAGTGATATGAGCTTCACATGTGGCACATCCTTCCAGGGTGAGACTGATGAGGCATGGTAGTCATCTATGAGACAACCAACTTTTAAGAAAAGCAGAGTGAGTGAAGTCGCTCAGTCATGTCCAACTCTTTGTGACCCCATGGACTGTAGCCTACCAGGCTTCTCTGTTCATGGGATTCTCCAGGCAAAAATACTGGAGTGGGTTACCATTTCCTTCTCCAGGGCCTCTTCCCGACCCAGGGATTGAACCCAGGTCTCCCACATTGGAGGCAGACGCTTTAACCTCTGAGCCACTAGGGAAGCCCTTGGTGGAATAAAAGCAGGGAAGAAAAGCAGTGTGATCCATAAATCCATATCTGCCTCTCAGGCTGGCCTCACCCACATGCCTGGGACAGCTGGTCAATATCTCCGATTAGGAGGCAGAAAATCTCAGCATAATAATATGTATATGAATAATAATGACAGTAGTCCTCTCATGTACCTCATAACTAGCATAATTTATAGATAACAAGTTTGAGTATCAGAGAGGTTAAGTAATTCAATCATAGTCACACAGCTAGCAAGTAGAAGAGCCAGAGTGTGAGGCCCTACCATGAAGTTTATTACTAATAGATTGCTGACTGAGCCCTAATGTACCCCAGAACTCTGGTTTCACAGCTCAGTTCCTGTTTAGTGCTGGTTTCTGACACTGCTTCCCACTCTTGGCTGGGTTCCTGGCCCGTATTTGCTAATTCCATTCCCCTAAACTCACAGCGTGGCTTCAATCTCTCCCTATTTCCACCATTAGATCAATGATTAATCCATTAATTCATCATTGGATACACTCCTCTCACTCAGTTCAGTTCTACAATGGCTTTGAGATACACTATCTGCTTCCTACAGGTTTTGTTGGGGGTTTGTTTGTTTTTTTCCCTAAGTCCACATTGTTGAAACCAAATTCCTTTCAGGCTCACATCACATTCTTTGAAAATTCATTTTCTTTTCAGAAATTGTCCAGGAATTATACCAAGAAGGAGTCATACATAACAAATAGCTCTAAATACTAAAGGCTGAAGCATTAAGAAGCCCAATTTTGTGGCCAGAATTTAGTTGAGCTCCTTAAAAACCACCAGCCCAGAAAGTGATCTGCAATTGCTAAGTCGCAGAATGAACAGAGCCCTGAAGATTCAGGGAAGGGTTCCTATAAAAAAAAAAAAAAAAACAAGGAAATTCCATACTACTCAGCCTGGAAAAAAGAACAAAATAATGCCATTTGCAGCAACATGGATGCAATTAGAGATTATCATGTTAAGTGAAGTCAGAAAAAGAAAGACAAATACCACACGATATTGCTTATATGTGGAATCTAAAATAAGACACAAATGAACCTATCTACAAAAGAGAAGCAGATTCATGGACAAAGATAACAGATCTGTGGTTGCCAAGGGGGAGGAGGCTGGAGGAGGAATAGAGCGGGAGGTGGGGTTAGCTGATATAAGCTAACATAGACTGGATAAACAAGATCCTACTGTATAGTAAGAGGACTATATTCAACATCCTGTGATAAACTATGATAGAAAAAATATTTTCGAAAAGGATATTTGCATATATTTAGTTGAGCTCCTTAAAAACCATTCAGCTGACACAGAATCACTTTGCTGTACAAATTTTAACAAAATTTGTTAGCAAAAATTAACATTATAAATCAACTATACTTCAGTGAAAATTTTTCTTAAAAAATACTTCAAAATCATCTAAATGCAAATTATCACCTTCTCACTAGTCTGCTTATATACAAAGTACACCATGCAAAACGTCAGGCTGGATGAATCACAAGCTGGAATCAAGATTGCCAGAAGAAATACAATAACCTCAGATACACATATGATACCACCCTAAAGGCAGAAAGCTAAGAGGGACTAAAGAGCCACTTGATGAAGATGAAAGAGGAGAGTGAAAAACCTGACTTATAACTCAACATTCAAAAAACAATGGCAGTTGTTTTTTGATGGCATCCAGTTCCATCACTTCATGGCAGATAGATGGAGAAACAATGGAAATAGTGACAGACTTTATTTTTCTTAGGCTCCAAAATCACCGTGGATGGTGACTGCAGCCATGAAATTAAGAGACACTTGCTCCTTAGAAGAAAAGCTATGACAAACCTAAATAGCCTATTAAAAAGCAGAGACATCACTTTGCCAACAAAGGTACTCATAGTCAGAGCTATGGTTTTTCCAGCAGTCATGTACGGATGTGAGAGTTGGACAATAAAGAGGGCTGAGTGCCAAAGAATTGTGCTGGAGAAGACTCCTGAGAGTCCCTTGGACTGCAAGATCAAACCAGTCAATCCTAAAGAAAATCAATTCTGAATATTCATTGGAAGGACTGATGCTGAAGCTCCAATATTTTGGCCACCTGATGCAAAGAACTGATTCATTGGGAAAGACCCTGATGCTAGGAAAGATTGAGGGCAGGAGGAGAAGAGGGCAACAGAGGATGAGATGGCTGGGTGGCATATTCAACTCAAAGGACACAAGTCTGAACAAACTGGTAGATAGTGAAGGACTGGGAGGCCAAGTGTGCTGCAGTTTATGGGGTCACAAAGAGTTGCACACGACTGAGAAACTTAACACTAGCCTGCTCATCTCTGAAAAAGTACCACTGCTGTTTTCTTTTCTTTACTATTTACTAATTTATTTATAGTTTACTTGATGTAAAATCTTAAGTGTAGGGATCTGCAAATGACATCAAATTTTTTTACTATATAACAGACCACCATTACTCATCTTATTTTTTAGTGTAATGCCTCAGTTCAGCCCCCAGAGTCAATTTTTTATGGAAGTATATTTTTCGACTCATCTAATTTATATAAGTATAAAATATTATTTTCCCTAGAATCACATGAACTTGTTGATTCTTTTCTTAAAGAGTTTACAACCTAAGTGGATAATTAAGGTTTATACACAAACATATAGAGAAGGAAATGGCAACCCACTGTAGGATTCTTGCCTGGAGAATCCTATGGACAGAGGAGCCTGGCAGGCTACAGTCCATGGGGTCACAAGAGTCGGACATGACTTACTGACTAAACCACCTCCACCCACACAAACATGAGGTTTTTAGAACTCACTCTTTCTTATGAATTACATTACCCAGGTGCTAACTTTCTTCCTTGGGCAAAGGATAATATAGTTGAAAAACCAAAGGCTCAAAGAGAGTTAAGTAAGTCTTAGATTTTGTCTTATGCCTAACATCTTATTAACAAAATATTTCTAGGGCAAGCCACTTAAACCCCCGTGGCCCTCTGCTTTTCCATTTTGTATATAATGGTCTATCACGGTGTCTGCCATGTGTCACAACCCATTTTGTTCTCTACTCAGCATTTTTCTCACCAGCTGATATCTATTTTCTTGCTTCCTCCCTCTTCATTTGTGTGTGTGTGTGTGTGGTTTTGTATTCACTTTTAAAGAACTTTCAAATAACCACTAAAACTTCCAAAGCTGGCAAACAATTTTCTGACATTTGTCAAATTGCAAGCTCCTTATAGAACCTAGAATCACTAGGACTAGAAATTAGTATGTGAATAATAAATCCCAAGCTCTGGGATAAATCACTGCAAAGCACACTGTCATTCTCTATCTGACTTATTTCACTTAGCAAATGCCCTCAAGATCCAAAGAGCACAGATGCAGTTCCCAGGGGATGGGGAGCCTGGGAAATGGGGAGAAGTTGGTAAAAGAGCACAAACGTTCAGCTATAAGATGAATAAGATCTAAGGCTCTAATGTATAAAATGGTGACTGCAGTTGATAACACTATATTGCATAACTGAAATTTGCTAAGAAAATAAAACTTAAACATTCTTACCAAAATAAAAGGACAAATATGCGAGGTGATGACTGTACTAATTAGCTAGATATGAAGAATCGTTTCATAATGTAGATATATACCAAATCATGATGTACACTTTAAATATCTTACAGTTTCATTTTTCAATTACACCTCAATAAAACTAAATAAAGAAAGACACTGTCTGCCTCAAAGACTGCATCCCTGCACTAGAATGAGAGTGGGACATTAACAATGAAAAGGGAAAATAGTCCTTGGGAGCTTCATACAAGAATTGCATTTTCTTCTTTTGATGCTCATGTAAACATACACAGACACACACACATATTTCCAGACTCCACTCCAGGCCCTTAATCAGAGTCCTTCACAGACTGCTGCAATCTCATGTCTGTAACAATAGAGACATGACCACCTGAAGGCAAGGTGGTCATTCTCCCCAGTGATCTCCTATAACCCTTTTTACTGAGAATTCTCACAGCTTTGTTTGGCAAATCAAGTCCTAGAAGACAGACACAAAGCATTACACCTTGCTCCACCCAGTGTCTGAAAGAAACTGTATAGTCAAGAAGTCACTACTCTTCCTGCCAATGCAGGGGACACAGGTTCAATCTGTGGTCCAGGAAGATTTCACATGCCACAGGGCAACCAAGCCCATTTGCCACAAGTACTGAGCCCGCACACCCCAGAGCCTGTGCTCCCCAAGAGGAGCCACCACAATTAAAGGCCTGCGTACTGCAGCCAGAGAGTAGCCCTCACTTGCTGCAGCCAGATAAACCCCATGTGCAGCAATGAAGACCCAGTACAACCAAAACTAAATACATTGTGGATTCATGTTGATGTATGGCAAAACCAATACAATATTGTAATTAGCCTCCAATTAAAATAAATAAATTTAAGTTTTTAAAAATCGTTTCTTTAAAACTGCATTAAAAAAAAAAGAAGATACTGTCATTACTAACAGCAGTATTTTGTGTCTACCTCCAGCTTTAACCTTTTCATAGCTCTTGCATTCCTGTTTTCTCACCTGATCCTCACAGTAACCCTGGCTACCTGGGAGACATTAACACAGCAGTTTTCTCTTTGGGGATTAGATGCTAAAGCCTAAGGAAAAGACAAAAGCCACCCAGGGTCAAAATTACCCTGGAAGGCATACTGAAAGAAGACACTTTGTTAAAGAGCAGCATACCATCTTTCAGTAAGTGTGACACAACCTCATGCTAAGTGAGAACGTGAGTGGAAGCAACCACACTATATAATTCTGTCTTCCTCGTTCCTCCTCCCTCATCTCTGCAAAGTTATAATGAATATGTGACACGACTCCACTCTGCTTCCACTGTATTATTAACGCCAAGTATTTAGCAGCTGACCTCTTACTGCCGTTGGTACCAGGACCACTGCTTCACTGATTTGGAAAAGGAGAAAACTTAGCATGGCAGAGCATTCCTACATGCCAGGCACCTTGATGGATTAATACGCTATTTCCAGCTCATAGTAGCCATGTGAGAACAGTGTTATCACCACCATTTCAGAGAGAAGAGAAACGAGGGCATAGAAGCATGACTAGTAGAACCAGGAGTGGAGTCCTTGTCTCTCTGAGCTCCTCTGCCATGGCTGTGAATTGCTCAGCCAGAAGGGCCTCCTAGAAACGTACAATAGTGTATCTAACATCTAGGCCACTGCCTGCCAAGGGTGAAGATCGTTCTAGAACTGTCATTGGGCAGCTTGGAAGAGTCTCACCACTCTTGACTGATGGATACAAGTCCCTCACTAAATGCTGGGAGATCCCTAGCCCAACACTAGGCACCCACTCTATAGTCACCCCTATTGTTTGGGGACTTTAAAAATCATGCTCCAGTCCTTCCACCTATAAGAAAAGAAATGTTAAATTGCCTAACCCTGTACCTCATTTTGAGGCGTTTCCATAGACATGCACTCACTGAAGTTCATAAACAAACACATAAGTAAAGCAGACAGTTTTACATCAAGTGCGGGGTCCCTACTACACAACTCATAAATGGCATTTTGACAAAGTGCCAACTTCCCAGTGCTTCTCATTTTATTCTGGTGACAAAACCAAGCCACGCTCAGTTCCCTCTGATGTATTATTCCCATGAATAAAAGATGTTCCCTGACACTAATTCACCCTGCTCCTCTGACTGCCCACTGTGCCCTCTGCATTTGTCTGGAGAATGGCTGAGTTTCAGAGGAGCCATGGTGCCTCACCCCTGAACTCTCTGTTGATCACACTGTACAGGGGCACCTCATTAAGCGGTTGGTGTTGCCTGCTAATGCAGCATCCCAGGTTTCAGTTAATGGCTGTAGACTTTTTCTTTTCTTTTCTTTTTTTTTCTTTTTGAGAGTTTGGCAGCAGGGAATCCTGGCTCTCCCTCAAGTGCAAAGCACCAAAATAGAGTCTCCAAGAACATTTATGCTCCTAAATAAAAACTACCCATGTAAGTGAGAGAAATCCACGATTCCTTGTAAGAAGGTGATTTCCCAAAACTTGCTAATGAACCAATGAACTAAGGAAAGCTGTCATTGACTTGATTGTTCTTGCTTGCTCTCCCAAGGATGAAAGTTCAAAGAAAAAGTACAAAAAGAACTGGACTGAGAGTCAAGACATCCGGATTTCTGCTAAGAGCTCCCCTTTGAGATCTATGTCTAGGACAAGAAACTTCAAGTCTCTGGTCCTCAGTTTCCCATTTATAAAAATAGGGTAATTGTAAGTAGTCACACAATTCTATGACCTATGTACTCCCCTGGGCTTCATCGTTATGCTGTCCTTAAAGTATGCTTGTTCAGTTGATGGAGACAAATGATACTATATCAAAATATCTTTGTTTCAAGACACATTATCTGTTCAGTGGTATATATTTCAAGTTGTTTAATTTCCAGCTGCATTTAAATTCACTAAAAAGGCTTTCCCATCACTACTGTGTCAAGCTGTGGTCACCATTTGGGTATTGATAGTTAGCAACAGCAACAGAACTAATTGGATGAGCAATGTCTAAATACACAGAATTTTGCTAACCATCTTAACTTGTTTTATAACTGGAACACTGCTGTTTTGTATTCATTGCCCTGAAAATAGTCTTGAGAATAGAGTAAGAAATCTGTGGCATCATCACATTGGGAGGATATTTTCCTTCAAAAGGTGGCTCTCTATTTCCTCCCATGCATCTTCTTCATCTCATATTTCCCTTCTGCACATTTCTCCCAATTTATTGCCAATTCACAAGAAAAATCACTGACGAGATATTTTTTTCAAAATGGCAGAGCCCTCAAATCACATAAGCAAGACATAAAATAGGCTGGCATAGCAATTTGTCCCATGCTGAGCCAAGAACGTACAGTCAATAAATACTGATTGGTTGACTGATTGATCTAGTGCTGGGGGTCTGCCTTTCATTCCCTGTCCCACTGTGCTGAGAAGCCACGGACTTGATGCTCCCATTCAAATGGTCTGTGTCTCCATCCCCCCAGTACAGGTGCCAGCATCTGCCTCTAACACACTCACCAGAAATTAGCAGGAATTGATGGGTTCATGTCTATGAACCATTCTGAGCTTCTCAGAAAAAGCCAGGCCACCCACAGAAGGCCCTGTGATCAGGAAGTGTTTACGCATGCAACAGTGGGCAGCAGTTCCCAGGGACAATCTTAGGAAATTGGAGCGCCAAACACACACATGAGCAAGAGTGCACCAGAGGAGGTTCATACATTATGGATTTCTGACCAGCCATGAATAATACATTGCTCAAATTTTAAAATGCAATAAGTAAACTATGAGATGCCATTAGTATTATGTACATACATATTTTAGAAGATCCATGTAAATATCCCATAGTTACTTCAGTTAATTGTGATCAAAGGAATATCTGTTGTTAAATCTACTCTAACCCAGTGGAGGTTTGGGGAAACATAGGGCTGAATGAATTGAAGAGTAATTATAAGGCATATTTGGAGTATCTCAGATCGATTGAACCACTCTAATTTAGCACCGATTTGAATGACTGCAAAAGATTGTGTGTGTATGTGTGTCTGTGTGTGCCTGTGTGTTGTCACTAAGTCATACCTGACTCTTTGTGACCCCATGGACTGCAGCCCACTAGGTTCCTCTGTCCATGGGATTTCCCAGGCAAGAATAATGGAGTGGGTTGCCATTTCCTTCTGCAGGGGATCTTCCCATCTTGGCGATCGAACTTGCATTTCCTGCATTGCAGGTGGACTCTTTACTGAGCCACCGGGGAAGACTCCAGAAAAGACCCTGCTGCTGCTGCTGCTAAGTCGCTTCAGTCATGTCCGACTCTGTGTGACCCCATGGACTGCAGCCCACCAGGCTCCCCCATCCCTGGGATTCTCCAGGCAAGAACACTGGAGTGGGTTGCCATTTCCTTCTCCAATGCATGGAAGTGAAAAGTGAAAGTGAAGTTGCTCAGTCGTGTCCGACTTAGCGACCCCATGGACTGAAGCATACCAGGCTCCTCTGTCCATGGGGTTTTCCAGGCAAGAGTACTGGAGTGGGGTGCCATTGCCTTCTCCAGAAAAGACCCTGGCTATATTTAAATATTTTCAAAAGGAAGGAGAGAGTTTTTTTTTTTTTTTTTTTAATGAAAGGGCTAAACATATCAATTCAGACTCTTAGGTTGGTCTAAAAAAATAAAGCAAGTAGGTAAAAATGTAGCTGTAGACCATTAAACAGAAAGGTCCAGCAATTCCCAGAAGTAGCCATCCAGAGAATGCCAGGGGACACCGCCTCCATGGGTCACCAAGGAGAGGCACTGGATTAATGAATTAATCTCAGGCCTTTGTCTTAACTCTCAACATCATGTTCAATAATTTAGTTGTTAGTGTTCAAGGTTATCAACCCAGGCTAACAAATCTCCCAAGAAACTATTAAATACAATCAGGATGGCAACTTTCAGTTTTATGATAAGAAATATACCTATCAAGCAGATTGAACATTTGTGTTGGCCTAACCAGTACACTCTACCCTTGTATAAAAAGTTGAAATATTAGAAAGTTGCTTGATGATATAGACAGGGATTGGAGAACTTTCTGTAAAGAGCCAGGGAGTAAATATTTTAGTGTTTGTGGGCTGTAACAGTCTGTGTCACAGTTACTTAACTGCAAGCCAGATTTAGCCTGCAGGCAGGAGTGGGCAGACACTTATCTAAAATAAGGGAAGTTGATGATATGATTTAATGTTAAAGAACAGGAGACTTGAATATTTCTCTATGGGGATATTACTACCTGGTACTCTCACTCTTGGGCCCTGAGATAGTTTTGTGTTGCTTTCTGCTTAGAGATATACATGGCTAGCAACTTCCTTTGGGGGATGTTCTATTCTTTCTTTAGAAGCCTTAATCTCTCTCATGTTGAAGTTAAATAAGGAACATACATTTTTAATCTTATAAACAAAATTTTAAAACAAAGAAACAAATAAGAAATAGTTGTGACTTACAGTTGTGATGGTATGGTACCTGGAGCTTATGTAACGCCATGCATAGGAACATATCAAAGGCCCCAAAAATCTACAAACAGGAAGTGCTGGAGAGGGTGTGGAGAAAAGGGAACCCTCCTACACTGTTGATGGGAATGTAAACTGAAATAGCCACTATGGAGAACAGTATGGAGCTTCCTTAAAAACCTAAAATAAGAGCTACCATAAAATCCTGCAATCCCACTGCTGGGCGTATATCCAGATAAAACCATAATTCAAAGTGCTACATGCATCCTAATGTTCGCTGGAGTACTATTTCCATAGCCAAGACATGAAGGCAACCTACATCCCCACTGACAGAGAGCGGATAAAGAAGGTGTGCATACATATATACACATAATGGAATATTACTCAGCCATAAAAAAGAATGGAATAATGCCATTTGCCGTGACAAAGATGGGCCTAGAGGTTGTCATACTGAGTGAACTAAGTCAGATAAAGACAAACATCATGTGATATCACTTACATGTGGAATCTAAAAAAATGGTACAAAGGGAACTTATTTACAAAACAGAAATGCAGTCACAAATGCAGAAAACAAAACATAGTTATTGGGAAGAAGTAGGGCAGGGATAAATTGGGAGACTGGGATTGACATATATATTCTACTATATATAAAACAGATAACTTATAAAGATCTGCTGTACCTACAGTATTCTATACAGCACAGGGAATCCTACTCAGTACTCTACAATGACCTATATGGGAAAAGAATCTGAAAAAGACTGGGTATATGTATATGTATAACTGATTCACTTTGACGTACAGCAGAAACTAACACTACATTGGAAATCAACTACACGCCAATAAAAATTAATTCAAAACAATCAAGGTCCAGTTATAGTCCAGGAGGTATTCATCTGAGGCTGTACCCAGCTTCACCAGGGCTCAGAAAACTCATTACCTCGCCTTTCACTCTGGCCCTAGTGCCAGGGAAACTCCACCATGGTTTTTCTTCCCCTAGGTGTCACAGCAGTACATCTATGGTTGCGAAAAAGGAACTTGGTGAACGACAAGTTACAGCAGTCTTTTATTTTGGTTTGGTTTTGGTTGTAGAAATGGGGCCACCATTCGATCATGTCTGTCCAGATTTCCTGGGTTTCAGGTTCCCCAGAACTCATGGTCCCTGGCACTGCACTGCCTCTTGGGTCTTCAGAGCTGCCAATGTGCTTTAACCCCTATTTCTCCACTGCTTCAGCATCTGTCTTTGCTGAGGCACTCCATCTGCTCTCTGCGCTCTGTCCAGGCCAAATGGAAGGAAGCTTTCCCTCTTTTGACATGACACCACTCTCAGTCTGGGACTCTATAAATGCACTGTGGCTGCCCAGAAATTCTACACCAGATTTCATTTATGTAGATGCAAAGATTTTGTTTATGTAGATGCAATACAGGAGACCTAGGTTCAATCCTTGGGTAGGGAAGGTACCCTGGAGAAGGGAATGGCTACCACTCCAATATTCTTGCCTGGAGAAAATCCCATTGGCAGAGGAGCTTAGTAGGCTACAGTCCACGGGGTCTCAGAGTCTGATTGAGCAGCTAAACAAGAGATGCAAAAGTGCATTTTTCTCAGGAAAAGGTAAGCAGTTTTCCACAAATTATCAGAGGGGTAAATGACCTCCCCAAACTTGAAACAATGACCACATTGTAATTGATTAAAGTGGAAATGCATCAAATACAGATTTACTTGTGCCAGTTCCACCACCTTGACTTAGCAGGGAGAGAGAGAAACCACACTCTACGTAATCCAGGTAATCCTCCACCTTTGTACTTAGCACATGCCTAAGAGGTGAGCCTGAGATGCTGACCTAAATCTGCAGTCCTCAGTCTGGAATAAGTGCTTAACAAAACTGCTTTCTAAGAACTATAAGAAGTACACTAAAGAACATTATTCAAGAAATGTTTTCTCTGAGTCGATGGTGAGGACACACCTGGAAAGAGGAAAATAATATACACTTTCTCCCAGAAAAGTTAGTATTCTTTCTTTCCCCTCCCTAGCCTATTCTTTCTCACTGCCAGGCCAACATCCCCCCCTTTCACCACTCCGTTAGAAATACTAACTCTGCAATTCCTTAGAAAGCATCGATCACATCACCCCTGGCTGGAAAATATGCAGGGTTTCTACTTTTTCTGGACTCAATATTAATTTACAAACTACAACTAGCAAGCTGGACAGGGGACAAGAAAGCATAAGAAGAGGAGTAGCCTACACTTGAATGCCGGCTCAAGTTCTCCATCCGTCTACCTCATACCCTTACAGAATCACCAGCCCTGCTCCACACAATGGACCCTTTCACAGAACACAAAGCATCCATGTAGGCAAAACCTAAGCTCCGGCAACCCACTCAGAAACAGCAGCGTTCCGGGGACTAGCAATAGTGAATCACCAGAGGGAATAACTACTTTGGAATGTCTCTTCCCAAGAGTCATGTCAAGGTTTTTAAATAAAAGTCAATTATATTGTGACAGTTTTCATTTAACATAGCCTAGAATCTTATTTGGGCTTCCCTGGTGGGTTGACAGGTTCTTTAACACTGAGCTTCTGTTGGCCCAGTGATAAAGAACCTGCCTGTCAATGTAGGAGACACGGGTTCGATCCCTGGATCACGAATATCGCCTGGAGAAGGAAATGACAACCCATGCCAGTATTCCTGCCTAGGAAATCCCATGAACAGAGGAGCTTGGCAGGTTACAGTCCATGGAGTTGTAAAAAGAGCCAGACACAACTTAGCGACCAAACAAGAATCTTGTTTACAAAGCTGAAATAGAGACTCAGATGTAGAGCACAAAAGTATGGACACCAAGGAGGGTGGGGTGGGATGAACTGGGAGATTGGGATTGACATATATACACTACTGATATTGTACATAAAATAGAGAACTAATGAGAACCCGCACAGGGAACTCTACTCAATACTCTGTGATGACCTAGATGGGAAGGAAATCCAAAAAAAGAGGGGATATATGTATATCTGATTCATATATGTATATGTATAGCTGATTCACCATGCTGTACAGCAGAAACTAGTACAACCCTGTAAAACAACTATACTCCAATACAAATATATATATATGAAAAAATAAAAAATATTTTAAATGCAAAAAAGTTAAATAGCCTAAAATCCAAACTGTCTCATCCTCAAAGCCAAATCTAAGTCTCTTCTCTTCCATGTAGCCTTTAGCACAGACTATTTTTTCCTATTCTCTGAGCTCTACCAGCAGAGAAAATTGGAAGTGCACAGAAGTACAGCTCTCTGAAGGAAAGAAAAATTAAATGGCACTAGCTAAGGATAAGCCAGTGGGTTCCCAAGGCAAAGTGATGTCCTCTAAAGCCAAATTCTTCTGTGATCCTCAAGCCTCACCTCCTGACCTGGGAAATGGAGAATTGAATAAAAGGTCAGCTGGCAAAGAAACAGAGCCCCTGTCAGCTGGTCTGCTTGATAAAACACACTAATAATATTCCAGAGCAAAAACAAACAAAAAAAAGAGCATAGACATAAATTTTTAATTTATAAAATTTTAATATATAATTTATATTTATATATACATATAATGTAATAAAAGCCTAAAAGTGAGAAGATAATGGATGTGGAGGAAGGATAACAGAGGTGATAAGTGACCAGGGGATATCCTGTTTCCCTCAAGGGTGAGGAATAAACTGGGCAGTACCAGGCAAAGGGAAGGAGATGCTACAAAGGACCCAGCTCTATAGCACGAGGCAGGCCTAGCCACCCACGCTAGTAACGGAACTCCGAAACAATTGATAGCAGCAATGAGAGCCCCTGCCAGAGCAGCAAGTAGGCCTCACCAGAGGACCTCAGCTGCCCAGTGAAAGAAGCAGTGGCATGGCCAGGCTGCCAAGGTGCATGGACCCCAGAGCCTTGGCTGCAGGGGGCAACATGAGCAAGGTTATGAAGGTGAGAACTGAGTGCTAGTCTCACCCCCCAGACGTGGCCAGCGGAGCTCCAGGCAGAGACTTGTATCTCCAAAACCAAGCACGGTGTCTGCTTTACAGCAAGTGCTTAGTAAATATTCGAGAAAGGGAGGGAAGGAGAGAAGGAGTTTGGCCAGTGGGGCTCAAAATCAAACAATTTGAGTGGTCACGATAGTTACCACTTCTTTGCCCTTCCCATGATGGTGTGTGTGTAAAAGCCGCTCAGTCATGTCAAACTCTTTGTGACCCCATGGACTATACAGTCCATGAAACTGTCCAAGGCAGAATACTGGAGTGGGTGGTTCCCTTCTCCAGGGAATCTTCCCAACCCAGGGATCAAACCCAGGTCTCCTGCATTGCAGGCAGATTCTTTACCAGCTGAGCCCCCAAGGAAGCCCTTCCCATGATTGTTTCAGACCAAAAATTGCCTATTATACTTCCATAGGATCATAGGACTAAAATAATTACATCTGGAGAAATAAATAGCAAATGATAATTAAATATCTATGTGCAGTCATTAGAGAAAGTTAACTATGTACAGTTCAACCTGACATGGAAAACACAGATATAACGAATAGCAAAAGGAAACTGAGGATCTTTGAATCAGCCCATGATGACTCACTGGGTCATCACGGGCTGAGGAAATGTTTTGGGGAAAGATTTATCTCCATCCAGGAGATAGTGTCAGCCTGTTTCTAAGTTCATAGACTAGGAAGACTAGGAAGGGAAGCAAGGAAGGGAAGCAAGGAAGCATGGCTCAAAATGTTACATGAGTCATCTGAGGTTTTCTATTTTTTTTAGTGTGAGGTTTTCAAATGATAAAACCAATCTATAGTGTTTATAAGGTAATACCACACAAAGATCTATAAAGAGCTAATCACATCCCCAGCAAACCCATGCGGCTCTCACCCCTTTCCCAAAGAGCATAGTATTAATGCTGGTATACATCTTTCTAGACCTTTATCTTCATCTAAATGCATCTAAGTTATATATGTAGTTTTTTAGTCATTTAATTTTCCCTAGGGATTCATATTCTTAACATGCAATCTGATTTTTTCATCAAATAGTTGATCTTAATGTTTTTATCTTTTAATTCTTTATATATGTCACACACAGAGACACAATTTTACATTATTGGCAGTGGTATACAATCTTTTCTCATTTTGTTCTTTTTTTAACCCTTGCCTCTTCCCTCTGCCCTCTTCTCCCTCGCTCTGCCATCATTCAGGAAGACATTTCCTGCTCTCCCATGGCTCAGGGAGGAATACGTTGAGGGTGGAAATGTACTTTCATGTCCAGATCACCTCTTTCATGTCAAACCTGGAGCTAGAGGCCAAGTCAAAAGGCCAGTGCCCCTGGCCTTCTCAGACAGAGACAAAGTCAGATGAGCTCTCTGATCCTGTGAGCAGTGAAGATTCTGGTCACTGCCTGCATCTGGGGGAACACAGCTGTGCACAAAGTACTCAAGGGCTAGGTCAAGTGCAGCACACTCGTCCACCATTAGCTTTAGGACACACTGAAGTTCTGAAGGAAGCTGGAAGCCACCTGCATGTATAAGCAATAAGGTATTATCAAAAGAAAAGGAGCTCCATGGGAGGGGTGTGGTCTCCAATAATAGAGAAGATTATTAGCCTAAAATCATGAAAATCTGTTTAAAAACCAATATATCACTGAGGTTCCCAGGCCACACCCTCTTTTACCACTTTTGGCCACCAAAATGAGATGAGAAATGATAAATTAATGCCAGTGTGTGAAAGTGTTATTTGCTCAGTCATGTCCAACTCTTTTTGAGACCCCATGGACTGTGCCCACAAGGCTCCTCTGTCCATGGAATTCTGTAAGCAAGAATACTGGAGTAGGTATTCAGTCTAGGCATTTCCTCCTCCAGGGGCATCTTCCTGACCCTGGGATTGAACCTGATCTCCTGCATTGCAGGGAGATTCTTTACTGTCTGAGCCATGTTAGGATAAAAGTTAATGCCAACTATAGTTCAAAATGAAGATCCAATTTATTTATTACTCACTGTACTCAGTTAAGGAGAAGGCAATGGCACCCCACTCCAGTACTCTTGCCTGGAAAATCCCATGGATGGAGGAGCCTGGTAGGCTGCAGTCCATGGGGTCGCTAAGAGTCGGACATGACTGAGCAACTTCACTTTCACTTTTTCACTTTCATGCATTGGAGAAGGAAATGGCAACCCACTCCAGTGTTATTGCTTGGAGAATCTCAGGGACAGGGGAGCCTGGTGGGCTGCCATCTCTGGGGTCACACAGAGTCGGACATGACTGAAGCTACTTAGCAGTAGCAGCAGCAGTAGCAGTACTCAGTCAATCATTTGTCATTAGTTACCTCAAAACATCATTTGAAATGCACAGAAGGTATTTCCCAAGACTCTGCTGCCACCCACAGTTTGAGGTAGAAACAGTGGGACAAAATCCTTGGCAGCATGCATGAAAATTATGCTCTAAATTGACCTATATAAGATTGTTGTACTATATTTGTATAGTTTTTAATGTATGCATATTTATCCTTACATACACACACGCATACACACACAGCCATTGGTTGATGATGAATAAACAGGGTAACACTTGAATTCAATTAAACTCACTCCAGGTTTGGCACTTTTCCCACAGCAAGTAAATCAGTATTGTCAAAATTGGACTTGTCGTTTAATTAAGCCTGGGCATTAATAGTCCCATGGCCTTCAGAGACATCTTTGTGTCTCAGTAAACCAGTTTGGATTGTCAGGGTAAACAGAGTACTTAAGAGGATGGAGATGTTGCAAATGAGATTCAATTACAAAGGCTTCTATCTAGAATGAAAATGTTGCAATATTCTTCTAATTGTGGGTGAAGATTCTTTTCAGTTGAAGATCAGACTAAAATTGAATACTCCCAATAATCCATGAGGGAGATATTATTACCACCACTTCATAAGTAGGAAATAAAGTTACAAGAAATTAATTACTCATTTTTCTAAACACTTCCCTCAACTAGCATCAACAAGCAATCATTCAGAGCTTTACAACTAAGGTCTATTTTTAAATAACAATAATCATGCTGTAAATTTTGTCAAATGATAATACCAGGGAATGATTCCTCTTAGTGGATGTATTTTTCTATAGAAAAACTTTTTCACGGCAGGAATCTTCTTAAATCTAAGTTCTTTAACTCTCTGATAGCAGATTTCATGCACACTAAGTCGTAGCAATTCCTATAATGATAAATTCCAACTCAGAGACTAAGCAAGGTCAGCCCAGCCGCCTTATCAGTTCATTTCTGCCACTCTCAAATCACTCCAGTTTAAGAAGACTTGTGGGCCCTGTATGTCCGTGCTTAGTCCAACTCTTTGTGATCCTCTGGACTGTAGTCCATCAGGCTCCTCGGTCCACCGGACTTTCCAGGCAAGAATACTGGAGTGGGTTGCGATTTCCTTCTCCAGGAGGGAAATAAACAGTGTCAACCTTATATCAATAAAAAACATTCTGGGATCCCAGTCTCTAAATTAGCAGTAAGTTCAATTCTTCCCTCTGGTCCTTCCACCCCTGGTAAATTCAGCAATGCCTAGGGATGTTTCAGAGAAGGCAATGGCACCCCACTCCAGCACTCTTGCCTGGAAAACCCCATGGACAGAGAAGCCTGGTGGGCCACAGTCCATGGGGTCACTAAGAGTCGGACACGACTGAGCGACTTCACTTTCACTTTTCACTTTCATGCACTGGAGAAGGAAATGGCAACCCACTCCAGTGTTCTTGCCTGGAGAATCCCAGGGACGGGGGAGCCTTGTGGGCTGCCATCTATGGGGTCGCACAGAGTCAGACATGACTGAAGCGACTTAGCAGCAGCAGCAGCAGCAGCAGGGATGTTTACTGATATTCCAGACCCAGTTCTGATTGTCCTTCCTACTTCCAGCGGAACAGGAACTCAACAAAGAAGACTCGACCATGACCATGACCACTTGAGCCCCAGACACAGGCAGCCACGAGGCTGCCATTGCCACTTCCCTCCTGCTGTGCCTGTGGAGAAGGGGCTTTCCGCCAGGGACCACAGCTATTGCCATCACTTTGGCCTCAAGGAAGAGGACAATCCTGTCTCCTGCTTATTTCACCCCAGATATAGCTCAGGTCTGACCTACTAGTGACCAGCAACACAAAGATAAAAACACACACAGGAAGTATTTTACAATTACATTGCAAGTGCAGACTCATTCTGGAATCCCTCACTATACTTTCCTAAAGGCAGCTCAATCATTAACCTCAGAAATGCTCTTGGAGATTTTTTTTTTTTTTCCTACTTATCCCTGTTGAAAGACCCTCTCCTTGGGCAGCTTAACACTAAGGATTCCCACTCTTACAGGTCAAGACCCACATCCACCGTGGTGTATGAGGAGGACAACAACAATAAGATGCCCAGGAGACAACCACACAGCAGTCTGACATCAGTTCTTCCCCAAAGACTGAGTTACCTGGTCTTAAACAGCATCCTGTATGCGATACTTACATCCCATGCAGGAAGAGAATACACAAAACTCAGGCCAGGCATTTGGCAGCCTGCTATCATCAAGGTGTCAAAAACATGCGGAGTCCAGACTGACCCAGACCACTAGGTTACATTACATGTCCTGAGCAGGAGAAAATAATTGGACGATACTGTGAGAGGTTCAACACGGAGACTCCAGAGCCAGTCCACCTGGGTCCAAACACTGGCTCTGCCACCTTTCTAGTCTTCGACTTTAGGCAAATTACTTAAACCTCTCTGTGACTCAGCTAACCCAGTTGCTGAGTGGAGAAAATAATACCTATCTTTTAGGATAATTCTAATAAATGTTTTAGAGCCACACCCAACACATGGTAGGCAATCTATAGATGTTAGTTATTGTTATTCAAAGATAGTAAAATAATTTTAAAATCAGCTCGACCCAAAGCAACCTACAGATTCAATGCATCCATATCAAATTACCAATGGCATTTTTCACAGAACTAGAACAAAAATTTTTTAAATTTGTATGGAAACAGAAAAGACGCCAAATAGCCAAAGCAATCTTGAGAAAGAAAAACAGAGCTGAAGGACTCAGGCACCCTGACTTCAGACTCTGCTACAAAGCTAGAGTCATCAAGACAGTATGGTACTGGCACAAAAACAGAAATACAGGTCAATGGAACAGGATAGAAAGTCAGAGATAGTTGACCATAGGTGCATGGTTTAATCTATGACAAAGGAGGCAAGAATGCACAATGGAGAAAACACGGCCTCTATCAATAAGCGGTGCTAAGAAAACTGGACAGCTACATGTCAAAGAATGAAACTAGAACACTTCCTAACACCATACACAAAAATAAGCTCAAAATGGATTAAAGACCTAATGCAAGGCCAGACACTATAAAACTCTCAGAGGAAAACATAGGCAGAATACTCTTTGACATAAATCACAGCCAGATCCTTTTTAACCCACCTCCTAGAGTAATGAAAATAAAAACAAAAATAAACAAATGGGACCTAAGTAAATGTAAAAGCTTTTGCACAGCAAAGGAAACTATAAACAAGACAAAAAGATAACCCTCAGAATGGGAGAAAATATTTGCAAATGAAGTAACTGACAAAGGATTAATCTCCAAAATATGCAAGCAGCTCACATGACTCAGTATCAAAAAACAAACAATCAACAATTGGGTGGAAGAGCTAAACAGACATTTCTTCAAAGACATGTAGTTGGTCAACAAATACATGAGAAGATGCTCAACATCACATTAGAGAAATGCAAATCAAAGCTACAATGAGGTACCACCTCACACCGGTCTGAATGGCCATCATCAAAACATCAACACATAATAAATGCTGGAGAGGAAAAGAGAATCTTCTTGCACTGTTGGTGGGAATGTAAACTTGATAAAACCACTATGGCAAACAGTACGGGGTTCCTTAAAACACTAAAAATAAGATTACCATACGACCCAGCAATCTTACTCCTGCATATATACCCTAAGGAAATGATAACTCAAAAAGACACAAGCACCCCAATGTTTACGGAAGCACTACTTAAAATAGCCAGGATGTGGAAGCGACCTAAATGTCCATTGATGGCTAAAGTAGATGGCATTGATGGCAGAAGTAGAGAATGGACTGTGGACACAGAGGGGGAAAGAGGGGGTGGGATGAATTGGGAGAGTAGCACTGACATATACACACTGCCATGTGTGAAATAGACTGCTAGTGGGAAGCTTCTGTGTAGCACAGGGAGCTCAGCTTGATGCTCTGTGATGACCTAGATGGTGGGATGTGGGGTGGGATGGGAGGGAGGGGATATATGTATACATATACCTGATGAAGTGAAGTGAAGTCGCTCAATCGTGTCTGACTCTTTGCAACCCCATGGACTGTAGCCTACAAGGCTCCTCTGTCCATGGGATTTTCCAGGCACGAGTACTGGAGTGGATTGCCATTTCCTTCTCCAGGGGATCTTCCCGACCCAGGGATCAAACCCAGGTCTCCTGCATTGCAGGCAGACGCTTTACTGTCTGAGCCAGCTGATTCATTTTGTTATACAGCAGAAACTAACACAACATTGTAAAGCAAATTTTTTTAAAAAGGCCCTAAAACTAAGCTTAGGAAATTTAGTGAGAGGAAAGCCCACAGTATGAAACTGGCTGAAATAATTTTTTGCTTACAATAAAGGAACCCTTTTGCATTATCAAGGTTACAAGCAGGGCATGCTGAAAACAGTTCCGCAGGAAATCAGTGCCTGCAGAAGTTGTGAAAATTAGTTCTGGCCCTGAGAAACTAAGCTTGCTGCATTCCAAGCATTGAGATTCATTGCCATTTTTTTTTTCCTTTAAGCTAAAATTTTAAACTGGCCCATGTCATATTAACCTAAGTCAGAACCTCTATTTTAAAGTTCAGGATTCAATTAGCAGGGACAAGTAATTACTTTTACTTCACCAGCAGGTAATACACTTCAGAGAGAGGAAGTTCATACTTCACCTCTGGCAATGGTTCTATGATCTGTTGCTGGTCAGATGGACAGACTGAGCCTTGGCTGGACCCCAGGTAATGCCACCTAAGTGCCATCTCTTTGGGAAATAGAAACCCAGATCTGTTATCTTCAGCTCTGGAAAGATTCCCCCTTTGAAAGCTGGCTAGCAAGATGTACAGAATGTCTTGGTAAGAACCTCTCTGTAGTGATCACCCACTAAACATTCACATCAGTAAACCTGAAGGGATGTGCATGTGTGTGTGGATGATTGTGTTTGACAGTTGAACCCTGGGGCTGTGGCAAGTGCATCAGACCTGGAGTCAGGGGTCACAAGTGGGACTCTGTCACTCACTAAAAACACAACCTGGACTTATTCACTCCATTTGCGGGAACCTTGATTTCCCCAAGGTGTAAATGCTGCTCCCTCCTGGATGTGTTCATTGATTAGATAAGATCATATATGAGAACACTTGGGAAAGTATAATGCTTGCTATTTCTCTATAGGGTCCATTCCAAACAAATATTTAAAAGAATAATTTTTTAGACTCTGCTTATTCCCCTCAAACACATACCATATCTCAAACTTTGATAGCAAGGAGTGCCTTTCATTCCCACATGTCCAAATCTAGCACAGTGATTGAGACATAATAAGAGTTTGATACGAGTTTACTGAATGAATGAAAAAGCAAACAATTGATTGGAGACAAGTCCAGTCTAAGAGGGATATCAACAATTACATACAGCTTGTCCCAAGATCTTGATTTGGCATCAACCAAGACCTCAACCTGAAAGCACAGATAGGATGTGTCTGAGTGGAGAAATTAAGAAAAAACAAGAAGCCACAGAAACCCACAATATCGAGTAAGGGGTTCATATTTAAATCACATTTTAGCATACAGTACCTAAAGGCAGTGGACAATGAAAAAGAGAATGTCTTGTTTTTATTTAATATGAATCTTAAGTATTTTAGAGACTTGCTTGCTTCCCAACCTAAGACTACCTCCATTAAAGCATAGAAACTACGAGGCCAAGAGAGGTAAACTGTTTATCCAGTGCACCCAACCAGATGTCCATGCAGATATCAGGCAGGTCTACCAGACATCAGGACTTTGGACTCTGTGCCAATGCTCTGGGGAGCCCCATGACCATGAAAGGATTCTCAGATTTCAGGTGGCACACAGCAGTAGCTATTCATTCTGGCTTCTCAGCCCAGTTGGAGACACTAATTCCCTGGAGTCAGAGGCCCTCCATCTCAGGCTACTGGGAACAGAGCCTGTAGTAATGGAGGGTCCCCAGCTCCACCTGCAGAGGCAGTGTGGAATTCATCTACACTCCGAAGCCCAGATGAGCCAAGGAATGCGGCAGCCACTGGTCATGGAGCTGTATTCCTCCTCACCCCACCACTGACACTCACCATCTTGGCTTTTGCTCCAGCTCCCAGAAATGTGGTCCTGGTCAGCCCCATCTCCCCAAGAGACTGGACCAGCTGTCCTCAGACTGCAGAGAGGACCAGAGATGCCATGTTCTTCCCAGCCTCCAAATCCTGGCAGACATAGGAGCCCAGCTCTATCTGGCATGCTCCTGTGTGGCCCAGACTTCAGGTGTCCTGTTTCTTGTTAGTGACTTTCCCACAATTCAGTGCAAGCATGGCTGCGCAGTGGAATCACCTGGAAAGTATTAAAACCATCTGACACCTGATTCCTATTCCCACAGATTCTGATTTAATCTAGGGTGTAGCCAGCGCATCACAAGTTTCTCCCTGGGTTATTCTATACCCAGGGATGTAAATGATTGTTTTAGTGCCTAACACAATCACCTCCAGCACTTGTTTAAAATGTAGGTTTCTGTGCTTGCTTCAGCAGCACATATACTAAAATGTAGCTTCCTCAAGCCCCAGATAGTATGTTTCTCTAAGCTTTGGCTGCGGCTGGGGAAAGTATGTATTTTTGACAAGCAGAGGCTTCTGATGTAGGCATCAGGTACATACAAACTACTCAAACTACTTAAAGGCCCTGTTAAATCAAGGGGCGGAGAATGAATTATTTTTAATACTATCTTCATAGAGAAAAGGAAAATCTAGGTCAGTCCATGAGCTGAAGAAAACTGCCTGCAGAAAAATTCATTTGTGTAAGGCCCCACAGGCTCTCTACCTGCTTCCTAAATTAAATATTAAGTTACCTTTGTTTAAAAGCTAAATGTTTTGAGTAGCTTTTTAAATATGACCGCAGCAAGTCAGTACTTAAATCTTTCTAATACTGTCACTCGGCCTCCTGCTGAAACACCCCATCTTGGCCGCACTGCGTTCAGATTCCCAAGGAGAAGGCAGTCGCTCTGCAGCAGCATCATTCTCAGTTCACTTGCTGTACCTGCTGCAGAAAGCAGATAGGCCTCTGCTCCTCCTCTTGGAAGGCAGTGCTGAAGTTAAGGGGAAAATCTCAATTTCAAAGTAAGGCAGGGGTGGGGAGTGGAATCCTCTTGGCGCAGAATCTGTTCAAGAGAGATCTTTGAAAAGAAGCTGAACGTCCCCAGTTAAGAAGGGACATCATTTGGTGTAAAGCAATTGGTGAAATCCGTCTCTGTATTTCCCAGTAATGTGATAAATGTAAGGAGAAGCGAATTTGTCTTGGTATTCCACAATGTGATAAATGACAGGAAACGTAATTGTGTAATGCCAATAGCACCAGAAAATTGCAAATCTCCAAATGAAATGTTCCTTTCAATCACATAATCAAGTGACTGACGGGGCATTTGAGATATTACCTAAATTATAGCTAATTTTCTGTAGCGGCTTTTCTGCACCTTGCTCTGCTGCACTGCTGAAAAGGTAGGTGGAAATGAAAGTCATTAATTGCATAAAAAGGAACCTCAACGGCCTGGTTTCTTTCCTTCTGCTTCGCCACAGCATTAATTCAGCATACTGCACACGTCTGTGGCCATGGATGCTGTCTGGCCCCCACCAGGCAGATGTTATTGGGGACTCCTGGTCACCATGGAGACCGAGGCCGAGTTTGGGATGATTGTTACCTTGAGAGAGAATAAGAAGAGACAGTGGCATAGCTAGAAATCCTGGGCTTCTGATCAAAACTGTCAGAAAAAGACCACCATTCCTTATTATTTTACAGTACAGAGATCTCCTGTGAGGTGGAAGAGCATTTGGGCTATACTTAAACCTACGGGGAAAATCATTACATTCAAAAATGCATCACAAAACCCCTTAATGCTTTGATTGAGGGAAGCAAAAATCTAACTTGAGTTGGCTGAGACATAAAATGAGAGTTTATTAAGAGGATACAAGAATGTTTAAGATCCCCTAGAGGCAAAGATGCAGCAGGGTCTTAAAAACCCAGCGAGCAATTGTGCATCAGTTTTACTCTCTGATTCTTTTTACACATCTGTTTCTTCCTTCTTTCTGAGAAGACCAACACTTTCTGCTACTCAGTTGTTTATGTGGCTGGGAGGAGATGGTTGCCCTTACATCTTGGGTTCCCAAATTGCTCTCTCAGACAACAAAGACTGACTCTTTCCTATTCTCCTTCAAATTCCCAAGGCAGTTGTTCTGAGTGGTCCAGCTTGGGTTAAATGGTTATTGTTGATCCAGTTCCTTATTTTCAAGTAGGTGTTGTTGTTTATTAGCTAAGTCATGCCCGACTCTTTTGGAACCCTAGGGACTATATGTAGCCTGCTAGGCTCCTCTGTCCATGGGATTCTCCAGGCAAGAATAGTGGAGTGGGTTACCATGCTCTCCTCCAGGGGATCTTCCCAGTCCAGGGATTGAAACTGCATCTCTTACATCTTCTGCATTGGCAGGTGAGTTCTTTACCACTAGCACCATCTAGGAAGCCAAGACCCTTCAGACTGCCACATAACACAACTCTAGGGACATCATTCACATTTGAATCTTGGGAATGGCACCTCCTAGAGTAGAAGTGCATGACTGCACCCTAACCCCCCATTTTTCACAGCCAAACTCACTTGTTCCTTCCACGTGCCCCTTAGTAGATGGTTAATTTCTAGAGTCCAAAATATAACTGAAGTAGAAATTGTAATTTTAACATTTTCCAGAACCTGGGAGGTATCTAACACTAAGAATCCGTGTCTCAGTCTGTTCAGGCTGCTATAACAAAATACCACAGACCAGGTGGTTTATAAACAACAGAAATGTATTCCCCACAGGTCTGGAGGCTTGGAAGTCCAAAATCAAGTTGCCAGCACGATCACATTCTAATGAAGGCCCTCTTCCCGGATCATAGCAGCGCCTTCTTGCTGTGTCCTCACAAGGTAGGAGGTGCTTGGGATCTCTCTGGAGCCTCTTTTATAAGCCACAAATCCCATTCCACCCTCATGACCTCATCACCTCCCAAAGTCCCCACCTCCTTATACCACCATGTTTGGGGATTTCAACATATAAATTTGTGAGGGACACAAACATTCGGGGGACACAAACATTCCGACCATAGCAATTCCTCACTGAAGTAGCTGCATTTCTAAAAGGAAGAATAACCTACAATAAAGGAGTGCAAAGTGAAGAAGAACTAAAGAGCCTCTTGATGAAAGTGAAAGAGGAGAGTGGAAAAAGTTGGATTAAAACTCAATATTCAGAAAACTAAGATCATGGCATCTGGTCCCATCACTTCATGGCAAATAGACTGAAAAACAGTGGAAACAGTGGTTGACTTTATTTTGGGGGGGCTCCAAAATCACTGTCAATGGTGACTGCAGCCATGAAATTAAAAGATGCTTACTCCTTGGAAGGAATGTTATGACCAAACTAGACAGCATATTAAAAAGCAGAGACATTACTTTGCCAACAAAGGTCCATCAAGTCCATCATGGTTTTTCCAGTAGTCATGTATGCATGTGAGAGTTGGACTATAAAGAAAGCTGAGCACTAAAGAATTGATGCTTTTGAACTATGGTGTTGGAGAAGACTCTTGAGAGTCCCTTGGATTGCAAGGAGATCCAACCAGTCAGTCCTAAAGGAGATCAGTCCTGAGTGTTCGTTGGAAGGACTGATGTTGAAGCTGAAACTTGAATACTTTGCCACCTGATGTGAAGACCTGACTCATTTGAAAAGACCCTGATGCTGGGAAAGACTGAAGGTGGGAAGAGAAGGGGATGACAGAGGATGAGATGGTTGGATGGCATCACCGACTCAATGGACATGAGTTTTGGTAAACTCCAGCAGGGAGGCCTGGTGTGCTGCAGTCCAGGAGGTCATAAAGAGTCGGACACAACTGAGCGACTGAACTGAACTGAAAAGGGTGTGAGTCTCAGTTGTAACCCCTAGATTGAGTCTGGGAAGCTCCAACATCTTGGTGACACTTGCAGTCTTCCAGAGCTGCCTGGATAGCAACTAGTCCTATGAGGAGGAAATCATTAGGGTTGACTGGGAAAGCTAGCTAGGGTTGTGGAAAGGGTGGAAAATTAGAATTATCAGAGGATTATGTACAGATCCAGGAGCTAAAGAAACCAGACTCAGAGCAAGGAGGAGGGCACGAGAGCAATAAAAGGCAAGAATGCAGCTGAAAACTGCTCCACAGGGCAGGCCTGGGCAGAGGGTATGGACTGCACTGAGAGTCAAGTGGGGAAAGAGGGCAGAAAAAGACTCTACTTTTGACTCCTTCTAGCCATGTCTCATGATCTGACGGCTGATGTTTCAGTCTAATGTAAAACAGATGGGCCCCTGTGTTAACACTACCTTCTCCAATTCCGCTTCCTCATTTTCTTAATAACCATCCTATAAGTATGTTATATTAGTGAAAATTTCCCAAAGAGCACTGCTTTTACATAAGAAACTTCGTAGAGCATTTTTCCAAGTATGTCCCCAACCATATGACTACCCAAACAGATACTAACTAATCAAAACTAACAAATTATTTCCAAGGTTGCAAGGGATTAACTGGCCTTTTCTACTCTGTTGAAAATTAAGGCTACAATTTGCACCTGCTCCACATACAGCCCACACTAACCAACACCCACACTGAAGTATCAAGGCAGGGAAAGGTCTCCTTGAGATTATATTTGAATTTGATATCAGGCATGCCTGCAGAGACCCAAGGAGGAACTGCTTTCGTCAAGCATAGTAAAACAGTAAACCTCTCCTATATTTTTCCCATGAAAAAGTAAAACTGCAGGCACTTAACTCAAGCCCCAAAGTGCACAGTTAAGGAACACCTGGCACCATGAATAAATTGCAAAATGTATCTGTCTTTCCTCAAAAAATTTTTCATTAGATGGTGCACTTCCGAATGTACTGCTCGTAGCGACTGCCTTGCTAAAGACCAACAGCGCTCATTACCAGGCAGTGTGAGAGCCCAAGGGAAGAGACTGAATTGGTTTTTCAAACCATTGACAGTCTCTAGAAAGTCTGCAATGTTTGCTACTTTAAAATTAAACATCTGGTTGAAAGATCTGTTATTTTATGATTTTTATAACAATTCAAAAGTCATGTTTAAATTCATTCTTTCTCTGTCAGAGTTTCAAGTAACTTTACTTTTGATCACCCCATAAACCTTGGGTTCAGAAAGAAAAAGAAAAAAAAAATTCCCCCCTAGAATATTCATGGTCAGTTCAGCCCTTCCCTTACAAGATTCCTCCTAGGAAGCAAAACAAACCAGTTATATGGTTTTTCTTCCTACAGTCTGTGGTAGTTGAGCATGACTGTGGGTTTATAGTGCCTCCAAAGATTAAAAACAATCCCACTTAAAATGTTCAAATCAAATTCACAAGCAACCTAATGAGCTGTGAATGTAAATGTGAATGCTTTACTAAGTGAGGACCCATAAAAGAATTATGTGCCCTAAGTAATAACATGCAGATGCCAACTCTCAGGAGTTCAGTTTGGGACATTCCATAGCAATGGGGTGTCTTATGTTTATCTCTTAATGTCAGATCCAATACTAAGAGGAGGCAACTATTTTATAGAGAGGAGCATAAGCTGAAAGCTATTTAATGGGTGAACCCTTTCACATCTCTGGTTCCCAAAAGGGCCCCTGCTTTCATTAGCCCATTCAGGACTCTTCCAGAGAGAAAGTAGTTCATAAGGGCATGCAAGGTTTAATCTCAGAGCACAGATCCCACGAGTTGGACAGAATTGAAAATAGAGACCATCTACTGTTCGAATATCACACAATGATGATGGGAAGTTGTGTTCACAACAGGAAACCTGTGACGTCATCGGAGTAAGCTGCTTCAGACTTCAAACTCAATTCCCATGATGCCCCATTGGCATCCCCTCCGCTCAACTGCCAGATAGCCAGCCCTTTGCTCCCTTACCAAGCAAGCAAGGATCTTCCATTTCTCTATAAGGAAACCAGAACTGAAAAACACGTACCCCAGTGTTCACTGCAGCACCAGTCACAATAGCAAGACATGGAAGCAACCGAGATGTCCATCAGCAGACGAATGGATAAGAAGCGGTGGTACATATACACAATGGAATATTATTCAACTGTAAAAAGGAATACATTTGAGTCAGTTCTAATGAGGCGGATGAACCTCGAGCCTATTACAGAGTGAAGTAAGCCAGAAAGAGAAAGACAAATATCATATATTAACTCATGTATATGGAATCGAGAAAGGTGGTACCAACAACCCTACATGCAGGGCAGCCAAGGAGACACAGACTTAAAAGAACAACTTTAGGACTCAGTGGGAGGAGAGGGTAGGATGATTTGAGAAAACAGCACTGAAAGATATATATACATTACCGTATGTAAAATAGGCAGCCATTGGGAGTTTGATGTATGACACAGGGCATCCAAAGCTGGTGCTCTGGGACAACCTGAAGGCATGGGGTGGGGAGGGAGGCAGGAAACAAATGTATGCCTATGGCCAGTTCATAATGATGTATGGCAAAAACCATCACAATATTGTAAAGTAATTATCCTCTAATTAAAATAAATTAATTAAAAAAGAAAACTTTGACGAAAACTCCTTCTCCTTAGCCATGTCTCCTAGACACTAGGCTTCTCCTTGTACCTTAGGTCAGTCTGCTTTCACGGTCCTAAAGGTTAATAAGCCTTGGACCATCTGGGACTGGGTCAGAAACTATGTTGGTCTGCCATTTTACAGGGGATTCTCCGACTTTTCCAAGCCTAATGAAATCCTACTCACAAGTACAGAAAATCTATTTCCTAGCTACTAAGTCAATCAGACTTACCCAATTCTGATTGGCTTTTTCCCTGGAGAAAGGCATGGCAATCCACTCCAATATTCTTGCCTGGAGCATCCCATAGATAGAGGATCCTGGCAGACTACAGTCCGTAGGGTTGCACAAAGTTGGACACAACTGAAGCCACTTAGCATGCACATTCACACTGGTGTTTTATATTATTCCTGCAAACAGACTTCCCAAACCTGTCCATTAACTCTAATTTCTCCCCACCAATATCTTTACTCCAATTGTTTCAGACAGGACCACCTCTGTTCATCAGAGCAATCTCTGAGATATTCATTTGGTACAGAATTCAGATAATTTCTTCATGACAAGGATTTTTATCTGTCCCTGGATTATGATGCTTTGGAAGCTTCATGTGGTTACTTCAGTTGGTACATAAACACACACACACAAACACACACACAAAACCTAGCCAGAAGTTCTCGATTTCAGCCTCCCCGACCAGAATTGTGATCATAATCATAGTGGGAAAATCCCTATCATGCCCCACTATTAGCTCATTTTTCTGAAGGGAATTAGGATGTTGCTATTCTTCCTCCCCAGGAGAAGTGAAAAGTGTTTGTGTGATCATTTTAGCTACCAGAATGGTAAATTAACACTAAGGACTTCTAAAAATTGGTATTCAAATTCTTAAAACAGCTCTATTTCAAATTTTTTTTTTTTTTTTTGCCATTGACAAACAGCCAATTTGTCTACTCAAAAACCTTTAGTAGTCCCTTCTTATGACATGCAAATAATATCCAAACCCTTAAACTTGTAGCCAAGGTGTGATAAAATCTAACTCTTATCTAATCTACCTTTTCAATATTCCCTGTTTTCATATCCCCCCCAAAAAAACTCCATCAGTCTAATGACTGATTTATGTCCCACAATGGCATCTTTTCCATTTCTTCATTAAACAAAAATATATTCCTACCTTTGTTTACATCTTCCCTTCCATTAGGTCTTCCCCAAACCATTATACCTTGATTCAAAACACAGTACCCCACAAAAAAAAAAATAGCCAAAATCTCACTTCCTTTCTGGAGCTTTCTTAAACATACCAGTCCATGATGCTCATTCTACTAATTAAGTCAGTGTGCAACATTAAACTAAGAATTAGAAAACAGAGAGCCAAACTCATTCACTTGCCAACTATGTGAACCAGGGTAACTCACTTATCTTCTCTAAGCCTAAGTTCTCTTCATCTAAATTCAAGGGCTTGGAACTGTCTCAAAGATCCATCCATTCCAGTCTTAATAAAAAATCTTTGAGCTTCATCAAAAACTTCCAGTTACCCACCCCTGAATAAATTGCCAGATTTTACCAAGTAATAATCCAGGACCCCCAACATGCCCTATGCAATATTTGGGACGTGCTTATAATTTTAAAAACCATTTGCTGTTTATCTTGGTATCTTGTATTTTATCCGGCAGTTCTGTGCATAAGTCCATGTTGAATAATCACCAATTAATTTAAGCTATCTGGAGACAGGGGTTTGTTTTACATGTACCCCAACGTTTCTGGCACAGTATCATATACAGAGAATGCTCACAAGTGCTTTATGATAAATAAGTACCAAGTCTCTCAAACTAAAGCTACTCAATGAGCAAAAGCTCATAAAAATTAAGTGCTTTACCCACTTCTCAATTAAATTTCTTTAAGAAGAGCCTAAACTAAGCTGTACCTTTGCAACTGACTTAGCCCTACCTGATACTGCCTCACCTTACACGGATGCCCTGTAAAACAAGCTTGTAAAGAAGCTCCGTGACCAATTCACATAAATTCCTTACTGCTTACCTGTCCCTCCAGCCATATACACAAAGAGAGCAAAAGCAGTTTCTTTATTACCTGTGCTCAGTTTGTTTATGAGACTCTATATATCTGGCAACTGTAAAAGAGTACCCGTCCCCATTCCCACACTCTTCTCTCCACTTAGTCCAATAGCATATCCTATTTCTGCTTCCCATAAAAATTAGCCCATCTCTCCTTCAGCGTGGAAGGAAGTATATCATTGTTGTGTTCTATTAGGAGGGAGACCCTCTTGTGTCTTAAAATTAAGTCCTGTCGGGTCATTGTCTACATTAAATCAAAAGAGGACATCAGCAACACGTCAGAAGGATAGCAGGTGCTGGGTGGCAAACAGAAGCTGGACCAAAAAGGGACCCATAGTAGGAGTGCAGGATGGGACTTAGCCTTGGCTCTGCCACTATTTCAGTACCTCAGTTTCCTCTTTTGAGAATAAGAAAGCCCAGAGTAAAAATCTAAGTCCCTTTCAGCTTCAGTGTTCTATGGCTTTAAGCAAGACGTACATGGATGCCAACTGAGGATTTAAACTCGACTAGAGGAAATGAGATAAAGACACCATTTACAGCAAATTGCTCTGATATGTAATGAATGCAGCTTCCTCTCCAAGTATAATGGGAAAGTACTGCAGACTCACCCGAATCACTTATTTACCTCAGCAACAGCCCTGCGCAAAGGAGCAGAGGCTCTCAGTGTGTGTTTATTTCTCTCTTGTTTTGATCCCAGGCTGAGGTATGGCAAATAAAAAGACACAGACAGAAATAAAAGAAAGAGACTGAGGCAGAAAAGAGAGGAAACTTAGTTGTAGCTTCAACTATTTACCTTGAATGCTCCATTTCATGGTGTTAATTGGCTTCCTAGACAAGCCAACAGCAAAATTTATTAGGATCTGCCCTGATTCCCAAGATGTAGCTGCCACAGGAAAGCAGTCCCAGACCAAGAGGTGAACATGCTTTGACAAGTGCCAATCCAGCTTATCAAAAACCTCTCTGAATCTATTTGCAGGGTAAGAATAGAGATGTGGATGTACAGAATGAACTTGCGGACACAGAGTGGAAAGGAACGGGTGGGATGAATTGAGAGAATAGCACTGACATATACACAATGTCATGTGCAAAAGAGATGGCTAGTGGGAAGCTGCTGTAGCACAGGGAGCTCAGCTCGTGCTCTGTGATGACCTAGAAGGGTGGGAGGGGGGTTGGAGGGAGGCTCAAGAGGGAGGGGATATATGGATACTTATAACTGATTCATGGTGTTGTACAGCAGAAACATTAGGAAGCAATTAATATCCAATTAAAAAAAATTTTTTTAATTTTTCTCTGGTTTTAGTAAGGAAGAGAATTTTTAAAGAATTAGATGGAAGACACTGTCTTGTTTCAAAAAGCAACAGCAAACAATCTGTGTGCACATTTAAAAAGAAGGATGCAAATCGCCAAAATGCTGGATAAATGGTGAAAAATTCAACCTACTATCTAATTAAATACCTAATCAACTCAAATGTTTAAATATTTGGGGACATATAGATGTAGGCCAAATTTTTCCACTTTTCACTTGGGTGTTCTGGGAGAAGAAACCACATTAATGGAAAAGCATTTGGCAAACTCTTACAGATATTATGATTTTTCAAATAAGCATTTTATGAAGTGAGAATCAATAGGTTCTCACAGCTCTCCAGAGGAGCTGTATGTCATCATCAGCTAAATATCTATTGTTATTGTTTTCCCCACCGAGCATTTGGTAAACTACATTCAATTCTCTTGCAGTTATAATGCCGTCATTAAGTGGCAGACGGGGACCTCTGGGAGCCATACAGTCCAACCCATTGCCCCCAGGCAAGTTCACATGAAGCTATTTGCAAAAACAGTTATGTCAAACCCTAGCCTAAAAGATCCCTCAGTCAAGAGACACAAATTCTCAGAAATATCCCCATGAAAGTACTACATGGACTCTAGAGTCATTTGCATGGATAAATTTCTTGGTGAAAGGTACTCAGGTATATTCTGAAGTTCCTTTGTAGCCAAAGGCTCCCTAGAATTGCATTTCCAAAAACGTGGTCCCTGTGTGTTAGTAGGTGTCCAGTCCAAGAACAGTGCTATGGACAAACAGGTTTGGGAAACACTGGTTAAAGCAAAATCAAATACATTTCTCTTGCTGTTGTAACTTCTCAGAATCTTTAAAGGATTGATGTTTCCCTTACATAATCATGGATACGCTTTTATTTGGGGCTTTCCAGGTAGCACAGTGGTACCACTTTCCAGGTGGCAGGCAGTGATCTGCCTGCCAATCGATGCAGGAGATGCAGGAGGCACAAGAGGCACGGGTTCGATCCCTGGGTTGGGAAGATCCCCTGGAGTAGGAAATGGCAACCCACTCTAGTATTCTTGGCTGGAGAATCCCATGGAGAAAGGAGCCTGGTGGACTCTGGCCCATGGGGTCACAAAGAGTAGGCCATGACTGAGTGCAATGCACAACGCACACCGTTTTATCTGCAGCACCACTGACATGCTGAATGCTTCTAGCCCACTAGCCTCCACCATCATTACCACCACCCCCTCTTTCCCCACCTTCCCCAGATATCCTACTCAGATTTCAGATCTCAGAGCAAACACTTCTCCTCCAGGAAAGGCTTCCCTAACCCCTAGAGGAAGAGTCGACACATCCTTTTTGCCCATGAGCCAAATGCAGTCCACTGCCTATTTTGTGTAACCCACAAGCTAAGAATAGTTTTCACATGTTTAAGAGGTTCAAAACCATCAAATGAAAAATAGTATTTTGTGACATTCAAAAACCACATGAGATTCAAATTTCAGCATTCCTAAAATTGTACTGGGACACGGCCATGCTCATTTATGTGTTGTCTGTGACTGCTTTTGTACTGCAACAGCAGAATTTCCTAGCTGGATTAAAGACCATTTGGCCCATAGAAGCAAAAAGATTTCCTATCTGGCTCCTTAAAGAAAAACCAGTGCCAACCTGTACCATCGACTATATGCTCTCACAGCACTTTTCATGTATGAAACTTACCTCCTGAAAATTTCACACAGAGTTGTCTGATCACTTTATTAACAGCTGTCTCCTCGTTAAATGGTAAGCTCCACAAGAAGGGGGCCCATGACTTTTTTGACCCTTTTATTGGCAATGGTTAGCACAGAACCCAGCACATGGTAAATGTTAATTATGTGTTGAAGACTGAATAAGTAAATACATCCTAAAACTGATATTCCACAAAATACAACTTGGGAAACACTATTCTAAGCATACAGCCTCCAGGCAGTAGACAGAGTAAAGGGACACAGACTTTGCTTGCAGATTATTTCAGCAAAATCATGTTATGAAAGTGGACAAAACCAGCCAAACAAAGGCTTTTTGTCTTGAGGCTGCTCCACCCTAAACAATCTGAAAATTGTGTGAAAGCGTTAGTCACTCAGTCTTGTCCAACTCTTTGCAACCTCTTGGACTGTAGCCAGCCAGGCTCCTCTGTCCATGGAATTCTCCAGGCAAAAATACTGGATTGGGCAGTCATTGTCTTCTCCAGGGGATCTTCCAGACCTAGGGATCAGACCCAGGTCTCCCGCACTGCAGGCAGATTCTCTACCCTCTGAGCCACCAGGGAAGCCCAAAGGAACTATAGCAGACCTGAGTGGGTCAGTGGGTCCTCCAGAATCAAGTGAAGAGACATATTCAGAATCTCAAAGGCCTTGGAACTAGTCAGGAAAGAGCTGGGCCCCTCAGGGGACAGCTGGTGAATAGAAAATATATGAGAGTAGAAAGCATGTAAGAAGAAAAGACAAAGGGGAAATGAGTCAGATGAGACCCCCAGAAATTCATCTGAGACACAATTTATAAGGACTAAAAGTCAGTGAGAAAAACAGAGGCTGTCTCTGGACACCACAGGTATTTGTTGCTGGGCCAACAGGGACGTTGCTCTGTGTGGCCACAGGCTGCATTGCAACCTGTCTAGACACAGCCGTCCTAAAGAAAGAGCCATGTAATTTCCTTCACATTCCAGAAGCTGCCCCCTGCCTCCTTTCCTGTTTGATCCAAATCCCTGCTTGTCTCATCAGGTACTATTTATGAGGTTTAATGCATGGACTTGAGCATTTCCAAGAACTTAGAGACATGTGTCAGCAAGATGTTGTTTCCCTCAGTTTCAGACCAGCTGCATTTGATAGTTATCTGCTGGCCTGTCTCCCTGGTTATCAATGAGAAGACAGGCCTTCCAAGGAAGTATGGAGGAAAACCAACAGGCCCTTCCCGGTTTCAGAAGAATCAGGTCCTTCTCTGTTTCCTCACCAACAAAGAACATTTCTCTTCATTGATTCACTACTGAACAAAGCTTTACTGAGTACCTACTGTGTACCAGACACCACTGAGCAAAATCATCCTGAGCCAGTCAAGCTCACAGGATAATGGAGAAAGCAGACTGTAACCAATCAGACAAATCAATGACTATTTCCAAACTGTGATAAGAACCATGAAGGCACCCTGATCATGTATAACTGGGAGGTCAGCGAGGGCTCCCAAAAGATGTGAAAGTAAATCTGAGAGCTAAAGAAATCATTTTCTCGAGGATCTGCAAAAAAAAAAAAAAAAAAATTCTTGGGCCTGAAACCCCATGGGATTTCCACCTAGAAAACGTCAATCATTGACAAATTTCAAAGCGACTAAAGCAGAAGTGAAGGTAAAACCCTAAGGAAGACTGCCAGCAATGCTCCGTGTTGCTAATGCTGAGAACTAGGCCCTCCCATATTATGCCACAGCCAGAGTGATTGGTAGAAATTGGCCCCGTCTTCTCACAAACTTACCCAGGATCATTATGGTTCTCATTTTATAGATGAAAACGTCAACAAAGGGCTCAGGATTCAGTAAAGGCTGTAATGAAATTCCTCTTTCTGAAAAGATCACGGAGATGGGCTATTTATTCCAGAGCCATTTTAGTTGGCCCCTGAATCTGGAGGAAATAGATTTGTGGATTAGGTACTTCATCATGCAAGATATTAGCAAGCCAAGAGGCATTCACTTGGCTTATCTGGAGCTCCCTCTGTGCACAGAGGCCTTCTCCAAGCATGGAGGGAGCAGAAAGTGTATGTTTTAAGAAATTCCCCTTTCTTTAAAGTCAACAGAATAGGACAGAAAGGAATCTTTCAAGTGATCAGGAAGTTACCAAGGACTATGTGCTTGATGATGGATTATGCCTTCTTTGAAGATCAAAAGTAAAAGCAGACTTACAGGGAATTTCACCTATCTGAGAAAATACAGAGGGCATGTGCGGGCACACACACACACACTGATCAATACAGCCACGATGTGAATGAGAGAGAAATCATAAATGCTGTAAGAGAGCACAGGAAGGTACTAAAGTGGTCAGAAAAGGCTTTGGAATAGCGTTAACTTATTGGGTATTTCGTGTGCACAAACCAATAACCGCAAACCTCTACTAATCACTAACTCCTGTTTTAGACACTGTGCTAAGTGCCTAAACACACTATCTCACAGAGAGAATGAGGGAGGTGTGGCTGAAAGATGAAGGAGCTAAGGCTTGAAAAGCCAAGTAATTTGGTCTACATTTCTCAGTAATTGTGTGGCAGAGCTCAGCGTAGAACTTGAGATCCATTCTTAACCCATCAAAGATCCACCATATCTGCAGAACTGAGTCAAAGAGACTTGTGTGCATGGTTTTAATGCCTCTCAGGATAGCAAGCCTCCATCTCACTTATCACCATTGTAACCATTATCAACAAAGATATTTCTCAGGGCAAAGCTTGGATTCAATCTGAACTGATTTCATGACCTGTGGTTTTAAGTTTCATATTATTCTGTCTTCACAAGAAGCAGTTCAGTTGCTCAGTCATGTCCGACTCTTTGTGACCCCATGGACTGCAGCACATCAGGCTTCCCTGTCCATCACCAACTCCCGGAGTTTACTCAAACTCAAATCCATTGAGTCAGTGATGCCATCCAACCATCTAATCCTCTGTCATCCCCTTCTCCTCCTGCCTTCAATCTTTCCCAGCATCAGGGTCTTTTCCAATGAGTCAGTTCTTCGCGTCTGGTGGCCAAAGTATTGGAGAAGAAGCAAAGAGAACAATTAATACTTAGGTGGATGAACAAAAGGAAGACATTCTCTTATGTATCCATTCATTCAGCAGATCCTCTGTGCCAAGAACTGTTCTCAGTGCTGAAGACACACTGTGAACAAGTCTACTATAGTTTATTCTCTTCCAGAGCTTATATTCCATTGAGAAAAACAGAAAACAAATATAAATATATAATTACATTACACAGATAAAAGACACCTCAGTGCATGATACATGCTAGAAGATGAATGAAGCTGGACAAGGGAAAAATAAGTGTCAGGTGAGGGCATGATCATGCCATTTTGAATACTGTAGAAATTAAAACAAAATATAGACAGAAGCCTCACTAATAAGTGAGGTCAACTGCATAGTATACTAAAGGAAGTCATGAAGTCATGTGAATATCAAGAGGTCGCTCCAGGCAGAAGGACTATCTCTGGCTGCTGCTGCTGCTGCTGCTAAGTCGCTTCAGTCGTGTCCGACTCTGTGCGACCCCAGAGACGGCAGCCCACCAGGCTCCCCCATCCCTGGGATTCTCCAGGCAAGAACACTGGAGTGGGTTGCCATTTCCTTCTCCAATGCATGGAAGTGAAAAGTGAAAGTGAAGTCGCTCAGTCGTATCCAACTCTTAGTGACCCCATGGACTGCAGCCTACCAGGCTCCTCCATCCACGGGATTTTCCAGGCAAGAGTACTGGAGTGGGGTGCCATTGCCTTCTCTGGTTATCTCTGGCATTTTGATACAATTATTCACTTTATTGGAAATCTAAGGATGATCTTCATCCCTTGAAACTGGACAGGTCTTCAGCTGAATGCCCTGGGATGTTCCTTATGAAGAGATGCATGTCTTTGTGACTCTGGGATAATTGGATTGTCACTATTCTTTAGATTTGCCAGGACGAATTCCCTACTTGTTCCAGATCTCCAAAGCAGCCTTCAGAATTCTTTTAGCATTCTTCCCCACAGTCACTTCAATGCATCTGGGGAGTTCTTTCACATGACCTCCTTGCAGAGCATCCTTTGAGAATCTTTTAAAAGCTATAGATTCTCTTCCCATACCTTGAAAAACATGTAGCCTGGAAATTATGCATAATGCTACAGAAGGTAATTCTTTTCACCTACCTGTGGATGCCTCCTGGGGTCTATAGACTTTACGTTAAGGACCTCTATCACTGAACTTCTTTGGTGATGGGGTGGGGGGTCACTCAGCTACTCTCTTTTAAATTACTTATTTGTGTATTATTTTTGGCTGCACTGGGTCTTCATTGCTATGTGCAGGTTTTCTCTAGATGCAATGAGTGGGGGCTTTGCTAGTTGCAGTGCTCGGGCTTCTCATTGTGGTGGTTTCTCTCGTTACAGAGGATAGGCTCTAGGGCACATGGATTTCAGTAGTTGTGGCCCATGGGCTTAGTTGCCCCATAGCATGAGGAATCTTCACGGACCAGGGATCAAACCCATGTACCCTGCATTGGTAGGCAGACTTCTTAGCCACTGGGCCACCAAGGAAGTCCCTCACTCACCTACTCTTACTCCCAGAAAGAAAGTCCTGTGCTACCTGCAAAATCTTCATCATTTATGAAAATGTCTCATAGCCATAGGAAATTCCAGGTGACATGGGAACAAAGCAAAATAAATGCTAGCTGATATTCCTTATAGTCATACTCAGACACCAGACAACTCTGTAATCATCAAAGTAGGAGTCCAGAGGTGGTGATCAGAGTAGAAGAGTGGTTTTCATGGTACAACTCATTGTCCAGGACATACTTTTGTTACTGAAATTGTGACTACTTATGATATTTATGCTTCTGCCTTCTCCATAAAAGGGGATTCCTTGAGGACAAGTGCCAGCAGGAGGGTAAAAGCCAGCTCAAATTAGTGAAACACAAAAGGAAACAACGATATGTTCACATGTGCAATCTAAAGACATTTATGAGTAGGATTGGACTTAGGAACTATCAGAATCAGGGGACTTTAATATTTCCTTCTTTTATCATCTGTCTTTACACTTGCACTCTCTCTCTCTCTCTCTCACACACACACACACACACACACATACACACATCACACCCATATTTGGGTTTTTCCCCCTACTTTTTGACTTTTCTTAGATCACCTGTCCCCAAGAGGAAAAAATGCGGCCACAGACAGCTCTGGGTTTATATCTCAACAACTTTATATCCAGAGGGGGGGAAAGGGAGCTTTGCTTTTTTTTTTAAATTTGAAAAATGTTAGGAAATGCTAGGAAAGGCTTTTAATAAACCAGTTTAAGTCACATGTCCATCTGCAGCCCCAGCTCTACAGCCAGGGAAACGGGTCAATATGATTAGCCAGTACCCAATAACACTTTATGGGAAGGGAAAAAATTCTTGCTTAAGGTACAGATACTATTACTAGAAGGAGGAGGATAATGGATGGATGCTGAGCAGACAAAAGCAATAGCTTTCACAAATAAAAATAGTATTAATAAAACCTAATTATTTCCTACCATATGCTAGATATTGTGCTTAAGGGTGGTCTGTGGATTACCTCATTCATCACTCTGCAAATAGTTGTTTACCGGGTAGCATCATGCCAGATTACAAGCAATCTCGAAATCCAGGCAAAGGAATTCATAACATATGGTAAGAAGTAGAGAGCAAATAAGGATTTTGAGGGAGAGAGTTACATAACAAAAACCGCATTTAAGGGTGTTGATGCAGTAGTTTTCCATCTCTGTCACCAGCTCCCAGTGGATTGAATTGACTGTTCGGGAGTCAGTGAGCAAAAGCCCTGAGAATTTAAACTCTGAATAGGATCTGAGAGTCTTCTTACCAAACACCTTACTTTAAGCCCAAATTCCCCAAGTCTTCATTTTCCTGGCCATTAATCCCTAGCAAGGAATGGGACTAATGATACTGTTGAACTGAGCAGTATTTGCAGAAACATCACCTGTTAATTCCAGGGATCACCTACCAGCTCAGGGGAAAGACAAATATTTCCTTCTGGCAGATAAATGTAAGCTTCAAAGTAGATGTGAAAACAGTGAGAACATTCTGTTATTTTCCTTCTTAACAAGGCTTGATGAAAGCAATCTCCACAGAGGCTGCCTAATTGGGCAGAGAGCTCATCTCTGAGCAGCACTGGCAGAAGGAACCAAGGATGGGTAGCTCCTTCTATCTGAAGGCTACCCTTTTTTCCCAAAGCGGGGGAGCTGCTTCGCCTGCAGTGCACCCCCAACCCCACGCACCTCCAGGGCCCTTCAGGGGACACCTATCAAGTGGCTGTTCTGAATGTGTTATGAACAACTGGCTCCCTACTTCCCTATTTCACAGCACAAACTCTTTGGTTTTCTAATTATCCTACAGGGGAATAGTACTGTTTACTTACTGCTCCTGAAAACAAGCAAGGCTCGCTTCCTGCTGATAAAATGCCCTGAGAAGCCAGTGTTAGTAACTGTAGCCCTTCTGGGCCAACTGATGGAGGCTCAGAGGCCAGCTGCATCCTCTGCCCCCTACCAGGAGCACTTTTGCAGATAGGGACTGAGGAGCCAAATGAACTGTCCTCAGTTCATGGATTCAACCTCAGCCAGGCAACTCACCACACTCCATTCCCCATAGCCACAGACCCCTCTGCTGCCCTCCTCAGTGCCTTGAGATAACCCATGTCCTCCTGAGGCAGGAGGTAGATGGGCCCCAGACTGAGCAGCTGGAATCTATCTGCTGTGGACAAAGATAATGGCAGGAGCAAAGAGGAACTGAGTACTGCGTGGATAAGACATAAAGAGACCACAGATTCCTCATTCTTGAGGTCAAGAAGACCTCCCAAAACACACAAACATAGTAAAGTTCCTTGATGGTCAAAAGTGGTGCAGGGAAGGGGGTGGTGCACCCCATAATGGGTGTTGTCAACCTCCCCATAGGCCTCTGCGCTGGAATCCATCTGGGCTAAAGATGTGGATGCATGTTGGGAGGGATCTAGGAAAGGTCAGTTCAGTTCAGTTGCTCAGTCATGTCGGACTCCTTGCGACCCCATGGACTGTAGCACGCCAGGCCTCCCTGTCCATCACCAACTCCCAGAGTTTACTCAAACTCATGTCCATTGAGTTGGTGATGCCATCCAACCATCTCATCCTCTGTCATCCCCTTCTCCTCCTGCCTTCAGTCTTTCCCAGCATCAGGGTCTTTTCAAATGAGTCAGCTCTTTGCATCAGGTAGCCAACGTATTGGAGTTTCAGCTTCAGCATCAGTCCTTCCAACTAATATTCAGGACTGATTTCCTTTAGGATGGACTGGTTGGAATTCCTTGCAGTCCAAGGGACTCTCAAGAATCTTCAACACCACAGTTCAAAAGCATCAATTCTTCAGTGCTCAGCTTTCTTTATAATCCAACTCTCATATTCATACATGACTACTGGAAAAACCATAGCTTTGACTAGACGGACCTTTGTTGGCAAAGTAATGTCTCTGCTTTTTAATATGCTGTCTAGGTTGGTTATAACTTTTCTTACAAGGAGCATGCGTCTTTTAATTTCATGGCTACAATGACCATCTGCAGTGATTTTGAAGCCCAAAAAAGTAAAGTCTTTCACTGTTTCCCCATCTACTTGCCATGAAGTGATGGGGCCGGATGCTACGACATTAGTTTTCTGAATGTTGAGGTTTAAGCCAACTTTTTCACTCTCCTCTTTCACTTTCATCAAGAGGCTCTTTAAATTTGTCTTTGCTTTCTGCCATAAGTGTGGTGTCATCTGCATATCTGAGGTTATTTATATTTCTCCCAGCAATCTTGATTCCAGCTTGTGCTTCATCCAGCCCAGCGTTTCTCATGATGTACTCTGTATATAAGTTAAATAAGCAGGGTGACAATATACAGCCTTGACATACTTCTTTCCCAATTTGGAACCAGTCCATGTCTAGTTCTAACTGTTGCTTCCTGACCTGCATACAGATTTCTCAAGAGGCAGGTCAGGTGGTCTGGTATTCCCATCTCTTTCAGAATTTTCCATAGTTTGTTGCGATCCACATAGTCAAAGGCTTTGGCATAGTCAATAAAGCAGACGTAGATGTTTTTCTGGAACTCCCTTGCTTTTTCGATGATTCAACAGATATTGGCAATTTGATCTCTGGTTCCTCTGCCTTTTCTAAATCCCACTTGAACATCTGGAAGTTCAAGGTTCACGTACTGTAGAAGCCTGGCTTGAGATGAGTGAGATGAGTGCAATTGTGCAGTAGTTTGAGCATTCTTTGCTCAAAGACAGGTCAGGAGTGGGAAAAAGTAAGATAACTGGCCAAAGGTAAACAAAGACCTGGAAGAACTGCCCTATATAAGTGATTTCATCACCTCTCTGGGGCACTCCTCCTCATTAGTGAGGACGCTCACACCCTTTCTCTCTTGGTGTGTATATCTGCCTTGCTTCTATCATAACTAAACCAACGGTTTCTCTGTATTTTCTCCAACATGTTTTTCTGTGTCTCTGGTAATAAAATTTCTGGCTGTTTTTACAGTTTTTGCCTCCTTGAAACATTCTTGCTCTCAAATGGGACAAGAGCCAAAGGAACTTTGCTTCTAGCCTCTAGCCTTTGCTAAAGCTAGGAGTCCTAGGAGCTCTCCCAGTAGCTAGGAGTCCTGGTTTTCATCCAGGCTCCCCAGGTCCCATTCCTCAGCAAGGAACTAAGATCTTGCTTCAAACCACCACTGGCTGCTCTCTCCATGAGATCACTTCCAAACCTGACTGACTACTACATCAACCAGAGACTTCACCAGAGGAACAAAAGGAATAATAATGCTGATATGTGCAAGACATTTTTTTTTGCCAGATACTTTATACGCATTCTCTAATTTTATTCCCACAATAACTCTACAATGTTCCCCATTGTAGAGATGAGGACCTGAGGCTTAGAGGGTGTAGGAAATTTTACCCAAAGTTAACACAGCTAATAAGGATCATAGCTACTGTCTCTCTGATGGGAAGGAAGGTAGTATATGCCCTCAAACCCTCCACTACACTGCAGCCCATGCAGGGAAGTTTGTCATTGAGAAGAGGGGCGGCAGCTCCACTGTTCTTTCAATCAGTTGATCACTGTGTACTGAGCACTATCATGATGCAAACACTCTGTTGAACCAATATTTTTCATGCTCCCTTGGGCTTCCCCTGTGGCTTATCTGGTAAAGAATCCACCTGCAATGTGGGAGACCTGGGTTTGACCCCTGGGTTGGGAAGATCCCCTGGAGAAGGGAAAGGCTACCCACTCCAGTATTCAGGCCTAGAGAATGTCATGGACTGTATAGTCCATGGGGTCACAAAGAGTCAGACACGACTGGGCAACTTTCACTTCACTCTGTTCATAAACTTCTAATTTGGGTAGGAGACAAGATGTACACACATGACAATTTAATAAAAATACACCAAACAGCAATATAGGATAGGTCATCAAGCATTCGGACAGCAAGGAGATCAAACCAATCAATCTTAAGGGAAATCAACCCTGAATACTTGTTGGAAGGACAGATGCTGAAGCTGAAATTTCAGTATTTTGGTCATCTGATGCGACTCATTGGCAAAGTCCCTAATGCTGGGAAAGACTGAGGGGAGAAGGAGAAGAAGGCATCAGAGGATGAGATCGCTGGATGGTATCACCTACACAATGGACATGAACTTGGGCAAACTTCAGGAGATGGTGAGAGACAAGGAGGCCTGGTGTGCTGCAGTCCATGGGGTCGCAAAGATTCGGACACAACTGGGTGATTGAACATCAAGCAAGAATTCTTACCTTGGGGATTCATATGAACAAGAGGACAAACTTCCTCATTTGATCAATGAACAGATGAACCAAGCATAGTGGATATAAGCAGACACACAGAGTAAGGAAGCAGTTGTCCTTCGCTTATTACTCCTATGCCCTGTGTCCACAAAACTGGATTCTAGGCAACTGAAACGTGGTGCTATGGAGAGTTCATAAGCCTGGGAGTCAATGTAAATGGCTCTCCCATTAATGAACTCTGGGGATTGAACCCCAGCTTCTTCTTCTATCGAATGCTGGGCTGGGCTTCCATGGTGGCTCAGCAGTAAAGAATTCACCTGCCAGTGAAGGAGACATGGATCTGATCCCTGATCTGCGAAGATCCCACAAGCCATGGAGCAACTAAGCCCATAACTATTGAGCCTGTGCTCTAGAGCCTGGAAGTCACAACTACTGGGCCCACACGCCCTAGAGCCTATGCTCCGCAACAAGAGGAGCCACGGTAATGAGAAGCCCAGGCACTGGAACTGAGAGTAGCCCCCACTTGCCACAACTAGAGAAAAGCCCACACAACAGCGAAGAACCAGCACAGCCAAAAATAAATAAATGAATAAAATTATTTTTAAAAATCCAGGACTTAGAGTGTGATTTAAGCTAGATGGTAAAGAATCTGCCTGCAATGCAGGAGACCTGGGTTCAATCCCTGAGTCAGGAAGATCCCCTGAAGAAGGAATGGCAACCCACTTCAGTATTCTTGCCTGGAGAATCCCATGGACAGACCAAGTGGTTGCAAAGAGTCAGACACAGCTGAGCGACTAACACTTTCACTTTCACCAGAGAAACAGAACCAGTAGAAAATAGATATTGAGATCCACAGCAAGTTATTCACATATAAGACTGTGGGGCCTAGCTACAAGTCTGAACTCTGTAGAGAAAGTGAGTTGAAACTCTCAGGCACAATCTAAAGCTGCAGCCCATGGGAGGAATTTCCTCTTCTTGGAACTCTCTTAAAGCCTTTCAACTGATTAAATCAAACACACCAGATTATCCAGGATAATCTCCTTTACTTCAAGCCAACTGATTACAAACATTAATCATATCTACAAAATACCTTCACAGCAACCCCTTGGGTGGTGTTCAAGTAACTGGGGACTGTAGCCTAGCCAAGCTGACACATAAAACTGACCATCACAGACCCCATGGTGTCTCCCTTTCTTTGTATTTTTTAGAACCTGTGATTCTAGTAGTAACCAAACTGTGCAACAATGTGTCATTTTAAGGGCTAGATCCAGGCACAGATACACCAAAAGAAGCTCCTCCTGAGTAGTTGGTTCAGAGGTCACCAGCTTACAAGGATGCTAACCTAAGAGGCAAGATGCAAAGACATGCATGTTGCTGCAGCCAGGCCTCCCTCCCTGACAATCAAGGTTGGGAGGAAATGCTGCTAAACAGGAGTTTTTCTTCCAGAATGCCATTGGCAAACTGTCTGTCCACCATGATTCAACCCTAAGCAAGGACTTTTAATAAGCCAATTATTTGCTCAAGCAAATCGGGGTGGGGGGGGCGGGTGTGGTGGGGAGGAGGGGGACTCAAACTTAGTGCAGAGACCATTGTGATTCATGGCATTTATCCAGGACTTAGAATCACAGAAATTTCAGGCTGGAAGGATCTTAGAGATAACCTTGTCCTACCCACTCATGTCACAGATAATGGGATTGAGAAGCAGAGAGAATCTTCTACTGTAACCTCAAGAAGCTACTGAGAGTCATAGTCAGGACAAAGGGTCCTTCCTGATTCCCAGCCAAAGCTCTTTCTGCCACATCTCCCTCCAGCAAGTCAAAGAAATGTATACAGACTTAAAATGCAAGCCTTCCGTTTTCCCAGCAAAGCCTGCAGTCCAGCTCTTTACCGCTGGCATTTACTCTGACAGGTATCAGTAACTACAAAGGTGTACTACAAAGTACACCATTAACACCAGATGACAAACTCTAAAATTGTCTTGTTTTTACAACTGTCACTTTTTAAGAGGTGAATGACCTTTCTCTGGTTTTTTAAAAACCTCTGGATTTCAGCTAGTTCAACACCTCCACACTGCCTCCCACAATCACTTGCTATGAAAATGTCATTATTCTATTTTGAAGAGGCTATGGTAGTTGTGCTTCTTTGGTAATAACTATGTTTTCTGAAAAAAGGGAAGCAAAAGTCATGAAAACCAGAGATGGAGAAGCTTTCCTGGGTCAATCATGCTCCTACTGTGCACCAGGGGAAAAGACAGCAGAAAATACAATGTTAAATCCTTGGGCAAAGATGGCATCCCCCTAGCTCTGTGGCTTTATTTTGATCCAGGACTGAGAGAAATATCTTGCTACCCATTTCCAAAGACTGCATCCAACAGCCCTTCACCTGATGAACCACCTAATTTAAGAGACAGGAATGGTTTCCCCTCTCCAATACCCAGCTCCAAATTCTCTTTCCCAAATCCTATTAGTTAGGAATCTTTCAATTCGGTTCAGTCACTCAGCTGTGTCTGACTCTTGCAATCCCATGGACTGCAGCACACCAGGCCTCCCTGTCCATCACCAACTCCCTGAGTATACTCAAACTCATGTCCATTGAGTCAGTGATGCCATCCAACCATCTCATCCTCTGTCATCCCCTTCTCCTCCTGCCTTCAATCTTTTCCAGCATCAGGGTCTTTTCAAATGAGTCAGCTCTTCACATCAGGTGGCCAAAGTATTCGAGTTTCAGCATCAGTCATTCCAACAATTATTCAGGACTGATTTCCTTTAGGAGGGACTGGTTGGATTTCCTTGCAACCCAAGGGACTCTCAAGAGTCTTCTTCAACACCACAGTTCAAAAGCATCAATTCTTCGGTGCTCAGCTTTCTTTATAGTCCAACTCTCACATCCATACATGACTACTGGAAAAGCCATAGCCTTGACTAGATGGACCTTTGTTGGCAAAGTAATATCTCTGCTTTTTAATATACTGTCTAGGTTGGTCATAACTTTCCTTCCAAGGAGTAAGCGTCTTTTAATTTCATGGCTGTAGTCACCATCTGCAGTGATTTTGGAACCCAAAAAAATAGAGTCTGCCACTGTTTCCACTGTTTCCTCATCTATTTGCCATGAAGTGATGGGGCCAGATGCCATGATCTTAGTTTTCTGAATGTTGAGCTTTAAGCCAACTTTTTCACTCTCCTCTTTCACTTTCATCAAGTGGCTCCTTAGTTCTTCTCCACTTTCTGCCATAAGGAATCTTCAGTAGCAAGAAATAAAAGTGTGTGGTGAGATTAAGCAAACAAGGAGATAATATGCTGGGTTTAAATTTCAAAAATCCTAAATAAGGTGACCATGTATTAAATATCTGTGACAGTTTTACCCTAAGGACAAACCAATTATGAATGGTATTTTATTTTTCCCTAGGAAATGACCCTAAGAAGAAAGAGAGAAGGAAAGAGTTTCTTTCCCCCTGTTCCTGGCTTGTGTGTGTGTGCTCAGTCACTCAGTAGTGTGCGATTTGCGACCCCATGGACTGGAAGTCGCCAGGCTCCTCTGCCCATAGAATTTTCCAGGCAAGAATACTGGAGTCGGTTGCCATTTCCTTCTCCAGAGGATCTTCCCAACCCAGGTTCTTGGCTTATGTAAAGGTAAAGAAACCCACACAGGATGTGGCCAGTCCAAGTAACTTCAAAGCAATAAAAGGCCTCTTTAGCTAGGCATATTTCCTTTATAAGGAGTATGGCAAATTTATTAATAAGACTCACAGATGGCAAAGATAATCAGCAACTGCATCTGCCATTGGTGATAAGAAGTACTTCTCTGGTTGCAGTGCCTGGCACCACGTAGCTTGCACTATCCACGGCCTGTTTAACAGGGGTAGAAGCAAGGTAATCATTCTACCACAGATAAAGAAAGATCAGCTGGTTTTCTTTTTCATAACTTAATGCTTGTACAGTCTCTTTCATTTAAATGTTGCACAGCCTATCCTCTAGTTGGTAAGTCAATTGTCTTGAGATGGTGCAGAGTGAAGCAACTGTGTAGGATCTCCACACAGGCTGTGGGATTGCTGTGTTTCTCCCCAGAAGCTGTGACACGTCCCGGCAGCTCTCAGTAGGGATGCGTATAGAGCAGTAGCTCAGAGCACAATATCCAGTGTCTATAGCAATACTATGTGAGTCTATGTCCAGCTCCAAACTCAATCAAGTGTGTGGCTCATACAAATTACTTGACTTCTGGACTCCTTGTTCTTCTTATCCATGAAATAGGAGTAGTAAAAGAACCCATGTCACAGAGCTCTTGTGAAATTTAAATAAGATAAAGAATGCAAAGTGCACAGTAAACATTCAATAAATATTAATGATTTTTCTGGGTCAGAGCCTCCCTAACCTTCTTCGTATCATGACAGGCATTTTGGGGGAAAAAATGTTGTTTGTATGGTGAGCTGGGAAATGACGAGATCTCCCCCCAACCCCACCAACTCCAGGGACTGAAGGACTCTATTTCTACCACATCTGCAACCCACTCACCACTGGCCAGTTGAGAAACTCTCCTCCCACATGGGATGTTTACTTTGTTTTACAGATAGCATGTCTCTCCGGACACTGTATCCACCCCTAACCTAAACACTCTACATTTGCACCCAACACTCTTTTCTTCCTAGGCAGTTACAAGAAATCATGTTTTTCACTAGCATAAATAGAATTCTCCTTTAAATTGTCCAACCCATACAATGTGTCTACACAACATATTATCATCATCATCAACTATTAGAGTCAGGAAGATGAGGGAAAATTCTGGCTTAGAACTTCTATTCCAAACCCCTCCTTACCATTTTTAAATATACACACTGGCCAAGGAGGAGGCAGAACCCAGTAAAGCCTGAGGCTCAAGCACACCCATCAGACCTCCAAGCTACCTTCATTCTGTCCAGGCACTGCATCATCTATCTTCAGGCTGGCTGTCTTATCTGTTGGTCACAAGGCAAATATGGCTGAATTTCCATCTTCAAGTTCACATTATAACATTGCAAACTTTCTCTTGATTCCAGCTCCAAATTTCTGGAGAGAAAACTTGGTTGGACCAGCTGAACTCAGTTGCTCACCTAGTATAATCTGTGTAACCAAGGAAGCAGACAAATCCAGTAGAGCTCAGCAGCCAGGCCCATTCCCAGGACACAGGGCGGACATTTGGGAGAAAGGTCAGTTCACAGGGAAAGAGAGGGTCACAGACCCGAGGGACAAGTCCATTACTTTGTCCATTGCGTTGGCTATTCTGTCATCAGAAATTCCCATCACAAGTCATTCCTTTAATACTCTAAAGTTCCTTGTTAAAAGTGTATTGGTTTTCTAGCATTATAATATTCAAGATATTTTCAGTCATTCTTGACATGGAATAGAAATGTTTTGTCCAAGGTGGGGGCCAGAATGTTTGCAGAGTAAAAGGCAGTGTATAGGGAGAAGTTCTCCAGTGCAGAGTATCCTGAGAAGTTGGAAAGCTCTCTAGATACATGTAAGGAAGCTGGGAGTTAGAAAATAAAAAGAAGAAAGGGGTGGCAAGGAAAATGATCATGTAAACCTCGCTGATAAGTCTGTCTGCACCAGAGCTGTTCAAGGGCCATGTAACTAAAAGGTGTTTTAAAACCAGCATTAACTAGTGACTCCAGTTCTGTCCCCAAAACTGGCTGAAGTGACAAGTCAGAGCTTGGTGGAGGTTAGAATTTTTCAAGTTCTATAGAATGGCAAATTTAGCTACAGGATCATAATTCCCAAGTGAAAAACTAGAACACATAGTCAGACAAATAATTTTTGTGCAATTTCAGAGTGATGAATGAGGCAGTCTGAAGAATGTACTTTGAACTCAAATATTCCAAATGCTCAAACATTCAAAGTTTCTAGGTATTTCAATGGTCTATGGGAAAATAGGGCTTCCCTGGTAGCTCAGCTGGTAAAGAATCCACCCACAATGCAGGAGACCTGGGTTCGATCCCTGGGTTGGGAATATTCCCGGAGGAGGGCATGGCAACCCACTCCAGTATTCTTGCCTGGAGAATCCCATGGTCAGAGGAACCTGGCTGGCTACAGTCCATGGGGTTGCAAAGAGTTGGGCACGACTGAGTGACTAAGCACATGGGAAGATAAATAAATTAGATGTATGCAAAAGGTAGAGACAATTTAAGAAAGGGAATATTGAATCTGTTCTCAATTTTAAGGAATAATATAAAAAAAACCAGCAATATATTAAAGAAGAAAAAAATTTCAAGGGACTGATTGAGGTTATGGTCTTTGGAACTGGAATTCACCCCAGACTATTAGTTAATGAGCTGATATTAATTAAGAGGTTATAGAGTGCTTTCCAGTGAGGTTTTTCTTTCCACTGCAATCAGACAATATTAATTTGACTTATGATGAATTAAATGAGTTGTTTTCAACCTTGAAAACAACTTAGTTTCTAGTATCTTCCAACATAATATGAAGCAAGAGATGCCTTCCATCTCCCAACAACCCCCTTCAAAAACAACAAACACAGGGCTTCCCTGGTGGCTCGGTAGTGAGGAATCCACCTGCCAATGCAGGAGACACATGTTCTATCCCTGATCCGGGAAGATCCCACGTGCCGCACAGCAACTAGCCTGTGTGCCACAGCTACTGAGCCTGTGCTCTAGAGCCTGGAAGCCACAGCTACCAAAGCCCGCACACCCTAGAGCCCACGTTCATGACCAGAGAAGCCACTGAAATGAGAAGTCCATGCACTGAAACTAGAGAGTCGGCCCTAGTCTCCACAACCAAAGAAAAGCCTGTGCAGCAACGAAGACCCAGCACGGACACAAGTAAATAAAAATTTTTTTTTGAAACCCACAAAAACCGTCATTGTCATTTCACATGCAGCACCTAAATAAAAATATTCATGTAACTTTTGCAGAGAATTCACAGTACTCACTTTATCAGTGAAGATTTGGATGCAAGTAACAGAAGACAATTTCCACTTACTTAAGGTGGAAACAGGAAGGCAATAAGAGGCCACTGGGCTTCCTCAGAGGAGCCAATGACAGGTGCTTCCATCCGCTACCATAAACCAGAAAACCAGAAAGCGGAAAGGAATAATTGTCTCTCACCATGTCTTGCGTCATTTGCCTCTTTCAACAACTAGGTTTTCCCGACCACAGGTGGAAGATGGTCACTCTACAGCTTTTATGCTTACACTCAAAAGATATGCTAGTACTGAACTAAAATATCTCAGTCTTATTTCCAAATTTCCAGGAGAGGAAACCTAATTAACTTGTATTGACCCAACTCTGGTCCAGTCATCCATATCCATCTCTCAGTTTTCCCTACTACCTCCACAGCAATCTTATCTTCTGTTTATATTTTGAGTTGTAAGTTCCTCAGGTTTCCTTTCTCCATCTAGCTGACATCTCTCAATCTTTCAGAATTATCTCACAAGTTTCTGTCCCACTGATAGTATTCTTCCTTGTTATCCATTGTGTTCTTGGAAGTATCTCCTTTATATCATTTCAAAGGAATTCTGTTCCAGTGAAGTGAGTTTGGATAACCTGTCTTCCCCCTTAACATAATCATCCTATTTTTCCCATCTATTCCCCTTCACTGTAACACTTCCTTTCAGTCAGTCAGTCAGTTCAGTTCAGTCGCTCAGTCGTGTCCATCTCTTTGCGACCCCATGGACTGCAGCACGCCAGGCCTCCCTGTTCATCCCCAACTCCTGGAGTTTACTCAAACTCATGACCATTGAGTCAGTGATGCCATCCAACCATCTCATCCTCTGTCCTCCCCTTCTCCTCCCGCCTTCAATCTTTCCCAGCATCAGGGTCTTTTCAAATGAGTCACTTCCTTTAATCTAATACTACATCAAAGCATAACTTCATGGATGTCACTTCCCAGATCAAGTCTTCAAAGACTTCCAATGGCTGAGAGTACAAATTCCCTATCCTAAAATTTAAGATAATTCATGATTTGGTGCAAATGACTCTTTCTGGAAAACTATGACTATTTGTCTTATTGAACCCAATTCTCCCTTTTAGACAAAGTCCCCATTTCCTACTCTTCCCCTAAATAGCCACCATATTCAAGCTTTTGTGCTTCTGTAACTTTGCTTGTCTCCTCTGTGCCTTATTGCTCATGTCAGTTCTAAGCCCAATGATCCTAATCCTACTGACTTTACAACACTCTGAAAAAAAAAAAAAAAAACTGACATCCTCTTGAACCCCTCTTACCCTCTCAGGTCAATGTCATATCTCCTTTCTGATAAACCCATAGAACACTGAACAAATCTTTCTTTTGAAATTTATCTCCTCATACTTTTTTCCTTTTTGTGACTGATTAACATGTTATCTCTTTCTCATAAAATTGTAAGCAAATTTTAGGGAATTTCTTATTCATCTTTTGCATCATTTGGTAAAGAATCTGCCTGGAATGCAGGAAACTTAGGTTCAATCCCTGAGTGGGTAAGATCCCCTAGAGAAGGAAATGGCAACCCACTCCAGTATTCTTACCTGGAAAAATCCCATTGGCAGAGGAGCCTGGTGGGTTATAGTCCATGGGGTCTCAAAGAATCAGACACAACTGAATATTTACCCAAATAGAATTAAAGAAACATGCAAGATGGAAATTAAGCCTTTGTTTAGACTTAACCCCTTTCTTACATTCTTTCAATACTTCTACTACATTGCATTACCACATAACTTTATAATAAGCTATACTTCACCAAAGTCTTCCCCCGTGGCTCAATGGTAAAGAATCGCCTGCGTTGCAGGAGACATGGGTTCAGTCCCTGGGTTGAGAAGATCCCCTGGAGGAGGGCATGGCAATCCACTCCAGTATTCTTGCCTGGAGAATCTCATGGACAGAGGAGCCTAGTGGGCTACAGTCCATAGGGTCGCAAAGAGTCAGACACGACTGAAGTGACTTAGCACATGCACACCCATACTTCACTAAACTTGTTTTACATATTGGAATCCTTATTTTAACCAAGGTTAATAAAACCAAGATCCGGGTGTTTCGCTTCTAGAATAGTTGCTTATCCAAAGAAAAATAATTCAGTAACTAAAAATAATTTCAATCCCAAATCCTTAATTGCTCTCTCATAAAGCACAAATATACAGTCCACAGCACCATAAAAAATATAAAAATTACTTTTCTCTTTCATCCATTTCCATCAAACCTCACAGCTACTCCGGAACATCTCTATAGTCCCCACATCCTCTTCAAGCGGTTTCACTGTTCAGTTCAAAACTGCTTTGCTTCCCTTAACATCCTCTATCCTGAGCCAGAGTTGGGTCAAGAGGTGTTAATCAGATTCCCTCTCCTAAAAATTTAGAAGTAACACAGAGATATTTTAGTTCAATACAAGCAGATCTTTTTTTTTTTTTTAAGTAACATACTTGCATTTTATTTTATTTTTTTAATTTATTTATTTTAATTAGAGGCTAATTACTTTACAATATTGTATTGGTTTTGCCATTCTTTTGAATGCAAATACATTTCACTTGTCATGGGAGAAGCCTATTTGACAAAAGAGAACTCTCCTCCAGTAAGAAAGAACACTTCTTCAGAAGGTAAGAAAGAAGTGGGCAGGGGAATGGATTAATAATTACAAAATTCTCTTAGCCAAGGAAGCCTTTTTATATAAATAAAAAAAAAAAAAAAAAGACCAGGAAGCCTTTCAAGTGAGTTCAACTGGCTCACCTGAAAAAAGTTCTCCCCAGGAAAGACTGGACTTTGGTTTTTGTTTTTTTTTAATATCCCAGGGTGTCTCATTGCCTTAGTCCAAAAGCTCTGGCGTTACAGGCAAAAGCCTGAGATGCTATGATAAATGGCAGGGCACTGAGGCAGCCCAATTTCTCCTACCCCTGTGTCAGGGCACCCCCTTCACTGGGCTCGCCCCTGCAGGAAGCCAGCCTCTCAGCCCTTGTGTGCTCTTACACAATTGACCCTTTTTAGCTCACCCAGTTGTCTAATGCACTTTTTTTTTTTAATTTGAATTATTCCCCTCAAAAGCTTTCTACTCTTATACTTTTTTACTTTTAGCATGTTAGTTATTTCCTGTGCTTAATTTTTAATCTCATCTACTTTCATACTTTTAACTTTTCAGCCAATTCCCTCTATCTTAATCTTTTATCTCTTTTACTTTCATGAGTTTAACCTTTTTTCTCATTGGCCTATAGCCTTTTCTCATTTATTTTAAATCTCACCCACTTTATCTTTTTATTATTTTTTTAATGTTTAACCTTTAATCTTTATTTGGCATTTCATTCTTTCATACTTTTAACTTCTATTTCCTCTGTCTTCATTTTCTTATTTCTCTGATCTTACTCCCAATTTATGTCTTCTAAATATCTATGCTTCTTCATAAAATAATGACAGTTCCCTTTTCTTCCTGTTCTACCTTTCTATTTTAAATTTTTTTTTCTTTTCACAATGACTGGTAAGTGGTAAAGCCAAAGGAATGTTGTCACCATAACAGGGAAGATCAGAGACTTTCTACTTATTCAACTCCAGATCTCCCTCCAACCTGCTCCCCAACCCCACCTGAACCCCATGAACTTCCTAGTTCTATTTACAATGAGTCCCAGAAAATCTCACCTGAAAAAATAGAAAAGCCAATGAGGTAACACTTCCTAGGGCTCTAATTTCCACCCAGTCGGTCCACTTAACTTTCTAGAACTATGAGGTCCTTGCCCCTTGATCTATCTGGGTTATATATGAGGCTCTGTAATCATTACTGCTGTTGTTTGGTGGGTGTAAACGAGGTGCACTTAGAGGCTCATCTGATGTCCTTTCTAAGATAAGAGGAGGGCTTAACATGGGGATAACTCATTTGAGGCCAGTACCCTGCCTCCACCCTCCAGCCAGTAAAACATTTTGTTTGTTTGTCTTTAAATTCATGAAGATGTGCAGAAAGCCAAAATAGAGATATATGGGGAAAAAAATGATGGGCAGAAAGGGTGAGTGGGGCAAGAAACTGGGAGAGGGAAAAATGGCTTAATTAAATTTAAGGCAAAACACATCACGAGTATGCCATGAGTGCGTAGATAATGGTAAGCAAGAATCTCTGTAGGAAGAACTCACCATATGATGCCCTGAACTACTTCAGTGAAGCCCGGGGCCTCCAAGCTATGGAGCCTCCTAACCAACCAACACATTTAGGAGGAGGTCCACTGGGAGGACTGGCCGGAGGGTGGAGGGGGGCGGGTACTGGCCTCAAATGAGTTATCCCCATGTTAAGCGCACCTCTTATCTTAGCAAGGACATCTGATGAGCCTCTCAGTGCACCTCCCAGGCTTCTGCTTTTTCACTTTTCTTATTAGGAAAAAGTTAGTCTTATTTGACATTTTTACAAACAGGGATATTTTGTAGAAACATTCAATTGTTGTTAATTTGCTAGGACCTGTATTGAGAAATGGAGAAGGCAAAGGCAACCCCCTCCAGTACTCTTGCCTGGAAAATCCCATGGACAGAGGAGCCTGGTAGGCTGCAGTCCATGGGGTCGCTAAGAGTCAGACATGACTGAGCGACTTCACTTTCACTTTTCACTTTCATGTGTTGGAGAAGGAAATGGCAACCCACTCCAGTGTTCTTGCCTGGAGAATCCCAGGGATAGGGGAGCCTGGTGGGCTGCCATCTATGGGGTCGCACAGAGTCAGACACGACTGAAGTGTCTTAGCAGTAGCAGCATCAATATTGAGAAAACAGACCATCCCAGAAAATCAAAATCTATGAGAAAAGTGAGGCCCAATTACTCCCAGATTGTGGGCCTAGTATCTTCCTCGAGAGCAACTGTGAGGGAACAAGGATATATCTGCCATTGGACTTCAGGACTCCTCTCTCTGCTTCTTCAAGGGAGAACAGGATGCAATTCTAGAAATGATTTAACTCAATAGTTGTCTTAGCAATAATGGCAATATTCTTGATTTCATGTATTTCTTTTCTATCAGAATTCTTGCCTTGTACCTACTACTGAGGGGCAATTTTCCCATCAGTGGGCCCTACTTCACTGATACAGTGAAGTGGGCCCTACATTCATTGATACAAAACCTGATTGATTATACTGTAATTTCTAACCAGCCTCATGCATTCACATTCCTAGACTTTTCCAGAAAAACTGGACCCTCTAGTGACACTCACCAGCTGCTTGATATCATTCTCCATAGTCTTTGAAAGTGCTTGATTGGCTGCCTCCTTAGTAAAAAGTCTCAATTCAGAAAACAAACAGATAACATCTTTCCAGAACCCATTCAGGTATATTCTGCCTTGGCCAAGACTATCTTGGCTGTCAGAGAAGAAACTTTCAGTGGTAGCATTCAGCACACACTGAGATGTATTTCCTTACATCTGCAGTATAATAACTAAAATTCTCTTCCTGATATTGGAATCCCAAGAGTAGAAACAGTAATATGTTGACACTTTTGATATTTTAATATTATTTCCCTATAAAATATATGAATTTCAAAGCATTTATATCCCCACATACACTGCTTTCCAAGTTTTATCTTTTCATGCAAAGCACACAAAGTACAATTTCAGGTCACTCATTGAGTCCACTAATTCAGAGGATCATAAATTCTTCTTTTCAACCTGAATTTGCTTTCCTGTCTTGAGGTTCACTGTGAAATTGGGTGTTTCTTTGATTAACTTTCTGATATCTACTTGACCCACCTGGAGGGATGAAAAATATCAATACTTGAAGGAAGTCCAATGCAACCCTACCAGAAGCATCAGAAAATAGATTGGTTTCTTTTGAACTTCCTTTTTGGAACAGTTATAATCAACTTAAATAGAAAACTCCTGACCAAATATATCAATGACCAGAACCTGGGGGTGCTGAATAGTGACACATGGGTGAAAATTCACCCATCTTTACCTTAGAAATAAGTATCACATATTGTATCAGAGTTGGTCATCTTTTCTGTTACCATTCTTACGAATGATGCTACAACCTGAGTGTCAATTCTTATCGTAAACATCTGCATTTAGGCAGCAAATATACAGGGATTTGTTCCCATCTGCCTTCATGTACTTTTTTCATATGATCACTTTCCTCTGTATTCCTTTTTTTAAGCTATGCATTTAGTACTTAGTTTTCTATTATTAATTTTTATTGGGGCTTCCCTAGTGGCTCAGAGGTTAAAGCGTCTGTTAGCTGTAAGGTTATTATATAAGGCCTTTACTATGTTGAGGTAGGTTCCTTCTATGCCCATTTTTTAAAGAGTTTTAATCATAAATGGGTGCTGAATTTTGTCAAAGGCTTTTTCTGCATCTATTGAGATGATCATATGGTTTTTACCTTCCAATTTGTTAATACGGTGTATCACATTGATTGACTTAAGTATATTGAAGAATCCTTGCATTCCTGGAATAAATACAACTTGATCATGGTATATGAGCTTTTTGATGTGTTGCTGAATTCTGCTTGCTAAAATTTTGTTGAGAGTTTTTGCATCTATGTTCGTAAGTGATATTGACCTGTAGTTTTTTTTGTGTTGTCTTTGTCTGGTTTTGGTATCAGGGTGCTGGTGGCCTCGTAGAATGAGTTTGCAAGTGTTCTTCCTCTGCAATTTTTTGAAAGATTTTTAAAAGGACAGTCATTAGCTCTTCTCTAAATGTTTGATAGAATTCTTCTGTGAAGCCGTCTGGTCCTGGGCTTTTGTTTTTGGGGAGATTTTTGATCACAGCTTCAATTTCAGTGCTTGTGATTGGGTTGTTCATAATTTCTATTTCTTCCTGGTTCAGTCTTGGAAGATTGAAATTTTCTAAGAATCTGTACGTTTTGTCCAGGTTATCCATTTTACTGTGATATGGCTGTTCGTAATAGTTTCTTATAATCCTTTGTATTTCTGCATTATCTGTTGTAACCTCTCCTTTTTCATTTCTAATTTTGTTGATTTGATTCTTCTCTCTTTTTCTCTTGATGAGTCTGGCTAAAAGTTTGTCAATTTTGTTCTTATCTTCTCAAAGAACCAGGTTTTAGTTTTATTAATCTTTACCAGTGTTTCTTTCATTTCTTTTTCATTTATTTCTACTTGGATCTTTAGTTTCTTTCCTTCTACTAATTTTGGGGGCTTTTTGTTCTTCTTTCTCCAGTTGTCTTAAGTGTAAAGTTAGGTTGTGTATTCGATGTTTTTCTTATTTCTTGAGGTAGGGTTGTATTGCTATCAACTTCCCTCTTAGAACTGCTTTTGCCGCATCGCACAGGTTTTGAGTTGTTGTGTTTTCATTGTCATTTGTTTCTAGAAAGTTCTTTATTTCCCTTTTGATTTCTTCAGTAACCTGTTGATTATTTAGAAATGTGTTGTTTTATCTCTATGTGTTTGTGTTACTTACAATTTTTTCCTTGTAATTGATATCTAGTCTCATAGCGGTGTGGTTGGAGAAGATGCATGATACGATTTCAATTTTCTTAAATCTACTGAGGTTTGATTTGTGACCCAAGATGTGGTCTATCCTGCAGAATGTTCCATGTGACCTTGAGAGGAAGGTGTATTCTTCTGCATTTGGACGGAATGTCCTGAAGATATCAATGAGATCCATCTTATCTAATGTATCATTCAAGACTTGTGTTTCCTTACTAATTTTCTGTTTTGATGTTCTGTCCATTGGTGTGAGTGGGATGTTAAAATCTCCTACTATGGTTGTGTTACTGTCAATTTCTCCTTCTATGTCTGTTAGTGTTTGTCTTATATATTGAGATGCTCCTATGTTGGGTGCATAGATATTTACAATTGTTATGTCTTCCTCTTGGATTGATCTCTTGATCATTATGTAATGTCCTTCTTTTTCTCTTGTAATCTTCTTTATTTTAAGGTCTATTTTGTCTGATATGAGGACTGCTACTCCAACATTATTTTGCTTCCCATTTGCATGGAATATATTTTTCCATCCTCTCTTTCAGTCTATATGTGTCTTTAGGTCGGAGAAGGCAATGGCAACCCCCTCCAGTACTCTTGCCTGGAAAACCCCATGGATGGAGGAGCCTGGTAGGCTGTAGTCCATGGGGTCACTAAGAGTTGGGACACGACTGAGCAACTTCACTTTCACTTTTCACTTTCATGTGTTGGAGAAGGAAATGGCAACCCACTCCAGTGTTCTTGCCTGGAGAATCCCAGGGACAGAGAAGCCTGGTGGGCTGCCGTCTATGGGGTCACACAGAGTTGGACACGACTGAGCAACTTAGCAGCAGCAGCAGCAGGTCTGAAGTGGGTTTCTTGTAGACAGCATATATATGGGTCTTGTTTTTGTATCCATTCAGCCAGTCTGTGCTTTTTGGTTGAAGCAGTTAATCTATTTACATTTAAAGTAATTATTGATGTATATGTTCTTATTGCAATTTTCTTAATTGTTTGAGGTTGATTTTGTAGATCTTTTTCCTTCTCTTGTATTTCTTGACTATACATGTCCATTTAACATTTGATGTAAAGCTGGTTTGGTGGTACTGAATCCTCCTAATTTTTGCTTGTCTGAAAAGCTTTTTATTTCTCCACCAATTTTGAATGGATCCTTGCCAGGTAGAGTAATCTTGGTTGTAGATTTTTTCGCTTTCACTACTTTAAATATATCCTGCCATTCCCTTCCGGCCTGCAGAGTTTCTGCTGAAAGATCAGCTGTTAAATATATGGGGTTCCCCTTGAATGTTCCTTGTTGCTTTTACCTCGATATTTTTGACATTCTTTCTTTGTGCTTAGTCTTTGTTAGTTTGATTAGTTTGTGTCTTGGCATGTTTCTCCTTGGGTTTATCCTGTATGGGACTCTTTGCGCCTCTTGGACTTGATTGACTATTTCCTTTTCTGTGCTGGGGAAATTTTCAACTATACTCTCTTCAAAAATTTTCTCATACCCTTTCTTTTTGTCTTCTTCTTCTGGAACCCTATAATATGAATGTTGGTGTGTTTGATATTGTCCCAAAGGTCTCTGAGACTACCCTCAGTTCTTTTTATTCTTTTTACTTTATTCTGCTCTTCAGAAGTTATTTCCATCATTTTATCTTCCAGCTCACTGATTCATTCTTCTGCTTCAGATATTCTGCTACTGATTCCTTCCAGAGTATTTTTAATTTCAGTAATTGTGTTTTTTGCCTCTGTATGTTTATTCTTTAATTCTCCTAGGTCCTTGTTAATTCTTGCATTTTCTCTATTTTGTTTTCAAGGGTTTTGATCATCTTTACTATAATTATTCTGAATTCTTTTTCAGGTAGTTTGCCTATTTCCTCTTCATTTATTTGGACTTCTGTGTTTCTAATTTTTTCCTTCATTTGTGTAGTATTTCTCTGTCTTTTCATCATATACATATTTTTTATTTAACTTACTGTGTTTGAGGACTCTTTTCCCCAGGATTCAAGGTTGAATTATTTCTTCCTTTTGGTTTCTGTCCTCCTAAGTTTGGTCCAGTGGTTTGTGTAAGCTTCATATAGGCTGAGATTTGTGCTGGGTTTTTGTTTGTTTGTTTTTCCTCTGATAGGCAAGGCTGAGTGAGGTGGTAATCCTGCCTGCTGATGCTTGGGTTTGTATTTTTGTTTTGTTTGTTGTTTAGATGAGGCGTCCTGCACAGGGTGCTACTGGTGGTTGGGTGGTGCCGGGTCTTGTATTCAAGTGGTTTCCTCTGTGTGAGTTCTCACTATTTGATACTCCCTAGGGTTAGTTGTCTGGTAGTCTAGGGTCTTGGAGTCAGTGCTCCCACTCCAAAGGCTCAGGGCTTGATCTTGCTACTAAATCCAACCACACTGTCCTTTTAGGCCCTTTTTAGGAAAAGCAATCGGTCCAGTTGTTCATCTATTTTGTGTGGCAACACTGTGCAACCACCAAGCGATGCCTGGATGGTGAGTTGTACCCCATAGGCTGACTCTCCAGATTAATTTACCCAGGAAGACCTGTTGTTTCTTAATCTGCAAAATAGAGCAGCTATACTTACATCATATGGTCTTCCTGAGGATTAAATCAGATGATATATGTAAGCTGCTTAGCATAGTGGCTTTCATGTAGTAAATGTTAAATAAATGTTAATTATTATTTGACTACAGATAAAGGAAAGTAATGAGTGAAAGATAGCTTCTAGGATTTGAGCCAGGGTGACTGAGGAAATGATGGTGTCAAATTAGATAGATATTCTGAGAATGAAGAAATTAATATCTTATTGAGATAGAGTTAGCATATCCCTGGATGCTATGGGCATAAATTTTAAAATAAAATAAAAGGGAGACATTGCATAATACCTCCTGTGTCATAACCATTTCCAACCATTTTCCCCAGGGTCTACACCCGTTTCATCTGAACATTACTCTTAGATATGCTTTCCATTTGCCTTCATTTAAAAGTTATGTAAAGTTCATTTTCATTGGCATCAGCTCACTTAGGTGCATCTGCTTTTTTTATTTGCATGCTGTTTAATTCCTTTCCCACTTTATTAATGAAAATGCTAACCAAACTCATCCCTTGGGGCTTACCACCAAACACATTTTCCCAAAAGGGGGATATGCTATAATTTATCATCAACCTTTTTTTTTCTCTTCTCAAGTGAGTTTCCAGAATCACAATTGACTTTTTAAACAAAACAATTGAAACTAATTCATGGAGTACATTGTAATCACATCTGCTATGTCTATAAGTGGAAACTGATGTGCAGTAGCTATAAATCCCCAAATCAGAAAGACCAAGAGGGAATAAGATGGTCAAAAAAGAATTTACAGGGAAAAGCCTATAATATTCTATACCTTTCAAAGAGTGGAATAATGTCTGAATCATTCATCTAATCCTGAAACAAAATAGTCTTTAAACTCACGACACACTGTAGATCTTTACTTTTATATATCAAATGTCTTATTTCCTTTGTTTTTAGTTTTATGAAGCTTTTGTTAAAGGTTTTTTTTATTTTTTTACTTCCAATAGCTTGTGCAAGTTGAAGATATTTGCTTAAACTAGATATCATCAAGTAACATCCAGGATTTGTGGATCAACATATGTTCCCCTCTAAAGAGAGTATATACAATCACAGAGGCCTTCCCCAGATTGGGGAGGAAGAGTGTGTGTTCATCAGTCTTGCCCAATTCTTTGTGACCCTATGGCTTGTAGCCCTCTGTCCATAGGATTTGCCAGGCAAGAATACTAGAGTGGGTTGCCAAGAGAGGTAATACTAATATCATAAATAGGAAAGATAATTTTAGAAAGAAAAAGCATGGAGTCAAATTACAAGCTCGCAATTTCTCAGCTTTTACCTGCCCCTAAGGATAGTTCAGATCAGATCAGTTCAGTCGCTCAGTCATGTCTGACTCTTTGCGAACCCATGAATCGCAGCACGCCAGGCCTCCCTGTCCATCACCAACTCCCGGAGTTCACTCAGACTCACGTCCATCGAGTCAGCGATGCCATCCAGCCATCTCATCCTCTGTCGTCCCCTTCTCCTCCTGCCCCCAATCCCTCCCAGCGTCAGAGTCTTTTCCAATGAGTCAACTCTTCGCATGAGGTGGCCAAAGTACTGGAGGTTCAGCTTTAGCATCATTTCTTTCAAAGAAATCCCAGGGCTGATCTCCTTCAGAATGGACTGGTTGGATCTTGCAGCCTCATAATTTCAGATCAACTTGAATAGCTAAGGTGAGAATAAATGGTCATTTTATTCCTCCTCCAGATATAGGTATCCTCTGATGGGCATCCTTATGGCCATCATCAGCTTGGACTGTCCAAATCTTGTCCTCTTCTCAGATTCACAGGGTTCTACAGCTTTATCTTACTCATAGTCATCACTGGAAGGTAGTCAAGTGTCAAGAACAGGCTTCTTTATCTGATCTCTATTGCTTACTGGCTCTCTGAGCCTCAACCTCCACATCTGTAAAATGGAAGTAATGTCTGCCTGGCAATAATGTTGAAAGGATCTACAAATAATAAATGTTGGAGAGGGTGTGGAGAAAAGGGAGTCCTGTTGCACTGTTGGTTGGAATGTAAATTGGTACAGCCACTATGAAGAACAATATGGATATTCCTTTAAAAACTAAAAATATAGCTACCATGTTATCCGACAACTCCATTACCAAAAGAAAACCATAATTCAAAATGACAAATGCACTCCAATGTTCACTGCAGCACTACTTACAATAGCCAGGACATGGAAACAACCTAAACATACACCAAGAGAGGAATGAATAAAGATGTGGATAAAGAAGATACATACATATGATGGAAAATTATTAAGCATGGTTCAGTTCAGTCACTCAGTCATGTCCGACTCTTTGCGACCCCATGGACTGCAGCATGCCAGGCTTCCCTGTCCATCACCAACTCCCAGAGCTTACTCAAACTCATATCCATCAAGTTGTTGATGCCATCCAACCATCTCATCCTCTGTTGTCCCCTTCTCCTCCCACCTTCAATTTTTCCCAGCATTGGGGTCTTTTCAAATGAGTCAGTTCTTTTACATTGGTAGCCAAAGTGTTCAAGTTTCAGCTTCAGCATCAGTCCTTTGAGATTGACTGGTTGGATCTCCCTGCAGTCGAAGGGACTTTCAAGAGTCTTTTCCAACACCACAGCTCAAAAGCATCAATTCTTCAGTGCTCAGCTTTCTTTATAGTCCAACTCTCACATCCATACATGACTACTGCAGAAACCATAGCTTTGACTAGATGGAACTTTGTCGGCAAAGTAATGTCTCTGCTTTTTAATACGCTGTTTAGGTTGGCCATAGCTTTTCTTTCAAGGAGCAAGCATCTTTTAATTTCATGGCTGCAGTCACCATCTGCAGTGATTTTGGAGTCCCCAGAAATAAAGTGTCACTGTTTCCATTGTTTCCCCATCTATTTGCCATGAAGTGATGGGACCAGATATGCCATGATCTTAGTTTTCTGAATGTTGAGTTTTAAGCCAACTTTTTCATTCTCCTCTTTCACTTTCATCAAGAGGCTCTTTAGTTCCTCTTCACATTCTCCCATAAGGGTGGTGTCATCTGCATATCTGAGGTCATTGATATTTCTCCTAGCAATCTTGATTCCAGCTTGTGCTTCATCCAGCCCGGCATTTCGCATGATGTGTTCTTGAAATTGAGTCATTTGTAGTAATATAGATGGACCTGTCTGTCATACAGAGTGAAGTAATTCAGAAAGACAAAAACAAATATATATTAATGACATATACGGAATCTGAAAAAACTTGTATAGACAATCTTATTTACAAAGCAGAAATAGAGACACAGACATAGATAACAAACCAAGGGGGAAAACAGGAGAGGGGATCAATTGGGGATTTGGGGATTGACATATATACACTGTTGATACTTTGTATAAAATAGATAACTAAGAACCTACTGTATAGCACAAGGAATTCTAGTCAATGCTATACAGTGATCTAAATGGAAAAGAAATCCAAAAAAGAGGGGATGTGTGTATACATACAGCTGATTCACGTTACTTTACAGTGGAAACTAACAGTGTTGTAAAGCAACTATATTCCAATAAAAATTTTTTAAAAAAGCAAGGATTCAGTAAGTCAGCTGGCATATGGCATGCCCCAAGACAAAATTCTTGAGAAGGAAATGGCAACCCACTCCAGTATTCTTGCCTGGAGAATCCCATGGACAGAGGAGCCTTGCAGCCAAAGTCCATGGGGACACAAAAAGGCGGACACAACTGAGCAATTAACACACACAAAACAAAATTCCCAGGTGGCACAGTGATAAGAAGCCACCTGCCAATGCAGGAGATGCAAGAGACATGAGTTCGATCCATGGGTTCAAAAGACCCCCTCAAGAAGGAAAGGGCAACCCGCTCCAGTATCCTAGCCTGGAAAATTCCATGGACAGGGAACCTGGCACGCTACAGTTCATGGGGTCACAAAGAGTCAGACACAACTAAGAGGCTGAGCACACACACAAACACACACGAAAGTAAAGAGGTTGGTAATTGGCTCATACCAGGAATTTTCTAAAGATAAGCACCTTAACTTTTTTAAGTCATAAATTTTGATATCTACTATTTCAGAGCTACCTGTCACAAGAAAGCCTGCAATTTAGGCAGTAAGTGAAAGAGAACTGGTAAAATTTAAAAATGAGTCATGGGCTCCATAACCGGTGTTATCTGCCTTCACATTAGTCTAATAAGCACCTAATGATTCTCTGTAACTCAACCAGGGAGAAAGAAAGGAAGGCAAGCATTTCTCACACCATCAAACCTAGGTTTCAAGGGTAAAATGGAAACTTCAAATGAAACAGATATTTCTTTCCAGGAGCATCGAACAATCACGTAGTTTAGCGTCTTTTTCAGAGGAAGGCAATTGAGTTGAACTTCCTTGAGGACATTCTGCTGCAGAAAAAAAAGACATCTATGATACTTTATGCAATGAGCTCTATCAGTCAACTTGAGGCGTGGAGTTAGCAAAACAAGTTGCAGGAAACTAAACACATTCAAAATCAGGCTCAGCTCTGCATACATTCCCCTAAATCTTGGTCCATCTCTCACTGTAGCCCAGCTCTTTTCTTGCAAGGCATCTGGAAGAGGCAGAAAACTAAACAGAGTTTATTAGTCTTTGTACTTCAGATGAAGCTCACTTAAGTTTCTATGTCCCATCTGTTACATATTCAACATTTCCCTTAACTTCCCTTGAAGCAATTCTGATGCTACTGTATTGCAAAAGTGACCTTCCATGAACAGGAAAATAATCTCTGATTTAGTAATCACCTGTTACAGTATCTCTAAAATAGCCATGAGGACTTTATAGATTAAGAAAAGATACACTTCCTCCCTTCTACCCACTATCCCACCCCTCTAGATCATCACAGGGCACTGACTCGAGCTCCCTGTTCTATACAGCATTTTCCCACTGGCTATCTATTTTACACCTGGTAACATATATATGTCAATCCTAAGTGGAGAGGAGATACACACACACATACACACATATAACTGATTTACTTCATTGTACAACAGAAACTAATGGCAATTATACTCCAATATGGAATAAAATAGAAAGCCCAGAGATAAATCCACGCACATATGGACACCTTATCTTCGACAAAGGAGGCAAGAATATACAATGGATTAAAGACAATCTCTTTAACAAGTGGTGCTGGGAAATCTGGTCAACCACTTGTAAAAGAATGAAACTGGACCACTTTCTAACACCATACACAAAAATAAACTCAAAATGGATTAAAGATCTAAACGTAAGACCAGAAACTATAAAACTCCTAGAGGAGAACATAGGCAAAACACTCTCTGACATACATCACAGCAGGATCCTCTATGACCCACCTCCCAGAATATTGGAAATAAAAGCAAAAATAAACAAATGGGACCTAAATAACCTTAAAAGCTTCTGCACATCAAAGGAAACTATTAGCAAGGTGAAAAAGACAGCCTTCAGAATGGGAGAAAATAATAGCAAATGAAGCAACCGACAAACAACTAATCTCAAAAAATATACAAGCAACTCCTACAGCTCAACTCCAGAAAAATAAACGACCCAATCAAAAAATGGGCCAAAGAACTAAATAGACATTTCTCCAAAAAAGACATACAGATGGCTAACAAACACATGAAAAGATGCTCAACATCACTCATTATCAGAGAAATGCAAATCAAAACCACTATGAGGTACCATTTCACACCAGTCAGAATGGCTGCGATCCAAAAGTCTACAAATAATAAATGCTGGAGAGGGTGTGGAGAAAAGGGAACCCTCTTACACTGTTGGTGGGAATGCAAACTAGTACAGCCACTATGGAGAACAGTGTGGAGATTCCTTAAAAAACTGGAAATAGAACTGCCTTATGATCCAGCAGCCCCACTGCTGGGCATACACACTGAGGAAACCAGAAGGGAAAGAGACACGTGTACCCCAATGTTCATTGCAGCACTGTTTATAATAGCCAAGACATGGAAGCAACCTAGATGTCCATCAGCAGATGAATGGATAAGAAAGCAGTGGTACATATACACAATGGAGTATTACTCAGCCATTAAAAAGAATACATTTGAATCAGTTCTAATGAGGTGGATGAAACTGGAGCCTATTATACAGAGTGAAGTAAGCCAGAAGGAAAACATAAATACAGTATACTAACGCACATATATGGAATTTAGAAAGATGGTAACAATAACCCGATTAATACGAGACAGCAAAAGAGACACTGATGTATAGAACAGTCTTATGGACTCTGTGGGAGAGGGAGAGGGTGGGAAGATTTGGGAGAATGGCAATGAAACATGTAAAATATCATGTAGGAAACGAGTTGCCAGTCCAGGTTGATGCATGATGCTGGATGCTTGGGCCTGGTGCACTGGGACGGCCCAGAGGGATGGTATGGGGGGAGGGAGGAGGGAGGAGGGTTCGGGATGGGGGAACACATGTATACCTGTGGCGGATTCATTTTGATATTTGGCAAAACTAGTACAATTATGTAAAGTTTAAAAATAAAATAAAATTGGAAGAATAAAAAAAAAAAAAAAAAAAAAAAAAAATAAAAATAAATAAAATGGTGACAATATCATCTGTCTCATAGAAGAATTGAGATAAGTAAATAATAGTTCTATATAAAAAAATAAAATAAAATAAAAATATAATACAAATAAATAATAATTTTTTAAAAATAAAAGATATGTTTCCCACCCCATTAAAGTTGCCGATAATACAAAAAGTGATTATGCTCCCAGTGAAAGAGGTATTACAAAGATCTGACCCATTCCTGACTCCTCCAGGGTAAGAAATTACCACTTATCAACAGGGGAGGTTTAAGGAGCACTATAACTGGGCCCTTTTCTCTGCTTCTCATAGAATACACTGAAGCAAAAATAAACCTGGGAGGGGCAGGTCCAGCTGACAGGCAAAGATCTCTCTGACATGTGAAGAAAGAATTCTCCTCACAGGATGAAGCTACAGAGTAGACCAAATCATAGTCTCAGTTCTAGCTCTAACAGCATAAAAACCATTACAATAAATCATTTCTCCATGGAAGAATCTCTTGTATCAATATATATGAAGCTGTCAGGAGCCTCCCTTACACACATAAAGGGTACTACATTATACACTGAAAAGGAGTACTACGAAACTAACTCAAGAATGGGAATGACAAATAACAACTACCACAGAGGCTGGGCAGTTCCTAAACAGCAAAGGTCCGGAAAAATTCCTAGAGTAGGATGTTGATTTATTTCTCTTCTCTTCCTCTGTCCCAGGAACACCCATTAATAAATGTCTACTGGTGTTTTATGAGCAGCTCACTTTTGTTGATTTCAGTTTCCATCAGTTCCTAAGACAGAATACTGACTTGTCACAGCTCCATATAATGGAATCATGGAGTACTTTTTGCTTTGGTGCTGCTTACTTTGTATCTACTTACTTAGTTTCAGTGTTCCAAAGTTGCTACTATTAAATAGCTCCTCCTTCCTGATTGGTATATTCAATTTCTGTCCTGCTTTGGACCATCTCACTTCATAAACCTGTAGTTAAAGAAACCGCTGGGAAATGTGGCAACCCCAAAGTTGAGGTGTTTTTTGACAGGGTCATATGTCTGCTCTTTTTGCCAAATGATATTGAAATATTCATGTCATATTAGCATAAGGCACATTCTGTTTTATGAGGAAATGTTGCAGAACAACATCCATAACTGATGCATAAAACACAAGTTTTCTATTTTTACACACAAGAACAGATTCACATATATCACGGGTTTATTACTTGAGGTTCCTCAAGTCACTGAAACTTTCCCTGTGGTATTTAGAACACAACAAACTTAAGTCAGTGTTCTGCAATTTGAATAGTTTAGGTCTTAAAATTTGTATACAATATACCTTAAAAATCTTTTTGTCATTATATAATTTTGGAAGATAGGACATTTAAAAGGAGATGCTGGGGACTTTCCTAATAGCAGTCCAGTGGCTAAGACACTCCCAATGAAGGGACCCCAAGTTCGATCCCTTGCCAGGGAACTAGATCCCACATGCCACAACTGAGGGTTCACATGCAGCAACTAAGAAATGGTGCAGACAAATAAATTTTTTTTTAAGAAGAAGATGCTGTATAGAACAGTCTTTTGGACTCTGTGGGAGTAGGAGAGGGTGGGATGATTTGGGAGAATGGCATTGAAACATGTATAATATCATATATGAAACGAATCGCCAGTCCAAGTTCAATGCATGATACTGGTTGCTTGGGGCTGGTGCACTGGGACGACCCAGAGGGATGGTACGGGGAGGGGAGAGGCAGGGGGGTTCGGGATGGGGAACATGTGTATACCTGTGGAGGATTCATGTTAATGTATGGCAAAACCAATACAATATTGTAAAGTAATTAACCTCCAATTAAAATAAATAAATTTATATTTTTTAAAAAAAGGAGAAGATGCTAAAGTAACCTACAGTGTTTTTTCTTCCCTCGGTATTGACCAGGATAGAGGGTAGGGTCACAGGTGGCAGAATTATGCAAATTGCTTGAGGTTTAGACAGCATATTTTGGCATACTACCTATCACAAATATAAATATAAATGGTATTATGATTTATAATACGAAATAAATATTTGGTCTTTGTCTCAGTAGCTGGCACAAAGCTGCTAAAAGTTGAGATTTCTTAAGCAAGAGCTCAGTTAAGGTTTCTATTGTTACGTTAATGAGGTGACCCACAAATGACTCTAAAGATGGGGGCTGAAGAACCAACCTTGTTGGATTACAGGGTTGAAATTTCAGCTAAGCCCCCTGACCTCCTGGGAGGGGAGCAGGCTGAATCAATCACCAATGGCCAATGATTTAATCGATCATGCCTTGCAATGAAGCCTCCATAAAAACACAAACTACAGGGTTCACAGAGCTTCCAAAGAGGCAGACTAGAACATAACCATGTGCACTGGCCAACTGTACACATCCCTTCCCAACTCCAAGTTTGGCAGCTGTGCAGCAGGGGTAAGAGCATTTACATAATAAAAATCATCAAATACTACAAATCTTCCTTCCTCCCTCTCTCCCCTCTATCCTGCCCCGCCAGCTGCTGAACACTTAGTGACACATTATCAATTGGAGGTGACTATGAATGGTCTCATTCTAAGTCCCAGAATGGGGCTGCTATGTAGGGTTTGCATTTATCCTATTAGTATGATACCCTTGGCACAACTCTACCATCAGCTCCCAGATCCAAATTGATATAAGAAGTTGCACAGCCATGATAGGAGCCATTGCCTCATCTCTGTCATACGCAGGGCAATTAAACACCCATTTCCATGTGTATGTCTGTTTCCAGGCTGATTTAGAATTTATTCCAGAGTTTTCATCTTATAACAAAAGTGTTCTCCTTAACAGTTGTATTTTTTGAAAGGTGAAATGGAACGTACAGATTTCTACTCTGTGCTTCTAGCTTCTGCCATGGATCAGTCTAGTGTGTAAGACACACGTGCATTGAGCAGGGTTCTCGCTCTCTAACAGGTGTGAAATCTGAATGATCATTTAATAGATAAGACAAAAACAAAAATCCATAAGTACTTTAATCTTTGGTTAAATCTGAAAGATAAGCAGTGACAACTCAACTACTTTTCAGACCCTTTGTAGACAACCCAGTTCCAGGGTACAGGGAGAGTACCCCCTGATAAAACAAGGTGTGCTCTGCCACTAACATCCAAGGACTGGAACCTCCTTCTAGCCAAGGTGTCAGGAGAAGCATCATCTCGTGCTGCTGCTGGCAATGGTCAGTCAGTGGGTGGACAACTCCCACAACCTATGCTGAAGTCTGCAAGATACATGAAGCTGCCAGGCCTTGAAAGGGAGGGTTCAATGGCAAATATGAGAAATTAAAGCTTAGATGTGTGAGAAATCAATGTGAAAAATTGAGTCTAAGCAGTCTTGCTACTGAGTGCATGCAGTTTCTTCCAAGATTAGTAGTACTCTTAAGAGTTGAAAAGTGGATTCAACAAATACAGTTGCAGAAAGTACATTTCTATATCACTAGGTAAAGCATGACTTTTCAAAATCAAAAATTATTTAAATTGTTTCTCCACTTTCTGTTTCAAATATTCTTGTGCATATAAAAAATAAGTAATAGCTGTCAATATGTTGGCTCCATTAGCAGAAGAAAAGCTCTGCACACAGATGACACTAGCTTTAGATCAGAATTATTAGGTGCTTCAAATAGAAAATCAATCAACTTAATTCCATAAGAGTTCTCTTTTTTCCATCTAGTTCACAGTATCAAAGTAAAGTTTTGGGAAGTTTCTTCTGTTGAAAGTAAAACATCAGACATTTTTTCATATATTACTATAAACTCAGCTGAAAAGTTCATTTGAGAGGGAAAAAAAAGTATTTTTGCAGGGATAATATAAGCACAAATTTTGGTGTAGCACAGCATGGCAAAAACAATGTTTTTACTAAATTAAGAAACCTTTGGAGCAGAGATGTTCTTGGAATTAGTTATGTTGCACAAGTAATTCATAATTGCCTCCAAATAATGGGATAGTTCTACCCATCAAAATAGAAGCTATAGTTTCTCTTTTATATACAAAGAATAACTGAAGTACAGAATTTTGTAATTAAACTAATGTCGAATGAAAACAAACTTCAGCATGTCAATACAGTTTTTGCAGCTCACCATCGATTGGATTTTAGAAAGCCTTGAGCTTTTATAAAACCACTTTATAATTCAAACTATGTATATTACCATGATACTGATCATTGTAAACATGTCCTTTATATTGTACATGTATTTTGTCAAAACCAGTTTAAATGTTTTAATTAAAAAAACTTAAAAAACACTGTATATCAATTGTATTTCAATTGTATTTCAGTTAAAAAACTTACTAGAGCTTTTACAAATTGCAATAATCAAAGTCAGAGCTTGAACACAGGAAGAAATTAAAATGTTTTTCCTTCAAAGGTAAGGAAGAAATCTAGGAAAGCTCAAAGGGAATTGATGTTTTAATTTTAAAATTCTAAAGTTGGCTTTTAAAAAAATAAAATAAAATAAAGTTGGCTTTATAACATGCCATCTTCATAAGTGAAAAATACTTTGATGGCATATTTACTCCCAAATTGATTAATTTTTATTCTGCAAAATATTAGAAAGAAATTGATAAGGTATATGATTTTGTCATGTTTAAGTTTGGTGAAACAACAAAAACCATTTTTTAAAAAACTTATTTATGAGGCTTCGAACTTGGAAAAATATTTGTTAAATAAATGAGCTCTGAATAGATTCCCCCAAAAAAGTACCTGTCAAAATATTTATACTAAACTTTATACATTTAAATGCAAAAAAATTGAAGGAAAAAAATGAGAATGCTGATCATTTAGCTGAATTCTCTCTTGGTCCAGGTATCTCAGCATCTGTAGAGCAATCATTTTATTTTTTATTTTATTGATAAAAAATATTACAGCCTATCACTAAAAGCCCACTGAATATGACAACAATTTCAATTTTATGAATCATAAAATGCAACTTTGAAGAATATTGCAGGCAATTTATGAAAAACATTTTTAATAATAAGACTGTATTCAAAAAAAAATAGATTCAAGGGATTAGATCTGATAGAGTCCATGAAGAACAATGGGCAAAGGTTCATAATACTCTACAGGAGGCAGTGACCAAAAGCATCCCAAAGAATAAGAAATGCAAAAAGGCAAAATGGTTTTCTGAGGAAGCGTTACAAATACATGAGAAAAGAAGAGAAGTGGAAGGCAAAGGAGAAAGGGAAACATACACCCAACTGAATGTAGAGTTTCACAGGACAGCAAGGACAGACAAGAAAGCCTTCTTGAATGAACAATGCAAAGAAACAGAGGAAAACAACAGAATGGCAAAGACTAGAGATCTCTTTAAGAAAATTAGAGATACCAGGGAACATGTCATGCAAAGATGGGCACAATAAAGGACAGAAACAGTAAAGACCTAACAGAAGCAGAAGAAATTAAGAAGAGGTGGCAAGAATACACAGAACTGTACAAAAATGGTTTTAATGACCCGCATAACCATGATGGTGTGGTCACTCACCTAGACCCAGGCATTCTGGAGTATGAAGTTGTGGGCCTTAGGAAGCATTACTATGAATAGAGCTAGTGGTGATGATGGAATTCCAGCTGAACCATTTTAAATTATAAAAGATGATGCTGCACTCCATATACTAGCAAATTTGGAAAACTCAACAGTGGCCACAGGACTGGAAAAAGTCAGTTTTCATGCCAATCCCAAAGAAGGGCAATGCCAAAGAATGCTCAAACTACCATATAATTGCACTCATTTCACATGTCAGCTCAAAATCCTTCAAGCTAGGCTTCAGCAGTACACGAACCAAGAACTTTCAGATGTTCAAGCTGGATTTAGAAAAGGCAAAGGAACAACAGATCAAATTGCCAACATCCACTTGATCATAGAAAAAGCAAAGGAATTTCAGAAAAACATCTACTTCTGCTTCATTGACTATGTGAAAACCTTTGACTGTGTGGATCACAACAAACTGTGGAAAATTCTTTAGGAGATGAGAATATCAGACCACCTTACCTGCCTCCTGAGAAATCTATATGCAGGTCAGGAAGCAACAGTCAGAACCGGACATGGAACAACAAACTGGTTCAAAATTGGGAAAGGAGTATGTCATGGCTGTATATTGTCACCCTGCTTATTTAACTTATATGCAGAGTACATCATGCAAAATGTTGGGCTGAATGAAGCACAAGCTGGAATCAAGATTGCTGGGAGAAATATCAATAACCTCAGATATGCAGATGACACCACCCTTATGGCAGAAATCACAGAGGAACTAAAAAGCCTCTTGATGAAAGTAAAAGAAGAGAGTGAAAAAGCTGGCTTAAAACTCAATATTCAAAAAACTAAGATCATGGTATCTGGTCCCATCACTTTTTGGCAAATAGAAGCGGAAACAGTGGAAAGAGTGACAGACCTTATTTGCGTGGGCTCCAAAGTCACAGTGGAAGGTGACTGCAGCCATGAAATACAAAGATGCTTGCTCCTTAGAAGAAAAGCTATTACAAACCTAGACAGTGTATTAAAAAGCAGAGACACCACTTTGCCAACAAAGGTCAAAGCTATGGTTTTTCCAGTAGTCATGTACAGATGAGAGAGTTGGACCATAAAGAAGACTGAGTATTGAAGAATAGATGCTTTCAAACTGTGATGCTGGAGAAGACTCTTGAGAGTCCCTTAGACAGCAAGCAGATCAAGTCAGTCAATCCTAAAGGAAATCAACCCTGAATATTCACTGAAAGGATTGATGCTGAAGCTGAAGCTCCAGTACGTTGGCCATCTGATATGAAGAGCTGATTCATTGGAAAAGACCTTGATGCTGGGAAAGACTGAGGGCAGGAAGAAAAGGGGGTGACAGGGGATGAGATAGTTGGATGGAATCACTGATTCAGTGGACATGAGTTTGAGCAAACTCATGTGAAGGGTTTAGTGAAGGGAGATAGTGAAGGACAGGGAAGCCTGGCATGCTGCAGTCCATGGGGTCACAAAGAGTCGGACATGACTGAGAGACTAAACAACAACAACAATTAAAAAAATACATTCTTGAGAAAGATTATAGTGACACAACATTAGAGGTAGATACTGCTAGGAAACTGATCAAGATACATGCCTATCAGGAATAATTAGACTGCTTATATTATTTTCAAATATTTATATTCAGATATTTAATTTAATTAAGCTTTTATTTATTTTTTCTTCTATTTGTTTATTTATTTTGGGAGGCTAATTACTTTACAATATTGCATTGGTTTTTCCATACATTGACATGAATCCGCCACGGGTGTACATGTGTTCCCCATCCTGAACCCCCCTCCCACCTCCCACCCCATCCTATCCCTCAGGGTCATCCCAGCGCATCACCCCTGAGCACCCTGTCTCATGCATCGAACCTGGACTGGCGATCCATTTCACATATGGTAATATACATGTTTCAATGCCATTTTCCCAAACCATCCCCCCCTCGCCCTCTCCCACAGAGTCCAAAAGACTGTTCTATACATCTGTGTCTCTTTTGCTGTCTCGCATACAGGGTTATCGTTACCATCTTTCTAAATTCCATATATATGCGTTAGTATACTGTATTGGTGTTTTTCTTTCTGGCTTACTTCGCTTTGTATAATTTATTTTAATTGGAGGATAATTACTTTACAATAATGTTGTGGTTTTTGCCATACATCAACATGAATCAGCCATGGGTGTACATGTGTCCCACCACCCTGAAAACCCCTCCCACCTCCCTCCCCACCCCACCCTTCTGGGTTGTCCTAGAGCACCAGCTTTGAGTGTACTGCTTCATGCACCAAACTTGCACTGGTCATCTATTTTACATATGGTAATAAACATGTTTCAATGCTATTCTCTCATATTGTCCCATCCTTGCCTTCTCTCACATAGTCCAAAAGTCTGTTCTTTATATCTGTGTCTCTTTTACCTTATTATTCACATATAAATTTTTTTAAAATAGATTTTTGACTGTATAGCTCAGGAAACCCTACTCCATGCTCCGTAGTGACCTAAATGGGAAGGAACTCCAAAAAATGGGGGCCATATGTATACATGTATATGATTCACTTTGCTATACAGTAGAAACTAACACAACATATTCCAATACATACGACATAAGCAACTATACTCCAATAAAAACTAATTTCGAAATTTTAAAAAATAGATTTTGAAAATAGACTTTGAATAATTCTATTCTATATATTCAACAATAAAAATAGAATGATTTGATGATCAGCAAATATTTTCAAACAATACAATTTTAATGACTTCTTAGCGTACCTTTCACTCTTGAAAACTTCAGTCTTTATGATAAATTATATGATCACTCTAGCCATATCCCATTCTAAAAAAAACTAAATAAATGGAATTTCCTATTCTGGGTCAAAGAGTAGGGTAATAAAGAACTCAGACACTAGCATCATTTCCATCTTTTCTTTTTAGTGCATGGTCATATTCAGAGGATTTATTTTTCTTTTAAGCATCCAATGTTTTGAGATTTGAATGTGGTTGAGACTGTGGTGGGCTGGGAGAACTGGAACACTCTGAAAGTAAATTACCAAGGTTATCCATACTAACCACTTAGCAAAAGAATCAGGTGTATTTATTGTATCAGTCCTTCTTAAAGCCTTACTTTTACCCCCTTTTTAAAATTGTTTATTTTGTATTGGACTATAGTTGATCAACAAACAATGGGATGGTTTCAGGTGAACAGCAAAGGAACTCAGCCATACATACGCCTGTATTCTCCCCCAAACTCCCCTCCCATCCTGGCTGCCACATAACATTGAGCAGAGTTCCTTATGCCATACAGTAGGTCCTTGTTGGTTATCCACTTTAAATACAGCAGTGTGCACATGTCTATCCCACACTATCACTTCCCCCTGCCCTTCCCCTCAGCAACCATAAGTTCTTTCTCTAAGTCTGTGACTCTGCTTCTATTTTGTAAGTTCATTTGTAACATTTCTTTTTAGATTCCACATATAAGGTCTGTCATATGATATTTCTCCTCTGTCTGACTGACTTCACTCAGTATCAGTTCAGTTCGTCACTCAGTCGTGTCTGACTGTTTGCGACCCCATGAATCTCAGAACGCCATGTTGCTGCAAATGGCATTATTTCATTCTTTTTAATGGCTGAGTAATATTCTGGGGGTGTGTGTGTGTGTGTGCCATATATTCTTTATCTATTCCTCTGTCAATGGACATTTAGGGTGCTTCCATGTCTTGGCTATTGTAAACAGTGCCACAATGAACATTGGGGTATATGTATCCTTTCGAATCATGTTTTTCTCTGGATATATGCCCAGGATTGGGACTGCAGGAACATATAGCAGCTCTATTTTATGTTTTTAAAGGAACCTCCATGTCATTTTATTTTCCTTGGAAAGAGACAAAACAGTTGGCTGATCACAAAGTTTTCCTTTCCAAATTCCTACCCTCACATCTGGTATGATTAAGTATGGTGAATGACAAAACAGCTGGGGTTTTATTTACTCCATCAAATAACTGCTTAATTCAGTGACAAACAAAAGAGGGTAAATGAGTCAGGGTAATTTTCTGCCTTAGTATTGCCAAAACAACCCATGAAAGAGTGGGTTCCTTGGAAAAGGTGGGAGTTCTGAGTTTCAGTTCAAAGCTTGGGCTGCTCTCAGTTACAGATTAATCCTTGTTATATTATGCTGAAATCCTAAATCCTGATCCTCGGAATGGGATCTTATTTTGAAATAGGGTCTTTGTGGATGTAATTAGCTAAGTTAGGAGGTCTTACTAAAGTAGGGTCGACCCTTAATCCAATACGTGTGTGTGCGTGATAAGTCTCTTCAGTCCTGTCTGATTCTTTGCAATGCTATGGACTGTAGCCTGCCATGTTCCTCTGACCGTGGGATTCTCCAGGCAAGAATACTGGAGTGGGTTGCCATACCCTCTTCCAGGGGATCTTCCCAATCCGGGGATCAAACTCTTGTGTCTTGTATCTCCTGCATTGACAGGTGGATTCTTTACCATTAGCGCCACCTGGGAAACCTAATCCATTCCAACCAGGGTCCTTTGAAGAAGAGGAAAATTTGGACACAGATACAAGTACAGGGGAGGCCTTGTGAAGACACAGGCAGAAACTGGAATGATGCAGCTACAAGTCAAGGAAGCCAAGGATTTCTGGTTATTCCAAGAAGATAGGGAAGAAGCATGGACCAGATTTCCCCTCAGAGCCCCTAAAATAAACTCTGATGACACTTTGATTTCAGGCTTCTAGCTGTGAGATAATAAATTTCTGTTGTTTTAAGCCACTGAGTTTGCGGTGCTTTGCTCAGCATCCCTAGAGACACATATACTATATATTCCCTCTACACCCCAGTTCCCTCTTGCATATAATGGGAACACTAGTAAATATCCACTCTTAAGTTTGTAGTGAAAATTAAAGTAGTTAATGCTTAGGGAAAGCAGTCTGTGTACTATAGAGCGTTAAACCCATGACTCTGACACTCTTGAAGTTAGAGAGCAGTCTTCCAATTGCCATCCTCTGAGATCATTCAAGGTACATGCACAGCTGACCCAAGGAGGTCGATCAGATCCCTCCTAGGAATTCAGAAGCTCTGGTCATTCTCAGCTGGGCACCTGACCTGAGTCACCTTTTTTCCTGTACACTGACAGAAGAGAAAGGCATCTGCAGAAAGGGAAGGAAAAGCAGAACAGAAGCCCCTGGGAGACAGAGACATGAGGTCTCTCCAGAGGGAGACTGAAAAGATGCCTGCCAGCTTTCTCATTCTTGCTTCACATCCTTTCCTCTGAGCTGTGAGCAGTTCATGCCTGCCTTACTTCCTGTGCTCCTTCTCTGTTGCTCTGAAGACAGTATCAAGGAAAAATATAAATACCTATACTGGCACTGCAATGGTAGAATGTAAGAGATTATGATGAGAGATGAGAGAGACAGAGAGACACAAATTAATTGTTTTTAATAGTTTGATGTAAGCAAGCTGTACAAACTCTGGGCTCTATCCCACTGGAACATTACCAAAGCTATAATTATTGTCAATTAGTTAGATCACTTTTATTCATCTTGAAAATAAAATATTTATATGACCTTTAGTCACAGTATTTAATTTTTTGAGCTCTTAATTTCATTGTCTATTAAATGGCTGAACAAACTCATATCAGTGGTCCATAAAATTGGAGGTCTGGAGGTATAGGGGTCTTTGATATGTTCGGTATTTTGAAATAGTTAATAAAACTTTCTAATATATTCGTCACCAAACCCTACAAGCAAACTAGAACATAAAGTTGCTTTGTGTTTAGCTACTCCTCAGCTTGATAATAAGTTAGAATGGCAACTCTATGCCTTCAGTTACTTATTCTAATTAATTTTTGACAAATTTAAAGATTACAAACCATAGAATTCTTAGAAATACAATGGGTATTTCTAATAAGGAAAAAGCTGGAAAACAAGAAATTTCTAAGCTATTAATACATTTTGGCTTTAATATCCCAAGAGTTTAAATTTCTAAAATATGCTGGAATAAGTCACTTAAGAAAAAACAGAATAAGACATAAGTGCTCAAATAGCACAAAGATGGCAAGGGAAAGATCAAGGAAGTCCATTTCAACTTCTAACTTCCCATAGAAAGGTGACTATTGCAAAAACAAACAAAAAATAGTCTCTTCTTGAACCAGGAGTATTTGAGTAAATTTCACCATTCAAAAATTAAAGCAACTGAATTCACTGGTTTTATTTGATCAGGGAAAACCAGATAAATAAAATTTCTCTCAGGTAATGTCTTCTTATTTGTTTTGTTTTTACCCTAGAATAACTAGTCAGCAAAACCTGATGCATGTTGCCAAGGATTGCCCAGCTCTCAAGAAATCAATTCTCTGTGAACCCCTCACAAATCATGTTGCTCTCAAAACAGAAATGAGGACATTAAATTGAAAACACTAAGAAGAAAATTATGGAAGTATATGTTTGTTAAAAACCCTTTACACATGAGCCACATAAACCTTAGGAAATGCTGGTGGAGAAGCAGGAAGGCTAACCGGCTAGTCTCATCAAAAGGAAAATGAAAACCATAAAATCTATAAGTTGATAAGAAATTCTAGAGTCAATACACATGGAGGAATGCTAGAGATGTGCAAGGTTATGGGCAGTGCCACTCAAATGCCTGCAACCCAGAGCTGAAATGAAAGATTCATAATAAATACAAGGTGATTATCACCAAGGAATTACACCCACTGAGAGCTTCTCAGAAACAACACTTTGCCTCAATGAATTTTGTACTCTCCTGGGAGCCTAGTGCACCATTAGGGACAGAGCATAGCTTAATGATCCCTATAAAATCAAAGGGAATTTTTACATGGAATGTAGGCTACTTGACTTATGTAACAATTCAGTGGTTGATATTAGAACCTATAGAAAACCAAGTAAATTTAGTAAAATCCAATCTGGGCCTGTATTTCTGGTCTCCAATCCTTCCCAAGGAAACCAAGGGAGCAGACTTGGAGTAGATAGGAACACCATCCAGTCTGAAGTCGCATTCACAAAGCTCCTGAATTTTAGACATTGATAGAATCCTCAAATGAGATTAGACATAGCCACTAGATACTCTGGGCTTCCCTCATGGCTCAGACAGTAAAGAATCATCTACAATGCAGGAGACCTATGCTCGATTCCTGGGTCAGGAAGATTGCCTGGAAAAGTGAATGGCAACCCACTCCAGTATTCTTGCCTAGGAAATTCCATGGACAGAGAAGCCTGGCAGGCTACAGTCCATGGGCTTGCAAAGAATCAGACACAACTGAGTGACTAACACTTTCACTTTCACCAGCCACTCTGACAGGGTAGAATAAAGAAGACAGTCAAAGGACTTCCCTGATGGTCCAATGGCTAAGACTCTCCACTCTCAGTGCATGGGGCCCAGGTTTGATCCCTAATCAGGGAACCATAGCCCACACGCTGTAACTAAAAGATGTTACATGCTGTAACTAAGATCCAGTGCAGCCAAATAAATTAATTAATTCAAAACATATATGTTTAAAAGATCATCATCATATAACTTATAAGCCTGTGTTTCTTTGCTAGATTGCCTAATGAGTAATTTAGGAATAGTCAAAAGGATTAAAAGCAATTACATATAAGCATTTCTGTTGCAATATCTGTAATCTTCTACAGTTGTCTCTTAATTTTTTTTTTAAATATACCAGTAGCCTCTGAAACTAGTGATGGCTCTATAAGGAGCTTCTCAAAGTCAGGAGAACCGTGAAAATCAAATCTGCCCAAGCCAGAGATTTCTCCATTTTATGAGCCAAGCACTTAGCACATCTACACAAAGAATGTACTGAAGAGGAACAATAGTGTTTTCTCTGAACCCCAAAGGCTTGGCACAGTGCAGGTCATGCAGCCACTCTGAAAACCAGGCACGTCCTCATGTCCACAGCCACCTTCTGAGAAAAGCAGCCATGGGAGATAATTTCTGCGTAGGACATCTGTCCTTCTTGAGACCAGATCATGGCCACAGCTGATTGGCCCAGGGGTCAGTCCTGCAAGGCCAACAGAAGTCCACGGAGTAGCAGAATCTGGCCAGAGGGATGCTCTGTACCAGACAGTGAACAATTAAGCCAGTGGGATTCTCAGGGAGTTTGAATATTGACCAAAGACTCTAGCAGACAAGATAAAATCTCTATAGAAACTAAGGAAAGATAAACTAATTCAGGAATCTGGCTGAGTCTGAGGGACCAAGAGTAAGAGTGACTGTTAAACACTGTTGGTGTTTGACTTTTGTTACCTACAAATCCCTATGTGCAAATCCTAACCCTCAGTATCTTGGAATGTGACCTTGTTTAGATACAGGGTCCCTAAAGAGGCTGCTGCTGCTGCTGCTAAGTCGCTTCAGTCATGTCCGACTCTGTGCGACCCCATAGACAGCAGCCCACCAGGCTTCCCTGTCCCTGGGATTCTCCAGGCAAGAACACTGGAGTGGGTTGCCATTTCCTTCTCCAATGTGTGAAAGTGAAGTCGCTCAGTCGTGTCCGACTCCTAGCGACCCCATGGACTGCAGCCTACCAGGCTCCTCCGTCCATGGGATTTTCCAAGCAAAAGTACTGGAGTGGGTTGCCATTGTCTTCTCCACCCTAAAGAGGCAATCAAGTGCAAATCAAGTCATTAGTGTGGGTATTCATTCAATATGACTGGTCTCCTACAAAAAGGGGAAATACGGAAACAGACACATGCACAGGGAGAAGACCAAATGAGGATAAAGAAGAGACTGGGGTGAAGTGTCTATATGACAAAGATTGCCAGCAAAGCATCAAAACCTAGGGGTGAGACGTGGAACAGAGTTTCTCTCATGGTCCTCATAGGAAGCAACTCTGCCAATACATTGATTTCAGATATCTAGCCTGCAGAAATGTGAAATAATACATTTCTATTGCTTAAGCCACCCAGACTATGAAGTTTGTTGAGGCAGCCTTAGCAAACGAACACAGACACCTAGTGTGCATGTGTGCTAGGTCACTTCAATCATGTCTGACTCTGTGACCCCATGGACTGTATAGTCCATCAGGCTCCTCTGTCCATGGGATTCTCCAGGTAAGAATATTGGAGCAGGTTGCCATTTCCTTCTCCAAGGAATCTTCCTGATTCAGGGATCACACCTGTGTCTCCTGCGGCTCTTGCATTGCAGGTAGAATCTTTACCACTGAGCCACTGGGGAAGGCCCCGTAGGCATGTATGTAGCTGCTGCTGCTAAGTTGCTTCAGTCATGTCCGACTCTGTGAGACCCCAGAGACAGCAGCCCACCAGGCTCCCCTGTCCCTGGGATTCTCCAGGCAAGAACACTGGAGTGGGTTGCCATTTCCTTCTCCAATGCATGAAAATGAAAAGTGAAAGTGAAGTCGCTCAGTCACGTCTGACTCTTAGCGACCCCATGAACTGCAGCCTACCGGGCTCCTCCATCCATGGGATTTTCCAGGCAAGAGTACTGGAGTGGGGTGCCATTGCCTTCTCCGAGGCATGTATGTAGAGCTACTGTTAAAACAGAAACATCTGCTCAGCTCCTTGAGGCAAACTACTTGGCTCCTAAGCAGACTTTCCATCTTCCCTCTTGCTCATGCCTCCCAACAATAATGCCACTGTGGGTAACCTGAGCTTCTCTGTTCTCTGAAACCTGAATGAATTTAGCTAACTTGGTGAGAGTTCAGCAGTGTTTAGGAGTGAGAAAATGAAGCAGTTGGAAACAAGGAAGCTGCTGTTTGGGGGTCTTCAGATCAGAGGATCAGGAAATTTGCAACAACTTTGAAAAAGAGCTTCAAGAGTGTCATTCAGCCAGCAACCTCACCACTTGGCCCAGCTGGAGGGTAGCAGGTAGTCAGGAATCCTACATCTTGACAAGCTTGCTGCTGGGTGGAGAGATCTGATCTCCCAGCCACGGGTTGTTCTCATCCAAGCCCCTCTGTCTAATAGAACAGCTCCTGAAGAAAATAACAGAGACCAACTCCTACTATTCAGGGTCTACAAAGCAATAAATACTCAAGAAGTCAGCATTATCTCTGAGGGGAGGCCCTTTGCTTACCCAAAACAGTTGCTCTTAATGGTGGCCCAGGGACCATATCATGCAAGTACTTTCTGAGTTCTTTCAGCCTTTGCTCGTCTCCTGAAGCTCTTCTCCTACAGCCTGGATTCACTTGATGCCTGGCATGAGGAAAGAACTGGCACATGTCCTGAGTCAGCCATCTGTGCCTCCTCTCCCCACCAAAGTGAGGATGCATTCAAAATACATTATTCTGAAAGCACATTCTCTCCATTGAAGTTCCATTTCAAGATCTGACAATAAAGAGCACCTCCAGGATTTTCAAGCTTGGCAGCAGCTGAATGAAGACTGCTGAACAATGCTCTCAGTGCTTGCCAGAGGAAAGGAAGACTTGGGATGAAAACAGGTGAAAGCTCTTGCAAGCTTTTGAGAGAGACAGGGCCCCATGCCTACTCTGCCTTCTAGGTGGTCCAACTGCATTGATCATTGGTTGCAGTGAATAGGGCGATTCCAACCAGCCCCGGACAAGGTAGCAAGTGAACGTGTGACTTTAATTGCTGCTGATTCAATGTCTAAATTACAATTTTTATATGCAATCCAGTTTTAATTTATGTTCTACACCTTTACATTAAACAGGCTCACCAGAGGACTATTAAGAGAAACAAATAATTTTGAGATACTTTCCTGCTAGACAACATAATGGGCTCACAAGTTTGTCTCATTCTGTCTTCCTAAATTCCTATGAGGTTAAGACTTATCTTAGGAGTAAACCAGCTCAGGAAGGTTAGGTAACTCAGCTAGAGTCACACAGATAGACAAAAAGAACAAGATTTAAACCTAGGCTTTAACCTTCAGACTCTCCCACTGATAGAGGGGAGTACACTTAGTCAATATAGGACTTCTTATATTCTAAGTGTTGTACCCCGGGTCAGGTGGAGGGGTAGAGGAGACTACACAGTGTCAAGGTTTTGAGGTGTCTGTTCTGTGAGTGTCCCTGAGATGTGACACATGCTCTTAGTCCCAAGATGTCACCACCCTTCCAGGCTGCACCCACAGAGGCTGCCATCTATGTTGCTACCAGGCCTCTCCATGCTGCCTACTTTAGAATTCCAGTCCTATTTCCCTATCCCAGCCTTGAAGACTCCAAGAGCCCACTGGTTTCCCACAGCTCTCCTGTGTCTCTCTCAAGGTCAGAGCCAAAAATTGGCCTTCCGTGCCTTTTCTCCCACTATTGCTCTGCCCTGGGTTCCAAAATTATAAAACTCAAGAGCAAAAAATTATCTTTTTCTTTTTCCTTTTCATCATCCTTTCTGCAACCTCCTTTCCTTAAAGCACAGAAGACACACATCTGTGAAAATACACAGGGAGACTGAGCAACTAACCCTTTCACTTCTTTCTCTTTACTTGAAGACATTGTCAGGCGACATTTTTCTCTGCAGGGGCTAAGGCAATCACAACTGGCTTAGTGCCACATTAAAACTTCTTCCACCTGAGCCTTCACCTCTTACATTAATCACTCCCCGTGACTGACATAATTGGTAACCCCCCCAAAAAACAAAATTACGGAAGATGTCCAAGAGGAGTGTATGAGCTCTGCAGTAAAAATGATTGCAAAATAGGTATACCAGTTCCCCTCACTATAGACGAGAATGAGATTCATATAGATGTAAATTGAGATCCATGTGTGTAGTTAAGGTGTGAAAAGGCACAGAATAATAAGTACTCTGCAATTTATTTAAATTGCAGCTTCAGTCACCTGGCTTAATTGGTCTCTAAAAGTTCCGTGCACCTCATATTCTTCCTCCATTGGTTCAGCATGGCCTAAAAGAGTCATCATCATAATAAAAGCCAGTCACTGCTTCAGGAAGACTCCCAGCTAAATGAGATCAAATCCAAATATCAGGAATTCCCTCATGGTCCAGTGATGGAGAATCTGCTTGCCAATGCAGGAGACATGGGTTTGATATCTGGTCTGGGAAGTTTCCAAATGGCACGGGGCAGCTAAGCCTGTGTGCCACAAGTACTGAGCCCACGCCCTAGAGCCCACGCTCCAACAAGAGAAGCCACCACAATGAGAAGCCTGTTCGTCACAAATAGAGAAAGCCTGAGTGCAGCAACAAAGACCCAGCACAGCCATAAAATACATAAATAAATCTTTCTGTTTTTTTTTTTTTAATATCCAAATGTCTGAAGACCTTTCAGGTCACAGGCTATAAAAGCAGAGTCAAATAACCTCAAGAACACAAAGTTTCTGCCCCAGTCTCTAGTCCCTCTGTGCCAAGCCCTCACCTCTACACAAGAAATAAATATCACAAGTGCTGAAAGGCCAGTCATCCTTGCCCACCACAATCACCATGCACTGCCCACTGTAATGATGAGGCTCCTCAAGAAAGAAAGCTCCCCTGCACCAGCCTGCTACAAGTTCCAAAATTCTTGCCATTAATCTCCTTTTGGCTAGAGCACTGCATGTCACTATATTTTAAACAAATGTATAATCTCAAAGTTGCATTATTATACAAGTCATTACCAAGCTATGAAAATCCCTGGTGAAATTAAGCTGTCTAAGTAGCTGCAATAAAAATGAAACCCTTAAATAGGAGAGAAAGAGAGGGAGTAGATCATGAAAGGTAGCAAATTAGGAACTACCCCAGCAGGCAAGGTGGGAGCACATAATTGGGAGGGAGCAGAAAAAGAGGTGCAATACTGAGCAGGAGTAGAGTGGAGAGATGAAGGAAAGGTAACGTAATATGAGAATTAAACGGTCAGAAAGAAATGTGGCCTGGCTCTCTTAAACAGAAAATTAAGCAACATAACTGGCTTTTCAGATCAAGCCCAGAGGAAGCATCTCACTTAAGAAAAGAAGGAAGTTCCCCCAAATCGAAATTTATCATCAGAGTCATCAACTACAAAATGATAAGCAGTTTGGATGATGTTACAAATCTGTCTTCCTGCCAATTCATTTTATCCATTGCTAAGAGAGAAGCTCAAACCTTCAGTGAAATGATAAAAAGGTGATTGCAAAGGTACCTGAACATAATATTTCAAGAGCATTCGTTCCTTGATCTGAACACTGCACTCTGATTAATGTAGCCGTCTTAATCCATTCAGGCTCTAATAACAAAATGCCATGGGCTGAGTGGCTTATAAACACAAATTTGTTTGTCACAGTTCTGGAGGCTGGGAAGTCCAAGATCAAAGTGCCAGCATGTTTGATATCCGGTGAGGGTCCACTTCCTGTCCTCACATGATAGAAGGGCTTCCCAGGTGACACTAGCAGTAAAGAATCTGCCTGCCAATGCAGGAGCCACAGGGGACTCAGATTCGATCCCTGGGTCAGGAAGATTTCCTGGAGGAGGGCATGGAAACCCACTCCAGCATTCTTGCCAGAAGAATCCCATGGACAGAGGAGCCTGGAGGGCTGTAGCCCATAGAGTCACAAAGAGTTAGACATGACTGAAGCATCTTAGCACGCACATGACAGAAAGGTCAAGGGCACTCTCTAGGGTCTTTGTAATGAGGGTACTAACTCCATTCATGAGGACTCCACCTTCATGATTTAATCACCTCCAAATACATCACCTTAGGGATTCATTTTCAACGTATGAATTTGGGGAAAGACATGAACACTCAGCCTGTGGCAGTCGGCTAAGGTTGTATTTGCTAAGAAAAGCCTCAAGCCAGCATCTCAGACTCAACTTCTGATCAACAAAACCCTCAAGACCTTTACACACCTATTCAGGTATCTCCCACCCTGTAGGTAGGCACTTTTACGTTTATCTGTTTGACCTTTAATTTGAACATAATTCTATATACTTGCTTCCACTGTCTGCAGCCTTAGCAGTTTTATTTCGAACCTGAATTCTGTCAGTTCTATATTTCTTAATCTTCCTACATCACCCTGATGTACCACCCTAAACTGGCCAATGCTGCCTTCCTTTCACCTAAACAGGATAAAGCAGAGGACAGAGCCTGGTGGTACAACATCAAGAATTCAGACTGAAAATAATCAAAATTAACAAGTTAATGATAGTTCTACCTGCATTATCATCAACTGTCCTCAACCATGACAAGAATAAAAGCAATGATGGAGAATTCCCTGGTTTTCCAGTGGTCCAGTGGTTAAGAATCCACCTTCCAATCCAGGGAATGAAGGTTTATTCCCTGGTCAGGGAACAGATCCCACAGGCCATGAGGCAACTAATCCAGTGCACCACAACTGAGCCGACGCACTATGGAGCTCGTGCTCTGCAACGAGAGAAAGGCGAGTGTCGCAACTAGAGAAAGCCCGTGCACCACGACAAAGACCCAGCACAGCCAGAAATTAATTTTTTAAATAAATAAAAATAAAAGCAATGATGATGATGGTAATGATAGATGATGACAATCCCTAACATTTATTGATCAGCATACGTGAAGCCCTGTGCCAACTGCTTTAAATGTAATATCTCATTTAATTCCATAACAATAATATTAGGTAGTTTTAAATATTAGCCCCAGTTTACAGTTGAGGAAATGGAAACAGCTGTAAAGAAGTCATATTGCTTGCCAAAGGTTATCCAGTTAGTGAGTGATGAAGTTGGAATTTTAAAAACCAGGCCATCTGCCTCTAGAGAAGGAAATGGCAACCCAGTCCAGTATTCTTGCCTGGAAAATCCCATGGACAGAGGAGCCTGGCAGGCTACAGTCATAGGGTCTCAAAGAGTCAGACACGACTGAAGTGACTTGGCACTGCCTCTAGAGCCTGACTCTTAACCATGCCATTTTGCTGTTTCCATGAGACAGGAGGTTTTACGGGAGCCCTTCTAAAACCAAACTATAAAGGCTGAGAGGCCAATGGTCATATGTAAAAAACAAATGATCTAGAAGAAAGATCCTTGCCCTCCAGTAACGTACAATCCTGTCAGAAGGACAAGACTTAGAAAATTTATTTAGAAAAAAGTTTACGGTCTTGCTAGAAAATGTGAATCAGACCTAAGCACTCCTTTCCAGCTCAGTTCTCTCCAAATTTAAGGTTACAATCTAGAAATTTATAAACTCATACAAAAAAAGGATGAAGGAAATAATGAATAGGCCACCCCCTATGAGGATTCAGTATCTGAGGCCTTCTGGCCTCAGACACCCTGGCCGTGGGCTGCTGTGCCCTGTGGAACCGTGAGGGGCATAAGTCTTCAGACATAAGGGACTGAAGTCTTTGGCATCCCTCTTACTGACAGTTCACACACTGCTTGAGGATGGAGTTTCTCTCAGAAAAGTCCTGCAGTGCCAGAGTAGTTGGGTTTTCTTTAACTAATATCTGAGGTACCAGGGGCTGCAATGCCCAGTCAAGGAGCCTTAAAAGACCTGATCAAGCAAAAGAGATTCCCACTGAAGTGAGTGGCCTGAATTCTTCAAGTCAGATGCAGCAACCCCAGAATTAAATTTCATCAAGTTCAAAAATCTCATTAGCAACCAGATTTATCAATTATTATCTCAATGCCCAAAGATAACAAGTTATTCATGGTCTGTCATCCAAATTGTTTTCAGCCATTAAATGAGAGAAAGCAGCTTCAGAAAGATCCATCTCTATCTCTAATTATGTGACCTGGGGCAGTCACCAGGCCATCTCCAAACAATTGTAATGGTCACGTGAGATAATGAATGGGAATTATCTTGCAACCTGGGAGGTATATAACCAGTTATTACCCTCATTAGATGTTCAGGAACAAATTATTACCTATATTAGAAATAACCCCATACAATGTGTAAACTGCTCCATAATCAAACCACCCACTTCATGGGCCTCAGGGCTTCCTTACACCATCTCATCCCCATCTGGCCTAAGCCCAACACTCCATATCCACACACCACACTCCTCCTCCCCAGGGTATCCAGTATTTTTTTTTATGCCTCTGTCCCCTTATATTAGCAAAGACATGCTACTAAAGAGGCCAAATACTCTTAAAGAAATTTAATATTAAAACACACAGGAAACTTTTGATTCCTATTCATTTCTTATTATCTGACTTTATCCCCTCTAGGCAGAATATCTTAATAACCAAACATTTGCATAATGCCTTGCTTTTTTATGTCCTTGATTCCAACCAATTGCTTTAGAATATCTCCCCATCCCTCTAATAGTATCAAAGTCAATTAACTGATATGTTAATTTTAGGTAACTTGGGATATTCAGAGCACTTTGCTGAACTATTATAAATCATAAGTTAGCAAAGAGAACAGGGCCTCTGGACAAGAAAACAGCAGACATTTTCTCCTCCTGCTCCTTTCATTAGGAGAGTTATTATAGCAATGGGAGGAGTTGTTTTGATAAAATAATCATTTAGGGGTTTGGGAAATATTTATGAAACTTTTTAAATCAGGTTTAGCAGTTTTGTCAATATCCTTGGTCTCGCAAATGTCATGTGTTCAATAAAATCTCCCAGTTCTTTGAGCCAGAGATTCTCGACATCTTTTATCCCAGATTCCAAAAAGTTTCATGACAATTTAAAAGGGCCCTATACCAGCACATCCTGTCTCTACTGCCTGCAAAGCCTGCTACCCGGGAGCTCCCATTCTCCTTTGAAGACGCAGCTGAACCATGACACCCTCAAGCATCTCTCATGACACAGCATCATGCAGACAAAGCTTGGGTTTCAGCGACACCACAACAATTAGAATACTTATCTATTTTTTGTTCAGTCGTGTCCTACTCTTTGTGACCCCACGGACTGCAGTACACCGGGCTTCCCTGTCTTTCACTGTCTTCCGGAGTTTGCTCAAACTCATGTCCATTGAGTCAGTGATGCCATTCAACCATCTCATCCTCTGTTGCTTCCTTTTCCTCTTGCCCTCAATCTTTCCCAGCATCGAGATCTTTTCCAATGAGTTGTCTGTTTTACAGAATTTATAAAATTGTAACTGTTTGTATAAATGAAATTTTCACAAAAGTTTGGATCTTGTTTACTCATCTTTCAGCCCAAAGCTTCCAGCATGGTGCCTGGCAGCTAACAGATCCAAAAAAAATATTTGTTCACATGTCAGAAAGAATGTTTACTAGGCTCTTGAATAAGGATTATCCTGAGAGATATCTCTTTGATTCCAAAGACCATACAAGCTTGAAAATTTTTAAATGGAAGACTAATTAGTGTTTCAATATGCCATACCCTTTTCATGGTAAAATTCCCAGAAGCCCTGAAGGCATGGAAAGATTCCCAAACCCTATGTTTTATCACCTACCTGTGTTTTCCTCTGCATATTGTGATGGCTTGGTGGATATGAAATTGATAAAGAGAAAAAGAGGTAATTGACTGAATAAAATTACCACTAAAAAGTCAGCCCTGAGGATACGCTGCAGCACAGCTCTTATTCATTGTAAGAGTAAATTAATCATCTCAAGCTGTTTACAGGTTCCAAACATTTCCCTGAAATGACCAGTTCTCTATTTTTATCACTCAAAATTGACCTGTGTAAACAGGTCAATTGAGTTTCAGTAATATATTTTATATATATTTTTTCACCCCTCCCCAGGAGAATCCTTCTTGTCCTCCTCCCACTAACACATATCTTTAGCACAGGAATATTTAATAAATTATACTCATCAGATCTTAAAGCTGACAGACTCACAAAGCCGTTCACATACTGTAATTATTCGTTTGCCTCTCAATTGTTTGTCCCCTAGACTGCGGACTCTTCAAAGGCAAAAACTGGTGGCATTAATCTTTATATCCTTTCCAAACACTTTGGTCTGTGGGGTAGCTAAGAGTCGGACACGACTGAGCGACTTCACTTCACTAAGCACTTAGAAAATGTACTTGAATAAATCTGAAAGTATCTGTGGTCAATTTTAATAAAAATCACTAACTTTATTAACAGTTATTTGTTCTGAGATGCAATTTCATTCAATTCTCACAATCATCCTCTGAAGTGGTTACTATGATTGCCTCCATTGTAGAGGTGAAGAAACTGACACCTAAAAAGAGTTAAGTAATTGACCCAAAGCTGCACAGCTACATAACAGAGATGGGACTAGACTTTACTTCAAGACGTCTTCTGTTTTCTAAGCTCAGGCATGTGTTAAACCTCTCTCTCATAATACCTCTATACATTTCTAAAGAGAGTCAATTCCATATTGTTGTTTGGGTGTTTAGAAACTATAAAGGCCAGGCTAAAATAACTACTGTAGCAAACAACAGCCATATTCCAATGGCTTTCATGGTATAGGTTTCTCTCTTATCTAATGTCTGAGGCTCTCGGAGAGGGCAGAGCCACAGGATGGAAGGAGCCTTGGAGTTCTCTGCCTGACCTCCTGTATCCAGTCTGCTGACAGAGAAAGAGAATGGGGCCATGCATGAGAAGTTAGGACCCTTCACACCAAGAGTAATGGGCATCACTATAAGTCACATCCGACTGCCTGGAATTCAGTCATATAACCATGTCAGCTTGTAGGGCAGGCTAGGAAACATGCTCCAGCCATGAGCCCAGGCAGAAAAGAAGAAGGCAGATACTGGAAAATATTAATAGCCTCTACCCAAGAAAACAACAGGACTCAAAATTTAAGCCTAGAATCAAAGCAGTAGAGACCTTTCTCTTCAAGTATCCTGCAAGCTTTCCTTTTTCCATTCCTTCCTCTAAACCATCAGTTCCCAAACTTTTTGGCACCAGAGACCAGTTTTGTGGAAGACAATTTTTCCATGGACTGGGGCAAAGGAATGATGGTTTTGGGATGATTCAAGTGCATTATGTTTATTGTGCAGTTTACTTCTATTATTATTACATCAGCTCCACCTCAGATCATCAGAAATTAGATCCCAGAGGTTGGAGACCCTTGCTCTAAACCATTCTGACCCTTCACCAACTATAGGTTCTCCTACTTCCCTATTCTGATATTACCTAATATATATATATATATATATATATATATATATATTTGCATCTCGAAAATACAAGTGTATGTCAGTCATATTTTGAAAAAATATTTAAAACTTATTTCTTGTCCTATAGACATATTAAGACATATCATTCCCACAGCATAAAGTTGCTTCCCTTCTGGAAGAATTCATTGCCAGATAATTCTTAACAGTAAATTCTCTGAACACACTTAAAATTTAAAAAAAAATAATAACATTTTATTTACTAAAATTGTATTCACAATAAATTAATACAGCAGAGTTAATCTATGGTGTATTGAATGCCAAATACAAGCTAAAACTCATTCACTCATTCATTCAATAAATACAGACTAAACATCTAGTATACTTTGTTTCATCCTGAACCCAAGGACCAAAGGCCCAGCCTCCAAGATACAATACAATTACATGTGATGAAAAGATGAGATGAGATTCCATAAGACAACCTGCAGTCAAAAATTTGTACCTGTATTCCTCCCCAGAAAATGTCCTCAGACCTCAGCAAATCTGGAAGAATATGTTCAAGTTGCCTTAAGTTCCGTCTGTCAGATGTGGACAGAGGGCCATTTGCTATCACCACAAGGCCTCGGAATAACACAACTATAAGACATAGTAATACAACACTGAAACTGACCCATTATCTAAACCTCTTGCAGTCTGCAATTGCCCCCACCAGAGCTGAGGACTGGTTCTTAGTTCTATAAGATCCTCAAGACCAGCAATCACAATTCAAGGGCATCAAGATTGCCTACAATGTCTTTTCTCTTTCCATAAGTCATGAACTTTTTTTGGCTATACCAGGTCTTTGTTGCAGCATGTGGGCTCTTTGTTGTAGCATCTGGGCTTTCTCTAGTTGAGGCACACAGGTTTTATTTGCCCTGTGGCATGTGGGATCTTTGGGCCCCAAACAGGGATCGAACCTATGTCCCCTATGTTGGAAGGTGAATTCTTAAACATTGGACCAACAAATAAGTCCTGAGTTATGGACTCTAGAGTCTGCTGGAGTCTAACTGCCTGTTCAAATCCCAGCGTCTACCACTTATTCACACTTGTCACAGTTTTGAGACAACTGAGAGGTTTGAGTATAGATTATTAAAGAATTATTTATCATTTTGTTAGACATAATCATAGCATGACATTTACTTTTTTAAATGTTCTTATCCATTAGAGAAGAAATGTTGATGTTTGGAATTTGCTTTAAAACATTCTGATTTTCTTTTTTAAATAGGGGAGGAGAGGAAAGCAGGTAAAACAAGACCAATGGCATGGTAATAATTTTCAAGCAGGGTGACAGATACATCCCAGGTTACATGGTTGTTTCTACTGGTTTCTCTACCTTTGAGAAAGTTTGGAAATTCCCAAAATAAAAATAATTTTTAAAAAATGTAGGGACTTTCCTGGTGGTCCAGTAGTTAAGACTCTGTGCTTCTACTTCAGGGGACATGGGTTTGATCTCTGGTCAGGGAACGAAAATCCTGAATACTGAGTAGTGTAACCAAAAAAAAATTAAAGATTACCTATAATGATTTCATTCTTAATGTCACTCTATAAATCCCACTCTTTTCCATGTAAACATAAGCTCTTGAGAACATCATTCTAGTGACTTCTAAGCATTGCTGACCATCAGAAACATCTGGAAATTTATATTTATATAAATTCTATAAATTCCTAGCCCATATTTCAGATCTATTGAATCAGAATCTCTTAGACTGAGGTCTTGGCATCATGATCTTAAAAATATTTCCCAGTTAATTTTCATGATTATGCCCAAGATTTAAGAAGCACTGCATCTTTTAAACTTGTCCAATACTGTTTGAATCTGCATTACGTCCTGATACCCAAGACTTCACACCCTTGACAATCGCCCAGCTCTTCAACAATAGCTACCCTTTTCCCCAATTCCAACCTTTTCAAAACTATTTTTCCTTTTACAAAAGTTTTACCGTGGAGCTGTTCCCTGGTAATTCCAAACCAGAGGCAAGCAGCACTCATTATTGTAATCACTTCATCAGTCTACATTTTAATGGAACCATATTCCCAAACCCTTCTCAAAAACTGAACCAGAAAGTAGATGTTAAAACAAACAAGTTAGTGCTACTTTAAAACCCATTTCCAATCATTCTCACATCCTTAGTACAAATCCGTTAAAACTTCAGAAATCATTAAGGAGCGGCCCTGAAGGTTTTTTGATTGTCAGGAAGTGTTATTGAGATGGATTTGCTGAAGAGATGCTTTATACCATTTCACACTCATGTCAAAGTTTTATGAGATTTCTAAACCGAAGATAAATACTTTATTTTTAACCATAACAATCTGAAGCTCTAACAGGGAAACGAGAAAGTCAAATTGTTCTAAACCTTCACAGAGAAGACGGAATTGCACACTTTCAAGTTAACTGGCTGTGATTCAAATGAAGGACCTCTGAAATAATGAGTTAACAGCCTCAACCAAAATCATGACAATTATATATGCAAAAGGAGCTAACTTTTCCCACTGATTGCTTGATTTAATTTCCTAAATTTGTACAGCTCCATCTCATTCATTCTGTTTAAAAAAAACAAAACAAAACACCTTCACTTATTAACTCCTCTAACATGATCACAAACCTTGACAGGGAAGCTACTTAGAAAAGTGTGTAAACTCTCCAAACTGGAAAGGAATTATCAAGTCCAAACTTCTGACACAAGAATCCTTTCTCTGATGTCATTGACAAAGAGACACTCACAGATTCTGCCTCAAAGTTTTCAAGGAAATAATGAAGACTGACATTTATGTGGCACTTTGCAGATAACAAAGCACCTTCAATCGACTGACTTCACCTAAATTATACTGCAGATGATGACATGGAGATTTTGAGAGATTAAATGACTTGCTAGGATGATACAGCTAACAAATGGCTGAGCCAAGACTTGAATTAAATCCTTAGACTCCAAATCTGTATTTCTTTTCCCTGTTGTCTTCCTGGCAAGGGTCAAGTGAGGTTCTGTTCTTTGCAAAGCATTCCACCACTTCACTGGACAGCTGTGATCATTTAAAAATTCTTGAAGAGGCAAAGTCTATTTCCCTATAACTTTAAAAATTTTTACAGAACCTTAAATAATGCTTACTACATGAAAGACACTATTCGAAGAACCTTCCAAATAGTAACTCATTTAACTCTCAACAATCACATAAAATAGATACTATTATTATCACCACTTTACAGATAAGAAAACTAGAGCTACAAGTAAATGGCAGAGATGGAATCTAAGCCAAATTAAATTAATCCGTTTCCAGAGTTCCATTTCTATCCTGCCTCTAACTTCTCTCATGATGATATCACTCTAGTCTCTGAATCAACACAGAAGAAAACAACTTTTTTTAGTTATATAGTAGCCAGGCAGACACTTGGTAGCTCTCAAATACCCTCCCCTAGACCTGTATCAGTCAGAATTCTATCAGAGAAACTAAATGATTTATAGAACAAGAATTTATTACAAGTGGATAGCTTTCCACAACTGTGGGAAATGGTCTCTGTAATTAGTCTAAATAGTGTCTGTAATTCTCTTGTACTTATGCCTGATGCTTGCAGATATACACTCAAGAGTTGAGATTTGATTAAATTAATAGTCTTTTCTGTCTTATCAAGAGAATTCTTAGGTAAAACTGGCTTTTTTAAAAATCAAAAATTGCATGGCAGTGAAAAATACAGTCACCACAAGCAGAATTGGATGCCATTCCTTTGATTTGTGCTAAGGAGCCAGAAGTTTACCCACTACTGCTTTTGAGCTATCAATATAATGCAAATATCAACACAGTGAAAAAGGAAAATAGCAGCTTAGTATTACTATTATTATGAAAATAGCCTTGAACTTGCAGATTCCCTGAAATGGATTTAGGCACCCAAGGGATTCATGGACAATACTTTAAGGACTCATGGTCTCTAGTATATCAAGTAAGTTCTGACATTCTCAAATTAATTTAGAGTAGGCTACCCTGAGAACCAACTGGAAGCAAACCAACCAACCAACCAACACACACACACACACACACACACAAGCACATGCAATCTGTCTCAAGGCTAAAAAATCCCCATTGCCCACATTTAATTCAATTGGACTAGCACAAAGAATCCCAGTTTCAAAGCAAAAGGAACTACAAGCATAGCTCTGTTATAAGTTACCTATTATATATTTCCCTAGTGTAGACACAAAGGTATTTTTTAGGTAAAAGTGTATCACACCATGTGAAGGAAAAGTTATTACAAGATTAGCAACCTCTATTCCCATTAGAGAACAAAATCATGGCATAGGTCCTTTGAGAAGTCTTTTCCAATATCCTCACTATATTCTTGTTGGTTTCAGTCTACATTTCAAGTATCAAGACCATTTTTATCTCCCAAGGCAACAGAAATGAAAATAAATAAGTGGGACCTAATCAAGCTTACAAGCTTTTGCTAAGCAAAGGAAACCATAAACAAAAAGACAGCCTACAGAATAGAGAAAATATTTGCAAATGATGTGACCAACAAGGGCTTAATTTCCAAAATATACAAAGAGTTCATACAACTTAAAAATAAATGCTATCCAAAAATGGGCAGAAAACCTAAATAGAAATTTCTCTAAAGAAAACATCAGATGGCCAATATGCACATGAAAGATGCTCAAAATCACTATTCAGTTCAGTTCAGTTCAGTCGCTCAGTCGTGTCCGACTCTTTGTGACCCCATGAACTGCAACACGCCAGGTCTCCCTGTCCTTCACCAACTCTCAGGGTTCACCCAAACTCTTGTCCATTGAGTCAGTGATGTCATCCAGCCATCTCATCCTCTGTTGTCCCCTTCTCCTCTTGCCCCTAATCCCTCCCAGTATCAGAGTCTTTTCCAATGAGTCAACTCTTCGCATGAGGTAGCCAAAGTACTGGAGTTTCAGCTTTAGTATCCATTCCTTCCAAAGAAATCCCAGGGCTGATCTCCTTCAGAATGGACTGGTTGGATCTCCTTGCAGTCCAAGGGACTCTCAAGAGTCTTCTCCAACACCACAGTTCAAAAGCATCAATTCTTTGGTGCTCAGCCTTCTTCACAGTCCAACTCTCACATCCATACATGACCACTGGAAAAACCATAGCCTTGACTAAATGGACCTTTGTTGGCAAAGTAATGTCTCTGCTTTTCAATATGCTATCTAAGTTGGTCATAACTTTCCTTCCAAGGAGTAAGCATCTTTTAATTTCATGGCTGCAATCACGATCTGCAGTGATTTTGGAGCCCAGAAAAATAAAGTCTGACACTGTTTCCACTGTTTCCCCATCTGTTTCCCATGAAGTGATGGGACCAGATGCCATGATCTTAGTTTTCTGAATGTTGAGTTTTAAGCCAACTTTTTCACTCTCCTCTTTCACTTTCATCAAGAGGCGTTTTAGTTCCTCTTCACTTTCTGCCATAAGGGTGGTGTCATCTGCATATCTGAGGTTATTGATATTTCTCCTGGCAATCTCGATTCCAGCTTGTGTTTCTTCCAGTCCAGCGTTTCTCATGATGTACTCTGCATATAAGTTAAATAAACAGGGTGACAATATACAGCCTTGACGTACTCCTTTTCCTATTTGGAACCAGTCTGTTGTTCCATGTCCAGTTCTAACTGTTGCTTCCTGACCTGCATACAGGTTTCTCAAGAGGCAGGTCAGGTGGTCTGGTATTCCCATCTCTTGAAGAATTTTCCACAGTTGATTGTGATCCACACAGTCAAAGGCTTTGGCATAGTCAATAAAGCAGAAATAGATGTTTTTCTGGAACTCTCGTGCTTTTTCCATGATCCAGCAGACGTTGGCAATTTGACAAATGCAAATCAAAATTACAGTGAGGTATAACTTCACACCAATCAGAATGGCCATCATCAAAAAATCTACAGATAATTAATGCTGGAGAGGACATGCAGAAAAGGGAAACCTCCTATACCATTGGTGGAAATGTAAATTGGTGTAGTCACTGTGGAAAACAGTATGGAGGTTTCTCAGAAAACTAAAACTAGAATTTCCATATGATTCAGCAGTTCAACTCCTGGGCATATATTCAGACAAAACTTTATATTTCAAAAAGATGCATCCACCCCTATGTTCATGGTAGCGTTGTTCACAATAGCCAAGGCATGGAAACAACCTAAATGTCCACTGACAGATGAATGGATAAAGAAGATGTGGTACACATATACAAGGGAATACTACTCAACCATAAAAAAGAACAAAGTAATGCCATTTTCAGCAACATGAACACAACTAGAGATTATCATACTAAGTGAAGTAAGTCAGAAAGAGAAAGACAAACATCATATATAGATATCACATATGTGGAAACAGACATAGACATAGGAAACAGACTGGTGGTTGCTGTGGGGCAGGGGGTTGGGGAGAGATAGGTAGATATAGACTGTTAGACTTTAACTTCTTTGAGTATAGGGGTAATCTATATTTTTCACTCTTGGTAAGCTCTCTATACCATATAGATAGATAAACAGATAGATAGATAGATAGATTATGCTAAGAGTTTAGTAGAGAGAGCTTACCAAGATTGAAAAATATAGGTTATCCCCACACTCAAAAGAGGTTAAAAATCCAACAGTCAAGTATATATACTAAGAAAAAGAGAGAGATGACAATTGCTATAATGACAGTCCAAAAATCTGCTGAAGGACAGTGATTCTCAACCAGGAGTGACATTACCTTCCAAGGAATATTGGAAATATTTGGAAACACTGTCAGTTGTCACGGCTGGGGAGGTGCTGCTGACAGCTAGTAGCTAGAAGCCACGAATGATGCTAAACACTCTACAATGCACAGAACAGCCCCCTCTCTCCCCACCCCCTCCACAGCAACAAAGAATTATCTGGCACAAAATGTCAATAATGCCAAGGTTAAGAAGCCCTCCTCTAGGAATAGAGAGGAGAAAGTTAACTTTAGTGGAGGGATCTGGGCAGCTTCTTAAAGATAGGGATATTTGAGTGAGACCATGAAGAGAGAAGTAGAATTTTGACAGACAGGGATTCAGAGAGCAAGGAACTACTCCTGACGTCCTGGCTCGGGCTCTATAGTAAAGCACACGTAGGCAGAGAAGGCCATTCTGTCAAATTGACAGGTAGTAGGTAGCCCATTTCCAGTTCCGAATCCTGACATGGTTTTCATTTCAGTTGATTCTGAGTGCTTTAATGTCCTAATGTGTCACTCAACAAAGCCAAAATTAATTGGGGGAACTGAGGTGCATGACATGATGTTAGAGTTTATGAAGGATACTGTTATTCATAATGAGACATAGTTCATGTCCTCAAAGTGTTAACAATAAAAGAGACATATCTATTCACAAATACATACAGCAAACTTAACTTTATTGAAATAAATAAATTTGTATGACTCTATACTGTTCATTAACACCAATCAATCACCTTAAGGAAATTCTTAAGGGTACTTCAACATGCATGAGATGTGCAGGCAAACTCCTACATGCCTTCCAATGTGCGCGTGTGTGTGTGTGTGTGTGTGTGTGCTCAGTCGCTAAGTCTTATCTGCCTCTGCGACCCTATGGATTGCAGGACACCAGGCCTCGCTGTCCCTCACCATCTCCCAGAGTTTGCCCAAGTTCATTTTCATTGAATTGGTGATGCCATCCAACCATCCCTACCTCTGCCATACTCTTCTCCTTTTGCCTTTACTCTTTCCCAGCATCAGGGAAAGAACAGGAGGGGAGGGAATGGCAAACTACTCCAGTATAAGATCTTGCCTTGAGAACCCCATGAACAGTATTTTTTTAAAGGCATGCATTCCAATATAATTCATTAATTTGGTGTAGTTCTCTCTCTTTAGATGCTCCGTAGTCTGTCTCACAAGGTGGTCACAGGAACTCAGCCCTCCCCGAGTTGAGATCATTCATGAGCTTCCTGTGCTCTGTGGTAGCTTTCATTACCCACGGGCTTTATTATTACTTTTGCACACCCCTGGTGATCAAGAACATAGTACCATTGTTAAATCCAGATAGGAAAAATACAAAAAAGAAAAAGAAAAACACAGTCTCATCTTTGGCACTGAATGTTTGTCAGAGCCATTACTGGGGGAGAAATGAATTCTGTTGCTAACAGCATTTTCATTCTGGATAGCCCTAAACATGAGCAGCTGGGCTGAGATTGCCTTTTCAGAGTTCATGAGGGACTTTTACAGCTGTCACATCTAAGCAAGTCTTAAAAACCGTTTCTCGAAGCCAGACTTATTTGAGGCACGCATCTGGTGACAAATGTTGAAAGAATAACAAAACCCTCTGTACTCTGGGTTTCTTGACCTTCATGTTTATTCATGTTTGTCTTCTTCCCATACTCCAATCTCAAAACCATACCAATGGGCTCCACTTCATGTACGCGGCTGGAGACAAACAACACAGGAGGGGCTACGCTTATCTGCCTGACAAAAATCAACCTATTAGAAAGTTAATATGTCATTTGACCAAAGAATGCAGCAAGCAGATTTGTTCAGCTCTCAGCTGGGCAGTGGGTACTTTTTAATTGAACCAAACCTCAAGCACTATTCATTAAATCCCTTTATAATTAACTCTCTATCAGCCAAGTAAATTATTTTTCATAAACTTAGAAAAGTTCAGAACTTACTTTACAGAAAACGAAGATTTCTTTTACAATCCCAATTTCTTCTCCAGCGCTGCCTAGAAAGAAAACCAGAAGGTTCCCAGAATTTGTGAAAACTCTCTGCTCATGGCCTGGATAGAATTGGCTGGTCAGTGATTCTGTATTATTTCAATGATTCAGTTCAGTTCAGTTCAGTCACTCAGTCATGTCCGACTCTCTGTGACCCCATGGACTGCAGCATGCCAGGCTTTCCTGTCCATCACCAACTCCCAGAGCTTGCTCAAACTTATGTCCATCGTGTCAGTAATGCCATCCAACCATCTCATCCTCTGTCGGTCCCCTTCTCCTCCCACCTTCAATCTTTCCCAGTATCAGGGTCTTTTCAAATGAGTCAGTTCTTCGCATCAGGTGGCCAAAGTATTGGAGTTTCAGCTTTAGCATCAGTCCTTCCAAAGAACACCCAGGACTGATTTCCTTTAGGGTGGACTGGTTGGATCTCCTTGTAGTCCAAGGGACTCTCAAGAGTCTTCTCCAGCACCACAGTTCAAAAGCATCAACTCTTTGGCACTCAACTTTCCTTATAGCCCAATTCTCACATCCACACATGACTACTGGAAAAACCATAGCCTTCATTAGACAGACCTTTGTTGTCAAAGTAATGTCTCTGCTTGTTAATATGCTGTCTAGGTTGGTCATAACTTTTCTTCCAAGGAACAAGCATCTTTTAATTTCATGGCTGCAGCCACCATTTGCCAAAATGGAGCCAAAAAAAATAAAGTCTATCACTGTTTCCATTGTTTCCCCATCTATTTGCCATGAAGTGATGGGACCAGCCCTATCTCTTCCCCAGTGGGGAAACTCAGGCTCATGCAGCCTGGATGCAGAGCCTGGATTCAGGTCACGCTGGGTAGCAGGTGACAGGCTGAGACTGGAGGCTTGGGGACTTCATGTGTCAGAGTCTCATTCAAAGCAGTTTTCATTCATGATCTTAGTTTTCTGAATGATTAACTTCACCATAAACAGTAGCCAAAAGGAACTGACCAAGTGCTGAGAGGAGGAGGCAAAGAGAACAGAAATGGGAAGCTCCTTTGAAATCTGCCTTATATATACAGAATTTTAAGACTTCTATTCATTATGTAGGATCAGTCCATTTAGGAAATGATCCTCAGTGTTCTCCAGACTAACTCAACAAGTAAGGGAAGGATTACTACCCTTTGTAATACACCTAAAGGGCAGGAAACCCTCAGGTGCTAAGCCAAGCTTATTTATTAAGGATGCAGAGTAAAGAAAAGAAGTAGCACTGACTGTCTATCCATCCAACAGATGACCCTTTGTCCCAAGATAGTATCATCTTGTGGACTGTGCTGAGGCAGATGTAACCAGCAATATTAAAGAGCCCTTTTGACCCCTGACTTGACCCTAGCTGGGCTCTCTATTAGCATCTACATAAAGGAAGTTAAAAAAGAAAAATGCATGTCCCGTCGATTCCGGCTTGTACCTCAGACTGCAGCCTTTTCTCTGACACCTGTTAAAGGCAGAGTTCTGCCCCTCACTCATCCATCCACTATGTGCAACCACTGCCCACTCCACAACACACACACACATACACACACACACACACACAAAGACACACACTCTCAGGTTACTACATAAGAAACAGGGAATTATTCCTGATGGTTTCAACTACTTTGTTTCACTTAATATTTTTTAAAAGTAACTTTTTTAAGTAAGAGGAAAAAGGAAAGGGGAGAGGGAGGAGGAGAAAGAGAAGGCAAATGGAGGAGAAGAGGAAGAAATAGAAGGAAGAGGAGGAGAAAAAAAAGAAAGCATTGCTGATGAGTAGAAGATTTTCTCTAATTCCAGCCTGTGCTATTTTTTTGTTTGTTTGTTTTATTGTTTTAAATTTTATTTTATTTTTAAACTTTACAATATTGTATTAGTTTTGCCAATATCGAAATGAATCCGCCACAGGTATACCTGTGTTCCCCATTCTGAACCCTCCTCCCTTCCCATACCCTCTCTCTGGGTCGTCCCAGTTCACCAGCTCCAAGCATCCAGTATCGTGCATCGAACCTGGACTGGCGACTCGTTTCATACATGATATTATACATGTTTCAACGCCATTCTCCCAAATCTCCCCACCCTCTCCCTCTCCCACAGAGTCCATAAGACTGATCTATACATCAGTGTCTCTTTTGCTGTCTCGTACACAGGGTTATTGTTACCATCTTTCTAAATTCCATATATATGTGTTAGTATACTGTATTGGTGTTTTTCTTTCTGGCTTACTTCACTCTGTATAATAGGTTCCAGTTTCATCCATCTCATTAGAACTGATTCAAATGTATTCTTTTTAATGGCTGAGTAATAATCCATTGTGTATATGTACCACAGCTTTCTCTCCAGAAAGCAGGAATAGAAGGAACATACCTCAACATAATAAAAGCTATATATGACAAACCCTCAGCAAACATTATCCTCAATGGTGAAAAATTGAAAGCATTTCCCCTAAAGTCAGGAACAACACAAGGGTGCCCACTTTCACCGTTACTTTTCAACATAGTTTTGAAAGTTTTGGCCACAGCAATCAGAGCAGAAAAAGAAATAAAAGGAATCCAAATTGGAAAAGAAGAAGTAAAACTCTGACTATTTGCAGATGACATGATCCTCTACATAGAAAACCCTAAAGACTCCACCAGAAAATTACTAGAACTAATCAATGATTATAGTAAAGTTGCAGGATATAAAATCAACACACAGAAATCCTTTGCATTCCTATACACTAATAATGAGAAAACTGAAAGAGAAATTAAGGAAACAATTCCATTCACCATTGCAACGGAAAGAATATTTTCTTTATTCAATAAATATTTATAGAGCACCTCTTGTTTCAAGGATGGCTCAAAGGCACTCGAGATAAAGCCAACAAAAAAGTCCCCACCCTCAGGGAACTTCTGTTCTTTTAGAGGAAGATAATTAATAATTTTTTAAGTCAAGCTATAATCTAATATCAGGAAGCAATAAGTTTTATAAAAATACAGAGTAAAAAGATATAATATGAGTCTTGGGTTCAGAAAGGGTATTGCTTTACCCAGGATGATGAGAAGGGGCATCTCTGAAGAAGCAACATTGCAGCAGAGTCATGAATGAGGTTCAGGAAACTATAGGGGAAAAGCATTCCAGGCCCAGAGCCTGGGGAAGGGGCTGTCTTGGGGTGATCCTGAGGAGCAGCAGGTTAAAGGTAGTAATGAAGAGAGTGGTTCAAAATGAGGTTGGAGGGATTAAGACTTCATTCCCAATGCAAGGAGGGTGGGTTCATAGATTTCACAAGCTGCAACTAAAGATCACACATGTCACAACTAAAGATCCCACATCCCACAACTAAGACCCAGCAGAGTCAAATAAATAATTTTTTTAAGAAAGAAATGAAGTTAGAAAAGTAAACAGGAACTAAATAAGGAAGGACTTTACAGCACATGATCAACAGAAATGTATTCCAGGTATTGTGGAAGCCACCTGAAAAGTTTGGGCAGGGGAGAGCCAAGATCAAACTTAATGCGTTAGAGGAATTATTTGGACTGCTGTGTAGACAAGTTCTATGGGCTGGTAACTTAAAAGGAGGGAGAATAATGAGGAGGTTATTGTAGTAGTGCAGGAGTGGGCAAGGGTGGGCAAGAACCAGGGTTAACAAGAGTGGCCACAATGAAAATGATAAAACGTCAAATCTAAAAATGACTCTAGGGAGGCGGTCCTAAGATGGCAGAGGAATGGGATGGGGAGACCACTTTCTCCCCCACAAATTCATGGAAAGAACATTTGGGCGCCGAGCAAATTCCACAGAACAACTTCTGAATGCTGGCAGAGGACATCAGGCACCCAGAAAAGCAGCCTATTGTCTTCGAAAGGAGGTAGGACAAAATATAAAAGATAAAAAGAGACACAAAAGAGATAGGGATGGAGATCCACCCTGGGAAGGAAGTCTTAAAAAAGAGAAGTTTCCAAACACCAGGAAACACTCTCTCTGGTGCGTCTGTGGCAAGCCTTGGAATCTCAGAGGGCAAAATAACCAGGAGGGAAAATAAATAAATAATTAAAACTCACAGATTAGGTGCCTAACAGCAACTCGCAGCAGTGCAACAGCCCAGATGCTCACATCCCCGACTAGCAAGCGGGAGAGGGACAGGGAGGAGCGGGCAGCATTGCTTAGAATAAGGACCTGGCCTGAATGCTCTGAGGGCAATCTGAGGGAATTAGCTTGAGATAGCAACCCAGACTGTGGGATAGCTATCCCGCGATCCCGCGAAAAACCCTAACCACCACCAGGAAGGCTCACAGAACAAAGGACTGAGCAGAGCTAGCCAGCTGCATGAACTGGCCCATCCCCTGCCAGAAACAGGCAGGTGAAGGCAGCCGGAGCCGGAAGGGGGCAATCGTGGCCCCAGAGAGGCATCCTATACCAAACTGTAAGCAGATTTCGTTGCTAACCAAGACTCCTTGGGATTCTGGATGGTCAACATCTGCTGGGAGGGCCGCAGCCAGAGATCAGCTTCCCAGAAGAGACAAAAGGTGCACCCGTTGTACACCCAGAAAACTGAGCAGCTGGGATGGGGGAGGGGATAAGTCGCAGCCTTCAACTGGGGGTGACTACGTGTGCCAAGGAGCTGGTCACCTGAACTGCTCGGACCTGGGACGGGCGCAAAACATAGGCCCAACCAAGTCTGCGCCTTTGTGGAGTACCCAAAAACCTGAACTTGAGCGGCTTAGACCTGGGAAGTGCATGCAAACTAGGGCCTGCATCAGACAGTTCCCGGCAGAGCAACCTAGAGTCTGAGCAGTGTAGACTGGGAAAGCACACATGTCATGAGTGGGGGCAAACCCAGTGTGGCTGAATCATGTGAACACACGCCAGTGATATTTGTTTGCAGTGTTCCTCCCTCTCCAAAGCACGACTGAACAAGCAAGCCTAAAAAAATTGACCACCACCATGCCCTTTGTGTCAGGGCAGAAATTAGACACTGAAGAGACCAACAAACAGAAGAAGCTAAAATAAGCAGAGGGGACAGCTTTGGAAGTGACAGGTGCAATAGACTAAAACCCTGAAGTTAGCGCCGACTACAGAGGAAGGGGCCTATAGACCGTGAGAAGTACAAGCGGGACCAAGGAACTATCTGAAAATGAACTGACCCCACACTATCCGCAACACCTCCAGAGAAAGTCTTAGATATATTTTTACTATTATCATTTTTTAAAATTAAATTTAAAATTTTTATTTTATTTTTTTGTTATTTTTAAGTCCCCATTACTCCTTTAATTTTCATTGTTATAACCTACTATTACCTTGCAAAAAAAAAAAACAAGAAAGATCCTATTTTTTAAAGCAAACTTCATATATAATATATTTTATAATTTCTGTGATTTGTGTTTTTTTATTTGTTTTTTGGGTTTTGTTTTTTGGTGTTTTTTTTGTTTGTTTGTTTGTTTTTGTGTTTTGGTGTTTTTTTTTTAAATATTGTATTTTTGAGAATCTAACCTCTACTCAAGATTTTTTAATCTTTGCTTTTTGGTATTTGTTATCCACTTTGTACCTTTAAGAACCCAATCTTCAGTACCCGTTTTTACATGGGAGCGAGATCACTGGCCTGATTGCTCTCTCCCCCTTTTGACTCTCCTTTTTCTCCACCAGGTCCCCTCTATCTCCCCCCTCCCCCTTTTCTTCTCTACCCAACTCAGTGAATCTCTTTGTGTGTTCTGGGCTGTGGAGAACACTTAGGGAACTGATTACTGGCTGAATCTGTCACGCTCCTTTTGATTCCCCCTTTTATCCTCCTGGCCACCTCTGTCTCCTTCCTCCCTCTTCTCTTCTATGTATAACTCCGTGAACATCTCTGAGGCATCCAGTCTGTGGAGAGCACATAGGGAAGTGATTACTGGCTAGCTTGCTCTCTCCCCTTTTGACTCCCCCTCTTCTCCTCCTGGTCACCTCTATCTCTCTCCTCCTTCTCCTCTTCTCCATGTAACTCTGTGTACCTCTCTGGGTGTCCCTCATGTGGAGAAACTTTTCATCTTTAACCTAGATGTTTTATCATCAGTGCTGTATAGATGGGGAAGTCTTGAGGCTACTGTAAGAATAAGACTGAAAACCAGAGGCAGGAGGCTTAAGTCCAAATCCTGAGAATACCAGAGAACTCCTGAATTCAGGGAACATTAATCAATAGGAGCTCACCAAACACCTCCATACCTACACTGAAACCAAGCACCGCCCAAGGGCCAACAAGACATACCACGCAAATTATCCAGCAACACAGGAACATGATGCTGAGCCTCAATACACAGGCTGACCAAAGTCACACCAAACCCAATGACATCTCAAAACTTATTACTGGATACTTCATTGCACTCCAGAAAGAAGAAATCCTGTCCAACCCACCAGAACACCGACACAAGCTTCCCTAACCAGAAAACCTTGACAAGCCACCCGTCCAACCCCACCCACAGTGTGAAACCTCCACAATAAAGAGGAACCACAAACTGCCAGAATACAGAAAGGCCACCCCAAACACAGCAATATAAACAAGATGAAAAGGCAGAGAAATACTCAGCAGGTAAAGGAACAGGATAAATGCCCACCAAACCAAATTAAGGAGGAAGAGATAGGGAATCTACCTGATAAAGAATTCCAAATAATTACAGTGAAAATGATCCAATATCTTGAAAACAAATTGCAGTTACAGATAAATAGCCTGGAGGCAAGGATCGAGAAGATGCAAGAAAGGTTTAACAAGGACCTAAAAGAAATAAAAAAAGAGTCAATATATAATGACTAATGCAATAAATGGGATCAAAAACACTCTGGAGGGAAGCAACAGTAGAATAATGGAGGCAGAAGACAGGATAAGTGAGATAGAAGATAGAATGGTAGAAATAAATGAAAAAGAGGAAAAAAGAAAAATGAATTAAAAGAAATGAGGACAACCTCAGAGACCTCTGGGACAATGTTAAATGCCCCAACATTCGAATCATAGGTGTCCCAGAAGAAGAAGACAAAAAGAAAGACCATGAGAAAATACTTGAGGAAATAATAGTTGAAAACTTCCCTAAAATGAGGAGGGAAATAATCACCCAGGTCCGAGAAACCCAGAGAGTCCCAAACAGGATAAACCCAAGGTGAAACACCCCAAAACACATATTAATCAAATTAACAAAATCAAACACAAAGAACAAATATTAAAAGCAGCAAGGGAAAAACAACAAATAACACACAAGGGAATTCCCATAAGGATAACAGCTGATCTTTCAATAGAAACTCTTCAAGCCAGGAGGGAATGGCAAGACATACTTAAAGTGATGAAAGAAAATAACCTAAGCCCAGATTACTGTACCCAGCAAGGATCTCATTCAAATATGAAGGAGAAATCAAAAGCTTTACAGACAAGCAAAAGCTGAGAGAATTCAGTACCACCAAACCAACTCTCCAACAAATGCTAAAGGATCTTCTTTAGACAGGAAACACAGAAAGGGTGTATAAACTTGAACCCAAAACAATAAAATAAATGGCAACGGGATCATACTTATCAATAATTACCTTAAATGTAAATGGGTTGAATGCCCAACCAAAAGACAAACACTGGCTGAATGGATACAAAAACAAGACCCCTATATATGTTGTCAACAAGAGACCCATCTCAAAACAAGGGACACATACAGACTGAAAGTGAAGGGCTGGAAAAATATATTCCATGCAAATAGAGATCAAAAGAAAGCAGGAGTAGCAATACTCATAATCAGATAAAATACACTTTAAAACAAAGGCTGTGAAAAGAGACAAAGAAGGACACTACATAATGATCAAAGGATCAATCCAAGAAGAAGATATAACAGTTATAAATATATATGCACCAAACATAGGAGCACCGCAATATGTAAGACAAATGCTGACAAGTATGAAAGGGGAAATTAACAATAACACAATAATAGTGGGACACTTTAATACCCCACTCACACCTATGGATAGATCAACTAAACAGAAAATTAACAAGGAAACACAGACTTTAAATGATACAATAGACCAGTTAGACCTAATTGATATCTATAGGACATTTCACCCCAAAAAAAATGAATTTCACCTTTTTCTCAAGCACACACGGAACCTTCTCCAGGATAGATCACATCCTGGGCCATAAATCTAGCCTTGATAAATTCAAAAAAATTGAAATCATTCCAAGCATCTTTTCTGACCATAACGCAGTAAGATTAGATGTCAATTACAGGAGAAAAACTATTAAAAATCCCAGCATATGGAGGCTGAAAAACACGCTGCTGAATAACCAACAAACCACAGAAGAAATCAAAAAAGAAATCAAAATATGCATAGAAACGAATGAAAATGAAGATACAACAACCCAAAACCTATGGGACACTGTAAAAACAGTACTAAGGGGAAGGTTCATAGAAATACAGGCTTACCTCAAGAAACAAGAAAAAAAGTCAAATAAATAACCTAATTCTATCTTGCCTGGAAAATCCCATGGATGGAGGAGCCTGGTGGGCTACAGTCCATGGGGTTGCTAAGGGTTGGACACAACTGAGCGACTGCACTTTCATTTTTCACTCTCATGCATTGGAGAAGGAAATGGCAACCCACTCTAGTGTTCTTGCCTTGAGAATCCCAGGGACGGGGGAGCCTGGTGGGCTGCCGTCTATGGGGTCGCACAGAGTCGGACACGACTGACGCGACTTAGCAGCAGCATACCTAAAGCAACTTGGAAAGGAAGAAATTATGAACCCCAGGGTTAGTAGAAGGAAAGAAATATTAAAAAGTAGGGCAGAAATAAATGCAAAAGAAACAAAAGAGATCATAGCAAAAACAACAAAACCAAAAGCTGGTTCTTTGAGAAGATAAATAAAATTGACAAACCATTAGCCAGACTTATCAAGAAACAAAGGGAGAAAAATCAAATCAACAAAATTAGAAAGGAAAATGGAGAGATAACAACAGACAACACAGAAATACAAAGGATCATAAGAGACTATTGCCAGCAACTATATGCAAATAAAATGAACAACTTGGAAGAAATGGACAAATTCTTAGAAAAGTACAACTTTCCAAAATTGAACCAGGAAGGAATAGAAAATCTTAACAGACCCATCACAAGCACGGAAATTGAAACTGTAATCAGAAATCTTCCAACAAACAAAAGCCCAGGTCCAGATGGCTTCACAGCTGAATTCTACCAAAAATTTAGAGAAGTCCTATCCTTCTCAAACTCTTCCAGAAAATTGCAGAGGACGGTAAACTTCCAAACTCATTCTATGAGGCCACCATCACCCTAATACCAAAACCTGACAGAGATGCCACAAAAAAAAAACTACAGGCCAATATCATTGATGAACATAGATGCAAAAATCCTTAACAAAATTCTAGCAAACAGAATCCAACAACATATTAAAAAGATCATACATCATGACCAAGTGGGCTTTATCCCAGGGATGCAAGGATTCTTCAATATCTGCAAATCAATCAATGTAATACACCACATTAACAAATTGAAAAATAAAAACCATATGATTATCTCAATAGATGCAGAGAAAGCCTTTGACAAAATTCAACATCCATTTATGATAAAAAAAAAAAAAACAACCTCCAGAAAGCAGGCATAGAAGGAACATACCTCAACATAATAAAAGCTATATATGACAAACCCTCAGCAAACATTATCCTCAATGGTGAAAAATTGAAAGCATTTCCCCTAAAGTCAGGAACAACACAAGGGTGCCCACTCTCACCAATACTATTCAACATAGTTTTGGAAGTTTTGGCTACAGCAGTCAGAGCAGAAAGAAAAATAAAAGGAATCCAGATTGGAAAAGAAGTAAAACTCTCACTGTTTGCAGATGACATGATCCTCTACATAGAAAACCCTAAAGACTCCATCAGAAAATTACTAGAGCTAATCAATGAATATAATAAAGTTGCAGGATATAAAATTAACACACAAAAATCCCTTGCATTCCTATACACTAACAATGAGAAAACAGAAAGAGAAATTAAGGAAGCAATTCCATTCACCATTGCAATGAAAAGAATAAAATACTTAGGAATATATCTACCTAAAGAAACAAAAGACCTATATATAGAAAACTATAAAACACTGGTGAAAGAAATTAAAGAGGACACAAATAGATGGAAAAATATAACGTGCTCATGGATCAGAAGAATCAATATAATGAAAATGAATATAGTACCCAAAGCAATCTATAGATTCAATGCAGTCCCTATCAAGCTACCAACGGTATTTTTCGAGAACTAGAATAAATAATTTCACAATTTGTATGGAAATACAAAAAACCTTGAATAGCCAAAGCAATCTTGAGAAAGAAGAATGGAACTGGAGGAATCAACCTGCCTGACCAGTCTCTACTACAAAGCCACAGTCATCAAGACAGTATGGTACTGGCACAAAGACAGAAATACAGATCAGTGGAACAAAATAGAAAGCCCAGAGATAAATCCACACACCTATGGCCACTATATCTTTGACAAAAGAGGAAAGAATATACAATGGAGAAAAGACAAACTCTTTAACAACTGGTGGTGGGAAAACTGGTCAACCACTTGTAAAAGAATGAAACTAGAACACTTTCTAACACCATACACAAAAATAAACTCAAAATGGATTAAAGATCTAAACATAAGACCAGAAACTATAAAACTCTTAGAGGAGAACATAGGCAAAACACTCTCCGACATACATCACAGCAGGATCCTCCTTGGCCCACCTCCCAGAATATTGGAAATAAAAGCAAAAATAAACAAATGGGACCTAATTAAAATTAAAAGCGTCTGCACAACAAAGGAACCTATAAGCAAGGTGAAAAGACAGCCTTCAGAATGGGAGAAAATAATAGCAAATGAAGCAATGGACAAAGAATTAATCTCAAAAATATACAAGCAACTCCTGCATCTCAATTCCAGAAAAATAAAAGACCCAATCAAAAAGCAGACCAAAGAACTAAACAGGCATTTCTCCAAAAACATACAGATGGCTAACAAACACATGAAAAGATGCTCAACATCACTCATTATCAGAGAAATGCAAATCAAAACAACAATGAGGTACCATTTCACGCCAGTCAGAATGGCTACTATTCAAAAGTCTACAAGCAATAAATGCTGGAGAGGGTGTGGAGAAAAGGGAACAATCTTACACTGTTGGTGGGAATGCAAACAAGTACAGCCACTATGGAGAACAGTGTGGCTGCTGCTGCTGCTGCTGCTGCTGCTAAGTCACTTCAGTTGTGTCCGACTCTGTGCGACCCCATAGACGGCAGCCCACCAGGCTTCCCCATCCCTGGGATTCTCCAGGCAAGAACACTGGAGTGGGTTGCCATTTCCTTCTCCAATGCATGAAAGTGAAAAGTGAAAGGGAAGTCGCTCAGTCATCTCCGACTCTTAGCGACCCTATGGACTGCAGCCTACCAGGCTCCTCCATCCATGGGGTTTTCCAGGCAAGAGTGCTGGAGTGGGGTGCCATTGCCTTCTCCAGAACAGTGTGGAGATTCCTTAAAAAACTGGAAATAGAACTGCCATGTGACCCAGCAATCCCACTGCTGGGCATACACACCGAGGAAACCAGAATCAAAAGAGACACGTGTACCTCAATGTTCATCACAGCACTGTTTACAATAGCCAGGACATGGAAGCAACCTAGACATCCATCAGTAGATGAATGGATAAGAAATCTGTGGTACATATACACAATGGAATATTAATCAGCCATTAAAAAGAATACATTTGAATCAGTTCTAATGAGGTGGATGAAACTGGAGCCTATTATACAGAGTGAAGTAAGCAGAAAGAAAAACACCAATATAGTATACTAATGGATATATATGGAATTTAGAAAGAAGGTAACAATAACCCTGTATGCAAGACAGCAAAAGAGACACAGATGTATTGAACAGTCTTTTGGACTCTGTGGGAGAGGGCGAGGGTGGGATGATATGGGAAAATGGCATTGAAATATGTAAAATATCATATGTGAAACAAATCACCAGTCCAGGTTTGATGCATGATATAGGGTACTCGGGGCTGGTGCACTGGGATGACCCAGAGGGATGGGATGTGGAGGGAGGTGGGAGGGAGGCTCAGGATGGGGAACACATGTACACTCATGGTGGATTCAAATCAATGTATGGCAACACCAATACAATATTGTAAAGTAAAAAAATTAATTAAATTTAAACATAAATAAATAAAAATAAAAATGACTCTAAATTATTTGACCTGGTAAATGGTTCTGCCATTGACTACTAGAGAGTGAATAAAGAGAGCAAGTTTGGATGGAAAAAATATGAATTCTTTCTGGAACATGTTAGGCTTGAAATGCCCATTGAATTTTAAGAGATGTACAGGTAAGAGTTGGGTATACCAATCTAGAGGTGAAGAGTGACATGGGGGCTCTAAATATAAATCTGAGTCATCTAAGAAACAGGATTTAGGAGCATGGGTCCAGAATACAGGTAGAGAGAGAAGAGTGTCAACTACAAATTGGCACTTGCCATGGGCACTTGCCATCTACCTCCACAAGGATTAAAGCACGTACTACTGCAGCTGCTGCAGCAAAAGTCCAAGAATGAAGCCTGGATGTTCCATTATTTAGAGCAAAATGATAAGGAGCCAGGAAAGCAGACAGAGAGGCCACAGTCAGTAAATGTGTTCTAGAAGCAAGTGAAGAAGAGATTTCCTCAAAGAGGATGTGATTAAGTGAGTCAATGCCACTAAAAAGAAAAGTACAGGACTGGGAATTGGCCCTTGTGTTTAGCTATAGAGTAGTCACTGAGTCGGGTCTTGACTTGTGTTTTTTCAATGGAGTGGTGATACATACAAGCCTGTTGTGACAGTTTGAGACAGAATGAGAAAAAAGTAAACAATTAGTAAGGACAATTCTTCTGAGATTTCCTGTAAACAAGACCAAAGATATTGAATCATAATTAGATTGGAAGGTAGAGTCAAGGAAGCTTTTTCCTTATGGAAATTACACTGTATTTGTGCTGATACAATGATCCCGTAGAGAGAGAAATGGTGCTGATATAGAAAAAAGAGGATAAATTTAAGAAACAAAGCTCTTAGAAAGCTAAAGAGATTAGGTGTCCAGTGTACAGGTAGAAGGGCTGATTTTAGCCAGTAGTCCACTGGGCATCCAGAGATGGAAGGGAGCCAGAGTATCTGGGCACAAATCCAGGTAGGTTAGAAGACTCCATATGGAAAGATGAGCTGTTTTTTTCTCAGTGAAAGAAAATGTGTAGGCTGAGGTAAGAGGATTGATGGTTTGAAGAGAGGAGCGGTTTGAAATGGCAAATGAGTTGATTAGGGAAATCTAGTGGGATTGACTGCTGACCAGCCTACTAGAACTGTGTGAGCATAAATGAACCCAAACAATACAGACTCAAATTCCATCACCTGCATGATTCTCCTCCTAAGGTGAGATAATAATTTTCTAAAATTACATTTGGGAGGAAAAAAGATTCTTATTCTCAAAATTTATGACAATTTCTAAAGCACTGATGGATGATGACTAAACCCAAATTCTAAATTAAGGATGTTATATACTGAATTATTTTTTAAAAGTATATATTTATGAGATCAGAAATTTTTACTTTGTTGTATTCCTAGTGCTCTGTTGTTCAGTCACTAAGTCGTGTCCAGCTCTTTGGGACCCCATGGGCTGCAGCACACCAGGCTCCTCTGTTTTCCACTATCTCCCAGAGTATGCTCAAATTCATGTCCTTTGAGTCCCAGTGCATGCTGCTGCTGCTGCTGCTGCTGCTAAGTCGCTTCAGTCATGTCTGACTCTGTGCGACGCCATAGACGGCAGCCCACCAGGCTCCCCCGTCCCTGGGATTCTCCAGGCAAGAACACTAGAGTGGGTTGCCATTTCCTTCTCCAATGCATGAAAGTGAAAAGTGAAAGTGAAGTCGCTCAGTCGTCTCCGACTCTTAGTGACCCCATGGACTGCAGCCTACCAGGCTCCACCGTCCATGGGATTTTCCAGGCAAGAGTACTGGAGTGGGGTGCCTCTGCCTTCTCCAAACACACACAGAAAACACAGCCATTGAATAAATGAACTATTATAGTACATACCCTGTATGAATACTTTATAGTGATCCATGTGTACTATACAGCTATCTAATGGTCTACAATAACAGAGTGTCCCAAAATTCTTAATGGTGTTTTAAGCTTTAATAACTTTAGAAGTGTAAACACTATAAGCCAACAAAAGCATAATTTGAAAGATAAATTATTTACATTTTATATATTCATATAGCTTTGTGAATTTTAAAAAATGTTTTATTTTACCATTTTGTTTCAATGTCTGTCACCTTGATAGAGGCTGAAAAAATTAAATTTACCATTTCTTAGTTGTATATATATTTATACCCATTTATTATTAAAACTCATAAATCTCAACAAGACAATATAAGAAATAACTTTCAAATGGTATTTTTGTAATTTCATAGCATTTACACATTTAAAGTTCTTAAAGCTTAAAAGCCACACTAAGATTTTTGGAACACCCTGTACAAGAGCCATAGAGAGTGTATCAGTCCCCAGTTCTTCTGGGAGGACATGAGAGAAGACTCTATTTGGTCCAGCAAGGAGATTGAACCAGTCCATTCTGAAAGAGATCAGACCTGGGATTTCTTTGGAAGGAATGATGCTAAAGCTGAAACTCCAGTACTTTGGCCATCTCATGCGAAGAGTTGACTCATTGGAAAAGACTCTGATGCTGGGAGGGATTGGGAGCAGGAGGAGAAGGGGACGACAGAGGATGAGATGGCTGGATGGCATCACTGACTCGATGGACATGAGTCTGAGTGAACTCCGGGAGTTGGTGATGGACAGGGAGGCCTGGTGTGCTGCGATTCATGGGGTCGCAAAGAGTCGGACACGACTGAGCGACTGAACTGAACTGAACTGAGACCCTCTCCTCCAGGTCCTATGCAGGAGAAGCCTCCTTCTTACCTCCTATTATTAGTCAGATATACTGCTTGGCCTTTACCTGCATCTCTCCAGGCTTTGAGACCTTAGCATTGAAGGCTGAATTGGAGGCTCTACTCAGGCTTCTCTGTATGGTGGGCTGCCAACTCAGTGGTGTTACCATTTTCTGTCTCTGCCCTTAGTAGAGGGCTGAGGCTCTCTGAAGGCTGCATTCAGCATAGGCTATGGGAAAGCATACACACCCACCCCAGTGCCACTTTGGTTGATGGGTCTCTCCTCCTGAAGCAGCATAGGAATGCAAAGTAATGACACTTTCTTTGTAACAGCTGCAGGGCAACAACAGATCAGGAGAGAACAGTGTTTCTCCAGTGCCTATACATTCATGTATAGGTTTTGAATGAAAATACAATTCACTAATTAAGTTCCTCTGTAGTAACAACAGAGAATTCTGCCCACAGCTTATTAGGAACAAAAGCTTATAATTTAGCATTTTTATTGGAAAGTTTTATTGCTCCTTCTTCCACTTTCCACCAGGAAAACCCAGAGAACGGAGAGGAGGAGAGCAAAGAGAAAACAAGAAGAGAGCTGGACAGAGGAAACATTGTCTGTGTTAGCACAGTTGTGGGTCTGGCACTGGGGAGGGTCAGGCCACCTGTAACCTCCACCGTGAGGGTTCCAGCTGATTCATCTGGGCCACGGGCCCCCAACCCATTTTTCCTATATTCTAGGCTCCCTACCCCTATGGATGATTCTCACCTAGTACTTCAGAGTAAATTTGTACAAAGTGCTTAGAACAATGTTCACCACACATTAATACCAATATAAACCTCTTTTGCTGCTTTGCAAAGAGTTTCGTTGATTTATATTTTGTCCCTTTTAAAATTGAGGATTTCACATAAAAATGAGGATTCCTCAACTTTAAAAAATAATCATTTCTACATTTTAGCTATTGTGAATAATGCTGCAGAGAACATGGGAATGCAAATATCTGAGATCCTGATTTCAACTCCTTTAGATAAATACTCCAAAATAAGGTTACTGGATCATACAGTAGTTCAATTTTTAATTTCCTGAGTATCTTCCATACTTTTCCCCATACCATTTCCATAAAATGATAGCTGCACCATTTACATTCCCTCCAACAGTGGTAGTTACCTTTCCTTCACAGCTTCACCAACACTTTTTTTAAAGTGGGTAATAGCCATTCTAACAGATGTAAAGTGATATCTCATTATGGTTTTGATTTGCATTTCCCTGATTAGTGATTTTGAGCATCTTTTCTGTATCCTTGCTGACCCTTTGTATTTCATATCCCTATGTGTTCTTTGGAGAAATGTCTACTCAAGCCCTTTATCCATTTTTTAACCTAAATGCTAAATGAAGGATAAAGAAAATGTAGTATACACTTACAATGGAATATTATTCAGCCTTCTAAAAAATGGTTTTTGCCATATGCAACAACATGGATGGACCCAAGGGATACTAAATGAAGTTAGCCAGACACAAACACCACATGATCTCACAGGCAGAATCTAAAACAGTCAAACATACAGAAGTAGCTTGCATAGGGGTTCTCATTTCATATGAGATATAATGTCTTTCTTTAATTCAGGTCCTTTGCAGGACATGAACAAGGAAAAAGCATCAGGACTACTTCCCACTGAGGTCCCTGCTGCAGCAGCTGAGACTGGTGTTGGCACAGGAAATGGGAACATTTGACCAGTCTCCTCAGAGAGTCTGAACATTCCCAAGAGTCACCATTCATTTACACCAGTCAAATTTGGTGTAAACCAAGGAAGAGAGAGACTGGGTATTACACAGGACTTGAAATTCCTTCAAAGTTGTGAATTCATACAAATAATTATTACACACTCACATATGTCATTTTATTAACTGTTCACATGCTATTTTTCCAACTAAATTTTAAGCCCTGGTAGTAAGAAAGCAGAGTTATGTCATTTTATTTTTACTCCCCCTGGATCCTTAAATAATTGTAGGCACCCATCAGCTCACTAACCTGGGATTCCCTCATAACTCAGTTGGTAAAGAATCTGCCTTCCAAACAGGCAGACCTGGGTTCATTTCCTGTGTCAGGAGATCTCCTGGAGAAGGAAATGGCAACCCACTCCAGTATTCTTGCCTGGGAAATCCCATGGACAGAGGAATCTGCAGGCTACAGTCCAAGGGATCGCAAGAGTCGGACACAACTTAGTGACTAAACCACCACCATAAGCTCACCAAAGCTTGTTAGAATATTTAAAGTTACTAACGCAACAGCTAACCACAAAGCCATGTTCAGTTCAGTTCTGTTCAGTCGCTCAGTCGTGTCCGACTCTTTGCGACCCCATGAATCGCAGCACACCAGGCCTCCCTGTCCATCACCAACTCCCGGAGTTCACTCAGACTCATGTCCATCGAGTCAGTGATGCCATCCAGCCATCTCATCCTCTGTCGTCCCCTTCTCCTCCTGCTCCCAATCCCTCCCAGCATCAGAGTCTTTTCCAATGAGCCAACTCTTCACATGAGGTGGCCAAAGTACTGCAGTTTCAGCTTTAGCATCATTCCTTCCAAAGAAATCCCAGGGCTGATCTCCTTCAGAATGGACTGGTTGGATCTCCTTGCAGTCCAAGGGACTCTCAAGAGTCTTCTCCAACACCACAGTTCAAAAGCATCAATTCTTCAGCACTCAGCTTTCTTCACAGTCCAACTCTCACATCCATACATGACCACTGGAAAAACTATAGCCTTGACTAGATGGACCTTTGTTGGCAAAGTAATGTCTCTGCTTTTGAATATGCTATCTAGGTTGGTCATAACTTTCCTTCCAAGGAGTAAGCATCTTTTAATTTCATGGCTGCAGTCACCATTAGTCAGTGCTAAGTGGAAGAAGGTGGCTTTGAGTTATGTTGACAACTAGTTTACCTAGAGCACCACTGTGTGACATAAGGTTTCTATAGAATGTCTAGGGAGGAGGGTGGTGGCTCTGGAAATTTCTTGAGAGGTAGAATAATTAAAAGAAAATACATATATGTGTTTAAATGGGGAGAAGAGGGCTAATTAGAAGGTGGTATTACTTATGTTCACATATCTGAAGGACCTTGTCTTTAAAAGCTCTGTGCTAAACCACTCAAGCTATCCAAAAATGGGACAGCCTCACAAAGTCACAGTGGTACTCACTGCACTGGTGCGAGCAGAGTCTGGAGAACCCTCTGCCAGAGGGTGTTGGGAGTCAGGATGGGCACCCTCTAAGGACACATTCAAAGTGGACAAGCTCAGCATGCTCTCTACACTACACTCTCCTCAGAATGAAGACCCCAGGAAATGAGCCACAGGGAAAGCACATACGACAGCGAAAGTATAACTCGCCCAACTAAATAGCATGAATAGAGTCACACTTACATGGGAGAGAACCAGCCTCTTGTCTCAGTCAACATTCTTTGCCCGAACTAAGGACACACACACTCTGGCCACAACCAGATTAGGCAGTTTCACACCTGACTCGCACACACCCAGCTCATGCCTAAAGAGAAAGACCCCTCCTCTTGTCTCACCTCAGGGAACATGCCTCCCAGGCACTCCTGGGACTCCTTCCAAGTCTCCCTGTGTTTCGATTCCCAAGGGATCTGGTTCATGCCCTGCCATCCCTGTCAGCCTCTCATCTTACTTCTAGTAACATTTCCTGAATTGGAAACCTTTCCAGGGTCTACCAAAGGCATTAGGTATCTAAATATATTCATTTGCAATTGCTACATGAAAATGCAAATCAAAACTAGAATGAGGTATCACCCGTACTCGTCAGAACAGCCTTCATCCGAAAGTCCACAAACAATAAATACTGGAGAGGGTATGGAGAGAAGAGAACCTTCCTACACTGTTGGTAGAAATGTAAACTGGTATAATCACTATGGAGAACAGCTTGGAGGTTCCCTTAAAAACTAAAAATAGAACTACCATATGATCCAGCAATCCAAATCCAGGGTATATCCAGAGAAAACCACACTTCAAAAAGATATATGCATTTCAATGTTCATTGCAGAACTATTTACAAGACATTGAAGCAATCTAAAAGTCCAGCAACAGGGGAATGGATAAAGACGTGGCACATATATACAACAGAATACAACTCAGGCATAAAAAAGAACTAAATGATGCCATTTGCAGCAATGGATGGACCTAGAGACTATTATACTAAGTAAAGTAAGTCAGAAAAAGACAAACACCATATGATAGCACATGTGGAATCTAAAAAGATGATACAGATGAACTTATTTACAAAACAGAAAGACTCACGGACTTCAAAAAATAAATTTATAGTTACCAAAAGTGAAGGTGAGGTGGAGGAGAGGGATAATTTGTATTTCGGGACTAACATATACACACTACTATAATTTCATGGACAGAGGAGCCTGGCGGGCTATAGTACAAGGGGTCGCAAAGAGTCAGACAGAACTGAGCAACTAACACATACAAAAAATAGTCAACAATATAGCACTGGAATAGAATACTCAACACTCTGATTAACTTATGTGAGAAACCTAATATTCAATAACCTATATGAGAGAAGAATCTGAAAAAGAATGGATATATACTGTATACTTGAAACGAACACAACATTTTAAATCAACTACCCCAATATAAAATTAAAAACTTTAAAAATGTTTTTAACAATTCTAATTACCACCACAAACCTGGTAGCTTAAATAATTATCATTTATTCATTTTTATTATGATTTACTTTCATAGTTACTATTGTGTAGTTTCCACAGGTCAGAAGCCCGGGGACAGTGGAGCCGAGCTCTCCGCTCAGGCTCTCACAAGGCTGAAATCATGGTGTGGGCTAGGGCTCCTGTCTTATCTGGGACTCTGAATCCTGTCTGGCTCATTCAGATTTTTGGCTGAACTCTATTCCTTGCAGTTGCAGGACTAAGGTCACATTTTCTGGCTGAAAGTCAGCCGAGGGCTGCCCTCAAGTCCTCACCTCCCAGCCCCTCTAGAGGTGGTCCACAACAAAGTTTCTCGCTTTACTCCAGGCCGGAAGGAGAGTCTGGTGTGGCTTCCCCTCACTTTTAAGAAAGGACTCACTTGATTAGGGCAGGCCGACCCAGGATAAGGGCTTCCCAGATGGCCCAGGGGTAAAGAATCCACTGCCAGTGCAGGAGCCGCAGGAGATACGAATTCAATCCCTGGGTCAGGAAGACCCCATGGAAGAGGCAATGGCAATCCACTCCAGTATTCTTGCCTGGAAAATCCCATGGACAGAGAAGCCTGGTGGGCTACAGTCTATACGGTCACAAAGAGTCAGACATGAAGGAACATGCACACAGCCACCCCAGATAATGGGATCATCTCTCCTTTGCCATAAAGGGGAGCATAATCATACTCTGAGAGTCATATGCACACCATAGTCTCAGGCCTTTTCAAGAGGAGGGGGTGACACAGGGATCTACATCAATGGGTGGGAATCTTGGGGTGTCTTAGAACCCTATCTATCACAGTGAAAATATCTAAAATGCACTCCCTGCTTTATTTTCTTTAAACATTTTCTCATATGTTTGCTCATTTTAACAAGTAAAAATAAACAATGGAACTGTAAATCTCACTTAAGGGAGAAGGAAAGGGGTATAGTTCCAGAAGCTCCCATTTGCACTCCCTCCCTCCTTTCCATCAAGGACAACTGCAGCTTTTTGCTGCAGATAAACGCACTGAACAAAATGTCATCCAGTATTTCTGTTTATTATTCAATTGGCATTGCAGAGTTAAACTGGTAACTTCATCCATGAAATGATACCCTAAATCTGGAGCAGGTTGATAGCCCAGGGACAGAACAGTTCAGCTCTTGGAGGTCACCCCCAGCCAGGGCTGACCTGGCCTCTCAGCTGGCAATTCCCCACTCTGCTCACCGTGGAGGGCCAGCTGCACCTCTGGGTGCAAACAGTCTTCCCAAACCCCATGCCCAGTCTTTTAGAGATTATTTCCACTTCAAGTTAACTCAGGCTGTTCTAGCATTTCCTGAATATGGGAATATACAGGATGCACTTCTCTGTCCAGAGCTTCTTCCATTCAGCATCAAGATTTTGTGATTCCTCCATGCTACTACTACCTGTTAACAGATCCATTCCCAATAGCTGAGTGGTGTGAATACAAAGCTTGTTTTCTGTTCTCTTATGGATGAAATATTTCTGAGGTTTGCCTACTTTCAATAAAGCTTCTGTGAATATGCTAGTACAACAAATCTTTTTATGTACTTAAGTTTTCATTTCTCTTGAGCAAATGTTTAGGAATAAAATGGTTGGCTCAGGGTAGTTTCTCATCCAGTTTTATGAGAAACTGCATAAACTTTTCTCAAAGTGGTTGTACATTTTATGCTCTTAACTCAGGTTTAGTAGAGTTCCAGCTGCTCCATATCTGCTGACATTTAAAGCTGTCAGGCTTTTCAAACTCTAGCCATCCTGACAGGTGTGTAATGGCATCTCACAGTGGTTTTTTTCCTTTTCCTGATGACTAATGATGTTGAGCACTTTTTTATGTGATTATTGGACACTGGTGAATCATCCTCATAAAAGGACTGTTCAAATGTTTTATCCATATTTTATTGAGTGGCTTAGCATTCTGTTATTGAGTTGTAGGACCTCATATATTCCACACACTAGACCTTTGTTAGCTATATGCTTTGCAAGTATTTTCCCAGTCTGTGTCTTGCTATTCACTTCCTGAGTTGTGTCTTTTGATGAGAAGAAGTTGAAAGCCTACCCTCTCTCTTTTAATATTATTTTCAAACATAAGGCTTTTAATTTCAAAGCACATTTCTCCATATTTTATCATTTTTAATCTTAAGAAATCCTTCATGCCCCAAGAATGTAAATAGCATCTCCTAAATTTTTTTTTAATTATCCTAATTTTGTTTTTACTATCTAGTGTCTTAAATCTATCTAAAATCTTTGAGATGGGTTGAGGTTAAGATTTTAATGTGTTCAGTCTCTTCAGTCATGTTTCTTTGCGACTCTGTGGACTGTAGCCTGCCACGCTCCACTGTCGATGGGATTCTCCAGGCAAGCATAGTGGAGTGGGTTGCCATGCCCTCCTCCAGGGGGTCTTCCCCCCCAGGGATCGAACACAGGTCTCCTGCATCTTCTGCATTGCAGGCGGATTCTTTACTGCTGAACCACTGGGGAAGCCCTAAGATCTCAGCATTTCCCCCAAATACACAACCAAGATCTTAACTACATGAGCTGAGGAGTCTTTTTACCCTCCTACTTTCCCTTTGTTTTTTCCTTCAGCCTTCTGTTTCCATGGGGCCGCCAATTACCAACTATACAACGATGAGGCCATAATCTTTCTCTAGGCCAGGATGCAACTCCATGCCCTCCTCTCCCTCACCTACACACACATATATCAACCAACTTAATGGTAAATATTTCTAAATATGCACAAGTCTACTTCTTCCTCTCCATCACGATCACTGTGTCCAAGCCATCATGACACCTGATTTGGACTATGGACTTAGCCTCTCGACTGGTCTTCCTGTTTCTACAATCATGCCAGCAACCAAAACAATTCTGTTAAAACTTGTCAGGTCATGTCATCCTTTGCTCTAAATGCTCCAAACACTTAGGAGAGCCTGCAAGGAAGGCCCTCCATAGCCCAGGAGCCCCTTTTCTCTCCATCCTCCTCTCTTCACATTCTCCCACTTCTGGATCCCATTCCTGATCCACTAGATTACTTTCTGCTCCTGAGAACACTGGGCATCCTTCCCCTGGACTTTGTAGCACCTGGTCCCATGATCTGGAACGCTTTCCCCTTGGATCTGCGTAGCTCACTCAATTGCCCAAATCTTACCTTCCCGGTAAGGCTTGCTTTGTTCCCTCTTCTAAAAATAACACTTACGCTTCTCTCTATTGTAATCTCAATCCTGATATACTGCTGTAATCTCCTTAGCACTTGCTATTGGCTAACCTGTCTGATAATTTACTCATATCTATTATTATTTCTTCCCCTCCCACTAGACTATAGCCTCTACAAAAGTAGGGATTTTTGCCCATTTTGAAATTGACGCTCCCACCTAGAGTAGGAATGTCCCAGGTTCTCAATAAATGTGTTAGATTGATAGAGTGAATGAATTGCCTTTTGGATATCTGGATTTTTCACAGGAAACTATTAAAAATGAACTTACATGGTTTTTGCCAAAACTGCTTCTGTCAACCTTACCCACAAAAGATGGCTAAAATTCAGCTGGTCTTGCTGCAGTTACCTCTATCACCTCTCTGTTCTGTTACTTCCTCACTTTCCCCTCTACCAGCTGAGAGCTTTACTGTCTCGCCTTTGCCTGTGCATGCATGCATGCTCGGTCACAGACTCTTTGAGACCCCATGGGCTGTAGGCCACCAGGCTCCTCTGTCCATGGGCTTTTTTGGGCAAGAAAATTGGAATGGGTTGCCATTTCCTACTCCATGTCTTTGCCTGGGTCACTGCAAAGATTCCTGTAAGTTTCTTTGCCTCTGCTCTGGCTCCCATTTAACTTTTCCTTCTCACACAACCACAGGGATGTTTCTAAAGTCTACACATAATCTTTTTATTTTTTTCCTTTTGGCCATGCCATGTGGCATGTGAAGTCTTAGTTCCCCCAACCAGGAATCAAGCCACACCCCCCGCATTGAGAGAACGGAGTCCTCGCCACTGGGCCACTAGGGCAGTGTCTGCCTATAATCTTGTCCCTTATTTGCTCACAATCCTTTCATGACTGTGCTTCCTTCCGAGATAACAGACAAATGGCTCATCATGGTATGTAAGTTTGTCCATTATCTGTCCCTCCTGAATCCTACAGCAGTGTGTCCCACCCCTGGATTCAGTCACCAGCCACACAGGACTCCTGCCTGGTGCTCCAGTGATTCATGAGCTCACTTTATTCATCGGCTTTTAAAATACTATTTCCTTGAATTGAAAATAACCTTTCTCCACCTAGCTATTTCCTCTTTTCTCTTTAAGGAGAAACTCAGATTTTTTTCTACTCCAGACTTAGCTTTATGTTCTTTTACCTGCTCCGATTACCCTAGCACTCACCCTTCCAATTATAATTTTTGGTCTATTTATCTGTCTTCCCCACTGAATTGTAAACTCCTCTGGGGAAATATACCTCTTTTAACTCTCTATCACGAGGGTCTAGCACAGATCTGGTGTAAAGTCATAGCTGAATAAATGCCTAATAAAATAATATGGATATTTCTAGGGAAAGTGCTTGTACTTTTCTTCTCCCATAATGTTAGGTTCTCCTGTTGTGAATGCCTTAGAAAAGACTGCATTGTCAGCAATTAAGTCTAGTGGAGACAGCAGGACTCCAAAGTCAGCCAGATTTGGGGAAAAAGGTAATTCTTGCAATTTGATATTTTCATGGTACAGGCAAGAACCAAACTTGTTATTTTCACAAATAGGCCCTATCCAGTTACTCCTCTGAAAAGACATGTTCTGATTTTTTAAACAGTATAACAACTGTAATATGCAATATGTTTATAGTTTCAATCATTACAGAGCAGGTGGAAGTTCTTCCAGCCTTTACTCCCACAGGTCCACGAGCCTAGATGCCAAGTCCATCCTCTCTGGTTAGTGTTCACCCCAAATTAAAGGAAAACATACCAAAAATATATATTGAATAAATATATATTTAAAAAATAATTTTAAATGACTAAAATTAAAATGTGGTTTCTGAATACACATCAGCAATAGTCTTGCCTACAGCAAGGTTAGATAGTAGGACAGAAGCCCAGAGAGAGGAGGCAGGGGGCAGACACCTGTCTGTGTCTCTGTCCTCTGGATTATACTTGTTCTCCTGGTTACACTTGAAGCACAGAGACTAGCTATTATACTAGTTAATAGTTTATCCGTTATACTAAAAGCACAGAGACTACAGATGTCAACATCTGAAGTCATCAAATATGGGAACATCCACTCCCTATTCACTGGGCTACAGAAAATTCTGCACAGTTGAGTTTGGCCAAACATATCAGCATTCATACACACCAACTCTTCCTCCAAAGTTGAGTCAAGGAGCAAAGACACATGAGCAGGGGTTGAATTAGCAAGAATAAGGCTTTTATATATATACTCAGGGGCCACAAAGATAAGGGCCCATTGAGGCAACAAGTAAGGAGACAGGGGCAGCTGTAGGCAGGAGAAGGGCATCCTGCCTATTCCAAAATGAGACAGAAATTGACCTGGAACTTGGATTAACTAGGATAATGGTCAAAGGCAGGAAGGGGTTAGTTGATATATACAGAGCTCTCTTCAACTCTCAACAGTGGGACTTATCAGGTCCTGACTGTTGACTTTTGATCAGCTTTATCTGTCCTGACACACACACATACCCTGAGGTATGGGACTTTGGGCTTGCAGTAGGAAGACAGAGAAAAGTGAAGTTTGTTTGACACAACTACAAGGAGCTGAGACTCTTCACAGCACAGCAAGTCCCATCCATAGAAGCGTTTGCTTCTCCATTGCTGAGATCTGCATCTTCCACTAAGAGAAATAAAGGCTTGGTGGTCCTATACTTCTGCTCTCCACAAGTAACAAAGATGCCCCAAAGGCAAAGCCAAAGTTTGCTGTGGCCACATCAGAGTTGAAAACTACTCTGACCAAAGGCAGGAACAAAAGTGCCTCCAAACACAGATGTTTTCTCTGTAGTGCTGCCACCAGAAGTCAAGGAGGGTACCATGGCTGGGTGACCAGGTATTCTCACTGGAGGCAAAAGTAGAAATGTCTCCCTGAAAGTCTACGAGGGCATCGTCCCTCTGACTGTACTAAAAGTGCTTTGACCATGAGCGCCCCAGGAGCTCAGAATGATGGTGGGAAGGTCCCCAAGCACAAGTCTGGTGATGCCTTCTTCCATTGTACCATACAGACCCCAGGTGCTCTGACTGTAGGCGGGAGCACGAGGGCCTACAAGCACAGAAATGGCACTGGCCGCCGCAGTGTCTAGGGTGAACTCTGGCCAGCTGTGCCTCCGGTCCTCTGCACCTCCAGCCACAAGGGTGCTGCTGATCCTCCAGGCATATGTACTGTGGCCAGAGGGACCCTAAGGAGCTCCGCCAGAGGCAGTAAGAGGAGCACTGCCCAACCAAAGCACGGTGCTCGTTCCTTTCACTACAACAGATGTGCTTTGGCATGAAGGATGCCAGCTGAGCTGATCGCTAGGAGGAACAACTGTGTTATCCAGCACTCATTTCTTCTCAGTGGTGCTGACTCTTCCAACAGTCAGAGAAGTGCCTTTGCCAGGCCAGCCCCATGTGCTCTGATGATAGGCAGGAAGGAAAGTGTCTGCCAGGGCAGATTTGCTCTCTGTAGAAGTGGACTCTCCATTCAGCAAGTGGAGTCCTATAAGGAAGTAGAACACTGCTGCTCAGGTCTAAGTGCCCCCAACTTAGAGGACTAGTTTCTGCTTGGTCCTGCACCAAAGCTGAGTGCTCCAGAATGGAGCTGGGGCCGGGGCATCCACACTCATCCCAAAGCTGCTACTTCTGCCCATAGGGCTGCAGATCCCAGAAAACCAAATGGGTCTTCAATAGTGTTAGCAAACAGTGAGCTGCTGTTCTTGGTGCTGGCCATGCTGGGACCAGCTCTAAAGCCAAAGGTAGTGGCTGTGCCAATGGGGATAACGCCAGGGGTGTCTCTAAAGGCAGGTTGGGTACAGACAGGGATGCCAAAGGTGGAAAATGCAGATGTCAAACCCAGAAACCTGGCTGAGTTGTGCCACCACTGGCTGGGGTGTGTCAGGGGTTAAATTAGTAGCTTGTACTGGGGCTGCCTGGTTTTCAAGAGCTGCCACTGGCGGCCTCAGGCTGTAGTCCACTTGGGATGGAACTCCCAATGAGGGCTGAAGGGTGGTTCCTGGAAAGTTGCATGTAGGCTGTTGACCAACTATGCAGGCAAGCTGGTGGAAACTGGGCCTGAGGCAATGTTATCACTAGGTGGCATGCTTTCAGAACCAAGGAGCTCCATGCAAAATGGGAAGATGTTGTCGCTGGAGACAGGAGACTAGAGATGACCGCCTGGGGAGGGGGCGCAGTAACCATATCAATTTCTTCAGAGTCAAAGGCAGGTCTCAATGCAGTGTGCAGAGGTGCTGATCAAGGAGTGGAGACAGCTCTAGAGACAGTGATGGCTGGCAAATAACAACCAAGAACTGGTGGAGGTGACTGGAGGAGGGGTCAGTATTAAAAAAGGAGAAGAATCTATACACATAGGTGTAGGTGACTCCATTCTATAGGACACAGATTGAAGGAGAGGACTGAGGTGTTAGGACGTGAGGGAGGTCAAACTAGAAGATGCTATGACTGAGTGATGCGAATGCAAGGGCCTTCATTCTCTACTTACTAAGTGAAAACACCCAAAATGAGCCTGACCCTAAAAGGAGAGTCAGCATGAACAGCATAAGAAGAATTAGGAACTGCACATCTCATTTCATAATCAATCTCTGGTGTGAGAGAAGGCAGAGGGGCACACAGGATTGGGGACCTGGCAGGTCAGCCAGTTTAAGAACTGGTAATGTTTTAGTAACCTGGATCTGCAAGGTGAAAGTAGATAAGGACAAAATGAGCGGTTTCAGTTCTATCCTTTGAAGCCTTATCAAACCACTGGCGCTCAGCTGTCTTCTCCAAACCCAGGTCTTCAGCAATAACTCTACAAGGAAGCTGGGGAGGGAAGGGCAACCCTCTTCCATCCTACACCAGGAGCCGGAGCACAGCGGTGGCACTGGAATGTCCCATTTGCAGAGTTTACAACTGGTAGATATGGCAGAGAAATCCTGCTTGACATGTCTGAAAGCATCTGTCCCTGTGGGCTTCTTGGACGTCAGTGAAATGGAGAACTGAGCCTAGGCCTTCATCAAGCACTGCCTTTGACAGTTTCTTGGGAAGCAGCAGTAGAAAGAAGTTGGACCACAAAGCCCTCCTCCACCAGCTCACTCCTCCAAGGGGTGGGACACCTCCAGCACCTCCAGCAGAGGGCGCTGTGAGCAGCTCATGGCACGGGCCTTGGCTGAAGCCCCTCTTAGAGGACAAGAGGTTTTTCTTAATCTCCCGGGGCTTGGACTGGAGGTTTCCCTTCAGAAACCCTGGACCGCACCTTAAGGAACTGACACTCCAGTGGCTTCCAGAGGCATAGATACTGACGGTATACTCTCACTGTGTGGGGCCTCTTCGCTGAACATCCTGCCTTTGATCACCAGTTGTCCATTCTCCTTCCTGGGCCTTCTTTGCGCTCTCCTGGGGCCCCTCGGCTCAGTCTCCTTTGGGCAAGTATCCGGAGGATGACTGCATGGCACTGGCCTCATAAAGATAATTAACAGTTCTTGTGGCCAATGGCAGTGGGTCTATTTGCTCCCTGGAGGAGGGCCATTTACCATTCCCAGGTGACCCCTACCTGGAGAATTCTCGGAGATGCGAGCAGACAGTGTTAGCTTCTTATGAGTGGTCACACGTGAGTGGTCCTCTTTGAGGACACAGAGAGGAGCCTGGGGGGCAAGTACTGAGCCTGTATGATGGGCCACCATCTCTTCTGGGAGCTCTAACTGTACAACCAAATGGGTAGAAGCATAGGATCCACACGGAACTGCCCAAGAGGAAGAGGGGAGATGTGGCCCGCGAAGTGATCTTGTAGGGAGCGATGGAGCGCACAGAGGCGGGATGAACTCATGGGCGATGGGCAAGCAGAGGCAAGGTTCTCCGAGGCCGTTACCAGAGAAGAGCAGTTTGTGTGCCCCTTGGAGTGGAGCCTAAGCCGGGACAGGTCTCCTGGCTACGGACTCCTCGGGGCGAGGCAGGCGATCCCACGCGCAATATGCTCGAGACGGTCCGTTCGAACCTGAGTCAGAGAAAGGGCAGCCAGCCAAGGGAGCCAACGGGCAAAGGGCAGCCCAACCGCCATCTGCTCCCTCGTGGAACTTTGACGCAGGTGTTTGGGCCCCTGCACTCCGGGAAACTTATCAAGACTTTAGAGACCCACAGGCCACCCAGCCGGCCCTGCGCAGACGCCTGCAGGCCCCAGCGGCGGCTTTGGAAATCAATGCCTGTGCATCCTCTAGCCCTTTCCTCCAGGTCCCTGGGAGCCAGGGTGCTGGAACAACCCATCTCCTGTGAGGGTGGGGGCCGACTTGAGGGATGGTCAAGTCCCAGGGATGCCCAGAACCATGCAATGACCAGAGAAAGCTGGTGGCCAGGGCTGGCTGCAGACTGGCAAGTGCTAAGGTGGGGACAGACCCCTGAGCAGCACAGACACAAGTGCCCCAGGGTCTTCCTTGAGAACAACTACCACAGACGATGCTCCACCTCCAGGCCTCACGCTAAAGTCAGGGCTCTAGACACTGCCTTCTCCAGGGAGCTCTCCAGCCTGGGGAGCCAGGCATGCCTCTGCTTGCAGCCCTGCAAAGGCAAGACCCAAGGTCCTCATCTGGGCTGCAAAAGTCACGTGTTAGACAATACTATGATAATCTTCAGGTCCATCCATATTGCTGCAAATGGTTTTATTTTATTCTTCTTAATGGATGAGTAATATTCCATTGTATATATGTACAACTTCTTTATCCATTCCTCTGTTGATGGACATTTAGGTTGCTTCCATGTTTTGGCTATTGTAAATAGTGCTCTATGAACATAGGGGTTCATGTACCTTTTCCAATTATGGTTTTCTCCAGATAAATGCCCAGCTTTGGGATTGCTGGATCATACAGTGGTTCTTTACTAAGTGAAGTCAGTCAGTCAGAGATAGACAAATATCATATGATATCATACATGTGAAATCTAATTTTTTAAAAAAGATAAAAATGAACTTCTGTATAAAACAGAAGCAGACTTTACAGACATTGAAAACAGACTTATGGTTACCCAAGGGGAAACGTGAGTGTGGAGAGAGGGATAAATCAGGAGATGGAATGAACATACACACACTACTATATATGAGAGATGACCAACAGAAACCTACTGTACAGCACAAGAAATTCTACCCAATATTCTGGGATAATCTATATGAGAAAAGAATCTTAGAAAGAATGAATATATGTGTGTGTGTAACTGAATCACTTTGCTGTACACCTGAAACTAACACAACATTGTAAAGCAACTCTACTCCAATAAAATTAAGATTTTTAAAAAAAAGAAAATACTACAGTTTCTTACATATTTAGCATGTATATTGCATCCTTGATAAATTCACCTCTTACTTCTGGTAGTTTCTTCATAAATGGCTTAGAATTTTCTACATACACAATCCATGTTTTCCATAAATAATGACAGTTTGACTTCCTCCTTTGTAACCTGTATGCCTTTTCTTTTTCTTACTTTCCGCATTTGCTAAAAGCTCCAGCAAAGTGCTGAATACAAGTGGAGACTAATGGATATCCTTTTACTGTTCCCTATCTTAGGGGAAGAGCATTCAGCTATGCTGTTAGCTCAAGAATTTTTAGAAGCTCTTCATCATGTGAAGGAGATTCCCACCCATTCCTAATTCACAGAGAGATCTTTTGAAAAGGATGGTGTGAGAGTGGACTGGGTGAATATGTCAAAGAGGAGGGGAGCTTCTGTATCTTTAAGCTGTACTGTGGATTCATGGGTGGTGGGTTGGTTTTGGCTGTTCAGCAACTGGGATCTTAGTTCCATGACCAGGGATCAAACTTGCATCCACTGCATTGGAAACACAGAGTCTTAACCACTGGACTGCCAGGGAAATGCCTCATCTTTCTATTATTTTTTTATAAACTGTACATATATGTGATACATTCTTTCTGGTTTTTTATGTATATTTTACAATAAAAGCACTTTTAAAGTAGTAAGATATAGTTGATGTGCAAGGATATTCTTATTTTGAAGTAACAAATATGCAATATTTCACTTAGACCCTAATAATTAAACATCAGGCTTTTATAGAAACCCAAGAATACACTGTTTTAATAGGGAAATGAGATTTTAAATTTAAATAAATCTATATAGTAAGTTGATACACACACATATGCTCTAATTCCTGAGAAATCTAAAGGTAAGATCAAAGTATTACTTAGCAAATAGGAAAACATTTCTGATCAATTAAAGTTCCCTGAAATGTAAATTAATTCTATCCTACAATCACTTGGGAAAAAAAAAAAAAAACTAGAAAATGGAGAAAAGAAATTATGTATACAGCAATATGTGAACCGTGAACTTCCTGATGTCCAAGCTGGTTTTAGAAAAGGCAGAGGAACCAGAGATCAAATTGCCAACATCCGCTGGATCATGGAAAAAGCACGAGAGTTCCAGAAAAACATCTATTTCTGCTTTATTGACTATGCCAAAGCCTTTGACTGTGTGGCTCACAATAAACTGTGGACAATTCTGAAAGAGATGGGAATATCAGACCACCTGACCTGCCTCTTGAGAAATTTGTATGCAGGTCAGGAAGCAACAGTTAGAACTGGACATGGAACAACAGACTGGTTCCAAATAGGAAAAGGAGTACGTCAAGGCTGTATATTGTCACCCTGCTTGTTTAACTTATATGCAGAGTACATCATGAGAAATGCTGGGACTGGAAGAAACACAAGCTGGAATCAAGATTGCTGGGAGAAATATCAATAACCTCAGATATGCAGATGACACCACCCTTATGGCAGAAAGTGAAGAGGAACTAAAAAGCCTCTTGATGAAAGTGAAAGAGGAGAGTGAAAAAGTTGACTTAAAGCTCAACATTCAGAAAATGAAGATCATGGCATTCGGTCCCATCACTTGATGGTAAATAGATGGGGAAACAGTGGAAACAGTGTCAGACTTTATTTTTCTGGGCTCCAAAATCACTGCAGATGGTGACTGCAGCCATGAAATTAAAAGACGCTTACTCCTTGGAAGGAAAGTTATGACCAACCTAGATAGCATATTCAAAAGCAGAGACATGACTTTGCCAACAAAGGTTCGTCTAGTCAAGACTATGGTTTTTCCTGTGGTCATGTATGGATGTGAGATTTGGACTGTGAAGAAGGCTGAGCACCGAAGAATTGATGCTTTTGAACTGTGGTGTTGGAGAAGACTCTTGAGAGTCCCTTGGACTGCAAGGAGATCCAACCAGTCCATTCTGAAGGAGATTAGCCCCGGGATTTCTTTGGAAGGAAAGATGCTAAAGCTGAAACTCCAGTACTTTGGCCACCTCGTGCGAAGAGTTCACTCATTGGAAAAGACTCTGATGCTGGGAGGGATTGGGGGCAAGAGGAGAAGGGGATGACAGAGGATGAGATGGCTGGATGGCATCGCTGACTTGATGGACGTGAGTCTCAGTGAACTCCGGGAGTTGGTGATGGGACAGGAAGGCCTGGCGTGCTGCGATTCATGGGGTTGCAAAGAGTAGGACACGACTGAGCGACTGATCTGATCTGATCTGATCTGATAGATTCCAGGGAAAGAAAGACATGCTCCCCTCCAGAAAATCTACCAAGTTTTAAAGGTCAATTTCTTTAAAGGCTGTGTACAATATTTACAGTAGCTAGGACACGGAAGCAGCTTAGATGTTCATCAACAGATGAACAGATAAAGGAGCTGTGGTACATTTACACAGTGGAATATTACTCAGCCATAAGAAGGAACTAATTTGAGTCAGTTATACTGAGGTGGATGAAACTAGAGTCTCTTATATAGAGTGAATCAGAAAGAAAAAACAAATATCATATATTAACACATATATATGTGGAATCTAGAAAAATGGTACTGATGTATCTGGTAGAGAACAGACTTGTAGACACAGTGGGGGAAAGTAAGGGTGGGACGAGTTGAGAAAGTAGCATTGACATATATATACATACACTATCATTTGTAAAACAGTGGGAAGTTGCTAAGTAACACAGGGAGCCCAGCCTGGTGCTCTGTGATGACCTAGAGGGTTGGGACAGTGGAGGGCAGGGAGATTCACAAGGGAAGGGATATCTATATAGATAGATAGATAGATAATTATGACTGATTCACGTCGTTGTATGGCAAAAACCAGCACAAAATTTTAAAGCAATTTTCCAGCGATTAAAAACTAAGATTTTTTAAAGGCTGTGTAAAATATTTTTTAATCTCTTTGTTTGAAGGAGTCAAGCACTACCAGGGTAGCCAAAACTTAAAGAGTCTAAGACCTCTTTGAGAAAGGGCAACTGCTAAGAAATGAGTCTCATGTTAGGCACACTTTTCCCCTTGCTGCATATGCTGACCCATCAACAGTATATGAGAAGCTAAGCAGGAAGCCATGGCTAACAGACAGAGGAGTTGGGCAGAGCTTTCAGCATCATCAGTGAAGAGAAAAGTCAACAATTTCTCAGGGCCTACTAAAGAAGAGGGTTCTTGGAAAACACTGAAGCTTTCATTTGGGATTTCTGAAGGCTAATATCCCAGGAGTACAATGTCTTGGTTTAGGCTACTGTGACGTATTGCCATTTACTATGTGAAATAAACAACAAGCATCTATTTCTCTCAGTTCTGGAGGCTGGAAGTCCAAGATCAGGGTGCCAGCAAGGACAGCTTCTCGCTGAAGATTCTGTCCCCTGGCAGAGAGAGAGTTAGCTAGCTCTATGGCTTCTTCTTATAAGGGCATTAATTTCATTTATTAGGGTTCCACCTACATGACCAAATTACCTCCCAAAGGCCCCACCTCCAAACACTATGACATTGGGGTCAGGATTTCAACATATTAATTTTGGAGGGATACATACAGTCTTCTGCATAAGGGTAACAGGAGACACCTAACCATCAAGATGAATGAAGCTCAGATCTGGTTTAGATCAATGCCAAATCAGAATAAGATAAGCTTCCCTATCCTAACTACATGCTAGTAGCAAAGTAAAACCTTTCTGGAGGATTTATAGTATCACCAATGAATATCAAATACCCAGGAATAAATCTACTGAATATGTGCAAAACTACAGGAGAACTGTAGTGAAAGGTTAGACAATAAAGCTTCTAGTAGATACCATTGAAAATCTATATGATACTGGCAGTATTCTAAAACATATGTATCCAAATGTTCATAACACTATTATTTCTAATATTGAAAAACTAAGAGCAACTCAAATGTCCATTAACAATGGAATGGATAAAGTATGGCATATTCATTCAATGGGATATTATACTGCAACATGAATGCAATAAACTACTGCTAAGTACAACAGCCTGGATAGATTTTATAGACACAGTTTGAAGGAAACAATTCAGGCACAAAAGAATATACACTGTATGATTCCATTTATATAAAGTTTAAAAATAGGCAAAACTTAGCTAAGGTGTTAAAAGTTTAGAGGCAGAATAACTAGCAGTATGAAGCCACTTTCTATGGTGCCAGCAATGTTTTATTTCTTAACCAAGGTAATGGTTACAAATAGCTGTGAAAAGAAGAGAAGCCAAAGGCAAAGGAGAAAAGGAAAGATATACCCATTTGAATGCAGAGTTCCAAAGAATAGCAAAGAGAGATAAGAAAGACTTCCTCAGTGATCAATGCAAAGAAATAAGAGGAAAACAATAGAATGGGAAAGACTAGAGATCTCTTCAAGAAAATTAGAGATAGATAGAAAATTAGAGATAGATAGATAGATAGATATAGAAAATTTCATGCAAAGATGGGCACAAGAAAGGACAGAAATGGCATGGACCTAACAGAAGAAGAAGATATTAAGAAGAGGTGGCAAGAATACACAGAAGAACCATACAAAAAAGATCTTCATGACCCATACAACCACAATGGTGTGATCACTCACCTAGAGCCAGACATCCAGGAAAGCAAAGTCAAGTGGGCCCTAAGAAGCATCACTATGACCAAAGCTAGGGGAGGTGATGGCGTTCCAGTTGAGCTATTTCAAATCCTAAAAGATGATGCTGGGAAAGTGCTGCACTCAATATGCCAGAAAATTTGGAAAACTCAGCAGTGGCCACAGGACTGGAAAAGGTCAGTTTTCATTCCAATCCCAGAGAAAAGTAATGCCAAAGAATGCTCATCACTGCACAATTGCACTCATCTCAAATGCTACTAAGTAATACTCAAAATTCTCCAAGCCAGGCTTCAACAGTACATGAACCATGAACTTCCAGATGTTCAAGCTGGATTTAGAAAAGGCAGAGGAACCAGAGATCAAATTGCCAACATCCACTGGATCATCAAAAAAGCAAGGGAGTTCCAGAAAAACATTTACTTCTGCTTCACTGACTATGTGAAAACCTTTGACTGTGTGGATCACAACAAACTGTGGAAAATTCTTAAAGAGATGGAAATATGAGATCACCTGGTATTTTATATTCACCTCTTGAGAAATCTGTATGCAGGTCAGGAAGCAACAATTAGAACTGGACATGGAACAACAGACTGGTTCAAAATCTGGAAAGGAGTGCATCAAGGCTGTATATTGTCACCCTGTTTATTTAACTTCTATGCAGAGCACATCATGGGAAATGCTGGGCTGGATGAAGCACAAGCTGGAATCAAGATTGCTAGGAGAAATATAATAACCTTAGATATGCAGATGACACCACCCTTATGGCAGAAAGTGAAGAAGAATTAAAGAGCATCTTGATCAAAATGAAAGAAGAGAGTGAAAAAGTTGGCTTAAAACTCAACATTCAGAAAACTAAGATGATGGCCTCTGGTTCCATAACTTCATGGCAAATAGATGGAGAAACAGTGGAAACAGTGGCTGACTTTATTTTGGGGGGATCCAAAATCCCTGCAGATGGTAACTGTAGCCATAAAATTAAAAGACACTTACTCCTTGGAAGGAAAGTTATGACCAACCTAGATAGCATATTAAAAAGCAGAGACATTACTTTGTCAATAAAAGGTCCATCTAGTCAAGGCTATGGTTTTTCCAGTAGTCATGTATGGATGTGAGAGTTGGACTATAAAGAAAGTTGAGTGCAGAAGAACTGATGCTTTTGAACTGTGGTGTTGGAAAAGACTCTTTAGAGTCCCTTGGACTGCAAGGAGATCCAACCAGTCCATCCTAAAGGAGATCAGGCCTGGGTGTTCATTGGAAGGACTGATGTTGAGGCTGAAACGCCAATACTTTGGCCACCTGATGGGAAGAACTGACTAATGTGAAAAGACCCTGATGCTGGGAAAGATTGAAGGCAGGAGGAGAAAGGGACGACAGAGGATGAGATGGTTGGATGGCATCACCAACTCAATGAACATGAGTTTGAATAAACTCTTGGAGTTGGTGATGGACAGGGAGGCCTGGAGTGCTGTGTTCCATGGTGTCACGAAGAGTCAGACACCAGTTAGCAACTGAACTGAACCAAACTGAAGGTAATGGTTGCATATGTTTGCTCCTATGAAAATTCAGAATTCTACTTATTGCTTTTATACTTCTCTCTTTGTTATATTTAAACTGTATTAGAAGATAACTGAGAGAGAGAGAGAGGTGAAATATACCTCTTTGAATAGGATAGGACTCTATGTTACCCTAGCAAGAAAAATCTAACTCAAATTGACTAGAAAACTGAAGTCCAAAAAAGGTATACAAGTAGCCAAGAAGGCTCATGAGAAGTGCTCAACCTCCTTAGTCATTGCTGCTGCTAAGTCGCTTCAGTCGTGTCCAACTCTGTGAGACCCCATAGAGGGAAGCCCACCAGGCTCCCCCGTCCCTGGGATTCTCCAGGCAAGAACACTGGAGTGAGTTGCCATTTCCTTCTCCAATGCATGAAAGTGAAAAGTGAAAGTGAAGTCGCTCAGCCATGTCCGACTCCTAGCAACCCCATGGACTGCAGCCCACCAGGCTCCTCCATCCATGGGATTTTCCATGCAAGAGTACTGGAGTGGGGTGCCATTGCCTTCTCCGGCTTTAGTCATTAGGGGAATGCAAATCAAACCACAGTGAGACACCACATCACACTCACTAGGATGATGATTCTCAAAAGTCAGACAATAATATGGCAAGGAAATGGGAAAACTAGAACACTCTCGCTGATAATGAGAATGTAAAATGATGCAGCCACTTTGGAAAAGATAATGGAAGTTTCTTAAAATGGTAAATCTAGGGTTACTATATGATCCAGCCATTTCAGTCCAAGATATATATACTAGAGAAATGAAAACTTAATCTAAAACAAAAACTTATGCGCTAACATTCAAGCATAATTATTCATTAATAACAAAAAGCAGAAACTATCCAAATGTATCTCAACATGTAGATAAGTGAAGTATGGTATATCCATACAATGGAATATTACTGAATAATATAAAGGAGCAAAGTTGGACTTCCCTGGTGGTGCAGTGGATAAGAATTCGCCTGCCAATGCAGGAGACACAGGATCAATCTCTGGTCCAGGAAGATTCCACATGCCAAGAACAGCTAAGGCTGTGCACCACAACTACAGAAGTCTGCATACCTGGAGCCCGTGCTCTGCAACATGAAAAGCCACTGCAATGAGTAGCCCTGTTCACCAAAGTAAGAGAAAGCCCGCTCGCAGCAAGGAACACCTGGTGCAGCCAAACATAAATAAATAAAAAGGAGCAAGTCATGATACATACTACAACATGGATGAACCCTGAAAATATTACATTCTATAAAAGAAGCCAGTTGCAAAAGACAACATATTCATATTTATATGGAATGTCTAGAACAGGTAAAGGTACCAAGACAAAGTATTTTAGTGGTTGTGGTGGCCTAGGTCTGGGAGGCAGCAGGGTGGGGGATTCAGAAGGGAAACTGAGGGAGAATGGAGAATAACTGCTATATCAAATGGAGTTTGTTTCTGAAGTGATGAAAACATCCTAAAATTGATTGTGGTAAAAGTTGTACAACTCTGTGAACATACCACAAACCATTGCATTGTATAGCATTTTAGAAAAATTTAACTGCTTAAATTATTTTTTAAACATTTAAAGATAAATTTTATGATATGTAAATTAAATCAATAAAGCATCTTTAAAACCTAATGAGAATTTAGTGCCTTATGTAATTGAAATGAGTTTGAATTTCCCAAGATAAGTAGCTTTGATCCAGCAGGCAAAATATCATCACCAATACCTGATTCCATTCTCTTGTGTATGCTTTCTGTAGTGTTGGTTTAACCCTCAGACTCTACCATGTCAGTACCCTAGCAACTCATCTTGTCAGGAAAGAAGAACCATTCAAAACCTCATAACCTCTTCTCGCACGACCCAGAGCAGGATAATGATTTCTCTTAGAAGCCCCAGAAAATGTCTGCTTATGTTTTAACAGTGTCTCATAGATTCTGCTTGAATTATACTTCTGCTCTATGGTGGAGAAAGGAAGCAAATGATAGCCTTTAAGTCAGTCTGATGCCAGATCCCCAGAGGACATCCCTACCCAAACTGCATGACTCAAGGTTGTATGAGGACAGCTTCTGAAGGGAAATACGGGGCTTTGCTACCAGAAATCATGGAAACTAAAGTTGAGAAGTTAACATAAACCCCAGTAACACAGACCCAGAAAAAAAAAAAAGGAGTCAGAGTTGTTGTGGAATAAAGAATACAATAAACATTTATTTACTACATGATTTCTCTCATTCGATTCAAGATGGATATACTCATGTTCATATATGTAGCTGCTGCTGCTGCTGCTAAGTCCCTTCAGTTGTGTCCAACTCTGTGTGACCCCATAGACAGCAGCCACCAGGCTCCTCCATCCCTGGGATTCTCCAGGCAAGAACACTGGAGTGGGTTGCCATTTCCTCTCCAACACATGCATGCACGCTAAGTTGCTTCAGTCATGTTCAACTCTATGTGACACTATGGACAGCAGCCCACCAGCCTCCTCTGGCCACAGGATTCTCTAGGCAAGAATACTGGAGTGGGTTGCCATTTCCTTCTCCACATAAATGTAGCACCTAACACATAACTGGGCCCATAACAGGTTCTCAATCAATTCTAAATGAATAAATGAACAAAAGAGCCAACAACAAATGAGTAAGCAAATCCCACCTATAGCAACAAAAAAAAAAAAGACAGAGAAAGATCCCACATGCCGTAATGAAGATCAAAGATCCAGCATGTTTCAACTAAGACCCAGTGCAGTCAAATAAATAAATAAAAAAGAAAAGAATGAATAATTGACTCTCTTAGAAAAGAGCCCAGACTCTTTGGATTCCATTTTCTTCTATCTCCCACTGCCCTTTCCTTGGTCAGTCTCCATTAGTCAGGTAAAGCATTCAAGAGATAGAACTGGGGAAAGGAGGACAGAGTTGCAAATCCCCATATGTTGGTCCTGAAAAGAGCCTTGGTGATACAAAAAAAAAAAAATCACAATTGAAGACTTCTGTATCATTGGCTACAGAAAGGTTTGAAGAATTTTAGTTGGTTTCCAACTCCAGGTTAACATAAGAGAGATGTTAACACTCTGTCAAAGCCATCTCACTTTCAAAACCAGTATAAACACCGGTTTCAGAGGTTTCTGATTTCCGCATTATCCCACCTACTTCTTAAGTGAAAGTGTTCGTTGCTCAGTTGTGTCTGACTCTTTGGGACCCCATGGATTGTAGCCCATCAGGCTCCTCTTTCCATAGGATTTTCCAGGCCAGAATACAGGAGTGGGTGGCCATTCCCTTCTCCAAGGGATCTTTCTGACCATGGATCCAAGCCAGATCTCCTGTACTGCAGGCAATTCTCAACCACGACCAGGGAAGCACCATAAGCCAATCCTTAGTTTCTGACCTAGTCAGTAATTTGTAAGTATAGCCAAATACCACCCTAAGTCACCAAGTGTATATTCAGTTCAGTTCAGTTCAGTCACTCAGTCGTCTCTGACTCTTTGAGAACCCATGAATTGCAGCACACCAGGCCTCCCTGTCCATCACCAACTCCCAGAGTTCACTCAAATTCACGTCCATCGAGTTGGTGATGCTATCTCATCCTCTGTCATCCCCTTCTCCTCCTGCTCCCAATCCCTCCCAGCATCAGAGAATTTTCCAATGAGTCAACTCTTCGCATGAGGTGGCCAAAGTACTGGAGTTTCAGCTTTAGCATCATTCCTTCCAAAGAAATCCCAGGGCTGATCTCCTTCAGAATGGACTGGTTGGATCTCCTTGCAGTCCAAGGGACTCTCAAGAGCCTTCTCCAACACCACAGTTCAAAAGCATCAATTCTTCCACGCTCAGCTTTCTTCATAGTCCAACTCTCACATCTGTACATGACTACTGGAAAAACCATAGCCTTGATTAGACAGACCTTTGTTGGCAAAGTAGTGTCTCTGCTTTTCAATATGCTATCTAGGTTGGTCATAACTTTCCTTCCAAAGAGTAAGCATCTTTTAATTTCATGGCTGCAATCACCATCTGCAGTGATTTTGGAGCCCCCAGAAATAAAGTCTGACACTGTTTCCACTGTTTCCCCATCTATTTCCCATGAAGTGATGGGACCAGATGCCATTATCTTCATTTTCTGAATGTTGAGCTTTAAGTCAACTTTTTCACTCTCCCCTTTCACTTTCATCAAGAGGCTTTTTAGTTCCTCTTCATTTTCTGCCATAAGGGTGGTGTCATCTGCATATCTGAGGTTATTGATAGTGTATATTAAACAACATGAAAGACAGATAAAACCATGTCTATCACCGGGATTCTAATCAAGAGTCTGTATACTTTCAATTTCCATGTTGACCTTCACCTCAAAGATGGAAGATAAATTGGACAGGTATTATTAACCCTGTTTTACAGATTAGGAAATGTAGGCCTAGGAAGTTTTCACCCTATTTTTTTAAATTTGTGACAAAGCAGGGACCAGAGTGACTGCCTTCTGATCCCTTTAAATACGAGATGTTACTGCTAAACAACCACCCCACATGATGAGCTTTGAGATGTTTGCCCTAAACTCACAGTTGCAGTTACAAAAGACCCATCCACACTTTTGCTTCATTAATAACTAAAAATTACTTTGTAAAAATCACGTCAAATATTTCTGTGAGAGAATATTAGACATTCAGTAATTACTGATGGATTCGTTCAATTCAGAAGCGACTCTAAGGTCATGAAACAGACAAAGCCAATTAGTTCCTATCTAACATTCAAATCCATGTCCATGGACCCTGTAACACCTTAATTTAGCCATCTGAGCTAATCCATGGTCTTTGCAGTAAAAAGACACTGAAACATTTATAAATCTACAGGTACACTTTGAGTGAATGTCAAACATTTTATATGATAGATTGGTTTTTTATTCAAGTACTGAGCAAACTTTGTACTTTTTTAAAAAACTATGTTACTAATAATGGAAAATGGATTTACTTAGCTGGGTAGCTTTAATTAGTTTGCTGGTACTCCAAAGACTTTGGGGCAAATGGGATTTTTTTCTAATACCTGTAATGCATACAAGCGTTAAATCAAAGCTGACTCCAGCAAAATCTAATTCTAAAAGCCCTAGAGTAAAATCAAGATAAAATAATTGACACCAAAACCACTACATCAAAATAGAAAGAAGTCTGTGAATAGCCCAATAGCTGTCACCACTATGATTTTCCCAAGAAAGAAAACCAGAGTTTAAGATTTTTCTAACAAATGCCACATTCATTACATTTCTGTTGCGTTTAGCTTGTCCAAAAGGGTTCTCATTTCTAAAGCACATCAACTTACCGATTGTATCATAATAAAGACTAGTGAGAAGGACTTCCTTTGTGGCCCAATGGTTAAGAACCTGCCAGCCAACGCAAGGGACAACGGGTTCAATTCCTGGTACGAGCAGATCCCACATGCCATGGAGCAATGAAGCCCGTGCGCCACAACCAGTGAACGTACACACGTAAAGTCTGTGCTTCACAACAAGAGAAATCACTGCAATTAGAAGCCCGTCTGCTGCAACTAGACAGCAACCCCCACTCACCACTAGAGAAAGCCCCCTCACAGCAACGACGCCCTAGAGCAAACAAAAATTAATAATAAGTAAAATAGACTAGTGAGAAACATACAAAAATTGAGACAAATCCTTGATAAAGGAATGACAGATTTTTTTTCCTTTTTACACTTGCGTTTAATGCTGCTCTAAGATTGCTATTTAATAAATAAAAAACAAGAACAACTACCAGGCTTAGGAAGAGCAGTGTCTCCACCCTGCAGTAGTACTGGCTAGGGATTGAGGACCATTGCCTTGCACTGTCAGCCCCCCACTTACTTGTTTTTTGACTCAGGAGAGTTCTCTCCATTTCACTGGGCCTGAACATCTCTAGCAATAAAATAGATGACAAAGAAAATTATCTACCCTACTTCATATAACAGAAGAACATAAAAAGGATTAAAACAAACATGCAGGTATCAAATTCAGTGAAAGAGAGTTTGGCAAGTTGGACTTTGCCTTTGAAAGCATAAGTAGGCAAAAGTGAGAAGGGAAGAGGGGTTGAACAAATTCCATCAGCCTAGTCAGGCACACTCCTGTGATACCAATATCGGGCAACACCCAGAGGTGCAAATATTGATGCCCCTTCACCGCTCCCCTGCAGAAACGCAAATACAGAAACACGTCAAATGCCAAGTGGTATTTATAATAGACAAATGACAGTTACATAAAAGCCAAAATTAAGCTTTTAGAGACTAGAGTCGGAATACCTTGGTTCCAGCCCCACTGCCAATTCTAGCCCTCAACTGTGCAGAACTGACAAGTCTCTCAGTTACCTGATCTGAAAATTAAGTGTTAGTGTTACTAGCACTCCCTCCCCGAGTGGTCTGCATGTCCCTTAGGATCCAGCATGGCCTGGAGAAGGCAGAGGTAGTACTGATTCATAGGATGCCAAGGAAATGTGCTAAATTCTGCTCCAAACATCACATAGAAAGGAAAACTGTCACAAAGATGCTGTATGTCTCAATTTTATTTTATCTTCTCAAGTCTATATACTTATCTCCTTATCCTATAATCGTAACCAAGCCATGTTCCAAAGTTAAGAGAACAAAAGAATAGAGGGTGAGCTTACCTGGGCCTCATCTCCTCAACAATCCATAAACCCAAACAAGAGGTCATTGTATCTAACCATTCCTTGTGTCCTGTAGCCTCAAAATATTTTAAATTCTTATGTATTCTCCCAGGGTCTAGCATCAAACATTCTAAACTTCAGATCCAGGAATATTGGGTCCCTTTCAAAAGGGCCATCAAAATACAGAATGCAGAAGACATTTTAAATCGCTTAAAGAGTCTCCATCAAAGAACATTTCAAGGCTGAGGTTCATGTTGAGTTTTGGATGGAAGCAAAGAAAGCGGGAGAGAAAAAATTTTTAAACCTTTAATCCTCCAGTGCGAATATAAAATCTCTTTATGATACCTTATTAACAATAACCTTAATTTTACATATTTCATAAGATTGTGAGGATCAAATTAGATAATGGAGGTAAAAAAGTCCCCTGAACACTATAAAAAATTTTAAACTATTGATTTACATTAATTAGAGAACATAAAAAGCACAGGATATAAGTCACTGAGCATCTTTTTTAGCTGACAAGGAATAAAGTAATGATTCTGTAATTACAAAATTGCTTCTATAATTTCTATCCAGGTACAAACATGCAAATCCTACACTCTGGCTCCAGTAGAAAATAAAGTTCTTCCAGAGAAGATAAGCTGCAAATACATATAGTGAGTTTTTCATCCATAATGATACTATATTACTTATATTCAAACAGAATGATGTCTGATCAACTTTTCAGTGTAAATACGACCACAGACAAAAGATTTAATCCATTTAAGAGAAAAAAATGGTATTCAAACCTTTGCAGAAGCTCAGATAAAGTATAAAAATTATTTTTACAAAAATATTTCATCAATTCCATACTGCAAATCATTAAAGTATCCAATGCAAATCCACAGACATATAAGAAGACTGCTATGTGGCCAAATTTGATTTATTCCAGAAATGCAATGTCACTCACCATATTAACAGAATAAAGAAGAAAAACCAGTGATTCTCTCATTAGAAATGTAGAAAACACATTTGATAAAAGTCAATATCCTTAATGGTAAAAAGGAAAAAAATTTTTCAGCAAATTAGAAATAAACTTTCTTAATCAGATACAAGGTATCTGTGGAAGGAAGGGAGGTGGGAATGGAGAGGAGAAGGAAGGGAGGATGGGAAGAAAGGAAGGAAAATGAAATAAACAGGTACTTTGTAAATGAGGACATCTGAATTGCCAACAACATTAGTAAAAGTGTCCAACTTCATTGGTCATCAGGGAAATGCAAATTAATAACTGCTTCCCCCATGGGTCAGTGAGTAAAGAATCAGCCTGCAATGCAGGAGATGCCGGTTCAATCCCTGGGTCAGGAAGATCCCTGGAGGAGGATGGTAACTCACTCCAGTATTCTTGCCTGAGAATTCCTTGAAGTAACAAAAAGTCAGACACAACAGAGTGACTAACACTTTCACTTTCAGTCATCAAAATCAGACAGACTGTAACACAGGTTATTAATTTTCTGGAAATCTTGCAATCTTAAGGAATCATTCAAATATGAGGATAACATCCTCTGGTTCACCAGTTCCTCTAAAAGCTTATTCTAACCTTTAATAGCCCAGGCTTCTCAGAGTTGTTTCACCTTTAACAAAGCTAAGAAATCTGGCACCTGTGGAAGTCTGAAGGTCTTTTTACTCAGATTTTCCTCCAGACCTTTGGCAGAAGAGGAGAGAAGACACTGAAAGACCATTAGATCTCAGCATGGGAAGGGACCCCAGAAGTCATTAGTCTAACCTTATTCTGCACACAGGAGGCATCCTGCAGCATCGCAGCAGGAAGTCACTTAGCCTCTGCTTAAAACCTCTTCAAGGTCAGGAAGCTTAAGCAGTCTATTCCAAGAATGAAGAGCCTTCCATGTCTGCAAGTCTGTCTATAAGAAGCTCCCAATCTGCCTCTCTTTAACTCATACCCTTTGTACACGAAAGAACAAACCCTCTCTAAAATAACACTTATTCAAATGTAAGAAGCAGATTATCCTGTCCTGCAGATCATTTCTCTTCTCTACACTAAACATCTCCAGTTCCTCCTGTTCTTCTAACACTAAATTAGATATTGTCATATTGAGAGAATAAAGTTTCTTCTTATTCCTTGAAGCACTCTGGAATCAATTTGATTCAGCCTGTCAGAGATCCAGGTAAAGAAAAAAATCCAGCTATGGAAGATGATCACAGCCAATTATGTGCATAGGCAGAGCAGGTTGTTGCTTATTCTGCGTGATGTGCAAGGCAGAGATATTTTCTGTGAATAAAACATTTTCCCCATTTGCCTGCCTTGAAACCTGAAGTTCTCATGTAAGTCACAATTTTGCAGTAGACTATGCAGAGTCTAATGAGAGTACTATGAAAAAAAATATATATATATGATGGCAAGACCAAATGTGAACATCAATCAAGAAACTAGTTCTTGAGATTAGATAGAAGGCTGGGGAAACAGATCATTAGGCGGGTGCATTAGAGGAGAGTGAGAAAGGCAGAAAGTACCTGCAGAACGAGACAAGCTAAGAGGACAAAGGCCATTGGGATAGGGTGGTCTAGGACAAAGGCCTGAGTGCTGGGGCACCTAGGAACTTGGACTAGTGAAAGTACACACACCCAAAATGAAAATAAAACCGAAAATTGGAAAAGACACGAACAATTTGAACTCTTCTCACAGACCCAGACAATGATACTCCTCCCATCAGAAACTCCATGAATTAGTGGGTGATTCAGAACACTCACCAGGAGCATCTCTCTCTTTCTGTCTCCCCTCCACCATTCCCCTTCATTTCTTATCTGACCCTGTGTAGGTGGCCTACCAGGAACTGTCCCTGATCATGGAAGAAGCCAATGACTGAGAAAGTCACACCAGCCCTAGTCTACATCAGCTGCCCCGAATTCCAAGAGAGCTCCGAGGGGTACTAGGAAACCCCATTTGAGCCTCTGGTCTAAGTTCATCAAACACAGTAAAGTTAAACACATCAGGATCACTGGGAGAAACAGGGCAACTGTTAAGCAATCAGTAAAGCTGTGTTTTGATTCCATATGATTCTGATTGTTCTTAACTGGCTATTACTCAAATACACAGCAAAGATGGGTAACTGGTACCCTTAACTTCCAACAATAGAATCAATACATTGATACTTAAGACTAGTTCCTTTACAAGCTACTCGGACCATAAACATCAAAGCAAAAGCTTTCTAGGGACAAACTGTGAATTCAGAGAAGAGACTTTATAAGGCTTCATGGAATTGACTTCACAGGTCATATATATAGATGCATACATACTCAATGAAGATCATGGCATCCGGTCCCATCACTTCATGGGAAATAGATGGGAAACAGTGGAAACAGTGTCAGACTTTATTTTGGAGGGCTCCAAAATCACTGCAGATGGTGACTGCAGCCATGAAATTAAAAGACGCTTACTCCTTGGAAGGAAAGTTATGTCCAACCTGGATAGCATATTCAAAAGCAGAGACACTACTTTGCCAACAAAGGTTCGTCTAGTCAAAGCTATGGTTTTTCCAGTGGTCATGTATGGATGTGAGAGTTTGACTGTGAAGAAAGCTGAGCGCCGAAGAATTGATGCTTTAGAACTGTGGTGTTGGAGAAGACTCTTGAGAGTCCCTTGGACTGCAAGGAGATCCAACCAGTCCTTTCTGAAGGAGATCAGCCCTGGGATTTCTTTGGAAGGAATGATGCTAAAGCTGAAACTCCAGTACTTTGGCCACCTCATGCAAAGAGTTGACTCATTGGAAAAGACTCTGATGCTGGGAGGGATTGGGGGCAGGAGGTGAAGGGGATGACAGAGGATGAAATGGCTGGATGGCATCACTGACTTGATGGACGTGAGTCTGAGTGAACTCCGGGAGTTAATAGACAGGGAGGCCTGGCGTGCTGCAATTCATGAGGTCGTAAAGAGTCGGACACGACTGAGCAACTGAACTGAACTGAACTGAACATGCTCAGTCCTTCAGCTGTGTCTGACTCTTGGTGACCTCATGGACTATATAGCCCATCAGCCTCTTCTGTCCATGGGACTCTCTAGGCAAGAATAGTGGAGTAATTGCCATTTCTTCCTCCAGGGGATCTTCCCAACCCAGTGACCAAACTCTGGTCTCCTGAATCTCCTGTGTTGGCAGACAGATTCTTTACCACTGTGCCACCTGAAAAGCCCATATATAGAGAATGCCTAAAATATTTCTCATAAGGTATGGATATGAGCTATTTCACTTCCTAATAGTTGAGCTATTTCAAATCCTAAAAGATGATGCCGTGAAAGTAATGCACTCAATAAGCCAGCAAATTTGGAAAACTCAGCAGTGGCCACAGGACTGGAAAAGGTCAGTTTTCATTCCAATCCCAAAGAAAGGCAATGCCAAAGAATGCTCAAACCACACAACTGCACTCATCTCACATGCTAGTAAAGTAATGCTCAAAATTCTCCAAGCCAGGCTTCAACAGTATGTGAACCGTGAACTTCCAGATGTACAAACTGGATTTAGAAAAGGCAGAGGAACTGGAGATTAAATTGCCAACATCCATTGGATCATCGGAAAAGCAAGGGAGTTCCAGAAAAACATCTATTTCTGCTCTATTGACTCTGCCAAAGCCTTTGACTGTGGAAAGGCTTTCCACAACAAACTGTGGAAAGTTCTGAAAGAGATGAGAATACCAGACCATGTGACCTGCCTCTTGAAAAATCTGTATGCAGGTGAGGAAGCAACAGTCAGAACTGGACATGGAACTACAGACTGGTTCCAATTCTGGAAAGGACTGTGTCAAGGATGTTTATTGTCACCCTATTTATTTAACTTATACGCAGAATACATCATGAGACACTGGGTTAGATGAAGCACAAGCTAGAATCAAGATTGCTGGGAGAAATATCAATAACCTTAGATATGCATATGACACCACCCTTATGGCAGAAAGAGAAGAAGAATTAAAGAGCATTTTGATCAAAATGAAAGAAGAGAGTGAAAATGTTAGCTTAAAACAACACACAGAAAACTAAGATCATGGCATCTGGTCCCATCACTTCATGGTAAATAGATGGGGAAAGAATGGAAACAGTGACACACTTTATTTTGGGGGCTCCAAAATCAATGCAGATGGTGACTGCAGCCATGAGATTAAAAGATGCTTACTCCTTGGAAGGAAAGTTATGACCAACCTAGACAGCATATTAAAAAGCAGAGACATTACTTTGCCAACAAAGGTCGGTCTAGTCAAATCCATGGTTTTTCCAGTAGTCATGTATGAATGTGAGAGTTGGACTATAAAGAAGGGCCAAAGAACTGATGCTTTTGAATTGTGGTGTTGGAGAAGACTCTTGAGAGTCCCTTGGACTACAAGGAGATCCAACCAGTCCATCCTAAAGGAAATCAGTCCTGAATATTCATTGGAAGGACGGATGCTGAAGCTGAAACTCCAATACTTTGGCCACCTGATGGGAATAACTGACTCATGTGAAAAGACTCTGATGCTGGGAAGGATTGACGGCGGGAGGAAAAGGGGACGACAGAGGATGAGATGGCTGGATGGCATCACCGACTCAATGGACATGAGTTTGAGTAAACTCCAGGAGTTGGTGATGGACAGGGAGGCCTGGCGTGCTGCAGCCTATGGGGTTGCAAAGAGTCAGACACCACTGAGTGACTGAATTGAACTGAACTGAACTGATGGATATGAGCCTTGCCATGTGCTCCGTCCTGCCTTACATGCCAATAGGACTAGGTTTCCCATCACTACCTCTGGTGGAAGTAATGTGTGCTTCAGGGCACTGAATAGTATTTTGTAAGAAACTATACTTTCTAATCTGTTTACATATAAATACATGTAGTTAAAAAAATCTAATTCTGTTCATCCAACAAATACTTTGATTTGTCACACCCATACCTGGGACCACATGCAACAAATTAAATTAAAAGCAACTATTGATTTAATGTTTGGTTTGGAATCTTCTTCAATCAATGAAGGATTTCTTTAGACATTTCTGTTCTTAAACAGATAATTACACTTCACGATGGGAGACCAATAACCATATCCCTGGGTAATGGATTTTAAATTTTGCAAGATTTATGATTATGTCTTCCTACTTAAAGACATTCAGCTCGGAAGACTGCAAAATTAAGTGTAAATAACAATTATCCATCTTTCATTTCATTGAAAGACATTCAAACCTGAAAAGTAATTGAAAAAGTTTTTCTTTTTTTAAAAAACAATAAAATTGGACCACAAAGGTCATAGAAATTCAAAACTTTCTATATAAGACATTCAAAATCATTTTGTCACAACCCAGAGGACAGTGACCAGATCACAATAAGTACTTATTATGTATTTTACATATTTTTTTAAATTTCTCTTTACAACCTTATATTCTCTAAATGAAAAAAATAAAGACTCAAAGAGGTTATATAACTCTCCATACAACACACAGAGAGTAAGTGAGACGTCAAGATTCAAACTCAGATCTGTCTTATTCCAGAGCTTGCATAACTCCAAGGCATCTTATTCCATTCCTCCCTAACCTAAAGACCTCAGCTACTCACTATCATATCATCCTTACTTTATGGAACTTCTGATCACCCGTAACTATCTCCCTTGTTATCTCATTTGTATTCTGTATTCTCTCAATAGAATAAAACTCTATGAGGGAAGGGATTTTTTTAAATCAGGGTCACTCTTCCTCCCCAGTCTCAGCATTTAATATTCACTCAATCAAATGTTTGTTGATTTAATAAATATTCTTGCTCAAAAAAGTAGTCAGGATAGGAAAGATAACCAGAAGCTATTGGTTCCAAGATCAATGCTTATTCTATGGGCATAGTTCCCCATTCACCTGAGACTGGAGAGTTTCCAAAACACTTTTTAAAGCCAGTGGTGTCAACATGCTGCTTCAGACCACGCCTTCATAACAACACTCCAACTCTGGCTAAACATGCTCTGTGTACACAAAAACTTTGTATATCTGCTCCCAGAAAGAACAAATATATAAAGTAGTACAGACTCTGGTCCCCAATCCCAAGAAGTTCACAGTCAAGCTAAAGTTGTGTCCAACTCTTTGTAACCCTATGGACTGTAGCCTGCCAGGGTCCTGTGTCCATGGGATTCTCCAAGCAAGAATACTGGAGTGGGTTGTCATGCTCTCCTCCAGGGCATCTTCCTGACTCAGGGATCCAACCCACATCTTATATTTCTCCTGCATTGGCAGACAGGTTCTTTACCATTAGGACTACCTGAGAAGCCTAGAGGGACAGGAAATATGACTTTTAAAAGTAATTCCCACTGCCAAGCAGTCTATTCTAGGTATCCTGTGAGCTGCTGTTTGTGACCAAGTTTCCCTTTCTGTAGCAATTTCAGCTCCAGGGAAACCTAAAGCATGGCTAACGTGAGAAGCAGGGAAGACTCTAATTTGCCAGCTCTGGTATCTCTAGCACCTGCTGTTAATCACACACCTGGAGTCAGGCATGATTGAGTGGCTCAGTCATTGACCGTTTCAATTGCTGTCTTGGCAGATCACCGTCCCAGTTGAATATCTAGGGACCACATTCATCAAAAGCATAATTTGGGCAGAACGTGGCTGTTTTTCCAAAGCTGGAGAGATAGCATCAGCAAGAAAAATTAGTAGCATTTTTTAAAAGGAACTTGGTTGACTCTGAGGATAATGGATAATGACTTTTATTTTTATCATTAAAAAGAAATTATCAGTTCCTCGGGTGTGATTTCAAAGTACTGGGATATATATACTATACTGGGATATAAATATATTACTATCTGAAAGTGAAAGTGTTAGTCACTCAGTTGTGTCCAGCTCTTTGCGACCCCATGGGCTGTAGTCCACCAAGCTCCTCTGTCCATGAAATTCTCCAGGCAAGAATACTGGAGTGTGTAGCCATTCCCCTGTCCAGGGGATCTTCCTGACCCAGGGGTCAAACCTAGGTCTCCCACACTGCAGGCAGATTCTTTACCATCTGAGCCACCAGGGAAGCCCTCTACTACTATATATAAAATAGATAAACAACAAGGGTCTACTGTACAGCACAGGGAATTATATTCAATATCTTAATAAACTATAATGGAAAAGAATCTGAAATATATATACATATATATATGAATCACTTTGCTATATATCTGAAAATAGCACAACAATGCAAAATCAATATATTTCAATTTTTTTTTAAAGTACTGAGTAGGGATTTCCCTGGCAGTCCAGTGGTTAGGACTCTGTGCTTTCACTGCTGAGGGCCCAGTTCAATCCCTGGTCAAAGAACTAAGATCCCACGAGGCATTCGGCATGGCGGAAAAAAAAAAGAAATTTTTTTAAAAGGTACTAGGTATTTAATTTTGACCACCATTAAAAAAAATAAGGAAACAAGGCACTAATCAAGAATTCATCAACTACCACTCCAGTACGATAAGAGCATTCCCAAACCATACTTTTCTAGATCACTGAGTCATTTGCTGCTGCTAAGTCACGGCAGTTGTGTCCGACTCTGTGTGACCCCATAGACGGCAGCCCACCAGGCTCCCCCATCCCTGGGATTCTCCAGGCAAGAACACTGGAGTGGGTTGCCATTTCCTTCTCCAATGCATGAAAGTGAAAAGTGAAAGTGAAGTCGCTCAGTCGTGCCTGACTCGTAGCGACCCCACGGACCCCAAGAGTACTGGAGTGGGGTGCCATTGCATTTAAGTGATGTCAATTCCACCCCTCAGCCTCAATGACAGACTCAGGCTAAGCTAATCAGAGCCCTGTACCAGTACTTTTCTCCTGGAGCAAAGGGGAAGAACCCTCCTTTTTGCTTGGACTGTGAGGTGCAGTATGTGGCCCAGAGGTCCCTGTAACCATGAGGATGAGTCTGACCAAATGAAGCCAACAGAGAGTGTCTGGAATAGGAGATGGGGAGTCAACTCCCCAGTCCCATTCACAGAAGTTTCCAGTGCCACCTCTCTCTGTAGTTCTTATGTGAGTGACCCAAGATCCTTCCAACAATTCCTTCCTCCCCTCCTCACTTTTTTTCTTTTAGTTACACTTGAGTTTATGTCACTAGCAATATAAAGATTACTAATTACTACAGAAATGAATATCAAATGTAGCCTGGGCTTAGTAGGACACAACTTCAGCTTGACTGTGAATTCCTTGGGACTGGGGATCAGAGTCTATACTTCTTTGTATACTTGCTTTTTCTGGGACAGTTTTGTGTACTTAGTTGATAAGAGGTAGAGGAAGTGAGAATCACACCACTCCCTTGCTGGAAAGACAGGAACTCTTCTTACATGAAAGCAAAGTAGATACTAATTATTATCTGCTATATATTGACAGACAGACAATGATATTTTGGTGGCTTGGTAGAAAAGCACCAATAAGATTCAGCCATAAAAAAGAATGAAATTTTGCCATTTGCAACAACATGGATAGACCTGGAGGGTACTGCGCTTTAGTGAAATAAGTTTGGTAGAGAAAGACAAATACCATATGATATCACTTATATGTGGAATCTAAAAAATGAATATAACAAAACAGAAACAGACTCACAGATATACAGAACAAACTAGTGGTTACTAGTGAGGAAGAGGGCAAGATAGGGGTAGAGGATTAAAAGGTGCAAACTACCATATGTATAAAATAAATGACTAACAAGCATATATGTTACAGCACAGGGAATAGAGCCAGCATTTTATAATAACCCCAAATGGATAAAATCTATAAACTAAAATTCCTAATTTTTTAAATGTAAAAAATTTATATCTATAAAATATTGAATCACTATTATATATACCTTAAACTAATATAATATTATAAATCAACATAAATGAAGTATACTTCAATTTAAAAAACTTTCAAATTAGAATGTATCAATAGAATATTGTCAGGAGGTTAAGAGATGTAACAGTGACTTCATATATATTTGTACCAGAAAAAGGACTGATAAAACAATTAGTTTAATAAATGAAAGGGGAAAAAAAGAAAGAAACAAGAGCACACTGAATATTTCTTATGGCCTTTGGTAAGGTCCCTTAAAAGGAAAATAAGCCTTAATCCAAGCTGACATTTCTTAAAATGGATAGGAAATAAAAAGATAGCTATATAGCGTTGTTAAAACAGAGGCCCTTTCTGCATGTAGCTACTGATCCAAAGCTTCTAAAGATCTGAAATCCATGCTGCCTGCAAAACTGTTAGAGATGAATTTTCTATCTTATGGTGAAGTGATTTCACCAAGGAGAAGGGATACCCAGGAGCAACCTAGAAATGGGAAAAGCCTGACCACCCACTTCTGCTGTGCACTTGCCCCTAAGAAAGAGTAGCAATTTTTCCCATCATAAAGTGAAAATGATTGGGAAGCAACCAGGGACCAGAAGGCAGTCAAGCTTTATTTACCATTTCAGCCTAAAGCTTCAGTTGCCCTGAGGCAGGGGCTAAGGGAGAAGTTATTAAACAGAGGCCACTGGAGGATTGTCAAAGTCTTACGGGTGTGTTTCTAGAAGACATAAATTTCAAAGGTGGAGTCTAGAGCCAAATATTAGGACTCAACAAGATTTCTGGTTAGTTATAAACTAACAGAGTCCATCAGAGTGAACTCAATGTTGATAGCCAACTAACTTATTTAAATGGTGCTTTTCTATAAGTATTCTTAAATTAGAAACCTGCAATGCTCCATCTCTAAGGAAATTCCTGGGTCTTCCTATATTAACGATTGCAACTGGGCTTTTGTAAGAATATAGACTTGCATGAGCTGTCCTCTTGTCTACTGTGGCCATGAAGGGAAATAACCAAGGCAAAGCTTCCTGAGAACAGAATGCCAAGCACCTAACAGTAGCCAAGAGTCTGAGTCAAAATGCATATGCCTAATTATCCTCCAATTTAAAATAAAATTAAATTTTAAAAATGGATATGTCTTACAGCAGCAAAGGAAACAACAAACAAAATGAAATGACAACCCATAGATCGGGAAAAAATATTTGCAAATAATGTGACCAGTAAGAGATTAGTCTCCAAAATTTACAAACAGCCCATGACATTTAACATCATCAAAACAAACAACCCACTCAAAAAATGGGCAAAGACCTAAATATACATTTCTCCAAAGAAGACATACAGATGGCCAAAAGGCACAGGAAACGATGTTCAACTGCTAATTATTAGAGAAATGCAAATCAAGACTACAATGAGAGTTCACCTCACACCAACCAGAATGGCTATTATCAAAAAATCCACAAACAATAAATGCTGTAGAGGGTGTGGAGAGAAGTGAACCCTCCTACACTGTTGATGGGGTGTATATTGATACAGCCACTACAGAGAACAGTATCAGTTCAGTTCAGTTCAGTCGCTCAGTTGTGTCCGACTCTTTGCGACCCCCTGTCCATCACCAACTCCCAGAGTTCACTCAGACTCATGTCCATCAAGTCAGTGATGCCATCCAACCATCTCATCCTCTGTCGTCCCCTTCTCCTCTTGCCCCCAGTCCCTCCCAGCATCAGAATCTTTTCCAATGAGTCAACTCTTCGCATGAGGTGGCCAAAGTACTGGAGTTTCAGCTTTAGCATCATTCCTTCCAAAGAAATCCCAGGGCTGATCTCCTTCAGAATGGACTGGTTGGATCTCCTTGCAGTCCAAGGGACTCTCAAGAGTCTTCTTCAACACCACAGTTCAAAAGAATCAATTCTTTGGTGCTCAGCTTTCTTCACAATCCAACTCTCACATCTGTACATGACTACTGGAAAAACCATAGCCTTGACTAGATGGAGAACAGTATGGAGGTTCCTTAAAAAACTAAAAACAGAGCTAACATATGATGCTGCAGTCCCACTCCTGGGCAAATTCCAAAGAAAAACATGATCCAAAAGGATACATGCACCCCCAGTGTTCACTGAAGCACTTTTAACAATAGCCGAGACATGGAAGCAACCTCAATGTCCATGGACGAAAGAATGGATAAAAAAGGATATGGTACATACGTACAATGGAATATTACTGAGCCATTAAAAAGGAATGAAATAATGCCATTTGCAGCAACATGGATGGACCTTAAGAGTGTCATACTGAGTGAAGTCAAACAGAGAGGGAAATACATAACATGACATCCCTTATCAGCTGAATCTAAAAAGAAATGATACAAATGAACTTACCTACAAAACAAAGAGACTCACAGACTTAGAAAATGAACTTATGGTTGCCTGGGGGGAAGGATGTGGGGATGGCATAGTTAGGGAGTGTGGGATCACCTATACACATTGCTATATTTAAAACAGACAACCAACAAGTTCCATATAGCACAGGGAAGTCTGCTCAATGTTATGTGGCATGGGAGGGGAGTTTGGGGGAGAATGGATACATGTTTACGTTTGGCTGAATTCCTTTGCTGTTCACCTGAAGCTATCACAACATTGTTTATTAATTGGCCAATACAAAATAAAACTCTTTTTACAAAAATGTATATGCCTCACCAGTCCTCTAGAATGGAGTCTGGCACACCCTCTGCAGATGTGCCACATGTGTTGCTTATGTTTCTCCCTCATTTCCAAACCCGAATTCTTATTGTGGCTACTTTTTCCCGCACTATCTTAGATGGGTCAGAAATGGTTAAATTAGGCCCAGTACCCACAGGGTTCAGAATCTTGAGGTGCCACGTCTCCCAAATATCCTGAGCTTATTAGTAAATGCAGTAGTTGGTGATACTTTTAAATACCTCTCTGAAAGAGTTGGTGTGGGGAATATATTTGGGGTTATATGTGAATTTGCTGCTTTATACAGCAGTAATAGTGGAATTTCATATACAGAAAGACGAGTGTTGTGGATGTATATACAGTAGACAGCCACAGGAAAAATGGTAAGGGGTCAATCACAAACACAACATTCCCAACCACAGAAACTGATCCAAGATGGAACCCAAGTCAGACCACCAAAGTTATTGTCTAGGTTCTTTCTTTTTTTTTAATATAAATTTATTTATTTTAATTGGAGGCTAATTGCTTTTACCAATTGGTTTTACCACACATCGACATGAATCCACCACGAGTGTACACATGTTCCCCATCCTGAACCCCCCTCCCATCTCCCTCCCCGTACTATCCCTCTGGGTCATCCCAGTGCACCAGCCCTGAGCATCCTGTATCATGCATCGAACCTGGACTGGCGATTCATTTCACATATGATAATATACATGTTTCAATGCCATTCTCCCAAATCATCCCACCCTCGCCCTCTCCCACAGAGTCCAAAAGACTGTTCAATACATCTGTGCCTCTCTTGCTATCTTGCATACAAGGTTATCGTTACCATCTTTCTAAATTCCATATATATGTGTTATTATACTGTATTGGTGTTTTTCTTTCTGGCTTACTTCACTCTGTATAATAAGCTCCAGTTTCATCCACTTCATTAGAACTGATTCAAATGTATTTTTTTTAATGGCTGAGTAATACTCCATTGTGTATATGTACCACAGCTTTCTTATCCATTTGTCTGCTGATGGACATCTAGGTTGCTTCCATGTCCTGGCTATTATAAACAGTGCAGTGATGAACATTGGGGTACACGTGTCTCTTTCAATTCTGGTTTCCTCAGTGTGTATGCCCAGCAGTGGGATTGCTGGGTCATATGGCAGTTCTATTTCCAGTTTTTTAAGGAATCTCCACACTGTTCTCCATAGTGGCTGTACTAGTTTGCATTCCCACCAACAGCATAAGAGGGTTCCCTTTTCTTCACACCCTCTCCAGCGTTTATTGCTTGTAGACTTTTGGATAGCAGTCATTCTGACTGGCGTGAAATGGTACCTCATTGTGGTTTTGATTTGCATTTCTCTGATAATGAGTGATGTTGAACATCTTTTCATGTGTTTGTTAGCCATCTGTATGTCTTCTTTGGAGAAATGTCTGTTTAGTTCTTTGGTAGGTTCTTTCTATTATGGGAAATGTTTTTCTTTTTTCTTTGGTTATATTCAAGAAGAGCATGATCTCAAAGCTACCAGAAGACAAGGTCCCCAGTACCCACTAAGCACCTTTGGGCAAGAAAGACAAATGTTCATTTCAGTTCAGTGGCTCAGTCGTGTCTGACTCTTTGCGACCCCATGGACTGCAACACACCAGGCTTCCCTGTCCATCACCAACTTTCAGAGCTTGCTCAATCTCATGTCCATCAAATCAGTGATGCCATCCAACCATCTCATCCTCTGTCATCCCCTTCTCCTCCTGCCTTCATTCTTTCCCAATATCAGGGTCTTTTCCAGTGAGTCAGTTCTTCACATCAGGTGGCCAAAGTATTGGAGTTTAAGCTTCAGAATCAGTCCTTCCAATGAATACTCAGGACTGATTTCTTTTAGGTGACTGGTTGGATCTCCTTGCAGTCCAAGGGACTCTCAAGAGTCTTCTCCAACACCACAGTTCAAAAGCACCAATTTTTGGTGCTCAGCTTTCTTTATAGTCCAACTCTCACAGCCATACATGATCATAGAAAAGCTATGGAAAAACCATAGCTTTGACCAGACAGATCTTTGTCAGCAAAGTAATGCCTCTGTTTTTTAATATTCCATCTAGATTGGTCATAGCTTTTCTTACAAGGAGCAAGCGTCTTTTAATTTCATGGCTGCAGTGACCATCTGCAGTGATTTGGTAGCCAAAAAAACAAAGTCTGTCACTGTTTCCATTGTTTCCCCATCTATTTGCCATGAAATGATGGGACCAGATGCCATGATCTTAGTTTTCTAGTTTTCTGAATGTTGAGTTTTAAGCCAACTTTTTCACTCTCCTCTTTCATTTTCATCAAGAGGTGCCTTAGTTCTTCTTTGCTTTCTGTCATAAGGGTGGTGTCATCTGCATATTTGAGGTTATTGATATTTCTCCTGGCAATCTTGATTTCAGCTTCTGCTTCATCCAGCCCAGCATTTTGCATGATGTATTCTGCATATAAGTTAAATAATCAGGGTAACAATATACTGCTTTGATGTACTCCTTTTCTGATTTGGAAACAGTCTGTTGTTCCATGTCCAGTTCTAACTGTTGCTTCCTCACCTGCATACAGATTTCTCCAGAGGCAGGTCAGGTGGTCTGGTATTCCCATGTCTTTCAGAATTTTCCATTGTTTGTTGTGATCCACACAGTCAATGGCTTTGGGATAGTCAATAAAACAGAAGTAGATGTTTTTCTGGAACTCTCTTGCTTTTTCAGTGATCCAACGGATGTTGGCAATTTGATCTCTGGTTCCTCTGAGAACCAGAGAAATGAACCTCCTCCTCCCTCAAATCATTTTCTTGACTCTCATTAGAAAAGACACTTGACTGCCATCTGCTGGAAATCTGCCATAATAAAACACACCAATCTGATTTCTAAGGTATGATTACTGACCCTTAGATGGAACACAATTGTACACTGCACACAATACATGGCAGCCCTACTGACAGCCATGTCCCCAACTCCAAACTCTTTGTAATATATTCCTTTTCTCTTATGCTAGTAGCTAGTTCAAACTCATTTTTTATTCCTTACAACCAGGAGAGTCCTAGAAAACATACCCGGTTTCACTCATTATCTAGCCACACGCACTCACTTAACTAAGTCATTTGGCCTCTGTGAGCCCAAGATTCTTCAGCTATAAGCTGGGCAATGATTGAAAGAGAAGCATGTGAGATAAGCACGTGTGAAAGGGCTTTGAAAGCACAATATGCCAAAAGAGTATTGAAAATAAGAAAATGAGGGACTTTCCTAGCTGTCGGTTAGGACTCTGTGCTTCCACTGCAGGGAGTACAGGCTCAGTCCCTGGCCCAGGAACTAAGACCCCACATGCCACACGGCCAAAGAAAGAAAGAAAACAAGTCAATGATGCTGACAATTCGGACAGAGCAAAAGAAGATGCAAAATCTACTCCCATTACTTTTCTGCTTCCCTATCTTTCTTCACAGCATAGCGGAGAATCTTTTTAAATGCAGAAAGAAAGAAAAAGACACAGAGTAGAATTTCACTAATTGAAGATGGAATCAATAGGCACAGCTGAAGCATTGATTTGTGACCCTCTGAACCAGAGCTCAGGAGTCCATCCTGCCTTCTTCCAACAGAAAGAATTAAAGGCAGATCATTGTGGCACACATACGGTCTGTAGCCAAGAAAATTAGTCCCCACCCCAAATCAATAAATTAAAAGACAAACCCTGAGACATCTTGTTTCCATCCTCACAGTGAGTTTAATCAGCTAATTACTACAGGAGGTCCTGGGCATCTCAACAAGTTGATGCAAAACACCAATCACTCTCAGAAACAAAAGATAAATACAATTAGCCGTTGTTACTAACCCAGTCCAAAGTCTATGCTCAACAAAGACTTTTAGTGAAGACAAAAACCATCAGCTATCAGGTTGAAAATACAGAGCTCAATACAGGGTATAATCTACTAATTTTCTGATCAATGGACATAAGCAGGAACCAGTATGTCACGGTATTTTGAAACACCAGACTATACTCTTTCATCAGAATGACTCAATATATTTCATCCTGACCTTTTCCTTATTTTTTCCATATCTTACCTAATTCATTTGAGCTTGGCAGGTCAATTTATTTGCTGGCATTTCTTCATTGAGTCTCCATATTTACAAAGCACTGCGCTAGACAGTTTAGATCCTATAAACATGAATAAAGATATGGCCTCTGCCTTCACAAAATTTGAAGCCTAAATTGGGGGAAAAAACAGGCACATATGCAAGTCAAATCTGGTTAATTCATTCACTCATTTAATCATTCAACAGATACTCATTCAAACATAGGTGCAGAAGAAAAAATAAGACAAACATGGTCCCTACCTAACAGAGGTTACAGTCTTCACTGGAAGAGAAACAGTAAATACATTTAATCCCAGCCGATAATAAGGGCTCTAAAGGAAAACCGTTACAGGTTGCCTAGAGTACACATTTTTTTCCTGAGAAAGTCACATTTAAGAAAGACCTGAAGGATAAGTGCCAGTTGTCCCGGTGAGAAGGCAGTAGAATGAGTCAGGTAAATGGGAAAGCACATTTGAAAAACTACAGTGGAAGAGAACCTAGAACACGAGAACTCACTGAAAGGATACCAAAGTGGTGAGAGCACAGTGACAGAGAGAACGGGTCACAGGCAACTGCAGAGCTGGACAAGGCCCAGGCCATGCTATTTGCCACGTTAAGGATCTTGTGCTAATAGCAGTGAGAAGCCATTCAAGGATTTTAAGAAGAGGACTATTCTAATCATACTTGCATTTCTAAAGATCAGTCTGGCTGCCTATGTCAAAAGTGAATTAAACATCTGTATGTCTTCTTTGGAGAAATGTCTGCTTAGGTCTTTTTCCCACTTTTTGATTGGGTTGTTTGTTTTTCTGGTATTGAGTTGTATGAGCTGCTTGTATATTTTGGAAATTAATCCTTTGTCAGTTGTTTCATTTGCTATTATTTTCTCTCATTATGAGGGATGTCTTTTCACCTTGCTTATAGTTTCCTTTGCTATGCAAAAGCTTTTAACTTTAATCAAGTCCCATTTGTTTACTTCTGTTCTTATTTCCCTTACTCTAGCAGGTGGGTCATAGAGGATCTTGCTTTGATCTATGTCATCAAGTGTTCTGCCTATGTTTTCCTCTAAGAGTTTTATAGTTTCTGGTCTTACATTTAGGTCTTTAATCCATTTTAAGTTTATCTTTGTGTATGGTGTCCAAAGAAAACATACAGATGGCTAACAAACACATGAAAAGATGCTCAACATCACTCATTATCAAAGAAATGCAAATCAAAACCACAATGGGATATCACCTCACACCGGTCAGAATGGCCATCATCAAAAAGTCTACAAACAATAAATGCTGGAGAGGGTGTGGAAAAAAGGGAACACTCTTGCACTGTTGGTAGGAGTGTAAATTGATACAGCCACTATGGAAGACGGTATGGAGATTCCTTAAAAACTAGGAATAAAAACACCATATGACCCAACAATCCCACTCCTAGGCATATACCCTGAGGAAACCAAAATTGAAAGAGATACATGTATCCCATTGTTCATTGCAGCATTATTTACAATAGCTAGAACATGGAAGCAATCTAGATGTCCATCAACAGATGAATGGATAAAGAAGTTATGGTACATATACACAATTACTCAGCCATAAAAAGGAACACATTTGAGTCAGTTCTAATGAGGTGGATGAACTTAGAATCTATTATACAAATTAAAGTGAGTCAGAAAGAGAAAGATAAATACCATTGCTGCTGCTGCTAAGTCACTTCAGTCGTGTCCGACTCTGTGCGACCCCATGGACTGCAGCCCACCAGGCTTCTCCATCCATGGGATTCTCAAGGCAAGAACACTGGAGTGGGTTGCCATTTCCTTCTCCAATTCATGAAAAGTGGAAAGTGAAAGTGAAGTCACTCAGTCATGTCTGACTCTTAGCGACCCCATGGACTGCAGCCTACCAGGCTCCTCCATGGGATTTTCCGGCAACAGTACTGGAGTGGGGTGCCATTGCCTTCTCCCGATAAATACCATATTCTAACACATATATACAGAATCTAGAAAAATGGTACTGAAGAATTCATTTGCAAGGCAACAGTGGAGAATCAGACATAGAGAATAGACTTATGGACATGGGGAGAGGGGAGGAGAGGGTGAGATGTATGAAAAGAGTAACATGGAAATTTACTTTACCATATGTAAAATAGATAGCCAATGGGAATTTGTTGTATGGCTCAGGAAACTCAAACAGGGCTCTGTATCAACCTAGAGGGGTGGGATGGGGAGGGAGATGGGAGGGAGTTCCAAAAGGGAGGGGATATATGTATACCTATGGCTGACTCATGTTGAGGTTTGATGGAAAACAGCAAAATTCTTTAAAGCAATTATCCTTCAATAGAAAATAAATTTTTAAAAAGTGAATTAGAGGATGACAAGAGTGGCAGAGCTATTTCAAATCCTAAAAGATAATGCTGTTAAAGTACTGCACTCAGTATGCCAGCAAATTTGGAAAATTCAACAGTGGCCACAGAACTGAAAAGGTCAGTTTTCATTTCAATCCCAAAGAAAGGCAATGCCAAAGAATGTTCAAATTGCCATACAACTGCACTCATTTCACATGCTAGCGAGATTATGCTCAAAATCCTTCAAGTTAGGCTTCAGCAGTATGTGAACTGAGAAATTCCAGATGTACAAGCTGGATTTAGAAAAGGCAGAGGAACCAGAGATCAAATTGCTAACATATGCTAGATCATATAAAAAGCAAGAAAATTCCAAAAAAAATCTACTTCTGCTTCATTGACTATGCTAAAACCTTTGACTGTGAGGATCACAACAAACTGTAGAAAATTCTTCAAGAGATGAGAATACCAGACCACCTTATCTGCCTCCTGAGAAACTTGCATGCAGGATAAGAAGCAACAGTTAGAACTGGACACAGAACAACAGACTGGTTCAAAACTGGGAAAGAAGCACATCAAGGCTGTATATTATCACCCTGTTTATTTAATTTATACACAGAGTACATTACACAAAATGGTGGGCTGGATGACTCACAAGCTAGAATCAAGATTTCCAGGAGAAATATCAACAACCTCAGATATGCAGATGATATCACTTTAATGGTAGAAAGTGAAGAGGAACTAAAGAGGGTCTCGAGGAAAGTGAAAGAGGAGAGTGAAAAAGCTGGCTTAAAACTCAGCATTCAAGAATCGAAGATGGCATTTGGTCCCATCACTTCATGGCAAATAGATGGGGAAAAAGTGGAAACAGAATCAGATTTCATTTTCTTGGGCTCCAAAATCACTGCAGATGGTGACTGCAGCCATGAAATTAAAAGATGTTTGCTCCTTGGAAAAATAGCTATGAGAAACCTAGACAGTGTATTAAAAAGCAGAGACATCATTTTGCTGACAAAGGTCCATACAGCCAAAGCTATGGTTTTCCCAGTAGTCATGTTTGGATGTGAGAGTTGGACTATAAAGAAGTCTGAGTGTTGCAGAATTGATGCTTTCGAACTGTGATGCTAGAGAAGACTCGAGAGCATCTTGGACAGCAAGGAGATCAGACCAGTCAATCCTAAAGGAAATCAACCCTGAATATTCATTGGAAGGACTGATACTGAAGCTCCAATACTTTGGCCACCTGATGTGAAGAGTCAACTCAATGGAAAAGACTCTGATGCTGGAAAAGACTGAGGGCAAGGGGAGAAGCGGGCGACAGAGGATGAGACGGTTGGATGGCATCACTGATTCAATGGACATGAGTTGGAGTAAACTCAGGGAGATAGTGAAGGAACTTGGAAGCCTGGCATGCTACAGTTCATGGGATCGCAAAGAGTTGGACTCAACTTAGCAACTGAACAGCAACAACAAGAGTTGCTTTAGGAAACCAGTGGATAGCAGTGTGCCGAACTATAAATACCCAGCTGTAGTTGGCCAGGTCACATAAGCAGCCACCATCTCATGGTCAGCACTTATCACTCCACATCCTCAACCCCTTAGGTTAGAGGGAAAAGCCCTTTAAGCATCCTACAATGAAACTCAGCACACACTTACCCATAGAAACAATGCTATAAAGGGCAGTTGGGCTTCATGGTTTAACGAATACTTTTTTCATGGTGACTTTGCTTTTCTTCTTGAGTAGCTTTATAATTAGAAAGGACCTAGAGACTTCAAAAGATTCCTTGAAAAAGGCTATGAAGATAATGAAAGGTTTTGAACATTAGTTTTGTAGTACTCTTGCCTAAGAGAAGCTAAATTATCTTCAGAAAATAAATATATATAGGAAGTATAGGTTCATTTTTAAAATATCGAACTCTTATCCATGCTTGGGAAGTCACTGAAGCTACAAGGTGCTGGAAGAGACAGGAAGGGGTGGGATCCAGTGTGTGGATGGAGATGTCAGCCTTAGGGTGAGCTGCTGTTACCCCAGACAGCACCTTAATCCAAAGCAGACTCCGAGTGGGTACACATCGTGACTCACAGTACATGACTAGAGGATAGGCTAGACTTTGTTCTCCAAGTCTCCTTGTCTGGGCCTTCTTAGGGAGTGAACAATCCATACAAAATGCAACATTCTTGGCCTTGGAAAATGGCATGTTCTGTGAGATGAAGAAGAAGCAAAAGATGAGCAGTCTATGGCCCAGCGGCTCAGAGCAGGGCTGGAGAACCACTGCGTGGTTTTGAATCCTGGTTCACTACCTGTGTAACTGTGGCTAAGTTCCTTGATCTACCTGTTCCTTGATTTTATCATCTAGGAAATGGAGGAAATAATCATACCTACCTCCAAGATTTCTTCTAAGAATTGACAATATTTGGTACACAGTAACAACCGTTTCAAAAAACTAAGATCATGGCATCTGGTCCCATTACTTCATGAGAAATAGAAGGGGAAAAAATAGAAGCAGTGACAGATTTTCTTTCCTTGGACTTCAAAATCACTGCAAATGGTGACTGCAGCCATGAAATTAAAAGACACTTGCTCCTCAGAAGGAAAGCTATGACAAACCTGAACAGCTTATTAAAAAGCAAAGACATCACTTTGCCAACAAAGGTCCATATAGTCAAAGCTATGGTTTTTCCAGTGGTCATGTATGGACGTGAGAGCTGGACCATAAAGAAGGCTGAGTGCTAAAGAATTGATGCTTCAAATTGTGGTGCTGGAGAACACTCTTGAGAGCCTCTTGGACAGCAAGGAAATCAAACCAGCTAATCCTAAAGGAAATCAACCCTAAATATTCATTGGAAGGACTGATGCTAAAGCAGAAGCTACAACATTTTGGCCACCTGATGTGAAGACCCAACTCATTGGAAAAGACCCTGATGCTGGGAAAGATTGAAGGCAAAAGAAGAGGGCGACAGAGGATGAGATGATTCGATAGCATCACTGACTCAATGAACAAGAACTTGAGGAAACTCCAGGAGATAGTGGAGGACAGGGAGGCCTGGTGTGCTGAAGTCCATGGGGTCGCAAAGAGTTGGACAGGACTGAGCGACTGAACAACAACAATAACCATTTACATGAGGCTTAATTGAATGAAATAAAATTCATAAAGAGAATGGAGATGTTTTCTGTATATAAAGCAAGGCCATTTGCTTACAAAGAACCAAGCACTGAAGAAAATTTCCACAGAAAACTAAAAATGGTTACAGGACCATCTTGGAAACGATGATGGTGTTAGTACAAAAACGGGCACCACCTCTAATTACTCCTTGTCTGAAAGACATCAAAGGTATTCTTCACTTTCCATGATGTTCTGCCTATTACGCTATTGTTTGCTCAGAAGTATCTCCAGCTGCAGTTGCTACAAGGAAAGCTGAATTCAGTAGGCAGCCAAATTTATAGCAAATTCACTGCTCCCCCTCTCCTGAACTCACCTGAATTCATGCTGAACACAGAAGAATAATTCTTGCCTCCCCAGATGGCAAACAGATTCATGCTCTTTTTAAAATGCTCATCGTACTCAAATATGTTTCTCAGCAGGAAGTGTTCTACCTGCTGCTGGAATACTCAGAGGATTAAAGAAGATTGTATGCATACACTAATGGCTACATTTACTCAACAGTTATGGGAGAAATGAATATTTCAACACAAAACAACACTTCCACTTTCTCATTACCAATTCAATTATTTCCACACCAAACTACATTCCCCACTAGGAAATATGACTACATTATCCTCACTGATCTATGTCAACAATTAAGAAAGGGCTAGGCAACAGGCAAACACACATACCCATCCTTATTTAAGCCACCCTCATCTACCTTTTAGCACCAGTGTGTTCATCACTCAATCATTGCAACCCCATGGACTGCAGGCCACCAGGCTCTTCAGTCCATGGAATTCTCCAGGCAAGAATACTGGAGTGGGTTGCCATTTCCTTCTCCAGGGAATCTTCCCAATCCAGGGATCGAACCCAAATCTTCTGCATTGCAGGCAGATTCTTTATTATCTGAGCCACCAGAGAAGCCCATCCTCATCTGCCTTTTAGCACAAAGGCAGCTAAAAAACTAAAGCCCTGGCTGCCAATACAATCTGCAATGACCTAAACCCTCCACAAGACACTGCTGATGTTCATACCAGGGAACACATGGTCCAGTAAAAACTAATCACTGAGCCCGACTCAAGCCAATGACACAGTCTGTGGTACTTAGTTTGCATACTTGCATTGTCTTCCCTACAAACAGGGCCCTTATTTTTCATCTCCACATTCATGTCAAACTTACGATTCAGATTCTAGGAGTAGAAATAGGTTCAGGAGTGAAGTGTAATACAAACCACTTGAAGGATCTAATAGTCAAGTTTCTACAGAGAAAGTATAAAGCACTGTAGGTATTTTGAGTACAAAGGGATTTAATGCAGGGAATTCAAAGTTTATAGAACTGATGGAAGGGCTAAGGGAGGAGGTTCTAAGATGGGCCTTCAGAAATGACTCTCAGAACAATATAAAATTGATCCACCACTGAGGCTGCCACTGGAGAGAGACATACAAAATCACATCCCTGTGCCTGGAGCCCTAGAATCAAGGAGCAGAATAAAGAATCCATTGAAACCATCACTGCCTCTTGATATCAAGACTAGACACTGGAAAGCTTGTGTCTGCACAAGCTGCTGCTGCTCATATTTCCCCTTCCTTGCTTGCCAGAGAAACAGACAAAAGGACCAAGAGAATGGTCCCCACCATCCTCCCACCTTCCATATTTTTGTCCATCCAGTTGGAAAAATCTATTTCACATCCAGAGCCATAATTGTTAAAAGCTATTGAAAATCCACTATTTTTAGCCTTCTAATATCTCCATAAAGGAAGGTTAACTAAAAATGGAGGTTGCATAACTCCATCAACTGAATCTACCAAATGACTGCTACAAACTTCCCAAGATAAAAGACTTCCCTGGTGGTCCAGTGGTTAAGAATCCACCTTGCTATGCAGGGGACTCAGGTTTGATCCTCGGTCAGAGAACTAAGACCCCACATACGGCAAAGCAACTAGGCCCAAATGCCACAACTACTGAGCCTGTACACCACAATGAAAGATCTCACATGAAGCAACAAAGATCCTTTGTGTTGCAATTAAGTCCTAATCCAGCCAAATAAACAGATGAATATATATTCTTTTAAACTTCCCCAGGTATGTTCACTGCTCTAGTGCTAAAATACATGGAGAACTATAATTAGAGAATATTCCTCCAGATTAAGCCTTAACCTCAGTTCAATTCAGTTCAGTCGCTCAGTCATGTCCGACTCTTTGCGACCCCATGAATTGCAGCACGCCAGGCCTCCCTGTCCATCACCAACTCCTGGAGTTCACTCAGACTCAAGTCCATCAAGTCAGTGATGCCATCCAGCCATCTCATCCTCTGTCGTCCCCTTCACCTCCTGCCCCCAATCCCTCCCAGCATCAGAGTCTTTTCCAATGAGTCAACTCTTAGCATGAGGTGGCCAAAGTACTGGAGTTTCAGCTTCAGCATCATTCCCTCCAAAGAAATCCCAGGGCTGATCTCCTTCAGAATGGACTGGTTGGATCTCCTTGCAGTCCAAGGGACTCTCAAGAGTCTTCTCCAACACCACAGTTCAAAAGCATCAATTCTTTGGCGCTCAGCCTTCTTCACAGTCCAACTCTCACATCCATACATGACCACAGGAAAAACTATAGCCTTGACCAGACGGACCTTTGTTGGCAAAGTAATGTCTCTGGTTTTGAATATGCTGTCTAGGTTGGACATAACTTTCCTTCCAAGGAGTAAGCGTCTTTTAATTTCATGGCCGCAGTCACCATCTGCAGTGATTTTGGAGCCCCCCAAAATAAAGTCTGACACTGTTTCCACTGTTTCCCCATCTACTTCCTATGAAGTGATGGGACCGGATGCCATGATCTTCGGTTTCTAAATGTTGAGCTTTAAGCCAACTTTTTCACTCTCCACTTTCACTTTTATCAAGAGGCTTTTTAGTTCCTCTTCACTTTCTGCCATAAGGGTGGTGTCATCTGCATATCTGAGGTTATTGATATTTCTCCTGGCAATCTTGATTCCAGCTTGTGCTTCCTCCAGCCCAGCATTTCTCGTGATGTACTCTGCATATAAGTTAAATAAGCAGGGTGATAATATACAGCCTTGACGTACTCCTTTTCCTATTTAAGCCAAAGGAACAATTCCTGAAACAAGTACAACTTTAAGCCTTTAACACTCAAATGTCCATTAGTGTATTAATTACTTACTAGAGTCCAGAGATACCAAGCCAGCAGTCTTTACACAGGGGAAGAAAAGAAACCTGGAAACAGAAAAGAATAAATGCAGGTATAGGGAGGGGATAGACATTGGTTGCTAAACATGTGGTTCATCTTTTTTTGCAATTGAGCCACTAGACCAGTGTGGCAAGAAACGTACTCTCTCACATAGTCACTAGGGATTTATCAGGCTCAGGAACAAGAGAAGAAAATCCACGCACCCTCATCATGCGACACTCCCTCCCCAAATCTGAACCACAGTTACCTGATCCATACCCAGACCCTAAGACAGACCCAGGCAACATTCCCACAAAAACATGGAGTAGGTCCCAAAATGACAATCAATATCACCAGTTCCCAACTGTAGACCCACAGGACAGACCTACCCTCTGGTATATTTTGTTTGTCCAAGCCAGGATTTGTTTTGAAATAGTGCTTTGAATGTCTTTAGATAGGACATGCACTCTCCACTTCAAAGTATGTCGTTGCTGTTCAGTTGCTCAGTCATGTCCAACTCTTTAGCAACCCCATGGACTGTAGCCCACCATGCTCCTCTGTCCATGGAATTCTTCAAGCAAGAATACCAAGTGGGTTGCCAATCCCTTCTCCAGGGGATCTTCCTGACTCAGGGATGAAATCCACATCTGCTGCATTGGCAAGTGAATTGTTTACCACTGAGCCACCAGGGAAGCCCACTCCAAAGTATGTCCTCACCTTCTTTTTCTATCATTTTTTTAATCCAGCACTGGCACATTGACATTACCTTCCTAGCCACCCTGGCCTGTTTTTTCCCCCCTCCTTAAAGGACAATTAAAGAGTCCAGATCTGATGAAAATAAATGAAATCATCAATCCTAGTGGGTATGGGATCATAAATGAGAGACAGAGTAAGGGAGAGAAATGAAAAGGAAAGGACAGGAACAGGAGGCTACACTCTGACTGGCACAAACACCATTCACTCTTTGCTACTGGGACTAGAGGGGCATGGTGCCTGTGCATCACTGTGGTTAAGAGACACAAACTGCATAAGCTCACCTCCGTTGTGGGAGAGCATTCCCACATCAGGAAAGGCTTCCAGAGTCCAGGCCACTGCCACGTAAGACCACTCAGTTTGTCTCTTACTTCCAAAGAAGTAAGGGAGGAGCCCACTTTGGCAACTGCTTAGGAGCCTGGGAATCTGTCCGGCCTCATGGTGGAGCAGCACAGGCCTGACAACATCACTACTGGCTATTAAGTTGTCTGTGAGGCTGCAGTAAACCCCCAGGCAAACCACGGTAATTATCCAGACTGGCTGTTCTCTGCTTGGGTTCCTCTCAGAGGCTCATTCTAGTCCCAGGGAACTATAAACCAGTTAACAACTCAACTCTAATTAATAAGCTCCTTAATGGAGATACAAATGTCCACATTTTTATCCTTTACGATGTACTTTGGGCTCTTTTTCCCTTAAATAACTGAATGGATGTCTCTGCTTCCTCCTTTTTCAATTCCTGCTTTCACATTGGTTTCTGGTCTCTAAATAACAGTAACTGTCTGTCTTCACTCTTTAAATCCACCACATCCCATGCCCCCTGCTCTCTGTTTATTGTCTGTCAGGGTATTTTCTGTGTTCCTTGGAAGCCCCATTGCCCAACTGTGAGGAACAGGCAAACCTGCTTAAGTTTTCAAAGAGAAAGGGCAGAGACTAAAGAGAAAGGGTGTGGCTATCTACACACATGGAAACCAGTAATGCCAAGATATTTGAAAAAGGCAAATACAGCCACCATCATCTAGAGAAAACACAAATCACCGTTCTCCACTGAGAGCAAAATTCTAGCTGGAGCAGTTAGACTAAGGGCAGAGAGTGTCAGGAAGATCAGACATAAATATCTGGAATTTCTCTTTGTCAAACCTCAAAAGCTTCTTTCAACCTGAAACATAACTGTATATTCATTCATGAATATTTTTATATTACACAAAACTTCAAACATATAAAAAAGTAAAGAGAATAACATCATGACCTCCATGAACCATTTCCTAGCTTCACTAAGACTCAATATGTGACCACATTTATTTCATCCATCTACCAACTCACTTTTCCCTAACACCCAATTAGCATGATAATATCAGATATATTATCATTCATTACTTCTTTTTTAATGTTTTTTATTACAATAAGTCACATAATATAAAACATGCTATTTTAACCATATTTAACTGTGCAGTTCAGTGGCACTAAGGACATTCACATTGTTGTGTAACTCAAACACCATCACCCATCTACCAAATTTTTCACTTTCCTAAATTGAAACTCTGTCCCATAAAACACTAAGTCTCCATGCCCCCTTCCCACCTCCTCCCTCCCATCCACTATCTAGCCCCTGGCATCTGTCAATGTACTTCCTGAATCTATGAATTTGACTGTTCTAGGTACCTTGTATCCGAGAAGGCAACGGCACACCACTCCAGTTCTCTTGCCTGGAATATCCCATGGATGGAGGAGCCTGGTGGGCTGCAGTCCATGGGGTCGCCGGGAGTCGGATATGACTGAGCGACTTCACTTTCACTTTTCACTTTCATGCATTGGAGGAGGAAATGGCAACCCACTCCAGTGTTCTTGCTTGGAGAATCCCAGGGACGGGGGAGCCTGGTGGGCTGCCGTCTACAGGGACGCACAGAGTCGGACACGACTGAAGCGACTTAGCAGCAGCAGCAGCAGCAGGTACCTCATATAAGTGGAAGCTGTTAGTACACACATCACTTCTTAATAAAAATTCTTATAAGGTCCAAGGCCTTGCACTAACAGTTTCCAAGCGATGGCCTTAGCGCACGGTCTCCAGTGTTAGACACACTGAGATCAGTCTATCAACTATACCATTTAGTAGCTATGTGACTTTGGAAAGTTCCTTAACTTCTCTAAGTCTTGGCTCTTCATCTGTAAGATGAAGTACATCTAATAGTGCTTTACTTTTTAAAGTAAGGCTAATAGTGCCACCTCTTTGTGAAAAAAACTAAGAGTGCAAGGGAGCTGCCTGGCCCAGAGTAAGTGCTCAGATTCACTTATGTGACTTTTACTGTCATATCAGAATTTCAAGAGAAAGAACTATTTCATCTTCCAGGAAAGACCCACGTCCTAACAGAGGATTTTTTTAACAAGGTCATAGATCATCCTGTTCTTTAATGTTCTGATGCCAATTGGACAAAGCAGAGCATCTCCCCTTTCTTTAGAACCTTGGGTGACTCATCTCTGATACTTTCATCTCTGACTCTGGGTGTGGTTAAAACTCACACTATTGATTTCTCATTGTACTGAATGTCAACCAAGTCAAAAGTCAGATTTGACTGAGATCTGTGTTTAATCTGTTTCATTTTCATGTTCTCCCACTGAGGCACGGGAGTAACTACAGTTCCAGGTCATAGTTTATTTGTTGTAGCTAAAGCACCTTGGCTTTTACTAATTCGTTTTGTGACATTTGTTTGGATTTTGTGTTATCAGACATTTAGAAGGTGTATTTCAGCTTTTCAAGGGTGCATTCCTTTGTGTTTTCGAAACTGTGAGAGAGATATCCAGATGATCACCAAGCTTGACTACTCTTTCTGAGTAAACTGGTGGGTGGACTGCATTTCCCAGCTTTCCTTGCATTTAACTGGAGCCATGTGACAAGTTCTCAACATTATGTTTAAGGACACTGGGTTTTGCAAAGCAGGCAGAATGCAAAGATGTTGTAACAGGTCTGCTGGAATATACCACTTATAACCAGCTGTCCATCCTCAGATATTCAGATATTCCAGATATTCTGGAACTGCTGTGTGCTACATCTCTGATATGTCATCAGATCTGGAAAATGAGCACAGTTTGATATTAGCATTTTACAGATTTCTGAGAAGGCCATGGTGATATGCAGGAGGTTTTATAAACTTAAGACAGAAAAGGCCAAGATGAAAAGTCCCACTATTAGAGAGTTTATATTATTTTGAAAGCAGGATTTTGCTTGCAAAAGGTGCATCTAGTCCGATGACAGGGTCATCCCTGACTTTGGGTAAAGCTAGATTCTGTGGGCTTAGCATCAAGAGAGACTTGCAATGACTAAGCAGCCTCTACCATGGTGCCCTCTTAGGCAGGATACTTGGTGTTATCAAACATTTAGAAAGTTCATTTCAGCTGGTGGTTGGAGAACACACATACTCTCTAAAGGCAGTCACTGGAAGCAAAACAAACCCTCCTCCTAGAGAGCATCCAGCCACTCTAAGAAAGGACACTTCGTGAAGCAAATTCTGTAGCTGGAAACTCACATGGAGATCTTGAAGGTCACAGGGAAAATCCTAAAAAAGTTGTTAATCATCTTGCCTATCATATCAATCTACATCATTATCTTTCTGAATACTAATTTTTTTTTCAATCTCCTCAAAGACCCATTACTAAAAAGGCATCCATTGCCTTTTTTTTCCTTTTGACTGTGCCACATGGCTTGTGGGATCTTAGTTCCTGGACCAGGGAACAAACATATGCCCCCTGCAGTGGAAGTGCAGAATCCTAACCACTGAACCGCCAGGTAAGTTTCCATCTATGCCTTTACATTAGAGAAAGAGCAGTGGGAGAAGGTGGGCTGTGAGCTGGGACAGATATAACAGGTGGATATGGCTTTAGTGGTGATGGGGATCAAGTAACAATTCAAGGTCAGTATAGGCTATAGGTTATTATAGAGAGTGAGACAACTCTGCATGTCTGCACCTTAAGGGAGAAGCCAGAATTAGGAAGGTGAAGGCACTTCGGGTCTCATAATTGGTGAGTAGAGGTCTTGAAGTGCTTCCCATTCACAATGATGCCCTTGAATCACGTATGAAAGTGACGGTCAAAAAAGGGCCAGAGGCATAGAGGAAGTTCTTACTCCTTACTGAGACAAAATCTGCTGTTAAATCACATTAGTTATCTGTGATAGACAGAATGTATAATCTCCTCCCCTTCACTGTAGACATAAATATAATAGGACTTTACTCCCATGATTAAGCTACATTACATGGCAAATGTCTCCCACTCTAATGAAAATGTCTTACAAGATTTTCTGTTTCACTTTAATTCCTACAACTTCCGACCTCAAATCACAAGCCACTTTGGGGATTTCATCATTGACTAAACTACCTAAGAACTGATGAGTGTGTATTCTCTCAGCACCTTCCTCCAGGAAGCTGTCTCTCTTTTTCTCTGAGCTTGGGTCAAGCACTCAACTATACAAAATACACAGCATGTATTCATTTATTTCCCTTATGTGTGTGTTTGTGTGATCAGTCATATCCAACTCTGTGATCTAATGGATTATAGCCCACCAAGTTCCTCTGTCCATGGAATTTTCCAGGCAAGAATACTGGAGTGGGTTGCCATTTCCTTCTCCAGGGGATCTTCCTGACCCAGGGATCAAACCCACATCCCTTGTGTCTCTTGCACTGGTAAGCAGATTCTTTACCACTGCGCCACCAGGGAAGCCCTTACCTTGACTTCACCCTATTCTAAAAGTGCATAACATATCTTTCAAAAGTATTACAGGATTTTTTAATGAATAAGTGAGGAATCTAAAGGAGGGAAAAATAAATTAAGGAAAAGGAAACTCAGAGTACAGGTCAACAGACAAAGCACCTGCCACAAAATCTTTCTAGAAGTGAACCACAAAATCAGGCTCTCAGCTTGCCAGCTATCAGAGCAAAGAGAGAGACACTATCAACTAAGTATTAATAAATCATAGTGGCTATACGTCTGGTTGCTTGCTTTTAAAAACATCTATTCCTGGGAATTTCTTGGTGGTTTAGTGATTGGGACTCTGCTTCCACTGCAGAGGTCCCGGGTTAGATCCCTGGTGGGAAAACTAAGATCGCACATACCACAAGGCTTAGACCAAAGGAAAAAAGAAAAAGGCAGGAATAAAGAGAACTATTTAGAAAACACACACACCTATTCCTGATAATGTCATCTGAGGAATTTTTCCCTCTGGTCGTCACTGAAACAAGCCATGCAGGCTTTAATCGGTAGCTTAGAGGGAAGGATCTGGTTTAAACATTGGCAAAATGTTTACCTGTTTACTTCATTTACTAGCACAACAGGTTCATGGTTTAGGGTTGAAGAAACTGAGAGTGGAGACCAGAGAACATCAGATAGAAAAAGAATCACTCATACAGAAACGGTCAGTGAGGCCAAGTAATTGGAACCCACAAAGGTAGAAAGAAAGAGCAACAGCTGGCAGTAAAGTCCCTAACCTTGGAGAAAGAGAAGACTGTGGAAAGGGCAGAGAAGTTCTTCAAGCCATAGGCAGACATTAAGAAGAAAAAGATACAGTGCCAGGAAACAAAACACAGAAATATTCCCACTAGAGGAGGCCTCAGGGATGTCAAATTCCTCATGACACCAGCCTCCTGTAAAGATAAGGGAACTCAGATCCAGACAGCGTGTCTGCCCCTGAAGCCACCACACAGCTGATACAAAGCTGACACCCTATGACTCTGTTTAACATTTGGTAATGGGAAATGGACAGGCAGGAAGGCCTTCCTGAAACTATGAAACTACTTAATGGCTGACTTGAGTCTAGAGCCAGAAATACAAGGTGGATGAGGAAGAAAAGTTACTTAGATAAAGTCATGCTACTTCACCATTTATTTGGACCTCAACAAGTACTGTGACATATCTGACATATACCATATATAGGAGAGTTACTGGAAGTATGGGACTGCTTACTATGTACCAGACAGTCCACTAAACACCCTCCTTGCAAAATCCCATTGAATCCCTGCCAACAATCCTAGTGGGTAAAATCTGTTATTTACATTTCAGTCTAGAAAACAGGCTCAGCAAGGTTAAACAGTTTCCTCACTGTCACACAGCTAGTGATTGGTGGACACAAGATTTGAACACAATTTGACTCCAAATTGTGTGCTCATTCTCTAGCCTAGAAAAATATTTCACCTTGCATTGAGCAAAGAGGATGTGTGTGTGTATTCTAAGCACCAGAATTGAGTCATTTGGCTCAGGACCTCCCCGTGGAATGGAAAAGGCTTAACCAGCCTGCGTGAGACAAAGGATCCAAAAGCAAATACATTCAGGGTCATGCCTAATGATTCAAGTTCATGGTGCTCTATAATAGAGGAATATATCCATCTATGTACATACAGTAAAATAAAGAGGCATACTCATGAAATCTGACCCCTTCCTGGGATCCTGTCCATGGCACGAGGTCACTTTTGTGAAGCTGCCCAGACCTCTGAACCAGTGCTCTGTGTCCTGAGTGAAATCAGCTCGAGTGGTAAATGCCCTTGTCTTGGGCCAGTGTCTTGCTATAGTTTCTCTGCTGAATGCTTTGGCTCTGCCCTGAGGGCAGTTCTTATTGGACCCTGATGCAGTTTCTATCTCACAAATCAGAGTTTAAACCTTCACAACAGAGTATTGATTCGTGCTGTCAAAGCAGCGAGATTCCAGAGCTGGGAAGGTGAGGAAGTCTGCCCCCTTTAATCAATATTTTCGTATTCATTAAAGCAGATGTCTGATTCAAATTTTGATTTTAAGCCAAACTCAGAAACTGAGAATCAGTGTTCTGATGGTTCAGTCTTGGCTTGTCAACAAAAATGTGCCCCGTGTTTCAGCATCCCTGGATCTCTCTCTCCCTCTCCCTCTCTTCTTCTGTCTTTCCCAAACTTGATGTTTAGATTCAAGCCCAGCTGACACCTATTTTTGGCCACTGTTCCTTCAGAGAGATCCACAAGGCAACCTTCAACCCAGGGCCAGGGCTAGACAACTGCCAGCGTTCTACTGCTCTGGGAATGAATGCATCATCCCAGCAGATACTTTCTGCCTTAATAGTCTGCTCTGTTCATCCTATTCCAACTGGAGCCTCTTAAGATCTAAACATCTGAGCAGCTAAAGAACAGCAAAGAGGCTCAACAAACTTGTCAAAGAATAATTCATAAAAGTCACAGCCCAAAAGCTCTCCTGGAAATGATTTTAATCCAACACTCCTCTTAGACCTCCTACAGCCCTGCCTGGTGCAAAGGGCACAGGATTTACAGATTTTCAGACCTCATTTGGATATCCAGTTCAGCTCTCTCATTAGAAGGGAGACTTTGGTGAAAAACTGAGCTCTGGGCTCATTTTCCTCATTTGTAAAACACTGAATGTGACCACTATTTCATAAAGTTGATACAGAAATTAGACAGCATATAGTGCTTCTCAGAATCACATAATCATAATCTCATACTCACAATCTCATCATCATTGGCACATAATAGGTTCTCAATAAATGTTCATTTCTCCATCTTTCTCTCAAACCCATTTCTCTCTCCCAGCAACCCCACTCGGTCTTTTCCTTCCCATTTCTCCATTTTCTGCCTTCTTTCCATTGATCTACTTTATGCTCTTCTCCTTCTTGCCACGCCCTTTAATTGAACCCCAAACCATAAACTCTCAGCACCAGGAGGATCTAAAGGAGTGTTGTCAATCTGAGATGAGTCACAGCTACTCACCAGCATGGCCATGGGCAGCAATCAACACTTCTGTCCCCCACGGTCTCTCCTAGCCTCTCTCTCTCTTTCAGAGTTGATATTATTGAAAGTGGCAGATTCTTGGCAATTTCAGGAAATTTTCCAGAGAACGACTTGAAAGAACTGCAAAAAAAAGAAATTACAAGGATATGTCTGAAAAAAAAAACAAAAACTTGTTTCACTGGTAAAAGAAGAAAAATAACATGTTTCTCACTTACAGCTCTGATATAATGGCATACTCATTTCAGGTAAGCGGTTTCAAATCTGATGCATATTTTCGTAAATCTGAGCCATGGGGTGTCTCTCCCATCAACGGTTACTGGTGTGTGAAAGTCCATCCATGCTGCTCCTGGAAGCCAATTTTAGCCCCTCTTTCCAATTCTGCATTCAGTGATACCAAAAGGTAAGTTGAAATTGAAATGGTGGGAGTGCCAATACCACAGACATTGGCAACCACTACAAACAGTACCATGGTCGGTTCTAACTGTTGGTCAAGAAGCAACAGTTAGAATTGGACATGGAACAATGGGCTGGTTCCAAATTGGGAAAGTAGTACATCAAGGCTATATATTGTCACCCTGCTTATTTAACTTATATGCAGAGTATATCATGTAAAATGCCAGACTGTATGAAGCACAAGCTGGAATTAAGATTGCTGGGAGAAATATCAATAACCTCAGACATGCACATGACACCACCCTTATGGGAGAAAGTGAAGAAGAACTAAAGAGCCTCTTGATGATAGTGAAAGAGGAGAGTGAAAAAGTTGGCTTAAAGCTCAACATTCAGAAAACGAAGATCATGGCATCTGGTGCCATCACTTCATGGGAAATAGATGGGGAAACAATGGAAACACTGACACCGTGAAATTAAAAGATGCTTCCTCCTGGGAAGAAAAGCTATGACAAACCAAGACAGCATATTAAAAAGCAGAGACATTACTTTGCCAACAAAGGTCTGTCTAGTCAAGGCTATGGTTTTTCCAGTAGTCATGTATGGATGTGAGAGTTGGACTATAAAGCTGAGTGCCAAAGAATTGATGCTTTTGAATTGTGGTGTTCCAGAAGACTCTTAAGAGTCCCTTGGACTACAAGGAGATCCAACCAGTCCATCCTAAAGGAAATCAGTCCTGAATATTTCATTGGAAGGACTGATGCTGAAGCTGAAGCTCCAATACTTTGGCCACCTGATGTGAAGAACTGACTCAATGGAAAAGACCCTGATGTTGGGAAAGATTGAAGACAGGAGGAGAAGGGGACAACAGAGGATGAGATGGTTGGATGGCATCGCCAACTTGATGGACGTGACTTTGAGCAAGCTCGGGGTGTTGGTGATGGACAGGGAAGTCTGGCGTGCTGTAGTCCATGGAGTGGCAAAGAGTGGACACAACTGAGCAAGTGAACTGAACCAAAAATAGATTATTTTTTTCAGAGAAAAAATTGTTAAATATTTACCAGCACAAGATTGGATATGTTCTCATGACTTTGGCATTGATTCCTAGGCAGCCCCCTTCTGCTTGAAGGATCTTTTTAGTTTATTTTTGCAACAATGATTTCCTACAGGAATTCTACAAGCTTCCCTCATCATAATGAGTTTGCTACTGCTGCTGCTAAGTTGTTTAAGTCGTGTCCGATTCTGTGCAACCCCATAGATGGCAGCCCACCAGGCTCCCCCATACCTGGGATTCTCCAGGCAAGAACACTGGAGTGGGTTGTCATTTCCTTCTCTAATGTATTAAAGTGAAAAGTGAAAATGAACTCACTCAGTCGTGTCCGACTCTTAGCGACCCCATGGACTGAAGCCTACCAGGCTCTTCTGTCCATGGGAGTCTCCAGGCAAGAGTACTGGAGTGGGGTGCCATTGCCTTCTCCTATAATGAGTTTAGGCCTACAGAAACCTCTGTTTCTTTAAAACACAGATACTTCAGTTTATCTGTTGGTCATAACAGAGGCTCTGCTGCTGCTGCTAAGTCACTTCAGTCATGTCCGACTCTGTGCAACCCCAGAGACAGCAGCCCACGAGGCTCTGCCGTCCCTGGGATTCTCCAGGCAAGAACACTGGAGTGGGTTGCCATTTCCTTCTCCAATGCATGAAAGTGAAAAGTGAAAGTGAAGTCGCTCAGTCGTGTCCGACTCTTAGCAACCCCACGGACTGCAGCCTACCAGGCTCCTCCATCCATGGGATTTTCCAGGCAAGAGTACTGGAGTGAAGTGCCACTGCCTTCTCCGAACAGAGGCTCTACTAGTACTCAATCATGCAAATTCACTCTGCCTTAGCTCTGTAAGGATGAAGGTGCCTGCTGGGCCACTGGTACATCTGTGTTCATTTTGTCCTATGTATTTAAATAGAGAATGTGAGATCATGAGGATTTCACTCCTTGAAAACCTCTGTGAGCTGCTATTGGCATCATTGAGCATTTCATTGCTCATACCCATATTCAAATAGAGTTCATTTTCTCCAAATATTATCCTGTGCTACTAACCAAGAGGCTACACAATGGGCTCTGGAGCCAGACTGCCTGGGGTTGAATCCCAGCTCCCCGACTTTCCAGCAAGTTCCTTCACCTCAGTGGGCTTTAGTTGTAAAATGAGGGTAATAAGAGGACCCACCTCCATAAGTTGTTATGAGGATTGAGTGAGTAATACATAGCAAATGCTTAGAGCAGTAACTGGCATACAGTAAGTGCTAAAAAAAAATGCTAACAATTAGGAAAAAGTAGAAATAGAATGTTTAATGAAAGGCAGGAAGTTCGAGCACCAGGTTTTAGCTGGGGAACTGAGGATGAGACTGGGAAAGCCCTTAGAGGAAAGGTTTAGAATATTGCTGCTAGAAGCCTACATTAGTTATGGAAGACATCCCAGAAACTGTGTGCAGAGGCTCCCCTGTCCTCACTGTAAAAGTAAGAGACCTTCTAAACGGCAGCATCTGGAGAGAACAACTGAGTCTCATCTCCTTATTCAAGGCAAGAGTTCACCACCTCGGACCTCAGGGTGACACAAAGGGCGATGTTCATATACAGACGCCACAGTGGGCTGTGGGCTGTAGGGTAGGGACAATTCCTGACTGTAAGGCTCACCTCCCCACTCCTACGACCCTTACAGAATGCAAAGGAGGGAGATTCACGGTAGTAGGGATCAACCTCTATGATAACCATCGGCCTATTCCCCAAAAGTCTAATTCTTCTCCTTCTAAGCACATGGTGGGCTTATACTTCCCTTCTGTCTTCTAGTTAAGCAAGTCTATATGTTTTACTTGGAGCAATAAAACGTAAACAGAAGTAATATGTGTCTCCTCCAAACTTCAAGGGCCAGTGAGGGATTTGCCCACCTCCTTCCTGCCTGCCACACTGACTAGAACACTCCATATGATAAGTTTTCATCAGTTTTCATCCTTGAATGTGAATATTCTAGAGCAAAATGTAAAGATTACCCACAATAGACACACAGTAAAAACAAAAGGAAACTTCATTGTTTTAAGCAAATGAGACTTTGGGATTATTTGTTACTGCACAAAACCTATCCTGTACTGACCAATACAACCTTAATTCCACTCTAATGTATATTTTAAAATATGAATAAAGTCTTTTAAAACATCTTGTCTGTATTACTGGTAGCAAATTACTTGTCACAGCTGATCTCATAAAATAACTAATAAAGTTTAAAACCACAAATTTACAGAAATGTAATTTATTACATACAAAGTTCATGTTAAAGTTTTTCTATAAATTCCATTCATTTAGCAAGTTCATTTGTCTTTGTTTTCTTTATCCTTTATAGGACAAGGTGATCCATTTAATCTTAAAATTTCTATATTTTGATCCCATTAAAGATTTGTGCCTGAAAGAAATCAAACAAAAATCCTACAAAGGCTAAACAAAGTAGACTTCTAGAAAGGAAATTCAGTGGCAGAATTGTTGTCACCTTCTGCCTAAAATTTTCCCTCCCCTTGCATTACCCTAATTTCTTAAAGATTTTTTTATGTGGCCCATTTTTAAAATCTTTATTGAATTTGTTATAATATTGTTTCTGTTTTCCGTTTTTGTTTTTTGACTGCAAACCATGTGGGAGCTTAGCTCCCTGGTCATCACAGTCATGCTCAGTCGCTCAGTCATGTCCGACTCTTTGTGACCCCGTGGACTGCAGCCCACCAGGCTCCTCGGCCCATGGGATTCTCCAGGCAAGAATACTGGTGTAGGCTGTCATTTCCTTCAGGGGATCTTCTCGACCCAGGGATCAAACCGTGTCTTCTGAGACTCCTGCAATGGCAGGTGGATTCTTTACCACCAAACCACCTAGGAAGCCCTTAGCTTCCTGACCAGGGATCAAGCCCACACCCCTGCATTGGAAGGTGAAGCATTAACCACTCAACCACCAGGGAAATTCTGCAGTACCGTCATTTTTATCCCAATAAAAACACTCCAGTCCCTAAGGGATCTGCTGCTGCTGCTACTAAGTTGCTTCAGTTGTGTCCAACTCTGTGTGGCCCCATAGACGGCAGCCCACCAGGCTCCCCCATCCATGGGACTTTCCAGGCAAGAGTACTGGAGTGGGTTGCCATTTCCTTCTCCAATGCATGAAAGTGAAAAGTGAAAGTGAAGTCGCTCAGTCATGTCTGACTCTTAGCGACCCCATGGACTGCAGCCCACCAGGCTCCTGCATCCATGGGATTTTCCAGGCAAGAGTACTGGAGTCGGGTGCCATTGCCTTCTCCGCCCTAAGGGATCAATCCTTCCCAAATGGGTTCTTCTTTGGCCCAAACTTTCATTCTCACTGGAACTACTACAAATTGACATTTTCAAAAATAATTTTTATTCAAGGAAGACAGAAAAAGTAAGTGAAAATAAACAGTATAATATAAAAAGAATATAATTAACTCAGGTTTTTCAAAAGCTGATCAAAGGGGCATCATCATGATTAGCTTTGTCTCTAATTTGGCTGGTAGTGTTCACAGGCACCTTGCCTGAACTTCTTCACTTCTACATTCTGGTCTTCACATACTGGGACCACCTTGTCTCTTACCACATGCTGCTGCTGCTGCTAAGTCGCTTCAGTCGTGTCCGACTCTGTGCAACCCCATAGATGGCAGCCCATCAGGCTCCACGATCCCAGGGATTCTCCAGGCAAGAACACTGGAATGGGTTGCCACTTCCTTTTCCAATGCATGAAAGTGAAAAGTGAAAGTGAAGTCACTCAGTCGTGTCCGACTCTTCACGACCCCCTGGACTGCAGCCTACCAGGCTCCTCCATCCATGGGATTTTCCAGGCAAGAGTACTGGAGTGGGGTGCCATTGCCTTCTCCATCTTACCACATGACCAAAGTCTAACTAAATATCTTCCTACCATCAACAACAAATGCCAGAACCACTTTAGGTGAATCTGATGTTCCCCCCCCACCACAACAGTCTCCCCTTCAGACTTGATTTTTCTGATTCAGAGATATCACATTTATAATCCATTCTCATAATAGTAGGAAGAGGCATCCTTAGTCCCCACTGATGGGTCTTATCCTTCCCAACTCAGGTTAATAGCTTTGCATATTTCTATAACTTTGTCATCAGCACATTGTGATAAGAACACACATACCCATGCATACTATATAAACATATAATGTTAAGAAAAGTATCCAGTCTAATCAATATAATCTTACAGTATTGAATGAACATCCATATTTACAGTGACTATATTTATATGAAGTATACCAGTTAACAAAATGAGCTTTGAACAAGTATACATGGGTTTAAGTCTCACCTCCAGCACTTCATGGCTAGAGATCCTAAGGCAAATTATTTCATCACTCTAAGCATCTGCTCCCTTGAGTGTAAGCTAAGAATAATAGTGGTGTCTACTTCAGATGACTGATGTAAGCTAATTAACGTAAAGTAAGAGAATGCATATGAAGCTGTTAATACAGTGCCTAGAACCCAGGAAGTAAGAGTAACTGAGCAGGTAGTGGTACTGGCAGCAGTGGTGGTAATGGTAGCAATATTACTATCATAAGTAAAATGAGAATCACTGTCTTATATTCCATTATCCACACATTTCTATTGTAGCTTCCATAAATCTTCAGCCTTTTTCTAATTAATGCCCGAAAGTGATTTTAAGTTCTTAAGAAATTCAAAGCACTGTAGTAATTATCACTGATTCTGCCATATTACCCACATCATAGGCAAGACATTACCCATGCCCCAGTGCTCTGGAATTATTCAGATTTGCTGATCTGAAAATGATGCTATCCTCATATCTTCAAAGAGTAAACGCTTTCCTTATTTCCTGCCAAGCCACATCATCCACTTGCTTGAAACTCATCCAGATTCGGTCCTGCATTAGGAAACACATAAGTGTCCCCAAGAGAATTCAAACACTTAACAAAGCACTGAGCAATTAAACTTTGGTGCACTATTTTAAAAACAGCAAACAGAAAGGAGTCATAGAGAGGGAAAGAAAGAAAAGGGAGGCAAATTTCAGTGGCTCAGCTTTGAGAGAGAGAAGACTGTGTCAACTCATTATGTGCTTCCATTTGGAAGGAAGTCAAATGTTTTCACTGAAAAGCAAGCAGAAAACTTTCATGATTTAGTACCCAGGCAAACTCATAAATTAAGGCCAAGAAGTCCCCAATGTAAATAGGTGCCATCACTCCTTACATAGCTCAACTGTCAAAAATCTAGTCTGGTCTGATTGCAAGAGACAAGCAAGGTGACAACTTTGGGGGCTTTCTGGACTAAAAGTACTAATTAGTAGATCATGTCTCTTATCTGGCCCTGTTTCAATACTCTTACCTAACACAGAAGCCTTTGAACACTGGGTTAGACTGAGCTTTCTCTTTGATGACTGGTTCATCATTGAGGATTCCTACCTCTGGCTCAGAAGCAGCGGCCCTGAAACATAGCCCTGGTCTTCTCTGCTGCACCTGGCCGCAGGTCATAATCCAAACCAAACACAGTTTTCTGAGGCAACGCATACCTATTGAGCGAGCAGTCATACTGGCACTGTAGGAAATACATGGTCTGTAAAATTACAGCCTTTGCCTTCCAGAGGCTCACAGTCTAGCCACTCAAGGGGAGGAAATTCTCTACCTCATGTTCTCGGGGTTGTCCCAGGATGCTATCCAAGACCAGTCCATTCTAGCCTGCACTGATTCATGTCTCCTTCTCGGAAACCAGAAAAGAACCTTCCAATTTCATTAAACACTAGCAAATCCCATGGACGGAGGAGCCTGGTATGCTGTAGTCCATGGGGTCTCGAAGAGTTGGACACGACTGAGTGACTTCACTTTCACTTTTCACTTTCATGCATTGGAGAAGGAAATGGCAACCCACTCCAGTGTTCTTGCCTGGAGAATCCCAGGGACGGGGGAGCCTGGTGAGCTGCCGTCTATGAGGTCGCGAAGAGTCAGACACAACAGAAGCGACTTAGCAACAGCAGCAGCAGGGTGAAAGAGAACAAATCTAGTTCTATCCTGGAGATGAGCCAACCAATCAATCAAAGGCTTCAAAGGAGATAAGTTCAGTACCAAGATAGAACCCCAAGCTCAACAGGTCAAAACAGCAAAAACTGTTTGCTGAGAATAGTACCCATAATGGTAGTCCCTTTTCTCATCAAGGTACGGTGTGCTTAGCAGAATAATGAGCTTACTTAGGGACCTCCCTGGTGGTCCAGTGCTTAAGATTCTGTGTTTCCAATGCAGGGGCTGAAGGTTCAATCCCTGATCAGGGAAATAAGATCCCACATGCCATGTGGCACAGCCAAAAAAAAAATTGCTTTTTTTTTGTAAAGCCCAGCTTGAAGCTGGTAGGGTACAGATAAGATAGGTATGCTGCTAAGCCATGGGACTTCCATCACTACTCTTCAGAAAGATTCTTGCATGCCCCTGTGGGCTAAGCAAGAGGATGGCCAATGGAATTGAATCCCTTTAACTCAGATTTTTGAAAGACATCAAAGAGTCACTTTTTTTTTTAAACTTTTGACAAAGGTCAATTTCCATACTAATTCTTTTTTTTTTTTTTTTTTGACTGAAGTATTTAAAAAACGTATTTTTTTTAAAAAGTCATTTTTTAAAATCTGCCCCAAAAATTCACCCAAAGAGTCATCTACAACTCTCTATGTTTACATCTTACAGACCTGAGACTTTGGTGCCATTTGAAGATGGCTTTTATTATACTACAGAACACTTTTCCTTTTCTGCATTGGTATCCTTCTCATGTACAGAGAGGATCTTCAGAGTTCTGATGAAAACTGAGACTTCCAGGAAAATCCACAGATGAGGTTTGGAATTATCTTATGAATCAGCTGGATCTCTGCTTGTCAACCATTATCTATTATGAGCTTGACTAACTAGAAAACTAATCAGAAGTGACCCAAACAATGCATATCTAAAACAACATCTTAGTATTTGGGTTTGTGCTAAAATTCTTCACGATTACTAACAAGAAGAACTAATATTAATTGAATATTTACCATATGCCAGGAGTACAAAGAGGCAAAGTGAGATTAAGCAATTTATTATTAGAAACACAGCTAGTATGTTTGAACAAGGATTTAACCTGGCTGGAAAATGGACCAAGCAGAAAGATCCAGCCACCAAACTTCCACACTGCACCACATGCTCCAGTCTACACCCTTATGCACTGAATGACCAGCATTAAATGACATCTTGGGCTTCCCTGGTGGCACAGCGGTAAAGAATCTGCCTGCTATGCAGGAGCCACAGAAGACACAGGTTCAATCCCTCAATAGGTAAGATCCCCTGGAGGAGGGCATGGCAACCCACTCCAGTATTCTTGCCTGGAGAATCCCATGGACAGAGAAGTGGTGGCAGGCTACAGTCCATAGGGTCACAAAGAGTCAGACATGACTGAAATAACTTAGCATGCACACAAATGCCATGTTATACTTCTATCAACCATATTCTTCAATTCTGAGAGGATCCACTGCAATCCAGTTAAACATTAAATCTTACTTGTCAAGCCACATTGATGATGTTTTTTCCTTTTTAAATGTTTATGAAGATTTGGCAATAAACCATGAGAATCTAGTTCAGTTATTCCATTTCCATAGAGCATTGGTAACCAACCCTTTTTAAGCATCAAAGTCACTTAAAAGTGTTTAAAATAAATGATTTATTAAATTTTAAAAATTTTAAATTTAAATTAAATTTAAAAAATTTTTTAAAAAAAAGGTTTATTTCAGAAAATGAGCTCAGAGATTCTGACTAAATGAGTCTGGGCTGAGTCCTATGAATCAGGACTCAGCATTTTTAAGCATTCCATTTTTAAGCATTTTTACAGAGAAGAAAAATGTGCAGCCAGAATTGAGGACCACCTCACAGGACAGGATGGGAAAACCTATGTTGCTCTGAAGAGAGATTATCAATCCCTTTCCTTCTGATAATAACCTCTTAGATCTTCTCTTTCCAGTCAGTTCAACAGTCTGCTGCCAGATGGATCTGTTCACATTACATCATTCCTCTACTCCAAAATCATCCATAACATCCCTTTTGCATGAGGAATTATATTCTGAATCCTCAGCCAGGTAAAAGGCTCTCTACATAGTAGGCCAAGCCCACCAGTCAGCCTCATATCTGTCTTCCCTTGGGGGTCCTCCCACTCCAGCTAAATCCATCTGCCCACTCGCCAAAACCCCTGCCTCTTCTGATTTCCTGATGTAGAGCAATTCTGCTTTTATTTTCCCTCTTCTTCAATCTCACTATCAGGTCCACCTTTGTACATCAGGGGGCTTCGACTAGTCATTCCTTCTTCCTGTCTTTAACCAGGATCCCCTCTCCTCTAGGGCCCTTGATTTGCCCAGAAGCCTACTGTAGTCACTTTTTCTTTTGGCTCAGAAACTCCTCCAGATCTTGCCTTCCTTACAGACCCTTGGACCCCTCACTCACTGTCTAGCCTTTGGCCTGAATCCCTTGACTTTGCACCCCAGCATTCTCTTCTAGTTCAGTGCCTGTTTGGATTCAGAGGATGGACCTTGGACTAATCACTGTAGCTTTCAGCCATTCTTCCTGGGCTCCAAGCAGAGCTGTTTGGGGCAAGAGGGACTACAACCCTACCCTTCACCCATGAGGAATGGATCCATGTGGGCAGCGGTCTTTGTTCATTGTGTTTATTAGGGGACCCAAGAGCCTAAAAGAGTGCCTAGTATGTAGAAGGCACATAGTAAATATTTGTTGAATGAATGCGTGAACGAGTAAATCCATGGGCACATCATCATCACCTAACCTGGTGATGATGAATTATTTCTACTCTGTAAAGCAAATCCACTTGTGTTGAGGGGAAGATCCCTTATTCTCACTGAAAACTATCTATCATGTGATGGATTATTTAACACGGTCATAATAACCAGAACCCTGATAAATGCTACCCAGCATTTGTATTACCCTTTGTACTTTTCAATGCATTGTCCCATTTATTATCTCCGCCTATCCTGGTAAAAATCTCATTTCTCTACTACAGATGAGAAATGAGGCAGAAAGGTAGCAGGACTTGATTAAAGTCACACAGCTGGTTGAAATCAGAGTCAGGACTGAAATCAGGGCCTGGTCTGCTCATCCCAGGCTCTCCCCTTGCTGCTGCTACATCAGTGCTGGTACCCACTTCACCAAACGCCACTGTACACACATCACCATAAACCTCCTCACAATCCCACTGTGTAAGTCAGGGTCCTCCAGAGAAAAGAACCAATAAGACAGATAGAGAAACACAGGAAGAGATTTATTATTATGAGGAGTTGGTGCAGATGAGAAGTCCAATGATCTGCCTTTTGCAAGCTGGAGGCCCAGGAAAGCAAGGAATTTAGTTCCAGTCCAAATCCAAGACCCACGAGAGCAAGTAGGACAAGTCTCAGTTCAAATCTGAAGGCCTCAGAACCAAGAGAACTGGTATTTGAGAGCAGGTGATGGATGTCCTAGCTCAAGCACAGAAAACAAATTCCCTCTCTCTCTGCCTTTTTGTCTACTAAGGCCCTTGGTGGATTGGCTGATGCCCACACACATTGATGAGAACATCTCTATTCAGACCACCTCTTTAAATACTAATCTCACCCTCATTGACACACCCAGAAAAATGCTTTAATAGCTCTCTGGGAACCCTGTGACCCAGTCAAGTTTAGGCATAAAATTAACCATCACACCCACTTATTTTGTTAGAAGGAATGGTGCAAGATTTGATGAGTTTCAATCAGAGAACAAATGTGGAAACCCAGGTAAGAGGTGCTTTGTCTCCCCACATTTGGGGTGGTCACAAACAAATTTCTATTGAATCATGATAAGGGAAACAAGCTATTATTTAAAATCACAATGGTATGGACACCAAGAGGGAAAAGGAGGATTGAGATGAATTGGAAGATTGGGACTGACACTATACACTCAACAAACAAAAACAACATAAGATAGATGACTAATGAGAACCTACTGTATAGCTTAGGGAACTCTACAGAATGCTCTGTGGTGACTTAAATGGGAAAGAAATCCAAAACAGAGAGGATATATGTATATGTATAGCTGATTCATTTCATTGTATAGTAGAAACTATCACAACACTAGAAGGCAACTATTATCCAACAAAAATTAACATGTATGCCTATGACCAATTCATGTTGATGTATGGCAAAAACCATCACAATATTGTAAAGTAATCATCCTACAACTAAAATAAACAGATTATATTTTTTTATTTTAAAATCACAACGGCCCTTAAGACAAGGGGATCCTGGTGAAAGAAAGAAAGGAGAGGTTAATAGTCAAAGCCATTTCTTTACAAAGATGGACCCAGTGGTGATTTGAGAAGGGCTGTGGCGAGCTGAATTGTGAATTGCTTTGTCAGGAATGTAAAAGCTTAGCTGAGTGGTTCTGGCTCAAGGAATCTCATATGACTGTGGTCAAACTGTCAGAGGGGGCTTCAGTCATCTCTGGGCCCAACTGGAGCTGAGGAATCCACTTCCAAGCTCACTCTCTTCATTTTGCCAGGCCTCAGTTCCTCAGTGGCTACTAAGCTGAGGCCAATGCTTCCAGCTACACAGTCGTATTCACACATATGGTGACCAATTTCCCCCACAACCCAGAGATCTGAGACAGAAGAGCGGTGGGGGACAGGGACTAGAGTGAGGCAAAAGACAAGGCCAGGTGAGAACTGTAGGGGGCGCTCATGAGAACTTGCCTAGAGTGGGGCCTGAGTGAAAGTGCCTAAGATAGAAACTGTAGTCATCTTTTATAACCTCTTCTTAAAAAGGGTATATGTCCTAGTATGCTTGACCACCATCTCAAAATACTATCTTATTATTATTGCTTTTGTTCAGTTTCTCAGTTGTGTCCACCTCTTTGTGATCCTATGGACCGCAGCAGACCAGGCTTCCATGTGCTTCACTAACTCCCGGAGTTTGCTCAAACTCATGTCCATTGAGTCGGTGATGCCATACAACCATCTCATCCTCTGTTGCCCCCTTCTCCTCTTGTCCTCAATCTTTCCCAGCATCAGAGTCTTTTCCAATAAGTTGGCACTTCACATCAGATGGCCAATTATTGGAGCTTCATAATCAGTTCTTCCAATGAATATTCAGGACTGATTTCCTTTAGGATTGACTGGTCTGATCTCCTTGTTGTCCGAGGGATTCTCAAGAGTCTTCTCCAGCACCACAATTTGAAGCATCAATTCTTTAGCACTCAGCCTTCTTTATGGTCCAGCTCTCACATCCATACATGACTACTGGAAAAACCATAGCTTCAACTATATGGACCTTTGTCGGCAAAGTGATGTCTTCACTTTTTAATACACTGTCTAGATATGTCATCAGAGAAGGCAATGGCACCCCACTCCAGTACTCTTGCCTGGAAAATCCCATGGACGGAGGAGCCTGGTAGGCTGCAGTCCATGGGGTCGAGAAGAGTCGGACACGACTGAGCGACTTCACTTTCACTTTTCACTTTCATGCATTGGAGAGGGAAATGGCAACCCACTCCAGTGTTCTTGCCTGGAGAATCCCAGGGACGGGGGAGCCTGGTAGGCTGCTGTCTATGGGGTCACACAGAGTCGGACACGACTGAAGTGACTTAGCATAGCATAGATATGTCATTGCTTTTCTTCTAAGGACCAAGCATCTTTTAATTTCATGGCTGCTGTCATCTTATTATACTGCCATAGTATTGTCCATACAGACCTGGTACAGCTCGGGTGAGGGGACTACACAGAGTGGATGTGAATTCCAGGACACAGAGGTCTCTGGGGACATGTTGGAGGCTGGCTACCAAAGAAGTTATTCAGTCTTCAGACTGTGGGTAGGCAGATTTTCATGGATATTATATTCATTTCCAAAATACCATCACTACACCAGACAGGTGTAGGTGACCAGGAGTACAGGTAAGTGGGCTCTGTCTATATAACAGACTTATTTACTTAACACAATCCTCTTACATGTCTGTGATACATGCACCTCCTTAACTGTTATAAGAGGCAGATATATTAAGGAGTTACATTAAGGGGGTATTAAGAAGAGGCAGCAAGAATACACAGAAGAACTATACAAAAAAGATCTTAATAACCCAGATAACCAAGATGCTGTGACCACTCACCTAGAGCCAGACATCCTGGAGTGTGAAGTCAAGTGGGCCTTAGGAAGCACCACTATGAACAAAGCTAGTGAAGGTGATGGAATTCCAGCTGAGCTATTTCAAATCCTAAAAGATGATGCTGTGAAAGTGCTGCACTCAACATGCCAGTAAATTTGGAAAACTCAGCAGTAGCCACAGGACTGCAAAAGACCAGTTTTCATTCCAATCCCAGAGAAGGACAATACCAAAGAATGTTAAAACTACTGCACAATTATACTCATCTCGCAAAGTAATGCTCAAAATTCTCCAAGCCAAGCTTCAACAGTACATGAACCGAGACTTCCAGATGTTTGAGCTGGATTTAGAAAAGGCAGAGGAACCAGAGATCAAATTGCCAACATATACTGGATCATAGAAAAAGCAAGAGAATTCCAGAAAAATATCTACTTCTGCTTCATTGACCATGCTAAAGCTTTTGACTGTGTGGATCACAACAAACTGTAGAAAATTCTTAAAGAGATGGGGATACAAGACCACCTTACCTGCCTCCTAAGAAACCTGTATGCAGATCAAGAAGCAACAGTTAGAACCAGACATAGAACAACAGAATGGCTCAAAATTGGGAAAGGAGCACATCAAAGCTGTACACTGTCACCAAGCTTATTTAACTTACATGCATAGTACATCATGCGAAATGCCAGACTAGATGAAGCACAAGCTGGAATCAAGATTGCCAGGAGAAATATCAATAACTTCAGATATGAAGATGATGCCACTCTACTGGCAGAAAAAGAAAAGGAACTACAGGGCCTCTTGATAAGGGTGAAAGAGGAGCGTGAAAAAGTTGGCTTAAAACCCAACATTCAAAAAACTAAGATCATGGCATCCAGTCCCATTACTTCATGACAAATAGATGGGGATACAATGTTAACAGTGACAGACTTTATTTTCTTGGGCTCCAAAATCACTGCATAGTGACTGCAGTCACGAAATTAAAAGATTCTCCTTTGGAAGAAAAGCTATGACAAATCTAGACAGCATATTAGAAAGCAGAGACATTACTTTGCCAACAAAGGTCTATCTAGTCAAAGCTATGGTTTTCCCAGTAGTCATGTATGGATGTGAGAGCTGAACCATAAAGAAGGCTGAGCTATTTTTGAACTGTGGTGTTGGAGAAGACTCTTGAGAGTCGCTTGGACTGCAAGGAAATCAAACTAGTCAATCCTAAAGGAAATCAGTCCTGAATATTCATTAGAAGGACTGATGCTAAAGCTGAAGCTCCAATACCTTGGCTTTCTCAAGTAAAGAGCTGACTCACTAAAAAAGACCCTGATGCTGGGAAAGATTATAGTCAGGAGGAGAAGAGGACAACAGAGGATGAAATGGTTGGATGGCATCACCGACTCAATGGACATGAGCTTTTTTAGCAAGTTCCAGGAGATAATGAATGACAGGGAAGCCTGGCATGCTGCAGTCCATGGGGTTGCAAAGAGTCAGACACAATTGAGTGACTGAAGAACAATTAAGGTGATCCATTGGGTTATATTAAGGAGTCATATCAAAGAGTTATAGGCTTTGAAATCAACATTTGCATTTGAGTCCTGGTTTTGCTGATTCCTAGCCATGCTAGCTCGGGCAAGTCATTTTTCTTCTCCAAGCTTTGCTTTTCACATCGAGAAGAAAACAGTTACTGGCTCTTTAAGGTACCATTAGACTTGCATGACAGAGTTCATTCATCCTTTGACAAGCATTTTCAAGTACATGGTTTGTCATCAGTGCTGAATTAAATCCTTGTTAAGCCCCAGTCTTCCTTAAATCTCACAGGATATTAAGAATAAGAACTGCAAAAGTTTTGCATGCTCTATAAAATATTTTTTTCTAATTCTATCACTTCCTTTTAGTCAAATCACTTAACTGTCCAAGCATCAGTTTTCTCGCCCATAAACTGTAAATAATTAACTATAAATGAAGTTAAAAATGTAGCTCATTGAGGAACAAGTTAGGAGGATGTAGTGGAAGAGGGAATTTTAAAATGATAAATACTTCTAGGCATTTGCTGTTTTGTTGCTGCTCCTCTTTTGTTCTATACAGTTGTGATACTACAATTTGTTACAGTAACCACCCAAGATTGTGAATGAGCATGAACATTTAAGGAGCAAATACTCTCCTATCTCTGCCAGAATAGTGCATATGATCATAGGAAAATAAGAATAGAATAATTGCTTTTTGATTTATTATGAAAGACTTTCATTGTTGGTTCTCTTCCCACCAAAAACCAAGGGGACATATAAGACTCCTTCATCCTGTGACCTGTAGTCCTGCAGCTGTGGCCAAACTACCGACATATGATCAAGAAACACTTGGCAGACATACACTTCCAAGTCCCACCCCTTCCAGTTCCAGCACCTCCCTTTCTGCAGTGTACGGAATCCAGGAGGAAAAGATGTCTAGAGCAAGAAAAACACAAAGGATGGAGACATCGTTATTTTAACTTCTGATGTAGGGACAGTCGAAGACTGAATAAGCCATTACTGTCTACGGTCAGGATATGAATTCTGATACAAAAAAAGAAACCAGTTCAGTGTGTCCAGTGTGGACCAGCAAGTGACAGGAACTGACACAGCGTGATCATCGTGTTAGGTGACTTGTGGGTTGGGGCTGCCATGTGGTGAAAAAGGAGAAGGATGGAAAAAAAGAGAGGTTGGTAATGAGGCAGGGCACCCAGGACTGAAGACACAGGCAACCAGAGAGAGATTCCCAGCCAAAAGAATGCCCAAGGGATGTTAGAAATCAGTGATGTTAATATTCAGTTTAAAGCATTCTCTCATCTTCCTGGGGCCGTGCTTCTTTTCCATTATTTCCAAACCATCAAAAGAAAAAAAGCTACAATTCACAATGCAAATAGGATTGCATTAATTTTGCCTTTAAGAATTACAGAGTGGGGAGTAGTGTCCTGCCTGGAGAAAAGCAAACAGGGAAGTGACCCTGAGGTCTAGGAGCACTGACTGGAGACCGTGACCACAGAGAAGCAGGTCCCAGTGGGAACTGACTCGAGAAATAACAAGCTCTGCCGCAGGAATCCCCAGGGATATCAAGGAGAAGATCCCCACAGTACTTGAGATGAAGTATATTTAAGCTGCTTAAACCATTCTATCACAAGAAAGAGTATTTCCATAGGCCAGATGATTCCTGAATATTTTGTTTACATATATGTATGTGTATACATGGGCTTATATATATAAATATATGCATGTATGTATGATGTACAGAGTTAATATATGTGTGTATATGCTTGAATTACATCTTTATAACTGCATGGAGTACATAATATAATGTATATAAAATGCTTAGCACAGCGCCTGGCACACAAAGTCAATTGATAAATATTGCTTAAGCAGGAAGACGACAAAAGGTATCTTAGTACCTGGTCCTAGAATTCCTTTCAGGGGCAAGAAGAGGTTTTGTGTAGAACAAGGCATTGAGGTGTAATATGAAACTGGGGGGTATGGGCTATGGTTCTAGACGGGGTAGATTTCCTAGAGACATATTAAGGGGAAGGGGGTGGCAGGCAGTGTTACTGGCATCTGGTGAATAAAAGTCAGGAATACTACTAAACATCCAGCAAAGAATAGAGTTGTTCTCTGGAACAAAGAATTAGCATGGTCCCTCCTTATTCACAGTTTTACTTTCCACATTTCAATTACCTGCAATCAACCGTGGTTCAAAAATGTTAAATAGAAAATTTCAGAAATAAATAATCCCTAGGTTTTCAATTTCTCGCTATTCAGAGCAGCATGATGAAGTTCCATGCTATCCTTCTCCGTTCTGCCCTCGCTGTGACTCATCCATTTGCCCAGTGTATTCTGCCCACTACTCAGTTAGTAGCCCTCTGGGTTTTCAAATCCACTGTCTCCATCCATACCACAGTGCATGTGTTTGAGTAACTCTCATGTTACTTAACAACAGCCCCAAAGCACAAGAGCGGAAATAGTGGCAATTTGCCTGTGCCCAAAAGAAGTCGTAAAGCACTTCTTTTAAGTGAAAAGGTGAAAGTTCTCTACTCAAGAAGGATAAAAATCACATGTGGAGATTGCTACGATCTATAGTAAGAAAGGAAGTGTATCCATGAAATTGTGAGGAAGAGAAAGGAAATTGTTGCTAACTTTGCTATTACACCTTGAACTAGAAAAGTTACAGCCACAGTGCATGGTAAGTGCTTAGTTAAGATGGAAAATGCTTTAAATTTGTACAATAAGATATTAGAAGACAGAGAAAGATCACATTCACATAACTTTTATTACAGTATATTATAGTTGCTCTATTTGATTATGGTATTACTATTAATCTCCTACTACACTTAACTTATATCAGAAGTATGTATGCATAGGAAAAACAGTATATATAGGGTTCAGTACTGTCCATGATTTCAGGCATCCACTGGGGATCTTGGAACATATTCCCAGCAGATGTGGGGGAACTACTGTGTGTGTGTGTGTGTGTGTGGTGTACATGTATACATATGCATGCTCAGTCATGTCCAACTCTTTGTGACCCCATGGACTGTAGCACGCCAGGCTCCTCTGTCCAAAGGATTTCCCAGGCAAGAGTACTGGAAGCGGTTGCCATTTCCTCCTCCAGGGGAGCTGCCCGACCCAGGGATCAAACCCACATCTCTTATGTCTCCTGCACTGGCAGGCAGATTCTTTACCAACTACTCTATCCAGCCCCAAATTCCAATACTGCAGAGGTTAGCTGAGAAGATAAAGGAGCGAACATTACCAATAAGCTGTTCTGCACTAGAAGTCAACAGGAACCAGCAAAAAGAGAAGGAAAAAGAGAGATGGATAAGCAAGCTAGAAGAGAAGAATGACTCAATAACATGCCAAAGATGCTAGAGGACTTTTAAGAACTAAATGTTCTTTGCTTCCTCAGTGGTCCAGTGGCTAAGACTCCAGGTTCCCAAAGCAGGGGTCCTGGATTCGATTCCTGGTCAGGGAACTAGATCCCACATGCTGCAACTAAAAGATCCTCGTTGCCACAACCAATGCCTGGAGCAGTCAAACAAATTCAAAAAAATAGTAATAAGAGGAAACGGAGGAGTTGGATATACAAGAGTTTCCTTTTTAAGGTGCTAAATGTCTAAAAATGTCTAATTCACAGTTTGAATTTGTTTTCATTGTTATCATCCAAATCCACTCATCTCCCCAAACTTTCAGGAAAGGCTGCCACATGCAAAGACCCTAGGTGAGTGGATTGTACAGATGATGGTGTCTGTGTGTCTGTGTGTGTAAAGTAAGGAAATCACCTGAATTCCACATCGAGGTCAGAGGGAAAAGACTGCATCAGACCCAAAGAAGAGAACAGGAATTCTGAGGGGACAGAAAGCCAGAAACAAAGTGCCTGTGATAATAAAATAATCTAGGAATTGGAAAAAGGGTAAATAGTATTGAATCAAACTTTATCTGATTTTAAGGGACAAGAATTTCTTCACTCCCATATGGATTACAGCTTTTATTTTTTTAAATCAGTTAGTTCACTACATAAAGTCATTCTCTTTTAGTTTTTGTAAAAGTTCAAATCTGAAAGAACTCTTCACACGTTTTTAAAGAGAGGTACTCAACCTGAGAGATCCTAGCTTGCACGGTTAAGTGTCTGGGCCCAGAGAAAGATGACCAAATACAGCACCCCTTTCAGCACCTTATTGGGAATGTCACATTTTAGAACCATTTCATATAATGAAAATACATGAAGCACTCTTTGAAAAGATAACAGCATTATAGAAATGAGGAGTCCTCCTCACTAACAGGCAAAGAGATGAAGCAACATTTCCTTTTGCACAGTGCTATAAATTCAAATATGGTCTATGAAAAAAATAGGTGATAAGCATTGCTATACATAAAAATAACCAAAAAAGTAAAGTAAAAGCACTTTTAAAGCCACATTGGAGGAATTCCCTGGCTGTCCAGTGGTTAGGACTCTGTATTTCCACTGCAGGGGACATCGATCCCTGGTTGGAGAACTAAGTTACCACAAGCCATAGGGCCAAAAAAAAAAAAAAAAAAAAGGTTGCATTGGACAGTTACAGAACCTCTCCTAGGGAAAGAAAAACACTAACTTATGAGGAACAAGAAGGTTTGGGGCCAAAGATCAGTTGGCTAACAACTAGGAGAGCACAATAAAACCTTGAAATGCTATGCCCTGAGAATTATAACCAATGTGAGATGGAATCTAGCAATAAGCAATAGATAAAACAATAAGAGCCTTCCATTTTCTGCAGTATGAAATTCCTGGCAGCTCATCTAACCCCTTGGTGTCCAGATCTCTGAAGTTACTTAATGAAACAGCAGTTGTCCAAGACCAGAAACACTCTGTAATAACAGTTTCCCTGTGAACCATGAATCAAAAGAAATAGATCCAACCTGACACCCAGCCTCTTCTCCAAAAAAGTCTTTTAAAAACACCATGAAAGCCAATTCTTCCTCCACAGGGGTCATGCCCATTATCTGGACAGGAATCACAAGCCATATTCTGGTTTTTGAGCAAACTGAGATCCAATCAACAGAAGTCTCATTTGAGCTCCTGACAGTTTAATTTAGCTTAACAATTATATTTGCAATTTGATAACCTCTGTATCTTGATGGCCAGTAAAATAATGCTTCCTTGAGAGATAGAAACTTAACATGATTAAGAGAAACGGAAAAAAAAAGAATTTAAGTTCTTTGAATCAACCCAACTCTGCCTTCAACATTTATATTAGTTATCCATTCCAGTCTTTATCATTCCTCTTTGCTGCAACAGGCTGACTGCTATTGGTTATCATTGACAATACACAGAGAAAGCAGCTGAGTTCTCTCTGAACTCATCCACAGGGCAGTGGAAGAAGGGTCTCCAACGTGTTCCTGTTTTGTGGGGTCACCATAGCAATCCACACCAGTCAGGACAGCCAACAGTGGCAGCTTCCAGATTCCACTTCTATAAGGACTCCACGGACCAACCCCTCCCTTTGGAAAAATGACTAGGCAACTAGAAGGAGCCATAAAGAAAAAGATAACAAAAACAGCTTTCCCTGGAGCACCATCTGAGTGCTGTATTTTTTCTCTGCTCCTTATTGTAACAAATTACCACAAATGAAGTGGCTGAAAAAAAAAAAAAAAACACTCAGTTATTTCATAGAAATTCCAGCACAGGGTGGCTCAGCTGATTCTCTGCTTTCACTACACCAAAATCATGGTATCTGCAGGGCTGAGTTCCTTCTGGAGGTCCTAGGGATGAATCCACTTCCAAGCTTATTGAAGTTGCTGCCTGATTGTCCTTAAGGTTGTAGGACTGAGGTCTCTGTTTCTTGCTGGAGGTCATTCTCAGGTTCTAAAGGCTGCTCATGTTCCTAATTCACAGCCACTCACCTCCCTCCTCAAAGCCAGCAACAATGGGTCAAGTCTGGCTCATACTTAACAATCCTTCTGATGATTCCATCTGCCTCATCTTCCCAACCACCTTCATCTTCTGCCACATTTATTTGGCTCTAGCCAAGGACATTTCTCTACCTTTAAGAGTTCATTTGATCAGACTAAGCTCACCTGGATAAATGAAACTATTCTCCCTATCATAATCTTAACACATTTGCAAAATCCCTTCCCAGAAATTTTTAGATTAGCATTTGATTGAATAATCAAGGACAGGAATCTGGGGAGATGTGTTTAGAATTCTGACTACAACAGTTGCCCAACATCACAACCACTGGAACCTCCTTCCTCAGACCCAAGAAGGGCTTCCTTTTGGTATCTCTTTTTATTTTTGGCCACACTGCACAGCATGTTGGATCTTGGCTCCCTGACCAGGGATTGAACCCGCATCTCTTGCAGTGGAAGTGCATAGTCTTAGCCACCAGACTGCCAAGGCAGTCCCAAGAATCTCTTATTTTACAGTTAAGCACTTGTACAATAAAAGCTCATCTATAAAGTCCAAAACTGGGCCAAACTCACACTGCATAAATCACTCTATTGAAAGAGTTCTGTCACTGATCAACCACATGGAAAACAGACCCATCCCTCCATTTTGCCAGCTCACATTTTCTCTGTCACCATCACATCTCTTACTCTTCTTAGCAAACACTCATTTCTCAACTAAGTGAATCTCCCTTAATTCTTGCCCCAAAGACAGACAATAAAATTGCTATTGCAGGAGCACCATTTTTCAGCATACATATGTTGGATACCCATTAATAAATATATAACATAAATATGAAATGAATGCACTCATCTTTAGGCTATTGTCTTGGCTCCAAATTTGTCTTTATTTGTTCTGCCTTTTGCTGTTGAGGTTGGGACTCTGAAAACTACATTTCTCCTTTGGCAGCTGGTACCATGTTAGTTTCTGCTCACATGGGCCCTAAAAGGAGCCTTAAAGGATGAACAAAAAGGAATGTCTGCCATTATGAGCACTGTCACCCCATCAGTGACCCTTCACTTCCTTCTACCAGCACAGCAGTTAGTACAAGCCTCCACCTACTTTTGGCACTTCCAGAACAGACTCATCATTCCCCCTCAGAGGTGCTAGGGCCCCTCCTCAGAAGTCTAAGTCCCAGATCTGTGAGCCCCCTCCTCTGGGCCCAAAGGTAACAGGCAAACAGAATGCCTTCTTTAGATACCTGAGCCCCAGGACTGAGGGGCTCCTCTTCCCCACTTCCAGGTTCTGGCAACCCCAACACCTTTCCTTTGTTAGCACATTTGTGGCAGCTGCTTCCCACAGTTATCAACGCTGGATTACCTAAGGGTTCTCTGCTTACTATCTCAGACCACCAGCAACAGTGTGCCCGATTCCCGTATTAAACTCCCTCTGTTGAAATACCTAGTACAGTTTCTGTTTCCTGACTAGATCCTAAATGATATATCCTAAGTTAGACATATAGAAGTCAGATGAGTAAGAATGGGATCCAAAAGTATAGGATATCCAGACACAGAAGGGCCTTGGAGATCACCTAGTTCAACTCTAACATTTTATCAGTGGGGAAACTGAAATGCAAGAGAGGCTGACTCACTCGAGGTCAAGTTGGTAGTAACTGGCCCAGCACTGGAGTCTGAGCTTCCTGACCCCCAGTCCAGCACTCTTTGTGACACATCTATTGTACAAAGTGCACATGCTTGCTCCTGAGCTCAGAGGCATCAGAAGGCTATATTCTGAACAAATTCTCAGTTCCGTGTCATTGATCTGTTCTGTCCAACATGTCTTTCTTACCAAGCAATTTATCTGTCTACAAAGAAAGAATGCTTAGGTAATAAGAAACCCAAAATGCTATCCTTTGTCATCCTTACTGGAGGATTCAAGAGAGTTAACCAATAAAGCAAAAGTTGGCCAAAGGAGAATCTATTAGGTCTAGTAGCCTGTCCTTGAGAAAAAGAATCTATCTAGCATTTATTCTTAATATCTTTTATCCACTATTAGGAAAGTGATCTAGCCCTGAAAAATGGAGAGGGAGAGAAACAGAGATCAGGAAAGAAAGGAGAAAGATAACATTCTCCCAGACATTTCAAAATATCTAATTTGCCTAGATTCATTTTATTCACTCATCTGCCATGTATTTAACACCATGCGAGGTACTGCGGTAAATTCTAAAGAAAGAGACATTGCTTTATACTCAATAACTGTCTCTTGACTGAAAAAATAAATAAATAAAGCACAACCTAAAAGGTAAGAATTGTGTTTTTGATTTGGTGGGCAAAACTGAGGACTTAAGTCCAGGACACAGCCATCTCAGCTAACTTTGTGATATTGCTGTGAACAAACAAGAGGGAGAGCTAGAATATATAGGAGCTTTTGCAACAAAGACCACGTGGTCAGAACATCAGAAGATTACTGTTAATCAAAATACACATAGTAATGTGCTAAATTGTGTAACTTGCAAAACAGGATATTGCAAGTTACACAATTGAGCGCATTACTATGTGTATCCGGAGATGCAAGAGTCTGGGCTCTTTGAAATCATTCCTTTGATATGCACCTCAGCTATCCAGGGCCGGAATCCTATGCTTTCTCATCCTGAGTCTCTTCAGGGTGCAGCATAGGAGGTGGCTGCAGTTGCTGCTCATTAGATGGTGGGCATCCTGTTTCCATTCTGAGTCCCCTCAAGGTTCATCACTGGGGAGGCCCCAGTGTGATGGCTTGATGGCTGCAACATCCTCCACTTACTGATAGGGCAGACTTTTCATTCACAGTCTCTTTCTAGAGATATCACTATATATAAATATAATCAGAAATACTAAAAGACAGCAGATAAGCACATTAGGAAATTGGGTGGCATCAGTGGAAAGCACTTTAGAGCAACAATCCCCAATCTTTTTGACACCAGGGACCAGTTTCATGGAAGACAATTTTTCCATGGATGGGGGTGGGGGGAGGGTTGGAGATGGTTTTGGGATGATTCAAGTGCATTACATTTATTGTGCACTTTATTTCTATTATTATTACATCAGCTTCACCTCAGATCATCAGACATTAGATCCTGGAGGTTGAAGACCCCTGCTTTCAAGGAGCACGTAGGGTAAGAACCAAGTGTGGAGTTTGAGTTCAGGGTGAAGGATGTCTCCAATTCATCCAGGTTAAAGGCCTCCTGAACCAAGAGAACAAAGACCTGAAGGAGCCTTTGAGAGGCGAGAAGGGGAGGATGAGTCAATAAAGAACTCAAGCTTCTGAATGAAAAATTGATCTTTGATACACAAATCAACAGAGGGGATAGTATAAAGAATGCTGTCCTGAAAGCAGTTTCAGAAAATGTAACCTTTCATTGGGTACTAACTTCTAAGCACTGCCGTAAATTTGGTAGCATTGAAAAACAGAAGTGCATTCTTATTCAGTGTGGAGACCGGAAGTCCTAAATCAAGCTGTCAGCATGGCCACACTTCCTCTGAAGGCTCGAGGGGAGAATCCTTCCTTGTCTCATCTTACTTATGGAAGCTCCAGGCTTTCCCTTTGTTTGAGGCTGCATAACTCCAATCTCTGTCTCACTTTAGATGGCTTTCCCCTCTGTATGTCTAATCTCCTGCTACTTTTCTCTTATAAGGACACCTGACATTAGATTTCAGGCTGACCAGGATTGTTCAAGATGATCTCATCTCAAGAACCTTAACTTAATTACATATGCAAAACCCATTTTTCAAAAAAAAAAAAAAAAACAGGTCACATTTACAAGTTAGGGGTGGGGATAGGACGTGGATATATCTTTTGAAGAACTCTATTCAAACTACTACAACTAGTATTATCTGAAGCTGTTTGGATACATTTTCTCTTCCCCAGGTCAGGAAGAACCCCTGGAGAAGGGAATGGCTACAGACTCCAGTATTCTTGCCTGGAGAATTCCATGGACAGAGGAGCCTGGCAGGCTATAGTCCATGGGGTCACAAAGAGTTGGACACAACTGAGTGACTAACACTTTTACTATCAAGCCAGAATTAAATATTAGAAAAACAAACCTCAGGAACTTGCCTGGTGGTCCAGCATCTAAAACACTGTACTTCCAATGCAGGGGGCCCAGTTTCCATCCCCAGTTAAGGAACTAGATCCCATATGCCCACAACTAAGAGTTCACATGCTGCAACTAGACATCCTGTCTGCCACAGCTAAGACCTAGCACCACCAAATAAATAAGTATAAACACCAGTGGATTCTTTTCCCCTCTCCTCAACCGTTAGAGAAAATTCTTCCCCTGTAACAAGTGACAGTAATTAGCATTTATTGCCTTTTTACCACGTGTAGGGCACACTGTAAGCATTTTGATATATTCTATGTGATGATTAAATTAAATCTTCATTAAAAAACCCCATGAGGCAGGTACCATCTTATCCTCATTTTACAGATGAAGAAATAAGCAGAGAAATGTTAAGAAAATTTGCCCCAGGTCCCACAGCTGAAGCAAATTGAACCAGAATTTGAACCCAGTCAGCCTAGACCTTTTCTTGACAGATTTATTGAAATATAATTCATATAATACACAATTCATCCATTTAAAATATATAAAAGCCTATGGTTTTAGTATATTCAGAGTCATGCAACCATCACCACAATCAATTTTAGGATGTTTTCATCACTCCAGCAAGAAACCTCACATGCCCTTAGCTGTCACCTCCCAATCTCCCCATCTCCAGCCCCAGGCAACTACTAATCTACTTTGTGTCCCAGTAGATTTACCTATTCTGGACATTCCATTTACATAAATAGAATCATACACTGTGGTCTTTTGTGACTGGCGTCTTTCACTTAAGTGAAAAAAGTGCAAGTGTTAGTAACTCAGTCATGTCCGACCCTTTGCAACCCTATGAACTAGAGCCTGCCAGGCTTCTCTATCCATGGAATTCTCCAGGCAAGACATACTCGAGTGGGTAGCCATTCCCTTCTCCAGGGGATCTCCCCAGGCCATAGATCGAATCCATGTCTCCTGCACTGCAGGCAGATTCTCTACCATCTGAGCCACCAGGGAAGACTTCTTTCACTTAACCCAACTAGTATTAACCAAGTATTAACCCACTTAACCCAATGTTTTCTAGGTTTTATCCATGTTTTAGCATGTATTGGTACCTCACTCCTTTTATAGCCAAATAATATTCCATCATATTTCACATTTTATATACAGTTCATCAGCTGATGGACATTTGGGTCATGTCCACTTTTGCCTGCCTGCACTTTTAACTTGCACGCTGTAACTACTTGCATAATCATAAATAATACTCTCTGCAGAAGGACCCATCATCATGAGCCAAGAAGCTAAAATTACTCCAAAGAAAACTTTCTGGCATATAGTCTCTCAGAGGTTTTTATCTAGAATAAACGAAAATTAGTAGTGAAGGGTAACTCTCTTGTCTCGCAATCCTTCTTCAACATGTTTCCACAGTCTCACCTGTACTAACCTGTACTCACCTGTCCTAACTCATCCTTGCTCTCACCAGTAGTCATGAATGCCACAAAATTTGTGTACCTGCTATTTCTTAGGAGTGATGACAAGCAGAGAACCTAAGTGACTTCCTCAAGTCCCACAGCTCATGAGGAACAGAATTGGTCCAGGACTTCTCATCCTTGTGACCACCGCCACTTTTCTTTGCACCAGGGGCTCTTCATTTTATCTGACTCTGCAATCCTGCCACCTTCATATCTTCAAAAGAATGCTTGAGCTGGCACATTTCTTTAAATTTTTAAGTATACACAGTTTTAATATACATAAGAGTAGAGGGATGTCACAAGCCCATAATTCCTTTCTCTCCACTTCAAGGCAATCATTAACTCGTGAAGGATCTTGTTTCATTCAAACATGTCCCACTTCTCCAGTGGTGTGGTGGTGGATGCTTAACAACCATCTCTCCCATGACTTGTATGTTTGGGGATTTCTCTGACTTATTTCAATTTATCAGCATAATGGTTCTGAGTGTGAGTTAGGAAGAGACGAGCAGAGACGCAAGGTTATATAGTATCCCCACCATATAGATACAAAAAATGGAATAATTTCAAGAGCATAGCTAATAGTAACCATAATAAAATATAACTAGGAAGAAGTAAGTTTTGAGTGCTTATTATCTCTATAACAATATATTTTATTTAACCACAGGTTTATAGAATTAAATTTTCAATAATGACTATGGGCTTCCCTGGTGGCTCAGATGGTAAAGTATCTGCCTGCAATGTAGGAGACATGGGTTCAATCTCTGGGTCAGGAAGATCCACTGATGAAGAAAACGACAACCCACTCAAGTATTCTTGCCTAGGAAATCCATGGACAGAGGAGTCTGACTGACTACAGTCTATGGGATTGCAAAGAGTCAGACACAACTGAGCAACTAACACACACAACCAACTAGTTCAAAAAATTCCTGAATTCTAACAGCCTGCTCTTGCCAGTGAGCTAGAGCGAGCCCACCACTACACTCTTCCTTTCCCAGACTACATTTTTTAAATCCCAGACATTATATCACATTTTCCATAATCATTTCAACATGCATCTCTAAAAAATAAAAATGCTTAGAAAACAAATCCACAATATCATCATCACATACAGCATTTAATAATAATTCCTCAATAGTCTCTAAAAGTTCTTATATTTCATGGATTGATATGTGTTGCAAGACTCTTTCCATACAATGGAATAATACTCAGCCATAAAATGGAACAAAATGGGGTCACGTGTGAAGATGTGGATGAACCTAGAGTCTGTCCTATAGAGTGAACTCAGTAAGAAAGATTAAAAACAAATAACATCTTAACACATAAATATGGAATCCTGAAAAATGGTACCGATGAACCAGGACAGGAATAGAGACACAGATGTAGAGTGGATTCATGGGCACAGAGCGGGAAGGAGAGTGGGATGAAATGAGACAGTAGCACTTACACATATTCACTACCATGTATAAGTTAGCTAGTGGGAAGCTGCTGTATAGCACAGGGAGCTCAGCTCAACGCTCTGTGATGACGCAGAAGGATGGGAGGCAGGTGCTGGGAGGCTTAAGAGGGAGAGGATGCATATACACAGACAGCTGATTCACATGATTGTGCAGCAGAAATTAACACAACATTTTAAAGCAACTGTATTTCAATTTTTTTAATTAAAAAAGAAGACACTTTTCATCTATAATCTGCCCCCCTATACAACTTATTTGGTTATTGATTGAAGAAATGAAGAGTGTATTGCCCTTTCAGTTCCCTTCACTAGAAAAAGATCTCACCAGGCAAGAGCACAGGACATCTATGAAGTACAAGACACCAGCTCTGGGAACTCCTTTTCAATGGGCTCTTTGGACTTAGCTCCTCAGAATGGGCCTCTGCTGTTCACAACCAATAAAACCTATGAGAATTCTAGTCCTATAATAACAAGATGGGGAATATTTTTTTAATACTGAAATAAAATAAACCAAAAAAAAAAAAAAAACTGTTTGGATGGTTCAGATAAAGGTGGCAGCATCCACATCCCCACTACCTGATGTGGAAGAGAAAACCCACCACCAAGACCTTGTCACCTTTGTCACATCCCACGAACAGGCAGTGGAAGCAGGGTTGTGAGTTAAAAGAGGGGGTGACAAGTTTGAGGGATAGTCGGCAGGTGATGATAGAAAGCTCAGTCTCGGAGAGCTCATTGGAAAACATCCACCTTGAAACTTCAGCTTTCTCCTTTCCCAAGGATTCTGTGTGGGCTGCTGGGGTTTCAGCTCCAGTTGTCACTGCAAATGCTGCTTGGCAGGAGCAAGAAGCTCAAGAGTCCCTGATGTGTTTCTGAAGGCTTTCAAAGATGAACTAGCTCTTCTGCATTTTTCTTTCTTTTTTTTCTTCCTAAATATAGTGCCGGGAATGAAAACCTTGCTCAACCTATTTCCCAAACCTGGCAGTTCTGACAGTTTTATTGCAGTGCCTTATTAAAGCATAGCCATGGATTTACATAATTAAATCCAGGTCTGCTTTCCTCTCCCCTGCATCCACATCTGTCACTCACTGTAGTATAGCATGGTATTTCCATCACTCTGTGTTAAGTGAGAACCTGGAGGCTTGGGTAGCATCGTCCCCTGATATCAATGAATATTCTCTAATGGAAATGAAGATGATAAGTTTCGATGATGAGTGGAGATAAACGGCTCCCTGCCTTTCAGCAGGAAGTCACTGGCCTTTCTATCATCACCTGCATCCTACAGCTGGAAGGGACCTTTAAAAAATCATCTGATACAGGGGTGGCAAACTGCAGCTTAGGCCTGATTTGGCCCCCAATTTTTTTTTTTTTTTTTTTTGGCCACGCCATGTAGCATGCAGAATCTTTGTTCTCCAATCAGGGACTGAACCCATGCCCCCTGTATTGGGAGTGTAGAGTCTTAAATATTGGACCACCAGGGAAGTCCCTGGCCCACATATTTTTAATATGATCCTTGTAATTCTTTTAATTATGTATGTATGTATATTCTTTTAATATGATCCTTGTTTGCTTTTAATCTGAATTAGTTATCAATACTTAAAATTGGGAGATTCATGTAAAAAGCCAAAATGAGGGCTTTTCTCAAAAAAATAAAATTATAAGTACTGACCACTTTGGACCTCTCCCACCTACCAATTTTATCAGCTAGACATGAAAGGCTGCTGCCCTTCTCAGGTGGGGTGTGGATCTGCAGCTACTCTCCACTCCCCTTTCTCATTCAGTTGCTGCTGCTGTTCAGTCACTAAGTCATGTCCAAACTCTCTACAACCCCATGGACGGTAGTATGCCTGGCTCCTCTGTCCTCCATTATCTCCCAGAGTTTGTTCAAATTCATGTCCACTGAGTTGATGTTATCTAACCATCTCATACTCTGCCTCCCCTTTCTCCTTTTGCCTTCATTCTTTCCCAGCATCAGGGTCCTTTCCAATGAGTCAGCTTTTTGCATCAGGTGGCCAAAATATTGGAGCTTCAGCATCAGTTCTATCAATGAATAGGCAGGGTTGATTTCCTTTAGGATTGACTGGTTTGATCTTGCTGTCCAAGGGACTCTCAAGAGTCTTCTCTGGGACCACAATTCAAAAGCATCAATTCTTTGGCACTCAGCGTTCTTTATGGTCTCTCAGATATGTACATGACTACAGGAAAAACCATGGCTTTGACTATATGGACCTTTGTTGGCAAAGTGATATCTGTGCTTTTTAATACACTGTCTAGGTTTGTCATAGCTTTCTTTCCAAGGAGCAAACGTCTTTTAATTTCAGGGCTGCAGTCACCATCAGCAGTGGTTTTGGAGCCCAAGAAAATAAAATCTGTCATTGCTTTCACCTTTTCCCCTTCTATTTGCCATGAAGTGATGGAACCTGATGCCACGATCTTAGTTTTCTGAAGGTTGAGCTTCAAGCCAGCTTTTTCACTCTCCTCTTTCACTCTCATCAAGAAGCTCTTTAGTTCCTCTTCACTTTCTGCCATTAGAGTGGTATCATCTCCATATCTGAGGTTGTCATTTCTACTGTAAATCTTGATTCCAGCTTGTGAGTCACCCAGCCCAGCATTTCACATGATGTACTCTGCATATAAGTTAAATAAGCAGGGTGACAATGTATAGCCTTGATGTAGTCCTTTCTCAATTTGGAATCAGAAAGCTGTTCCATGTCTGGTTCTAACTGTTGCTTCTTGACCCACAGACAGGTTTCTCAGGAGACAGGTAAGGTGGTCTGGTATTCCCATCTGTTGAAGAATTTTCCACAGTTTGATGTGATCCACACAGTCAAAGGCTTAAGCATAGTCAATAAAGCAGATGTTTCTCCAGAATTCCCTTGCTTTCCCCATGATTCAACGAATGTTGGCAATTAAATCTCTGGTTCCTCTACCTTTTCTAAATCCAGCTTATACATCTGGAATTTCTGAAGTCACATACTGCTGAAGCTTGGCTTGAAGGATTTTGAGCTTAACCTTGCTAACGTGAAATAAGCGCAAATGTACGGTAGTTTGAACATTCCTTGGCATTGCCCTTCTTTAAGATTGGAATGAAAAGAGATCTTTTCCAGTCCTGTGGCCACCACTGAGTTTTCCAAATTTGCTCACATATTAGGTGCAGCACTTTAACAGCATTGTCTTTTAGGCTCTGAAATAGCTCAGCTGGAATCCCATCACCTCGACTAGCTTTGTTTGTAGCAATACTTCTTATGTCCCACTTGACCTCACATTCCAGGATGTCCAATTCTAGTTGAGTAACCACACCATCATGGTTATCTGGGTCATTAAGACCTTTTCTATATGGTTCTTCTGTGTATTCTTACCACCTCTACTTAATCTTTTTGGTTTCTGTTAGGTCCTTACCATTTCTGTCCTTATCATGCCTATCCTTGCATGAAGTGTTCCCTTGATATCTCCAATTTTCTTGAAGAGATCTCTAGTCTTTCCCATTCTATTGTTTTCCCTCCATTTCATTGCATTGTTCATTTAAGAAGGCCTTCTTCTCAGGAAACACGGTACCTACCTAGAGGGGTGGGATGAGGAGGGAGATAGGAGGGAGGTTCAGAAGTGGGGGGATATATGTATACCTATGGCTGATTCATGTTGAGGTTTGACAGAAAACAACAAAATTCTTTAAAGCAATTAAAGAATTTATTCTTTATCTCTCCTTGCTATTTTCTGGAACTCGGCATTCAGATGGGTGTATCTCTCCCTTTCTCCCTTGCCTTTAGCTTCTCTTTTTTCACCAGCTATTTGAAAAGCCTCCTCAGACAATCACTGTACCTTCTTGCATTTCTTTTTCTTTAGGATGATTTTGGTCACTGTCTCCTATACAGTGTTATGAACCTCTGTCCATAGTTCTTTAAGCACTCTGTCTACCAGATTTAATCCTTACTCAGCCTGCTGCACAAATGCATGTGACCTTCTCAGACCCTGGTTAAGTTTGAGTTTATAACACCCTTCACATTACAGGTGAGAAATTCCAAGAAACCTTAAGAGTGAGTTAATCACTGATCTCTGGTTTCCTAACCCAAAAGCAGTTGAAAAACAACTTATTTGTTGGAGGTATCCAAAGACCTGAATTCTTTTTATTTTATTGAAGTATAGTTGATTTATAATGCTGTGTTAATTTCTGCTGTACAGCAAAATTCTTCAGTATTCTTCTCCATTACGCTTTATCACAGGATACTGAATATTGTTCCCTGGGCTATGTACTAGGACCTTGCTGTTTATCCATCCCAGACATAAAAGTTTGCATCTGCTAAGCCCAAACTCCCACTCGATCAGTCCTTCACCTGCCTTCCTCTTTGGCAAACACAGAGTCTCGTTGTGTCCTATATCCAAAGGCCTGAATGCTGACTTGAGCACCATCACTCATATAAGACGCACCAGACTGGACCTCTAAGGCACACGTTTCCTCCTCTGTAAAACTGTACAATTGTACAACTGCTTATTCTAACATGCTGTCCACCTCACAGAGTTTATGGGGACTGACGTGCTGAGACAGGTCAAAAAGTCTATACAATTTTATGCTTATTAATATTATTATTGATATTTTCATGATAACATTTTGCTTGAAATTTTAAGTTCACTAATTTATTATCACAAAATATTAAGCACACTCATCAATTCATCTCATTGAGTATTTCTTGACCCCCTACCATGAACATGTTCATTGTGATGCAAAGTAACATACATGGGGAGATGAGAGGTTAAGAACAAAATAAACATGTGTCAAAGGAAATATATGGCATATAGTACATAGTACAAAGGATGATCGATATGCTGCTCAGATAGCATAAGATGGCTTCCACAATTACATTCCCACTTTCAAAATGCTGCCAATCCCCTTAGAAGCCTGAGATAAGAATCTCTGAACTCTCTGTACTAGCATCTCAAAGCAGCTGCCAAAGCAATACCAATGCTTATACACCCAGAATGCACCAAGCACTGACTCCAGCATTTTACATGAACTATACCATTTAATCTCTCAAAAGTCCCATGGGGTAGGTACTCTGCATTCCTGCTTTTCCAGATAAGGAGTTGAGACACACCAAGGTCAGGTGACTTGTCTGAGGTCACACAGCAAGTAAGCGACAGAGCGGGAAATCCAACTCAAGCGTGCACCCTCTTCCTGTGCCAGTGTCATGCCTCCCACACTCCTTGCTCTGAGCCAAATTCACATCACAACGTCTTTCAGTTCTGCACATACACTCCCACCCACATCCAACTCCATGTGTCTTACACTCATTTGTTTGATACTTCTTGACCCCACAAGCCCTTTCATTCCCTCTGCCAGCTTCTGCCTTTCCATATCCTGTCACAGTCAAGCAAGCCCAGTCAGGAATATTTTCCCTCCTGCCTGGATCAAATTGTTATCATTATGAAGATGACTGTTTACTCATTGACATCATCACACTAATGCTTATTAAACTCATATTACTGCTGAAAGGCAAGTGTGACTTGATCTTCACAGTGAGTCATTAAGTGCAACCAACACTCAAAGAAATGGTAAATTGATGGTTGTGATAAGCCTCCTAATCATCAGATTCTTTTTGATGACCTCCTTGTTATCAGCAAGTATGCTGATAGGACCTTAATAGTCCCTTTACCGGCAAGTCACCACGAGCCTCCTTGAGAATCCAAAATGCACCATGTATGTGAATGTGTATACGCAAGTGGGTTTACATGTATACACATAATTATTTACGTTATTGACATCCTGCCTTGTTTCCGATTATGGTCACGTAAATTACAAGATGCCACAAAATAAAAGCAGGTAAAAAAATAGAAAAACAAAGAGGATCATAAAGTGGGGACATGAGTAAAGCTAAAAATGCATAGCACTCATCCTCCCCAGTGACCACAGATTTGGCCCTGAAACCTTCAAGGAACCTGAAGTGAAAAGAAAATCTTGATCCATTTCTTTGTCACAGAGCACTTATCCTCCCCAATGACCATAGATTTGGCCCTGAAACCTTCAAGGAACCTAAAGTGAAAAGAAAATCTTGATCCATTTCTTTGTCACAGAGTCTATGAAAAATCAAAATGACTGCTATAGGAATTACAACTAATATCAATAAGCCCACAAGAGAATTTTAGCTGAGGAATCCTCAAAGTAGGGATTTTATAGAATATAAATAAGCAATAGTGTCAACAGTATCCTTACAACACTCATAAGTTTCAACTATTTTCACCTACCTTCATTGTGATTGATAGTAACATAGCCAAGCACAACTCAGAAAAGGTAATTCTTGGAGGCAGGTGGGTAGGAAGTAAGATGCACAAAGGATCAAATGTATATTAATATATGTACATCATCATATATATATATATAGTATGTGTGTTAATATATTATTCTTAAATTTCTTACCAAAATATGCTGATCAAAAAAAAAAAAAAACTATATTCAGTATCTGCAAATGTAGTGAAAATCCTAGTCAGCAACCAGGAGTCCTGCAACTGGTATATACATCACAACTGAGAAGTCTGTTTTCTGACTCTGTTAAAATTATGGTTAATGTAAAATCACTACTAGTAATAACCTAAAATCATTATTAGCTGCAGTGTGTATGCACTGACTCTTATCTCCCTAGAGCTCACAATTTTCACTGTGAATAGACAGTGTGGGATTACATGCCTCGGCTCTGCAGCCTGACGGCTTAGTTTTGAGTCTTTACTACCTTTATGGCTTTGAATGAGATGTTTAACCTTTTTATGCCAATTTTCCTCACCTGTGAAATGGAGGCTCCTAATCACCCCTACTTCAAAGGATTGTTGTGAATATTAAAATGTTAACACTTGTGAGGCCCATAGGACATGGTGTGGGCACACAGTATCTGGCACACAGTCAGTACTCAATGAAAGTTAGTCATTGTTGCTGTTGTTGCTATTATTATTATTCCATGAAACCATCTTCAATGATTTCTCTGTATTTTCTTCTCACTAAACAATAGCCATTAATTAGGAAGACCATGGGGGGCTCTCATCCATATAGCACCTGAGAATACAATCATTAACCTCTGTTTATTCATGGTTTGTCTCCCAGTTAGACTGCAAATCTTACTACATCATAGTCACCACCTCGTTTTATATTTGCTGCGAAAACAATTTCAATACAGTTAAGTCAGGTCTCCAAGGTTAAACAGCTGGTGAGTCACAAAACAATTCAAGAAGGGAGGTTATTTGACTTCTAATCTAGTCCTTGTGCCATCAGAGCCTCTTGTCTCCCCACCAAACCCACAGCCTTTGACTAGCAATTACTGCCTTGTAAAATGATGACTCTCAAATGCTCCCCTCCTTGGACTTCTCTGGTGATCCTGTGGCAAAGATTCCATGCTGCCAATCCAGGGGACCTGGAATTTGATATCTGGTCAGGAAACTATATCCCACATTCCACAACTTAAGATCCCATATGCTGCATTGAAGATTGAAGATCCTTCATGCTGCAACTAAGACCCGGTGCAGCCAAATAAAGAAACTTAAAAAAAAATCCTCCTCTTCTGCCTGCACACTTCTCCAGTGTCTCTCAGCCAATGTTCTACATTACACTGTCAACTGGTTATCCCATAGGCACATATGACTGAAGTAAACCAGGGCTAATAGTGGGGATATTGACAAGTAAGAGCATAATACCCTCTGTATGCACTACTATGTATAAAACAGATAACTAATTAGAACCCGCTCTATAGCACAGGAGGAAAAAAGGGACAAACTGTTTGTAGGACATACATTAAGTTAACCTTAAAAATGCATTTCAATATACATTAGATCGGAGAAGGCAATGGCAACCCACTCCAGTACTCTTGCCTGGAAAATCCCATGGACGGAGGGGCCTGGTAGGCTGCAGTCCATGGGGTCGCTAGGAGTCGGACACGACTGAGCGACTTCACTTTCACTTTTCACTTTCATGCATTGGAGAAGGAAATGGCAACCCACTCCAGTGTTCTTGCCTGGAGAATCCCAGGGACGGTGGGGCCTGGTGGGCTGCAGTCCATGGGGTCGCACAGAGTCGGACACGACTGAAGCGACAGCAGCAGCAGCAGCAGCATACATTAGATAGACAAATGTACTATTTGATTTCATCTATGAGATACCTAGAATAGTCAAATTCATAGAGTCAGAAAGTACACTGGTAGATGCTGAGAGCCAGGGGATGGCAGGGGATGGGAAGGGGGAGTGGGGAGCTAGTGTTTAATGGGGACAGTTTCAGTTTAGGAAAGTGAAAAATTCAGGAGATGGATGATGGTGAGAGTTCCACAATGAAGTGACTGTACTTAGTGTCATTGAATTATGCAGTTCAGTTCAGTTGCTCAATCATGTCCAACTCTTTGCAACTCCATGGACTGCAGCACACCAGGCTTTCCTGTCCATCACCAACTCCCGGAGCTTGCTCAAACTCACGTCCATCACATCGGTGATGCCATCCAAGCATCTCATCCTCTGTCATCCCCTTCTCCCATCTTCAATCTTTCCCAGCATCAGGGTCTTTTCCAGTGAGTCAGTTCTTCACATCAGGTGGCCAAATTATTGGAGCTTCAGCTTCAGCATCAGTCCTGCCAATGAATATTCAGGACTGATTTCCTTTAGGATGGGCTGGTTGGATCTCCTTGCAGTCCAAGGAACTCTCAAGAGTCTTTTCCAACACCACAGTTTAAAAGCATCAATTCTTCAGTGTTCAGCTTTCTTTATAGTCCAACTCTCACATCCATACATGACTACTGGAAAAACCACAGCTTTGACTAGACGAATCTTTGTTGGCAAAGTAATATTTCTGCTTTTTAATATGCTGTCTAGGTTGGTCGTATCTTTTCTTCCAAGGAGCAAGCATCTTGTAATTTCATGGCTGCAGCCACCATCTGCAGTGATTTTGGAGCCCAAGAAAATACAGTCTGTGACTGTTTCCATTGTTTCCCCATTGATTTGCCATGAAGTGATGGGACCAGATGCCATGATCTTAGTTTTCTGAACGTTGAGTTTTAAGCCAGCTTTTTCACTCTCCTCTTTCACTTTCATCAAGAGGCTTTTTAGCTCTTCACTTTCTGCCATAAGGGTGGTGACATCTGCATATCTGAGGTTATTGATATTTCTCCCAGCAATCTTGATTCCAGCTTCTGCTTCATCCAGCCCAGCATTTTGCATGATGTACTCTGCATGTAAGTTAAATAAGCAGGGCGACAATATACAGCCTTGATGTACTCCTTTCCCAATTTGGAACCAGTCTGTTGTTCCAAGTCCAAGTTGTTCTAACTGTTGCTTCCTGACCTGCATACAGATTTCTCAGGAGGCAGGTTAGGTAGTCTGGTATTTACATCTCTTTAAGAATTTTCCACAGTTTGTTGTGATCCACGCATTCAAAGGCTTTGGTGTAGTCAATAAAGCAAAAGTAGATGTTTTTCTGGAACTCTCTTACATATGGTTAAAATAATATGTCATATATTATACGTTTCACTATGATTAAAAAAATTAAAAAACAAATGAGTGTGTGGAAAGAAGGGAAACCGCCTATACTGTTGGTGGAAATGTAAATTGGTACAGCCATTATGGAGAACAGTATGGAATTCCTTAAAAAACTGAAAATAGAACTAACATATGACCCTTCCATCCCAGTCCTGGGCATATATCCAGAGGAAAACATGATACGAAAGGATACATTCACCCCAGCACTGCAGCACTGTTCACTGCAGCACTGTTTACAATAGCCAAGACATGGAAGCAACCTAAATGTCCACTAACAGAGGAATGGATAAAGAAGACATGGTACATATATACAATAGAATATTGCTTGGCCATTAAAGACAATGAAATGCCATTTGCAGCAACATGGATGGACCTAGAGATTTTCACATTGAGTGAAGTCAGACAGAGAAGGAGAAATATCATTAAAAAGGTGATACAAATGACCTTACAAAACTAGAAAGATACTCACAGACTTAGAGTTTATGGTTGCCCAGGGGAAGGATGAGGGGAGGGCATAGTTGGGGAGTTTGGGATCATCATGTACAAATTGCTATATTTAAAATGGATAACCAACAAGTTCTATATAGCACATGGAACTCTGCTCAATGTTATGTGGCAGCCTGGATGGGAAGGGAGTTTGGGGGAGAATGTATACATGTATAAGTATGACTGAATCCCTCAGCTATTCATCTGAAACTATTACAACATCGTTAATCAGCTGCACTCCAATATGAAATAAAAAGTTTAAAGAAAAAAACGAGCATAATGCCCTCTCTAAAAGGACCTTCAATGTCTAAAACCAAAAAAGGCACTGCAGTTAATGTAGAAGTATATGACTGATGACTTGAGACAGTCTTACTGTGGTCACTCAATCATGAAATGAAGACATTTGTATCTAAGAAAGAAGGTATCCCTGTCCTCCAGGGCAGATGAGCAGTCAACTGCCTTTATCTATTAAGGGAAACAGCAGTGGAGCTTAGGGATTTAAAAGTTTCCATCACAAAGTGCCAGATGAAATACATGTGCAATCCTTGTCCTGCCAGCACTCACAGGAAGCACAGGTATCCCTCACTTTTTTTTAATATAAATTTATTTATTTTAATTGGAGGCTAACTACTTTACAATATTGTATTGGTTTTGCCATACATCAATATGAATCTGCTATGGGTGTACATGTGTTCCCCATTCTGAACCCCCCTCCCACCTCCCTCCCCATCCCATCCCTCTGGGTCATCCCAGTGCACCAGCCCTGAGCATCCTGTATCATGCATCGAACCTGGATTGGCAATTCATTTCACATATGATAATATACATGTTTCAATGCGATTCTCCCAAATCATCCCACCTCACCCTCTTCCACAGAGTCCAAAAGACTGTTCTATACATCTGTGTCTCTTTTGCTGTCTCACATACAGGGTAATCATTACCATCTTTCTAAATTCCATATATATGTGTTATTATACTGTATTGGTGTTTTTCTTTCTGGCTTACTTCACTCTGTCTAACAGGCTCCAGTTTCATCCACCTCATTAGAACTGACTCAAATATATTCTTTTTAATGGCTGAGTAATACTCCATTGTGTATATGTACCACAGCTTTCTTATCCATTCGTCTGCTGATGGACATCTAGGTTGCTTCCATGTCCTGGCTATTATAAACAGTGCAGAGATGAACATTGGGGTACATGTGTCTCTTTCAGTTCTGGTTTCCTCGGTGTGTATGCCCAGCAGTGGGATTGCTGGGTCATATGGCAGTTCTATTTCCACTCTTTTAAGTAATCTCCACACTGTTCTCTATAGTGGCTGAACTAGTTTGCATTCCCACCAACAGCATAAGAGGGTTCCCTTTTCTCCACACCCTCTCCAGTATTTATTGCTTGTAGACTTTTGGATAGCAGCCATTCTGACTGGCGTGAAATGATACCTCATAGTGGTTTTGATTTGCATTTCTCTGATAATGAGTGATGTTGAGCATCTTTTCATGTGTTTGTTAGCCATCTGAATGTCTTCTTTGGAGAAATGTCTGTTTAGTTCTTTGGCCCATTTTTTGATTGGGTTGTTTAGTTTTCTGGAATTGAGCTGCAGGAGTTGCTTATATATTTTTGAGATTAATTCTTTGTGAGTTGCTTCATTTTCTATTATTTTCTCCCATTCTGAAGGCTGTCTTTTCACCTTGCTTATAGTTTCCTTTGTTGTGCAGAAGCTTTTAATTTTAATTAGGTCCCATTTGTTTATTTTTGCTTTTATTTCCAATATTCTGGGAGATGGGTCATAGAGGATCCTGCTGTGATTTATGTCAGAGAGTGTTTTGCCTATCGTCTCCTTTAGGAGTTTTATAGTTTCTGGTCTTACGTTTAGATCTTTAATCCATTTTGAGTTTATTTTTGTGTATGGTGTTAAAAAGTGTTCTAGTTTCATTATTTTACAAGAGGTTGACCAGTTTTCCCAGCACCACTTGTTAAAGAGATTGTCTTTGGGATACAAAAACAAGACCCCTATATATGTTGTCTACAAGAGACCCACCTCGAAACAAGGGACACATAGAGACTGAAAGTGAAGGGCTAGAAAAAGGTATTCCATGCAAATACAGACCAAAAGAAAGCAGGAGTAGAAATACTCATATCAGACAAAATAGACTTTAAAACAAAGGCTGTGAAAAGAGACAAAGAAGGGCACTACATAATGATCAAAGGATCAATCCAAGAAGAAGATATAACAATTATAAGTATATATGTACCCAACATAGGAGCACTGCAATATGTAAGACAAATGCTAACAAGTATGAAAGGGGAAATTAACAATAACACAATAATAGTGGGAGACTTTAATACCCCACTCACACCTATGGATAGATCAACTAAACAGAAAATAAACAAGGAAACGCAAACTTTAAACAATACAATAGACCAGTTAGACCTAATTGATATTTATAGGACATTTCACCCCAAAACAATGAATTTCACCTTTTTCTCCAGCACATGTGGAACCTTCTCCAGGATAGATCACATCCTGGGTCATAAATCTACCTTTGGTAAATTCAAAAAAATTGAAATCATTTCAAGCATGTTTTCTGACCACAATGCAGTAAGATTAGATCTCAATTACAGGAGAAAAACTATTAAAAATTCCAACATATGGAGGCTGAACAACACTCTGCTGAATAACTAACAAATCACAGAAGAAATTAAAAAAGAAATCAAAATATGCATAGAAATGAATGAAAATGAAAACACAACAACCCAAAACCTGTGGGACGCTGTAAAATCAGTGCTAAGGGGAAGGTTCATAGCAATACAGGTATACCTCAAGAAACAAGAAAAAAGTCAAACAAATAACCTAACTCTACACCTAAAGCAACTAGAAAAGGAAGAAATGAATAACTCTAGGGTTAGAAGGAAATAATCTTAAAAATTAGGACAGAAATAAATGCAAAAGAAAGAAAAGAGGCCATAGCAAAAATCAACAAAACCAAAAGCTGGTTCTTTGAAAGGATAAATAAAATTGACAAACCATTAGCCAGACTCATCAAGAAACAAAGGGAGAAAAATCAAATCAATAAAATTAGAAAGGAAAATGGAGAGATCACAACAGACAACACAGAAATACAAAGGATCATAAGAGACTACTATCAGCAACTATATGCCAATAAAATGGACAACGTGGAAGAAATGGACAAATTCTTAGAAAAGTACAACTTTCCAAAACTGAACCAGGAAGAAATAGAAAATCTTAACAGACCCATCACAAGCACAGAAATTGAAACTGTAATCAGAAATCTTCCAGAAAACAAAAGCCCAGGTCCAGACGGCTTCACAGCTGAACTCTACCAAAAATTCAAAGAAGAGCTAACACCTATCCTACTCAAACTCTTCCAGAAAATTTCAGAGGAAGGTAAACTTCCAAACTCATTCTATGAGGCCACCATCACCCTAATACCAAAACCTGACAAAGATGCCACACAAAAAAAGAAAATTACAGGCCAATATCACTGATGAACATAGATGCAAAAATCCTTAACAAAATTCTAGCAAACAGAATCCACCAACACATTAAAAAGATCATACATCATGACCAAGTGGGCTTTATCCCAGGGATGCAAGGATTCTTCAATATCTGCAAATCAATCAATGTAATACACCACACTAAAAATTGAAAAATAAAAACCATATGATTATCTCAATAGATGCAGAGAAAGCCTTTGACAAAATTCAACATCTTTATGATAAAAAACCCTCCAGAAAGCAGGCATAGAAGGAACATACCTCAACATAATAAAAGCTATATATGACAAAACCACAGCAAACATTATCTTCAATAGTGAAAAATTGAAAGCATTTCCCCTAAAGTCAGGAACAAGACAAGGGTGCCCACTCTCACCAATACTATTCAACATAGTTTTGGAAGTTTTACCCACAGCAATCAGAGCAGAAAAAGAAATAAAAGGAATACAAATTGGAAAAGAAGAAGTAAAACTCTCCCTGTTTGCAGATGACATGATCCTCTACATAGAAAACCCTAAAGACTCCACCAGAAAATTACTAGAGCTAATCAATGAATATAGTAAAGTGGCAGGATATAAAATCAACACACAGAAATCCCTTGCATTCCTATACACTAATAATGAGAAAATAGAAAGAGAAATTAAGGAAACAATCCCATTCACTATTGCAACGAAAAGAATAAAATACTTAGGAATATATCTACCTAAAGAAACAAAAGACCTATATATAGAAAACTATAAAACATTGGTGAAAGAAATCGAAGAGGACACTATTAGATGGAGAAATATACTGTGTTCTTGGATGGGAAGAATCAATATAGTGAAAATGAGTATATTACCCAAAGCAATCTATGGATTCAATGCAATCCCTATCAAGCTACCAACGGTATTTTTCACAGAGCTAGAACAAATAATTTCACAATTTGTATGGAAATACAAAAAACCTCGAATAGCAAAGCAATTTTGAGAAAGAAGAATGGAACTGGAGGAATCGACCTGCCTGACTTCAGGCCCTACTACAAAGCCACAGTCATCAAGACAGTATCCCCCACTTTTGAAAAGTTCCCTTTACACCATTTGGCTTTCTACAAGAGACCTACCTATTTTCACTAACCAAAAGAAACCCAGTGGACTTCAACATTTACAATGTAAGAAGGTAAAAGCAAAACAGTGCTCAGTGCTTGTTTTGCAAACAAAGTGGTGCACCCAGCAGTGAGAGTGGTACCACCAAACTCCTTCCCTGGGAACTACATTCAGCGTCTCAGCATCCAGCCGCCATAGCATTGAACTGTGTCTGTGAGAACCTATGCTTCATCTGCGCATCCGTGAGCAAGTCATGTTCCAAGGTAACTGCTTCTTCCTGTGACGCCATTTTTGATTACAAAAGATTTCATACTAATGCTCTACTTTCGGATAGTGGAGGAAAATGTCTATACTAATTCTAGAAGGGCGAAGTGATAGAGTGGAATGAGCCTAGATTCTGGTAACCCTACAGTCCTGACGAGGATATATCCACTGGGTAATCTTGGATAAATTAGCCTTTGGGCTTCAGTTTACTTATAATACCTACCTTACAAGACAATGGTGAGGATTAAATGAGATTGTGCTTGAAAATGTTAGCAAAATGCCTAACTTTTATAGCCAAGTTCTTGGCCTTCTGGCTAAGATTGAGTGTAGTACAAGGGCTTCCCAAGTGGCACACAAAGAACAAGTCTGCCAATGTATGAGACGCAAGAGACATGTGTTCAATCCCTGGGCTGGGAAAATCCCCTGGAGGAGGAGACGGCAGCCCAGCTTGCCTGAGAAATGCCATGGATGGAGGAGCCTGGCAGGCTACAGTCCGTAGGGTCACAGAGAGTCTGACACAACTGACTGTCATGTCACAGAGAGTCTGACACAACAGAGCAGCTGAGCACAAGGTTATTGTCCGTTCTGAGTACATGGTAGGTAGGAATAGCTTCTCTTAGCCTAAGCCCAGGGACTGCTAAGCCAAGCTTTTTCACAAACAGCTCAGAGAAAGGACCCTGGATACACCCTGCAGGTCTTATCCTATGAATCTAATCAGGCCATCTCTAATCAGAGGTCCACTAAGAGTAGAGGATAAAATTATGAGGGAGGTGGTAAGACATGAAAGTAAGTCTTGAATATACTTGTGCTGTCCTGTTTGGAATTTATTCAGGGTCTTAAATGTTGAAAAGGCTTTGCACCCTGGGTTTTCATCTCAGAAATTATAAAAAGTTTCATTTTGAGGTTGACAACCCCCCTTGTCCATTCCAGCACCAACAACCTGGAAATCAGGGGCCTATACCCAGGAATCTATTGTTCTCAGCTTCCCAATAAAAGTCAGACTTGAAGGGACTTTATTTTCTGACTGTCCAATACTCATCTCACACGCCATCACCTACTTGCTCCCCACATTCATTTTTACTACATAATAATCATTACAGACATCCCTTCCATACCATTTTAAACTGCTTAAGAATGGGGAGGACCACAGCTTGTCCTTCTGTGACATCACACATCTTGATGCAGTGGCGTAGGTAAAACAGAAAGCATGAATGCTCAGCTAAAGAGTATGACTATTACCATAGAAAGAAGAGAAAAGCCAGTGATGGTTTTGGAGTAGAAAGTAACGGCATGATAGAAGCAGTATTTTAGGAAATTTTCTCTGGCAGCACATACTTGAAACATCGGAAAGAAGCAAAATAAGAGAATAAAGAAATTTAGAAGATCAGTAAAGAGATAATTATAATCAATAGACTCTGAGATAGAAAGGACTTAAATTACAGTTGTAGCAAAAGACAGAAAGAGGAAAGGATATTCCTAGAACACATTCTGAAGACAGTGAATGCCAGTGTCCTCTGGGATACGAACCATGGCTGAGTCATATTTGCGACCACATATACCCAGGGCTGATACGCATCAGCATCCACTAGTGCAGCTGGATCAGCTATTAATACACTGAGGCACTTTCATACTTGGGAGTAAAAAATAGATCCTTACTGAAACCACCACGCATTTATCCCCGTGCCTACCCACCATCCCAGCCTGGAATTTTCCAAAACTACACCCCTCCCCAGTCGGCAATCAAACAGCTTATGCCTGACACAGGAGAAGGCTTTGAGAACCTTGTTCCTATGTCAAAGCTGATATTCTTTCTGACTGGCCAGTCCTCTTGCCAATTGTTACATTTATTTAATATCATGCCTTCAAATGCACAGTCAGTTCCTGGCACATAGTAAGTGATGGAAGAAAGAAGAAAGTCGGGAGGAAGGAGAGAAGAAAAGGAGAAAGAGAACTGATTGGAGAATAAACAAAGGAGTCTTACACAGCTACAGTCATACAGACTGATGTGCCTATACAATTATAGTTTTCTTTCAGAAAAAGAGAAGCAGAAAGAATTACTTTGGGAGCAAGATGAATACGCTCTCTTAAAAATAAACTGCATTTGAACAAAAGCTCAGCTGAGAGAAATACAATTTACGAAGGACTGGTTGAGAGCTGTTCAGTCTATTCAATCCATTCTGTACTTGAAAATCTACCCCTTGGAGAGTCCAGCCAGCAGAGGGTTATGAATTTCATGGACAGCCTTCAAGAAACTCCTTTAGACTCTTAGGAGCCAGTGTTCGTGCTCCTCCAGAGAAGCTGACTTGCTTTTATCATATGAACTGTGTAACCAGTAGGGTTTCCTATTTAGTCTTGTAAAGCCAAATCTGTGGTCTGCCTACAGCATGTGTGGCTCATAGGGCCTCCATACTATGACCCTACCCTTGTTTTTCTTATTTTGTCCTGCATGCGTGTGTGCTCAGTTGCTTCAATCGTGTCTGACTCTTTTGCAACCTCATGGACTGAGCCCACCAGGCTCCTCTGTCCATGGGATTCTCCAGGTAAGAATACTGGAGGGGGTTGCCATTTCTTCCTCCAGAGGATCTTCCCGACCCAGCAATCAAATCCACATCTCCTGCATTGCAGGTGGATTCTTTACCACTGAGCCACTAGAGAAGCCCTTATATTGTCATATCTTTCTCTAATTTGTTTTCTTGCCATGTAACATCCACATAAGGAGACTTAAATCCTTTTGAGAACAAAGAGGGGACTAAATTAACTCACAATGATCTTAAACTAAATGTGGAATATTCCTGGAGAAATATCCAATGGATAAAATTATTTTAAATCAACTGTTCATTGGGCTCCAGTCCATGAAAGACACTGTGAAAGTTGTACAGACACAGAAGACATGAACTCATGAGGCTTACAGTCTTCAGGAGCAGACAGACAGGCAAATATCAGAAGACATACACAACTCCTCCTCGCATGGATTTGATCAATTTCAGGGTGAATGGTATCACTTAAAGGAGAGAGAAAAATCCACATTAGTCACTCCCAATGTTTCACACACTTAAAATGCCCCTTGGTGCTGCTATGGAGAGAAAGATGGGCCTTCCGAGCCTTGGAATTCAGAGTTATTCAGTATGTTAGCACCTTGTAGTGGGATTCTCTCAAAACCTGTCACCCTTATTTGTTTTGGGTTTTCGTTTTGTTTATACAGATACCTCGCTGATATGACTCCCTGGCTATTCATTCTCAAAGGAAGACAACAGGATGGGAAGGCAAAGGAAATCTAAACAGTGAGCCCAAAGAAAAGATAAGAACGGATTTATTATCAAAACACACCAATTATTTGAAGCAGCCACATGTCATCAGCACAAATTATCAGCAAACTAATTAGAGATGGATAACATGATTAAAAAGATTTTAAAAGCCTCTGTGTGTGTTAGTTGCTCAGCTGTGTCACTCTCTGCGACTCCATGGACTGTAGCCTGCCAGGCTCCTTTGTCCATGAAATTCACCAGGTAAGAATACTGGAGTGGGTTGCCATTTCCTTCTCCAAAGAAAATCTCTATCTGTCTTTAAACAGTGATCACCTGTCTAGTCCTCATTGCTTTATTTGTGAAAAGGAAGAGCAAATCCTTGCCACATACTCACTGAAGTTAGATGGAATTAGTATCTGCCAAATAGGCAGCATCATGTCAGAAGTCAGGATTATAGAAGGAAAAGACATGGTCCCAGTCCCCTGGGGCTGTGTGGGTCCCCTGAAAGAATTCTCTAAAAACACTTGGAAAAAGTACCAAAAGCAACACATGTCCAAGGATTTACTATTCAGATGGAAACAAACAGGTCCTTTACCTTCAATAATCTGAGGCAACTTCAGATCAGGAGAGGAAAATAATTTTGAAGCCCACGCCTTTTCTGAATGCTCAGAACTAGAAATCATCTTAGAAGCCTACACAAATGTCTAGCTCCCCAAGAATAGATGAAGAGACACCATTCAACTAAAAAAACCATTTAGTTCACCAGGTCATGCCTGAATTCCAGGATTGCCCCTCTCTCTAAGCAAAAATGTGCCAAGGCCTCTAGTCTATTCTAGACTCATACATACTTTGTTTCCCACACCCAGAGAGCTCTTGTACCTCATGTACCTATGTCCTCAACAAGCCCTAAAGGGATGCCAACAAGTGGTCCACTCAAAAACAGTCACCTAGAGAGGGGTATAGTGCTGTGCTTGGCACTGTGAACACAGAGCTGAAACAAAGCTTGATTGTCCAGACCTTGAACATCATTGAGGCCTCAGCTAGCAAACAAGAAGACTCAAAACTGGAGGTGGGCACTCTGAGAGGGTATATAAGGGTGAGAACTACAGCCTCAACTAGCCATTCATTTATCCTCCAACCACCATTACTCAAGGCAAAACCCAGAGTCATCCTTACCTCCTTTCCTTCACACCTTGCATCCAATCCATGGTTAAAATCTGCCACCTCTCCCTTTAGAATATACCCAGAATTCAGCCATTTCTTATAACTTTCAGGGCAACAACCTTAGTCCAAGCCACCATCCTGTCTCCCCAAATTACCTCAAAAGCCTCCTAACTGGTCACCTTCACTCTACCCTCACCCACCCCAGAGCTTTTTCTACACAGCAGCCAGAGAGTGCCTTTCAAATAAGAGTCTGATCATGTTGCTCCTCTGCTCCAAACCCTCCAGGATCTCCCCCCATTGTAAGGCCTCAGGAGCACTGAGGGCGACAGAGTGGCCTAGAAGCGGGGGCAGCCTTGGCCATGACAGTCAGAAACCAACCCGTCAGAGGGCTCAGTCCAGTTGTGTGGCCTCTGTCACTTGTATGTGAGGGACTGTACCACCTTGAAAACCACACTGAGCACACAAAGCCCTGAGGTCCTCAAGGAAGATCTGATCATTTCCTGTGGGAAAAAAAAGACTGAGCAGATGCCGCAGAGAAGGCTCATCTGTGTCACCAACAGCAAAGCTGTCCTCAGCAAGGTCCAAGGAGTCTCCCCTTTGACTGCAGCCCACATTGTGTGATGGTTATGACTCACCTACCCCAGTGTGTCAATGAATCAATATCCCTGTTTTAGGTGCTCCCCTGCCTGCAGAGCTCAAAAATAAAAAATAAAAGGAAAGACACAAAAAGATCATTTAACATTATAAATATAAAGGAAAAAAGTCTAATTTTCCGAATCTTCTAGGTGCCTCCTTCTGATTCACCAGGAATGACCAGGACAGACCAATCAGATCCACCTCTAACAAAAAAGAACCCATGGAAACTAGAGAGAAACTAAAGAGAAAAATATGGGGAATTTTAGGTCAAATTGAAACTGAAATTCTTTTCGAGTCTGGTATAAAAATTCATTGTTGGGACTTCCCTGGTGGTCCAGTGGCTAAGATTCCATGCTCCCACAGGGGAGCAAGAGGCCCAAGTTTGATCCCTGGTCAGAGAACTAGATCCCACCTGCCACAACTAAGAGTTTGTATGCCACAGCTAAAGATCTTGTATGCTGCAACAAAGACCGGGCACAGGTAGGTAGGTGGATAGGTAGGTAGATAGATAGATACTCATTGTTTTTAAATGCCATCCAGCAGTTAATTAAGAAGTAGAACTAGTTGTAAACTTCGTATTACTAGGTGTTGGGGATAGAAAGACAAATAAGACATGGCCCTTGCTTTCACAGAGATGACAGGTAAGATAATTAGAAAATCATCACAGTAGAGTGTGACAAGTACTAATAATGGGAAAATATACAAGATGCTATGAGAATGGAAAGCATAATTAACTTGGGCAGAGATAAAGGGCAAAGAGGGAAGTGGGCAAATCATAGCAAATGCCTAGAGCAGTTGGCTATTTCACTTGATAAACTAAATATAGGCAAATGGCCTATACATGAATGTTTATAGCAGTATTACTCATATTTCAAAAACTGGAAACAACCCAAATGCCCATTGACTAATGAATGGATAAATAAAACCTGATACATCCATACAATGAAATACTATTCAGCCATAAAAAATAATACATGGTATGGCAGGAATGAACCTTGAAAATGTTATTGATATACTAACTAAAAGAAGCCAGACACAAAATATTACATATTGCATGACACTGTTTACATGAAATCTTCCAAAAAAGGCAAATTTACAGAGAAAATAGATTAATAGTTGCCTACGGCTGAAGTTTTGAGGGAAATAAGCATGCTTTGTTTTGAGGGTTCTGTTGTATTTGTTTTTTTTTAGAGTAATGAAAATGTTCTAAAATTCATTGTGACGATCAGTGCGCAACTCTGTGAATATACAGACCATTGAATTGTACCTTTTAAGAGGGTGACTGATACTGTATATAAATTCAGTTCAGTTCAGTTCAGTCACTCAGTCGTGTCCGACTCTTTGCGACCCCATGAATCACAGCACGCCAGGCCTCCCTGTCCATTACCAACTCCCGGAGTTCACTCAGACTCATGTCCATCGAGTCAGTGATGCCATCCAGCCATCTCATCCTCTGTCGTCCCCCTTCTCCTCCTGCCCCAATCCCTCCCAGCATCAGAGTCTTTTCCAATGAGTCAACTCTTCACATGAGGTGGCCAGAGTACTGGAGTTTCAGCTTTAGCATCATTCCTTCCAAAGAAATCCCAGGACTGATCTCCTTTAGGATGGACTGGTTGGATCTCCTTGCAGTCCAAGGGACTCTCAAGAGTCTTCTCCAACACCACAGTTCAAAAGCATCAATTCAAAAAATTTAAGGGCAAATGCCCTTTCATGCCTGAATTATTAGATGATATATGCCTCAGTACAGGGACTTTCAAAGCCTTACCTCAAAGGTCTCAGAAATATAGGTACTTGCAATGGGCAGGTGAAGCAAATAAAACATTTTGGTCACCAGGGTCTCCTGCTTTGCCCATGCCAGGAGTCTGCCAGCACAGCCCTGGGCCTGATCAGGCTACCTTTATCCTCACCATCATCCTTCTGTTCCTATGACAGTTTTTATTAACATTATTTTGAGGCCCTCAGAGACATCCTTTTGTGAGAAATGCATTAGTCATGTGGAACAGCAGGCTGGAAATATTAAACTTCTCATTACTGCATGGAAAAATGATCTCAGACTAATTCATAACTGAACATTTGATTCAATATGAGCCTGATATAATCTTTCCTCTTTTTGACAATGATTCCAATATGCTGCCATCTGCAGAATACCTCCTTCTCTCTAAAAACAAGTTCCTGCCTAGATAATACAGTGAATGAAAAACCAGGAGAGCCATATGTCACAATAAATGCATACTGCATTCCATGCTCCCTCCCCACTGTTATTTTTCATGCCAGTCACTAGCTATGAGTGCTTGTTGCTCCAGATTATTTCCTCTGAAGATAATACTGGATTCAAATTCAATCAGAAGGGGAGAGGAAGAACACAGAAAATAGCTTTCTCCTTTGCATCCAGCTCAGTGGAGATCTAGATTCCAAACATGGCCCAGGAGGTCCTTAACCTAGATCCATAACCATAGTTCCCCTCTCCTGCTACTTGAAAGGAATGGACTAAAATTGCAGAACCCTGGAGAATTCTGTTTGGCCCCTAGGAGTCAAAGCTTTAGGTTGAATCCTCCAAGTTCATACAATAGACAGTCCAGTTAATTTTCCTATCTAACCCTCACTCTTTCCCAGAATATCTTAACACTCACTCTTCCCCAGAATATCTTTCCTATAGTCTTTCTTAAGTGACCAGGAACCCACACAAGACCACCTTTTGACACACATTATTGGAACAGAGGAAATGCCTGAACCAATGAAAATCTCTCTCCCAGCAATACGAAATTGGGAAAAAGAGATAGTGTATACTGAGTTGAATTTGGATGTGAAAGCTTGAAGGTCACATTTGATAGGAAGGAGGCGGAAGAGTTGGGCCAATCATTTCCTAACTTGTCCAAGAAGCAGCAAAGAAATCCATTTGCAGAGGAGAGAACAAAGCCAAGAGAATAAAGAGGCTGAGAAAAGAAAAAAGCAGTGATCTTCCTAACTCTAGGTTTCTCAGCCGCAGAACCAATGACATTGGGGCCAGGTAATTCTTTGTTGTGGGCAGATGTCCTATGCATTGTAAGGGGTTCAGCAGCATCCCTGGGTTTTGCCTAATAGATTTCTTTAACACATACTCCTCACCCCAGATGTGACAAAACTATGTCTGTACATTGCCATGTCCTGTGGGAAGTAAAATTGCCTGGGTTGAGAACTACTGCCCTAACTAGACAGATGTTTATTTATACTTCAAACACCACTCATCAGGCCAAAACCCAGAGCCATTCTTAATTCCTTTCTTTCATACCTTGAATCCAATCCATGATTAAGATCTGCCATCTCTGCCTTCAAAATATTCAGAGAATCCAACCGTCTCTCATGACCTCCCCTGCAATAACTCTAATCCAAACCACCCTCATCTCTACCTGAATCACAACAAAAGCCTCCTAACTGGCCACCTTCACTCTACCCTCACCCCCTTCAGAACTTTTTCTCTGCAGCAGCAGAAGAGAGTCTCTTAAAGTCTGATCATGTCACTCTTCCACTCCAAACCCTTCAAGGCCCCCCGTCATCATAAGGATCAGTCAGAACCTTCTTTCCAATGGCAAGAGGACACTTCAAGCCTTTCCCCAGTCCCCACTCAGACTTCAGCTCTTACTCATCCCTCACTCATTCCTCTCCAGTCTCATTAACTTCCACGCTGTCCCTCAAGCACGCCAAGCACAGTCTTCCTCCAGGCTAGTGCACATTCTGTTCCCTCTGCCAGAAATGCCCTCCCCCAGATATGTGTCCAGCTCGCTCCCTTGTATCATTTAGATCTCAGCTCAAATGTCACTGTGTCAGAAAGTCTTCCTGTGACTGCCCTATCTCTATAGGCAACCTATTCTCTCTCTCTCTTTTCAGTTCAGTTCAGTTCAGTCACTCAGTCGTGTCCAACTCTTTGAGACCCCATGAATCACAGCACGCCAGGACTCCCTGTCCATCACCAACTCCCAGAGTTCACTGAGACTCACGTCCATTGAGTCAGTGATGCCATCCAGCCATCTCATCCTCTGTCGTCCCCTTCTCCTCCCGCCCCAATCCCTCCCAGTATCAGAGTCTTTTCCAATGAGTCAACTCTCCCCATGAGGTGGCCAAAGTATTGGAGTTTCAGCCTCAGCATCAGTCCTTCCAATGAACACCCAGGACTGATCTCCTTTAGGATGGACTGGTTGGATCTCCTTGCAGTCCAAGGGACTCTCAAGAGTCTTCTCCAACACCACAGTTCAAAAGCATCAATTCTTTGGCGCTCAGCTTTCTTCACAGTCCAACTCTCACATCCATACATGACCACTGGAAAAACCATAGCCTTGACTAGACGAACATTTGTTGGCAAAGTAATGTCTGCTTTTGAATATGCTATGTAGGTTGGTCATAACTTTCCTTCCAAGGAGTAAGTGTCTTTTAATTTCATGGCCGCAGTCACCATCTGCAGTGATTTTGGAGCCCAAAAAAATAAAGTCTGACACTGTTTCCCCATCTATTTCCCATGAAGTCATGGGACCAGATGCCATGATCTTTGTTTTCTGAATGTTGAGCTTTAAGCCAACTTTTCACTCTCCTCTTTCACTTTCATCAAGAGGCTTTTTAGTTCCTCTTCACTTTCTGCCCTAAGGGTGGTGTCATCTGCATATCTGAGGTTATTGATATTTCTCCCAGCAATCTTGATTCCAGCTTGTGTTTCTTCCAGCCCAGCGTTTCTCATGATGTACTCTGCATATAAGTTAAATAAGCAGGGCTCTTTTACCTTACTTTAAACTTAGGCTTTTGACGTTTTTTAAGTTAATATGAAATCTTTCAGTGACCCTAATATATTATCTAACTTTCAAATAAATACTTATGGAAACAAGATTGAAATGAAAACAATGAAACTCTGAAAACTGGGCTATATACCAACCTGTTAGCAGATTCTGGAAATTTTTCTCATTAACAACAAAGACAATTAAACTGGGCAGTCTTGTATCTCCCAGAAACATAGTGAGTCTGTACAGTTAAAAGTGTTAGGTAGTTAGAATAGGAAACAGGAGTCCAGAATGGCGGTGGCTAAAAGATGAGGAAGGGAAAAGCCCGCGAAAATAGAACAAAGGAAGGTCCAAGGACCGGAGTAAGGGCCTCAGGTGGAACAAACAACACTCCTGGCTAACCCAATTTACATAGGGCAGGCCCAAGGGGAGAAAAAAACTTATAAAAAGAGGAGCCAAAGGGCTGGGGGTCTCTCTGTCTCCCATGCGCTGGGGCACTCTTCTCTTTGTGTCTTTGGGTCGATATGCTCTCACGCCACGCCGAGGGCTTTAATGTCCGTCACTCCAAATCTTTGTTGTGACGAGACACAGGAGTTGAACCAAGGAGAATACACTCGCCTGACAAAAGTAAGTAGATGGTCCTGCTATCTTTCCCCACATTCTGCTCCCTGATTTAATTAAGAGTTTACTGTGTAAATATCAAATACTGAAAACTGTCCAAAATGCCTTAGAACTAGGAATATATCTCAGACTTCAGGAATAGTCACCATAGCACCGTAGATGGCACCCTGAAATTGAATGTTTCTAATTCTGAAGCACATTCCCACACAGGATCTCACATCACCCTCTCAGTTACACTAAGACAAGTGAAGGAAGATCTGCTTCCCCATTTAGGCGGAGACTAAAATAAAAACAGAGATTTCCTCCAGGTATTCAACTTGAAAAGACTTTCCTAAAGGGATTATTTACTGAGATGCACAGAGATCAAGCTAGATTTGATTACAGAGCTTCCACAGGACTGGAGAAACAGACTCTCAGAGAACACAAACAAAACTTTGTGCACACCAGAATCCAGGAGAAAGGAGCAGTGATCCCAAGAAGAGCTGACCCAGACTTGCCTGTGAGTGTCCAGGAGTCTCCAGTGGAGGCATGGGTCAGCGGTGGCCTGATGCAGGGTAAGGGGCACTATGTGCAGCAGTGTGTGCACAGGACTTTTGGAAGGAGGTCAACATTACCTCCACCATAGTTTGGTCTCAGGCCAAACAACAGGAAGGGAACACAGCCCCACCCATCAACAGAAAATTGGATTAAAGATTTACTGAGCTATGGCCCCGCCCAACAGAACAAGACCCAATTTCCCCCACAGTCAGTTTCTCCCATCAGGAAGCTTCCATAAGCCTCTTATCCTTATCCTTCAGAGTGCAGACAGAATGAAAACCACAATCACAGAAAACTAATCAGACTGAAGATCAATCCTGGGTGTTCATTGGAAGGACTGATGTTGAAGCTGAAACTCCAATACTTTGGCCACCTGATGCAAAGAGCTGACTCATTGGAAAAGACCCTGATGCTGGGAAAGATTGAGGACAAGAGGAGAAAGGGACGACAGAGGATGAGACAGTTGCATGGCATCACTGACTTAATGGACATGGGTTTGGGTGGACTCCGGGAGTTGGTGATGGACAGGGAGGCCTGACGTGCTGCGGTTCATGGGGTTGCAAAGAGTCAGACATGACTGAGCGACTGAACTGAACTGAATCAAACTGATTACATGGATCACAGCCTTGTCTAACTCAATGAAACTATGAGCCATGCCATGTAGGGCCACCCAAGACTGATGGGTCATGGTGGAGAGTTCTGATAAAACATGGTCCACTGAAGGAGGGAATGGCAAACCACTTCAGTACTGTTGCCTTGAGGACCCCATGAACAGTATGAAAAAGCAAAAAGATAGGACACTGAAAGATGAACTCCCCAGGTCGGTAGATACCCAACATGCTACTGGAGAAGAGTGGAGAAAAAACTCCAGAAAGAATGAAGAGATGGAGTCAAAGCAAAAACAATACCCAGTTGTGGATGTAACTAGTGATAGAAGTAAAGTCTGGTGCTATAAAGAGCAAATTCATAGGAACCTGTGAATGTTAGACTGATGTTAGAATGTTAGGTCTATGAATCAAGGTAAAATAGACATGGTCAAGCAAGAGATGGCAAGAGTAAACACAGACATTTTAGGAATCAGTGAACTAAAATGGACTGGAATGGGCAAATTTAATTCAGATGACCATTATATCTTCTACTGTGGGCTAAAATCCCATAGAAGAAAAGCAGTAACCCTGACAGTCAACAAGAAAGTCTGAAATGCAGTACTTGGTGCAATCTCAAAAATGACAGAATGATCTCTGCTCATTTCCAAGGCAAACCATTCAATACCAAAGTAATCCAAGTCTATACCCCAACCAGTAATGCTGAAGAAGCTGAAGTTGAACAGTTCTATAAAGACCTACAAGACCTTCTAGAACTAACACCCCAAAAAGATATCCTTTTAATTATAGGGGACTGGAATGCAAAAGTAGGAAGTCAAGAGATACCTGGAGTAACAGGCAAATCTGGCCTTGGAGTACAAAATGAAGCAGGGCAAAGTCTGACAGAGTTTTGCCAAGAGAACACACTGCTCATAGCAAACATCCTCTTCCAACAACACAAGAGAAGACTCTACACATGGACATCACCAGATGGTCAATACAGAAATCAGATTGATTATATTCTTTGCAGCCAAAGATAGAGAAGTGCTATAAAGTCAGCAAAAACAAGATGAGGAGCTGACTGTGACTCAGATAATGAACTGTTTATTGCCAAATTCAGACTTAAATTGAAGAAAGTAGAGGAAACCACTAGACCGTTCAGATATGCCCTAAATTAAATCCCTTACAATTATACAGTGGAAGTGACAAATAGATTCAAGGGATTAGATCTGATAGACAGAGTGCCTGAAGAACTATGGACGGAGGTTAATGACACAGTACAGAAGGCAGTGATCAAGACCATCCCCAAGAAAAAGAAATGCAAAAAGGCAAAATGATTGTCTGAGGATGCCTTACAAATAGCTGAGAAAAGAAGAGAAGTGAGAGGCAAAGGAAAAAAAGAAAGATATACCCATCTGAATGCAGAGTTCCAAAGAATAGCAAGGAGAGATAGGAAGGCCTTCCTCAGTGATCAACGCAAAAAAAAATAGAGGAAAACAATAGAATGGGAAAGACTAGAGATCTCTCCAAGAAAATTAGAGATACCAAGGGACCATTTCATGCAAAGATGGGCCCAATAAGGACAGAAATGATATGGACCTAACCGAAGCAGAAGATATTAAGAAGAGGTGGCAAGAACACATAGAAGAACTATACAAAAAACATCTTCATGACCCAGATAACCAAGATGCTGTGATCACTCACCTAGAGCCAGACATGCTGGAATGTGAAGTCAAGTGGGCCTTAGGAAGCATCACTATGAACAAAGCTACTGGAGGTGATGGAATTCTAGCTAAGCTATTTCAAATCCTAAAAGATGATGCTGTAAAAGTGCTACATTCAATATGCCAGCAAATTTGGAAAGTTCAGCAGTGGCCACAGGACTGGAAAAGGTCTGTTTTCATTCCAATTCCAAAGAAGGGCAATGCCAAAAGAGCATTTAAACTACCACACACTTGTACTCATCTCACATGCTGGCAAAATAATGTTCAAAATTCTCCAAGCCAGGTTTCAGCAGTACATGAACTGTGAACTTTCAGATTTTCAAGCTGGATTTAAAAGGCAGAGGAACCAGAGATCAAATTTCCAACATCTGCTGGATCACTGAAAAAGCAAGAGAGTTCCAGGAAAACACCTACTTCTGCTCTATTGATTACACCAAAGCCTTCCCTTGTGCTTTCCCTTGTGGCTCAGCTGGTCTTGTGGCTCAATCAGTAAAAAATCTGCCTGCAATGTGGGAGAACTGGGTTTGACTCCTGGGTTGGGAAGATCCCCTGGAGAAGGGAACAGCTAATCACCCCAGTATTCTGGCCTGGAGAATTTCATGGACTCTATAGTCCATGGGGTCACAAAGAGTTGGACACAACTGAGTAACTTTCACTTTCAAAGCCTTTGACTGTGTCGATCACAACAAACTGTAGAAAATCCTTAAAGAGATAGGAATACCAGACCATCTTACCTGCCTCCTGAGAAATCTGTATGCAGGTCAGGAAGCAACAGTTAGAACTGGACATGGAACAACAGACTGGTTCCAAATTGGGAAAGGAGTACATCAAGGCTGTATATTGTCACCCTGTTTTTTAACTTATATGCAGAGTAAATCATGCAAAATGCCAGGCTGGATGAAGCACAAATTGGAATCAAGATTGCTGGGAGAAATATCAATAATCTCAGATACACAGATGATACCACCCTTATGGCAAAAACTGAAGAGTAACTAAAGAGCCTCTTAATGAAAATGAAAGAGGAGAGTGAAAAAGCTGGCTTAAAAGTCAACATTCAAAAAACTAAGATCATGGCATATAACCCCATCACTTCATGAGAAATAAATGGGGAAACAATGGAAACAGTCACAGATTTTATTTTCTTGGGCTCAAATATCACTGCAGATGATGATTGCAGCCATGAAGTTAAAAGACGCTTGCTCCATGGAAGAAAAGCTTTGACCAAACTAGACAGCATATTAAAATGCAGAGATATTACTTTGCCAATAAAGGTCCGTCTAGTCAAAGCTATGGTTTTTCCAGTAGTCATGTATGGATATGAGAATTGGATTACATAAAGAAAGCTAAGCGCCGAAGAATTGATGCGTTTGAACTGTGGTGTTGGAGAAGATTCTTGAGAGTCCCTTGGACTCAAGGAGATCAAACCAGTCAATCTTAAAGGAAATCAGTCCTGAATATTCTTTGGAAGGATTGATGCTGAAGCTGAAACTCCAATACTTTGGCCACCTGATGTGAAGAACTGACTCACTGGAAAAGACCCTGATATTGGGAAAGAATAAAGGCAGGAGGAGAAGGGGATGACAGAGGATGAGATGGTTGGATGGCATTACCAACTCGATGGACATGAGATTAAGCAAGCCCCGTGAGTTGGTGATGGACTGGGAAGCCTGGCGTGCTGCAGTCCCTGGGGTCACAAAGAGTCGGACACGACTGAGCCACTGAAGTGAACAGAGATCAAGGAAACACCAGGAGTGAATGAAGTATCCAGCAACTACCATCAGGGGCAGCCTGTCGGGGTCCAGCCCCGGCTGATCCAGGGTATTCGAAGGGGAGACAGCGTCGGCGACCTATTCAAATGGTAATTAGAGATATAAAGAGTAATAGAATGAGGATAGCTCAGTAGGAAAATTCAGTGGAGAAAAGAGGCTGAGTAGCTTGGTTTACGCGGAAAATCAATATAACCCGTGACACCAGGTTAGCTCTGACCACGGAGGCCGCAGGTGCCCTCTCGAATAGCGGAAGGTGCCCCACCTTAGACACCTTCTCGAGTGGGTCTTAGAAGCCCAGGCAAATAAGTGGTCGCAGAGGATATCCACGCTCCAGATGGAGACTTCAGCCGGAAGTTAAAGGAAAGAATGACATGGGGAGACCAAGCGTTAGTGAGCAAGGCCCGTAGCTTTATTTTTAACAGGGGCTTATATACCCTAAGTTACACATAGAGGATAATAGGGGATGCAAAGTCAGCACTCTTTGATTCTTATCAAAAACCAGGGTTTCTTTCCTGCAAATTTATCGTATACAAATGGTTTAGGTGATTTACATCATCTTCTGGCCAGAAGGCCTATTAACATTTTATGACTCTTGACAAGGACTTATCAACAAAGACTTATTTTCTCTAAGAGTAATTATTTTAAGATTTGGCGCCATATTCCGAAGATAAAATTGCATTCCTATAGGGTGGATGTGTAATGGGTTTACAACAAAGGAAAGAATTTATTACCTTAAGGGTCTAAAGTTACTAACACCAAGGCCACTACTTATTTTTTCTACATACCAACTATTAATTAATACATATTCAAGGATACAATTCAGGGGACGTGAAAACTTGGCAACAATCATTGGCTCATCAATGAAATCCTTTACTAGTTTATTCTGACAGTTTCTAACTCTCTGAGAGGTTCTAAGCTATTTGAATATCTTAAGCTTCCTATGCCTCTTGAGGCTGGAAGACTGTAAACAATCATATGCATAGCTGTAGGAGTCCGGGTAAACTTGTCAGGAGAGTTAGAGAGCCATCTAAGGGGTTTGGATTTAAACACTCCTAATTGCCCAGGAACTTTATTAATTGGAGCTGTAAGTTAACTCTTTGACAGAGAGAGCAAGATGGTGGTAGGGGACAGCCCCTAGTAAAGTCAGAGGTGAGAGCACAAAGCAATAAAGTAGGCAGACTCTGGTTTTTGGGGGGCAGATGCTCGAGAATATCCGGGGAGACTCCCGAGGCTCGATCCCGCCTTTGCGTATGCCGAGCCTCCTTCCTCATGACCTTTGTCACGAGCGGAATGTCTCTCACCGGCTCCCGGCAGCGGCCATCACTGGCTCTTGGCTGGAAGATGCAAAGGGAGCTATGTGAGAGCCTCAGATGTGCAGAAGTGGCTGCACAGAGAAGTCAAGGAAGATGGAAGCCATCCATGTAGCCATGGCAACCAACCAGGCAGGGAAGGGACTGACACAGGCTGAACTGGCAGGCAGTCAATTAGCGAGGAAACCCAAGTGACGCAGTTTACTGAACTCAGCCTCCTAAGGCCCAGAGCGGGATGGAAAAATGGATCCAGAAGAGCAAAAGGCCAAAACAGAAGAGTTGCAGACTTACCTAAGCTTCTAAAGCTAGCCAGCCTCATGCCATTACCAAGAAAAGATCTCAAATGCACAACCCTAGCAAAGGACTGAGCAATTCTGGAGGACTTAGCACCATCACAAGGCAGGATGGTATACTCCAGGCACTGAGGGAAGAATAGACAACAGTCCTGTTTGATCATGTACCCATTCAGAGCAAAACATGTGAATTCACAATTGAAACGGTTTTCCCAGAAATACAGGCAAAAATTGAAAACTGAGAGTCTTGCTAGGAAAGATTCATGTCTAAGAAGAGTTGATCAATATCTTTTCTCAGAACACCACTCCAGGCTTGTAGTGTAAGCCCTAACGTTTGGCTTTTTTTTTTTTTTTCTTTTTTGAATGCAACTGACTGACAAGCTTTAATTGCCAAGGCATCCCGTTCAACGAGGCATCTGCTTCAAAGTAGGCTATCTCAAATAAACACTTTGCTAGCCACAGGATGTAAGAGCCAGGCCCAGCTCCCTGCATGGAAGTTCTTTTTTTTAGAGACCTTGGTTGATTCAATACCTGACCATTTGGGCTACTTGGTTTATTTCTCTTTCTGTACTTTAAATTTCTGCTGTTAGGTTTTAAATTCACCAATAAAAAGTGAGCACTTCAAACTCTACCCTTGACCCCAATAAAAACAGGATCCCAGGCCCATTCTCCTTGTGTGCACATGATGCTGAAGTGAAACTCCAATACTTTAGCCACCTGATGCAAAGAATTGACTCATTAGAAAAGATCCTGTTGCTGGGAAAGATGGAAGGCAGGAGGAAAGGGGGATGACACAGGATGAGATGGTTGGATGGCATCACTGACCCAGTGGACATGAGTTTAAGCAAGCTCTAGGAACTGGTGATGGACAGGGAAGCCTGGCATGCTGCAGTTCATGGGGTCTCAAAGAGTCGGACACAACTGAGTGACTGAACTGAGGCCCATTCTCTCTCTTTCTCTCTCTCCATGTCTCCCTGTCTCTCCCTCTCTTCATGACCTCATAGTGTGGCCCTGGGTGTGCTCTGTAATTTTCAGATCTTCAAAGTAATAAACTTTTATTTTTTCAAAGTTCCATGATGGTTATTAAGAAGGGTATCTTTCAATCATAATAAAAACCACAAAGGCCAATCCAAGCATATCACTGATTATTGAGAGCCTCAGATAGCATATTAAAAAGCAGAGATATTACTTTGCCAACAAAGGTCCATCTAGTCAAGGCTATGGTTTTTCCAGTGGTCATGTATGGATGTGAGAGTTGGACTGTGAAAAAAGCTGAGCGCCAAAGAATTGATGCTTTTGAACTGTGGTGTTGGAGAAGACTCTTGAGAGTCCCTTGGACTGCAAGGAGATCCAACCAGTCCATCCTAAAGGAGATCAGTCCTGGGTGTTCATTGGAAGGACTGATGCTGAGGCTGAAACTCCAGTACTTTGGCCACCTCATGGGAAGAGTTGACTCAATGGAAAAGACTCTGATGCTGGGAGGGATTAGGGGCAGGAGGAGAAGGGGACGACAGAGGATGAGATGGCTGGATGGCATCACCGACTTGACGGACATGAGTTTGGGTGAACTCTGGGAGTTGGTGATGGACAGGGAGGCCTGGTGAGCTGCGATTCATGAGGTCACAAAGAATTGGACGTGACTGAGTGACTGAACTGAACTCAACTGAGACTAGTACAAAACAATTGGTGTAGTTGGCAGGACTGCATGATTGCCCTTGCAATTAACAGAAGGGAAGGTGCTTTGCCTGCAACTTGTGTACCTACCACCTAACTCCGGTACCAACACCACCTACCTGTTGAGGATCTGTTGGACTGTTATACACTATCTCAGATTGTCTCTGTTGTGTGTTGCCTATGGCATCCAACCCAAAATGTCACAGCTGCTGTAATAATCCAGTGATCTATCCAGAGAAGCATAATCAAGAACATATGATCTAAGGAGATGATAAGACCACTAAGTATAAAGACCTTAATTGACCATTAATGTACATAAAAGTCCTCCATGCCTCAAGGCAAAAGAGAACTAAGGAGGGTGAACTGGATCACAAGGCTACTGTCACCATCCAAGTAGAATTGTTATTGTCATTGAGTTGCTAAGTCCTGCCCAATTTTTTGCAACCCCATGGACTGTAGCCCACCAGGAGCCTCTGTCCATGGGATTTCCCAGGCAAGAATACTGGAATGGGTTGCCATTTCCTTCTCCAGGGGATCTTCCTGACCCAGGGATCAAATCTGCATCTTTCATTCTGCAGGTGGATTCTTTACCACTGAGCCACCAGGGAAGATGCAAGGAGAAGCTCTGGGCTAAAAGGAATGAGAAAAATGTTCCAATAGGTGAGAAGGATGGGAGACCTCTACCTACAATTACAGAGACAGTGGGCCATGCACAGACAACATGTCCTAACCCAGAATAGTGAAGTAGCCTTGCAACCAGAAGCCCATGACACCAGACGAGGGAAAATATAACACAGGCCTATAGTCTCTGTGTTACCACTTCACTCACTACTGTTGCTCTTCATCTCCTGACCCAATGGGATATTATGGGTCTAATCCTGACATGATGTTACTTTCTTTAAAAAGTGATGAGTAAATATAAATGTCTTGATTATGTGTTACCAGCACCTCCTAGAAAACTCTAGGGAAGTACCCAGATCCTTGGTTAAGGCAAAACCCCATAGATATCTCCTGGGTGTTATTCAATGTCATATATATCAAGATTCTAAGACTCTGGTATTATTCTTCAGAGGCCAAGGGGCTTCTGTCAAAGACATATTCGATAATGGAGACAGAACCCAATTCCAGGGAGGTCTCCTGGGACACCCTGGGAAGTTGCCATCTATGAAGGGGCTCACAGTGACATCATCCACATTTTTCTGATAAAAACACATAAGACTAAGGTAACATGGAAAACAAAAACAAGCAGCAACTGAGATCAAAAAATCATACCGTAACTGAAATTCAAACATTTCTTAAACATTGTATGCAGCAGGAAGGAGGGAGGTGAACTAATTGGCTATTGTTTGTTTGTTTGTAATATTTTCTGAATTGTTAGAGCGGCCAAAATGCATCAACTGACTGGTGTCTCTAAAGATTTTAAAATCCTTAAAGATGCATCCGGACAATATGCTTGTTTCACTAAGGTACCACAGATCCTGAGCTCCCGCAGTTTTCCCCTGAACGAGACAGAACTAGCAAACACACCTCGTGAGTCCTCCCTGTCACCAAGTGAAAAGCTGGCAGGGTTTTTAAGGCCTCTGGTGAGAAGAGAGAAAGAAATGGGCAAGCAAAGGCCTCAGGTTATTGTTGAGTCAATCAGTTGTGTCCGACTCTTTGCAACCCCATGATGCAGCATGCCAGGCTTCCTGTCCTTCACCATCTCCTGGAGTTTGCTCAAACTCATGTCCATTAAGTCAGTGATGCCATCCAACCATCTTGTCCTCTATCATCCCTTTCTCCTCCTGCCTTTAATCTTTCCCAGCATCAGGGTCTTTTCTAATGAGTTGGCTCTTCGCATCAAGTGGCCAAAGTATTGGAGCTTCAGCTTCGGCATCAGTCCTTCCAATGAATATTCAGGGTTGATTTCCTTTAGGATTGATTGGTCTGATCTCCTGTAGTCCAAAGGACTCTCAAGAGTCTTCTCCAACACCACAGTTCAAAAGCATCAATTCTTTGGGGCTCAGCTTTATTTATAGTCCAACTCTCACAGCCATATATGACTACTGGAAAAATCATAGCTTTGACTAGATGGATCTTTGTCTGCAAAGTAATGTCTCTGCTTTTTAATACACTGTCTAGTTTGTTATAGCTTTTCTTCCAAGGAGCAAGTATCTTGTAATTTCATGGCTGCAGTCACCACCTGCACCATATACAGTGATTTCAGAGCCCAAGAAAATTAAGTCTGCCACTGCTTCCAATGTTTCCCCATCGATTTGCCATGAAGTGATAGGACTAGATGCCATGATCTTAGCTTTTTAAATGTTGAGTTTTAAGCCAACTTTTTCACTCTCCTCTTTCACCTTCATCAAGAGGCTCTTTAGTTTCTCTTCACTTTCTGCCATTAGGGTGGCATCATCTGCGTATCTACAGTTGTTGATATTGCTCTGGCATCATCTGCATATCTGCAGTTATTGATATTGCTCCTGGGAATCTTGATTCCAACTTGTGCTTCATCCAACCCAGCATTTCACATGATGTACTCTGCATATATGTTAAATATATAGCTGTGACATACTCCTTTCCCCATTTTGAACCAGTCAGTTGTTCCGTGTCCGGTTCTAACTGTTGCTTCTCGACCTGCATACAGGTTTCACAGGAGTCAGGTAAGATGGTCTGGTATTCCTATCTCTTTAAGAATTTTCCACAGTTTATTGTGATCCACAGTCAAAGGTTTTAGTGTAGTCAATGAAGCAGAAGTACATGGTTTTCTGGAAATCTCTTGCTTTTTCTATAAGCCAATGGATGTCAGCAATTTGATGTCTGCCTTTTCTAAATCCAGCTTGAACATCTGGGAATTCTTGGTTTATATACTGTTGAAGTCTCACTTGGAGAATTTTGAGCATTATTTTGCTAGTGTGTGAAATAAGCACAATTGTGCAGTATTTTGAGCATCCTTTGGCATTGCCCTTCTTTGGGACGGGAATGAAAACTGATCTTTCCAGTCCTGTGGTCACTGCTGAGTTTTCCAAATTTGCTGGCATATTGAGTACAGCACTTTCACAGCATCATCTTTTAGGATTTGAAATAGCTCAACTGGAATTCCATCACCTCCACTAGCTTTGTTTGTAGTGATGCTTCCTAAGGCCCACTTGATTTTGTACTCCAAGATGTCTGGCTCTAGGTAAGTGATCACAGCATCTTGGTTATCTGGGTCATGAAGATCTCTTTCGTATAGTTCTTCTGTGTATTCTTGCCACCTCTTCTTAATATCTTCTGCTTCTTTTAGGTAAGAAAATGAAAAAAAAAAAAAAAGGGCCTTTAGAGCCCCTGACGTTTGTAACACCGTCTCCTCATTTGGGTATTTATTGCCTGACATTATGCTCATTCTTCCATCACAGGGATCACTGCCAAGGCTCACACTGAAAAGAAAACATTGGGATAAAGCCCATCTCCTTGCTGTGCAAAACTAGGTAAACTAGGTTTATCACTTCCATGACCATGGTGACCCAAATGACCTCTCCTTCATTTCCAATAGTGAAGAGGCCCCATTTGACCCTAGGTCCAGAAAATTATTTTTCACAGGGTATTCCCCCTACTTAGGCTTCCCAGGTGGCCCTAGCAGTAAAGAACCGGTCTGCCAATGCTGGAGACATAAGAGACATGGGTTCAATACCTAGGTCAGGAAGGCCCCCTGGAGGAGGACATGGAAAGCCATTCCAGTCTTCCTGCCTGGAGAATCCAATGGACGGAGGAGCGTGGCAGAATACCGTTCATAGGGGCACACAGAGTTTGACACAACTAAGTGACTTAGCACCACGCACACCCCCTACTTACAGGTTGGTTCTACTACATTTTAATTGGGACTGCCAAAACCATCCAAAAAGCACAGAAAGCCCCAGGAGAAAACTTACATTTTCTTTCTCTGCCGCATAAAATACGTAAATCTTACTATGTCTTTGAAATGTAAACACCGGAGGAGGTAACTAAAACTCTTGAGACTAAAGGGAAAAAAGTGGAAAGAACCCTTTTTAAATGCAAACTGCTAAAAGAGCTCTTTGCCCAAACTCTTAATAACCTCCTTAAGACTGCTTCTCAAGAACAAACTCAAATCTTAAGAGTCTTACTCACAAATAGTAAATTAGCCATCTGAGCTAAAAAAACTCACTCCAACTATTATGCATAAAGCAGTGAATTTTATATTATAATAACTGATTCACAACTAAAATTTTTTTAAATAAAGAAATCTCACTGGCAAATAAATAATAAAGGCAGTGGATCAACCACTTTAAAAGCTAGTATGAAGGTTAGAAAACAAAAGACAAAAAATCAATTATAGCTACAATAGAGAGTTAAAGGATACACATAAAGATGTAAAATATGGAACAAAAACATAAAACATAGGGGAAGAAATAAAAATGTAGAGATTTTAGAATGAGTTCAAATTAAATGACTATTTTAAATGACTAAATTAAATGACTATTTTAAATGACAAATTTAAATTTGTTTAAAACAAATATATATAGGTTAATATATATGAACCTCATGGTAAACAAAAGCCAAAAGCCTACAATAGATATACAAACAACAAAAGGAAAGAAACTCTTTAGTGTTTCATAACACTAGAGAAAAAACATTAAACTACAAGGGAAGAGACTAAAAGAAGAAGAGAGAAGATCCTCAAAACAACCAGAAAACAAGAAACAAAATGGCACTAAATACATGCCTATCAATAATTCTTTTAAATATAAGTGGACTAAATGTTACAAACAAAAGACACAGATTGGCTGAAAGGATTTTTTTTTAAAGACTGACCTATATACCGCCTACCAAAGACTCACTTCATAGCTAAAGACACACAGAGACTGAAAGAGAGGGGATGGAAAAAGATATTGCATGCAAATGGAACTCAAAAGGAAGCTGGGGCAGCAGTAGTCATATCAGACAAAATAGACTTTAAAACAAAATCTTTGACAAAAGACAAAGAAGAGCAACCCATGGATGTATGGCAAAACCAATACAATATTGTAAAGTAATTAGCCTCCAATTAAAATAAATACATTTACATTTTTTAAAAAAAAATTTTTAATGATAAAGGAAAATTCAAAAAGAGGATATAACAGTTGTAAACTTGCCAACATCTAACACAGGAACACCTAACTACAGCAAATATTAATATTAATAGACATAAAGGAAGAAATTGACAGCAATACAATAATAGTAGTAGACATTAAGACTCCAACTCACTGATCTAGACAGATGATATAGAGAATCAGTGATCATAAATGAAAAGAGAGAAAGAAAAAAAAGGAAATCTTGTGTGGTCAACTTGGCTAAAAGTTGAATTTTTATTAGAAGAGATTTTTTTAATTGAGCTTTAATACCAATAGTCTGAGGCTTCCCAGGTGGCACTAGTGGGAAAGAACTCACCTGCCAATGCAGGAGACATAAGAGACGTGACTTCTATCCCTGAGTTGAGACGATCTCCTGGAGTAGGAAGTGGCAACCCACTCCAGTATTCTTGCCTGGAGAATCCCATGGACAGAGGAGCCTGAAGGGCTACAGTCCACAGGGTTGCACAGAGTCAGACATGACTGAATGACTTAGCACGTACACACACCAACAGTCTCCTTATGTAAAACTAAACATTTTCTTCATCTGCTGAAAGAAAAAAGTTTTATTGGATTACTGGTCTGCTCTTGATAAGCAATTATGAAAGTTTTATTTTCCCCTTTCTTTCTCTTGGGTAATCGATTTGAAAAGCAAAGATTTTTTGTATCTGTTAAAAATAACTTACTGTGCTTCATGTTCTGTTTATCATCAGGTCTTTACTGAAATCAACCTGGCCTTCTCAAGACTAAAAGCTAAATTTTGTCCAGAACTATGTAATCTTCTGTAGTTGCCTTTAAGATCTTGGTCAAAATGGTTAAATGGATAACTAAATATTGTTTCAGAGTAACCTATAATCCTATTTGACTGGTAATTTTAAAAACCTCTTTGATGTTTTTGACAAACTTTACAATATCAAAATCTAAAATGAAGTCCTTTTTTTTTTTTTACCTCAAACTAACTGAAATTTTTCAGAGGCCCTTGGAACACTTCAAAAGATTTGTTCTCTCTCCTTATAAAAAAGAGAGAGATTATACTAATTGGTGCTGCTGCTGCTGCTAAGTCGCTTTAGTCGTGTCCGACTCTGTGCTACCCCATAGATGGCAGCCCACCAGGCTCCGCCATCCCTGGGATTCTCCAGGCAACAACACCGGAGTGGGTTGCCATTTCCTTGTCCAATGCATGAAAGTGAAAGGTGAAAGTGAAGTTGCTCAGTCGTGTCCGACTGTTAGTGACCCCATGGACTGCAGCCTACCAGGCTTCTCCGTCCACGGGATTTTCCAAGCAAGAGTACTGGAGTAGGGTGCCATTGCCTCTAATTAGTCTTGTTTAAATCACTGCAGATGGTGATTGCAGCCATGAAATTAAAAGACGCTTACTCCTTGGAAGGAAAGTTATGACCAACCTAGACAGCATATTAAAAAGCAGAGACATTACTTTGCCAACAAAGGTCCATCTAGTCAAGGCTATGGTTTTTCCAGTGGTCATGTATGGATGTGAGAGTTGGACTGTGAAGAAAGCTGAGTGCCAAAGAATTAATGCTTTTGAACTGTGGTATTGGAGAAAACTCTTGAGAGTCTTGAGAGTCCCTTGGACTGCAAGGAGATCCAACCAGTCCATCCTAAAGGAGATCAGTCCTGGGTGTTCATTGGAAGGACTGATGCTGAGGCTGAAACTCCAATACTTTGGCCGCCTCATGCGAAGAGTTGATGCATTGGAAAAGACCCTGATGCTGGGAGGGATTGGGGACAGGAGGAGAAGGGGACGAAAGAGGATAAGATGGCTGGATAGCATCACTGACTCGATGGACGTGAGTTTGGGTGAACTCCGGGAGTTGGTGATGGACAGGGAGGCCTGGCGTGCTGGGATTCATGGGGTGGCAAAGAGTCGGACATGACTGAGCGACTGAACTGAACTGATATACTAAATCACATGGGAAGCATTGTCAAATAAGAAGTAATACAAAGCCTTCTTTATGTTGTGTTTTGTAGGTATATGTATTAAATGTTTCAGGAATTATGTGAAATTCCTAGAAATCAGTATATCCTAATATAATGTTATCAGCCATAATTCCATTTATTACCTTAAAATGTTATCACAATAACCAAATTTTCTTGTCAATCCCAGTATAATGAATAACAATAACCATTTTTTAATGTCTTTTGTCATTTAGAGACAGTTATGATTTTACAAAAGTGTTTCTACAAAAATGCTTTACCTTCAAGAAGATTCTCAGCAAAGACTCTAGGAAACAGGTTTCTGATAAATTTAAGATTATAAAACTGAAAGAGGTAAAAACTTCCAAAACTAATGTGGAAAACAGCTAGATTCAAGGGGAACAAGTATTAATTACATGGGACTGAATGAACAGAAGAGAATGATTATAATTTTTATGACTTTTTAAGGAACTAAGATTGACTTTAAGGAGCCGATAAAGTCCCTTGGAAGAACAGCCTGGCACCTAACTTTCAGGGTTCCATGCAGCCTTACCAGGTGAAAAAGGAAGTTACTTCCTGGCATGTACAGGAATCTCACAGTACTTGGGGGACCTTGAGAAGGAGTTCACCCAAATCTATAGATACTGCAGGTGAGTGTGATGGCACATAGTTGGTTTGGCTTGGCTTCCTTTCCTTGAGAGGCATTTAAAAGTTCAATCTGAAATACCTTATGGAAAGTTCCTGAAAAGCCAATTTAAAAGAGTCTGTATGATCAATCACTATTCTTGCTGCACTTATGTAAATAACCAGGCCACATTTAAGGAAACAGAACTCATTTTACAAACAAATTAGTCTTACTTTGGTTATCTCTGATAGAAATTTGGGCAACTGTAGAAAGAAAAATTCTGTCTCATTAGAAACTATAATACACCTTTGTGCATATAAAAATCTAGTGCTGTTAATTGTCTCTGAGTTTCCACCTCCAAACCAGACTAGATCCTGAACTATTCTACTTTCCTCCAATATTTGACTACAACTCTCCATACTAACATTTCCAATTTTTCTCCCATGCTCCTGTGTTGGAATCATTGAGAACTAAAATAGCCCTTTTTCTGAAGCCATGCAAGCTGAAAGTTGGAAACTTTATATAAACTTCAAAGAAATCAAATACAATAGCCCATGTATGGACAATTTTGTGCCTATTGCTGTGTGGACCAATCAGAAAGATCACCAGAGACACTTAAATTACAAACCATGAAAATCTATCAAATTGTCATGGCCTGCCCTCACTTCATCTACAAATGCTTCAGCCAGACATCTAAAAATCTTCTTAATTGGCTGCCATCAGAACTTATAAACTGTGATTATGGTTTGCTCCAATCATTAATCATTTTCTTCTGTTTCCATAGAAATGCCTCTTATTAAATGCTGGCATACTTCCACCACATAGGTCTACCTTTGAGAGCCCACCTGCATCCTGACTCCTGAAATGAGATACAGCCTTTAACTGAACTAACCTAGTCTGATCCTGGGAGGGATTGGGGGCAGGAAGAAAAGGGGACGACAGAGGATGAGATGGCTGGATGGCATCACCGACTCGATGGATATGAGTTTGAGTGAACTCTGGGAGTTGCTGATGGACAGGGAGGCCTGGCGTGCTGCGGTTCATGGGGTTGCAAAGAGTCGGACACGACTGAGCGACTGAACTGAACTAACTGAACCTAGTCTTAGGACTAAGAGACTGGTTCGAGATGTATGAAGCAATCCGCCAACACAAAACAGGTTCAAACCTACTTAGTTCCCAGATGGCCCACGATGATAAATTTTTCCACAGTATTACCTAAATCTTTGAACAGACTCCTAGGTTGCTGTTATTGCTGTTCAGTCGCTCAGTCGTGCCCAACTCTTTTGGACCCCATGGATTGTAGCATGCCAGGCTTCCTGTCCTTCACTATCTCCCAGAGTTTGCTCAAACTCATGTCCATGGAGTCAATGATCCCATTCAACCATCTCATTCTCTGTCGACCCCTTCTCCTCCTGCCTTCAATCTTTCCCAGCATCAGGGTCTTTTCACATGAGTCGGCTTTTCGCATTAGGTGGCCAAAGTATTGGAGCTTCAGCTTCAGCATCAATCCTTCCAGTGACTATTTAGGGTTGCTTTCCTTTAGGATTGACTCATTTGATCTCCTTGCTGTCCAAAGGGCTCTCAAGAATCTTCTCCAGCACCACAGTTCAAAAGCATCATTTCTTTGGCGCTCACCCTTTTCTATTGTCCAGTTCTCATATCCATATATGACTACTGGAAAAACCATAGCTTTGACTAGATGGATCTTTGTCTGCAAATTAATGTCTCTGCTTTTTAATATGCTGTCTAGGTTTGTCATAGCTTTTCTTCCAAGGAGCAAGCATCTTGTAATTTCATGGCTGCAGTCACCACCTGCAGCAATTTTGAAGCCCAAGAAAATAAAGTCTGTCACTGTTTCCATTGTTTCCCCATCTATTTACCATGAAGTGGGACCAGATGCCATGATCTTAGTTTTCTGAATGTTGAGTTTTAAGCCAGCTTTTTCACTCTCCTCTTGTACCTTCATCAAGAGGCTCTTTAGTTTCTCTTCACTTTCTGCCATTAGGGTAGTGTCATCTTCATATCTGAGGTTATTGATATTTCTCTCAGCAATTTTGATTTCAGTTCCTGAGTCATCCAGCCCAGCATTTTGCATGATGTACTCTGCATATAAGTTAAAAAGCAGGGTGACAATATACAGTCTTGACGTACTCCTTTCCCAGTTTCAACTAGTCCATTGTTCCACGTCCACTTCTAACTGTTGCTTCTTGATCTGCATACAGATTTCTCAGGAGGCAGGTAAGATGATCTGGTATTCCCATCTCTTTGAGAATTTTCCACAGTTTGTTGTGATCTACACAGTCAAAGGGTTTAGTGTAGTCAATGAAGCAGAAGAAGATGTTTATTTGGAATTCACTTGCTTTTTCTATGGTCCAGTTGATGTTGTCAATTTGATCTCTGGTTCCTCTGCCTTTTCTAAATCCAGCTTGTACATCTGGAAGTTTCAGTTCACATACTGCAGTCTAGATTGGAGGATTTTGAGCATTACCTTGCTAGCATGTGAGATGAGTGAAATTGTGCGGTAGTTTGAACATTCTTTAGCATTGCCCTTCTTTTAGATTAGAATGAAAACTGACCTTTTCCAGTTCTAGGTACCTGAGATGACTGACTTAAGTTTCAGGGCTGGACCTTTTCAAGTTTGTGACAATGGGTACAAACTAGATTTCAAACTAAAAGTGAAAATCTCTCAGTTGTGTCTGACTCTTTGCAACCCCATAGACTATACAGTTCATGGGAATTCTCCAGATCAGAATACTGGAGTGGGTAGCCGTTCCTTTCTCCAGGGGATCTTCCCAACCAAGAGATTGAACCCAGGTCTCTCACATTGCAGGCCAATTCTTCACCAGCTAAGCCACCAGGGAAGCCCAAGGATTCTAGAGTGGGTAGCCTATCCCTTCTCCAGCGGATCTTCCCGACCCAGGAATCGAACCAGAATCTCCTGCATTGCCAGCGGATTCTTTACCAGCTGAACTACCATGGAATTCCAGATTTCAAACTATTGCTGGTATAATTATTATAGAATTTGCAAGTATACTCTTATGTAGATGTGTACTTTCAGGCTTACAACATGCCCTACTCCTGACTTTCAGCATATCAGCTACCCAGGTATTTCATGTCCTCATCATTGACTCTGATGCCTCAGCACCACAGGGTGGATTGTAGTGTAAATCCTGATTTTTTTTTTGGTAATTTAAACACCTGATAAATTTTGATTGCCAAGACATCCATTTCAAAGAGGCATCCACTTCAAAGACAGCTATCTCAAATAAATACACTGCTAGCCACAGGACAGATGAAGATCCTCCCTGTACTTAAGAGATCTCACCTTCTTTGTCTTAGAGATCTCTATTGCTTTCGTTAACAGACCATTTAGGCTACTGTTTCTTTTTTTTTCTTTCTCTCTTCCCATGCTTTAAATTTCTACTCTTTATGTTTTAAATTCACAAAAAGAGTGAGCCTGAGAAACCCTAGGCCCCCGTCTTTGACGCCAATAAAAGCAGAACCAAGGCCCAGGCACTCTCCCTCTGCCCATAACCACACTGTGTGGCCCCAGGTACACGTGTAATTTCCAGGTCTTGTAAGTAATAAACCTCTATTTTTTTTTTTTCAATGCTCCCTGATGGTTATAGCTGAAGGGCATCTTGCAATCATAGTAAGAACCACAAGCGCTGATCCAAACACAACATTGGTTATTGATAGGCTGAGACCAGTATAAAACAAGGCTCATACTTAAAAGGATTCTTATTTCTAAGAAGCTTTGCCTTCACATTCTAAATACAGAAAAACAACCTGAAGTGATGATCTTCCATTTCCTAACTCTCATCCTTAATGCGAAATAAAACATCCTTTTTGCAAGATAGAGATCCCTGCTAATCATGCTGTGTTTTGCTCTGATTAACCTTTGAAATAAGCATTTCTTTTCTTTTCCTTTTTTCGTTTTTCTTATCTTTTGGTTGGTTGTTTGAAGTCAAGCCCTTCCTTAAAGGTCAGTGAGCATCAAACCTAATCTGACTTCTAATTACTTTTGTAAACATTTCAGAATGAATAAATGTCAATGTAATTAACCACCTAGCATATTATCTTCTACTCCCTTTACTAATAGGGCAAATAGCCAGCAAAGCAGCTCTCCAGGTTCCTCTTAACACTTGTATTTGTGATGTGGGAATTATTTAATTGGATTCTATTCAAATCAGAGTTTCCCAAGCTTGATTGTCTAGCCACTCCCAGAATCACACTTGAGTATTATAATTAAAATACAGATCTTGAAACCCTGGTCCTAGCAGTCTTTTCTTTTTTGCAGTGAAGCCTAGAATCTGCATTTGTTTTTCTTTTTATAACTTTTCCAAGTAATTCTGATGTAAAGCTCACTGATTTTGATCATTTTTCCCTTTGCATACAGTCATCACAGTGAGTTATCTCTACGCTCCTCCCTTAGTGAAAGGGAAAGAGTAAAGGGACAAAGTAGGTAATTAAATAATTAATTTCAGTAGGGGATTTTAAGTAGAGAAAAAAGCACAGGTTAATAATTACTCACAAAAGTAGGTTTACTTAACCACAAAACCAAGCAAGCTTGCTTAGCAACAAGACCATGCAACAGAAGCATGAGACATGCTCCCAAACAAGAAAACAACAGCGGAATGAAACAAACAGCCTGCCCGGTGAACTCAGTAAGTTAGTGATTCCTAAGACACACTCCTCTGCACATACTAACAAGAAAAATATAAAGAAAAGGCAACATTAACCTGAAACCTGAGATGATTACCATTTTTAGCATATGTTACTGCCTTTTTGCCTATTTCCGCTGTGCCATGACAGTCCAGCTTGACGATGTAGGGACAAAAAAACTTCCCTGCCCAACATGGAGCAGGAACTGATGATGGAAGATATCTGATTAAGAATGAGGAAGAAGATGGTCTTTTTCCCCTCCCCACTTTTCTCTTGATTATAAAATGGCAGCCCACTAAGTTCTCGGGGCAAGGCACCCTCTCCCATATGCCTGTAAGCCTCCCAAACGTCCTATTCTAATAAATCACTTCTTACATATTGCTTTGCCTCTCAGTGAATTCTTTCTGCACTGAGACATAAAGAACCAGAGCTCCTCAGAGTTCCCCTGAAAAACACCTCATGGTTTCACTAGTCCAACACCCCTTATCAGCATTAACATTTCTTCCTTTCGCAATATTGCTTCTTGCATCAAACTGATGCACACAGTCATCTCTCAGTATACACAGGGACTGGTTTCAGAATCACTACTAAAATTCACAGATGCTTAAGTCCTTATGTAAAATGGCATATTATTTACATATAACCTACATGTGAATGTGTGTGTGTCCAATTATTTGCTACCTTATGGACTATAAGCTACCAGGCTCCTCTGTCCATGGGATTTCCCAAGCAAGAATACTGGAGTGGTTGCCATTTCCTCCTCCAAAGGATCTTCCAGATCCAGGGATTGAACCTGCATCTCTTGCATCTCCTGAATTAGCAGGCAGATTCTTTACCACTTAGCCAGCTGGGAAGCCCTTAACTTACACACATCCTCCCATATACTTTTAAATCATCTTCAAATTACTTATATCTAATACAATGCAAATGCTATGGAAATCATTACCAGTGCTTCTTGGAACGTTCTGAAATCTTTTTCTCAAATATTTACAATCTGGAGTTGGTTAAGTATGATGTGGAATCCAAGGTTATGGACAAAGGTCTAGATGACTGTTTTTAAGTCCCTTCCAGCTTTGACTTCCTAGAAGTTTATGATTCACTGACAGAAACAGCAGAGTGAAAATTCAAGCTTTGAGTAAATTTGTCCTCAGCCTGGTTGGCAGTTCCATCCGGCTGTGTCAATGCTCTTCCATGTTCCATTGGTCAACAGTCACTGGGCTAGCACTTGCACTCCTACGACTGGAGGCTTCTGCAGACCTGGGGCCAATGTGGAAGGCTGGAGGGAGAAGCTGAAGCAAGGATGCAGGCGAGCTTGCAGGACCCAGACTAGAGGCTGTGGACCACAGGGCAGGCCAGTCAGCTTTTCAGACACTTCACTATCTCTCTGGGAGTAAGGAAGTAGGTGCAGAGAGAGAAGGAAACCCTCAGTGCAGTGACTCTACCTCTGCTGTTTCTCACATTGTTCCCAAAGCCTGTGCCAATCCTCAAAGTCCTGCTCAGAAGCCCCTTCCTCTCCTCCTTCCTTAGGCTTCCAACTCCCTTCATTTGCTACAGTTTCCATCTAAGCTACAGCCTCTCCCACAGGGCACTTAGAAAAGCGAAGGGGTGGGCGTTTTTGGTCGTTACAGTGGGAACGTACTTGAACTTGGCTGGAGGGAGCAGGGAGGGAGGAGAAATGCCAAAAATCACACAGTGGGCAAGACAGTTCTTCACGGCAAAAAGACCGTCCCACCCAAAATGCCATTAGCACACACACTGTGAAATGAGAATCACTTACAGTCTGAACCACATAATTTAGCCCTTAATTATGGCTCTTTGTCAGGAGAATTTATTGCAGCATTGTTCAGGTAGCAAAAGCCTGGAAACAACCTAAAAGACCATTGATAAGGGGCTATTAAATAAAATGTGGTACATTCATACAAAGGAATTCCATTAGAGAGAATGAGGGAGATCAATATGTACTGATACAGCACAGTATCTGAGATCTATTATGAATTTTAAAAAGCAAACTGCATAACAGCATTATAGTAGGTCTCATTTGATAAAAGGGAAGCTGCTGCATGTACCTATATGTTTGTGTACAGAAAAAAAAAAAAAATCTCTCCAGAAAGTATGAAGAAACTGATTACAGGGAAAGACAACCACAGTGAGAAAGGCATGAGTGGAAGGCGCACTTACTTTTCACTATACATCCTTCAGCAAATTTTCACTGTGTGAGGGAGTTATTTCTGTTCATCAATGCCATCTAGTTTAGTACCATTGTGCACATACATTTTCTTTGCCTCTGCAACTACATTTTAAATTCCTTAGAGACAGAGATAATCCCCAGAGCACCTAGCATAGGTTGTTGTTCTTATTGTTTAGTCACTCAGTCATGTCCAACTCTTGCAATCCCAAAGACTGTATCCTGCCAGGCTCCTCTGCCCATGAGATTCCCCAGGCAAGAATACTGGAGTGGGTTACCATTTCCTTCTCCAGGGGATCTTCCTGACCCAGGGATCAAACCCACGTCTTCTGCATTAGCAGGCAGATTCTTAACCACTGAGCCATCAGGGAAGCCCATGCAGATACTTAATATATTCTTCTTGGTTTATAGACTAATGGATTTCTGAAAGAACTCAAGGAAGGAAATAATTCCCTTAACAACCAAAACAGCTAATCAGAAGAAAGAACCCACTGGGAGCCTTCTCCAACCTAGGCTTTCAGGCCTGACCCTGGTGCAAATGGTTTTCAAGGATGGTGGACAGAGTGAGGCTGGGGGTTTTACCACCACAGGTCACCTCTTTTACGTGAGCTACTCCACAACTTAGAAACTCAGAGTCTCAGGAATGACAACTGAAATGTCCCACCTAAGCTGTGCCAAGCAAGATGCTGAGTACTTCAGTACAGTAACTCATTTGCCTCTTAACAATCCCCCTAGGTAAATGCTCTCACCTTCAGTTTTAGCTCAGGAAACTGAGACTCAAAGGTTGTGACTTGCCCAAGACCATACAGAATTTTAAAGTGGGTCTTCTAATGTTCAGCACTCTTTCCTACACAAAGCTGTCAAATAGAAACCATCTGGCCTTTCTTTAAAATGACAGGCTGGCAGAGGTACATGTGGCTGGGTCAGGACCTCCACTCACAAACTTGGGGCCTGGAGCTAAATACGTGGCCTCCCTGAACTCCCTTCCCTACCAAAAAAAAAAGCTTACCTGAAAAGACAACTGGGGATAGAATGAAATGATATACTATATATAAGGCATAATGATTCATGTCAGACTCATGGTAGCTCAAGAAATGTTATTTTCCTTTATCTCTTCCTCCTTCCACACTACTAGAGTTACCCTTTCAAAATCTAATTTAACAGAATGACATGCTCTATTCTAATGTGTTTATTTTGAAAGTGTCCAATACTATTTCTTGCACTGCAAAATTTAAGATATCAATGGACCCTCTTCGTTCTTTAAAAGGTTATTGCAATTCAAACAGATTCTGTTCAGCTCTCATAAGGATTTTGACAGGGACATTCATCTGCACCAGTGGTTGGCCTAACAAGACAGGTCTGACTTGCCCCCTCCAGGGTGGAAAACAAATAGACAATTAACTGCTTTTGATCATGATACTGATAATGATGACAACAGTAATGAAAAAAAGTTTCTTCCTAGACCTTAACCATTTTAATTTTTCTAAGTGGGAAGTACAATTTTGGCATGAAATGTTCATGTTATTACTCGTGTCATTACCTCTGTTTACTAAATTTAAATGAACAGAATGTTTCTAGTTGTACTAAAGCTCCAGACATTACTAGAACAAATGCGTGTCTCTTTTTATCACATCCACAACAGATGAATTTCATCACAAAATCCTAAAATGGGAATGATTCTAATAAGGACATGTAGTTCAGCCATTCTTCAGCTTTCAAGAAAAACTAAACAGAAATTATTTCAGGCCCACGGATTTTTAAAAACAACAACAACAAAATTGAGTACTTTGCCCATAGAAGGTCCTTTAGAAGTAGAAAAGTCAAAATCTACTCCCTCAATCATTCAGTTCAAAAATTCTCAGTTCAGGCTTCTCAAATGCCCAGGGCCATGTCCTGTCTCTCAGATATCCTGATTTAATTGGTTGTAGGTAGGACACTGAGAATCTGTATTTTTTAGCCTCAAGTGATTGTAACAGGCAGCCAGAGTCAAGAATCACTGATCTATCCCTAATAGTTTTAATATCTTTATTGAGATAAAATCCACACACCATAAAATGCACGCATTTAACATGAATGCTTTAAAGTGAATGCCGCAATGGTATTCAGTGTATTCACAGTTGAAAAACAATCACCACAATCTAATTTTAGAATATGTTCACAAACTGGGAAAAAAAAAAAAAAGAGAATATGTTCACCACTCACAAAAGACAACCGTATCCATCAGCAGTCACTCCCAATTCCCCACGCCCAGCCATAGGCAACCATTGTCCTATTTTCTGTCTCTATAAGTTTGACTATTCTAAGTACATCATATAAGTGGAATCATCCAATATTTGTCCTTCTGTATCTGGTTTATTTCCCTTAGAATAATATTTTCAAGCTTCATTCAGTTACATACAGCATGTGTCAGTATTTCATTCTTTTTATGACAGAATAATATCCCATTATGTGGCTACACCAGATTTTGTTTACCCATTCATTAGCTGATAGACACTTGGATTATTTCTACTTCTTAGCTATTATGAGTATCCCTAATATTTAAAAACACTTGTAAAATATCTATGTTTAAAGTAATATAAAGCATGTATGCAGCAGTTTGAATGCATTTCTTGGGAAGAGGACACCATTCCCATCCGGGGCTTATTTTAACCACACCAGTCTTCTTTTTCAGATAGCAGCACCAAACATTTACTAGACTTGTTGGAACTTAAATTTTTGATTATTTTCCTCAGCCTTCCATTCATGACACTTATATCAACGAACCAAACACATTCTTTTTTTAAACTAGAGTATGGCTTCACCTAGTTGGCTGATTATTTTCTCCTGACTCTAAGCAGAATTTTTCCATTCAACACTTTAGCACACATTTTAACAGTTTTAGGACTTCCAAGTTGTTCATTTCAGCAGCACCACCACCACTTCCAAGAACTCTCCAACTGCGTTGTGAATCCAAATCCATGTTGTCTCCCCCCAGCAAATTGCATATGAAGATTTCTCCATAAAAGTGAAAAGAACTGTCACATTTGAGTGCTTAGTTTTAAGCTCTGCACTTTAGGCTTCCCTGGTAACTGTCGGTAAAGAGTCTGCCTGCAATGCAGGAGACCTGGGTTCAATTCCTGGGTCAGGAAGATCCCCTGGAGAAGGAAATGGCAACCCACTTCAGTATTCTTGCCTGGAGAATTCCCTTGACAGAGGAGCCTGGTGGGCTACAGTCCATGGGGTCAAAAAGAGTTGGATACCACTGAGTGATTAACTTTCACTTCCTTTCACACTTTACATAGATGACCACCTTGTGAAATAGGCATTATTTTCATTGCTTTACAGATGAGAAAACTGGAATTTGGAGAGCTTACGCAATGTATTCAAGCACACACAGTAGGTAAATGACAAACACAAGGTGGGTGGTGGTAGTGGTCCAGTTGCTAAGTCTTGTCTGACTCTCAGGAGCCCATGAACTGTGGCCTATCAGGTTCCTCTGTCCATGAGATTTCCCAGGCAAGAATCCTGGAGTGGGTGGCCATTTCCTTCTCCAAGGGGATCTTCCCAACCCAGAGATGGAGCCCCAGTCTCCTCATTGCAGGTAGATTCTTTACCAATGGAGTTTCCAGGGAAGCCCTTGACAGACACAGGTTTCCACCAAAACCAATCTCCATCTTTTTATTATACTTCCTCTTCTGTTTATATAATCATGAATTAATAAATAATTGTGCCATAGCTGTGGTAGGAGCTAACCTAGGCCTGTAGAAAAGAGAATGAGGCAAAACAAGACTATGCCTGCCTTCATAAGATTTACCATCTAGTAGAGGATGTTGCTGTGCTTCAGTCGCTGAGTCATGTCTGACTCTTGGCGACCCCATGGACTGCAGCACGCCAGGCTTCCCAGGCTAGAGGAGAGAGATGCTAACACAGTTATATAATTATTTATTGTGAAAAGCACCAAGAAATAAGGCTGCACTGTGGGAGAAGGGGGAGAGGGAGAGTGCTGGGGAAATGACCTCCACAAGGAAGCAACAGTTGCATTTTGTGAAAAGTTTTGTCTTCCATAGCAGAACTCTGGAGCAGTAGGGGAGGAGTATTCTCTGAGGAAGAGGTTTACCTGGCTGAGGTGCACCTCGGCAAGCATGCTGGGCGGGTGGGCATCCACTCTGTCACCCTGCCTTCTCTGCCTCTCTTTTGCCCCGCTTGCCTGCCTACCCAGTGTCTCCTGCTCTCGTCCCATTTCACCTCATGCCATGTGCTTGGCTATTTCTTCAACTTACCAGACCAGGTCCAGACCATCTTCTCAATGATCCGCCGCAGCAGAAACCCGCTGAAACCAACACCCGTTCCAAAGGGAGGTTCAAATGATTGGGAAACACGTTATACTCTATTTGGCAGATTTGGTTCCAAAAGGCTTAGAGAATATTATTTCCGGTGGGGCTGGCGGGTGTTAAAAACAAGGCTGCTATAATGCAGGCACCAAATTTCTGCAATATTAGAGCTGCTCTGAAGTGAAGGTGAAAAACTGGGCGGCTTCCACTCAACGAACCTTGGTTTTGCTACCACCTGCAGGTCTTTTGCAGGAAGTGCACTTAGACAAACCAAGGCCTCTTTACAGACCCTGAGGCAAGAGCGAAGCGTGGTTCAGTTTCAGTTCATACGGGTACCTATATATAGGATAGCGTCAGTCCCGGTCTGAGCCGGCTGTTCCCTCTGGGAGGTGATTGGGCAGCTGGAACTGGGGTCCGCTTACTTTGAGAAGCCAGAGTCCTTGTTTTAGAGAGAGGGAAGATGCACTGATTGAGTGACAGAAGAGAACTGCTGGATCGGATCGGGTGTTTTTACTCATCTTGGAGACCTACCTAAATGCTCTCTTCTGAAGTAAACACATCCACTCTACCCTGGGATCAAATCCACTCCTGCCTTAAGCTGACCCTGGCTTGGAACGTCTCCAACGCATCTCCAGTACTCCATTCCAACCACACTGTGAATCGTATCATTGTCCCACCCACTTCTTCCTAGCCCGCCCCCGCCAGCCTTTGCACAAGATGTTCCCAAGGCCTGAAATGACTTATAATGCCTGCTCATCCTCAGGACTTGCTTGGTGGTCCAGTAGCCAAGACTCCTTGCTCCCAATGCAGGGGGCCTGGGTTCAATGCTTAGTCAGGGAACTAGATTCCAACATGCCTCAACTAAGATCCTGCATGCACAACTACGCAGTGAAGATCCTGCAGAGGGTACCTAAGACCCAGTGCAGCCAAATAAGTACATTTTAGATAAAAATGCTTGCCCATCCTCTTCTCCTGACTCACTCTTAGTCTATATGGACTTCAGTTTAAAGGTTATATGCCCTGGATAGCCTCCAACCCCTCCTGCCCATTCTATGTACAATAGAAACCAAGACCCATATAAACATGGCAAGTTGATTTTTAACAAAAAGCAAAGGCAATTTAATGAAGAGAGGACAGTTTCTTCAACAAATGATGCTGAAACAACTGGATATCCACATGGCCAAAAAAAGGGGGCTTCCCTGGTAGGTCAGATGGTAAAGAATCTGCCTGCAATGCAGGAGACCCGAGTTCAATTCCTGGGTCAGAAAGATAACCTGGATAAGGGATAGCTACCCATTCCAGTATTCATGGGCTTCCCTGGTGGCACAGATGGTAAAGAATCCACCTGCAGTGCAGGAGACCTGGGTTCGATCCCTGGATTGGGAAGATCCCCTGGAGGAGGGCATGACCACCCACTCCAATACTCTTGCCTGAGAAATTCCATGGACTGAAAAAAAAAAAAAGGAGAGAGAGAGAGAGTTTCAACCCATACCATGAACTATAGACAAGAAGTAACTCAAAATGGATAACAGACCTAAATATAAAACCTAAAACTATAAAACTTATAGAAGAAAATATAGGGGGAAAAAAACTTCATAATCTTAAGTTAGACAGTGAGTTGTTAGATATGACAGTTGATAAAAGTGCAATCAATAAAAGAAAAATTGATAAATTAGAGTTTATCAAAATTTTACATGTTTACTCTGAGATGGACACAGAAAAAGAAAAGATAAGCCATAAACTGGGGAGAAAATAAGTATGAATTATGTATCAAACAAAGGACTTGTATGCAGAATATGTAAACAACCATCAAAACTCAACAACAAGTAAGAAGTCCAGAATTTTTTAATGGTGAAGATTTCAAAAGATATCTCACCAAGCAAAAACATATGTGGCAAATAAGCTGATGAAAAGATGTTCACATGATTAATCATTAGCGGAATGCAAGTTAAAACCACAATATGACACCACTACACAACTATTAAAACAGCTAAATTAAAAAAAAAAAAGCTAACAATGCCATATGCTGACAAGGATGCAGAGTAATGGAACTCTCACACATCGCTAGTAGGGATGCAAACTGATACAGTCATGAAGCTTTCACCTTAGTTTCATCCCTAACTAGTTTCTTATGAAGCTAAATATATACCTAACATGAAACCCAGCAATCCTATTTCTAGCTAATTACTGAAAGGAAATAGAAGCCTATGTTCACACAAAAAAAACAATATGCAAATGTTTATAACAGCTTTATGCATAACAGCCAAAAACTGGAAACAACAGAATACCCCTCAGCATAGGAGTGGATAAGCAAACTGTGGCATACCCATTCACTGAAATATTACTTAGCAATAAAAAGGAACAATCAATACATGCAACAACACAGATAATTCTCAAACGCATTGTGCTGAGTGAAAGAAGCCAGGATGAAAAGGTTACATTCTGTATGATTTCCATTCTGGAAAAGACAAACTATAGGACCAGAGAACACGTCAGTGGTTGCTAGTGGCTGCGGATGAGACAACTCTCATCTCCAGTCCCTGGAAACCACTGATCTGTTGAGGGAATTTTTTTAGAGGTATTATGGAACTGTTGGGTACCATGATTGTGGAGGCGGTTATAAGACTCCATGAATTTTCCAAAACTCATAAAACTGTATACCAAAAGGATTTAATTGTATGTGAATCTTAAAATAAGTTTAAAAGTAGAAAAAAAATTTTAATTACACTCAAGACAGCAGACACTGGCCACGTGGCACCTTGGAAGGATTTGCAAAAAGGCAGTGCAAATTTCCATGGTTTATTCACATTTCCAAGCACTCCTTGAGCAGAGACTAGAGGCTGGACTTTAGCTCCACTCGCCTCCATTTTCTCCCCTGCAGCTCACACAGTGCACACACTGCTCAGACTTTCCTAGTCACCTGCACCTTTCTCAGTCACTTCAGTTGTGTCCAACTCTTTGCAACCCCATGGAGTGTAGCCTGCCAGGCTCCTCTGTCTATGGTATTCTCCACGCAAGAACACTGGAGTAGGTTGCCATGCCCTCCTTCCGGGGATTTTCCCCACCCAGGGATCAAACCCACGTCTCCTGTGTCTCCTGCATTGCAGGCAGACTTTTTTTTTTTAACTGCTGAGGCACCAGGGAAGCCCTCCCAGTCACCTAGGCTTGGATTATAATGGGCTGTTTATTTATCTGCTGTGAGTTTTTTCAAAGAGCTTTTCTAACCCATCACCTTAGCCACAGCAAGCTGCTCAAAAGCTGGCAACAAATATTTGTTGAATGGATAAATGAATGATTCCCTGCCCCCTCTCCCAGAGCCCATCTCTGAACAGCCAATTCATGGAGCTTTTTCCTTTCTATGAAGTTCTAAAGGACTCATCTGTCTCTCTCATTTGTCACAGCTAACAATAGAAGCAATGACTATTGACATAGCCATGGATAGGCAGGTTTCTTCTCAGATAAATTGTAAGCTCTTTTATAGAGGGGAAAATATTCACAAACCTGTATTCCCCTGCAGAGCCTTCACTAGAGCCACACACATAAAAAGACTTTAATAAATTCAACTCGAAGAAGCACAAATTTTTCTTAAAAATATATGGAGAGGAAAAATCAGGCTAAGATACGGATAAAGACATTTAGTTAAAAACATTTAGACAACCAACTCATTTTTATAACTGAAAAGGTTTTAATTTTCTTTCTTTAGCTAACGTGGGTATGCAGTTTTCAGTAAAGAATCTAAATGAACCCAAGGATTCATGTGAAGTAGAAAAACGCAGTGCTGATAAAAGTGGATATTCAAAATGTTTTCTTCTGTGTTTCCATAAATATGGCTTCTGTATTTCTATATATTCTTATATCTCTGGAGAGAAACATGAACTATGAAAGGAGGCTGTTGCATGGAGGCACGGTTCAGCTCCCTCTGTGTTCCTAAGGTCATTCATCTCATAAATGGGGATCAACTATAACACCAAGCTTGTATCTTTCAGAGGGAGGAACACATGCAAAGTATTTCAGGATCCTCAGGGAAAGGGGGAAATAGCTATTGACAGCATTTTTAGGATGGATGTTGGTAATACATGTAGAGCCTTCTAATTGTTCGAGACAGGTGAGCCGAACGTGACTGCAGCCTCCATCACCACACCAATCACCAGAACTGGGCCATCCACTGCAACCCTGTGCTGCAATCAAGGTGTCACAGGCTTTATGGTTGCTATTAAATACATGTAGTTGAATAAAGTACAGTTAGCAACAGCCATATGGCCAAGCAAAGGACTAGAAGCAGGGGGCTGACTTCAGGATTTCATTCCAAAACTGCAGGGCCTGCTTCCCACCCACATAACTCTCCCCCACAGACACAGCCAGGGAGCAGAAATGCTGTCATTCCTTTAGGTCTGGGAGACTTAGGGCTTTGTGAAGCTCCCTTCAAATTTCCCTTGTAGTCTGAATCTCGTCAGCTCTGGAGAGAGATGCACAGGAGCCTGCGATTTTGGAGTCTTAGCTAAGGCTACGCACCCGTCCCCACACCTCTACCTCTGCCTCCAAGAATGATCACTCTGATGCTCAGCCCTCTGATGTTCCCATGTACACTGACGAAGGAGGAGTCTGCCCAAGAGAGTGGGTGAGAGCAAAGGGCCAAATGTAGTAATACAGACCAGACCTCTGTCACTTACTTTCTGTGTGATCATGGGGAAGTTACTTAACCGCTCTGAGTCTCAGTTTCTTCATCTGCAAAAGAGAAATAATAATACTTACCTCACCATGTTGTGTGAGAACTAAATGAAACAGTGTACAAAAACAGCTCACTACAGGGCCATATACACAGTAAACATATAACCCATAAACAACAATGTTTTTAACATTCTTAATCTTCCTAAAGGCAACCTGGGGAAAGGAGAGAGAATACGACCTCAATTCTGCTATCTGTGTTCTCCAAAGGAAAACTTGAGCCTTCACCCTGGTGACTCCCTGTAAGAAATTCACAGTAGAGACATCTGCACCAAGCCTGACTCCAAGGTCTCCCAGCTCATGTGTCATGTATGACCTTCCTCTGACGTCAGCTGGAAACCAAAGCTGCCCTCACTCAAAGACACAATAGGCCAGCAATTGCCAATTCTGTCCCTAGAGCCGATCTGCATGTGCTTACTGCTTTGAACAGGCCACTAGGTTGACTGCTTTCCAAGAAAGTTACTATTAAACAAAAAGTCTGAATGCATGCAGTGGTGTCACAGGTACGTGTATGCGTGCGTGCTAAGTCACTTCTGTCGTGTCCAACTCTTTGCTGACCCCATGGACCACAGCCCGCCAGGCTCCTTTGTCCACGGATTCTCCAGGCTAGAATACTGGACTTGGTGTCCTTGCCCTCCTCCAAGGGATCTTCCCAACCCAGGAATCAAACCTATGTCTCCTTTATCTCCTGCATTGAGAGGTGGGTTCTTTACCACTAGTGCCACCTGGGAACCCTGATGGTGTCATATGCTGCTCCTGCTGCTGCTGCTAAGTCCTTTAGTCGTGTCTAACTCTGTGCAACCCCATAGACAGCAGCCCACCAGGCTCCCCCATCCCTGGGATTCTCCAGGCAAGAACACTGGAGTGGGTTGCCATTTCCTTCTCCAATGCGTGAAAGTGAAAAGTGAAAGTGAAGTTGCTCAGTCCTGTCCGATTCTTCGAGACCCCATGGACTGCAGCCTACCAGGCTGCTCCATCCATGGAATTTTCCAGGCAAGAGTACTGGAGTGGGGTGCCATTGCCTTCTCCATGGTGTCATATACCCACTGTTAAACCGAGTCCCAGGTCACAGGTGAAGCTGGCCCCTAATAGCAGTAGTCAGGGGCCACTGTGCTTGCTTCCCACACACACCTTGATTCTCTTCAGAACTCTTTGACCCTCTCCAGGACAGCTGGAGAGCCTTAGAAACCCTTCAGACAGCCTAAGGCTCATGGCCTTAGCAACACTCCCCAGAGACACAGATTCTCTGACCCACCTCAGGGCTCCTACCAGAGAGTTTTGCAGGTGTTTTTCAACCTAGTCCTTGAGGCAATATTAAAAATTCAAGCTCTGCACTTCATAGTAAGACTATTTACAATAGCCAGGACATGGAAGCAACCTAAATGTCCACTGACAGAGGAATGGATAAAGAAGATATGGTACATTTATACAATGGAATATTACTCAGCCATAAAAAGAATGAAATAATGTCATTTGCAATGACGTGGATGGACCTGGAGATTGTCACACTGAGTGAAGTAAGTCAGACAGAGAAATACAAATATCATATGATATTGCTTATGTGTGGAATCTTAAAAATGGTACGAATGAACTTATTTATGAAATAGAAATAAAGTCACAGATGTTGAAAACAAACTTACGGTTACCCAGGGAGAAAGGGATAAATTGGGAGATTGGGATTGATGCATATACACTACCATATATTAAATAGACAACTAATAAAGACCTATTGCATAATACAGGGAACTCGGCTCAATACTTTGTAATGGCCTATATGGGAAAGGAATCTAAAACAGAGTGGAAAAAAAAAATAATAAGAAAAAAAAAATAAAACAGAGTGGATATATATATACATATAACTGAATCACTTTCTGGTACAGCCGAAAATAACACGACATTGTAAATCAACTATACTCCAATAAAAATTAATTTAAAAAATAATTCAAGCTCTAATCTGACTGATACAGGTCAAGTAGTTCACTATTTAAATAACAGAATAACAGAACCTAGCTGGGAGAGTTGAATGAGACTTCTAAAACCCTTGAATTTGATGGCATATGGCAGGTAAGTGCCGAAAACAGAAAGGTTGGCTCATGAGGTGGAATGAATGCCATGACCCTGTTACGAAGGGTAAGAGCTATTCAGGCACGGGGCACAAGGGGAAAGACGGTTTCCCAAGGAGCAAGGTTGCTGCCCTGGGAGCTCTTTATTCCCTAACAACAAATCCTAGCTCCAGGGTAGTTATAAATGCAGCAGCTCCTTCCTCGCTAAGATATCAATATTCCAAACACTGGACTCTTGCCAGTGTTGCAAAGGCCTTTTAAGAACTAAGAGGCAAGGAAGAGCTTTCTCAGCAGCTTCCAGTCAATTCTGAAGAAATGTCTCTCATTTTTTTTCTACCAGAAAGCAATTTTCAAAGGACCTGAAGCCAGGAGGGGAACTCAAAGGTGGAGGTTTATTGCCATCTAGAGGACAAAGCATCACAGTGCAAGACGAGTGTGACCCAGGAGATGTTCTGAAGGGAGTTTTTCTCTCTAGGACACCACAGCCTCCTATGGGACAGGAAGACAGGGACTGACAGCCTGTGAGCCATCCAAGGAGGAAAGAGGTATTATGTAGACAACTTTCACTTTAAAAAGCAAAATACCATCCCAATCTTTGCATCCACTGTTTCGAAATGCTTGGTTATTTTTTTTTTCTTTTTCCAAGTTTTTTTCCCCTCTTAGTTTCTTGGAGATTTTTCTCTACCACAGATTCTCACAGATCCTTCTCTAAGGGAGGCTCAGCCACAGTCTCCCTGGTGCTGAAGGGCTGTGCTAAACCCAGGGTTATATAGAGGCTTACCATCACAGATGCTTTCCCATGGTGGGTATGATGTGGAGGGAGGCAGGGTTTGATATGTGAGCCATTTGAAAGTGACAGAATGCACTCTGTGCTTCTTCCTCTTCGATCCACACTTTCATCCACTGTGTCCTGACACCCACCCCCATTATTTCCCTGAAACTGATCCTACCAGTATCCCCACCCCATGTTCTTGTTCAACCTTCCCTTAACGGGCCTATACACTTGCGTGCGACTTCCTCCCCTAACTTTCTGACTGCTGCTTCTTACCTTCCTTTCAGGGCTCATCTTTCTCTGCCTGTGTCTTATGTGTTAATGCATCCTCTGACTTCTGTCCCTGTTTTTTTTTATGTTTGTTTTGTCCCACTTCTAAACAGAGGTCCTCAAACTTTCTTGGACATAGCATCAACAGGAGAATTTTCAAAACTACATACGGCCAGACCCCTACAGACTCTCCTTTAGGGACAACAGTGTTTTTTAAGTTCCTCGTGTGATTCTGATGTGCACCAAAAGTTGAGAAATACTGCATTGCTCCCAGAAAATGTCACTCATCATCATTGGTTGCCGACTCTAGAATCATACACATTGTGAAGTTCCAAATCTTCCCATAACCAGTGTCCCACTGGCTCTTACCCATTCCTGAAAATGCATATTTGAAGCCTCCAGCAAAAGTGTCACCAAGTACTTTTGGAGTTCCCCAGGGTGACTCACATGTTCACAGACACACCCAGCCCATAGTTTCTATCTTAATTTCTATCTTAATTTCCACTGTCACCTCCTGATCCTCTACCCTCTTGGCTGGGTGTTACTCCATCCATTAGGCACCCTGCTGTTTCTGCTGGGCACCACAGTCTCTTCCCTCAGTCAAGGCTGGTGGGAGGCAACCAAGCTGACAATGTTCTGCGGAACAGTAGGCATAGCAGGTCATCTTGGGCGGGTGCGGGGGAGGGGGGGATGTTCCCCCAGAAGCAGAGCCTGAGGCAAGGATTTGGGTGCAGGTGATTTATCTGGGAGGTGTTCCTGGAATCGAGAGTGAAAGAATGCAAGGGTGAGATGGAAGGAAGAAAAGATAGTTCAAGGATAAGCTATTCAGGTCACCAATGTGAGAAACAGGGTCTGGTTCAATCATAGAGGATGTCTCCAAAGCCGTCCTCCTGAAGGAGGGATGGCTGTTCCCAGTGCCCCTTGAGTGAGAGAAAACAATGACTCCCCTGCATTTCTAGGCAATTGCATGCAGGCCAAGAGGACTCCGGCAGAATCGGAGAAGGCCCCCCCAGAGCAGATGTCAGAAAATGACGAAGTACATCTGAGTTCCCCAGGAGGGTTCACCACAGCTACAACGGAAAGTAGGGGTAGGCAGGAGGGAGGGGATGTGGGGCCAAGGCCTCTGCCATACTCTCCTCCTTTTATGCCACGCTCTGTAGGAAGGGCCTCAAAGACCCAGTATGGTTTTCAGACAGTCAGTCTTTACAGTTTTTCTTTATAGCCTCCAATACACATTAACCCCTGGTTAGAGGTTGAATTCAGGGCATCACCCCACCCCTCCTTGTGAGCCAAAGCCTGAGCATCTGAGCCACAGGGCCCTGCTCACGCATCTGCTGCACTCAAGAGTCTATACAAGCTCCTAGAAGGCAAGAGCAGATAAAAAGCCTTATTCTCCTCTACAGAGATCCTCCAGCCCCAGCAAGCTTCCCCATATGTCCACATATGTCTGAACACCTGTGTGCTACTGGCTTTCTATGTATGTCCACACCAGATCTTCCCTGAGCACCTTAAATCCAAATGCCTACCAGCTGCCTCTCCCAGGCAACTCAAACTCAACACAAACAAACCTCAGTTCACCATCTGCCTTCCATCCCCACCGTGAATCCTCCTTCCATTTCTTAATTTCCATTGTCATGAATGACACCTCTAATGCCTGGTAGCCCACAATAGAAATCTGAAAATCAGTCCAGACTTGACCTCTTCTTTTTCCATCTATATCCAATTAATAACAAATCCCTTTCCATGAACAGTGAAATTTGCCTGAAGTGAATTTGCCCAAAATGTGTTAACTTGAAACCTACTTGCCTAATGATTAACTTCCTAATTTTTTTTTTTTTGCCAAAATTCTGAATTAGGGTTTATAAATTAAGATTTTTATAACCAATTTGTCCAAAGATATTTTGAACCTAATTTTGTATTTTTACATTAATTATACCTTAGTTTTGTAGCATAGCTTTACCACTAGTATGATTATTTTGGATACTTTTGAATGCCCTTTTTGTGTTTTGGGGCTTCCCTGGTAGCTCAGATGGTAAAGAGGCTGCCTGCAATGCAGGAGACCCAGATTAAATCCATGGGTCAGGAAGAGTCCCTGGAGAAAGGATTTTGGACATTTTTAAATGCCCTTTTTCTATTTTACATACTTTTCTACATTTCAAGTATTTTTTGAAATGTGCTATTTCTGGCAATAAATACTTGTAAAATCTGCAGTATTTCAAAAAGAATTTATCAAATTCATCCATTTATATTTTTTCTTTCATCTTTTGTGTGTTTTAAGATGTAGTTTATGTATGCATTAACCAAATAGCATATTTGACATCCACTGGCATCTGGTAGCAAAAAATCAAAAACTATGTAAAGCTGTTTGGAAAGACATGTCCACAGAAAGACCAGAACCCAAATGTTCATTGCAGCATTATTCATAATGCTGTCTGGCACCAAACTGTAAATAACCCAAATGCCCATCAGTTAATAAGTGGAATACAACTTAGCAATAAAAAAGAATGAAATACTAATATAGACAATAATATAGATGAATTTCAAAAACATGAGCAAAAGCAGTCAAAACAAAAGACTATGCATTACGATTCTATATATATAAAATTCTAGGAGACTATAATGAGAGAAAACAGATCAGTGGTTGCCTGGGGCCAGGGGTCAAAAGAGGGATCAATGGCAAAGGGTCACCATGGAGAAACTGAGGTGCCAGGAGCTTAAGTTGCTTGTCATTCCCACCAGAAAGTAAGCTGGTTCAAACTCAGGTTCTGTTTTCACAACTCATGCTGCATCATTGATCACATGTTTCCTAACATCTGTCTCATTCTGGTTCATGTCCTAAGACACATCAACTTTCTTGGATCCAGAACAGTGTTTCTAGTTTTTTGTTTTTTGTTTTTTTAATTACTATTATTGTTCCCATAAGGACCCTTTTTAGATTCTTTTTTCCTAATTGCCTCCCCCATGATATTATGTACCTGTTTATATACTGCAGCCTTTTGGAAGGCCACAGAACTTTGTAATAGCTAAAGGTTTTGCCTCCTCAAATCAATCTGTACCCCCTCAAAGGCAGGCAGTATTTTCTAAATTATACCTTCTCAGTAAATAAGGAAACCTTAGTGACCTCCTATTTGTATGGCAGAGGTGGTAACAGCCAATCAGTAAAGAACAGTGCTAAAAAGGGCCAATCACATACTACCATAGCTTCATAGAGACTTAAAAGCCTTTAGCTCCTCAAGCCCTGATGTAGCTATTCTGCCTGTAACTATGGGTCTGTTTTGGTACCTGACACTGACTGAAGGATGCTTCCCAAATCTCCAGAGATAGGCAACCTGAGTTCATAACAGGTGTGTAGCTGATTCAGTTAAGTGCAATCAAATAGACAAATCTCCTTGGCAACAGAGCACCTGGCTTTATATTACCACCTGAAATATATGTGCATGACACAGTCACGCTTTCAATGCATGCCCATGTTAGTTGAAATCCAATCAGTTTCTATCTTTCAGCTTTAGAAATTTAGCTAAGATTATATACTGACACATGGATCTAATGTGAATGAAAATAGAATTCTAAAAATAGGTGATATAATCTGCCCTATTTCAAGCTACTCAATCAACAAATATTTATTCAGAGCTATATAACACAAAGAAATATCAGCTACTAACTCTGCCCTTAAGAGAATGTCCATCTAGCTGTGGAAATAAGACGTATGTACAATTAATGTGGGCTTTCCAGGTGGCACAGTGATGAAGAATCCTCCTGCCAATGCAGAAGACATGGGTTTCATCTCTGGGTTGGGAAGATCCCCTGAAGAAGGAAATGGCAATCCACTCCAGTATTATTGCCTGGGAAATCCCATGGACAGAGGAACCTAGAGGGCTACAGTCACTGGGTCTCAAGAGTCAGACACAACTTAGCGACTAAGCAACAATAACAGTTAATGGGGCTGTTTTCTGTTGAACATGAAATTAGTGGGCTAACCTCAGAGAAGATGAGGGTAACAATAATGGCTACTACTTGCTGAGTACATTTAGGCAAAAAAGAGCACTGATTATTTCACACACATTATCCCACTGAATCTTCATCACATCATTAACAGGTTGGTACTATCTCCTACTTATTAATGAACTCATCTCCATTCCCCCAAAACAGTTTCTTTCTTATTATTCTGAGAATCCTCTGAAGGCAGCTCAAGTGTGTTCTCTTAACTAGTTCTATTAACTATTCCATGGGGTTTGATATTTTCCTCCTTTTCTATTCCAGCTTTAGGGCACTATCTCTTGCAATGCAAATAGCCACTGTGCCTTCATCTGTTGCTGTATAACAAACCACCCAAATTTTCATGGCTTAAAACATCAAGAATATATTACTTCCATTGAATCCATGGGTTGATCAAGTTGTTTTTTGCTTCACTGGTGTCATTTGGGACTCTGGGATGGCCTGATCCAAAATGACTTCATCATGGCTGGGAAGTGGTGCTGGTTGTCAGCCAGGAGCCTCACCCTTCTTGTCATGTGGCTGCTTGGGCTTTCTCACAGCATGGGGAGTGAATTCCCAGATGGAGTATTCCAAGCAGCACAATTAGATGTTGAAGATATCTGGAAGCCCACCCTCTGAAGTTACAAAGCCACGTTAGCAAGTGAAGAGGAACTAAAGAGCCTCTTGATAAATGTGAAAGAGGAGAGTGAACAAGCTGGCTTAAAACTCAACATTCAAAATCTAACATCATGGCATCTGGTCCCATTACTTCATGGCAAATAGATAGGGAAAAGGGGGGAAACAGACAAACAGTTTATTTTCTTGGGCTCCAAAATCACTGCAGATGGTGACTGCAGCAATGAAATTAAAAGACACTTGCTCCTTGGAAGAAAAGTTATGACAACTCTAGACAGCATAATAAAAAGAAGGGACATTATTTTGCCAACAAAAATCAATATACTCAGAGCTATGGTTTTTCCAGTAGTCACGTATGGATGTGAGAGTTGGACCATAAAGAAGGCTGACCACTAAAGAATAGATGCTTTTGAAATGTGGTGCTGGAGAAGACTCTTGAGAGTCCCTTGGACTGCAAGGAAATCAAATCAGTCAATCCTAAAGGAAATCAACCCTGAATATTCATTGGAAGGACTGATGCGGAAGGTGAAGCTCCAATACTTTGGCCACCTGATGCAAAATGCCAACTCATTGGAGAAGACCCTGATGATGGGAAAGATTCAGAGCAGGAGGAGAAAGGGGTGACAGAGGATAAGACGGTTGGATGGCATAACCAACTCAATGGACAGGAGTTTGAGCAAACTCCAGGAGATAGTGAAGGACAAGAAAGCCTGTTGTGCTGCAGTCCATGGGGTCACAAAGAGTAAGACACAATTTAGCAACTGAACAGTAACACATTGGTCAAGGCAAGTCACAGGACCAATGCAGACCAATGTAGATTCAAGGGAAAGAGAAGTAAATTTCACCTCTTAATGAGATGGGTGGCATAAGTTCGAGGTTATATTTAATGCCCTGTTGCCACCAAAACCACCACTACCAAAGCTTAACAAAAGACACCACTACTGCTGCAGTTGCGTAGTGTCATTTGGTCCAAAGCACACAATGCCGTGTGTCAACAGTGCCAATGTCTGCATGCTAATACCAACAATGTTATTACTCATTACTAGAAAATTACCAGTCCAGTACTCTTGCCTGGAAAATCCCATGGACAGAGGAGCCTGGTAGGCTGCAGTCCATGGGGTCGCAAAGAGTCGGACACAACTGAGCGACTTCACTTTCACTTTTCACTTTCATGCATTGGAGAAGGAAATGGCAACCCACTCCAGTATTCTTGCCTAGAGAATCCCAAGGATGGGGGAGCCTGGTGGGCTGCTGTCTATGGGGTCACACAGAGTCGGACACAACTGAAGCGACTTAGCAGCAGCAGCAGCAGCAGCACAAAATTACCATAAAGTTACAGGAGCCATTCCTCATTACTGTCAATATTACAAAAATCAGTGGTACCCAAAACCTGTTTCCTCATTATCCAAACAAGATTTTAATGAAACTGCTTTGGGAATTTTACACTGGGTTGCCCAAAAGTTTTGTTCAGGTATTTCTGTAACATCTTGCATCCAAACAAACGTTTTGGCCAATCCAATGTGTAGACCCCAGCGATAGTGATCTCAGGCCTCAGGTCTGTAGGCAGTGAACCAGGATCGGAGGGTGTTACATAGCACAGCATCAGGCCTGGGGCTACCATCTCATTTCCTAGAAATGACTGATTGTAACATATACTGTATCTAAACCCAAGTTCAGACCCTTGCTTCATACAGAGGTAGAGGGAGGTCAGTGACTTGAAACTATACTGAAATGTCAATAACAATTCAAAATCCTTTACCAGAGAAATGAACACCAGATATTTTTCATTGTCATTAACAAATGGAACCAGAAAGGAAAGTCCATTAGGAGGGCTGCCTGAGAAGGGTGAGCTCATGCCATATGCCAGGCCTTGATGTTGCCAAATATTTGGAACATGCCACCTAATGTAATCCTAAACTACAAGTTATATGATGATGCTCCCATTTCACAGGTGAGCTCTTTTTTTTTTAGCTGCACCGAGTCTTAGTTGCAGCATGTAAGACCTTCATTGCCGCATGCAGGATCTTTTAGTTGCAACATGTGGGATCTAGTTCCCCGACCAGGGATGAAAGCCAGGCCCCCTGCTTTGGGAGCATGGAGTCTTAACCACTGGACCTCAAGGGGAGTCCCAGCTGAGCTCAACGAGACTTAACAGCTTAAGCCAGCCGCCTGAAGCTGCACATGCATTGAACGCTGAGCCAGGATTCCCTTCCAGGTCTCCCTGACTCCCAAGCAAAGTCTCTTTCCTGTAGCGCTACACTGTCTCCCTAGGATGCCTTGAACATTTTGCATCCCTATCATCTGGCTCCACAACCTTCACCTCATCCACACAGACTTGATATTTGCTGGTAAGAGAAGAAGAATTTCCCCATTACACTGAAGACAGCCTGGATAACAGTCCATTACAATCACATCCTCTACAGACGCAGCCAGTACCAACAGTGAACCTCCCTGGCTTTTAAAAGGCTTTTTTTCATTGAGAGAAATTGAATCTTGCTGCTTTTTCTTTTTAGCTGGAAACTTTAGGAAAGCTAAAAAGACATCATGTTAACTGACAAAATTCCGACTCCCTATGGTGGTAAACATACACAGTATTCTTTAGCTGGAACGTCATTGTCAATTTATCTATCCATTTGTCAGCCAAAATTATGAACCCACCAAGTAAAATTGCTTTCTCAAAAAGTCAGATTTCCCCCTTGCTCACAGAAATGATCAAAGAGAGAAAAGAACAACACTAATGTCTGATTCCCATGACCGAACTTGGTTCATGGCTTACCCTGAACTCATGCTTCAAGTTGTTTCCAGCATCTAATTGGTTCTAACAGGCACAGAGAATAAAGGATTTTCTGGGGGAAAATTATGTGCTCTCTAAATGACTATAATTTGGCAAAAAAAAAAAAAAAAAAAAGGGCTTCCCTGGTGGCTCAGACAGTAAAGGGTCTGGCTGCAATGCAGGAGACCAGAGTTCGATTCCTGGGTCAGGAAGATCCCTAGAGAAGGAAATGGCAACCCACTCCAGTATTCTTGCCTGGAGAATCCCATGGACAAAGGAGCCTGGTGGGCTACACCCCATGGGGTCGCAGAGTCAGACACAATGGAGTGACTAACACACAATCCTTGAAATAAGAATCCTTGAAATATTTCAGTGAGAACTACAAGAAGATATGTGGGGCTTCTCTGGTGGCTCAGTGGTAAAGACTCTGTTTGCCAATGCAGAAGACTCAGTTCCATCCCTGACCTGGGCAGATCCCATGTGCTGCAGAGCAACTAAGCCTGAGAGCTACAACTACTGAGCCCACGCTCTAGAGCCTGTACTCCGCAGCAAGAGAAGCCACCACCACAACAGAAACCTGTGCACCACAGCAAGAGAACAGCCCTGCTTGCCACAACTAGAGAAAAGCCTACTCAACAACTAAGACCCAGCACAGCCAAACATAAATAATTAAAAAAAAAAAAAGATATGTATGAGAGAAATGCCATGAATCACATTTTACAGGCAGTAAACAAGATCCAGAGAGAAACTGAGTGATTTATGTAATATCATAAAGAGAACCTGAAATTTAAACTCAAACGTGTCACCCTCCAACTTTGTGATTACTTCTTTGAAAATTATGCTTCTCACAAACCAGCATCCTACCAGGATCCTAAATTCAGTGTTGCCAGGATGTCTGAATAGAATGAACCATTTATATCCATTCAGAAGTTTAAATGCAAGTGTTCTGCTGTCAGAATATTAACCCTAACATGATTCATCTACTCTCTATCAAGTGTAGTACCAATTTCTGTCTTGTTTCCAGCTTTAATCCATCACGACTGTCACCTAAAGCATTTTTTTTTTTAAGCACAGGTACTTCAAGTTGAAGAGTTTCACTAACGAATATAACCCTTTATCTAATATTTTAGCTAAGCTTGCAGACATAGACCAGAAAAACCATTTAATTCTCAGGAGAGATGGAATCTAATCTTAATTCCATTAAGATAAGGACAAATGAGCTAGCTATTTTGCCCTGTCAATGAGCTATTTTGCTTGAAAATTCTACAGGAGTAAGCTGTCATGCCAGAAGGCCACAGTAGATGGATGAACTTCCTGAGCACTTTTTTCGGTGATCCAGACTCTGCTAAAATTTCACCTTATCAGCAAACAGCATGTAAAAGAAAACCTGTGCAACCACGTGGCATGCAATTGTTTTCTCCTTTCCAGCAGCACACTAAACACAGAGGCAAGAATCTACACTTTTTTCAGGCACCATGGAGGTATCACACAGACAATGACTAGGTCTCCCTCGTGTCCAGATGCCATTCAGGCACCACATGGTCAGTCGCCAAGCAGCTATCAGGGTGAGAGACCCCACTCCCTTGTCTCCACTTAGCACATGAGATCAATGTCCTGCCCAAATTCAATGCTTGAAACAGATCTAGTAGGGAGCAATGGGAATGTAGCCACTGTAAGGAAAGAACAATATTGACAGTCCCAAATGGTGAATTGTTACAAATCCAAATCTCTAATTTTCAATGTAGGGGGAAGATGAGACAGAGAGAGGGAAAATAACTTGAAAATATAGGAAGATGTAATGAATACTCTCCTAACATCTGATTTAGCAGCTCTAGTTTCTCTGTCATTCTCTCAACAGAGCAATCAAAATGTGATTTGAAAAAGATGTTTCCTTTTATGCATGAGCACTCACTACGTGCCTGATGTTACATAAACACTTTATAAATACAATTTCTTTGTCATCTTCATAGTCCAGTAGATTCTAGGGTTATGCCCCATTTTACTGGTGGGAAAAACAGAAGTTCAGGGAAGTTAACTGACTTATCCAAAGTCACACAGGTGGTAAGCTGCAAGCTAAATTACACAATAAAAGAAACAGTTTTTTTTTACCATCCAAGATAATGGTTCCTGACCCTAGTCACTTTCAAAATAACTGGGTAGTCTTTAGCCTAAGATACCAGTGCCTGGGTCTCCCTCTACAAATTTTTATTTAATTAATCTAGGTGGGGTCCAGGAAATGTTGTTTTAGTTTGTTTTAGGTTTCCTTAGGGGATTTTAACATGTAGCCATGGGAGAAGGGGATAACAGAGCATAAGATAGTTGGATGGCATCACCAACTCGATGGACATGAGTTTGAGCAAGCTCCAGGAGTTGGTGATAGACGGGGAAGCCTGGCGTGCTGCAGTCCACAGGGTCGCAAAGAGTCGGACACAACTGAGCGACTGAACTGAACCGAGGGTTAAGAACCACTGGAATATGTCTAATAGAATGTGTTAGTGGTTCTCAAACTTTAGCATGCATCAAACTCAAGAATCATCCAGAGTTTCTGATTCTGTAGGTCTGGGGGCGACCTAAGAATCTGCACTTCTAACAAGTCTTCAAGTGCTGCTGCTGCTGTGTTGACACTTTGAAAATTGCTATCATATAGAAAGATTAAATATGGCTGAAACTGGCTAGATGTTCACCACACCTGTTTTCTCTTCTTGGATACACAGGTAAACTACATTTCCCAGCCTCCTTAGCATCTAGATGGGATCACATGACTAATTCTCACCAATGGCATATGAGTGGAAATGATTTATCACTTTGGGTCTGAGGCACTTGAGAGAAAGTGAACCTTTTTCATGCTGTCTCTCTCTTTTCTTGTTTGTTAGCCGAGATGCAGAGGAGCCAGTTTCTGAGACCCTATAAGATAGAAACACTGAGTCTCTAAATGACTGCATGGAACACACAAATCCCATTCCTAAGGACCCACATAGACTATCATATAATTAAACAATAAACCTTATTGTTTCTTATAAACCACTAAGATTTATAAGGTTTTTTTTTTTCAGCAGTTAGCCCTGACCAGATGAAAACACTGCACTAGTAAAACTATGACTTTGCCTGCAAGCCATGAGACTGACTGCTCTGAGCCTCAGTTTAATCATATATGGATGAGAAATTGACTAAAATAAGCTCAAAGATCTCTTTCATCCCCAACACTTTATGACTCTATGAAAATAGTAATAATTCCTAAGCGGAAACACTATTAAACACAAAAAGAAATAAGAATTTCTGCTTTATTCAGCATTGTTTAAGGTACCACAGGGATACAGAAGAGCATAGGAGACTTCCCTGGTGGCACACTGGGTAAGAATCCACCTGCCAATACAGGAGACACGGGTTCGATTTTTGGTCTGAGAAGATTTCACATGCCGTGGAGCAAGTAAGCTTATGTGCCACAACTACTGAAGCCCACGTGCCTAGAGAAGCCCACAACAACCGAAGCCACAGCAATAAGAAGCCCAGACACCACAACCAGAGAAAGCCCAAGCAAAGCAATGAAGACCCAGCACAGTCAAAAATAAATAAATAAAAATTATTTTCAAAACAATTTTTAAAAGAGCATAGGGCTATTCCTTACACACCTAAACATCAAGCTAAAAAAATAAAATTAAAGCCTGTAATGCCACAGAAAGCAATACAGAAAAATGATAAGCCTACCTTCTGCCTGAAGTCAAAATATGATAAAAGCAAAGATTCTAATAAATTCTTGGTATGTGCTAATGACAACCCAATCTCTCTGGAGATAAAACAAGTAATGGAAACAGAGTCCTGGACTTAAATCAAACCAACAAATATAGACTAGACAATGAGAGCTATTCCAGACTTACTTCTGAACAACAAGAACTGGTTCTTGGTCTGAAGAGGGGTGTAGTTTTGAAAGAAAGCAATCAACATCAAAATAAAGGAAGAAAATCATGAGCGTAGTATCCTTAATCATGGGGAAAAGTTTTCATTAGCTAGCCACAATAAGATTTTCTAGACTTTTAAATGAATATAAATGTTATTAATCACAGCTGCCAATGCAAACCAAAAAGCAACAACAGATACAAAAAAAAAGATAAAGCAACCCAAACACAACACTAAAGATGGTCATCAAACCACAAAAGAACAAAAGAGAAAGGGAAGAAAAAAGATCTACAAAAACAAACCCAAAACAATTAAGAAAATAGTAATAGGAACATACATACCGTAATCACATTAATCACAGCTTCCTTTGCATCTAGACAGCTCCCACATGTTTTTTAAGGGATAAGCACATAGATAGAATATGATAGGTGATATGACATGATATACAAAAAAAAGAATCTATCATTGTGCTCATGTAAGTAATAAATGCCATTTTAACAAATTTTCATATCAAATCCTTCCCCTTGCCATGTTAGCATCTAATTTGTCATTAAAACCATACTGAATGGCTGAATATACAAATAAATTGCTTATGGGAATAACTGACAGAGAAAAACGGAAATTTACTTTTAAGACGGCAAGTTATAGCTAACGTTTTTTTCCTCTCAAAACTGATACCAAAACAGTGTAGATCCTATGGTAGAATTAATCAGAATTGCAAAGAACAGTGATCACAGATAATTTACTAAAATGCCTCACAGCTTAGGCTGACAGCTCAGTATGAGAAAAGCAATTGATTTTAGGCTAATGTACATACATAAACAGATTAAAAATGATAAAATATATTTCTACAGAGACAACAATAATTACATATTCTTGGCAAATATGTGTTGACTAGCTACCACTGTGCTAGGGAAGCAGGGTCAGTAAAACTGAGTTCTGGCCTTCAGGTTGTTCAGAATCTCCCAGGATAGACAGAGTTGGTATAATGAACTACCATTAAGGCCATCATCACTGCTTGTCGAGGTGACTGCAATAAGCACATGCTGCCTACTTTGCTCCCTTCCAATTCACTCTACCCTGCAACAAGAATAATGTTGCTAGGACAGGAAACTCTACCCAGTGCTCTGTGGTGACCTAAAGGGGAAGGAAATCCAAAAAAGAGGGGATTATATGTGTATATATAACTGACTCACTTTGCTGTACAGCAGAAACTAACACAATATAAAGCAGCTATACTCCAATAAAAATTAATTTAAAAAAATAAAAATTTTTTAAAAAGAATTATCTTTCTAGAGATGTCTGTTCTTTCTTGGTGCAGAGACTGCTTAGTCCTGGGCCTTGCAGGTTGATTTTTCTCTCCTTCTAGACTCAAGGCCTCTGTCACAACCATGCTCTGCCAACTCATGAAGGCAAGAAGCATGCTAGCGTGATCCCCCTCTTCATCATATTTATTGGAGCAGGAGGTACTGGAGCAGCACTGTATGCCTTGTGCCTGGCAAGACATTGCTCAATCCAGATGTCAGTTGGGACAGAAAGAATAACCGAGAATCCTGGAACAAACTAGGTCCCAATGATCAATACAAGTTCTACTCAGTGAATGCAGCTGACAGTAAACTGAAGAAAGAGGGTCCAGACGTCTAAATGAGATGTTTTGCTATAAAACTGCTTAGAACAAAGGTCTTCCAGAAGCCACTGCACAATTTCCCATGTAACCAGGAAATCTCTCCCCTAGAAATACATAAAATCATGTTGGGATTTGCACAGACTAATAAATAATCTGAGACTCTAAAACAAAGAGAATTTTTTTCTAAAATCTGTCACTCATCAGTTAAAAACTGTCTATCGCTTCCCACTGACTCCTGAGAGCAACATCCAAAAGGCTTTACCTAGCAGATAAAACCCTTCATCATCTGGCCCTCTTAACCCACTCCATCCCCATTTCTACTCTTTGGCATAAAACCTATTAATCTCTTGTTAGGTCAGGCTCTCTGGGAAGCAGATCCAAGATGGGAATAGATGTGCAAGAGACTTATTGGGGAAAATGCCTGTGAAGGATAACAGTGGAGGAGCAGGAGTAGGCAGGGAGAGATTTCGGATTTCAATGCAGGTCTGACACCTATTAGCTTCCCAGATGGCACAGTGGTAAAGAATCTGCCTGCCAATGCAGGAGACACAGGTTTGATCCCTGGGTCAGGAAGATCCTCTAGAGAAGGAAATGGCAACACATTCTAGTATTCTTGCCTGGGAAATCCCATGAACAGAGGAGCCTATCAGGCTACAATCCATGGGGTTGCAAAAGTGGAATATGACTCAGCACGCGCACACACACACTGACACCTATGAAAGGACAGGAAAGAGGGTGACTAGGTGGGAAGTTTTAGACTGCAGGCAACTCTAAGAAAGTCTCAGCAATGCTGCCAGGGGGTTCTCAAGGCCAAGTTGGCCAGTAGAGGAGCCCCACATCACACAGGGATAATTGTTTGTTTTGTTTGTCCTCCTATCAGATAAGAGAAAGAGGGAGGGAGGAAAGAGGAGAGGAGGGGAGGGGAGGGAAGGGAAAGAGAAGGAGGGGAATGGCAGGGGAAAAGAAGGGAGGGCAGGGAGGGGAAGGTAAGGGAGACAAGGGGAAAGGAGAGAGAGCAGGGAGGCATGGGGCAAGAGGAAAGAGGAAAAAGAGAGAGAGAGAGAGACTGCATCTTTCTTGTTCACCATGGCACACCCAATGACTCTCTCAGTATGACATACAATTAAAACTTAGTAAATATATACTAAATGAATGCTGGACTTAGCTTGATGGAGGCACAGAGGAAGGAGCCATTCATTGTGTCTTGGGGGAAAATGGGAGTAAGTATTCACCAAGATGCTTAAAATATTAAAACTGAGTTATGACTACTGGAAGGCTCTAAATCACACAATGTGACTTCCAATCTGGTCTTCTCTGACTTCTATCAACAATGGCAGATACAAAAATAGAACAAATAGAAGGAGGACAGGTCCACTTCCTTTTCTGAGTTCATTTCAGTTCAGTCACTCAGTCATGTCCAACTCTTTGTGGCCCCAAGGACTGTGGTACACCAGGCTTCCCTGTCCATCACCAACTCCTGGAGTTTGTTCAAACTCATATCCATTGACTCAGTGATCCCATTCAACCATCTCATCCTCTGTTGTCTCCTTCTCCTCCTGTCTTCAAACTTATCCAGAATCTGGGTCTTTTCCATTGAGTCAGTTCTTCCCTTCAGGTGGCCAGAGTATTAAAGTTTCAGCTTCAGCATCAGTCCTTCCGATGAATATTCAGGACTGATTTCTTTTAGGATTGACTGGTTGGATCTCCTTGCAGTCCAAGGGACTCTCAAGAGTCTTCTCCAGCACCACAGTTCAAAAGCATCAATTCTTTGGCACTCAGCTTTCTTTATAGTCCAACTCTCACATCCATACATGACTACTGGAAAAAACCACGGCTTTGACTAGATGGACCTTTGTCAGCAAAGTAATGCCTCTGGTTTTCAATACACTGTCTAGGTTTGTCATAGCTTTTCTTCCAAGGAGCAAGCATCTTTTAATTTCATGGCTGCAGTCACCATCTGCAGTGATTTGGGGGCCCAAGAAAATAAAGTCTGTCACTGTTTCCATTGTTTCCCCATCTATTTGTCATGAAGTGATGGGACCGGATGCCATGATCTTAGTTTTCTGAATGTTGAGTTTTAAGCCAGCTTTTTCACTCTCCTCTTTCACTTTCATCAAGAGGCTCTTTAGTTCTTCTATTTCTGCCATAAGGGTGGTGTCATCTGCGTATCTGAGGTTATCGATATTTCTCCCAGGAATCTTGATTCCAGCTTGTGCTTCATCCAGTCTGGCATTTCACATGATTTACTCTGCATATAAGTTAAAAAGCAGGGTGACAATATACAGCCTTGACATATACCTTTCCCAATTTGGAACCAGTCCATTGTTCCATATCGAGTTCTAACTGTTGCTTCTTGACCAGCATACAGATTTCTTAGGAGGCAGGTAAGGTGGTCTGATATTCCCATCTCTTAATTTTCCATAGTTTGTTTTGATCCACACAGTCAAAGGCTTTGGCATATTCAATAAAGCAGAAGTAGATGTTTTTCTGGAACTCTCTTGCTTTTTCTATGATCCAACAGATGTTGGCAATTTGATCTCTGGTTCCTCTGCCTTTTCCAAATCCAGCTTGAACATCTGGAAGTTCTTGGGTTACATACTGTTAAAGCTTGGCTTGGAGAATTTTCAGCATTAATTTGCTAGCATGTGATATGAGTGCAATTGTGCGATAGTTTGAACATTCTTTGGCATTGCCTTTTCTGAAGAAGTAGAAATTTCTTCATATTGGAGCATAATAGCTTTACAATGTTGTGTTGGTTTCTGCTGTACAGTGAAGTGAAGCAGGTATGTGTGTACATGTATCCCCTCTCTCTTGGTCCTTGTTCCCACCCACTCCCTGCCTCATCCCACCTACCCCCTGCCTCATCTCCCTCCTCTAGGTCATCACAGAGCACCAAGCTAAGCTCCCTGTGCTATATGGCAGGTTCCCACTAGCTATCTATTTTACACATGGTCCTGTATATACGTCAGTCCTAATCTCCCAGTTCATCCCACCCCTCTTCCCCCACTGAGCCCACACGTCTGTTCTCTAGGACTGCATCTCAATTCCTGCCCTGAAACTAGGTTCATCTGTACCATTTTTCTAGATTCTGATCAAGTGGAAAATTTTAAAGCCTTCAATTCTGAGAAGCAAATCACAATTTTAGAAGTAATGCATTTGAATTTCCAAGAACTCAGAGACAATAAGGGGAAGAAGCACGGAGAAAACTAACAAAGAGAATGTGAAGTGCATCTAGGAGAACTTTTTGTACTTTCTTTTCATACACATTCAGTAAATGAATGATTCTGGCCAGGGGAGTTATTATTGCTTCCCATTTACCCTATTGAGAGTTCCTTCTCCATTAAAATAATCAGCAGCAATAAAATTATAAAAGCCAGTGTCTAATCTTTTCAAAGTTAGATTTATGGATTGTATCATGATCATTAGAGACACTACTTATCTGATCAAAACAGGAAACAAATACACTTCCCAGGGACTTGTGACACCAATAAGGTATGGTCTACAGCATTATAGTTAAGAAGTCATTACAAATGCCAAGTTGCTTCCTGATTTATCAATGTATACATCACAGCAGCAATTCCCTCTGATTCCAGCCTTGCCTAGACTCCTAAAATCAATTGCTTTAGTCCCCAATCCCACTCCACATCTGCTTTATTGTGAGGAAAATAAATGCATTCATAGCAACCCTTGAGTCAAAGAGTTCTAGAAATAAATACCGAGATGAAGATCACATAACTCCACCTCTCTGCTATCGTCCCTAATTACCCCTCTCCCATTCCAAGCCTCCCCAGACTACAACTGCCTGCTTGCCTACAAGTCAGACATGTCACAGGAGATGGCCCCAGAAACCCAGGTCAAAGCAGCCTCAGGCATAAGTGAAACGGACTGTCATATGCACCATGGAGGACCCAGAGAAGAGCCTTCAAAAATTCTTTCCCGCTTGCATTTGTACTAAGGCTGAAATTTCCTTACTTCAATTTTTCTTCTAAAGGAGGAAGGCATTATCAGAAATCAAGACCTTGGATAGCAGTAGAACTCACCTGTAGTCACTCCCCCTTACCTCCAGATAAACTTCCCTAATGTATATATCCCATGGGCAGAGGAGCCTAGCAAGCTACACTCCGTGGGGTCACAAAGAGTTGGACACAACTGGGTGACTGAACAACAAACAGTAGATACTTCCTCCTGAGATATGATGGTCACTCACCTTCAGAAAAGAAACAGAGTTTACCTGAACCACAAAGTTGGGGGAAGGAGGCCATTTCTAGATCAGTCTCTCTTGGACAGCAGAGCTTCCTGCCTGGGCGGTAGGTGTTACTATCTCCTTTATACAGATTGAAGAAACAGAGCCAACCACAAACCAGTGTAGAAATGCCCCCAACTGTTAAATACCTCACTCAGACTACCTCTGAGGGGTTGCATTTCACATCCAGCTAGCAAGTCAAGTTATTCCACCTGGGAAGCTCACACCCCTCTTCTCATGTAGCCAGCTCCTTCCCCTCCTTCAGACCTTAGCTTAACTGCTGCATTCTCAGAGCAGCCTTTCCTGGCCACTCAATCTAAAGTTGGTCATCTCTATTTTCTCTCACATTATTATTTTTCTTCATCACATTTATTACTCCTTTGTTTGCTTCCATCATCTGGTTTTTGCAGTAGACTATAAGCTCCACGAGGGCAGAGATCATCCCTCTACTCAGCACATAGCAGAATAGCCTTGTACATAATACACGCTCAATAAACATTGTCTAAATGAATAATGGGTGGAGTTGCATTTCTAATCCAAATGGCATAATTGTTACCACTATGTATGCTCCTTCGCAGTAAAGACGAGGAAAAAATCCGTTTGAAATCTGAAGCCTCTCATTCAGTAAGACTTCTTCCATTGGAGCTGAACCGATTGTACAAAATTCTCCCATAGCCCTCAAGAGGAAACTGCTCATTGCCATTATCCTCCCCAATCCCTGAGATCAGGCTTGGCAACCTCCTTGCGGCTTTCTCCAAGTTGTTCTTATTTGTATTTCAAAACCTCCACTGCCGCCCTTGAAGCTCAAACCATCTGATTCTAGCACCTGATAAGTTTTTGGTATCTATATTTGTTCACATTATCCTGAAAGTATACACGAGTTTTCTGGAGCAGAGTTATTATATCACTTATAGCAATAACCACATCAGTTCTCCTCTGTCTCAATTCTTCTCATTGGGGCTATGTATTGAGAACCAGATATCAGCATACCTGTACTAGGATCAATATGATAGGCAAGGAACCCAAAACATGAATCTGCGAGTTTACCTAGGATAAGAGCAGCTGTCCCCTTCCCCTCATGAGAGAGAAAAAATGTTTCTCCCTAATATAGACTGAGTGAGAGAAGAGAATGAGTCCTGAGTTCTGGTCCTTTGAAAGATAAATAAATGTCTACAGGAAGAAGTCATGCATGTGTGCTAAGTCACTGCAGTCATGTCCAACTCTTTGTGACCCTATGGACTACAGCCCAACAGGCTCCTCTGTCCATGGAATTCTCCAGGCAAGAATATTGGAGTGGGTTGCCATTCCCTTCTCCAGGGAATCTTCCTGACCCAGGGATCAAACCCACATCTCTTGCATCTCCTACATCAGCAGGCAGGTTCTTTACCACTAATGCCACCTGAGAAGATCCAGGAAGAAGTTAAGCATCTACGAATTAACAATCTCTGGAATATCTCCATGATACTAGGTTTCATTCCTCTTCTGAAATGTAAATATTTACCTTGGGAGGTAAATTTCTCAGGCTGGTCTCTTACTATCTAGCGAAGTGAAATGTTAGTCATTCAGTCGTATCCAACTCTTTGTAACCCCTGGAACTGTAGCCTATCAGGCTTCTCTGTCTGTGGTATTCTGCAGGCAAGAATACTGGAGTGGGTAGCTATTCTCTTCTCCAGGGGATCTTTCTGACCCAGGGATTGAACCCAGGTCTCCTACATTGCAGGCAGATTCTTTACCATCTAAGCCACAAGATACAAGACTTGTCCTGTGACCCAGATCGCAGGTTTCTTTGCTCAGAACATCCTAACCCTTTTCTGTAGCCCCACACCACCTTCTGGTTTTCCTCAAGTTGCCATTTCCCAATTTCCTATTCATGCAACTTTATGTATTAGCTCTTGAACTTCTTCTAAGTTCTGCCATCATCCTGGAGAATTCCAACAACCTCTGTGGCCAAATGTTAGGGAATGAGGAAATCTGATATTCCAATAAAGTTGAGGTAACCAGCATGAAAAGCAGTCAAGATCAAGGCTAGAAAACAGTAGCCACTCTACATACTCCAAGCATGGAGGGTTTAACACAAGGAGTCAGAGGTGAAAGAGCTGAGGAAGTGCAACTTAGGAAATTCACTGCTAAAAAGCCATGCTTATAGCACAGACTCAGAGAAGGCAATGGCGACCCACTCCAGTACTCTTGCCTGGAAAATCCCACGGATGGAGGAGCCTGGTAGGCTGCAGTCCATGCATGGGGTTGCTAAGAGTCGGACACGACTGAGTGACTTCACTTTCACTTTTCACTTTCATGCATTGGAGAAGGAAATGGCAACCCACTTTAGTGTTCTTGCCTGCAGAATCCCAGGGATGGGGGAGCCTGGTGGGTTGCTGTCTATGGGTCACACAGAATCGGACACAACTGAAGTGATTAGCAGCAGCAGCATAGCACAGACTTGAACGTCTTACAAGAGGCTCCCCAAAAGGCTGCTTCAAATGTCATGTCTTTATTTCCCCCTAAGCACCTCCTTAGAGAGTAAATAATGGCCCCACCTCTTCTTTCTGATCTGTCCTCATTGGTGAACTCTAACCCAGCTTCAGGGTTAGAAGAGAGAAGAGGATTCAGGGAAATCCAGCTTTCTGCCCTTTCTGCCAAAAAAAAAAAAAAAAAAAAAGACATCATACAACTGATTCCAAGTTGAAAATAGATAATCCAGGACAAAAAAAGAAAAAAAAGGAAATCAACCCTGAATATTCATTGGAAGGACTGATGCTGAAGCTCCAATACTCTGGTCACCTGGTGCGAAGAGCTGACTCATTAGAAAAGACCCTGATGCTAGGAAAGACTGAGGGCAGGAGGAGAAGGGGGCGACAGAGAATGTAATGTATAGATGGCATCATTGACTCAATGGACATGGATTTGAGCAAACTCCAGGAGATAGTGAAGGACCAGGAAGCCTGGCTTGCTGCAGTCCATGGGGTTGCAAAGAGTCGGACATGACTGAGCAACTGAACTGATACTGATACCTCCTATAGCTTTTGTTTTTTGTCTTCTCAAGTGGCCTCTGAGAGCCATTTGCTGAAAAGAATTGCTTTCATTATATACTTCGTCAACCCAACCAGGAAATCCTCAGATTTCTTTTTAGCAAAGATAAACATTGAGAGATGATGATACCCCTAAAATCTCTTAAATATTAAATTAAAATGATGAATATAAATCTGCAAATGGAATGTAGCAGCTTCTTGAATACATGCAGAGTAGTTCCACTGCTACATTTTTAAGCAGCTCATTCTGAACCATTTTCATTAGGGAACAATGTCTTCTAAAATCATGAAATTCAAACCATGAACATCAAATGTCCTTTGATGTCTCAGGTTTCCAAGATTGAAAGAGTCTGTGTTTTTCTGCTACATTAAGTAAAAATGGAAAAGTAAAACTGTTGAATGAATGGTGGCATGAAATTTCTTTTAACTCAGCATGAACCCACAGAAACCAAGAAATATGAAAAGTTCACTGATATAAAAAAGGGATTGAACTCATTAATGAAAAACTAAAAAAGTCTATCCAACTTGAAGTTAACCTTCTCGCTCTTGCAAGATGGAATTACACCTATATGGTCTGCTCTAAAAACTTGGTATTAACTACATGGGATGTTTTTAAAAATCAAAATATTCTGTAGAAACATGGGTGGTAACTTACTGTTGTGTGTTTACTGAATAATTTGCTGAGTAAAAAGCCAGGTAAGAATTAAGAATGGTCACCAGTCCAGGTTCGATGCATGATACTGGATGCTTAGGGCTGGTGCACTGGGACGACCCAGAGGGATGGTACAGGAAGGGAGGAGGAATGGTTCAGGATGGGGAAAACATGTATACCTGTGGCGGATTCATGTTGATATATGGCAAAACCAATACAATATTGTAAAGTTAAAAAGTAAAATAAAATATATTTAAAAAATAAAATAAAATTCTCTTGGAAAAAAAAAAAAGAATTAAGAATGTGCCTTGAAGGCAGGGGATAGAGAGTAGAAGTATAGTTGTAACATAGAACACAAAAATAGACCAATAATCAACTACCAGATGAGCTGATGTCATTGGAAACTGAAAGTAAAGAGTCTGATCTGCAGAGAGTCCTCTGCATGTGCATAGTTTCTCATGCATATATACATACATAGGGTGGTAGTGGTTTAGTCGCTAAGTCATGTCCCAACTCTTCCAACCCCATGGACTGTAATCTGCCAGGTTCCTCTGTCCATGGGATTCTCCAGGCAAGAATACTAGAGTGAGTTGCCATTTCCTTCTTGAGGGAATCTTCTCAACCCAGGAATCGAACCTGGGTCTCCTGCATTGCAGAAAGTTTCTTTACCAACTGAGCTACAAGGGAAGCCCATATATATTTATATAGTTGGTCACAAAAAAAAAAAAAGTGGGGGGGGACTTCAGAAGGAATTACTCCTGTATGAATTTTATCTTCTCACTGTCCCAATTTTATTTTCTCACTGCCACTCCTGTCTCAGAACAATAATCAGAACTCTTTCCTGGGCTTCTCTGCCTCTGTCTGGTTCTCCTCATTTTCTGAATAGAATTCTTACTGACAGAAACACACAGTAGACATATCTTATACTAGGTCCTATGCTGCTACTGCTGCTAAGTCACTTCAGTCGTGTCCGACTCTGTGTGACCCCATAGACGGCAGCCCACCAGGCTCCCCCGTCCCTGGGATTCTCCAGGCAAGAACACTGGAGTGGGTTGCCATTTCCTTCTCCAATGCATGAAAGTGAAAAGTGAAAGTGAAGCCACTCAGTCGTGTCTGACTCTTGGAGACCTCATGGACTGCAGCCCACCAGGCTCCTCCATCCATGGGATTTTCCAGGCAAGAGTACTAGAGTGGGGTGCCATTGCCTTCTCCGAGGTCCTATGCTAGCTTTGGGAATTCCAAGGTGGCTCACTGGTCAAGAATCCACCTGCCAACACAGGAGACTCTGGTTTGATCCCTGGGCTGGGAAGATCCCTAAAGAAGGAAATGGCAACCCACTCTAGTATTCCTACCTGGAGAATCCTATGGACAGAGGAGCCTGGCAGACTATAGACTATGGAGTTGTAAAGAGTCAGACATGACTTAGCAATTAAACAATAACAATGCTAGCTTTGAGGGGTACAAGTCAAACAAAATGCAGTCTTATTTCACAGAGCAAAAGAAAATAGAGAATCCAAATTATTGCCTATTCAGAATACTGCCCTTCTTCTGGGAACAGTAACCTCCCACCAAGGTACAAGGAAACTACCTTGGGCAAAAAAAAAATCACGCTATGTGCTGACACTGAGGAACTTGGGTTTGAAATCATCATTCAGCAAAATGAGACTATCAGTGACCTTCTACATATCTTAACATGGTATAATACTCCCCATTTCAGTTCAGTTCAGTCACTCAGTCATGTCTGACTCTTTGCGACCCCATGAATCGCAGCACGCCAGGCCTCCCTGTCCATCACCAACTCCCGGAGTTCACTCAGACTCATGTCCATCGAGTCAGTGATGCCATCCAGCCATCTCATCCTCTGTCGTCCCCTTCTCCTCCTGTCCCCAATCCCTCCCAGCATCAGAGTCTTTTCCAATGAGTCAACTCTTCGCATGAGGTGGCCAAAGTACTAGAGTTTCAGCTTCAGCATCATTCCTTCCAAAGAAATCCCAGGGCTGATCTCCGTCAGAATGGACTGGTAGTTAATTGCATTTATTGAATGTCACAATCATTTTTCAGTATCATGTTCTTCTCTCAAGAGGTTTACAAATTTATTTTCCTTGTACAAAATATGCTTATCAAGAATACTTTTTAAATTAGTTTATGTTTTATATACAAAGAGGGAGAGAAGATGTTTTGAAAAATACAGAACCCAGTTAACAGTTAACACTCTGGAGGGTAAAATTAGAAGATACTCTCACTTTTCATTTTGTACACTTTAGTTTTAACGTCTTGTTTTAACTAGTACTTGGGTATTTTTTTTTTTAATAATCTCAAAGAAAAACAGAGAGTTCTAACCTGAAAGAAAAAGATTAACTGGTCCTATATTCAAGCTTAAACACCTTTATGATTTTATGACTCAGACTGGAAACTTTCTCCTTCCCATGTCTAAAGATGGCTTAAGAAATGGAGGATCTCTCTCCATTAGAAATTACATTCATCTTTGACACGGCTGTTCTCAGATGTTAAAAAAAATAAAATAAAAGGAAAGAAAAAGGCATTTCCTAATTCCCTAGCTGATGTGGTGGTACCAGGATGCCATTAGTATTTCAGCTTCCAATTTTTCTCTCTACTATCCTTAGCACATGTATTCTAAGCTCAAGATTCACCGCATTTACCACTTTTATTTTTGGCCACACTGCCAGGATCTTAGTTCCCCAGTCAGTGACTGAACTCAGGCCCTGGCATTGCAAGAGCAGAGTCCTAACCACTGGACCATTAGGGAATTCCATACAACTCTATTTCAGACAGGAAGGGGAAGGGCAAAAGAAGCTTGCAGACTGCATTAGCCCCCTTTTGAAGGTACTTTCCATGAAGCCCCCACTCAGTAACTTCCCCTATACCCATTGGCCAGAATTAGTCACATGTCCACCCCTAACTGCAGAGGATGCTGGGTAATGCAGTTTTCCATTGATGTACTGCCACTCTGATCAAAGAGAAGGTTCTGTTTATTAAGGATATAAGGGAGACTAGTATTGAGTAGGCCACTAACAGTCTGAACCTTTAGATGGAAACTTTCTGAGTAAACTGTTTATCTTATCTTATAACTAAATTGGCATTTCTCAGATTTCCTATTCCTGCTCTGGGTTTTACAGCCTTATTGCCATTATGATCCTTCCAGGCTGGAAATATATCAGAAGGTCTCAGTACCCCAAGCCCTAGCTCCAACTGTTTCTCTCACCTTGCCAGCTCCCTCCTCCTGCTCACAAGCAGGAGAGTTGCCCTCTGGCTCAGGTGCACCTTGGCTCAGCTTCCTGGCTCTTACCCAGGGATGTACAGCAAAAACTCCTACTCCTGCTTTGCTACCTGGTTTTCCTCCTCCTTATTCTCCCAACTCCCAGGTATGTCTTTTTAAAATTGTCTCCATTGAGAGTAATTACAAATTTATATGAATGCTGACTGAGGCTTATATAAAATGTGAACTGAAAGCCTTACAGTTTTAGGACAAGTTTTTGGAAATAAATCCACATATGCAAATTTTCACAAGAGGAATATTACTGTAAATGCAAGACAAAGATTCAAACAGATGGAGACAAAATACAGAAAGAAATAGGCAGAGAAAGAAAAAGAAACAGAATCTGTCCCTCTCTTTAAGTATTCCTGAAAAATCCTTATCTGCCTCATACAATCTAGATAATTTGGGGAGAAAAAGTAGACACAAGATGCTCTTGAGGATATTTTTCTTCCTGTTAGAACTTTGGTGTCTTAAGGAGAACAACCATGCTACTTGTATATTTCATCAAGGACCTTGAATTCTGGTGGAAATTTGATAAGTCCTAAGTGATGATCCTTTACAATATATATAGTATACTATGTTGAAAACAGTGACGTGTGAGTTGAACAACATACTCAGTATCATAAACAAAGCTAACCCTTTCTTCTGGGCTGGTGACAGAATACAGCATAGGAATTTATAGGAGGAAAAAACTGGAACTGAATAGAGTCAGAAATAGACACACATAAATATAGTCAACTCATCTTTGACAAAGGAGCAAAGATAGTCTTTTCAACAAATGGTGCTGAATATCCACATACCAAAAAGAAAAAATCTAGATAAAGACTTTACATGCTTCATAAAAATTAACTCAAAATGGATCACAGACCTACATGTAAAATGCAGAACTATAAAACTCCTAGAAGATAACATAGGAGAAAGCCCAGAAAGACTTGGGTATGTCAATGACATTTTAGATACAATACCAAAGGCATGGTCTATGAAATAAATAATTGATAAGCTGAACTTCATTAAAATTGAAATTAAAACTTCTGCTTTGTGAAAGACACAGTCAAGAAAATAAGAAGACAAGCCACAGACTGGGAGAAAATATTTGCAAAAGACAAATCTGATAAAGGACTATTATCCAAAATACACAAAGGTTTTTTAAAGACAATAATAATAATTTTTACAAATGGACCAAAGACCTTCACAAACGCCTCACCAAAGAAGATACACAGATGACAAATAAGCATATGTAAAGATGCTCCACATTATATATCATCAGGGAAATGCAAATTAGAACAACTATAAGAAACCACTATATGCTATGCTATGCTATGCTAAGTCACTTCAGTCATGTCCGACTGTGTGTGACCCCATAGACGGCAGCCCACCAGGCTCCCCGTCCCTGGGATTCTCCAGGCAAGAACACTGGAGTGGGTTGCCATTTCCTTCTCCAATGCATGAAAGTGAAAAGTGAAAGTGAAGTCGCTCAGTCGTGTCCAACTCTTAGCAACCCCATGGATTGCAGCCTAATAGGCTCCTCCGTCCATGGGATTTTCCAAGCAAGAGTACTGGAGTGGGGTGCCATTGCCTTCTCGAACCACTATATACCTATTTAAAATGGCCAAAAGTCATAACACTGACAACACCAAAGCTGATGAGGGTGTGAAGCAACAGGAATTCCCCTTCATTGCTCGTGAGAATACAAAATGGTATAGACAGTTCATCAGGTAGTTTGGCTGTTTCTTACAAAACTAGATATACTCTTACCATATAATCCAGCAATTTCACTCCTTGGTATTTACCTCCAAAAAGCTGAGGACTTATGTCCACAGAAAAACCTGCACAGAGATGTTTATAGGATTTTTGTTCATAAGTGCTAAACTTGGAAGCAACCAAATTGTCTTCAGTAGGGTAATTGATACATAAACGGTGCTAAGCTCAGGAAAGGCACTACTATTCAACACTAAGAGGAGCTACCCCACGTCCAAGGAGCAGTGGCTGCACGGGCGCAGGGCATGGAGAGGAGCTACTCCACATTCAAGGTCAGGAGGGGCGGCCGTGAGAGATACCCCTCGTCCAAGGTAAGGAGCAGCAGCTGCACTTTGCTGGAGAAGCCGTGAAGAGATACCCAACATCCAAGGTAAGAGAAACTCAAGTAAGACGGTAGGTGTTGCAAGAGGGCATCAGAGGGCAGACACACTGAAACCATAATCACAGAAAACTAGTCAATCTGATCACACGGACCATAGCCTTGTCTAACTCAATGAAACTAAGCCATGCCATGTGGGGCCACCCAAGACGGGCAGGTCATGGTGGAGAGGTCTGACAGAATGTGATCCACTGGAGAAGGGAATGGCAAACCACTTTAGTATTCTTGCCTTGAGAACCCCATGAACAGTATGAAAAGGCAAAATGATAGGATACTGAAAGAGAAACTCCCCAGGTCGGTAAGTGACCAATATGCTACTGGAGATCAGTGGAGAAATAACTCCAGAAAGAATGAAGGGATGGAGCCAAAGCAAAAACAATACCCAGTTGTGGATGTAACTGGTGATAGAAGCAATGTCCAATGCTGTAAAGAGCAATATTGCTTAGGAACCTGGAATGTTAAGTTCATGAATCAAGGCAAATTGAAAGTGGTCAAACAAGAGATGGCAAGAGTAAATGTCAACATTCTAGGAATCAGCAAACTAAAATGGACTGGAATGGGTGAATTTAACTCAGATGACCATTATATCTACTACTATGGGCAGGAATCTCTTAGAAGAAATGGAGTAGCCATCATGGTCAACAAAAGAGTCCCAATGCAGTACTTGGATGCAATCTCAAAAATGACAATGATCTCTGTTCGTTTCCAAGGCAAACAATTCAATATCACAGTAATCCAAGTCTATGCCCCAACCAGTAACGCTGAAGAAGCTGAAGTTGAACAGTTCTATGAAGACCTACAAGACCTTTTAGAACTAACACCCCAAAAAAGATGTCCTTTTCATTATAGGGGACTGGAATGCAAAAGTAGGAAGTCAAGAAACACCTGGAATAACAGGCAAATTTGGCCTTGGAATACGAAATGAAGCAGTGTAAAAGCTAACAGAGTTTTGCCAAGAGAATGCACTGGTCATAGCGAACACCCTCTTCCAACAACACAAGAGAAGACTCTACACATGGACATCACCAGATGGTCAATACCAAAATCAGATTGATTATATTCTTTGCAGCCAAAGATGGAGAAGCTTTATACAGTCAGCAAAAACAAGACCAGGAGCTGACTGTGGCTTAGACCATGAACTCCTTATTGCCAAATTCAGACTGAAATGGAAGAAAGTAGGGAAAACCACTAGACCATTCAGGTATGACCTAAATCAAATCCCTTATGATTATACAGTGGAAGTGAGAAATACATTTAAGGGACTAGATCTGATAGACAGAGTGCCTGATGAACTATGGACAGAGGTTCGTTACATTGTATAGGAGACAGGGATCAAGACCATCCCCATGGGAAAGAAATGCAAAAGAGCAAAATGGCTGTCTGGGGAGGCCTTACAAATAGCTGTGAAAAGAAGAGAAGCAAAAAGTAAAGGAGAAAAGGAAATACATAAGCATCTGAATGCAGAGTTCCAAAGAATAGCAAGGAGAGATAAGAAAGCCTTCCTCAGTGATCAATGCAAAGAAATAGAGGAAAACAACAGAATGGGAAAGACTAGAGATCTCTTCAAGAAAATTAGAGATACCAAGGGAACATTTCATGCAAAGATGGGCTTGATAAAGGACAGAAATGGTATGGACCGAACAGAAGCAGAAGATATTAAGAATTGGCAAGAATACACAGAAGAATTGTACAAATAGATCTTCATGACCAAGATAATCAAGATGGTATGATCACTCACCTAGAGCCAGACATCCTGGAATGTGAAGTCAAGTGGGCCTTAGAAAGCATCACTACGAGCAAAGTTAGTGGAGGTGATGGAATCCCAGTTGAGCTATTTCAAATCCTAAAAGATGATGCTGTGAAAGTGCAGCACTCAATATGCCAGAAAATTTGGAAAACTCAGCAGTGGCCACAGGACTGGAAAAGGTCAGTTTTGATTCCAATCTCAAAGAAAGACAATGCCAAAGAATGCTCAAATTACCGCACAACTGCACTCATCTCACACTCTAGTAAAGTAATGCTCAAAATTCTACAAGCCAGGCTTCAGCAATACATGAACCATGAACTTCCAGATGTTGAAGCTGGTTTTAGAAAAGGCAAAGGAACCAGAGATCAAATTGCCAACATCTGCTGGATCATGGAAAAAGCAAGAGAGTTCCAGAAAAACATCTATTCCTGCTTTATTGACTATGCCAAAGCCTTTGACTGTGTGGATCACAATCAACTGTGGAAAATTCTGAAAGAGATGGGAATACCAGACCACCTGATCTGGCCTCTTGAGAAATCTGTATGCAGGTCAGGAAGCAACAGTTAGAACTGGACATGGGAAAACAGACTGGTTCCAAATAGGAAAAGGAGTACATCAAGGCTGTATATTGTCACCCTGCTTATTTAACTTATATGCAGAGTACATAATGAGAAACGCTGGACTGGAAGAAGCACAAGCTGGAATCAAGATTGCCAGGAGAAATATCAGTAACCTCAGATATGCAGATGACACCACCCTTATGGCAGAAAGTGAAGAGGAACTAAAAAGCCTCTTGATGAAAGTGAAAGAGGAGAGTGAAAAAGTTGGCTTAAAGCTCAACATTCAGAAAATGAAGATCATGGCATCCAGTCCCATCACTTCATGGGAAATAGATGGGGAAACAGTGGAAACAGTGTCAGACTTTATTTTTGGGGGCTCCAAAATCACTGTAGATGGTGACTGCAGCCATGAAATTAAAAGACACTTACTCCTTGGAAGGAAAGTTATGACCAACCTAGATAGCATATTCAAAAGCAGAGATATTACTTTGCCAACAAAGAAAAGATCCGTCTAGTCAAGGCTATGGTTTTTCCTGTGGTCATGTATGGATGTGACAGTTGGACTGTGAAAAGAAAGCTGAGCACCGAAGAATTGATGCATTTTTGAACTGTGGTATTGAGAAGACTCTTCAGAGTCCCTTGGACTGCAAGGAGATCCAACCAGTCCATTCTGAAGGAGATCAGCCCTGGGATTTCTTTGGAAGGAATGATGCTAAAGCTGAAACTCCAGTACTTTTGGCCACCTCATGCGAAGAGTTGACTCATTGGAAAAGACTCTGATGCTGGGAGGGATTAGGGGCAGGAGGAGAAGGGGATGACAGAGGATGAGATGGCTGGATGGCATCACTGACTCAATGAACGTGAGTCTGAGTGAATTCCGGGAGTTGGTGATGGACAGAGAGGCCTGGCGTGCTGGGATTCATGGGGTCTCAAAGAGTCGGACACGACTGAGCAACTGATCTGATCTGATCTGATCTGATCTTCCTGATATCACAGTGGCCTCTGAGATGACTTACTGTATTAAACAGCAATTCATCTGTAACAAAGATGCAATTAGGAGTGCATATTTTTTTTTCTAAGTCCAGAGTAAGAAAGCCCAAGGCTACAAAGTTAGCGGAATAAAAGAAATAACAAAAATCAGAGTAGAAATAAATGCAGGCCAGAAAAACAACAGAAAAGATGAAAGAGATTTTTTGAAAAACTTAACAAAATTGACAAACCTTTAGAAAGAAACTAACACGAATAGAGAGAAGATTAAAAAAAAAAAAATCAGAAAGGAAAGAGGAAACATTACAATTGATAACAGAAATACAAAGGATCAGGATCATAAGACACTACTATGAACAATTATACACCAAAAATTGGATAAACTAGAAGAGATAGATAGACTTCCCTGAAATATACAACCTACCAAGAATGAATAAATCATAATCAATAGAAAATCTAAACATACTATTAATGAGTACAAAATGGAATACAAAATGAAGCAGCACAAAGGCTAACAGAGCTTTGCCAAGAGAACACACTGGTCATAACAAACACCCTATTCCAAAAACACAAGAGACGACTCTACACAAGGACAGTACCAGATGGTCAATACTGAAGTCAGACCGATTTCATTCTCTGCAGCCGAAGGAGAAGCTCTATACAGTCAGAAAAAATAAGACCTGGAGCTGACTGTGACTCAAATCATCAGCTCCTTATTGCAAAATTCAGGCTTAAACAGAAGAAAGTAGGAAAAACTAATAGATCATACAGCTATTATACAGTGGAGGTTACCAACAGATTGAAGGAATTAGATCTGGTAGAGAGAAGAACTATGGACAGAGGTTCATAACACTGTACAGGAGGTGGTGACCAAAACCATCCCCATGAAAAGGAAATGCATGAAGGCAAAGTGGTTGTCTGAGGAGGCTTTACAAATAGCTGAGAAAAGAAGACAACCAGAAGGCAAAGGAGAAGGGGAAAGAGTTACCTAACTGAATGCAGAGTTCCAGGGAATAGCAAGGAGAGAGGAGAAAGCATTCTTAAGTGAAAAATGCAAAGAAATAGAGGAAAGCAATAGAATGGGATACTTTGGCCACCTGATGTGAAGACCCTGATGCTGGGAAAGATTGAAGGCGGGAGGAGAAGGGGACAACAGAGATTGAGATGGTTGGATGGCATCACTGACTCAATGGACAAGAGTTTGAGTAAACTCTAGGAGTTGGTGATGGACAGAGAGGCCCTAGCATGCTGCAGTCCATGGGGTCGCAAAGAGTCAGACATGACTGAGCAACTGAACTGAGCTGAATAGAATGAGAAAGACTAGAGATCTTGTCAAGAAAATCGGAGATACCAAGGAAGCATTTCATGCAAAGATGGACACAATAAAGGACAGAAATGGTAAGGACCTAACAGAAGCAGAAAAGATTAAGAAAAGATAGCAAGAATACACAGAACTGTATAAAAAAGGTCTTAATGACCCAGATAACCACAATGGTGTGATCACTCACATAGAGCCACACATCCTGGAGTGTGAAGTCAAGTGGGCCTTAGGAAGCATTACTAAGAGCAAAACTAGTGGAGGTGATGGAATTTCAGCTGAGCTATTTCAAATCCTAAAAGATGATGCTGGGAAAGTGCTGCACTCAATATGCCAACAAATTTGGAAAACTCACCAGTGACCACAGGACTATAAGAATGTTCAAACTACCATATAATAGCTATCATTTCCCATGCTAGCAAGATTATGCTCAAAATCCTTTATGGTAGGCTTCAACAGTACATATACCAAGAACTTTCAGATGTACAAGATGGATTTAGAAAAGGCAGATAAACCAGAGATCAAATTACCAATGACCCCTGGATCAAGGGGATTCAAAAACACATCTGCTTCATTAACTACACTAAAGCCATTGACTGTGTGGATCACAACAAACTGTGGAAAATTCTTAAAGCGATGGGAATACCAGACCACCTTACCTATCTCCTGAGAAACCTGTATGCAAGTCAAGAAGCAACAATTAGAACTGGACATGGAACAATTGATTGGTTCAAAATTGGGAAATGATTATTTCAAGGCTGTATATTGTCACTCTGCTTATTTAACTTATATGCAGAGTACATCATGCTAAATGCCAGGCTGGATGACTCACTCAGGCTGGAATCAAGATTGCTGGGAGAAATATCAACAACCTCAGGTATCAACAGCCTCAGATGATAGCACTCTACTGGCACAAAATGAAGAGGGACTAAAGAGCCTCTGGATGATAGTGAAAGAGAAGAGTGAAAAACCTGGCTTAAAATTCAACATTCCAAAAACTAAGATCATGGCATCCAGCCCCATCAGATCAGATCAGATCCGTCACTCAGTCGTATCTGACTCTTTGCGACCCCATGAATCACTTCATGGCAAATAGGTAGGGAAAAAGTGGAAAGTAACAGGTTTTATTTTCTTTGCTTCAAAATCACTGCAGATGGTGACTGCAGCCACAAAATGAAAAGATGCTTGCTCTTTGGAAGAAAAACTATGACAAACTTAGACAGTGTATTAAAATGTGGAGACATCACTTTGCCAACAAAGGTCTATATTGTCAAAGCTATGGTTTTCCCAGTAGTCATGTATGAATGTAAGAGTTGGGCCAAAAGAAGCCTGAGTTCCAAAGAATTGATGTTTTCCAGTTGTGGTGCTAGAAAAGACTCTTGAGAGTCCCTTGGACAGCAAGGAGATCAAACGAGTCAATCCTAAGGGAAATCAACCGTGAATATTCATTGGAAGAACTAATGCTGAGCCTCCAATACTTTGGCCACCTGATGCAAAGAACCGACTCATCGGCAAAGACCCTGATGGCAGAAAAGATTGAGGGCAAGAGGAGAAAGGGGCGATAGAGGATGAGATGGTTGGCTGGCATTACTGACTCAGTGGACATGAGTTTGAGCAAACTCCGGAAGGTAGTGAAGGACAGGGAAGCCTGGCGTCCTGCAGGTCATGGGTTCACAAAGAGTTGAACACGACTTAGGACTGAACAACAATAACTAGCAAGTAAGATTGAGGAGGCTTTCCTGGTAGCTGAGTGGTAAAGAATCCGCCTGCTAATGCAAGAGACACAGGTTCAATCCCTGATCTGGAAGATCCCACATGCTGTGGAACAACTAAACTCATGGGCCACCACTATTGAGCCTGTGCTCTAGAGCCCAGGAGCCACCACTACTGAAGTCTGAGCACTCGAAAGCCCAAGTTCCTCAACAAGAGAAGCCACCACAGTGTGAAGCCACACACTGCAACTAGAGGGTAGCCACTGCTTACTGCAACTAGAGAAAGGCCACACAGCAATGAAGACCCAGCACAGTCAAAAAATAAATAAAATTATTTTTTTTTAAGTTTAAAAGAAAAGTAAGATTGAGTCAGTAATCAAAAATTTCCCAACAGGGAGACTTCCCTGGTGGTCCAGTGGCTAAGACCCCATAACCCAATGCAGTGGGCTTGGGTTCAATCTTTGGTTGGGGAACTAGATCCCACATGTCGAAACTAAGAAGACCACGTGCTGCAACTAAGAAGCCCACATGCCACAACTAAGACCCGGGGCAACCAAAATAAATAACTAAAAAAAAAAAATTTTAATATCTTGCAACAAAGAAAAGCCCAGAATCAGATGATCTCCCCAATGAATTCTACTCAACATTAAAGAATGAATATCAATCCTTTTCAAACTCTTTCAAAGGACTGAAGTAGAGGAAACACTTGCAAATACATTTTATGAAGCCAGCATTCCCCTGATACCAAAGCCAGATAAGGATACCAAAAGAAAAGAGAACCAAATGGTGGTCACCAGGGCCTGGAGTGTGGGGGAAATGGGGAGACGTTGATCAAAGGGTACAATGTTCCAGATGTAAGATGAGTAAGTTCTGAGGATCTAAGGTACAGCATGGTGATTATAAATAACAGTATTGTACTATACACTTGAAAGTTACTAACAGAGTAGATCTTAAATGTCCTCACCAAAAAAAGAAATGGTAATTACGTAAAGTGACAGAAGGATTAACTAACACTATTGTGGTAATCATTTTGCAATATATGCGTAGTAGCAAGTCAATGTATTGCATACATTGAACTTTCACAATGTTATATGTCAAGTATATCTCAATAAAGCTGGAAAAAATAAAACCATTTTCCATGATGACAACAACAAAACAGATGCTGAGAGCTAGTATGGCAGTTCCCTAGTGGGTAATAGACATTATAGACAATAATAAAAATAACATAATAAATAACAATAATTTAGCCCACGACACATGTGCCAGGGACTGTTTTCAACACTTTACCTACAAATTTTATCTTAGTTAATTCTCTACCACCCCTCTGAGGTAGTTGTTGTTATTATTATTGTTATTTCCACTTTACAGATGTGAAAACTGAGGGGTAGAAAGGTTTAAAAACTTACCGGCAAAGAGGTAATGTTACTAAAAGGTGAGGGGTCCAGCTGCTTGCTGCTCAAAAGCAAATAAACAGGCCAGGTTGGTGGAAAGGAAATTTGCTTTATTTCTAATGTCCGTTACTGGGACAGGGGGGTGTATGGCCAAAGGCCAGCTCCCCCTGACTGTCAATCAGTGCGCCAAGAGCTTTTAAAGGCTGAGGGCAGGGCTTATGTGCAGAAACAGTACAGACAGCTCTGACAGTCATCTTCAAATTGGCCACTGGTGGTCTGACTAGCATCTTACTCTTCAGTTCCAGGGTCAGCTTGTTTCCACTTCTTTGAAGCCAATACTCCAAACTGTGGCAGCTTATGTTGTGGCTACAGTCTGGTCATCATGTAGTTAACTTTTTCCACCTGGTGTCTCAGTATATATTAAGATAAGACAGATCACAGGATATGGCTCAGAATATTATCTATGGCCCCTGCTGCTGCTAAGTTGCTTCAGTCATGTCCGACTCTGTGCGACCCCATAGACGGCAGGCCACCAGGCTCCCCCGTCCCCAGAATTCTCCAGACAAGAATACTGGAGTGGGTTGCCATTTCCTTCTTCAATGCATGAAACTGAAAAGTGAAAGTGAAGTTGCTCAGTCGTGTCCAACTCCTAGCGACCCCATGGACTGCAGCCTACCAGGCTCCTCCATCCATGGGACTTTCCAGACAAGAGTACTGGAGTGGCCCCTGAGAAGGAACTAAAGGCCCTTGACTGTGCATAATGACTACATTATTATTATTTAGTGTCCTTTGACTGTATTCCTCTGTGTCTGCCTGTTCATTTCTCTGATAAAACATTCTTTAACTAAAGACAGACTGAAGACATGGGAGCTGGGGAGCAAGGATCATAGCGTCCTGCTCCATTTCAGTAATAGAGTCAGGATTCAAACCCAGACACACTCTTTTTTTAAGATTTTCTTACTGTAGACCATTTTTAAAGTCTTTATTCAACTTGTTACAATATTGCTTCTATTTTTTTATGTTTTGGTTTTTGGGCACAAAGCATGTGGAATCTTAGCTCCCCGACCAGGGATTGAACTCTCATCCCCTGCACTGGAAGGCAGTCTTAACCACCAGACCACCAGGGAAGGCCAAAACCCAGACCAAGCTCTTAACCCATATATACTTCTTCTACAGCAAATTATTCGCCTTGAGATACTTATGAAAGACTCCTCTTCTCTTTCTACCATCAGTCACAGTCAATATTTTTTTATGTTTAAACAGTCCCCTAATATTGTCAAGAGCAGCCCATTCAAGCTGACTTGAATATCTTTTCACATACACACCCACTAGTCATTGAGTTTTCCCTTACTTTTTGCCCAACAAGATATCTCAATTGATCTTATGTTTTCCCTGCTCCCCAACTGCTCTCAAATTCTTCAGAGAGCCCTAAAGAATCAATATTTTTAAATTCCCACCCAAAAATATATATATATTTTAAAATGTCCCCAAGCAACCCATGGGCTTCCCTGGTGGTGCTAGTGGTAAAGACTCTGCTTGCCAATGCAGGAGACTCGGGTTCGAACTCTGGGTCAGGAAGATCCCCTTGATAAGGGCATAGCAACCAGCTCCAGTATTCTTGCCTGGGAAATCCCATGAACAGAGGAGCCTGGTGGGCCACAGTCCACAGAGTGGCAAAGAGTCAGACACAACTGAGGCAACTTTGCACACACACATGCACACCTGTGAACAACTCATACCAACTTATATTTTTAACAGGCTAGAGTAAAATAATTTGCCAGTTCATTAATTAGAGTCCTGGTTGAATTTATTATCAAGAATAAGTGTTTAAAGTAACAGAATTTGTCTTCATTAAAGTAATGATTCCTTAAAGAGTCAAAGAAATGATGGATGAGTAAAGCCAGGACTTCAGGATTTGATCTTCACTGTGGAGAGGCAGGATGAGTTCAACACTCCATTGGCAATGAAGGCACAAAGTCTTATTAATCTGCCAAAGAGTCCTTTTCCCAGAAGGCACATAAATGAAATTTAATCTATTAAATTGCTGATTGTTCTATGTTGTCATCACTGTGAAATCACATCAAATTAATCACAGCAGCATTCCTAAATCCTAAAAGAACTTGGCTCTAACCCTACTCTATGCCCAAAATATGGGTACTATAAAAATGAAGCCAGTCCTACGAAACAGAAATTTCCCCTTTGACCCCAGAGAAAATAAAGTTTCCAGAAATTCCAAGAAATTTCTCAGAAGACGATATCTACTATGCTCCTCTAAAGACTATTTCACCTGACACCTTAGAAACAAGCTCTATTTTTTCATTTACTTAGAAAGTTACAAATATGTGAATAAACCAAATGACTTTAGAGCATACTTAGTAAGTAAATGAATTTTGGTATCACATCAAATGCAGGTTCGAACTGTAGCTCTAAGTCTTATAAAATCTGTGACCCTGAGTGTGCTATTAACTTTCTCTATGTCTCAGTCTCGTCTGTTAAGTAAGTTATTGTGGGAGTCGAAAAAGATAATTCATTCAAAATATATGGGACAAGTGCTGGAGAGTAAATGCTTAATAAGGGCTAGCTATTGCTATTATTGGGGCTTCCCAGGTGATTCAGTGGGTAAAGAATCCACCTGCCAATAAAAGAGACCCAGAAGTTGTGGGTTTGATCCCTAGGCCTGGAAGATCCCCTGGAGTAGTGCATGACAAACCACTCCAATATTCTTGCCTGGTGAATACCATGGACAGAGCAGCCTGGCGGGCTACAGTCCATAGGATCCCAAAAAGTTGACATGACTGAAGCAACTGAGCATGTATGCATGCAATGCTTTCATTGACTTTCTTTTAGCTCCAATGACTGCAATTCCCAATGCCACCTGTATTAGTCAGAATAAGTCAAGTGATTCTCATGACAAATTCAGTGACAAATTAATCCAAAATCTCATTGCCTTAAAAAAATTTTGCATTCAAGCAAAGATCACAGTAATAGGTCCTGGTAACACTCTGGGACAGCTGACCCCATGAGGTGACTCAACAATTCAAGTGCTAAATTTAGGTTCTCTGCCATCCAGCAGCCAAGCACCCACCTGTACCTCAATCCTCTACCTCCAGACTAGCCTCTCTGCCTTATACCGGTAGCAGATGGGAAAGCCTAAGCTTAAGGAAGAAATCAGGCCTCACTGGAGACATTGAAGCAAAAGTTAACTGCTTATCTACAACAGATAGGAAACTCATGCATCAGAATTAGTGACTGATAAACATACCAAAAGAATATAGCTGCACGGGGCTTCCCTGATGATCCAGTAGTAGAGAATCTACCCGTCAATGTAGGGGACGTGGGTTCAATCCCTGCTCTGGAAAGATCCCACATGCTGTGGCAACTAAGCCCATGTGCCACAACTACTGAAGCTCGTGTGTCCTAGAGCCTGTGCTCCGCAACAAGAGAAGTCACTGCAATAAGTCTGAGCACCACGACTAGAGAGTAGCCCCTGCTCTCCACAACTAAAAAAAGCCCTCGAACAGCATCGAAGACCCAGCACAGCCAATAATCAATAAATAAATCTTTAAAAGTCAAATATATATAGCTGTATGAATACCAGAATCTGATCAGATAAAACAGTTCAAAGAATTTCTCAGAACCTACTCTCAAAGAAACAAGGTTATTGGACTATGTTAAAAGACTTCACAGGAAGAGAAGTAAAACTTGATGAGATCACCTGTTCAGAACATTGCTTATAGAAGTATTTTTAAGTAATGCAAAGAATATCCATTAAATTTCAGGAATATCTTATTCAGCAGAATGAAGCCCTGGCAGCCAAAGCAACTCTTGATCAACCACCATAGAAAAGTCCCGATGAATGGATGTTCAGTGAAGGATTACCAACAGCTGTTGCATTGGAAATGCAGCTTCATCTGACAGAATCTCCCAAGAGCAGTAGCTACCAGTTTAAACTATTTTCATGCATGTGTGTGTGCTTAGTCACTCCATCATGTCCATCTCTTTGCAACCCTTTAGACTATAGCCCACCAGGCTCCTCTGTCCATGGGATTTTTCAGGCAAAAATACAAAAAAAAAAAAAACTTTGTATTTGTATGGAGTAGGTTGCCATTTCCTTCTTCAGGGGATCTTCCTGATTTTCTCCAGGGGATCAAACCTGCATCACCTGTGTCTCCTGCATTGCAGGTGGATTCTTTACTAGCTGAACCATTGGGGAGTTCCCTATATGGCAACTAGAAAGTACTGAGAAACAAAGTTACAATTTACCAGTAATAATCAAAATAGAAGGTCCTGCTGTTTAGTTAAAATAATAAGGTGCAACATTTGTCATGGTCTTAAGATTCAGCAGGTTGGTCACTTGATTAGAAAAATAAACCATTATTCATTCAATTGTGACTACTAATTTTAAAGCAAAATATTTTTTCAATCACGTATAAGAAAAAAATTTTATTACTAAAGGTGAAATAAACAGAAATATCTCTGAGTAGTTTATACCACATAGTACCATAGTATTCTGACCAGTCTGTAAACACCATGAAATGTTTTTCAATAGGAATTATCCTCCAAATATTCCTGTTCATTTACATCTGCTTCAATCTGATGGTAAATGCATATTACTTGCTTTAAAAGAAAAATAATTCGGCCTGTTTTCACATTGTAGTTCTCTCACCATGTGGCCTCCTTCACAACAGCTAAGACAAGAGAAAAGAATGGAAGGATTGTGTTTGCTTTTCATCACCACACATCGCTCCCATTCATATTTACTTGGCCAGAGCTGTCACACAGCTCTGCTTAGGTGCAAATTTAGCAAACTGCAAAGTTTTACCCTGTATTCCCAGGAAGGAAAGGAGAACTTGATATAGATTTGCTATAATACAAACAGTATTTGAGCATAAATACAAAACTACTAACTTGTATTTTCTAAGTACTGAGGTTATTAATACAAACAACCTAAATATATGGGATATTTAATCAGTATATTGTATAGGTTGGTCTCATACAGAAAATGAAGACAAATAAAAAAATTTAATTGCAATAGTAATAAAATTAACAGTTTTCAAGCTTATGGAAGACACTTTAAAAAAAGGGAATTAAAAAAAAAGAAGAAAACTTCCAACAGGCTATATTGTTTTCGTGAGAAAGAGCTCATTACTCTTTTACAAATGGTGCAGTATTTCAAAAAAAATACCCTAGATCTTAATTATACTGTGATTAAAATCCTTATGTACTTTCAATTTTCAGATTAACTCTAACATATTTCCACCATCAGGGAGAAATATGTATCCTGATGCAATAAGAAGTTTAAAGAAGTAGATAATGAATGATAATTTTAGAATCACAGAACTAAAAGGAACTTCAAGAGATGTGGCTATCATCAAACCTTTACTGATCCATTTCTGCATGTTGACAATACATACATATCACCCTGTAATGGGTGATAGTTCAGGAAATACAAAAATGAATAAGTCACAGTGTCCCTGCCCAAGAAGCTTACAATGTATAGGGGAAACAGATATTAAAATATGCTGTGAGATCGTAGAAGAATAAATACTTCTTGAGGAACGTACATCAGAGAAAGATAAATGGAAGAAGCTACAAATATGGACTTTGAAAAGAGAAATGATGGGGCAAAGGATGGGCCTTCTAGGGTAATGAAACACGAATAAACAAAGGAAAGCAGGGACTTCCCTGTTGGTCCAGTGGTTAAGACTTTGCCTTCCAATGAAGGGGGTGGGTGCAGATTAGACCCCTGGTCGGGAATCTAAGATCCCGCATGCCTCGTGGCCAAAAAAACAAAACATAAAACAGAAGTAATATCATAACAAATTCAATTACGACTTTGAAAATTATCCACATAAAAAAAAAAAATCTTAAAAAAAAAAAGGAAAGCAGATCCATTCTGAAAACCACATCCATTCTATCCTCTAAGCAAGCAGTCAAGGAGTCAATGTGTTTCTCTGATGAGTGCAAGGAAAAAGTAAGCTAGTTTTTCTCAACCAAGAGAACTAATGTTCCAGTGTTACAATTAGGAGAAGCTTTAAACCACACCCTTAACAAATTTGGATGTAAATGTACGTGTTATGATCACAGAAATAATGAAAATGACTGGTAAGTGTTGTAGCTGATAGAACAGTTGGGACTCAGTCATGGAGAGTATTCAATGTCAGAGTAAGGACTTTATTCCATAAGCAAGGAAGTTCAGTTCAGTTCAGTCACTCAGTCATGTCCGACTCTTTGCAACCCCATGAACCACAGCATGCCAGGCCTCCCTGTTCATCACCAACTCCTGGAGTCCACCCAAACTCATGTCCATTGAGTCGGTGATGCCATTCAACTATCTCATTCTCTCTCATCCCCTTCTCCTCCTGCCCTCAATCTTTCCCAGCATCAGGGTCTTTGCCAATGAGTCAGCTCTTCACATCAGATGGCCAAAGTATTGGAGTTTCAGCTTCAACATCAGTCCTTCCAATGAACACCCAGGACTGATCTCCTTTAGGATGGACTGGTTGGATCTCCTTGCAGTCCAAGGGACTCGCAAGAGTCTTCTCCAACACCACAGTTCAAAAGCATCAATTCTTCGATGTTCAGCTTTCTTTATAGTCCAACTCTCACATCCACACATGACCACTGGAAAAACCTTGGCCTTGACTAGACAGACCTTTGCTGACAAACTAATGTCTCTGCTTTTGAATATGCTATCTAAGTTGGTCATAACTTTCTTTCCAAGGAGTAAGCGTCTTTTAATTTCATGGCTGCAGTCACCATCTGCAGTGATTTTGGAGCCCAAAAATATAAAGTCATCCACTGTTTCCCCCAGCTATTTGCCATGAAGTGATGGGACCCGATGCCATGATCTTACTTTTCTGAATGTTGAGCTTTAAGCCAACTTTTTCACTCTCCTCTTTCACTTTCATCAAGAGGCTCTTTAGTTCTTCTTCACTTTCTGCCATAAGGCTGGAGTCATCTGCATATCTGAGGTTATTGATACTTCTCCCAGCAATCTTGATTCTAGCTTGTGCTTCCTCCAGCCCAGTGTTTCTCATGATGAACTCTGCATATAAGTTAAATAAGCAGGGTGACAATATACAGCCTTGATGTACTCCTTTTCCTATTTGGAACCAGTCTGTTGTTCCATGTCCAGTTCTAACTGTTGCTTCCTGACCTGCATACAGGTTTCTCAAAAGGCAGATCAGGTGGTCTGGTATTCCCATCTCTTTCAGAATTTTCCACAGTTTGTCATGATCCACACAGTCAAAGGCTTTGGCATAGTCAATAAAGCAGAAATAGATGTTTTTCTGGAACTCTCTTGCTTTTTCCATGATCCAGCGGATGTTGGCAATTTGATCTCTGGTTCCTCTGCCTTTTCTAAAACCAGCTTAGACACCTGGAAGCTCACAGTTCATGTATTGCTAAAGCCTGGTTTGGAGAATTTTGAGCATTATTTTACTAGCATGTGAGAGGAGTGCAATTGTGTGGTAGTTTGAGCATTCTTTGGCATTGTCTTTCTTTGGGATTGGAATGAAAACTGACCTTTTCCAGTCCTGTGGCCACTGCTGAGTTTTCCAAATTTTCTGGCATATTGAGTGCAGCACTTTCACAGCATCATCTTTCAGGATTTGAAATAGCTCAACTGGAATTCCATCACCTCCACCTGCTTTGTTTGTAGTGATGCTTTCTAAGGCCTGCTTGACTTCACATTCCAGGATGTCTGGCTCTAGGTGAGTGTGGGTGATCACAGCATTGTGACTATTTGGGTTTTGAAGATCTTTTTGAAACAGTTCTTCTGTGTATTCTTGCCACCTCTTCTTAATATCTTCTGCTTCTGTTAAGTTCTTGAGATTGGCAGGAAGTGACTAGATTTCTGTTACATGAAGGAAAGTAAGGTTGCAGAAAGAACAATCAAGAGGAAAAATTTAAAGGCAGGTCATTGGGAATTCCCAGACAGTTCAGTGGTAGGACCCTTGGTTCCACAGCAGGAAGCATGAGTTTGGGGAACTAAGATCTTGCATGGTGCATAGTGTGGCCAAAAACATTAAAAATAATAATAATAAAAGCAAGTCATTTTGTTAGTTGGTTATAGATGGGGACATGAAGATGTGCAGTAGAGACAAAGCAATGACGGGAATATTGGTTGGCGAAAAGAAAAGATGAATTGTATTAAATTCTTGGAAACCGATTAGTTGCAAATATAAGGATATGAGATAACTCCATTCTACTAATAGTTAATGGATTCTATCATTATAAGGAACACAGCAAGAGGAACTGTGTAAGAGAGAAACTGATCAATCTATTAGTACATGTGGAATTTTGAACCCTAGCAGTGTTGAGTCCTAGATCTACCATATACTAATTGCTGGATGTTGAACAAGTTACTTATTAAGCTAATGAGAGAGTTTGGTACAATACCTGGATCACAGCAAGAGATCAACAGTGTTAGCTATTTTTAACTATGATTATTATTATCACCCTTATCATCACTATCATCCATGTGGAGATGCCTGAAAAACCATTGGGAATCAATGTTCAGGCTTCCCTGGTGTCTCAGCAGTAAAGAAGTCACCTGCAGTGCAGGAGACATGGGTTCAATACCTGGGTGAGGAAGATCTCCTTGAAGAGGAAATGGCAACACACCCCAGTATTCTTGCCAGGAAAATCCCATGGACAGAGGAGCCTGGTGGCCTACAGTCCATGGGGTCGCAAAGAGTAGGACACGACTGAGCAGCAGCAGCAATCAGTGCTCATGAGAAAGATGAGGATGTGAAATGGGGATTTATACTCACATAGAGATTAGGACTGAGTATAACAAGAGAGGAGAACCTGGCCAGAAGATGGGTGTAGTTTGAGGAGAGGGCTGAGATCAGAGCTTTCACTTAAGGGATGAGTGGAGCAATCGTTGATGAGGTTCTCTGGGAGACCGGAGCCTTTTATCCCTCAGCCCATGATCACTACATGACTGTACCAGACACATCCAGGTACAAGGTGGCAACATCACTGGATGCAGATCTACTCTACAAGGTTAAATGTCCCAGTGGTTAAGCCCAATGTCGTTTATCTCACATTACAAGTGTTTAAGACTCAGGATTGTTCTTCATGAATCACAGCATCACAGGAAACCTCTCAATCATCTCATCTAATCATTTTTGTTTTTTTCAGGAGAAGAAACTGAGCCCTCAAGTGATTTGCACAGGTCAAATTTCAGTTAATGACAAAGTCTAGATTTAGGTTGTCAAACATAATGCCACAAAGCCTATGGGGAGTGTATCATTGACCTAATTGTTTAAGAATATGGTAATGCCTTAAAGGGCTCTCTTCATCTTCTCCAGGAACACTTGCATTACTCAGGGTTTCTCAATCTCAGCCCCATTATTAACATTTTTGGCTGAACAACTCTTTGCTGTGGGGATCTGTCATCCTATTGCACAATGTTTAGAGCATCCTTTCTACTCACTAGATGCAAGTAGCATTCCCTTTAACTCAGTTGTGACAACCAAAAAACATCTACAAACATTACCACATGTCCTTTGGAGGATAAAATTGCCCCAGGTTAAGAATCACTGTTCTAGCTGACATATGCTCATTTGTTTTTCCATTAAGAAGTGATAAATTCACTCAAAGTCCAAAATTTTTTTTAATTTATTTTATTTTATTTTTTAACTTTACAATATTGTATTGGTTTTGCCATGTATCAACATGAATCCGCCACAGGTGTACAAGTGTTCCCCATCCTGAACCCTCCTCCCTCCTCCCTCCCCGTACCATCCCTCTGGGTCGTCCCAGTGCACCAGCCCCAAGCATCCAGTATCATGCATTGAACCTGGACTGGCGACTCGTTTCATATATGATATTATACATGTTTCAATGCCATTCTCCCAAATCATCCCACCCTCTCCCTCTCCCACAGAGTCCAAAAGACTGTTCTGTACATCAGTGTCTCTTTTGCTGTCTCATATACAGGGTTACATGTTTAGAGTAATAAAATTGGACCTTGTTTCCTTTGGGCTAGTGATCTTTGAAAGAATTTATCTGTCTCCCTCAGGAAAGGTAGAATTAGTGTTTTAGTGTTTGAAATCATAATAGCCATTGAGTCAAATACTCACTACAATGACCCAAATAAGGTCTCAGTAAAATACTCCAAATCATTATCAAAAATAATCATATTATTAAAGATGAAATATTGTCTTAGGAAAAAAGAGAATAAAGTAAAAATTCATCTGTTAGCAATCTACCAAATAAATGTTTAAATATCTAAATTTCTAATTCCTCTACACCTGCTTTTTCCCAAATACATTTTACAAAATTCTAGTTCCAAGAGATATCAATAGGCATTTTGCAGGAAAAGGATTTTCGGAGAAGGCGATGGCACCCCACTCCAGTACTCCTGCCTGGAAAATCCCAGGGACGGAGAAGTCTGGTAGGCTGCAGTCCATGGGGTCGCTTAAGAGTCGGGCACGACTGAGCGACTTCACTTTCACTTTTCACTTTCATGCACTGGAGAAGGAAATGGCAACCCACTCCAGTGTTCTTGCCTGGAGAATCCCAGGGACGGGGGAGCCTGGTGGGCTGCCGTCTATGGGGTCGCACAGAGTCAGACACGACTGAAGTGACCTAGCAGCAGCAGCAGCAGGAAAAGGATTTTATATTTAAACAAGCTTAGGAAATGCTGGGTTAGACAAAAGGTTAACACTTTCCTTTCCCATGTAACTCAGAGATTTACATAAATCTCCATAAAACACTTACAAGGTAAGTTGTTTCTCCATTTATTTAGCTACACAATGTTTCTGTTTGCATTTTCTCAAGGGAGTAGTACAGTATTTCTTAGAACACACTGGGAAACACGGCACTGGCCCCATTGCCTCACTAGCTTCTCTGGTCTCACTGACTGAGCTTCAGAGCTGCAAAGACCACATAATGCAGAACTTCAAGGTGATATAATGCCAACCAGGCTTGCAGATAAGCTACTGACAATTTAGAGCCATTGTACCATAGAATTTCTTTCTCTCATGCATACACTCAATTTAATTTCTAAACCAGAAATTGCTGTTAGACCTGAACCTGTTAGTTGGGTTTTTGTTTGTTTGTTTTCTTATGGTAAACCATGGGAATTGATCTTGCCATATTAAACAAGAAAAAGGGGCTTATTAAAAATATTAATGCTAACTAATGCTAATATTAATGTAATTAATATTAATGCTAACTGGGGTAGTCAGCATTATGAAAGAAGCACTGAACACCACAGCCACCAGAAAGACAGGAATCGGGAAAACTCCCAGGGACCTGAGGAACAGTAATTCAGTGACAGAAGCCTTGGCTCCAGCCATCAGATGGCCCAATCCCAATCCACTTTCTAGCTGATATCACCTCTAATGAGCCAAACTTCCAGAAGAAGACTTTGATTGGCTTAGCTTGGGTCATGTGCCTACTACCAAAGCCCCACCCCCTAGTATCATGGGTGAGGTTTCAGGATCTATATCCCACCAGGACAACAGAATGCAGGAGGAGCAACCCCCCATAACATGAATGCTGGACAGAGAAATGAGATGTCCTTTACATTCACTGGGCAGAAAAAGTAGGCGTACACTTTATTTTGTTCCACTATTCCTGTACCTTCTAGTCACTTCTTCACATTTCTTGCACACAGCACTGAAGCATTCTGAAAGGCCAGTCTTTCTTCTTCAATCACCTTCAGCAGACATGAGAACTTGTCTTTCAGAAAATCCCGAAAAGTCCTTTTGGGTTGAGTCCTTCTACCACAAAACCTGGTACTGTTAATGAATGACTCCCAAGGAAGAATCATTTAGTCTAATGATCAACTAAGCTCAATCATTCTTAACGGCCACCTAAAACAAGGACAGAAAATTTCAAGCAGGTGAGAAGGAAGGAGAATTTAGCAACAAATGTAACAAACTGATTCTTCCCAACCCAAAATGACCCCAGTAAAGGCACTGAGCATATGCCCTTTTCTCATACTGAGACCACTGGCCATTGCTGTTGTTCCATCGCTCAAAGTGTCTGAGACCCAACCCCATGGACTGTGGCAGACCAGGCTTCCCTGTCCTTCACTACTTCTAAAATTCTCTTGATAATCATCCACTTCTGTGAGAACAGAAGGGACTCTGTTTTATGATAATGCTTTTTGATCTCAAATTAAGACTATGCTCCTGCCTCTGGGGAAATTCCTTCTATCTGAGAAAATTTTTCTTCGGGCCACAGTTTTTTAAGTACTTACCATCACTACACTTTATCTTGCTAAATAGAAAATGCAACACAAATGTTAGATTGTTAGTCAATTTTTATTTTTATTGTTTAAAAAATATTTTCTTGGGCAAGTTCTCATTTGGATTTAATTATTTGCATCTTGCCTTTGCTGTAGCAAGAGTCTCAATTAATTTTATGGGAAAGAAGAAAAGTATGATTTCCAATCAAGATTCAAAACTGCATTCATATTTATGAAATATGGCCTTTTAGTCACCTGTTATCTAGGGTGAAAGGAAGTTTTACACGATCTTTATTTCTACCTTTTTATTATGTGGAAGATAGAAATTCAAATAAGAAATCACAATGCTTGAGAAAGAACAACAAGATGAGAAAAATGGCATTTAACATATCTCATAGTTACTCCTTCCAAAGAAGACATTTTATTTAATACTCAAACTCCACAGAAAACGTCAAGTAGAACAGAACAATCACTCAGTGTTTGAAAGAAACACACCCCGAATGTTTCTCCTTTACCCCCACAATACTACCAAACACAACACTTCTGACCCCACAGGTGTGGGTTTTCCACACATCAAGCAATTCCATAACATCAGCTGGGTACCCTACAATTCAATTCTGACCTTAATCAGGGTTAGCACAGACCCGCATGTCAAGGACTCAGTCTCATAAGATTGTCCTCCACATCAAATACCGATCACAAGTACTAAGTCCCAAGGCCACCCACAACTTCTATCTGGCTTGGCTTCAAATCAGAAGCTCCCATGACCTCCCTGCTTGGATCTGATCATTTGCTGGAATCACTCACAAAAATCAAGGTAACACTTACATTTACCAATTTACTATGTAATAAAGGATGTCATAAAAAATAAACAGCTGGGTAAGAGGTACATGGTGGCTCAGTAATAAAGAACCTGCCTGCCAACACCAGAGATAAGAGAGACACAGATTCAATTGCTGGGTTGGGAAAATTCCCTGGAGGAAGAAATGGCAACCCAATCCAGTATTCTTGCTGAGGAAATCCCATGGACAGAGGAGCCTTGCAGACTACAGTCTGTGGGTCACAAAGAGTTGGACACGACTGAGCACACACATACTCGAGAGGTATATAGGCTGAGGACTGAAAGGGTACTGAGCACAGGAGCTTCTTCCTTTGTGAAGTTGAGGTGCCCCACATTCCCAGTTCATGAATGTGTTCCACAACCTGAAAGCTAGCCAAACCCCATTCTATTGGGATATTTTTTTTGGTCATGCCACACAGCATTCAGGATCTTAGTTCCCCCATCAGGCATCAAACCCATGCCTCCTACAGTGGAAGCCCAGAGTCTTACCACCAGGGAAGTCCACCACTGGGATTTTTATAGAGGATTCATCACATTAGGCATGATCAATTATTAGCTCCACTTCCAGCCACACTCCCCTTTCTTGCAAATTGAGGTTGGGTCAAAGATTCAGAGCTTCTAATCATGGCTTCATCTTTCTGGTAACCAGTCCCCATACAGGAGCCAGCAAGAGTGAGTTCATTAGAACAAAAGACACTACTATCACCTAGGAAATTTCAAGGGATTTTGGAGCTCCGTGTCAGTAACTAAGGTCAAAGACTAAATGTTAGAATAAAAGAGTCTCCTAGCACCTCTATTTGCAAGGGTTTTAGGAGGTCTGTCAGTCCTAAAGGAAATCAATCCTGAAGCTGAGGCTGAAGTTCCCATACTTTGGCCACCTGATGCGAAGAGCCAACTCACTGGGAAAGACCCTGATGCTGGGAAGGATTGAGGGCAAGAGGAGAAGTGGGTGAGAGAAGATGAGATGTTTGGATGGCATCACCAACTCAATGAACATGAGTGCCAGCAAGCTCCAGGAGATGGTAAAGGACAGGGAAGCCTGGCATGCTGCAGTCCAAGGGGCCACAAAGAGTCAGATACTACTGAGCGACTGAACAACTAGGAGGTCTGTGTCAGAAATTTGGAAATACATATATTTCTTATGATTGCATACATGTGCAATTATAAACCATTTTAAAGGATGCTGTTATTTTGGTTTTCCCTTACTTCTCCCCCCTGAAAAGAAGGAGCTACACTTTTCAAAAGGGGGTTCTGTGGAGAGAACATTCACCTTCTCTGTGTCCAGTCCTGGGAAAGGAGAGAGATTCTAACTACTAATCCATCCACCCCCATTTACTCAAAATGTTGGGAGAGGGAGAAGAGAATATAACATAGAAATGAAAACTCTACCCACCCCCAAGCATCACCAACAATGCCTCAGGCACATATGAATCTACTGAGTAGTACATATCTGATGACAAGATTTGTAGGAGGCATTTATCTTTGAAATAGATTTGAAGAGATTTGTTTTTTAATCTACTTTAAAATTCCTACTGGGTAAATCTTAAGTGGCAAAATTTCAGAGTAGAAAGAGAGGTCATTTACATTCAAAGAGAAAGATTTGGTTTATTAGAACTAAAAAATTATAGCTCTACTGGGTACGAATTTTAATTTGGCCTTCTGTCTAGGGCATTGTTATTCTATACAATTACGGAATGAACCTGAATAAAGGAAGTCATCATCCATGGAGGGTTTTCCTGTAGGTTGAAAGTCCGTTATGAAAAATCTTCCTTTTCACCCTGTGACTGTCTTAACAGCAAAACAAGTTAAAGAGAAAGGTTTTTTTGGTACTTAGGAAGCATCATGTGAGTTTGGCAATGGTGAAATCCACAGTAATTGGGTAAAATAGTTGGATCTGCCAGTAGAGGGAGTGCAAGTCAAATTAGCAATAGAAATCTTCAGAAATAGGAGGTTATGGGAGGATTCTAGGAAGTTGCTTGCTAATTAGGGCTATAACAAAACACAGAGTTAAGGCAGATTTTTCATGATAAGGCTTCTGCTGGTGCAAATGCCTGGGCCCAAATGCCTGGAATAAAACATTAGTAGCCTATGGGAGTGGCTTAGAAGCCAATGGGAGTGGCAATTGACTGTGGGGCACAACAGATTTCATGTGTAACATAATTTATTTAACCCTATATTTGCATCTCCTCCCCACTTCTTGTTTAGTTTTGTGTACATATGGTTGTTTGTTTTGCTAGCACACATTATGCCAGGATGTCTGTCCAAAATAAGGATTTTAGTTGACAAGTAGGCTACCCATTTTTCCCATAGGAAATACATAAATAAATATATAAATCCTAGAAGTCTTTGTCCTATAACCTCTCCCTCACTTCACCGTACTATCATAGCTGATTAACCCTTGTAGATCTTGATAAAGATCTTCCGTTACCCAAATTGTCTAAGTCTCACTTTAAGTAATATTCTTGCAATATTTACTCTAATTCACCAAGAATAGTTTCCTGGAGATACACTCCAACTTCAGCTTCATTTAAAACAAACAAACAAAAAACTTTGCCCTCTCTCTCCACAAGATTATAGATCCATCTATTTGTAAGAGAGCTCTTCAAATTCTATAAAAGCTTTCTGCCAGTAAACAAGTCCTGGTATCTTAAAATAGTATTGTACATGAGGGAAGATGAGAATTATGCCAAATGCTACTTTTGAAAACACTGTCTTTTTCAAGCTGAGAAAACTCTTAAGAAAAAAAATTGAGCCTTTTTGAAGTGTTGCAGTATTTCTTCATCTTTTGTCAAGCCATAGAACCCTTTCAGAAGCTATGACTTGGAGCCTCCAACAGTCCGAGGTTCAAACCTTAGTTTTGAATTTACTGTTCAGGTGACTTTAGGGAAATTATTCTAACTGGCTTAGTCTGTTTCTTTATAAAATGGAATAACAGTAATTACTCCTCAAAGTTGTTTGAAAGAGATAATATATATGTTATGTCTCTGGCAAACAGACAACACTCTATAAATGATTGCTATTCTTAATAAAGTGGAAAATGTTAGTCACTCAGTCATGTCCTGCTCTTTGAGACCCCATGGACTGTAGCTGGCCAGGCTCCTCTGTCCATGGGACTGTCCACACAAGAATACTGGGGTGAGTAGCCATTCCCTTCTCCAGAGGATCTTCCTAACCCAGGGACTGAACCCAGGTCTCCTGCTTTACAGGCAGATTCTTTACCACCTGAGCCACCAGGAAAGCCCTTCTTAATAAAATGATGGCTAAATGTTAGGATCTTCATAGATAAAGATCCCCAATTCCTCTAAGACAAGGAGTCTAGGCTAACATTTTTCCATCGTAAAACAGATAATAGGTCTTCTCTATGAAGAGTCAGGCTGCCAGAAAAGTCAGAATTAGAAGTTGGACCACTTTTTCCTGAGTATATAGAGGACTGGCTTGAATAATGTCACCCTATTAGAGACCTGAACAACTGTTTTCTAAAGGCAACAAGCAATTAGGCTGAGGCAAGTGTGTTATATTGGTGCTGAGGCTGGATAAATGAGAAAGACTAAGATGAACGAAGAGAAGAACCAATCCCAACAGAGAGAAAGAAGTAATACAAGGAAAGGACTTTTTTTAATGCTTATGGGTATACACAGAGAAATGAGAAAGGACACACACAGGCTTCTGTGAAGAAAGAGCAACCAGAAACAAATCCAAAAGAGGAATGCAGCTTACTCAATTCCATTAAGAATGTACCTGATCTTTTGTTTTCCAATTTCTCCATCTCTTCTTTTCTTTTTTATGTTCTTTCTCAAGGTTTTATCAAGCAAAGTAGAAACACTTTTGTATACATATACATAAATAGTATGTATAATATATATATTTCAGAAAACTTATGAATTTTTGCCTAACCAAAAAATTTATGACATTTTGATTCTACTTCTTTAACTTAGTATGAATAGAATGCTAGATTTCTAATTTTAAAAAATAAATATGCAATAAGCAAAAAAGGTTTACTGTACAGCACAGGGAACTATAGTCAATATCTTGTAATAACCTATGTATATGAATAACTGAATCACCAAAAAATTAATTCTACTTTTTGAAATTTAGTAATGTTTATCTTTTTGCCAGTTTTTCTAAATGTCCTATGGAAATCTAATAACATATGAGATACAAAATTTTAAATATATTCGTGTAGGATATAAGATTAACATAAATCTATTATATTTAAATTATTAATGACATCAGCATCTTCTATTCTTATTTTTTCTGCACTTCATAAAATATTCTCAGAGAAATGTTAAAATGTCTCATTATAATTATATATTTTTTCCTTTTCCCTTATATTTCTTCTGATTTTTGCTTTGTGTATCTTTGTTTCTTTATTGCTAGGTGTCTAAAGGTTTATGATGTCTATCTTTTTTGTGAATAGTACCTTTTATCATTAAAAATATTCATCTTTGTTTCATTTGTCAGGGGAGTTTGTAATTTCCTCGGTTGTTTCTTGTCGCAACAAAAATTTGAAGTGACAGACAGACCAGCATTATAGCCCTCGGACAGACCAGCGTTACAGCTCTCAGATAGACCAGTGTTACAGCTTCATGTTACAGCTCAGTTTTATTTAGAAAGTAAAGGAAAACACATCCTCAAGGAATGAGGGAATGCCGACCCAAAAGATGCGAAGAGAAAAGAGGCCCCCGGTCCAATTTTAGCTCCTCTTTTTATGTTTTTCTCCTCCCCCTGGGCCTGCCCTAGTAAACTGGACTAACTAGGAGTGCTGTTGGTTTTACCTGGGTCCTCACTCCAGTCCTCAGACCTTCCTTTGTTCTATTTTCACGGGCTTTTCCCTTCTGTGTCTTTTAGCCACCGCCATTCTGGACTCCTTTTTCCTATTCTAACTACCTAACATTTAAAAATTTTAAAAATGAATGAATGAGTAAAAGAAGAATGTAACTGATCTGTGACTTCCCTCGTGGTCCAGTTGCTAAGACTCTGTGCTCCCAATGGAGGGGCCTAGGTTCAATCCTTGGTCAGGGAACTAGATCTCGCATGCCAGAACTAAGAGTTCGCATGCCACACTAAAGATCCTGCCTGACACAAAAAAGATCGAAGGTCCCACAAACCACAGCTAAGATCTGGTACAGCCAGATAAAGTAAATAAATAAAAAAATTTTTTTAAAGAATGTACCTGGTCTGAAAGACAGTCAGGGCTATTTCCCCCAAAACAGAGCAAAAATACAAAATAAAAACCCTTATTACAAAGAGGAGCAATTTGAGTAACAAAAGTTACAGAATCAGAGAACGTGAGCCCATAGAGGCTGGACTCCAGGAAGGCTCTAGTGTTAGGATTGAAAGGACCCGCCAAGAGCCATACAGGCTTAACAGAAAAAGACCCACACCCAGATACTCCAAACATTCAAGTACTAAAGACTTAATAATTTTAGAGGCTTCCTTGGAGGTTTACCTTCAAAAGAACAAGAATTTCATTGACATCAGACTTCTTATCAGCATCACTGGATGTTAGAAGACAATGACAAATGTTTTTGAAGTTCTAAGAAAAACTGTTGAAACTTGAATTCCTTACTAAGCCAAACTATCAATCAAATGTAAGAGCATGATAAAGACATTTTCAGACATAAAAGAACTCAGAAAGTTTACTTCCTCTGAACCCATTCAAAACACATCCATGTGAGGACACACTACAACAAATCATTAAAGGAATCTAAAAGTGAGAAGAAACACTAACTCAAAGAGCTAACTCAAGGGAATACTGAAGGAATACTGCGCGTCAGGGAGGATATGAATTGTTCCAGATTAGAACAGGAGGTCAGTTCTGTGAAGAATGTCATTAAGCTGAAGAAGAATTCCATTACACAAATGTATGATTAAGAATCAGAAATTCCTTAGAGATAAAATGAAAGCATTACATCTCTTTTATAAAAACAAAAACAAAAAGAAAAGCAATTCGAAATACCAGTAAAAAAACTAAAAAAGAAAGCCATTGTGCAAACATGATGCAAACTAAAATCTGACATATTTTAAGCGTCAATTGGCTGTTAAAAAGGAAAAGAAAGAAAGAAAAATAAATAAATCCATTTGCCCTTAGCACACTGGCCTTTTGAGTGCCTTTCCTAGTTTTGCAGAAAGCATTTACTCCCAATACTTACATACTCATAAGTGTTGTTCCATGGCTTTAAAATTTTAGAGTCAATCTATAGTCAAAGAATGAAAAGCAAGTATGCTTACAGAACAGAATATAAATATCATTAGCCCCCATAAGATCAAAAGGAATGAAATAGCTGACAGAGGTCAAAAGTAAAGAGAAGTGTGTCACTAAGTATCTCATCTTATATCGTCTTTTATAGTGGAGTCAAGAGATAATGTTTATAAAGCAAAGATCTAAGTACATATTAAACATCTAAGGTAATGAGAGGGTAACAGGGGTGTCCAAAAGGAGGAAATAGGCTGCAAGTGTCATTTTTTCTCTCTATTAAGCGGCAGGAGGAAACAAACTACTAGTGTTATATTCTTTCCCCTTCTCTATACAAATTTAAAAAGAGGTTTCTTAAAATTTGTGTTGCCATGACGACACCTGGTTCCACCTGAACTTAACTTTTCTCAAACCTTGAGCTAAGCAAAGCGTTTTTCTTATGGAAATGTTTTTCTTAAGCTATGTTAATGAACTACGTATTTACCCTAGCCTCTGTCTTCAGGTCGGTTCCACCTAAGACTCAGAACCCACTTGACAAACCAGTATGTTTTACTCATACATTGCTCTGCTAATCTATGTTAATGAAACCTGCCTTTCTTCAAGATTCATGTCAATCGTTTTATGGCCCAGGATGACTCACCTGGTGCCAATGTTATCTCAAAATGCATGTTGTGGGTGAGGGGCCTGGTGCCAATCTGAGTTTGAGACATCTCCTTTCTTTAATGAACAGCTTGCTAGTAGCTATATAACATCCTGCTAAAGACTAGCAGGAGGGCACTCTTCCTGCCCCCTTCTGATGTCTGTGTCAGAACCTTTCTCTATCTCTTTTATACTTCAATAAAACTTTATTACACAAAAGCTCTGAGTGATCAAGCCTCGTCACTGGCCCCGGATTGAATTCTTCTCCTCCGGAGGCCAAGAATTCTGGTGTCTTTCGTGGTTCAGCAACAACCTTTCAGTAACCAAGAGAGGAATTAAAAATAATTATGTAACTAACACATTTGGGAAGTAAAAGAGTCATGAAAGTGGGAGTTAAACAAAAATCTCTGACAAATTTGCAAATTAAAGTATACTATTTATAGTTATTTAACACAGCTTTAAACACTAGGAAGAAAAAAATGAAACCCTTAACACTGATTATCTATGAGGATTGAGCCTGGGTACAGGACATGAGGAAGAATTTTACTCTTCATTTAAAATCTTCTGCAGTGGGTTTTTTTGGTGTTGTTGTTGTTGTTGTTTTTAGCACTTATATAATAAGATTCCTATTTAAGAGAAGAAAATGAAAAGACTGTGTGGTTGCCATGCTCCAGGATGGTCCCCAATAATCCCACTTTACAGTATTTATACCCTTGTATGGTCTCCCTCCCTTGTTGTACCAAGGCTGTATGTCCAAGAGTATAGGACAGAAATGATGGTAGGTCAATTTAAAGTTTAATAAAAAACTATGGTTTCTGTCTTGGGTGCTCTCTTTCTCTATAAATCTTTTTCTCAGGTCACTCGCTCTGTAGGAAGCCACAATAAAAAGCTCTATAACCCAGCAATCCCACTACTGGGCATATAACCTGACAAAATCATAATTCAAAAAGACACATGTATCCCAGTGTTCATCACAGCACTGTTTACAAAAGCCATGACATGGAAGCAACCTAAATATCCATCAACAGAGGAATGGATAAAGAAGATGTGGTAAATACATACAATGGAATATTACTCAGCCGTAAAAAGGAACAAAATGGGGTCATTTGCAGAGACATGGATGGACCTAGAGTCTGTCATACAGAGTGAAGTGAGCCAGAAAGAGAAAAAAGAGCATCAGATATTAATGCATATATTTGGAATCTAGAAAAATGGTACCGATGAACCTATTTGCAGGGCAGGAATAGAAACTCAGATATAGAGAATGGACATGTGGACACAGGGAAGGGAATGGAGGATAGGACAAACTGGGAGAACACGACTGACATATACACATGACCACGTGTCAAACAGGTGCTTTCACAGTGGCTCAGTGGTTAAAGAATCTGCCTGGAATGCAGGAGACATAGGAGATGCAGGTTCCATCCCTGGGTCAAGAAGATCCCCTGGAGAAGGAAATGGCAACCCACTCCAGTATGAGTGGGTTGGAGAATCCCATGGACTGAGGAGTGAGCGGGCTACCAGTCCATAGGGTCACAAAGAGTTGGACACAACTGAAGCAACTGAGCACACACACAAGTGTACACATTACATGTGTACACTTCATTGTGCAGCAGAAACTAACACAACACTGTAAAGCAATTATACTCCAAAACACTCTTTATGGTGAGGCCCCCAGGGTGAGGAACTAAAGTCTCTGATAACAGCAACACGAATGAGATGGAAGCAGACCACCCCCAACCCTAATCAACTTTCCATACACAGCAGTGCCAGCCGACAATTGACTGCAGCCTCATGAGTGACCCTGAACTAGCTAAGTCACACCCAAATTTCTGACTTTCAGGAACTGCACAAGATCATAAGTGTTTGTTGTTTTAAACTTCCAAGTTTTTGAGTAATTTTTCGTGCGGCAGTAGACAACTAATACAGACTACTCGCCCTGAAGAAATAAAAGCAACTGAAGAAATCATCATCACACGGATCCAAAGCGAAGACCAGGAGCTAAGAAACCTGGATTCTAACTTCAGGAAAACCCTGGCGAGCAATAACACTGAGATATTAACTGAGCGTTCTGTGGTCAGAGTTGCATCCACTGCTTCAGACTCAGAGTAGCCCAAACTGACCGCATCAGCTTGCCCTTCATTCATGGTTTCCTATTCCTCTTCACAAGCCCGCCATCCTTTCATGCATCCAAACCTAACATGTCTTACCTGGCTTATCCCAACAGGAGGGCCAGAGACAATGGCTAACATTCAAGTAGTCTGTTTGGTAGTGGGATCCCAGAGTCAGAAGTGAGGGACAGGGAGTGAAACAAGAAAGGAAAAAGGACCAGTTCAAAGATGTGATACTGAGTTGGCCAACACTACCAGCTTCTAGGTGTTCAGTCACCTTATCAAATGGGCTCCCCATAAAGAAAAGGGTAAAGAAGTGTGTGTCAAGTGTTGGTCAACGCTTGCCCAACAGGGCTTTTTAACTCCCCAATACTCTGTTTTGAATACTGAGTGCCAAGCAGGTTCTCAAGAGCACAGAACCCCCGGGGCAGGAAGCAAGAAATGTGGTTCTAGCCTGAGAGTGTTGTCAAGTTCAAAATGCATAAAGCTGCTCAAAACCTAAGAGGAGCTGATTGCCACTGCTCTTGTTGGAATAAGGTGAAATAAGGTTGGAACAAGCCTTTTGCAAAAGCTACCCAACTAGAGTTTTCTAAGGATAGACACTTCTAATGGAGTGACTACCAATGTTACTTCTCTTGCATCAAACAATCCCAATCGTGGGCCAAGCAGAGCTCTTGCGTCAGAAAGTAACAATTAGCTCTACCTCCCAGCTCACCCCTGTAAAATGACCCAGAGATGGGATGGACTGGCCACCCAGGGGCCATGAGAAGAAGAATGATTCCCTGCGGGACCAGCTTGTCAGGCATCTGTACAGAATTCCAGCCAGGAATCAAGGAATGTTTTCTACTTCCTGTGTGGTGATGGAGATGAAGCTGTTACACACTCTGAAGTCAAAGAGGAGGCTACAGAGAATTCAGGTAAACTGGAAAATGACTTCCAATATTATTAACTATGACTTTCAAAAGCATTTCATTTCAAAAGCATTTCCAAAAAATAATCTATTCCATAACCTCACATTGGCTCCTATGCATACTGTACCTTGCTTGGGGAAATTCATGCCCTTACATACTTTATAAATTAAAATAGGCAACTATGATGTAACTTTTTTAAAAGCTGAAGACAGATTATGAAAAAAAATTTCCTTGCAGACTTCTTGACTTGATTCCTGTTTATATCACAAACATGTTCACTGAATCTGAGGAAACTCGATTCTATTTTCAGATAGTTGTTCTGGATGGCTAATAAACACATGAAAAGATTCTCAACATTGCTCATTATTAGAGGAATGTAAATAAAAACTACAATGAGGTATCATCTCACACTTATCAGAACAGCTATCATCAAAAAGAATCTACAAACAATAAATGCTGGAGAGGGTGTGAAGGAAAAGGAACCCTCTTGCACTCTTGGTGAGAATGTAAAATGATACAGCCACTATGGAGAACAGTATGGAGATTACTTTAAAAAGTACAACTAGAACTACAATAAGACCCAACAATCCCATTATTGGTCTACACCTGAGAAAACCATAACTGAAAGATCTGCTGCTGCTAAGTTGCTTCAGTCGTGTCCAACTCTGTGCGACCCCATAGACAGCAGCCCCCCGGCTCCCCTGTCCCTGGGATTCTCCAGGCAAGAACACTGGAGTGGGCTGCCATTTCCTTCTCCAATGCATGAAAGTGAAAACTGAAAGTGAAGTCGCTCAGCTGTGTCTGACTCTTAGTGACCCCATGGACTGCAGCCCACCAGGCTCCTCTGTCCATGGGATTTTCCAGGCAAGAGTACTGGAGTGGGGTGCCATTGGCATGTACCCTAATGTTCGCTGCAGCACTATTTACAATAACTGGGACATGGAAGATAGTGAAGGATAGGGAAGCCCTGCGTGCTGCAGTTCATGGAGTCACAAAGAGTTGGACACAACTTAGCAACTGAACAACAAGGGTATGGAAGCAACCTAGATTTATCAACAGATGAATGGATAAAGAAGTTGTGGTACATATATACCATGGTCAGCCATAAAAAGAAAACATTTGAGTCAGTCCTAATGAGGTGGATGAACCTAGAGCCTGTTCTACAGAGTGAAGTAGACAGAAAGAGAAAAAATAATATTATATATTAACACATATATATGGAATCTAGAAATAAGGTACTGATGAACCTATTCGCAGGGCAGCAATAGAGATGAAGACATAGAGAACAGACTTGTGGACCCAGTAGGGGAAGGAGAGAGTGGGACAGCTTGAGAGAGTAGCATGGAAACATATACATTACCATATGTAAAATAGATAGCAAGTGGAAATTTGCTGTATGATGCAAGGAGTTCAGATCAGGTGCTCTGTGACAACCTAGAGGGGTGGGATGGGGTGGGGGTGGGAGGGAAGTTCAAGAGGGAGGGGACATGTGTATACCTATGGCTGATTCATGCTGATATATGTCAGAGAGCAACACAAAACTGTAAAGCAATTATCCTCCAATTAAAAATAAATAATTTTTAAGAAGATAGCTGTTTTGCATATACTACAAGTCTAGTGTACCTTAATTACTTGCAATTATTTGCATTGTAAACTCAAATCTGCTTAATTAGCTTCATCATAAACAAAACAGTTGATGGGTAGAGGCTGTCTTGTTACACTGATGGAGAATCCCTGGAATGAATAACTAGTTCTTCCAACAACAAATTAACTTGGACTCCAAGCTGTCATTAACACTTATGTCACCCGCTTCCTGAAGGGCTTCCCTGGTAACTCAGCTGGTAAAGAATTTGCCTGCAATGCAGGAGACCACAGTCCGATTCCTGGGTCGGGAAGATCCACTGGAGAGGAGATAGGCTTCCCACTCCAGTATTCTTGGCCTTCCCTTGTGGCTCAGCTGGTAAAGAATCCACCTGCAATGTGGGAGACCTGGGTTTGATCCCTGGGTTGGGAAGACCCCCTGGAGAAGGGAACAGCAACCCACTCCAGTATTTTGACCTGGAGAATTCCATGAACTATATAGTCCATGGGGTTGCAAAGAGTCAGATACGACTGAGTGACTTTCACTTCACTTCACTTCCTGAAAGAAGCCTGAGATTAAGATAACATAGAATCATAAAAAGATGACTTCAAAATACTAAAATAATAGTAATGTGGTAGGTATGTCTGTCTTTATACAACTTCTTCCTTAAGGGGTGTGTGTCTATGTGTGTGAATGTGTATGTATGTGAATGTGTATGTATGTATGTATAAACATCTAGTCACATATACACATATATACCCACACGTGTACACACATGAGGTATATACACACATTTTACATATTTTATTTACTCTAGCCATTATCTTCATGGAAACCCAACTCCAACAGAACACAAAAGTTTACTTGCACATTTAATAAAGAGTTATTCAGGGACAGCTTGAACCACCAGAGGCGTTTTTCCCATAACCTTGTGAAGAACAGAATTTTTTCCTTTCTGAGAATAAGCTTCCTTAGAGACACAGACTTCCTTTCTGGGTAAATTTTGGCCACTAAAAGTCCATAGAGGGAAAGCTTACATTATCAAGTTAAGTGGAAAATGCAGGGTACAAAACTGGATCAACAGCACAAGCTCAACTATATAAACATATTGAAAAAAAAAAATGGAAAGAAATGTATCACAATGATAACAGTGCTCGTTTCTGGGTGAGTTTTTCTTTCTGCATTTACAGTTTCCAAATCCTTATATAACAATCTTGTACTAATTTTATAGTTGTAAAAACTCAACTAAAAAAAATCCATGGAAATCTTGATTATAGAGAAACTCACTAAAAAGCCACATTGACAAGGCAGCAATGCCAAGGTTATGGCAAGGAACTATTTTTTACCTCGGGATGGAAAATTGAAAATTTTTTGTAATACTTTGGGAAACTTTAGCAGTAGAATCTGAAGCCTTATTTGAAAGATAAACAGAAAGAACAAGTGGGCTTTGAGCTACTGCAAAAGGTACTTTTCAGCAGTGATGATGTTATTTCACATTGGTGAAAGTCTTTATAAACATAAAGAGGTTTCATAGCATAAGGTACTGTAATGAGCCTTGGTTTGAGACCCAGAAAACCCTAGCATAAGCCTAGTCTCTGTCAATGAGAGGCTTTAATAGATTGAAAGGCATTTTGTAAACTGGAAAATGCTCTAAAAATGTCATTGTAAGTGATACTGCAGTATACGCATAGAAGAGGCTCTTATTTTATTTACTGAATGAGTGAAACAGGCATACAGAAATCACTGTCATTGCTAGCATTAATTGTAGTAGGAAAAAAAAAAACTTGTAACAGCCTAAATATCCATCATCAGGAGAATGAATAAGCTATGAAAATGATATGAACTAGCGCTACACAGACGAACAAGTATGAACCTCACAATCATAATTTTGAAGCAAAAAATGTTACAGAATGAAATGCACAAAGTATGGTATCATATTTTAAAACATCCAAACAATATTTTCTTCTCTACTGCCTATTCTGCCATCCCCTCAGGAAGGGTTTGGGACATAGGAGGGACCTCATGAAGACTTACTAGGTAAAGAATGTTAAGTCTCCGGGCAGGAATAGAGACACAGACATAGAGAACAAACTTGTGGATACAGTGGGGGAAGGAGAGGGTGGGACAAATTGAGAGAATAGCACTGATATAAATAAGCTACCATGTGTAAAACAGATAGCTAGTGGGGAGCTGTTGTACAGCACAGGGAGCTCAGTTTGGTGCTCTGTGACGACCTAGAGAGGTGTGTGGGGTTGAGGGCAGGTTCAAGATGGAGGATTTATGTATATATACAGCTGATGCTGGGAGGGATTGGGGCAGGAGGAGAAGGGGACGACAGAGGATGAGATGGCTGGATGGCATCACTGACTCAATGGACGTGAGTCTGAGTGAACTCCGGGAGTTGGTGATGGACAGGGAGGCCTGGCATGCTGCGATTCATGGGGTCGCAAAGAGTCGGACACAACTGAGCGATTGAACTGAACTGAACTGACAGCTGATTCACTTCATTGTACACCAGAAACACAACATTGTAAAGCAATTATATTCCAATTTAAACAGAAAGAAAATAATTTTAAAAGCTCCTATAAATAAAAATATTGTTAAGTCTTTGCTTAGAAGGATTTAATCTTTTATTAAGTCTTTGCTTTGGATGGCGTGACTGTAACAACAAAAATATCAACTCCGGATATTTCAAATAAAGAAAGATGAATGAAAGGACTAGTCATAGAGGTGAAGGCAGAGGTTAGGAAACAGAGTTGTTAAAGCACCAGAGGTTATCAATGGTGAAGGACCTATTACCTCCCATGAGACCTAGGAGAGCTGAAGCAGTTACAGAGAAGGGGCCCGGCAGGAGCTGTTATTGTGGAGGAATCCAGTTGCTGCCTGTGATACAATGTAGAAACAGGGAAGAAACAGAAAAAGAATTCCCCCCACCTCTTTTTCCTGACCAGCTGGTGCTTTCTGTTGGCGAAACCCACCTGAAGGCTGCCAGCTGGTGAACAAAGGAGACGCAATCTGAGAAGGTCAGCCTCCTGGGCATGAGGGCAGAGAGTGAGTGGAGCAGCAAATGGAAAGCAACCTATCCAGTGAGAGTTCCAGTCCTTTTACATCGGCTTAGAGCCTTAATACCAGCCAGCGGTTATCCACATCATAGGTAACACCCTTCTCCTTCCAGTAGGAATAAAGGGAATCCTCTCATTAATAACACAGAGAATTTCCACCAAAGCACTTATTTCCTATGTCTACTGTGAATTATTCATGCTCCAACCTATCTTATCTTAACCTATCTTAAGACTATAAATTGAATAATGCTTTGGACTTGAAATAAAATATCTATTTTCTTCCATATTTTAATTTCACCAATTCTAATAAAAGCAGCCCCTTCCAATTAGTTTGCAATATTTGAACCATATTTGGTTTGCAATATTATTCACAAAAAGGTGAATATTTGTGAAATTATGAGTCTTTGGCTGTTACACTAAAGTCCTACCAAAGGCTCACATGTTTTCAGTTCAATACCACAAATATTTATTGAGCAGTCTACTACCTGTAAGGCATCACAGGGAATTCCAAAATGAATTACACATGGTCTCCATCCCTCCTCCTAAAGGAGAGTACATCCAGCATCTGAGGGCGTACATTATACATGTTCTCATAAAGATTATTTCTCTATGACAAATGGTCTCAGAAAGATTAATTCTGGCAGGACTTGGAGATGCCCTCAAGGAAGCAGAACTTATTAGACTCTGGAAAGATAAGCAGAACTTTGACCAGTGGAGTTCAGGAAGAATAAGGGCTTGGAGGGCTACTTCAAGTGGAAAGAAATCACTTTAGTTGAGCTACTTTCTCAGATCAAAGACAGGTATAACTACTAGTTTTAACTAGTTAAGACTCTGATAGAAAATAATAATAGTAACGGCAAGTATGAACCTCTGACAAATTTGAAATACGATATCTGGGTTAAATTAATAAATAAACACCTCCCCCATCAGAACCACAGCTACACCTCAGATTCAGAGTCTTTCATCTAAAACTTTCTCAATGCCAGAGGCCTCTATTTAAGAAACAGTTTTGAACTGGTTTGAAACTTCTAAAAATTCTTCAGAAAAACCTTCTGCGACTTGAGCAAAAGGAGGAAACTGAATTTCATTTCAACTCTGCTCCAGAGGGCAAAACTAGGAAGACGGAGAGTGAGTATTGAATTTTCCTTGATGACTGTCAATCCTGTCATAAGTATTTATGGGAGAGTGAAAATCATTAAAGTCAAAGGGGCCTACGATGAGGATGGAGTCTCTCTTGATTTCATTTGAAAGTTACATTTTAAAGACAATCCCAAATGGGTGCTAAATGCAATAGCAGTGAACATGTAATTTTTTTTAAATGTCACTTGAGTCCTCAATATTATGATTCTATGACTTAACCCCAGAAACCTGGCATTATTCAGGTACAACCCTCACCTGCATGGTAATAATTATTTTAATAATTCAAATAGCACTTACTATGAGCCACTGTTCTAAGTGCTTTACATTTAACAACCCATTTAATCACCCATTTAACAGAGGAGCAAACTGAGACACACAGAAGTAACTTGCCTTAAGTCACAAGGCTACTAGGGATGCCAGATAAAGTACAGGATTCCCTGCTGAAATTGAATTTCAGGCAAACAACAAATAATGTTTATTTGTTGCCCCTGCAATATTTGGGGCATGCTTATACTAAGAAGTATTCATTGTTTATCTGAAATTCAAATTTAACTGGATGTTCTGTATCTGTACAGGGTATCCTGTGTTTTGCTAAATCTTGCAATTCCTATTAATAATGGAAGACCTCAAAGAATAATTAAATAATATTGCATCAAGAAGCTTCCAAGCCCAAGAACTACCAGTGTATTTGTGGCATTGATTCCTTCTTGCCTGGAATAAAGACACTAAATTTACTGTTTTCTTAATGCTCTATTATAATCACTTAACATAGATGATCTCATTTAATCCTCACAAGGATTCCACTAGTGTGTGTGTGTGTGTGTGTGTGTGTGTGTGTGTGTGTGTAGCAGAGTTTTATTCAAGTGAAAAAAGGACAGAGGGTTTCTGTCATAGACATCAGAAGGGGGCAGAGGCTGCCCCACTCACCAATCTTAACAAGGCTTTATATACTTTTTCAGTTGGTTACTAACAATAGAAGGGTCTTACCAGACCCACTCTCTTAACATACATCTTAGGAAAGCAGGATTAGTTAGACGGTTCTTGTTAAGAAAGAGAAACATGTCCTCAAGCAAGATACATTGTTGTTATATAATCATTAGTATAGCGTTCAAGGAAAAACATACCCTTGAGCAAGAAAAATTCCACTATTATTAGACTCATTTTATAGGTGAGAAGTTCAGAGAGACTGAACAACATACCTAGCTTCATGAAATGAGTAAGTGATGGAGCCTAACTCAAACTGGAGTGTGTGAGGTGCACAGCCCAAGAGGAAAGGACAATTTCACGCTGCTCCCAGTGCAAACCCATCTGCTCTGCTGATGCTCATCTGTGCTGTTGGAATCATGATATGTCCAACAATTTCTCTCTCAGAGTTTCCAAAAGCAAACTAGGATGGGGGAAACACATGGGCACCCGTGGCTGATTCATGTCGATGTATGGCAAAAACCACCACAATATTGTAAAGTAATTAGCCTCCAATTAAAATAAATTAATTTAGAAATGAAAAAAAAAAGGTGGGGGGAGCTAAATGTTTACCCTTAGCCCTCTTCAGTTCTAAAACAGAAGCTTCTACTAAAAGGACTCCTTGAAACCAGAGAACTCATACTCGTTCTCTGTACTCCCAAAGGGCCTGGCATTGATCTCAGAATACAATTGGAGTGCAGAGCACGTAAGTGTAACTAAACATTACCTTTCGCAGCATGCATAATGCATCATAGTGTCTAAGTTTTATTTTTGGTCAATGACTTTCAAGGTCCAAATGACCTTCTCTGTGCGGCTCTTAGGGATAGAGAATTGGAAATAGCAATACAAATGGTCTGGAATATCCTTCCAACAGTCCTCATTTAGTTACCACCTTGCTGAGTTAATTGAACTTGAGTGGCAGTCTAGGTTGCATCCTATAGATGCTATGCAACTTCAACCCTGAAATCACTTACAGTACAAGCGCTTCTTCTCAGTTACTAAATATACCTTTGTAATGGACTTTGTTATATCTTTGTTATTTTGTGTCCTCGTCCCAAAATCCATATGTTGAAGCCTTAAGCCCCAGTGTGATGGTATCTGGAGATGGGACATTTGGGAGGCAATTAGATTTAGATGAAGTCATGAGACCTTATATGAAGAGGAAAAGACCAGAGCTCGCTCTCTTTACCACATAAGGATGCAGGGAGAAGAAAGGTCACCTGCAAGCCAGGAAGAGGACTCTCACCAAGAACCAAATCTGCCAGCACCTGGACCTCAGACTTCTCAGTCAGTCTCCAGAGTGTAAGAAATAAATGTGTGCTGTTTAAATCAGCCTTTCAATAGGGTATTTTGTTATAGAAGCTCAAGCTAATCAAAACACCTTCCACAGAAAGGTCCTTAGCATGTATTAGGTGTTTAACTCAAAGAGGAATGTATAACTTAATCTACTCTGTTTTTAAGTCTGACACTTAGAAAAGCTTTGGCTATTATCCTGCTTCCATTATTTGGCTCTTCAAAGAGGAGCTGGAGAAGTAAATGTTCAGGAAAAAGACAATCAGAGGAGCTGACGTAGAAAAGTAGAGATTATTGAAGACGAGAGAGAAGAGAAAGTGAAGTTATCCCAACCCTAACCCTAACGCACACTAAATTACGAGTTCATTTGCTAGAGTAATGTCTGCTGTGGCCATGTAGTGTCCAGTGTCAGGCCTTCATCTGATTCCAACCCCAGACACAAGCCTTCAGAAATGAGATGCGAAGAACAGACCCACCTCATCATGTCCATCGTAGAACTTGGGCATAGACCTCAGAGTCAGACTTACTGGGTTCAAGTCCCAGCACTGATATTACTGTGTGTGTGTGTCTGTCTGTCTGTCTGTCTGTCTGTGTGTTAGTCACTCGGTAGTATCTGACTCTTTGCAACGCCAAGGATTACAGCCCGCCAGGCTTCTCTGTCCATGGACTTCCCTAGGCAAGAATACTGGAGTGGGTAGCCCTCTCTTTTACAGGGGATCTTCCTGACTCAGGGATCATATCTGGGTCTCCTGCATTGCAGGCAGATTCTTTACCAACTGAGCCACTATGTATAGCAGTAGGCAAGTCACTTAACCTTCCAACAGGTCAGTTTCCTAATGAGTAAATAGTGCTCATAATAGCACCTCTTTTAGGGAGTTATTGAGAATATTTCATGATACTTTATTTATGTAAAGGTTATTTATTTACTTAATTTATGTAAGGCACTTATAACAGTGCCTGAGCATACAGCAAACCCTCAATAAGTTCTAATACTTATTTTACCACTTTATTTCTATCATTATTATCCAGATTCTATGGTCTGCCCTCTACTAGGGCTTCCCCGGTGGCACAGGGTAAAGAATCTGCCTGCAATGCAGGAGACTCAGGTTTGATCCCTGGGTCGGGAAGATCCCCTGCAGAAGGGCATGGCAACCCACTCCAGTATTCTTGCCTGGAGAATACCATGGACAGAGGAGGACAGAGGAGCCTGGTGGGCTACAGTCCACTGGGGTCTCAAAGAGTCAGACCCAACTGAAGCGACTAAGCATGCACGCATTTGTCAGAAAAGACTAAGAATTTGTGTTAGTTTCCTATTGTGCTGTTACAAATTACCACAAACTTTGCAGCTTAAAATAAGTCAAATTTATTATCATATAGTTATTGAAGTCAGAATTCCTAAAATCAAGATGTAAGCTGGGCTGTATTCTTTCTGGAGGTTCTATGGGAGAGTCTGTTTCCTTGCCTTTTCCAGCTTCTAGATATCACCCACATTCCTGGGCTGGTGGCCCCTTCCTTCATCTTCAAAGCCAGCAGCACAGCATCTTCAAATTATCCTCTCTCTCCCTCCCACCTCTTTTCTTTGCCTTCTGCTTCCATTGTCACATTTCCTCTTCTAACACTGATCTCCTGCCTCTCTCTTATAAAGATTATACTGTACCCACGCAGATAACTCAGGAGAACATCCCCTTCTCAAGATCCTTAACTTTATTGCATTGACAAAATCCTTGTGTCATGTAATATAACATATTCCCAGTTTCTAGAGACTAGAATAAAGACATCTTTGGGGAAGGAGGGCAGGATATATCTACCACAGATTTCTAATAGGAATCTTACTTTCCCCTTCCTTACATTATCATATCACTTTTTGTTTTTTTATCTTCCTAGCACCAGACTAAACATTTCCTCTCTTCTCCTGGAAGTTAGCCCCTCTACTTATTCACTAGATTCCATATAATCTCCCCTTCTCCGAGACCTCCAATTACCTCCTTTTCTAAGCTGTCCCTTTATAAGGATCCCATCTCTCCTGCCTTGGAACACACATTTCTCTCCACCTTAAGCCTATGTATTTGATGCTGCTTCCCTTTGTTACTCTTGGGTTGCTCCTCCTTTTGCTATCTAACTCTTCAGTTAGAGTCAACACCGTTTTTCCTGAGAACTTCCTCCCACCCACAGGCTGGACCCCTTCATCCTCATTTTTGTGTTAAGACCCTTTGGCCCTGGCCACAGCTTATTAGATGATGGGTGTCCATAATCACATCTGAACTCCTGACTTGAACTGAGGATACTCAAATCCAGGAGCTTTGGTTATGCACATACTGGAGTACTTAAAGAAATACTGTGGAGAGAACAAAGAATGAAGCTGACCATTGGCTGTCAAGTTCCTGCCCCAGACTCTCATACAGCCTGGTTGCAGAACCTAACCCCAGGTTCCATGCAATATTCCTCCATGCTGTCAATACATTTCCCTTTTATCAGCAATAACTAGATAAGACTGTGGTTTAAATCAGTTTCCTCTAGGGACTTCTCTGGAGGTCTAGTAGCTAAGACTCTATGCTCCCAATGCAGGAGACCTGGCTTTGATCCCTGATCAAGGAACTAGATCCTACATGCCTCAATAAAAAGATGCCACATACCACAACTAAGACACAGGACAACCAAATAAATAATTTTTTTAAAAAATCACTTTCCTTTCATTCATATCTACCCTTTTCTCATAGGCCAGTTTCTGTCCTACTAAAGTTCCTCTCCCCCACACAAGTAGTTGAATCCCTACCCCAGGTCCTGTCTTTTCTCAGTCTGCTATTCTTCATTCTCCACAAGTACGAATAGAATCTGACTACCCAACCTTCTTCACACTGTCCTCTGTTGGTTTCCACGACACTGTTCTTTCTAGATTCAGCCTCTTCCTATGTCTTCTCCCAGCCCCTTCTCTCTCCTCAGTGTCCAGTTCTTGATTGATCTTTGGCTCAGTCCCTGGGCTTCTACTCTTCTTTGTATGCATGCATGCTAAGTCACTTCAGACATGTCCAACTCTTTGTGATACTATGGGCTGTAGCCCACCAGGCTCCTCTGTCCATGGGATTCTCCAGGCAAGAATACTGGAGTGGGTTGCCATGCCCTCCTCCAGGAGATCTTCCCAACCCAGGGACTGAACCAGCGCCTCTTCTGTCTCCTGCACTGGCAGGCAGGTTCCTCACCACTAGTGCCACCTAGTTTTCTATTAATTCCTTCTCTGAATGACCCTACCAATACCTTGGTGGGTTTCTGCTTGTTTGTTTTGCCACACGGTGCAACATGTGAGATCTTCATTCCCCAATCAGGGATTGAACTCCCATCCCCTGTTTTGGAAGGCAGAGTCTTTCTTGACCACTAGTCCACCAAGGGAGTCCTTACCTATGATTTTTAACTCTATTCTCCAGCTCGTACTTGTCTGTGAACCCTCTCATATTCAACACGTACAAAGCAAAACTATCTGCATCCAAATTTTCCTCAGTTATCTGTCACTTTTTTTGTTCTGTAAACAAAAGACCTCAGGACTTATTTCTGAGTCTACTTTTTATCCCTTGAATGGAATCTGTACTATTACCTTGCAGATTTTCTCTTCCAGGTGGCCCTAAGATTGGTGTCATCCTCCTCACTCCCAGTGCCATTACCTTTGCCCTGGCATGAATTACCTCCCCAGACTTTTAGCTGGTATCCTGTTTTCCACATTCTCTTAATCCTATTCATTCTGTACATTGCCGCAAAATCTCTCCTGCCTCCCTTGCATTGGACATGTAAATCCCCTACTCAGAACTAACAGTGGATTCATCATCACTACTATCCATAAATATTTATTGCATTCTCATTATGGATGCTTGACGTACAGATGCAAAGCACTTTCCAGGAGCATATAATACAATTATGGAAATTATGTAGGGCCTAAGTTTTCAAAAGATGTAAAACCAAAGTAATATCAGGTATCAAATTAATGGTGCAAATAACAATGCCAAAAAATTCTATAGAGGATATAATTACAAGGTTGGAGGAGTTAGAAGAAGGGGAGACAGGACAGAGAGGCATGGAGAAAAGTATTCTATAGAGAAAGCAGCTTGAGCAAAGATCAGAAACTCTCATGGCATTTTTAGGAAACATGAGGAGGCCAAGCAGGTGAAGACTGAGGGGGAAGATATGCCACATGGACAAATTATAAGAGTCAAGGAGGCAGGAAGTTAACTAATTGGTTGGAGAAGAGGGACAAATAGTCTCATTAGTCAAGAATGTGGGACTGGGACTCCCCTGCTGGTCCAGTGGTTAAGAATCTACCTGCCAATGCAAGAGACACGGGTTCCATCCCGGGTCCAGGAACTAAGATCCCACATGCTGCTGGGCAGCTAAGCCTGTGCACCACAAGTACTGAAGCCCGTGTACCCTAGAGCCCATGCTCCGAAACAACAGAAGCCACCACGATGAGAAGCCCATGCACTGCAGCTAGAGAATAGCCCCTGCTCACTGCAACTGGAGAGAGCCAGCTCGCAGCAACCGTCTGTGTGCGGCACCAAAGACCTAGCGCAGCCATAAATAAATAAAATCCAATGTGGAACATTCTGTCTAGTGTGAAAATGTTTGGTAATATAAAGAGTGCCAGAGGACAGCACTGGGGATTTTGACGGAGAATCCAGAGTTTATTGGGAGCCGCCGAAGGCTTTAAAAGAACCAAAGGAAGCCATCAAAGAGGTTTTTCAGGACTCTGAGGACAAGGACCAGAGCCAGCGTGCTAACATAGTGCTGAGCACATCTGAGATACTGAATATTCAGTGATTCCTGTCAATGAGAAGTGATCCTTAGGGGGAGTGCTAACATGGTGATAAAAAGGATCCTGATAGAAACCAAAGACTAAATAAGAAATGGCACTGGCAAAAAAAAAAAAAAAAGAGAGAGCTATGTTGGACCATATTCCTTATTTATAACTCATGACCATCCTTCAAGAAGTATAACAATGAGAGCACAAGTCTGTGGGCAGGAATATGTATAGTCATCATCATGTCCACTAGTTTTTAAATAATAACAGGAACCACCATAACTTACAAGTACTTAATGCTTACTGTATACAAGACGCTGTGCTAAGTGCTTTTTTCCAGGCTGAAATGCTAGCTATTAAAATATTAAAAGGGCTTCCCTGAAGGTCTAGGGGTTAAGACTTCCCCTTCCAGAATAAGAGGGTGCGGGTTAGATCCTTGGTCGGGGAGCTAACATCCCACGTGCCTCAGGGCCAAAAAACCAAAACATAAAACAGAAGCAGTGCTATAACAAACTTAATAAAGACCTTTAAGATATCCACATCAAGAACTCTTATTTAAATGAATATTAAAATACTATCTCATCCATTACCAAGCAGCCATTACATGGAGTACCCTTAAGAGGCCCCCATTGTCCTGATTATCTGAGCTCCCCTTACTAGGACTTCCCATGTCCCCTTTCTTCAAGAACTAAAAACATAAAAGGATGCTTCTAGGACCCTCTTCAGCACTATGACCTGTGCCTCGTCCGACTGGCCAATGCCCCCATTCAATAGTTCGAAAATCAGTGCTGTATTCCATGCATTAGCCAATTTAACTCTTGTATCAGTCTTGTACTCTGGGAGAGGAAACTAAGGCTCAGAGATGCAGGAGACTCAACAAGGTCACAGCTCATAATGACTGAGCACAGATCCTGACTCCAGTCTGAACTCTTGGTCCTCCTAGAAAGGCAGGTTTTATGCTGGAGATTTCGGGACCTCAGGCTGAAAAGACCAGCCACACCAAGTACATCAACAGAGGAAATATCATTTCCAGAAACTTCCTGTTGTAATAGGAATCACCAAACTCTGTTAAGCACATCAGGCCCTTCAGTCTACAATCCACACTAAATTTTGTTAAGCCTGCTGGGTGAAGCCAGCACTGCTAAGTGTATGCAGAGGGTAACATTTCCTTTGGTGGTGACATTTAGAGCGAACTGTTACATCTTCATCTTGTAGAAAGACCCAAATTCTTTTCTTCCATTCTTAAATTTAACTGATCTCATCCCAGATGCTATGGTTATTTGCCTTGAGCTTCCAAAACACAAGTAAATGGCAATCCCATCTGTTATAGCCGGCTATGTGAAAAGGTCACCAGCCTTTCCCATTGTCTCTCTACTCCAAGTTAAAGAGTTATCAAAACAGAGAGATGTTTATTTAGTGTGAACTCTTGAGTTTCCTCCGGTGGTTAAAGGAGGGTCAGAAAACAGGACTCAACTTAGGTTGCCATAATGTATGACTCAGAAGTTAGAAAAAGAACAACAAAAGCCTAAGGAAAACAAGAGGGACTTACAATAGGAAAAAAGCAGAAATTAAGGAATTAGAAAATCAGACTGATATGCCAGTCCTTCTGTAAGAAGCCCAGTAGCTTCTACAGGAAAAAAATATACAGATCAATAAATATGTAGACAAACACTGTTTTTCATTGTTTTAAGGAGTCCATATAGAAAATGCTCAATATATCATACCAGCGTTTCAAAGGGCTCCAGAAGGCGCTGGAGGAAATGCAGCCTTCATTCTTGCATTTTTAGACAGGTAACAATATATATGCACAGAGAAATGCCCAGAAGGATATCCAGAAGGATATTTGTCAAAATGTTAACAGTATTTATCTCTGGGTGACAGATTTGGAGGCCATTTTTCTTTCTTCTTTATACTTTCCCATACTTCTTGAATCGTTTACAGTGAGCCTTCATCATTTTTATAGTCAGAATAAAACTTCTAAAGCCATTTTGATTTTTCTAACTGTCCCAAACATGATTCAATGTGAAATATAATACGCTAGAAAAGCTACATCAAATGCAAAACCAATCATAGTCGTATTTGCTTTGTGACAAAATAAGAAATCACACATTTTGTATGACAATGGAGAGTCAAAACACAGATCTCATGAAATTACCTACTACTCTTCTGTCAGATTACACCCCAACACATGGGGGCAGTGGGATACCAATGAATGAGTGAGTCCAGCGACCTCAGAAAGCCATCCAGAAGTTGACCTAGCCTCAGCTCTTAAATTTAGAAGCTGAGCTGGTAGAGCTCATACGCAGCCTTCATTTTAATTCACTATGTGTGCACGCTAAGTTGTTTCAGTCAAGTGTGACTCTTTGAGACCCTGTGGACTGTAGGCTAGCAGGCTCCTCTGTCCATGGGATTCTCCAGGTAAGAATACCAGAGTGTATTGCCATGCCCTCCTCCAGGGGATCTTCCTGACCCAGGAATCGAACCCAAGTCTCTTGCATCTCCTGCATTGGCAGGTGGGTTATTTACCACTCGCGCTACCTGGGAAGCCTTAATGTCACTATGCTGGCACCTAAAACAATGCCTAATGACCACTATTAATTTTATATAAAACATCTCCAATAGAATTGAAGACTAGTGGGTGAAGTTAAGGTAGTCTAAACAACCTGTAAATTAATAAGCTGGTGGTAAGTGGTTAAGACTCCATGCTCACAATGCAGGGGGCCTGAGTTCAATCCCTGGTCCAGGAACTAAACCCAACAGGACACAACTAAGAGTTTGCACGCCACAAACAAAGATTGAAGATCCCACCCTCGAGCTGCTAGGACCAGCTGCAGTCAAATAAATGGATTTTTTAAAATTAATAAGCAGACTAGGGAAAAACACTCCCTCTCAAATTTTTAAATGCATCTTTTTAGTCATGAATGGAAAGTGCAGGCATATATATATTTGCATACATATATCCCTTCTTTATGTGGGGGTCACAGGAAGGAGCATGCAACCCAAAACTGGCAAGTTGTCACATTCATTATGGGGACTGGTCTAAGAGGCAGGCACATAACCAATAGGACCAGTGAGTATCCCACCATTAAACTAGACACAGGGAGACTCTGAGAGTCTTTAAGGATTATGCTAGCCAGCAGCTGCAGGGGCAGAGTAGGGGCGTCACCTCATCACCACTTGGGGATGTACCTGAGAATAAATCCAAGGGAAAGCAAGCAGAGTTGATAAACACAGAAAGACAATGTGGAGCAGTGTTTCAAGCACTACTCCAACCACTTAATGTGGATTAACTCACGAATTTTGGCAAACCTATTTCCATATTACCTACGATAAAAAAGGCACAGAGAATTGAATAATCACACAGCTAGTAAATAGCCCAGCCAGGATTAAGATGCAGGTCCCAGCCACAGTGCTGCAGTTGCCTCTCCAGCACTGGCTTACACTCAGCCAGATCCACACTGACAGTTCTTGTCAGCTTTATGGCATGTGACTTCTGGTCTGCACGGTGGTACCGTTGGGTTATCGATCTGAGAAGAGCCTGTTTGTCCTCTGCCAGGTTTTAAGCGGCCGTCTCTACAGGGTTGGTAAGAGGTGCTCCCTGGGCGAGGTGGAACCCAGAGTATCTATGGCTGATGATCACAGCTGTGGAGACCCAGGCACCGCCATCCTTGCACACCTGACCTCACAGCTGAAACACAGTTACCAGCCTACCTGATGCTCAACACGCTGCAAGCCTCATACAGACAACAACAGAAAAAATAAACTGGACTTCAGCCAAATTAAAAACTTTTGTACAAAGGACACTATCAAGAGAGTGAAAGGACAGCCTGTAGAATGAGAAAATATTTGTAAATAGTTACATCTGATAAGGGATTACTATCAAGAATGCTTGAAGAACTCCTATAACTCAACAACAAAAATATAAGCAACCTGATCCAGAACAATGGGCAAAGGACTGGAGGGAACACTTCTCCAAAAAAGATATAAAATGGCCAACAAACACATGAAAAGATCTGAACATCACTATAGGGAAGCGCATATTAAAACCACAATGAGATACCATTCCATGCCCATTAGGATGGCTAGTTATCAAAAAAAAAAGGAAAGGAAAATAACAAGTGTAGGTGAGGATATGGAGAAATCAGAATCCCTGTTTACTGCTGTTAGGAATATAAAATAGTGCAGTGGTGGAAAACAGTTTGGTGTTTAACTCAAAAAGTTAAAACAGAATTATCATATGACCCAACAATTTCACTTCTAGGTACATACACAAAAGAATCAAAAGCTGGGACTCAAAGAGACACCTGTAGCCAATGTTCCTGTGTGTGCTCAGTCGCTCAGTTGTGTCCGACACTCTGTGACTCCATGGACTGTAGCCCGCCAGGCTCCTCTGTCCATGGAATTTTTCAGGCAAGAATACTGGAGTGGGTTGCCATTGCCTACTTCTGGGGATCTGCCCAGCCCAGGGATCAAACCCTCTACTCCCGTGTCTCCTGCATTGGCAAGTGGATTCTTTACCATGGCATCACCTGGGGATATATAGACAAATATATACACATACCAGAGAAGGCAATGGCACCCCACTCCAGTACTCTTGCCTGGAAAATCCCATGGACAGAGGAGCCTGGTAGGCTGCAGTCCATGGGGTCGCTAGGAGTTGGACACAACTGAGCGACTTCACTTTCACTTTTCACTTTCATGCATTGGAGAAGGAAATGGCAACCCACTCCAGTGTTCTTGCCTGGAGAATCCCAGGGACGGGGGAGCCTGGTGGGCTGCTGTCTATGGGGTCGCACAGAGTCGGACACGACTGAAGCGACTTAGCAGCAGCATATACACATACACACAAAATAAAGTACTAAGTAGCCTTAAAAAAAAGAATAAAATTCTGAAATAGGCTACAATACACATGAACCTTAAAAATATCATGCTAAACAGAAAGAGACTTATAGACATATAAAACAAACTTTCGGTTACGGAAAAGGAAAGTGAGGAGGGGGGAGAATAAAGTAGGAGTATGGGATTAACAGATACAAACTACTATATAAAATAGATGAACAAGGATTCACTGTATCACACAGGGAACTATATTCAATATTTTGTAATAACCTGTAAAAGAAAAAGAATCTGAAGCTATATACCTGACACTAACACAATATTGTAAATCAACAATAGTTTAATAAAAGACATTGTGCTGGCAGAAATAAAGACACCGATGTAGAGAACAAATATATGGATACCAAGAAGGAAAGGGGAGATTAGGATTGACAGATACACACTGTTGATACTATGTATAAAATAGACAACTAATGAGAACACGCTGTATAGCACAGGGAACTCTACTTAATTCACTGTGGTGACCTGAATGGGAAAGAAGTCCAAAATGGAGGGGATACATGTATATGTATGGCTGATTCATTGTGCTGCACAGCAGAAACTAACAACATTGTAAAGCAACTCTACTCCAATAAAATTAATTTTAAAAGAAAAAAAGAATTGTGTTAAAAGAAATAAGCCAATCACAAAAGGACAAATATTGTATGACTCCACTGAGATGAGGTGCCTAGACTAGTCAAATTCACGGATCCAGAAAGTAAAATAGAAGTTACCAAGGACTGAGGGGAGAGAAGAATGGGAAATTGTTATTTAATGGGCACAGAATTTCTGTGTGGGATGATGAAAAAGTTCTGAAGATGATTAACCATTACAAGCTGCACAACATTGCATAAACTAAGAATGTACTTAATGCCACTGAATTGTACACTTAAAAATAGGTAAAATGTTAAATTTTGTCTCTGTTTTACCACAATTAAAAATGAATTAATCCATAGAGAAAATCTCTGCCCATTCAAAATTAAATAGCAAAGTCTGAAAAGGGTCAGAGGACTATCTAGAATAAAATCTATTCATTTAGCCAAAAGGATAGAAGAAAAAAAGTTAGGCAACAAATGGTCAGCAAAAATTGGTAAATCTTCAGGAGACACAAACAAAGCTTTATAAAATAAAAAAAAGCAAAGAGCTTAAAAAAACTTTCAGAAAGAACTAAATACAATAATGTTTGTCAACTAGATATATGTTCACAGAGATATGTGCCAGGATAATCAAATAAATGTTTAAATTTTTAACTACCAAAATAGTGGGATAAGGAAGCTAAAACACCCTGGTTTCACATGGATCTCAATGCACAATAGAGTCTGAAAATTTTAATTACAGCCAAAGCCTATCCAAGGAAACTGCATTGACCTTGGGAAATTTCCCTCCTTTCCAAAGGTGTAACACAAAAATTTTTAAATGTAAGTCTGCCATAAAACTATCCATTAGAGACTAGCATATTTTAAATAAAATGAGCTGCACACTCTGCAATTGCAAAGCAAGGTCAGGGGATTGCAAATTATTCTGCAATTCTCTGTGTCTTCAATTGGAGCATTTTGGATTCTCCCAAACCTTTACCACATTAGGTAAATGGGGGCTGGGGAGTCATAACACTACTGGAATATTGGTTTATTTAAGAGGAGACTAGATTCAACCCCGGGATGTGCCATTAAGTTACTGGGTGACATTGGGCAAGTTACTTAGTGTCTCTAAGCACCAATTTTCTTTGTATAAAATAGAGACTGGACAAAATAACCTCTGAAGGCTCTTTAGCACACTATGAGTCACAGTTTTTCAGAATAAAGTTTTTTATTCAATTTATTTAAACTAAAAAAAAGACAAAAAAATAATGAGTCATATTTTGTTCCATCTTTTCTCTTGATGACATCTTTTCTCTTTTCCAAGCACATCAGCATCCAAATTAAAAGCTGCAGTGTTTCATAAACCTCTCATAAAAATGTTATTCATTCAATCCCTCTAAATGTACTCTTTTTATCTCCCAAAGATGACTAGAGAAACCTCTCTTCATTTTATTTATTTGTACACATCACTTCAGTCTGTAAAGGATTTGCAACTATCTAATTTCATTTGCTTCTAAAATATTTCAAAATTCTCTTGTATGAATACTGTGCATAATCTTAAGACTAAATCTTTTCCCCCTCAAAAAAATGCATGCTTAAAAGTGTTTACTTGTTTTACTTTTTCGATTGAAACAGGAAAGTGACATATGGATAAAGAAAGATGCTAAATGAATGCAGATTTCATACGGATGATTTCCAGCCAACTGCTGCCCTTTCTCTTCTGGCTTGATGGCTAATCACCAAAATACATTTGAGAGCTGTTCTCTTTTCTCATATATTTCATTTGAGCATGAGTTCATTTGTGTTTCAAGTTGTCCCATTTGGGAAAACCTAGATCCTGTCAACAACAGCTTGAGAACAGAATAAGGAGTAGAAAGGCAAGAAAGAAGTCTTAAAAATTAAAATAATCTTTCTTCAGTCTGCATACAGAAAGAAACTGACTCTCAGTGTGCAGTCAGTCTATGTAAGGAAGATTCTATTCTTCTTTTGTATTAAGTAATCTAATCACTTAATAACATTAATTAGTCTTCAGTCAGGGATGCAACATCAAAACTCCACAGTTGACCTCCTTCTACCGGTTCAACCACAAACAGTGGCTAAGTTGTTAGTACTGTCCTGGTCTGACATGAGCCTAGCAGACCTTCCACATCTGGCCTTTTCTCAAAATAGGTAGAAATAGGGTTTTGCAAAATGTTAAAAACAGAAGACCCCAGCTTTTAATTATATAGGCATCTATATTTATATCAGCATCTATATTTTTTATGAAATTTCTTAAATTACTATTACAATACCATTTTCAATAATGAAGGCTGCAAAGCTAGATCTATGGAAATGCTATACGTGAACCAATCTGGGCTCGAACCAAAGCGGAACTCAAGTGCCAAAATAAATCCCACTAATTTGATTCATTCATTTATTCATCAAACACAGATTGAGCAACATCTTTTTGCAACTATTCTAGGCATTGTGGGGGATCTATAAAGCTTACAGAAACACATCCCATTGCAGAGTATAAAAAGCGCTTTTGGGGAGGCGTAAAGACAGTGTCCTGCTCCCCCTGAGAAAGTGAAAGTGTTAGTCACTTAGTCGTGTCTGACTCTTTGTGATCCCATGGACTGTAGCCCACCAGACTCCTCTGTCCATGGGATTCTCCAGGCAAGAATACTGGAGTGGGCTGCCATTCCCTTCTCCAGGAGATTTTCCTGACCCAAGGATTGAACACAGGTCTCCTGCATTGCAGGCAGATTCTTTACCATCTGAGGCTGAGAAGCCCATTACAAAAACTCTGATAACCTGAGAAACAGAGGTGAGGTCACAGCTTCCTTCAGACTCTAACAAGCCTGGGCATAGCAGACCTTCTGATACCTTTGACCCCAAGATGGACAACTGAGGACTTTGGCATTCTCCCAGAGTGCCGTCAATGTGGTTATATGGCTGGAGGGGAAAGCTGAGCTGACCTGGGACAGACAGAAACTCTGGGTATAGAGCTGTTCAGCCCTGGCCTCCCCTGGAATCCCAGAAGCTGAGAAAATGAGATGCCTCAGGGAAGACATTACAAGAATACAAAAGAATAGAAAGGCAAGAAAGAAGCCCTCCAAATTAAATGTATCATTCCTCAGCCTAAATCAAGACAGGATAATCTGGCTCTCGAGAGCTCATTCCACCCAAAAAGCATAGAGAAGATGAAACACAAATTAACTCTGAACTAAAAGAAAGAGGAGTAAGACTCTCAGGGGTGGGAAAAGAGGAAGGAATATCAAAATGAGTCCAGAAAATCCTGGTTTGAACTGTGGGAAGATATACACATCAAAGGAAAAACAGAACAGCCCAAGCTGCTGCTGAGTGACCAAGAGATTAAATAGCCTAAGGAACTGATGACAGCAAGCGCAGCAGTGATGTCATTGAGCACACAGGATCACTCATTCCCAAAGACGAGAAAAAACTCAACTCAGTCTGAAGCCAAGTTTTTACTTTAGAACTCACAAGTTGCTCTCATAAAAAAAATTCTTCCCTAGTGTTTCTTCTCCAGCCAGATCACATGTGTGCCTCACAGACACAGGAGGAGAAAGGAGTCAACAAGTACGGAGTGGCTTGAAAATCTAGCTTTTAGAACTCCTAAGTATAGAAGTCTCACACTCAGGAGAGGAAGATTAAAAGAAGTTGGGAGAGAAAGGGCTTGCCAATTGTCTATCTAGGTTGGGAATAGAAAGAATACTGAAGTGCTGGAAGAGCACAGAGAAGCCAGAAGCAGAAGTCTCAATGTTGGGCAGAATTAACATTGGCAATGGAAGGCAGGGGCTTTCCAGGTGGCTCAGTGGTAAAGAATTCGCCTGCTAATGCAGGAGATAAAGGAGACACAGGTTTGATCCCTGGGTTGGGAAGATCCCCTGGAGGAGGACATGGGAACCCATTCCAGTATTCTTGCTTGAAAAATCCCATAGACAGAGAGGAGCCTGGCAAGCCACAATCCATGGGGTCACAAAGAGTTGCACACGATTGAGCACACACACATGCAACTACACAATGGAAGGAAAGGCTTTGAAATACCCTAAGACATAGTCTTAAAGTGAAAGGAGTCAGATGCCTCCCCCTCAACCCCCAAAATCTGCATTGCTCAGCTAGACACAGCAAATGGATCTGCGATCATCTTGTCTGGGAAAGCCATAATGGCAGTCTTCACAGGACATAATCACCTTACTGATGCTAGCTTTTTTGACTTTGCCACGTGGCATATGGGACCTTAGTTCCCTGACCAGGAATCAAACTTATATCCCCTTATATTGAAAGCGTGGGGTCTTCACCACTGAACCACCAGGAAGTTCCTACTGAAGCTAGCTTTGACCCAATTCTGTCGTCCCCTGGATTTCCAGTAAAATCATCTGAAACACTTGTCAAAACATAATTTTCAAAAAGCTAAAAACATGATTCTCATCCAAATATCAGATGAATGTGTGTCAAAGAGGTTATTCAATTTGTTAAATAATTAGGGAACCATTAAGATGGTAAAGCTCACTCAAAGACCATTTTCAGGATCTAGATTTTCATAAGTATTTGGAACATTAGAACAAGATCACTAGGTTAAATACAAAACTGGCTAATGACCTAGAAGAGCAAAAAGTAATAATCTTTGTGGCTATCTTTTCTATTGGACAGAAATTATTTGCCAAATCTACATGTTAACATGAGACTTCAATGAATAATAATGGTTAGGATGAACAGAGTATATTTTTCTGCCTAAATACTCCTTGAGTGGATCTGCTAAACTATGTCCCTAGATGATGCTAAAATGACATATTATCCATCTTTTTGTCTTATTTCCAATTTTTAAGTAAGTTTTACTCAATGCTTCATTTTGTAGTAGAGAGTAGGTAAATCTCATTTACCACAGAAACTAGAGAAGCCTCCTCTCATCAATTTTTTCAAATTGGAGTATCCATAAAAAATATTGACCTTGGCCTTGACTGACTGGCAAGAGGAATGATGTGTGAGGAAAGAGAAGAAATTCCTGATATGAAAGGTCACTCAGATGGCAGTGGGGAAGAACTAATCCCTGCTAACCTTAGCCATCTGCCAGCCTGCCAGACCTCACTGATTATGCAACATGTAAATCTGGAATTCAGAAGGGGAAGGTGTTTACCTTTCTCTCTAGGCTGATGAACCACTGAGTACAGTTCCCTTAAGATGGAACTACTACAGTTAGAAGTTCAAAGGCATCCTCTGCAGAAGCAGCACTTCTTGGGTTGATAAAAAATGAAATAATCCCATTTGCAGTAACATAGAGGGACCTAGAGAGCAACATACTGAATGAAGTAAGTCAGACAGAGAAGGAGAAATATATAACATCCCTTATATATGGAATCTGAAAAGAAATGATACAAACAAACCTACTTACAAAACAGAAAGAGACTTACAGACTTAGAAAATTACCTGTGTTTGCCAGGGGGAAGGAATAGTTAGGGATTTTTGGAAGGTCGTGTACACAGTTCAGTTCAGTTGCTCAGCCACGTCCGACTCTGCGACCCCATGCACTGCAGAACGCCAGGCTTCCCTGTCCATCACCAACTCCCAGAGCTTATTCAAACTCATTATGTCCATTGAGTTGGTGATGCCATCCAACCTTCTCATCCTCTGTCATCCCCTTCTCCTCTCACCTTCAATCTTTCCCAGCATCAGGGTCTTTTCAAATGACTCAGTTGTTCGACTCAGGGGGCCAAAATATTGGAGTTTCAGCTTCAGCATCAGTCACCAACGAATATTCAGGACTGATTTCCTTTAGGATTGACTGCTTGGATCTCCTTGCAGTCCAAGGAACTCTCAAGAGTCTTTTCCAACACCACAGTTCAAAAGCATCAATTCTTCAGCACTCAGCTTTCTTTATAGTCCAATTCTCACATCTATACATGACTACTGGAAAAACCATAGCTGTGACTAGACGGATCTTTGTTGGCAAAGTAATGTCTCTGCTTTTTAATATGCTGTCTAGGTTGGTCACAGCTTTTCTTCCAAGGAGCAAGCATCTTTTAATTTCATGGCTGTAATCACCATCTGCAGCGATTTTGGAGCCCACAAAAATAAAGTCTGTCACTGTTTCCATTGTTTCCCCATCTATTTGCCATGTAGTGATGGACCAAATTCCATGATCTTAGTTTTCTGAATGTTGAGTTTTAAGCCAACCTTTTCTCTCCTCTTTCACTTTCAACAACAGGCTCTTTAGTTCTTCTTCACTTTCTGCCATAAAGGTTTTGTCCTCTGCATATCTGAGACTATTGATATTTCTCCCAGTGATCTTGATTCCAGCTTGTGCTTCATCCAGCCCAGTATTTCACATGATGTATTATGCATATATGTTAAATAAACAGGATGACAATATACAGCCTTGACGTACTCCTTTCCCAATTTGGAACCAGTCTGTTGTTCCATGTCCAGTTCTAACTGTTGTTTCTTGACCTGCATACAGATTTCTCAGGAGGCAGGTCAGGTGGTCTGATAGTCCCATCTCTTTAAGAATTTTCCACAGTTTGTTGTGATCCACACAGTCAAAGGCTTAGGCATAGTCAATAAAGCAGATGTTTTTCTGGAACTCTCTTGCTTTTTCGATGATCCAGCAGATATTGGCAATTTGATCTCTGGTTTCTCTGGCTTTTCTAAATCCAGTGTGAACGTATGGAAGTTCACGGTTCAGGTATTGTTGAAGCCTGGCTTGGGGAATTTTAAGCATTACTTTGCTAGTGTGTAAGATGAGTGAAATTGTGCAGTAGTTTGAACATTCTTTGGCATTGCCTTTCTTTGGGATTGGAATGAAAACTGACTTTTTCCAGTCTTGTGGCCACTGATGAGTTTTCCAAATTTGCTGGCATATGGAATACAGCACTTTCACAGCATCATCTTTCAGGATTTGAAATAGCTCAACTAGAATTCCATCACCTCTGCTAGCTTTGTTCATAGTGATGCTTCCTAAGGCCCACTTGACTTCACATTCCAGCAGGTCTGGCTCTAGGTGAGTGATCACACCATCATGGTTATCTGAGTCATGAAGATAGTTTTTGTATAGTTCTTCTGTGTATTCTTGCCACCTCTTCTTAATATCTTCTGCTTCTGTTAGGTCCATACCATTTCTGTCCTTTATTGTGCCCATCTTTGCATGAAATGTCCTCTTGGTATCTCTAATTTTCTTGAAGAGATCTCTAGTCTTTCCCATGTACACACTGCTATATTTAAAATGGATAATCAACAAAGACCTACTGTATAGCCAATGGAACTCTGCTCAATATTATGTGCCAGCCTGTATGGAAGGGAGTTTGGGGGGAAATGGATACATGCATATGTGCGGTTGAGTTCTTTCACTGTTCACCTTAAACCACCACAACATTGTTAATCAGCTATACCGCAAAACAAAATGCTTTTAATGTTAAACAAAATTAAAATTAAGGGAAAAAAAAACAAAAGAGGCCACCACAACTAGAGGGTAGCCCCTCAACACAAGTAGAAGAGAGCCCACGAAGCAGTGAATATCCCGCATAGGCAAGAACAAATAGATACACGAATTTTTTTTAATTATTTGAAAAAAAAAAAGCTTCAAGTATCCCTGTAAGAGACCAAATGTTTGAAACAGTTGTATCTCCAGAAGATGTCTATCCAAGAAGATGCTCTCAACTCTCAATTCCACATAGAACCAGGAGTAATTAAACATCTCACCTAGAACGTACCCCAGAGAAAAGAATTCAGTATATTTCAGTGAATGTTCGCCAAAACCAAAACATTTCCCTCCTTGACTGTTGGCTTTCATACCCTCTTCTGCATATGACTTTTAAAGTATTTTCTGTTAAGGACAAACAAAAGGTCAGTAAAAGACATTTTCACAGAAAGGCATGGAGCTGTACCCTAGGAACAAGATTGAGACAGGCATGAAACTAAGTGGCCAGGGATACAGAACAGATTGATGATTCAAATTAATTTTATCAAAGGACTTGCCTTTCAAATTAATTTTACCAAAGGACTTGCCTGGTATCTATTCATTCCTGTACTGGGTTGCAGTGGTAGGATCTTGTGATCTCCTAAAAGTAAGAATCAAAACCACAATGAGATACTACTTCATATCTACTAAGAAGGTTATACTCAAAAAAATAAAAAGCAACAAGCATGAAGAGAATGTAGAGAAATTGGAACCCTCATACATTGTTGGTGGGCATGTAAAATGGTGCAGTGGTGGAAAATAGGCGGTTTCTCAAAAAGTTAAACACAGAATAACCATAGCAATTCCACTCCTAGATATACACCCAAAAAGACGGAAAACAGGTATTCAAATACTTGTACACATATGTTCACAGTAGCATTGTTCACAATAGCTAAAAGATAGAAACAAGTATCTATCAGCTAATGAATGGATAGACAAATCATTGTACATACATACAATGAAAAGGAGTAGTATTCAGCCATAAAAAGGGATGCAGTATTGATACATGCTATGATGCTGATGAACTTCAAAAACATTTTGCCAAGTGAAAGAAGTCAGTCACAAAAGGTTACATGTATGATTCCATTTATATGCAATATACATAAAATGTAAACCCATAGAGATAGAGAGCAGACTGATGGCTTCCAGGGACTAAGGGGAGGAAAGAACAGACAGTAACTACTCCATGGATGTAGGGTTTTATTTTCGGGCAAGGAAAATGTTTTGGAACTAGATAAAGGTATTGTTTGCAAAACATTATGAATGTGCTAAATACCACTGAACTATACAGCTGAAAATGATTAATTTTATGTTATTTGAATTTCACCTCAATTTTAAAAGGAGACAGGAAATATCAGCAATTATAATAATAGCACAGATTTCAAACAGTAAGGAAGTAAGTTTACACAATGGTCTTCAAAATGTGAAAATACCCAGAGTAAATTAGAGTTTGGACAGAAGAGGGAGCAAGAAACACACAGACATATAGAATTTACTTTTTTTATCATAATTTTTTTTTAATTCTGAAAATACATTGATTTTTTTTTCTAGTATCATGTCACTACTCTTCTCCTTGAATTGCAATATCTTCTAAAATTAGTAGAGAATTTTAAAAATGAATAAACACTTTAATACCGAGAAAGAAATATTGAGGACTCACATAATTTTCAGCATGAGGGGTTGACCTGAGAGATCATCCAGTCCAACTGCCCTTGTTTTACAAATGGGAAACAGAGACTCAGAGAGACAACCTGCATGCCCCGCCCAAGGTCACACCACAGAGCTGGAGCTAGCAGCAGCCTGGGGTTGTTTGGGGACTGTGCTTTCCAGGATAGAAGCTCCAACTGTGTTCTCTGTGGTTTTATTTTTTTCTCTTGAATCACATATCTAAAATGTTTCCAGGCCTGTAGCAAATCACTGTCAGACACCCCTTCCTCAGCTTTTCAGCATTCACATCCAAGGAAAATTGGGTTAAAATTAACATCTCTAGCACAGCTTTACATGGTAAAGTCCCAAACATTCAGCCCAGCATGTGTCAGATGTTAGCAGAGCAAGCCAGCGTGCTGCGGCCTCACTCCCAGGAAGGGGAAGTGGGGGTTAAGAGACTGTATGTATGTGCCACCTACCTGTCAGCTATGGTCAACACATCTTTTGAGAATCAGTCCAAAGGGCCTGAACTCCTCTCCCAGATGCTGCCATCCAGACCATTCTTCCAGCCCTCGCCTTCTACACTAGAGGGCTGATTAAGCAGTTTCCCCAAACAAAGACCATTCTCTCCCAAGCCCAGCTGTCTAAATAAATTTTTGCATTTTTTTTTAACCCAACTGCATGCATGTCTTAGGATTTCTTTTGAACTTGCTGGTGTATTCCCTTCCTCCCCTTCCTACCCCAGTTACCAGGATGAGACACTTCCTTAATGGCCTCCACAAAAGCAGAATCTGCAGTGAACACCCAACATATATTCTGACTCAAGGTTATAATGCAGATAAGGAACAGTCACAGCAGGAACTAAACTTGAAAGCTCCCTACCCCGAGAGGGCAACCCCAAACTGGATACCAGCACCTCAAACATTACTATTTAATTTTGCTAACAGCGGCCATTTGTGTTCATTAAATTTTCAAATGTTTTGGGATTAAGAGTGGGCTCTGGAGTTATCCACGTGGTCTTAGTTAACTGTATATAACCTCCTTTGACTTCACTTGGTTCATCTCTAAAATGACATAACAATGAGCATCTACCTCTTAAAGCAACTTTGAGAAGATAGAATGTTTGCAGTGCATCTGTGAGTGCCTGGCTCATTCTAAGTGTTCAATAAATGTTATCTACTAATATCCTTCCCCAGAGAAGGCATGTTAATTACTCTTCAATCATGGAGAAGAGCCTATCCACAGCTAGGGGTAGACTATTGCTAATATTTAGGGCAACATATCTTCAGGAACAGCTCAAAGAAGAATCCAGGAGTCCCCAACATGTGATCTAATGCCTGATGATCTGAGGTGGAGCTGATATAGTAATAATAGAAATAAAGTGCACAATAAATATAATGCATTTAAATCATTCCAGAAACCATCCTCCCTCCCCTGGCCATGGAAAAATTGTCTTCCACAAAACTGGTCTCTGGTGCCCAAAAGGCTGGGGACTGGTGCATGAACCTGTCTATTCTGAACTTCCACAGGCTCTGAAAGGATTCCTGAGTTGGAGGGCCTGATCTATAGCCCTCTCCAGATCTTATTCCCTCTCCAACATGCCAGAACCCCTCTGCTTGTATACGTCTAGCAATAGGAAACTCCCCTCTTCGCCAGGCAGTTCATGCCTTTTTTGGCTCCTTACTGTTTCTATTTCTGTCCCCTGGGTCCATGCAGCAGAAAGTGCTTAGTCCTTCAAACATGTAAAATTATCATGTTTCTGAAAATCCCCATGTTCCTAAAGTGTTATCCCAGGGCCTGACTGATAGCCCCTCCACAGGAACTCCTGCTTGTCAATACACTTCAGAACCACCCAGATTCTAGAAGGGAGGCTGCCCAGCTCTAAGGCAGCCAGGCTGGAAAGAGGATTGTAAAGAAAGCAAGGGGAACAGGTCCTCTTTACCCTTCTACCCATGAAATAAGTGATGAAGTAATATATGAAAAATATTCAGCATGCAGTTTGACACATAATAGTCACTGAACACTCTGTTTCCTTTCTCCTCCCTTCCTAAAGTCATATGGAAAGCATAAATAAATAAGTTAGGTTCTGGGCTTCCATTGTGGCTCAGCTGGTGAAGAATCTGTCCGCAATGTGGGAGACCTGGGTTTGATCCCTGGGTTGGGAAGAGCCCCTGGAGAAGTGAAAGGCTACCCACTCCAGTATTCTGGCCTAGAGAATTCCATGGACTATACCCATGGGGTCGCAAAGAGTCAGACACAATGGAGCAACTTTCACTTTCACTTCAAGTTGGGTTCTAACTACATTGCTGGAGACTCAGGAAGATCTAGTAGCTTGCCCTCAATTACAGAGCGGTTGAGCAAGGATATGAACTCAGGCCACCTGATGTAAAGTCCCTTGTGTTTTCCTCCACACCAGACATGTCTTCCACAGCTCATCATAACATGCTTAAGGACTCAGCTGCAACACGAACTATTCACTCACATTGAGCCTGCAGTCGTTGACTTTGGGCTTCACCAAGCTACCATAGTCAATAAAAATATCCCTCTAGACCAGGGCTCCACAAAGTGTAACCTGTGGGCCAAATTTCACCACTGCTTGTTTTTGTAAATGTAGATTTTTTGGAAGATAGCCATGCCTATTTACTTTCATATAATGGCTGTTTTCACACTGCAATGGCAGAGTTGAATAGAAACTGTATGGTCTCCAAAATCTAAAATATTTATGAGGTAGCCCACTACAAAAAAAAAAGTTTGTCAACCCGTCTCTAGACCCACATTGTATTGGCAATAGCTCATTGTCCCATAGATAATCCTAAGACCATGAGTGAGAGGAACAATGAAATCACAATGCTTTGAAATAGTATTTCTCTCAGTGGATATTTCTTAAATACATGTCTACATGTTGGCACTTTTTCCACATTAACCATAATCCACTTTTCTAGGATTGGCTATACAATCACAGAACTACTGTAACACCTGTTTCAATCTCTGTTTCATGTGACAATTTCTCAAGTTGCTGTAAGAGTAGCTTTGTGGATAGCAGTTTCCATTTTTCCAACTACCAGGCAGGTTGCCTCTTCCCCCGTGTGCGGTTTTGGTAGGACTTTCAATCAAGGTGCCCTACCCTCCTCTAACCAAAGATGGGCTTGAGACCCAAATGGCCCATTAGGACTCCTTTCCCAGAATTTCACACCTGTGATATCACAACTCATGGCCAGAAATTTAGTGAGAACTGATTTGTACCTGCAGCAGTGTTCTTCCAAGATTCCTGATTCCTGCTGCTCTGCAAATTGTCCTTTTCAAGCCTGGTGCTTCAGATGTAAGCTCCACTTTAAGCTAAGTTGACCAGATCAGTGTGTCACTTGTAACCAGTCCCAGGTGATATAATCAGTTCATAAAAACCTGCAGGGTAGGAGAATTTGTCTCTAAGGAATCATATTCCTTCTAAACAAAATAGAACTAGAGGAGAAATGTCTTGGTTGAACCTATAAAACCTTAGAAGAGATTTTTAATTCAATTTTTGAATGCAGAAACATATAAGGAGATTATGATCATCATGTCAGATTTTAAGTTAGTACTAATAGTCATCATATAGTGAATTCCTGATGCCCATGTAATCTTACTTCTCCAGGAGTAGTAGCTGATTTCTTTGTGACAACATGGTACCTTTAGTATTGAGCCTCAACAGTTACCTCCCCAAAGCGTCCACTTGGGGACATTTGCCAGTTTGTGATGATAAAATCTTGGGTGAGGATTTTTATTGTCTTTAACATGTAACTGACAAAATAACAAAACACAACTCACCACCTCTGATTCCTGACATTCACACCAGAGGGTGTTGGGGGATGCTAGGAACTAGGATGACCCAGGAGATCAGTGCAAACTGATCAATGCAGGGGTACCCACAGCCTCGGTCTCAACACCAAAAAGTCTGCCAGGCAGTGAGAAAGCAGTGGGTATCCAAAGGACAGAAAAATGAAAATTTCCTCTGGAAATTCAATTCCTGCATGAATTGAACTGTAGAAGGAGTCTGAAGATCATTTTGTTGTCGTTCAGTTGCTAAGTCGTGTCTGACTCTTTGCAACCCCATGGACTACAACATGCCAGGCTTCCCTGTCTTCGCTATCTCCCAAAGTTTGCTGAAACTCATGTCCATTGAGATGGTGATGCCATCCAACCATCTATTCCTCTGTCACCCCCTTCTCCTTCTGCCCTCAATCTTTCCCAGCATCAGGGTCTTTTCCAATAAGTCAGCTTAAGACCATTTAATCCACTGACTATCTGAGGAAGGAATTCCCTTTCAAAAAAAAAATCCTGAAAATTGGGTGTCACTAGAGCTGTGGCACCCCACTCCACTTTCTTGCCTGGAAAATCCCATGGACGGAGGAGCCTGGAAGGCTGCAGTCCATGGGGTCGCTGAGGGTTGTATACAACTGAGGGACTTCACTTTCACTTTTCACTTTCACACATTGGAGAAGGAAATGGCAACCCACTCCAGTGTTCTTGCCTGGAGAATCCCAGGGATGGGGGAGCCTGGTGGGCTGCCGTCTATGGGGTCATACAGAGTCGGACACGACTGAAGTGACTTAGCAGCAGCAGTAGAGCTGTCCAGACTGCAAGGAGATCCAACCAGTCCATTCTGAAGGAGATCAGCCCTGGGATTCCTTTGGAAGGAATGATGCTAAAGCTGAAACTCCAGTACTTTGGCCACCTCATTCGAAGAGTTGGAAAAGACTCTGATGCTGGGAGGGATTGGGGGCAAGAGGAGAAGGGGGTGACAGAGGATGAGATGGCTGGATGTCATCACTGACTCAATGGACGTGAGTCTGAGTGAACTCCGGGAGTTGGTGATGGACAGGGAGGCCTGGCGTGCTGCGATTCATGGGGTCACAAAGAGTCGGACACGACTGATCGACTGAACTGAACTGAACTGAATGACGGTGAACTCATTGCCTGTAAGGCAGCTCACTTCATTTTTAGACAGCACAAATTGTTAGCAACTTCTAACAACTCTGATTTGAATAAAATCATAAAAAAACTACTCCTCCCTTTTTTCTGTGGTCATCCTTCATACCTACATTGATCATTGTTTTCATTGCCCAGTATACCTTCTCAACTCCTAACCCAGTACCACAAATGGTCCAAATCATTTTTCATGTGCCACGGATTAAGTTTTTACTTTCCTGCCTGTAGAGGTCAACCAGGCCCTGGCAGGAAAGATATGGCACACCCAAATTTAGTAACGTGTGGACAGATTAATGAAAGGACCATTTACAAAAGTGGGAGCGGAGGGTAGGGAAAGTGAAAGAGATTGTACAATACCCCAGGGTACTGAGGAAACACGGAAAACAGTTAACAGAACCTGGGTACGGAGCAAGCAAAGTAAAGAGGATTGCCTAGCAGGACCTGTGACCTTCAGCTTCAGATGCTAGCCTCACAGGAATGAGTTGGTAAAATAAACGCTCTTCCCTACCTCTTCTCCTTGACTCTGGTCTCCTGCCAGAGCATTCCATTGGCCAAACATAATTGGAAACGAGGAAAAGGGAGTCCATCAGTGCACTTTATACGAGGTTAGACCCTTGGAACATAGAGCAGAGCAGTGAGAAGATCTGAGGAGCAAATGGAAAATATCACAGGACATCTCATGTCATGTCTACTCAGCATTTGTGTGTGTGTGTGTGTGTGTGTGTGTTAGTAGCTCAGTTGTGTCTGATTCTTTGCAACCCCATGGACTGTAGCCCACCAGGCTCCTCTGTCTATGGAATCCTCCAGGCAAAAATACTGGAGTGAGTAGCCATCCCCTTCTCCAGGGGATCTTCCTGACCCAGGGATGAAACCTGGGTCTCCTGCATTGTAGGTGGACTCTACCGTCTGGGCTACCAGGGAAGCCCACTCAGCATGTATATACTTTTTAAAAAAATATTTATGTATTTATTTGGCTTCATTGAGTCTTGGTTGTGGCACATGAGATCTTCATTGCCTCGTGTGGCATCTTTCATTGCAGGGCACAGACTCTCCAGTTGTAGCACGAAGGCATAGTTGCTCTGAGGCATGGGGGGTCCTAGTTCTCCCACCAGGAATCAAACCCATGTCCTCTGCATTGCAAGGCAGACTTTTAACCACTGAACCACCAGAGAAGTCCCATGCATTCACTTTTATTCTGGTAACAGCACCTCAGTTTTCTTCTGGGAACCCCTTCCCTCCCATTCTCCTGTCACATGATTTAAGCCCGTTTGATAGCATCTCTACCAGCAGGGGAGGTCCTGTAACTCAGGCCTGACCAGTCAGCACCACACCCCTCTAACCATGGTAACTGGCTCAGAAATAAACATGGAACTCATTTAAGGACAATGCAAAGCAAACTGCTGTTTTTCTGCAGGAGAAGCATGTTCTCCTTCCCCTTATATTGGAAGATATTAGCCTGGAAGCTGGGCCAGGTGTCCTTTGATCTCCCACAGCCAGGCGAGGCGCTGGTGGAGAAGCCGTTCAGTAAGGCCACAGCCCAGCTCATAGAGGAGGAGGTGCGGCGGCTCATTGGCTCCGTGCAGGAGCGCACCCTAGACCTGCTCACGCGCTGCCGTGAGCAGGTGGACAAGGTGGGCAGGCGCCTGCTGGGGAAGGAAGTGCTGGAGTGGGCCAACATGGTGGAGCTGCTCAGGCTGCGACCGTTCATGGAGAATATCACCTACGAGGAGCTCGTGGAGGGCACGGGTGGCCTGGAGGAAGACACGGCCCTTCCTGAGGGTCTGCAGGGCTGGCGTGGGGGGCCCGCTGAAGGAGAGCCCAGCCTAGCGCCTCCGCCTGGAGAGCAGCCTCCGGGACCCCCAGGAAGCAAATTAAAGCACATGTAACCCGAAGCAATGGCACCCCACTCCAGTACTCTTGCCTGGAAAATCTCACGGACAGAGGAGCCTGCTGGGCAGCAGTCCATGGGGTCGCTAAGAGTCGGACACGACTGAGCGACTTCACTTTCACTTTTCACTTTCACACATTGGAGAAGGAAATGGCAACCCACTCCAGTGTTCTTGCCTGGAGAATTCCAGGGATGGGGGAGCCTGGTGGGCTGCCGTCTATGGGGTCACACAGAGTTGGACACGACTAGAGTCAGACGCTAGAGTCAGAAGCGACTTAGCAGCAGCAGCCTGGAGCTACTGGAAGCCACATGGCCCCCAAAGGGAAGAACCTGGATAAAGAGAAAGTCAACTCAGAGGAAGGCAGAGCCAAGAGAGAGAAAGACTCGTTCCTAACAATATTGTTTTGAGTTCTATATTCAATTGTGCCTGAATCTACCCTGTCTGCTGCTGCCGCTGCTAAGTCGTTTCAGTCGTGTCCGACTCTGTGCGACCCCATAGACGGCAGCCCACCAGGCTCCCCCATCCCTGGGATTCTCCAGGCAAGAACCCTGTCTATTCCATTCCGAAATTTAAATGATATTGAAGGGAGTCTCCTGGTGGTCCTGTGGTTAGGAATCTGTCTTGTAATGCAGGGGATGTGAGTTCAGTCCCTAGTTTGGGAATGGAGATCCCATGTGTGCAGAGCAACTGGGCCCATGAGCCACACTGGAGAGTCTGCATTCCCCAGCACAAGACCTCACATGGTGCACCAACGATCCCGCATGCCACAAATGGGACCCAAGGTAGCCAAATAAATAAATAGACAAATATTAAATATAATAATAATAAATTATATTGAAAAGACAAGATCCTGTAGTCTAAAGAAGGTGGTTCCATTACCTTCTAGCTAGGCAACATTGGCAAAACACTTCACTTTGTGATCTTCAAGTTCCTTGACTTTATTTTTTTTTAATTTTATTTTTAAACTTTACAATATTGTATTGGTTTTGCCAAATATCGAAATGAATCCGCCACAGGTATACACGTGTCCCCCATCCTGAACCCTCCTCCCTCTTCCCTCCCCATACCATCCCTCTGGGTCGTCCCAGTGCACCAGCCCCAAGCATCCAGTGTCGTGCATCGAACCTGGACTGGCGACTCATTTCATATATGATATTATACATATTTCAATGCCATTCTCCCAAATCATCCCACCCTCTCCCTCTCCCACAGAGTCCAAAAGACTGTTCTATACATCAGTGTCTCTTCTGCTGTCTCGTATACAGGGTTATTGTTACCATCTTTCTAAATTCCAAGGTTCCTTGACTTTAAAACAGGAAATTATAATGCCCTGCCACCCTCTTAGGCTTCTTATGAGTACCAAACAAGATCACAGATGTAAAGGTCCCTTGTGAACTGCAAGGCATTGTGTAAATATCACAGATTCTCGTCCAGGTCATCCCCACCTTCAGATGCACCACCCTCGGGACATTGGTAACGCAGTGTTCCAGTCAGGGGCACACAACATTCTAAAATTACTTCCCAGGCTGAGTAATGACATATTGGAAAGCAGCTGTTAAGAGCAATGGCAATCTCTACATTGCCAAATGGAAAAAAAGAAAGAAAGAAAGAAATTGACAAAATTGGCTTTATTTTAAAGAGACAGACTGGAATCAGCAACTAAGAAACAGAATCATGAGAAAAATTCTACTGAATTAAAAACTATGTCTGAAACAATGTCAGAACAGAAGAAGACAGAAACAGGCAAAAGTGAAGAAAAATGGTCCATGCTCTGGGGCACTGTGATTCAAACTGCAACAGTCACAGCTGGGAAGCAACAGAGTCAAAATCAAAAACCACGGAACAGACAAGACAGAGTGCTTCCCTGAGGACAGAGAACTGTTGAAAGGGAAAGCCCATACGTGACCACCATAAAATACTGGGAAAGAATAAAGGCAGAGGCCAGCCAGTGGGGCAGTAAACCCAAGCTCAGAAAAACAGAAAGATATCAAAGGTCTCACGGCTGAAGCCAGCATGATGGTGAGCATAGAATCTGAGGGCTCTTCACCCAGTGGCTAAACCCCATGTGGAAATTTCAAAACTGGAATGGGAAAAACTTGAAGCACAGCTAGGAAAATGTCTTACCGCAGAGGTTAAAGAAAAAAACACATCTGCAAAATGTTTCAGTGTGCTCCTCAGTAGCTCACCTCACAAACACCAGGCTTGGATAAAGTGCTTGGCTGCGTGCTGGTCCAGCAATTTGATTCTATTGCAGACTAAAATTAAAGAGCAGAGAAAAAACTGATCATCAACATGCCAAGCGCACCATAGTTTACCAATGGACTGAAAACTGAAAGAGGGGTTAAGTCCAAATGAAAGTAAAATCTCTCTCGTCCAACTGAAGAAACAAAGCGCTCCAAAGAAGTGTATTTCAAAAATGACTTTTAGCATCAAGCCAAGGACTGTGTTAAGTTTTATGTGGGTTTTCCAGGTGGCGCTATTGGTAAAGAATCTGCTGCCTAGTGCAGGAGACATAAAAGATGTAGGTTTGATCCCTAGGTTGGGAAGATCCCCTTGAAAAGGGAACGGTAACCCACTGCAGTATTCTTGCCTGGAGAATCCCATGGACAGAGGAGACAGAAGCAACATATCCTTCCCCTATCCTCAACGCACCCCCAGTCAAATAACAATCCCATTGAGAAGGAAAATCTCACTAGACCAAGACAGAACATAGGATGGAATACAGCAGCTGGAACAAACCAGACTTATGTAGCTGTAAAACAGGTGTCTGCTCAATGAAAGTCCCCTCCCCACCACCCCCACCAAAAAGAAAAACAGACTCACATCACCATTTTCTTCCCTCGTTTAGGAGGAAATGAATAAATCAACTGGAAAAGATTTGTTGGTACTTTCCTCCCTGTCCCAATCATCCCTCCCCAAACACAGCATCATCCTGCCCCTCCCACATCCACACTGTACTTCGAATCCTTCTTTCCTTGATTCCTGTTACTACTACCCTTGTCTTGGCCGCTGTCTTCTCTTGCCTGGACTGCCCAGATTATCTGCTTATTCCCATTCTCTCTCCCTTATAATCAGTCTTCTGCTTATGTAAACTAGATCAAAACCCTTCCATGGCTGCCAAGACTACAATGAAATATCAACTCTTCCAAGACCCTGTACCTTCCAGCTTCTGACCACTCCTTTAGCTCATTTCATGGGACTCTCCACCTCACTCCATCCAGCTTCACTGACTGCTCCATTCTGTGAATGCGCCACACTTTTTGCCACCAAAATATTTTAGCATATACTTTTCTCTGTGATGCTGTTTGTTCCCTCCCACTCTTTACCTAACACTTCTTCACCATGAAGTCTCAATTTAAAAGTTTCTCCTGGGAATTCCCTGGCAGTCCAGTGGCTAGGATTCCACACTTTCACTGCACAGGGCCCAAATTCAATTCCTGGTCAGGGAACTAAGATCCCCAAAGTTGCATGGTATGGCCAAAAATCAAACAAGTTCCTTCCCTCAGAGAAGTCCTTCTAAGCTCCCACCAAAAATTAGGCCTCAGAGCACCCTGGACTTTTCTTTACCATAGTTGGTAATTACACATATTTATTCTGTCTCTGACTCCTCACAATACTAAAGAGCTGGGAACTTCTCTGCTTGCTCCCTACTGTACACCCAGCTCCTAGATTAGATCCTGGAACCCAGAAGGGGATCAGAAAATACTTGCTGAATGAAAAAATATCCTCTGCACTAACATGGTGTACAAAAGTAGAAATTATGTCCTCTTTAGTCAAAGTGCATCCAATATAAAATACACAAAACAAACAGAAGCAGAATAAAATAGAAGAAAATCACATGTATGACAGACTATATGGAAAGTGCCATAGAGGTGCATAGGCACTCTACATAAGTTACAAAACAGAAAACACTGAGAAATTTCTATCTTCAGGGGAACCCACCCCCACCCCATGCAGTCACTAGTAATCACTATTTTCTACAAAGGCAGAACCAAAAATAAAATAAATATATTTTTTAAAAAACAAATAAAACCTGTCTACCTGTCCATAAACAGAAACCAAAGAATCTCTGCTTACTAACCTAGGATTGCAACCAGTGAAAAGTGAAAATGTTAGTTGCTCAATCGTGTTTGGCTCTTTGTGACCCAATGGACTGTAGCCCACCAGGCTTCTCCATCCATGGGATTTCCCAGGCCAGAATACTAGAGTGGGTTGCCACGCCCTTCTCCAGAAGATCTTCCCCACCCGGGGATCGAACCTGGGTCTCCTGCATTGCAGGCAGATTCTTTACTGTCTGAGGCACCAGGAAACCAACCGATAGCTAACTGCATCAGCAGCACCAAAACTATGCTGACTGCCTGTGTAGTCCCCAAATTTGCATCATTGGAGAAGTACAGAAATGCAGAAGAAAAAACTAACCCCAAAACTGGTTCCACTTGAAGACATAGTGTTGGAAAGCATCACACCTACACTTAACAAGGAACAAGCTAAAGAAACTGCAAATTAACAATTTTTTATGAAATCAGAAAACTGAGGTCACAGAGCCAGTAACCAACACAGAATCTGAAGAAAGACAGACATCCACAAGGAAGAAACAGGACCCAGGCCTTTAACTGGGACAAACACGTGACATCTCAGAAGCCACTGAGAAGAATTTAGTTAGAAATGTTTAACAAATTACTGAAGGCCAAACATAGGCTCACTAAGGGCTGCAGCAATAGAAGTTGGGTGAAGGGTGTATGGGAGCTTCCTGTACTATCTTTGCAACTCTTCTTTAAGTCCAAAACTATTTACAACAAAAATAACTGGGGACTCATGAGTACTACTGAACGTGGACAGAGGCAAACTGAACACATGTCTCCTGGGACGTCTTCCACCCCAGGCATGCATGGAACTCTCAAAAGAAACAATGTCCATGAAAATGACCTCACTCACCAAGAATACAGGGAAAAAAAAAAACAGGAACTCTAATGACTAAGTCAGTCCACAGACCCAACAAACAGAAGTTTTCACCCCTGAAAAAGTATGTACACATTTATTTTGCATTTCTAGAAATTAGAATTGAGGTTCACTTCACATTAATGAAAATAAATGCAGAAGGAAGGTATGGGGTGCATGGACACAAAAAAATAGAAAACCCATTGGTAAATTTAAGCAAGAATTGACTATAAAAATAATGAGGATGGGGGCACAAGGTATATGAGAACTCCAAGTACTTTCCACTCAATTTTGCCATGAACCTAAAACTGCTTTTTTAAAAAGTTTACTTTTTAAAAAATAAATACATGATGATAAATTTTTGTATGGAAAACAAAATGGAATTAAAATACTAGATAAAAATAGCACAGAAGATGGAAAAGCTACTCAAAGCAGACCATGGAAGAAATATTTACAGGAAGTTAAAGAATTCTAAAATTATTAATCTTATTCAGGAGGAAAACAGAAATATTAATTTACTTTCAGTTCAGTTCAGTCCCTCAGTTGTGTCTGACTCTTTGCGACCCCATGAATCGCAGCACGCCAGGCCTCCCTGTCCATCACCAACTCCCAGAGTTCACTCAGACTCATGTCCATCAAGTCAGTGATGCCATCCAGCCATCTCATCCTCTGTTGTCCCCTTCTCCTCCTGCCCCCAATCCCTCCCAGCATCAAGGTCTTTTCCAATGAGTCAACTCTTTGCATGAGGTGGCCAAAGTACTGGAATTTCAGCTTTAGCATCATTCCTTCCAAAGAAATCCCAGGGCTGATCTCCTTCAGAATGGACTGGTTGGATCTCCTTGCAGTCCAAGGGACTCTCAAGAGTCTTCTCCAACACCACAGTTCAAAAGCATCAATTCTTCGGCGCTCAGCCTTCTTCACAGTCCAACTCTCTCATCCATACATGACCACAGGAAAAACCATAGCCTTGACTAGACGAATCTTTGTTGGCAAAGTAATGTCTCTGCTTTTCAATATGCTATATCTAGGCTGGTCATAACTTCTCTTCCAAGGAGTAAGCGTCTTTTAATTTCATGGCTGCAATCACCATCTGCAGTGATTTTGGAGCCCAAAAATTTACTTTAGACATTGTTAAAAAATACATATGTGACTAACTGCTTCCTTTTAAAAATCAGCTTCAAGATGACAACACACACACTGGTACAAATGGAAGAACTTCCGCTGGAAAAAACCTTAAAACGGAGCAACTTTTATACACGGGGCAAAGCAGAAGTCCACAGGAAGCAGGTGGGAAAGGTTGGGACACAGCCCCACTCCCCTCCCCGCATCCCGCATTCGGCAGGAGACCCTCAGTCAGAAGGAAACAGCACCCAGAACACCTATGAGGAGTAAAGGATTTGAACGAACCCCACACAAGGTACCCCAACCTTTAAGAACTGCACCTGAAAGATGAGCCCCCAAAATATCTAGCTTTGAAAATCAACTGGGGCTCACATGCCAAAGACCCAGAAGACTGCAGGGACCTGAACAAACCAGGGTTTCCCCGACCCTGGCCCCAGCGCGAAGCACCCAGGGGCACCCAGACTTTGTGTGGAGGAGGCTCCTCTGCTTGTCCCGGAACCTCAGCCTGAGGGGCAGGCCTCTGATTTGACATACATTCGGGTCTTACTGGAGTGCTCTCTGCCAGGGGAGACTGGCGGCCAGATCTCGGTACCTGCTCTCCGCCTCGCCTCAGCCGGGCACCGTGTTAGCGCCTCAGGATGTCCGCCGTCTCCCGGAAGCGAGCTCTTCACGCCTCCAGCTGTCCGGGTCGGTCTTCACAGCTGCCGCCAAATGAAGTCTGTTGATCACCTGGCTCTGTGGGCAATTGCCCGCTGGCCAAAAACGCCAAAGCTTAGGAAGGTTGGAAACATGCCGTCTCTCAGAGTTCGTAATGGTGGACTCTGAAGAAAACTTAAGATTCCAGAACTCAGGTTTCCAGAAGTAAATGCTGTCTTCTTGTATTCGTCAGTTTGAGTGAAAAGCCTTGAAATGGGCATTTTCTTTAAGTCTGCAATTCCTATCTTGGAGTGACTCATTTACCTCAAGAGAATAATCTCAGGCATTTACAAATATTTAGCTACGAAACAGTCCTGACAGTTTAGAAGCAGGATTAAAGATGATTTTTTTCTCAGCTTTTGCTGATCCACATGTTCTATAAAAAGATAAATTACTTTGGTTTTTTTTTTTTATATTTATTTTTATTTATTTGGCTGCAAGGGGTCTTAGTTATAGCATGTGGATCTAGTTCCCTGACCAGTAATTGAACTCCAGCCCCCTGCACTGTAAGTACAGACTGTTAGCCACTGGACCACCAAGGAAGTCCCATTTTCATATTTTAAAAAGAGGTTTTTAATATTGGAAAGGACCTTAAGATGTTTAATATTCTTTCATGGTCTAGCATCATGTGACTTTATGGTAGGCAAATACTGGATTTTAAGGTACATTAAGTCTCAAGCTCAAGAAGTCTCTTCACAAGCCTGTTGAAAACATTAGAGATTAACATTTTTAAAGCTATTAGATTTTATAGTCATGATTATCCTGTCTTGTCTGTGTTGATGACAAAAACACAGACAAATTGCTGATGATGTTCCATCCTACCCCCAGCCTGTTTTTTGCTTTGCAAACTTTCCTTCATCTTTCAAGTTCCACTCCCTGGTCCCCTGGTCTGGACTTCCACAAAACAGGAGGCACATCTGAATCTTAACCTTAAATCTTAAAGTAACCTGATATGTTACTTTACCTGATTCCCAACTAAACTAAAAGATCCTTGAGGGCAGAGGCTACTTCTATTTTTTTCCTCTTTTTTTAATTGATGTATAGTACACATTTCAGGTGTGCTGCTGCTAAGTCATTTCAGTTGTGTCCAACTCTGTGCGACCCCATAGATGGCAGCCCACCAGGCTCCGCCGTCCCTGGGATTCTCCAGGCAAGAACACTGGAGTGGGTTGCCATTTCCTTCTCCAATGCATGAAAAAGAAAAGTGAAAGTGAAGTCGCTCAGCCGTGTCCGACTCTTAGCGACCCCACGGACTGCAGCCAATCAGGCTCCTCCGTCCATGGATTTTCCAGGCAAGAGTACTGGAGTGGGGTGCCATTGCCTTCTCCGATTTCAGGTGTACCATATAATAATTCACTATTTTTAAAGATTATAATTCATATATTGTTATGGGAAAATATTGGCTATATTCTCTGTGCTGTACCATATATCCTCATAGTTTGTAACTCTTAATCCTCTACCCCTAACTTATCCTTATCTGGGAATCTGTTTCATTTTTTAAATTCCACACATAAGTGATATTATACAGTTATTTGTCTTTCACTGTCCAACTTATTTCACTAAGCAAATTACCCTCCAAGTCCATCTGTGTTGTTGCAAATGGCAAAATTGCATTCTTTTTATAGCTAACTAGTATTCCATTGTATATATGTATCACATCTTCCTTATCCACTCATCTGTTAATGGACATTTAGGCTGCTCCCTATCTTGGCTATTGTAAATAATGCTTCTATGAACATTAGGAAGCATGTATCATTTCAAATTAATGTTTTTGTTTTCTTCAGATATATAACCGGGGATGGAATTGCTGGATCATATGGTAGTTCTGGGCTCCCCAGGTGGCTCAATGGTAAAGAATCTACCTGCCACTGCAGGAGACACCAGAGACTTGAGTTCAATCCCTGGGTGGGAAAGATCACCTGGAGGAGGAAATGGCAAGCCACTCCAGTATTCTTGCTGGGAAAATCCCCTGGACAGAAGAGCCCGAAGGGCTACAGTCCGTGGAGTTGCAAAAGAGTCAGTCATGACAGCATGCACACGAGCACACACAGTACTTCTATTTTTAGTTTTTTGAGACACTGCCATACTGTTTCCACAGTGGCTGCACCAATTTACATTCCCACCAACTGTGTACAAGAATTTCCATCTCTCCACATCCTCTCCAGCATTTGTTATTTGTGTTCTTTTTGATGATAGCCATTCTGATAAGTGTGAGGTGATACCTCATTTTCGTTTTGATTTGCATTTAGCAATTTTGAGCATCTTTTCATGTGCCCGTTAGCCATCTGTATGTCTTTAGAAAAATGTATATTCAGGTCTTCTGCCCATTTCTTAGTTGGGTTGTTTGTTTTTTGATGTTGAGTTGTATGAGTGGTTTATGTATTTTGAAGATTAACCACTTATTGGTTGTATCACTTGCAAATATTTCCTTGCATTCAATAGGTTGCCTTCTCATTTTGATGATGGTTTCTTTTGCTGTGCAAAGGCTTTTAAGGGTTAACTAGACCCCATTTGTTAATTTTTGCTTTTGTTTCCTTTGCTTTAGGAGACAGATCCAAAGAAAATAGTACTACAATTTATGCAGAGGTTAAGTCTTAATAGACTTTTTATTCCCAGGTACTAGCACAGCTTGAGAAGGCAATGGCACCCCACTCCAGTACTCTTGCCTGGAAAATCCCATGGATGGAGAAGCCTGGTGGGCTACAGTCTATGGGGTTGCTAAGAGTCGGACACGACTGAGCGACTTCACTTTCACTTTTCACTTTCATGCATTGGAGAAGGAAATGGCAACCCACTCCAGTACTCTTGCCTGGAGAATCCCAGGGATGGGGGAGCCTGGTGGGCTGCCGTCTATGGGGTCGCACAGAGTCGGACACGACTGAAGCAACTTAGCTGCAGCAGCACAGCTTGTTTGTGAATGAAAAGGAATTAGACACTCATTATGAATCAACAGAAGGTAACTCTGTTTCTTAATAAGACCTGGCACCCCATGTCAGTGTGGATTTTTTCCCCACACCAAGCAGCTCCCCAACACCAGCTGGGTGTCCTACAGTTTAATGCAATCCTAACACTAGCTACTGGGAGATAACATCAGATTCCTCATATTAAGTGCTCAGTCCTACAAGACTGCCACCACCACCACCCTACTTTAGATGCAACTTCAGATTGTCGCCTGTGCTTCTGACCAGCTGGCTATCATCTGGATATTCCAGTAACCCCCTAAGTTCAGTTAATTTGCTAGAACAGCTCACAGAATTCAGAGAAATGTTTTACTTACTAGATTACCAATTTATTATAAAGGGGGGACTAGCCAGATGGAAGAGATACATAGATGGGGCAAAGTGCATGGGAAGGACACGGAGCTTCCATGCCCTCTCCAACCAAGCACATGGTTCTCCCCAAAGCTCCCCATGTTCACCAACTCAAAAGCACACCAAACTCCACTCTTTTGGGGATTTTTGGTGGCTTCATTACATCTTCATGATTGATTAAGTCATTGAAAATTGATGACTGAACTCAATCTCCAGACCCTTTCTCCTCGCAGGAGAAAGTCATGTCTGACTCTTTGCGACACCACGGAGTGCAGCATGCCAGGCTTCCCTGTCCATCACCAACTCCCTTAGCTTTCTCAAACTCATGTCCATGTCCACAAGTTAAATAAGCAGGGTGACAATATACAGCCTTGACGTACTCCTTTCCCAATTTGGAACCAGTCCATTGTTCCATGTCCAGTTCTAATTGTTGCTTCTTGACCTGCATACGGATTTCTCAGGAGGCAAGTAAAGTGGTCGCATATGCCCATCTCTCTAAGAATTTTCCACAATTTCTCATGATCCACACAGTCAAAGGCTTTGGCATAGTCAATAAAGCAGAAATAAATGTTTTTCTGGAACTCTGTTGCTTTTTCGATAATCCAGAGGATGTTGGCAATTTGATCTCTGGTTCCTCTGCCTTTTCTAAATCCAGCTGGAACATCTGGAAGTTCACGATTCAGATACTATTGAAACTTGGCTTGAAGAATTTTGAGCCTTACTTTGCTAGTGTGTGAGATGAGTGCAGTGGTGCAGTAGTTTGAGCATTCTTTGGCATTGCCTTTCTTTGGGATTGGAACAAAAACTGACCTTTTCCAGTCCTGTGGCCACTGCTGAGTTTTCCAAATTTGCTGGCATATGGACTGCAGCACTTTCACAGCATCATCTTTTAGGATTTGATATAGCTCAACTGGGATTCCATTATCTCCACTAGCTTTGTTCATAGTGATGCTTCCTAAGGCCCACTTGACTTCGCATTCCAGAATGTCTGGCTCTAGGTGGGTGATCACACCATCATGATTATCTGGGTCATGAAGATCGTTTTTGTACAGTTCTTCTGTGTATCCTTACCACCTCTTCTTAATACCTTCTGCTTCTGTTAGGTCCATACCGTTTCTGTTCTTTATTGTGCCCATCTTTGCATGAAATGTTCCCTTGGTATCTCTAATTTTCTTGAAGAGATCTCTAGTCTTTCCCATTCTATTGTTTTCCTCTATTTCTTTGCATCAATCACTGAGGAAGGCCTTCCTATCTCTCCTTGCTATTCTTTGGAACTTTGCATTCAGATGCTTATATCTTTCCTTTTCTCCTTTGCCCTTCACTTCTCTTCTTTTCACAGCTATTTGTAAGGCCTCCCCAGACAGCCATTTTGCCTTTTTGCATTTCTTTTTCTTGGGGATGGTCTTGATTACTGCCTCCTGTACAATGTCACAAACCTCCATCCATAGTTCTTCAGGCACTCTATCAGATCTAATCCCTTGAATCTATTTGTCACTTCCATTGTATAATTGTAAGGGATTTTATTTAGGTAAAACCTGAATGGCCTAGTGGTTTTCCCTACTTTGTTCAGTCTAAGTATGAATTTGGCAATAAGCAGTTCATTATCTGAGCCACAGTCAGCTCCCGGTCTTTTTTTTGCTGACTGTATAGAGCTTCTCCATCTTTGGCTGCAAAGAATATAATCAATCTGACTTCAGTATTGACCATCTGGTGATGTCCATGTGTAGAGTCTTCTCCTGTGTTGTTGGAAGAGGGTGTTTGCTATAACCAGCGTGTTCTCTTTGCACAACTCTGTTAGCCTTTACCCTGCTTCATTTTGTACTCCAAGGCCAAATTTGCCTGTTACTCCACATATCGCTTGACTTCCTACTTTTGCATTCCAGTACCCTATGTTGAAAAGGACATCTTTTTTGGATGTTAGTTCTAGAAGATCTTGTAGGTCTTCATAGAACTGTTCAACCTCAGCTTCTTCAGAATTAGTGGTTGGGGCATAGACTTGGTTTACTGTGATATTGATTGGTTTGCCTTAGAGACAACAGAGATCATTCTGTTGTTTTTGAGATTACACCCAAGTACTGCATTTGGGACTCTTTTGCTGACTATGAGGGCTACTCCATTTCTTCTAAGGGATTCTTGCCCACAGTAGTAGATATAATGGTCACTAATACAACAAAAAAGACACCTCACTAACACAACAAAAGACACCTTTATTGCTCTCTGCACAGGAAATTCCAAGGGTTTTAAGATTCCTGTGCCAGGTTTCCCTGGTGGCTCATTGGTAAAGAATCCGCCTGCCAAGCAGGAGATGTGGGTTTGATCCCTGGGTCAGGAAGATCCCCTGGGTAAGGAAATGGCAACCCACTCCAGTACTCTTGCCTAGGAAATCCCATGGACAGACGAGACTGGTGGGAAACAGTCCATGCAAAAGAGTCAGACTTGACTTAGCAACTAAACAAGTGTCAGGTTTGGGACATGACTAAATAAATATCTATTATAAATAACATTATCACAGTAGTCAGTCAGTTCAGTCACTCAGTCGTGTCCGATTCTTTGTGACCCGATGAACCGAAGCACACCAGGCCTCCCTGTCCATCACCAATTCCCAGAGTTTACCCAAACTCATGTCCATTGAGTCAGGGATGCCATCCAGCCATCTCATCCTCTGTCATCTCCTTCTCCTCCTGCCCTCAATCTTTCCCATCATAAGTGTCTTCTGAAATGAGTCAGCTCTTCACATTAGGTGGCCAATGTATTGGAGTTTCAGCTTCAACATCAGTCCTTCCAGTGAACACCCAGGACAGATCTCCTTTAGGATGGACTGGTTGGATCTCCTTGCAGCCCAAGGGACTCTCAAGACTCCTCCAACACCACAGTTCAAAAGCATCAATTCTCTGGGGCTCAGCTTTCTTTATAGTCCAACTCTCACATCCATACATAACCACTAGAAAAACCATAGCCTGACTAGACAGACCTTTGTTGACAAAGTAATGTCTCTGCTTTTTAATATGCTATCTAGTTTGGTCATAACTTTCCTTCCAAGGAGTAAGCGTCTTTTAATTTCATGGCTGCAATCATCATCTGCAGTGATTTTGGAGCCCAAAAAAATAAAGTCAGCCACTGTTTCCCCAGCAATTTGCCATGAAGTGATGGGATCAGATGCCATGATCTTCGTTTTCTGAATGTTGAGCTTTAAGCCAACTTTTTCACTCTCCTGTTTCACTTTCATCAAGAAGTGATGAAAGAACTAAAGAACAAGCTCTTTAGTTCTTCTTCACTTTCTGCCATAAAGGTTTTGTCCTCTGCATATCTGAGGTTATTGATATTTCTCCCAGCAATCTTGATTCCAGCTTGTGCTTCTTCCAGCCCAGCGTTTCTCATGATGTACTCTGCATATAAGTTAAATAAGCAGGGTGATAATATACAGCCTTGACATACCCCTTTTCCTATTTGGAACCAGTCTGTTGTTCCATGTCCAGTTCTAACTGTTGCTTCCTGACCTGCATACAGATTTCTCAAGAGGCAGGTCAGGTGGTCTGGTATTCCCATCTCTTTCAGAATTTTCCATAGTTTGTCATGATCCACACAGTCAAAGGCTTTGGCATGGTCAATAAAGCAGAAATAGATGTTTTTCTGGAACTCTCTTGCTTTTTCCATGATCCAGCAGATGTTGACAATTTGATCTCTGGTTCCTCTGCCTTTTCTAAAACCAGCTTGAACATCTGGAAGCTCACAGTTCACATATTGCTGAAGCCTGGCTTGGAGAATTTTGAGCATTACTTTACTAGCGTGTGAGATGAATGCAATTGTGCAGCAGTTTGAGCATTCTTTGGCATTGCCTTTCTTTGGGATTGGAATGAAAACTGACTTTTTCCAGTCCTGTGGCCACTGCTGAGTTTTCCAGATTTGCTAGCATATTGAGTGCAGCACTTTCACAGCATCATCTTTCAGGATTTGAAATAGCTCAACTGGAATTCCATCACCTCCACTAGCTTTGTTCATACTGATGTTTCCTAAGGACCACTTGACTTCACATTCCAAGGTGTCTGGCTCTAGGTAAGTGATCACACCACCATGATTATCTGGTTCATAAAGATCTTTTTTGTACAGTTCTTCTGTGTATACTTGCCACCTCTTCTTAATATCTTCTGCTTCTGTTAGGTCCATACCATTTCTGTCCTTTATTGAGCCCATCTTTGCATGAAATGTTCCCTTGGTATCTCTAATTTTCTTGAAGAGATCTCTAGTCTTTCCCATTCTATTGTTTTCCTCTATTTCTCTGCATTGATTGCTGAGGAAAGCTTTCTTATCTCTCCTTGCTATTCTTTGGAACTCTGCATTCAAATGGGTATATCTTGCCTTTTCTCCTTTGCTTTTCACTTCTCTTCTTTTCACAGCTATTTGTAAGGCCTCCTAAGCCAGACATTTTGCTTTTTTGCATTTCTTTTTTCTTGGGGATGGTCTTGATCCCTGTTTCCTGTACAGTGTCACGAACCTCTGTCCATAGTTCATCAGGCACTCTGTCTATCAGATCTAGTCCCTTAAATCTATTTCTCACTTCCACTGTATAATTATAAGGGATTTGATTTAAGTCATACCTGAATGGTCTAGTGGTTTTCCCCACTTTCTTCAATTTAAGTCTGAATTTAGCAATAAGGAGTTCATGATCTGAGCCACAGTCAGCTCCCGGTCTTGTTTTTGCTGACTGTATAGAGCTTTTCCATCTTTGGCTGTAAAGAATATAATCAATCTGATTTTGGTATTGACCATCTGGTGATGTCCATGTGTAGAGTCTTCTCCTGTGTTGTTGGAAGAGGATGTTTGCTATGACCAGTGCATTCTCTTGGCAAAACTCTATTAGCCTTTGCTCTGCTTCATTTTGTACTCCAAGGCCAAATTTGCCTGTTACTCCAGGTGTTTCTTGACTTCCTACTTTTGCATTCCAGTCCCCTATAATGAAAAGGACATCTTTTTTGGGTGTTACTTCTAAAAGGGCTTGTAGGTCTTCATGGAACCATTCAACTTCCGCTTTTTCAGCGTTACTGGTCGGGCATAGACTTGGATTCCCGTGATATTGAATGGTTTGCCTTGGAAACGAACAGAGATCATTCTGTCGTTTTTGAGATTGCATCCAAGTACTGCATTTCAGACTCTTGTTGACTATGATGGCTACTCCATTTCTTCTAAGGGATTCCTGCCCACAGTAGTAGATATAATGGTCATCTGAGTTAAATTCACCCATTCCGGTCCATTTTAGTTCACCGATTCCTAGAATGTTGATGTTCACTCTTGCCATCTCCTATTTGACCACTTCCAATTTGCCTTGATTCATGGACCTAACATTCCAGGTTCCTATACAATATTGCGCTTTACAGCATCAGACCTTGCTTCTGTCACCAGTCACATTCACAACTGGGTGTTGTTTTTGCTTTGGTTCTGTCCCTTCATTCTTTCTGGAGTTATTTCTCCACTGATCTCTAGTAGCATATTGGGCACCTACCGACCTGGGGAGTTTATCTTTCATTGTCCTATCTTTCTGCCTTTTCATACTGTTCATGGGGTTCTCAAGGCAAGAATACTGGAGACAGTGGACCACATTCTGTCAGACCTCTCCTCCATGACCAGTCCATCTTGGGTGGCCCCACATGGCATGACTTAGTTTCATTGAGTTAGACAAGCTGTGGTCCATGTGATCAGATTGGCTAATTGTCTGTCATTGTGGTTTTAGTCTGTCTGCCCTCTGATGCCCTCTCTCAGTGCCTACCGTCTTACTTGGGTTTCTCTTACCTTGAACATAGAGTTAAATATATTCACAGCCTAGAAGTTGAGAATTATATTTTATTCAGCTTGAATTTTTTGGACTTCAACCCTGGGAGGCAGCATCTCAAGTGACTCTTAGAGAACTGCTCAGAGAAGGCAAGGAGAGCTGGAAAGGGAAAGTGAAAGTCGCTCACTTGTGTCTAACTCTTTGCGACTCCATGGACTATACAGTCCATGGAATTCTCCAGGCCAGAATACTGGAGTGGGTAGCCTTTCCCTTCTCCAGGGGATCTTCCCAACCCAGAGATAGAACCCAGGTCTCCCACATTGCAGGCGGATTCTTTACTAGCTGAGCCACAAGGGAAGCACAAGAATACTGGAGTGGGTAGCCTATCCCTTCTCCAGTGGACCTTCCAACCCAGAAATCAAACTGGGGTCTCCTCCATTGCAGGCAGATTCTTTACTATGGAGGGGTGGAGCCAGGTTATATAGAAGTTTTGCAACAAAAGGCAGGTAGTCTGAATGTCAGAAGATTATTGTGATTTAAATGAAAACCAGATAGCTCAAGTTAAACAATTTAGCACTTTTCTATTATGGGAAGACGCAAGATTCTGGGCTCACTGAAATCATTCCTTTGATGTGCACCTCAGCTCCCTGGGGCCAATATCCTGTGTTTTCACATCCTGAGTTTCGTCAGTGCTCACTGGCTCACACTAGAGGTCTGCAATCTCTGATGACTGTGAATCCTTTGTTTACTGATACAGCAGGAAATATTCCATTTCTCACACTTAATAATTACCATTCCCACAAACAAGATAAATGTTCTTAAATCTTCACGGTCAAATGTTTTAAGCTGTTGTGAATTTCAGATCCTTTCTACATGAATTTCTTTTAAGTTCAAGGATAGGTTATTGACATTTCCTGAGCATACTGCAAATTCTAAGAACGTGTGCAGCCACCATGGGTTTTTACCTAACTATAATATGGCTTAATGTTGTTTTGAAAAATGTATCTGTATGTGTCCTAGTTGCATTCATTGTGCTAACAGAAATACCCTACATGAATTCTCTGTTTCCAAAGTTAATTTGGCAAACATCTGCTACAAGAAAATGGTCCAGATGGTTTTTGACATGTAGTGATAATAAATAAGTGGTCCTTTTCACATATTGCAAGGATTTGCTGCAGTTTTCTATTAAAGGGATGTGGTTTATAAAAGGGGGGGAGGGAGTTAATTTCATGGCCACCCAAGGCACATGGAAACATATGTGAGTCATGTGTCTAAATGCCAGACTACTCTTTATAGATTCAAATGGGGTCACATTGCCAGAAATATCTCATATGTTACTGACCATGTCTCTTTCTGATATTTGAACATCACTTGCCACAAGCTTTACATATATTAACCTTAATCTTTTCAACGGCCCTATAGAGCATCACCGACTCGATGGATGTGAGTCTTAGTGAACTCCAGGAGTTGGTGATGGACAGGGAGGCCTGGAGTGCTGCAATTCATGGGGTCGCAAAGAGTCGGACACGACTGAGTGACTGATCTGATCTGATAGAGTATCATCTCTATTTCTAGACACAGAAGTAGCCCATAATTATTAGTAAGTGGTAGAGCATTTAACACCAAAGTCCATGTTCCTAGTACCCATACATTTTCCACATCAATCGTTTCTCCACTGCCAGGTCTCATTCCCAGTGGACAAGACCTTCTCTGTGAGCAAACTTGCTTGAGGGCACCTTTTCATCCCCTCTGAAGCCCATTGTCAGTCTCCTCCCATCAGACAGAGTGGCACACCTGTACCCACCCTACAAGCTCTCAGGCACAGGAGAACCATCCTGAAGTGCAGAGACTGCCTCTTTCACCCAATCCAGTGTCCTTCTTAAATATCCAAATAGCAGTTCACCTCAATATCTCACAGAACATCTGAAACACCTCATCTCTGCCCATGATCCTTCTCTCCCTGTGCTGAACCAGAGGACTCAATCCAAGACAGATACTGCAGTTTGCCTCCCTACAGAGCAAAGGCTTTTAACCAAAAACTGATAACAGTTGATCAATGAGCTGGGTTAAGAGGCAGGCAAGCACTAAGTTATCATAGGAAATGAACCAGACAGAGAATGCTGTATTTTTCAAAATTCCTTCTGTGAAGAATGTGATATGTGGTTGAGAGGAATACATTCAAAAGTCACTTGGAATAGTAAGATCCCACAGGAGTGTGTAAAGGTGGCTGTTAAATACCCAGTAATGTTGCGTGGGGTGGTCTGTGAGTTAGACTTGAGTTAGACTTGTTGGGGGAAGTCAGCAAGTTTGGAGCTAGAGGGAAAGTATTCTTAATAAGGAGTAAGAACTGAGGGAGTTAGGTCTGCCTTTCCCACAAGGAGCGCTTAACCTTTCCACAACTGAACAAACACTTATTAAGGAAAGGGAATTTGAAGAGGCACCAAACTGACAGCCTGAGAATGCCATACAAGCTTGCCCTCGTTTCCAGGAGTAGTTATGGTCTGGGCTGCTACGATGATTCCTACCTTTCATATAACTGTTTCTAGAAAATTTTAACTTTCTTAAATGTAGTATTTAACTTTCAATATCTATGGCACCTGCTTTAAACAGAGCACTAGGCTATTATTTCAAGAACACAAGAGAAACATTAGACACTAGGAAGCTTTAAATGAAGGAACAAAACTATTACATACAAAACACAAATAGCGTAAGTGCTTAACATAAGTAACATTAAATAACTTAAATAACACTTATGAGCATTTAGTACATCTGATACTGTGCTGAGTGCTTTATATGCACTGTGTGTGCTGTACTAAGTCACTTCAGTAATGTCTGACTCTTTGCGACCCTTTAGACTGCAGCCTGCCAGGCTCCTCTGTCCATGGGAATTCTCCAGGCAAGAATACTGGAGTAGGTTGCCATGCCCTCCTCCAGGGGATCTTCCTGACCCAGGGATCGAACCAGCATCTCTCATGTCTCCTGCATTGGCACGCGGGATCCTTACCACCAGCGCCACCTGAAAAGCCTCATATATGCTTTATCTCATTTAATGCACACACATACACACAATACCATGAGGCAGATACTAGTATTATCTCCATCTAACAGGTGAGAAATCTAAGACAATGAGATATTAAATGATTTGCCCAAGGTCCTCCAGCTGACAAAAGGCAGAACCATTGTGAGTCAGCATGTGAAGGCGATCCACCAAAAGGCTTGGGCAGAACTCAGTAGAAGAGCTGTTGAAAAGGGTCAAAGGGTGAAAGAAAGGCAGGAGGACAAGACATGCAGTGGAAACAGGTTGAATGAAGGTACAGATGTCAGAAGAAAGCTCCAGAATCTGATCTATGACCTGCAGGACAAATCCAGCCCACCATCTGTTTTTTTGCAGCTTAGTTTTACAAATTAAATGGCTTTTGCCTTAAATTTAAGTAGTTAGAAGAGGGGGAGGATCAAAACAAGAATAATATTTATGGCCCAAAGAATCATATAAAATTCAAAACGTTCGTGTCCACAAATTTTAGTTTCCAAAAGTTTTATGACACATAGTCACACCCATTCATTTATATATTGTTCGCTACTGCTTAGCGCTACAATGGTAGTGTTGAGTTGGTGTGACAGCGAATGTGGTCCCCAAAGCCAAAGATATTTATTTTATCACGCTTCTGGAAAAAATTGGTTGACCCATAGACTAGAGCAGAGGTCATTCTCAAATACCAGAAGTTTTACTAGTTTGAAGGAGAATATAAAAAATAAGTGCAATGAAGTAGATTTTCACAAAGTGAAACTTACTCAATTTAAGAAGAATCCTTCATCCTGAGGTGACATCCTTCCTACTTTTTTTGTTGAAGTGATGTCTTTTCTGTTATTCAGTGACAATGAATGATGGTTTGGTTCTGTTTAATCTCTTTATCTACCCTGGTTAATGGGGATAGAAGAAGCAAAGTCTTCTCTCCTCTTTCTTGCTCTTCCTTAGCTTCTTTTGGCATCTATCTACTCCACCCACTCACTCTCATTCTTCCCAGCTCCAACACCTTGCCTCTTCTGCAAAGGCAGTGACCTCAGAAAGAATTCACATGCCACAGAAACAGCAAAGGAGAGATATTATAGGTTTTCTGCCATCTGTGTTTCAAGGTAAATGTCTAGTTTTGTGCCTTATAAGACAGTTTCTCTTTTTGCCCAAAGAAGCAGCTCCTCTATTTTATCATTAGAACAGGGAGCTCATACCTATTCGATGTCACAAGCACTCAAGAAATGTCTGTGCTGAGTTTTTAGGAGTCGATTCTAAACGTATATGCCACAGGCTACAGAGTGATCCTGATGGACATTTCCATCAAAGCAGACAGAAAGATTTCCTCCCAAAATCAAGCCAGAAATACATTCCTGGGCAAAATGATCACTCTTAAGTACACCTAATAAGTAGTAGTTTAAAAGAAAAACTTATTGGAGTCTAATACACAGATAAGTACACAGATAATAAAAGAACAGCTCTACAAATTTTCACAAATTGAACACATCCTTATAACCAATATTCTGGATATTTCCAGCCTGTAGAATCCCTTTCTGCTCCATTTCAGGCACTGCCCCCAAAGAGATAAAAAACTATCCTGACTGCTAGCAGCACAGATCAGTTTTGCCTGTTTTTTTGTATATAGTATATACTGTTTTATGATGGACTTCTTTCACTCCAGTGATGGGACAACTGTGGGAGAAGGTGAGGAAAGAAATGGTCTACCTCAACAGGAAGGAGTATCTTATAATTTAAAATGCTTTGAATGACGGCACATGGTGATAATAAAAAAGGAAAACTGACTTTTAGTCAGTTTTATTATTGTTTTTAAATTGTCTACACACAATCCACATCCTCATTTCCCTATACCTGGGGTGAACCGCTTCTACCGCCCACTTGTGCCAGTACACTTACAAACACAGTAAGTAGTGTTCCACTTACCATTATATAAGATTCCTTTGTGTGGCTGCCCATAGATGCAGATCATTCATTTTCATCACTGTATAAGACATCATTGAGGGACTATACCAAGAGTTTGTTTATTCATCTATTTTTGATGGGCATTTAGGTAATTTCTAGTCTGGGGCTACTATGCACAGTACTGCTCTGAACATTTTCATCTGTGTCTTCTGATGAACATATGGATGTATTATTTCTGTTGCATAAATACTGAGGAGTAAATTTTCTGGGGTCATAGGTATCCATGTGTTTGGGTTATTTTTTTTTTCTTGTGTTTTATTCTTTGTGTGTGCATGTATTTAGCTTTAATATGTTGCCAAAGAGTTTGCCAAGTAACTGTACCAATTTGCACTCCCCCCACCAATGTGTGAGCACTCCTGCTGCACCGTATCCTTGCCAACACTTGGTTATTTCTGTCTTTTCATTTTGGCCATTCTAGAAATTGTGTTGCATATACTCACAATTATGAAATATTGGTGAATACCTGAAAGAACAGAGATATCAATTTCTTCAGAAGGATCCACAAGGGGAAGGAAAATATCAAATTCAGTCAGGCATATAAAAACCTAAAAGATCAGTTCTAAGTTATGTTAAGGGAATATAACCATCAGAAAGAGGGATACCTATAGACATAAATGATGTTAATTTAACAAATACTTATTGAAGACATGTTGTTAGGGACTAACTTGTGTCCCCCACCGCACCCCACCAAAATGTATGTGCTGAAGCCCAAACTCCCAGTGTGATTATTCAGAGATAGGGCCTTTAAAGAAGGCAACTGCGGGGCTTCCCTGGTGGTCCAGTGGTTAAGCCTCCATGCTCCCTGGGCAGGCACACAGACTCAATCCCCGGTCGAGGAACTAAGATCCCACATGCTGCCTGGTCCAGCTGGGGAAAAAAAAAAAAAGGCAATAAGGGATAAATAAGATCAGAATTCAGTAGGATTTGATGTCCTTATAAGAAAGAGGCACTTGAGCTGTCTCTGTCCATACACACACAAAGGAAAGCGCATGTGAGGGCATAGCAAAAGGCAGCCGTCTACAAGCTAGCAAAAGAGGCTTCACCAAAAACAAACCTTGCTGGCACCTTGACCTTGGACTTCTAGCCTCCAAAACTATAAGAAAATAAATTTCTTTTGTTTAAGCCATCTGGTCTATGGTATCTGTTATGGCCACCTAAACAAACACATGCTTTGCGCCAAGCAGTAGACTAGGAACTGGGGTATTCATGATGAGAATTACGCTCCTAAATTCGAGAAGCTTAGGTTGGCCATGATGCCACTGGGACATGTAAAAGTAGCAACATTTGGAACAGTGTGTCTTGGACTTCTGATGTTGACAAAGAATAGATGGAGGGGGACTTCCCTGGTGGTCTAGTGGCTAAGACTCCCCACTTCCAGTGCAGGGGCCCAGGTTAACCCCAGGTCAGGGAACTAGATCCCACATGCCACAACTAAAGATCAAAGATCCTACACGCCATAACTACGAGCAGCCACATAAATTAATGAGTAAACAATTTTTTTAAAAAGAGAGTAGATGGAGGACTCCCTTCCATAATTTGCTTCCAATCAGTGCTGTCTCTTTATTTTTTTCCAAGATAGTTTTGGAAGCCTACAAGCTTAATGCTAAGACACGTTCATCTGTTCTTCCCCAAGTAGTAATTGTGTTTCATTGTTTCCATGATGTTTATTTTTTATATTATATCATCACTGAAATTGAGATATAGTTGTTATTGATGGAGTCTTATCAATTAATGTCAGTCTGGATGGAAGTCAAGTTTTTCTAGAAAGGATTTGAGTTTGTCTTTGCTAGTCATATGGGTCGATACAAAACTGAGACCACTTTAAATTCTCTCCTTGAAATTTTTGACCCATATTGGTAGAGTAAATTTAGACCACAAATCAAAATAAGAACCTGTTTGTGGTTCCCATTTTCAGGGGAAATTTAGTTTTCCTCCTTCCACCCAGCACCAGGTTTAAATATTTAAGGTTTCTGCCTGATCTCTTCTTGCATGCCTACGTGCTCAGTCACTCCATCATGTCCGACTCTTTGTGACCCCATGGACTATAGCCCACCAAGTTCCTCTGTCCATGGAATTTCCCAGGCAAGAATACTGGAGTGGGTTGCCATACCCTTCTCCAGGGGATCTTCCCAACCCAGGGATCAAACCCACGTCTCCTTTGTCTCCTGCATTGGCAGGCAGATCCTTTATCCCTGAGCCACCTAGGAAGCCCTTTTCCATGAGAATGTAGCCTTTTGGATTCTCTGACTTTTGCTCCTGAAGGGGCTGAACTCCTTCCCTTACAGATTCTCCATCTTGGGTTTTTTCTCTTTCTTGAGAGTACATAAATCAGTGCCTTTCACAACAGAGGGGATTCCCTGGTAATAAAACAGGGCACTTACTCTGTTCTCCATTTTATCCAGTGCTGCCTTATGCTGTGTACATTACATTACCAACCTGTAACATACCTGTCCCAACCACTAGCCTCTAAGCCTGTGAAGGTGAAAATGAAACTGAAAACATCTGACTCGGCTCTGTACACCCAGATTCTAGCAATGTTCTTAGAACAAACTGGCAACTTAAAATGTGCACTGAAGAAATGAATCAGTATATGAATAACACATAGATCAATCCTCTCCATAAGTCTTCAATGCAACTGAGAAAATGCTGCTATTTTTAAATCTATAGATATTAAAATTTGCATTTAAAAATGTGTTTTATAAACATACTTTGTTGATATATTAAATATTCACAATGTACTTCTAGATCAAAACAGTAGATATTATATTACTTTAAAATGATTTCTATATAAATAATATATCAAAATATTAATAGTTAATTGTAAAACATAGATTTCTAGATATGTTTCATCTTCTACTTTCCCAGACGTTCTAAAATTCCTTCAGTGACTATGTAATAACACACATTACACATAATACATGTTCGTTTTCTAAAAAAATAAGTCTGAAAATTTGAGATAGGAATTGTGTGTTGTTTCCAACCTCTAAAAGGAAAATTGTTACTTTCCTTAATAAAATAGAACTTGGATCCCCCAGCACTGGCAATGGAAAGAGACCCTCAATGTGGGAAGAAACAGCTAGACAGTGTTCCCAGATAGTCATTCTCAAGTAAGAAGAAGCGAAAGTGTGTCTGAATCTCCAGACTGGTGAGTATAATTTGAAAGTTTATTTCATATCATAGTGTAATATTATATTAGGCAGGGGAGGGCAGTGTGGGAGAACACACAATCTGTTTTCATAATAGAAACAACAGAAAATAAAGATCAACCACATCTTATCTGATGGAGCTATAATTTTAAAAGGTTAAGGAAGACAACACTAGTTTCCCAAGATTCACCTTCCCCTTGGAGTTGTTGTTGTTCAGTTGCTAAGTCATGTCCAACTTGTTGTGACCCCATGGACTGTAGCCCGCCAGGCTCCTCTGTCCATGGGATTTCCCAGGCAAGAATTCTGGAGTAGGTTGCCATTTCCTTCTCCAGGGGACCTTCCTGGATCAGGGATCAAACCCATGTCTTTTGCATTGGCAGGAGGATACTGTATCACTGAGCCACCAGGGAAGTCCACTCCCCTTGGATATCTTCAGTAATTATTGCAGTTACTACCAACCTGTCCTGAGCTACTCCTTAAACACTTTAGCCCAAACATGGACCCATGTCACTTTCATGAGCATCAACAAGCCTGGCCCACTGAAACAAAACTTTACTAATGACGAAAGGGTGAAAACATGGAATTCTCCATGGAGCTTAATTAAAGCTTTATAGTCAGCTTATAAAATAAGCTTTACTTTCTATAAATCACAGATCCCATCTCATCCTCATGAGAGTAGAAAGAGAGTAGATGTTTTATTCAGAAGTATAGCCGTGCCTCAAAATGTGTCCACAAACCAAAGTTCCAAAGCCACGAAAAATATGCAAAGAAAGATAGCCAAAACTTCTGTAATCCAAATGTAAATGGAATCCAAAACAAACTAATATTTGAGTCTCACAAAATTTGAAAATAAGTATATTTAGTAATTGAATATGGAATACATTTCACCTTATGAAGCAAGAATTTGTAAGGCAAAAACCAAAACAGAAAAAGCAAAGAGAAAGTAAGACAGAGTCCATTTAAAATCTTAGAAGTGAAAATAGAATCATTGAAATTAAAAATGCAATAATCAGGAAAATACTAGTCCAGACACACTGAACAATTAGTGAATTGGAAGATACCAGTGAAAAACTTATCCAGAATGCAGCACACAGAGACATTAAAATTATGAACTTTATTTAGTTAAGACCAATGAGAGATGAGCTGAAGGACTTGGACATATACAAGATATGATCTTCACTAGGAAAAATTGGAGATAATTTAAGAGAAGCAGAAGAAAAAACCAGGAGTGAGAAATCTGGCAGCATCCAGTAACTAGGTAAATGGTGCACATGCTTCAAGCTGGCAAGACCTGTATAGTACTTTTAAGTATAAATACTATAGTATTCGGGCTTCCCAGGTGGCTCCCAGGTGGTAAAGGATCTGCCTGCCAAGCAGGAGACACAGGGTCGATCCCTGGGTCAGGAAGATCCCCTGCAGAAGCAAATGGCAGCTCACTCCAGTAGTGTTGCCTGAGAAATTCCATAGACAGAGGAGCCTGGCGGGCTACAGTCCATGGGGTCGCAAAAGAGTAGGACATGACTCTGTGACTAAACAACAACAATTATAGTATATAGGAGGCAAGTAGAAAGATTATAATTGCAGGAATAACAAAAGGAAAGAAAATCACTTAAATGTCCAGTAAAGGGAATTTTAAAATAAAATATATTATATGCATGCAAGAAATATTGTAAAGGGGTTAAAGGGAAAATTAGAATTTCAGGTATCAACATGGATAAATCTCAGAAAACATGTTGAGCAGTGTGACAGAATGACGTTTATGTTAAAATACCACTTCTACAAAGCTTGAAAAAATACCTACTGTATATCCTTTATGGATTCATACATATATGGTAATAAATGTTGAAATCTTAACGGTCAATGCAATGCTATTAAGAGGTGGGGCCTTTGAGAGGTGATTCGATCATGAAGGCAGAGCCCTCATGAATGAGCTTAGCCTTGTAAAAGGGGACAAGAGCTCCTTTGTCCCTTTCTGCTATATGAAGATAAGAAGTCTGCGACCCTGAAGCCGGCCTTCACTTGACCATGCTTGGCACTTTGATCTCAGTCTTCCAGCTTCCAGTAACAAATTTCTGTTTTAAAAAGTCACACAGTCTGTAGTATTTTGTTATATTAATAGCATCCCGAATGGACTAAGACAAGTATTAAACACTTATGGTGTTGAAAAACATAAACTTCAGAATGATGATTACCATTTAGGTAGGCAGAGCTCAACTCTGGTGCTCTGTGATGACCTAAAGGGGCGGGGTTGGGGGTCCAAGAGGAAGGGGATATATGTACACATATAAGTGATTGACTTCGTTGTACAGCAGAAACTAACGCAATAATGTAAAGCAATTATACTCTAATTAGAAAAACTAAAAAAGCTTGATGACGGGTCTAGTAAGCAGCCATCAATCAAGATGACTCCAGTATCACTGGTGACTACCTCCCATTATTCACACCTTCTTGGAGTCCCCTGCCACCGGGAACTGAGGCTGGATTGTGTGGCCAGTAACATCTGGTACAAGTTAAAGTTACTTCTGAGATTAGGAAGACTGTGGCTTCCCTCACTCTTCCTCACTCCCACCCTCCTATCCCCTCCCTGCCACCATCCCACTTCTGAGTCCAGGAGAAGCAAGTCCTATGAGGGTTCCACTTGTAGGGCATTCCTGGTGGCTCAGTGGTAAAGAATCTGCCTACTAATGCAGGAGACACAGGTTTGATCTCTAGTCTGGGAAGATCCCATATGTCTCAGAGCAACTAAGCCCGTGGGCAGTAAAAAAAAAAAGTTCTAGTTGTAGAACTGAGACTCTAGCAAACAGCCAGCCAGAAACAGAAACCGCCAACGTGAGTGAGTGATCTTGAAGCAGATTTTCCAGCCCCAAGTGAGCCTGGAAATCTCAAGTGGGTTGAGATTACTGCAACCCCAGCACACAGCTTACCTGTACTTCTAAGAGACCCTGAGCCTGAGCTATCCAGTTAAGCCAGTCCCTGACTCCCGACCCACATAAACTCTGTAAGAAAACAGATGTTTGCTGTTTAAGCTGCTGCATTTTGAGGCAACTTGTTACATAGCAATAGACCTTTAATACACTGGGTTCGTACATTTTTATTCTTTATGTCCTTCTGAGTGTCTGAAACATTTCATAACAATTTAAATATAAGTCATGAAGATTTTTCCCATGTTTAGCATCTTGAAGCTAAAGTAAAGAAATCTTTTAGGGCTGAGCACATTCAAACTATTTAGACACAGTTACTAACTTGGATGAAAATTCTTACGGTCCCCCGAGAGCATCCTCATAAAATAAACCATGCTTTGGAAGTAAGAAATGAAATGAGTTACTCTGAAATCAAATTATTAAAATAGGCCACAGAATCAATGGCTGATGGTCTTTACCATCAATCAAACAGTGCCACCTGGGAGTGCAGGTTAATAGCGATCTAGATCCATCAATGAAGAAAGCTGCCAACAGAAGAGGAACGAAAAGGCATCATTGCTGCAGTGCTCCTTCCTGACACTAGATGGCAATAAGGTCTTATCATGCCGTTATACTGCAGTTACACTGTTCAACCAGGGTAAACTTTTAATGTGCAGAACCCAAAAAAAGGGAAATTATTTCTTAATTATTATCCAGTTAGTTCTATTTTTGAATTATTATTTCCAAGTGGGAATTAAAAGAATTAATTGTGTTGATTTCTGGCCTAAACCCATTTTTGAAAGGAGGAGTTTAAATAAATGTATTTATTATTCACCTTAGAAAAATAATAGCTTAATAATACTAATAATGGTAATATTAGCATTCATTCAGCTCTTCCTCAGCATACCTGAAATTTTGGATAATATATGCAGAATTTAGGCAGAATGGAATCATAGTTTACTTTTGAAAGACTGGTGCTTATAAATCAAACTAGGAAAGTACTCCAGTAATGAACACAATAATACATTTCCCATTTCTTTCCTTCAAATTATTCTCTATTTTAAGAGACTGGGTACCACAGTAATTAAGAGCACTAACCTTGGAACTAGACTGTGTAGGTTTAAATTTATCTCTATTTTGGATTGTTTCTCAGTATCTATCTCATAAATAAATAACAAATGAACTAGTACATGCAAAGCACTAGAAATAATACTTGGTGATTAGAAATGCTACTTAAATATTAACTATTATTATTAAACCACATAAGTCCCTGTATCTGAGGTACAAAGTGCTATGGGAATATATAGTAAAAACTGAAACATGAAGTCTATCTAGGTCAATTTCCCAATGCTACACAATCAACAGAATCAAAGTCCACAGATAAACTAGACAAACAGTTGGAATTGCACTTACTGTTGACATAGAAGTTATGCTTCCAAAGAAATGGAAAAAACTAGGACTTAGAACATAAACCTTCTAAATCTTGAGCCAATGAACTTTTCACAGCACGATGACAAATAACTCTTATTTATGGACTGAAGAAACTCCTAAAAGACAAGTATTTGGCAATATTGACTGCCAGCAAAATGACAGATGAAATTCTGAAATATTAACAGATACTTTCATCCATCTACACTATTGTAGTTATCACCATTCTCCATTTCATGAGATGTTCTGCCTTCATTGTCTCAGAGAATGACACAGCAGAATCCAGAAAATTTTATAAGCTTAAGAAACCTGACATGTTGGGACAAAGCCTCCTGTGTTGCCAGTTCTCAAAAAGATTTGTCTGATGGGGAAGAGTATGGAGATTTGAAAGAAAAACCAAGACACTAGTGTGCCCCTGAGATGAGCCCTGCATCTGATCCTGTGTGTGTGTCACGTAGCTTCAATGGTGCCCAACTCTTTGCAACTCTATGGACTGTAGCCCACCATGTCTATGGGATTTCCCAGACAAGCATACTGGAGTGGGTTGCCATGCCCTCCTCCAGAGGATCTTCCCAAGCTAGGGATCAAACCTGTGTCTCTTACGTTTCCCACATTGGCAGGGGGGTTCTTTACCACCAGCACCACCTGGAAAGCCCAAGTCTGATCTACTCCCATCCTAATCTGAGCCCACTGCTTGAGGTCAGAAGGAGGACAAATAAAATGCCTAACTTTGCTTAAGAATTCTAGAGCAGAAGACTCTGCCCCTTCTGCAGATGAAACCTGAGAGCTGTGTTCAGCACGTATAGGAGTAGGTGGAAAAGCTGCACGCTATGTCTTAGCTCATGGTCCCCTCAGAGTCCCGCTGAGTTCCCAAAGCCACAAAGTGGTGTTGTCGCAGTAGAATGAATGCATAAATGTAAGACAAGCCGAGAAACAGAGCTTCTCATAATATAGCAGGTAAGGAAGCATTAGCATGTTAGCAGCACACAGAGACCTACGTGAGCCAGGTTCAGTTCAGTTCAGTTACTCAATCGTGTCCAACTCTTTGCAACCCCATGGACTGCAGCACACCAGGCCTCCCTGTCCATCACCAACTCCCGGAGCTTACTCAAACTCATGTCCATCGAGTCAGTGATGCCATCCAACCATCTCATCCTCTGTCGTCCCCTTCTCCTCCTGCCCTCAATCTTTCCCAGCATCAGGGTCTTTTCAAAGAGTCAGTTCTTCACATCAGGTGGCCAAAGTAATGGAGTTTCAGCTTCAGTATCAGTCTTTCCAATGAATATTCAGGACTGATTTCCTTTGGGATGGACTGGTTGGATCTCCTTGCAGTCCAAGGGACTCTCAAGAATCTTCTCCAACACCACAGTTCAAAAACATCAATTCTGTAGATAAGTGGTAGTCCCTGTCATGGTTAGTAGCTCATGAAAGCTAGGGGAGATTTATACAGAGGGCGAGATTATGCACCCTCCAATGCCACGATGCTACATAAACCCCATGAATCTTAGATGCAACCCTCGGCAGGTCAGGGAGGCCTGAAATTTAACAAAATTTAGTTGCTCCCACTTGATGGAATAGAGACATGAAACAGAAATTAAATTCAGGTATTGAAAAAAACAAAGTTACTTTTCTATACACTTTAGTTTATGGATTGACATAACAGCTACTTCAATATGCTTGGAAAACATAAAGCTGTAGTTCTTTACAAAAGCTTGAGAACTTTTGATTTTGCAATTATTGTGGTATTATAACAATAACAATGAAAACATTGTTATATGTTTTTAAATTTTCACTATTCAAAATAATTGTACCAAATTTATTTATTCATTTTGCGTCCAAAATCCTATGCAATTTATTTCCAAACCCCTTCCCACAGATGGATAAAACAGGTGTCGGCACACAATCAAGAGTAGTCATCTGCAGACTGGCCAGTGCGTTTCATATGACTTTAAACAAAGACAATGATGATAAATAAGCCAGTCAGATCATTCCTTTTGTGTATCTGAGCCATAAATAGACTGGAGAGAGTATGATAAGTCTAGTTATAGAAGCAAAGAAGTCACAGTCAGGTTATGAGCCAGCAGCAAAGGTCTCAAGGCACCGTCAGGTAAATAGATGTGTGATGTGAAATAGAAATCACCATCAGTACTTGGGCTGCAGATTCACAAAACAATGCCATGTGTCTAGTTCTGGCCAGTGAAAGGTGGGCGGAAGTATCAGGTACCACTTCCAGGTCAAGATTAATTGGTGAGACCCAGGAGGATGCCTCCTGTTTTTCCATCCCTTATGCAGTGACTTTGGAAGCCACATGTTAATATAGCAGCACCACAAGATGATGGGCCTGGGGCCTCCGGGTGGAAGGAAATCCCTGCTGACTGCATCACTTCGTGTTTACAAGAAAGACACTTTTTGTTGTGTAAAGCCCCTGAGACTTCAGAGTTGGTCTATTGTGGCAGCTAGTGGTTAGTTATCCAGACTAGCACAGCCGCCAAATGTTACAGTGCTTCCCTATACTATAATTATCCTAGCAATAATAATTACACAGTTGCAACTTGTTGTTAAAAAGAACCAGTAAGTCTGGGACAGTTGTTTACAGCTGGTGTTTCTCCTAAGCATGGCAGAGTTCATTCTGATTACACTTGCGCCATCTCATTGGGTAAATATTTCACATGTTACTCTGCTTTTAGAGAGAAATCCTATTTACTTGTGTCCTTCAATTTACTAAAAGTGAAAGCTTCAAACTACAAAATACATTTGTAAATTATGTCAGAAGCTATAAATTAATGGATCACATCCAAGAGATCTACTGTATACATTAGACAAAAAGATAAAAGGCTTCAATACAAGGTAAGAAAATGGTACAAACTCTAGATGAAAAAAAAAATGAAGTTCTTATGTTAATAGGTTACTAAGATCAAGGAAAAAAACTGAAAAGAGAATTATTATCTATCCACGAATAAGGAAATGCCTTTATATTTAGGTGCCACTTCAGTTATTTTACTTAGTAAGGTTATGGCATTTCAAGAAAAATCATTTTGTCTTGTTTCCCAATAAATTACTTTGATCAAATGTTACTTGCATAGTAGTTGAATAATTGAATGTATTTCAAATACATTCTTCAAATTCAAATTTGCATTTCTTATACAATGAAAATAGCAAAAAAGTTAATTTAGCCACTTAAGTGAATGTTCTAAGGGATTAAATCCCATTTGCATTTGATTCTCTCTCTCTCAAGATAAAAAAACTGCCTAACTTTAACATGAAGAGAACAAAACTTCTCTCATTTACTTCTCTTTAGCAGACTTATTATTGCAATTGTTACAGTTTTATAGAACACACACACACACAGACACAGAAGTCGATCAGTCGTGTCCGACTCTTTGCGACCCCATGGAATGTAGCCCACCAGGCTCCTCGGTCCATGGGATTTTCCAGGCATGAATACTGGAGTGGGTTGCCATTTCTTTCTCCAAAGGAAACCTATGTGTTTATAGAACACATAGGTTCTATATGTTTATAGAACACATAGGTATCCAAATGACAGAAAACTAAAAAGCCTATTACCTTTACAATACAAATCTTAACATATTCAATTATATACTAAAATGATATGCTCATTTATTAATAATATGCTAATAATAACAACACACAAGTCTACCATTATTACAGAGGCAAATTACAATTCTGAAGTTTGAATATGTCTTCCATTACACAGAATATTTTCCACAAAAACATGAAGTCAATTTTTTTTAACATGGGAGTAGACATTAGAAATTATTTTTAACAAATAAAAAAAAAAACAGAACCATTAACTCCCAGGCCAAAAATTGATTGGCAGCCTGAATATGGGTAAAGTTATTTTCCTGAATCTTATCCTCCAGTGTAACTTTTCTATATTTAAAAAATATGATTGAACAACCTAAAGTTCTATCATTCAGATCTATAGTATTTTCTGCAGCTTACAATATACTTTAAATGCACAGATTCTCTGAACAGCTTGTGACATGGAGACTACAGAAATTCTTATCTTCTCAAAGTCCATGAACCTGGCAAACTGACCCTCTTCAAGCTGAATTTACTCCACAGTCCTATTAGTCTATTTTGTGAGACCCACAAGATTTTTTTAAATTAGTTGCCAATATTTAAAAGTTTAGAAGTTTCATATCAAAATAAAGAACCGGCTGCCTGAGTGGTTCACAATCCCAAGTGGCAATCATTGGTTTGAGGTGAGTTAGGATGAGGCTAATGCAAGAGACGTGGGTTCAATTCCTGGATTGGGAATATCCCCAGGAGAATGGAAAGACAACCCACTCTCATATTCTTACCTGGAAAATTCCATGGACAGAGGAGCCTGGTGGTCTACAGCCCAGTTTAGTTCAGTCACTCACTCATGTCCAACTCTTTGCGACCCCATGGACTGCAGAATGCCAGGCTTCCGTGTCCATCACCAACTCCCAGAGTTTACTCAAACCCATGTCCACTGAGTCAGTGATACCATCCAGCCATCTCATCCTGTGTCGTCCACTTCTCCTCCCGCCTTCAATCTTTCCTAGCATCAGAGTCTTTTCAAATGAGTCAGTTCTTCGCATCAGGTGGCCAAAGTATTGGAGTTTCAGCTTCAGCATCAGTCCTTCCAATGAACATTCAGGACTGATTTCCTTTAGGATGGACTGGTTGGATCTCCTTGCAGTCCAAGGGATTCTCAAGTCTTCTCCAACACCACAATTCAAAAGCATCAATTCTTCAGGGCTCAGCTTTCTTTATACTCCAACTCTCCCATCCATACATGTCTACTGGAAAAACCATAGCTTTGACTAGACGGACCTTTGTTGGCAAAGTAATGTCTCTGCTTTTTAATATGCTGTCTAGGTTGGTCAGCTTTCCAAGGAGTAAGCATCTTTTAATTTCATGGCTGCAGTCACCATCTGCAGTGATTTTGGAGCCCAAAAAAAGAAAGTCTGTCACTGTTTCCACTGTTTCCCCCTCTATTTGCCATGAAGTGACAGGACTGGATGCCATGATCTTAGTTTTCTGAATGTTGAGTTTTAAGCCAACTTTTTCACTCTCCTCTTTCACTTTCATCAAGAAGTTCTTTAGTTCTTCTTCGCTTTCTGCCATAAGGGTGGTGTCATCTGCATATCTGAAGTTATTGATATTTCTCCCAGCAATCTTGATTCCAGCTTGTGCTTCATCCAGCCCAGCATTTCGCATGATGTACTCTACATATAAGTTAAATAAGCAGGGTAACAATATACAGTCTTGATGTATTCCTTTCCCAATTTGGAACCAGTGTGTTGTTCCATGTCCAGTTCTAACTGTTGCTTCCTGACCTGCATATAGATTTCTCAAGAGGCAGGTCAGGTGGTCTGGTATTCCCATCTCTTGAAGAATTTTCCACAGTTTGTCATGATCCACACAGTCAAAGGCTTTGGCATAGTCAATAAAGCAGAAATACATGTTTTTCTGGAACTCTCTTGCTTTTTCCATGATCCAGTGGATCCTGGCAATTTGATCTCTGGTTCCTCTGCCTTTTCTAAATCCAGCTTGAACATCTGCAAGTTCACAGTTCATGTACTGTTGAAGCCTGGCTCAGAGAATTTTGAGCATTACTTTACTAGCGTGTGAGATGAGAGCAATCATGCGGTAGTTTAGCATTCTTTGGCTTTGCCTTTCTTTGGGATTGAAATGAAAACTGACTTTTTCCAGTCCTGTGGCCACCAATGAGTTTTCCAAATTTGCTGACATATTGAATACAGCACTTTCACAGCATCATCTTTTAGGACTTGAAATGCTCAATTGGAATTCCATCACTTTCACTAGCTTTGTTCGTAGTGATGCTTCCTAAGGCCCACTTGACTTCGCATTCCAGGATGTCTGGCTCTAGCTGAGTGATCACACCATTGTGAAGATCTGAGTCATGAAGATCTTTTTTGTACAGTTCTTCTGTGTATTCTTGCCACCTCTTCTTAATATCTTCTGCTTCTGTTAGGTCCATAACATTTCTGTCCTTTATTGAGCCCATCTTTGCATAAAATGTTCCCTTGGTGTCTCTAACTTTTTTGAAGAGATCTCTAGTCTTTCCCATTCTTTTGTTTTCCTCTATTTCTTTGCATTGATCACTGAGGAAGGCTTTCTTATCTGTCCTTGCTCTTCTTTGGAACTCTGCATTCAAATGGGTATATCTTGCCTTTTCACCTTTACTTTTCACTTCTCTTCTTTTCACAGCTATTTGTAAGGCCTCCTCAGACAGCCATTTTGCTTTTTTGCATTTCTTTTTCTTGGGGATGGTCTTGATCCCTGTCTCCTGTACAATGTCACAAACCTCTATAGTTCTTCAGGCACTCTATCAGATCTAATCCCTTGAATCTATTTCTCACTTCCACTGTATAATCGTAAGGGATTTGATTTAGGTTGTACCTGAATGGTCTAGTGGTTTTCCCTACTTTCTTCTATTTAAGTCTGAATTTGGCAATAAGCAGTACATGATCTGAGCCACAGTCAGCTTCCGGTCTTGTTTTTTCTGACTATAGAGCTTCTCCATCTTTGGCTGCAAAGAATATAATCAATCTGATTTCAGTATTGACCATCTGGTGATGTCCATGTATAGAGTCTTCTCTTGTGTTGTTGGAAGAGGGTGTTCGCTATGACCACTGTGTTCTCTTGGCAAAACTCTATTAGCCTTTGCCGTGCGTTCATTCATGGGCTATAGCCCCTGGGTCACAAAGAGTTGGACACAACTGAACGATTAACACTTTTTCTTTTCAGTCCTTTTTGAAGGGTCTTTCTCTTCAATTCACGACAACCCCCATCACTATCTATTACTCCCTAAAACTGAGAGACAGAGTCAGTTGCCATTTATCAGGTTCTATTGGGCCTTTCTCTTATAATATGACATTCCTGGTTCCTAGATCCAAGGAAAAAGGAGCCTGGTCACCTCAGTCACCCAAGGACCCGTGAAGATGCATTACTCTTAGCTGAGGCTTGGGGCATTTGTTGGAAATCCAGGCGGCAGAATTTGGAGATAACTTGAGGGACATGAGTTTGGGTGAACTCCGGGAGTTGGTGATCGACAGGGAGGCCTGGCGTGCTTCAATTCATGGGGTTTCAAAGTGTCAGACACTACTGAGCGACTGAACTGAACTGACCTGAACTAGAAGGTTCAGTATGAAAAAGACCTTTCCAGATCATCTCCAAATCTTCATTATACAGAAGAGGAAACTGAAGTCCCAGGTGGCAAGGTGACTTGTTACACAATGAACTTGCAGAAAACCCTAACTCTGAGCCAGCATCTCAACTCCAGGCTCCTTTCACTGGGCGGGGGTGGGGTGGGGGGGGGGTGGGGCGGGGCGGATTAAACAACTACCATAGAGAGAAGGGGAGAGTAGAGACAAGATCTCCCTTCCTCCTCCCCCAGGCTGTGGCAAGCAGCCAAATGCAGCTTACTGCATATTTAATTTAAACCTTTGTCTGCCCTGGCAAGGACAAAGTACAATCTGTTTTATGTAAAAAGTCTTCCCTGAGGAAAGCCTCGGCCTCCAGCTGCGAAACTGATTGATGTTCTTAAAACCCCCAGGAACCTCTGCTGGGATCCGAGGTTGTGGTTTCTAAAAAAAAGAGTTTGTAAAAGGGAAGCTCTGAAAAACAAAAAAATTTTCCCCTTTATTGTGTCTCTCACAATCTGGGAGAATTAGACAGAAACTGAGGGGGGAACAGGCAAATAAAGACTCTGTTCTAACGGCGTATTTCAGAGCTCCACAGAGGAGGGGAGGAGTTTAGGAGCTTAGGAAGGCAGTGGGCTGTGGGAGGACCAGCAGCTGATTTGCATAGCAAGACCGCCCATTCTGATTACTAAAGATACAGACACATTCTAGAGATGATTTAGATACACTTGGCAAAAGACTGAAATCGTGGAGGTTTTTCTTTGGAGTGTTTGTGAAATGTTCTGATAGAGATTAAAATCCATCTTATTTTGAGAATGTTGTGATATTCCTGACTTCACTTTAGGAGACCCTGAGCTGAAGTGACACTTCTTGTGGAAACAAGGCCAGTTGTGAAGTCCAGTTTTTGAGCTGCCTTCTGAATGTTCCAAGGTTAGGATAATGTGCTGCCAACTTTTGCTCCATCCCTTGTGATCTCTACCCACTCTTGGGGCCCAATGCACAGGCAGCACCACAGAAGTGTACACTGAGACCACTTCAGAGGGGGCGAAAGCACTATATAAAAGTTCTTAGACTGACCATGTTTAACCTCAAAGGCCTGGCCCTTTCCTCTGGCCCCCAGGCCCGCCCAGAGCAGGCTGTATGTCCGGCCGGGAGAAGGGCATGGTTTAGGGAGCAAAGGCCTGCCTTCACCTTCTGGCTCAGGGGGCGGAACCACAGTTTGGAGACAGAACAAAGCCACAGCCAGGTCAGGGCTAAGGAGCTTGGGCTGGTCTTGGGATGGAGCCAGGACCCAGAAACCACTGCCATGAGCCACCAGCTGGCTCTGGTCCTGGGAACATGAGCAGCTGTCATGCAGGCCAGACCAGACCTGCAGTCTGTCACCATGCCAACAGCTCCATTAGTCCTCCCAGTCTCTGCTCCCGGCAGGCTCACACCCAGTGGCCTGTGTACTTTGGCATCAGCCTACCTTTAGGTGTGTCCTGAGGTGACTGAATAAACTTTCAGAAAAGCCACATCACCTGCTGGGTCTTATCGTTCTGGACGGTACATTGTTGTTCTAGAAACCCATAGAGGTCGAAGTGTATAACTACAAACCTTTAAAGTGTGTTGACCTGATGAAAATGAAAGGGCCAATGATTTTCCTTCACTCTGTATGGTCTAATTTAAGTGCCTGTCATTGGTACTTTAACTGGAACAACCCAGGCTCCATGACTGTGGAAACAGAAAGCCTTACCCCCTGTATGTCCAAGTGGTGGGGGCAAATCAGTGAATGGCCACATTCACAGCTGTTTGGAGTATATCCTGATACCTTGGGATTAAGTTTCAGTAATAACGTTAACATCAACACAATCATATCAAGAAAAGGTCAGAGAAAGGGAAATCTTAATTTTTAAAAACTATTGTACTGTTCCTGGGGACATCCCTGGTGGTCCGGTGGCTAAGACTCTCACTCTGGATGCAGGGGACCTGGGTTTGATGCCTGGTCAGGGAACTAGATCCCACACGCTGCAGCTAAAGATCCCTATGTTGCAACTAAAGACCCAGCGCAGTCAAAGGGATAATTACTTAAAAAAAAATTATTACAGTGTTCCTTTTCTACACTAGATCATCTTATCTTCTTCTGTGTCAATGGCTATTCTCCCAGGTCCCACTGACCATGTGAGAAGTTTTTCTGAAAGATTAAGCTTCATCTCTTCCTAATTTTGTCCCCTTCCAAACTTGTTTAGCCCTCTTCAGGCTTGGTTACAAATTCCAACATTTTAACAGGCTGCACCTCGTCCATCTTTAGATTCTCTTATCACCAGGGAGAGGCCTGTACAACTTAGTAAACTTTAGCCATAAGGCAGCTCCCTAATGAGAATAAAGGGCAGAATAAAAGGAGAATAAAAGGCAGTATCCCACAGTGGGGCCAGCAGGATCCATCCCATGGACAGAAGCCCAGTAGGGCTTAAGCTATAAGAACAAATAAGAACAAACTCTTGGTGCTCAGGAAACTCATAATCTAGGGGAGGCCACTGCTATGTTGCTTAACAAGGTGATAAGCTACAGTGTGCGCCGAATGCTGTGGGAACGCGAAGGCAGCGATGATTAATTATGCTGGGTATGTGGATTAAAGATCTGGGAATGTTTCCCAGAGAGAGGAGTAGTTGAGCTGAAACTTTAAAGGATGAGCAAGCTTTGATGAGGAGGAAATTTAGTGGGCAGACTGCACAGCAATATGCATTCCAGGAAGAGGCATAGCGCACAAGTCTTCCCGGCACAGAGAAGCGAGGAGACAGGAAACGTTAGGAGTGAAGAAGGTCGTCTGGTACACTTGGAGTTTATGATATAATGTGAAAGTGACAAAAGAAAGACGGAAGGACTTCTCTGGTGGTCCAGTGGTTAAGAATCCACCTGCCAATGCTGGGGACATGGGTTGCATACCGGGTACAGGAAGATCCCGTGGGCCACAGGACAACTAAGACCACGAACCACAACTGCTGAGACCATGTGCTAGGCAATGAGAAACCCATGCACTGCAGCTAGAGAAAGCCTGAGCAGCAACAAGGACCCAGCATAGCCAAAAATAAATTTTAAAAAAGACTGAAGAGTTAGGTTAGGCCAGATGGTGACTGTCTTGGAAAACAAACTCATTGGACTTTACCCTGAACTGACTGGTGAAGCATGTGAAGGATTTTAAATGACTGGCCAGGTCAGGAGTTAAGGTTAGTATGTGTGACAAGCAAAACTGTCTAGAAATAACTCTGGAAGGTTACTTTAGGCAGCCTAACTACAGCAGGGGCCTCCTCCTTCTCCCACGGGATGGACTGCCCCGAACTCACAGGACTGATGGCTTCTTCCCCATCCCTAGTCAGGTAAACTACAGGCCTCCATCAGGCCTCAAAGATCCAGAGCTGCAAAATTGGCTTTCCTGGACAGCTGAAAATATTCAACACCTAACTCAGGTTGCTTAGTGTCCCTGAATCTGTTTGTACCCCCACTGATAAGTCATTCTCTCACTCTATCTGGAAAGCAATACGGAAGTAGGGCTCTGGGTCGAGAACATAAACCTTCCACATCCCAGCTGATGGATGAGAGGCTGAGATCACAGACTTCTGCTCTCCCTGTGGACACTTCCCCAGCAAACCTCCAAAGAAAGTCTTTCTAAATCACACCACTGGATGTTATGAAATGCTTTCTGACCATGGTGACCCATAAAGGCATCCACATTACATCAGAATGGGACTTCCTAGGAATGGAATAAGACATCTCCCCCTTCATTGTTAGTTAGGACTCAAGTGGTAGCAGAAAATCTAACTGAAATTGGCTTTAAAAGTTAAGGGGATTTTTGATTCAAATGACTGTTGGAGTAGACACAGAGTAGTTAACCCAGTGTTTCAATGTGTTATCAGTGGCCTATTTCTGTCTGTCTCTGCTCTGCCTTCTCTAGTGTCAGCCTCATTGCAAGACTGACTCCCTAACAGTTGTGGGAAGGCTGCCAGTCACTGTCAGCTCATGAGCATTCACATCCAGTGGTGAGAGGGGCTTGCAGTTGAGCATTCCAACCCAGTGTCCTGAAATTCATCTTAACTGGATAAATTCATGTCATATATCTATGCTCACATCAATGCATGTGTTCATTCAATAAATGTTGAGTACCTACTACTCACTAGCCACTCTTCTAGATTCTAGGACATGGAAATAATATTGAATAATTGATTGACTTAGGCCAATTGGTACCCACCACTAGAGCTAACAGTATGTCCTTCTTTCCCTACACACACGCACAGTATAGGGGTGGACCTGAATACTTGGATAAAGACCTCTGAGCCACTAGGAAAATGAGAGGAGAGAATGGGTATTACTTAGGCAGCCAAAATACCCTTGCTACTGCAAATGCGGTCCACAGACCGGAATCACCTGGGAGCTGACTCTAAATGCAGAATCTCAGGTAGTACCCCAGTTCTGCTGCATCAGAATCTGTGCTTTAACTAAACTCCCAGGTGATCATATGAACATAAAACTTTGAGAAGCACTCATCTACAGGACAGATTTAAAAAAAAAAAAAACAACATTGTTATAACTGGGGCTGTAGGGGAAAGAAGTAGGAGAAAAAACCATATGGTCTCTGTAGCAGACACAAGTTGGGATGACTGCCAGCTCATAACAATTCTCCCAATGAGAATTATGCAGCTTGCTCCTCTGTCAGAGATGATTCATCCAAGGGGAGATACACCTACCAAGGTGGGCCAATTAATGGATTATTCTTCTGGGCATGTCAAACATGAACAATGAGAACAGGGTACAGAAGGCTGTTGGAGCAGAGCTGCAAGTTGACAGAGCCCTAGCACATCCAGAAGTAACTTGCCTGAGGACCCCCAAAGTGCTCTGAGGCTTGGTTATATGGCAGCTCCTTTGATTCAGCCATCATCTAGAATTTCCTCTTTTTTAGCTTAAGTTAGCCAAAAGGGATTACTTTTGCTTCTCGTTGAAACAACTTTAACTTATACTGCTTTGACTTTATCAGTATAGTTTTCTGCCAAGGGTGAGCTTTTGGTCTTCCTTGAGGAAAAGACCAAAGTTGGTTCATTTCAGTCTATGGTATCTGAGATGCATCAGTTGCTTTTCTCTTTCACTTTCAAAATTGACTCCCAACATAAGATACAAATACTAAATTTCATTCACAATTGACATAAGCATAAAAGGCCCTTTTTAAAATTCTACACATTCTGGAAATGCTCATGGATTCTACAACAAATGTGCCATTTTCGGTTTACTTTCTGTATATAAATTAATGTATCTTTCTGGAAAGATCAATCCATTGTCCTCTGTCATCTGACCATCTACTGTTAACTTTTTTCAGATGCAGCTGCCTTGTATAAATACATCTACCAAATAATTGAAGCGATGTTATACCAATTTTCCTTCTTTTGCATGCAAAATGTTTTTAATCAAATGTTGGCGAATAGCTAGGCTGTTTGGAAATTAACAATCCTAATAGATGGGAACAACAATATAGACATTTAAAGCTTAATTACTCCTTCAGGCTCATCGTGAGAAAATCAAGGCTTTCTTTATTTGTCTGATTCAGTATTCCTTGGAGTATTTCATCTTATTCTACAATATTCTCATTTTCTTCTATTAAAAAAAAAATGCTAACCCTAATACAACAAAACAAAGAGGAGGTCAAATCTTACAAGGAACAAACATGACATCACATAGGGAAGTGAGTCACTGTGCATCAGACTGGGAACTGAATCAGGACTAAACTGACTCACATCTCTCTGGGCCAAGAACCAATTCTAGTTATATCATGTTGGAAAATGACTCATTTATTACCTTTATTAGCTCCCCTCAACATCAAATCAACTGCAGATTGGAGTTGATCTTATGAAACTCAAGTGGCCCTGTTTGAACCACTGCTCTCTGCTGGTACACAGAGGGGTTTTGTGTGTGAAACTAACTTGTCGTTTGGCCACAAGGACTCATAAGCCTAGCCTCATCAACAGCGTGCTGCCCTTCTCCGAGCTGACCACATCTGAGCATAACCTTTGTGGTCTCTAACCTTTGTGGACATGTTTTGTATCATTTGTTGGTTGGTTGAAAATTTGTTATCACTCATGTATTTTTTTAAAGGTTTGCTGTAGAACATAACCTAGAAAGTCAAAGTTCAGCAATAACTAGCAGCATTCTTTCCTGTTTTGTAGTACCTCTGCAACTAAACTGAATACAACAGAAAGTTGCGCTGATAAAGTATTCCAGTTAAAATTGCAAAGGAAGCCAGAGGCAGTTAGAGCTCCAAAATCATGAGACAATTGCCAAAGCAATCTTAGAAAGGTAACTTATGAACACCTGGAAGTCTACAATGAGCTCTTTTTTTGATGTAGGCATTGTTTTTGGCAGAATCCTCTAACTGGCTAATATAACCACAAACACGGCTATAGAAATTTCACATACATATTCAGAAGTTCTGACAATATTGCCGCCACTCTTCCATTTGGCAACTGGCCAGGACAGAACATCAGCTGCCCACATTAGAGTCGTCACTTAAAAATCTCCAGTAATCCCCACTTCTCGGTATGTCCAGTGAATAAAACTCTGAGCTCCCAACGCAGGAAGCATGGGTTCAATCCCTGGTCAGGGAACTAGATCCCACATGCTGCAACTAAGACCTGGCATAATCCAATAAATAACTAAATACTAAAAAATAATCACCACTTCCACAATCCCCACTATTCTCTTTTGTCTTAAACAGGTTCAATTCTCATTACTTACTTGATCTGTGATAGGAATTTGAGTTTTCAATCCTTGATAACTAGATTTCTAACATTTTTTCTTAAAACTAAACTTAATACAAAGAAATAAAAAACTTTAAATAGTGTAAACATTAAAAGCTTATTCACATTGCAGATTGGCCAATCTTAGTTTTGATTTTTCAATCAGATCTTTCTTTATTAAACATGTATTGAGCATCTTATTTCTGCAAGACAATGTGCTAGACACTATACATAAAAGATATTGCAAGATATTGGCCTTGCCCTCAAATTGCTTGTGATGTAATTTGACAAGTTATAGAAGCATGCTCTTTATACTTAAACTTTTATCTTTAAAAGCCTTAACATGAGGCTTAAAGATTATGTAACTTAACCAAAACAGCAGACAGTAGAGCTTATCTTTCCCCATCTAGGGACCGTCACCTTTCAATCAAAAACATTGCAAAACCTAATATTTGAGTAGCACCATGTTATGAGATGTAAAATTCTACAGGACAAAGTTTTTTCCTCAAGAAATCTAGGGAATTCCCTGGAGGTCCAGTGGTTGGGACTGTACGCTCTCACTGCCGGGTACCAGGTTTGATCTCTGACTGGGGAAATAAGAGCCCACAAGTCACATGGTACAGCCAAAAAAGAAAGAAAGAAAGAAAGAAATCTATATTTAGATTTGCAAAGACATGAACCAAATAATTCAAATAGTTGGCAACATGTGGTGACACATGGAACAAAAACCTACCATAGCAGTCAGGGATCATTTCCTGTGCAGATGTTCAAAGGCCTGATCCCACCTCTGAAACTTGAGCAACTCTTCTGCAGACACTACCCTTAACTTAATTATTCTAACCCCAAACCAAAACTGTCAGCCAGCTGAAGAAGAGTTGAGGTTTTCCCCAGAAAACCTATATAATTCTGACTAGTGACCACAGGGAAAGTTTAAGCAAGGAAGTAGTGGTGGGTGTGGGAGGGAAGAGAAAGATAAATAGAAAGTCCCAAAGAAGAAGGGAGCTTAAGTAGGTTCTCCAAGAATCACAGACAGGCTCTAGATAACTTTCAGATTCTGTGATCCCTGCCCCCTTGGATTCGTAAACCTTCATGAAGTTTTTTTTTTTTTCCCACTATTGAGGTTCAAGAGAATTCAGTTAGGGTCAGATGGTGACCCTCAAGAGGGAGTCCTGAGATTATTCACTATATGATGCTTTCTCCTCTCCCTTCCCTGTGTTACCCAGCCTCTATCCTACTCTGATCTGTATTGCAAGCAAAGAGGGGTTTATCTCCACAGTTTGCTTTCCCTGAGCTCCAGTGTTACTGGCTGCCCTTAGCGACTGGCTAGTGGGAGGTACTGGCATGAGATCATGGAGGAGATGGGGAGTAGGGGAAACCCGAGGCCACAGCTCCCCTAACTTGGACAACTTCTCAAGTGACTGATGGGTCTCCTCTCTGGCTTCAGCTCTTGCTGGACAGGGCTCTCATGGTTCCAGCCTCTGCTAGGTGACCCTGGTTTCTCAGGCATACCTATAACTCAGCCTCCTTCACTTCTGTCTCGTTAATAAACTCAGCCTCATTCACTTCTGTCTCATTAATAAACCTGTTTTGCTCCAAGTTTCTCCCGTGTAAACAATTTCTGTATTGAATTTCTTCTCTTTAAATACTTAGAAGTGGTTTCTGATTTCCTTGCTAGATCCTGATGGATGCATATATAAGTAAAGGATTGATACATTAAAGTGGTAACTTGCCAAGAAATATAGCTACAATTTTCAAGAGTAGAACACAGTTACTAAGACTTCCCTGCCCCCCTCCCCAATATGTAGGAATTGCATAAATGACTGACTGTTCAAAGAGAAGGTCTATCTCACTGAGTTCCCGGAAAAACTGGGCCGCCAGATGAGTAGGGACAATTTCGTATGAATCCATCACCCTTACAGTATATTATGAGCACCAAGTACTCCACAGTTCATTGGCTCATCATCCATGAGAAACGAAGGGTATGTAATGGGCAAGCCATTCAGCCCACAAACTTGGCTGTGCCAAGAGTTCTTGCAATTCTCGAGTTCATTTAAATTAACAGAAGATTTAAAGAGGTAGTGAGAGAAGATAAAAGCAGAAATGTTTCTATTTTTTTCTAAAAAAAAAAGAGGAAGATATACATGAAAGTCAGAAAGAGAAGGGGTGAAAGGAGCTAGCTGGTGAGGTCTTGTGGTCTGAACAGCAATGCACTCAGTCCCCTTCATGGAACAAAGGGACAGAAAAGAAATGAAAAAGTGACCAAATGAGGAAGCAGGAAAAGCGATTGTTCCTCCTTAATTAGGTCACCCTCCTGGCTTCACAGTATAGGCAATATGCTCACATTTTGAAAAAAAGAGATATCCTCAGACAAATAAAAATTCAAGAATGCATTTGATAGTAAATAAAAATGAGTCACTGTTTGACATCCTTTTTATAAGTCAAAATGTAAGTAGGTTCTCTCCTTTAATATATATAGTAAAGGATGGTTTACATATTAAATTTCTTCTATCTCTTAAGATTATAACTTAAGAAAAATTATACAAATTATGCAAATACATAATTATGCATGTATTAAGTATATTTATATGTACAAAAATTATACAAATTATTCAACTATACAATTTCTAAGTAATCAAATCTTTTATGCCCCATCTTCCAGAGCCTATTGTTTTTCAGAATTCATACACAAACCCTCCAAAGATATTTTTAAACAAATTCAATTTATTAATAGAAATCGGGCTGAGATTCTTTATATTCCATATTCACCTGCATTGTTCCATTAAAAATGTAATAAAAATGCAGGCACATGCTGCACATACTAAATTAGAAAAACAGCTGTGCTTTTTACATTGTCCTGCCCTAGAAAAAAGGCACCCCAGACAATCTGAGCAGCTGGCATCTCCTATATGGTGTGTTCATCACCACGAGTAAATAAAGTCAGTAAATTACTGGCAGAGCACAGGGGGCCACGATGAGCCTAGGAAATAACCCTTTCATCAAACTCTCTGCACATTGTATATTGCCCAGGCAAAAAGGAAATAATGAGGATCAATGGAGAATTAATATTTGAGTCAAAGAGAAATGGAGATGAATGCATACTATAAATTATTAACCAGCACTTGTACTCTGTCTGCTTGGCACAGCATGAGCAAGGCTGCTAAAGAAACGGGACACATCTTGTACTTCCCTAGCAATAGTGTCTTCAACCAATGAAGAATATTCATAAAGATGCACATTTCAGAGATATTCAAGAGGGAAATTTATACTTCAATTTCTCTACCTTTCTGTAACAGAATGTAAGCAAAACACAAATATTTCTTTTTATATAAACATGTATGTGTGTTATGTTAAATGTCTGTAAATATTACTGTGCTATAGCAGGGAAACAAGTCTCGGGCTGAGAAGCAAGACCCATCTGCTCTAGCTTTCTCTTGGCTATGACCAGCAGGATCACCTTAACCTCTCTGCTGGAAGAGGGCCTGGGCCTCAGTTTTCACAACTGTACAGTAAGGGGTTAGATCACAGATGACCTAAAGGGACCTTTTATCTTTACAGTTCTGATAACAGCTTCAAAATAAACAAATAGTAGGAAAAACTAGGAGACAGTTGCAACCAGAGCTCCAGCATAAAAATTTTAAATAAATAAAAGAATTGTTCCCCTCTTTAATCCAATAAAAAATATATGCTGGCACAGGAGAAAATATATATGTATATATAAAATCATATGCACACATAAGTTGCTATTCTTTAATGAAAAAAAATAGTATAGGCTAGTCAACCAATAATTGTACACTTTCGTGAAGGAATTCTGTACTTGCATATCAGTAGGCAATGGCACCCCACTTCAGTACTCTTGCCTGGAAAATCCCATGGATGGAGGAGCCTGGTAGGCTGCAGTCCATGGGGTCGAGAAGAGTCGGACACGACTGAGCAACTTCACTTTCACTTTTCACTTTCATGCATTGGAGAAGGAAATGGCAACCCACTCCAGTGTTCTTGCCTGGAGAATCCCAGGGATGGGGGAGCCTGGTAGACTGCCGTCTATGGGGTCGCACAGTCGGACACGACTGAAGTGACTTAGCAGCAGCAGCTTATCATGAAAGTTATACAAGAAATTATTACATAACTAGCATTCAAATTTTGAGAGGAATAATACTTAGAATATTGAGCAATACTTAGAATATTGAAGAATATCTAAGAATAATACTAAGAATATTGAAGCTTCCTGGATATGTAATTCTACTAAACAAAAGACCAGGCAGTATAGGATTTCCCTAGTGGTCCCGGGGCTAAGACTCCAGCCTCCCAATTCAGGGACCCTGGGTTTAATCCCTGGTCAAGGAACTAGATCCCACATGCCTCAGCTAAGACCCAGTGCAGCCAAATAAATACTTAAAGAAAGAAAAAGACAAGGTAGCATTTGCTATGTGCTATGCTGCTGCTGCTGCTGCTAAGTCGTTTCAGTCGTGTCCGATTCTGTGCGACCCCAGAGACGGCAGCCCACCAGGCTCCCCCGTCCCTGGGATTCTCCAGGCTAGAACACTGGAGTGGGTTGCCATTTCCTTCTCCAATGCATGAAAGTGAAAAGTGAAAGTGAAGTCATTCAGTTGTGTCCGACTCCTAGTGACCCCATGGACTACAGCTTACCAGGCTCCTCTGTCCAGGGGATTTGCCAGGCAAGAGTACTGGAGTGGGTTGCCATTGCCTTCTCCGACTATGTGCTATAGGAGACCCTATAATGAATGACTTGGAATCTGTTTGCAAAGAGTCCACCACAGAAGAGAGGAGGGAGAACATAATACAAGTACAATAATACAAATCAAGCCTGAATTAGGTTCTTTATAGGAAGATGTTCATAAGCTAAAGGGAACCCAGAACCAGGGGAGAGGGAAACCATGGGAAGAAAGATCATTCTGGTCATTTAGGATTTTTTTCAGCAATTAAGGAGAAGCCTCCCAATCACTGTTGTGACGAGGAAAAATAAATGTCAGAGCTTAGAGAAATTTGGAGACCTTCTATTCCTATCCTCCCATTTCATAGGCATAGAAGTTAAGGGCAGAAAGGGTCTGTCTCTTGCCCTGTGCTAAGTATTTGGCAGAGCTAGACTAGACGTGAAGCCTCCTAACTTGCAGTCTGGTCTGCTTTTCCTCACTGCTTCCCTTTTCGCTGTGTGGGTCCAAAACAAATTCTTCCCTGACTGACTTATGGCAAATGGTCCTCCTGGGATGAATAGAATATACTGTTACCTCTCCTCCCTGAGAAGTTCCTCCCAAGTCATAAAGTTTTTCCCAAGCTGACTAATGCTTTGCTTGGTCAGAATTGTTTTGAAGCCATCATTCCAAATATCATCTCCCAGCTGAGCGATCTGGGAACCAAGTTATTCGTATCCACTGACTTTACCATGCTGCTCCCAGAGTGGAAGAGCCAGCATGGCCTGTGTGATGTAGGTCAGTGACTCACTGACAAAGCATCGCACAAGGGAATAGGATCTCTCTGAAGATCCTGTTTGATGTTGGATGGACTATAAATCTCCGTGTCTCAGTTTTCTTATCTGTTACATAGGGGCAAATATTCATTTAAGTTTCTGAGACTGTGAAGATAAAAAATAATTGGTAATATTTTTTTAAACATTTGTTTTCATAGATCTATATATGATTGTTCAAACAGGAAGCAGATCTTTAAAATTATCTAGTTTATCTCTCCATTCCATAAGAGAAAAAAAAAAGGATCAGAAATTTGATTTGATTTGTTCAGCATCACTCAGCTAGATGGTTCTAGAGTTAGGCTAAAAACAACCTTTTGACATGCAATTCAGTGCTTCGGGCTCCATGTCATATAGTTCAAAGTGCTTTATAAATGTGAAGACAGAACATGTGAAATAATCTACTCATCATGAGTCTTGTTAGGACACAAGATGGCAATCTCTTACAATGTCAAAACAGACTTACTCCCTGTTCTCCAAGTTAATTGTGTATCTTATAAATTATGTGGTAGGCCTTACCATATAATTTTGTATACAAAGACGGATTGGGAGTCATCCTCTACAACCTAGCAATTTTGAGATGATCAAGCTGGGTCATGATGAGAGAGGAAGCAAGCGGAGGAGGGGCTGACTGTACTAAAATAGTACTTTATGAGGCTGGAGGTTCACAGACCATGGTGAGAGCGTTAGTCCTTCCCTTCCCTTGCCCCCTACAACAAAGGCAGTTAGGAGACCCAGTTCCACACATACTAAACTTCAGGTTACTTTTGTTGATTTAATTCAGGCTCCTAACCTTGGGACAGAACCTGGATGAAAATGACAGGGGTGGAGAAATAGATCCAAACCTTCAAGGTTCTAAGTCTCCACTAGGACTGGTCATTATTTGGAACCTATTTGCAGGCTGCTCCTCTCTCAATCTCTCAGCTAAACTATTCTCCTGAGGAATAAGTGCCACTCTACTAGTCTCCACTGTGCTTTGCAGAAAAATGATTTAAAAGCATATAACCAGAAGACTTCCCTAGTGGGAAGCATGGACTCTTCCAATGCAGGAGACACAGGTTCGATCCCTGATCAAGGAACTAAGATCTCACATGCTGTGTGGGGTGGCCAAAAGAAAAAAAAATTAAAACAGTGTAACTGGAATGGACTCTGGGAGAAACCTCACTTGGAGCTCTGCTATTAGAGGAGGAGGATGGAGAAAGAAGAAGGAGGGCAGGACAGTGGCTAGCTATCAATGGAGTTTCTGGAAAGACTAGGCAAGTATGGGAATCAAAGCACCTTGGAGGAATCAAACTATTTCCTTGTGTTAGACTGGGCTTAGGGGCCAGAGCCGCCTTTTAGACCACACTTCTGTGGACAAAACAACAGCAACACTTTAAAATAAGAAAAGAAGGATTCTTCTCAAAGAGAGGAGTCATTTCACAGACTTGAAATCAGACTGCACTGAAGCTCTGTCTGCAAAAATAATGGTTTTTCCTGACATTTTAAACAGCACAATTTAATGGTTCAATGTTGCATTTGACATTTAAGAAGTCATCCATCTCCAAGAAGCTTATTGGCAAATCTTCTCAGTTCCCAGAATTAGCAAATGTGATGTGCACGTGAACACAGTCTACAAGAGCCCAAACGACTCTTGAAAAAAGGAAGCCCAGGACACTGAGAACTAGGTGTAACCTGTGCTGAGCAGACCGGCCCCTAACCTCAGGGCCTGCCAGTCCATCTTCTGTAAACCACTGGTTTCTGTTAATCAGCCTCCTCTTGAGCAGAAGGAAGAAAAATCATAGTCTCAGCTCAGTAAACCGTTGTAGTTAAGAAGATGGCTGTACTAGATAAAGAGAAAGGTTTAAATCACTCAGTGCACACAGCACAGAAGCAGGTATTCAGGAGTGACACTGCCTTGGTTGGAGTTGTGTCTGTTCTACAGGTTATAAACCTGGGGACACATGACTTAACATCTCTATGACTTGGTGCTCTCATTTCTAAAATGAGGATAGTAATTATCTCATGGGTTGTTAAGATGATTAAATGGGTTAATGTTTGTAATGTTCTTGGAACAGCTTGGCAGAGTAAATGCTGTGTAATTGTTTGTTAGAAAACAATAGGGGACATGTTTATATGAACTTTTTTCAGATCATTTGTATACTGATTCTTACTGTATGTGAGCTAAGCCAAGAAATGTATCACACTCCTCTTGGCCTCTGTGATTGCTACATGGCACGTGGTCCCCATCAGCCAATAGGTTATGAGTCCATTTCTGGGATTCCTGGTTCTTTCCTATTGAACTTAAATCTCAGCAGATATAGAGTCTGGAGCTGCTGCCACCATCGTTCAAATTTAAAGGCAGCCTCTGTTTGAGACTAACAGTGAAGCAGATCCATAATAGAGAAAATGGGTTCTGTTGACATTATTTGAGCTTGTAGATCATGCCATGCCTGAAATCAAACCTCCCCCATGCCTCTTAAATATATGAACCAATAATGTTTCCCATTTTCTTAAATTAGTTAAGGCTTGGTTTTTCTGTTGTTGTTTTGTTTAAATCACTTACAACTGAGATTAAATCATACTGGTGCAATCACAATATATCTCATGGTGCAAAGTAGATATCATGGAAAAAAGAAAGATGTAGCCTCATAAGCATTTAAAATGTCAAGTTCCATCTTTGTGAGTTTTACCAGGTCGCTTAACTTTTCCTGGCCTGTTTTTTCATCTAAAAATCAAGAAATTAAACCAAATCATCTTTCATCTCCCAATTCTAAAATTTTATGACCATGCCTTAAATTAAAGTCTTCTTGGCTACCTTCAAGACTGCTTTTAGATTTACTTTTTCCATTCACTACAAGGCCAAGAAGAATCACTCCCCAAAAATGGTTTATTTGTTCTTTGGTTTGGGGTATTTTTAAGGCAGAGAGTGGAAGCCAGTGGAGGAGAGTCAATCTAGTGATGATTTACATGAGTTTTTAATAGCTCTGCCTTAATTCACACAACATAATTGGAATTTGAATTATGTACCTACTTTCACACAGGTTAGGTTAAAAAAACCTTTAAGGAACCATGTTGGTTCAGAAGCTAGCAGAAAGTTATCCAAGTTCTCCATTATTAGTAATAGATAGGGAAGTGCAGAGGAAACTGTCCAGCCATCATTTGCCACGATATCCGTTCCTCTCCCCCTTTGCCCCACAAATTCTATGCTCTCCCTGAATGATTGCTACTTCATATATACATTCGTATAAATGGGGAGGGAAAAGTAAAGAATGGTGATACTCAGTGTAAAATATATTTACAGAATGAAAGCTGTTATGATAAATCCTATTAACTAGAGAACATTTAGCAACTATTCAGGACATAATTGATTGGAAAAGGAGGGAAAGGGACCATTTCTGAGCAAGTTAGATGGATGTTTCTTCATCCAAGAACTAATGATCACATGCATGATTCATAAGAAAGATCTTCAAATCATCCAACTTAATTTTAGATGTAATTCTAATAAGTTGATATCCTCATGTCTCAGGCCACCACAAAATAGAAACATTCACTTAATAAGGGAGGGAGGTAGTAGAAATGAACTCAACCGGCAGCCAACAGAAAGAGAGAAGGCCGAGAAACCATAAAACACCAACATAATTTAAAGTGAGAACCACAGCAGTCCAAGGCGATTTACATACACCTCAATCACACTTTCTGGAGTATATTTTTGCTAAACAAACACAGAAGTATTGCTTAGTACATGACAGGCACTGTTCTAACTGTTCTATACATATTACCTCATCTAACCATTATAATAAACCAATAGAGTACAAGGAAGTAAAATAACTTCCCAAGGCCACACAATTTGTTACTGGCAGAACCAAGATTCAACCCAGGCAGTTTAGCTGCTAACCACCACACCACACTGCCACACCTGCCACTACCAGACACTTCATTACTATTCACGAAAAAAGTAGAATAGATAACTAACACACCCTGTGAAGTAAAGCCAAAAAGTGAAAAATTCAGTGTAAAATATTTTCTTCCAAAGTAATATACCAAAACTACTAATCATAAAATTTAAATAATATTATTTGCCCTTTAAAAATGAAACCTTGAGATATCTGCAAAGTCCATTAATCTGAATGTCTTCATTCCCTGTTAGTGCCAGATAAGCAAAATAGCAATGTTATATTTCAAATTCTTTACATTTAAGCAACAAACATGATCTTGAACTTCTATGTAGTAAAATTGGCTTACCTGGAGAAGGCAATGGCACCCCACTCCAGTACTCTATCTGGAGGATCCCATGGACGGAGGAGCCTGGAGGGCTGTAGTCCATGGGGTCACTGAGGGTCAGACATGACTGAGCGACTTCACTTTCACTTTTCACTTTCATGCATTGGAGAAGGAAATGGCAACCCACTCCAGTGTTCTTGCCTGGGGAATCCCAGGGATGGGGGAGCTTGGTGGGCTGCCATCTATGGGGTCACACAGAGTCGGACACAACTGAAGCGACTTAGCTAGCTAGCTAGCTAGGAAGCCTCTAAACACAAAGACAAAAACCTACTGCCAAAAGAAAGATACTAAGTTGCAATTACAGAAAAAGTTGCTGGGAGCTTAAAATTCAGTCTCTACCTGGTAATGGGGTTTATGATCATCAGGAATTTTTTTCTAGATAAAATATTAAACATATAATAGATAGTGAAAGTTAAGTGAGTCAAAGTCGCTCAGTTGTGTCTGACTCTTTGCAACCCTATGGACTATACGGTCCATGGAATTCTCCAGGCCAGAATACTGGAGTGGGTAGCCTTTCCCTTCTCCAGGGGATCTTCCCAAGCCAGGGATGGAACCTAGGTCTCTCACATTACGGGTGGAGTCTTTACCAGCTGAGCTACAAGAATTAACTTAAATACTTAAATTTAGGCTATGAGAATAGAGATAAGATACAGAATAAGAAAAAAGTTTTGGTCTTAGTCATCCCTTTCTTTATGAAACAAATAACTTATTGGAAGTCTCTGGAACATTTTTGTTCACCTCGTCATGTTTACCACCTCTTTTACCCTTGTATTAAATTTCACTCCTAAGCCACTAACTGTAGGGTTGGCTTTCGTCATTGTGTGTGTGTGTGTGTGTGTGTGTGTGTGTGTGTGAAAGCAAGACAGAGAGAGTGAGCTTACATTGCGTGTGGTCAAAGCAAGAACTACTTACTTCTTTAGAAGAAATATCAATAATGTGCATGCCAAGACGGCAGCCAAAGGAAGAGGAAGCCCAGTACTGGCTATAGAAGCAAGCCAGAGAAAGTAAAGCCAAAAATAGCTCTGGCTGAAAGAAGGAAAGAGGACAAACACAATGATGCTGGAGGAATGTCCAATGCTGAGAACATCTAACCTTTCATAATCATTGCATATGGATTTCCTGTAAATTCTTCAAGACTCAAACTCAACCTGCATTCACATATGTCAGTTGAGGACCTGATTATAAAAGTCCTGATTGTTTCCTTAAATTCACCTCTCCTTTATCAATAATTTTTAATTTACATGAGAAGGTTTATACTTCCTGTATTTGTTAAATTTATATTTCATACTATTTTCAGTATTTTTCAGTTCAGTTCAGTCGCTCAGTCATGTCCGACTCTTTGCAACCCCATGAATTGCAGCACACCAGGCCTTTTTAGTGTTTACTTTTATAAGCTCATAGTATTTCTTGAGAAAGTGACTATGCTACAACTTTCAAATTTTAATCTCAAGTGCACAGGATTGAGTTAATTATATCTTTTATTTCATGGTTCCCTAGAAACATTGGTCCATGCAGGATCCTTCTTTCCACTACCACCACACTCTTTCTTCCTTGATCTCCATGCCCAATTCCAGCCCTCACTGCAGCACCTTGATGTATTTAATATGCATATTTGAATATCCACTTATCTTTGTCAAAAACTTACTGTTATTATGTGTTAAAAATACGTGTTTTAATTTCCATAAATGGTATTATTCTACAGAACTGATCATTCTTATATTTTTTTCACTCTATAATATATTTTCAGATCTATCTGCATTGCAATATATACATATAGTTTGGCGCTTATAATAGTACCATCCCATGGTAATTATGCAACACAAATTACTTATTCATTCTCCCGATATGTTTCCCTAAGTTACTTCCAATTCCTCCCCACCCTATGAATAATGCTGAAATAAACATTCTCATGTATCAGTCCTCTGTTTAAAAAAAAATCAGACTGTTTCAGAGTTCTAACATTTTCATTTCGTAGCCAAGAACACTACATTGAAAGAGGCTAAGAGTGTCATAGCCTGTATCCAAAGGAAAGAATTCAAGTTACAGAAAAGTAGTTGGTTACAAGGGCAGTAACAAGACTAGTTTACCTCTCAGACAGCATGCTCTGGTACACTTAACACACCGCTGTCCCCCACATCCTACTGGGATGCATTCCAAGATCCCCGGTGAATGCCTGAAACCGCAGGTAGTACCAAATCCTAGATACACCGTGTTTTTTTCCTACAGAGTATATATGTACCTATGGCAAAGTTTACTTTAAAAATTAGGCACAATAAGAGATTAACAACACGAACAAATAATAAAATAGAAAATTATATCAACATACTACAAAAAAAGTTCTGTGAATGTGGTCTCTCAAAATATCTTATTGTACTACACTCACCCTTCTTGTGATCATGTGAGATGATAAAACACCTCTGTGATGAGATGCAGTAAAGTTAATGACGTAGGCATTGTGACATAGCATTAGGCTACTACTGACCTTCTGATGCTACAGCAAGAGGATGATCTGGTGATCCTGGGTCCTTGGGCCATGATTATGCCGACAGCTGGATGTCAGGACCAAACAGTGAAGATCCCAGGCTGTACAAGGCAAGACCATAGGAGATTTCATCACACGACTCAGTATAGCATACAACTCAAAACTTTGCATTGTTTATTTTTGAAATTTTCCACGTAATATTTTCTGACCACAGTTGATGGGGGTGACTGAAACCATGGAAAGCAAAGCTGTAAACAAAGGAGGACTATAATATTTACGCTGTGGCTCAAAAGGTAAAAAATCTGCCTGCAATGTAGGAGATCTGGGTTCGATCCCTAAATCAGGAAAACCCCTTGGCTGAAGTCCAAGCTGAAGTCTGGCTTCCCACTCCAGTATTCTTGCCTGGAGAATCCCACGGACGGAGGAGCCTGGTGGGATTGCAAATAGCTGGACATGGACACGACTGAGTGACTAACATTTTCACCTCACTTTTCACTGTATTTAACAGGTGTATAAGATACACTCTTTTAAAATTAAATATCTTTCATCCCACAGGTATTGAAAATGGGTGTTGAAGTGGCTTATTGTTAAACATGTAGTAAACTATATCCTAGAAACCATTAAGTTGTGAATATGTTAATATATTCTACTAACTGATAGAATAAAATCATAAAATAAGAAGAAATATGTTGACACCGGCACTCACTGGTACATCACAGGCTACAGTTATATAATGTATTTCAAACTACAGTGTTGAGAAATAACCCAAACTCTATTTCTGACCAGTTGTGTGGTCTGTTATTTTTGTTAAGAAAACTTCCAAAAGGATGTGAGTCTAGTATCTTTGGGGAAATGTTCTGTGCTTCTGAGCTCCATCATCCGGAAGTGGCCTCATTTATCACTTTGTGTTTTATGTACCAGCCCCCTACAGAGCATTTCAACAGACTTATTTTTGGAATCATTGGGGAAAGGTTGGGGTGATAGAATGCAGATAGCTACCTCTCCCTATAAGCCTCTGTTTCCTCATCTAAAAACAAAGCAGAGCCTGGCATGAAACAGACAATGAATAAAAGGTATCATTTTTCTTTATCCTATTTTTAGCTGAGTTCCATGCATTCCACTACACATAAGGAATGTGCTTTCAGTCTGTTGTTATGACATAAAAGTGAAATATAGATGCCTTTATTGTCTGTGCTGTACTGCTTCTTACTTTGTTGATCACTCTTAAAATTAGTGTAGTAATGTGCATGGTATTGTGCAGAAGAGGCTTTACCATGCAGCTGACGAAGCTACCAATGTTAGAGGTTGTAGAGTGTCCAAGTGGGGAAGGGAAGGCAGAGTGCTTGGAAATTACCATGTGTATTTCTGGTAAATTGCCTAAAGAGATTTCAGGAGAAAGGGATTGGAATCTCTAAATCTTCATTAAGTTATTGTGATATATTTTCTATTTTGAATATGCGATTTTATATTCATAATTAATTTTATACTTAATTTTATATTCTGTGTCCTTGCCTAAAAGTGCGAACTCCCAATTGAATTACTTTAGACTCTACAGAACCTGGATTTGTCCTTGAATATATATAGAACATTGTAATTTAAAAATATGAGAAAAGCAGATAGATAAATCTCAATTCACATAAAAAGGTTTTCTGGAGCAGAAAGGATCCCCTGAGTTCAGTCTTTGGCCACATTGCTATTGTTCTGTCTAGACTTGGCTTTCTTGTCTTAAAACATAGAGATTTAACTGATTCCAAAAATTGCTTCCAACCTAGAAAATCCTGACTTCACACCTGTCTTACTATACATTCAATGATATTTTCCAATAAATAATATTTTAAAGGAAGTCCATAGTGAAACCTCATTTTTAAGCAAGTCTTCAGTACTGTGAATAATTATATCCACCCACTAAGTATTTGTTTTGTAAATGTAAATGAATGAATAAAGCTCTTAAAATAAAGCACACTAGTTATAGCACATCACCATAAAATTAAGTTGCTTTATAAGGGCGGAAAGTTTCTTCTTCTGGCTGTAGTTCAAACTGACCAAGATCAAATTACATGCCAATCTTCATTTATATCACTACTCGAAATAACCCATTCTGAAAGAGGAAGAGGCATTTTTACAGTCTCAGTGAGGCCAACTAAAATCTCCATGTAAACCAAGTTGTTTTAAAAAGTATGAACAAAATAGATGTGACATTTATGAGAAATCAATGAGGGTTGTTTCTCTTCTTAGCTCAGATAGTTGACAAGCTTTGAAAGACTTTAAAGGGAAAAAAAAATTACAAACTAGTCCTCAAACACAAGGACACAAAAAGTAACAGGTTGGAGACATTCTTTTCCAGTGGTAAATTCCATAACACACTGCTGCTTATTGGGCACGAGGGCTAGGTTGTTGCAAATATGGCAAGACAGGTATGATAAAGTCAGGAGTTCCTGAGTTGGAAGGAACCTTAGGGAGCGAGTCAGATTTACATGCTTTAAGATGAAAAATTTGAGGCCCAGACAGAGTGTGACCTACCCAAAGCCACACGCCCAGATAAGGCAAAACAGAGGCCAGACGCTGTGACCACAAATCTTGCACGGTTTCTCCCTTACCAACCTGAGAATGCAGAATCCCTTGAGTGCTTTCATGCTTCAATGCCCAATTAGAAGCTTATGGTACAAAGCCTAAAGCAGTGTTTGCTCTCCCCGGTATTAATTTTTGTGATAAAGTTACAGTAATTAAGAGAGTAGGTATTGGGGTAAAATTAGAGACCTGTGGGACACGTTGGGGTGCCTAGAATTAAACCCATTGATATATAGAATCTTGATGCATGGAAGTGGTAGATCTGTGGTTTAGAGGGTAACAATGGCTCGAACAAATGGTTATCCACATGGAAAAAAAACTGGATCACTAATTCTTTTTTATAAGTATTTTTTGTTTAGAAATGAGCAATTTAAAAAATTGAAGTATGGTTGATTTACAAACTACTTCAAACTATGTACACAAACACAGACACATAGAGAAAACACGTCCATGAAATGTAAACAAAAATAAAACTTTAATATGTTTAAAAGAAAAATAAGAGAATGGGTTATGACATTGGGTTAGAGAAGGATTTCTTAAATCACAAACCATAAAGGAAAAGATTTATTAACTTGACATTTTAAAATATATCAAAATGCATAATATATTTATATGTACGTGCATGCTAAGTCACTTCAGTTGTGTCCCACTCTTTGCAATCCCATGGACTGTAGCCCGCCAGGCTCCTCTGTCCTTGGGATTCTCCAGGCAAAGATACTGGAGTGGGTTGCCATTTCCTCCTCCAGGGGATCTTCCCCACCCAGGAATCAAACCTGCATCTCTTATGTCTCATGCATTGGCCAGCAGATTCTTTACTACTAGCACCACCTGGAAAGCCCATATATTTATGTTTGTAAAAATTTAATGAAGTATGTCTTTAAGGTTTGTGCACTTTGTGTCTATTATAATTTAATATTTTTAAATTTAACAAAAAAGAACACTATAATAAAAGAGAAAAGGAAGGCTATACTGTGGGCAAAGATATTTTCAATGTTTATAGTCAAAGGATTATTATTCAGAATACATAAGTTACTTCCTCAAATCCAAAGGAAAAGATGAATAAGCAAATAGAATAATGTGCCAAAAGCATGGCCAGGCAAGTCGTAGAGTAGTAATTTTGAATGGACGTGAGAGAATGTTCAGCTTCAGCAGTTATGTGCAAATGCAAATGAAGATAATAATTAGAAATCATTTTCCTATATTTAATTATTAATAACAAACTTTAATAAGTCTGCTAGAACCAAGTATTAGTGAGAATGTAGAGTACCAGAAACTTATATATTGCTGGTAGGAGTAAAAATTTGTGAAAATTACTTAGGAAACTTTTGAAATATTCAAGTTATGCACAAACACTATAATCTAGCAATCTTTCTCTAAGCAAATGCCAAAGAGAAACTCTTTTATACATTTATAGGGAGACGTGTGCAAAAAATTATCATAGAAGCATTGTTTGTAACAACAAAAAAGTAAACAGGTGAGAAGTCCAGACAAAATACCAGATAAATAAGTTAAAGTACAATAAAGCAGTAGACTGCTATATGACTGTGGAAATAAATGGACTAGACCAACGTGTATCAACATAAATAAATTTCACAAAGACGATGTGGAATGGAAAAGGGAAATTTACAGAAGGATGCTTATAGTATGATTCTGCGTCCATAGTCTGGATTTATTGTCACTGAGATGTTATCAAAGCCCTTTGGGTAGACAGCAGGTCAGACCTTGAGTCCTGAGAACTACTGGGCTCACCACAGTTGGGATATTTGGCAGGGCACAGTATGGGCCAGGTACTGGACCTCAGGGGGGAATATGCTGCTTCTAATCTTACTTTGGCTAAACTTCAGCTCATAGGAACAGGTGCAAGTGGAACCTATATATGGGGTAAACAAATGTCCCCAGTTGACCCAAGCGGGAATAGAAGAGGTGGCATTTCTTCTATATGTGACCCAAGAAAACCAAGTACAGATAAGCACAGGACCAGGCTCACCAGTCATTTTTAAGCTGAATAAATAATGACAGATACGCCCCTGAGTCACACAACTCTGGTATGGACTTTAAGCTCGACATACAGTTGTCATCCTGGGAACTCCCTTCACCATCACCCTGGGGAGTCCCTTCACCATTCCCCTGAGTTGCATATCCTGTATCTTCCTCTTTTTCCTCATTTGTTTTGTGTGCAACATAACATCCCACAACTTCCTAAGAAATTCTCTGGGGAGATAAATGCTCTGAGTCTGAAAACGTCTTGCCATGGCATTTGATTAATACTGGAGTGAGTAGCTATCTCTTCTCCAGGGGATCTTCCTGACCCAGGGATGAACCCCAGGTCTCCTACATTGAAGACAGACTCCTTACCATCTGAGCCACCAGGAAAGTTCTGATTGGGAGTTCTGAGTATATGGATGAAGCTTCCCTGTAAGTGGAGAGGGGGCTTATTTCCCTAAACATGCAGTTATTCTGTTTAGTATTTTTCCTACGGATAACATTCAAATCATTTCAATTTCTTACAGCTTCCTCCAATCACATCATAATCAAGAGGATCTAAACTTACATATTGCTTAAAACAATCAACCAGATATTTTTATGTTTAAAAAAAATCTGTTCTTAAATAAGTCACAAAATAGGAAAATCTTAGTTTTTCATGGTTGGTTCATTCAGACTAGCTCAGGCCTTTTCTTTCACGCTATCACTTAACTTATGAGATACATCTAGCAGATAGAGTTTGCCAAGAAAAGCCTGAGTTTTTCACTTGGTTTGGGCTACTGGTGTCACATGTTTTCACTGTTCCTACAGGTGTCTGCAAGTTTATACTCAGACTTACATTCTCACGGGTGATGTTTCACTATCTTCTCTGTTTTTCCACATCACCATGGAAACACACCATCTTAAGCATTCAGGAAGCCCACACCCCAAAAGAGATTCAATTGTGAAAGTTCATTACATTTAAGCAATGTTACTTCCCTGTCTTTTTCTTTTGCGAACTTATGTGCACAATAGCGTATAAAGTAACTACACGCTCATTGTAACATGTCAAGAATTGAGAACTGATCCAGATTTTTCAAATCAAAGAAAATAAAATCAGGTTTTATATCCCAGAGTTTTTAAATTCTACCTACTATAGGCTTTCGTGGTGGTCCAATGGTTAAGACTCTGCATTCCTAACGTAGAGGGCTTGGATTCGATCCCTGGTCAGAGAACTAGATCCTCCACGCGGCAATGAAGATCCCGCATGCTGCACTGAGACCCCATGCAGCCAAATTTAAAAAAATAAAATTCTGCCAATAAATTCTATTCAAAATGCCTAGTAAATGCTGAGTTACTGGGAAAGTATTTCTGAATAAATGAATCTTCCAGATTATTTTCTTATTATCCTTTTTTTCCACAGAAAATTTTAAAAATTCACTTCCTTTCACTTCAAGAATCTAAGCAGAATTTGTAAACGTACAAGTAAAAAGGAAATAGGGTAAGCATTTTAAAACTTAGCAGTAACACTGTCTGCAAACATACACCATTCTCTATTGATTGTGTTGATGGGATCTTAAATATTGGAAAGTTTGAATTTAAACACTAGACTCTGAAACCAGAATACAAATGATTCACAAATCCTTGATTTGTGATTTTAAATGTGAGCATGAGATAATATTTGGTGGGGGCTTTTTTTTTAACCTGTGCCTGGTGTGGTCCAGAACGTTCCTGCTGCAGCGAAGAGAGGAGGATAAATGGTTGGAAAGCAACTGCTTGCCATTAAATTTATCTGCTTTGCAAAACCATTAGAAACAGCTGAGAATTCAGGCTTGTGCCTTCTCTTAGTTCAGTCTCTCAGATTCAACCCAATATCCCCAGCCTTCATCTTTCTCCTAGGAAAGGAGAAGAATATTCCTTTCATGAGAGCCTTGTGTACATTTTAAGGAAAAACAAAAACCAGGGGGAAAAAATACATGTGTATCTACAGAGAGTGGCTCCTGGCCTGTGTTTTTGCTCCTCTGGATCTCCATACTCTTGTAGGGGGTTAAGCCAGAAATAATAGCTAATCATTATGAAGTATTTTCAATATCTTGGGCTCTTTACATACGCTGTCTTGTTTAATCTTTGCACACACCACAACATGGAGATCATCGTTATCCCTATTTTATTCATGAAAAAAAATTGATGCTTTGAGAAATTAACTCTCCCAAGGTCACTCAGCAGATATTGAGCTAGAATCAAATCCTTGCAGCTTAACTCCTGAGTCATCACACTTATACCGTGTTTGACAGGGAAGGAGTCGCCCCGGTAGCAATTGCTAGAGACGATTCCCCCAGTATCAGTGGCCTGTGTGCATGCATGTGTGCACGCTCAGTTATTCAGTTGTATCCAACTGTGCAGACACTACGGACTGTAGCGTGCCAGGCTCCTCAGTCCATGGGATTCTCCAGGCAAGAATACTGGAATGGGTTGCCATGCCCTCTTCCAGGGGATCTTCCTGACCCAGGGATCAAACCTGCATCTCCTGTGTCTCTGGCATTGCAGGCAGATTCCTTACCACTGAACCACTGGGGAAGCCATCAGTGGCCTACTTTTCATTAAACTATAGAAGTTTCCATTATTTTACTGCTGGGTACCGTGCTGAGGCTAATCTGGATCCTCTATGAAAAAGTTTTCTTGTGAAAAGTAACTTTAGTGTATAAATCATAAAGGTAAGAGTATTTTTCTTTTCAATCCACTTGATTGATGTATTAATTTTTATGTAATAATATGTACCATGTTCTATGCATTGGCTGATGATTTTCAACAAAAGTATGTACCCATGTATACTCACTCCAGTCAAACTGTACAGTATTTTCATTATCTCAAAAAGTTCCCTAGGCTTCCCTGGTGGCACAATGGCTAAGAATCTTCCTGCCAACGCAGGGGACACAGGTTCCATTCCTGATTCAGGAATATCCCACATGCCAAGGAGCAACTAAGCCCATGCACCACAGCTATTGAGCTTGTCCTCTAGAACCCCCAGGAGCCACAGCTAATGACCCCATGTTCTGCAACTACTGAAGCCTACATGCCCTAGAGCCCACGCACCATAAAAAAGAGTATCACCGCTCTCACCACAACTAGAGAAAGCCCACATGCAGCAACAAAAACCCAGGGCAGTCGAAATAAATAAATAAATAAATAAATTTATTAAAAATTTTTTTTTCTTTCACCCTTTTGCAGTCAATTCCTCCCAGAACCCCCACAAGTCAGCCTTAAGAAACCATTTATCTGCTTTTTACCATTATATATTAGTTTTGATGGTAATTGTTATTTGCAAATGGAATCACACACTATGTATTCTTTTGTGTCTTACTAGTTTGGCATGTTTTTGAGATCCATCTGTTTTCTTGGTATGTATCAGTAGTTAATTCCTTTTTATTGCTCAGTAGATTCCATTGAATGACAATATACAAAAATGTTCCATCCATTTACCGACTGATAAACATCTGGATGTTTATATTTGGGCCATCATGAATAAAGCTGGTAGGGATATTCATGTATAAGTCCTGGACTGGAATTTCCTGGGTCGTATGATGAGTATATGAGTGTTTCAATTGCTCCAAATCCTTACCAACACTTGGTATCACATCTTTTCCATTTTAGCCATTCTACTGGGTGACAATGGCACCCCACTCCAGTACTCTTGCCTGGAAAATCTCATGGATGGAGCAGCCTGGTGGGCTGCAGTCCATGGGGTCGCTAAGAGTCGGACACGACTGAGCGACTTCATTTTGACTTTTCACTTTCATGCATTGGAGAAGGAAATGGCAGCCCACTCCAGTGTTCTTGCCTGGAGAATCCCAGGGATGGGGGAGCCTGGTGGGCTGCCATCTATGGGGTCGCACAGAGTCGGACACAACTGAAGTGACTTAGCATAGCATAGCATAGCATAGTGATATTTTGTTTACATTTTCCTGATGACTAGTAATAATAATAGCACTGGGCATCTTTTCTCATGCTTATTGGCCAAACATATATCTGTTTTGTTTTTTTTTTTAAGTAGAGTGCAGAGGTAGCAAACACCAGTAATATTTTCTTTACAAGTTAAAGAAAACAGAAGGAATGTTACTCCTGCATTTTATGTCTCTCTGTGGAACAGGTTGCATATGATTTCTTCAGTTGTAATCTGCTTTGTGAGGTGCAGGGCTTTTCTTCTAGATATGGGCAATAGCTGTTGCTTTCTGTCTCTGAAGCCCTGGTGCTCCATCACAGAGTGGATAGCCCCAAACTCTTTGAGTTGAAATGAATTGTATTGAAGTAACTGTGCCCAAATTTTAGATGGAGTAGAAGAAATTGCATTGATTGTGGGAAGGATGGGGTTCTTTTTACCAAAATTTATTTACAATTATCCATTCTGATAAAAGCATCATTTTCTATGTGTTGCACTGTCCCTCATTTCATCATCAACTATTTAAAGTTCTTACACACCATGACAACACAGACTAATAGACTATATTTGCTTCAAAATAAAGTCAGTTACAATCTATCAGCTTCTGTCATTTTCTGTTTTGCTTTTTACTGAGGTAACACTGGTTTGGGCTTCCCAGGTGATGCTATTGGTAAAGAACCTGCCTGCCAGTTCAGGAGACCCAAGAGATGCAGGTTCAGTCCTTGGGTTGGGAAGATCTTAAGCGAGATCAGCCCTGAGTATTCACTGGAAGGACTGATGCTGAAGCTGAAGTTCCAGTATTTTGGTCATCTGATGTGAACAGATGACTCACTGGAAAAGTCCCCAATGCTGGGAAAGATCAAGGGCAGAAAGAGACGAGGTCATCAGAGGATGAGACGGCTGGATGGTATCACTGATGCAATGAACATGAACTTTTGCAAACTCTGGGAGATGGTGAGGGATAGGGAGGCCTGGTGTGCTGCAGTCTGCGGGGTTGCAAAGGGTCAGACACAACTGGGTGACTGAACAATAACAACAACACTGGTTTGGGCTTCCCAGGGGGTGCTATTGGTAAAGAGTCTGCCTGCCAATGCAGGAGATACAAGAGATGCAGATTCAGTCCCTGGGTTGGGAAGATCCCCTGGAGTAGGAAATGGCACCCACTCCAGTATTCTTGCCTGGAGATTCCATGGACAGAGGAGCTTGGTGGGCTACAGTCCATGGAGCCAGGAAGAGTAGGACATGACTTAGCGACTGAACACAACACTGGTTTATCACATTATATAAGTTTCGTGTGTACAACATTAAAATTTGACTTCTGTAGACATAGCACGCTCATCACCACAAGTTTAGTTTCCATCTGTCACCACACAGTTGACCCCTTCTTCCTATTTCACCTTCCCACTTCCACCTTCACCTCTGGTGACCACTAATCTCTTCTCTGGGTATATGTGTTTGTTTTGCTTTGTTTCTTAAAATATTTCACACATGAGTAGAATCATACAGTCTTTATCTTTCTCCATCTTACTTATTTCACTTAGCATAATACCCTCAACTCTTGAGAGTCCCTTGGACTGCAAGGAGATCCAACCAGTCCATCCTAAAGGAGATCAGTCCTGGGTGTTCACTGGAAGGACTGATGTTGAAGCTGAAACTCCAATACTTTGGCCACCTGATGCAAAGAGCTGACTCATTTGAAAAGACCCTGATGCTGGGAAAGATTGAGGGCAGGAGGAGAAGGGGATGACAGAAGATAAGATGGTTGGATGGCATCACTGACTCGATGGACATGGGTTTGGGTGGACTCCGGGAGTTGGTGATGGACAGGGAAGCCTGGTGTACTGCAGTTCATGGGGTCACAAATAGTCGGACATGACTGAGTGACTGAACTGAACTGAAGACCCTCAAGGTCCATCCATATTTTCACAATTGGCAAGATTTTATTAATATCTTTTTATGGCTGAGAAGTATTACACTGAGTAGTATTGCAATATTACTCACTGTATATAAACAGTGCAATATATATGTATTACATCTTTAAGCATCATGTATTGATGGACAGCTTGTTTTCATATCTTGGCTATTGTGAATAATGCTATGATGAACATAAAGATACATGTATCTTTTTGAATTCAGTGTTTTCATATTCTTCGGATAAGTTTCTGTTAGGTAAAAATATTCTACTTTAATTTTTCATGCCAGCTTCTGCTGGGCTCAATTTAAAAATCGTTTGACCTTCCGTGAATAAGCAGAATGGCCTAAAGTAGGAGTGTTTGTCAGTGGCTTATTAGTTTTCCTCAGCCTTCTCAACTCCCAGATACTCAGTGAATCATGCTGCTTCTAGCCTCTTGACTAGACCTCATTTCTAACTAACCCCCTTAACCACAAAGCCCATACAGAAGATAAAATTAAATGGGATAGATTAATTCAAAAATCTTAACTGTCTAATATCCATCATGCCTACTGGATAACATCTGGTCTGGTTTTCTTTTAATGGTAATAATAGATCTTTTATCTCAAAGTAGATTGAAGTTCACAGGCCCAGTGGTAGAGGAAGATGATGGGTAGGAAAGTTATTGACTTGAGTCATCTTTTTCCATGTTTCAAATATAACATGGCTGCCCCATGATACAGGCTTCCCTTGTGGCTCAGCTGGTAAAGAATCCACCTGCAATCTGGGAGACCTGGGTTCAATCCCTGGGTTGGGAAGATGCCCTGGAGAAGGGAAAGGCTACCCACTCCAGTATTCTGGCCTGGAGCATTCCATGAACTGTATAGTCCACAGGGTTGCAAAGAGCAGATACGACTGCGCAATATGCCATGTTCAAACTTTCCATGTAGCTCCTTGTTTTTAGAAAACAAAGATCAACCTCAGGGAAGATACAAACTTTGGTTTATTCCATATGAATATTTTAATAACTTGCAAACAGCTGTGAAGGACAAACCTTCAGAAGTATTTTACACATCTGCCACGGTGGGCCCGTCATGCTGCCAAAACTTAACATTGCATAGAATTCATCTAACTGCAATTTTTCAAAAAATAAAACCAAAATTCATTTGAAATTGTTAGAGAAAACCTATATAAATTTTGGCCAAGAATAAAACGTTATCTATAAATAATGTTATAAACAATGCTTCTTTTAAATATCTATTTTTATGTTATAAAAGCATGTTTTTACTGCAATAGCATCTACTACAAAGGATACTAGGTTAAGAACCAAAAAATCCAGAGCCTTTGTGTTTAACTTTGTCACTAACTTTGCAACTCTGGACAAAGCATTCATTCTCCACATGCAAGACTGGGATTATAATAAATGTTTCTCCTTCCTAAGAATAACAGGAAGATAAATATCTGCAACAGTGCCTTGAATTGCAATGTAAACCTAAGGTATTAATATTTTAGGAAAGAAAGCCTAGAAATAAGTACCATATTGTCCTAACATTTTTATGATTTTAATTTGTTGAGATTATATGGTTTTTGTGGGACTTTTATTTGGTGCTATGCAAGAGATAGGCAAAAAAAAAAAAACCCATGTGAAAATGCAGAAATAAGAGGAAACAAATGAGACAACTTTGACTAACGTATTATGCTAAAAATTATGGTGAGAAATGAAAGGGCTATTTCTAAAATCAGATAACTACAAGACATGAAATCCCCTTCCTGAGCTATTTCAAGCCAAAGCCCTGTGAGAGAGAATGAAGCTAAACAAAGAACATGTGTCATTAGAAAAATGAAGTAACAGAAAGCTCAAATAGCCAAACGGTCTCCACAATTAGAAATAAAGAAGGCATATTATCCGGGAAGAGGAACCCATTGTTGAGAAAGAGCATATCAGATCAGATCAGATCAGTCGCTCAGTCGTGTCCGACTCTTTGCGACCCCATGAATCGCAGCACGCCAGGCCTCCCTGTCCATCACCAACTCCCGGAGTTCACTCAGACTCATTTGTGATGCCATCCAGCCATCTCATCCTCTGTCATCCCCTTCTCCTCCTGCCCCCAATCCCTCCCAGCATCAGAGTCTTTTCCAATGAGTCAACTCTTCGCATGAGGTGGCCAAAGTTTCAGCTTTAGCATCAGTCCTTCCAAAGAAATCCCAGGGCTGATCTCCTTCAGAATGGACTGGTTGGATCTCCTTGCAGTCCAAGGGACTCTCAAGAGTCTTCTCCAACACCACAGTTCAAAACCATCAATTCTTCAGCGCTCAGCCTTCTTCACAGTCCAACTCTTACATCCGTACATGACCACAGGAAAAACCATAGCCTTGACTAGACGAACCTTTATTGGCAAAGTGATGTCTCTGCTTTTGAATATGCTATCTAGGTTGGTCATAACTTTCCTTCCAAGGAGTAAGCATCTTTTAATTTCATGGCTGCAGTCACCATCTGCAGTGATTTTGGAGCCCCCCAAAAAATAAAGTCTGACACTGTTTCCACTGTTTCCCCATCTATTTCCCATGAAGTGATGGGACTGGATGCCATGATCTTCATTTTCTGAATGTTGAGCTTTAAGCCAACTTTTCCACTCTCCACTGTCACCTTCATCAAGAGGCTTTTTAGTTCCTCTTCACTTTCTGCCATAAGGGTGGTGTCATCTGCATATCTGAGGTTATTGATATTTCTCCCAGCAATCTTGATTCCAGCTTGTGCTTCTTCCAGTCCAGCGTTTCTCATGATGTACTCTGCATATAAGTTAAATAAACAGGGTGACAATATACAGCCTTGACGTACTCCTTTTCCTATTTGGAGCCAGTCTGTTGTTCCATGTCCATTTCTAACTGTTGCTTCCTGACCTGCATACAAATTTCTCAAGAGGCAAATCAGATGGTCTGGTATTCCCATCTTTTTCAGAATTTTCCACAGTTTATTGTGATTCACACAGTCAAAGGCTTTGGCATAGTCAATAAAGCAGAAATAGATGTTTTTCTGGAACTCTCTTGCTTTTTCCATGATCCAGCGGATGTTGGCAATCTCTCTGAAGACCTACAAGACCTTTTAGAACTAACATCCAAAAAAGATGTCCTTTTCATTATAGGGGACTGGAATGCAAAAGTAGGAAGTCAAGAAACACCTGGAGTAACAGGCAAATTTGGCCTTGGAATACAGAATGAAGCAGGGCAAAGACTAATAGAGTTTTACCAAGAAAATGCACTGGTCATAACAAACACCCTCTTCCAATAACACAAGAGAAGACTCTATGCATGGACATCACCAGATGGTCAACACCAAAATCAGACTGATTATATTCTTTGCAGCCAAAGATGGAGAAGCTCTATACAGTCAGCAAAAACAAGACCAGGAGCTGACTGTGGCTCAGACCATGAACTCCTTATTGCCAAACTCAGACTTAAATTGAAAGAGCATATGCTGCTGCTGCTAAGTCGCTTCAGTCGTGTCTGACTCTGTGCGACCCCATGGACCGCAGCCCACCAGGCTTCCCCGTCCATGGGACTCTCCAGGCAAGAACACCGGAGTGGGTTGCCATTTCCCTCTCCAAGGCATGAAAGTGGAAAGTGAAAGTGAAGTCGCTCAGTCATGTCCGACTCTTAGCGACCCCATGGACTGCAGCCCACCAGGCTCCTCCATCCATGGGATTTTCCAGGCAACAGTACTGGAGTGGGGTGCCATTGCCTTCTCCGAAAGAGCATATAGCTGTCCCCAGTTGTCAGGATGTTCTCCCCTGATTCTTTTCCAAAGATAAAGGTTAAGCATCAGAAGTTTCTGGTCCTTGATCTGAATCTGAAGATCCCTGGGGACTGGTCCTGCAGATATATACCTGAGCTTCCCTGATAGCTCAGTTGGTAAAGAATCCACCTGCAATTCAGGAGACCCCGGTTCAATCCCTGGGTCGGGAAGGTACACTGAAGAAGGGCTACCCACTCCAGTATTCTTGGGCTTCCCTTGTGGCTCAGCCGGTAAAGAATCTGCCTGCAATGTCAATGTGGGAGACCTGGGTTTGATCTCTGGATTGGGAAGATCCCCTGGAGAAGGGAAAGGCTACCCACTCCAGTATTCTGGCCTGGAGAATTCCATGGACTGTATAGTCCATGGGGTCGCAAAGAGTCAGATGCGATTTTCACTTTAACTGCTGAAAGGCTTCCCTTGTGGCTCAGACTGTAAAGAATCTATCTGCAGTGCAGGAGAAAGGAATGGCTACCCCCTCCAGTAATCTTGCCTGGAGAATTCCATGGACAGAGGAACCTGGTGGACTACAGCCCATGGGATTACAAAAGAGACAGATGGGACTAACACTTTAAATTTTCACTTGAACCTGAATCTCGACAGCAGTTTCATCTTCTCTCACTGAGGACAACTGTCTCCAAAGGCAACATGAATCTTTAGATTTCATATCTAGTCCGTGAAAACCCACTTAGCACATTTTAAGAGTATCAGCAGCAGCTATTGTTTATTTTTATATTTTTAATATTAGAAGATTCAGAACCTTTAGTCTGAAAGAAGTAAATGCCAAAATGACACAAAAGTTAATGAATGGTATGGATAAAATTAACTTTGTCCTTAACTTGATAGGATAAGAGATTCTCTGTTGAAATGGGCGATGTGCACTTAGGGCAAACAAAGAGGATTTCTGCTTTGATCCGTTGGATCCACAGGCAGAAGGTACCATACCTCTTACCACACAAATACAATTTTCGATTGCTTGTCAAAATTATCAGTTTCTTGAGGGCTTGGTCTTAGTCACTGTCGTGTCCCTAGCAACTTGGCACAGTGTCCAGGCACAAGGAAGGTGCTTAACAAATCTTGAAAAGTGAAAATGAAAGTGGCTCAGTCATGTCAGACTCTTTTGATCCCATGGAATAGTCCATGGAATTCTCCAGGCCAGAATACTGGAGTGGGTTGCCATGCCCTTCTCCAGGGGATCTTCCCAACCCAGGGATCATACCAGGTCTCCTGCATTGCAGGTGGATTCTTTACCAGCTGAGCTGCCAGGGAAGCCCAAGAATAGTGGAGTGATTAGCCTATCCCTTTTCCAATGGACCTTCCTAACTCAGGAATTGAACCAAGGTCTCCTGAATTGCAGGTGAATTCTTTACCAGCTGTGCTTAAAGAGTCTTTAGTCTGTGATCCAGATACTAAGATTTCTTCTAGCATAGGGAGATTGGGCAATTACTTTCAAGTTCCAAGGATATCTGGAGGAAAGGAGAGGAACAAGTAAGTAGCACATATTTCAGGCACTTCTGCTGTATTTGTTTTCTGTTTCCATAACAACAGTATTTGATCTCTCACTCTTTATGATATAGAGAACCTAGAAAATAGCGGGATGCAATGTGCAATTTTGAGTGGCACATCAAACATTATTTTCTTAATTTCTGAAGACAATGAAAGTTGGTCATTAGTTTATGTTATTTAATAAAAAATGATAACTATAAAACCACTCTTACCCAAAATAATTACCCCAAATACTTTTCATATTAGAGATACTGTTTGTAATGTCAACCCAATGGTACAATATCACAAAGACTTAAATAATTTTGGGAAAACCTGAGACAGTTTAAAATATCATAAAAAATAGATCCACACCCACAGAAAAGAGCTCAAATATATATTATGTGTAGACACATATATACATGCACACACACATATATAAACAATTCATAATCTAAATTGTGGTTAAAATGCCATAGACAGATAAAAAAACCAACTCTAGTAGTAGCGATAGTTAATGACTCCTAAGTCAGCAATTCTCAAAGAATGGTCACTGGACCAGCAGCATCACAATTACCTGAGAACTTGCTAGAAATGCACATTCACAGACTCCACCCCAGACCTACTGATTCAAATATTTGTGGGCTGGAAACCAACAATCTGTGCTTTAATAAGCCCTCCAATTATCAAATCAACACATTGTATGCCTTAAACTTGCACAACATTATATATCAATTACCTCTCTATTAAAAAAACAAAAAGGAGTCCTCCAAGTGATTCTGATGCACTATAGTTTGGGAAAAACTGCCCTAATCTATACATATTCCTTATACTTATTTAATCTATGAGGGAACATGGGCTCATGCATAACTCAACTAGTGGAGCCTGGGACAAGAAGCTTGTATCTCTGAGTCATTTGTGCAGTGTTAGAAGAAAATAAATCAACTTAAGAGTCAGAAAAATCTCTGATTCCTAAAATGAATGCTTTTTCAGGTGAGACAGAAAAAAACTGGTTAAAACTTCTTAAGCGTTCAGGTACTTCATGTGTGATACAGCAGTAATAATAATAATAATGTACTAATCAAGGCTATGGTTTTTCCTGTGGTCATGTATGGATGTGAGAGTTGGACTGTGAAGAAGGCTGAGTGCCGAAGAACCAATGCTTTTGAAGTGTGGTGTTGGAGAAGACTCCTGAGAGTCCCTTGGACTGCAAGGAGATCCAACCAGTCCATCCTAAAGGAGATCAGTCCTGGGTGTTCATTGGAGGGACTGATGCTGAAGCTGAAACTCCAATATTTTGGCCACCTCATGCGAAGAGTTGACTAATTGGAAAAGACCCTGATGCTGGGAAGGATTGGGGGCAGGAGGAGAAGGGGACAACAGAGGATGAGATGGCTGGATGGCATCATCAACTCGATGGACATGAGTTTGAGTGAACTCCAGGAGTTGGTGATGGACAGGGAGGCTTGATGGGATTCATGGGGTCGCAAAGAGTCAGACACGACTGAGCAACTGAACTGAACTGAATCTCAAAGAGATTTTGGTGAGAAATAAATTAGATAATATATGGAACCCTCATTTTAGAAAGTAAGAGTCATGACATTTGCTTATAATTATTTTCTACAGCCTTTTGATTTTATGAGGAAAGATATTCTCTGTTGATATTCCACATTTATAGCTACAGGATATACATGAACTTTTAAATATAGGCTACTTGTAATTTTGGTTTCTTCTATGATATGTTTTTCCTCCAAGTTATGAAATTACACGAGCTACCACTCTACTCAAGACAAAATTACTATGACCCATATTTTTGTATAAAGAAAAGAGATAGTACTGTGGAATTTTTCTAGGAAAGAATCAGGTGATTGCAATTTTACAAAAAAAAAAAAGACTTTATCTAAAATTAGACTGATATATATCTTATGTTTTTTAGGTCACAGAAGTAGCTTTCCCTTATAAATTACTGTTCTACATCTATTTTATACAGCTGGCATTTTTGATGTATTACTTATTACAACCCAAGGGGCTTTATATAATAATTTCATAAACTACATATGTGTCCACTTTAAAAAATAATTTTAGTTTTGTTATAAGATATTATAATAGTATTATAAGTAACTCTGAAATTATAAAACTATATTTAAAAGAGGAAAAAAAATTAAAACCTATATTCCTACTAATCAGCAATAGATGCTATTATATGCACCAGAATTTTTATGTGCACACAACACACTCATACATATTCTAGCAAATAGGAGAATTTGATTTAAACACTTATAAGTATATTGTGAAATTATTTCCAGGTGCTCATTTCTACTTCATTAGTTCACAGAACTAAACTGTATTTCATTTGATGGATGGATTAGATGGATGAATTAGAGATCAACCAATAACTTACTATTAGACATTTCAATTTCTCTGGTTATTTCATTTTTATAACCAATGATTCAGTGAACACTGCATACTTATGTAATTATCCTCTCAGAATATATTCTTAGAAGCAGAGTTCCTGGGATCAATGAGAAGCACATTTTCAAGGCTTTTGATCCATATCCCAAATGGCCCTCACAGTAATATGATAGTAACTTTTACCCTCACCAGTAGTCTGTGAATGCCAGCTTTCTAATGGCCTCTGCTTTGAGGAAAATAAAAATCTTTTTATTCTAATATATCAAAAGTGTGTCAAAATAGAGTTTCATTGTTATTTTAATTTGCATGTATTTGATTATTAGTGAAACTGATCTCCTTTTATTACAAGTAGCAGACACTGAGGCCCTCCCACATCTCTCAGGATCTGCTTCTACAGCCTCTGGTTGCTTACACCACCACTGAGAGTGTTGCTTTGGTTGCATAGCAGTGGAAAGCTGTGCAGGGCAAGTTGAAAGTGCCAGAGAATTAATACCCCCAGGAGCAACCTCAACCAACTTGAGGGACAGACACCTCAGTTGCATCTCTTAGGTGGGAGAACTCAGGAGAATGTTCCCCATTCCTTCCCAGAGTTCCCCAGTGGGACGGAGCCCCAGTTACCCGCAGAAGAAATTGCTTCGTGACTTACATTTTGTGGCATCTTTCCCTTTCCAGTCTCACTTCTCCTCTTCCTCTCAGTGTTTTCTAGGATCATCTCCTGAATTAACTGCTTGAACTTGAATCTTCATCTCAGGGTCTTCTTCTGGACTGGGGAACCCAACCCAGACAATATGAGCCTTTTCTTCTCTGATTTAGTCAATGATCTGATCATCCGTGCATTTTCCCCATTTTGATATTGGAGTTAGAATTGTCTATTCTAAATATTAAAAAGGAGGGATATTTACAAAGGGCAATCCTGAGAGATCACAATGCAGGAGCTTAATAAATAATTACAGTTACCACCAGATTATCTTAATAAACATGTTAAGGTTTAAAGCATTACAGGTTATTAGCAATAACTATTATGTTCAAAGCAATTATCCTGTCTTTATATGAAGCTAAAGATTTTCTTGGTGATATAAGTGAATTAAAACATAGGAAAAGGGAAAAAACTAGCAAACTATGATAAAGGGAATATTTTAGCCAAGATGAACTAAATATGTTGATTGATTTGTATAAGAAAAACTACATTCAACAATGTAAATGAAGTGAAGTCGCTCAGTCATGTCCCGCTCTTTGAGATCCCATGGACTGTAGCCTATGATGCTCCTCCATCCATGGGATTTTCCAGGCAAGAATACTGGAGTGGGTTGCCATTTCCTTCTCCAGAGGATCTTCCCAACCCAGGGATCAAACCTGGGCCTTCCTCATTGTAGTCAGATGCTTTACCATCTGAGCCACAATGTAAATATGCCCAAAATATATCGGCATCATTTTTAGGGAGAGACTAGGATTTAGCGAGAAGTCTGCTGAGGAGGTTTAGAATGGAGAAACATTTTGGGTCAAATGACATTTTCTAGTATCTAAAATCAATATGTTGTTAATTAAAATACCAATCTCCCAAGAAAACTCTGACAGTAAACAATATTAAACTCAACTGGATCAGAGCCCAGAATTTCAGCCAGACTAGGAGTGCATACAACTAGGCCAGAAACAAAAAACAAAAACAAAAAAACCAAACCAAACAAAAACCTTTAAAAACAACTAACCATTTGGAATGGGGAAGGGCTAGAGAAAATGAAAGAAAATGGCCAGTTTTTGCATCCTGCTCTGGGGCCAAGATTGCAAGGAGATCCAACCAGTCCATCCTAAAGGAAATCAGTCCTGAATATTCATTGGAAGGACTGATGCTGAAGCTGAAACTCCAACACTTTGGCCACCTGATGCGAAGAATGGACCCATTTGAAAAGACCCTGATGCAGGGAAAGACTGAAGGTGGGAAGAAAAGGGGACGACAGAGGATGAGATGGTTGGATGGCATCACCAACATCATGGACATGAGTTTGAGTAGGCTTGAGGAGTTGGTGATGGACAGGGAAGCCTGGCGTGCTGCAGTCCATGGGGTCGCAAAGAGTCGGACATGACTGAGCAACTGAACTGGGGCCAAGAATCAGAATCACTACAGCAGAATCTGTGTAGAGGCCATTCTTTTAAGTACACGACTAAAGTGTTTGCAAAGGTAAAACAAGGACTCTAGACAACCTAATGTGCTTTATATGGACAATGAAAGTTTTTATAGAGGACGCATAGAATACAAATCCACTGCACAAATTTACATGCCTCTTCAGAACTGTGACTACCTCTGTATTTCATGCTACCTTCAGTTTGAAGAAGGAAATAACAACCCACTCCAGTACCCTTGCCTGGAAAATCCCATGGACAGAGAAGCCTGGTGGGCTACAGTCCATGGGGTTGCAAAGAGTTGGACACAACTGAGCGACTTCACTTTCTTTCTTTCTTTTCTTTCTTTCTTTCTTCCAGTAGAGTTAAAATTTAAAATGTGTGACTCAGTCATTTTAATGTATTTTATTGGGACAAATTGTAATGTTTTTCTGAACTTATAAAATACATTAAGGTTCTGCATCTACATAATAGCAAAGACCCAGAAGAAATGTAGAAAACTCTGTTCAGATTAAAGTCAGTGCAAATGAGCTTCATATTTGAATGCTTGAAATACAGTAAAAAATAAATGCTACAAAAAAAGAAAAAAGATAAAATGCTTGGAAATTCCCTCTTGGTCAAGGGCTTAGGGGTAGGAGTCAGCACTTTTACTGCCATGGGCCCAGGTTTGATTCTTGGTAGGGGAAATGAGATTTTCCAAGCTGTTGCATGGTATGGCCAAAAAAAAAAAAAGATTAATGATAAATAATTCATCAGCTCTGTACCAGTGAGATTCGAAGAGCTGAGGAAATTCCCCTGAATATTTCTATCTCAAACTAAAGATTTATTTACTTAACCATATTTATTAGGTGCTCATCGAACCATTATCACAAAATAAAGACAACTTATTACATTGCCAGCCTCCGTATGTGTTTAATTCTCTAATGTAGTCAGCAGCTGTCAGCTAAGTAAGCAAGCACAGAGGTGGCCTTGGGCAAACTCTGTTCCAGCACAACATAGCTTCAAATTAGTCAGAATTAGTCAGAACAGATTTGTTTTCTCTGTGATAACAAACCACCCCCAAATCTCAGCGGATTAACCCAATACAAGTTTATTTCTTGCTCATAACTCATGCTCCATATGAATCAAAAGCTCTGCGCCACATAGTCCCTGAAGGACTTGAGCAGATGAAAACTCCACCAGCTTATAGCTGCACTATCTGAAATGTGACCAGAAAGAAGTGGTGGAAGCAGTGGGAGAGACTGAAGACTCCCACATATGTTATTAACACTTCTGCTCCTATTTCATTAGCCAGAATTAATCCCATGGCTCCTTCCATCCACAAGGAACTTGAGAAATGCTGTGTCAGTTGTGCCTGGGAAAGAGTTTTACCCCACACCTAAATAATCTGAACTTTGGGTGATTTCCTTGCACAATGTAAGGACCGAAATAACATTGAAAGGCAAAGCTAAGGACACATAACAAAAGGCATGAGTCCTGGTTCAGAGACCTTAAACCAAGGTCAAGAGTCAGCAAGGTAGGAGATTCAGAGTTATAAGGAAAGGAGGAAGCAAACATCAAAATCCTGAGAACATCATAAATCTATTTTAGTAGATTTTGTTTTGACACAAAGTAACATTTTTCCCAGGGTATCTTAAATATGTCACTTGATATCTAACATCACCCCATCTACATTTCTCAAAGTATGGTCCTTGGATCATTAGGAACAGTTAAACCTGAAGGATGTCATGGAAATATAGATTCCTAAGGCCTACCCAAAACCTTATGCATTAAAATTCTGAAGCTATTAGGTTCAGGAATCTGCTTTAAACAAGTGTCCACAAGGTAATTCTAATGCATTCTAAACTTTGGGAATCTCTGTTTTAGATTTTTGCCAGGATCCAGCGCAGGTCTGAGATTTGGGTTAGGTTTGAGCCCTGGGAAAGAGGAGAGTGAAAAATTTGGCTTAAATCTCAACATTCAGAAAACTAAGATTATGGCAACTGGTCCCATCACTTCATGGCAAATAGATGGGGAAACAGTGGAAACAGTGTCAGACTTTATTTTTCTGGGCTCCAAAATCACTGCAGATGGTGATTGCAGCCATGAAATTAAAAGACGCTTACTCCTTGGAAGGAAAGTTTTGACCAACCTAGATAGCACATTCAAAAGCAGAGACATTACTTTGCCAACAAAGGCCCATCTAGTCAAGGCTATGGTTTTTCCAGCGGTCATGTATGGATGCGAGAGTTGGACTGTGAAGAAAGCTGAGCACCGAAGAATTGATGCTTTTGAACTGTGGTGTTGGAGAAGACTCTTGAGAGTCCCTTGGACTGCAAGGAGATCCAACCAGTCCATTCTGAAGAAGATCAGCCCTGGGATTTCTTTGGAAGGAATGATGCTAAAGCTGAAACGCCAGTACTTTGGCCACCTTGTCCTAAGAGTTGACTCATTGGAAAAGACTCTGATGCTGGGAGGGATTGGGGACAGGAAGAGAGGGTACGACAGAGGATGAGATGGCTGGATGGCATCACCGACTCAATGGACATGAGTTTGGGTAAACTCTGGGAGTTGGTGATGGACAGGGAGGCCTGGCGTGCTGCGATTCACGGCGTCGCAAAGAATCGGACACGACTGAGCGACTGAACTGAACTGAGCTGAGCCCTGGGAGAATGCCTCTTCTTGTTGAAGTTACGCTAATTACTCTACTAGGGTGGAGTCTGCCCTAGAACCAGAAGGTTTTTGGTAAGGTCAAGACTGTGCATTCAAGCTAAATGGCAACCTTCATGGGTAAGGAAAATTGAGGAGCATGGAAAATAGATTGATTTTGAGTTGCTGATGAATTTGGTTTGAGAAAGACTGGTTCAACACAGAGCAGTTTCAAGGACAAAAGAACTTGTAGGTAGGTTTGCCAACAGATTGACGATGGTGGGAATGGTGAAGAACCCAGAGATTCTGTTCTTAAGGTTTTGTAATGGTAGGTGAAACAGATGACAGCCTTGGGATTTCCAAGCACATGCTACAAGACCTGTTCTTTAAACAGTCTGTGCTGAACAGGTGATGGAGAGCTGATGAATCCTGAACCCTGTTTGCTAAGAATGGAGGAGTAGATGCAAGATGCTGTTATAGATGCAAGATGCTGTTATTAGAAACTGTGAGATGATAAAAAAAAATATATATATATATAGGTCTCTGTTCCTGATTACTGACACAGGAACCTAAAACTCTTGTAATTTCCTAAGTGACAAAAGCACTAGGAGTCTCTTTTGTTCAAATATTTGATCTGTGACCCTGGTTCCTAACACAAAATTCCTATATCCCTTGAAATTTCCTGGTGGACAGCAGTGTCTTTTGTTCTAAAAAGGCAATTCTTGGCAGGCTCCTGAGTAGAGACTAATCACCAGAAAGACCAAGCCATGATTAGAAGCTTTGAATTTTCAACCCAACTCCCCATTCACAAGAAAGGGGAGAGGGAGAGAAAATGGAGTTAATGATCCATCATGCCTACATGAAGAAACCTTCATAAAAATCCCCAAAGTACAGGGTTTGGACGGCTGGTGAACACAGGAAGATGCTGGAAGAATGGTGTACCTGGAGTGAGCATAAAAACTCTGAGACCCTTCCTGCTCACCTTGCCCTATGCATTTCTTACTTCTGGGTGTTCATCTGTATCCTTTATCAAATCCTTTTATAATAAACTGGGTTAATTGTTTTCCTGAATTCTGTGAGCCCTGTAGCAAATCAGTTAAAGCCAACAAAGAGGTTATGGGAATCTCCGACTTAGAGCCAATTGGTTAGAAGCACAGGTAACAACCAAAACAAACTAGCATTTCAGGTGTAGGGAAAGTGTGAGTTGCTCAGTGGTGTCCAGCCCTTTGTGACCTCATGGACGGCAGCCCGCCAGGCTCTTCAGTCCATGGGAGTTCTCAGCCAAGAATACTCGAGTGGGTTGCCATTCCCTTCTGGGGGCAATTAAGGACTGAACCCTGAACCAGTAGGATCTGACACTATCTTCATGTAGATGGTGTTAAAATTGAGTTCAATTGTAGGACACCTAGCTGATTTGGTGCTTTGTGTTAATAGCATTGTTTGGTGTTGGGGAGAAAACCCCGCACATCTGGTGTCAGAAGTGGTGTGAGTATGGTTAGCATTGTGAGAGTAAAGGAGAAGCACAGAAGACGTGGGTTTTTCCTAACACAGAAACTTTCCCTAAAGAGAAAAATCCACACCTGGTAATTATAAAATAGAGCTACTTACCCACTTCATGAGAGGGATAATTGCAAGCAAAATGAACACACTGGAAAACTTCAAAACTTCCACAACCTAAAATTAATAGTAAATCATGGGGTTAAAATTCACTGCTCTGAAATACAGAGAGGAAATTCTAGTATCCGAGAGCACAGTGGCTCTTGCTAAAGAAGAGAACGGTGTACCAAATGTCAACATACAATGTTTCTCAAGGTAATCAGTATTAGAAGCTAATGATATGCACCTCTCCCAAGTCTCAGTGGCTTAGTAATAAAATTTTCTATTTTTTTCAATTCTAATACTATCTACCTGAAGATAGTGTCAGATCTTACTGGTTCAGGGCTCAGTCTTCAGTTGCCCCCAGAAGGGAACGTACTTTGATTGAAGTACAATTGACAAAATTGTAAGATATTTAAAGCGTATGTCATGGTGATTTGACATACCATCCTTCACATTGTGAAAGTATTCCCACTATCTATAATAGTTAAAAAATTTCTTTCTTACATCCCTGCCCAGTACAATACAGATTGGGCAGCTCTCCTTGGAGGCTGTCTTCCAGACAGGGACTCAAAACCTAGGATACTTCTGCATTTTGGCCCTGCTGTTTCCTAGTGCCTCCGTGGACTCCTCTGCTGGGCCATCTACTCAACCATTAAGTAAAGAGAGAAAGCAAGGAGAGTCAACCAGGACGTTTTAAAGATAAGTCTGGAAGAACTGTATGTTTGCTTTCCTTCACTTTCCATTGGCCAGGATCTAGTCAAAAAAAACCCAACTCAACTGCAAGCAGAACTGGGGCATGAGTCTTCTTATTTATCCAGGAAGGGGAAAGGAGGCTGGTGAGCATCCGGCCGATTTCTGCCACTCAACAACTACTAATCCAGAATCTGCCTCTATCTTAATTAAAATCATGCAACTTCCTAAAGTTTTTAAAGCATGTCTTACAGTGTAGTTCCTAAGATATTTTATTTAAAACCGCAGTAAATGCTTGAATGTTCTTATTGGAATAGCTAAGATTCTCAGTAAAACTTTTTTTGAAATACAGGGCTCTCTGGTAGTGTGTGAATTAAAAAATAAATGTTCAAAGTTCAGGTTGGCTAAGTTAACCATTTGACCCTAGAGTTTGGAGGGTAGCTAAGCCCTCGTTCTTATGATATGACTTGTGTGCGTCTATTTTTGAAAAAGCTATATGATAGAGAACAATATGAAGAATGTTTGGGCTTTAAATTCCAAATATTATTTATGAACTTCTGACATTTATAATCCCAGGTCCATTCTAACACTGTATGTCTCCACACATTTATGGCAGACCCAGTAGAAAATCTATTAACAGCTGGTTTTGAACATTTCTAAGGTATCCCCTCCACATACATATACATTCTCATTGTGCTTTTTCTTCACATTCTAATTTTCAATCCGAGAATCATTTGCATCTTGTTTAGCTGCCAACATTTCCTGTATATATTCCAGAGCGAGAAATTTCAACCCAAGATTCACCATTAATTTTTGTGAGTTGTGAATGTTTCAAAACTTTCTGGTAAATCCATTTTGTTTTCAAATCTCTCCCTCCCTTTTCCTCCTCCCTTCTGTAGACTATGTAACAGCCCTGTTCTATAATTACCCAGCAAGTAGTCTTCTCTTTATTAAAAAAAATTTTCCAATAGTTATGACAGCATTTTAAAGATTATATTACAGGAGGCAATCTAAATATGAAACAGATGAATAAGTATATCTTGGGCAAAATAACTTACAGATATGAGAAAGAAAATTAGAGGATGCATATGTTTGTGGTTGAGAAAGCATGTCTGTCCAAATGTATGGGAGAGGTTGGTATGAAGAAAGAATGGCTATACAAAAGGGTTTTGTCTGGTTGTTACATAAGCAACTGAGAATTCTGGGATGACCCTCAACCTCTTCAGCTGACAAATTATCCCTGACTAGATGATTGGAACTGGAAACAATTGATGCCAGGTGGGTGAAAGAGAAAGTTGATTTCATTTATTTTACCACCTCATTTATTTAGGGCAGGAGGCAAGAGAGACCAAAAAAAAAAAGGATCAGCATCGAATGAACATCATTTTTCATTTGTTTGCAAAGCTGTATGTGGATATTGGCATTGAAAACATCTCAACATATAAGAACCAGCAGCCTTTACACACAAAATTAATGTTAACCACAGATTAGAACCACTGTAGAATGCATTCATATTGTTATATTTCAAATAACAAGCAGAAAAAACAACTGCATGTAGAAAAAAATGGTTATGGAGAACACCAATCATAAGGTCTTATATTACAGTGAAAAACAGTTGTTAATTATAAAGCTGTAACAGTCTTTCAAATAACATAACAGTCTTTCATATAAAGCATCTTTTCTTTCCCTCTGGTATTTCATTTTACATTTTCATCTAACTCATTGTACTAATAATTATTTAAAATCAGATTTTTCTCCTAAAATAGGCTCCCTTTACACATCATCTTTTTGCAGTGGCAGAGCCTTCCTAGGCCAGAAGGGCTGCCGACGAGTCATAATGTGGACCTTGACATCTGACCACTTTTGGAGGGTAACCAAATCAAGACAGAAAATCTAATCTTACCAAAGACCACATAGGAATTTCTTGGCAAAGTCAGATGAGAAAACAGGGTTCATGAACTCTAAGGGCTGACATTTTTAACCACTGTCTTTACTTCTTGTTTTGGGAACCTCTTTTGAGTTAAAAAAGAAATGTAGAAAATTCTGGAATTGTTCTTGATTTTTCCATGATCAGAGTAATGGAGTGGTGGAAAGAGTTCTGTCCTAGAGTCAGAGACTCAAGACTCTCAAAAAAGGAAAACTTTATATAATGGGACATTTACATGAATCCTTTTACCCACTCAGCTTCAAGAATCTTTAAATCATAACCTATCTTATTTCAACTACATCCCACTGAATTCCTTCCTTCCATATAATTTTGAAGCAAATTTCAGACATCATACCATTTCATCTATAAATATTTCAGTATGTATCTCTAAAAGATGTGTCTTTTAAAAAAACATAACTGAAATAACATTATCACACTTAACACATGCATACATACTCATTCAGTCATGTCCGATTCTTTGTGACCCTATGGACTGTAGCCTGCCAAGCTCCTCTGACCTTGGGATTCTCCAGGCAAGAATATTGGAGTAGATTGCCATTTCCTTCTCTGATACTGGAAGCATTTGATGATAATTATTTAATACTATCAAATATACAGTGTTCAACATTCCAACTGCTCATAATAATTTTCAATAGTTTGTTTGAATCAAGATCCATATAGATTTCACTCATTATAATTCACCACATGTTTCTTAGGTCTTTTAAATTTTTTTTCTAGGCTTTCCCTCTATCTCCTTTGTCTCCCATTGGTTTATAATTTATTTGTTGAAGAAACCAAGTCATGTGTCCTGTAGACACAGATTGAATTTTGTTTCTTGTAACCCTATGGTGTTGTTTAAAATGTTCTTCCATTCTCTGTTTATAAATTGATAGTTGAATCTAAAGTGAAGTGAAGTTGCTCAGTTGTGTGTGACTCTTTGCGACCCCAAGGACTGTAGCATACTACGCTCCTCCGTCCATGGGACTTTCCAGACAAGAGTACTGGAGTGGGTTGCCATTTCCTTCTCCAGAGGATCTTCCTGACCCAGGGATCGAACCCAGGTCTCCCACACTGTAGGCAGACACTTTACCGTCTGAGCCACCAGGGAAGTTGAGTCTAACAGATTTAAAAATTATTCAGATTAGACTGCCTTTGGCAAGGGGTTTTGATGAATGGGATGTGTTTCCCTTAGGAGACACTAAATGTCTGTTTATCTCTTGTTTTATCATGCAAGTAGATATTGGTGATCAATAAGTAGATTCATTAAATCATTAAGGATTGCATAATGATAATATTATAATTCTATTGGTCCTTCATTTATTAGCCAAAATAAAAAAGTTTCCCTCATTTACTATATAGATTCCCAGAGGCACAGTTCATAAAGCAGAGGCAGGACAAATGCTTAATTTTTTCTTTCTATTACTGGTTTTTAAAATAATGAATTGGTTGCTAGTATTAGTTGTTATAGGGGCTTGCCAGGTGGTGCTAGTGGTAAAGAACCTGCCTGCTAATGCAGGAGACTTAAGAGCTCAGAAAAACCTTGTCTGTTTGGATAGGTAAATTTAAGATTCAGCACCATATAGCACTGAAGTCCTGCTAATGGGATGAGGTAACTGAAGAAGGGCAGAATAAGAAGAAACGTGGCACTAAGATGAATCTACCACGGTATTCCTGCAAAGAAAGTGAAATCTACAAGGGACACTGAGAAGGAACAGAGAAGTATGAAATAACATGAAACCAACTGATGAGAGAGTTGCTGAATACACAGAGAGGTCTAGGAAAATATCAACTAAAAAATAGCCAACCCCCACCCCCAATCCCGCCTCCAAGTTGACCCAGAGCACCAGCTTTGGGTGCCCTGCTTCACGCATTGAACTTGCACTGGTCATCTATTTTATATATGGTAATGTATGTGTGTCATTGCTATTCTCTCCAATTCCACCCTCGCCTTCTCCCACTGAGTCTGTTCTTTACATTTGTGTCTCCTTTGCTGCCCTGCACGTAGGATCTTCGGTACTGTCTTTATAAATTCCATGCTATGCTATGCTATGCTAAGTCACTTCAGTTGTGTCCGACTCTGTGTGACCCCAGAGATGGCAGCCCACCCATGCCTGGGATTCTCCAGGCAAGAACACTGGAGTGGGTTGCCATTTCCTTCTCCAGTGCTTGAAAGTGAAAAGTGAAAGTGAAGTCGTTCAGTCGTGTCCGACTCTTTGCGACCCCATGGACTGCAGCCTACCAGGCTCCTCCGTCCATGGGATTTTCCAGGCAAGAGTACTGGAGTGGGGTGCTATTGCCTTCTCTGATAAATTCCATATACAGTATTTGTATTTTTCTTTCTAACTTACTCCACTATGTATAATAGGCTCCAGGTTCATCCATCTCATTAGAACTGACTCAAATGCATTCTTTTTTTTTTACAGCTGAGTAATATTCCATTTGTGTGTATGTACCACAACTTCCTTATCCATTCATCTGCGAATGGGCATCTGGGTTACTTCCATGTCCTAGCTACTGTAAACAGTGCTACAATGAATATTGGGGGTACATGCATCTCTGTCAATTCTGGTTTCCTTGGGGTGTATGCCCAGCAATGGGATTGCTGGGTCATATGGCAGTTCTATTCCCAGTTTTTAAGGAATCTCCACATTGTTCTCCATAGTAGCTGTACCAGTTTGCATTTCCACCAACAGTGTAAGAGGGTTTCCTTTTCTCCACACCTGCTCCAACATGTATTCTTTGTAGACTTTTTGATGATGGTCATTCTGACTGGTGTGAGATGATACCTATTGTGGTTTTGATTTGCATTTCTCTGATAATGAGTGATGTTGAACATCTTCTCATGTGTTTATTAGCCATCTGTATGTCTTCTTTGGAGAAATGTCTGTTTAGGTCTTTTGCCCACGTTTTGAATGGGTTGTTCACTTTTCTGGTGTTGAGCTGCATGAGATACTTGTGTACCTTGAAGAATAATTCTTTGTCATTGTTTCATTTGCTATTATTTTCTCCCATTCTGAGGGCTGTCTTTTCACCCTACTTACACGTGTATACCTATGGCCAATTCGTGTTGATGTATGGCAAAAACCATCACAATATTGTAAAGTAATTATCCTCCAATTAAAATAATTAATTTTTTAAAAAGTAGCCACTGGGATTTTCAACTAGGCAGTCACTAGGGATCTTATCAAAGTCTTTTTCAGTGGATTGGTGAGGATAGGAACTACCTTTCAGTGGATGTAGAGTGAATAACAGGTGGGAAAATTAAGACAGAAAACTACTCTTTTCAAAAAGTTTGCTAGGGTCTGTAAGCATGAAAACTCATTATTATAATAAATTATGTCTCGTATGTAACATAAAATTAACCAACCAATAAATATTAATTGTGGACTTATTATGTGTATGCCGTTGTGCCAAAAACTACTAGGGTAAAAAAGACATTCGTGACATAGTCCTTGCTTTGAAGGATACGACTGCCAAAAAGAAAGTATGCAAATTTATAAAAGCATGTTTAAAAAGCAAGCTCTTCAGAAACACTAAGAAATCAGATTAAATAAGAATTTAAAAAATATATTGGCCTTTGTTGTCCCTTTAAAATTGTACAGAAGATCCTCATGCATGATTCTAAAAAACAAGAAAAATATATGTTGTTTAAAAAATAAATATAAAATACATCTGATGCATGAAACAAAAACAATTCTCTGAGTCAATATACTTAGATTTCCTTTGAATAGAAGTACAGCAAAAGATTCTTGTATCTATTCATTAAAAGATCAGGTTCAGTTCCCCTGAATATAGAAAAGATAATCACATTATCTCACCTGCCACAAGCAGGCTAATACATGTATATGAATTCAGTACAGTGTCTGTGAAGTATTATAATAAGCAAATTCATTATTAGCAGTCAAACAAAATCAGCAGTGGCTGTCGTCATTACAACTTTCAATGAGAAGACCACCTCCTCAGCCTTTTTTCCCCCTTCCACTGACCTTCAATGAAGACTTTTCACATTTAACAAAAATACCCTTGGTAGTTCCAGAAGTGGTTTTTCACCATCCTGCTTTTGATCAGCTTTCTAATCAGAGCTTACTTCAAATTCAAGTGGAGAAAAAAACTGACCATGAAAAAGACCACTGGATTACAGGAGCGCTCCCCCTCAGCAGGACCCTGAACTGCAGAAGAAATCTTTTTGCTGCCTCTCATGGGAACACTTTGAAATCCAGGAGCCATGTCTCAATACAGGCACATAAGAATGAAATGATGGGCAGCACAGAGCCTATATATATACATACATATACATATATACACACACATACATAATGTATGGAGAGGAGCATGGCAACCCACTCCAGTCTTCTCGCCTGGAGAATTCCACCAACTGAGGAGCCTGGCGGACTATAGTCCATGGAGTCACAAAGGGTCAGACACAACTGAGCGACTAAGCACAGCACAGCACATCAATATAGGAAGAGTCAGAACTGGATGGCATCGCCTCCTTCTTTAAGAAGGGGATTTTTTTTTTTTAAGATTTTCATTAATTAATTATTAATTTTATCTTCGACTGTGCTGGGTCTTCGTTGCTGGATATGGGCTTTCTCTAGTTGCTGAGAGTGGGAGCTACTCTTTGCTGCAGTGTGTGGGCTCTAGGCTTGCAGGCATCAGTAGCTGAAGCACGCAGCCTCAGTAGTTGTGGTACACAGGCTTAGTTGCCCCTTGGCATGTGGAATCTTCCCAGAGCAGGAATCGAACCTGCATCCCTTTCATTGGCAGGTGGATTCTTAGCCACTGGACCACCAGTGAAGTCCAAGGAGGTGATGTTTTGATTTACATTTAACTCAGGAATCCACAGTAAGGTTGCAAATAAGAGGTCAAGGATGAAGAGCAGCAGCAGGACTTACGCAACACTGGTTACACCTGTCTTTTCCTTTCCTTCCTAAGACTCCATCCTGGCCTTGAATTTTATAGGGTGGATATAATGGATACTGCCCCATGCTTGAGTGCTGTGGCTCCCACTGAGAGGGTTCTCTATGTGTTCTGGCAGGTGGTTCACGGTTGAAGGAGGATTAGAGAAGCCTTTTCCTTGTTTCCCACTCCTTAGGGAAAAAAAAGAGGCCTCAGTAGATGGTTCTGAGATTGGCCTCTACCAGTGGCCCAGGGCCAGTGGCTCTGCACACAGAGAGTGGGTCAACTTGGGCAGCAAGGTAGGGCCTAAATAAGCCTTTCAAATGTATTGGTGCAAAGAATTGCAGATTCATCTGTGCATTATATAATAACCTTCTTTCCTACAGTGCTTGAGACCAGATGGCTATGTAAATAAATAAATTACAACCAAAACTGTTCCAATGTTATGACTGTAGAATTTGAGATAATTCCTTTAATCAGCCATCCAAAGAGTTGAGTCTCCTTTGCGTCCTGATCTAGAACTAGCTATCTTTCATCATGACTTTCAGAGTCCTTTGGTGATAAGAGATTTTCAGTATCAGTGAATATAAATTTAAGTGTTATTACTGAATTTTCTGGAGAGAAGTTAACAAAAACCTCTGTGTCCCATTTATTTCACTGTGGAAATAAACGCTGACATTTAAGAATTGTTGAAGAATCTGGGAGAAAAATATAAAGTTATATTATTGTTTTAGTTTTAAAATAGAGATTTCAAAATAAGACAGCTTATTAGAATTCAAAAGGGAACTTCAAAACTCAAATCCCAAATCCACAACTTCTTTTTTTCAAACAGCCAAATGTTCATCTTCCTTTCACCTTATAATATATCAAGTACTTAGATAGGGAGCGGTTCTACTTCTATAATTATTAAGGATTCAAAGATGAATATAGCCATTAAAAACTATAACGACTAACTTAAGATTGCTGATGAAAAACTTCTGTGAGTTCAAATGATACTATTAGAATAAGGAAATATTATTTTTGAATTAACAATTGATTGTCCATTAAACCATTGTATTACTGAATTAGCTGGCTCTTGACAAAGCAGTTGAGCAATGATCAGATACTGTAGTGCAGCAAACAATGATTTATTCTAGATCAGCAGTTGTAAATTCCAGCTATACATTAAAATCATGGAGAAGGGGGCATTTAAAAAATATTGACACTGAGGCCCTACCCCAGAGATTCTGATATAATTGGTCTATTGAGGCTCTAAGGTCATGTTTTTTTCAAAAGTATTCCTACCCCTCATTCCATATCCAGGTATTTCCAGTATGCAATCAGGTTAAAAACTCCTGATCTAGGTTACTTATCTAGATGTATGATACTGCACTATTTATAATTGATATGAGCAATAAAGAGTGATGGGTACATTTGTAAAATATTTCCTTTATGATAATTTATTCTAAACTACTATTTTCTGAAATTATTGGTTTAGAAAATTACAATTACTTAGCAAAGGTAAAATAACATCGGCATAGTGTTTACAACAAGTAAGAAATATATGTATTTGTATGGATGAGATATAACAGAGCCACACGTTGACCTTTTTATTTTTCACTGAAGGTGTTTGTAAATGCCTTGGAATGAAATAGAATTTTTCTATCCAGATACCTCATTAAGAATCAAAGTTAGGTGACTTTTCAAGGCTCATCCCATTTAGGATATGTGTGTGCTTCTTGCTCAATCGTATCCAACTCTTTGCAACCCCATGGACTGTAGCCCCTTTGAACGCTCACGATAGTGCTGGTTACAACACATGTCCCTAGATTCTCATCCTAATGTTCTTCCTGATATTTCCGTGATTTATTTTTTAGGAAGTAAACATTACTTTTCAGTTCAGTTCAGTTCAGTCGCTCAGTCTTTTGGGGACTAATAAAATAAACCACAACTAATTACCAAAAATGTAAATAAACATTAGAGGGAGTTTATAGAATATTTTTGAAGACTGTGAACTCCTAAATCAGATAAACCACAGCCTAAGCCTGACTTTAACATTCACCAGCCAAGAGACCTAAACATTTCTGCACCTCAGCTTCCTTATCAGGAAATTATAGACATTATAATATAATAGCACGAGGTAGAAAACGAGTCAAGGCAAATTTCTCTCCTGCTCACATGGCATTACTTGTTTTCCAACACTAAGACTTAAGGAAAGGAGGGTAAATCCATACTTTTTTGTTAAATGTGTTAACAAAAGTCAAACCATATACATGTCTAATGATATATATGGAATTTATATAATGGCAAAAGAAAATCCAGTTGAAAAATGGGCATAGGACCTGAGTGGACACTTTTTTAGATACGACAGGCAAATGACTAACAGGTACATGAAAAAGTGCTCAGTATCACTAATCATGAGGGAAATGAAAATTAAAACCATAATAAAATATCACCTCACATCTGTCAGAATGGCTATTGTCAAAAAGACAAAGAGGTAATGAATACTAAAGAGAATGTGGAGAAAAGGAAACCCTGGTGCATGCAGGAATGCAAACTGGTGCAGCCACTGTGGAAAACAGCATGAAAGTTCCTAAAAAAATAAAAAATAGAAATATCATTTGATTCAACAATCTTTCTTTTGGGTGTATGTCCAAATAAGATGAAATTATTATCTCAAAAAGATATCTACGCTCATGTGTTAATTGCAACAGTATTTACAACAACCAAGACATGAAAACAACCTATGTGATGGATGAATGGATAAAGAAAATGTGATCTGTGTAGACAATGGGATATTGTGTTTAGTCACTCAGTCGTGTCTGACTCTTTGTGACCCCCACAGACTGTGGCCCTCTAACTCCGCTATCCATGGGGATTCTCCAGGCAAGAAAACTGGAGTGAATTGCCATTTCCTTCTCCAGTGGGATATTATTCAGCTATAAAAAAGAAGACAATCCTGCCATTTGCGACAACACAGATGGAACTTGAGGGCACTACACAACCTGAAACAAGTCAGAAAAAGACAAGTACTGTATGATCTCACTTATACGTGGATTCAAAGCATCAAGCTCAAAAACAGAGTAGACTGGTGGTTCCCCAAGGCTGACGGTTGGGGAAAATAGGGAAATGTTCGTCAAAGGGTGAAACTTCATGTTTGAACAATTTCCAGGGATCTGATGTATAGAATGACTATAGTTAAAAATATGTGCCATATATTTGAAAACTGCTTTGAGAGTAGAACTTTGATGTTCTCACCATAGTTCTATATAGTTCTCACATATAGAACTATATAGGTCTATATCAGTTCAGTTCAGTTTCAGTTCAGTCGCTCAGTCGTGTCCGACTCTTTGCAACCCCATGAATCACAGCATGCTAGGCCTCCCTGTCCATCACCAACTCCCGGAGTTCACCCAGACTCACGTCCATCGAGTCAGTGATGCCATCCAGCCATCTCATCCTCTGTCGTCCCCTTCTCTTCCTGCCCCCAATCCCTCCCAGCGTCAGAGTCTTTTCCAATGAGTCAACTCTTCGCATCAGGTGGCCAAAGTACTGGAGTTTCAGCTTTAGCATCATTCCTTCCAAAGAAATCCCAGGGCTGATCTCCTTCAGAATGGACTGATTGGATCTCCTTGCAGTCCAAGGGACTCTCAAGAGTCTTCTCCAACACCACAGTTCAAAAGCATCAATTCTTTGGCACTCAGCCTTCTTCACAGTCCAACTCTCACATCCATGCATGACCACAGGAAAAACCATAGCCTTGACTAGATAGGTCTCACTATAGAACTATAGTTCTCACTATAACTACAGCAAAATGTTTGTGAGGTAAAGGATGGGTTAACTAACCTTACTGTGATAAACATTTCCCAATATATATGTGTATTTTACTCATCACTTTAAGCTAACACAATGTTTTAGGTCAATTATATTTCAATAAGGCTAGGGAAAACAATGGAGATGGCAATGGCACCCTACTCCAGTACTCTTGCCTGGAAAATCCCATGGACGGAGGAGCCTGGTAGGCTGCAGTCCATGAGGTCGCTGAGGGTCAGACACGACTGAGCGACTTCACTTTGACTTTTCACTTTCATGCATTGGAGAAGGAAATGGCAACCCACTCCAGTGTTCTTGCCTGGAGAATCCCAGGGACGGGGGAGCCTGGTGGGCTGCCGGCTGTGGGGTCGCACAGAGTCAGACATGACTGAAGCGACTTAGCAGCAGCAGCAGGGAAAAAACAAACAACAAAGTTCTATATAATGGCCCATTCTCTACATTTGATCTTTCACATGCATTTCAAGGCTAGCATGCTATAATAGTGTATTATATAAGATAATATATGTGAATCATATGGAGCAATGCCTAACATATGTTATGTACTCAACATAGAGTACTAGTTGCAACGATTATACATTACTTAATGTTGCTCAGTGAAGCAGATGGAATGAAAGTTTTTTGCTTGGAGAGGAATTGTTAGTTGTGTTTGGATCCTAAATAGTTTGTATTATGTGGAACACTCTTCCATGGAGTTCAAACCACTTCATGTGGATAATGAGTAATATATATATACTGGCCATGAGGCATGTGGAATCTTAGTTCTCGACCAAGGATGGAGCCCATGCCCCATGCAGTGGAAGCTCGGAGTCTTAACCACTGGACCACCAGGGAAGGCCACATAATTATTAATATTATAAATCAATCAGGCAGTCAGCATGTATGTGTACAACATTGCCATGGAAGAGGACAACATCCTAAGCCTCAAAAAATTTATAACTTAGGGAAGAGGAAGGGAAAGATGAGCCCTGCCAGTCAACAGATGTACCAGGCTGATCAACTTGTTGAATTTGTATTTGACATTTGTCTCCTCCATGTTACCCACTCTATTTTTCAGAGATGAACTAGGCAGCATTTGAAGAATTCAGAGAAATCGTATCTACAGGTGTATTTGACATATCAGCTCCATTTTTACTGTATCTCTGCAGAAGGGAAATTGATTTAACCAAGAAAAAGAAATATTTTGATGCTCTTACCCATCAAATAAACTGAATTTCTGCCAAATGAGTGTGCTCATGGGCCAAGGGTGAGCATTACAATCAGGAAATCAGCAAAGGACAAAACACCAGGCTTATTTTATAGGCTTTGTGTTTGATTAATTAGCACTGTCAGAGATTTAAAGAATTTTAAAAACTGGATTAAAATGATGTCATCTACTTATAGAAAAAATTATACTAAAACATAGCTGGAGTAATATCAAGGTTACAGATGACAAAAGAGATATTCCAACCTAAAAAAGAAAATTCATCATATTAATCTTTCATAATTACCTTACTTTTGTGATCAAAGTTTGAAGCTATCCTATTTCATGTTTGTGACATTTTTCTGCAAGTGATTATAACTGCCTACAACTTCATTTGAGGCGGATGAAACTTTAAAATAAAACAGTGACTTTGGGGACTTCCCTGGTGGTCTGGTGATTAAGAATCTGCCTTCCAGTGCAGGAGACAAAGGTTTGATCCCTGGCCATGGAGCACCGCAAAATAGAGAAGGCTGCATGCCACATGGATGACCCAGCACAGCAAAAAAAAAAGTAACTTTGCTGCTGCTAAGTCGCTTCAGTCATGTCTGACTCTGTGCGACCCCACAGCCGGCAGCCCACCAGGCTCCCCCGTCCCTGGGATTCTCCAGGCAAGAACACTGGAGTGGGTTGCCATTTCCTTCTCCAATGCATGAAAGTGAAAAGTCAAAGTGAAGTCGCTCAGTCGTGTCCGACTCTTAGCGACCTCATGGACTGCAGCCTACCAAGCTCCTCCGTCCATGGGATTTTCCAGGCAAGAGTACTGGAGTGGGGTGCCATTGCCGTCTCCGAAAAGTAACTTTACTGTGTTCATTAATTCATTTAACAAATATTGATTGCAAGCCTACTATAAGCTGCACTATGCTATGAAAAGCAATATAGGGTCTTTGCCCTCACAGACCTCCCTATCCAGTAGGGGGAAAGGGACAATAAACAAGTCAAAAACCTAATAAAAACAGATTATTAATGAAGTACAGCAAAGAAAGTACTTATGGACTGTTAGAGGGAATAATGGGGGGATCTTCTACAGGTGGGGGAATTGGGGAAGTACCTTTTGAAAATGTAATACCTGAACTGAAACCCAAGGGATGAACAGCAAATCTCACTGAAACTCAGGAAAAGATTTATGCAGACAGAACTATACACGCAAAGATCCTAATGCAGAATAAAGCTCTAGTAACTGACAGAAGGGCAGATGAATAGCATGAAGACGTAAGGGAGACAATGGCACGAGAGTGAGGAATGGTTGAGGTTATGTCACTTCTAGAGCTGTTGGCCGTGGAAGGCATGTGAATTTTTTTTTTTCTGATGACAGATGAGAGGTGTTTAGCAGAAGATGACACTTTCTGAGGTATGTTTATTGTGTGCATTCATATACTTGATTTCGTATTTTTTAAGAAAAAAATGTATATATTTTTTACTGTGCCTAGTCTCAGTTGCAGCATAAGGGATCTTGTTCCCTGACCAGGGATCAAACCCAGGCCCCCTGCATTGACAGCTCAGAGTCTTAGCCACTGGACCACCAGGGAAGTCCCATTGATTCCGTCTTTTACTAAGAAAAATCTAGGTTTCCTACAATAAGTGTAAGATATCAGAGCATTATCAGCATTAGTATGAATCACATGTAAATAAGATTTCTTTCTTCGCTTGATTTAGTCCGTAACAGCATGTGGAATCCCAAAGTCAGGCAGATGCTGTGCTACTGAAGGAGAATAGAGATGTAGCACAGACGTTTCCACTAGATGGATCTAGGAAAAAGGCATTTGGACCTAGGTCTTTTCCAGACTGCCCTGGAAATGAACATGTAGACTGAGGTGACATCATTAAAGCATGTTGCCATATCGGAAAGCCACACCATGGCTCCAGACCTTATGAAGTCACTCTTCCAAAGATCTTTCATTACTGGCATAGAAGGCTGTAGAGTCACAGAAACAGATTATCTGAGACTTAGAAAGAAACCTAGAACGGTGTTTTTCAAACAAAGATCACCCTGAGATCTTGTTAAAATGAAGATTTTGATTAAAGTGGGGCATGAAAGTTTGCATTTCCAATAAGCCCTCAAATAGACCTTTACACTCTGAGTAGAAAATCAAGTTAGTGTGTTCAGCTTCTCTTTATCCCATCCCCTTTATCGTCCAACCTGGAGTCCTCTAAGTTAAGCTGGATCTCCTTGGGGATCTCACCAGGGAATACCCCACTGTATCAAACATATTGAGCATGTAGTGGGTGCTTAATACGTTTTTTGATGAATAGGTCAATGAACAGGTGAGAAGATTATGAACATGTATTAAGAAACACTGTATCAGCCGCTGATGAAAACCTTCCACTCTCAGGATTATCAACCAACAAAGCATTTTTTGGACAGTTTTGACCATTACAAATTCCTTATCTATATGGAATCAGCATCTATCTCTCTATGATTGAAATTTTTAATTCTAGATTTGGCCCCTGGCGAAACACACAGCAGCCTTCTGTTTTTGACACAATTGGGACTGGTAGTTGCATTCAGTTCAGTTCAGTTCAGTCGCTCAGTCGTGTCCGACTCTTTGCGACCCCATAAATTGCAGCACGCCAGGCCTCCCTGTCCATCACCAACTCCCGGAGTTCACTCAAACTCACATCCATCGAGTCAGTGATGCCATCCAGCCATCTCATCCTCTGTAGTTAACAAAAAAATCATTTGGGGACTTCCTGGTGGTCCAGTGGTTAAGACTGGATTCAGGTTCAATCCCTAGTGGGGGAACTAAGATTCAACATGTTGTACAGCATGATCAAAGAAATCAATAAAAAAAGTCATTTGAAGCAAGAGGTCAAGTTTTGAAAAGATACATACATTAAGCATTTTAACTTAAAACATATGCATTGACATTCATCAACCAATCTTCTGAGCAAATGCAAGGCTGGGGACATGGATCCTTTGATGATCTTTACCAGTATATGTTGTCTGTCAGCATAAACCACACCTGTGATAAACACACCATACACATGTGAAACCGTGCTGGAATGAGCGGAAAGTACACTAAGGGGGAGAAGTAAAAAGCTGGCTTGGACTAGTCTGCAATGACATGGCTCACTCCTAAGAGAAGTAATGTGTTGGATGAGGTAGAGCAAAAGCTGCAGAGAGCAAAAAACACCTGAAAGAGTGGCCGCCCAGTCCTGGGGCAGAGCTCTCTTTTTACATGTGTTAAGTCAAGGTGGTTTGTTGCCTGCATTGCTGAGGAAAACACTGACAGTGTTCAGACTGTCCTACCCAAGTCATGAGTCCTAAATAATCAAAATACAAACATAATGTCAAAGCTCCTAAAAATCAGATACGGTTGTCACTTTTCCTTTCATCTAATAAGACATTTCAAGATGTACCAATTCACATAATGCCCAGACACTTCTTAATTTCCATTTTGAGACTCAAGATTCTTTATGTTCTCTAATAAATTAATCTGTCCTAAGAGGCCTCTTTTCCTTGAATTTTTGATTATGCTTTCCTTTTTCCTTTTCATTTTTTCATTTGAGTATAATTGCTTTAAATGTGTTAGTTTCTGCCGTACAATGAAGTGAATCAGCTGTATGGATACATATATGTCCTCCCTCTGGGACACTGCCCGCCCCCATTTTCCTTATATAATTCTTCAAAAAGAGGTCACCTATCTAACCACTCAACCTAAAATTTAAAGACTGAAAAAACATTTTCCAGAATGTATTTGTTTTTTTAAATACAGTGATATATTTTATTTAACAGGCAGCACCTACCCCAAAATACTTATCCTCACATGAAGAGTTCAATGACGGCTTGTATTTGCACAGTACACTCTGCTTTCACAGTCCTTAGTTAGCTTAAGTCTCAGAGCAACTGTGGGAGCTGGTGGTATCATTTCCGCTTTGAAAAGACAAAATGAAACTCAGAGGTGGTCAGTGTGTTGTAATATATATATAGGGCACCCAGTGGGAAAGCAGCAGAAGCTTGCCTAGGGCTGGCAGAGACCTAGTCTTCTGAGTCTTTGGGCCTTCTTTTAAATCTCCCAGTTGAATCAACCAAGGCCAAAAAGCAATAAACAGGGCTCCTGCCCTTTCACCTCATGGCTCTGTGATGCCCAAATTTTTTTTACAAGTTCAAATAGTGTTATTATAATATTTACTTGTGTAAATACTCTCTTGGGACTTCCTTGGTGGTCCAGTGGTTAAGAATCTGCCTGCCAATGCAGGGAACACAGGTTCAATTCCTGGTCCAGGAACTAAGATCCCGCATGCACGGGGCATCTACGGTCATGCACCACAACTATTGAAGCCCTCTCGCTCTAGCTCACACGCTGCAACAAGAGAAGCCACCGGAATGAGAAGTCTGTGCACTGCAGCTAAAGAATAGCCCCACTCAAAAACTAAAGAAAGCCCACATGTGGCAATGAAGATCCCGCACAAAAAAAAAAAAAAAAAATTTTTTTAAGTGTATTAAAGAGCTCCAAGATTAAAGTAAAGTTGAATTACTTGAGAAGTCTTTTTTTTTGTTTTAGAATTTTAAAATATATCTGGAAGTAGTTCTAGATAATATTCACAGTGTTTTAAACTAGGATGGAAGATCTCTGATGTCGATTTAGCTTTGGGCATCATTGGCATCACTGAAGCATGGCATCATTATGGGTTTATGGTAAATAATCATCCCTTCATTTTGTAATAGCAGAATACACACTGAATTTAAAGGAGAGTTTAAAAGTAAAAGTTTAAAATTTAAAGGAGAGTTTAAAAGTAAACTATACTATACATCTTACTTAGATCAATGGATAAATAAGGACTACAAACAGAAAAAAAAAATTATTTCTAGCAACCCTGAATCATGCTCTGATTTGGTAAGTCTTTGGTAACAACTTTAATGGCCTTTCTTAACACTCACACAGGAAAATTCAAAATTTGGAAGGAAAAATGTAAGAGCATTCCAATGACTCATTTAGTGTAAGTTTGGTTTACATTTATTCCACCCAAGGGAAGTTTCATTATTAATATGGTCAAAAGAGCTGGTCCTAGCTTCAGGCTTTTTCTGTTTATAAATAACCTTCCTCATATTTTTAGTTATAAGAAAACTATAACCTCTAATTGTATATATAATCCGTGAAGAGATAATTCAACCATCAATATCTTCTTTGAACTCTAAATAAAGAGTGAGATAAGAAAGGCCTGAGAAATTCATATTTCACCAGAAGCTTTTAGGTTCCTCTCTCAGTTACTATGAGGTTTCCCAGGCTCATAGTGGTAACGAACCTAGTGGTAAAGAGGCTAATGTTAAAGAACCCTCCTGCCAACATAGGAGACATAGGAAACACAGGTTTGATCTCTGAGTTGGGAAGATTCCCTGGAGGAGGACATGGCAACCCACTCCAGTATTCTTGGAGAATCCCAAGGACAGAAGAGCCTGGTGGGCTGCAGTTCTTCAGGTCCCACAGAGCTGGACATGACTGAAGTGACTTAGCAGCAGCAGCAGCAGCAGCAGTTCAGTTACTATACATGTTATTTTCTCTGTAATGAATTTTTCATGACTCATGTGACTGTCTTCTTGGTCAAGATGACCCTCTGACCCTGCAGCCCCTAAAACAATAAGCATAAAGTCATATGCCCTTGAATCTTTTTCTTTAAAGAACACATGTTTATGTTTGACGTAAGGTCTAGATTTACCATCATTTTCATGTGGTTTTTTTATTTGTCATACACACTCAGAGCTGTCTTTCTGTTTTTTATTTAAAATGTTACAGATTGACTCCCACCCTGACTCACATGGCTCACTCTACCAGTGGTTTCTATCCCCTGGGGATTAAGGCTTAGTTTGTTTAAAAGGTTAATGCCCTGCAAAACATATCCATACATGAGTTCTCACCAAACCCCACAATAAAAAACTAAGATGGATGTTGTAATGTGTAAACTATAATTAAACCTACTTCAGTGCTCCAACATCACTGGTTTGCCTTACAGTGATCCTAACTAAACAGAATGAGACTATATGCCCCTTTCCAAGTCTAAGTGAGAGTACAAGGAAAAAGATGATGTAGATATTGGTGGTACATCTTTCAGAGCTCTATGGTTAAAACTGGGAAGGAGGCAGGCTCTCTCTGATCTCAGACATCAGTTGCTCAGTGACATGGTGTTTGACTGACGGCTTCCTAGCATACCACACTATTGGGAGAGTGGAAAATGGAAAGAAGAAGACCCCAAGAGTGAGAATGAGGTCCCCAGTTAGAATACTCATGTTTCGTTCCGGTAGAAATGACTTTGTTTAGAGTTGTAGTGCTCATGGTGATGATGGTGGTGGAGATGGAAAAGAGTGGAAGAATTTGAGAGCGATTTTGGAGAAGAACTCATAAAATGTACTGAAGAATGGGACTTAGGCATGGAGGAAAAGGAGGATTCAAGGACATTCTTCAGGTTATTTGCCTGACCTGCTGAGTGGATGGTGATGGTGGGGTAGCATTTATTAAAAGGAGAATAATAGGATTTTAGTATTAGAGGGGTGGAAATTATGAGCTCGGTTTCAGACATGACATATTCAAGATACCTATTTGCCTTCTGACTGGAGATTAGAGTTGGAATTTGGGTCTGGGGAGTCAAATATTCTGAGCATGTAGTCGTCTCAGCACCTACTCAACGCTTTTGACGTAAGAGGTACCAGTGGTAAGATGGCTCTAGCAGAGTTGAGCCATCAGATAGGAGAGAACCTTTTCTCTTACATGAGTGCTTGAGTAGAGACACCACAGTTGATATTTCCCTTTGCTGGCTGAGCCTACATGCCTTTAAATCATACAAGTTTTAACAGTTGGCTTGGAATTCTGAGGGTGAATCAGCTCCATTTTAGAGGGTGGAGACGGCAACCAGATGAGTCATTCGTGTGTGCCTGGGGTGCGTGCTCAGTCACTCAAACTCTGTTGTGACCCCCTGGACTACAGCCCACCAGGCTCCTCTGTCCATGAATTTTTCAGGCTAGAATACTGGAATTGGTTGCCATTTCCTTCTCAGGGATCAAACCCTCGTCTCTTGCGTCTTCTACGTTGACCATTTGGGAAGCCCCCGATGGATCATTCAGCTCTCTCTGACTGAAACTCTCAGTGTAAAGAGCCTTGGAGGATTTGGATTTTCCATGTCAAATCTCTTTGAACTATCATGGCATTTCTCTTCCTCTGGAGAAAGGTGAAGAGCACTGTCAAACCTCTCTCACTGCCCATGTTTGATTTATGACAATGTAAATGACTGGAATTCACACATCAGCCAGCAACTTCTCCAAGATCATCTCTAATGAGCCTCGCCTCCTTGAATTTACGTCTTTGGGTAGTTTCCTCCCACACTGAATCGGGGCTGAGGGCTGATCCACGTTACCAGTAGGCAAAGATGAGTGATTTCTAGAGCTGGGTCATGATGGCATTGAAGCTTCCACCCTGTTCTCTTGGTTTCTCACTCTGGGGGAGCCAGTTGTCATACTCTGAGAACATTTAAGTGACCCTGGAGAGTTTACCGGGGAAGGAAGTGAGGTCTCCCACCAACAACAAGCACCACTTTACCAGCCATTTGGAAGTGGGTCCTGCATCCTCAGTCAAGCCTTCTCAAGACTTCAGCTGACATCCCACTACAACCTCTTGAGAGAGATGGCAGGCCAGAACCACACGCCCAAACCGTTTAAGAGTCCCTGACCTAGAGCAACTGTGAAAGACAACACACAACTATTGTTTTAAGTTTTGGAGTGACTTGTTATGCAGTAATAGATAACATGTATTTTGTCCTTTAAAAAGATAGAGTTGTTATTGTTGTTATGAGCACCCTTATGACTAGAACTTCCTATTTTGTGATGTTAAAAACATGGAAAATTAATTCACCTGTAACTTTTCCAGAAGAGAAAAAAACAATCAACTCACAAACTCTTAACTTCCAAGCTCCACGCTAAGAATGAATACAAGAGAAATTGTGATTGTTCATGGATAAAGAATAACCTAAATTTGTTTAATTGTGGTGTTTTAGGAACTCAGCCTGCATAACACAACAAAGCACAAAAATATTTTGGATCTTTTGTTTTTATGTCACAAAGAGTTCCAAAGTTAAGAGGAAGGAACTTTGGTGTTTCCTTTACACCAAAGCAAACCAAGCTGTGCTTTTATTTATCTGAGAATAGGAAGTTTTGCGATTCTGAATTCTGAATATTGATCAGAATTATTCACAGCAAATACCTCCTAGGATGTCCCTTCTAATTAAAACCTGCCAGAAAGTGGTTTTGCTTTTTTTTTTTTCCTGGAGACTTGTCCAGCTTTAACAAGAATCTGAACTAGCAGAATTTATTAAATCATAAACTCATTTTCTGTGCAAACATACCCCAAACTTAAAATGTTACACTCTGCTGTGCTGCCCTGGCTCTGCTGTTAATAGCTGGGTGCCCCTTCTTACCCCCAACATAGTGTTTAAATGGCTAAACACTGACACTCCTGTACCATTTTAATCAGTTTCTAGTTTCTTTTTCATCCATTATCTTATTTGAATCTTTAAACCACTCAGTTTTAAGTGCGCAGCTTATTGCATTTAACAGATAAGAAAACTGAGGCCCAGAGAGGTTATTTACTAGCTCATTTCCTTGAACTATTTACCAAATTACTTTACCTCTCTGAGAAATGAGTGGGTCAGACTGCTTTCTGAAGCCTCTTCCAGTTCTAAAATTACTTTATCCCCAGCAACTTTGGCATGACCAAGTCAGTATGTGAGATGCAGAAAGCACAGACATGGAGTTAGATGATCTGGATTTTTGTTCTATGATTTGCTGGCCTTGAATACTTGAAAGAATCACTTAAATTTCTGAATCTCAGTGGCCTAGTACATAAGCACGATGCTGAGTGGGGCTTTGTGGGGACCCCGGGCATGGTGGCATCTTTTGTCTGTCATTTCTTGTAGGCAAGACTCTGGCCTCCATGATCTTCCCTGACTTCCAAAGAGCAGATTGGAACAGTTGCTAATCAAGGTTAGAATAACCTGAGAGAAGATTAAAGGTACCAGAGAAGCTGGTCAAAATTAGGAGACTGGCGACTTCCTGGTGATCCAGCAGCTAAGACTCTGCTCTCAATTCATGGCGGGGCGAGGTTTGATCCCTGGTCAGGGAAGTAGATCCCACATGGCACAACTAAATATCCCATATGCCTACAACTAAGACCTGATGCAGCCACATAAATAAATAATAAAAAATAAAAAAGAGTAGGAGACAGACCACCTGAGACCCTGAACACACCTAATCTTGTCAGCAACCCCATCCTTTTGAAATTGTCAAGAAAGAAGAATGTAGAATTGTTACTGCCTTGATCCTTATCACATAGCCTGCCTGACTACCCACTGCTGTTTTTGTTCAGTCACTGAGTGGTGTCCAACTCTGCAGCCCATTGACTGCAGCACACCAGGCTTCCCTGTCCTTCACCATCTCCAGGAGTTTGCTCAAACTCATGTCCATTGAGTCTGTGATGCCATCCAACCATCTCATCCTCTGTCGTCCCCTTCTCCTCCTGCCTTCAATCTTTCCCAGCATCAGGGTCTTTTCCAATGAGTGAGTCCTTCATATCAGGTGGCCAAAATATTGGAGTTTCAGCTTCAGCATCAGTCCTTCCAAAGAATATTTAGGACTGATTTCCTTTAGGATTGACTGGTTTGATGTCCTTGGAGTCCAAGGGACTCTGAAGAGCCTTCTCTAACCCGCAGTTCAAAAGCATCAATTTTTCAGTGTTCAGCTTTCTTTATGGTCCAACTCTCATATCCATACCTAACTACTGGAAAAACCGTAGCTTTGACCACACGGATCTTTGTTGGCAAAGTAATATCTCTGCTTTTTAATAGGCTGTCTAGGTTGATCATAGCTTTTCTTCCAAGGAGCAAGCATCTTTTAATTTCCTGGGTGCACTTACTGTCTATACACATTTTGGCGGCCAAGGAAATAAAACCTGTCACTGCTTCCACTTTACCCCCCTTCTATTTGCCATGAAGTGATGGAACCACATGTCATGATTTTAGTTTTTTGAATGTTGAGTTTTAAGCCAGCTTTTTCATTCTCCTCCACCACCCTCATCAAGAAGCTCTTTAGTTCTTCTTCACTTCCTGCCATTAGAGTGGTATCATCTGCATATCTGAGGTTGTGGATATTTCTCCCAGCAATCTTGATTCCAGCTTCTGCTTCATCCAGCACAGCGTTTCACATAATGTACTCTTCACAGACGTTAAATAAACATGGTGACAGCATACAGTCTTGTTGCGCTCCTTTCCCAGTTTGGAACTAGTCCTTTGCTCCATGTCTAGTTCTAACTGTTGCTTCTTGACCTGCATACAGATTTCTCAGGAGGCAGGTAAGGTGGTTTGGTATTCCCATCACTTTAAGAAATTTCCAGTTTTTGTGATCCGCAGAGTCAAAGGCTTTAGCGTAGTCAGTGAAGAAGAAGTAGATGTTTTTCTGGAATTCCCTTGCTTTCTCTATGATCCAATGAATACTGGTAATTTGATCTCTGGTTGCTCTGACTTTTCTAAATCCAGCTTGTACATCTGGAAGTTCTTGGTTCATCTGGAACCTTGTGAACAGTGTAAGAACACATGATACATATCCTCTCCCTATTCCCCAGGGGTGGGCTTCCCAGGTGGCCCAGTAGTAAAGGCATCACCTGCAATGCAGGAGACACAGACTTGATCCCTGGGTTGGGGAGAGCCCCTGGAGAAGGGATTGGCAACCCACTCCAGTATTCTTGCCTGGAGAATCCCTGGACAGAGGAGCCTCGTGAGCTAGAGTCCATGGGGTCGCAAAGAGTCAGATGCAACTGAGTGTGTGCGTGGGTGTGCACGTGTGCACACACACACACGCACACTCCCCAGGAGTGGGGCAGGGAGCATAGTTCCTGAGGCTCTAGCCTACTGTGTTCCCCCTTTGCCTGGCGAAGAAATAAAGTCAGTCTTTCCTCCTTCTCCATAACTCTGTCTCCATATTTTTGTTTGGCACTGGTGCACAGAGAGCCAGCAAAAGGGAGGTTAACAAGATATACCTGATAGAATCATTTTGCAGGCCAAATAAAATATGTCAGTTACTCACTGGGCTTTCTTTGTGACTCAGATGGTAAAGAATCTGCCTATAATGCAGGAGACGGGGGTTTGATTTCTGAGTCAGGAAGATCCCCTGGAGAAGAAAATGGCAACCCACTCCAGTATTCTTGCTGGAACTCAACCAGCAAGATACTGGAATTCAACTCACTCAGTATCATGGAGAATTCCATGGACAGCGGAGCCTGGTGGGCTACTGTCCACGGTGTCACAAAAAGCTGGACGTCCCTGAGCCATGAACACAGCAAGTTACTCACTGGCTCTGAGAACTTGATCTTCTTATGCTCCCAGTGTCCCAGGTTCCCATGCATGAAATATGGAGAAGGGGCAGGAAGCAGGTTCACTTTTGGTAAAATACAGTGGATGCCCTGATGATTCCCCAAGCCCCGCTTCAGGGCTGCAGCACTCATTCTCCAGCCGCCTGGGGCTCGTTGGCTAACAGTTCTCATCTTAGTCCCTCTAGAGAATTGCTTGTAGCTAAAAGCAGCTGCCCTACCCAAGGTCACATCCTCTTCCCAGGAAGCAGCTCATATGCAATGACTGTAATTTCAGGACTGTAAAGGACAGGCCCTCTTGCCTCAATTTGGTAAAAATATGAAGTGTTATCCCAACTCCAGAGCTCTGTGTGAGACTGGCCAAGCCCTCTGTTCCACGCATCACAGTCCAACCTCTTTATCTGCCCAGTTTTGTTTCCTTCAATCCCCTGCGGATGCTGTTCCTGAGAGCCCTCGCCCCCAGAAACTTCCTGCATGTAAATTTCTGTCTCAGAGTCTGTTTTCTGGGAACCCAACCATCCAGTTGTAACATGACGGTAATGCGATAACAGATAAGAAAGTGCTTTGAAAACTGTGTAGTTATCAGCAATATTGGATAACATTTACCATAGCATAATGAGGATTATCTAGAACATGCTGAACTGATGTGTATTTTTTTTTTAATTCCTACCATAAATTGTGTTCCTTTGCGGCCAATCCACCATTGTGGCCCCAGGGAAGAGAAAGGGCAAAGGTTACCTTGCACAGAACTAAAACGAGATGTAAGAGCAGAGCCCTCCAGTCCAAAAGGGAAGTTTAGGGAAAGCTTCAGTTTAGGGAGGGGAGATGAAAGGAGGGATTAGGAGAAGGAGGTTGGATGCAGGTGCCCACACTTCACCCCTTTTGGGGTGGAGTCTGTGTGAGGAGATGATAGAAACATCCAGATAGATTCAGGCTAGACTGAGAACAGTGGGGTTTGTGGCTGCCTCCTCTGGGAATAGGCAGCAAGAAGTGTAAGACTTCTACACTAAGAGAAAACTAAGGTGGAACTCCATTAGATTTGTATGGCTTAGAAGCTTTAGCAGAAAGAGCCCCATCCCTCAAGGCCTGCCTGTGGCTGGTGGTAAACAGGCAGCACAGAAGCTCAAGCATGCCCCCTGACTCCCCCACCACTTCATCCATAGGAGGACAGGCCCCTGAGAATAGAAACAGGCTAGCAGAGGCCCTGAGTTGGGCAGAGGAAGAAGGAACTCAAGAGCCTGCTCAATGTTTCTTAAGGAGAAATCTTTTTTGTTTGTTTTCTTCATTTTAAACAAGAAGCTTATTTAAACAACAAGACACTTGACTTGGATGGAAAACTATCTAGGATTCATTTCTTTTAGAGTAATTTAAATGAAAGTTGCTCAGCCGTGTCCAACTCTTTGCAACCCCAGGGACTATATAGTCGATGGAATTCTCCAGGCCAGAATACTGGAGAAGGTAGCCTTTCCCTTCTCCAGGGGATCTTCCCAACCGAGGAATCGATCCCAGGTCTCCCGCATAGCAGGTGGATTCTTTACCAGCCTGGTCACAAGGGAAGCCATTTATCCCTACTTAAAGATAGATCAGCCTACATGTAACAGCTACGTACAAAAAGTACAAAAAAGTAACAGCTACATACAAAAAAAATGTTATAAAATTGTCCTTGGTTTTACAATGATAAATAAAAAACATTAAAATTGGCCAATCGAACAAAATATGCAAGAATTTTTATGTTGTTCTTTTTTTTGTTAAACAGTGAGAGCAAAATAACTTACTGGAATATAAAAATAACAGCTGATGAGCATGCCACTAATGGAGAAAAAAGGGTATTTTCACAGAATCAGTAATTTTCCCCAACCCGTCTCCATTTGATGTCAATCAAAACATACCACTGGCGATTTAGTTTTTTAAAAAATGCAATATGTTTGTGCACATACACCAGTTACTTTAGGTACAATAAAGGAATGGGGAAGGGGAAAAGGAAGGAATAGAGAAACTATACTGTAGTAGTCAGCATGTGGTGGAACCAAATTGTAGCTTTCTATTTGAGAATGTCTTCTTGGTCTGGAGGAGCAGAGTTCTGGAGTAAAGTAGCAGGTTCCCTTTTTAGTAGACACCTCCTGTCTGCTGCTGGAATACATCAATTGTATCTTTATCTTCCTTCTCCAACTGCAGGTGTGTCTTTCTCATTGATTGGCTGCCGGTCAAATCGGAATCTGATCTGCCTCATTGACAAACCCTGTCTTTCACACTAGGCCTTCATTAGTTTACTGAAAAGGAGAAGGCGATGGCACCCCACTCCAGTGTTCTTGCCTGGAAAATCCCATGGACGGAGAAGCCTGGTAGGCTGCAGTCCATGGGGTCGCGAAGAGTCAGACACGACTGAGCGACTTCACTTTGACTTTTCACTTTCAAGCACTGGAGAAGGAAATGGCAACCCACTCCAGTGTTCTTGCCTGGAGAATCCCAGGGACGGGGTAGCCTGGTGAGCTGCCGTCTATGGGGTCGCAGAGAGTCGGACACGACTGAAGCTACTTAGCAGCAGCAGCAGCAACAGTTTACTGAGAGGTGTATGCCTCTTAAACTGCACCACAGAACCATCCTGCCCCACCACCTTCAAATTAATACGTAGTTCTCAGTCTTGACTCCTTCCTTTTCGTCCGCCACGGTGAGCGCTGGAGTCTCCTCAGCAGCCGCTTCACAAAGGCGGCACCAGGTCCGCAGGGAACCTCCAAGCCGTGCCAGGAGCGGCAGAAGGAGGTGGCAGCAAGGAGAAATCTTGATGTGATAATGCCAGTCAGGAAAAGGGTTTGAAGAGTGCACCTTATTCAGGGAGGCAGAAAAAAAGAATCACTGCCTGACACAGTGTAGAAATAAATGTTTTCTTTATAAAAATAATTATCAAAACATAGATTTATAAATAAATGTAAAGTGACATGTTTTGGTTTGTGATCTGCTTATGTTTTATATTTTAGAGACATTTGTTTCACATCCTATTCCCTTTTTAATAGCATTAATGCTTTGGCCTTGCTGTGTTCCAGTATATAATGCGTTGCTTATTTATAGCTCTGATAGCTTTAGTTTTCTGGAAACTGTCTGTTGTATATTGCCATCTGTGGTATTTGATGGGAAACAGTATAATATCTGTGATGTTATATCTCAAGTTACGACTTTGGTGATATCTAAGTTATGACTTGCTGACACTTCCATTATAAACTCTAATTTTGAATTGTTTCTGCATAATTATGGTTAACCTGACATTAAGCTGAAAGATGATAGAATTTTAGGTAGCCTTTGTGAATGCTGACTTAGATTCATTATGTACATCAGAACTCTGTTTCTAAGAGCAGGGGAAAAATTTTAATCTGCTTTTGTAACTAAAAAAACTTGATTTTTAAGTATAAATGAGCTGGTAGTTAATATGAATCAGATTATGTTTTGTTTTAATATACTTTTGAAAACTTAGATTTTAAAAATGATTACTTACAGTTTGAGTCATTTGAATATAATTGGAATGTTAGTTGAGAATGTTATGCTTTGCTTTCTATAATTTATACCCTTAAATTGAAGGCTTAAGAAAATAATATCATGTGTGAAATGAAACATGGCCAACATACAGATTTTTTTTTCTAATTGAATGAAGTAAAATAATCTAATGCTTATCTAATGAACCATGAGTGGTTCTCTAACAAATCATTAGACAAGAGATGTCTTTCATTTATAAATATATTAATATGTTCTCAAGGAACAAAGACTTCAGTCGTTAAATAAAGACTAAATAGTTAAATGTCCCAATATTCAAAATTATAACTACACTTTTCTAAGATCACTTTTGTGCGATGTTATTTGCATTCTAAAAGCTTTATCCAGTTTAAGTGATGGTTTAAAATAAGTTTTAGAAAAGTTAGGATGGTGTTGTTTCTGGTGCTCTAATAAACCTCATACAAGGGTTTTCATACTAATATGGATTCAATTTGATTTCATAGTTTCTTAAACTTTAGACTTTTAAAATTTAAATAAATTACACAAGCATTCACTATTTAGTAGCTTTTTGTGTGTGTGGATATGCTGATGCAGTTTTAATAAAGCTTAATGATTTTTAAAGATTAACTTTCTCTGCTATTGCTTTCAAGATCTAGGCTTGACCGAGATTTTTTTTTAAAACACATAGCACTTTAATCAACTGCTATGGACAGTCCATACTTGACAGGTTAGGAAAAAACAGTAATTTGTGATGCTAATATACCAATTTATTGATAAAAAAGTTAAAGTGTTATATTGGTATTTATAGAATCATAAAGGGCTTCACAGGTGGCTCAGTGGTAAAGAATCCACCTGCCAAGGAGGAAACAGAAGTTCAATCCCTGGGTCATGAAGGTCCCCTGGAGGAGGGAATGACAATCTGTTCCCTTATTCTTGTCTGAAAAATCCCATGGACAGAGGAGCCTGGTGGGCTACAGTCCATGGGATCGCAAAGCGTCGGACATGACTGAGAGAATGAGCACACACACAGAATCATAAAATAATTTTTTGTTAAGTCCTTAATATAGGGCAACTTTTGTATAAAGTTTTAGGCCATGATGTGGAAAGCAGCAAATTGCCTTAAATTATCTTTCTCAGTGTAGCAGAACAAATGTTAATAGTTAGTTGCATTATGATTTTTAGATTAATCTATTTATTATTTATTATTAAGCTATTTTATTCAAAACAAAGCAGGAAAATATATTGAAAAGAAGGTATGTTTACAGAGAGTTTTTTTCCCCAGAGGGCTTTTTTAAAGTGCTCTATTTCTGAAATGTAAACATACATTTTCAAAGCACACTTAAGTAACAGGACAATAAAACAAAGAAATGAAAAATTGCCATAAAGTTGAACAATTTGAGTGGTCTTGACATATATTTTTGATTGAATATAAACTTCAACATAGTAATTATTGGAGTATAACTTTATTTAATATATGCCTGATAATTTTAAAAATATATATATACAAAGATAAAACATGGCCAGACAGTACTCCAAAATGTTAACAGAAGTTTTCTCCTTAAAGGTAATTGATTTTTATTTCCTTTTTTAGACTTTTATTATTTTCCAAAATCAGTGTTTTAATTTTTGAGTCAGAAAAAAACCCCCAATAAATGCTAATGAAAGCTTGATAGGACTGACTGTCTATTCTTTTGGTAAAATTGTCTTTAATAAGAATACTGATAAACAGGCCAGGGGATACAGTGGAACCTGACATGCCATGGGATAAACTGGGGAGAGCTGATGAAAGATGTGGATCTGGAAGATGAGTCCAGGTACTGCATGGAGAATGAATTAGAAGGGAAGAAGTGACAGGCGCAAAGTCTACACAGTGGGCAGTTACAAAAAAATGCTGAAGTCTTTGCTTATATTAAGACACAAACCTTGTGTTCCTTCTCAAATCCTTTGTCTCTTCTCTCTATCTGATAAGAGCCTCATCTGTGCCAAGTTGCTGCTCTACTTTTGAAACTGGATGAAGTATCACACCTTGGGCGTGGGATCTGCCCTCCTACAAGCCACCATGTGGTCAGATGATACAGCCCAGAAACTGGGGGGCAGTTAGTTCTCTGAGAAGTAAACATTCACTAATGGCAAATGGAGCCAGGAGACATGGCAGCAGGTACACTCCCCTCCTCCCTCTCTCTCTCTCTCTCTCTCTCTCTCTCTCTCTCTCGTGGAGAAGTCCCATGCCTGCTGAGTCATTTTTGGTGGTTACCACAGTAACCTCAGCCCTTCTTCCCGCTCACTCCACCGTGCAGGGCTGGTCCCTCCTTGCTAGAATACCTTATGCTCTGCTTTCTACAGTAGCTGGGCTTAGCTGGGCTTTACCAACATCATGACAGGGGGACTGAATAGAGAGGTGAACAAAAATTCAGCCGGGCTTTACCAACATCATGACAGGGGGAGTGAATAGACAGGTGAACAAAAATTTAAGAGATATTTAGAAGGTAGTATTGACACAAGTTTGGTGGCTGATTTAATATGTTGGGAGCAAGGGTCAGGAGTGTATTTAAGTTAACTCTTAGATTTCTAACTTGGATAATCAAGTGGCCAGCCCTAGCACAATTCCTAGTATGTGTTAAGCCTTCAGTCACTATTTATTGAAGGAATGAATATATGAATGATGGTACTATAACTAAGGTATAGACTACAGGAGGCATGTTTATTAATGTATCATATGTAATCTCAAGGAGATTTTAACAAACATTGGCAGGAGGGGTTTCCAGTCCATCTTTTTCAAAAATAATACTTAGTTGTTTGTTTGGCTGTTCCTGGTCTTAGTTATGACACTCATGATCTTTGGTCTTCCTTGAAACATGCAGGATATATATATGTATGTAATTATATATATAATTATATGGATATTATATATATATATATTTTTTTAGTTGTAGCATTTGAACTTTAGTTGCAGCACGTGGGATAAAGTTTCCTAAGGAGGGATGAAATCTGGGCCCCCTGCATTGGGAGTGTTGAGTCTTAGCCACTGGACCACCAGGGAAGTCCCCAGTTCTTTCTTAGGAGGCCTTGATGCAGATATGTGTGAATGAGGCCTTGGAAAGAGTGGTAAAATGTTGAGCCTGAAAAGGTACTGACATACTGTCTTCAATTCAAACAGATTTTGTTCTTGTTGAATCTGAATATGAATCTAGTCTGTTCCAAATAATACAGTAGAGTTTAAACCATCTCTGTTGTCCATGATTCACAAAGCAACCAGGCACAGTTAACATAGTGCTAAGTCCTAAACCTCTCATTTCTGCGCTATTTTCATGAAAACCACAGAAAAACAGAGCTAAAAAGCCTTCTAGAGATTATCTGGCCCGGTTTCCCTGGTTCAGGGGTGACTTGGCACACACATTTAGGAAAAGCACTGGTATTTGTTTTTCTGTAGAGTTGACTGACACTCAATTCCCAAATAAAATATTATGTTATAGAAAAGATGGCCAAGAAAAGCTTAAAAAACTAAAAAGTAAGGAACATCTTTTATTCAACTATAATAGGATGAGTTACTCCCTGAAGGTACAATTTCTTTTTTGCAAAGTTTGGGATATTTAGGCCTAATTGGAATTTATAGCTAAGCATAAATGCTAGCGTAGAAATGGCTGTAAAATAATTACTGTGTTTGGTGCTAAAATGAAAATTACTGGCCTAAAACCATAATGAAAATTCCAGTACTAATCAGAGTAGAGCAATACCTTATGTTGTAAAGGTATTGAGAAATGAGAAAATCAAGTACAAACATTTGACATGTTTTCTTAAAAAACATTCATATATAGCTAACTAGATTCCAAGCACTGCTCTAAGAATTTACAAATACTATTTATTTAATTCCTATAACAATCCTATTCAGGAGGCAGTATCACTGGCCTTTTTCACAGATGAGGAAACTGAGGCACCAAAAGGGTGAGTGATTTGCCCAAGGCCACACACTACTGTGGAGAAGGCAATGGCACCCCACTCCAGTACTCTTGCCTGGAAAATTCCATGGACGGAGGAGCCTGGTAGGCTGCAGTCCATGGGGTCACTGAGGGTCGGACACGACTGAGCGACTTCACTTTCACATTTCACTTTCATGCATTGGAGAAGGAAATGGCAACCCACTCCAGTGTTCTTGCCTGGAGAATCCCAGGGACGGGGGAGCCTGGTGGGCTGCCGTCTCTGGAATGGCACAGAGTCGGACACGACTGAAGCGACTTAGCAGCAGCACACGCTACTGTGGTGGATTCAAACTCTTTTCCCAACTGCCTTGCGTTTGAGGGCCATACATTTCAGACAATCAGCTTATCTTTAAATATCTAAAAAGTGAAAGTGGCTCAGTAGTGTCCAACTCTTTGCGACATGGACTGTACAGTTCATGGAATTCTCCAGGCCAGAATACTGTGCCTTTCTCTTCTCCAGGGGATCTTCCCAACCCAGGGATTGAACCCAGGTCTCCTGCATTACAGGTGGATTCTTTACCAGCTGAGCCACAAGGGAAGCCCAAGAATACTGGAGTGGGTAGCCTATCCCTTCTCCAGAGGATCTTCCGGATCCAGGAATAGGATAGGGGTCTCCTGCATTGCCGGTAGATTCTTTACCAACTGAGCTATCAGGGAAGCCCTTAAATATCTAGCACGGCACATTGATCATATGATGAAGAGCACAGAGGAACTGAGAGTACAGATTCATGTCTTCCATTTCATGCTTATTTCAGTACATGCACTTGCTGAGTTAAATGGTAAACAGAATTAACCACACTATTTACATTGTTTTTTTTTTTTTTTCTCTTTCTCCATCCCTCCTCCACCGGGTGAGTATAGTTTGATTCACATATTTATATACATATAGGTTTAACGTCCACTTAGTTAGGTTTCATCCTAGAGCAGGAGCCACTGAGGAATAAAGTCATGAAGTTAGGGAAGCATGAAATTTTTTAGGCTTATACTAATTGAGGGACACTTGATTGCCTCCCTGCTGTTCCAGGTATGAGACTCTTTTTATCTATCCATTTAACAAGTGTTTTATTAGGTGCCTTTTATAAGATATACTCTTTTAGATTGGAGATTATCTGACTGCATTATGAACAGCATCAACCAAGTCCCTATCTGCATGCATCATACACCCTAGAGATAACACAAACAATAATCAAGTAAACAGGCAAACATTTATGAGATTTGGTAAGAGATATGAAGGAAAATAAACCCGGGAAATTGGTTAGAGAAGAATTATGACTATGTTGCATCTACACTAGATGGGATAATCAAGAGGTCTTTTCTTAGGTGATATTTGAGCAGACATCTGAATGAGGTAAGGAGAAAAACCATGCTAAGATTTGGGTTTGAAGACAATGGAAACAGTAAATGAAAAGATCTTGAAGCAGAAGCAGGTTTGACATTTTTTGAGGAACAGTGAGAAGACTGATGTGACTGGAGAGGGAATGAACAAAAAGTGACAGAGGATGAGGTAAGACAATCAGACAGGAGCCAAATCACATGGGCCATTGCTAGGTGTGTGGTTTTATTCCAAGTGTGATGGGAGACAATTAGGAGATTTTGAGCAGGAGGAGAGTAAGCATATTTCATTTTTACTTTAAAAGGATTGATTCCTGTGTGAAAAATGAAATGTAGGGTGAAGCAGTGGAAGTGGGGAGAGTAGTTAAGCGCTTACTGCAGTAGGTTTGCCAAGAAATAAGATCTGGACTGTTGCTAGTGTAGCAGGTAGTAAGAAGGTATGGGGTTTGTGATATATCCACATCTATAAATTAGGGCTGACAGGAGTGGCCGACAGATGGATGTGGAGTGTGAGAGAGAGGAATCTAGGGCGACGAGAAGGGAGAAGAGCTGCATTATTATTTGGAAAATATTTCTCAAGGAAGTTGACAGAAAACTGCATGGGAGACATTTTGAGGGAAAGTGGGATTAGAGCCCTGACCACAAGGGCCATCATCCTCCTCCTCTCTTGGGGGACGTCCATGGTAACGTAAGAGGAGACCCACAAGAGGGCACACTTCTCTCATCCAGTTAGATTCATGGTCACCTGTTCCAGTTCCGTCCTCTGTTGAAAAGTCAGGTCAGTCACGGTCAGAGAAAGAAAAAGGTTGTGGAAAAACTAACTGAAGGAGCAATCCAACTGCCATTGCCTAACTCTTATTTTATTGATAAACAGAGCCTATTTTCATTAACACTAATAATAATAGTTACGATGAAGTTTTTCCTACGCGTTGCGCTTTGTGTTAAGCACTTGATCCGCACTATCTCATTAACCCTAAATCTTTACACCACCTCTATACTATAGGTACAGGTGACATTTTAGGAATGGAGAAACTGAGGCACCAGGCACCACGAGGTAGTGTGCATGGGTAATTAAGTCACTTTAGTTGTGTCTGACTCTTTGCGACCCTATGGACTGTAGCCCGGGTTGTTCAAGTAGGGATATTGGAGGGGGTTGCCATTTCCTCCTCTCGGCTATCTTCCTCACACAGGGGTGAACGCCTGTCTCCTGTATTACAGGATTCTTTACCCGCTGAGCCATCAGGGAAGCCCATGAGGGAGAGTAACTTGCCACAAAACAATGGAAGACCACTGTACCCTAAACACTTAATATTTTGTATGCTTTTGTTTATTCTCAGTCAGCAATTCTTGAGAAAGGAAACGCTAGAACTGTTTCAGCTGGTGGCTAAGGTAGGACCAGAAGACCTGTTTTCGTACTTTGCTCGAAATAGGGGGAGGGAGATTTGCCTCAGGTTGAAGGCTGCGAATGGACATATTATTTTGGTAGAGACTACGTGATGACTGAGGATGACAGGTGGAAAAGGACCAACATCTTTTAAAATCATTTTCCTGTAGGTAGTGATTTTTTTTTTTTTTCCCTTTAGGATATTTCCTCCTCTGGTTTTAAAAATTGTCACAAAACATTTACGCAACGACCTGGGGTGTTATGACACCCTTAGATCAAAGTGTAAGGACAACCTGGATGAAGGACAATTTTTAAAAAAGAACACGGCCTGCCCTCGCCTTGGTTAAATAAATCAATGGAAACGATTTGTTCAAACTGGAGCATCCAACAGACGCAAGCTCTCTGAAACAGCCAGGACTCCTTGGCAAACACCGTTGCTTAGCGAGACGTCAAAACTCCTGCGTGCAAACAAACGCAAGAGGGGCTCAGCCGCCGGCATGCAGCAGACTACTCCTAATCTGGTTTTGGAAAAACTCTATAGAGGGACGTGTAGCTCCTCCCTCTCCTGGTTAGGGGTGGGTGAGGCGAGAGGGGAAGAGGAGCGATCTTCCTGGCTAGGCTCACCGGCGATGACGCCTCTCTCCGACCCGGGAGGGTGCAGGGGAAGTAGAGGCTAGTCGCTCTGCAGGAGAAAACGCCTGTCTTAGAGTTTGCCTGGACCTGAGGCATGGAGGGGGAACCCCGCCCTCAGTCCCCAGCACAGTCAGCGCGCCCCTCCCCCCAGGAAACGCGCCCGCCGGCCCCTCCCTCCTCCGCCGCCTCCTGGGGACTTGGGTTGTAAAATCCCACGCAGTGGGGCCGACTCGGTGACGGGGCGGGGCGAGGCACTGGCGCGGCCCCAATTCCTCCCCCACTTCCCCGCGCACTGGCCATTCTCCGCGTCCCAACTCCAACCTGCCTCTATCGTACCAACACCCCTCCCCCAACCCCTCAGCGTGGCTCCTGTACCGTGAGCCCAGCCTGCGGCCTTAGCCACCCCACCAAACTCCAACCTCCGAGGCCCGCCCTGCTTTCCCCTGCCCGGGGCGTCTCCTGAGTCTGGACCCCAGTTGTCTGGGCTACAGGGAGGAGCTGCAGCCGCGGTAGCCCCGCCTTTTGGGCTTTTGGACTACCCCAGCTCCTTGAACATCTGGGTGCTGGAGTTAACGTTCCAGATGTGGCTTCTGGGCGGCCAGATGTGCGCACTCGCCCACCGCGGGCAGCTCGGGCCTGGCGGCCGGCGAGTCTGGGCGGACGCGTGGGAGGGGCTGGGAATTTTCCCTCGGAGCTGACTTAAAAGCCGTCGGAACCGCAGCCCCCTGGGCTCCCCGCCTAGGCCTCCAAACTCTCCCGAAAAGTACTGCCAAAAGGAAAAGTTTCCAACCCAGCCCCGGCCCCTCGGCCGTGCAGCCTTCGGAGCTTCTCAAACTGGCAGGGAATATAGAGCAGTTCTATGGGATTCCCCCCGTGGACAGAGGAGCCTGGTGGGCTGCAGTCTATAGGGTCGCACAGAGTCGGACACGACTGAAGCGACTTAGCAGCAGCAGCATGGGATTCCCCAAAGAAAAACCCTGATGTGTTGACCACGCGGTCCTGGTCTGGCCATGGGACGCCAGGTGCACAGCCAGCGAACTCCAGGTGCGGAAGAAGTTAACAGTAGGCTTGTATTTGGGGGTTGCCCTGAAGCGCTCTTTGACCGGTTATGGATTCCATTTCCGAAGTTGGATGTCGTATTCCACCTGGTACAAGCAGTTCAGAGCAGAAGAAAAGCCAAGTGAACCCTGTGACTCAACTCCCTTGGAATGTGCCTGGAATAATAAGGGGGACTTGAAAGGTTTTTATGGCCGCGGGTAAAGCTGGTGGAGACTAGGCTCCTGCGCCCTCAGTTGGCCGACGGCCGAGGGGGGCAGTATTGCCTTCTGCAGTGCTGCAACGCCTGCAAACCGGACAAAAATAGTCGGAGTATCTGGTTTAAATCAACCAAAGAGCATTTCTATCATCTTAACCCACCGGCAGAACAGAACGAGCCAGATATAATCCCGGGACTCTTTTTAACAGTCCAGTGAGAGCTAAACCCAATCACATTTTACCTTTGGGATTTCTTAAGTGTCCTAATGTAAAACTGTCGTTATTTTATAGATGTTGCAAATTAAACTTCCTTTTCTGAGGTTATGTGTGGGCATGTGCTCAAGCATTTACGTTTACTAGCAACACTCTGAATGTGTGGCCTTTTTTGGGGGGTGGTGGTAATTGATGTTGTTGAACCGTGCAGCCCTGGAATAGTAAAAAGTATTCGAGGCCAACATACGGGTTGCTTACACTACTAAATATTGATATAGAGTCGCATTTTCGTCCCTTCACGTCCTACTCAGAATTCCAAAGGCAAGTTGGAACAAAAGGAAAACGTGTCTGAGTTTAAAGAGAGGACTTGTGCCAAGAATTACAGTCACAGGGTAAATAACCTTGTTTTCTCCTTCATCAGTGGCTGCTACCAAACCCCGCTCTTGGAATGTGGCCAACAGTCTGTCTGGTGGAGGGCGCTGCTAATTAGAGAGAGACCATAAACCTCTCTGTCAAAGAGGGCATATGACCTTCCCTTCAAGTCTAAACAATAAAGCTGGCGAACTGCAGACTGCACTCTCTCGCGGGCTGCCCTGCGGATTCCCTAAATAGGAACAGGATGAAGGCCAGGCTTAAGAGGTTACCATAGCTCTGCTCTCACACTTTGAGGAATCGGTCACTCCACTTCCCAGTATAACTTGTTTCAATTACTCTCGACAATCTATTTAGAGGAGAGCAGCTTGCAGAGAGAACTCATTGTCTAATCTAAATGAGGAAGCAATTATTACTTGCTGCAGTCTAATGTGCTTTGAGACTGTCAGGTCAAATATCAACCAGATTTCATATAACCTTACTTTGCACTTGGGAAGATATATATCCTTTTAAAGACAATTATGTATGCTTGTTTTCTGAATCCCCCCCCCTCTTTTATTCTAATAAGTTTACAAAATTAAGGTTCCCCCCTCTTCAATAGTCTTTTCTAATTTTAGGATTTATTCTAAGGTAAACAACCACAGCCTCTTCCCTACGTTGCTTAATGTTAAATTACACTTTAAAAACTTTGGCTTTTTAAATGGGTTATCTTCTCAGTTCAGTTCAGTCGCTCAGTCCTGTCCGACTCTTCGCAACCCCTTCTCAGAATAAACAAAATAAAGAGTTCCCCGAATCTTCCTTTCTTTGTCTAATTTCCCTCCCTGGGAGTCCCCTGCAAGCTTTACTTTTATACAAGGTGTTGTAAACTAAAAATACTCAGTTCCACTTTCCTAGAACATAGGGAAACGGTTGCCTGCTGTATATCCCACTGTACTTGCTTTTACTGAAAAGACTGAAGTTCATCTCTTGTGTAAAAAGTCATTTGGCCCTTTTCTGTTTTATTAGTTAAAACCTAGTATGGATCAACACGAAAATTCTTGTTGTGAACAGAGCACATAAAAGGCTTTACAAGGTGTGGTTTGAAGAGAGAAAGTGGTGGAGCAAATGCTGGTGGGAAGGTGAGGAAGGAAAGCACTTCCTGAGTGGATACTCCTCCCAGCTGAGCCACATCCTCTCTTCAGATCACTTCCTGTTTGTCTCAGCCAATAATTGATAGTAAATGTGGTCTTTTTCCTATTCAATTCAAAAGCATCCTTTCTCTCCTTACCAGTTACCCTAAGAGTCAAATCTACTATTAACTACATGTTACTCAAAAACTTCAATCCATTATAATCTTTTGATAATGTGAGATTTTTATCTAATGCAGAAATGGTAAGAACCATTTCTACCTTAGCTGTTTAAGTATTCTGTGATAGCCAGGATAACCAAGTATAATGGAATTAACAACACAAGAATCTGGAGCTACAATTATTGTGCTTGGGTTAGATCACTGTTGAGTCTTGGTTTCCCTATCTGTAAAACAGACATACTTCCCAAAGTGTGGAAACAAATGATATATAAATCTTATTTATCACAATCTAATACACAGGGCATCACAAGCCTCATGAGGCAAAATTTCCCTCTTTCAAATAAAGCATGTGCTGCAACATTCCCTTTCTTTGTAAGATAAAATAACAAAATGCAAGATTCGGGAGTTTTATATGTTGAATCGGACAAACAACTTTATATTTTAGGGTAAATAGAGTTTCCTTTGGAACTTAATATTAAGGATACTATGATGGTTAATTTTATGTGTCAATGGATACATCACTGCACTCGGACATTTGCTCAAGGATTGGTCTAGATGTTCCTGTGAAGGTATTTTTTAGATGAGATTAACACTTAAATCAGTAGACCTCAAGTAAAGCATGTTATCCTTCATAGTGTTGGTGGCCCTCATCCAGCTAGCTGAAGGCCTTCAGAGAGAATTCTACCTGCAGAATGCCTTTGGACTGGAGTTGCAACATCAACTCTTTCCTTGGTTTCTAGTCAGCCATCCTGCCCTGCAGATTTTGAACTTGCCAACTTCCACAATTACATGAACCACTCCCTTAAAATCTCTCTCTCTCTCTCTCTCTATATATATATATTTAGGTTGGCCAAGAAATTAATTTGGGTTTTTCCATAAGATCTTTCAGGAAAACCCAAAGGAACTTTTTGGCCAGCCCAATGCATATAGATATGCACACACATATTACTGTTACTGAAAGAGTTTGTGGGGTCTGGTTGCTTGCTGCCTGAAAGCCAGAAAACAGGCCAGGCTGGTAGAAAGGAAAGTTCGCTTTATTTCAGATGTGGGCAGCTGGGTGGGTGGTGGGCATTTGTCCAGAGGCCCACTTTTGCCCCCAACCCCTCCCTGACAAGCAGGGGATGAGAGCTGTTATAGAGGGGGGTGGTAGTGGGGTGGTGGTGGTGGGTGGGTGGGGAGAGCTACATGCAGAAACAGCACAGTCTTCTCTAACAGTCATATTCAGATTGGTCATCGTTGGTCTGACCAGCATCATCTTGGTTGTTTTAGGTAGTTAATCTTCAGTTCCAGGGTCCGTTTGTTCGCATTTCTTTGTGGCCAGTTCTTGGAACTGTGGCAGCTCATGTCCTGGGTACAGTCTAGTCATCATGTAGTTAACATATTTCACCTGGGGTTTCAGTGTCTCTAAGACAGCTCACAGGATATGGCTCAGAATATTATCTATAGCCCTTGAGAAAGAACTAAACGTCCTTGGCCATGCTTAGTGACTACATTCTTACTATTTAGTCTCCTTTGACTGTTTTCCTTTGTTTCCACATTTCTCACTTCTCTGATTAAACGTATTCTTTGACTAAAGTTGCCCACAGACAAAAGGCAGGCAGAGGATGTGGTGGGGGTGCAAGGACCATAGGCTCCTGCTCCAGTTCACTACTGGTTTCATTTCTCGGAGAACTCTGATCAATAGATACCAACTGTTGACTCCTGGCACCACCAGGATCTGTTACAGCACTCAAATTTAAAGTAACAAGTTAAGTCTAACATTTTTGAGGAAGAAAAAAATCCCCACATTTATTCCAAACTCTTTCATAATACATTGAGATAGCACTGTCAAACACATTATAAATCAGTCAGATACTCTAACCTGACTTCATTGACTCTTCTCACTCACCTTTTCTAAATTTCAGCATTAAACAATGCTTAGAAGAGAAAAACTTCTCTTCCAAGGCTGATGTGCAAAACTATCTGTTCCTGCTCTTTACCTTCCTTCTCTCTTCACAAACTTCTCTGTAATTCTCAAAGATACAGTTGAAAAGATAAGACACTGTGACAGTTCTATGGAACTCAAGGTTAAAAGTCACCTTGAAAAATTTGCAAGGCTACATACAAAAAATGTAGTAAAGTTTCAAGAAATGCTGCCTTAAATAAAAGTTATGCCCTGAGTACTCCAGGTGAGAGATGATGATGACTTAAACTAGGGAAAATGAAGGGGAGGTGAGTTTAATGGTCACATTCAATATATATTTTGAGACAGTCAAAATAACTTACTAATGTATCAGTTGTAAGAGGTAAGGGAAAGAAGAGAACCAAGAATTTAAAAAACAAAAACTAAACACCAAAACCTGCTTTGAGAGAAACCAAAGTACTCAATAGTCTAAGATAAATTAAAGCATAAATAATACTCAATCCAAACATTTGGTAACAGTGAATTTGTTATTTTTAAAGCAAGAATTATTGTCCTTAAATTAACTGTTATGCTATCCTACTTGGATAGAGGCATTGTGCAGAAACACAACAGAGCTACCATTCACAACAGACACTCAAGGAATATTTATGAATGAAAAAAACTATGCTAATTTGATTTGCATATAGTGCCAAAATACCATATATATATTTTTTTATTCTTTCCCCTTGTCCTTAACTAGGATACTTTTCCTGTTTTTTTGGACACAGTATCTATCCTACACTTATGGACCGTTATCAATCTTGTGCTTTAAAATTTCAATTCAAAGCATCATCTTATAAAAAGCAATTTAAAAAACACTACCAAAAACAGACCATAAGGAGAGTGTTTCAAGGATAAAATATTGATGGGTAGGTAAAAGGGCAGAATGTTTTTCAGAGAACAATGAATCAGTCTGACATGATTTTTGTTCCATGAATCTCTTTTTTAAGAACAGTGAACTACTAAAAAGGAGAATAAAACACTGACAAAAATGCTGCAATTTATATAGTCATTGTGTTCTTTGAATTTTTATTTAAATTTCCGACTTCTTTGGATCATCACAAGGATATATATTCTAATAAAAACGAAAATATAACTCCATTTGGAAATACTTGAACACATCATATATCATAATGAAGTAACACAAAGAAACTTTCTTAAACACAGGCTTTCTCTCTAAAGCTTAAATGTGAGGCAGACAGACATCTGATTTTAAAACAGATGGAACCCTAGAACATGTCCAGGATACATAAAATGGAATTTTGTGTTATATTTTGTGTCTGAGACAGCTAACAATATAAATCTATGACTAGGGTTTCTGTACGAGTTGTTTTTTCCCATCTTCTTTTTCTAACATCCAAATTTTAGTTATTTCTTTTGTAATTCTATGGATGAACATTCTAGAATGTATGATTTTTTCCAGTTAGACACACATATGTAGTTTTATTTTCTACTGTAAGTTATTACAAGATATTGAATACAGCTCCATGTACCATACAGTAAGTTCTTCTGCTTCTCTATTTTATGCACAGTAGTTTGTATCTGTTAATCCCATATTCCTAATCTACGTCCCCCCTTTCCCCTTTGGGAACCATAAACTTGTTTTCTAGGTCTGTGAGTTTGCTTCTGTTTTGAATATAGACTCATTTGTATTACTTTTTGGATTCTGCCTATGAGTGATATCATACAATATTCAGCTTTCCCTGACCTAGTATGACATTCTCTAGATCCATCCATATTGTTGCAAATGGCAATATTTCAAAGAATGTATATGATTTGCATAATTTGCTCTATGATTTGTAATCTTAAGTGTGTGCATATATTGTCTATTATTTAATCAAGACACACTCAGTAATAAATAATATCATTTCATGCAACCTAACATATACACTTGACAGATACAGAAAAAAAATACAAGTTATCACTATCACTAGTAAAACGAGTTTATTTTATATTAAAGTTTTCAAAAAACACATTTGTAAAATTATCCTTATACTGGGCCTAAAGATAGCTTTTACAAAGAGATTAAAACTTGCAAAACTGCTTTCTCTTAACTATTGAAGTACATAGATTTAAAAGGTGTTATAGAAGAAAATGTTAATTCATGGTCAATGTTTAAAGGGTTAATATACATTAAATCTGTAGGAAACTACCAAAAGAATAATCTTAAAAACATTAAGAGAGTAAAAGTTGTACTTTCCTTTCAGAAAGCTTTATTCTTAAGTGATGTTTACTAAGAAACACACACTACATAACACAATAACCTTTTCAAAATTTACCAAATTGCTTTGTAAATGAATCAACTTACACAGAAGAAAACATAGGAAATTGCTTTTCAGTACATATTAACTTATTTTCCTGATAAAAGAAAATCAAAATAAAAATTTAGCCCATTCCAATTAAAAATACAAATTACTAATATTTAAGATAGTGTTGTATTATTTTTAATAACACAAAAGTTCAAGCATTCCAGAGTACAAACTGTGTTATTCCAAAAAAAAGAGAAAAACTCTTTATCTAACCAATGTTTACAGAAATTTGGAATATTTACATACCTTATAACACTGTAGAAATCTTTGGTGGTGACATATGGATTAAGTTCCCTGAAAACACTTTAATAATTTTATTCCATCAATCTGTATAGTCAAGTATTTAAAACTGGTAATGCTGGCAACATCATTTTCTATCCAAATCCACATACATATAGTGAAGTGTGTGGAGGGAATCTTATGCAGGGATTATGTGGGTTTAAATAATTACTTAGCAATAAGGCTTATTTCTGGCTCATTTTTACACCAGAAAAAAAAAATATAGTAAACTAAAGAACAGATCAATTCTTCCTTCTAAACAAACCCTGGAAATAGTTAATATTCATGAACAAGTTGAATGACAATAAACTGAGACACCAGGTACAGTTTCTGGATAAACTTTTATAGCTACCAAAATAGTGCCCTAAAGGCTTGTGCAGCATCTAATGCCCATTCACCAAATGGTGGTGGTGGGGTGCAAGGCACTGTGGTCTAGGGATAAACACACCTCTTTTATAAGCATTAGATTTAAAAGCAGAGAAACAAAAAAATGACCTGTTCCACCTTAAAAGAAAAAAAAAGTACAAGTTTATTATACAAAATTCAAATGAAAGCATGCTAAAACACACAGAAGAGAAAAGAAGCAAAATATAAGAAATGAAAGGACAGAAAGGAAATGACAGAACAGCGAAATGACATTGACTGTATGTAAGGTTATAACAAACGTATGAGAGGAAGCCTTGAGATATGATTAAATAGAAGGATTTGCATTATCTCTTTGAAACTAGTGTTGCTCTTGGTTAAACGTTTTGACTCTAGAAGTGTAGAGGGATAAATAATTCCTCCAATTTAGGACAGTATTTGTGAGTTTACGATAATTAAAGCATAGGTGTAATACTGAAAAGTGAAAGTGAAAGTGAAGTCGCTTAGTTGTGTCCGACGCCGTGGACTGTATCCCACCAGGCTCCTCCGTCCATGGGATTTTCCAGGCAAGAGTACTGGAGTGGGTTGCCATTCCCTTCTCCAGGGGATCTTCCCAACCCAGTGCAGGGATCGAACCCGGGTCTCCTGCACTGTAGACAGACTGAAATTAGACTTAAATAAAATAAAGTGGTGCAAATCGGCCCCCAAAAGTAATGTTTTTGATACAAAGTCACTTACATGACCTTGTTAGGCAATTTGAGATGACACTGCCCTAGTGTAGGAAAGGTAAGCAAGGCACATGTAGCATTTATATTGGGAAGTCAAGTGTTCTAGGCAATCTACGTTAAACTCTCTTCCAGAGTTTATAACCAGAATTCATAGGAATTTTGAATTAGTCAAAGTTAAAATAGATGAAGATACTCAGAATTAAACTTTGGGGGAAAATAAATTTAATGAAGTTTTACATGGTATTACTTATTGAGAATGTGAGATAATCTGGAAGACATTTTAAGACTTGCATGATGAGAAATGTATGAATTATAGTAAGGTACTCCTGAGTAAACATTCTGTTCTTTACCAACACTCAGAGTGGGTCATGAATATACACTCCCAGCTGGCTTCATTTCTTGAAAGGCAGAAAGGTCAAAGATCTCACAAATCTCTCATTGTTTTTTTTTTTTTTCTTTTGGGTACACAGAATAATCAAGTAAATTATATGAAAGAGTATAATCATACAGATTTGTATAATGATACAATTTTGATTACTGGTTACTAAAACCATCATCAGAAATATACTGACTTGGGGTTCATAATGCATAGTTATCTATGCCTAAAAAGCTTCAAAGTTTGGTAACTCAAAATCTCTTGGATTAAAAACATGATATTTTTCTAAAATCTATTCTAATAACTTCTAATATGTAAGATTAACAACATTTGTATTTTGCATTGGCATGGATCTTCAGGAAATTATCTCAGCCAGAAGTGAAATGATTCAAATGGGTAAAGTCAATGCCAGATTTAATAAATCAGCAGCCCGTGTCAGTGCCAAGCTTGTGAATAGATTGGCTGTTGGTTAATTTCATGAATTAGAAGATATCTACGTGCTATACTGGTCTCTGATTCCATTTCGCAAAAGCTACCATTTTTAAAAGCTGAAAATGAAACCACTGTTAACAAAAACATGCTAAGTTCAGCTACAATGTAGAACTAAATATGGGAAGCTGGTAAATTTTAAAGAACTTATCTGTATGAAAGATATGTAGAAATAGTTGAAAATGAACAATGAGCTCTATTTTTTATTATTAAAATTAAATGAATATAACTAATGAAACCCATAGGAAAAGAGATGATATAATTCAAGGCATAAATTTGACAAGTCAGAATATGACAAATAACAGTCAAGACAGTCAAGACAGTGTTAATAAAGACAAGACAGTCAAGACAGTGTTAATAAAACTTAAATGTATAGTTGTAAAATAAGTAAACAATTTTCAAGTGTGCAAAACTAGTCAGGAATGAAAGTGCTGTGTAGATACCTGGTTTTCAAATAGTTGTCTTGAAAACTTTCAGTTGATGGTGGGAAAAGTAGAAGTATTAACAAAGTAAAAATTTGAGGACTACATAAAACATATTTTATCTTATATTATACCCTCGTTCTGTCACTGCTGGATCAGAGGCCTATTAAATACTATCCTCATGTGATAGTTACAACAGAAATGGAGGTAAACACAAGATCACAAAGGCTGATGCTGCTCGAACCATCTTTCAAGTACACTGTGAATCTGGGTTTCACCTTGTATCCCAGGCACTTAGTGTTTTGAAGAATCTGACAACAGATAACACAATTTTCTTTATTTCTGATATATCTATCTACTTTTGCATAACTACCTTTAGTAGTCAAGATTTGGAAGTAGTTGTTAAAGAAAAACTATTTAAATTGACGAAAGTAAACCCTATCACCACCACAATTTAAAGCATGGTTTTAATGGATAAATCCTGAATATATGATGTTAGAAAAACAAGTTGATGTATTAGCATAATTTGACTTGGGATACTTGATATGTAGATGGCTAAAAATACACTTGTGGTCTCTTCTTTACTTTGTATTTTAGTGACCCATACCGCACCTGAAAAGAGAAATGTGTTATCATTATGAGTCAGATTTTGAAATTAGATAGGACTTCATAATCATCATAGTAATAATTTTTAAACTTTTCTGACGTAAAGAATCAACTGTCCTCTAAGCGTGCGCTCAAAAGACAGCACTATCTATATATTCCAAAATGTAATTGGTATTGTGTTAAATATGTGCACAGATTATTAACACTAGTGATAAATAAAAACATAAACTGTTATTATTTATACTTTATTTGGTACATGTCCATGAACGCTGCCCACAGTGATCTGAGGCCTTCATTGAAATCCTCCACTGCTTTCTGGGCACAAAGACAATATATTATTATGAATAAACTTTTACCGTTTAAATGCTATATAGATTTGGTTTAAAACAAAACTATGTACTTGATAGTGTTAGCTGCGTTCTTTATATATATGTGAGGGCTGGTACTGGGTACTCCCATCAATTGTCTGATTTTGTTTCGTGAGAATACTATTTTCCACTTATAGCGGAAGACTAGGAATTTATTATCATTTTCTAAATTGCCAGAGATCTTAATCCATCTGACCGGAATAAACAATTTTAAATACAACCCGTGCTGTATCATCCCAATCCTTCATTTAGGGATCATTAATATCCTAAATGAGCACGCAGCAGGGAAATCTCTTAATGCCAATCATTAGGAAAACAGCTCTGCGCTCCACTCACCTCTTTTCGGCCTTTCACGGTTTTCACAGATTTCATGCTTTGTGATCTTCGAAGCCCTTTGTGTGTTAACATCTCGTCATCTGAATATGGCCCCTCTGCTTCTTCGTCTGTTTTCTCATCCCCGTCTCTCAGTGGAATTCCGTAACCTAGATGAGTTGTGAAAATCAGCATGTTTTGGTAAAAGGATACCAGTCAGCACCGCCTCTTCACCCCGTCTGTCCGCAGTTCCCTGCAGTCTGCGTTTGTCGGCTTACTCCTTCCTTTTTTTCATCTGGAATGAGTTCCCTGCCCTTTGCTGTTGATCTTCACCCCTTGCACTAGTCTAGATGAGGCTCATTTCTTCCAGGAAGTTCCCCCTGGCAATTCCTATTTTTACTATGCATTTTTCAGAATAATTAAAAATATTTTTGAGTAGGTTAACAGTTATCTTGCTCAAAAATCAAAGAATATTAAATAGATACATAGTGAAAAGTCTCTTCCTGCCCTTTCTCCTTCTTGTGAATTCTAAACTACCTAAGCAATAATGCGTTTTGGTCTGTCATTTGTACCTGACTTTAATTAGGAACTTAGGGTCCTTTTGTCAAGTCCAGACATGGTAGAGTGCACTTAAGGAGTCATATAAGACCCAAAGGGAACAGAACTTTGGGCAAGATAAACTCACTGGGGGCAGGTGATAGAGAAGTTAAACCAACACTGTTGCAGCTGCTAAGATAAAATCCAGCCAGTCAGGCTACAGTAATTAGAAACACCACAGGCTATGATGACTGATGTTAGTTCAAAGAAAACAGCCAGCACCAGGAAGGTCAGTGAGAGATCATGTGGGTGTGCTAACAGGATGCTGTGTGTAGCCACGAGGACTTAACTTTGACCAGCAGGCAAATAACCAGGCAGCCAAGCTGGTTGTTGTCAGGAACTCTGAGAGCACCCTGAGAATGCGAAGCAGGGACAAGAATACTCCCTCCCATTCCTGAAGCAGTGATTCTCAAAGCTTATTAGAATTTCAATAAACTTATGCTAATGCACAAACTTACCAGCACATATTAGAGTCACCTGGAGAACCCACTGATACACACATTGCTGGGCCCGGGGTTGGGCTGAGAAATTACATTTCTAACAAGTTCCTGGGTGATGCTGACGGTACTAGTTCGGGGCCTACGCTTTGAGAACGACTGCTTGGATGGAGCAAGAGAGGGGCCTAAATCTAAGGCAACTGGGGAATAGTAAGTAGATTATAAAGACTGGGGTGAGGAAATTCCTTAGTGGTCCAATGGTTAGGATTCTGGGCTTTCACTGCCAAGGGCCCGGGTTCCACCCCTGGTCAGAGAACTAAGATCCCATAAGCCACAGGATGAGGTCAAAAAACAAGAAAAAAAGGACAGGAGTGAGTTTACAAGGCCCCATTATGTTTCAAATTCTACTTTAATAAAGGTAAGGAGCATAGCTACCTTCTTTGGGTGGTATCAGGCTCAGGTGGGGACAAAGATGCACTTCTTGCATGTGAAGCAAAGCACACTGAATGAACTGTTTATTCATCTGCTCTCACAGTGCATGAGTAACTTGAGCATCACTGAGCAGACTATGAAGAGTTGTGATTAAGCTTCCGGGTCTCATAATAAGATAAACATCTTTAATTACATATTAAGAGCAGACCACCAGGCTCCTCTGTCCCTGGGATTCTCTAGGCAAGAATACTGGAGTGGGTTGCCATTTCCTTCTCCATAATTATATATTAAGGAAGTCCAATTTTATGGTGCCAGACTTCTAGTCTAGAAATCAGGAGGGATTTGAAAGCAGAATCAGTCATTACATAGGCCAGGATCCTTTGCTTTCCTGCCGCAGTTGCAGGAAGTGTGTGCTAGGCAGAAGTGATAGCACATGCAAAGGCCCGGGGTCATGGGGAGGCATAACTTTGTGCAAGAGCTGTGAGGAGGCCAGTGTGGCCAGGAGAGGAAGTAGGGTCAGCAGTCCTGGGAAAACCCCCCTGGTGCAGTATTAAGTGGAAAAAATGTAAATGTAGAAACAAAGGAAGGAAAAACAAAAATGAAACCATAATATCTGTTGAAAGTGAGCTTTTAAGCGATTTTAAATTTCTTCATTTTTCTTTCTTAAAAAAATTGCCAAATTTTTATTTAAAAAATTTTATTACTTCAATATAAACCAGAAAAAAATTGTTTTAGATTGCCATTTCTAGATTCTTCTCTATTGCTGTTGCTTATATAATATTCCCAATCCCAATATAATAAAACTAAGGTAAAACACAGATGAAGGAATCAAGGAAAGAATCTGGAAACGACTGTGAACAAAAAGTTCCCTAAGGTAAAAGATGAGGCAAACATGGCCCTTGCGATTTTAATTACCTCTCATTTTATATAATTAGGAATTGGAATTTCACTCAAAATGATAATTTTATATATATTATATATATATATATATATATACACACACACACACACACAATCTTATTGTTTCCTAATTTCAACTAAAAATATCTTAGTTTTCTAATTATTGTTTCAGGAAAAGTGATAGATTGATTCATTATTGCACAAGTTTTAAAACTAATTTTTAAATTTAGATTTGTTTGTTTTTGGCTGCGCTGGGTCTTCGCTGCTTTCTCTGACTGCAGCAGAGCGGGGGCTCCTCTCTAGCTGTGGTGCATGGGCTTCTCACTGCAGCGGCTTCTCTTGCTGTGGCACATGAGCTTGGTTGACCCATGGCTTGTGGAATCTTCCCACAGCAAGGGTCAAACCCATGTCCCCTGCACTGGCAGGCAGATTCTTAGCTAACAGACCACCAGGGACGTCCCCACAAGTATTTTTAAAATACTACTATGTGTGAGGCAGTATACTAAGTTATGGGGGATACAATGTTAAAAAGACGTAACTGTCCTTTTCTATCCTGAGAAATACACAGTCCAGTAGAGGAGACAGAGTCGACTGTAATGAATGCTATAAATAGAAGACAAGGACAAGGTGCTACGGGAGCACACAGCAGAGGGAAGTGGGTTGTGAGAGAAGACTTCTTGTAGGAGGTGGTGGCCAAGCTGAATTCTGAAAGGCTCGTGATTCTATACACCCAGCACAGGAAGCAGTGGGATGCCAAGGCTGGGGAGCTAATACACCACATGCTGCTGAGTTAGGACTTCATCAGAGAACAAAGGGGAGAGGGCATTGAAGCATTTTAAGCAGGAGGGTGACATGATTAGGTTTTGGTTCTTTGTAAGAGTCTTCTTGCACTTTAGAGAATGAATCATAAGTGGATACTGGAAACAGGGAGGTTACTGCAGGACAACAAGTCAGAAATGATGGAGTCCAAGGATTGAGCAGGAAGTAGCCAAGCTTGGGATTTGTTAGGAGGTGAAGTTGACCAGCTTAATTTAGCAAGTTATTAAGACTAAACTGCATCAAAAAAAAAAGGAGTCAAATCAAATATCTTCACTAAAACATGCATTTTCTATTCCACTTAAAAGCCTGAAAATAAGCATTATGAAAATTCTGATGTGCATGGTGGAAATAGTATTAATCAGAGTTGTCCAAGAATTTTAAAGTCTTTGGGAGAGGAGAAGACCCGAGATTATGAGAAAAGCCCAAATCTAGATGCCCTATCTGAACAGGAACCCAGCGAGCTGGCTGAGCAGGTCTGCCAAGCCCAGGCAAGGTGAAGCTGGTGGGTGCCGCTGGTAAACAAAGGTGATGCTAGGGTCAGCCGTTTTCCATCATCAATCTAGACTGGACAAGGTCCTCAGAATGGTGCTGTCTATGCACATTCCTGAGGGGCAGTGACTAAGAACCTAAGAACGAGAAGTCTGTGTTGTCAGGGGCCCTGAGGCCTGAGGCTGCAGCTGTTGGGCCAGCTTCAACCCAGTGCTCTGTTGCCATTTTAGGAAACGAGCAAATGCTTATGCAGACTGACCAGGTTTTATTCATAGCTTGAACATCTTAGAATTGGTATATTTTAAGTCTCTCCTCCCTCCCACCCCTTTATAATAATAATAGCCAATACTGATCCAGCACTTAGCAAAGACCAGGCATGTTTGAAGCAGTTTCCACGTATTAATGTGAGTGCAGAAGCATGGAAGGTCTGACTTGGGAGAAGAAAGCCTTAGCTATCGTGTTGGAAGAAGCCCTGGATCCATGAGAGGAGAAATGAGTGAGCACCTTGCTACCTATTACTGTAGGAACTTGAGTGAGTCTTGCCTCTCTGGGCCTGTTTTCGTATCCGGTAAGGTGTTGAAGCAGGTGGGAGATGAACAGGTTACTATTAATACATGAATGCCAACCCTGAGCCAGTAGAGCTGTCTGGGTGCTATGCTGAGTGCGATTCTGAGCCAGCATGGGAAGTGCTGCAATCCATTAGCAACATCTGCCATGGGCACGAAGGGATGTCATCTACTGGCCTTCTTTGACTAAAGCACTTCTAAGGTCCCCTCCTGCTAAATTGTTTGAAGTTCTTGTTCCAGCCCAAGTGTCTCACTAAGTGTAGTCTCTTTATAAAGTAAAAAGACAGAGGATTAGATGAAAAACCTTGGATACTTCATTTCTGTCATTGAGTACCTGGTATTTGACAAGTAATTTAATCTCCTTAGGTCTCAGTTTATTCATCTACAAAATAAGGATAAAAATATTTAACCCGCATAGTCATCTTCAGGGTTAAATAAATATGTAAAGCATTGAAAACAAGACAAAACTCCCTTTATGTGCTTGTATATTGAAAATGAATACTGAAGCACTTTTAACTAATATGAGAGCAGCAGCTTCTTTGCAGAAAAAATATTTCCACTTATGAGAACGTGGTGTTCTTTCTAAGGAAGTGAACATCATGTTCAAGGTGTCTATTTTCTTACAAAAAAGCATTTGGAGGTAGCTCTTTTTCCCATAGTGACAACATGTGAACCAGAATAACTTCATCAAAGCAAGACTTCTCTTGATCAGCCAACCTCAAACTGCTCAGAGCAAGCCATTTAGCTTTTAAGAGGGAACTACTTTTTCAAATAGTTGAATTTGCTTGTGTTCTGAGATAAATGTATTGATTACATGAACTAGTAAACAGACTTATGTAAATATAATTGTAAATGTAATTCCCACACTGAAAAACTTACCAACTTGCTTTCTTTCTTGGGGAATTTTAGAAGTAAATAAAATAGAAAAAAATTCAAGATATAAGAAAATGAATACCTTAATTAAAGGAGATGAAGAGTTGTTTTATTTCTGATTTTAAGAATAATGGGTTAATTAAAAAAAAGTCACTAGAAGCCCACAACTCAGAGCTAAATGCTTTAACATTTTCATAATACCTTTTCAGACTGTCTTCTACATACATAAATCTTAAAAATAAATTTACATATATTAATCCATTTCATCCATCTGTCTATTGTGCCTCTATGGTACAGGATCATAACAAACACACTATTTCATTATTGTTGTTTTTCCCTCTCAATCTGGATATGTTTTCATGTCAGTAAGTATCAATATAAACTGACATTATAATTTTTCACTGCTAATAGCCGCCCTTTTGCTTAACCATTCTCTTAGGAGTTTGGTTTGTTCCAATATTTTGTTACTATAAACATCAATAAAATGAACATTCATATATCTTTGTACCTATGTCTTTGAACACTTGCCTGATTATTTCTTTATGACTATTCCTAGAAGTTTCTTGCTGAGTTAGAGAATACATTTTGAAAACTGTTACTAGACTGTCATCCAAAAAGATTGTTATACATTAAACATTCATAAAAAGTGTATGAGAATGTTTGTTTCCCAACTTTCTGGTTATTTTAATTCACGGTTTAAAATTTAACAGAAGAGCTACTTAGCACCTTGTTATCTTAAAATATTTTAGTCACAGCATTTTAAATTTAATAGATGGATCCCATAAAAATGGTGTCATGGATTTTCAAGTTTATAATCCTGTTTTCATTTAAATAATTGGAATATAGTTCTTAACCAATTTTAAGGTATAATTATGAATCAACTACTGATAAACGACTCAGATTACTGGTCCAAATCAGCAAAATATATATAGCAGATCCCATATTCAAAGTCAGTACACCTAATTTTTTAAATGCCTATTAAGAAAATGCCTTATAATAGGAGCTACTTTTACATTATTAAAGTATTAAGGATGATGATTCAAGGTTCAAAGTTTACTCATTCTTAAAGGCATTAGTACCTTACTCAATGGCCAGTACTTAATTATTACTTCTTAGATAATAGCCACCAATTTTTGTAAGTTATTCTAGGGAGAACTTAGAAGAAATTTCATTATTCTTTCTTTATAAGAAGGAACTATTCTTTTCAAGTTGGTTTTAATTATAAAGAATGATTTTCATGTACTTCAAAACTTCTACTTGGAAAAAAAACAAAAAACAAAAAGATCCAAAAGCCCTGTACTTTATGGACCTAATAAGACATTAATAAGAAATGTCCTGAAGATCTTAGTTCTCAGTTGAGCCTTGAACTATAATTTTCTTTCATGTGAAAAAAAAAAAAAAAGACTACAAGAACCATGTCTTTTTGTTTGTGTGCATGTTTCTAAGACCACAATTTATTAAAGTTTTAGAACATATCAACCATGACATGCTTATAGTTTATATTAAAACAAGTGGGTTTTTGGTCTATAATTCATAATTTCAAGACATTTTTCCATTGGAGTAATCTTATTTTCAAACTGCTCTTTTGTCACTGCTTAAAACTTTTCATCTTATGGTTCAATATCCTTATTTGTTCACAGCACTTACAATAAAGAGGGTTTAAACCCTTCAGATGTCGCTACACAGTTTGAGTAACCAGAGTGGAGAGCGCAGGTCAGGACTAGTGCTGGTGGTAGATGACCACATTCACTGTCTAGAAATTCATGGCAGCACATGGGGCTATTGCTACTTTCTTAGTGGGATTCTCTCCAGAGTCAACAAAAGGCAAGCACTAGCCTTATTTAGAGAACAAAAACAAAAGCTTAAAGATAAATTTTAGTTCAGTTCAGTCGCTCAGTCGTGTCTTACTCTTTGTGACCCCATGGACTGCAGCACGCCAGGCTTCCCTGTCCATCACCAACTCCCGGAGCTTACTCAAACTCATGTCCATTGAGTCGGTGATGCCAAACTAAAGATAAATTTAGTTTACCCAAATTCAGACAGCTGGTACCCATCTTGACTCTGCTGCTAAGTCACTTCAGTCGTGTCTGACTCTGTGTGACCCCATAGACGGCAGCCCACCAGGCTTCCCCCGTCCCTGGGATTCTCCAGGCAAGAACACTGGAGTGGGTTGCCATTTCCTTCTCCAATCATCTTGACTCAAGATCCCAATTATGACAGAACAATATGAAAACAAAACAAGCACACCTGCTGCTTCACCGGAGCCTGGTTTACTTTTCTTTTTTGTTTCTGGGAGAGGTTGGTACGATCTTTGTCCCACAGGCTCATCACCTTGAATGGCTGTTAGGTCATGCATACTGAAACTTCGCAAACGTTCAGTTATTGCTCCTTGGCTCTGTTTAACAGAGAAGCGATAGATCCAAGAAAAAAGGTGCATTTAAAATACTTAATATGTTTGCATTTAACTTACCCCCAACATTTGATCATGAAGCTGATTCATTTCATAATGAAACCTTCAGAGAAGTTGAAAGACTTCTACAGTGGATACCCATATATCATTTATATTTTGCTGGATCTTGTTCATCACTAATTTACCATCTATCTAACCATCAATCACTTTTTAATGCATTTCAAAGCAAGTTGTAGACATCAGTACATTTCACTCCCAAACATTTCTGCTTTAACTTGAAAATGTAAAAAAAAAAAAAGGTATCAAGAGCTTATCCTGACTATAAACATCATCCATAATATTGCTCTCTCCTAGAACTAGCACTTTGAGGCTTATATTTATGATTCATAAGAACTTTTTTAAAGTAAAAGAGATGCTGTTTCAAAGCTAAGTCAAGTTAGGAATGGTAATGGCTCTACCTAGAACACCACAAAAAAAAATTTAAGAGCCCCAATCTTGAGTATGAAATGATATTCAGTTAATGAATTCACCATCTGGCAAAGCATATCTACTACTATAAAATATGACTTAAAGCTTTAACAATATGGCACTTAACACTAGGCACAAGTGGGTATTTAAAGTTAACTAAAATTGAGAGAAAGAAGAAATTCAGCTCCTTAATTGCACGAGCTACATTTCAATTGCTCACTAGCCACATGTGGCTAGTGACCGTGAGGTAGAGAGTATCTCCATCACTGCAGAATACTCAATGCTTTTCATCATTGCACAGCTTTGAAAGGAACATTTCTGAACTTTTCAGACATAACTACATTTCTTCCCGAAGTATAAAGCTTTGTAAAGAGAAAAAAATAATTTCTAAATTTACCCACTTTGAAAATTTGCATAGCATACAGATGACTCATTTCTTATTTATAGATGGATTAAAAATATTCTTCTAAAGGTTTTTTTACACTTATTATTTCTTCTTCCCACACATATGAATTTATGATTGCCTCTACTTATAATGGTACTGTAGAAACTCATCCATAATGGTTCATCTTTAAATTTCAAAGCCTAAGGCATTACAAACATCCCAATGTTACTGCTAATGTGTATTTTACATTGAAGAAAATTGTCTTGATTCATGAGTCTTGGATTAGCTACTCCTAGTGATACCCTATTATGTCAAACCTGAACACCATTTCCATACCCCACTTAAGCTTTGTAATTTCTACCATAGTCTCTGAATTATGAAAAAGCATAATTAAAGGGTCTAGTGAAAACTGAAAGTGTTAGTCGCTCAGTCGTGTCCGACCCTGCGACCATAGACTGTAGCCTGCCAGGCTCCTCTGTCCATGGAATTCATCAGGCAAGAATACTGGAGTGGGCTGCCATTCCTTTCTCCAGGGGATCTTCCCGACCCAGGTATCGAACCAGGGTCTCCTGATTGCAGATGGATTCTTTACTGTCTGAGCCACCAAAAGGATCTATATTCTCAATAAAAGTAGTTGGATTCCACATATCTTTAAACATTCTTGACAAGGTTTAATTTATTATACTCTCTTTTTATCAGACATCATTTATTTATTAAGTAGAGGATGACAAAAGACTCAGACACACGCTAAAAGGAAGTGACCAGTGCTCGTCTGAAACAGATGCCTTGTTTTTGCAGAACTGTCATTTTCTCTGTTCCAATCTTTGTAGTTCTGTGCCCTCTCAGCAATTCTTGACTTTTTTTGCCATTGCCAAACAGATGGTAATACACATCCATAATATCCTATATTCTTAACCCCCAAACCCTCCCACTCAAGAAAGTATATCTCAGCATGCAAATAAGTCAACGTGCTGTTGAATCAGTCTAGCTTTACATCATCCACAGACTTCAGAATCTTTAATGATTATCATCAACTAATTACTTAGGGTGTATCTCACAAATGAACTCACATTAATGTTAGTTCTGTGGCTGTGCTTTATATATTTTGCCTTCGGGGTAAGATTTTAAGAAAATAGAAGAGAGGGACAAATCTTAGGCTTCTTCCGTTCTCTGAGTTTACCTGGTATGGGGCTGATACTGAATATGTAATAAGTAAACTATTCTTTTTAAGCCTTTTTTTTTTCATTACTCATGACTGCTACAGAGTTCTCTATAGATAGCAGCATGTTTGAACGTAAACACTGGAGTTTATATGGAGAGGTTCAGTACCAAACCACAAGTATGGTCATGGGTATCTACAGGGCTAGATTACACCATTCACTAGGAGGTCGCTTCAGGTTTACATGAAAGGTGAGCAAGGACCGACACCGAGATGTGTGTGATCTGTATACAGTCAGGATTTTAATGCAGTTCTTGAGTAATCAGCCCTCTAGCCCTGGTATTATCAATCCTCAGAAAAAAAAAAAAAAAGGCCAGCTACCATATAGGGAAAAGCAAAAAGAGGCTGTGTACTTTCCTTGAGGACTCACAGCACTTCAACAGCCATTATCACGTTGAAAAATCATTTCTTTTCACTGTATGTTTTCTAATAACCCCAGAATAGAAATAACATGGGGGGGGGAAACTATTATACAACTGTGAACTTCAAAAATACTACATAAATTATAAGTATCGAATGTGACCACTTTAAAAGGAGAGGTGTCACTATAAAATAACTGCATTTAAAGGCAGAGCTATTCCCTCTAATTTTTATATATTCTGCACAAAAAGTCCATTAATAAGGGAATTATGTTTGCAATAAAATGTTAGGAGAAAATGCCTCCCCTCCACCTCAGAATTCTAAATTATGCAAAATATGGGTGCAAGTGTGCAGTATGGTTATAGTTAGACAGGGATAAATATTAAAAAAATTAAAACAGTATAATGTTTAGGCAGATGAGTGATTTCTATTTTTTTCAAAAATTTCTTTATATTACAAAATTAGTCATAGATGGTATAATGAAGTGTTTTTTTTTAATTGGAGGGTAATTGCTTTACAGTGTGTTGATTTCTGCTGTACAACAATGTGAATCAGCTATAAGTATACATATATCCCTCCATCTTGAACCTCCCTTCTATCACCCCCACATCCCAGAAGTCATCACAGAGGGTATAATGAAGTTTTAATTGTTAACATAATATACTATATGAATTTCTGACCTATTTCTTCATCATCTTTCCAGTATCTAAATCCCTTACTCCCATCATTAAAAGAAAAACTGTTTCTACATTTTGAGGGCACAAGCAGGAAATTATAGCCACTTATCAAAAACAATACTAAAAGGTATTTATATTTTGTTTAAATTAATAATGCTTGATTTATTTTCTTGCATTTGGTTTATACACTATTAAGCTAAAAAGTATAAGAAAAATGAAGACAGGTTCTAGTCTGTGGAGGAAAATATGTGTGGAAACAGCAGTCTTAGTAAGTTGGAAGGAGTTACTAACCACAAGGTAATTCTATATCCTGCATTTAGATCCTATTCGCTACAGAACTGTATATACACTGTGTATGTTAAATTTAGTCCTAAAAATCAAAGAGAAAATAACGAAAGGTTATGATGAGAAAACAAAAGTCAAAGTAATTAAAAAGTATTCTGTAGAACATTTTACATCATTAGACGAAGTGTTCCTGTCTTCAGGGAGCTCAGAGGCCTCAGGGTTTGAATTTAGATGAGCCCAGAACATCTATTTAAGAAACTAAGAATGTGGTAAGGTTGGCTGGGTGGGAGGGCTGGGTCCAAGCTCTGGAAAGAATGCTTTAGCCAAGAAGCAGCTTTCCCAGCTGGCCCCACACAGAAGCTCACTGATACCTGAAAATTTGCATGTCTACTCAAGTATCCAGGTCTATGGATGGCATCTGTAAAAACGGACCATGATGTATGACTAATTCTAACCTCTTTATACCCAACCATTCTGCTTTGTTTAAATATTTTGTTTCCTGGTTAAACATTATACTAATATTACTATGTTGTTGTTTAGCCATTCAGTTGTGTCCATGGACTTTTGCAACCCTATGGACGATAGCCTGCTAGGCCCCTCTGTCCATGGGATTTCCCAAGCAAGTATACTAGAGTAGGTTGCCATTTCCTACTCTAGGGGATCTTCCTGACCCAGGGATTGAACCCGCGTCTCCAGTATTGCAGGTGGATTCTTTACCGCTGAGCCACCAGGGCCATATTCTGTGTTAAATAAGAGGAATTTACTGTGCTTATCATCACCTTTGTATAAAATCTTCAACCTATCCTCAGAATTTTTAAATTAAGAATTAAAAAATATAATCAGCAATGCTTTGTAATCTTATAAGCATACCAGCAATTCCTTATGGAATAATTTTTAGGACACTGTTCAATAATGAGTAGTCATTAAGCTCTATTTCTTATTGATCCTTGACATACTACATTATAACTGAGAATAAGGGTAGTCTGCAGTTTTTAGGGAAATGCCTTGTCCTTATAGATAGTTAACACAATCTGATCAAGCCAAGAATGGAACTGACTGCATTTGCATTAAGTGAGTACTATATTTTCATGGTTTTAAGATTAAAGCAATATATATTTATTGAAGAATGTTTGTAACAGAGAAAAATGTAAAAGAGGATGATCTATAACCTAACACCTAAATTACCCGTACATATTTACATATCCTTTAAGCCTTTTCTGACTTACCATACTTTCACAGCAGGGCTTCTCGACCTCAGCATTAGTGCGATTTTGGTCTAATTTTTTTTGTGTTGGGAAGCCGTTCTGTAAGCAGCATACTTGTCCTCTCCCTAAGATGCCAGTAGCAGCGCCTCTGCCTCAGCTGTGACAACCCAAAATCTCTCCAGACATTACCAAAATTGCCCCCAGATGAGAACCGTCATTTTCGAGTAGGAGTTTTAGAAGTCAGTTTTTACCCCTTCATTTTATATGTAAGAACATGGATACTTGGAGAGATCAGTGCAGATGACTGCCCTAAATCTCATGGCTAATTAGGACAGAAGCAGGGCTAAAAAATGCTGACAACTCAACTGCTACAGAATTCAACTTTCATTATAACATCGTGCTTAGATTGCAAAGAAAAAAAAATACGATCTTTCTTCTCCATTGTCTAAAGAAGGGCTCTCTTTTTTTATACAGATGATACTAAGCAGCTGAATCTCCTCAAATTCTTTCACAAACAGAAAGCCATTAAAACAGACAGCAAGATGTCAGGATTTCTGACCTAACTGTCGTTATTTACAGTCAATAAGATTTCAGAAATTTTAACTGTAAGGCTCTCATTTCTGTGATAATTGATTTCTTTAAAAAATAATATCTGCTAAAGAATTCACCAAGAAAAGGCTGCTAGAGAAAATCCTAAGAGGCGCTTAATACGACTAACAGTTCTCTTCTTCCTCTGTCCTTCATTCAGCAGGAGTGTTGCTCGTCTGTACAAAAGCCGCCGGCATTTCCCATGTGAAAGCTATGGGACGCTGAACATCCTCAGCAAAATCCTTGAAGCTCCTTCATATGTTTGTGCTTTGCTCAGCCAAAATAAACTTGTACACTGACCTTGTGAACAGATGCCGGGTAATGAGGTCACAGAGCTGAGTAACATTTTCAGAAAATTGCTTTACGGTGTAATAAATGTTCTGATTAGATTCCTAGTTTCATCTTTAACATGCTCAGGTGGTTCAGCTTGGGAAGCCTAGCTGGGGGTATTGCCAGTCTTTAAAGGTCACACTGAGAGTTCAGTATTTTTAGTCTGAAAGATATTTTTAACAAACCATATATTGAAAAAAAAAAAAAAAAAAAAGTTTAATAATTCTCAAGTCTTACTATTAGCTTTCCTGCAGTTTCTCCTTAAAAACTTGACCTATTTCCTATTTCGGTTTCAATTTATTCTTCAGTAGGAAATGTCTGGTTCAGTGATTCTTCCATCACAGTCAGTGCCTTTCCTTGACATCTCTAGAGATGAAACTAATTTCCCCTACCTTAAAGCAGGCACAGTAAAACTTGAGGCAAATAGTGTTAACATTATGCTGTGTTCAGCATATTTAATGACCATCTCTAATGAATAAAATCCAGTATGGTTGATGCCAACATTCCTCTGCTCATTGGGAGAATGATGAGGGTTGCCTCATCATATCAAGTTCACTATACACAGTGAACTTGATAACAAAAGGATCACAAGATCACAAGCGAAAAGAGAGAATTCCAAAGTGAATTCAAGTTACAGTGGGTTTGTTTTGCAGTGGTAACTTAGATAATTTTTATGCTGTTTCTTGTCTTTGAAGTGGGGAAGTGGTTTTAATTTGTTAAATATATAAATAAAGACAAGCAATATATATCACAAAGAAGCTAAAGAAATATAGGTATGGGATCACTTTTATAGTCTTTCTACAAAAAGGTGTTTCAGTAAGATAATGCTTATTTTACCTTTTATTTATTTTTTTTGTCTGCACCCTGAGGCTTTGGGATCTTAGTTCCCTGACCAGGGACTGAACCCTGGCCCTTGCAGTGAAAGCACGGAATCCTCACCACTGGACCACCAGGGAATTACTAGATAATGCTTTTTTTAATAGTGGAGGGCAAGGGGTAGGCTCTAAGCAACCAAATATGAGATAAAATTTTCAGTTAGTAGATACAGATATTCAGCTTGACAGTAGTGGCCTGAAAGGGTAGGGACTGTATCTGTTTTGTTCATTGCTGCATCCCAAGCACCTACCATACAGTAGGCATTAGATACAAACCTAGATGGTCAATACACTAAATATCTTTAAATAAACATATAGGATGTTAAATACCAGTGGCAGCAAAGTATGTATAAAATAAAAATAAATGAAGGAATGAGGAAAGATAATCCGGTTGGGGTTTCTGGTTCCTCATGTAGAGGTTGGAAGTAGTAAGTCAAAATAAAATAAATATCCCACAAAACAGTTACGAGTCTCACAGAGTAGGTAGGATTATAAACCATATTTAAGTGTTGAAGTGAACCGGGCAAATGAGATTTGTGTGCGTCTATGTTTCCTAACGGAGAAGGCGATGGCACCCCACTCCAGTACTCTTGCCTGGAAAATCCCATGGACGGAGGAGCCTGGTGGGCTGCAGTCCAGGGGGTTGCTAAGAGTCGGACATGACTGAGCGACTTCACTTTGACTTTTCACTTTCATGCATTGGAGAAGGAAATGGCAACCCACTCCAGTGTTCTTCCCTGGAGAATCCCAGGGATGGGGGAGCCTGGTGGGCTGCCGTTTATGGGGTCGCACAGAGTTGGACACGACTGAAGTGACTTAGCAGCAGCATGTTTCCTAAAACAGTGCTCTAAAATGTCTAAAAACTAAATTTCAGCATCAAAAATTGGGAATACAGACACATAAAATGTCTATATTCCTAAACAACTTTTGATGCTGAAACTTAGTTTTTAGTTTTTTGCCACAGAATCCAGTTGAATGTTGTTTTTAAGTATGGAAAATTCAGAAAGCATCTTCTTGAGGGTGTAAATAAATAACTTGTACTTGATTTGTGATGCTAAATAATGCTAAATTTTATAACAAAGAAAGCAAGAAACCTTTGGTCCCCTCTCTCCATCCCCCTGCAGGCAACCACTTTAAAACCTCTACTTTCTTATGCAGCAGACCAGGACTTGAGTTCTGCTCTGCCTCATTTTCTCCTCCCTGCCATCCTCCCAAAGCAGAAGTTAAGTAAAAGGCTGATGTTATTTGGAAAGTCACACTCAGAACTTTCTGAAGCTGAAACCTATTTTCTTTCCACATACTACACACCAAAACCAATAATGCCATGGGATTTAAAATCAACCACACTAATTACTACATGCAAAGAAATCCAAAAGCCATAATGCGAATTTTCACATAAGGCATTCCTTTGATAATTTGGCTTGCAAAACACAACACATGACATTAGTAATTGGCTAAGTAAAATCTTAAGTTTTAAGAGCAGAAATTTTTCATGCCTTATTTTGAATAATCAGTTACCTCAAATTGGTTGAAGTATGGGTGCAGAAGTAAGCCAGAAATCCTACCAAGATAGTGCCATGGAGAGATAGAGGGGAAAAAAACACCAAAGACAAAGAAAGAATGGTCATCTTTACTAAAGGTTATTTACTCAAAACTATTTTAAGGTTATAAAGTAGGAAGATTACGACAAAATGACATTTTCCCAGTATGTTTTATTTACTATCTCTCATTCTGTCATCAATTAAGAGTTCAAAATATCTAACAATTATAGAAGACGTGTTAAAATATCTTTAAAACAGTCTACTTGTTGTTTTCTAACATTAAAAAAATAAACAGAAGGTAAATTTGTGCCAAAATTTATAATGATCTGAAATAAAAAGCCACCCTACTTTGTTCACTGGCAATTTGACACTGGATTAAAAAAAAAAGTAAATAAAAAATTACCTTCACTGCTGCAGTGACGGCAGCAGTAGCTGCTAAATTTAAACCTTGCCGCCCAAAGTTTACCATAGTTTCATAGCCTCGTTCTTTTGCTTGGACAATATAATCATCAATTTCCTGGAAAAAAAAATCAAGTTTGTAGAATATTAATTTTATTTAAAAAGAATGTCAAGAAGCTGAAAACTAGGACTTTCTCCCCTAATATAATAGTTTCACTCATTTTATAGCATGCAACATGTGATGATGAAACGCATTTCTAACAAATGATTTGTGGAAATAATTTATACATCTTACCCTTTCCTTTGAAGAAAGTAGTGGATGAAGGAATTTTCTGTATATTAAACTTGCTCCTCTGGTATAAGGAGAGAGTAGCCATATGACAAAAGCAATCTTAAGCTCATAGTAGAGGGGGAACCTGACAAGAAAATATTTGAAAAGGATGCTGGTGAAAATAAAACTACAGACAATGAGGAAATCATACACAAAATTTTTTTTAAAGTTCAGTCACTGTGTTACGCTTTCACAGGTAAGAAGTTGTGATCAGGAAAACAACTATGTTTGAACTGACAAATTAATCTCACTAATTATATAGATCAGAGCAGCCTATCCCCTCGCAGAGATTCTAGTTCAAAGTTGTTCCATTCATGTACATTTTTTTTAAAAAAACTGTTTACTTTTTGGCTGCACCCTCCGCGGATGTTGGATCTTAGACCAGGGATCAAACCTGCACCCCTTGCATTGGAAGGGAGAGTCTTAACCACTGGACAGCCAAGGAAGTTCCAAGACTGCTCTCTATAGACAAAGTCAGACAAGCTGCCAAACTAACTGGAGCAGTTCAGAGAGGTCATTCAGTTCAGGTTCAGTTCAGTTCAGTTGCTCAGTCACGTCCGACTCTTTGCAACCCCATGGACTGCAGCACGCCAGGCCTCCCTGTCCATCACCAACTCCTGGAGTTCACTCAAACTCATGCTCATTGAGTCAGTGATGCCATCCAACCATCTCATCCTCTGTTTTCCCCTTTTCTTCCCGCCTTGAATCTTTCCGAGCATCAGGGTCTTTTCAAATGAGTCAGTTCTTTGCATCAGGTGGCCAAAGTATTGGAGTTTCAGCTTCAGCATCAGTCTTTCCAATGAATATTTAGGACTGATTTCCTTTAGGATGGACTGGTTGGATCTCCTTGCAGTCCAACAGTCTTCTTCAACACCACAGTTCAAAAGCATCAATTCTTCGGCACTCAGCTTTCTTTATAGTCCAACTCCCACATCCATACACGACCACTGGAAAAACCATAGCCTTGACTAGATGGACCTTTGTTGGCAGAGTTCATTAAAAGCATCTAACCAGGACAGTAAGGTGCACCCACCCTGTCTGCAGAGCCTAGCTGCCATGGCATAGCAGGACATACCTCCCAAGTGTTAGGTGTGTTTTTAAGCATTTATAAGCTCCAAGTGTGCAATGTTACCCCATATGCACATCTCCTTCTCTTAGAGCTCCCAGAAAACGTCCCCTCCAATTTCATTTGGCCAGAAGTGCAGCACTTGACAGACCTAAATCGTTCACTTGGAAGGAGAAAGGAATCGCCATTGTGGTAACCTGGAAATTAGGCTTATATACCCGTGCCCCTTCCCACTGGGGTTTTTCAGCATCTTCTCCCATAGGCTGACTACACTTCCTCAAGCAAGGACCGTGGGTTTAGTCATGTGACCTGCTCTGGGCAACAGAATGTGAGTGCAACATATGTTAAATGCAAAGAAAAGCTTTAAATGTCACTTGACTCCCTCACTTCAACACCCCCCAACCTCTTGCTTTCAAATTCTGCTTTCTGTCGTGAGGATATCTGCTTCTTCAGGCTTGGTCCATGAACAAGAAGACACTTAAAACTGAGCTGAGCCCAGCAACGCTGGCAGCTGACCATTTGTCTTCATGTACCCTGAGCAAGAAATGAATGTTTGTTTTTTAACCCATTGTGCTTAGGGTGGTTTGTTGCCATAGCAAAAGTTAAGTAACACAGCACAAGGGAACAAGCATCCTGTGGTCTATGCGCTACTAAGGTACGTGATAAAAAATCTGGGCTCTTCTGATGAGACAGGTGGGCAGGGGGCAGTGAGGACCGACTACTGTATAGACGATGAAGGGGTTCTGCACAGTGCAGTTACAGAGGAGTCTCTGGACTTCCGTTGCTCATGACAAGTTTTTTCTACCTTATTTACTTTTTAATAGTGTATATATGTACGTTTGCAACCAGAAAAACAGAGATGCATTTAAAGAGAGAACATGGAAACTTCAAGACACCTAGCTTGGTTTAGAATCTGTTCTGCCACTTAAAAACAAACAAACAAACAAAAAACCCTTCCAAACCCCTTTACCAAAACATAACAGATAAATGAACTGTGGGACAGAAGGAGGAAGAGAAAGATGGATGCAGATACAGAGAAGTTGATACATAAGGGCTGGTTGTGAAGAACATTTAAGTCTCATGACTTCTATTTTTTCTGAGCCATCCAACGTGACCTAGTGTGCTATGAGAATATGATGAGACTTACAAAGTCAGAAAGACAGTGAAAGCAGAGAACGGTAAAGATTTGAAACAGAAACAGGAGGGAATGGAAGAAGCCAGTGACCAAAAGCAAGTAAAAGGAATGGTGACTTTCAAATTGATACCTATATGAGCAACTGATTGATTTCTTTTCAGCTCAGTTGGTAGCCTGGGTAAAGAAGAGAAGAGGAGTGTGGTTGGGCTGATTTAAGTTGGGGGTTTGTGCAGTAAGGGTGGTTGAAGATAGTGGCGAGGTAGTAAATGTTTAGAGTTTGGAAAAAACGACTTCTCCAAGTGATGGCAAGGTATAGTTGGAAATATACTCCTGAAATACAGCACAATGAGACTCAGGTTGTTCCACTAAGTATGACTTCTCAGTAAAATGTTTGATCCTTGAGGATAGAAACATGTTTCAATTCTGCCTCATGCTGTTTGGAATAGGGCAGTCCAGGAGCTGGTGTTGGGAGCGGGTGGTAGCCATGTGGACTTGATGTCATCCAGTTCGAATGTTTGTGGATGAGAATTTTAAGGATGGGAGGGAAGTGCTAAAATCAGAAGCTGTGGGCTTCAAAAGGGGAGTTTGCTTAGGAAATACTAATAAAGCAAAAATAGTGTGAAGTCATCAGTGTGTGGAAAAAAGATAATGACAACCAAGTTTTCTCTGTTCCGAGATCCTGGGACATGTGTGGGAGAAGGGTGGGAGGAAGCGGCATGTGGGCAGGAGGATGAACTGCCTTTATGTGGGGGATTCCATAAGGAAGGTAATGTCCTTGTGGGGAAACCAGCTAAAGGAAATGATGCAATGGATAATTAGGTAGACTGATGAAATTCATTTAGTTAGGGATGGATTTCCTTGGTGGTCCAGTGGTTAAGAATCCTCCTTGCACTGCAGGGGACACAAGTTTGATCCCTGTTTGGGGAACTAAGATCCCACATGCCACAGAGCAACTAAGCCCACGTGTCACAAGGAAAGATCCCCCACGATGCAACAAAGATCTCACGCGCTGCAACTAAGACATGACATAGACAAATAAACAAAAATTTTAAACATTTATTTTAAAAAAATCTCTTAGTTAACAGCAAGAGCAGGATAAGAACACAGAACGCCAGATAAGAGTCTACATTATGGACATTTCTCAATGCTAGAACTTACCAAGCGACTGTTTGATCTGCTACTGTTTCAATTACAGTATACAGGGCAAAGACAATCCAGTACATCATCCATCGAACCTGCAAATAATAAAAATACTTATGAAATAATGGACCAAAATTATTTGAGACTCTGAAGAGTCGTATATATCATACATAGTATGTTGGATTAAATGAAGAAGGCGATGGTTTAATTCTCAACAGGTTTTATGTCTGACTTCCTCACGTCACCACATCAGTTGTCCTGGGATACAAAAATTGAAGGATAACAAACCTCTAGGCTTAATACAGTATAATGTAGGAACCTAAATGAAAAATAGGACATATTTTTCTTAACCGGAGGAAAATTCTTTAAAAGATCTTATTACATGCTTCTTTATGAAGACTGCTGCTGCTGCTAAGTCACTTCAGTCGTGTCCAACTCTGTGTGACCCCATAGACGTCAGCCCACCAGGCTCTCCTGCCCCTGGGATTCTCCAGGCAAGAACACTGGAGTGGGTTGCCATTTCCTTCTCCAATGCATGAAAGTGAAAAAGTGAAAGTGAAGTCGCTCAGTTGTGTCCGACTCTTAGCGACCCCATGGACTGTAACTGTTTAATTATTATAGAAACTATATAGTATGATATGACCATATTTAATCTTTATTAGTCTTTTAAATATCGGAGAAGGCAATGGCACCCCACTCCAGTACTAATGGACTAAGAGTAATTCAGGATATTTTTACCTCTTGTACAGACTAGAGCATCCTATAAGGTCCCTGAGACTCTGTGTCTCTGCAGCAATCCTTCTCACAGAATGGTGAGAAGGATATTCATTTTTCTTGAACTCATTCTCACAAATTTATTCCTTTCTACCTCCCTAAGTACACAGACTCTTTTATCACTCACATAGGTTGGATTTTCGTTAAGGGTTAAAATCTCTGTTTTCTCACCAACACAAAAAATCATCCGACTATAGGCCAGAGACTGTGCTAAGAGCATCACATATATTAATTCACTTATCCCCCACAATAGCATTATGAAATATACTACATAAGTATATAATTATAAGGAACTGGTGGCACAGAGAGGTATTCAAGGTCATTTAGCCAGAATTTGAATCCCGGCTGCCTGACTCTCGAATTGGTGCTATTATCCAGTTTTACCCATGTACAGAAAGGAATGTGAGGAATTGCTGAATGTGAGGTCCAAGAATAACCACTACTTCCCTATTCTCATCACAATAAGATGACAGAAAAAAAATTAGGTCTCTATAATTAGTTAAAAAATTGACCTATTTAGTTTTAATACAGATGCTTCTTTGGGTATTTTATAAATATGAAACTGTAACTCAGGTAGCTTTAACAGTTTTCTGTTTGGAAAAATCAATTACTAACAGCCAGGAATAACTTTTGAAACAATGTGTTGTGACATATGAAGAGTAATTTACCTTGTGTGTGTGTGTGTGTGTGTGTGTGTGTGTGTGTGTGTATCTGACTCGTGACCCCACAGAATATAGCCCACCAGGCTCCTCTGTTCATGGGATTTCTCAGAAAAGAATACTGGAGTGGGTTCCCATTTCCTTCTTTAGGGGATCTTCCCAACCCAGGGATTGAACCCGTGTCTCCTGCACTGCAGGCAGATACTTTACCATTGAGCCACCTGGGAAGCCCAATTTACTTCACTTAAGAACTTAAAAAACTGCCTGAAGCAAATAGCACATTGCTGCTGCTGCTAAGTCACTTCAGTCGTGTCCGACTCTGTGCGACCCCATAGACGGCAGCCCACCAGACTCTCCCGTCCCCAGGATTCTCCAGGCAAGAACACTGGAGTGGGTTGCCATTTCCTTCTCCAGTGCATAAAAGTGAAAAGTGAAAGTAAAGTCACTCAGTCGTGCCCGACTCTTCGCGACCCCATGGACTGCAGCCTACCAGGCTCCTCCATCCATGGGATTTTCCAGGCAAGAGTACTGGAGTGGGGTGCCATTTCCTTCTCCAAAATGGCACATTATCTACATTTAAAATACAATGAAACCGATTTATGATTATCATCTCAAATTAACAAAAAAGTTAGACTAAATATTCTCTTCAGTTTTTCACTTTTCATGAGTTACTTTACTCCCTCACTGCCGCCAATTCCAAGCTTTTTGTCCCAGTATGGAGATTTTTTTCCAGGGTTAAAATCCTATGTGTTTTCTCTTGCTGCCCTCTTTTAAAAGCAAAGTGGGGCTCTCACACAAATTCATTCATTTAGCCTTTCCAAATCAAACATTAATTTAGTACTTTTACCTTTCAACTGTATTCACAAGGTTATCCTCTCAAAAAGAAATGAAAGGGAAAAACCTGGAAACAAAACAGTGCACTTTTATAAGGCTAGAAGGGACCCTGGAGGTGATCACGTTTTTTTGAACTAAACAAGCCTTTATTGAAAACCACTGTGAAACAATTACAAAAAAACACACACCCTGCTCTTGTTGGCCCTTCCATTCTACTCACTGTAGGACTCTTGAGGAGACTCTAAGAAATCCCAGTGCTCCATGGGGCAGAGTTCAAAAATAAATAACACGGCAAACTCCTCTCCTTTTACTGAGGGCCAAAATAAGTAAGTTGTGCAAGAGGCTGAGCTGGGAAATGGGCACAGGGCCATAGTCTACAATGAAGCCTGAAAAAGGCAGATTTTCAAACAAGAGGTTGCTGTCAGGTCAATCTTTTCATTTCTCTCTCTCTCCCTCCTGCACTCAGCACAAGGATTTCAGTGTAAACCTTACCACCTTCTTTCCTGGGAGAGTGGCAGCGTAAGTTAACTGGTCTCTCCCATAGGAACTTTAGGAAACTTTCAGAAAAATAAATGATTTAAGTTAGTTATTTTTTCACTATTTTGTATTTTCATCATTTTACTATTTCACAACCCTCATTATGGCTGTGATCTTCCAAATGGATAAGAACGAAAAACAACACTCCACAAATAGTCATGATTTACCCAATAGAGTTGAACAGTATGGGTAGTTAATGTTTGGTGATACTCTCTGAAATACTAGTTCTCAAATAGACTTGAGCTGCTAGAGTCCCATACATTCAAAGAGCACTTTGACTTCAGTAAAGTCAAGTACTTACCCAGTTTTCAAATTCATTTTATTTGTTTTTGTTAATTTTTGGCTGTGCCGGGTATTAGTTGTGCCACGTGAGCTCTTGGTTGCAGCGTGTGGGATCTAGTTCCTTGACCAGGGATAGAACCTGTGCCCCCTGCATTGACAGCACAGAGTCTTAGCCACTGGATCATCAGAGAAGTTCCTCAAATTCATTTAAAACCCACCAAATATATAAGTGCTTTCACGTATATAATGTTTAACTCTAAAAAAAAAAAAAAAAAAAGACTATATTTATTTAGGTTGTGAGAATATTAAATAATGCCAAAAATTTAAAGAGGAGAAAAGAAGAGAAAGAAGGTTCTTTTTAGTTAAAAAACAACAAACTATACAATTAATAGTGTATTCCTGGTCATTTTCCTGTGGTATTGGCTCAATTTTATATAAGCAAAACTCCATGGTTCTCATTTATCTTTAACGAATATATTCTTTGACAATCTGCTCTCATAAATGTCTGTATTTTTTTGTTTTCCTTGTTAGAAATACGGACCTTAACAATAATTGAATTAATAATTAAATGAATGCAGGGAGTGTGTGTTATTCATGTGAGCAAGTATGAAGAAAGTTAACCTTGAAAAGATATTGCTTTCTTTTTCCTATTAATGGATTTGGTTGGGATTTTACACCAAATGATTACTCAGCAAACCTTTTATTAAAACTATACCTCAAGGCTGCTCAGCCTACTCTTTAAGGTCTAGCCCAAAGAAAATAACAGAATGACGTCAAGGTCAAAAAAAGGGAAGAAAGAAAAGAGCAATACACAAAATGATAATTAAAAATATGTTAAGGTAAAATATTCTTTAGATGGATAGAAAACATCAATAACAAAATGTAGTACTAAAACCAAAAAACTGGTAGGAAAACAATGCAAACTGATAATCTCTTGATTGTATATAACCAAATCTAATAGAAATAAATGCTATTAAAATGTTATGCAAATAAAAGTCAGTAACTTAACAGGCAGCTGTAATATATCATAATCCACCTTTAAAGTTACAGGAAAAAAAATTTATGTTAAGAAAGTGGGAACAAGTTCTATTACTTTCCAGTTCAGAAACAATTGGTAAAATCAACAAACCAATGTTTAGATATCTTCATGAGAACAATGAATAAGAAAGCTGCTCAAAAAGTCCACAAACAAATGGTGGAGAAGGTGTGGCGAGAAGGGAACCCTCCTACACTGTTGGTGGGAATGTAAACTGGTACAGCCACTATGGAGAACAGTATGGAGGTTTCTTAAAAAACTAAAAATAGAGGTACCATATGACCCCGCAATCCCACTCCTGGCATATATCCAGAGAAAAATATGATCCGAAAGGATACATGCCCTCCAGTGTTCACTGCTGCACTGTTTACAATAGCAAAGACATGGAAGCGACCGAAATGTCCATCGACAGAGGGACGGATAAAGAAGACGAGGTACAAACATACTCAGCCGTTACAAAGAGTGGAATAATGCCATTTGCAGCAACGTGGAAGGACCTAGAGAGTGCCACACTGAGTGAAGTTAAGTCCGACAGAGAAGGAGAGATATCGTATGACATCCCTTATATGTGGACTCTAGAAAGAAACGATATGAATGAACCTATTTATAATACAGAAAGAGACTCACAGACTTAGAAAACGAACTTATGGTTGCCGAGGGTGGGGGGAAAGGGATAATTAGGGAGTTTGGGAAGGTCATGTACACATTGCTATATTTAAAATGGATAACCAACAAGAACATATTGTATTAAAAAAAAAAGAACAAGAAGAAAGTTTTTTCTTTACTCAACTCAAAAAGCTTTACTCAACTTTTTCTTAAAAGTCTTTTTGACCCCAGGGAATTGAATTATCCAACAAGGTGGAGCTTATGAGCACTAAGATGGGTACATACACACACATATCCTACTTTTGGTTCATCTTTCAAATAAAACATAATTTAGACAATTCCTAAGGACTCAGGTGGGATCATTACATAGAATACTCATTGATATAGCTGTAATAAGCTCTACCTACTTCACGTCATGGGACTAGAAACAGGAACCTAACAGCTTCTGTCCTCAAGGATTTAACATTTTACTGGAGAGAAAAACAAGTAAATAACAGTGATAAACAAAATGTTCTGCTGTTTTTACTTCATTAAACACCCTAGTTCCCAGTATGAGTCAAGAGTACAAGAGTTTGAGGAAAGCTTATTAAAGGGACTATTTATACAGTTGTGGGTGAAGTTCAAGAAAACCAATAAAGAATAGCGGTCACCCTTGAGCTAGCGACAGCAGGAACCGGCATTACTCGCCTGGTGTGAAGAAGGGTGGACGGGGACAGGTTTACTGGAATCCAGACAGGGTAACCATCAATGTGTGGCCTCAGGGGGACACTCACAGCAACCCCTGGTGGCAGGGAGGAAGCCGGGAGAACCGTAATCTGACCTCACGCTCAGCCAGCCTTCTGATTTTCTGCAGGAGTCTCTCATGAGCCAAACCCAAAGGGAAGTCAGAAATGACGCAACCTGTATGGATCAGCCTCCTGGGCCCTAAGCAAGGCAAAGAAAGGTGGGACGTGGAGGAGAAACTCCACTGAGGGGCAGGTGGTAGGTCCCAGCACTATGCAGCCTCTCAACTCTTGGAAATATATCAGCAATCAAAATCATTCCTCGCCACTTCCACAGACACCTCACCAGTCCAGACGACGATCATCTCCTGTCTGGATTATTCTCACTGTGTCCTAAGTGATCATTCTGCTTTTCTGGGTCTTTTTGCGTACGTCACTCAGAGTGTCTCCTTCGAGAGCAGGTCACTGTTGTTATTGCTCAGTCACTAAATCGTGTTCAACTCTTTGTGAACCCATGACCTGCAGCATGCCAGGCTTCCCTGTCCGTTACCACCTCCTGGAGTTTGTTCAAATTCACGTCCACTGAGTTGATGCCATCCAACCATTTCATCCCCTGTCGCCCCCTTCTCCTCCTGTCCTCAATCTTCCCCAGCTTCAGGGTCTTTTCTAAAGACCTGGCTTGTCACACCAGGCGGCCAAAGTATTGAACTTCAGCTTCAGCATCCATCCTTCCCATGAATAGTCAGGACTGATTTCCTTTAGGATTGACTGATTTGATCTCGTTGTCCAAGGGACTCTCAAGAGTCTTCTCCAACACCACAGTTCAAAAGCATCAATTCTTAGGCGCTCAGCCTTCTTCACGGCCCAACTCTCACATCTGGACATGACTACTGGACTACACGGTCATTCCTCTGCTGAAACTCCTCTGTTGGCCCCCATCAGAATTCTTACATTGGCCTACCAGGCCCTGTGGTTCTGGCTGCAGCTGCCTCTCTGGCCTCATCTGCTCTGTCCCTCCTCCCCCTGTTCTGCTCCAGGCACATCAGGCCCTTCTGCTATCCTTCCTGGGTGCAGATATGTTTCTGCCTCAGGGCCTTAGTACTTGCTGTTTCATGGTCTGAAATGCTCTTCCCTCAGTTATCCATGTAGATAGCTTTCTCACTTCCCTCATGTCTCTGCTCAAATATTTATCTGCGAGCACTTTCTTCACTACCCTGTTTAAAATAACAATGTCCTTCTAACTCCCTTATCATGACTTATTTTTCTCTTTAGCACGTATCACAGACACGTCTAACAAATACTAAAATGCTTTCCTTGCCTTTCCTTACTAAAATGTTAATTCCAAGAGGACAAAGGTTTTATTTTGTTCTGCTCAACCCTCTGTATCTGCAGAGGAGCTCAGTAAATATATGAATTGTTGAATGAATACGGAACCACACAGAGCTTAGCGTGCTCCTTTTTGTAAAGACTGCAAAAAGCTTAGACAAGAAGTAAAGACATGACAATTGAATATAAAGGAGTCTTTCGAGGCCTGGTTTAAAAAGAAAAATGGGGGGAATAAAAAATAGCATGAGGCTAAATAAAAGCATGCTTATAGCCTCAAGGATTGAACATTTTACTGGAGAGATAATGAGATTCAAATTACGAGGAAGCAGGAATACTTAATGGGAGCAAGAACTTGTATGAGATAGACAAGAATAAGATGAGAAAGAAGAGTGAGATTAAGAAGCTGGGGTGCATCTTCCTCTGAAATAGAATCAAAAGGACAGTGGCCATATTGGGAAGAGGCTGAAGTGGTTCATAGGTGAGGACCTCTGTCTTTACTCTGCAGTAGGAGGGCAGGTCATCTTTAACACTGGGAATGGGTGGGAAGGAGAGTGGATTTCAAAAGAGTAGTAAAGATTTATGAAATTTGTTTATACGGATGGAATAGGGATCTGCCTAGGGTAGAGATGGAATAGATTATGTGACCAACCATGCCCTCTGCTTCTCTGGGTGTCAGAGAGAGGTGGCTGCAATGAAAGGTCTAGGATGGTGAAACAGGACAGGGTGGAGGTGACAGCTTGCTGTTCATAAAAAGGCAAATAACAGAGGCTGGCTGGGGAGTCACCCAGCCAGAGCCAGCGCTTCTCAGTCCATTTCTGAAAGAGGTAGGGCCATGTGTCCAGTTCCCGCCAATAGAATATTAGCTGAGGCTTTTGGGAAGTGAGTGTGTCTCCCCACAGGCTCTTCTCTTGTCCTGTGGCTGGGAAGGCAGAGAGCAGAGTAACCTTGGAATCTACATATTACAGATGGGCAGAGCCCTATTTCTTACACGGTTGCTTGAGAAACATTTCTTGATGAAGTCAACACTGACCTGGACTGTTATGCTAAAGACAAATGTTTTTATATTCCCTCTGCCACTGCATTTTTGTTTCAGCTTAAGAATCTTCCTTCAATGCAGGAGACGCAAGTGATGTAGGTTTGATCCTTGGGTTGGGAAGATCCTCTGGAGTAGGAAATGGCAACCCACTCCAATATTCTTGCATGGGAAATTCCATGGACAGAGAAGCCTGGCAGGCTACAGTCCGAGGGTTGTAAAGAGTCAGACATGACTGAGTGAGCAACTTACCTGCTTATTTATAATTACAGCAGCTTAGCCTACCCTAATATAAAAGGTTATCCTCTAACCTCTGTGGGGACTGCAAGAGCCATGGTTCCAGAATTAGGTGGACATCAGTCAAAGTGCTGTTGGCTGCCACCTGTGACACCACTAATGCCCTGGTTGGCACTGATGGATGCTACTACCACGATGACCTGGAAACGGAGAAGAGGAGTATCATTTTAAGAAACGCTGCCTGAGATATCCCCAGGGGACTCTCAGAAATATTGGGGGGATTCTCCTGGTGGTCCAGTGGCTAAGACTCTAAGCTCCTAATGCAGGGGGCTCAGGTTCGATCCCTGCACAGAGAACTAGACCCCACATACTACAATTAAGACCTGGGCATCCAAAAAAAAAAAGTATTTGAGAAGAAACTGGAAGATAGGCAAGATTGATGTTCTCATGCAGTAGACTGGGGCAAAGCCAGAGAAATATTTTTTTTAATTACTTTCATTATCCTTTGGCTAGTGTGGCCTCTACCTGTATAAATTTGTTATTGTCTGTAATGTCAGTACATATGACTTACAGAAATCCCTTGGTATTTTCAGTAGGTCAAGAAATCAGATACAGACGCTCATTAGAAATATGCATAAAGTTTAAAACAATTATATTCTGAGTGGTAAGCCAAAATATTCAGAGAGTAAAATGCATAAAAATCAGTGGGCAGACTACATGAAAAACAGTTGTTCAATGGCCTATTTGGCCGACTTTGGTTTTGTTTTCCCAAGAGTATACCTAATGATTATTATAGTACTTGGCAGAAAATAAATGTTAAGAAATATTTATTAAATTATTAGAGACCTGGGCTAACTTATGAACAATAATATAATTTCCCTCTTTTTCCTAATTATTTTGTAATAAAGTTCTTTTGAAGTGGTCACAATAAAATGGCAATCATTTATCAATCTTGGGACACACTTTCCCTACCATATTTTTCATAACTAGAGAAATGTGATGAATGTTTTTTAAAAATAAAATATTTGCAAATAAAAATTACCCAAATGAAATGTTAAAATCATTTAAATATCAAAATAAATTTATTTTTGTAAGAAAATATACTCTTATAGTTAGGCAAGTTCTTTCGAAAACAGAGTCATCTGTGATATAAAACCACAGTATCTAAAATTACATTCTGGTTTATACAGTGCATGGATTAGATTATCCTACTTAACAAGCCAGTACTTGCTTTATTACTCAAAATCCAGAAGGCTTTTGTAAGACTTAGCATTTCACAAACCCAGACAGTCATGTGATAGTGTTCTTGCTTTACTCTCTCAAAGGAATTAGGATATTTTAAGCCTGAGTGAATACTGTAAAATGAATGTACTCATAGGCTAAATTTACTATCAAAAGACCATGCTCCATTTAATAGGTATGCATTTACCTATTCCTGATGCCAAAAGAAAAGTAGGCCTCATTTCATGGTTTTTAAACATTTTTCAACAAAACAAGTTTTTATGATTCAATATTCTGAGACAGAATTTGCAGTGCAATTGATTTAGATCCCAGGACAAACAAGTAAGGCAAACAAAAAGTAAACCATAACTATAAAATAATCCTCCTGATTTCCATCACAGAAGTTGAGAGCAATGCATTGGTATATTTATATTGAGGAATATCCTGTTCTGATGTGAGGCACATTGCTGAACATTCACAAGAGTTATGGAGAACTGTGGTGAGGGCATATTAATTCAAAGGCATCTTTCTCAAATTGTATCTTTACATAACTTATTCTTGCTATGCTACGAGCATTGTGGTATTATGATAACAATGACATTAACAATGCTGCTGCTGCTAAGTCACTTCAGTCGTGTCCGACTCTGTGCGACCCCATAGACGGCAGCCCACCAGGCTCCCCCGGCCCTGGGGCTCTCCGGGCAGAAACACTGGAGTGGGTTGCCATTTCCTTCTCCAGTGCATGAAAGTGAAAAGTGAAAGTGAAGTCGTTCAGTCGAGTCTGACTCATCGCTACCCCATGGACTGCAGCCTACCAGGCTCCTCTGTCCATGGGATTTGCCAGGCAAGAGTACTGGAGTGGGGTGCCATCGCCTTCTCCAGACATTAACAATAATGTATGTTAAATGATATTTGTTGTTCAGTCACCTGGTCATGTCTGACTCTGAGACCCCATGGACTGCAGCAGGTCAGGCCTCCCTGTCCCTCACCATCTCCTGGAGTTTGCCCAAGTTCATGTCCATTGCTTTGGTGATACCATCCAGCCATCTCATCCTCTGTCGTCCCCTTCTCCTTCTGCCTTCAATCTTTCTCAGCATCAGGTCTTTTCCAGTGAGTCACCTGTTCCCATCAGGTGACCAAATTATTGGAGCCCCAGTTTCAGCATCAGTCCTTCCAATGAGTATTCAGGGTTGACTTCCTTTAAGACTGACTGGTTTGATCTCCTTGCACCACAGTTCAAAAGCATCAATTCTTTGGTGCTCTGCTCTGTTTAAGGTCCAGCTCTCACAACCATACGTGACCACTGGGAAGACCAAAGCATTGACTGTACAGGACCTTTGCCAGCAAAGTGATGTTTTTGCTTTTTAACACACTGTCTAGGTTTGTCATAGCTTTCCTGCCAAGAAGCAATTATCTTCGAATCTCATGACTGCAGTCACTGTCTGCAAGGATTTTAGAGCCCAAGAAGCAGAAATCTGTCACTGCTTCCACCTTTTCCCTTCTATTTGCCATGAACTGATGGGTCCAGACGCTATGATCTTAGTTTTTTTAATACTGAGTGTTAGCGAGCCTTTTTGCTCTCCTTCTTCACCCTCATCAAGAGGTTCTTTACTTCCTCTAGTTCTTTTTCGCTTTCTGCCATTAGAGTGGTATCATCCACATATCTGAAGTTGTTGATGTTTCTCCCACCAATCTTGATTCCAGCTTGTGATTCATCCAGACTGGCATTTTTCATGATGCGCTCAGCGTATTAGTTAAATAAACAGGGTGACAATAAGCAGCCTTGTGGTTTAGTTGTACTTGTGCAGGTATGTCTAAATTGTACATGCACAATGACGAAAAAGCTATGTTAACTTGACACATATTACTCCGGGGCTATTACAAACAAAAGGCTTCGACATGACATAGTCATAAACCTGGATGTCAAGGCATTCCTATGCAGAAGAAGCTTTCATGGGAGGGATGAGTAAAAGAAGACATATGAATGGATAATAAGTGATTACCAGCACAATGTTTGATCCAGCATACAACTAGTAATATTTTAATATACTATATATTATTCATTTGCCTTGTATGAATGACATTTTTTCGTATCTAAAGGAAAGCCTTCCTAACTGCTTCCACCCCCTCCAAAAGTCATATATAATCTTTGTGCATATATAATCTACTTTCCTTTACAGTGTATCTGTGTAAAGGTTTGTATAACATCTGCCTCTGCCTTTTGACTATTACAACCAGTGTTGTTGATGTTCAGTTGCTAAGTCATGTCCGACTCTTTGCCACCCCATGGACTGCAGCATGCCAGGCTCCCCTGTCCTTCTTTATCTCCCAGAGTTGGCTCAAACTTGTGTCGATTGAGTCGATGATGCTATCCAACCATCTCATCCTCTGTCATCCCCTTCTCCTCCTGCCTTCAATCTTCCCCAGCATCAGGGTCTTTTCCAATGAGTTGGCTCATCACATCAGGCAGCCAAAGTATTGGAGCTTCAGCTTCAGCATGCAACCTTCCAGTGAATATTCAGGACTGATTTCCTTTAAGGTTGATTGCTTTGATCTCCTTGCTGTCCAAGGGACTCTCAAGTCTTCTTAACCAATAGGGACTGAAACTGTCTTGTTCATCGTCATGTTACTAGGACTTGGCCATCCCTGTGCCTAATAAACCAAATATACAGGAAGGCTTTTACTGAACAGTTTCTTAATGTTAAGGTCTGAACAATTTAAACAAATAACTCTAGACTGCAAAGAGGAATTCATAACATATAATCTATTTTATCAAAGTTGTTTTCAAAGTTATCAGATATTAAACAACTTTCCAGTGTCTCTTAATTTAAGGTTATTTGAATCATAGGCAATTAATGCTGGTTTTTCAGAAAAAATGAAAAATTACATATGCCTAATGATTTCAATTATAACCACACTAAGTAAATCCAGAGCATAAAATGCTAAAATATGCTTCACTGGAAAAAAAAAAAAAAAATCCTTGCTGAGTCTGAAAAGAAACAAACACTGCCGAATTTCAGACCACCCAAAGAGAATTTTATTTTCTGACCATTAGTTATTCCCTCAAGTCAGCTCACCCAAAAGATTCATTCTACACCACATTTCAGAGACAACAGAGAGAACTTCTAATAGAGACTTCTTTAGAAACAGGATCGAGTTGAAAAGGTTTCTCTTGTTTCAGTAACATTATGCAATAATTTGGTTATTTCATAATGATTTTTCCCCATTAAAAACAAAGAGGAACAAAATGTGAGAAATCAAATAGAAAAACGCCCTTTTTTATCCAACCCAGATGGCTCGATTATGGGATTTTTCCCAGAGCTGTGCCAAGTTAGAAGCATGCTTGAAAATAAGCTAGTTGAAGTTCAATCCACAGTGAATAGAGACATTGGTTGAAAATACTTTTTTCTTAAAAAAGAGGGGGCATGCCTTGGGGTAGGTATGTTAGACTAGGATTGATTTGCGTTCCCCTGGCTTTGGGGTGCTTCCTCCCTCACGGCCCTACTGCCTTAACTTTCTGTAGCTTGCCAGGAACTAGGATGTTTGGGAGTCAGTTATATTAATACTTTCAGATGCTGAACTTGCATCATGGTTTACCTGCAGTTTCCAGACATCACTGCCAAAGACCTCACAGAATACCCTGTTGTTTCGAGGAGGAAAGACTCATATTATACAGACATATTTGGTGTTAAAATGAATTAAAATGGGGCAGACTGCAACTAGAAATGGATACTCTTTCACAAGATTACCTTGGTTTTTCCTCAATGCTCTTGAGTCACAGAAGCCCCATGTATCTCATCCCTGATCCCATGTAAGTTTGAGGAACTTGAGAGAAGGAAAAAACACAAAAATGTTCAAAAGCTAGATGATAATTAATTTAAAAGAAGTGTTGAAAAGAATATAAAAAAGCGGGAACTGCTTATGGGAATTGTTCCCAGGAGCAGAATTTAGGAAGGAATGACCTCTTAATACAAAATAACTCTTTGCATCCACACTGGCTGATAATTCGCACTTCACTTTTTCTATTATTTGAAGTCCTATTGATTCATTTGTAATAACAAATATTTGTTAGAGACACAGTTCACTTTTAATAGAACCGCACAGAATTTCTCGTGGATTTTAGCATGGGACAGAGCCTATGAAGGCAGAAAGGAGTAATCGGGGTTAAACGGCCATCCTAACTGTCATGCTTCCACACTAAACTGTCGTCTTACTTTCTTTACTCCCTTAGTGTTCCCAAAGTCTTGGGCCACCGCACTTCCAACTTGAGGCGTTCCCAACGGCTGGCACCACTTCTTAGGCACCTAGGTCCCCAAGTTTGTCATGAATCTTTACACGGTCAATTCCACCTTGCTCTTTCCACACGTGAACTAATATAGCCACTGAAAGGTATACTCTTTTTTTCCAGATGACTGGCAAGATTATGACTAACACAGTAGATGAAAACTTTCCTTCTTCAAGTAAAAGATACCACTTTCTTTATACAAGTTGTAGCTTTATAGGCTCAATAGCATATGTCATGGAGAAGGCAATGGCACCCCACTCCAGTACATTTGCCTGGAAAATCCCATGGATGGAGGAGCCTGGTGGGCTGCAGTCCATGGGGTCACTAAGAGTCGGACACGACTGAGCGACTTCACTTTCACTTCTCACTTTCATGCATTGGAGAAGGAAATGGCAACCCACTCCAGTGTTCTTGCCTGGAGAATCCTGGGGATGGGGGAGCCTGGTGGGCTGCCGTCTATGGGGTCGCACAGAGTCGGACACGACTGAAGCGACTTAGCAGCAGCAGCAGCATATGTCAAACATACAATAATCATCCAAACAGTAAGAAGCAGCCTAAATACTACACGGGAAAACAGCATCTTCTCAAGAAGCAAAGACTGGAAGAAAAAAAAAAAACCTCTAGGAAGAATACATCTGTCATGACTGACAAGTGAATCTGTGCTATCAAATTATTTTCCTTCAAAAGCATGTGCAGTCAGCCTCACATAGAGAACTGAGATTCACATTTGAGTGAAGAGAGAGAGAGGCAAGTTACAGGGCATGGGATACCTGGGGTATGGAGCGGATGGCTGTGTACAGTGGGCAGTACAGTATGAGCACCGTGAGTAAGCACACTGAGGGGAACAAAAAGGTGGGAGGAACGGCATAGGCAGAAAGGAGGATGATTCCAAAGGGAAACTTCATTGATGTAGAAATGTTGTGTATGGAAACTAGGAGAACACCCAACTCAATACCCTTACCCCACGATAGTATAATATGCTTAACTTTATTAAAACATTATTTTTTGGGACTTTCCAGTGGTTAAGTGGTCCAGTGGTTAAGACTCTGAGCTTCCACTGCAGGGGGCGCAGATTTGCTCCCTGGTCGAACTAAGATCCCATGTGCCACACGGTGTGACCAGAAATTTTCTTTTAATTTTTTAAATAATATATTCCAAGTTTTAGGTCCATTTACATACAGATGTTTCTAAAACAATCTGTTATTTTGTGCCCATCTGCCTACATAAACTTATACTAAAAAAAAGCACAAGGTGGTAATTATTCACTTTTCAGAATATAGTAAGATACCTCTCTTAGTCAATGCTTTTCAGTTTGGCTGTGGATAAGAATTACTTGGGAATTAAAAGCAATTATGTAGATTCCGAGGCTCCATCATCTCAGGGGAAGAGAGAGGGCAGCAAGGTGTTCAGAAGCCAAGCTCTATGAATTTGTAATGTGCAAGCAGAGTTGAGAACATGCACAAAATTCTTGCTACTTGAACTGTGGTGTGCAGACGAGCAGCACTGGCAGCATCTGGGCACCTGCTGGAAATGCAGAATCTCAAGCCCAGGCCAGAACTACTTAATTAGAATCTGCATTTTAAACAAGATCCCAGGGAGATTCCAGTGTTCCTCTAAGAGCGACAAGGACTGCAGTGGGAGGTACCCAGTGTTTTTTCTGAAAATATCAGTTAGAAGGAGGTGGTATCTATCATTCATGAAGAAAATGTAAAAAGAGCCTTTCGGTTTGGAAGCAAGATGAACTCAGTTTGATAATTTGTTCGCTATAAACAATTAAAATAAGCCCTTGTTTTCATAACACTGATTAGGCACATCATCTTTTTTTTTAAAAAGAACCTTAAAGAATAGCAGGAACTGAGCCTTTAGCCCACTTCTCAGAGGCACTGTTTATGGCTATCAGTTGAAAAGACAAAAGCTTTGAGTAAAGTAGCCAGGGTAGGGCAGCCTATAGGCTCTTCTGCCCACAAGTCCCACGCAGGGTGTCCCATCCTAGAGTCCAGAACTATCTGGACACAGACCACTGGATGGAAAGCCTCTCCCTGCCCAAGGTGGAAGTGCCCTTAGAGTTTTCTCCCTAAGAGTACGTCTAAATCTGCTTCCTAAAGAGGAAGTAAGAAAACTGATGGGCAGGTTGAAATTATATTCAAACATCATGTCATTGGCAAAAACGTTTCCAGTTGGCTCTAATAATTTATTCTGACAATCTTTTAAAGAAGAATATAATACAATAACATTGAAGTGTTAAACCTTTATTTAAAAGATGTTGTTGGAAACCTTTGAAAGTTAATATAATATTCTCAAAATTACTTAACTCCATCTATTTCTGTGACTTTTCAAGACCTTTTGATGAATTTTTCAATTTTACCTGCAGTCTGAATCTGTGGTTTAAGAAAAGTGATCCATCTATATAATTCTATATATTTTAAATTTTTATAGTTATTCAAAATATCTTCAATCTTGTCACAATCTATTATATTTCTGAAGTAACATACCACTCGTGAGCTTTTAAAATTACATGAGGTTTTCTGACAGATTTTATTTTTCTTACTTAGCTAAAGTCTTCAGGAACAGCTCTAGCTTTTATATTTTTAGGAGGACCTTTCACAGCGTGATGGCAATCTGGCTGACAATATGATGATTATAGCTGTAGCTGGTGAAGCACTATATTACTGAAGTTACATAATGGAAAGATGATGTACATATGTGAACACTCCAAAGGTAGATCCTGCTATTGTGTAAAAGCTATTCTCTGCTTAAATAATGTAAACTGTAGCTAAAAAGGAAAAGGAAAGATTAGGGCTTCCCTGGTGGCTCAAGGGTAAATCATCTGCTTGTAACGCAGGAGATCTGGGTTCAATCCCTGGGTTGGGAAGATCCCCTTGGAGGAGGGAATGGCAACCCACTCCACTATTCCTCCCTGGAGAATTCCATGGACAGAGAGGAGCCTGGCAGGCTACACTCCATGGGGTTGCAAAGAGTTGGACACGATTGAGCTATTAACACTTTTTTTCACTTTTTCAGGTATGTCTTACATTGTTAGAAAACATTCCATCTTTAAATTTAAAAAAATTTACTCTAAAATTTTAGAAAGAACTATGTTAGGCATTCATTTACAGCCCCCCATTATTTAATTTTCTGTCACTTAAACCTTGTCCTATTTATCAGTTTTTTTTTTCCTACTCTCCTCTGTACCTTTTGTTAGATTTACTCAAGGAAACAACTCAGAAATATTGTAATTCTCTTGATTTTGTTTTTATTTTACTTCTGCATTTTTATTTACCCTACTTTCTTTATAGATTCCTTTAATTCTGATATTTTTGTTACTTTGTGAATTGAATGTTTCATTTTTCTTCCTGCTTGTTCAAATTAAAGGTGTTTACACTATTGCATTTGAAACTGTTAATATTCAAGAATATAAATTGTAATAAATATATTACTGTCATTTTTATTTTTGAATTTGCCTAGTACTGCACTTTTGAATTTCTCATGTACTCAATTATTATTTCTCCCTTTCGGAACTTATTGGGGGGTTTTCTTCAAAGTAGTGAGGCTATGGTTTGTGAACAGGTATGGGGGAGGCAGAATTGGCTGCTTCTGAACATGGTTTTCCTGCAGCACGGAGGATGGTGGCAGCTGAGTTTTTTGGTGTTTTTGGTTGCTGTAGCTTTTATGATTTTAAGCTGTTCCATCACTAGGGATTAGGGTGGAGGTGGCTAGGCCTCCTTCCAATTTACTATTTAACAACATTTCCTTTAATGGAAACAACAGTTTCTGTCCCTGATTTTTAAAATCTATTTCCATTGGCACTACAGTTGGTAGAATTCTTCCTAGATATTAGCAAAAGCCTGACTTAGCCTCTTAGGTTTAAATGTTACTGGGAGAATTTTTTTTCTTTGTGTATGTTTTATGAAGCATTCGCATTGGACAGCTGTGGTTGCTAGCTCCATCTCAGCGTGAAAATTGTGGGAATGCTTTCATTTTACTTTGTAAAGGTCAAGGAGTGCTCTAATTCACATTATTAAATTTTAGCTACCTTTTTTTTTTTTGGCCTATCAAGGACTGTGCCCAGACCCCTGCAGTGGAAGCCCAGAGTCCTAACCACTGGACCTCCAGGGAATTATCTACATTTTTAAAGTTTAGAAGGAATTGTGTTAGGCTTTTATTTAAACCCAATAATATAAATCTTAATTTAAATTTAACATTTGTTTCCTAAAGAGGATACACTGTAATGATCCTGAAGAAATTATTTTCAGAAGACATAGGAAGAGTATGTCACTTGATGATTACAACAGGATCAATTACTTCAGGCAGTGAAATTACATACTAACATGAATTATATATAAAATAAGTAATCCCAATACAAAATATTAAGTTTACAAAGCATACTCATCACCTACTTTAAGTAAATGTAAGTGGATTTACTTCGTTAAAGAATAATGACCAACACAATATTGTAAAGCAATTATCCTCCAATTAAAAAAAATTAATTTACATTAAAAAAGGTAAATGGTAGAATATTAAAATGCATAGCCAAACAGCTGAAATAAAAATATAAATAAATGTTTAAAAAATAATGAACTATCCCAAGTGATTCTTCTTAACTGTCCCAAACAGAAACTGATTTTATCACAACTTGATCTGTGAACAACTCTTACTCAAGACAAGATACATGTGTATTCATTGCATGTCAGCTAAAATTAAATTTTAAAATTGTTAAGGATTGAAAAAAATAATATGTATTACTACTTCAAACCTATCTCCTATGTGAACACATTTTAAAAACCAATGTTAACGGTAAAACAAGTATTATCTGATATGACAATATAAATCAGCCACAAGTATCCCACTCATAAAGTTAATTTGGAACTATGGGTAAATATAGTAGAATGAATGTGTGTGTGCTTAGTCGCTCAGTTGTGTCCAACTCTTTGCGATCCCAGAACACACACATTTAATTGTATCCCCACTACAAATCTCATTAAAATAACAGTAAAGTGATTTTTCAGAAAGACTTAAGTCAGGAAGAATATAGAAGAGAGCATCAACGTTTTTGGACCCAGGAAAGAAATGGATGAGTAGTAACTGACCCAGAAGAGCTGAGAAAACTGAAGAGTAAGTGGACGGTGGGAAAAGTTGAGAAGCAACCCAAGTTTACACTGAAGAGCTTCCAAAAGGTTCAAAAATTGGTAACACAATTCTTGGCCAAAAAAGGATAAATGGAGGATGGCTGTAGGGATACTGTGAGGAGCAGGTAGATCCTTGGATGGCCTCCCACTCTAGCGGGCTGGTGACACCCCTCACTCCCCGAGGCTTATTCTCTGGAAAGAGCGATTGTTGGATTTGCAAATCTCTGGCGCAGTTGAGTAGGGCCAACAGGGATTAAGTAACAGATAATAAATTGAGTACTTGAGGGCCCCAATCCTTGTTTTCCCACCAGAATGCCAGCAACCAAGTGCCTTTCAGAACGGAAGAGTCTTCTCTGAACAATCTGCCCTGCACAAAAGAAAACACCTGAAGATATAGACACTGATAATTTTCTGAGGAAATGACTGTGATGGGTTAAGATGTGTCCCCCAGAAAGATATGCTGAAGTCTGTTACAGACCGTGTTCCCCTAAAATTTGCATGCTGAAGTGCTAACTAACCCCCAGAGTAATGGTATTTGGAGATAGAAACTTTAAGGAGGTGATGAAGATTAACAAGGTCATAAGGAGGAGGCCCCACTTCAAAGGATGGGGCTCCATTTCAATAGATGGGTCCCCACTTCATAAGAAGAGTAAGAGACCCCAGGAAATCTCTCCCCCTGCATGCAGAGAGAAAAGGTCATATGAGGACACAGATAGAATGTCTGTAAGCTACAAAGAGGCCTCCCCCAAAACCAACCCTGATGGCACCTTCATCTTGAACTTGCAGCCTACAGAACTGTGAGAAATAACTTTACGTGGCCTAAGCTAGTCATTGTGTGGCATTCTGTTACAGTAGTCTGGCAAGAGTACTGCAAAGTTCTAACCCTCAGAATGTGACCCCACTTGGAAACAGGGTCACTGAAGATATAATTAGTTAGGATGAGGTCATCTTGGGGTATGGTGAGCCCTTAATCCAATGTGACTAGTGTCTTGAAGAAAAAAAAGAGACTCAGAGACAAAGACACATGAGGGAGAACATCATGGGATAACAGAGGCAGAGACTGAAGTGCTGCCCCTGCAAGGCAAGAATCACCAAGGACTGCTTCCTGCCAACCACTGCAAGGACTGCTTCCTGCCAACCACTGGAAGGACTGCTTCCTGCCAACCATTGCAAGGACTGCTTCCTGCCAACCACTGGAAACTAGGAACAGGCAAGAAAGGATTCCCGTCAACAGGTTTCAGAGGGAAAGTGGCCCTGCCCATATCTCGGCTCCAGAAGAGCGAGGCAATAAAATTCTATTGTTTTAAGGCACTCAGTTTGTGGTACTTCCTTATGGCAGTCCTAGGAACAAATAAAATGCCTGGTTAAATCACCTTGTTAAGTGAAGATCACAGTCAGCAAGCCTCTGCAGGGGTTCAGGACTTTGAATCAGCTTTTCATTATAATATTCAAATATGAGTAGAGAACTGAGGATCACCTAACTTTTGAGAAAAATCACACATGAAAAACAGAGACTGAAATGTAGAAAGAACATGTCTAAAGAGCTATCATTCATATCCTCAGATGAAAGGGAAACTATTTTAAACAAAGTAGGAATAGGAGGCTATCGAAAAAGGGACGTTCAGAGAATAAAAGAAGCCCTTGGAAATTAAACACAGAAGAGAAGATAAAATTGAGGAACTCTATCATAAAATACAGCCAAAAAAAAAAAAGAGTTGGGAAAGAGAAGAAAAAAGATCAGAAAATTAGAGAACCAGTCCAAGTGGCTTTCTAACTGAACAAAAGGAACCCCAGATAAAACAATTAGTGAAAATGAAGTAGAGAAAATCCTTAAAGAAGTTAAAAGACAAAATTCTGAAGGAAAATACTTTCAGCCTACTTTCAAAAAAAAAAAAAAAAAGCCTTCTTGGGAAGAAAGGCGTCCATCAAAATGAGGAAGTAAAAGAAGAAAGAGGAAAACAGGAGATTAAGAAACCTGAGGATCTAAAGAGTCAGTCTGGAATATCTAATGGATGAGAATGCACTGAGAGGAAATTCACACATCTGTCACAGAGTTTGGGTCTAAATAAGCAAAGAGAACAGAGAATGCCAAATAAGCGAACAAAACAAAACAGAAAAACAAGATGACGAATCACAAATAACTGTGAAGAAAAAGAATGGTCATGGCAGGATACTGTAGACATCAGATGCAAATGGTGTTTCCATGCTGAAAAAGCTTATATAATAGGTGCTGATTTAAATGCTTTGTTGCATTAACTCACATAATCCTCACAACCACCTGTGGAGGCAAGTACTACTACAGTGCTTTTTTCCCAGATCAGGAAAGTGAGGCAAAGAATAACCCGTTCAAAGATACAGCTAGTAAGGCACAGGGCCAAGATGATAAGCCAAGCAGCCTAGTTCTTTATCTCTAGACTCTATTGCTTTTTGCTAATTTAGCCTCAACAATGCAAACACTGAATACTGATCCAACTCCAATTACATTCTAATGATACTGGAAGGCCATAGGGAAATTATGCAAGTAAATACTGACATTGGGTAACTAACAAATCATCTTTAACAGAAGGAAGTCAACTGATGAGATACATCTGAAAAATTAAGAAACAGCAATACAAGCATGTATTTAGATGTATAAATAAATACTAACGGATTTGGATAAAAGAACCGTAAGCAGTTTCCTCGAAAGTTAGAAATAGAGATGAGGAAGGTGGGGAACTGTTGTTTTACATAATAAGCCTTGGACAACTGTTTGATTTTAAAATTATAAATAAGTAAAGCTTTGATAAAAACAAAGAGTAATTAAAAGTAGATCAGAATAAAAAATAAACAGGAATGCAGCCTGACAAAACTAATTTTCAAAAAATTAAAAAAAAATCCCCCTTTTTGAGGCATTGCAGAAACCAACACAATATTTTAAAGCAATTATCCTTCAATTAAACATAGATAAAATTTTTTAAAATCCCTTTAATTCATTAAATTTTCATACTTCTCAAATTATTAAAACCCTTCAATCAAATGAGTGTTTTTAATCCAAAATATGAAAAGATGCCTGGGGAACACGTTTGACAACAAAGTTTCTTTATTACATTTTTCCCCTTTATAACTGGTAGACAAATTTCTAACAGACAAAACTAGTAGACAATTTAAGATTTTACCAAATGACAAGCATGTGGCATATTTGTTCAGCTTCATATCACCCAAATATTCAGTCAAAAATTAGGTCACTTTCAAAAACTAAGTCAACAAGGTTTTGGAGGGCCTTTCAGAAAGTAATCTCCCAGAGTCTTCCCTGTTCTTTGTTCTTGCTCACAGTAAATCTCAGGACCAAATGTCTGTGATTTCTAACTACTGCTACCCAGTCTTTTCATTGCCACTTTCCCCAACATTCTTAGAATAAGAACACTGGTTTCCTAGAAAAGCTACAGCAATTATATACAACTTGGAAGTAAACACTCTATTTTCAAGTCGTGAGACGGTCTAGGCTTAAAAAAAATTGCAAAACCATACTAATTCTTCAGTAAGTTTACATTTCAATTACTGCAAGACTGCAAGACTTTAAGTAGGCCATAGCTGCCACACTATGCAGGAAATTATATCCTAGGAAAGCTCCGTTTTAAAAATAGGCAAAGGAAGAAAGGAAGGTTGCCAAAATACACAGCACTTTCCATTTGTTTTGATTTGAATACAGCATCTGTTTGATCAGGTGCAATCTACAATGTTTGCAGGCTTAAAGACAATGGTAGCAGTTAGGGTGGGAAGAAGTAAATTAACCAAAAATGTTTGCTTTCTGAGAATAATTTTGAAATAGATATCAGTAGAATTTAGGTATTAACCAAACATCACAGAATAACTGGACTTAGGGATAAGTCAGACTGGTCTGTGTACTCCTTAACAAGCAGAATCAAAGCTGAGAAACTAGACCCATCCACTGAAGAAAGGGACATGTTCTTGTAAGTACCATTTAATATTTGTTATATACTTAGAAGTCAACTCTTCTTCCTTCTTTACTCATTAAAAAATATTGAGTACCTACTATGTAACATGTACTGTTCTAGGTATAGAAATATAGCAATTAACAAAACAACAAAACTCTCTTTGGAGCTTATCTGGTGGGGAAAATAAACACAAATATATACAAAAAATATAGTACAGGTAGTATAAAAGGCTATTAAGAATATAACAGGGAAATTTTAAGAAAGTTACTTTTATTAAGAAACTACCAGATAAAAAACAAATTTGGATGGGATTACAAGAAAACTTTGTGAGAACAGAGTTTTGATAAAATTGCTATAAACCAGGGGTAAAATCGGATGACTTAAGTTTAGGTGAGGCTCACTAAGAAAATGATACTCAAAATTTTTATCACAAATAAAATTATACTGGAAATATTTAAAGAACTGCCAAGACCATACAGAACTTTCAAAAACTTCTCATTTTATCTTTAATCATCTTACAGTTGGTTTAGATGTTTATGGGTCCTGCCCTTGTACTGGTTAAGCTATTTCACTTAGAAAATATCCATATAACTGGGGTCTCAGAAGATCCACCTTGGAATTAATCACAGGCATATTCGCTGGTTGGTGGTGAAAGCTGTTTCAACTTTTTTGCTTTTCAAGCGAGAAAAATCCTCATTTATTTTCTAATCTGATACCTTTCCTGCCTTAATGATTCATGTGATCCTGCTGCTAAATCGCTTCAGTCGTGTCAGACTCTGTGCAACCCCATAGACGGCAGCCCACCAGGCTCCCCCATCCCTGGGATTCTCCAGGCAAGAACACTGGAGTGGGTTGCCATTTCCTTCTCCAATGCATGAAAGTGAAAAGTGAAAGTGAAGTCGCTCAGTCATGTCTGACTCTTAGCGACCCCATGGCAGGCCACCAGGCTCCTCCATCCATGGGATTTTCCAGGCAAGAGTACTGGAGTGGGGTGCCATTGCCTTCTCCATGTGACCCTGGGCAAGTTAATTCACTTCACTGAGCCTGTAATAGTCCAATATTCCTTACTACTTTATGGAATTGGAGTGAGGGCCACTGAGATATTGTATTAGGCAGAAGAATAATGTCTCCCTCCTCCAAAGATGGCCCTGTCTTAATCCCTGGAACCTGTGAATACATCAGGTTGAGTGTTAGAGGAGAAATCAGACTGCACATGGAATTCAGGTGGCTAATCAGCCGACCCTCAGATGGGGCAAGGAGCCTGGATTACTCAGGTGAGTCCAATGTAGTCACGAGAGTCTTTATTAGGGGAAGAGGACTTCAGAACCTTCTTTTATCTCAGGAGAACTAGAGAGATAGCAGCTTGAGGAGGTCTCAGTCCAATGTTTCTGGCTTTGAAGCTGGAGGAATACAGCCGTAAGCCAAGGAGTGTGGGCCACCTGTAGAAGCTAGCAAAGGTAAGGAAACTGATTTTCCCCTAGAGTTTTCCAAATGAATGAGGCCTGTGGATCCATTTCAGATTTCTGACTTCTGAGACTGGAAAAGAAACATTTGCTTTGGTTTAAGCCAGTAAATGTGTGGCAACTGTTGTAGTAGCAACTGGAAATAATAATACATAGAAGTATTTTGAAATTGGTAGAAATTACGTAAACGTTAAGATGCTATTTTTCTAGTATGATATCTCTGCTTAGTCTCTTCAGCAGACTTGATGGCAGACAGTTCGGTCCCCAGGAGGTCTCAGAGTAGCATCATACTTCTGTGTCAAAAGCAGATTCCTGCCTTTCTTGTTTCAGTGCCTGACTGTTTTTCCGTTTCACTCTAGCTCTTGCTTAATTTGTGAAGCAGATTTGATTACCATGTAATTATCAAAACTCCAGCCACCTGCTTTTTTGCTTCCCCAGTTTCCCTTCGATCACTCATGATTCTGATATTCCCAAAGGGATGGTTAAAGACACTTGCTCCAGAGTCATAATACTGTAGCAAAATTATGTACAGATAATTCTTTGTTTTATGAGTTAATCTCTAAAAAGATGTGCAAGGCAATATGTGAAGTATATATCAAATATGTATGCATGCAGTAGGTATGTGTGTATATATAAATATATAAGCACATGTCAAGTCTTAAAGTTTTTCCAACAGTTTGAATAAGAATGTGAATGGATTCTCTTCCATAGGTTAAATTACTTTAACTTATGAAGCAGAACTAAAATTTGAGGATTAGACCATTCTTACTAACACCAAATTTACAGAATAATGCAGTAGTAAAATTTTGAGTGTTGTATTAAGGGAATAAAACACAAATCTATGTTTTTAAGTCCTTAAAAACATTAACAAAATTAAATTGATACATAGTAAGAAATGTAGTAATACTGTCATAATGGTTCTTAGGTCAATCCCTGAATAATATTGTTTTTCCTGCTCTTCTATCATTAATTTACACATGAAGGGCCTCTCTTCATTGTAATTTGTTATACTTCTATGGGTTTCCTTAGTAGCTCAGATGGTAAAGAATCCACCTGCAATGCAGTTGGATTGAATCCACCTGGGTTCAATCTCTGGGTTGGGAACATCCCCTGGAGAAGGAAGCGGCAACTCACTCCAGTATTCTCGCCTGGAGAATTCCATGGACAGAAGAGCCTGGTGGGCTACAGTCTGTAGGGTCACAAAGAGTTGGACACAACTGAGGGACTAACACATACATACTTTTATATTTCCTTTTGCTATATTCTTATCTTTTATTTAGGGGATGGCATTTGCGTGCCATCCTGCTGACAAGGTCCTCATTAGAACTTCATTTTCAGTTTGTAATTTTTTCCCAACAAAAACGTTGTACATTTGGGAGGGGAATGAGAATACTTCACAGATACGTACACAGAGACACTCAGACATACCAGTTGTTGTTTATTCTAGGTTTATAATACTTCACAGGTAGGAGTTGAGGAACATATCACCCTGTACTTCAAATATACAATAAAGTAGAATCAGAAAAAAAAAAAATCTCATGTAGTCACACTATCATAAATTTTTCAAATGAGGGTTGTATTGGCCAGTACAATTAATTAGTAGCAAGTTGTATACTCCTAGCTTATATTTTTGTGGTGTTTAGAAATGAAGAGCAAGTCTTGTTTTTATTTTTCAAAACAGAATTCCAATTAAAATATGACACCATAAGGCAGAGTGTTGTGTGTGGACTAGTGCAAGGTTGTGGAGTGTTACTGTTTTGCTTTAAATATAAAATTGACAATAATTTCAGATCGACTACATCTAATAATAAAAGTTTGGGTAGTATTTTGTATGTTTTTGGAATTTGACTTCATTTTTCTAGTGACTATTTTTAAAATTTATTTTAAAATGTATTGGTCTATGACATAATGGAAATTATTTAAAAACAAAACAAAACCCAAAGTAGTCCTGTATCACAAGTAGCTTGAGAAGCACTGTTAACTGAAGAAAAGTGCTTGTATCTAAAAACTAAAGTATGCCAGTACCATAAAACAACATTTGAAGAATTTATTATAATAAACATTTAAAAATTAGTGAAAGTAAAAAAAAAAAAAAAAAACAACAGCTAAGAGATGGGGAAGAGGAAAGTGAAAGAGAAAAGAAAGATTGATGACTGAAGAGGAAGTCATTATAATATACTATGATTCAAGAAGAAAAAAAAGACTGTAATTGTCAGTAGTCGTAAGGTATCTATATATTTAATCAATTAGAAGATGACAAAAGCCTATGAAGGAAGGAAAAGATTTTGGGACCAAAGAGATATTCCAGGTAAACCTATACATTTATAAGACTAAAAAACAGACAGTTTCCCAACCTCTTATTTTACTGGAGGTTGAATAGAGATGCAATGACTCATTTGGGAATCATACTTGTTTAAATGCCAACTGACAGCAAACTATTTTTGAAACTCCACTTTGGAATTATATTCAAAATTAGTTTTAAAAAAAGACGAACTTCATTACATTTATATAACATTTTTAACCCAAAACATTATTCCAGCTGTTTCTAAAATAATGTTTTTCTAGTATTGTATACAGTGGAAACATTCAACTAGAACTGATCACTCACAAAACTATACTTACATATTCCTTCACGTTTTTCGTTTTCACAGCTTTGTATGAATAATATGCAGGATAAAGCATTCCAAACACCAACCTAAAAGCAAAAAGTGCAAGAAGACGAATCAAACATAACAATGGTTTTAATAGCTCATGAAAATTTCACCTGATAGAAAAGTAGATAGTACATGGAGACCACACGACGGTGTAAATGTGTACAAAAACTTGCTGTATAAACTAAATCCACTCAGAAAAGCAAAGGAAAAAAATGTTTTTTGAAAACAAAAAGGATAGTTTCAATATTTTACACAGGTTTATAGGAACAAAAGATTTATTTTAAAAATGGCCGTTTAAAAATCTTTTATTTCACAAAAAATATTCTGTGGATCCCTGAACATTTTGGAAAACATACAAAATTGCAGAAAGTAAAATAAAAATTGTCCTTAGCCTATGAGTCAGAAATTACCACAGGCAACACTTTATGCAAATCCCATTTTTTACCCATGGGATGCAAACCTAAAACAGACATAATGTTTGCATACACACACACAATTTGTGATAATGGAAAAAGTGGTCCTTCACTCTGATTTCTAATTATGACAATGCTGTGAAACAATACTTGATATATTTATTATAAGATATATTAAAATAACTCAAAGCACTTATAAAATGACAATTACTAACAGGATTTAATTTGAACAGATAGCATTAAATTATTTCACCAAATTCCAGATCCAAGGAATATGTGTGTGTTTGTGTGTATATATATATATATAGAGAGAGAGAGAGAGACAGAAATGACATGACACAGTACACATTGGCATTTTCACATAATATATCATGGAATTTTTCTCTTCAAATATTAGTCCACAGTATTGATATCTTCACTACATTCCACAGTGATATTTGTATGGTTTATTTAAACAGTCCTGTATAGGCTTTTGGTTAATTTCCAGATTTCTGCTATTGTGCTGTACTTAGTCACTCAGTCATGTCCGACTGTTTGCGACCCCATAGACTGTAGCCTGCCAGGCTCCTCTGTCCACGGGGATTCTCCAGGCAAGGCTACTGGAGTGAGTTGCCAGCCCTCCTCCAGGGAATCTTCCCAACCTAGGGATTGAACCAGTGTCTACTATGTCTCCTGCATTGGCAGGCAAATTCATTACCCCTAGTGCCATCTGGGAAGCCTTTCTTAAGGGACAGGAGGAGTTATTTTCTCAGGGCAAGAATTCTAAAAAGGAATTTTCTTCAAACTTTCTCTGGAGTCTAAAGTATATTGTGACCACACTGTCAAAAATCATATTTTTCTGTGGTCATAGTTTCATAGCCAAAATTTAGACCAGATAGTGCTCAAATTGGCCCTGATAACAAGGGCAGATTGGTCCCAGCAGGGATTGTCCCTGAGGGGAAGTAGCGGTCTTAGTTTGATCAGCCCCAGGATGTTGATTATAGGAGAAAGTCTTGGACATAAGGGAACTTCAGTCCACTTTCCTATCCTATGTCAATAAAGAGCTAATATTTTTAGCCCATTTTTCTTATCCTTGGATCACAGGTTGACCAGTCATTAAAAATTTTTTTTCCAAGAAGTTCCCAGGTTGGGTGTGAAAACTTAAGAGGAAGTGCTTCCCATATTAGCTTGAGCAGCTTGTACCAGATGTCTTTGCACTACTGCACATAATAAAAAAAAAATTTCTGTGCACACTGATATTCACTTCTTGGTTGTGATGTTGCTGCTTCAAAGAGTATAGACATTTTTGCCTATTACCAAATATGCACTGCAGAGAAGGAGTTCTATTTTACATTCCTATACATTGCCAATCGTGTGTATCTTGATTTTTTAAAAAAGTTTGCCAGCTAAATAAGAGATACATAATCATCTCATATGTTTTAATAGTTAAAGTATGAGTTTTTTCCCGTGTCCACTGGTTTGCTGATACATGAAGTGTATGAAATTCTGTTGTCTACTTTCCTTTTGGTTTATTTTTAAAAAGAGTTTTAGAATAGTTTTATTTTTACAGAAAAGTTGAGAAGATAGTACAGATAGTTCCCAATAGCCTACACTTAGTCCTATTCTACTACCTTGTATCAGAGTATGGTATATTTGTCATAATTAATAAATAATTTAAACTATATTATTAATTAAAGTTCAGGCTTCCCTGGTGGCTCAGATGGTAAAGAATCTGCTGCAATGTGGGAGACCTGGGTTTGATCCCTGGGTTGGGAAGATCCCCTGGAGAAGGGCATGGCAACCCACTCCAGTACTCTTGCCTGGAGAATTTCATGGACAGAGGAGTCTGTCCATGGACTACAGTCCATTGTGTTGCAAAGAGTCGGACATGACTGAATGACTTTCACAAAGTCCATACTTTATTCAGATTTCTTACAGTTTTTACCTAGCATCCTTTTTCTGTCCCAGGATCCCATTAAAGATAGCATATTTATAGTTAGTTGTCTTCCCTCCTTAGGACTCTTGGCTGTAACAATTTCTCAGACTCCTTGGGAAATGATCTGGACAGTTTTGAGGAATACAGATCAACTACACTGCAGGAATACCAGACCACCTGACCTGCTTCTTGAGAAATCTGTATGCAGGTCAGGAAGCAAGTTAGAACTGGACATGGAACAACAGACTGGTTCCAAATAGGAAAAGGAGTACGTCAAGGCTGTATATTGTCACCCTGCTTATTTAACTTACATGCAGAGTACATCATGCAAAATGCTGGACTGGATGAAGCACAAGCTGGAATCGAGATTGCCCGTAGAAATATCAATAACCTCAGATATGCAGATGACTCCAGCCTTATGGCAGAAAATGAAGAAGAACTAAAGAGCCTCTTGATGAAAGTGAAAGTGGAGAGTGAAAAAGTTGGCTTAAAGCTCAACATTCAGAAAACTAAGATCACGGCATCCAGTCCCATCACTTCATGGCAAATAGATTGGGGAAACAGTGGAAACAGTGGCAGACTTTATTTTTGGGGGGTTCCAAAACCACTGCAGATGGTGATTGCAGCCATGAAATTAAAAGATGCTTACTTCTTGGAAGGAAAGTTATGACCAACCTAGACAGCATATTCAAAAGCAGAGATACAACTTTGCCAACAAAGTAGTCAAGGCTATGGTTTTTCATGTATGAATGTGAGTGCTGGACTACAAAGAAAGCTGAGCTCCAAAAATTGATGCTTTTGAACTGTGATGTTGGAGAAGACTCTTGAGAGTCCCTTGGACTGCAGGGAGATCCAACCCGTCCATCCTGAAGGAAATCAATCCTGAATATTCACTTGAAGGACTGATGTTGAAGCTGAAACGCCAATACTTTGATGTACTCTGATGGAAGAGCTGACTCATTGTAAAAGACCCTGATGCTGGGAGGGATTGGGGGCAGGAGGAGAAGGGGACGACAGAGGATGAGATGGCTGGATGGCATCACTGACTCGATGGACATGAGTCTGGGTGAACTCCGGGAGTTGGTGATGGACAGGGAGGCCCGGCGTGCTGCAGTTCGTGGGGCCGCAAAGAGTCGGACATGAACTGAACACTGTAGGAAACTGCTCGACAGGCATTTGTCTGATGTTTTTCTCATGATTAGAGACTGTATGGGTTTTGGTGAGGAAAATCACAGAAGCACAGTTCTATCACACCATATTATATTAAGGGCACATACTATTAGTATGACTTATCACTGTTTTGTCAACCCTGAACACCAGGCTGAAGTGGTGCCTGTTCGATTCGCCATTGTAAGGTTACTCCCTGCCCTACCTTGCTTTCCATGGTGTAGTCTTGGGAAGGGGGTCACTATGCACAGGCCACGTTGAGTGAGGAGTTGACCTCTACCTCCTTGAGGGTGGAGTAGCTATATAAATTATTTGGAATTCTTCTGCATGGGAGATTTGTCTATTATCCCCCAGCCATTTATTCAATAATTTATTTACATCAATATGTACTTGTATGTTTATTTTATACTTTTTAGATTTTAATCTATTTGTTACTCAAAAGCTCTGAACATTGGGAAATCTTTCAGTTAGTTCCTGTGTCCCTTTGTACCTCTATAATCGGGAGGGACTTTTTTTTTTTAAGCAATTACTAATTACTTTCTGGCACTATAAAATGGACCTGGCTCATGCCATGTAATAATTCCTGTTGCATTCCTAGAATCAGCCACTTCTCCATGGAGCCTTGGTTTCCTTTATTGGACAGTGAGTGGTATTTAAGACTGTCTGGTATTTAAGATCTGAGTGCTAAGTGTGCTCATTGTTACTGGAGTGTAGGTGATTCAAGGCCCTTGTGTGTTTTGTATGTTAGCCCATATCTTTCTAGGTTATTATCTTTTGATTTTGTTTATGAAGTTTGCTCAAATACATAATGTATTATGTTTGCCGGGGCTGCCATAACAAAATAGCACAAACTGGATGGTTAAAACTACAGCTGTTTATTGTCTCATAGTTCTGATGGCTGGAAGTCCAAGATCAAGGTGTGGGCTAGTTTAGTTTTTTCCTGAGGTCTTTCTCTGTGGATTGCAGGTGATCACATTCTCACTGTGTCCTCATACCTTGTGTGTGTGTCCTAATCTCTTTTTCTTGTAAGAATACCAGTCATATTGGATTACGGCCCATTCTGAATACCTCATTTTAGCTTACTTGCCTCTTTAAAGATCTTATCTCCAAATACAGTCACATTCTGAGATATTGCAGGTTAAGACTTCAACATACAAGTTTTGGGAGAGGGACACCATTCAGCCCTTAACACTAATTTAAGGACTTTCAAATAAGTATTTCCATTTAAATATGCGTTCTTAGACTGAGAGCAAGTGAATATATCTTTATATGAGAGATATAGAGAAAGATAGAGATTTTTAGTTCATTTATAGTTTATCTGAGGGAGGGGGGATGGGCTATAAATCCCTGGTGACTTATCCTTCAGAAAGCTGAACCACGTGTTCGCGGCTCATGTCACCAGGTCTGAGGAACAACAAGTCTTCTGCTCGGGATTTTATCCTCACCAACCGAAAGCCTCATCATTAATACTCTCCGTTATCTAATACTACTACCCTGTGAATGCTACCTCACCAGAAGCCAATTCCCAGACTCTGGCTATGAGACTTTTAGCTGTGCCACAGAGCCTAGGGCGTTTCAGTTTAACACGGGCACCTTACAAGGCACAGAGGCTTTCCAGCTTAGTGGTTTCTAAATCAGTTGACTTAGCACCTGAGGTGTAAATGAGAACACAGCTCTCAGGTCTGCTCTGTGTTCATCCTCACTGCCAACCTAAGGTATAACCCCACTGTCAGCCACCGCAGATAAAGTTTACATATTCAAGTTAATCATTTCAGTCTACTCTGTATTTCCTTTTACAATTGGGACACAATCAACATATTATCTTCCATATTCTCATACAACCTAGTACTTAGTAGCTGGATTTAATTCAACATGAACCTCTCCATCACCATCAGTGTTTGAGTCTTCTTCTCCTTCCCCTGCTGTATCACGCATTCAGTCTGTAACTCAGCTTTCTCCTCGGAAGCACCCATGCCTCCATCCTCTTTTATTTATATACCAGTGGCCAGCGATACATTAGGGCTTGTGCCATCTCATCTGACTTACTCAATGGTTTTCCCAACACAGCTTCTGGCTCCACTGTAGAGCAGTCTTCCTAACACACCTGCTGTCCTGCCCTGCTTAAAGACTGTAGTAGCTGGCCTCTTCACCTGCTTGCCAAACGGCCCATGTGGGGACTCATCAGAACGTCATTTGGAAAAACACTGCCTTATATAAACCACCTGTTCTAACATGGTTTCCTCAATATGCCTCTTGTATTTCACTTCAGTCCTGGAGTGTGTGCTTCCTGCCTGCATGTCTCCTTTCCTCCTTATCCTCCCCTCCCTCCTCTCCTTTCTTTCTTCTATTTCCCCCCCCAACACTGGCTTAATTAACTTTTTCCCATCAAGATCCCACCCTCTTCCAGAGACTTCTAAATTACTTTTATTGTGAATTTTAGAATTTGTTAGCATTAGTCATTTTTCCTTTAGCATACTCTATTTTAGATTGTTTGAATTCTTAATGTATACATAACTGACTTCGAAAATAATTTTCTTACACATAGTAAGATTTGGTGCTAGTTGGTGCTATGTATACAGGTGTTTTGCCTTTATTTTTTAACCTCTGTATTGAACAGAACCAGTGAAATGAACAAATATTATGTCCCTAACACCGAAATGTTGTAAAGAGTAGAAACTAATGATGTATTTCATTTGGAACATGGGAAAGATTAAACGTCTTAGTGAATAGTGGGACAATTTTTAAAGACCACCACTGTTCATATGATAATTTATTGCTCCAATGAAAATATACTGGATAATTTATTACTAACACTGTAATATTTTCTCAGTGATTTTTTTGGGTTCATTTTCTTTAATATTGGGCTCTACTGTAGATGTTTGCAACCTGGGAGGTCAGGCATAAAGCCAAAGCATGAGCACATAGTGTACAAAAGCAAATAAAGTTTATTTTAGAAGGCCACCTACAAGAGAAACTTGCAGTTTATAAAGGGAGTATTTACTACAAATAAAGTTGACCTATAAATATGAATATCATTTCAGTTACAGAGGCAGGAAGAAATAGTTGCTAATTTCCTCTTAATTTTATTTTTGCCTAAAGAGGTGAGAACTTTGCCAAAATACTCATAACACCCTTTCCCCCCGTTAAGGTAAAGTTGCCTATATGAACACTGGCTATGCTGAAAAACACTGTTTAAAAAAGGAAATAAAATTTATGGGAATGCAGTAGTGAGGACGGTTCTTGTATCGTTTTTCATATATGAAAAATACTTGAAATAGCTATCTTCTGGACAGATGTTAAGACACAATCCAACTTCCACCAAAATTGTTTGAAAATTACATATTCAAAGGGCAATCTAAGAAGCAATGAATAAGGGTGCACTCAATACTAGATTTAATGTCATCAAAGCATAAAAGTTAAGCATCAATTCATAAAAAAATTGGTTAAATACTTTTCTGATTAAGATTCTAAAAAAGAACTTATTGCAGAATTTTTGGAAGATATACAAAAGCATTAAAAAGACAATAAAAATCAAGAAATTCCATGACTGAATAAACCATCTTTCTTTTATAAATTTATTTGTTACGATTTTTACTAAACTTTTCACAAGCCTAATATATCATTCAAAGTCTTTCAAACTTTTATAAATGCATCAATAACATTTTAATAACAAACTGATCAATTTAACATTTAAATTACAAAGAACTAATTCCAAAGATTTAAACTTCATTTTTTATTACTCTTGTCATTCTTTTAAAAACACTGAAAGGGCTTCCTTGGTGGCTCAGCGGTAAAGAATCCGCCTGCCAATGCAGCAGACACGGGTTTGATCCCTGAATCCAGGAAGATCCACATGCCGCAGAGCAACTAAGCCCGTGTGCCGCAACTGCTAAACCCTGTGCTCTACAGCCCAGGAACCACGTGTCAGAACTGCTGAAGCTCGCATGCCCTAGAGTCCAGGCTCCGCACCAAGGGAAGCCATCACAATGAGAAGCCCGGGCACTGCAATGAAGAGTAGCCCCTGCATGCTGCAACTAGAGAAAAGACCTAGCAACAAAGAACCAGCACAGCCAAAAATAAATAATTTAAAAAATGAAAAATAAAGCCACACACAAATAGAATAGTCTTAATAAAACAAATCCCTCTATCAGCTAGTTTTTTTTAATTGAAGTATAGTTGATTTACAATGTTGTAATTGCTGTAGTATAGCAAAATGACTCAGTTACACAGATACATGTATTCTTTTTCATATTCTTTTTCATTATGGTTTATCCAAGGATACTGCATACAGTTTACTGTGCTCTAAAGTAGGATTTTGTTTATCCATTCTATATATAATAGTTGGCATCTGCTAACCTATAACTCCCAATCCATCCTTCCTCCACCCCTACCTCCTGGCAGCCACAAGTTTGTTCTCTATGCGTCTGTTTCTGTTTCCTGGATGAGTTCATTTGTGTTATGTTTTAAATTCCACATATAAGTGATATCATATAGTATTTGTCTTTCTCTTTCTGACTGACTTCACTTAGTATGATACTCTCCAGTTGCATCCGTGTTGTTGCAAATGATGCTGTTTTGTTCTTTGTTATGGTTGAGTAGTATTCCATTGTATATACGCACTACATCTTTATCCATTCATCTGTTGATGCATATGTAGATTGTTTCCATGTCTTGGCTATTGTGAATACTGCTGCTATGAACATAGGGGTGCATGTATCTTTTTGAATTATAGTTCTGTCTGGGTATATGCCCAGGAGTGGGACTGCTGGATCATATGATAATTCTATTTTTAGTTTTCTGAGGAATCTCCATACTGTTTTACATCATGGCTGCATCAACTTACATTGCCACCAGCATTGTAGGAGGATGGTTCCCTGTTCTCCACACCCTTTCCAGCACTTATTTGTAGAATTTTTAATGATGGACATTCTGACAGGTGTGTAATTTTGATTTTCATTTCTCTAATAATTAGTGATGTTGAGAATCTTTTCATGTGCCTATTGGCCACCTGTATGTCTTCTGTGGAGGAATGTTTATTTAGGTCTTCTGCCCATTTTTTTGATTGGGTTGTTTTTTTGTTGTTCTTGAGTTATATGAGCTGTTTTTATATTTTGGAGATTAAGCCCTTGTCTGTTGCACTGTTTGCAGATATTTTCTCTGTCTGTAGGTTGTCTTTTCATTTTGTTTATGATTTCCTTTGCTGTGCAAAAGTTTATAAGCTTGATTAGGTCCCATTTGTTTATTTTTGTTTTTATTTCTAGTGCCTTGGGAGACTGACCTAAGAAAACATTGGAATGATTTATGTCAGAGAATGTATCATGTAGCTTTAAAAATTATTAACAGTGATCCAGTCTTAACATTTTGGCATTATCTTTTCAAGTTTTTCTACAATCTTACAACATTATCTTAACATTTTAAAGACCAATATTAAAAAAAGTTCTAATTATGTTATAAAATATCATAATTTAAACATAATTGACATCTTAGAGCACATAGATTTTTATCCTTAAGTCTTTCTATAATTACTAATAATAGCAATTATTTATCAACATTTTATATTAGGCAGGATGTTAAACACTTTTGATATATCATTTCAACTTAGTTCTCATACTAACACCTAGAGATAGGTGATATTTTCATACCTATTTTATAAATGAAAAACTGAGCCTTAGAGAAGTTAAAAAAAAAATCCATTGTCAAATATCTTGTAAGTTTATTGGCTACATTCAAACTGAGGCACTCTCACTGCAAAATCCACACTTAAAAATCACTGTTTATTTCCTAATGACATATCGTAGAAGTGGAATAGCTAAGTCAAAGGGGCTGAGATTTTGAAGATCTCTGATAATATATTGCCAAATTGCTCTTTGGCAAAGTAACATAATTTATATTCTTATAAGGAATGTATAAAATACCCATTTAAGGACTATGTAATAACACAAAAGTCAAACAAGTAAAATACAGTAGGAGAGTCAGTAGGCATTTTTTCCAGTGGATGAACTGTGTTTTTTAGATAATATGTGGATTAGAACAATCACATGGTGCATAAATTGATACTTAAAAGAGGAAAACACCCCCAAATATTATAGTTAATGATGCTAACATTTAATTTCAGAACTATCTTAATTTCCTCTGAATTGTCTTTGTATTACAAGTTACTGCTCTAATAATAGAATTGTAACTGTAGTTTGTTAAAAGTAAGCATAACAAATAGCTTATTGCTGATAATAAACCATATTACACCAATACATAATATGACCAAACTCACTGGCACCTGGGGTTGCTCAGTTGGCAAATTCTCCTTATTCCACTGCTTTCAGAATCATGCTCCCAAACAAACAAAAAATGTTAATTATAGTGTTCTATTACATTAAAGGAGAAACTCAATGAAAAGAGAGATTAACTAAAATGGAATAGCTAATATTAAAGAAACAAAAGATAGGATCAAAAATCAGGATGATGAAAGACATGTACCAGGTTACAGCGAGTCAGTCATAATTAACAAGATACCATGTACAGTCTTAAAGAGCAATGCAAAATAAAACATTCCGGGCCCTCATCACAGAGTATAAACAAACCCCATCTGTCTGTAATTCACTTTACACTAAAGACTGAGACCAGTGAAATGCACATAAAATAGCCTGGCCTAAGGACAGTAAACATGCAGAGGTCTCCCAGCTGTTCATTCCTGTGACCAAGAGAGAAACTGCTACTCATTCACTGCACTCTTTTCTGCCGACCCTGGTCTCGGAAACTTGTCAACACAGCACCAACATGAGTTCACAACAAAGGACAGACGCTAAGTGGATTTAACTTGCCCCTTTTTTTTTGTTTTTGGCCATCCTTGTTCTAAACCTTTATTTCTCTAGGTGGTGTCATCCTAAATTTGGATCAAGCTCGACTACCAGGTTATGTTGTTAAGCATCACACGTCTCTTCTTTGAGGGAAAATCACTTTAACGGAATTATTATTACTTTTTAATACATTCTTGTTTCTTCTTGAAGTACAGTATAAGAAACTGTGTTTCTTATACTGTAGCCATATGAAACCCATGACTATAAATAACAGGGGAATAGTATTAAGAGCATTGTGTATTATATTGGTATTCCTGTATATTAAATCTCATATGTGACATTTACCTTGGAATTCAGTACTTAAGTTTTCTTTGAGAAAATGATGCCCTACCTTCTATCTGATAAGAATTATATTGCTCCTTTTTCCCTACCGACTAGTTGCCAGGAAGCCGATAGGCAAAATTTGTTGTTCAACCATGATGGGCCTTAGGATTGGTATATTTATACAGTACTTGTATTCACAGGTTTTTATTTTCTATTTTGATTGCTATTTTTTCCTAGTCTTAATTCTCTTAATTTTTCTTTATTTTCTAACATATACATTTGGCAAACGATTTCTCAGATAATTTGAAAAAACACAGCAGAGCATAAACAAATAGTCAAAATGACGGTTAAGCACAGGATTCAGCTCTATGGTACCAGAGAACCAAAAAGGATTTTTTAGTTTGGGTAGCCGAGTTTGGGAACCATGGGTGGTTCTCCAACTTAGCCACATGTTAAAATATTTTGGAAGGCTTCTTTTTAAATACTGTTTTTGTTATTGTTTAAAATGTATAGGTAATCTAAAAAATAAAGTAGAAAATGTAAAAATCTCCCATTTTGAAACACTCTATTTCACCAAAGAAGCACGGAAACAATTTCTAGAATAGCTTATGGTCAACTAATTGAATATAGAAAACACATGAGTAGTCAAACAGTAAATACTCAAACTCCTCATTTCCTAATTATCTTATTGGATTTTGCTATGCTCTTGAGGTTATTTATGCCTATTCTATGTGTATAGTGGAAATACTAAGTACTGTGGCTGTCTCGGCCCAGCTCCACATTCGGTGACATCACACTGGTAGCGTGAAACAGGCTACTATTGTTGGGAGTATTTACATCATGGAAATTGGTAAATGACATGAATCAGTCCCTTTGCTTCCATTGTTAAGCATTCCCAGCACTTCACTGCCTATATGTCTTTTAGCCAAGTGAAACTACAGTGTGCTTCTATCAGGAGGACAATGAAATACTATATGTAGAAAGAATTCACAGAATTTAGTGAAAACAAAAAGGCAGGCTATTCTGGCAACCAAGTTTATATTTATAAAAGGCTCCATGTAGGATAAAGAGGGCAAATGTATTTTGTCCTTTATCATAGTTCGATTCTGTTTGAAGATTAGGTCTCTAACATTAACACAGACTCTGAGTTTTTAAAATAAAATCAATTTTAAACACGAGGGAATTTTAGAAACAATCTATTTTATAACAGTAGTTTTCTGAATTTTTTCAAAGTAGTATTTTTCCCCTCAGAGGAAATCTTTCTTGGGATCATCAAAAAATAAGAGATGAATGCAAATAAATGAGACAAATGTGTTAAGTTGTCCTAGAGAATTTAATTTAGTTTCACTGATTGTAGAATCCTCTGAGGAATCCTAAACCCTTAAACTATTTGAAAAGCTCTCTATAAATGGTTTAGAAGCTCCCAAATCTGTCCGGATACAAGGATCAACTGGGAATGAGAATCTTTGGAAGTCGGGCTGAAGAATCTGAATTTCTGAATTCTGCATCTTCAAGAAACTAAGGTGTGACGACCTTAGGTTACTTTAGTTTTGGATTAAAGCTGATTATGATTAAGCAATATGCAGTCCATATGCTAAGGTCAAAGTGTATTTTTTAAAAGTAATGTGAAAATGACTAGTCTCTCTCAACTTTTGCCAAACTCCGTCCTTACCTAAACACTAAAATAAATGTTAAGAGATTATAAGGAAAAAGAGTTATATAAAGTGGTAAAAATTAGTAAATCCTTGAAAATAATAAATTTGTGCCTGTTTATGGCCAAATGATTACAGCTAGTACAGGGTTCAGTGATAACCCATGTATCTGTGTATATCCTTGCTAAATGAGTCATTATGCTACTGTTTAAGCAGCCATCAGGTAGCAGAAGTTCATGCATGATTACTGCAAAATAATACGTAACTTTGAATTATACAAATTTCAAGAAAAGATCTGTTGCTAAGAATTCTCTAGTAGAGAATTCCCACTTAGTAAAACACGTGGTCTTAAAGAAAGTATGAAAATTACAATCAGGAAAAAAAGCCCAATGAGAAAACCCCAAACCCTGAATTCTTTAATCAATGATACAAGTTTAAAACTGCCAAGGAGAAAAAAACACAGTTAAAAAAATTCTTTTGTAAGACTTTATACATGTTTTAATTATAGTCATCAAGAGCTATGAAGCTTGGAATTTTCATGTCGTCAGAGCTAAACTGCTAACTTTACTTTAGAGTTCTAATTTCTACTCTAAAAGGAAACCTAAAGATAACACTAAAGGGAAGAAATCAATCCACAGCAGATCAGACTAGTATTTCATCATCTTCTTACTCTCTCCCCTGGCCATCACCTCACCCTCCAACTACCAGGCCTACTGTGTGGTATACCCAGAATAAAGAAAAATATTTAAAAATAATGCTGAACTCAATACAGAATATCCTAGAGAATTGGGCTTCCTGTGGATGCTGTATAGAATACCATACAGAACTAAAAGAAGACAACATTTCCTAAAATCAACAGCATTCCCCAGTTTACCAGGTCCAATTTTTCCATTCTAATTGTCACTACAAATAAGAAACTCATACATAAGATAGGTATTATTGTTCTATCTCTATAGATGATAAGGCTCAGAAAGTAATGATATGAATAAAGTACCCACCAAGCATCGAAGCCGAAGCAAAATATAGAACTTCCAATTTTAAAACCTGTGTTCTTTGCTCTATACCAAAAAACTCTGTAATTCATACAATGTGTAACTCATAGCAAATACCTTCAACATCAGTAGTTGAATAAAAATCAATGTTCACAAGTTATCTAAGTAATTGTGAATTGTGACGCACTAATGCATTACTGTCACATATAACAAGATATCTGAGACCCATTTTCTAACATTTTTATTAAAGTATAGTTGATTTATAGTGTGCTAGTTTCTGTTGTACAACAAAGTGATTCAGTTTTTTATATCCATACATACATGTGTATAATTCTTTTTCATACTATTTTCCATTATGGTTTACTGTAAGATAGTTAGTTACCTGTTCTATATAGTAGGACCTTATTTATGTATTATATTTTATGAACAGTACTTTGTATTTGCTAATTCCAAATTCCTAATTTATCCCCCTCCCTTTTCCCTTTGGTAACCATTGGTCTGGGCGCCGGTTTCTGTTTTGTAAGTAAGTTCACCTGTATCATATTTTAGATTTCACATGTAAGTGATATAATATTTGTCTTTAACTGTCTGACTCATTTCACTCAGTATGATAATCTGTTGGTTCATCCATGTTGCTGCAACTCTTATTACTTCATTCTTTTTTATGGCTGAGTAGTATTTCATTGTATGTATCTGCCACATCTTCGTTATCCATTCATCTGTCCATGGACATTTAGGTTGCTTCCGTGTCTTGGCTAGTGTAAATACTGCTGTCATGAACAAAGGGGTGCCTGTATCTTTTTGGATTATAGTTTTTTTCTGGATACATGACCAGGAGTGAGACTGCCAGATCATATGGTAATTCTATTTCTAGATTTCTAAGGAAACTTCACACTGTTCTCCACAAATAGTAACTGTATGATTTTACATTCCAACCAATGGTGTAGGGGGGTTCCCTTTTCTCCACACCCTCTCGCCAGCATTTGTTATTCGTAGATATTTTAATGATGGCCATTCTGACCAGTGTGAGGTAATACCTCAGGGTGGTTTTGATTTGCATTTCTCTAATAATTAGGGGCATTGAGCATCTTTTCATGTTCCTGTTGGGCATCTGTATGTCTTCTTTGGAGGAATGAGACCCATTTTTTGACTGTGTACAAAGTCTACATAAGGAATATTGACATGTTTAATCAACATTCACATGCTCTACATTCCTGTCAAACTGGTTAAGTGGCTATACTTGATGGAGTTAAGAATTACGCACATCATCTGACCAACCCCTGACTCCTGAATAACTCGCAGCTCAGAGAAACTATTTCTTTATTTAGCCCCTTAAACACAGGATCTGTTAAAACCCAAACTCAGCATTAGCCCCATCAACATTAAAGATAAGGAGAGTTCGCTGTAATCTAAAGTTTAAAAAAGGCTTCTGGTGAAGAAAAATTGCACATAAACCACTTCTGAATATGTTGAGAAAACTTCCTCTCTTAAAGTAACGCCTCTACACAAATAAAAAGGAGATGAGTAAGAAAAGCCACAAACATGGGTTCTATCCTGACCTCCAAGTGAACTTCCCTGAACTGAACTCAGATTTAAAATTGCTGCCAAGTCCTCCCACTGTGCATTCATACCTACTGTGCAATCCAGACTGTAGTCATCTATAGTCCCCTCACAAACAAGCATAGCAACTCTCTACTGGGCTCCAACCAGTCTAAAGTGAACTGAATATTTTGCTTTCAAATAATCTGTTAATTTCTCTCCATTATAAAAGAACAGATCGCTCCGATGGCATACTTTGTGACAGGCACTGTATATTCTAGAAGTAAGGATACCACTGTGAAGTCCCCATTGCTTTTTAATTAAAACTAAACTTGTGATGATTTGGGAATCAAAACAGTCTATTTTCATATTTCTTAAACCACTTCCTTCATGTCACTTGTTCACATCTAATAGGCCTGTTATTTCCAGTTCAATAATTTTTTTTCTCATGCCACTCCTTAGAGCTAGAACAACCTTTCTGTTTATGTTGAGAACTCTCCCTCTTTTCGTAGGCACCCTGCATGTTACTCTTTGATTCATGAGGTTTAAAGAAGGTTTGGTCTCCTTATTTTGTTTAGCAAATAATCAATAACAGAAATTATAAAAATCGAACCACCAGACATAAAAATTAAACATTGTGAAAGCATCTAAAGATAATCTCTCTGTTCTCTTGGAGGTGGTCAGCTGATAAGAGGATCTCTAGGTACTTTCTTTGTATAAGCAAATCAGAGAGGAGGGAACTTTATCCTATCCTGGGCAACTCATCAACAAAAAAAAGAAAGCAAACATGTGCCAGAAGAACTATACCACCACCTCGTTTAACTCTGACATCACTCATTACAGCAGGAAGCCAGCCTGACAGCAACACCAGCGTGCTGGCACCAACACGCACTCTGGCTCTTAGAAAATACCACTGTTTCAGGACAGCCCTTTTGGATGATCCTACTCCCACTCTTGAGAAACGGTGCAGAATCCACCAATTCTGACTGTATGGCTTTTTGCTCCCTAAAAAAAAATACAAAAGTGATTAAACAAAGGACAGCTGATATGTCCATTGAAAAGAAAGGGTTGTTAAAATTCCTTGTCATGAGAGAACTGTTTTATGTTAAGGAGACAGAGAAAAAAAAATGCCAGTTAAATGCAATGTGTAATCCCTGATTGAAATCTGTTGGTATTTTTGTTCTGGTTGTTCTTTGTAAAACAACAGTGCAGCTACATAAGGTATTGTTAGAATAACTTGGACAATTTGAATACAAACTGTACTTTAGATGTTAATATCTTATCAGTTATTTTCTTAGCTGATATTAATTTTGTGGCTATGCAAAAGAATGCGCTTGTTTAGGAGACACAGTGATCAGGACTAAAATGTCATAATGTCTTCAATTTACTTTTTTTTAAATAAAAATTTAATTTTAGTATAGATTTACAAAAAATTATAATGATAGAACAGACAGTTCTCATGTACCATACACCCAGTTTCCCCTCTTATTAAAAACCTTAGAGTAGTATGGTACATTTGCATGGTTAATGAACTATTAACAATACATTATATTTAAAGTTCATATTTTACTCAGATTTGCTTAGTTTCTGAAATCCTATGGACAGAAGAGCCTGATGGGCAACAGTCCATGGGATCGCAGAGAGTCAGACACGACTTAGCAACTAAACAACAAATTTTAGGATACCATCTGGAATCCCGCTCCATTTGTGACGTTACATTTAATCACCATGTCACCCCAAGCAACCCAAAAAGTTTCCCAAACCTTATTTTTTATGATTTGATGGTTCTGAAGATTGCTGGTCAAGTAATTTTCATAAGTCCCTCAACTGTACTTGTCTTACGTTTTGTCAAGGTTGGACCAGGATGGGGGTTTTGGGGAGGAACACCACAAAGATACTGTGTCATTTTCATGACGTATCAAGGGTACATATGATCAACCCTTATCACTGATGACAACCTGGCTCATGTGGCTGTAGAAGAAATTATCAGGTAAACTTACTAAATACTCCCTGCCAAAACACTGCCCCACTTCCCATACCATACCTTTTGGAAGGAAATGACTCTATACAGCCTATATACTTAAGGAGTGAAGAATTATGCTCCACCTCTATGAGGGCAGAATATTTACATAAATTATTTGTGATTCTTCTGCATGGGAAATTTTTCTATTCTCTTCTGTTTATTGATTAAACCATCATTTTTATCAGTATGAACTCATGGATATTTATTATACATTTTGGGCTCTAACACAATAGTACTTTATTTTGTTGCTCAAATTGTTCTAGATTTGGTCACTGGGATCTCTTTTAGTTGACTTTTATGTCCCTTTGATACACCCCCATCATTGTTTTTATCTTTTTTGAGCACTTTGTTATTGCGTGATACTAAAAGATGGTCAAGGTTCATCTTGTATATTTCTTGTCCCATTCCTAGAATTAGCTGTTTCTCCAAGGAGTGCTCCAATTAGCTATTTCTCCAAGAATACATTTCTTTTACTAGAGAAATATATCTGAAACCAAGATATAGGTGCTGGGTGTGCTTATTACAACTGGAGTATTATTGGTTCTAGGCCTTTTTTGGGTCTATTTTATATCTTAACTAATACTGATTTTGTTGATGAATTCTGCTAATATGAATATGTTATATGTTTGTGAATTTTTGTATTAAATGTCTGCATTTATATTAGATAAGCCTTTCTTATGCTGAGAGCAAGTAAATATTTGTATCTATATTTAGTTCATATGGAATTTATTTTATTGGCAGGGGGGGTTTGGGGGGATGGGCTGTAAATCCCCGGTGACTTTCTTACCCTTCATAAAGCTGAACCATTGGTTTGGGACTCATGTCACCAGGTCAGAGGAATAACAAGTCTTCTGCTGGCGATTTTATCTTCACCACCAGGAAGCCTCATTCTTAACAGTCTCTGCCTTACCTAACAATACTATACCCTGAGAATGTTACTTCACCAGAAGCCAGTCCCCAGACTCCGGCTATGGGATTTTTAGCTGTGCCACAGAGCCTAGGGATTTTCAATTTAACACAGGCATCCTACAGAGGCTTTTCAGCTTAGTGGTTTCTAAGGAATCAGCTGACCTTAGGACCTGAAGTGTAAACGAGAACACAGCTCTCAGGTCTGCTGTGTTCATCCTCACTGCCAACCTAAGGTATAATCCCACCGTCAGTCACCGCAGATAAACTTTACATATTCAAGTTAATCGCTTCAGTCCACTTTGCATTTCCATCTAGAATGTGGACTCAACGTATTTTCCATATTCCCATATAATCTAGTACCACTGGATTTAAATTCAATATGAGGTTCTTTTTTTTAATGCTTTAAAAGTATCCTTTTGGGGACTTTCCCGGCGGTCCAGCAGTTAAGACTCTGCTTCCCACTGCAAGGGGTGTGGGTTCAATCCCTGGTCAGGGAACTAAGATCGTGCATGCCAAATAAATGAATAAATAAAATACTTTAAAAATACCCATTTTATTCATAAATTATAATTATGATGAAGATCTTTTGTAAAACTGAAGACTCTATAAGACCTTTCATACTGAGTTGCCAATGAAGAAGTCCTGTTATGTTGCCTGGACTGGCTCACCTCTCTTCATCTGTCCATATGTGGCAGCAAGACAGTATTTCTTTTCTTTCCTTTTTTTTTAAAAAAAAAACTTAATTCTTTCCCTTTATTTCTAACTGATGAGTAAATGATATTCCATCCATGGGGTCATGAAGAGTTGGATGTGACTTTGTGACTGAACAACAACAACATAAATGACATTTAACATAGTAATCTCAAATGCACGACATGACTTGCTATTTGCATATACTGGAAATGGTCACCACAATAAGTCTAGTTAACATCCGTCACCATACACAGTTACAAGAATTTTCTGTAAGAACATTTAAAACCTACTCTCTTAACAATTTTCAAATATGCAATACAGTATTATAAACTATATCACCATGCTATGCATTACATCCTAGGATTTACTTATAACTGTACGTTCTGAACCTTGCAACCCTCCTTACCCGTTACTATCAGTGAATGGATCTTTGACTCCTCCTTCCCCTCCTACAACATCTATCTCATTTGTAACCCAGTCATGTTGGTTTTCCCTTGGTGAGCATACACACATTCATCCTCTGCTTTTATTTTCAAACCAGTGGCTGAAGATACATTTACGGTCATGTCATCTCAACCTACCTACAGAATGGTTTCCCTACACAGCCTCTGGCTCCACTGTCAGATCAATCTTCCTAATTGTATTTCCTAATTGTACTTCCTGGTACAACCACACTTCCCTGGTGGCTCAGACGGTAAAGCGTCTGTCTGCAATGCGGGAGACCTGGGTTCGATTCCTCGGTAGGGAAGATCCCCTGGAGAAGGAAATGGCAATCCACTCCAGCACTCTTGCCTGGAAAATCCCATGGACGGAGGAGCCTGATAGGCTACAGTCCATGGGGCCGCAAAGAGTCGGACACGACTGAGCGACTTCACTTCACACTCACTGTACTGAATTGCTTAAAGACTTCAATAGCTGGCCTCCTTCCCCTTTTGTGAACCAGCCCACGTGGGAGCTCAAGAGAGCATAACTTGAAAACCACTGCCTTATATAAACCATCTGCTTCAACATGGTGTCCTCAACATGCCTCTTGTATTTCTACTTTTCCTGGAGTGTGTGCTTCTTGCTTGCAATGCCTCCCTCATCTTTCTTCTTTGCTATGTGGATCATGTAGCTTGTTTATCTGTAGCTGCCATTCCAACAGTGAGAAAAATTTAGTGTTCGACTCCAGTATACGTGTATAGTGATTTCAGAACTGTTAACCCACACCTTCATGGGATGCAACTTAATCAAGTACAGTGGTAAATGCAGTTTTTTTACTTTAGCCTTATAGCTCCCAGTAATTTCCAAAGTTGCTTAAATCCTCACCCTTTTCCTTCACTCCCTTCAACAAAGTTGTTTAATGTGTTTGTAACATAGTTCTGTCATATTCTGCATTTCATCCTGTGTCCCTCAATCTCCAAAATGCTTTTAAAAATTTTGCATATATTAAGATTCACTCTTGGTGCTGTAAAGTTGTATGGGTTCTGACAGTGCAACTCACCCGGCTCCTTCGTCCATGAAATTTTCCAGGCAAGAATACTGGAGTGGGTAGCCATTCCCTTCTCCAGGGGATCTTCCCTTCCCCAAAGATTGAACCTGAGTCTTCTATATTGCAGGCAGATTCTTTACCGTATAAGCCACCATGGAAGCCTAATGTCATAAATCCACCATTATAGAATCATAAGGAATAGTTCTATTACCCTATAAAAACCCTTGTGATTTGACTATTTAACACCCCCAAACCCTGGCAACCATTGCAGTTTAAAATCTCTATAATTTTGGGGCCTTCCTGGTCGTCCAATGGTTAAGACTCTGTGCTTCCACTGCTGTTACTATTGCATAATATATGTATGTGTGTGTGCACATGTATGTATATGTGTGTGCACATGTATGTGTGTGTGTGTGTCTATATAAATCAACCATTACAAACTGTTAACAACAGGTGATTCTAGGTCAAGGGTATTAGAGATGTTTATTATATTCTTAAATTTTCTGTAGCATTCACATTATTCAATGAAAAACAGTGAAATACATTTACAAAAGAAGGTAAGAAAGAATGATAGCCATATTAACAGTATTTTCATTAAGTATTTTTCCCTCAAAAGATTAAGTATGTATGTTTTTGCTTAAATACATCCCTTTGAAAATATGTAACTAGATTTGTTCTGTTATGCTACCTATAATCTGTCTTTAATTAGAACTGCTAGTCCACTAATGTTTATTGTAATTCTGATGCATTTAGGTTTAAATCTTATTCTGTACTTTATATTTGTCCTACCTGTGCCTTTTTTTTTTTTTTTTCCCTTCTTCTTTGGAATGAATGTGGCCCAGTTCTTTTTAGTTCTTTGGTTTCTTGCTTTATGCTATTCTACTGCTCATATTGGATGAATCCTTGGTAGTGTTTGCTGTCCCAACATGCCCCATGAGAACAGGAAAACCAAAACAAGGTCATCGGGTTTCAGGAAATGCCTGTGAGTGAAAGGTAGCTTTAGTGTTCCCTTTACCTTGCTGGGCTTTTGGCCTCTGAATAACGTACTTCCTAGTCAGTTTGGTGGTGTATTTTTAAAACAACAGAAGGCATTTATTTTGATTTGTAGAGGAGACCACGATTAAACATTGCATTTCCCAGCCATTACATATAACAATACCATTTTCTTTACATAATACTGAATGGTTATAAAGTTTTTGATTATGTTGCCAACCGGTGTTTTATTTTCATTTTATTTATAAGAATATTCAGGGTCCTAATAGCTTTCTTTCATCAATAGTATATTTTGAAATGTTATTAAATATTTTATCTAGCATTTTTTCATGTTCTTAGTGGGAGTGCCCACCACCAGATCACCGAAAATTAAACTCTAAATTGCTCTTTAAATTTTCAGAGGCTTTGTTCTAAAATGGACAGTCAGAACAGTCTATAAGAAGAAAGGAAATCAGTCTCTTAGGAGGCATTTCTGGGGCCAGAGGACATAAGTTGAGATATGGGAGTTGCCTATATGTGATGTGAATTATGTAAATCAGCCACCTAAACTACTGATTATACATGAGAGTTCCTAACATTATTTGATGCTTATGGTAAAAGAGCTTTTCTTAAAATTAGTCTTATATTCAGAAATAGATTTTTCCCCTTGAAATGTACAGCCATTCAAATTTTAGGCCAAATTTGAATGACATCCATTTCTATTCAATCTTAAAAATTTAATAGTATAAAATAAAACATTAGGAAGCTTTAATTCTTCTTCCCAAAGATATATATAAAGAGGATGGGAATGTGGTTCAGCATTACATAATGTTGCACCCACTCCAGAAACAGAAATGAGTGCCTAGCAACAGGAAAGGGTCATCTCAGGAGAGTGCTGACTGCTCACTGGAGCATTCGAAACACAGATGCTTTTCTATCCTTATCACTTCCAGTCCCTGCTAAACACATGCTGGTTACCTTGGATCCCAGTGCCATCTGATGAGAACCTTCCTCTTATGACAAGCAATAACTGCCACACAGGGTAGCCTCTACCTTTAGGTTGTATCTTAAAAAACAACTTGAAACATTAAAATATGCTTTTTGTGTGCATTTTCTTCCCCCGTAATCGTGTTTCTTTCATGATAGGTTAGTGTCCTGGTCTGCATTTTTCTGACTGCCCCCTCTTATACCTGTAAGTTCTAGCAGGAAGGCTGAAGCATCTAATTCTTAAAAAAGAGGTTGCATGAGAGCTTTCCTCAAAATAGTAATAGTAATAGTAATCTCACTTTCAGGAATTTGTCCATATTTTTCTTAGACATATAGCCAATCAAATTTTAGATTAAAGTTTGAACACTCTCAATTCCTATTCAATCCTAAAGATCTACTGGTACAAAAGTAGTACAAATAAAGATCCAGGAAGCTCTAGTTCTTTTTACAAAGATACACAAGGGGACAGAAATAGCGGTTCTGCATCACATCACGTTGCCACCACTCCAGAAAGAGAAGTCAGAGCATCTTTCCCTAGGTTTCTTGGCTGTTCGCATGTGTCTCCCTCCCTGTTTTTGGTGTGAAGTCTTTTGTCCATTTTTCTTTGTACATCTGAATATGAACCAACGTTCACTTCCATATGTTATGAATGTTTTTCTCCCATTTTGCCTTTTTTTAAACTCTCTTAATGGTATCTTTTGATTAAAAAAAGTATTTTAGTCTGTTTCAGTTTATCATTATTATATATCTTTATGACTAACACTTTTTGTGCTTTGTTTAAGATTGAGTTTCCTTATTACAAAGTCACAAAGATATTTTTCTAAACTATGTTCTAGAAATCTTACTGTTTTACTTTTTCTGTAATCAGGTTGGAATTAATATTTTTGTGATGGTCTGAGTTAGTGGCTATGTTTGTATAGGTATATGGATATCCAGTTGGCATGGAAACACCACAGTACTGTAGATAACAACCTTTCCTCACTGCTCTGTAAGTACTACCTTTTGTCATAAAACAAGTATCCATAACAGATGTAAAGGACTATTTTTAGACCCTAAGCTCTTTCACTGGCCTATGTGTCCATCCTTGCTCTAATACCACCTTGTCTTAAATGCTATATGTTTATAAACTTTATCTGTTCAACTCATCCTACTATTAATACCTGATTAAATGTGTCATTCCACTTGGTTCTTCTATTCTTTGCTCTTCTGTTTGAGGACTGTCTACCCTTTGCATTTTCACATACATTTTAGGAATAATCTGTCAACTTTCTTCTCTTCTCTAGATATACTCAATCCCTAGGTAGACTCATCCAGTTTCATCAGTTTGAATATCCACACTCTGTCAAACAAACCTCTGCATTTAACAATCTTCAAAACAAACCCAGAATCTGATGATTATTACCAACCTGGTCCCATGCACAGGTTTATTAACAGCCTCCTGACTGGTCTCCAAGCTTCCATTTTTGCCCCTCTAGTAGATGCTCCATGATAGAGGGATCTTTTAAAATAAAATCTTGCTCCTCTGGTCAGAACTCATCTCATTCAAGAGTAAATTCCGGTTTTGGTGACAATGGTCTACATAACTGGCCACACTGTTGCTCTGGCCCAGCCACACTGGCCTCCTGGCACTGGGCAGAGTCCCAGTCTGACCAGCTACACTGACCTCCCGGCGCTGGGCAGAGCCCCAGTCTGGAGCTTGCACCTGGTCAACTCCCTTCCTGGGAAGCTCTTCCCCAGTTTCTGCGGGGCTAATACCTTCACCTCCTTCAAGTCCTTGCTCAAATGCCAACTTCTCACAGAGGCCTTCCCTAACTGCTGCTGCCGCTGCTAAGTCGCTTCAGTCGTGTCAGACTCTGTGCAACCCCATAAGATGGCAGCCCACCAGGCTCCCCTGTCCCTGGGATTCTCCAGGCAAGAACACTGGAGGGGGTTGCCATTTCCTTCTCCAATGCATGAAAGTGAAAAGTGAAAGGGAAGTCACTCAGTCGTGTCCGACTCTTCTCGAACCGATGGACTGCAGCCTACCAGGCTCCTCCGTCCATGGGATTTTCCAGGCGAGAGTACTGGAGTGGGTGCCATTGCCTTCTCCATTATGTACTCCGCATTTAAGTTAAATAAGCAGGGTGACAATATACAGCCTTGACGAACCCCTTTTTCTCTTTGGAACCAGTCTGTTGTTCCACGTCCAGTTCTAACTGTTGCTTCCTGACCTGCATACAGGTTTCTCAAGAGGCAGGTCAGGTGGTCTGGTATGCCTATCTCTTTCAGAATTTTCTACCTTCATGGCCTTAAAAAACTGCAGTGGCCATTTAGGATTAGAAAATTATAACAGCAGTAGCATTTTCTTTTGGTAGACTGAATGTCATCATCACTGAGGTAAACATTCATCAGCAATTTAAATTCTCCATTTGACACACACAGTTATCTTTTAATCATAGTTTATTAAATCATAAAGTCAAAAAAGCAGTAACAAGTCTTCCTTCAGTAGCGGAAGTCTTAATGTCAAAATACATGCAAAATGGCCTTATTTCCCAAAGTCATATTCATTTGGATTGGTGGTTGTTTTCCTCATGTTTGCTTCATCTCAGTTTTGTGGAGAGCATCTTCTCTCAACATACTTAAAATGTATTTGCTTCATTAAATTTTTCTTTTCATGGGATGTTTTTCTTATTGGTTGATCGCCTAAGATTTACCTTTTATGTTTTTCCTCTAATGTTTTTTTTAGATTCCAGAGCAACATACTGAACTGTACTTTAAATACTACCGAGCTTTCCTCAGGGAAGAGGCACAAAAGAGGAGCTGGACAAATTTGAGTATTTTTTAAAAAACACACATACATATCAGCCACAGAAAAACAAGATTCACAAAATGAAACCCTTCCAAATATTGTTTGCTAGATATAGATAGCATCACAACAAATTGTGTGGCCATATTTGTCACTCAGAGAAAATCACTTCTAGAAAACACATTCTCTTCTCCACGCAAATGTTTAAACTTGGTTAAGTAAAATCGTTTCTTGAGAAATTTAATCCTTAACAATCAAGACAACCTTTTCAGTAAACTGAAAGTTAGCTACTTTTACTAGTATGAGTCACTATCACCTAAAAACTGACAAATAGCCTATTCTCCTCTTAACTTAGAATCAATTTTACTTTCTTACTGACCAAAGTGAGTCAACTTAATCAAATCATCCTAGAACCTGAGTCAGTTTAAGAGAAAAGGAGAAAAATAAAGTATGATTTGCATACAAGGAAAAAAGCTGTCAGTTAAACACTTAAAGATGACACCTGCAAACTTTTTTATTCCACCACTAACACTGAAGACTTTAGGTCTACTAGTACTGGAAAAAAAAATTTGCAATGCATCAAAAAGCTTCTAAGGCATGAAACCTCTTAAAACATTGTTGCAAATAAAAGAAGCTTGCCATGTCATCTTAACTTCAGAAAGGTTAAGGAAAGCCTATGTTCTTTTTTGTGTAGAACAAAATTGAGACAGAAAACGTTTTTTGTTCTTAAAGCCACTAAGTTTTTGGGGTGGTCTGTTTGCAGCAATAGATAACTGGAAGCCGCAAGCAACTCCAGGTAGCAGTGGTGGCAGTGAGCACAGACTGGAAGTGAAGGGAGAATCATTTCTGCCTGGTGCATGGCTGCGGGGCGCTGGTGGGCCTCATAAGACACAGAGGAAGGCAGCATCAGCTGGAGCCAGAGGATTGCAGGGTTGCAGTTAGTGGTTCTGACTGTAAGTGTAGCATCCTGTGCCCTTGAATGTGCCCAGAGAGATGGAAGTAAGGAGCTGAGGTCTTCCTAAAGGAGATGGGTTAGGTTAGTAATCTGTTAGACTTGGGGATCAAACTGTTAAAGCAACCTTACTTTAGGTCCACAAGTTGGTGGACAGCCTTATTTACAACAGCCAAGATACAGAATAAATGTTTATGAGCCATAACAAAAGATCAAATCTTGCCATATGTGACAACATAGATGGATCTTAAAGGCATTATGCTAAGTAATGACAAAGACAAACACCATATGATTTCACTCATGTCAAATATGAAAAACAAAAAACCAAAATAAACAAACGAAACAAAAAAATAATGTAGATACAGAGCACAGTGCAGAGGTTACCAGAGGCGAAGAAAGAGGAGGGCGAAATGGCTAAAACAGGTCAACCATATGATGGAAATTAAATTTCTGGTGGTGAGCATGTTGTAGTATAGACAGAAGAAGAAATATAATGATGGAAACATGAAACATGAAAGGTTGTGAATCAACGCTACTTCAATTAAAAAACTGTTTTTAGTAGAAATAATTTATATTAATTATACAAACAGTACTAAAAAGAACAAAGTAGAAATCTAAAACTCAGCCCCAGATCCACTGACCACAAATAATTAGTGATAATGTCTGATAATCCAAACATCTTTCTGTACTATTAGTAGAGAAAGAGTGACAGGAAAAGTATACAAAAATGAAATTTTAAAATACATGAAATTTAATGTAAAAACCCTAAATTACATTTTGCTTAAAATTAACAGACAATAAAACTGAAGGAACGAATACAATTTTAACTTAGAAATGTTGGGGCCTACACTAATCCTTTAGGAACAGGATTAGGAAAGGCTAGCATTTCAACCCTATGAAAGGTTGCTATGAAAGATTAAATCTGCCCGCATGCTTCCTTCTCAGCCTCTCCAGATTTTCATTACCTATTTTTCTTTTTTAAAAAAAGAGTCCATCGGGTCACAAAGAGTCGGACAGGACTGAGTGACTGAGCATGCATACCTTTTTTTAAAAACCAAGATGTATACCATATTCTAATATATGATATTAAGGTTGTGGAGACTTTTAAAGGCATGGAATGATTTTGATATGAGTTTCACTAAAAATAAAGCTCCATACTGACAAATCTTACAAATGATCTTTTTAAGGCAGCATAGATGTGCATGCTGAGGCAAATGTGCAATTTAGTTAAGCTGACAAATGTGATATTTTGCTGTTTGGTAGACTTCATTCACATACTAACTGGAAATATGAAATGCATTTCCAAGTTGAATTTCTTGAAGCACGACAGACAATGCTGTAATAAAATCCAGATATTCCTGCCACTGCATTCCTTTCCTCTAATACTTCTGTAACTCAATCTGAAAAGACCAGCTTTGGAAAGATTACTTCTTTATAGGCCACTAATGTTGCTTATTGCTTAGCTGCAGATATTTTCTAGGTACTCAGATTGTCAAAATCATCAAATCATTGAAAACTAAACTAAGGATATTTTACAATTTTTGTTTCCTTGTTCTAAAATGGCAATGGTATTCCAGTAGCTCAATTCTGTGTTTCCTGACACTATTTCTCAAAAAAAATCACAATTAGGTTTTCTATCTCATAACCTCTACTATAATGGTTTTTGAACCTGGCTGCACATTCCAATCACTTAGGGAGCTTTAAGAAAATAAGGATATCCAACCCCACCCCAGATCCATTATTACAGTGTTTGTGACTGGGCTCTGGGAAAGGTGTTTTAAAACTACTATAGTGCTTGGTGAGCTCTTATTTTAACTGAAGAATCTAAATCATCTATATGAAAACAGATACTCAGTTTATCATGTGTTCAGTTACAGTGAAAATAAATTTTTAAATATTTTAATTTTATTGAAGTATAGTTGATTTAAAATGTTGTTAGTTTCAGGTGTACAGCAAAGCGATTCACTTATACATATATTCATCTTCTATGTCAATAGGTTCTTTTCTCATATCTTATTACATCATATCTCATATCATTTGACAGAATATTGGGTAGGGTTCCCTGTGCTATACAGTATGTCCTTGTTGGTTATCTGTCTTACATATAGTAGTATGCGTGTATTAGTGAAAATCATTTTATTAAGATTTTAAGAGGTGAGTTATCACTATCAACCATGTTTCTCAATTTTAATGATGTCATCAATTCTCAACATTTGTAAATCTGTTGAGTTGCTTTTCCGGTTCAAAGCTGTAATTTTAAAATACCCCATCATACAAAACTTCTTTTTAAAGAGTGAGTCATGTTAGGAAATTTTGTCCCTTTATTGAAGGATTAAATGCTAGCAAAACTTAAGACTCTGACTAACAAAATAATAATAGAACAAGAGTCTGGTTAGGAGTAAAAGGAATAAATGGTCACTTACTTACGAGCCCAATTGTAGACTAACATGCTTTTTTTTTTTTAATCTCAGTTTCCAAACCTTTTCTTGTTTCTATTTGAAGTTCCATTTTATCTCATGAATTCCAGTCTTTTAAAAATGAATTATCTTATTGAAGTGTAGTTGATTTGTAATCTGTTAAATTCTACTGTACAGCAAAGTGATTCACTTAAACAAGTAATTCTTTTTCATAGTCTCTTCCCTTAGGGTTTATCACAGGACACTGAATCCAGTTCCCGGTGCCATACAGCAGAACCTTGCTGCTTTCCAGTGGTCTTTAACAAGAAACATTCCAAACTTACCCACTTCCTTTATTCCACCAGAATGCACTTGGGCTTTGGGCGGTACTCCTTTTCTTGTACAAGCTGATGGATGATTCATTTTCTAATTTCCCCTTCTTAAACCATTCTTATGAAATCCTCCAAGATTCCTCAAAGAGGCTAACATTCTTCACATTTAAAAAAAGTGTTAAACTAGCTGGCAATCCTATTGATGTTTCTGGGTGACTACTGGGGTAGTGCAAGAATATGGATAATTTCTACAGTTAAATCTAGTAGATGTATTTACTTTGCATTTTCAAACTAGAAATCTCCATATAACCTGCATATCTACAAGCTAATGTCTCATAATTGTGTTCCTGAGGTGCTGTGTGGCTCTGAATGTCCTCCTCTATTGACCAAGTGAGCACAGCACACGGAATGACAAAGGAGCAAGGGGACAGCCTAACAAGCCAGATAAATCCTGGCCATCAGTGGGTGACAGATGTTTCAGCCAGATCACCACCAGAGCAATGCTGACCACATGGAAAACATACAACTCTAATATTTTCCATTTCCCCCTCTTCTATAAATAATGCTCAGGATGCATAAGGAATCAGAGCTACACAATGATAAAAAATGTTAATATTACATGTTAGCTCCCATAGATAAGTTCAAACCCACTCCAGATTCTAGGACTATTGTCTCTGCTGGGTAGTAGTGGAGAACGACTCTAAAACACGTAACCAAAAGCTGTATTGTTCTCCTGTAGGGATTAGGGAACTTCAAGCAATGCAACATTTTTTGACCAGATAAACTATCAAAACAGAGAAGTAACATCATTAAGAACACAAAGCAGCAGCTGTTAAGAAAACTATTCTACATTTCGACATCAATACTCTTAGGTCTATCTTAATCTGGAAGTAGTTATATGAAGCCATATTGACTGGCACTTTTTTTTTTTTAGACACCAAATTACTTTTCATGGCCATATACCAAGTGGACAGACAAGAAAAATACTTTTATCTGAAAATAGTGCGGGGGTGGGGGGGATCCTCTTAACTGGCCATCTATGCACTACTTTTAGAAGCTCAAAAATCCTTTGAATATATAAGGAACTTGACATGTTCGTTGGACTCATACCAGTTTTGAGGGGGGAAAAAAAAGGACTAGAGACAGCCTGTCTGGCGATTTCACAGAGGTTCTGGCCTTTTGTTCACATATTCTTCATGACAGGTGCAGCTCCTTCCCTCCCTCCATCTGGGGCCTAGCTTAGCACTAAAACTGGCCTCAGCACCAGCCAGAAGCATATGGGCTGGGACAGGGGCAGTATCTCCTTTCTGTTGGTATCTGCTCTGCATTGTCTTTATCTACAGGAGTTACTGTAGATACCTTGGTCCTGACGCACTGTAAGTATCATGCTATTTTTTTTTGGCTGTGTCACGCAGCTTGCAGGATCTTACTTCCTGGACCAGGAATTGAACTTGAGTCCTCGGCAGTGAAAGGGTGGAGTCCTAACCACTGGACCACCAGGGAATTCCCTTAAGCATTTTAAAAAATGTAATAGTTGTTATAAAGACAATATATGACGTATAGTTCTAAGTTAGGAGCATAATGAAGTGAATCAGTCATTCAGCTTCAAAGTAGAACACCACCAACACAGTCGTCCCAGAGTCCCTTTCTCTCCAGTTAGTGAGTTAACCCTTATCCTAAAATTTGTGTTTATTATTCTCTTTTTTGAAAAACAGATTTGCCATATATGTATACATCTCTATATATTGTTTAGTTTGGGCTTCCAGGCGGCACTAGTGGTAAAGACCCCGCCTGCCAATGCAGAGATGCTGGTTAGACCCTTGGGTTGGGAAGATTCCCTGGAGGAGGACATGGCAACCCACTCCAGTGTTCCTGCCTGGAAAATCCCCAAGAATGAAGGAGCCTGGCGGGCTACAGTCCATAGCGTCGCAAAGAGTCAGACATAATTGAAGTGACTGAGCACAGCACATGCTAGACACTTTAAAATGGTATCACACTAAAAGCAATCATATCTGGCTTCCCACCCCCCAAAAAAACACACTTTAGTTTTCCAAATATTCATCCATATTGATGCTTGGAATATGTATCTCATTCACTTTTACTGCTGAGTAATATGCCATTATGTAAACGGACCAAGATTTATTTACCCATTCTCATGTCCATGTAAATTAGTATTCTTGGTAGGTTTTTAAAAAACTGTATTTATTTGGTTCACCAGGTCTTAGCTATGATACGATTAACACAAGATATTTTAGTTGCGGCACACAAACTCTTAGTTGTAGCATTTGGAACCAAGTTTCCAGACCAGGAATTAAACCTGGGTCCCCTGCATTGGGAGCTTGGAGTCTTGGCCCCTGGACCACCAGGGAAGTCCCTTTGGTAGATTTTTGCTTTAAGAACTTTCCTATAAATATCCTTGCAAATGTCTCCTGGTTTCCATGCCAAATACTACCTAGTTGTGGAACTTCTGGTTATAGGGTATGATTAATACTATGAGTTAGGGCCAAACTGTTTTCCAAAACAGTTGGAGCATCTTACTTTCTTACTGGCATTGCGAATATAAGATCCTGTTGCTCTACCCATCCTTGCCAACCCCTGGTATTTTCAGACTTCTTAATTTTTGCAAGCTAGAAACCATGAAATGGAATTCCAATGTGGTCTTAATTTACATTTCTTTGAAAACTAATGAGTTTTGTATGTTGCTTTCCCTGTTTTGTTGCTACTGGTTCAATTGTACATCTTTCTTTTAGACTATTTTCTTATTGATTTTAAAGAATTCCTATACCATCCCAATATCATACTTTGTGAGTTACATATATTACGAAACTATCTGCAATTTTTGCCCATGTTGGGCCATAATTCTAGTACGGGCTTCTTCCATCACATCTTCCTTCCCTGGCCTCAAGCTATTGAGAAATTAAAAAATAGCAATATTAGTTTCTAAACTGAGTTTTTAAAATTCTATATCCTGAGAAGTTTATTTAATATAATTAGGTGGTTTTATTTCCACATAGATTGGCAAAGACAAATTTATTGCCAATTATTGCCAATGCAGTGAAAATTCAGCTACCATTGCTGAGAATATAAAATCAGTCTTTGCATTGGTGGTAGGGGAGGTGATGCAAGAGTAAATTATTTGACAAAAGTCACTGAAATTATTATACGTAAATTCTATCCCAATGCTGATGTGAAATTTAAAAAATAACAGATGGAATTTATATTTCAGGGAGGTGGGATAGCATGTTGGTTAAGTCTGGTTCTAGAGCCAGACTGCCACTTAGCTCTGCCTCTTAGTATGTTATCACCTTGGGCAAGTTATCTCATGTCTTTAACCCTCACATTTCTCAAAGGCAAAATGAGGGTAAGAGCAGCACCTCTATTGTTATGTCATAAATGTTTTACTTTTCACATCTCAGCAAGTAATCCTCTGATAATTTATTTTTGAGTTTGCTGTGAAGTAAGGCTGTAGTCTTACTTGTACAGGAGGCAGTGATCAAGACCATCCTTATGAAAAAGAAATGCAAAAAGGCAAAATGGTTGTCTGAGGAGGCCTTATAAATAGCTGTGAAAAAAGAGAAACTAAAGGCAAAGGAGAAAAGGAAAGATATACCCATCTGAATGCAGTTTCAAAGAACAGCAAGGAGAGATAAGAAAGCCTTCCTCAGTGATCAATGCAAAGAAATAGAGGAAAACAGTAGAATAGGACAGACTAGAAACCTCTTCAAGAAAATTAGAGATACTAAGGGAATATTTCATGCAAAGATGGGCACAATAAAGGACAGAAACGGTACGGACCTAACAGAATCAGAAGATATTAAGAAGATGTGGCAAGAATACACAGAAGAACTGTACAAAAAAGAGCTTCATGACCCAGGTAACATGATAGTATGATCACTCACCTAGAGCCAGACATCCAGGAATGCAAAGTCAAGTGGGCCTTAGGAAGCATCACTAGGAACAGAGCTAGTGGAGGTGACAGAATTCCAGTTGAGCTATTTCAAATCCTAAAAGATGATGCTGTGATAGTGCTGCACTCAACATGCCAGCAAATTTGGAAAACTCATCAGTGACCACAGGACTGGAAAAGGTCAGTTTTCACTCCAATCCCAAAGAAAGGCAATGTCAAAGAATGCTCAAACTACCGCACAACTGCACTCATCTCATACGCTAGCAAACTAATGCTCAAAATTCTCCAAGCCAGGCTTTAACAGTATGTGAACTGTGAACTTTCAGATATTCAAGCTGGATTTACAAAAGAGGAACCAGAGATCAAATTGCCAACATTTGTTGGATCATTGAAAAAGCAAAAGAGTTCCAGAAAAACATCTACTTCTGCTTTATTGACTATGCCAAAACCTTTGACTCTGTGGATCACAACAAATCATGGAAAATTCTTAAAGAGATGGGAATACCAGACCACCTGACCTGCCTCCTGAGAAATCTGTATGCAGGTCAAGAAGCAACAGTTAGAACTGGACATGGAACAACACACTGGTTCCAAATCAGGAAAGGAGTACATCAAGACTGTATATTGTCACCCTGCTTATTTAACATATTCAGAGTAACCATGCGAAATGCCGGGCTGGATGAAGCACAAGCTGGAATCAAGATTTCTGGGAGAAATATCAATAACCACAGATATGTAGATGAAACCATCCTTATGGCTGAAAGTGAAGAGGAACTAAAGAGACTCTTGATGAGAGTCAAAGAGGACAGTGAAAAAGCTGGCTTAAAACTCAACTTTCAGAAAACTAAAATCATGGCATCTGGTCCCATCACTTCATGGCAGATAGATGGGGAAACAATGGAAACTGTAACAGACTTTATTTTCTTGGGCTCCAAAGTCACTGCAGCCATGAAATTAAAAGACGCTTGCTCCTTGGAAGAAAAGTTGACAAACCTAGACAGCATATTAAGAAGCAGACATATTACTTTGCCAACAAAGGTCTGGATAGTCAAAGCTATGGTTTTTCCAGTAGTCATGTATGATGTGAGAGTTGGATTATAAAGAAAGCTGAGGGTCGAAGAATTGATGCTTTTGAACTGTGGTGTTGGAGAAGACTCCTGAGAGTCCCTTGGACAGCAAGGAGATCCAACCAGTCCATCCTAAAGGAAATCAGTCCTGAAAATTCATTGGAAGGACTGATGCTGAAGCTGAAACTCCAATACTTTGGTCACCTGATGCAAAGAGCTGACTCATTTGTAAAGACCCTGATGCTGGGCAAGATTGAAGGCAGGAGGAGAAGGGTACAACAGAGAATGAGATGGTTGGATGGCATCACCGACTCAATGGACATGAGTTTGAGTAAGCTCTTGGAGTTGGTGATGGACAGGGAGGCCTGTGGTGCTACAGTCCATGGGGTCGCAGAGAGTTGGACACATCTGAGCGACTGAACTGAAGGCTGTAGTCACATTCCTCTTTTTCCTGAGATATCCAAGTTGTCACAACACTAATTATCCTTCCTTGCCCACTGATTTTGAATACTACTACTGTCATATCAGATTTCCTTATATGCCTAGGTCAGTTTGTGGGTTCTTGCTTGCGTTTCCTTAAGTTTACTGTCAAGCACTGCACCAATACTACAGTGTCCCAATTACTACAACATTATAATAAATATTGAAATGTAATAAAACAAATTTTCCTTCTTTGTTTTTTGTTGCTGTCTTACTGATTCCTGAGCTTCTGTTCTTCCCCCATGAACTATGGATTAGTCTATCAAGTTCCATGAAAACAAAACCAGCAAATTCTTCCTGGAATTCCAGGGAATTCTATTTTGGAAGAATTAATAACCATCAACTAATATGGATTCATTAATAAGAGCTATCCATTTATTTAGATCCTTTATCTTTCAACCACATTTTATAACTTCATAGGTCTTTTCCATTGTTACTGTCTCTTTTAACAAAAAAATAGAATCTTTTTACATTTATTATCTTTATCTATATATTTGAACCCATTTCTACTATCTTTTTGTTGTCCATGTGTCTCTCACCCCCTGTCCTTTTCATTTTGGTCTTTTATAATCCTCTAACCTCCTCCTTTCTCTGTTGGTTTGGAGACTATAGATATTTATAGGCTTGTGATGGCACCCCACTCCAGTACTCTCGCCTGGAAAATCCCATGGATGGAGGAGCCTGGTAGGCTGCAGCCCATGGGGTTGTGAAGAGTCGGACATGACTGAGCGACTTCCCCTTCACTTTTCACTTTCATGCACTGGAGAAGGAAATGGCAACCCACTCCAGTGTTCTTGCCTGGAGAATCCCAGGGACGGGGGAGCCTGGTGGGCTCCCGTCTATGGGGTCACACAGAGTCGGACACGACTGAAGTGACTTAGCAGCAACAGCAGCACATGACAGAGATCATTCCATTTTCTCCTTACCACTATCGAGAGAGAAGGGAAAAGGATTTACAACCAGACAAAAAGGTGAGAAAAATATAAAAGTGAGGACAAGGGAAGTGATGACGTACTTTGAAGTTGGGGAGCCAAACTGAATTCTTCAAAGGAAGAAACTGAATGCTGTCCTTCCCCAAAGAGTTCCTCCTCTCCGCACAGTTTAGATTTGTTGTTGTTGTTGAGTCTCTACATCATGTCTGACTCTTTGTGACCCCATGGACTGCAGTAAACCAGGGCCTCTGTCCTCCACTATCTCCCCAGAGCTTGCTCAAATTCATGTCCATTGAGTCAGTGATGCTATTTAACCATCTCATCCTCTGCCGCCCTCTTCTCCTTCACATATTTAAATAGGCAGCGTCAATTCTAGCTTATAGGTTGTATCATGTTCAGCCTTTTCTTTGTACTTCTCAGTCATTTAAGGTAAGCAAGGTCTCTTTTTATTACAACTATTACTCTTAGAATGGCTTACCACCTATGTTTAAGTGATCTTTGTTTCAGATGAGTTATTGCAGTTTAAAGCACAGTAAGATTTGTCACCAGCAAGCATTTAAGGTAATTGGGTACAGAGTTACTAGAAATCAGTACATTTCATTTCTTTAAAAACGATTATTTATTTTTGAGATATAGTTGATGGAATGTATTATGCAAGTTTCAGGTGTACAACATAATGGTTCACAGTTTTTAAAGGTTATACTACATTTATAGTTATTATAAAATGTTGATTATATTCTCTGTGTTGTTCAATATATTCTTGTAGCTTATACATAACAGTTTGTATCTCTTAATCCCCTATGCCTAGATAGCGCCTTTCTTAAACTCAGGAGATCAACTGAAATAAAGTAGAATTTGTATCATATTTATTTACCATATAAAACAATACAAGAGGTGGAATTTATAAGTTCCTAAAATATTTAATCATAATGACAGTGCGTAAACTTTATGGGGGAAAAATTTTTAATTCGTACATCTGAAACTTTTACTCGGCAAGGAAAAGACCAGATAGCCTGTCAGAATATCTTTACACAGAGCTTTCAGACTACTTTTCTCATACTTTTATTTAACACTTTACTATTTTTAGATTGTTTAAGATTTATACACTAGCAAAGCTCTTCTATATGGACCAAGAGGTATATCTTTAGAGAAAAGTTTGTCCTATACATTTACAATCTATTAAACACCTTAAAAACATTATCATTTATATTGGCAAAATTAGCCTAGGTATACAAAGTAAAAGCTGAAAGGCCCATATTTCAGAAAATCAGAAACAGAAACTAAGCCTGATGAAAATGAATGATTAAAAAATACAATGTAAATAAACAAACATCAAATGGACAACTGGAAAGTTTGTTCAGCAATAGTGAGGTGGGTCAGTGTTCCCATAGGAAGCAAAGACCAAGGCATAGGGCAGCGGAAGAACTGATCTCGGCTGTAATGATAACCATTAGTCAAATACCCCTAAGTTTGTTCTCTTCTATTCCTGTGTTCTTTAAGCGAACACTTAAGGAAACCTAGATATAGGTTGATTGTTTTTGTGGGCCTCCCAAATGTTAAAGGAAAAAAATCAGTTTATCCACTTATCAATGTTTTATAGTTCTCAGTGTATAAGTCTTCCACCTCCTTGGTCAGGTTTATTCCTAGGTATTTTATTTTTTCGGTGCAATCCTTTTTTTTTTTTTTTAACATTCCCTTTCCGATATTTCATTGTTAGTGTAAAGAAAAGCAAACCAACTTCTGAATGTTAATCTTGTATCCTGCTGTTTTGCTGAATTCATTTACCTAGTAGGTTTTGTGTGGAATCCTTCAAATATATAGTATCATGTCATCTGCATATAGTGACAATTTTACTTCATCCCTTCCAATTTGGACATCTTTCAACGTCTTTTCTTTGTCTAATTGCTTTGGCTAGGACTACCAATAATTTGCTGAATAGAAATGATGAGAGTGTGCATCCTTGTGGGATTTTAATGGGAAGGCTTTCATCTTTTCATCACTGAATATTACATTGACTTTGGGTTTGTCATAAATGGCTTTTATCACGTTGAGATATGTTCCCTCTTTACCCACTTTGGTAAGAGTTTTTGTTTTTTGTATCATGAATGGATGTTGAACTTTGTCAAGTATTTTTTCTGCATGTATTGAGATGATCCTGTGGTTTTTGACTGCTGTTAATTTGCCAACATCTGCTGGATCATGGAAAAAGCAAGAGAGTTCCAGAAAAACATCGATTTCTGCTTTATTGACTATGCCAAAGCCTTTGACTGTGTGGATTACAATAAACTGTGGAAAATTCTGAAAGAGATGGGAATACCAGACCACCTGACCTGCCTCTTGAGAAATCTGTATGCAGGTCAGGAAGCAACAGTTAGAACTGGACATGGAACAACAGACTGGTTCCAAATAGGAAAAGGAGTTCGTCAAGGCTGTATATTATCACCCTGCTTATTTAACTTATATGCAGAGTACATCATGAGAAACGCTGGGCTGGATGAAGCACAAGCTGGAATCAAGATTGCCAGGAGAAATATCAATAACCTCAGATATGCAGATGACAACAGCCTTATGGCAGAAAGTGAAAAGGAACTAAAAAGCCTCTTGATGAAAGTGAAAGAGGAGAGTGAAAAAGTTGGCTTAAAGCTCAACAATTCAGAAAACGAAGATCATGGCATCTGGTGCCATCACTTCATGGGAAATAGATGGGGAAACAGTGGAAACAGTGTCAGACTTTACTTTTTGGGGCTCCAAAATCACTGCAGATGGTGACTGCAGCCATGAAATTAAAAGACGCTTACTCCTTGGAAGGAAAGTTATTACCAACCTAGATAGCATATTCAAAAGGAGAGACATTACTTTGCCAACAAAGGTCTGTCTAGTCAAGGCTATGGTTTTTCCTGTGGTAATGTATGGATGTGAGAGTTGGACTGTGAAGAAAACTGAGCGCCAAAGAATTGATGCTTTTGAACTGTGGTGTTAGAGAAGACTCTTGAGAGTCCCTTGGACTGCAAGGAGGTCCAACCAGTCCATCCTAAAGGAGATCAGTCCTGGGTGTTCATTGGAAGGACTGATGCTGAAGCTGAAACTCCAATTCTCTGGCCACCTCATGTGAAGAGTTGACTCACTGGAAAAGACTCTGATGCTGGGAGGGATTGTGGGCAGGAGGAGAAGGGGACGACAGAAGATGAGATGGCTGGATGGCATCACTGACTCGATGGATAAAAGTTTGAGTAAACTCCGGGAGTTGGTGATGGACAGGGAGGCCTGGCGTGCTGCGATTCATGGGGTCACAAAGAGTAGGACACAACTGAGTGACTGAACTGAATGTGGTGTATTACATTGATTTGCATATACTGAACCATCCTTATGAATTTGGGATGGATCCCACTTGGTCATAGTGTATGATCTTTTTATGTACTGTTGGATTCAGTTTGCTAATATTTTGTTGAGAACTTTTGAATCTATATTCATCAAGCATATTGGTTTGTCATTTTCTTTTTTCTTTTTGGTGTTTTGGGTTTGGTACCAGCATGATGGTGTCTCCAGAGACTAAAGTCAGTTTTTCCACTTTACAGTTTTGGTTGGGAGCCCTTAAGATTGGTGATTACAGTTTGACAATGAAAAAGTGTCATGTTAGCAGAAGCTTAGCAGGTAACTTGTTCAGTGCTGTATATAATCACTCTGTTTTGTAAATGAGAAACAATGCTGCTTTTTAATTCTTTATATTGTTGTAATACAAGGCTAATGTGTGTGTATGCTTAGTTGCTCAGTCGTGTTCGACTCTTTGCGACCCCATGGACTAACAGTCCATGGAATTCTCTAGGCCAAAATGCTGGAGTGGGTAACCTTTCCCTCCACCAGGGGATCTTCCCAACCCAGGGATCGAAGGCATGTCTCCTGCATCGTAGGCACATTCTTTACCAGCTGAGCCATCAGGGAAGCACAATATAATGTTAATATGTTCATTTAAATATCTAAGTAGTTTTATTAAATACAAAATGCTTCACAGTAATTTATCTATGATTCTCTGTAGGAAGCATACGAGTAATACAATCAAGATCCGTAACTAGCTTTCTACTCTTCCTTTCATGCTTTCAGTGATGGAGAACATCATACTGTTCTCTTGAGACTGTCAGTCTCAATGCTGAACAACACCAGGTGTCAGAGTTTTCCCTTACACTGAATACAATTATCTTCCCTATAACATCAACCTATTGCTCTAGCCTTGCATTTTACAGTTAAAATAGAAAAATCAGTATTCCCTCTCTCATGTGACAACTCAAATTATGTATAGACAGCTATTTTGTTAGATTTTTTTCCCCCTACTTTTCTAATCCAATCCCTCAAATTATTCCTTGCCATATACTAGTTTTCCTGTTTTTATAAACGAGATTGTTAACGGGTTGAATTGTGTCCCCCGTAAAAGACATGGTGACTTTATCTGGAGACAGGGTCTTTGCAGAGGTAATCTAGTTAAAATGAGGTAATTAGGGTGGGCTCTAATCCTATATGACTTGTATCCTTATAAAAATGGGAAATTTGGACACAGAAACAGGCACGAAAGGAGAATGCCAGGTGAAGATGAAAGCAGAGATCAGGGTGGAAGTTAGGAGAGAGACATGCAACGAATTCTCTCTCAGCCTGCAGCAGGAAGAACCCTGTTGACACAATGATGTTCTGTTGTTTAAGCTATCCAGTTTGGTGGTACTTTGCTGTAAAAGTCCTAGCAAACTATATATACTACATTACTTAGAAATGTGACATAAAAGGTTAAGGAAATTTCCACAACCGAATGCTTGGGTTTATATATGGGTGAGAATAATTCTTTCAAAAAATGGTAAAATGGGCATATTATTACTTGAAAATATTAATGCTCTCTGTAATGAAATATTTGAATACATTCTGAAATTAAATTCTGAATTACTGGCCAGCACAAGTCTATTGGGTTTAGATTTTTCTTATGACTTTTGTTTTCATGATTTTTCTTTTTTTATGTAGCTCTGCTTTTGCAGAGTTGATGAGACTGTTAATAGTAAAGAAAGCAACATGCTAGTAACCCTTGACTCTGCATTCAAATCCTAATATGCCAACAACTTTGAGGCCAGGAAAACTGGAATTTGTAAACCACATTTCATTTATAAATTTAGAAAATAAGAACTATGAGAGTTGGTATGCAGAATAAGAGATTACAGAAATTATTTTCAAAGTGTGCTGCACCAACAATTGTCATCAATTTGGGGAAATTCTCCATACATTCTGAAATAGAAATTAATTTTGAAATAGTATTAAAAATATGAGAATGATCAGCAACAGTACTTTATCTAGAAAATTCTTAAAAGATATCCCGAGATGCTTTATGAATTTCCATATCGTATGGCTTATAATTTCTCCCAGAGAAGCAGGAAATAGTAAACAAAGCCATTTTCAGATGGGGATGCTGAGGGCATTTTATCTTGTAGAGCATCACTCCAATAGAACCAAGCAACATCTGGAGATATTTCTGGCTGTTGTATCTGTGGGGTGCTGCTAAATCTTCTACAATGCACAGGACAGCCCCCTCCAAGAAAGAACTATCCAGTCCAAAATTTCAATAGTGCCAGCTTAAGAAATTCTGACCTATTTAAAGGATCTTCCAGTGAAATATGGAGAAGGAAATGGCAACCCACTCCAGTTTTCTTGCCTGGAGAATCCCACGGACTGAGAAGCCTGGTAGGCTACAGTCCATGGGGTCGAAAAGAGTGGAGCATGACGGAGCGACTTCACTTTCACTTTCCAATGAAATAAAAAATACTTTGAATATCAATATAAAGAGCTGTATATTTTAACATTAGCTAGTCTGATCTTTAATTAAAATAATCTCTAGCCATTGTTAAATAATTCCATTCCAATTGCAACCCTTGTCTCTGACCACTGTATCTTAGTAGGACATTTCACCTGAATTTTAGTTATAGTGGCTTTTGTTAATTTCAACAGGCCTGAAGCTGGTAAATTTGCTTCAGTAATAGGGATAACTATGCTTAAACTATTAACAGACAGTTTTGTAAACATAAAGACACTTATAACCATTTTTATCTTTAACTTGTCATTTAACTTGAATCAAAGTGGCAGTTTAAAGCAAATGCATGACCAATGTCAGAAATAAGCTCACGTTCCTCTAACAAAGACTCAGCAGTAATCTTCTCCATGTGATGACCAAAACAGTAATATCATATTTAAGATATTTAAGTTACCCATTTATACTATTATTATTGTAATATACTGTTTATTTGGGCTTCCCTGGTGGCTCAGATGGTAAAGAATCTGCCTGCAATGTGGGAGATCTGGGTTCAGTTCCCGGGTTGGGAAGATCTTCTGGAAGAGGGCATGGCAACCCATTCCAGTATTCTTGCCTCGAGAATCCCCATGGACGGAGGAGCCTGGCGGGCTCTAGTTCACGAGGTCACAAAGAGTCGGACATGACTGAACGACTAAGCACACATACTGTTTATTTAAACATTTAAATCTATACTGAAAAAAGAGAATATAAAAATCTCTGTGCTAAAATTATTAAAAAAAAAAAATACACGGAGGTCCAGTGGTTAAGACACCCTGTTTCCAACGCAGGTGGCACAGATTCAATCCCTGGTTGGGGGACTAAGATCCCGAATGCCATGGGGCAGGGACAAATTAAAAAAAACTCCAGTGGAAAAAGAAATAGCTAATATAGCAGCAGTGACAAAAAGTGGACAAAAGCCAATTGTTTCTGAAATGAAGGCTGACAAAGGAATCTTGTTGGAAGTTTTGGCCTGTGCGATGAAAACAAGACCCAAACGTTTAGGATGTGTTTTCTGTCTTAATTAAGGAAGACAGCAAAAATGACCTGTTGCAGGACATTCACAGAAAATTACATGTTTAAGATAGTTAACTTTTCAAATTTCTTTGAAAATATCATTGCTCCTATTTTCCTTATTTCAAATTACCTAAAAGCAGTAAGTATCCTATTCTTTTAGACATCACTCAGGAACATTTAAGCGATTTACATGATGAACTCATCAAAACTGGTAAATAAAGTTATTATTAAAATCTACCTTAACTTAATTGAAAGAAATTATTTTAGCCATTGGAATTCCCTGGTTGCTGCTGCTGCTGCTAAGTCGCTTCAGTCGTGTCCGACTCTGTGCGACCCCATAGACGGCAGCCCACCAGGCTCCTCTGTCCCTGGGATTCTCCAGGCAAGAAAGAACACTGGAGTGGGTTGCCATTTCCTTCTCCAGTGCGTGAAAGTGAAAAGTGAAAGTGAAGTCGCTCAGTCGTGTCCGACTCCTAGCGACCCCATGGACTGCAGCCTACCAGGCTCCTCCATCCATGGGATTTTCCAGGCAAGTGTACGGGAGTGGGGTACCATTGCCTTCGGGAATTCCCTGGTAGCTCAGTGGTAAAGAAGCTGCCTGTAATGCAGGACATGTGGGTCAGGAAGATCACCTAGAGAAGGAAATGGCAACCTACGCCAGCATTCTTACCTGGGAAATCCCATGGACAAGGAGTCCAGCGGGCTACGGTCCATAGGGTCACAAAAGAGTTGTACATGACTTACAAATAAACAACAGTCATTTTAGCTATTATTGAGATTTTACCAAAAGGAAGAAAAATCACTAGTGACTTCCCTTAAAAGTTCCCAATGATTTAAAAATTAATCAAGATGTTTTTCACTAATTTTGTCATAATCTTAACAAATATACATACATACAAAGGGTAGAAGCTGGTTGCTTTTATAATAATACATTTCAGGAATGAAACGGGCTTGGACTAGAGTAATGTTAAGTAAAGGTGATGAGAATTGGCTGAATGCTGCATAGATCTTGAAGGAGTCAACGAGATTTACCGTAGTATTCAATGTAGAGAACAATAGAAAAAGAAAAATCAAGGATGATGCCAAGTTTTTTTAGCCTGAACTAATGAAGCATTGAGTTGTCAATAATTGAGCTGGGCAGGCTGCCAAAGTCAGATCAAAAGGGCAATTCAGGGGTTCAGTTTTGGATAGCTTAAGTTCCAGATGACTTCTACTGGGTTGGTCAAAAAGTTTGTTTGGGTTTTTCTGTAATGTTTCACAGAACAAACTTTTTGGCCAACCTGACAGATGTTTCCATGCAGACTCAAGTAGTTAAAAATACATATGATCATGAGTTTAGCAGACGTCTGGGTTGAAGGTGTAAATTAATGAGAGCCCTCAAAGGAGTGTGGATAGAAAAGAAAAAGGCTGAGCCTCTGGAGACATGAATTTTAATAATTCAGGGCATGTGGAGGAATGTGGCAAGGGAGATTAAGTAGGGAGTGGCCAGTGAGTGTAAGAAGAAAACAATGCAAGCAAGGTTTCTGGGAATCCAAGTGAAGGAAGTATTTCAAGGAGAGAAAGAGCAATTGTATCAAAAGCTGCTGATAAGTCAGAAGAGGACCGACCCTTTTGGCCATGTGGAGGCCACTGCCAACCTATGGAAGGGTAATTTTAGTGGAGGAGTTGATGGCAGAGCCTAATTGGTATGGGTTCAAGAGTGACCCAAAGGATGAGTGGTGAAGGTGTATGTAGACTGTTCTTTTGAGTTTTTTGCTTTAATGAGAGGAAGAGAAATAGGTAAATGAGATGGAAAGTAGAGAAGATTGAGAGAGAGGTTTTTATTTATTTTTTAAGATGGGAGCAATAATAGCATGTTTTCATGCTGACAAGAAAGATAAAGTGGAGAGGGAAAACGGATGATGTTGGGAACACCCGCTGGATATGGTTTTTAAGGTATGTAATTTAGACTCTAAAGATACTCACTAAATACAATGGAAGAGGACCAATTAAAGAAAGAGAACTGAGGTTTTACTACCACTGCCAGATAATGAAATTATAGTAAAAGGAAAACTAAAATGTGTTAAGATGTAAAAAGGGAAATGCAGATTTATGGACTTTAAAGGGAAGTTTCTAAATTTATCTAAAAATTCTATATGAGAAAATAGTACTAATTAAATATTTGGAGTAAATATTTTATATTTAGAAGTGAAAAAAGTCACAAAATAAAAAATGAACAAGTTGAACTCTAAACTGCATTAAAACTATGAACTCTCTGGATAATTTAAAATATCTAAAGAGAAGTATAGTTAGATTTAGAAACACACTTGCATCAAATAGGACTTAAGGTTAATTTATTAGGTAATGAAGAGTGAAAGAGGAGAGTGAAAAAGTTGGCTTAAAGCTCAACATTCAGAAAACGAAGATCATGGCATCCGGTCCCATCACTTCATGGGAAATAGATGGGGAAAGTGTCAGACTTTATTTTTTGGGGCTCCAAAATCACTGCAGATTGTGACTGCAGCCATGAAATTAAAAGACGCTTACTCCTTGGAAGGAAAGTTATGACCAACCTAGATAGCATGTTAAAAAGCAGAGACATTACTTTGCCAACAAAGGTCTGTCTAGTCAAGGCTATGGTTTTTCCAGTAGTCATGTATGGATGTGAGAGTTGGACTATGAAGAAAGCTGAGTGCCGAAGAATTGATGCTTTTGAACTGTGGTGTTGGAGAAGACTCTTGAGAGTCCTCCTGGACTGCAAGGAGATCCAACCAGTTCATTCTAAAGATCAGTCCTGGGTGTTCTTTGGAAGGACTGATGCTAAAGCTGAAACTCCAGTACTTTGGCCACCTCATGCAAAGAGTTGACTCATTGGAAAAGACTCTGATGCTGGGAGGGATTGAGGGTAGGAGGAAAAGGGGACGGCGGAGGATGAGATGGCTGGACGGCATCACTGACCCAATGGATGTGAGTTTGAGTGAACTCTGTGGGTTGGTGGTGGACAGGGAGGCCTGGCGTGATGCAATTCATGGGGTCACAGAGAGTCGGACACAACTGAGCGAATGAACTGAAACTGAACTGAAGGAGTTCCGACAAACAAGTAAATTATTAAGTAGCCAAGAGACTAATGGGTAAAGTGCATAGATTATTTGTATATGACATAATTAATAAATATTAGGACAAATATTAATTCTAATAAGAAAAATGCAGAGGAAAACAATGGTATATTCATTAGGAAAACATAAAAAAAATTAAACCTTCCCAATCTGGCTACACTGTGATAGAGACAGTACTCATACCTTGCTGGTGGTAGTGTAAAATATTAATATTTTTTTGGATACTAATTTGGAAATTGACATCAAAGGTCACAAAAATATTTATAACCTTTGAGTCAGAAATACTCCTCTTGGATATTTATCCTAAGGAAACACTTAAAAAGTATATATAAATGATGTCCAATTCAGCATTATAATTACATTATAGCATTACCTATGATAATGAAATACTAGAAATGATCTAAAAGGAAAATTAAAAGATCAAAGAATGGCTATGAAAATTATGAATAGTGGCCTGAGCAAATGGAAGATATAAAATAAGATTTCAGGGCAATGTAGGAGATACTTATCATATAACAATAAACGGCAGTGTAAAAATTACTTTTACTATACTGTTAATTACCACTATGTAACCTACACAGAAAGACAAAGAAAAATGTAAACTGAAAACAGTTTAAATGTTCAGTATGCTGAGACTGTAGGTGAATATGTTCTTCCTTGTTCTGATAATAACTACTAACATTACTGAATACTTACCATCTACCTGATGGAGGAGAATGAACATTATATATGTGAACACATTTAATCCAATGGGATAGACAGCAGCCAATACTAAATGGCACAGCTGATATTTGAATTCAGACAATCTGTGTTCGGTCCTGATCATAACGACCAGCTATGCTGTAGACACAAATCAGAAAAATGGGATTTCCCTCAACCTCTAAGAATCATGTTTTGAAGGTTATGGGTATCACGTATTATATTACATATAATATCATTTGGTAGTCTCAGATTACTATCAATAATTGCTAACTAACCTTTCAATTTTGCCTGTAAAAATAAAGCAAGATAATTTTAAACAGACTGGAAAAAAATGAAAATCCTTACAGTGTCACAGAATGCTACAGCTGTACAAAACAGTTTGGAGATTACCAGATCCTTCTACCTCTACAGAGTAAGAAACAGAGGTCTATAATCAGTGAGACCTGACTAAAGATCATGTATCTGGTTAATACAACCAAAGCTAGTTCTAAATTCCAGGTTTCCAATGATAATATTAATGATGATGACAGTCCAATGATATTTCTTGCTACACCATCTAACTTCTCTCCCTCATAAAAACAAAAAACCTATCTATATACTAAGTTCAAGTGCATAACAAATGTCAGGCACAGTTGGTGTTTTAGTTAAACTAAATATTGACAAGCTTTAAGTAGTAAATATTATAATCATTTTTAAGATGATGAAGCACAGATTTAGTATGTTGCCCGGGTCCATTAACTGGCATCCAGGGCTGATTACCAAGTCAGCGCTCTTCCTAGTAAGGGTCTGCCACTGGGCTAGGGAGAAAGTGCTCACGCACTCAGGGAGCTCAGGTTAAAGAGGGTCCTTGTGCTCCTTGTTCATATCGCCCAAGGTTCATATGGAAAGAACTGTCTGATCTTTCTTTAGGCTCAGGACTAGTTGGCTGTTCCAGAGGATTAGAAGAATGCAGTAAATCCTATCTGCGAGTGTGAAAAGGTTTCCAAGTTTGTATAAACCCTGGGGTTGATCCTTCATGTTCTTACTCTTATGTGTGATCAAGGGAGTAGAAAACGTTCAGTGCTTAGAGAAAGAGAAACTGAGGAGCAGAGGGACAAAATATAATGATGCTTATATTCCCTGGCAAGTGTGCTTTTTAATATGTTAATAGTTCAAGGGCTCAAGAGAGAAACTTCCTGACACTTGATAAATACATTCTCATGACCTTTTCTCCCTCACTATTATCTTCCTTTCCTTTGCCTTGCACTTTTAATTCTGTACATTCTAGCACTGCAGGCTTTAATCCTCTCTCCAGTTAGGGAACTCCTTAAGGGGTCTCCCATCTTCAGAGTCTCACCATTCACAACCATCTCACCTAAGGCACAGAATCTTCTAAAGCAAATCCATGGCTGCCTAATAATAGCTATCACTTCTCCGTGAATATTCCTTGAAAACAGGCCCCAGCCTACCTTTCCAGCTTTCTCTCTCCCCCGTCTCTAAGTCCTCAGTAACTAATCTGGGCTTTCCCTTCTCGATTCTTTGGCTCACAGTGACCAGTTTATCTGGGATCCTCTCCTTTTTCATCTTCGGCTGTCTAAAGTCAGTCCGTCTTTGAAGGCCCATCTCAAATGTAATCTCCCTTGCTTCTTCTGATTCTCCAACCAGATACAATCCTTTCCTTGTCTAAACCCTATAGCTCTGGGTGTAACTCTTAGAAGACGTCACCCTGTACTGCAGGTATCTGGTATTGCAACCATCAGTTCCATTAAGATTGGTCATACATTATCAACCCTTGTGTTCTAGATAGCACACAGAAGACATTCATACTCATAATCAATGATCAAAAAAAAAATCTGACTTTGATGAATGCAAATTAAATGAGTGCTTCACAATTTTCTGTCAAAGAACTGGTTAAAGGAACCCCGAGAATCAAAAAAATACAAACAAAACAACGTGACAATATCTTAACTGGATACTTGATTTTCCAGGCACTGACACAATTGATAGACACCTACTAGGTCAGGAAAGTTATGTCTGTGTCATGAAAACGTAGACTCAAAAGAAGGCCCCAAAAGGCAAAAAAAAAAAAAACAAAAAACTCTAAAAAACAAAACTTTAAGACATCTGTGGTATTACTTCTTGATTTTTAGTTTTGTACAGATGACCATGGGACCCTCTGAAGCTTTAAAACTAAAAACTATACCGAGGAAGAAGAAAACTGCATTCAGACAATCAAATGACACATCTTGAATGCTATTGTAAATCAAGTTAAACAGGGCTACTAAGCGATTGATTCACTCTCAAAGAAAAAAACAAAACAAACCCAAAACAAAACACAAAACAACAGAAAAATTAGCTAATTCTGATTGAGAAATAAATGAGCAATCTGGCAACGTTCTTTCTTCCACATTATAAAGCTAATCGGAGAAGCCTGCCACCTGAAAACATTTCAGAAAGGTACAGAGATAATACTCCTACAGAGATCATGATTAATGAATCCATGGACCCCTGGCTATAACTACGTCACTGTTGTTTACTTCGTGACTTTCGTGTTCCAGGTGGGGGTTAAGTCAAGAAGGATTGGAGGAAATCAGTTTAAATGGTAGTCCAACCTTTACAGAGTAATCCCCACAACTCAACTAATTGTTTTCTTATGGGCCTGTAACAGTGGTAAAAGCACAATGAAATGAATGGATAATCTGAACAAAGGCAAGAGGCACCTGCAACCTCTCAATCCCTTTGCAAATATTTCCCCCACGACAGGGCCAAATTCTGGGATCCGTTCGAGCAGGCGAGTGTCACCATTCAATAATGAGCTCCTTTCTCGATAAGCTGTAAATCTCGGGGCAACTGAGACCCTTCCTAGGGATCTGAGCTGGGAGCGGTCTCAGATTTTTAGACAAATCTCTCCTCCTACCACACGTGACCGAGAGGCAATCAGCGGCCCTGGGAGACCCGCAACGCACGATACAAAGGCTCGGCGCTGCCACGAAATCCTCAGGAGGATCGCCGAGCCTCCCGCGCTTAGCTTCTGCGGAGCCTGCGCAGGGCGCCGCCGCGAGGCGCGCCGCTCCCGGGCCCGCAGGGCGGTGCCGCGCACCGCGGGGAGAGGGAGCAGGGAGCGCGCGCCGCCTGCCCTGCGCGCCTGCCCACCCAGCGCCGCGGGAGCAGGGCCGACGAGCCGCACGCAGTCCGGCCGCACCGCAGCAGCCGGGCCTTCGGCCGACGCAGGGAGCCCCGCAGCGACGTGGACTAGGGTGAGGAGGCCGAGGGCTCCCAGACCCCGGGCAGGCCCGAGGCCGGGCCAGCCCACCCCGCCCAGGCCCGGGCCTTCCCTTCTCCTCCCGGCCCCTGCCGCCACCCCCGTCCTCCAGGGCCTCGCGTGGGGGCGGAGGGGCGCCGTGAGCGACACTTACACCACAGCTCTGGAGATGATCCAGGACACCATCTTCCCGGGGGCTTGGACCCCACCTCGGGGGCGGGTGGGTGCCGAGGGTGGCGGACCAGGCGGCCAACGGCAGGCCGCGCGCCCTCCGGCTCCTCGCACTCCCCGGGGCCGCGCTGGCGCCCTCGGGAGCCGGGCCCGGTGTCTGCGCGCGGCGGCCGGAGCTGCGCGGCGGTCGGTCCCCCCCACCCTTCCCCGCCCGCCTGCGGAGCCGCCGCGGAGCCAGCCAGCCCCGCCCCTACGCTCCGCTGATAGGCGGCGGCGGCGCGTTGGCCGAGGCCAAGTCTGGGCTGCCCGGCTCCGGGGGCTGGGCTGCCGGGACCCCTGCCCGCGCCGGACGGCCTTGGGGCCTGGATCCTTGGCTGTAACCTCCCTGCTCTGGCTCCTTTGGTCCAGCGCGTCCACCAGGCGTAGAGGGGAGAGGGTAGTGAGAGGCTGAGGAAGGGGACTTGGGGGTGAGGGTTGTTAAGATATGTGTGAAAAGCAAAATAGTAGTCGTGGAAACTCTCTGACAGAATCCTTTTGGACCAGGCCCTAGATTCTGGAGAGGAGAAATTTTGAGACGTGTTTAGCTACATCGGTGTTCTCACTGTTGACTGAGGCCCTGGACATCATCAAAGTACCGCATTTTCAGGCAGAGGTCGGGAGAATCGTTGCACAGGCCTGTCAGGAGTCTCCTGGTTTGTGGTGCAATGCAGGGAGGGGCAGAGGAGGAAAGCCTTGATTTCACGTTTGCAGTAGTGAGTGTGTAGATAGCACTGTTCTGGGCCTCTGACGACATCTTCCCATCACAACATCCGCAAAGCCTGTATTACAAACACACCTCTGACCTGCCAGATATTCAGAGTAAAAGTTGGGCTTAGGATTTCTGACCTGTCTTGCTATTTATAGCTGTTTTTTGGGAAGTTGGGTTACTGCTCGCACCTTGCAGGTCCCACAGGTGTCTTAATTTCAGGAGGCAGAATTTAAACTCTGATATTTTTGGTGGCAATACCGAATCGAGGAAGTGATCTTGAAATTTAATTCGCATCTTTTTTTTTTTCCTGCTAAGATGGTAATAAGAGATAATTCTAGTATTCAGATGGTACGAAGAATAAAGGATGAAACGTGGGCTTCAAGCCTTTAATTAAAAGTTCTAGGAAATATAATAGTTTGTTTTGTGACCATACTGTAATTTTTTCTTTTTGTTCCTCAGTTTCCCTGTAGTAAAAAGAGGTCAGTAATACTGCAGTTTATCTCTTGCCTTCCAGGGGTGACATGAAGTACGCGAAATACATTTTATAAAATTCTGCCACTTGTTTGAGAGAAAATAAAAAACGAGTAGGAGATAATCTTGAGTTCTTTTAAGGTCCCAGGTTCAGTACATTAGTAATGTTTTTGTTATGCAAGGAATGAAATCGGAAACTCCTTTTTACTTTTGGGTAGGCTTTTTACTCTTGGGTCGCAAAGAGTTGGACACGGCTGAGGGACTGAACTGAACTGAGGCTCTTTTTGCTTATTTATGCATTTTAAGAACCTATATATTAATTTCAGGGATCTCATTAATGAAAATTTGCATTTGTCTGGAATCATTTTTGGCCATTATTCAGCATTATTTGAAAATCAGATGTGCCACATAAATACCAGTTTTCTAAAAAGTTCTCTTGCCCAATAAAACTCAAAGTATTTGAATGGCATTCAGATTCCTCCACAAACTGACCCTAAATGTTTTTACAGTGTTAATTTTTCCTGCCCTTCCAGTCTCTAACGTATTTTTTCCTTTACCTTTCTTCTCTGAACCAAGCTATATTTTCATGCTCTGTGCCTATGCCTGGACTTGATGTCCTGATTTTCATAGTTATTCATTTTCTCCAGGCCCCTATAATTAATTACTTGAATTTCTATTTAATGCCTGTCATTCTGCTTTATATTGTGTTTTACCTAGGTCTGACCTACTGAATGGCAAAATGTTTAGGGACAGGTGTGGTAAATTAGTTATTTGTGTTTTCCTATTCTCTAGGATAGAGTAAATTACCCAGTAAAAATTCAAATAATGTTTTTTAGAACTTTTACAACTCAGAGCCTAGGTAATGTTTATTCCTGTCTAGTACACTGGAAACTGAGGTTTAGAGAACTCACTGCCAATGACCACATAACTTACAGGTGATAGAACTGGAACTCTAATGCATATTTCCCAAGTGTTCTTTACATTATACTGTGATAGTCGAATTGTGTTTAAGACAGTAGGTCCAGATGGAGGTTCCCTCTAGGGGGAGGTTTGGAGGTATTTTTTGGGGGTTGTTGGAATGATTGCAGCTAACCACTAGCGTTTGATGGGTGAGAGCCAGGGATGCTGTATACTCTTTCTAGGTGCACACACTGTCCTGAACAAAGAATGTTCCCATGTTTTGCAAGGTTTAAGAACACACTGCCTAAACACAACACACACACACACACACAGACTGACATTTGTGTAATATTTGTACTTATCTGAATGTAGAACCTCTGTTTTATGTATAAAGCATGGTTTTAACCGCTACTGAATTTTCCAGTGTCTATTTCTATATGCAACTTGTGAAAGAAATATTTGTTTTGTTCACAGTTTGATCAGGAGTTGTTTACAGTTTTGGAAAATTGTGTCACAAAGTACTTTGTATTCATAGCTTTCATGGTTAGCTGGTAATTACTCTTGTATGTTTTCTAGTTCCGTTTTGTTTCAAGATTAACATGCTGAAATACATACCTTATTTTAAATGATTTTCATTTCACTTTTCCATCCATATTTTATTTAAGATAGATAACATGGGTTTGTTTGAAGTCTGTAGGGAGATTGTTTTTAATTTCATTTCTGGGTGATAAAGCAGAAGCTGGAAAATATTTTATGAAAGGGGAACATCAAGCCTGATTTGGTTGAGAATTCTTAGTCTAAACAGACTGTAATTTCATCTGAGGAGTTGCCTTATGTGAGAAGAACCTGGAGTTTAGTAGTGGGTGTACTGGGCTGTGCCTTGATAGTTGAGATCTCGTAGTAGATGGCCTTTAGATTAGTGCTTCAATGGTGTAAGGCAAGGCTTGGAGAGGTGGGAGAAAAGGGAATACATTACCTGCTGCCTTTTAACGGGTGGTCTCTTTTGGCATACTTGAGGCCATTTCTTGTTTAGAAGATGGAAAATTGTTTCTTTAAATACTAAACTTAATTGCTTTTTAAAAAGCATATTGCTAATATTCATTTGAGTGCTTCCTTCACTGTGTTCTGCAAAGACTCTTTTCTTTGGGTGTTGTGTTTAATCATGGTGGGATGCAGCATATTTAGGGCAAAGGACATTCTATCAGGAGACCTTTTTCTAATTGCCATTCATGTGATGTTTGGCAAGTGTATCTATGTTTCCTGTTAAATGAGGATAATATTATGATAATCAAATGCAAGGGGTTTTAAAGAGTAAGGGTAATTAGGCTATTAAAAAGAATTGATTTTTCTTCTGCATTTTCACTTTTAGAGTTCCTGGGAGTTATGTGGAATATGTGTCTCCTACATGTTAAAGGAGCTGATTTATTAGAGAAAAAGAGTGGGAAGGTACCTCGGAGAGCAGGTAGTAAGAGAATTACAGAGTACAGAGATAGTATCTAATCTATATAATTAATGAGTATACTAATGAAACTGAATACTAGGTCACCTTCCCATTTCTGTTGGTGGAGTATTTTCAAGTGCTTGAAAATATTTTTATGTATAGAAGAGCTAAAATCACTAGCTTTTATAGTTTATTAAAAGTATAGTCTACCTTTAATAGTCGTTTAGAAAATGACATGAAGATCTTAAAGAGAATAACTTAAAAGACAAAATCTGTTGTTTTTCCATCTGCGGCTAGATGAATGCTTTTTACGTGTTAGCTAGTTTGCTTTATGGTATTATGGTTACAACAGGCCAGTTTTGGCATCTGAATCAAATTATAAAGAATGTTGAAAATACCGTAATTGAATTGCATTAGAACAGAAAGATTAGATTCTGAATTAAGTATTTGATAGTTACTAGCGAACATTTGATGAAGAAAGCAAAATGCATCTGCCGGTGGCTGGGTCTAGGGAATGTCTGGGTCTAGGGAATGCACGTATCTGAGGCTGTTACACATTTGAGGTAGTAGCTTTGGTTGCAATGATGAAGGATTTAGACATATTTCAGGTACTTTAGCTGTTCATTTAAATCATAGTTCCCAGGTTTGAAATCAAGGTAGATCTATGATTTCAGGTATTGCTCAGGTACATACTGGGTTGTTATGATGTAATTTACAGAGAACTGAAATATTTGGTAATTCTATTATGTCCACTAAGCAGAACCTTAAACAATTTTTGTTGATAGTTTTGAGTGGTAGTTCAAAGCACATGGAATAAAATTCGAAAGGGTGAACAATGTAAAGTGAGTCTTCTTTTATCACTTGTCTCCAGCTGTACACTTTCTTACAAGGCCTATCTCTGTTGCTGGGTTTTTGTTTTTGTTTGTTGAGTCAAGTCTTGAATAAGAGTTGTATATAGGTATTTAAGATAAAAGTAGAATTTTACATCAGTTGGGACATGATGTAAAATTTAGTAAATGATTTTGTGACAGCCAGCTAGCCATTTAATAAAATCTGAAGAAAAAGTAATTCTTGATGGATAAGAACTGTAAATGTAAAATCTAAAAGTACCATGAAAGTATAAAAAGAGAACACATGTGAAGGCAATGTAACCTTGATAATGAAAAGGCCTGTCAATGCGTGCCGTAAAATCAGAAACCAAAGGGGCAAATTTCATAAGATTTGATTGCATAAGAATTTAAAACTCCTATGTCATCAGAAACAATATAAACAATTTCAAGACAAATGACAAATTGGTGAAAAACATTCGTAAAACCAAGGGTTAACATTCTTAATATACAAAGCACTTGTTAAAAAACCATTAATTAAAAACATATCGCAAAACTCAGAATATCTTGTTTCCAGTCTGGCATGTAAGAAGGAGCTTTAGGAGTTGCCACTCTGTTCTAACAACAAGTAAAAAGCTGGACAAACTAAAAAAATTAACAGCTCTTTTTAGATGCTTCAGAGAAATGAGGTCATAAACATCCTCCCAAACTGGGGAGAGAGGCAGTACAGAGAATTAAAACTCACCAGAGTGGAAACCTCTGCAAGGATCAGTGCTAGGGTAGGAAAGCCTAAACCATAATTGAATCTGGAGACCCAATGTGGACAGCTCTGAGAGTTAAAAGCTGCAGGAGAATCCGATCGTCACAGTTAATGTGGGAGAAAAGTTCCTCCCTGCTGGAAGTCGGCAGGGGAAGGAAAAAGAAACCATTTTGAAATACACCAAATACTCTTTGAAATACTCTTTTTAACAAGTTATGCCCTCAGGAGAAACTATTTCACCGGAACCTGACCTAACAGGGGAAAGGGAAATACTCAACACCAGGCTAGCTCTAGCCTTCCACCAGGGCTCGCCTCCTTCCCTGTCCTTACCTTACCTTGAAACTCCTTTATGTAATTACCACTGTCCTTTAAAAAAAAAATTATTCCTGGTTCTAAGAAAGCATGTACTCCTTGCTAAAAATCACTTGAAGAAGCTCTTCATCTTTCCTTTCCTTCCAGATCCTCTGCGCTCTTTCTTCTTCTTCCCTTCCCTAACACTTTCCTCCCTTACTGTATCCTGTTTTTGAGACTTACCTATTGTTACTTGTGACTGTAGTTCATAGATTTCCGCCACTATGTAATATCCATCCTGGGTAGTATATACAGTATATTTTTCATTCCAAATAAGGATATTTTGGATGTTTAAATTTTTTTTTGCTCCAACTGCTTATGTGAAGGTTTACCTGAGGTGTGTAATACGTATAGCATCACGTTTAAAGCATATAAGCATCATATTTTAAAAATTGTAGATATTTTTATGGTTGTCATCCTTCCTAGTAAGCGTCTCGAAAGCAGGAATTGATGTCTTCCACATCTCGTCCTGCATTACCAGCCTTACATATAAGAATAAATGTTTGCTTCATTAAATTGAATTTTGTTCTTTACTGTTCATGCAGCACCCTCTTGAAAACTCAATATTCTGTAAGCCTCAAATTTTAAAAGAGAGAACTATTGGGAACCAAAATACTTGGCCATGTTATAACATGTGAAAAAATTGCATTGAAAAATTTCAACAACTTGATCAAAATACATACGAATTAGCAGGTTAACAAATGTCTAGAATTCTTATCTGACAGTTTTAAATTGGAACATTCTTAAAATATTAAGCTATTACTTTAGTTTCTCTTTCTAGTGACTGAAGTAATAACGCCTAGTTAGTTGTGTAATATTTAACTAGTGTTTACAAGAAACTTTTATTTCAGAGGTCTAGACTAGTAGAATAATGTAATTAAAAACTCTAAAAGAGAAAACTGGTTATATTTTTAAACATTAGGGAATGTTTAGCTTAATGTTATAATTTTATTATAGGACTTAGACTTTAAGAAATTTTTATTTTATATTGGAGCATAGTTGGTTAACAATGTTGTGATAGTTTCAGGTATACAGCAAAGGACTTGTACTACTGTATTTAAAAAAAAAAGCTGTTGCTTATAGGGTTATATTGGTACCATGTTGAATAGTTTCTTTTTTTTTAATATAAATGTATTTATTTTAATTGGAGGCTAATTATTTTACAATATTGTAGTGGTTTTGCCATACATTGACATGAATCCGCCATGGGTTTACATGTGTTCCCCATCCTGAACCCCCCTCCTTCCCCATCCCATCCCTCTGGGTCATCCCAGTGCACCAGTCCTGAGCACCCTGTCTCATGCATCGAACCTGGACTGGTGATTCATTTCACATATGATAATATACATGTTTCAATGCCATTCTCCCAAATCATCCCACCCTCGCCTTCTCCCACTGAGTCCAAAAGACTATTCTATACATCTGTGTCTCTTTTGCTGTCTTGCATATAGGGTTATCGTTACCATCTTTCTAAATTCCATATATATGTGTTAGTATACTGTATTGGTGTTTTTCTTTCTGGCTTACTTCACTCTGTGTGATAGGCTCCAGTTTCATCCACCTTGATAAAGAAGCACTCTCATGCTTTTTATGTACCTATCCTGGGCCTGGTACATTGGTTTTAGTTCAAAATAAGTGTTGCACCAAGGAGCCTGGATTTTATAATCCCAGCTCTAGCTTGTTAAACTGACTTGCTCAGGTCTAATCATTTATATCACTGGATTTCTGTTCCCTCATCTACAAAACAGGTAAAGCTTTAGACTGCTTATTTTTATAGGGTTATTAAGGTAATCCTTTAGACTGCTTGTCTTCGTAAGGTTATTAAGAGACTTAAACAAGGACAGGTAAGAAATCCCTTTGTAAACTGAACTCTATAATCAGGATATGAGATATTATTTTTAGTTTAGAAAAATTCAGAAATACTCAAGACCACTTTTTGCAGTAGGGGGAACACTGAATTTGGGGAAAAATAAACTGTCATGTATGGGAAAAGGAATATGTGCAGATAACCACAGCCCAGGATAATGTGCCAGGCAAAAATCTTTACTGATTTTGAAGTTCATAGGCAAGGAAGACATTGGTCTGTCTGGAGGAAAGGACACTGATGCTTTGGAAGATGATAGGCTTCCCTTGTGGCTCAGCTGGTAAAGAATCTGCCTGCAATGTGGGAGACCTGGGTTTGATCCCTGGGTTGGGAAGATCCCCTGGAGAAGGGAAAGGCTATCCGCTGCAGTATTCTGGCTTGGAGAATTCCATGGACTGTATAGTCCATGGGGTCGCAAAGAGTTGGACATGACTGAGCGACTTTCACACACCCACACTTGAGTAGAATCATGTACGACTAGAAAAGAGAACACAGCAGAAAGTCTTGAAAGTTCAGTGTAATGCTGGGAAACTCGTTGAAGTACTGTTTAGTGAAACAGAGCCTGGAGAGTGCATCTGTCAATGCCATACAGTCCTATAGGCCGCGAGGAACCCTTCCAGGGATTTTAAGCAGGGGAGTATTGTTTTAAGATGAACCTTTGTGATCCTTCATCAGGGTGAAGGATAGATTTGATGAAATATTGGAGGCAGGGTGATCCATCCCAAGGCTATTATATTAACCTGGAGAGAAAATGATCAGGGGTTTAACCAAAGCCTCTTAATTTGAGGTTCACAAATTAGGTTTCTGAATAGAGTTCAGGAGGCAATGAATTTAGAAGGTGAAAAATAACTTTTTCTCTACTAATGTTTTCCTGAAAGTTAGCATAAACTTCAGCTATAAATGTACTGATATGAAACAAACTACAGTATTATTTGTACCACTTTTAACTTTTCGTGGATAGAAATCACAGGCATTTTCATATCACATTAAATTTTTGGAGGTGTCTTGAAATGTTACTTATACCACACATCATTGCTTTGAAACTATGGTAGATCTGCTGCTATGTTCAGTTCAGTTCAGTCTCTCCATTGTGTCCAACTCTTTGAGACCCCGTGGACTGCAGCACGCCAGGCCTCCCTGTCCATTACCAGCTCCCAGAGTTTACTCAAACTCATGTCCATTGAGTCGGTGATGCCATCCAACACATCTCATCCTCTGTCATCCCCTTCTCCTCCTGCCTTCAATCTTTCCCAGCATCAGGGTCTTTTCAAATGAGTCAGCTCTTTGCATCAGGTGGCCCAACTATTGGGAGTTTCAGCTTCAGCATCAGTCCTTCCAATGAATATTCAGTCCTTTAGGATGGACTGGTTGGGTCTCCTTGCTGTCCAAGGGACTCTCAAGAGTCTTCTCCAACACCACAGTTCAAAAGTATCAATTCTTTAGTGCTCAGCTTTATTTATACTCCAACTCTCATATCCATACATGACTACTGGAAAAACTGTAACTTTGACTAGATGGACCTTTGTTGGCAAAGTAATGTCTCTGCTTTTTAATTTGCTATCCAGGTTGGTCATCACCTTCTTCCAAGGAGCAAGCATCTTTTAATTTCATGGCTGCTGTCACCATCTGCAGTGATTTTGGAGCCCCCAGAAATAAAGTCTGTCACTGTATCCACTGTTTCCACTTATTATTTACTGAGTTGATTAAAAAAGCACATATAGTGTTATCAAATCACATTTTTTGTACTGTTTTGATAACTATATTTTAATACAATTGGTTTCCTTTAATCCCAGTGGTAATGAAAAGCAGCTGGTAGGTTGTGAGTGTGAGATTTGAAAGGAGGAAGACACTGGAGTGAGGGTGGAGTAGACATATTTCTGGGGTAGAAGCATTGGTTAGGCAAAGAATCAGATGTTGTTAGATCCACCGTAGATCATTGAGGTCATTTAGTCCATCGTCTCCCCAAATTTTCACACAAGAGATCGCTTGAATTGTTTTGCCGTTATGAATCCCATATTATAAAAATATTTTTCCTCAAAAATCTTTGATTGTTAATGGTTTGCTGCCCCCCTCGCCTGATTTTTAACCAGGCGGGCAGCTTCTTGCTGTGACTCTTGGGACTTCCTCGGGACCTCAGCTCTGACACTCTTTACCCCTTATTTTGCCTCTTGTAGATTTGTTGTCTTCTACTTTATCCCAACCCTGCCGGCCTGGTCTCTGCCACTTCTTAGAAGCAGAACCTCCTGTTTCCTCGGGTTTGTTTTTTTTTTAAGCCTCCCCAGCAAGTTGGGAATTTCAAGACTGACTGATGCCTTTCAGCACCTTATTCTTTTGTCCCCAGACTCGGTCTTGAGCCTTATGGTCAAGTGGGAAGGTTGAGGCCTGGTGGGCTTGGGCTGCAGCAGGAAGGTGGTGGGCTCTGGTCTCTGGAGACCCTGGGAGTTGGGAGAGGAGAGCGAGGGTAGGGAGGCCAAGGTGGAGATGGGAAAATCTCTCACCTGTTCCGCGTTTGGCACTATCGTCTTAGACTGTTACTGTTTGCTAAATTGCAGGATGCAACTCTGCTGAAATAGTCTCCTTTTCCATTATCTTTGCAAAGGAGTGATTGAGGGCAAGAGGAGAAGGGGGCGACAGAGGATGAGATGGTTGGATGGCATCACCGCTTAGTGGACATGACTTTGAACGAACTCCGAGAGAGAGTGAAGGACAGTGAAGCCTACTGTGCCGCAGTCCATGGGGTCGCAGGGAGTGGGACATGACTTAGTGACTGAACAATAGCAAAGGAGCCAATTGAAATTTAGGCAGTTAGGATAGTTTTTTTTGTTTCAGTATTTCCAGACCCTGCAGATGTGAGTTAAAGAAAAATGTGGAAGTGCTTAAAAAAAATAAAACAGGAGGATAATGTTAATTATATGACTTTAGAAAAAGGAAAGTAAGGCTGGAATAAGTTGATTATGTTAAAGTATATGTCTAAAGACAGATGATCTTCCCTGGTGGCTCAGAAGGTAAAGAATTTGCCCTCAGAGCGGGAGACTTGGGTTCGATCCCTGGGTCAGGAAGATGCCGTAGAGAAGGGAATGGCAACCCATTCCAGTATTCTTGCCTGGAGAATTCCTTGGACAGAGGAGCCTGGTTAGCTATAGTCCATGGGATCGCAGAGAGTTGGATACGACTGAGCGACTAACACACACTCACTTTACTTGATATGTTGTACAAAAAACTTCAATAATTATTAGCTATTATTCTACTTTTATAATTGTTACTTCTGCTTAGAGCTATGCAGCTCATATTCCTGGAATATTATATTGTAGATTTTGGATTCAGAGTTTGATCCCCAGGTATTGATTCTCTCTCCTTTAACCACAAGAAAGATGAATTGAGAAAACAATTTATTATATTCGCACTTGTGGGTGGAGGGAGATTAAAGACCTAGCTTTTTTTAAAAATCTCTAGCCTATTCATAAAAATAGCTGTTGAATATTCACTGAGTACAGAGTGAGGGGAAACCAAGCTTCAGCTTCAGTAGTAAGTGGATAATGAGCTGCTGGTGATGTTTTAGAGGTCATTTTATGTCAAGTAAGGAGATAGAAGGTATAATACTCCCAAATTGGCAAAATTTATAAAAATGATTCTCACCTTAAGTGTTTTCCATGCTTTCCATTTTATTGCAACACATTTCATAATTGGAATCTGTGCAAATGAATGTTCATAAAGTATATTTCCTTGGTAACCATTGGCATGTTATTTTAACATGAGAAGAAAACCATTTCTTTAGAAGTTGTATTTTAGTTTTACTTACTCATATTAAAAAAATTATTAAATGGCCAATTTGGCTAGATTTTAAATACTAAAATTGTGATACTTTTTTTTTTTAACCATGTGAAGAATCTTAGATTTAGTACCTTTTAAGAGTAAGTATAAGGAGAAAGAGCTGAATGTGATATATGGTTTTTTAACTTAAAAATCAAAGCACAGTTAACATCGGTCTTTAGTCAGTTTTGCCTATAAATTTTAGAAAAGTTAAGTTCTGTTATCTGATTTTTGTGGATTAAAGCTTAAAAGTTAATAATTTAAGACTTTTAAAGAATTTAAATAATACTGTGTCTCTCTGTTTTACTCAGGTAATAGGTTGGTAACTCCTTTTTCCAGGAGTGTGTTGTTGTGTGGGGGTTTTTTTGTGTTTATCACTTTATTGCTCATAATTATATGCACTTAATACTTTCTATTTTAATGTGAATCCTATTAAGAAATCATATTGTGCTAATGCTTCATTTTTGAACTAAAACAATTACAGGTTTTGAATAATTGTCAATATATGATACATTTCTTGTTTCTTAGGATCTCTAATGAATGATTTGAAGTTATCTAGCTCTATACTGTTAACTAGGGATTTTCTTTGATATGCTTAATCTTTATTTTAATGAATCAGTGACTCACCTTTTTTATATAAAATGTCTATTTTGTTATAAGGCATTATTAATTAATCAAAGAATTGAAGCATCCTTGTTTATAATAATTTAAAATTTTTAGCCGGGGAGGATGTGAAAATTGTGAGGCGCAGACAAAGTGTTCAAATAAACGTAGCAGTTTGTTGAGTCAGGCAGTGCCATGCTCTTAACTTCAATAACACCCCAGGACATTGCCCTGTGTTTATGGTGATGACCTTCACTAATTAAGGACAGGCAAAACAGAAATTTACATTATTTAGGAGGGCTGAAAAATGTTAAGTATTTTGTAAGCAGAAGTCTTGGCAGTAAAAGGTTTCTTTTGCTATTGGTTGAAATAAAACTAATTTTAATGCTTATCAGATAAGGGAATTGTTCCAAATACTTGAAGCTCTCTAAAGCCCCCTGCTTCTTGTGGATGAGAGATTAAGGGTGTATGGTCATGACTGTGATGCTGATAAGCCAGCTCTTAAACAGACTTGGTTGGGCCCATTTGCAAACTACTGCTCTGTCTCCTTTCTTTCTATTTTTATTAGATTAGTGACTTGATAGATTTTCAGAGTCATTTCATTTACTTATTTGAGGTATAACTGCCAGTATCGGACTCTGCTGAATTCCACTGCTTCTGTAGTACGTGGTTGGGATGTTTTCATCACGAAGACCGTATCACTCATATATTTCTGTCTCTCTCTCTTCACAATGTGCTTTCTTTTTTTAAAGAGGTATTTTATGTGTTAAAAACATTTATTTGCTTGGCGATTCTGGCTCTCAGTTTTGGCATTCGGGATCTAGTTCCTTGACCTGGGATTGAACCCAGGCCCCCTGTAGAGGGAGCCCAGAGTCTTAGCCACTGGACCACCAGAGAAGTCCCCACAGTGTGCCTTCTAATCCCAATGCTGATAATGTATTTTTAAAGGTCATTAAGCAGTGTAGCTAAATGATTAAAAGTGAGGATTTTATGCTGAATGATGCGGCTTGGATTCTGACCTCATCAGCTTGACTGTGTGTGATCTTTGGTCAGATACTTTGCTGTCTAGACAAGCCCTCTCCTATGGGCTTGTCAGAAATTAAATTAGCTAGTGTTTATGTAATATGCTTAGTATGGGCCTGGTACAAAACAGTTATGTTTTTGTTTTAAATTATTGTCAGACTGCGTGACACCACCATTACTTGATTGTCCAGTTTCCTGGACTAGTTGGTAAAGTTGTTGAGAAAAGGAAGTAGGTGTGGTTGTTTTGTGTGTGTATCTGTCACTCTTCCTATCCTCATACTTTGTATGCAGAGATGTCATTCTTGTATTATTTGTTTCAGTTGTTTGAGACCTTGAAGGCCCAGGAGCTAGTAATTTTTATAATTATGTTTAGGCACAAAATTAGGAGCCTTATGTGTAGGAGTGAGTCACTCACTTCTTGGATATGACCACTTTACTCAGAAGATGTGATGACTTTCTGCTTTTCTTCCCAACAATCGCCTAACTTTGTTATGGTTACTTTACTTCATTGTATAGGCAAAATTAGGTGCCACCATTTTATTTCCAAATTTGAGGATTTGCAAATGACGGAGAGAGAACCTTTATGTATCTTAACGGCCCACTGTGCTCAGTGACTATTTATTGACTGATTTATGTTTTTCCAAAGTGAAAAACAATTTGACTGTACCTGTGTAGAGAACATTTCATAGTAATTAGTTGCTTTGACCTTGAACAAAGGTTTCTGGGTTACTTTGTTTTCTGAAGGCTTGTTTTTTTAAATATCCATATCATCCGAAAGTTACACTTAGAATCAATTAAAAATCTTTTTTACTCCAAGCTTGTATCCTGAATGTTTTCTGATGTATGCTATTTATGTACTCTTTTCTAGGTACTTAGGGCTTTTTACCGGAGAAGGCGGTGGCACCCTACTCCAGTACTCCTGCCTGGAAAATCCCATGGACGGAGGAGCCTGGTAGGCTGCAGTCCATGGGGTCTCGAAGAGTCGTACACAACTGAGCGACTTCCCTTTCACTTTTCACTTTCATGCGTTGGAGAAGGAAATGGCAACCCACTCCAGTGTTCTTGCCTGGAGAATCCCAGGGATCAGGGAGCCTGGTGGGCTGCCATCTATGGGGTCGCACAGAGTCAGACATGACTGAAGTGACTTAGCAGCAGCAGGGCTTTTTACTCAGGTTGTTACTCCAATATGTGCTCCTGGTTTGCAAAGTAAACTTGTACAGCTTTAGAGCAGAAAATTGACTTGTTTCATTTATAGTGATAGAACTTTTTAAAAACATCCACTTACAGACTTTTAAAAATAACAGCCTTAAAATTCACATTGCTTGTAACTTATATTAAAGCTTGTACAGTTCTGTCATTTTTAGCATATGTACAGAGCTATCCACCTTTTACAATTAGTTTTAAATCACCCTAATCATTCCCCTTTTCAGGGGAACTCTTTGCAGAGTTCCAAAGAATAGCAAGAAGAGATAGGAAAGCCTTCCTCAGTGATCATTGCAAAGAAATAGAGGAAAACAACAGAATGGGAAGGACTAGAGATCTCTTCAAGAAAATTAGAGATACCAAGGGAACATTTCATGCAAAGATGGGCTCAATAAAGGACAGAAATGGTATGGACCTAACAGAAGCAGAAGATATTAAGAAAAGGTGGCAAGAACACACAGAAGAACTGTACAAAAAAGACCTTCACGACCCAGATATCATGATGGTGTGATCACTTATCTAGAGCCAGTCATCCTGGAATGTGAAGTCAAGTGGGCCTTAGAAAGCATCACTACGAACAAAGCTAGTGGAGGTGATGGAATTCCAGTTGAGCTATTCCAAATCCTGAAAGATGATGCTGTGAAAGTGCTGCACCCAACATGCCAGCAAATTTGGAAAACTCAGCAGTGGCCACAGGACTGGAAAAGCTCAGTTTTCATTCCAATCCCAAAGAAAGGCAATGCCAAAGAATGCTCAAACTACCGCACAATTGCACTCATCTCACATGCTAGGAAAGTAATTCTCAAAATTCTCCAAGCCAGGCTTCAGCAATATGTGAACCGTGAACTTCCTGGTGTTCAAGCTGGTTTTAGAAAAGGCAGAGGAACCAGAGATCAAATTGCCAACATCCGCTGGATCATTGAAAAAACCAGAGAGTTCCAGAAAAACATGTATTTCTGCTTTATTGACTATGCCAAAGCCTTTGACTGTGTGGATCACAATAAACTGTGGAAAATTCTGAAAGAGATGGGAATAGCAGACCACCTGACCTGCCTCTTGAGAAATCTGTATGCAGGTCAGGAAGCAACAGTTAGAACTGGACATGGAACAACAGACTGGTTCCAAATAGGAAAAGGAGTCCGTCAAGGCTGTATATTGTCACCCTGCTTACTTAACTTATATGCAGAGTACATCATGAGAAACGCTGGGCTGGAAGAAACACAAGCTGGAATCAAGATTGCCAGGAGAAATATCAATAACCTCAGATATGCAGATGACACCACCCTTATGGCAGAAGTGAAGAGGAACTCAGAAGCCTCTTGATGAAAGTGAAAGTGGAGAGTGAAAAAGTTGGCTTAAAGCTCAACATTCAGAAAATGAAGATCATGGCATCCTGTCCTATCACTTCATGGGAAATAGGTGGGGAAACAGTAGAAACAGTGTCAGACTTTATTTTTGGGGGCTCCCAAATCACTGCAGATAGTGATTGCAGTCATGAAATTAAAAGACGCTTACTCCTTGGAAGGAAAGTTATGACCAACCTAGATAGCATATTCAAAATCAGAGACATTACTTTGCCAACAAAGGTTCGTCTAGTCAAGGCTATGGTTTTTCCACTGGTCATGTATGGATGTGAGAGTTGGACTGTGAAGAAGGCTGAGTGCTGAAGAATTGATGCTTTTGAACTGTGGTGTTGGAGAAGACTCTTGAGAGTCCCTTGGACTGCAAGGAGATCCAACCAGTCCATTCTGAAGGAGATCAGCCCTGGGATTTCTTTGGAAGGACTGATGCTAAAGCTGAAACTCCAGTACTTTGGCCACCTTGTGCGAAGAGTTGACTCATTGGAAAAGACTCTGATGCTGGGAGGGATTGGGGGCAGGAGGAGAAGGGGACGACAGAGGATGAGATGGTAGGATGGCATCACTCACTCAATGGACGTGAGTCTTAGTGAACTCCGGGAGTTGGTGATGGACAGGGAGGCCTGTCTCGATTCATGGGGTCGCAAAGAGTTGGACACGACTGAGCGACTGAAGTGAACTGAATCATTCCCCAAAAATACTCCATACATCTACATAAATGGAATCATATAATATATGGTCTTTTTGACTGACTTTTTTGACTTAGCACAATGTTTTAACTATTTGTAGCATGCATCCATACTTAATTCATTTTTATTGCTGAATAAAATTCTATTGTATGGATAGACAGCATTTTATTTAATCCATTCATCAGTTAATGGACATTTGGATTGTTTCTGCTTTGGGGACATTCTGAATAATGCTGCTGTAAACATAAAACATGTACAAGTTTTTGTGTGGAATTATGTTTTCATATCTCTTGAGATTTTTTTTTAATGAACTAAGTTCTAAAGAAAAAGAAGTTGCGGACTACTTTTAGAAAAATCTTTTGTAGATATTTGAAAATCCTGTCTATCTCTTTTATCACCAAGTATTAGGTTGTGCTAGGTTTGCTGCACTGCTGCTACTGCTAAGTTGCTTCAGTCGTGTCCGACTCTGTGCGACCCCATAGACGGCAGCCCACCAGGCTTCCCCATCCCTGGGATTCTCCAGGCAAGAATACTGGAGTGGGTTGCCATTTCCTTCTCCAATGCAGGAAAGTGAAAAGTGAAAGTGAAGTCGCTCAGTCGTGTCTGACTCTTAGCGACCCCATGGACTGCAGCCCACCAGACTCCTCCATCCATGGGATTTTCCAGCCAAGAGTACTAGAGTGGGGTGCCATTGCCTTCTCCGTCGCTGCACTAAAAACTAACTTTAAAATCTCAGTAGTTCACAGCAGTATGGGTTTGTTTCTTGTTCAGGTTATGGAGAAGGCAATGGCACCCCACTCCAGTACTCTTGCCTGGAAAATCCCATGGATGGAGGAGCCTGGTGGACTGCAGTCCATGGGGTCGCTAAGAGTCGGACACGACTGAGCGACTTCACTTTCACTTTCATGCATTGGAGAAGGAAACGGCAACCCACTCCAGTGTTCTTGCCTGGAGAATCCCAGGGATCGGGGAGCCTGGTGGGAGGCCGTCTATGGTGTCGCACAGAGTCAGACATGACTGAAGCGACTTAGCAACAGCAGCAGCAGCAGCAGGTTATGTTAGTTGCACCTGGTTGGGGATCTTCTTCCGTCATCGTCTCATTTCCAGGATTCAGGCTGAAGGAATAAACTCTTCTTTGGGACATGCTTTTCTTCTGACTAAAGGAAAAAGAAACAGAACTGGTAGAAACATGCAGTAAAAGCATTTGCTCAGACTTGGCATACATTTCATTTCCACTCACGTTATATTGGCTTAGTTGGGCGAGTCATATGGCAAACGTGAAAATCAATCAGGGAAGTATAACCCAACTGTTGTAGGCAATGCAAGTCATATGGCACTGGGTGGGGATAAAAAGCCATCTTGCATGGAAGGAGGCACAGATGATTTGAAACAGAAATTCAGGTCGTCGCAACTCAGAAGGAAATAATGAAACATGGAGGAGAGATGAGAAAAATGGAGGTGAAGCTGGTGTAGCCCTATGTCTTTTCAATTCAAGGAAATATCTCAGGACTTCACAAATAAAGAGACGTTTTAGCACTAAGGTCAGGGGATGGCCAGCTTCAAGCAATAGTATGTGAAAGTGAGCCAGAGACCCTTGCAAGTGGATGAGAGTAGGGTTGAAGCAGAGATCCCATCATGAGTGTTACAGAATAAATTACTAGAAGGTAACAGAAGATTCCTTCTTCTGTGTAGTCTTTTGGCCAGTCCCATCCCCCCATGACAGCCCCTTATAAAGGTCCAAGTTTGTTGAAGAAATTAGGTTGTTTATCCTGTACAGTTTCCCTCAGTCTTGATTTGACTAGTTGCATACCTGTGATATCATTTAACTTGTTCCTGTGCCCCTGCATTTCCTACAGACCGGTGGTTAGATTTAGAGGTTTGAGTTTTTTGGCTTGGCTACCTCATAAATTGTGTTGCATATTTCCATTAAGGGGCGCATAATGTCTGTTGGTGGCCATTGATGGCTATTGTATAGATTTGTTAATTCATTAGGAATTGCAAAATGGTGATACTCTTTTTTTAATTAAATCTTTCTCATATTTAATGATTAAAATATTTTTGAGTAGAGAAATTTTCCTTGTCAACTATTTGTTACCCCAAAATGAAGTTAAAAAAGGAAGGATAAAATGTTCAATTTTTTTCCCCTTGTTTATCAGTTTTCAAGCTAATGAGTTGGTTCCTTAGGATCCTTCAATGATGATGAGTAAGTTAATTTTAGTATCTTTTGATGAATTTGTGGATTTACAAATATTTAATGTTTTAGCTCATTGCTGTCTACCAGATCCTCAGATTGGCTGGTGAAAGACTCTTCAAATTGGCTCTTAGGTTTTCCTGACATGACCTTAGTTGTCCTTGATTGCTTCTTTGCTTTTTGGAATGATAAGACACTCCAGAATCATGTAAATGTCCTGATCCAGACCTGGAATCAGGCATTTGTTTGAAGAAACTTGGTATTTGGAGACTACAGTCTGAGTGCTTGGTACTCACTGCTACTTGGTTTTTTAGTGAACAGTTCCAGAAAATGAGTTTCTGTTTTTGTTCTTTAATACCTAGGCATTTAGATAAACAGATATAAAACATAGTCCCTGCTTTGTAAATAATTAAAGCATGGTGTTCAGTTCAGTTGCTCAATTGTGTCTGACTCTTTGCGTCCCCATGGACTGCAGGACACCAGGCCTCCCTGTCCATCACCAACTCCCGGAGTTTACTCAAACTCATGTCCATTGAGTTGGTGATGCCATCCAACCATCTCATCCTCTGTCATCCCCTTCTCCTGCCTTCATTCTTTCCCAGCATCAGGGTCTTTTCCAGTGAGTCAGTTCTTCGCATAAAGTGGCCAAAGTATTGGCGTTTCAGCTTCAACATCAGTCCTTTCAATGAATAGTCAGGACTGATTTCCTTTAGGATGTTATAAGTACTAAAATATGTTGGGCTTTTAGTATAAAAGTTCATAGGAGGTCACTTCACATAGAAGGAAGATGGGTCTCTAGGAAATCTTCCTCAGGGCAATGACATTTGATCTCTGCTTTGAGGAATAAAGTAAAGTGAAGGTATTATACTTTTGGAAACTGTTTAGAATATATATGTGGTATGCCTTTATCTTCACACCAGTATGAGCCTCTGTTTCTTCATCTATAAATTTATAACACATCAGTATATATTTTGCTTCTTAAGATTTTCTCTGTCAATAACATTACTACAGGAAGCATTAGTGTGTGTTTACTCTTGTGCGTTTGACCATGTATTTTAATAGGACAAAATTCCTAGAAGGGAAATGGCCATGTTTAAGAATGTGTGTATGTTAGTCTTTCAGTCATGTCCGACTCATCTCCAGACTCACGGACTGTAGCTTGCCAGGCTCCTCTGACTGTGGAGTTTTCCAGGCAAGAAATACTGGAGTGGGTAGCCATTCCCTCTCCTGGGGATCTTTCTGACTCAGGGATCAAACCTGTATCTCCTGTATTGCAGGCAGATTCTTTACCATCTGAGCCACCAGGGAAGCCCTGTGTTTAAGAGTGCTGTTGCTGCTGAGTCACTTCATTCGTGTCCGACTCTGTGCGACCCCATAGATGGCAGCCCACCAGGCTCCCCCATCCCTGGGATTCTCCAGGCAAGAGCACTGGAGTGGGTTGCCATTTCCTTCTCCAGTGCATGAAAGTGAAAAGTGAAAGTGAAGTCGCCCAGTTGTGTCCGACTCTTCGAGACCCCATGGACTGCAGCCCACCAGGCTCCTCCATCCATGGGATTTTCCAGGCAAGAGTACTGGAGTGGGTTGCCATTTCCTTCTCCAGTGTTTAAAAGTAGATATATGTTAAAAGTTGTTGTAGGTACTGCCAAATTGTCATCAGAAAAGTTGATAGCAATTCACAGCTTTTACCAGTGGTAGGCTAGTGACAGTTTCTTCACACCCACAATAGTGTGTCTTTTAAAACTAAATTATTTTAATTTATTTTAGTATCATTGTGTTGATTCTTGCCCAGAATATCAGGAAGTTAATCTAAATACGTTTCCTTCTCCAGGGGATCTTCCCGACCCAGGAATCAAACCCGGGTCTCCCTCATTGCAGGCAGACACTTTACTGTCTGAGCCGCCAGGGAAGCCCAATCTAAATACGTTTACCTCTTGAAAGTATGGAGTTAAAATGTGACATTTAAAATTTAATATATTTTCCCTTTTGGAACCTAGAAATTTATTTTATAATGGAGCTTTGTAGTTCTTTACTTTGGATTAGTAATTATCTGTATTTTGAAAAGTAATCGAAAGTCAGACTACCAAGAAATCATATACCCTGCTTCTGATCACTTGCAGAAAGAAAAAACTTTCTGATGTCACATTTCTCTCTCTTTTCTTTTTTTGAAATGTGATTTGGAAATGTGGGTTAGAAAAAGAACATTTCTAAAGTAGTTTGGGAGATTTCTAAGTCTATCAGACTTTTTCTACTCTTGTTTAACATTATTACCTCCATTTATGGTAGCCACTTGTGTGATCCATGAAAATGTTATTGTTCACTCCTTCAGACCCCATCGGAGAAGGCAATGGCACCCCACTCCAGTACTCCTGCCTGGAAAATCCCGTGGATGGAGGAGCCTGGAAGGCTGCAGTCCATGGGGTCGCTGAGGGTCGGACACGACTGAGCGACTTCACTTTCACTTTTCACTTTCATGCATTGGAGAAGGAAACGGCAACCCACTCCAGTGTTCTTGCTTGGAGAATCCCAGGGATGGGGGAGCCTGGTGGCTCCCTGGTGGGCTGCCATCTATGGGGTCACATAGAGTCGGACACGACTGAAGTGACTTAGCAGTCAGACCCCATGGACTGCAGCGCCTCAGGCTTCCCTGTCCTTCTTATCTCCCAGTTCAGTTCTGTTCAGTTTCTCAGTCTCGTTCGACTCTTTGCGACCCCATGAACTGCAGCACACCAGGCCTCCTTGTCCATCACCAACTCCTGGAGTTTACCCCAACTCATGTCCATTGAGTTGGTGATGCCATCCAACCATCTCATCCTCTGTTGTCCCCTTCTCCTCCTGTCCTCAATCTTTCCCAACATCGGGGTCTTTTCAAATGAGTCAGCTCTTCGCATCAGGTGGCCAAAATATTTGGAGTTTCAGCTTCAACATCAGTCTTTCCAGTGAACACCCAGGACTGATCTCCTTTAGGATGGACTGGTTACAGAGATTGCTCAAATTCATGTCCATTGAGTCAGTATGCTATCTAACCATCTCATCCTCTGCCACCCTCTTCTTTTGCCTTCAGTTTTTCTCAGCATCATGGTCTTTTCCAATGGGTGACCTCTTCGCATCAGGTGGCCGAAGTATTGATCGATAAACCACAAATCAATTTATGTGTGAAAGCAGAACATTTATGCTTTTTCCTTTTAGGTACTGTTGAATGTGTTATTTTAATTTAAATAATTTGTACTTTCTGAAATTATGTTTTGTTCTTTTCTACTTAAAAACAGTCTGTGAGTCTTACATAGATATCAGTCTAGATTTTAATATTATTTAAATTTTCCTATTACAAATGTATAATTTTCTCAGGTTACCATACTCAGTAAATTTTCTTAAATTATCAATGGTGTTAAAAAAAGAAGATAAGGAAAAGAATAAGTAAAGAAAAGAAAGAGAAATTCAAAGAGAAATCCATACAATTTTAATTCATGGTCCCTTTTTCCTCCTTTAAATAAGAAAGCTAATACTTTTACCTGACACTGCTCTCGAAGATGCAGCTGTTTTCTAGACTTACATTTTAGTTAGAATCGCACAGTTTTAAAGTGAAGATTTTAATATTAGGGTTATTCGGGCAGTACTGTGGTGAGTTACTTGTCTGAGTTATTTTTAATTATTTAGGTCCTCCCACCCCCGGATTAATCACTTTGAGCTTGGTGTATAAAAGTGTAATTTGTTTTGCTTTTTCTTACATTTTAAATGCTTATTTTTATTTACTAATTAGTGTTAAAAATGATCTTTTAACTTGTTATTGTAGATGAAAACCTCCCTTCTTGATTAACGTCATCAGACTTGGTATTAGAAGCAACCTTTTTATTTGGAAATTAAGCTTGCCTTTCAAAGAAAAAGTAATGATTACTTCACGTATTATTTAAAAATCAAATCTCTATTAGGGCAAGGAATTTGTGCTAAGTTGGATTTTTTTTTTCTTTTTTAGTTTAGAATGAATTCTCTTTTGTGGTGACAAATAGCTGTTTCTGAAGTTGGCAAGAAAACTTCCTCTGGGGACTCTCAAAGGAGTGTTGTGGCAGCTCTCTGATTCAGCTGCTTAGAAAGCTCTCCGAAAGTTGCCTTATTTGTCTGGAAAGAGTCTGGAGCCCAGACCTGTTTTTCCCACCGAGGAGGCTTGCAGCTCTAAGCTGCTGTGGAAAACAACTGTGGAAGGTTCTGTGATGATAGTGTGAGATACGGCAATACCAAGGCATCAATTTAAATTGTGTACTCCAAAGCAAATTTTCAGACCCGGTTTAAAAAAAAAGCGGAGGGGAGGGGAGGGAGGGAAGCCTTTCCAGTATGGATAGGCTTTGCTGCTAAGTCGCTTCAGTCGTGTCCGATTCTGCTACCCCATAGAGGGCAGCCCACCAGGCTCCCGCGTCCCTGGGATTCTCCAGGCAAGAACACTGGAGTGGGTTGCCATTTCCTTCTCCAGTGCATGAAAGTGAAAAGTGAAGTCGCTCACTTGTGTCCGAGTCTTAGCAACCCCATGGACTGCAGCCCACCAGGCTCCTCCGTCAATGGGATTTTCTAGGCAAGAATACTGGAGTGGGGTGCCATTGCCTTCTTTGGCAGTATTTATATTGGTATCCAGGTGGCGCTAGTGGTAAAGAACCCGCCTGCCAGTATAGGAGATCTAAGAGATGTAGGTTTGCGAAGAGATGCTTGGGTTGGGAAGACCCCCTGGAGGAGGACGTGGCAACCCACTCCAGGATTCTTGCCTGGAGAATCCCATGGACATGGGAGCCTGGCAGGCTACAGTCCATGGGGCCGCAAAGAGTTAGACACGACTGAAGTGACTTAGCACACACACATATTGATATTCACCTTCCTCAGAGACCTAGAAAAAGAAAAGGAAACAAGGGAGACTCTCCTTTTCTTACTAGACAGTCCACAACCAAGTTGAGTACAATGTGAGAGTCACTATACAAGAAAAGGGAGGGTCAAGAGTATTGGTACAGATTCCTTCTTATTAAAAAATGAAGTTTCAGGTCTTTGTATAATGTGTTAAGTGAATACTAATTATCTCATATTAAAAGATTACATATAAATATTGAAGTACAGTATGAAACTATTTTGAATCAGATTAAGTGAAATGGAGGAAAGAGTCATTAATTAAAAATAGTTGTAGAACTTCTGGTGGTCCAGTGGTTAAGACTTCCCACTTCAAATGCAGGGGACAGGGACACGGGTTTGATCCCTGATGGGGGAACTAAGATCCCGCATGCTGTGTGGTCTGACCTACCCCCCCCTCAAAGAAGTGACTGAACTATTAAAAGAAAAATTTGGGGGAAAAGAGGAGCAGTAATAGTAAAACAGATGAGAAAGGTAATAGAAAAAATGGACATGGAGAAGTTAAGGAAAGGAGTAATTCCAACTTTCTCTACCTAGGGACTCAGTTCCCTGCTAACACATCCACCCTCAGCTCTCACCACTTCATTTCCTCTCTGTCCCCAAATACCCCAGTGCCATTAAGTGTTCTGAGCTTCAGTCATACTGCACTGAATTTCTCTCATGTTTTCAAATGTGACAAGTTCTCCCAAGCTTTCCATTTTTTATATTTACTTGAAGCCACTGATACTATTTGGCTTCACAAGTGAGTCAGTGGTAAAGAATTCGCCTTCCAGTGCAGGAGACACAAGTTCCATTCCTGGGTTGGGAAAATCCTCTGGAGAAGGAAATGGCAACCTGCTGCAGTACTCTTGCCTGGAAAATTCCATGGACAGAGGAGCCTGGCAAGCTACAGTCCATGGGGCCACAGAGAGTCAGACATGTTGGAGCGCGTGCGTGCATACACACACACACACAGGACTTAATACTCTGTTGAATAGAAGTGGTGAGAGGGTATCTTTGTCTTATTGCAGATTTTGGTGGGAAGGCTTTCAGCTTCTTACTGTTGAGTATTATGTTGACTGTGGGTTTGTCGTAAATAGCTTTTATTATGTTGAGACATGTTCCTTCTACACCCACTTTGGTAAGAGTTTTTCTCATGAATGGATGTTGAATTTATCAACTGCTTTTTCTACATCTATTGTGATGATCAAGTGGCTTTTATCTTTTCTTTTGTTGATGTGGTGTATCACATTAATTAATTTGTGTATGTGGAATCAGCCTTGTGACCCTGGAATGAATCCAGCTTGGTCACGGTATCTAATCTTTTTTATGTGTTGTTGGATTTGGTGTGCTAATATTTTGTTGAAGATTTTTGCATCTATATTCATCAAAGATATTGGCCTGTAATTTTCTTATTTGATAGTGTCTTTGGTTTTCATTTGAAGGTGATGGAGGCTTCCTAGAATGCCTTTGGTGGCTTCATAGAATGTGTTCTCTCTTCAATCGTTAGAAAGAGTTTGGAAAGTATCAGTATAAGTTCTTTGTATATATTGTAGAATTCCTCTGGGAAGCATTTTAAACTGTTCCAGAAACACTCACTCACTCTGGCATTCTAGAGGGAGTTAATTATACTGCTTGATAACACTTGCCGTGTTATGCTTATTACATGTATCATGTACATTTCTGCTTTTCTTTTTAGTTACGTGAGGTATAGATACCCTGTGATTTGGAATCACAGGATGATTTTTAACTGTCAGAGGGTAATTGTAGGGAAGCAGCTTTTCTCACCTATGACTTTCTCTATTGCTTGAGTGCCTTTTAAAAAGCAGAGACATTTCTTTGCTGACAAAGGTCTGTATAGTCAAGCTATGGTTTTTCCAGTTGTCACGTATGGATGTGAAAGTTGGACCGTAAAGAAAGCTGAGCACCGAAGAATTGATGCTTTTGAACTGTGGTCTTGGAGAAGACTCTTGACAGTCCCTTGGACTGCGAGGAGATCCAACCAGTCCATCCTAAAGGAGATCAGTCCTAAATATTCATTGGTAAGACTGGTGCTGAAGCTGAGACTCCAATACTTTGGCCACCTGATATGAAGAATTGACTGATTAGAAAGACCCTGATGCTGGGAAAGATTGAGGGCTGGAGGAGAAGGGGATGACAGAGGATGAGATGGTTGGATGGCATCACTGACTTGATAGACACGAGTTTGAGCAAGCTCTGGGAGATTGTGATGGATAGGGAAGCCTGGCGTGCTACAGTCCATGGGGTTGCAGAGAGTAGGACATGACTGAGCGACTGAACTGAACTATTATGTTGCCTTTATAATTAATTCTTCAATCTACAGTATACCTAGAGTATTCATGTGGATTCTGTATGTACTGTCTGCCTTTTGTAGCCACAGGTTCTGCATCCATGGATTCAACCAACCTAGGATCAAAAATACTCAGGAAAAAAAAATTCCAGAAAGTTCCCCAAAGCAAAATTTGAATATGCTTCAGTGGCAATTGTTTTTATAGCATTTGCATTGTATTAGGCGTTATAAGTAATCTAGACATGACTTAAAGTATATTCGAGGATGCATATAGGTTATATTCAAATATGATGACACTTTCTATGAGGGATTTGACTTGAGTATTTTTGGAGTTTGGTATCTGTGGGGTTCTGGAATCAGTCCTCTATGGAAAAAGGGGTGGCTGTATACCCATGCTTTATACCAAAGATAGGCAGAAAGTTCTGAAGAAGTCTTTAGGGGAGTGAGGAGGAATGTCGTTCTGAATTTTAAAAAAATTCTAAGGCACCTTTCTTGCAAAGTTTTACTTCGGTTTTCTTGTTGTTCCCTGCACTGCTGTCATTGTTCAAATCGTCAGTTTGTGAAAGTGGCCTTGTTTTTGTTAAAATTACTCCGTACATTTTTTCAGTGTTAATAGTTCACAGTACTTCAGGAAACTGTTAGCATTCAGGAGTGGGTCCACAGAATTCTGAATGTACTAGCACTATGTTTATTTCTATAGAATTGAGCAAGATAACACAACTTAGAAGTTAGTGAGAAAGACAAAAAGAAATTGATAATAAAAATAGATATCATAGCTTTGGAAGGTGCTAGATCACCAGTTCATTTTCTGAGAAATTGTTAATGGAAAGAATCAAGAATTTATATTGTTTTTCCTGTGTAAACTGAGTTTCATGGTAACCACATAGTTATTTAAGGAAACTCCTTATTAGAATTCCAGATAATAAATGCAAATGGAATAAAATGATAGTATTAGCATATCACCTTTGGACAACCCCTAAATAAATAATGGAGAATGGTCACTGGGTAAATGAGGCTGGCAACACTTGAATATAATAATCAATTTGAATATCACTTTATAGGTGGGACAACCAGATTTTATGTGTGTGCTAATGTGATATATTAGGCAAGTGCATGTATCACCTATAGTGTTCTTGCCAAATATTTGAAAATGAATCATGTCTCTAGATATCACCACAGTTTACAAGAAATATGGGGAAATGGCTGCTGCTGCTGCTAAGTCGCTTCAGTCGTGTCCGACTCTGTGTTACCCCATAGATGGCAGCCCACCAGGCTTCCCCGTCCTGAAGAACACTAGAGGCAAGAACATTGGAGTGGGTTGCCATTTCCTCCTCCAATGCATGAAAGTGAAAAGTGAAAGTGAAGTCGCTCAGTCGTGTCTGATTCTTTGCGACCCCATGGACTGCAGCCCACCAGGCTCCTCCATCCATGGGATTTTCCAGGCAAGAGTACTGGAGTGGGGCGCCATTGCCTGCTCCGTGGGGAAATGGAGGAATACTTTAATGCCATAAGGAAATAGTCACCTAAGTTTAGAATATGAGAAATTCTACAGGACAAATGTCTTGTTACAGATTAAATGAGATTTGAAGAAATGTATCAGTCAGTTACAGTGTGTGGTTCTTGTTTCTTTCCTGGTTTAGACAAACAAGTAGTTAGCAAAAGTTCCACTTGAAAGAGGATTGAAATTTGAACCTGAACTATGTATTAGATAATACTGAGAAATTATTGCTAATTTTGTCAGATGAGTTAATGGAAATATAGTGTCAGACTTTAAAGAAAAGTCTTTAACTGATGGTGATATATTCTTTACTATGTATAAGTGAAAAGATACGGTATCTGCGATTTGCTCTAAAGTCCTCCAAGCCCCTCCACCCCCAAAGAAAAAGAAATGGGAGGAAAGAGATATGCAGTATTGTTAACTTGCATGACCATTCATTCTACAGTTATCTCCTTACTTCTATGTCTGGAAATTTTCAGAACCAAAGGTTGAAAAGAATTAACCTAAAATTTGTGTAGCATAAAGATTTCTAGCAGCCAACATAGAAAACTAGGTCAGTAACATAATTAATAGCACCTCTTAGAGAAGGAAATTGCAACCCACTCCAGTATTCTTGTCTGGAGAATCCCATGGACAGAGGAGCCTGGTAGGCTACAGTCCATGGGGTCGCAAGAATCTGATACGACTTAGCAACTAAACCACCACCACCATACAGTAAAAAGGGCTTCCCTGGTGGCTCAGTTGGTAAAGAATCTGCCTGCAGTGTAGGAGACTCAGGTTCAATCCCTCGGTCAGGAAGATCTCCTGGAAAAGGAAATGGTAGCCCACTCCAGTATTCTTGCCTGGGAATTCCCACGGACAAGGCAGCCTGGCAGGCTACTGTCCATGAGGTCATAAGGAGTCAGACACGACTTAGTGACCAAACCACCGCCACCATACAGTAAAAACAAAGCAACTGCTGGGAAAAAGCACAACTCTTCCTAATATTTATTAAGAACACAAATTTTTCCTTGACAGTGTTCTTGAGGACACTATGTAATGTAGTGTGAAAAGCATTTTAAACCACATCACTTCAAGAAATGAAATCAGTTTTTTATAGCATTCCACAAAATGGCCAGTGGAATCCCATCCATGATTAATTCCAGTGAAATCAGCTTTATGGGGAGCCAATATGATAAATTCTAAGAACCTCACTCCCCAGTAGAATTCATTAGAGATCTTCCCATCTTGATCCTTCCTCCCCTCCATTTCTGTAATGACTTCTTCCTCTAACCTTCTGTTGCAGATTGGTTAGTATAACAGATAAAAGAGAAATTTCCTTATAGCTGTTACTGTTGGCCAAAAGAATTTGACTGAATTCTGTTTTCTATGGTTTGTTTCCAAAATAAGTATTTCTTAAAATGTCAAAATGTCTTAAATGTTTAAAATACCATAGTCATCTATTTCCTTAGAGATTTTGATAATAACCCCCATCTCCCAAGTTTTAGAGTAACTAATGGATTATATGAAGCATCTGCAGGTAGTTCTCCATAAAAACGCTGTTTTGTGTGAAAGCTTCCCCAAGTATTGAGCAGCAGTGAATTGAGATTTTATTTGCTGACAACTCACTGAAATATAGATCCTCTGTGTTATGGATTAAATCTGAACCATTGTGCAGTGAAGCTTGTGTTAAGGTTCACATTCTTTTGTGAAAATTGATGCTTAACAAGAATAGGACATTTCCTCTAGTTCAAGATGAGCCATGGTTAAAGCCAAGATTCTTCAGAAAAGAATTTTAATTACTGGATTGCTTTTCTGTTAGTGTGTGTTGCTTGCTCAGTAGTGTCTAACTCTCTTAATTCCATGGACTGTAGCCTTTTGGACTCTGTCCATGGAATTCTCCAGGCAAGAAAACTGGTGTGGGTAGCTATTCCCTTCTCCAGGGGATCTTCCAGACCCAGGGATTGAACCTGGGTCTCCAGAGAAGCCCACTTTTCTATTGCTGTATAATAAATTGCCACAGCTGCTTAAAATGACAGATACATTATCACCAGTTTCCATGATCAGGAGTCTGGATAAAGTTTAAGCCGAGTTCTCTGCTCAGGGACTGACGAGGCTGCAAATCAGAAGGGTTGACTTGGGCTAAGATATCATTGAGGCTCTGGATGTTCTTCCAAGTCCACGTGTTCATTGGCTGAATTCATTTCCTTCCACCTGTAGAACACAGGTCTGGACCCTCTTTTAAAGGGCTTACCTTATCAGGTAGGCCAACCTGGGAAAAATCTCTCTTTTGATTAAAGCCACCAATTAGGGACCTTAATTACATCTGCAAAGTATTTTCACCTTTGCCATTTACAACAACATAATTGTGGGAGTGATATTCCGTCACCTTTGCTATATTTCATTGGTTAAAAATAAGTTGCGAGTTCTACCCACACTCAGGGGAGAGATGATTGTACACGAACATGAGTCATTGAGGGTCATAGTAGAATTTTGCCTACCAGTATTACACTGTCACCTACAATAAAAAATTTAAGAAGCTTATTTACTATTACGCAGACAATATGAATAGAGCTTGAAGCACAACAGTATAGTCACCCATAATCCTGCCAGCCAATGAGTCAACATGTTTCCCTTTGGCTGTGTGCAGACATTAATTTTATAAGGAACTTATAGAGCAGAGAAATAATTTTCTCTTGCTTTCCATTTAGGAAAAATATTTATTATTTACATAATATTTATTATCTCCCACTTTTAAAGAATGGAATTGTCTTAGGTGACTGTAGTACTGATTGTCTCAGGTTAATCAAGGTACAATTCACAAACAGTGAAAAATCATTGTTCTCTGTGTATAGTTCTAGGAATTTTGGTAAGCACTTGTATATGTGTAACCACCATCACAATAAAGATGAAAAATGTTATCTTGTGCCATTAATAAGACCAGCCTTCCCCCCACATCCTAGACCTTGACAATTACTGGTCTGTTTCCTGTCCCTGTAGTTTTGCATTTTCAAGAATGTTGTATAAATGGACTCCTATACTTCAGAGCCTTTTGGGTTTGGTTGTTTTCCATAAGTATAATGCATCTGGGGTTGTATAGTAAAGGAATAGCATTCCTGAGGCATAATAAAAATACATGTTTTGTCTTTGTCCCTGGTTCCTGGTCTAGAATTCCTAAAAACTCCTGAAATGAACATATTCATAATACGCTTTTTTTAACCATGCCTGACTTTATGCACTCTTGGGCCCCTGATAGCTTCAGGTTGGGGGCTGGTTGTCAGAGTAACCAACAATGTGATTAGAGGTTAGAACTTTGACTTCATCCCTGGACCTCCAAGGATGGGGAGAGGGTTTGGAGTTTGAGTTCAGTTATGAGTGGCCCATGATTTCATTAATCACTTCTACTAGTTAATAGTAGAGCCTACATAAAGACCTTTAAACTGTGCGGTTCAGAGGGCATCAGATTTGAGAAACCTGTTCACTTGCTAATAGGGCGGCAGACTCAGACTGTGGGGACGGAAGCTCCTGTGCTCAGGACCCGCTGGACCTTGTCCTCTGTGCCTTTTTACCTGACTAATTGCTTGTATCCTTTATAATAAACTGGTAAGTAAGTATTGTTTTCTCTGCAATTTTGTGGCCCCTTCTAACAATTTAATGCACCTGAATGGGGGTAGAGTTTATGGGAGCCCCCTTGACCTTGTAGCCAAGCTGAACAGAAATATGGGTAACCTGGGGACCCAAAACTTGGAACTGGCATTTGAAGTGAGGGCTGTCTTGGGAGACTGAGCCGCAAAGCCTGGGGGAGTCTAATGCTGACTTGAGTAGTTAATGTCAGAACTGAAATGAATTCTAGGACACCTAATTGGTCTCTGGGGAGTTGGAGAATTAGTTGGTGTGAGGAAAAAAACTTACAGATTTGATGTCAGAAGTATTTTGAGTAAAAATAGCTCACTTGTACCCAAAGCTGCCTAGGGGTTGACCTTGGCCAGCTCCTGGGAGGTAACCTTTAAGCCCTGGAATGTCCGCTTAATAAGGGTGTCTTTGTTTACTGGGGGGCCTTTGACCACCGTAGGTTGCTTATCCTGACAGTGTGGCTGTGTGTGGTATCAGCTTGACCTGTAGAGGAGCTGGAGACTAAAGTTAGCCGTGCAGATAGTTAGCCCTACCTATGTGTCAGACCTCAGATAAAAATGCTAGACATTGAACCTCAGGTGAACTTACCTGATTGCTTGTATTCATACATATTATTATAAGCTCTTGGGAGAAATAAGCGCTGTGAACCCAACTCCACTGGGTGGGGACAGCTGAAAGCTTGGACTCTGCCTTATGCCCCTCTTGGCTTTAATGATTTTAATTTGTATCCGTTTGCTGTATTAAACTATGACCCTGAGTTAAATGTCTTGTTTGAGTTTTATAACTCTCAGTTCAGTTCAGATCAGTTGCTCGGTCACATCCAACTCTTTGCGACCCCATGGACTACAGCACGCCAGGCCTCCCTGTCCATCACCGACTCCCAGAGTTTACTCAAACTCATCTCCATTGAGTAGGTGATACCATCGAACCATCTCATCCTCTGTCATCCCCTTCTCCTCCCGCTTCAATCTTGCCCAGCATCAGGGTCTTTTCCAGTGAGTCAGTTCTCATCAGGTGGCCATTTTGGCGTATTGGCGTTTCAGCTTTAGCATCAGTCCTTCCAATGAATATTCAGGACTGATTTCCTTTAGGATGGACTGGTTGGATTTCCTTGCAGTCCAAGGGACTCTCAAGAGTCTTCTCCAACACCACAGTTCAAAAGCATCAATTCTTCAGCACTCAGCTTTCTTTATAGTCCAACTCTAATATTCATACATGACCACTGGAAAAAACATAGCTTTCACGAGACGGACCTTTGTTGGCAAAGTAATGTCTCTGCTTTTTAATATTCTGTCTACGTAGGTTGGTCATAACTTTTCTTCCAAGGACCAAGTGTCTTTTAATTTCATGGCTGCAGTCACCATCTGCAGTGATTTTGGAGCCCCCAAAAATAGTCTGTCACTATTTCCACTGTTTCCCCATCTATTTGCCATGAAGTGATGGGACCAGATGCCATGATCTTAATTTTCTGAATGTTGAGGTTAAGCCAGCTTTTTTTCACTCTCCTTTTTCACTTTCATCAAGAGGCTTTGTAGTTCTTCTTTGCTTTCTGCCATAACAGTGGTGTCATCTGCATATCTGAGATTATTCATATCTCTCCCAGCAACCTTGATTCCAGCTTGTGCTTCATCCAGTCCAGCATTTCTCATGATGTACTCTGCATATAAGTTAAATAAGCAGGGTGACAATATATAGCCTTGATGTACTCCTTTCCTGATTTAGAACCAGACTGTTCCATGTCTACTCCTGACTGTTGTTTCTTGACCTGCGTATAGATTTCTCAGGAGGCAGGTCAGGTGGTCTGGTATTCCCATCTCTTGAAGAATTTTCCATGGTTTGTTGTAATCCACAGAGTCAAAGGTTTTGGCGTAGTCAATAAAGCAGAAGCAGATGTTTTTCTGAAACTCTCTTGCTTTTTCGATGATCCAAAGGATGTTGGCAGTTTGATCTTTGATTCTTCGACCTTTTCTAAATCCAGTGTGAACATCTGGAAGTTCACGGTTCACCTACTGTTGAAGCCTGGCTTGGAGAATTTTGAGCATTACTTTCCTAGCCTGTGATATGAGTGAAACTGTGCCATCATTTGAGCATTCTTTGGCATTGCCTTTCTTTGGGATTGGAATGAAAACTGACCTTTTCCAGTCCTGTGGTCACTGCTGAGTTTTCCAAATTTGCTGGCATATTGAGTGCAGCACTTTCACAGCATCATCTTTCAGGATTTGAAATAGCTCAGCTGGATTTCCATCATCTCCACTAGCTTTGTTTGTACTGATGCTTCCTAAAGCGCACTTGATTTCACATTCCAGGATGTCTGACTCTATGTGAGTGGTCACACCATCATTATTATCTGGATCATGAAGATCTTTTTTGTACAGTTCTTCTGTGTATTCTTGCCACCTCTTCTTAATATTTTCTGCTTCTGTTAGATCCATACCATTTCTGTTCTTTATTGTGCCCAGCTTTGCATGAAATGTTCCCTTGGTATCTATTTTTCTTTAAGAGATTGCTAGTCTTTCCCATTCTATTGTTTTCCTCTATTTCTTTGCACTGATCATTGAGGAAGGCTTTCTTAGCTCTCCTTTCTATTCTTTGGAACTCTGCATTCAAATGGGCATATCTTTCCTTTTGTCCTTTGCCTTTCCCTGCTTCCCTGATAGCTCAGCTGGTAAAGAATCCGCCTGCAATAGTGGAGACCTGGGTTCGATCCCTGGGCTGGGACGATCCCCTGGAGAAGGGAAAGGCTACCCACTCCAGTATTCTGGCCTGGAGAATTACATGGACTGTGTAGTCTACAGGGTTGTAAAGAGTCAGACATGACTGAGAGACTTTCACTTCACTCACTCTGTTCTTTTCATAGCTGTTTGTAAGGCCTCCTCAGACAACCGTTTTGCTTTTTTGCATTTCTTTTTCTTGATCACTGCCTCTTGTACAGTGTCACGAACCTCTGTCCATAGTTTTTCAGGCAGTCTATCAGATCTGATCCCTTGAATCTCTTTGTCACTTCCTCAGTATAGTCGTAAGGGATTTGATTTAGGTCATACTTGAGTGGTCTAGTGGCTTTCCCTACTTTCTTCAATTTAAGTCTGAATTTGGCAGTAGGAGTTCATGATCTGAGCCACAGTCAGCTCCTGGTCTTGTTTTTACTGACTGTATAGAGCTTCTCCATCTTTGGCTGTAAAGAATATAATCAGTCTGATTTCAGTATTGACCATCTGGTGATGTCCATGTGCAGAGTCTTCTTTGTTTTTTCTTTTGGTTATCAAATAATCCTTTATTTTTCGGTTTCCTTTGCCATTCTTACCTAACTAGGCACTTCACCGCACCACTGTTGATGTCGTCTATGATGTCATGAGGGTGGCGGCCATCAGCATTGCAGCCTACAGACTGGGAGGTCCCCAGGATCTCTTTAATGGTTCCAGAAAGTTCTCTAGCTAGAGACCCATGCCGCATCTGCCAGGCAGTGTTGAGAATCTCATCAAAAGTGATGTTTCCACTGTGCTTAATGTTTTTCTGCTTCTTTCTGTCTCTTGGTGGTTCCCTGAGGGCTTTGATGATCAGGGCAGAGGCAGAAGGTAACCCCTAAGTCTAGGCCTGTCTGTTCTGAACGGTCAGTTTCACTGTAATCCTCAGACCCTTCCAATCACCAGTTGCCTTGGTGGTGTCATCACCGACCTTTTTTAGAGACAGACCCAGGGGGCCCATCTTGGGGGCCAGGGCAGACGTGGCACTGACTTCCCCACCGGTGCACCTCAGGTAGGTGACTTTGATCTCCTTGGGGTCGAGTTAATTGGTTGTCAAAGGTAAAAAAGTAGTTCAATGGAGAAAGGACATTATTCCTCCCAGCTACTATTGGATGAAAGTTCTAATTGCTCCTCATCTTCCTCAATATTTGGTATTGTCAGTTTTCATTTTCTTTTAATTTTAACCATCTTAATAGATGTGTAATAGTGTGTCATTATAGTTTTTATTTACATTTCCCTAAAACTAGTGATATTGGGTGTCTTCATGTACTTATTTGCCAGTTGTATTATTATTATTTGTATTATTATTATTTGTATATCTTACTTGATAAAGTGTCTCTTCAAATTTTTTGCTCAGTAAGTTTTGTTTTTTAATTAAATTTTGAGAGTTCTCTAAATTTTCTGGATACCAATCATTTATCAGATGTGTGGCTTGTAGATAATTTCCCCTAGTCTATGACCTTAGGAATTTTTTATTTCACTAATGTTTAATTTTGAATCTTATGGATTTTAAGAAATCTTAGCCTAAATCAGTGTGAAAATTGTTTTTTTCTTAAAGATTTTTAGCTTTTCAGATATTTTAGGTTTATAGTTAATTTTGAATTAATTTTATTAATTTTAATATATGGTGTGATGGATGAACTTTTTTTTTTTTTAGTATGAACGTCTAATTATTCTAACCCTGTTTGTTAAAGGGATTGTCCTTTCTCCAAACTACTTTTTTACCTTTGACAACCAATTAACTATGTACATATGAGTCTGTTTTTGGACTCTCCATTTTGTTCAGTTAATTTGTTTACTCTTTTGCTCATGTCATGCTGAGTTTATTAATGGAGTTTTATAGAATAGTCCTGAGGTAAGATACTTTGAATCTTATTTTTTCCTTTCAAAACTGTTTCGAAAAAAAAATTGCTTTGGTGGTTCTAATTCCTTACCTTATTGATTTTACTATCAACTCATTGATTCTCAAAATCAAAATACTTGGTGATATTTTCATTGTGATTACTTTGAATTTACAGATCAACTTGGGGAGAATTGAGTCTTCTAATAAATGTGCATGGTATATCATTTCACTTATTGAGGTCTTCTTTCATTCATCAGTACTTTGTAGTTTTCAGCATGAAGAGGTTGTACCTATTTTATTACATTTATATGCGTTTTAATCTTTTTAGGTGTTATTCTAAATAGTACTGGTAGACAATCATGCCATTTGCAAACAGAGGCAGTCTTATTTCTTCCCTTTCAATCTGTATGCCTTTTATTTCTTTTTTTCTTGTCTTATTGTACTTTCTAGGTCTTTAAGTATGTTGTATTAAATAGGAGTGGTGACAGCAGATTTCCTTTCCTTTTTCTGACTCTTTGGAAGAAACCAGGTAGTCTTTTACTCTTAAATATGATGTTAGCAATAATTTTATAGTAGATGCATTTTATCAGGTTGTGTAAGTACCCTTCTACCTCTGATTGGCTGAGAAGTTTTTCAGGAAGGAGAGTTGGGTTTTCTCAAATGCATGTTTTTTGCATTTGTTGATGCTATCATATTTTTCTTCTTTAGTCTGTTGACTGGTGAATTATGCTGATTGATCTTCTAATGCTGAGTCAAGTTGCATTCTTGGGATAAACCTGTATTTATCTCTGGTTGTGGTGTGTTATCCTTTTTATTAGTTACTGAATTTGATTAGCTAATATTTTGTTGAGGATTTTTGCATATATGAGGGATAGTGAGTTTTCTTTTCTTGTAATTTCTTTGTCAGATTTTGGTTTGCAGGACCTTATGTTCATAAAATGAATTTGAAACTTTCCCTCCTATTTGTGTAGATTTTTTTCTCCCACTCTTTTTTTTTAATTCCTGGTTAGTTTTAACATTGGTAATTTCTTGTGACCCATCTTCAAGGTTATTGATTCTTTTCTCAGCTCTGTTAAGTCTGAACCTACCAAAGACTTTAAAATTATTTTTAGTGCAGTTCTTGTTTTGAGCATTTCAGTTTGACTCTTAGCATTTCTGTTCAACTCTTGTACTTTCTGTCTCTGACTTGCCATCTATTATGCATATTGTTTTTCTGCTCCATTTGAGCCTTTGTCATTATTCATAATTATTTTTAATTACTTGGCTGATAGTTCCAACATATGACTTACATGATTTGCTTGCTCTTCAGATTTTGTGTAATGTGGAATTTTTTTCGAAGGAGGGTAAGAAATTACTTTATTTAAAGGAATAGTACAAATGAAAGAACTTGGATGGATGGATTTGTATAAATTATAAAAAAGGTAATGATAACCCAGCATGCATGCATTACCTTGGTGACCAAGGAAACCACCCCCATGGCTAGGCCTACACTTTTTGAACAAATGCCGGCTATCATTTGCATGATGATAGAGACTGAAGTATATAGTATTTATGCCAAGAAGTAGGCAAGACTCTTGTTCTGTTACATTGTTAGTATGGGGAGTTGAATCAGTCTTGTCTGAAGTTGATGATTTATGGGGTTTTTTTGTTGCTTTGGTTACCTTCAGTGTATTGTCAACTGTAAATACTTTTGTCATCACTTCATCCTTAAGGTGAGAGTTGATTTGCTGAAAAGTTTAACTCAATGTTTTACTCCACCTTCATCCTTAAGCCTTACTGCTACATCTGAGAGTCAGAGAGGTGTTCTCTGTACTCTTCGGTTCCTCTCTTTAGTAGAGTGGTGGTTCCTCTCTGTTATTACGTGTGCCTGGGAGCTTGTTTGCCTTGTGGTAGACTTGAGGCCCTGGGAACTATTCAGCCTTGTGGTGGTGGGCAACAGAACTTATTTTTCATCCTAGACCAATGTTAGTTTTAGACAGGCTCTGTGTTTTTCTCTTCTCAGTAATCCTGCTTTTCCCCTGAGTTGTTTGGGGCCAGGATGATTTTCTTTCCTTCCCTCAGGGGTAGATGCAACCTTCTAATTTGAGGGAATTATAAAAGTTTGAATCATAAAAACACCAGAAGAAAGTACTGAAGAATGCTTACGTATTTTCTGAGGATGGCTTAAGGTTGAAACAAAGATTTTGGCTTATTTGTATAAACATTTTGAACTAGTGAATATCAAAAAGTGCAAGTGGGGAAAGAAAGATCCATGCACATTTAGCTGTAAAAGTAAATGAAACTTTTACATTTGTAAAAGTAAATGATTTTCAGATAATTTTTGTAATTAGAATAATTGAAAAATGGATTTTTAGCTATTATAAACAAAGAAGAATATAAAGGCATGCAAAGTAAAGTTTTCTTTGTATATATATTTTATATTTTTTCAAATATAAAGGTTATTTGTAATGCAGAATGTCTCAAAAATTTCTCCATTTGAAGTTAGTTCTGCTAGATTATTTTAATATGATAGTTTTAAGGGCAAATTTGGAGAGAAGAGGAAGCATTTCTACAAGGGTTTAAAACTGTTTATTTGGGAAATTCTTTAGTCTGTATTATTAGTTTGCATGTATTAATGATTAATATGTGTGTCTTCTGTGAGATCTTTGAGAGAGAAACTTTCAGGCTAAACACATTTGTTTTCCTAAGCAAGATTATTGCATTCTCTCAATCCTTTAAGGGCTTCCCAGATTGCACTAGTGGTAAAGAACCCATCTGCCAATGCAGAAAACAAAAGAGACGCACGTTCAGTCCCTGGGTTGGGAAGATCTCTTGGAGAACAAAATGGCAACCCATTCCAGTATTCTTGGCTGGAGAATCACACGGACAGAGGAGCCTGGCAGGCTACAGTCGATAGGGTTGCAAAGAGTCAGACGTGACTGAAGCAACTTAGCACATTGGTCCTTTAATATTTGTCAGTTCTGAACCTACCATGTATCAGGAGAGTGTACTTGGCTGCTTACTGGATTATTCAGAAGCCTTAGAAGCAAATTCTTAGAAACTTAGTTGATGATGTTAGCCTCTCCTTTTTCTGTACAGTTCCTAGAAAAGCAGAGGGGTTTGCCCCAAGTAGTTAGCAATAGTACAGTAGTTAGCAATAGTAGTAACATAGACTCCTGGGCATTTGCTCCTTCATTACACTACATATGTGACTGCTTCCCTGGTGGCTCAGTGGCAACGAATCCACCTGCCAATGCAGGAGATGCGGGAGACATGGGTTCAATCCCTGGCTCGAGAAAATCCCCTGGAGTAGGAAATGGCAGCCCACTGCAGTATTCTTGCCTGGAAAATCCCATGGACAGAGGACCCTGGCGGGTTACAGTCCATGGTGTCACAAAGAGTCTGACACAACTGAGCACACATGTGTGTGACTAGTAATTTCGTATTTGTACATTTGATGCGCAAAATATCCATTTGTAAATGGCTCTGTGGCATGGGGATTAACCAGTTTTAACCTTAGTGTTTGCATACTTTGTGAAAAGTTGGTTAGCTTTCTGAATATTTCTTTTGGCCATTTAATCATCGGTAATATCAAAATGTGCCCTGGAGTAGCAGAATGTTTTGGGGATGTTGATTTGAATTTTAAGTCTGTAGTTAAAGTTTTTTTGAGGTCTCTTTTTTATGTGTGTCAGTTGTGATTTATAAAGAAAATGATCTAGGGGCCCCCAAATACTGAGCTTCTGTGAACATCGGCCTTAGAATTGGAGCACTATTTTATACACTGTTTAATTGAATAAGTAAATTATTTGTAATAGTGAAGCGCACATGGAGGGAGAAGACAATGCTTTCCTTTATATAGAGTAATTTATTTTTATCGCATGTTTATGTTATGTAGCATTACATATAAATCCCATTATATGTAGTCATGTGGCTTTTTCTAGAATATGCCAAAGAAAGAAATGACTACAAATTTCCCATATTTACTGCTAGGCCTTGTTTGTTTTGGTTTTGTTTCTTTGAAGCCAAATGCCATTAATTTAAGAAATGTGCCTCAAAACTGTGTGTTCTTGATCATAAACTTTCATCTGGGAAGGAACATCAGTGGAATATAGTTAGCATGCTGAGATTTTGAGTCATTATTACTTTTTAGCTTAGGTTTTACTTTGAGTTTTCCTCATTTATAGCTTCAAATCCAAGTGTAGACAGTTTTACGTAACTAAGCTTCATGGATGTGAACAGCCATTCTTTGGGACTTTCATTTCGCTACTGCTTACTTGTGGCGTAGTGAAGGCTTGTGAGGACAGATACATAACCCTTTAGGAATGTAACCTGCTAAGAAGCTAGTGTCAAGTTGAAGACGCAGAGTACAAACTGCCGTCTAGCATATTTAATGGTAGTTAATAGTGGACACATTTATAAGAGGGGTGATGAACACACAAAACAGTGCTGTGGGATACCCTGGGAGGACTTGCTGTGTGCTCAGTGGCAGCTTTTCATTTATTTTTTTCTTATAGTTCCTCACTCAGCAGATTAGGATATTTTCAGTGCTATTATGTTCATTCTTTCTAAATTAAAAATTATCATTAAAAATCAGATTTAGTCTTATTTTTAATAGAAAAATACTGAAAAGAAGTGGTAGGTCCTGTGCATCCAGAATATAAATTAGAAACTAACAAATGTGGAGGCCCAGTAGAGATTTGTTTTCTCCTTCTTTCGTATCTTCTTACCTTCATTTCTTCTCTCTCCCTCTTGTTCCTTCCACATAGCATCAAGAAGACAAAGTTATATTGGTATGTTCTTAGCATCAAGAGGACAAAGTTATATCGATATGTTGGCTCTGTCAAAGACATTATTTGAGACTGTTCTCTTTGGAATACTAAGAATAGGCTGGTGTTTTGCATATATATTGCTTATAGGATCATTTTGGGATTTGCATTAAATTGGTACTTTAGTAACAGTGTGAGCTTTTCGGGTGGATTCTAACTCTTTTCTCTGTGTCTCTTCTTTAGAAATTATCCCTAGGAACCACCTTGCTTTTCTGGTGAAGCTCAAGTTTTAGGAAGGCTTTGCATTGTACCTCCATGATGAAATGAGATAATGTATGTAAGACATTGTTAGAAAGGTGATGAATAACCCTATAGAAAAAACATGAACTCTTATTTATGAATATGGCCCTCAATTTAGAGACTGTAAGTTCTCTTAGATGGGTTGGATTTATTAATAGAAAAAGGTATATAGTGTATATATATATATATATATATTTTTTTTTTGCTATTCGTTAATTCAGTAACATGTAATGAGCATTTAATATGCACAAGTCTTGGATGCTGGGAGTATTGTTATGAACAAGATAAATTGTCCTTGCTTTTATGGAACTTATGGTTTGCCAGGGGAGACAAACATAAAACAACCATTTACACAATAAATGTTATATATACAGTTGTGATGAGTGCTAAGACAAATGGGAAAAGTTTTGAAAATCCATATTCGGTGGTTTGATAATCTTGGGATCAGATGGCTTCCTTGAGGAAGTGACATTTGAGTTACTTTATTATTATTGTAATTGTGATTGAAGAATTCAGTTTAAATAAGTGCTTAAGGAAATACTGAAATAAGCAGTTTGGGGCATTTTTGGTGGTTCAGTAGTTAAGACTCTGCTTCCAGTGCAGAAGGCATGGGTTTCCATCCCTGGTCAGGGAACTAAGCTCCAGCATGTTGCATGATATGGCAAAAAAAAAAAAAATTAAGATTTACTAATAAACATGCTAACATAATTTTTTTAACATAAATTTATGTTCGATTCTGTTCTTGGTATTCCATTTGCAGAATTCACTTGAAATTGTTGACTTTCTTCATTGGCTTCCACAGTTCTATACTTGTATGAGTCTAAGACTTCATAACTCACTCCAGTCTTAACATTTGACAATAACTAAAAAATTCCAAGTAATAATGGATTTGAAATTTTTTGTTAAAATGCACTAAACTTACCTTGTATGCCATTCCAGTAATACTTCCTTAAATATTAAACCAACCAAGGCATTTCTATTGTACATCTTTCTTAGACTGAACTTCTTAAAGGATAGAAGCCCTATCTCCAGAACCTTGCAGGATGTGAGACACATAATAAGTGTAAAATAAGCAAATCTATTATGGATAATCTGGGTTAAATAAGGATGAAATAGTTTGGTAACTGACTTTCCTGTTTCTTTTAACTTACTGTTTAGCATAATACAGGGGCTTGAACTTAACAAAGTCTGGTTTTGAACACCAGTTCCTTAATGTGTAATCTTAGGCAAATAAAGTTCTGTAAACCACATCTTCTTCATCTTAAAATCATTGGACTTCCCTAGTGGTCCAGTGGTTAAGATTCCGTACTTTCACCGCTGGTAGCTGGGGAACTAATATCCCATATGCCTTGAGGTGAGGCTAAAAAAAAAAAAATGAGCTGAAAAATAAAATGAGATTTCTTGTATAAAGTGCTTGGCACAGTGTCTAACATATCATAACTGTTCCAAAAATGGTGGCTAATATTATTACAAGATACAGATTTTCTTCCTCTTACAATGGGGTAACTTCTAGATGAACCCATCAGAAGTTGAAAATATCCTAAGTTGAAGATGCATTTAAAATACCTGATGTACTGAACATCCTAGCTTAAGTTTACCTACATTCAACATGCTTAGAATACTTTCATAAGCCTGGGCAAAGTCATCTAACACATAGCATATTTTATAATAAGGTGTTGCATATCTCATGTAATTTATTGAATCCTGTACTGAAAGTGGAAAGCAGAATGGTTGTATGAGTATAGAAAGGTTTTAAATGTATATTACCTGTTAACCTTTGTGTTTCTTGCCTGGCTTGGCTAGAAGCTGCAGCTTCCTGCCAAGGCCCAGCATCAGGAGGGAGTATTGTACTGCTCTTAGCCTGGGAAAAGATTAAAATTCAGAATTCAAAATAAGATTTCTACTGAATACATATTGTTTTCACACTGTCCTAAAGTTAAAAAATCTTAGGTCGAACCATTCTTGAGTTGAGGACCATCTGTGTATGCACTGAACTTTTTTATCTGTTTTACCTATGATGTTTAAAACAGACACATGTAGTGACCCAGGATACTGGTATATGTTAGAGCAGCTAATTGGCCCTTTCTATAATTAAACTGAGTCAAAAAGTAAGAAGTTAATAACTAGTTGGCTGTTTTAAAATGGAACTTGATGAACTATTAATTATTGATAAGTGGGTAATTGTGGTCCATATTGTAATGAAGCCATTATCTTCCTTTATAAGTCAGTTTTTTAAAAATAATAAACCAGGAAATTTTTGTGGCTTTTTAAAAAACCAAATAATCCTACAATGCATTTGGATGTAGGAAATTTGCCTGAATTGATACATATGTGTGTATGGATATATTACAAACATATTTGGATTTTGGAATGGAAAGAGTAGAAGCTGTAGTCTATATTTCTAAATTTTCAGCTTCTGTAAACTTATTTTAAATACTTCTCTGTCACTGTCTTTGACTATATAATGAAGTTCAGTTCAGTTCAGTCACTCAGTCGTGTCCCACTCTTTGTGACCCCATGAACCACAGCACGCCAGGCCTCCCTGTCCATCACCAATTCCCGGAGTCCACCCAAATCGATGTCCATTGAGTTGGTGATGCCATCCGACCATCTCATCCTCTGTCGTCCCCTTCTCCTTCTGCCCTCAATCTTTGCCAGCATCAGGGTCTTTTCAACTGAGTCAGCTCTTCATATCAGGTGGCCAAAGTATTGGAGTTTCAGCTTCAACATCAGTCCTTCCAAAGAACACCCAGGATTGATATAATGAAGTACTATAACTTATAATTTTAGTACTATTAATATAACTCTTTACATTTACCAATATTGACATTTTCTGACTATCTTTATGAAAGTAAAGGATGTAAGGGCATTTAATTGAACAAATAAATATTTTTATTCCATGTTACACTTTATAAACTTTTGATTATGTTTACACTTATGATTTGCTGGCAAAAATAATGTAAATACAGTTGAATTTCTTTTTAACAACTTGGGTGTTAGGGATGCTGACCCTCAGTACAGTAGAAGATCTGGAGTATTTTGCATTTGGCCCTTGGTGTCAGAGGTTCTGCATTTGTGGATTCAACTGGGTGGTGTAGTACTATAGTACTTACTGAAAAAACCTGTGTGTAAGTCACTCCACAGTTCAGTTTTATTTTGTTCAAGGGTCAGCGGTACTGCCCGAAACAAAGCAAAAGATGCCAGCAACAACAAAATCCATTAAGGCCTTTTTATTTTACATTTAAAAAAATGAATTTCAAGTTTTTCCATAAGCAAAATATCCACAAATTAGTGGTTTATTGTTTTTGTTGTTGTTAAACCCTAGGTACTAATTGTACTCAGACGATTCATAGACTAGTATCTGGAATATGGTTGTAAGTACATAAGATGTTTGGATTGAAAATGTTAATGAAGATATATTATATGACCATCTGAAAAATTTTGTTTCTGCATTTGAAACATTTTGACTTGGATTTGCATGCTTTTCAGAACACTTAAAAGGACAGCATTCTACATGTCTAGGGGGTTCCTCTGAGAAGGCAATGGCACCCTACTCCAGTACTCTTGCCTGGACAATCCCATGAATGGAGGAGCCTGGTAGGCTGCGGTCCATGGGGTCGCTAAGAGTCGGACAGGCCTGAGCGACTTCACTTTCACGCATTGGAGAAGGAAATGGCAACCCATTCCAATATTTTTGCCTGGAGAATCCCAGGGACGCGGGAGCCTGGTGGGCTGCCGTCTATGGGGTTGCACAGAGTCGGACAGGACTGAAATGACTTAGCAGCAGCAGCAGCAGCAGCAGGGGGTTCCTAGGGGTCCATTTACAGGAGTTTGCCTGCAGAATTAAAGTCAGCTGGCACCTTTATGTAAGGTAACCTGACAATCTCTCCTTCTAAAAGTGAGTGATATTTATGTGATAATAGTGTTATTTGCAGCTTTTCTCAAACGACTTTATTTATATTTTCTCACTTGCTCCTAGAATATCACTGAGATTAGGAAGCAGGCAGTTTCAGTTAAGCATCTGTGTCATGCCAAAGATCACAAAGCAAGTCATTGATAATTTGGTATCTGAATGTCAATCTTCTTCTTTTTTCCCCTCTTTCCACATGTTAGATTATTTTCACCAGGTTATTTTACTGGATCCTTAATCCAATTTGAGATTTTAGAAATCTTAGCCTGTAAGGTGATTTGCTAAGTAATATACAGTAGGTACTGAAAGAGTGGACTTGGAAGTTAAAGATTGCATAATAAAATTAAATTTTTCTCTCATCTTGCAAGTATGCATTTCTAGACATGGTTTTCCTTTGTATATTTATTACAGTTCTACATTTGGCCTTTAGATTAGCAGAATTAGACCATGATGATTAAAATCTGGAAAGAACTTTTCCTTTAATTTAGGGTTTCAACCTATTAACAGGGGCCATGTATTTTCCATTTCAAAAACAGCTTAGGTGTTGTAAGAAAGTGGATAAAAGCCTTACGTCTATTTAAAATATTCAGATTTCTAAATTCCTTTATTTTTTTTAATTTAATTTTTTAACTTTACAATATTGTATTGGTTTTGCCATATATCGAAATGAATCCGCCACAGGTAACGTAACTTTTCGTGGAGGTTTAGAAAAATCTTTAAGAAACTGAAATTTAGAATAGATTTTTATTGTGCTAGAATAATTTTGGGAGCTGATGTAATCATTAGTGGCCCTGGAAATAAAACCCACAACTGGAATTTTAAAAATTATCTTTAATAAAAGTATGTCAGATTTCTCACTGACATCGGTATGGATGCTTGATTTAGAACTCAACGGTGAGATCAAAGGAGTTAATTGTTCCAAGTGGGAGATGTGTGCTGGATGGGTTACAGCGTCCTGTTGTGATTGGACGGGAAGTATACATAATTTATTTTCCTGAACTATGATTGGCTAAAACCCTTTTCTTTCCACGATATTTTTCTAACAACTTTGAATCCGGGGCCTTTCCAAACCGTTTTTATTGTCAGACCAACGAGTTTGGGGTATGTACTAGTATTGAAAGTACTCAAATATATGGAGAAACTGTTCTTGAATTTTAAGAATGTTGACAAAAGCCCTCAACCGAGTGTTTGGCTTTCTTAAAACAAAGCAGTAGCGAGGTGTAAATCTCTGAATAGCCCAAACCGGTATTGAGTGTTAGGGCTTCCCTTGTGGCTCAGCTGGTAAAGAATCCGCCTGCAATGTGGGAAACCTGGGTTCGATCCTTGGGTTGGGAAGATCTTGTGGAGAAGGGAGAGGCTACCCATTCCAGGATTCTGGCCTGGAGAATTCCATTGTATAGCCCATAGGGTCGCAGAGTTGGACACCATTGAACGTGTAGTGAGTGTCGCCCCAAACAGGAAATATGAAAGGATGACAGTGTTTTCTTCATTTTCATTTAAAGACGTGTACTTTGTTTCTGCACTGACTGAGTTCTGTGGGCTTAGTTTTCAGTTGAAAAGTGTTGCTCTGCGTTGCTGCTGGGACTGCGGGACTGCTAATTCAGGCAGAATTCGGGCTAACTCAGACTGCAGGGCGCCATTTGTTCTGGGGGGGAAAAATCACTCTGGAGATGCGGCTGTTAATCTGGAGTTTGTTTTGCGACCCAGAGTGGAACCAGCACACTTCACTTTCACCTCACTCAATCCCCCACCCCAACCCCCCACTTCTCAGGGAGCGACGAGTAGAGAGTTGGACCCCAAACACTACATTTCTGAAGGACTACATTCCCTTCTCCCGCCCCTCCTTTTTTTTAAAAAAAATCCAGTCTGGTCCCGCAGCCGCCGCGTCGGGCACTACTTTCCGTCTGCGGTGGTTCCTCCGACCCTCTCCCGCGGCTCCCTCCCCCAGCCCGCGCCGGCGGAAGGAGACGCGCGGCGCGCTCGCAACTACGCTAGTGGATGGGGAGGCGGAGTAGTACTGGCCGCGGCGCGGTGGCGGCAGCGGCCGGAGCTGCATCGGGGTCTCAGACGGCGTGTGGAAATTTGTTAATTTCTTTCTTTCATTTGTGGAACCGTAGCTAGAGGCTGCAGGTCGGAGAGTCCAGGGCAGTGTTGAGGACTGAGTGACTGAGGTCGCTGTGCCCTTCTGGGCAGAGCGTCCGGTGCGCCCCCGAGTCTGCGCTCGCTCGCGGGGCCGCCGCCTTTCCCGGGTCCGCTGTCTTCAGCATGGACAGCCGGTAGGAGCGGAGTTTCGTTGATTCCCTGGCAGCCGAGGAGGCGACGGCTGCTTTGGCAGTGACGGCTATGGCGGTGGAGACGCGGCCGGAGCTGGTGGGGAAGCGGTTCCTTTGCCTGGCGCTCGGCGAAGAGGCGCGGCTGGAGCGCGGGGAGAGCGGACGCTGCTGGCGGGGTTGGCGAGCGGGGGTTATCCGAGCGGTGTCACACAGGGACAGCCGCAATCCCGACCTGGCGGTAAGAGCGCGAACACCCCTCAGTCTCCAGCCCCCGGCCGCACCCCCACTCGTGGTCCCGCCGCCGCACAGTGTGGGGTTACTTCTGGCACCTGGTTCAGCCGGGCCAACTGGCGGTCACGCCCCTCTCCTGCGCTCTTGGGCGGGTTTGCCCACATACCCTGCCGGGGTCGCTACCTCCCCACGAGTAGCTTCTTCCGTGGAGGCGGTGATCAGGCTGGACTTACCGGCGCCCGCCAGGGCCGTTCGGCCACTGTCCGGGTGGGGTTCGGCCGCGGCTTCCCGTGCGGTACCCCGGCGGCCGCGGAGACCTCACGGAAAGGCGGGGCTGCGAGCCCGGCGCCGCGCGTGCAGGTGGGGGTGGGGGCGGGTCGCTCGTGGCGGTGAGGGGCCAGCTTCACCATCGTCTGTTTGCAAAACTCTTAATAGTGCAAAGGGTTTGGAGATTTAAAACTTGAAGGGGAGGGAGGAAAGAAAAGAGGTATTTGGTTTTACAGCCTGTCTTGAGATTCGTACGTATTTTCGAGGCAAAGGCCTTGGCAGTGGCAGGTGTCCTGATTAAACCTTTTTTATACAGTAGATGCTTGGTTTTCTAATCGGAAACGAAGAAAGTGGAAAATTTCGATTTGGATGGTCGTGGAAATTAATATCTCCCTCCCTCCCTCCCTTCTTTCCTTGGGATTTTTTTCCCCCATAGTTTTTGTTGTTGTTAGAAGGGAATAGTTCTTTAAAGTCATCCGTTCCTGGGTTTTATATGACTTTAAGTGAAACGAGATATTGTAAATTAAAACGTGTAACACCCCGCGAAACCTTAAAGTGGCTTTTTCTTTGCTTGCTTTTCCTTACATGTGACACTGCCAATAGTTTCTTTCAGTAGTGTAGGAATGTGCAAGATTCTGTGACGGGATACGCTGTTAGTGTTCCAGTAACATTTTCACTAGGGGACGGGTTGGAGTTAAGGAGCCAAGTACAGGCAGGACATTGATAGGTTTTGAAAGATTGATTTATGAATACATAATCCAGAATTTATTGGTAATACCCTGGGGTATTTTTCACTAAATATTTAAAATTGGGGAACTTTTATCTTTTTGTTATGTGCAGGTTTACAATTCCGAAATTTCTTTAGTATCTATACGTGTACATACCTAATATTTTTGTTGGAGGTTTTGAGTCTGTTTTCCTTAAGCCCAGTTTCATGAATGTAGTCAGTGATATGGTTTCTTGCTGCCTGTATTAATGTCGGCTTGATATTGCAAAGCATGTTTGCAGAATAGAGGTAATTTTGGAGATTCTGGTTGGTTAGTTTCATTGAAAAAAAAAAAAAAAATCAGCTTTTTTAAAAAAACAACCCAAACATTTCTTAACGGTGCTGCAGAGTGGCAGTTCAGTGTATTTGCGTAAAAAGCGTGTGTTGATTTTATTTTTCTTCCTTTTACTCTGACATGTAATTGTCTTGATTTTATGTGGAAGATAGATTATGGGTTAGCATTTTTAAATGGTTTCAAAACAAACATGAAATGATATTTTGTTTTCCACAAATTTTTAGTTACATGAGAATTGGGAGATACGGTTTTAAGTTATGAGTATCACTGGTGACAGCCAATTTATCAAAGTTAAATTATTAAAAATGTATATGAGAATTTAAATGATATAAAGAGGGGAGTTTTCAAATACTGTTTGAAAAGGCAAGGTTAATTAGGTATTTAAAAATGAAAAGTGTATGTGGATGGAGGAAATCGGCTGGAAAGAGCAGGAAAGAGTTTTCTCAGATGATGGAAATGTTTTGCATCTTAATTGTTGATTACATGTGTGCATACATATATTAAAACTCATTGAATTGTGCACTTAATAATTGTGCATTTCATTTGTGAAAATTTTCCCTCAGAAATGTGTTTTGAACTATACTGTAACTGTGTGAACCTTTGACAGTTTTCCTTTAACTGTCTTAAAAAATGTACAGTATAATCTGAGTTTTTAGCCTGGAACCTACAGATTTAGAGTTATTTTCAAACTTTATTGTATTCATATCTCTTTCCATTCATGTTACCTAAGTTAAATGAAACTTGAGACAGTTTAGCATCACCAAAATGTAATTCGGATGGTATATTTTTGTGGCTGCAGAATGAATCAAGGCCAAAGGAGCTTGATCAGTTATATGAAAAATACTATTAAATAGGCCATTTTAATTTTTTGGTATTGCATGTCTATGTAATTTAGAACTTAACAGGGTTGTTAGTAGTCTCAGCTGTGCATGTGTTTATGGCACATGATTTGAGAGGATAATTAGTTTAGGGGATGATTATGATTTAGTCACTAAGTTGTGCCCAACTCTTCTGACTCCATGGACTGTAGACCACCAGGCTCCTCTGTCTGTGGGATTAACCAGGCAAGAATATTGGGGTGGGCTGCCATTTCCTTCAGGAGATCTTCTCGACCCAGGAATTGAAACCATGTCCCCTGCATTGCAGGCAGGTTCTTTACCAACTGAGCCATAAGAAAAGTCCAATATTTATTCATTTGGCTGCACTGGGTCTTAGTTGTGTCGCTCAGGATCTTTGATCTTTGCTAGGGCCAAAAAAAAAAAAAAGATCTTCACGACCAAGATAATCACAATAGTGTGATCACTCACTTAGAGTCAGACATCTATATCAAGGCTGTATATTGTCACCCTGCTTATTTAACTTATATGCAGAGTACATCATGAGAAATGCTGGGCTGGAAGAAGCACAAGCTGGAATCAAGATGGCCAGGAGAAATATCAATAACCTCAGATATGCAGATGACACCACCCTTATGGCAGAAAGTGAAGAGGAACTAAAAAGCCTCTTGATGAAAGTGAAAGAGGAGAGTGAAAAAGTTGGCTTAAAGCTCAACATTCAGAAAACAAAGATCATGGCATCTGGTGCCATCACTTCATGGGAAATAGATGGGGAAACAGTGTCAGACTTTATTTTTTTGGGCTTCAAAATCACTGCAGATGGTGATTGCAGCCAGGAAATTAAAAGACGCTTACTCCTTGGAAGGAAAGTTATGACCAACCTAGATAGCATATTCAAAAGCAGAGACATTACTTTGCCAACAAAGGTTCGTCTAGTCAAGGCTATGGTTTTTCCAGTGGTCGTGTATGGATGTGAAAGTTGGACTGTGAAGAAAGCTGAGCGCTGAAGAATTGATGCTTTTGAATTGTGGTGTTGGAGAAGGCTCTTGAGAGTCCCTTGGACTGCAAGGAGATCCAACCAGTCCATCCTAAAGGAGATCAGCCCTGGGATTTCTTTGGAAGGAATGATGCTAAAGCTGAAACTCCAGTACTTTGGCCACGTCATGTGAAGAGTTGACTCATTGGAAAAGACTCTGATGCTGGGAGGGATTGGGGACAGGAGGAGAAGGGGACGACAGAGGATGAGATGGCTGGATGGCATCACCGACTCGATGGACATTGAGTTTATGTGAACTCCGGGAGTTGGTGATGGACAGGGAGGCCTGGTGTGCTGCGATTCATGGGGTCGCAAAGAGTCGGACATGACTGAGCGACTGAACTGAACTGAGGGCATGTAAGTTCTTTAGTTTCAGCGTGTAGGATCTGGTTCCCTGTTGCTGCTAAGTCACTTCAGTCATGTCCGACTCTGTACGACCCAATGGATGGCAGCCCACCAGGCTCCCCCGTCCCTGGGATTCCCTGACCAGGGGTCAAATCCAGGCTTCCTGCCTTGGGAGCACAGAGTTTTAGCCACTGGACCACCAGGGAAGTTTAGGGGATACTATGTTTCAAAAGTTAGTCCATTTCTCTTATTTTGGGTCTTGATATGAGGAATTTCCATGTGCATTAGTTTCCTGTGGAGCTTCCTCTGTGGCTCAAATGGTAAAGAATCCACCTGCATCCACCTGCAGTGCGAGAGACCTGGGTTCGATCCCTGGGTTGGGAAGATCCCCTGGAGAAGGGAACAGCTCCCCACTCCAGTATTTTGGCCTGGAGAATTCCATGGACTGTATAGTCCATGGGGTCCCAAAGAGTCAGACACTGCTGAGCAACTTTCACTTTAATTTCGTGTACTTCTGTTAACTGTCACAACCTGGGTGATTTAAACCACTAGTCTTCAGCCTTTTTTGGCACCAGAGACTGGTTTTGTAGAAATGTTTCCATGGGAGTGAGGTGGGGGTGGTTTGGGGATGGCTCAAGCACATTACATTCATTGTGCACTTTATTTCTATTTTGTGCCAATCTCAGGATATTCTGTATTGACTTTAGGGTTAAGGTCTGTGCTCCTATGAGAATCTAATGCTGCTGCTGATCTGACAGGAGGTGGAACTCAGAGGTTATTCCTAGTGATGCGGAGCAGCTGTAAATGCAGATGAAGCTTCATGCTGGCCAGCCTGCTATGCCTCCTGGTTCCTAACAGGGTTGAGACCCCTGCCTGATTTAAGCAATATAAATGAATTATATTTTAATGGTTCTGGAGATGACAAGTCTAACTTGTGGGTTTCCATAGGCCAAAATCAGTGTGTGATTAGAACTTGCTCTTTTCTGGAGGCTCTAAGGGAGATGATTTCTTTTCCTTTTCTAGTTTGTAGAAGCAGCCCACATTCCTTGGCTCGTGGTCCTCTTCGTCTTTAAAAGCCAGCAATTTATCTTTCTGTTTTTCTCTAGTTACATCACCCTCTTGACTCTCCTGTTTCCCTTTAAATACTTTGAAGTACCCTTGTGATCATATTGGGCCTACCCAGATAGTCCAGGATAATCTCCACATCTGCTAATTAACAACCTTAATTCCATTTCTATTCTCTTTTGCCATGGAAGTTTAACATGGTTACAGGTTTCATGTATTAGGACGTGAATATTTTGGGGGTGGCATTCTGCCCAACACATGGTAGCAAAAAAAAACCTCTTACATTATGAACATATGATTTGATACAAATCCATTGAGGCTAAAATATTTATGCTATAAGTTTTAATGATATCACTATCTGATCTCTTAAGTAAATGAGTAAATTTGTAGAAGTTTTACACAGTTGTGCTTGGATAATTTCACATATTCTGTTGATTACATTTAAGAAATATTTTGAAAAATCTGGGATATTTTGCAATTATATTAACCAACAAAAGACTTTATCTGAACTCTTTTTATTCAGGAGGGCCAAGTTATTGATGAAGTAAAATAGATTTTGAGCCCTCAGCATGTTTTTTTTTTTAGCTCCATTGTTTAGAAAGTTTCTTGTTTTGTTATACATGTTGAACATTTATGACTGCCAAATGTATCAGGTTTTTTCCAGTACACAGAAGGAACCAAAAATCATAGCATTGTGTTTTGCAGACCAAACATTTAAGTTTGTACGTAGGGGAATTGTCTCATGGTCACTTAGTGAGGAGTAGGTAACCTTGAAACACTGATTTTAAACTATTCTAAACTGTGTACTGGGCTTCCCACGTGGCCCAGTGGTGAAGAATCTGCCTGTTAGTGCACAAGACACGGGTTCAATTCATGGGTGGAGAGGATATGCTGGAGAAGGAAATGGCAACCCATCCAGTATTCTTGCCTCGGAAATTCCATGGAGAGAAATGGAAATTCCATGGTGGGCTACAGTCCATGGGATCGTGAAAGAGTGGGACACAACAGTGACTAAAAAACAACAAATGGTGTGAATCGTGTTTTGTGTAAAATTAAAGAAACTCTTGTTTCCGCCCTTTTCACCTGTGATACAACATTCTGGCACATATTTTGATGCTGTTAATTTAAAACAGAATGTTATCATTCAGTTCACTCGCTCAGTCGTTTCCTACTCTTTGCAACCCATTGGGATGTAGCACACCAGGCTTCCCTGTCCTTCACCAACTCCCGGAGCTTGCTAAAACTCATGTCCATCGATTCAGTCACGCCATCTCATACTCCAGCCATCTCATACTCTGTCGTCCCCTTCTCCTCCTGCCTTCGATCTTTCCCAGCATCAGCGTCTTTTCTAATGACTCAGTTCTTCGCTTCAGGTGGTCAAAGTATTGGAGTTTCAGCTTCAACATCAGTCCTTCCAGTGAATATTCAGGACTGATCTCATTTAGGATGGACTGGTTGGATCTCCTTGCTGTCCAAGGGACTCTCAAGAGTGTTCTCCAACATTACAGTTCAAAAGCATCAATTCTTTGACGTTCAGCTTTCTTTATAGTCCAACTCTCACATCTATACATGACTACTGGAAAAACCATAGCTTTGTCTAGATGGACCTTTGTTGGCAAAGTAATGTCTCAGCTTTTCAATATGCTGTCTAGGTTGGTCATAGCTTTTCTTCCAAGGAGCAAGCGTCTTTTTATTCATGGCTGCAGTCTTGGTATGCAGTAATTTTGGAGCCCAAGAAAATAAAGTCTTGTCACTGTTTCCATCTATTTCCATCTATTGCCACTGTTTCCCCATCTATTTGCCATGAAGTGATGGGACCAGATTCCATGGTCTTAGTTTTTGGAATGTTGAGTTTTATGCCAGCTTTTCACTCTCCTCTTTCACTTTCATCAAAAGGCTTTTTAGTTCTTCTTCACTTTTTGCCACAAGGGTGGTGTCATCTGCATATCTGAGGTTATTGATGTATCTCCCGGCAGTCTTGATTCCAGCTTGTGCTTCATCTAGCCCAGCGTTTCTCATGATGTACTCTGCATAGAAGTTAAATAAGCAGGGTGACAAGATACAGCCTTGACGTACTCCTTTGCCAATTTGGAACCAGCCTGTTGTTCTGTGTCCGGTTCTAACTCTTGTTTCTTAATCTGCATACACATTTCTCAGGAAGCAGGTAAGGTGGTCTGGTATTCCCATCTCTTTTAAGAATTTACCACAGTTTGTTGTGATCCACTCTGTCAAAGGCTTTGGCGTAGTCAATAAAGCAGATGTTTTTCTGGAACTCTCTTGCTTTTTCTATGACCCAAGGGATGTTGGCAATTTGATTTCTGGTTCCTCTGCCTTTTCTAAATCCAGCTTGAACATTTGAAAGTTCTCACTTCATGTACTGTTGAAGTCTCGTTTGGAGAATTTTGAGCATTACTTTGCTAGCGTATGAGATGAGTGCAATTGTGCGGTAGTTTGAGCATTCTTTGGCATTGCCTTTCTTTGGGATTGGAATGAAATCTGACCTTTTCCAGTCCTGTGGCCACTGCTGAGTTTTCCAAATTTGCTGGCGTATTGAGTGCAGCACTTTAACATCATCATCTTTTAGGACTTGTAGCTCAGCTGGAATTCCATCACCTCCACTAGCTTTGTTTGTAGTGATGCTTCCTAATGCCCACTTGACTTCGGACTCCAGGATGTCTGGCTCTGAGTGAGTGATCACACCATTGGTGTTATCTGGGTCATGAAGATCTTTTTTGTTTAGTTCTTCTGTGTATTCTTGCCACCTCTTCTTAGTATTTTCTGCTTCTGTTAGGTCTGTACCATTTCTGTCCTTTATTGTGCCCATCTTTGCATGAAATGTTCGCTTGGTATCTCTAATTTTCTTGAAGAGATCTCCAGTCTTTCTCTTAGCTTCATATAGGGAGGATACTGCATTTGAAAGTAAAAGTATCTAGATTTTTCAACATAATTGAAAGTATATAGGCCATTTTCCAAAGTTTGTAGGTTAAATGTATTACTTTTTGGCAGTTGTAAGTTATGTGCGAAGAATATCTTCATCTTTGAAACTCATATTTTCTTTCTACTTTACAGTACAGTCGAAGTGTTTAGTAAATGTTCTGCTGCTAAGTTGCTGCTGAGTCACTTCAGTCGTGTCCGACTCTGTGCGGCCCCATGGACAGCAGCCCACCAGGCTCCCCATCCCTGGGATTCTCCAGGCAAGAACACTGGAGTGGGTTGCCATTTCCTTCTCCAGTGCATGAAAGTGAAAAGTGAAAGTGAAGCCGCTCAGTCGTGTCCAACCCTCAGCGACCCCATGGACTGCAGCCCACCAGGCTCCTCTGTCCATGGGATAATTTTCTACTGAATGGCAAATAAATTGAGTATCATAAATTTCTTGTTCTTACCAACGATCTCAGTTGTCAATTATTATTTCCTCTTAATTTTCAATCTCCTTTTTTATTGTGTGAAACTGTGTACCTAAGTGGTTACTTTCCCTGTTCATTATCCTGTGGTTTGACTAAAGAGTAGGCAATGGTATTCCTAAACCAATCAGGGAATAAACTCCTCTGGTTACATTGATGGGTGTATAAACCTTAAATAAGCCCCATCAGAATGAAGCCAAGGAGTACTGTGTAGGTGTTAGTCTGGAATTGCCACAGCTGTTTTCCTATTTTAAGGTGAGCCAGTTTGAGGATAAAATTGAAATATAGAGGCTAACAGTATTGAAAAGGCACCAAAAAAATATGACTGATCACATTGTTTTTCTGAAACCTAAATATCATTATTGAGTTTTTCACTTAGAAAACTTTTTTCATTACGAAGAATGACTTTATTTCTGTTTTTTTTTGTTGTTTCTTTTCTTTGGTACCAAAAGCACCATAACTGATACACGTGGTAGTATTTCTTTGCCTCTTTTATTTTGTTTTGAAAGCATTTGAAATATAGCCTTTTTTTCATCCTCATGTGTTATTTAAGGTTGAGACATTAGATTTTTGTTATATGACTTTGAATAATTTTAGGTGTTTTTCAAGAAGGGCGATATGTTCTACTCTGTTGTGTCCAGATGTATCCCAGAGCTTTAAAAAAATTAATGTATATAAAAGATAAATACCTAGTTTTCTTAGTAATTTAAAATAAGAAATACCTAAAATTTTATGTCAGGAAATGTGCCATTATTAAAGAGAAATCTCAGCAAGAGGTAGTAGTAATATTTTAGAAATTAAAAAGAAATAGCAACCTTTACTTTTTAGGCTATATACCATAAATGTTGTATTTTTCGACTCTGTCATTGTTAGCCAGGTTTTTTAATGGTGGCAATTTGGTGGTACCAAACACTGCTGATGTCATGTTTCAAGATTTGACACTAATTAATCTCTGCCTAATAACTCTGGTAAACATTTTTTTCAATGTGGACTTTTAATAAATATGTTTTGTTTGATATAAAATTATTAATCTGACAAATTGGTATGGATTGTATACTTTATCCTTTAAGATTATTGCTTATTAAATATTGAAGTGTTTAAGATGTTGAAAGATTCTCTGAAATTATCTAATTGGGTAGAATCTTTTCATGTAGAATTTGTAGTCATTTTGTATTTTAGCTATTTTATGAAATTACATTAGTAAACTCAAAATGTTTTTTTCTCTTTTTATATAGAACCTATTGATCTGATTATAGGATACTTGGTTAATTAAGAGAAAGCAGTTTATTATTCATTTACTGTTTGGTTGGACTTGGTGCTAAAATTGTAAGGTTGCAGCATGGTCTAGACCTGTTTCCTGGATGTCGCCAGTTGAAGCTCTGAGTCCTATAGAATTTGAGGAGGGTAGATAAGTGCTCACATCTTTGAATAAAAGGTGTGAGTACAGTTATTTCTGCCTTTTGGCGTTTATTGGCTAGTAGGCTTCTTTGGAATTAATAAAAAGTTTGGATTACGGATTTCACATGTAGTATTTCATCTGTATTTGTTCAAGTCAGCCAAACAAAATAGGTCTTAGGAGAACATATTTTGAAATTCATTTGAATAAATAGGAATTAAATGTATAAGTATACATAATAATACATAACTGATGACAAAGAAAGATGGCTTAAAATGTTTAAGCACTTGATTTATAGTTTGGGCCTCAGTTTTCTTGTTTATTCCATTTAGTGAATGAAATTGGTCTAGAGTTCACAGTTTTTCCTATTCTGTAGTTCTAGAATTGTGATGTTGATATAGTTTCTGTTTAAATCCTGTACTGTCTTGGAATAAAGTGTCTATTAAGCAGAAATAAATTTTAGGTCTGTCCCAATAGCTTTATTTACAAGTTAGTGAAGCATTTCATAATAACATCTATTGTGTTACCTTATTACAGAGACCCACAATTGTATGTAAATAATGTAATTTCTGTGCAGTGTTTCTTCTGGATAATAAAAAATGAAGTCATAGGATTTGGATTTTTATGATCAAATAAATTGAAGTAGAATAAAGAAATATCTAAAGGCTAAAGTATTGGAACTTAAAATAATTTGGTATATTTCTTCATGTACCTGGGTGTTTTGATCATCTACATGTAATTCTTTGTGAAGATATCCTGTAGTTCAAATTTATTAAAAGAAGTAAAAAAAAATCTTTCAATGAACATAGTATTTCACACTTTCAAAGCTTAAAAAGGAAAAAGCGCCCTTCCAGTGCTATGGTAAATAGCCTCCCTAAACCTTTGCTTTCTTGATTTTCGCAGTCCCGTGCTTCAGATCCTTTTGGGAGGTTCTTTTTTTTAGTCACTTAGTGACTTTAGTTATTTTAGTTCCTCCCATCTTCTTAATTTAGCATTAGAGGGTCAGTCCTTTGCTGCCTGTTTATTTTTGTGTTTCAGATCTTAATCCCTTTATTATTTATATGGAATTATTTATATTGATATTGCTCAGTTGGTAAAGAATCTGCTTGCAATGCAGGAGACCCCGGTTTGATTCCTGAGTTGGGAGCATCCGCTGGAGAAGGGATAGGCTACCCACTCCAGTATTCTTTTTTTTTTTTTTTTATTTAACTTTACAGTATTGTATTGGTTTTGCCATATATCAAAATGAATCTGCCACAGCCACTCCAGTATTCTTGAGTTTCCCTTGTGGCTCAGCTGGTAAAGAATCCGCCTGCAATGCAGAGGACCTGGGTTTGATCCCTGGGTTGGGAAGATCCCCTGGAGAAGGGAACAGCTACCCACTCCAGTATTTTGGCCTAGAGAATTCCATGGACCGTATGGTCTATTGAGTCGCAAATAATCGGACATGACAGAGTGACTTTCACATGGCAGATATTTGAATTTTAAATTTAATTTAGCATCTTCATTTCAGATGTCTTCTAGTATTTGCTATATTTAAAAAGTGTATGGTAAATTTAGAAGATTTCCTGTCTCATGCCAAAGAAGGTAGAAACAGTAGAACATGAAGTAGAAACTAAGTTAGCATTTGTAGAATAGAGTTTAGAATTTTTCAAGGCTAGGGGAGGTGTGAAAATGACTATCACTTGTTGTTCAGTCCCTTAGTCCTGTCTGACTCTTTGCGTCCCCACGGACTGTAGCATACCAGGCTTCCCTGTCCTGCACTATCTCCCACTGTCTCAAACTCATGTCCATTGAGTCAGTGATGCCATCCAACCATCTCATCCTTTGTCACCCCCTTCTCCTCCTGCCCTCAATCTTTCCCAGAATCTAAGGAGCTGAAAAATCTGATTCATCTGTCAAAATTAGTGAGTTTAAGATTCAGAAAACATCTTTAGACACAGAGGAATATTGAAAAGGGACTGTATGTTTATGTTAATTTATGGATAAAGTTATATGCATTGCTATTTAGTGCAAAATGGCTTTATGTATATACCTTACACTGAATCTTAGGATCAAGTCAGTACAGAAAGATAGGGTATTGAAACTCTGAAACAATTAAAATTGGTAAACTTTTCCAATGTTTTGAATAGCACCATATTATTTTGGTCTGTCTTTACCTTTAAAACTACATTGATCAAACTATGTGTGTGTGTGTGTGTTTTGCCTGTTCCCTTTATTGTTGATGTTGTTCAGTCCCAAGTCATGTCTGACTCTTTGCGATCCCGTGAACTACAGCACATCAGGCTTCCCTGTCCTTCACTGTCTCCCTTCAGTTCAGTTCAGTTACTCAGTTGTGTCCAACTCTTTGCGACCCCATGAATCGCAGCACGCCAGGCCTACCTGTCCATCACCAACTCCTGGAGTTAATTCAGACTCACATCCATCGAATCAGTGATGCCATCCAGCCATCTCATCCTCTGTCATCCCCTTCTCCTCTTGCCCCCAATCCCTCCCAGCATCAGAGTCTTTTCCAATGAGTCAACTCTTCGCATGAGGTGGCCAAAGTACTGGAGTTTCAGCTTTAGCATCATTCCTTCCAAAGAAATCCCAGGGCTGATCTCCTTCAGAATGGACTGGTTGGATCTCCTTGCAGTCCAAGGGACTCTCAAGAGTCTTTTCCAACACCACAGTTCAAAAACATCAGTTCTTCGGCGCTCAGCTTTCTTCACAGTCCAACTCTCTCAAACTCATGTCCATTAAGTCAGTGTAGCTAGCCAACCATCTCATCCTCTGTCGCCCCCTTCTTCTTTTGCCCTCAGGCTTCCCAGCATCAGGGTCTTTTCCAGTAAGTCAGCTCTTCACATCAGGTGGCCAAAGTATTGGAGCTTCAGCATTAGACCTTCCAATGAATATTCAATACTGATTTCCTTTAGGATTGATTGGTTGGATCTCCTTGCTGTCTAAGGGACTCTCAAGAGTCTTCTCCAACACCACAGTTCAAAAGCGTCCATTTTTTGGGACTCAGTCTTTACGGTCCAGCTGACATATCCATACACGACTACTGTAAAAACCATAGCTTTGACTGTACAAACCTTTGTTGGCAAAGTGATGTCTCTGCTTTTTAATACACTGTTTAGGTTTGTCATAGCTTTTCTTCCAAGGAGCAAGAGTCGTAATTTCATGGCTACAGTCATGATCTGCAATGATTTTGGAGCCCAAGAAAATGAAATCTGACATTGTTTCCACATATTCCCCATCTATTTGCCATGAGTGATGGGCCTGGATGCCATGATCTTCATTTTTTGAATGTCAAATTTTAAACCAGCTTTTTCCATCTCCTCACTTTCATCAAGAGGCTCTTTAGTTCCTCTTCACTTTTTGCCATTAAATTGTTAACATTTGAGGTTGTCAGTATTTCTCATGGCAGTCTTGATTCCAGCTTGTGATTCATCCAGCCCAGCATTTTGCATGATATATTCTGCATATAAGTTAAATAAGCAGGGTGACAGTATGGCTTTGACATACTCCTTTCCCAATTTTGAACCCCTCCATTGTTCTGTGTCCAGTTCTAACTGTTGCTTCTTGACTTGACTACAGGTTTCTCAGGAGAAAGGTAAGGTCATCTGGTATTCCCATCTCTTGAAGAATTTTCCATAGTTTGTTGTAATCCACACAAAGGTTTTAGCTTAGTCAGTGATGCAGAAGTAGATTTTTTTTGGAATCCCCTTGCTTTTTCTGTAATGCAAGGGATGTTGTCAATTTGATCTCTGTTCCTCTGCCTTTTCTAAATTCAGCTTGTACATTTGGAAGGTCTGAGTGACTAAGCACAGCACAGAAGCTTTAGGAGAAAAGAAGGAAATCCTAGGGTACCAAGTCTTCAAACTGTTCATTTAGAACAGCTTTGATCTTACCAGTTTTGTTTGATAATGATTTCTCAGGTCAAAAAATTAGGTTATGTAATTCTTTTCTTCAGGGAGAAACTTCCTGACAAAAAAATTCTATAATTGATGGTTTGTACATTGAAAATTAAGTAGTGTACAATTGTTGTTAAAGAAAATGATTATTATAACATAAGAGCTTTCTTAGTAATTAAAGATTAAAGATGTAATTATAAAGTGACTCCTGATGAGGATATTCCTATAAAAGATTAAACTAATTTGGTCCAGGTATGTAAGTTTTATTGATCATGATGCAGAAAAATCTGAGATATTTTGCTAAAGCCAGTGATTCTCAATCTTTTTTGTATTGTATTCATTGCAGTCTGACAATGGATACAGTTAAGCTTTAATGTATGTGAAAATGGTGGAGCGAGCTTCATATTTTAAATGCTGTTTTTTATACATCATATGTAAATATTTTGATCTGCATTTTACTAAAATCTCCATTTTATTAAAATTATTTTTAATAGGTGCCAAAGCAACATAAAAATATATATCTAGAATAATTATACTCCCACCCTATATCCATCATCTCAGTTACCCTCCCACTCTTTTATATAGCCTTTTTTTTTATTAATTCAAATGTCTTTCCAGAGTTAACTTACAAAGATAGGAGTAAGTGTATATCATTTCATTCCTCGCACTCATGCATGATCAACTTGAGCATCACTAAAAGGAAAACACACGTAAGTCTACTGATAAGATACAGTAGGAAGTATACAGCCCAACCGATGAAATATTTATACTAAAAATTGCTGAATTTGAATATATTCAAACCTCTACATCCAATAAGCTAATTTACAGGACATATGAGAATAGAGGAGCGTGTTATACCACACTACGAGCGAGGATGGAGTTAGCTAGACCCAGGATGTGAAGAGCAGAGCTACGCTGTTGAATATTGTGGCCACTAACTTTGTGTGACAGATTAAGTTGATTAAAGTTGAATAAAATAGAAAATCAGTTCCCCATTCACTGTAGCCAATTTCCTGTTCTCAGTTGTCACATCTTACTGGTGGCTATGATTTTAGACAGCACAACTAAGAAAATTTCCATCATTGCAGAAAGATCTATTGGATACACTATTCTAGAGTAAGCATTAAAAGAATAGACAACTTATTATTCAGACTAGTAGAAGGGAAAAAGTTGGAATGATAAAAATAAAAGAAGGCAATAAGAGAGACACACATAAGAAAGGCAAGACAAAGCACAAAATACAAGGTTTAATGTAAACACAGATGTATCAGTAATTACATTAAGTATAATTGAATGTTTCTATTAAGTATAATTGACTGAATGTTTCTATTAAAAAATGATGTTTCCAGGTTATCAAACCTGGAGGTGAGAACCCACAAAACACACTTATTTGCTGTCTATAAAAAAATCCGTCTAGAGCATAAGAATACTTAAGTGAAACTCTTTCAGTTGTGTCTGACTCTCTGCGACCCCATGGAGTCCATGGAATTCTGCAGGCTAGAATACTGGAATGGGTAGGTAGCCTTTTTCTTCTCCAGGAAATCCTCCCAGGATCGAACCCAGGTCTCCCACATTGCAGGCGGATTCTTGACTAGCTGAGCCACAAGGGAAGCCCAGGAATACTGAAGTGGGTAGCATATCACTTCTCCAGAGGATCTTCCCGACCGACCCAGAAATCGAGCCAGGGTTTCCTGCATTGCATGTGGATTCTTTACCATCTGGGCTATCAGGGAAGCCGAAGAATACCTAAAGGTGGTTGTAAAAAGATGGGGGAAAAGAAACTTCCATGTAGATACTAATTAAAGATAGTTGATGTGGCTTTCCAGGTGGAGCTAGTAGTAAAGAACTCTCCTGCCACTGCAGGAGATGTTAGTGATGCAAGTTCATCCCTGTTCTGGAAGATCCCCTGGAGAAGGAAATGGCAACCCACTCTAGGATTCTTGCCTGGAGAATCCCATGGACAGAGGAGCCTGGTGGGCTATAGTCCATAGGGTTGCAAAGAGTCAGACTTCACTGAAGTGACTTAGCATGCATGCATGATTTAATGACAGTGTTTAAGAAAAGAAGCATTATTTGGGATGAAGAGGCTTTCTTTACCATGACAAGAGTTTTTTTCAGCAAGAAGATATAATATTAGTTTTCTAAGTACCTGTGACATGACTTCAAGTACATAAAGCTGAAATAGAACTGTTAGAGAAAATAGACAAATTTATAATCATAGTGGGAAATTAAATAGCTGATAGAACTAGCAGTAAAATGTCAGTAATAAATAGAAGATTTAGAATAATAATTACTTGCTTTAACCATTTCACAAGGTTGTTGTGTGAATGAGATAGTATATTCAATAAATACACTGTCATTCAATATGAGCAAATATTTAATATGAATATGTACTGAAATATTTTTATTCAAAAAATATTTGAGCACCTTCTAATGACAGGTAGTGTTTTTAAGACATGTGTTTTGTAAGGTATAGAGCCTTAATCACATGTAAATATTGTTGGGCATGATTGCCAATTTTAAGTGCTCAATGAATTATAGGCAGTTTTTATCTGGGTGGATCCATAGAAGTGATACAAATTTGAAGGATGCATTTATTGAGGAAACAAGATATTTTGGTCCCTGAAGAGTGACTGGCATAATATAGTAGAATAGGTATAAAATGATTTTGGTAGAAAGAATGGCATGAGGAGGAACTTTCCTGGCAGTCTAGTGGTTAAGACCTTGCTCTTCCCCTACAGGGGTCATGGGGTGGATCCCTGGCAGGTGCACCAAGATCCTGCATGCCCCACAGCATGACCCCCTTGCCTCCCAAAAACGAACGATATGAGGAAAAGGACTTGGCTTCAGAGAGGGTTCATATCGAAATAACAATAATAAAAATAATTGGAGAATTAGGGCCAAATTGTAATAGCAGGCTGTGCTTAGAGATTGGTTGGTGGTTGGCTGAAATGAATATTTTACTACTTGTGCCATTTCCCTAGGTATCTTGGGGGCTTGGTTCTAGGGCCCCCTCAGATAACAAAATCCAAGGGTGCTCAAGACATTTTCTTAAAATGGCGTAATTCATTTGGCCCTTCATATTTGAACATGTAGGGCCATAACTATATTTTGAAGGTAGATTGAAGAGCCTTTAATTTTGATAGCTGAAAAAGCATACTAATTTCCATACAGACCTGTTTACAGCTGCAGTTTGTGGGAACACTGCTTTTCCCACACTCATCACTATTGACTACTGTCAGTCATAATTTTTGCCTAATTTGCCCAAAGAATTGTACCTTACTTTGATTCCCATTTATGTGTTTTTGAATTTCATGTATTTATTTGCCGTATTTTAAAAAATATATAAATAGCTTGGTCATATTTTGGCCCCTTTTGTGATTTGTTTTTCTGATTTATAGGTAGTCTTTTTATATTTAAAGTAAATGTTCATTTTTTACATGTGATGTAATTTTTTTCCTCATTGTTATTTTTAATATGTTTTTAATTAAAACATTTTTAATTATGTTTTAACATTTTTAATATGTTTCTCCTATGACTTTGCTTATCATTTATAGGATGAATTAGTTTTTTTTACTAACTTCATAATACTGTGTCTTAAAAAGTACTCTAACCCCAGATTATATTTTAAAACATTAACTACCCCCCACTCCACACTTATATGAAATGTCTCCTTTCTCTTTGCTGTATTTTAATATTTAGGAATCTTTATGAACCTTTTTCTGTATTCCATTTATCTGTTTTTTTGTAGTGCAGGATTAGAGTATTTTAATAATTGCTCTTTTATAGAATCTTAAAAATAGGGAAGGCAGACTTCTTTAACTTTCAAAAATATATTGGGAATTCTTGCATGTAAATTTTTTTCTTTTTTTTATTGTGATAAAATATGCCCTGCAGAAAACTTACCATTTAAACCATTTTTGAGTACAGTTTAATGGTACAAAGTTCTTCACATTCTTATGCAGTCACCACTGTCCACTGTCATAACTAATAGATCAGATCAGATCAGTCGCTCAGTCGTGTCCGAATCGCAGCACGCCAGGCCTCCCTGTCCATCACCAACTCCCGGAGTTCATTGAGACTCGCGTCCATCGAGTCAGTGATGCCATCCAGCCATCTCATCCTCTGTCGTCCCCTTCTCCTCCTGCCCCCAATCCCTCCCAGCATCAGAGTCTTTTCCAATGAGTCAACTCTTCACATGAGGTGGCCATAGTACTGGAGTTTCAGCTTTAGCATCATTCCTTCCAAAGAAATCCCAGGGCTGATCTCCTTCAGAATGGACTGGTTGGATCTCCCTGCAGTCCAAGGGACACTCAAGAGTCTTCTCCAACACCACAGTTCAAAAGCATCAATTCTTCGGCGCTCAGCCTTCTTCACAGTCCAACTCTCACATCCATACATGACCACAGGAAAAACCATAGCCTTGACTAGACGAACCTTTGTTGGCAAAGTAATGTCTCTGATTTTGAATATGCTATCTAGGTTGGTCATAACTTTCCTTCCAAGGAGTAAGCGTCTTTTCGTTTCATGGCTGCAGTCACCATCTGTAGTGATTTTGGAACCCAGAAAAATAAAGTCTGACACTGTTTCCACTGTTTCCCCATCTATTTCCCATGAAGTGATGAGACCAGATGCCATGATCTTCGTTTTCTGAATTGTTGAGCTTTAAGCCAACTTTTTCACTCGCCACTCTCAGTTCCCTCCTACACTAGCTCCTCATTACCTCTAACCTATTGTTTGTTTCTGAATTTGCTTGATTTCATATAAGTGGAGTCATATAATATGTGAATTTTATTCTTATTTAAGTTACTGTAGTGTTTTTTAAGATTCATCCATCTTGTGGCAAAAATCAGAACTTTATTTTTCTGCCCAAATAACATTCTCTTGCATGTACATACCATGAAAGATTATATTGAATCTATAAGTCTGTTTGAGTAGAATTGCTACCCTAACAGTATTAAGTTTTACAGTCTGTGAACACAGTATTTCTTTTATTTGTGTCTTTAGTTTTTTCCAGCAGCATTTTGTATTTTTTAGTGTACAAGTTTTTGCCTCCTTGGTTACATTAATTGCTTAGGTATTGTATTATTTTTGTATTTAGTAAATACACACACACACACACACATATATAGTGAATGGAATTTTCTTAATTTCCTTTTCAGATTGCTTATTGTTAGTGTATGGAAGTATAACTGATTTTTACATGTTGATTTTATATTCTGCCACTGCTAACTTTTTTTTTCTCTAACAGTTATTTTCTTCTGTGTTTCTGAAATTTTTAGTTTTTTCCATATAATGTCATGTCATCTGCAAACATAGTATTTCTTCTTTCCAGTTTGAATGTCTTTTTAATTTCTTGTCTGATTTTCTATTTAGAACTTCCAACACCATATTTAATAGACGTGCTAAGAGCAAGCATATTTGTCTTAAATTTTAGTAGTTTTTTTACTGTCAAGTATGATTTTGACTGTGGAATTTTCATGTATGGCCTTTATTAATTATGTTGAGGTAGTTTCATTTTATTCCTAGTTTGTTGTGCACTTTTTATCATGAAAGGGTATTGTATTTTGTCAAATGTGTTTTCTCTATCAACAGAGATGATCATTTTTACTCCTTTCATTTTTATAATGTGATCTATTGCATTGATTTTTTTTTTTTTTTTTGTATATTGAACCATCTTTGCATTCCAGGAGTAAATTCAACTTGGTTATGTGTATAATACTTTGTGTATTTAATTAAAAATTAATTTTGTAACTCCTTTCAATTTTCTTTCTCACAAATATTCTAGTATATTTGCTTGAGATTGTATACAGATTTATAGACAAATTCAGGAGGAAAGAGTATCTTTCCATTATTGTGTCTGAATTTCAAATAGCATGCTGATGCTGCTAAGTCGCTTCAGTCGTGTCTGACTCTGTGCGACCCCATAGAAGGCAGTCCACCAGACTCTCCCGTCCCGGGGATTCTCCAGGCAAGAGCACTGGAGTGGGTTGCCATTTCCTTCTCCAATGCATGAAAGTGAAAAGTGAAAGTGAAGTCGCTCAGTCGTGTCTGACCCTCAGCAACCTCATGGACTGCAGCCTTCCAGGCTCCTCTGTCCATGGGATTTTCCAGGCAAGAGTACTGGAGTGGGGTGCCATTGCCTTCTCCACAAATAGCATGCAGTATCCAGCTATTAAGTTTTTTTTTTTTTTTTTTAAAGTTCTGCAATAATTTTCTTCTATGCAGGTCTCATCGTTTTTTTAGGTTCATTTTTAAACACTTTGTATTTTGATTTTAAATGCATGTGGGTATACCTGAATCATTAATACATACCTTTATAAGTCACTGATTTGTCTCCCCCAAAATGATTTTTGTATTAAAAATAATGTTCCCTTTCTTTCCCCGTGTATATTTTTAGCTCATGTAATTACTTATTAGTTCTTTTCATTAATGGGCTTAACAAAGTTATAGTAAAGCTTATCTATAAGATGACTCTCACAAAGAAAAGGTGAAATGATAATGTTACTAAGCATGTTAAATCTTTTGCTTAAATTTTCAATAGTCTGTTGACTGTTTTGTTTCCTTAACCTGTTTTTCATTTTATAATTGTAATCAGTGGAAATCTAAATTTTATTTTATAGAGCTTTACTTTCAGGTTATATATGTAGCAGTTTATTTTCAAGTAAAATTGTAACATTTCTGTGTTCACAAACACAGGTAAAAAATTTGGTGAGTAATTATTTACTGTTCAAAGAGGTACCTATCAGAGTTCTTAATATTAAGGTGTATTTAAGTTATTTCCTAAGTTATCAATCCTTTTTAATACTATTCTTTTTCAAAATGTTATGACATAAAATTACAGTCTACTAATGTGTATGTATATGTATATACATATATATATGTATATATGTACTACATATATACACATTCTCTATAGGGTTTTATTTTTAATAAAATAAAAATCTTTAACAAAATAAAAGTCTTCTGCAGTAGACTCCATTCTCAATTGATTTCTCACCTATATTACGTTTTAGAGAACTGTTGTATTTTTACTTCTTAAGAGTACTACTATAGTGAAGATTGAAACTTGGAGAATAGGAAACTGACTTTATGTACGCTATTTTTTTAATGTGTTTTTTCCCCAACTTTTTGATGTTTTGAACCTTGGTGGGGTTTAGGAAATAGTAGATCAAAATTTCCATTTTAAACAAAAAATGGCTGTATTTTTCTACGTCTTGACTTAGACAATTACCTGCAAAATTAAAAAATGTATGAGAAAAATGTCCAGCATTATTAATTTCAAAAATGCAAAGAATTCAAGTGATGGTAGGTGCATTAGGTACTAATTTTTTGCCTAGTCTTTTTTTGTTGCTGTTTTTTACATAAGAGAGAAAATAATCCAGGTTTTTGCAAAAATTTTTCTTAAACTTTGTTCTGAGGAAGTTTTTCTTTTTTTAAAGCAGTTTTGACTGGCAAAATGAATAATTAATGGACAGTCAATTTAAAAATTCTGAACTCGTTGTTGTTGTTCAGTTATTAAGTTGTGTCTGATTCTTTGCGACCCCATGGACTGTAGCACGCCAGACTCCTCTATCCTCCACTATCTCCTGAAATTTGTTCAAATTCATGTCTATTGAGTCGGTGATGCTACCTAACCGTTGCATCTTCTGCTGCTCCCTTCTTTTGCCTTCAGTCATTCCAGCATCAGTCTTTTCCAGTTTGTGGGTCGTTTACATCAAGTGGCCAAAGTATTGGAGCTTCAGCATCAGTCTTTGCAGTGAATATTCAGGGTTGATTTCCTTTAAGATTGGTTTGATCTCCTTGCTGTCTGAGAGACTCAATAGCCTTTTCCAGTCCCACAGTACAAAAGCATCATTTTGGCACTCAGCATTCTTTATGACCCAACTCTCACATCTGTACCTGACTACTAGAAAAACCATAGCTTCGACTAAACAGACCTTTTTTGGCAAAGTAATGTCTCTGCTTTTTAATATGCTATCTAGGTTTGTCATAGCTTTTCTTCCAAGGAGCCAAGTGTCTTAATTTCATGGCTGCAGTCACTGTCTACAGTGATTTTGGAGCCTGAGATCTTTTATCTTAGTATCTTCTAAATGGAAATGATATTTTTTTCTATTGTAATAAAACATTAAACCCAGGTTTCTTTAGATTTCTATTTTTCTTTTCCACCTTCTCCCATACTTCAGAATTATGGACAGTGTACTTAACACTGCTGATTGTTTTTAGTTATAATATTAATGTCACAGAGTTACAGAAAGAAAGACTTGATCTCTTCAGAGCATAAGCTATTACCTTTGTTATTTCTGTCTTTTTAAATAATGTGGAATGTTACGATTCATGTTAGAGTGCCCTTTTATGTTAGAAGGAAAATGAAGGCTCAGTGAAGTTTGCTCACTTAGTGCAACGGAAATGAAAGAGTTTGGAAATATGTTGATTTTGATTATAGGACAAAAGGGGCAATGTAATCTAAATCCAGTACTATTTTCTACCCTTTAAAACTTATTTTTTCTTCCTCTGTTCTTCAGTCTTCAATATATACCCTAGGCTGTTTTCTGTTGGAAAAGGGGTTTCTGAGAAGCTCTGCAGAAATAATAAGGAAACATGAGGAAAAACTGAGTTGAGGTCCCGGAAGCTATAAACCTTTGAGTGGTTTTGTGATGTGCTATGCTCTGTGGGAGCCTCTGAAAAAGGTCAAGCTTGAGAAACTTGCTTCTGAAGAATGTGTCTATTAACATTTCATGTACCCTGATTTTGTTGAGTCTATTGAAGATTTTTTTTGAAAGTTGATTGTATCTTGTGTTTCTCCTTTTATAAAACGGTTACATTTTGTATCTAAAAGTAAAAGAAACTACTTGCTCAGCCTGTCTGACTCTTTGCAACCCCATGGACTGTAGCCCGCCAGGCTCCTCTGTCCATGGAATTCTCCAGGCAGGAATACTGGAGTGGGACCTTTCTGACCAGGGACTGAACATGCAGGGTCTCCTGTGTTGCATGGGTTTCTTTACCATCTGACCTACCAGAGAAGTTATACCAATTCCATACAAAGAACTGAAGTGTTAACAACAACATAGAAACTGTGTTGCAAATGAAGAAATTTATTGGTGATTAGAAGGAAATTGGAATCCCTGCTTTGCGAAATAGTCTGTTTTGTATCTTTTACCCCATGACTTATAAGGCTTTTGATACTATCCTTAGTTTGAAGATAATATCCTCAGTGGTACTATCTCTTGAATCCACTGTAGCAGATTTTTAATCTCAGTATTCCAGGGAAACTGCTATGATCAAAGTCACCAGTGACTTGCTCTTTTCTAAATTAAATGTCATTTTTCATGCCTCATCTTACTTGACCTATTTCTAGTATTTAACATGACTAATCATCCTCTTTTTCATTATATTTTGTTCACTTTGTTTTTAGGGTATTATACTCATCTGATTTTTCTCTTGCTTCACTTGCCTCTCCTTTGAGGTCTCTTGTGCTAATTTTCCTTGTTTCTACTGCAGTCAGTTCTTGGACCTCTTTTCTACCTAAACTTTTGTCCTTGGGAGATAGACCATCTGCATGCTGATGGTTCCCACACTCATATCCTAGTTTGGACCTTTCCTCCAAACCCCAGACTCACACTGAAACACTCCCTTCATTGTTTCCCTTCAGTATCTAATGGGTGTCTCAAAAGTAACGTGTCCACAGTTGAGCTCCTGTTTCTGGCCCCTTACACCTGGATTGCTGTGAGTTTGCACCATCCAGTGAACGGCAACTCCATCTTTATAATTCAGTTCCTTGGAAGTCATCCTTGACAACCTTCTCCCACATCCCATAACCAAAGTATCAGCAGAATATTTTTGGTGCTGCCTTTAGAATACATCCAGAATTCCAATACATCTCACCTTTTCCATTATTGTCACTCTAGGTCCCGGCCATCATCATCTTTTGCCTAGATTTTCCAGTAGTTTGTAACATCTTATTAATAATTGCTACTTGTTTGTATGTGTCCGTGAAAAATGATCTGACTTTTTTCTTGGCTTTCTGAGATATGTAAGAAATAGTTTACTTCAGTGTTACAGGAATTAAGTTATATAAAGCACTTATTTTAGTGCCTTTTATCTTCCTTTTACTAAATCTGATTATTCAAGTAACTGTTAGACTTCAGTGTAGTAAAGGATGATAATTTAAGAAAGATACCTGAAATCCAAAGATCCAGGAATAGAATGATAAAAATCTGGTGGTACTTTTCTTAGAGTTAGTTGTTCACTGGGTTTCTAAATGGTAGTCTGTACCAAACTGTGTGAAAGCTGCATCTACTATTACTTGGTGGGTACTTTGAAAATGCATTTTAATTTTAATAATAAAGTAGAAACTTCTACAAAAAAATGTAAGTCGAATCACAGGTATTACAAAGGCAAATGTGAATTCTTGGATGATTATTTGTAATTGTCTGCTTATACTTTCTTACTGCTTTAAATAACATTGCCTTAATTGGCTGTAGATACCTTTAAGATCTCATCAATAAATTGACTTTTTTTCTAATCTGTCCACATTTCTTTGTCTGTACTGTGTTGATTAATATTGCTTTCATATTTCACTGTGAAATCACTGCATTTTATTCCCTTCCTTTCCTTATGTGTAGATGGAAATAGTACCATCATCCTTGTGGTTTTAAAAAATAAATTTATTTATTTTTAATTTGGCTACTTCTTAAGTATCAAGTATTTTTAATGCTTTTTAACATTTCTCCCCCATTTTATCTCTGAAAGCCTGACATTTTAGTTGTACATTGAGGTTGCTTTTTTTTTTAATCTTTTTTCATATTGAAGTATTGTTGATTTACAGTATTGTTAGTTTTATGATTATATTCCATTATAGGTTATTACAGTCTGTTGGGTATAATTCTCTGTGCTATTCAGTAAGTCCTTCTTGCTTATCTACTCTCATGTGTAGCAGTTTGTATCTGTTTATCCCATAATCCTAATGTAGTCCTTACTCCCCTCACTCCCTCCCTCGCCTTTGGTAACCATAATTTTATTTTCCCTGTCTGTGAATCTGTTTCTGTTTTGTATATAGGCTCATTTTTATTATTTTTAGATTGTATATGTAAGTGATATCATGAAATATTTATCTTTGTGTGACATTGCACTAAGCTTAATATTCTCTAGGTCCATCCATGTTGCTAAAGTGCCAATATTGCTTTTTTTTTTATGCTGAATAATGTTCTGTGTGTGTGTGAGTGTGTTATACACACACACATACATACCAGATCTTAGGCCGATCATTTGGATGAGCAGTTGGGTTGTTGCCATGTCTTAGTTGTTGTACACAGTGCTGCTGTGAAAATCGTAGTGCATGTATCTTTGCGAATTATCGTTTTTCATTTTTCCTATACACACACACATACACCCAGGAGTTGAATGTTAATTGTATTTTTAGTGTTTTGAGGGACCTCCATACTGCTTGCTATAGTGACCTTACCAATTTGCATTCTCACCAAGAGTATAACATCTTTTCATGTGCTTGTTAGCCATTTGTGTGTCTTTGAAAAAATGTCTGTTTAGGTCTTCTGCCCACTTATTTTTTTATTGTCCATTTTCTTCCCATACTGAGTTGCATGAGCCTCTTTCTGTATTTTGGATATTAACACCTTGTCCATCACATTGTTAGCAAATATTTTCTCCTGTTCTATGGTTTTTTTTTTTTTTCATTTTGTTGATGGCCTCCTTTGCTGTGCAAAAGCTTTTAAGTTTGATAGGTCCCATTTGTTTATTTTTGCTTTTATTTCTTTCCTTTGAAGACTGATGTAAGAAAATAATGCTATAATTTATGTCACAGAATGTTTTGTGTGTGTTCTTTCATGGGAGTTTTTGGTGTCATGTCTTAGATCTTTAAACCATTTTATTTTTGTGTATGGTGTGAGGGAATACTCTTAATTTCACTGTCTTAACATGTAGCTGTCCAGCTTTTTTAATATCTTGTTGAAGAGACTGTCTTTTCACCATTGTGTATTCTTGCCTCCTTTGTCAAAAATTGTCTGTAGGCGTGCAGGTTTGTTTCTGGCTGCTCTGTTCTGTTCCATTGATATGTGTCTGCTTTCTGTACTGATACCATGCTGTTTTGATTACTATAACTTTTTAGCGTAGTCCAGAGTCTGGAAGGTTTTCCCTCTAACTTTGTTCTTTTTTCTCAAAATTGCTCTCACAATTTTGGGTCTTTTTGTGGTTCCATATAAAACTAATGAAGACTAATTGTAGTTCTGTGAGAAATGTCTTGAGTAGTTTGATTGGGGTTGCATTAAATCTGTAGATTGCTTTGGGTAGTATGGCCATTTAAACAATATTAATTCTTCCAGTCAAGAGCTTAGGATATCTTTGCATTTCTTTGAATCATCTTTAGTTTCCTTTATCAGTGTTTTATTGTTATTAGAGTATATGTCTTTCACCTCCTTGGTTAAGTTTATTCCTAGCTTTTTAAATGTAATTTTTTTTTATTATTATTATTTTTTGACTACACTTGTGGTGTCTTAGTTCTCTGGCCAGAGATTGAACCCATGCCTTCGTGCAGTGGAAGCATGGAGGTACAACCACTGGATCACCAGGGAATTCCCTGATGTGATTTTAACCTTGATTTTTTCTTGTTGTTTTTTACTGTTTGTATCTAACATTTCATTACTGATGTGTAGAAATGCAGTAATTTCTATATATTAATCTTGTATTTTGATATCTTGCTAAAATTATTTATGCTGATATTTTTTTGTGCAGAGACATTAGGGTTTTCAGTGTAGAGGACCGTGTCTATTGCAAATAGTGACAGCTTTACCTCTTCAATTCCAATTTGGATACCTTTTATTTCTTTTCCTTATCTGATTGCTGTGAATCATAATATACTAATACTATGTTAAATAGAAGTGGTGAGAATGGGCATCCTTGTCATCTATGGCTTTTAGTGTGCTGCGGTGTCTCCCCCCTACACCACTTGAAGTGAAGTAAAAGTCACTCAGTTGTGTCCAACTCTTTGCGACCCTGTGGACTTAGATGAGAGTTTTTATCATGAATGGATGTTGAATTCTGTCAAAAGCTTTTTTTTGTTTGTTTGATTTTTATGGATGATTTTTTTGTCATATATTAATGTGCTGTATTACCTTGATTTGCCTATGTTGAACCATCTTTGTGATTTGTCCATTGACATTTAAAGTAATTATTGATAGGTATACATTTATTGACATTCTTATCTTTATTTTACTGTTTTTTGGGGGTAGTTCTTCGTTCATTTCTTTTTTGTTTGGTTTGATATTCTTTTGTAGTGTGTTTAAATTCCTTTCTTTTTGGTTTCTGCAAATCTATTGTATTTGATTTGTGGTTCCCTTGGACTTCTGTATAATGACCCATAACTGTATCTACTTTAAACTGATAGTCTATGTTTATTTAACTGCCTTATTTAACTGATGTCCAAACCATAATGTACATTTGTCTTTCCTGTTGTGGTTTTTTATCTTTCCTATGTATTCTTACCTCTTATCACTGTGGAATTACATGAGAGATGAATATCAAAAGATACTTGAAAATAACTCACATATTTTCAAGTGCAGTGTGGCATTTACTAAAGGAGATCTTTGACTCATTCACTGAAAGCCTCAATAAAGTTGGAAGCCTGAAAAAGCACAGGGGGTGATTGTAGAGAAGAAAGCATTTAAATTGAGAAATCAGTATCAAAATGAGAAATTATTAGTGATATCAAAGATACTTTAAAAATCCCATGTATTTGGAAATTAAATATCCACATTTAAATGATGGATGCATCTAAGAAGCCATAACAAGGAAATTTAGAAAATATTTGTAATAGATTAAAAATGAAAAGAATTTTTCAAATTTGTTGAATGCAGCTGAGGCCGCTCAATGCAACTGAATACAATGTGGAATCTTGAATAAGATGTGGAAACAAATAAGGGACACTAGCATAAAATTTTGTGAAATTTAAGCAAAATCTGTACTTTAGTTAATAATACATATTTCCCCTTAAATTGTTCAATTCTTAGACACGCAAATGTTTCATATGCTGCTTTCCCCCATCTTAGTATGAATTAAAATATGAATAAAAAACATTGTTTTGTGTTGTCTTAACTGCATTTGCCATTCAAAAGCAGAGACATTACTTTGCCAACAAAGGTCTGTCTAGTCAAGGCTATGGTTTTTCCAGTGGTCATGTGTGGATGTGAGAGTTGGACTGTGAAGAAAGCTGAGTGCTGAAGAATTGATGCTTTTGAACTGTGGTGTTGGAGAAGACTCTTGAGAGTCCCTTGGACTGCAAGGAGATCCAACCAGTCCATTCTAAAGGAGATCGGTCCTGGGTGTTCTTTGGAAGGAATGATGCTAAAGCTGAAACTCCAGTACTTTGGCCACCTCATGCGAAGAGTTGACTCATTGGAAAAGACTCTGATGCTGGGAGGGATTGGGAGCAGGAGGAGAAGGGGACGACAGAGGATGAGATGGCTGGATGGCATCACCAACTCGGTGGACGTGAGTCTCAATGAACTCCGGGAGTTGCTGATGGACAGGGAGGCCTGGCGTGCTGCGATTCATGGGGTTGCAAAGAGTCGGACATGACTGAGCGACTGAACTGAACTGCATTTGAATTGGATGAGCATTTGTTTTTCAATTCTTTAGGTTTATCTTTTTCCATCCCTTTTCCTACTATTAATAATCCTCTATAAGAGACAATTAAGAAATTTACTCTGGAAAAAAAGATGAACAGTTTTTTGTTTGTGATTTTTTAAATCTAAGAATGCTTAACAACTTTGCTGAGCTGTAATGGAGTAAACTGTAAATATTTTAATGACACATATAAAAATACATGATTCCAAGATAAAACTAACATAATCAAGAAAATAAACACATCTTCTTGTGTTTTATATACATTTGTGCACACACACAGGATATTATTCAACTTAAAAAAACAAATGAAATTTTGCCCTTTACAGCAATGTGGATGGACCTAGAGAATATTATGCTTAGTGAAATATGTCAGAGAAAGAGTTATACTATATATCATTATATGTGGAATCTAAAAACTAAAGCAAAGGGATATATAGCACAACAGAAATAGGCTCACAGATATATAGAGAACAGACTGCATTAAAAGTAGGGAGAGAGAGGCAGACATGTGATATGCTTATGGAATTTAAAGGTACTAACTTGTGTATTTAAAATAGATCAATAACAAGGATATACTATATATAGCACAGGGAGTTATAGCCATTATCTTGTAATAACTTTTAATGGAGTATAATCTGTAAAAATATTGAATCACTATGCTGCACACCCAAAACTATTATAATATTGTATGTTAACTCTATACTTTAGTTAAGAAAAAAGAAGGTAAACACCTCATAATCCCCAAAATTGCTTTGCAATCTCTTTGTAAATCCCTATGCTCACCCCCTAATACTAGGAACTATTCACTGCTTTTTCTCACTATAGACAGGTTTGCATTTTCTGGAATTTTGCTCGAATATAATCATAAAGTAAATGTTCTTTTTTGTCTGGCTTCTTTTCCTCAGCATAATTATTTTGTGATACATCTATATTGTTAACATGGATCAATAGTTCATTTAAAGTTACTGTGGAAATATTTCATTTCTCTTAGGGAAAAAAAAAAATACCTAGCATTAGAGTGTCTGGGTCATATGATGTTTAATGTGTTTGAGACAATACCAGACTTCTCAACGTACCAACACAATTGGTACCAGCAGTGCATAAGAATTCTAGTTGTTCTGTAGACTCACCAACATTTGACAGAGCTTTTTAAAATTTTAGACATTCTTATTGGTTGCGTTGAGGTATGTCATTGTGATGTTATTTTAAAGACCTTTTGTAGTAGTGAAATACACATAGCATAAAATCTGTCAATCACTATTTTTAAGTGTACAGTTTAGTGCCGTTAAATATTTAACATTTATTATGTGTATCGCCATAATAATCATCCATCTGCATAACTCTTCATTTTGTAAAACTGAGGTTCTGTGACTATTACAGAGTAACTCCTCATACTTCCTTTCTCTCCAACCCCCTGAAAACCATCAGTCAAACATTATATGTATATGTCACATTTTGCTATTCATTCTTCTGTCAGTGGACACTCGGGTTGCTTCCATGTTTCAGCTATTGTGAATAATGCTGCTATGAATATGGGTGTATATATCTCTTTTTGAGACCATGATTTCCATTCTTTTGGGTATATACTCCAAAATGTGGCTCATAGAATTCTGTTTTTACTGATTTGAGGATCGCCCCAGCTGATCACCCCTGATACATGTTTAATACTGTAAACATGGCTGTACTGTTTTACATTCCTAAGTGTGCAAGGTTTCTGATTTTTCCACATTCTCACCAGTGATTTCATGTTTGCTGTTTTTTAGATATTAGTCATTGTAATGGGTGTGAATTAGTATGTCCTTGTGCTTTTGATTTGTGTTTCCCTAATGAATAGTGATATTGAGCATCTTTTCATGTGTTTATTGGCATTTGTACATCTTTTTTGGATAAAATGTCTATTTCGTCCATCGCACATTTTTTTTTTAAAAGAAGTTGATGTATTTATTTTTGGCTGTGCTGGTTCTTCATTGCTACACAGGCTTTTCTCTAGTTGCAATAAGCAGGGGCTGCTCTCTTGTGGTACACGGGCTTCTCATTGAGGTGGCTTTTCTTGATGCGGAGCATAGGCTCTAGGGCATGAGAGCTTCAGTAGTTGCGGCACGGGGGCTCAGAAGTTGCAGCTCTTGGGCTGTAGAGCACAGGCGCAGTAACTGTGATGCATGGGCTTAGTTGCTCCATGACATATGGTAGCTTCCTGGATTAGGGATCAAACCTATGTCTCATGCATTGGCAGGTGGATTCCTTACCACTGAGCCACCAGAGAAGCCCCATTGCTCATTTTTGAATTCAGTTGTGTGTTTTCTGCTGCTATGGGTCTTCATTGCTGTGCACAAGCTCTAATTGTGGCAAGTGGGGGCTACTCTTGGTTGCTGTGTGCAGCAGCCTTCTGATTGTAATTGCTTCTCTTGTTGCAGAGCACCAGGTCTAGGTGTGCGGGCTCAGTAGTTGCGATGCATGGGCTTACTTGCGCCACAACATATGGGATCTTCCCAGACCTGGAATCGAACCTATATCCCCTGCATTGTCAAGTGGTTTCTTAAGTACTGAACCACCAGGGAAGCCCATGTTGATTTTATAATGTTGAGTTTTAGGAGTATATTCTGGAAGTTAACCCCGTATCAGATATGTGATATAAAAACATTTTCTTTCATTTGGTGGTTTACATTTTTACTTTTATCAGTAGTCTCTTTTGATGCACAAAATTTTGCAATTTTTCCTAAGTCCAATTTGTATTTTATTTTTCTTACTTTTGCCATAGTAATCACATCCAAGAAATTGTCCAAGCTGACGCCATGAAGCTTTTGTCTTATGTTTTCTTCAAAGAGTTTATTGTTCTTAGATCTTGCATGTGAGTCCTTGATCCATTTTAAATTACTATTTGTAAAATATGTAAGGGTCAAGTCTATTATTTTGCATGTGACTATCCAGTTTCTCAAGCATCATTTGTTTAAAAAAAAAAAAAAAAAAGACCATCTTTTCTCCCTTGAATGTTATTGACACCATTTTAAAACTTCTTTTACCATATATGCAAGGTTTTACTTCTGAGCTCTCTATTGCATTAGTCTTCATGTCTTTCTTTATGGCAGTATCACACCATTTTGATTACTGTAGCTTTGTAGTGAGTTTTGAAATTAGCAAGTTTAAGTCTTAACAACTTTCTCTTTCAAGATTAGTTTGGCTTCTGAGGATCCCTTGAGGTACTCTATGAATTTTTAGGATTGCTTTTTTTCTATTTCTGTGAGAGAGTGTATTTGAGATTTTTTGAATAGAGATTGTATTGAATATGCACTTTGGATGGTATTTATATCTTTACAATATTAAGTTTTCTAACTGTGAACATAGGATGTATTTCCTCTTATTGCTGTTTTTTTTAATTTCTTTTAACATTGTTTTATAGTTTTTATTGTGAAAGTCTGTCTCCTTTTGGTTACATTAATTCATAAGTACTTTTTTTTTTTTTTGCTGTTGCAAATAAAATACCTCCTTTGAAGTGCCTATTTCTGATCTTTGAGAACAAGCTTTTAGCCTTTCATCACTGAATATGCTGTTCACTGAGTTTTTTATATGTGGATTTTGTTGTGCTGAGGTAGTTTGTATTTATTCCTGTTTTATTGAGTATTTTTATTGTGAAAGGATGTTGAAGTTTTGAGATACTGCAACAATCAGTCACCTGCATTAACCAAGGTGATCCGTGGGACCTTTTCCTTCCATTCTATTAATGTGGTAGTTTATTACATCAACCAGTTTTTGTATGTTGAACCATCCTTGGATTCTTTAAATAAACCTCACTTCGTGTATGATCCTTTAATGTATTGTTGAATTCAGTTTGGTGGTTGTTTGTTGAGGATTTTTTTTCTATCTTCGTTCATGAGGGATATTGGTCTATAGTTTTCTTATAGTGTCTTGATTTGGCTTTAATGTCTGAGTAATGCTGGCCTGGTTAAAATAAGCTCAGAGATTGTCCTTTCTCTTCAGTTTTTGGGGAAAGTTTGAGAAGGATTCGTTTTAGTCCTTAAAATACTTAGAATTCACCAGTGAAGCCGTCAGGTCCAAAACTTTTTGTTGAGAGATTTTTGACTGTTCATTCAGTCCTCCTTACTTAGAGGTCTGTTTGTATTTTCTTTTTTTTCCCCTCTTGATTTAGTTTTGATAGGTTTTGTGTTGTCTGTTTTATTTAGGTTATCTCATTTGTTGAATTACAGTTGTTCTGTAGAATGCTCTCATAATTCTTCTGTCTCTGAAGAGTTGGCAGTGGTGTTCTGTTCCCATTTCTCATTTTAGTAATGTGAGTCTTCTCTTTTTCTTAAAATTTCTAGCTGAAGGTTTGTCAATTTTGTTGATCTTTGTGGAAAACCACCTTTTGGTTTCGTTGATTTTTCACTGTCTTTCTACTATCATTTGTTGTTGTTCAGTTGCTAAGTTGTGTCCAACTCTTTGTGACCCCGTTAACTGCAGCATGCCAGGCTCTCTGTCCTCAGCTATCTCCTGGAATTTGCTCACATGCATGTCCATTGAGTCCATGGTGCTATCTAACTATCTCATCTCTCCCTGCCACCTTCTCCTTTTGCTTTCAATCTTTCCTGGCATCAGGGTCTTTTCCAATGAGTCTTACGTTGTCCAGTCTCCTAATTTTGAGCATCTGTGGTCCCTTTAATCTTGATTTAGATGGTTTCCTAGCTGCTCTTCTTTTGATTAGTAAGTGTTCTGCTCTTTGGAAATTAGAAGTCATAAAGGATGGAGTCTTGCCTACAAGGAATGGGGGACAAAAAGCCCTCCCCACAGACCCTGCTTGAACTCACTTCTATCCTCTTTTGAAATTCACCTAATTTACATTGTGTGCCTTGCCTTCTGAGATATGTTTCAATTATCTTCATCATTGCTATGAAGCTAGAAAATGATAGTTACTATTGTTATTTTTATGAATGATATAACTGAATTATTAGTAAATATCATCTGTTACAGTCAAGCCCCTAGTGGCTTAGTTGGTAAAGAATCCATCTGCAATGAGTCGCTAAGTTGTATCCAACTCTTTGTGGCCCCATGGACTGTAGCCCACTAGGCTCCTCAGTCCATGGTATTTTTCAGGAAAGAATACTGGAGTGGGTTGTCATTTCTTTCTACAGGGGATCTTCCCCACCTAGAGATCGACCCTGGGTCTCCTGCATTGAAGGTGGATTCTTTACCAACTCAGCCACCAGGGAAGCCCCCATGACATTGTATCACCGAGAAGGATGGGGAGTTTAGGAAAGGCTGTTGCTTTCCTCAACAAAGGCAGTGTTCTTACAGTAAGAAAACAGGGTTAGATAGATATTGGATATACAATTTAAAGTTCATGCTTCAGAAACTACCATGTTTCGGGAACCTCTTACAACTATAGTGTGGGCCTTTTTTTTTTTTTTTTTTTAATAAAAAGTGAAAGAGTCAGTCACTCAGTCATGTCTGACTCTTTGCCATCCCGTGGAATGTAGCCTACCAGGCTTCTCTGTCCATGGAATTCTCCAGCCAAGAATACTGCAGTGGGTTGCCCTTAAGTCATATGCTACAATATGTCATTTATAGGTGTTTTAGTGCATTAATCCTACCTTTATTCTTAATCCCTGTTTTTTATTCTTAACTTTCTCAATTAATATTTGATCTTTTAAAAGTGAGATACAGTGATAATCCTTTTGAAATGCTTTGTGGAAGGGTTGAGAAGTGATTGACGTTTTGTCAATCAGCATTTGATTTATCTAACTAAAATTGTTTTTTCATTCATGTTCTGTCATGAAGCTAATAGGTATATTTGATTTTTAAAGCGTAATTCCTGAATTTGTTTGCTCTCTGTTACTATCCACATTAGTTTTGTTGTCATTTGATTACTGTAGGCTTTATGGCATTTCAAAATAAGAGTATACCTATTTTAAAAACAATAATGGCTTTGTTTTGATATAGTACAAATAACATTTCTTCTAAGGGATTCTTCCCCACAGTAGTAGATATAATAGTCATTTGAAATAAATTCTCCCATTCTTGTCCATTTTAGTTCACTAATTCCTAAGATATTGATGCTCAGTCTTTTCATTCCTGCTTGATCACTTCCAATTTACCTTGATTTGTGGACCTATCATTCCAGGTTCCTGTGCAATATTGTTCTTTATAGTATCGGACTTTTCTTTCAGCACCAGACACATCCACAACTGAGCATTGTTTTTGCTTTGGCCCAGCCTCTTCATTTTTTCTGGAGCTATTTCTTTGCTATTCCCCAGTTGCATTCTGGACACCTTCTGACCTAGGGGGCTCATCTTCTGGTGTCATATCTTTTTGCCTTTTCATACTCTTCATGGAGCTCTTGAAGCAAGAATACTGGGTTGGTTTGCCATTCCCTCCTCCAGTCGACAAAAGTGATAGTTAACAAAAGAGTCTGAAATGCGGTAATTGGGTGCAATCTCAAAAATGACACAACGGTCTCAGCTTACTTCTGAGGCAAACCATTTAACATCATGATAATCCAAGTCTTTGCCCCAGCCATTATGCTGAAGAAGCTGAAGTTGAATGGTTCTATGAAGATCTATGAGACCTTCAAGAACTAACATCAAAAAAAGATGTGCTCTTCATCATGCTGCTGCTAAGTCGCTTCAGTCGTGTCCGACTCTGTGCGACCCCATAGACGGCAGCCCACCAGGCTCCGCCGTCCCTGGGATTCTCCAGGCAAGAACACTGGAGTGGGTTGTCATGTCCTTCTCCAGTGCATGAAAGTGAAAAGTGCAAGTGAAAGGAAGTTGCTTAGTTGTGTCCGACTCTTCGAGACCCCATGGACTGCAGCCTGCCAGGCTCCTCCGTCCATGGGATTTTCCAGGCAAGAGTACTGGAGTGGGGTGCCATTGCCTTCTCCACCTCTTCATCATAGGGGACTGGAATGCAAAAGTAGGAAGTCAATAGATACCTGGAGTAACAGGCAAGTTTGGCCTTGGAATACAAAATCAAGCAGGGCAAAGGCTAACAGTTTTGCCAGGAGAACGCATTGGTCATAGCAGATACCCTCTTCCAACAACACAAGAGCTGACTCTACACATGGACATCACTAGATGGTCAATACTGACATTCCAGATTGATTATATTCTTTACAGCTGTAGATGGAGAAGCTCTGTACAGTCAGCACAAACAAGACCTGGAACTGACTATGGCTCAGATCGTGAGTTCCTTACTGCAAAATTCAGGCTTAAATTGAAAAATAGGGAAAACCACTAGGGCATTCAGGTATGACCTAAATCAAATCCCTTAGGTTTATACAGTGGCTGCTGCTGCTGCTAAGTCACTTTAGTCGTGTCCGACTCTGTGCGACCCCAGAGACGGCAGCCCACCAGACTCTGCCGTCCCTGGGATTCTCCAGACAAGAACACTGGAGTGGGTTGCCATTTCCTTCTCCAATGCATGAAAGTGAAAAGTGAAAGTGAAGTCACTCAGTCGTATCCGACTTGTAGGTACCCCATGGACTGCTGCCTGCCAGGCTCATCTATCCAGGTGATTTTCCATGCAAGAGCACTGGAGTGGGGTGCCATTGCCTTCTCCGTTATACAGTGGAGGTGATGAATAGATTCAAGGGATTGGATCTGGTACACAGAGTGCCTGAAGAACTATGGACAGAAGTTTATAACACTGTACTGGAGGTGATGGCTGAAACCATCCTGAAGAAAAAGAAATGTAAGGCAAATGGTTGGCTAACAAGGCTTTACAAATAACTGAGAGAAGAACAGAAGCTAAAAGCAAGGGAGAAAGAGGAAGATACACCCAACTGATTGAGAGTTCCAGAGAATACTAAGGAGAGATAAAAAAGCCTTCTTAAGTGAACAGTGCAAAGAAATAGAGGAAAACAATAGAATGGAAAGACTAGAGATTTCTACAAGAAAATTGGAGATATCAAGGGAATGTTTCATATAAGGATGGACAGGATAAAGGACAGAAATTATAAGGACCTAACAGATGCAGAAGAGATTAAGAAGCAGTGGCAAGAATACACAGAAAACTATATAAAAAAGGCCTTAATGACCCAGATAACCCTGATAGTGTGGTCACTCACCTAGAATCAGACATCCTGGAGTGTGAAGTCAAGTGGGCCTTAGGAAGCATTGCTTTCACAGAACTAATGGAGGTGATGGAATTCCAGCTGAGCTATTTAAAATCCTGAAAGACAATGTTGTTAATGTGCTGCACTCAGTATGTCAACAAATTTGGGAAACTGAGCAATGGCAACAAGACAGGAAAAGGTCAGTTTTCATCCTGGTCCCAAAGAAAGGCAATGCCAGTGAATGTTCAAACTATCCTACAATTGCACTCATTTTACATGCTAGCAAGGTAATGCTCAAAATCCTTCCAGCTAGGCTTCAGCAGTACATGAACTGAGAACTTCCAGATATAAACTGGATTTAGAAAAAACAGAAGAACTAGAGACCAAATTGCCAACATCTGTTGGATCATAGAGAAAGTAAGAGAGTTCCAGAAAAACATCTACTTCTGCTTCATTGACTACACTAAAGCCTTTGATTGTGTGGATCATGACAAACTCTGGAAAATTCTTAAAGAGATGGGAATACCAGACCCCCTTCCCCTTACCTGTCTGCTGAGAAACCTGTATGCTGGTCAAGAAGCAACAGAATTAGCATAGAACTACTTAGTTCCAAATTGGGAAAGGAGTACAACAAGGCTGTATATTAGCACCTGCTTGTTTAACTTATATGCAGAGTACATCATGCGAAATTTGGACTGGATGAATCATAAGCTGAGATTAAGATTGCCGGGAGAAACATCAGCAACCTCAGATATGCAGATGACACCACCCTTATGGCAGAAAGCAAAGAGGAACTAAAGAGCCTCTTGATGAAGATGAAAGAGGAGAGTAAAAAAGCTGGCTTAAAACTCATCACTCAAAAAAGTAAGATCATAGCAACTGGTCCCATCCCTTCATGGCCAAAATAAGGGGAAAAAGTGGACACAGTGACAGATTGTATTTTCTTGAGCTCCAAAATGACTGGGGATGGTGACTGCAGCTATGAATTTAAAAGACACTTGCTACTTGGAAAGAAAACTATGAAAAACCTATACAGCACATTGAAAAGCAGAGACATCATTTTGCTGATGAAGGTCCATATAGTCAAAGCTATGATTTTTCCAATAATCATGTATCTATGTTAGAATTAGACCATAAGGGAGACTGATTGCTGATGAACTGATGCCTTTGAATTGTTCAGTTCAGTCGCTCAGTCATGTCCAGCTGTTTGCGACCCCATGGACTGCAGCACCCCAGGCTTCCCTGTCCATCACCAACTCCTGGAGCTTACTTGAACTCAGGTCCATCAAGTCGGTGATGCCATCCAACCATCTCATCCTCAGTTGTCCGCTTCTCTTCAAGCTTTCAATCTTTTCACAGCATCAGAGTCTTTTCCAGTGAATCAGTTCTTTGCATCAGGTGGCCAAAGTATTGCAGGTTCAGCTTCAGCATCAGTCCTGCCAGTGGATATTCAGGACTGATTTCCTTTAGGATGGACTGGCTGGGTCTCCTTGCAATGCCAAGGGACTCTCAAGAGTCTTCTCCAACACCACAGTTCAAAAGCATCCATTCTTCAGTGCTCAGCTTTCTTCACAGTCCAACTCTCACATCCATACATGACTACTGGAAAAACCTTAGCTTTGATTAGACTTTGTTGGCAAAGTAATGTCTCTGCTTTTAAATATGCTGTCTAGGTTTGTCAATAACATTTTCCCAAAGAGCAAGCATTTTTTAATTGCATGGCTGCTGTCACCATCTGCAGTGATTTTGGAGCCCCCAAAAATAAAGTTTGTCACTATTTCCATTGTTTCCCCATCTATTTGCCATGAAGTGATGGGACTGGATGCCATGATCTTAGTTTTCTGAATGTTGAGCTTTAAGCCAACTTTTTCACTCTCCTCTTTCACTTTCATCAAGAGGCTCTTTAGTTCTTCTTCACTTTTTGCCATAAGGGTAGTGTCATCTGCATATCTGAGGTTATTGATATTTCTCCCGGTAATCTTGATTCCAGCCTGTGCTTCATCTAGTCCATCATTTCTCATGATGTACTCTGCATGTAAGTTAAATAAGCAGGGTGGTAATATACAGCCTTGACATATTTCTTTCCCAATTTGGAACCAGTGTGTTGTTCCATGTCCAATTGTAACTGTTGCTTCTTGACATGCATACAGATTTCTCAGGAGGCAGGTCAGGTGGTCTGGTATTCCCCTCTCTTTAAGAATTTTCCACAGTTTGTTGTGATCCACACAGTCAAAGGCTTTGGCATAGTCAATAAAGCAGAAGTAGGCAATGGCACCCCACTCCAGTACTCTTGCTTGGAAAATCCCACGGAGGGAGGAGCCTGGTAGGCTGCAGTCCATGGGGTTGCTAAGAGTCAGACATGACTGAGAGACTTCACTTTCACTTTTCACTTCCATGCATTGGAGAAGGACATGGCAACCCACTCCAGTGTTCATGCTTGGAGAATCCCAGGGATGGGGGAGCCTGGTGGGCTGCCTTCTATGGGGTCGCATAGACTCGGACACGACTGAAGCGACTTAGCAGCAGCAGAGGGAGAAGGAAATGGCAACCCACTCCAATATTCTTGCCTGGAGAATCCCAGGGATGGTGGAGCCTGGTGGGATGCCGTCTATGGGATCACACAGAGTCGGGCACGACTGAAGTGACGTAGCAGTAGCAGCAGCAGATGTTTCTCTGAAACTCTCTCTCTTTTTCAGTGATCCAATGGATGTTGGCAATTTGATCTTTGGTTCCTCTGCCTTTTCTAAATCTAGCTTGAAAATCTGAAAGTTCACGGTTCACATACTGTTGAAGCCTGGCTTGGAGAATTTTGAGCATTACTTGCCTAGCGTGTGAGATGAGTGCAACTGTGTGGTGGTTTGGGCATTCTTTGGCATTGCCTTTCTTTGGGATTGGAATGAAAACTGACCTTTTCCAGTTGTGGCCACTGCTGAGTTTTCTAAATTTGCTAACATATTGAGTGCAGCACTGTGACAGCATCATCTTGTAGGATTTGAAATAGCTCAACTGGACTTCCATCACCTCCACTAGCTTGGTTTGTAGTGAGGCTTTGTAAGGCCCACTTGATTTTGCATTCTGGGATGTCTGGCTCTACGTGAGTGATGACACCATCGGCATTATCTGGGTCATGAAGCTCTTTTTTGTTTAGTTCTTGCATGTGTTTTTGCCACCTGTTCTTAGTATCTTCTCCTTCTGTTAGGTCTATACCATTTCTGTCCTTTAGTGCGCCAATCTTTGCATGAACTGTTCCATTGTTATCGTATCTCTGATTTTCTTGCAGAGGTCTCTAGTCTTTCCCTGTCTGTTGTTTCCCTCATTTCTTTGCATTGATCAATGAGGAAGGTTTTCTTATCTCTCCTTGCTATTCTTTGGAACTCTGCCTTCAAATGGGTGTATCTTTCCTTCTCCTTTGTCTTTCCAATCTTTTCTTTTCTCAACTATTTGTAAGGCCTCCTCGGACAGCCATTTTGCCTTTTTACATTTCTTTTTCTTGGGGATGGTCTTGTTAACTGCCTCCTGTACAGTGTCACGAACCTCTGTCCATAGTTCTTCAGGCACTCTGTCTATCAGATCTAACCCCTTGAATCTATTTGTCACTTTCACTGTATAATCGTAAGAGATTTGATTTAGGTGATATTTGAATGGTCTAGGGGTTTCCCTACTTTCTTCGATTTAAGTCTGAATTTGGCTATAAGGAGTTCATGATGTGAGCCACAGTCACTCAAGGCTTTTAAACTGTGGTGCAGGAGAAAACTTGTGAGTCCCTTGGATTACCCAGAGATCAAACCAGTCAATCCTTAAGGAAATCAAGCCTGAATATTCATTAGAAAGACTGATGCTGAGACTCTAGTACTTTGTTCCTCTGAAGGGAAGAGCTGACTCACTGAGAAAAGACCCTGAATGTGGGAAAGATTGAGGGCAGGAGAAGGGAGGGACAGAAGATGAGATGGTTGGATGGCATCACGGACTCAATGGACATGAGTTTGAGCAAGCTCCAGGAGATAGTGAAGGACAGGGAGTCCTTTTGCACTGTAGTCCGTGGAGTTGCAGAGTTGCACACAACTTAGCCACTAAACAAAAACAACACCACATACCATAAAATTCACTCCTTTAAAGTACATAATTCTTTGGTATTTTAGTGTCACGTTTGGGCAACAGTGAACCCAAGCTATTTTTATCACCCACAAAGGAAACTCTAGACCCATTCAGCAACCATTTCTCATTACCTCCTATCTCCCCCTGAACCCCCAACCTGTTGTAACCAGTCATGTACTTATTATCTGTATGGATATCTGTTCTAGACATTTCATATACGCAAAAGCAAATGATACTTGGCCTTTTTCATATGTTATCTTTCATTTAGCAGAATATTTTCAAGAGTGTGACATCTTTTAGCATTTTGATAGTACAAATTCCTTATCAAAGAATGACTATAAATGCATTCTCCTATTCTGGAGCTTTTCAATTTGTTGTAATGTCCTCTGAAGCAGGAAGTTCTTTTAGTTTTGGTGAGTCTTACCTATTTTTATTGTTCTTACTGTACTTTTGGTGTTTTGTCTCAGAAACCATTGCCTAATCCAGGGTCACAAAGATTTTTCTCTTAAGAATTGTATAGTTTTATGTCATATTTAAATCTCTAAATTATTTTCAGTGAACTTTTGTATGTAGTGTAAGGTCAGGTCAGTTCAGTTGCTCAGTCGTGTCTGAATCCTTGCGACCCCATGAACCGCAGCACGCCAGTCCTCCCTGTCCATCATCAACTCCCGGAGTCCACCCAAACCCATGTCCATTGAGTCGGTGATGCCATCCAATCATCTCATCCTCTGTCGTCCCCTTCTCCTCCTGCCCTCAATCTTTCCCAGCATCAGGGTCTTTTCCAATGAGTCAGCTCTTCGCATCACGTAGCCAAAGTAGTGGAGTTTCAGCTTCAACAACAGTCCTTGCAATGAACACCCAGGACTGATCTCCTTCTCTTTTAGGATGGACTGGTTGGATCTCCTTGCAGTCCAAGAGACTCTCGAGTCTTTTCCAACACCACAGTTCAAAAGCATCAATTCTTCTGTAAGAATCCAACTTTATTCTTTTTCTATTTGGAAATCCATTTTCACCCCTCTGTTTGTTGAACCAAATATTCACTCCCCAGTTAAATTGTTCTGGTACCCCAACTTTTTTCAAAACTACTTTGTAAGTAGTTATTCATGAAGAAACATTTTTATTCTTAATCTTGACTCTGGATATTTAGAAATGGGATTAAGTTTTTAATTCTGAGATGAAGTAATATTTATCTGTTTTCAAAGACTAGTAAGTAACTCCTAATAGAAATCTGAGTATGTTTGTGAATGTGTATATGACCTCACTGAGAAGAAATTGAGAATGGGTGAATTTATATACTGTTGAGGAAGTCACAGCTGCAGGTATTAGAGTCATAGATATTAGTCTTAATTTTACAAATTCAATGCTGTAATAATTAAGAGGCCCAGTGATGAAACACACACTGTTTTTGTGTGTGTGTTTTTATTTGTAATTGTACTGAGTCATCATATTAATTTGAAATACCAGGGTCATGTTTTCTCAACTGGTGGACATTCTAGAACAAGATAGGCTCTGGCTCATAATGAGTTCCTGGGAGACAACTTTGAGTTTTGTCTTCAAACTAAATGCCTTTGTCTTTGCTTGTTAATACTACTCACCAAATATATTTTGTACTACAAGCCACAGAATAAGATTGCTTTTCCTTGTCCCCTTGTGTTACTTGGGGCTATGTGACTAATTCTGACCAATAAATGCATTGTTACAAAAAATGATGTATGAAAGAAAACAAGTATATTCTTTTCTAAGTCTATGATGCTTATTTTTTATTGAAATATAGTTAATTTATTATGGTAGTTTTGGGTGTACAACATGTTTGTTTTCTTTTCTTATTGCAGATTATATTGCATTATAGGTTATTAAGATATTGGGTATTATGTTCTGTGCTATATAGTAAATCCTTGTTGCTTATCTCTATTATGTGTAGTGGTTTATATCTGTTAATCCCTTACTGCTAATTTGTTCCTCCCCATTATCTCTCCCCCCTTTGGTAATTTTCTCTTTTGTGATTCTGTTTTGTATATGGATTTCTTGGCATTATTTTTTAGATTCTACATGTAAGTGGTATCACATAGTATTAATATTTGTTTTTCTTTTACGATTTAAAAAGGCATAATAGTCTCCATGTTCATGCTTGTTGCTGCATTATGGCAATATTTCATTTACTTTTATTGATGAATAATAGTTCATTGTGTATATGTGTGTATGCACACATACACACACATATATATCCCACGTTTTTAAGCTAATCCTGTCTTGACACTTGACAGGTTTCCGTGTTTCGGCTGTTGTAATTGTGCTGCTTCTAAACACTGGTGTGCATGTATCTTTTTGAACTAGCCTTCTCACTTTTTTCTGGGTGTATACCCCATAGTGGGACTGTTGGATCACGTGGTAGCTCTATTTTTAGTTTGTAAGACACCCCCAGAGTGTTTTCTACAGTGACTGCACCAGTTTCCAACGCCATCAACAGTGTACTTGGTTCCCTTTTTTCCATATTTAAATTTGAAATTCTTTAAAGCTGTCTTTTTTGTTTTTTGTCATCCTTTGGATCATGACTGGTAGCATTTTGAGATGCTGTTTTTTCCATAGGTTTTGGTCTTTGAGTAAAAATGATGACCAACACCTCCTGTCAACAATAATGGACAAAGAGCATGAAAAAGAAATAAATTTTAAGCTGCAGAGGTTTTGTGGGTCTTTGTTACAGTTCTGTCGCCTACCTTATTCTGACAAAGACTGTTCTTTTCCTTTTTAGACTTTGAGGTTTGCATTAACAGTTATGTTAAAATAATTTTAAGTACTAAAGTACCATAATACTTTACTAAAATAAAAGCCAAGGATAAGAAAAAGTTAAAATGTATTTTAGTCACCAGTTTTTTTTTTTTTGAGTTTTAGTTTATTAACCTTCTTGTTTCCCTTTCTTTTTTTGCATTGTTCTCAATTTTCTTTCTTGTTTTGTTTCCAGAGTATCTGGTGAGGTGTGTGGTTTAAAAAACCACAGTGACAACTACAACAACTATGATCAGTTGTAACCTTAGAGAAGAGTTTGATTCCAACACTTATCTTTGCTTACAGTCAAGGCGGAATTTCTTGTCTATTCCCAAACCTTGCCTTTGTATAGGAAAAATTTGGTTCTTCATTATAGAGTAAATTCTAAATACTAGAGCTCTAAAAATACTCAGTTGGTTTTTTTTTTTTATGACACACTGTTCCTACTTTTCAGTGCGTGGTGAATACTTCGAAATGAAATAATCTTCTTCAATCTGTTTGAAATCATAAGATTTATCTATTTTATTTTTCTAATTAGTTTTGATGCACATTAACTTAGGGAATAAAACTTCTGTTATGCTACTAGAGTTTTGTAATCATTGAAATCACAGTTAGAGCTACGAGTTGAACATTTTCTCACTACTCCTTTCCCTCTCTCTCCTGGTAACCATTAGTTTCTTCTCTATATCTATAAGTCTGTTTTGTTTTTTTTATATTCACCAGTTTGTTTCATTTTTTAAATTTCACATAGAAGTGATAACATCTAGTATTTGTATTTCTGTCTTATTTCACTTAGCGTAATACTGTCCAAGTCTGTAGAAGTTACAGACAGCAAAATTGTCATTCTTTTTATTGACTGAGTAGTTTTCCAGTGTGTGTGTGTAGATATCTATAAACTATGCAGTTATCTGTTGATGGGCCCTTTGATTACTTCTTATCTTGGCAATTGTAAGTAATTCTGCTGTGAACATTGGTATTTTTTTCAAATATTATATATATATCCAAGAGGGGAATTGCTGGGTCATTTGGTAGTTCCGTTTAGTTTTTTTGAGAAACCTGCATTTTGATTTCCACGGTGGCTATGGCAATTTGCATTCCCACCAGCACTGTACAGGGTTCCTTTTGCTCCACATCCTCACTGGGTTTGTTACTGCGGTCTTTGGATTATAGCCAATCTGGAAGGTGAGGTGATATCTCATTGTGGTTTAAATTTGCACTTCTATGATGATTAACAAAATGGAACATCTTTATATGTGCCTGTCGTTCATGTGTTTGTCTTCTTTGTAAAAATATTTATTCAGGTCTTCTGCTCAATTTTTAATTAGGTTGTTTATTTTTTGATTTTGAATTTACGAGCTTTTAATATATATTTTCAGTATAAAGCCTTACCTGTCATACAGCTAACAAATATTTTCTCCCATCCAGTAGATTATCTTTTAGTTTTGTCCATAGTTTCCTTTGCTGTGTGAAAGTTTTTAAGTCTGATTAGATCTCATTTGTTTATTTTTGCTTTTATTTTCTTTGCTTGAGATTGATTGAAAAAAAATATTGCTACAGTTCATGTCAGTGTTTTACTTATTTTCTTCTAGGAGTTTTATGGTTTCTGGTCTTGTATTTAGATCTTTTAATTCATTCTGAGTTAATTTTTGTGTATGATGTGAGAAAATATTCTAAAGGTAGCTGTCCAGTTTTCCCAGCACCACTTATTGAAGAGACTGTATTCTCCATGGTATATGCTTGCCTCGTTTGTTGACTGTAATTGACTGTAAGTGTGTGAGTTTATTTCTGGGCTCTCTGTTTTCTTACATTGATATACGTATCTGCTTTTGTGCTGGTATTGCACTGTTTTGATTACTGAGTCTTTGTAGTATAGTCTGAAGTCTGGCAGCATGATTCCCCTACTCATGGTCTTCTTTCTCAAGATTGTTTTGGCTATTCAGAGTTTTTGTATTTCCATACAGATTTTAATATTTGATATAGCTCTGTGAAAAAAATGCTACTGTTACTTCGATAGGGACTGTGTTGAATTGTAGGTTTCCCTGCCTTATGTGGTCATTTTAACAGTTCTATTCCAAGAACATAGTAATCACATCTTTTTGTATCATCTTTAATTTCTTTTATCATTGTGTTACAGTTTTTCTAGTATAGGTCTTTTGCATTCTTTGATAGGTTTATTCCTACATATCCTTTTGATACATTGGTAAATGGGATTATTTCTATGATTTATCTCTAATTTATTGTTATTATAATTGTTCATTGTTTTTCATAGAAATGCAACATATTTCTGCATATTAACCTTGTATCCTGCAGCATAATGAATTCTTTGATGTACCTAATAGTTTTCTAGCAATGTCTTTAGGATTTTCTGTGTGTAGTATCTTAATACTACAGTTCTTAATAGTTTGCACTCCTTTTATTTCTTTTTGATTGCTCTTGCTATGGCTTTAATACTACATTAAATAAAAGTTTTGAGAGTAGGTATCCTTATCTCAGTCTGGAACTTAGAGGAGATGCTTTCAGCTTTTCCCTGTTGAGTATGTTAGTTCTGGGCTCGTCATATGTGACATTTATTATGTTGAGATTTGTTCCCTCTGTGCCTTCTTTCTGGAGAGTTTTTCTCATAAATGGGTGTTGAATTTTGACCAAAGTTTTTTCTGCATCTATCGAGATGATCAGATGATAATTGTTCTTTATTAATGTGATATATTGCATTGATTTGTGGATATTAAAAAATCCTTGCATCCCTGGGATCCCACTTGATGATGGTGTAGGATCCTTTTAGTGTGTTGTTGGATTTGGTTTCCTTTACCAGGTTAAGGAAGTTTTAGGTTTTTAGTTTTTCAAACATGCTTCAACCCCTTTCTCTCGTTTCCTTTTGGGACCCCTATAACAAGAATATTAGTGAACTAGATATTGTCCTAGAGGTCCCTTAATCTGTCCTCTTTTCTTTTCATTCTTTGTTCTTTCTTGTTCAGAAGCAGTGATTTCCACAACTCTGACTTTTAGCTTGCTGATAGGTTCCTCTCTATTATTTGCAGAGGTCCCCACCATCTAGGATCTAATGATCTCTGATGATCTGAGGTGGGGCTGATGTAATAATAGTAGAAATAAAGTACACTGTAAATGTAATGCACTTGAATTATCCCAAAACCACCCCCCCCCCCAAAAAATCCTTGGAAAAATTGTCTTCCACAAACCAGTCCCTGGTGTCAAGGTTGATGACCCCTGGAGTCTAGTGTATTTCTCATTTCAGTTACTGTATTCTTCATCTTTGGTTGTCCTGTACATTTTCTGTCCCTTTGTTAAAATTTTCTAGCTTCTTGCTTTGTGCAGTCAATCTTCACTTGAATTCTTTGTTCATTTTTATGGTCACTGTCTTGAACTTAATTCTTCTGGGACTTTTCTTTATCTTTTGCCTGGAACATGTTCATCTGTTGTATCATTTTGCCTGATACAAAATTCTTTTAAAATTTTAAATGTATCTGGTAGATTATTTTTTGGGCCTGGGAGAAGTAGCCTCATCTATATATGTACACTGAGAATGCTTCTTGTGATACTATTATTCTTTGGTAACCTGTTGTGCTTTGTTACTTGTTTAAATCGATCAAGTCATAAAGTGAAGAATGTATTCAAGATGACTTGGGTCAAAAATGTTTTCCAAAGTAGTTGACATCAGTCTCTGATCATATAAAATCAGAATGTTTCTGTGACAAATTTGGTTTTAATGATACATCTTCTTGTAAACTCAGTTGTCCCCTAATGTGAATTACTTGCAAAATGAATCACTCAATTAAGTTGCTACTATTAAAATTTTCATACTCATAAAAAATCATTGCTATAAGTATTTTTGCTATGTTAAAATTATTCCTGAAATTTCATTTGGACATTCAGCCCTTCTGTGGAGTGTGAAATTAAAAAGTCAGTTACAAATTTTTAACTAAATTGTAGACTTTTATGTACAAAATTTATGATTTTAAATGTATGAATTCTGTGAGGAGAAAGGGGATAGACTTTGCTACAAGTTATTAATTACAAAGCTAAGGTTCTGTTTCTCTTCTTATGTAAAATAGTGTTCTTTGTTTAGCTTCTTACAGTGCTAGGAGAATTGCGTAGTTCTTTTGATTGGTTCCATGCATTAGAAATCTGACCTTTAACAGATGTTTGAGAAATTGCCAGCACAGACAGCATTAGCCAACTAGACATGTTCCCCTTGTTACTTGACAGGCCTTTAGTGGTTTAGTAACGTATCAAAGAAATTTAAACATTTTTTTTAATAATACCAAAATCTTTCTAAAATATTAAAAGCACTTTGGAAAATATTGATAAAATGAGATATGTCATTTTTCCCAAATCAAGGATTACAGTTAAGGTAGTTTTAAAATGTGATTGTTTATTTTATAAAACAACAATAAAACAAGAAAATCCTGTATGTTGAATGAATAGTATTTTACTTTATTGAAAAATTTGCTTATGAAATTTTCATTCAGGATTAAAGCGTGTTTTTTATTGCCTTGGTCTTTTTTTTCTCTTGTGCAGTGTAAACAATTTTAGTGTTCTTATTTGATTGTAAATACTGTTCAAAAGTATAGAATTTTTACATAGAGATTATGTATCACTGAACACTAACCATATCTGGAACTCATAACTAGGAGCAGGATGCTGCATAAATGTATGTTAAAGCTTGTTTTCTGAAGGACAGTCTCTCTTTAGAGGATGTAAGAGATTCAGCTGTGTAGTTGAGGGTGTTCAGCATGAACACTCTAAGCTCTGTTTCCTTTAATCACATCCTTTGAATGTGTAGGAAGGAGGAAAAGGAGTACCATAATGTTTGAGAATCAAGTGTTAATTTTATAGTACTACCAGTTGCCAGACTAGATCTTTTCCTTTCAGGTGTTGCTATTCCATAGAATATTATATTTGCTTTTCATTGTGTCAGATGTAGGTAAAAGATTTTATTTTAAGGAAAATTTAAGAAATATAATGTTATATTTAGTTCTACTTCTGGCTTTGTAACAACTATGTATGCCTTAAGATTATATACTGAGCTAGTTCTTTAAAGGATTACAGTTGATAGTTGGTATAGCTTATATGTCACCTTAAAAAAATTAAAGGTTTTTTAGAGGTATCAGATAGTCTAAGAGTAACTACGTTAAACTAAAACTTTAAAAAATCTTGACATCTATGCTATAGTTTTGTTGAGTCCATATGAACCAAACTTAATGGCCTGTATCAGTTACACTGCAGGAAAAGCCAGTTTTATACATTTGTACATAAAAGCCTTAAAGAAAACTATGGGTAATTATTTCTTCAGTAATGTTATCAAATTACAGTAACTTTTTAATTACTGTGTCTCCTGATACAGTAATTAGTAAATTAGTAAATCAGTGTCTCCTGATAAAAGTCACATATGAGATTTTTTAGGTTGAAAAAGTTATTAATAAGCTGGGACTTTTAAAAAATATGTATATGGATAGGACACTAAAATTTATAGGTAAAATTCAAAGCTCTCAGCTTTTCAGGCCATGAGCCACCCATCTTGCAATAAACCTTTCTGTGCTGCTGCTGCAAAGGTAAACAATTACAGGTAAAATTCTAATGAAGTTTATCTGCACTGTGCCTGTGATATTACATATACTAAAGTAAATAACCATATTTTTATTATTCAGCCCACGCTGCTACATTCACTCATTTTCTTTTTTTTAAATTTCTTCATTCATTTTTGACTGTTGGGGCTCCGTTGCTGTGTGAGCTTTCTCTAGCTGGGGTGAGCAGGGGCTGCTCTCTAGCTGGGGTGCACGAGCTTCTCATTGCGGTGGTTTTCCTTGTTGCAGAGCGTGGGCTCAAGAGCACAGGTTCAGTAGTTGCAGCACACGGGCTTAGTTGCCCTGCAACATGTGGGTTCTTCCTGGATCAGGGATTGAACCTGTCCTGCATTGGCAGGTGGATTCTCCTCCACTGAGCCACCAGGGAAGCTCTACTCATTTTCAAAACCAGTAAAATGGAGTTGGATCTTAAAAAGAGGGCATTAGATTGTAGAAAAGGCATCTGATCAAATTCACTCCTAAAGCCTTTTGGGAAAAACTAAGCTGTTGTTTTTCAATTTATCCAACATAGCTTGCTTGCTTTCTTTCAGTGTCAGAATAATTCTTTTTTTATTCGATAAAGTGTTTTTCCGCATTTCTATCTTTCTTTTACCTCAGAATACTAGCATCACAATCTTCTTTTGGTGAGGGTGCTTATGAGAGCTGTGAAGAAACTGTGAGAATGGTTTGAGCACCTTCCCTTTTGTGATCTGGTTAAATTTGATCTTTAAATTGGAATTTGTAAATCAGAAAATACAGCACATAGAGTCATGTGCTTCTTAAAACAAAACTCAATAAGAAAGTTAAGTAGATAAGGTTTTCTCAATAATCAATAATTTTAGAAGAACATAGAATATTCAGCTAACATTGTAAGAAGTCTAAATACCTTTGTAGAAGTGTGAGCCTTTCAGTCTTTATTGTTCACTGTTTACTCAGGTTCTCTCTCCATTGATTTGGTTAGAATCAATCTTAATTTTTCCCCTATTGATCTGGGATTTATCAGTGTTTGTCATTTTTTTTTTTCTTTTCCTTCTCAACCCAGGGATTGAACCCACATTACATGTCGGATTCTTTACCAGCTGAGCCACCAGGGAAGCCCAAGATGTCGTTTTTAAATTCGCTAATTTTCATCACAAAATATTTGTGACTTTCTTGCATTCAGCCTTTAATCTGACTAGAAGGAGAAAAGTTTAGTTACTTGGCAAAAGTTAAAAGAATTTATTTAGATGTCTTAGCATTTATCGCTCTCTCGCATGGGTGCACACACATACAGCACGTAGCACAGCCTCTGCCGTTGTCTTACCTCCTGATTTCTTTATCTCCTATCAAAAGAGAGAAATTTTTTTTCAACATAAGGCAGCTGTGAAGGGCATTTTTCCCACCAGAAAGGAGTTTAACCAACTGTTTTACTAAATTAATCTTAAGATTTCCTCCTTTCCAGTAGTTGCCACTATTTCATAAAATTTTCCTACAGTATGAAATTGTGTCTATTTTGTTACTCTCAGGATACCATTCTTATAAATCTATACATATAAATATAGCATGTCATTTTTTAAAGATGTTATTGTTATATAAGCAGAAGTAAGTTTATTTCATCACTCATATATATAAAAGGCAAAATACAAGTAAATAATCTGTTTTGGTATTTAGCTCCAGACTTCTTAAAGTTCAAACAATTGTATGTGAAAATGAAAGTCGCTCAGTTGTGTCCGACTGTTTGCGACCCCATGGACTGTACAGTCCATGGAATTCTCCAGGCCAGAATACTGGAGTGGGTGGCCTTTCCCTTCTCCAGGGGATCTTCCCAACTCAGGGATTGGACCCAGGTCTCCCACATTGCAGGTGGATTCTTTACCGGCTGAGCCACAAGGGAAGCCCAAGAATACTATAGTGGGTAGCCTGTCCCTTCTCCAGGGGATCTCCCTGACCCAAAAATGGAACTGGGGTCTCCTGCATTGCAGGCAGATTCTTTACCAACTGAGCTATCTATGAATCAGCTATTGAAGAGTGCTTGTCTTTGACCTATTTTCTCATTATCTTTTGAAGATAAAGATACATATTGAAAAATAATATTAACTATTTGAAAATGATATTTCTTTTACTCTGTCTGATTAAATGACTTAGGTTTTAAGATAGCTGACCTATTTTCTCATTATCTTTCGCAGATAAAGCCATATATTGAAAAATGATATTAACTATTTGAAAATCATATTTCTTTTAGTCTGTCTGATTAAATGACTTAGGTTTTAAGATAACTCTGAACTAGTCATTTTTCAATGATATTTTATTTAGCAACTATTTTATGATTGTTTTGATGTATATGCTGTGTTGTGGTCTTACCGTTATTTCTTTTATTTAAACCATATCATAGTCAAAGAATATATTCTGTTCTTCTTCCTGAACCCAGTTTGGGTCTTTTCACCAGGGCTCAGCATGCCAGTGTACTGACAGCAGGTCGTGGTAAAGGAAACTTTAGTGTTTATTTCAGGGCACCAAGCAAGGAGAAACAAGCAGCTTATGCGCAAAACACCTGAACTTACCAGTGGTTTTCAAGTAAGGTGTTTTTTTTTAATTATTTTTTTGGCTGTATTGGGTCTTAGTTGCCACATGTGGGATCCTTGTTGCGTTATGCAGGATCATCTGCAGTGCGTGGACTCTCTCGGTGTGCTGTGCAGCCTCAGTGATTGTGGCACATGGGCACCAGAGCAGGCTGGCTTCAGTAGCTGCAGCACGCAGGCCCTCTAGCTGTGGCCTGTGGAGTCTGGAGTGCACAGGCTCAGTAGTTGTGGCACATGGGCTCTCTAATTGTGTCACACAGGCTGCAGTGTGTGTGGCCTTTCAGAAGTTGCAGTGCATGAGCTCTTTAGTTCTGTCACGTGTTCTCTGGAGTCTGCGGGCTCAGTAGTTGTGGCCGATGGGTAGTTAGCACAGCAAATGTAGTAGTTAGCACAGTAGTTAGCACAGCTCTAAACTTACCTTCAGATGAAGTCACAGAGTAAGTATTTGTACTTCATTGTCTTAACCTGTTACAGAAAGTGATTCTGAAGTGTATATATATACATGCCACTTGTAGGACTTCAAATTAAATGGCTGTATTTATTGTATCAGTGCAATTGTCAACATATTTTTATCTTACGTAGTAAGATACTGGCTTATTTAACTCATTATCTTTTGCTTTGGCTCCTAGAAAGCTCTAGTCCCTCTGACAACTGTGAATGCCATTAGGTAACCAACATTTGTATGTGCTCAGTTATACCTCTGGCTAATTTGGAAAACTCAGCAGTGGCCACAGGACTGGAAAAGGTCAGTTTTCATTCCAATCCCAAAGAAAGGCAATGCCAAACAATGTTCAAACTACCGCACAATTGGACTCATCTCGTAGCTAACAAAGTAATGCTCAAAATTCTCCAAGTGAATCTTCAACAGTACATGAACTGTGAACTTGCAGATGTTCAGGCTGCATTTAGAAAAGGCAGAGGAATCAGAGATCAAATTGCCAACACCCCATAGAAAAAGCAAGAGAGTTCCAGAAAAACATCTGCTTGTCCTTCATTGACTATGCTGAAACCTTTGACTGTGTAGATCACAACAAACTGTGGAAAATTCTTAAAAGAGATGAGAATACCAGACCACCTTACTTGCCTCCTGAGAAATCTGTATGCAAGTCAAGAAGCAACAGTTAGAACCGGACATGGAACCACGGACTGGTTCCATATTGGGAAAGGAGTATGTCAAGGCTGTATATTGTCACCCTGCTTATTTAACTTATATACAGAGTACATCGTGCAAAATGCCAGACTGGATGAAGCACAAGCTGGAATCAAGATTGCCGGGAGAAATATCAATCACCTCAGATATGCAGATGGCACCACCCTTATGGCAGAAAGTGAAGAGGAATTAAAGAACCTCCTGATAAAAGTGAAAGAGGAGAGTGAAAAGCTGGCTTAGAACTCAACATTCAAAAAACTAAGATCATGGCATCCCATCCCATCACTTCATGGCAAATAGATCAGAAAACAGTGGAAACTGACAGATTTTATTATCTTGGTCTCCACAATCACTGCAGATGGTGACTGCAGCCATGAAATTAAAAGATGCTTGCTCCTTGGAAGAAAAGTTATGACCAACCTAGACAGCATATTGAAAAGCAGAGACATTACTTTGCCAACAAAGGTCCGGATAGTTAAAAATCTATGGTTTTCCAGTAGTCATGGTGAGAGTTGGACCATAAGGAAAGCTGAGCGCCAAAGAATTGATGCATTTGAATTGTAGTGTTGGAGAAGACTCTTGAGAGTCCCATGGACTGCAAGGTGATCCAATCAGTCCATCCTAAAGGAAATCAGTCCTGAATATTCATTGGAAGGACCGATGCTGAAGCTGTAATACTTTGGCCACCTGACGGCGAAGAACGGACTCTTTAGAAAAGACCCTGATGCTGGGAAAGATTGATGGCGGGAGGAGAAGGGGGCGACAGAGGATGAGAAGGTTGGATGGCAGCACCAACTCATTGGACAGGAGTTTGAGCAAGCTTCAGGAGTTGGTGATGGATAGGGAATCCTGACATGCTGCAGTCAGTGGGGTCACAAAGAGTTGGACAGGACTGAGCAAATGAACTGAACTGAATTGAATTGTGAGGGAGCAGAGGCAGGAGAAAAAATGAAATAAAGTTTTGGATAGAGAAGTTAATCACAAACTCAGCAGGGTAACTCAGTTTTTTGAAGACTCAGTGTTATTCTTTGATCTTTAAAGAAAAATACGTTTTTTATCTATTCATGTAACTACTATCAAGATCAAAATACAAAGTACCCTTTGCTGATGCCAGTGCTGAATTGAATCTCAGAGAAAGGCTTTTAAGTGAAATAGAAAAGAGCTTTATTGCTTTGCCAAGCTAAGGGAGTGTCATAGTGGGCTAATGCTCGCAAAACTGTGTGTTCCAACCTGGGGGATTTGGTGAGGAGTTTTGTACCAGTGGCTCAAGGGCAGATAAGGATAAAGGTATTGGAAGGGCCTTCATCCCTTTAATCTAGCCTCAGGTGGTCTCCTGGGATGAATTTCTATGCCACTCAAGTTTATCACATTGTCACCTTCTCTGGAATGAAAAATGCTTCATTCTCCTCTGGTTCTGGCAAGTTCTAGTTCTCCAGGCCAATGCTCTGGCCACCTGATGCGAATAGCCGAGTCACTGGAAAAGACCTTGATGCTGGGAAAGATTGAAGGCAGGAGAAAAGGGTGAGATGGTTGGATGGCATCACTGATGCAATGGACATGAACTTGGGCAAACTCCAGGAGGTGGTGAGGGACAGGGCAGCGTGGCATGGAGTGGTGAGGAATTGGACACCACTTGGTGACTGAACAACAACAACTTCTACGAGTGACACTGTGGTAAAGAACCCATCTCCAGTGCAGGTTAGAGTTGAGAGACTCAGGCGCTTTCCCTGAGTTAGGAAGGTCCCCTGGAGGAGCGCGTGGCAACCCACTGTACTGTTCTTGCCTGGAGAATCCCATGGACAGAGGAGCCTGGTGGGCTACAGTCCATAGTGTTGCAGAGAGTTGGACACGATTGGAACGACTTAGCACGCATGTACAGTCTACAGAAGACCTCAAAGGTCCTACTGTGTGTACACCTTGAGGTGGATCCAGGACCCTGCCCCCGGACTGCACCATTGTTTCTTGACTGTTTGTCCCTTGTCTCTGCATCTTTTGCAACTATTTGAAGCTGCTCTTGGGAACTCAGGAAGGATCATGGAGGTTAAAACCTAGTCTCTACAAACGTGACATGGGAGAAACAGAACTTCTATGCTCAGGAGCCCCACAGGGTCCTGTGTGGTTTCACTCCCGGTTTTATTGCTTTCTCTATTTCATTAATGTGATTTGTTACAAAAGATAGTGTTTTGATATATTAATGTAGCCCTAGGGAACTAATAAATTCATTAATGTTATTGGATCTACCAGAAATTTATTCTTTATTGGCATAAAATATTTCATTGTACAAATATATCGCAATTGAGCTCTTTTCCAAATTGCACGTAGCTGGGTTGTTTCCAAATTTTTTGGCTTTTGAATAAAGTTGTATTCACTTGGAAATTTTGCCTATTTTCAGATATGTGTAATAGTATTTTTCTTTAATTTTAATTTACATTTCATTGAATAATTTGTTGAGTACTTTTTCATATGCTTATTGGCTGTATGGATATATATCTTTTTGGGGGTCCCTGACCAAGGCTTATGTAATTGGATTGCTTGCTTACTCTTTTTGATTGGTAGGAGGTTCCTTTATGTATTCTGTATATATGTGATTAATAACAGGATTTGGGACTAGAGTGAGGCAAGGGCGGTACTCATTCCAAATTTAAAGAAACACCTCTCTTGGGGTTGAGTTCCCCTCTGCTGCTGGGTTGCTTTTCCCCAAAGCATTCCTGTGCTTCACTTTCTAATTCAAGATTCTGTTTAAATTCAAGATCCTATTCATTTGAAAGATCATATCTAGAATATCACCCCAGTCTTCTGTCATTATATTACCCTAAATACCTGTTTTTCTTCATAACACTTATTACCAACTGACGTATACTTAACATGTATAGGTTATTTTTGGTTTATTGCTCTCTGAAACAAATTATGCTCTGTAAGAGTTGGGGCTTTTCTTTTTGTCCCCGCATACCAACTTACTAGAACAGTGTTCGGCATGTAACAAAGTCGCAATAGGTATTTATTAAATATTCATAAAATAATGAAATTGAGAAGAGCTAGTCTCTGAAAAGTGAGTTCCATTTTAGACATGCTAAATATGTATATGTGATTGATACAGATAAGAGATTGAGCTAGTCAGGGATTGGCAAATACTTCCTTTAAAGGACCAAATAGTAAACATTTTATGCTTTGTGGGCCTTATGGACTATGTCCCTGGACTATGTCCCAACCAACTCTGATACCAGAGTGAGAAAGCATCTATGAACAGTGCATACATTAGTGAGGGTAGCTGTGTTTCAATAAAAATTTACGTACAAAAGTAGGTAACTGGTTTGTAGGACCTGTTTGCTGACCCTTAGAAGATGTAATGGAGAGCTATAAATATGAAATGTAGAAGCTTGATCTTGATTCAGAATGTAGTCATGTATATTTTGCATTATTAAAGTGAGATGATGAAAGGAACTGTGCTAAGAAAGATAATCTGGTGGTATTAGGTTAGCTGGAGAGAAATTGTGACTGGAGGTATTACTCACCTCAGGTTCAACTGCTAACTGGTCAGAAGCCAGTACTGGAGAGACAGGCCTTGGTTGCAAATGAAAGGTCACTTTATCCAGGAGGCCAGCAACCTAGGGAGATGGCAGCTGCTGCTGCTGCTAAGTCGCTTCAGTTGTGTCCGACTCTGTGCAACCGCATAGACGGCCTCCTACCAGGCTCCTCTGTCCCTGGGATTCTCCAGGCAAGAACACTGGAGTGGGTTGCCATTTCCTTCTCCAAGGCATGAAAGTGAAAAGCGAAAGTGAAGTCACTCAGTCGTGTCTGACTCTTAGCGATCTCATGGACTGCAGCCTACCAGGCTCCTCCATCCATGGGATTTTCCAGGCAAGAGTACTGGAGTGGGGTGCCATTGCCTTCTCCAGGGAGATGGCAGACTCTAGTCCAAAAACCTGCTCTGAAGATTCTGCTCAACAATGCAAGTTTTTGAAGCAGGAGTTACTGGGATGGGAGGGCGGGAGGTGGAATCAGAGTCTCAGATATCTTCCACTGCTTGATTGGTAGTGTGGTGACAGGGTGGTGTTCCTGGCATCTTGTGCTCAGTTTGAAATTACTGTCCTCCACCTGGGTTGGGACCTTGTTTCTGCAGAAGAACCCTAAGGCATTATGATGTATATTCCTTGAGGAATCAGGACCCTGCTTTACTGCTGCACTTGCTTCTTGATTGCTCCTCCTTTGTTTCTGGGCTTCTCTCATAGCTCAGTTGGTAAAGAATCCACCTGCAATGCAGGAGACCCCAGTTTGATTCCTGGGTTGGGGAGATCTGCTGGAGAAGGGATAGGCTACCCACTCCCGTATTCTTGAACTTCCCTTGTGGCTCAGCTGGTAAAAAATCCTCCTGCAGTGCGGGAGACCTGGGTTCAATCCCTGGATTGGGAAGATCCCCTGGAGAAGGGAAAGGCTACCCACTCTAGTATTCTGGCCTGGAGAATTCCATGGACTGTATAGGGGGTCAGTGGGGTCACAAAGAGTTGGACACAACTGAGCAGCTTTTCACAATACCTTCCCTGATGAGCAGTTGTTTGAATCTGCCGTTTGGAACTCAGGGAGAGTGAAGGAGTCTGAATGAAGCTATTTCCTACAAACTGGAAACAAAGACATGGGTGGGATTGGTATCTAGAAGGGCCCCACAGGCTCTTGCTCAGTAAAAACAGTTACGAAACAGACTTTATATAAAGCTTACTATATGTGAGGCACTGCACTTCCTTTGCCCCTCTTTTTTTCTCAGATTATGTTCCTGAATTCTGTGTCTTGGCTTATTCTTTGTCTTGGCTTATTCTGTGTATCCTCCGGTAATGTCTCTGAAAAGGGCTGCCTGTTTGGACATATTTTAATGGCTAGTTCATCTGAAAGTATCTGTATTCTACCCTCAAACTTGACTCATGTCTGACTGGATATAAAATTCTGAATTAAAGATGGGACATTCTTCCTTAGAGTTTTGAAAGCACTGATATATCTTCCAGATTCTGATGTTGCTTTTGAAAAGTCATACTATTCTGCTTTTTGATTCTTTTATAAGATATAAGCATTTGGGATCTTCTCTTTTGTTTGTGCTTAGAAATGTCACCACAACATTTCTATATGTACATCTCTTTTCATCTGTGTGCTTGGCTCTCTAGGAGTTGCTTTTCAGTATGGGATCTTGGAGTTTCAATTCCAGGAAAATTTCTTGAATTGTTTTAATTCTGTCTTTTCTGAATTCTTTTCTTTTTCTCTTTTCTGGAAATTTTGTACTGGGATATGGGACCATACTGGTCCTCTTCATACCATATCTTTAGTAAATAGTAAAGACTATTCTCTTTTTGTTCCAGGTAGTAGGAAAAGTTTCCAACTACATATTCTAACTTTTTTTTTGCTTTTCATCTCTGTTCTTTATTTCCTTAAACTTTTCTGTTCCCTGAATGGTTATTTTTAAATTCTTTTATAATCCTCTTTCTGTGTTTTTTATGTTGTTTCTATTATATTACTGAGACTATTGATATTAGCTTTTGTGTGTTTTTTGCTTGTTTTCTTCTCCCTTCAGAGTCTTATTTTTTTGCTTTTTTTTCCTCTGTGTAATCCAGTGTCTGGGTTTTATATTTCATGTTTTCTCCACATAAAATATTTGATGTTCCTTTTTGACTGCTCATACTTAATAACATAAATCTTAAAAAGCACTTTGGGAGCTTTTAGCATGTGGGCAGGATTTGTTGACTGTAGTCTTACCTGCTTGGAGATCAGCCCATGTCCTTGGGGAACACCTGATGTCTGTATATTTGAATGTCTTTTATCTTAAACTGGTCAGGTTTCCCAGAGAAACAAATTAGTGTTTTCCCTGGCTCTCAAAAGTTGAACCCTTTGAGGTAAAAAGACTGTGTGGGAGGGAAGGGATTGGTTCTCAACATCTCACTATGTATAGCTTCACTTTGTCATCCTATTTCAGTAATGACTTCAGCTCTGATTGAGAGACCCTCTGATAATCTATTTCTAGGGGGGAAAACTCTTTTTCTGCCAAAGTGGGAGAGGAGGCAGTTGCTAGGCTACTGCCAGGGAGAGATCAGTGGTCTGGCTGTTGCTTAAATAGACTAATTCTTTCGATTAGGCCTACTTTACCCTCAACCAGTTTTTGACTTTGAGGGCTTCTCTGCTGTAAGCTGGAGTGTTTATCACCTTTCCCAGATTCTTACTTTAGCTTAATCTTTCATTTCATGAAAGTCTGCTACCATTGCTATTGCTGTTATTTTAGTATTAGTTGATTCTATTTTCCAGTTGAGTTTTTTTTGAAACTTAGCATCCAACATATTATTTTTCTTAAATTTGAATCCTGTGGAGTCATCTGAGTATCTTGATTAAAGTATGAAGATAGGACCCCGTGGATTACTTTTGAAGACATTGAGTTTTACTTTAGTTCTTGGTTAGTATTGTAAATTATGTTTGTTTATACAGTTATGAGTACCTGGTTGTACTTATTATTAATGATCCTATATTTTAAAATTTTATTCTTAAAGATTTTCAGAATCTTTCCCTACAATATTTTAATTAAAAACATCTAGTGTTACCCTAGTCTACCTGAAAAGAAAAAATATACTGATAAATAAGTTTAGGATAACTTGTGGTGGAAAAGAAATATTTTCCAGGAATAGCCTTTTAATTTTTTTAGTGCTTATAAGCCATCTTCAAACAAAAGTTTTTGTGTTTTGGATACAGATCATTAATGGATTGTCAAAAATCTTTTAAACTCAAAGGGTATATGTTTTTGTGTTTTTTAACATAATTTTCTTAAAATTTTTCTTCTTTTCAAAATCAGTGTTAGAAATTGTTTTCTTACGTTGTTTTACAGGCTATACACATTAGAGGTGCAGCCTAATTCAGGGTCTGTAGAGAAGACATAATTTTAAAAGTGGATAGGTATTCTCTCACTGTCTTCTTTTCTCATTTCAACTTCATTTACTTTTTAACTATGTTTCTTCTACCTTTTCCAGTTTTCTACTCAATTCTCCTTGGTGGAGAAGATGGATGCAAAAGAGAAGGTGTGAGTAGTTCTTTATTCTCTCTGCATCTGTTAACATTACATCATCTTTTCCATGCAATATTCTTGTTTCTTCCTAGTTCATCTCTTATGCAGCCAGTGGACTCGTTTGGTTTTCTTTTGTATCATTTATAAAATTTAGCTTATTCTGGTGTACTATTCTTAGGAAGTTGGTGTTAATTTTATGAACATTTTTAGTTACATTTCCCTCCTTCCATTATTTATATATGTCCTTTTAAAATCTGGTATCTGAAAATTATATGTAGTCATACTATTTCACTCACTCATCACCTTCATTAATTCAATCCACTAAAATTATTTAAGTTCCTAAAGTGTATCAGGCCCTGGGAAATAAAATATTGGTAAAATAGTACTTTTCTTAGTAGAGTTCATATTTTCATAGGGAATATCGTCTCCCATTTCTCATTAGAATTATCCACATCTGTATAATTAAAAACTAACTTTTGCTCTTTGGTCTCTCATTCACATTGTGAATAGTATTTCGTTTTGGAACTGTGTGTACTATTATAATAGTAGCGCTCATGTTTGAGTTCTGGCTCTACCAAATGTTGACTGTGTAATGTTGGATAACTCATACAACCTTTCTGTTTTAAAGTTTTCATTTATAAAATGTACTTAATATCTACTTTATAGAGTTGAATTGAGAGAATTTAGATGTTAAAAAAGAATTGAGAAATGTACGTACATGTATTATGTGAACTTAAATTTGAAATGCTTTATAATGGTGTTTTTAATACGGATTGCTATCTAAATATTTATTGCAGTCCTTTTGAAATATGATTGTAAATCTCCTTGAGAGCAAGAATTATGTTGTATAGACTTTTACCTGTTGAAGATGGTAAATAGCAGTGACTTACAGTTTCAAATTGAATTGCCTAAATTTGTTGATTATTTCTTTTCACCAGTTTCATTATTGATAATAATCAATACCCATATGTTTTAACATTAAGAAAACATTATTAAAAAAAATTCTCCATATGGCCAATTTCCATTATATACTTGTAAATATTATTGCCTCTGATTGTTCTCCTTCCCAAATTTCCATAATGTCACCCTTCAGTTCGGTTCAGTCACTCAGTCGTGTCCGACTTTGTGACCCCATGGACCGCAGCACATCATGCTTCCCTATCCATCACCAACTCTGAGAGCTTGCTGAAATTCATGTCCATCGAGTTGGTGATGCCATCCAGCCATCTCATCCTCTGTCGTCCCCCTTCTCCTCCTTCCTTCAGTCTTTCCCACCTCCAATACTTTGACCACCTGATAAGAAGAACTGAATCATTGGAAAAGACCCTGATGCTAGGAAAGGAAAGATGTCACCCTTAGGTTTGTGGATTTCTGGCGTCTCTGCTACTCAGTAGTCCTCCTTCTTTGCCTGTTTTTGAAAGATAAAGACATGTTGCTGTTTTCTGATAACGAATTTCCTTTTATATATGAAGAGAATTTTACTTTTTATGTTAAAATACTAAATACAGGTTAAATATTAATGTGATTTAACCATTGTATAATTAAAAAATCATTAAAAATATTAGTGTGTCTGTGTCTTCTCCCCTCCCCTTTCCCACTCTTATTTTTAAGTGAAACTGGCCTATTTCTCTGGAGGAGGCAATGGCACCCCACTCCAGTACTCTTGCCTGGAAAATCCCATGGATGGAGGAGCCTGGTAGGCTGCAGTCCATGGGGTCGCTGAGTTGGATACGACTGAGTGACTTCACTTTCACTTTTCACTTTCATGCATTGGAGAAGGAAATGGCAACCCACTCCAGTGTTCTTGCCTTGAGAATCCCAGGGACGGGGGAGCCTGGTGGGCTGCCGTCTGTGGGGTCGCACAGAGTCGGACACGACTGAAGTGACTTAGCAGCAGCAGGCCTATTTCTCTGATGGTTCTTCTTAACATTAAATTCATCTTAATTTTCCTGAATAACTATTTTATGGATCATGTCTAACATTTCAGTGCAATTAAGTCTTGATCATGGTGATAAATCTCTAGCCAAACATTTTCTTTTTAGTCTTTATGAAGTACATCATGCTTCAAGGACAAAAAGAGAAGCCAACATGTGTCAGCTACTTTGAATCCTTTTCTTGCAATATCATGTTTAATCTTTACCAGAACCCTCTATAATATCCATTATTACTTCTATCTTGCTGATTTGAAAACTGAGGCTCAATGAATTTTTGCCAAAGTCTCAGTGTTCTTGATTCCAAAGAATATTCTGTGTACACTGTAATATGTGACCTGGAAAGTAGTGATGCAGAACATTGAACATCACTCCATATCTTCCATGAAATCACTTCTGTAACTTCATCATCTGAATTTAAGATCTCCATTTTTCCATTGTTGATCTTGGTAAATTAAATTTTATTTACCTAGAATATATTTTGGATGCATATTTCTAAGGTTTTAAAAGGTTCATGCAACTTGGATAGAAAATAGGGATTTGGGAGCAGTAGGTAAAACTTGTTTTACCCTCGGCCAGTCTGTTGAGTTTCCTAGTGACACTTTTATTTCCACCTCTTTGACATTGACCTTTTTTTCCTTTAAATCTTCCTAATAGCTCAGCTGGTAGAGAGAGAATCCACCTGTAATGCAGGAGACCCCAGTTCAATTCCTGGGTAGGAAAGATCCGCTGGAGAAGTGATAGCCTACCCACTCCAGTATTCTGGTCTTCCAGGGTGGCTCAGCTGATCAAAAATCCGCCTGCAATGAGGAGACCTGGGTTCCATCTCTGAGTTAGGAAGATCCCCTGGAGAAGGGAAAGGCTACCCACTCCAGTATTCTGGCATGGAGAATTCCATGGACTGAGCAACTTTCATTTTTGCTTTCACTTATAGAAGCAAATAAACAGTATCTTCTGTGTCATGGTAGCTAGTATCAGTTCAGTTCAGTCGCTCAAGTCATGTCTGACTCTTTGCGACCCCATGGACCACAGCACGCCAGGCCTCCCTGTCCATCACCAACTCCCAGAGTCCACCCAAATCCATGTCCGTTGAGTCAATGATGCCATCCAACCATCTCATCCTCTGTCGCCCCTTTCTCCTCCCGCCTTCAATCTTTCCCAACCTCACGGTCTTTTCAAATGAGTCAGCTAATCCACATCAGGTGGCCAAAGTATTGGAGTTTCAGCTTCAACATCAGTCCTTCCAGTGAACACCCAGGACTGATCTCCTTTAGGATGGACTGGTTGGAATTCCTTGCAGTCCAAGAGACTCTCAAGAGTCTTCTCCAGTACCACAGTTCAAAAGCATCAATTCTTCGGGGCTCAACTTTCTTTATAGTCCAGCTCTCACATCCATACATGACCACTGTAAAAACCATAGCCTTGACTGGACAGACCTTTGTTGACAGAGTAATGTCTCTGCTTTTTAATATGCTGTCTACGTTGGTCATAACTTTCCTTCCAAGGAGTGTCTTTTAATTTCATGGCTGCAATCACCATCTGCAGTGATTTTCGAGCCCCCCAAAATAAAGTCTGTCACTGTTTCCATCTATTTACCATGAAGTGATGGGCCCAGATGCCATGATCTTAGTTTTCTGAATGTTGAGTTTTAAGCCAACTTTTTCACTCTCCTCTTTCACTTTCATCAAGAGGCTCTTTAGTTCTTTGCTTCTGTCATTAGTATGCTGTCATCTGCATATCTGAGGTTATTGATATTTCTCCCGGCAATCTTGATTCCAGCTTGTGCTTCGTCCAGCCCAGTGTTTCTGGTGATGTACTCTGCATATAAGTTAAATAAACAGTGACAATATGCAGCCTTGACGAACTCCTTTCCCAATTTGGAATCAGTCTGTGTTCCATGTCCAGTTCAAACTGTTGCTTCCTGACCTGCATACAGATTTCTCAAGAGTCAGGTCATGTGGTTTGGCATTCCCCCCTCTTGAAGAATTTTCCACAGTTTGTTGTGATCCACACAGTCAAAGGCTTTGGTATAGTCAATGAATCAAGGCAAATTGGAAGTGGTCAAACAGGCGATGGCAAGAGTGAACATCGACATTCTAGGAATCGGTGAACTAAAATGGACTGAAATGGGTGAATTTAACTCAGATGACTGTTATATTTACCACTGTGGGCAAGAATCCCTTAGAAGAAATGGAATAGCCATCATAGTCAACAAAAGAGTCCGAAATGAAGTACTTGGATGCAATCTCAAAAATGACAAATGGTTTCTGTTCGTTTCCAAGGTAAATCATTCAGTATCACAATAACCCAAGCCTGTGCCCTGACCAGTAATGCTGAAGAAGCTGAAGTAGAACGGTTCTATGAAGACCTACAAGACCTTCTAGAACTAACACCCAAAAAAGATGTCCTTTTCATTAGAGGGCCAGTATACATAGTATGGAATAACAGTAAGATATAGAGAAATTTATAAAGTGTTGTTATTTATCTACTCTGTATTCATAGTTTATGTGCATTTCTGCTTTTAGTTTTTTAACTTAGGAATTAACCATAAACTGTCCAGTCATAGGGAACAAGGACAGAAGGAATATTTATAGGGTTCTGTGAACATGTTTGTTTTGTAGATATGACTTTTGAAACTATGTAAATGTTTTACATTATTTTAAAACAAGTTTGAATCATTAAAAAAAGAAAGATCCTAAAAATGAAAACAAAATGAAGCAGAGATGTTTTCATTAAGTAGTGTTGGTATTATCCCTAGATTGTTATATATGTATCCTGCAGTCAAGCAAATGAATTTATGTTGATGTCTTTGTATAACAGGATCTTCAATATGGGAGAAATGAGTTAGGAATAAGAGTCATGCCGTTTACAAACAGATGTAGAATCTTATATAGGAGTATCAATATAAAGATATCCTAACTCTGACTAGTATACTTGACGAGTTCAGGAGTAATGAGAACTCCTAGAACCCAGACTGTTGTCTCTGAATGCCATTTCCTGCTGAAGTTTAGGGTTCCTTGGGTATATGATTGATTTCAGGTCTGAGGTAGGAGTTGGACAAGTTAATGCCCTTGTGTAGAAGCAAGGAAGCTATCTAAGACTACTATGGTTATATCTAGAAGATTCAGAAACTAATTGAAGAGGCTGTCACTGCCTAAGGATGAGAAATTTGAAAGCAATAGAAGTAATAGCTGCAGTGATTGGAAGCATTACTACATTTGTTTAAATCCAGGAGTTTTAAGTGATGATTCCTCCCCTAAAAAACAAACTCTCATTTAACATTATGCGGGATTAGGCTACTGACTCATTACAGTCTTTTCCATGACCTTCCATGTCTGAGTGTTCTATATCCTTGGATTCATCCAACGAAGAATTGAAAATACTTGGGGTGGGCAATGAGGGGAATTTTAGAAAGCTCCAAAAATGAATCTTGAATTGCCTATCGCTGATAACTTTACATAGCACTTACATTGTATTTACAACTATTTGCATAACATTTATACTGTATTAGACTTTATACATAACTTAGAGATGATTTAAAGATAATGGGGAGGTGCATAGCTTGTATGCAAATACTGTACCATTTTGTATTTTTTAATTAATGATTTTGCTGCTCCAGGTCTTGAGGCACCTGGGGTCTTTTAGTTGTGACATGAGAACTCTTCCCTAATGGCTAAGTGGTGAAGAATCTGCCTGCTGTGCAGGAGACTGGGATCTGATCCTTGGGTCAGGAAGATTCCCTGGAGAAGGAATTGACAATCCAGTCCAGTAGTCTTGCCTGGGAAATCCCATAGATAGAGGAGCCTGGCAGGCTACAGTCCGTGGGTTCACAAAGAGTTGGACATGACTTACGGCTCAGACGATAAAGCGTCTGCTGCAATGCAGGAGACCCGGGTTCAATCCCTGGGTTGGGAAGATCCTCTGGAAGAGGAAATGGCAGCCCACTCCAGTATTCTTGCCTGGAAAATTCCATGGACTAAGGATCCTGGTAGGCTACAGTCCATGGGGTCGCAAAGAGTTGGATACGACTGAGCGACTTCACTTTTACCGACTAAACAACAGAAACAACAGTGCGAACCCTTGGTTGCAGCATGTGGGGTCTAGTATTCTGACCAGGGGACACAAGTTCTATCCCTGGTTCTGGAATATCCTACATGCCACAGGGCAGCTAAGCCTGTGTGTCACGCTTACTAAAGCCCTAGTGCCCTAGAGTCTGTGCTGTGCAGCAAGAAGCCACCGCAAGGAGAAGTTCGAGCCCTGCAACTAGAGTAGCCTCTGCTTAACTAGAGAAAGCCTGTGTGCAGTAATGAAGACCCAGCGCAGCCAAAAATAAGTAATCAAATAAGAGAGGAAAACAATTTTTGTTAATAGGATTTTATAGGAAGAAAAATTCATTCCATGAGTTTGTTGAAAATTGCAGACATTGAAATCCAGTTTTGTGAAATTTTTCAGCTGAAAAAAATGGAAATGCAGTAAGTATACCACTTGTTGGGTTCCTCTTTTGGCTGAACATAGGGAAGTCCTTAGGTATATCTCAAGGCATCCCGAATACTCTGTGCTCCGGTGCCCCCTTGTGCCTATGATAAAAAGCTATCACTTGTTTTCCCAAAAATTTGGGGTAACCCTTTCTAAGAGCTCCTGGAAACAAAACGTTTGCAAGTTTATAAATACGTTTGCCTATCTTAAGCTTTCTGGGACCTGAAATTTATGTCCTTTTAAATTTTAGGACATGCTCTTGTCTTTCTGCGCAAGTTGTTACATTACTAGTTTTATGGCATTTATATTACCAGTTACATGTGTTTGATTTCATTGTGTTAGTGTTTCCATAGCTCTGTCATTTCCCTCTCCCTCCCCCCACCCCCATTTCCACATTTGCCTTTTCAAAGCAAAATAATGGGAATGGTGGAGGTAGGTATGTCAGAGGACTTACATTCTTTCTCTTTCTCAAGGAAAAAGCATCCTGGGGTCAACTTGTACCATGATAATGTATAATTGCAGACATTTCTGGCCCATTAGGATATTTGATTGCCATCTCATTCTTCTGTTCTGTACCCCAAAAGGCATATGAAGCTTTGTACTATAATACCAGTCAGAATATTTCTATAACATCATTCCTTTGGGAGAAGGTGGCCTTCCCTAGTGACTCAAATGGTAAGGAATCTGCCTGCAGTGCAGGAGACCCAGGTTTGATTCCTGGGTTGGGAAGATTCCCCTGAAGAAGGAAATGGCAACCCACTCCAGTATTCTTGACTGGAGAATCCCATGGACAGAGGAGCCTGGTGGGCTGCAGTGCATGAGATCCAAAAGAGTGGGACACAACTGAGGGACTAACACTTTTACTTTCACTTTGGGAGAAGAGAGTGACATGGTCGTCCATCTTGCTCCTTCCTTCTTCACTGTTTTAGCTAAATTTTCTTCTTACATTTTTTTTTGTTTTAAGTTTACGTTTTTTGGTAAAACAGTTGTTTGAATTAGGACAAGGTGTGGTAGGGTAACTGTTGAACAGTGTAATTACTGTCCCACAGAATTTCCTTTTGTTACCACTCCTTTGTAGTTAAATCTTCAAATCCTCCACCCTGTTTAACCCTGGACAACTAATAATCAATTCTCAGTCCTTGTTTTGTGTCTCCCCCCGCTGCCCCGATGTTCTGTGAATAGAACCATACAATATGTAGCCTTTTGAGTCAGGTTTCTTTCAGTTATCCTAATGCATTTGAGATTTATCCATATTTTTGCAGGTTTGGTTTTTCATTCCCTATTTGTGTTGTTTAGCTTTTGTCTATTAAAAATAAAACTGCTCTAAACATTTATATACAGGTTTCTGTGGAAGTACAAGTTTTATTCCACAAGACTGAAATTTTAGTTCTTCTGTTAGGTATGTAATGGTATCTCATTGCGTTTTTTATTTGGTTTCTCCAGTGATTGATGATTTTGAGTATCTTTTCATTTAGCTTATTTGTCATTTGTATATTGTCTTTTGTGAAGTATTGGTTCAAGTCTTTGCCACAAAGACTTTGTTTTTTGTTTTTTTCCAGAAAGTTTTAGGTTTATATTTGTAGCCTGTTTTGGCTTAAGTTTTATATGTACTGTGGGATATGGATTGAAGGGTTTTTGAGGAGGGGTTGGTTTTGTTTTGTTTGCATGTGAGTGACCAGTTACCCCAGCATAGTTTTGTTAAAAAGACTATCTCCTTTGATTGTGTTTGTCCATTTATTCAAAAATCAGTTGTCAGTTCTGTATGGCTCTGTTTCTGGACTTTTTTTTTTTTTTTTAATATAAATTTATTTATTTTAATTGGAGGCTAATTACTTTACAATATTGTATTGCTTTTGCCATACATCAACATGAATCTGCCACAGGTGTACACATGTTCCCCATCCTGAGCCCCGCTCCCACCTCTCTCCCCATACCATCCCTCTTTCTTACACTGACTTGTGTATATGTCTTTTGGTAATACCACACTGTCTTGTTTACTATAGCTTTATAGTGAGTCTTAAAACCAAGCAGTGTGAGTCATCCAGCTTTTTTCTTTTTAGAAATTGTTTCATCTGTTCTACATTTTTTGCCTCTCATAAAAACGTAAGAGTCTGCAAAAGTCCTGATTAAAAAACCCGCAGATAATCATGATGGTGTGATCACTCACCTAGAGCCAGACATCCTGGAATGTGAAGTCAAATGGGCCTTAAGAAGCATCACTACAAAGAGAGCTAGTGGAGGTGACAGAATTCCAGTTGAGCTATTTCAAATCCTAAAAGATGATGCTGTGAAACTGCTTCACTCAATATGCCAGCAGATGTGGAAAACTCAACAGTGGCCACAGGACTGTAAAAGGTCAGTTTTCATTTCAATCCCAAAGAAAGGCAATGCCAAAGAATGCTCAAACTACCGCACAATTGCACTCATCTCACATGCTAGGAAAGTAATGTTCAAAATTCTCCGAGCCAGGCTTCAGCAATACGTGAACCGTGAATGTCCAGATGTTCAAGCTGGATTAGAAAAGGCAGAGGAACCAAAGATCCAATTGCCAACATATGTTGGATTATCAGAAAAGCAAGAGAGTTCCAGAAAAATGTTTACTTCTGCTTTATTGACTACACTAAAGCCTTTGACTGTGTGGATCACAGCAAACTGTGAAAAATTCTGAATTAGATGGGACCACCAGACCACCTGACCTGCCTCCTGAGAAACCTGTATGCAGGTTTCAGGAAGCAACAGTTAGAACTGGACATGGAACAACAGACTGATTTCAAATCGGGAAAGGAGTTCGTCAAGGCTGTATATTGTCACCCTGCTTATTTAACTTATATGCAGAGTACATCATGAGAAATGCTGGACTGGATGAAGCACAAGCTGGAATCAAGATTGCCGGGAGAAATATCAATAACCTCAGATATGCAGATGACACCACACTTATGGCAGAAAATAAAGAATAACTAAAGAGCCTTTTGATAAAAGTGCAAGGGGAGAGTGAAAAAGTTGGCTTAAAGCTCAACATTCAGAAAACGAAGATCATGGCATCTGGTCCCATCACTTCATGGGAAATAGATGGACAAACAGTGGAAACAGTAACAGATTTTATTTTGGGGGGCTCCGAAATCATTGCAGATGGTGACTGCAGCCATGAAATTAAAAGATGCTTACTCCTTGGAAGAAAAGTTATGACCAACCTAGACAGCATGTTAAAAAGCAGAGACATTATTTTGCTAACAAAGGTCCGTCTAGTCAAATCTGTGGTTTGTCAAGTAGTCATGTATGGATGTGAAAGTTGGACTGTTAAAGAAAGCTGAACGCCGAAGAATTGATGCTTTTGAATTGTGGTGTTGGAGAAGACTCTTGAGAGTCCCTTGGACTGCAAGGAGATCTAACCAGTCCATCCTAAAGAAAATCAGTCCTGAATATTCATTGGAAGGACTGATGCTTAAGCTGAAATTGCAATACTTCGGCCATCTGATGTGAAGAACTGACTCATTTGAAAAGACCGTGATCCTGGGAAAGTTTGAAGGTGGGAGGAGAAGGGGACGAGAGAGGATGAGGTGGTTTAATGGTATCACTGACTCAATGGACATGAGTTTGAGTAAGCTCCAGGAGTTGGTGATGGACAAGGAAGCCTGGCATAGTGTAGTCCATGGGGTCGCAAAGAGTCGGACATGACTGAACAACTGAACTGACTGAAATGGGAGCCATAGCTCTTTGGGTTATTATGAAGATTGAATTAATATACATCAGTGAATAATATTGTGAATAGGACTTCCCTAGCGGCTCAGACAGTAAAGAATCTGCTCACAATGCAGGAGACCTGGGTCTTATCCATGGGTCAAGATGATCCCCTGGAGAAGGAAATGGCAGTCCACTCCAGTACTGTTGTCTGGAGAATCCATGGACAGAGAAGCCTGGCGGGCTATGTTCATGGGGTTGCAAAGAGGTGGACACGACTGAGCGACCAACACTTTTCAGTCAGGGATATAGGTATTTTTAGTCAGAATGTGCATACAGTCTCAAAGGTGCAGATTGCTTGTTTTGTGAGAAGAGGGATTCCTCATGTATTTTTTTCTCATAAATTTTATAATTCATCTTTTATCTGCCAGCTGGAACTATCCTTTATAACAATTAAGGTAAAGTCTTAATGGTAATTGTGGTTTTTAGATGTGACTCAGTAAATTCATAGTAAAACATATTGATAGCCACAGTATCCTTAAGGGGAAAAGAAAAGTATAATTATATTTATTGCAAAAAATTAATTGTGGGGAGTTCCAAAAGTACAACAGATTGGCTTTACATGTTTATGTGTGTGTGTGCACACACATGTGCACACTCAGTTGCTCAGTCGTTTCCGATTCTTTGCAGAAGATCCACTAGTAGATTTTCTAGCCCTATTAGGTAGATGTCCTAAGAGATGTTCTAGGTCTCTGGAAATAAGCAAAGGTATAGTCCATATTTTGATCTTTGCTTGGTAGGTTATCTTCTTTATTTTTACAGAAAATACCGCACATAGCTCTATTCTCGAAAACACATTTGGCAGCCCAGGAAATTTAAATGGTTTCAGAATCAATTTAATTTCAAAGGAACTGAGGCCCAAGGAAGTCCAAATGATCTCCATAACCTAAGTGTCAAGAATCTGTGATGATAATTGTGTTGGTATACGGCATCTATAGGTGAAACAACCTAATAATGATTTTGCAGTGACCCTTTGTAATGACACCTGCTGTGCTTTAATACAGGTATCAGCCAATGATAGGAATGAAACATAACTAGGTCATTCTCCTATGCTAGAGTAATTCTTTTATCCAAAATGTTTTACAAGGATAGTAGGCCCTAGCTTTCAGTTAAAAAATAAAAAGACTTGGAATCTTACAGTTTTCTTTCTGCAGTAGAAAAAATAAACATCTACCTCAAAATGAGTGCACAATTTAATATGAGTGTACTTATTCTGATAGTGAATATTCTGGTACCATTATTTTAAAATTCTGTTAGTTTTAATTATAATTTTTGATGACTTAACTGCTTATGGGCCATTGATGTCTCAAAAGCTAGGTGGCTGAAATTTCTTTCCCCAGTGCTCTTCAGAGCACTCTACATTGGCACTGTCTTTTAGGTTGATAGGAAAAGCCTTGTATAATTATTCATATAAAATTTTTGATACTGAATATTGTGTTAGTTGACTGGAAGTATAGAAGTATTAAAGAAGGACTGAATAACGTTTAGTAATACACTAGTAGTGAATTTTAACAGTGATTAAAAGCAGTTTTTCATTCTGATGGTCTTTTTTTTTATTGTTGAATTTTTTTTTTTTTGGTATGAATGCACCACAACTCATTTATCTGTTCACCTATTGAAAGACAGTTTGGTTGATTACTTCGAAATTTTGGCAATTATGAATAAAGCTGGTATACAGATGTTATAGAATTTAAGTGTTAAATGCATTAACCATTTCCATGAGAGTTTTCTAAAATGTATTTTTGCATGATCTTAGACTATTCTGAATATAAACTTAGACATTTCCTGTGTCACTCATTAAATAGATATTACAAACTAGTAGTAGAGGGGACAAGAATTAAATATACACATTTTATTTGTGTCACATGGTATACAAAGTATACAGTAAATGATAAAGATTTTTTAAGTGCTTTGCATGTATTTTTCAATTAAATGTCTAATATTGAATTGTAATACCGTAATACTATTTTTTGACCAATTACGAGTCCAGGTGTGTTTTCTAAAGTCTTTATGAAACTTTTTACGGTTTTTAGAATGCTGTGAAAGCATGTCTTCAAGGACTCTGCTTGTTTTGCCTTAATCATCTGCTTTGGACTTGGAAACTAGATAATACAGTTTATTATTATCTGTACACTAGGGTCAGTAAGCTTTGACCTACGATGAGAGAGTTTACCTTTGGGTCAAGTGCATTTACTTTTAGGGAATGGAATTTGTAACATCTTTCTTGGCTCAGTACGAGCCTTTTAGCTCATTTTTTAGTTCTTTTGTATTTCAGATGGATAGCAATACTACTGCCCTACAGGAAAATAATATATTTAGGACACTGTACATTTTCACTCAAATATATTTGTTCTGCCTTTCAGGACACACTTTTTTCTATTCTTAGTTTTCTTCATTGATCAAATAAGTGTCATGTTTCTTTATCATAATTAGTTAAATATTTTATTAACAAACGTGAACGGTTAGATTGAGAAACAGAAGCATATTTTAATTTTACAAACTGTTACTAGTGCCCCAGTGCTGAGTTCTTTATAAATAGTGTAAAAAAGGACATTCATCACTACCTTACATTGTTATAACAAGTCTATATTTCTATAGTAACTTTTTAAAAAATCTGTTTCAGAAGGTAAATGGAGGAAACTAACGATACCAAAAGAGTGAAAGCAGAGGTGGCTCTCAGGACTGTGAAAAGAAGGAATAGAAGCACTTCGGTTTTTTCATTCAAAGTGTCAAAGAGATGTATTTTACCTCTGGCCAGCTCTTTGAGAAGCTACTTACCTGGAAAGACAAATCTCTAAGAAAGAATATTAGTGATGATTTTGAGTTACCTCAGCAATCTGATGGACTAATTGCCTATTACATTGTCATCTGGGGCGCAGTTAATGAAAGTCCACGTGGTTATAGACAGGAACATAGTATAGTCCCTGTTATAGACTAGGAGAAAAGACCCAGTTTTTTACTATATAACAAGAAGAAGGAACAAACCATCTTTCAGGTGGAACAGAAAGCTCTGAAAGGAGTCACTGGATTTGGAGTTGGTAGCAATAATCAGTTCACTTCAGTCGCTCAGTTGTGTCCGGCTCTTTGTGACTCCATGGACCGCAGCTGCCAGGCCTCCCTGTCCAACTCCTGGAGCTTACCCAAACTCATGTCCATTGAGCCGGTGATGCCATCCAACCATTTCATCCTCTGTTTTCCCCTTTCTCCTCCTGCCTTCAATCTTTCCCAGCCTCGGGGTCTTTTCAAATGAATCAGCTAATCCACATCAGATGGCCAAAGTATTGGAGTTTCAGCTTCAACATCAATCCTTCCAATGAACACTCAGGACTGATTTTTAGGATGGACTGGTTGGATCTCCTTGCAGTCCAAGGGACTCTCAAGAGTCTTCTCCAACACCACAGTTCAAAAGCATCGATTCTTTGATGCTCAGTAGTGACAGAAACATTTTGAGAATAGCTTGCCACTTAGGTGATAGAAATTAGAAAACTGCCAGCATAAATTTTCAAAAGATAAATCTCTAGGAGTTTTGTGGAGCTCTAGGATTGAGTTTAAGAGTCTAATAATCAAATACCAAGGGAAAAAAAATCAAAAGCTATCATACTTAGAAATGATTGATATTTATGTTATCTCATAAGATTTCCAACCTACTTTAAAAGGTACTCCTAGAATTGAAGTGGTATGGGAGCTTCTGCATACATTTGACTTCTTTTCTATAAAACATTATATTTAATATAATTTCTAATTATATCTCAAAAGACTAAAACCAGAATTTGAGTCTTTTTCTAAACAAATTATGTTGTGAATTTATTAATACGCCTTTGTGTGGTATTCAGGACTTTGCATTTAACTTGGATTTTTATTCATTGTATTTTTATTTGTTATCCTTCTCCTTTAAACTCTTGGGTTACGTACTCATGGATTCAGTTTTGTAAACTACTCCCAGAAATTCCTTTTCTCTTAACCCATCTAAGAGTTGTCTACCTTAATTCATTCCCATGCTTTAATAGCAATCGCAGAATTTGTGTTCCTGAAAAGCTTCCCCCCACCTTGTTTAGTAAAGCTCCTGGTTCTTACTCATCTTTTGTATTGTCTAGAAATTACTGTGGTGTCTAGAATGCCTCCATATGCTAAAAAAGAACTGCTCTGATGGTTTTCCTTCTTCTTAGCCATTCAGTACTTTAAAAGAGAGCTCTAAGCTTAGCCATTTTCAATTGCGTATCATTTGAATAATTGTCCAAAAGCTGTAAGTTGCTTAAGTTCTCTGTTTCCTTTTTTGTAAAACCTTACCCAGCGCATGGTAAGCACTCAGATTTTAGCTGCTGCTGTCTTTCCTAATGTTATGGATTCCGTGTTTCTATCCTTCGCAAATTCGTATGTCCTAACCCTCAGTGTGAAGGTATTTGGAGATAATGGTCTTTGGGAGACAGTTGGGGCTAGGTGAAGTCATGAGGCTGGGACCCTCATGATTGGATTAGTTGCCTCCTAAGAAGAGACTGTCTGTGCTCCCACAAAGAAGAGGTCATGTGAGCACATACTGAGAAAGCAGCCTGTCTGCAATCAAGGGAAGGTCCTTCTCTTAAGTAAACCTTGCTGTATTCAGTCTTCTAGCCTCTGGAACTGTGAGAAAATAAGTTTCTCTTATTTTTTGGTATTTTGTTAAGGCAGCACGTGCAGATTAAGACAGTCATCATCATCAATGATACTGTATTAAATACTCTACCTAATCTTTCCAACCCACCCCTCTTCCCTGATAGTTCAGTTGGTAAAGAATCCGCCTGCAATGCTGGAGACCCCGGTTTGATTCCTGGGTCAGGAAGATCCCCTGGCGAAGGGATAGGCTACCCACTCCTCTATTCTTGGCCTTCTGTGGTGGCTCAGCTGGTAAAGAATCCGCCCACAATGCGGGAGACCTGGGTTCGATCCCTGAGTTGGAAAGATCCCCTGGAGAAGGGAAAGGCTACCCACTCCAGTACTCTTGCCTGGAGAATTCCAAGGACTGTATAGTCCTTGGGATCTCAAAGAGTGGGACATGACAGGGCGACTTTCACTTCACTTCACTTCAATCTTTCCAAAAGATAGTAGTATTTATGCCTCCTGCATTGGCAGGCAGGTTCTTTACCACTAGAGCCACCTGAGAAGCCAAGTAGTACACATACCAAATTTTATAATAAGGAACTTAGATGACACGATAGGAATATAGTTCTTTTTTATTGAATGTAGAGAAAAGTAATTGAAACTTAAGCATCTTTGGATACTTTGCAATTCTTGATGCATTTTGTTCACCAAGTAGTAACATTATTTCGGTAACTTAATTCATAGAGGAATAAGCAATATAAATACTGAAAGCAAGCTTAGTCTCACTTTATTAAATACTATAGATTTTGAAAGCAAGCTTGGTCTCTTATTTTACTGTTTGCTATCTTTTTTGACCCTTTTTCTTATTTTGCTCCATAGGGCTCCAACTTGTAGACTTAATATGGAAAGTCTTAAGGCCATTTGAAGTGTTTGGTTCTTCTACTTTTATGCCACAAAGGAGTCAGCTACATGGACAGCTCTCTCTAGTCAGTGATTTTATCACATGCTGTGTGGATCAGCTTGTAAGGACTATCCCTGTGCTGCTATATGACTTAAACCTCTTATAAGATATTTTACTGTTTTCATTGACTCCATTAACTAACTGCTTGACATTAGGCAAATAATTTCTCTGGATCTGTTCCCACTTTTGAAAAAGTCGGTCACAGTAGTGCCTACTTACAGGGTATATGTAACGATCAAATGGCTTAGTATACGCACGTGCTGCTGCTGTTTAGTTGGTGAGTCTTGTCCCTTTGGGACCCCATGGACTGTAGCCTGCCAGGCCCTTCTTTCCGTGGGATTTCCCAGGCAAAAATACTAGAGTGGGTTGCCATTTCCTTCTTCAGGGCATCCTTCTGACCCAGAGATTGAACCCCTGTCTCCTGCTTGGCAGGTGGATTCTTTACCACTGAGCCACCTGCGGAGTCCCCTAATATATGCACATAGTAGGCCCTGTTCAAGTGCTAGCTGTTTTTCTGTTGTTACTGATATTGCCATTACTTCCATTATCAATAATACTTGTTAAATGTGATAGAGATTTGAATACCCCTTTGGAGATGAATGATTATCTGCAGTCCCCAGACTATTTCAGAATTTTCAGAACCTAGATTCATATAGCACAATGCATATTTAATTTTACTTGTTATGATTGTCATTCTAGTAAGATACTATTTTGGTGTGAATTTGTATTCTACTCCTCTATAGAATTGTCCTTACAATTTTAATTTTAGTTGACCTTAGCAAATTTAATGTAACTACACAGAATATAATACTTATTTGTTAAAAAGTTGGGTGACTCAGATGGTAAAGTGTCTGTCCGGTAGACCCCGATTCAATCCCTGGGTCGGGAAGATCCCCTGGAGAAGGAAATGGCAACCCACTCCAGTACTCTTGCCTGGAAAATCCCACGGATGGAGAAGCCTGGTAGGCTACAGTCCATGGGGTCGCAAAGAGTCGGACACGACTGAGCGACTTCACTTCACTTCACTTCACAATAATGACTAAAATAAAAGAGAAAATAGCAGAAACCTCTTACGTTATTTCAAACCAGTTATTCCTTGGATTATGCGAGACTATTTTTCATGTCTAATTCCAAATTCAGTTAATTTTTTTTAAGATCAACTTGTTTCTTTAAAATAATTCTTATATGTGTTGATTATTCCTCAACATATTCTGTTTGTTTAAGCTTGGCCTAGTTCATGTGAATGCCTATTAATTTTGACCCTTAGTGTTAATAACTTTGGAAGGAACCTAAAATTATGGTTATATTGTTTACTTTTTTATGAAGTGAAATTTAAAAGAGATCTAATTTCCTTACTGTATATAATTTATGTGTAATTATTTTCTTTAATATCTTTTTTGTCTTAATAATAAATGAATTTCCCAAATGATTGTACTTTTGTTTTCACAATTTCTTCCAATAATCTAGAAAACTTATTCTAAATACAACTCTATACCAGCAGTAATAAAAACATTATTTAACTCTGATTTCTCAAATTCTTCTATTTGATTACTTCCTTATATATAAAGTGTATATATGAAGCCTATATGTAAAACGTACACGTGAAACCATTTGTGGTTTATCACAGGATAGTCAATGTAGTTCCCTGTGCTGTATGGTGGGGCCTTGTTGTTTATCCGTTCTTTGTATAATAGTTTGCATCTGCTAATCTCCCTCCTTTATTACACATTGATTTCTTATTACCAAAATATTTATATAGATTTGTAAATAGGTAAATCTTGTGGAAAAAACTAGTCTGTTTACCCCCTACTGCTAGTTTATAGAAAAATATCTATTAGGTATCCCATGAGAGAAGATTTTATGGACAAAGAAATTGGGAAAATTTCTCAGTATAAACTCTCCCATTAATAATGTATAGGAAATACTAGCATGTTAAAAGCCTGGAAGACCTGTGGTAAAATTAGACATGTGTTACTCGATGGACGTGAGTCTGAGTGAACTCCGGGAGTTAGTGATGGACAGGGAGGCCTGGCATGCTGTGATTCATGGAGTCACAAAGAGTCAGACACGACTGAGCAACTGAACTGAACTTTACCTTATAGTCAATGAACTTTGTGCATGACTTACTTGGCTTCTCTAATGCTTATTTATTAATATATACAAAGAAATGATTCTTGGTGTAGTCTGTGCTTTTATTTTTAATGTTAAAATTTCTTAGAGTGTAAGTGGTTTTAGCCTGTGTTGCTGGTTAGTTTTGACAGAATCAAGTCTGGGAACTCAGTTCTTACGTGACATTATGTAAATCCTCACCCTTCGTTTGGAGTAAATAAAAAGATGAGGCTATATTGCACTAATCTGTGAAATGCTGAGCTTGATGAAGGAGAAGCGGAATCAGAATTGCCAGGAGAAACCTCAGATATGTAGATGACACCACCCTCATGGCAGAAAGCAAAGAGGAACTAAAGAGCCTCTTGATGAAAGTGAAAGACGAGAGTGAAAAAGCTGGCTTAAAACTCAACATTCAGAAAAACTTAAGATCATGGCTTCCGGTCCCATCAATTCATGACAAATAGATTTGGAAACAGTGGAGACAGTGGCAGACTTTTATTTTCCTGGGCTCCAAAATCACTGCATATCATGACTTCAGCCATGAAATTTAAAAATGCTTGCTCCTTGGATGTAAACCTATGACCAACCTAGACAGCATATTAAAAAGCAGAGATATTACTTGGCCAGCAAAGGTCTGGATAGTCAAAGCTATGGTTTCTCCAGTAGTCATGTATTGATGTAAGAGTTGTACCATAAAGAAGGCTGAGCGCCAAAGAATTGATGCTTTTGAACTGTGGTGTTGGAGAAGACTCTTGAGAGTCCCATGGACTGCAAGGAGATCAAATCAGTCAATCCTAAATGGAATTGACCCTGAATATTCATTGGGAGGACTGAAGCTGAAACTCGAATACTTTGGCCACCTGATGTGAAGAAATGACTCATTAGAAAAGACCCTAATGCTTGGAAAGTTTGTAGACAGGAGGAGAAGAGGATGACAGAGGACGAGATGGCTGGATCGCATCACCGACTCGATGGACATGAGCTTGAGCAAACACCAGGAATTGATGATGGACAGGGAAGCCTGGTGTGCTGCATTCCATAGGTTCACAAAGAGTCAGACATGACTGAGCGACTAAACTGAACTGATAATTGCACTAAATTCATGTGATAGCAACTTACTGTTATTGAAACCATGGTAAAAATAACTCAATTTGTCTTATATCATTTGATTTTGCAGAAGAAACAGTTGTGGTTTTCTTTATAAATGTCATTAAATAGTATATTGTTGAAGAATGGGGCTTTTCTCAGTTTACGGTCATTGTTTTATTTTGTGGTTGTAGAAAAATTAGATTCATGTAAGCTGCCTACATGTCTTGAAATCAGGTGAGCAGAATCCACTTGCTAATTTAAAGCAATCAAGCCATATAGTAGAAAAGAGACATTCTGTATATAAACAGTAACTGTGTTTGAAGAGTTCAAAGGTTAGGTTAATTTTAATGGGCAAAATAGCAGAAACTGAATTGCATGATTGCTATTTATGTTTTTTTTTCTTGCCAATGATTGCTTTAACAGTTTGACAGCTTTTCTTTTAGGGATTTCCTATTAAACATATGTAAAACTGAGAATCTTGGCGTATTGATATCTGTTGTAGAAAGCACATATTAAAAACATTACAGTTTTTTAACTTTCCAGTGAGCAATTCTTAGAATTCGCTGTTATAGTATCTTGAGCTAATAACATATTTGTTGTTGTTCATTCGTTACCATGTCCAACTGGCGTCAGTGGTTGGGGCATAGACTTGGATTACTGTAATGATAAATGGTTTGCCTCATAAATGAACTGAAATCTTTCTGTCTTTTTTGAGGTTGCACCCAAGTACTGCATTTCGGACTTTTTTGTTGATTATGAGGGCTACTCCATTTCTTCTAAGAGATTCTTGCCAATAGTCATAGATACAATTGTCTTCTGAGTTACATTTGCCCGTTCCCATCCATATTAGTTCACTGATTCCTAAGATGTCCATGTTTACTCTTGCCATCTCCTGCTTGACCACATCCAGTTTACCCTGATTCATGGACCTAATGTTTCAGGTTCCTATGCAATACTCTTCTTTATGACATTGAACTTTACTTTCCCCACCAGACACGTACACAACCGAGTGTTATTTCCCCTTTGGCCCAGCCGCTTCATTCTTTCTAGAGCTATTAGTAATTGCCCCCAACTCTTCCCCAGGAAGACATCTTCCAACTTGGGTCGGGTGCGGGGGTCTCATCTTCTAGTGTCACATCTTTTTGCCTTTTTATACTCTTCACGGGGTTCTCATGGGAAGAATACTGGCGTGGATTCCCGTTTCTAACTCCAGTGGATCACATTTTGTCAGAACTCTTCACTATGACCATTCCATCTTGGGTGACCTTGCGTGACATGGCTCATAGCGTCATTAAGTTACACAAGCCCCTTATCATATATGAGGGGGAATAAAGTATTTTCTACATATTTACTATCACATACTGATTTTTTTTATACTGATTATTTTTGATAATTATTTGTTTAGCCTTTTTCTCTCATCATATTCACTACATGGTAAATTGTTGCTATGTATGCATGGCTGTTAACTCTTGATGTATATCTCTAATTTCTGAAGTTCCAGTGTTCATCTTGATTGGCTCTAATATGAAATCTGGTATTTACTGTGTGAAATCTTCATCCTTTTCTTTTATCTACAGAATTATGAAACCAGTGACTAATCAGTAAATAGATCAATTCTATTCATCTTGCCTTTAGTACCTTTTTTCTTTAGTGTTGTGGTGCTTTTTCCCCAAATTTGTCATTTATTTGTGTTTATAATATGTTTTGCACTGTGGTGGATATTCAAAAAATTTAACAAGGACCTTACTTTGCTAGGCACTAGAGATGCAAAAAAAGATGAAGGTATACTAATCCTTGCCCTCAAAGATCTTGTATTTTAACTGGTAAGACAGGGAACTAAGTGTATAGAAGGATCTAATATAGATGAGGAGGGAGTTAATACAAAGTAATGTGATAATTATTAAGTATTTACTAAGCACAGCACAATGTGTTAACTTACAGTGTTTTAGATAGGTTTACAGATTGAAAGAAATTATGCCTCTCTAAGCCTCTTCCCATTTACATACCCATATTTTGTAAGGCTAATAAGTTTGTTACTGATCAAGTTAGCAAGGTACAAAATCTTACCTGTGTTGGTATGTAGGTAATCTAACATTTGCATTGTGTATCCCTTGCTATGTATACCAAGAAAGCAAAACCCTGACTGCTCTTTATCTGGGCCATTTCTCAGGGTTGTATTTGCAGTGAGTGGCAAGGAGGGATGAGGCAAAGACTTTACCAAACAAACATGCTTGCTTCCACTTAAAATAAAAGTGGAAGACTATTCCATGGGCATTGTTCTTCTTTCTGTGTATATAGGTGTTCATCCTGGGCCCTTCACTTCCTTCCCATGGGAGTTGGGAGGCATGAGGAACCAACATAAGTAGCATGCTGATACTCTGTTTTAAGTAATAAGTAGCTTTTGCTCTAAGTAATGAAGTCTTAGGGGTCTTGTGTCCTTTGCCAGAGTCCATGAACAGTAGTAAGGTAGCTTGTTAGCATGCACGTGCGACACACACACACACACACACACACACAACTGTCTACCTGTTTACCTACCTATCTGTCTACAGTAAACTGTCAAGTCCTTCACTCTTGTAGATATTATGGAGGTAAATTGGCTTTACAGCAAAGAAGCAGAATGCCTGGTTTCAGTTTCCTTCTGTCCCCAGGTGCTAGCAGATTCCTAAAATAGCCCATAACACTGTCTATGCAAGGTAAGTATGAGTTTAGAAAGTTCACTTCTAGATGAAACTTTTAATTTTACATCAAGGACTTTGCATTTGGAAGAATTTATGTTGAGTATATGTCCTTTCAGATTAAAAATACACCATCGATCTTTAGGTTCTTGACTGAAATATTTTGTTCAGTTCAGTTCAGTCACTCAGTTGTGTCTGACTCTTTGCGACCCCATGAATCGCAGCACGCCAGGCCTCCCTGTCCTTCACCAACTCCCAGAGTTCACTCAGACTTGTGTCCATCAACTCGGTGATGCCATCCAGCCATCTCATCCTCTGTCGTCCCCTTCTCCTCCTGCCCCCAATCCCTCCCAGCATCACGGTCTTTTACAATGAGTCAGCTCTTCGCATAAGGTGGCCAAAGTATTGGAGTTTCAGCTTCAACATCAGTCCTTCCAGTGAACACCCAGGACTCATTTCCTTTAGAATGGACTGGTTGGATCTCCTTGCAGTCCAAGGGACTCTGAAGAGTCTTCTCCAACACCACAGTTCAAAAGCATCAATTCTTTCCCGTTCAGCTTTCTTCACAGTCCAACTCTCATATCCATACCTGACCACTGGAAAAACCATAGCCTTGACTAGACGGACCTTTGCTGGCAAAGTAATATCTCTGCTTTTGAATATGCTGTCTAGGTTGGTCATAACTTTCCTTCCAAGGAGTAAGCGTCTTTTAATTTCATGGATGCAGTCACTATCTGCAGTGATTTTGGAGCCCCAAAAAATAAAGTCTGACACTGTTTCCACTGTTTCCCCATCTATTTGCCTTGAAGTGATGGGACCAGATGCCGTGATCTTAATTTTCTGAATGTTGAGCTTTAAGCCAACTTTTTCATTCTCCTCTTTCACTTTCATCAAGAGGCTTTTTAGTTCCTCTTCACTTTCTGCCATAAGGGTGGTGTCATCTGCATATCTGAGGTTATTGATATTTCTCCTGGTAATCTGATTCCAGCTTGTGCTTCTTCCAGCCCAGGGTTTCTCATGATGTACTCTGCATATAAGTTAAATAAGCAGGGTGACAATATACAGCCTTGACGGACTCCTTTTCCTATTTGGAACCAGTCTGTTGTTCCATGTCCAGTTCTAACTGTTGCATCCTGACCTGCGTACAGGTTTCTCAAGAGGCAGATCAGGTGGTCTGGTATTCCCATCTCTTTTAAGAATTTACCACAGTTTCTTGTGATCCACACCGTCAAAGGCTTTGGCATAGTCAATAAAGCAGAAGTGGATGTTTTTCTGGAACTCTCTTGCTTTTTCGATGATTCAGCGGATGTTGGCAATTTGATCTCTGGTTCCTCTGTCTTTTCTAAAACCAGCTTGAACATCTGGAAGCTCACAATTCACGTATTGCTGAAGCCTGGCTTGGAGAATTTTGAGCATTGCTTTACTAGCATGTGAGATGAGTGCAATTGTGCGGTAGTTTGAGCATTCTTTGGCATTGTCTTTCTTTGGGATTGGAATGAAAACTGACCTTTTCCAGTCCTGTGGCCACTGCTGAGTTTTCCAAATTTGCTGGCATACTGAGTGCAGCACTTTCACAGCATCATCTTTTAGGATTTGAAATAGCTCAACTGGAATTCCTTCACCTCCACTAGCTTTGTTCGTAGTGATGCTTTCTAAGGCCCACTTGACTTCACATTCCAGGATGTCTGGCTCTAGGTGAGTGATCACACCATTGTGATTATCTGGGTCATGAAGCTCTTTTTTGTATAGTTCTTCTGTGTGTTCTTGCCACCTCTTGTTAATATCTTCTGCTTCTGTTAGGTCCATACCATTTCTGTCCTTTATTGAGCCCATCTTTGCATGAAATGTTCCCTTGGTATCTCTGATTTTCTTGAAGAGATCTCTAGTCTTTCCCATTCTGTTGTTTTCCTCTATTTCTTTGCATTGACCGCTGAGGAAGGCTTTCTTACCTCTCCTTGCTATTCTTTGGAACTCTGCATTCAGATGCTTATATCTTTCCTTTTCTCTTTTGCTTTTTGCTTGTCTTCTTTTCACGACTATTTGTAAGGCCTCCCCAGACAGCCATTTTCCTTTTTTGCATTTCTTTTCTATGGGAATGGTCCTGATCCCTGTCTCCTGTACAATGTCACGAACCTCTGTCCATAGTTCATCAGACAATCTGTCTATCAGATCTAATCCCTTAAATCTATTTCTTACTTCGACTGTATAATCATAAGGGATTTGATTTAGGTCATACCTGAATGGTCTAGTAGTTTTCCCTACTTTCTTCAATTTAAGTCTGAAATTGGCAATAAGGAGTTCATGATCTGAGCCACAGTCAGCTCCTGGTCTTGTTTTTGTTGACTGTATAGAGCTTCTCCATCTTTGGCTGCAAAGAATATAATCAATCTGATTTCGGTGTTGACCATCTGGTGATGTCCATGTGTAGAGTCTTCTCTTGTGTTGTTGGAAGAGGGTGTATGCTATGACCAGTGCGTCCACTTGGCAAAACTCTTACTAGCCTTTGCCCTACTTCATTCCATACTCCAAGGCCAAATTTGCCTGTTACTCCAGGTGTTTCTTGACTTCCTACTTTTGCATTCCAGTCCCCTATAATGAAAAGGACATAATTTTGGGGTTTTAGTTCTAAAAGGTCTTGTAGGTCTTCATAGAACCGTTCAACTTCAGCTTCTTCAGTGTTACTGGTTGGGGCATAGGCTTGGATTACCGTGATATTGAATGAATTGTCTTGGAAATGAACAGAGATCATTCTGTCATTTTTTAAATTGCATCTAAGTACTGCATTTCGGACTCTTTGTTGACCATGATGGCTACTCCATTTCTTCTAAGGGATTCTTGCCCACAGTAGTAGATATAATGGTCATCTAAGTTAAATTCACCCATCCCAGTCCATTTTAGTTCACCGATTCCTAGAATGTCGACGTTCACTCTTACCATCTCCTGTTTGACCACTTCCAATTTGCCTTGATTCATGGACCTGGCATTCCAGGTTCCTATGCAATATTGCTCTTCACAGCATCGGACTTTGCTTCTATCACCAGTCACATCCACAACTGGGTATACCATATTTTTATCCGTGTGTGTATGTATTGTTGATAAGGGGAAAGCAAAAATAGTGATAATGTTTTCCTGAACCTTGTCTCAACTTCAGTTTACTGGTGTTACCCAAAACCCTTTTATGCAGAATTGAGTAACTGAGAACCTTGAAAGATTTAAAGTAGTGGAGAAAGTAGTATCATTTGAAATATTTGCAGAATATCAGATGGCCTCAGTATAACCTCTAAGGATACATTTGTAGAAGACAGCAGAGCTTCTGCTATGAGTTTGTCTGGGTAACCATGAACAGAGATTATATACTTAAACAATGTATTTCTCTCTTTCCTAATTCTAATACATAAACATAGCTAAGTAGCTTAGTAATGGGCAGGGGCAGAGATATCTCAAGTCAAACATATGTTTTACCAGTTTACCTCCATGTTTAAAATTCCATGATGGCAAGAGTATGAGATTTGTAATATTTGTTAAGTACTTTGTATGTATGCAGCAATGATGTGTTCCCTGAAACAGTTCTACCCTCAGTGCATTTGTACCCATTATTTGATTATATACTGATAAAACTGTATGAAAAACAACTGCTTGTAGATGTTCACAGTTAAGTTTGAATAGAGGTGGGGGGTATAAACATCCTCCAAGAAGTTGAGCAAGGCCAGAAGAACAAACAGAATTTAAGTAAGTGGAAACAAACACATCAGGTGTAAGGGAGCAAAAGATGGCTAGAAGAAAAACATAAGAATAAGATTGCCTCCAGCATAACTAATAATCTTGTAGGGAAGACAGCTCCATGATACAGATGTATGAATGAAAAAGAATGAGGGTGGGAAAAGAAGAGTTGAATGATTGCATGACTTAGAATAAAATAGCTTCAGTTTCCCAAATATAACATCCTTGTCTTGTTCCTGTTTTGGTGGAAAAGCTTTCCAGTCTTTCAGCATTGAGTATGATTCAGCTGTAGGGTTTTCATTTTCATTATTATTTTCATTAAGTTGAGAGTTTCCCTCTAGTCCTGGTTGAGTATTTTTGTAATGACAGAGTGATCAGTTTGTCAAGTGCTTTTTCTTTGTCAGTTAAAATGATCCTGTCGTTCTCTTCATTCTCTTAATCTGTTATGTTACATTAATTGATTTTTCATATGTTGACCATCCTTATAGTGCCTTCTGTCTTTGTACTGAACAGTTTTGTTGGAAAAAAGCCAAACTCATTTGTTTACATTCTGTCTATGTCTATTTTGATACTAGAAAGTCAGAGATACGTAGTTAAGTCATATCATCTGCCAAGCCTAAAATAATTACTGTTTGGTCCTTAGAAAGCATTTCCTGACTTCTGCTTCTAGAATCATCAGTATCAACATAGTTCATTAGTAGATACTCACCAATCTGTACTGAACAATATTACTTGAATTGCTTTTCTTAGTAAACTTACTGTTTATCTTCCTGTATACAATAAGTGTTATAATTTGTTTAAAGAGAGAGAAATAATGATTTTTAAGAGAACTGTTAATTTGAATAATGAATTTGTTAATGGGTTTTGTAATTTAATTTCATGGCTTAAATTTTAAAATATCACAATCTCCATTGCTTATGAGTTTTATTTTCTTTTCCTAGGTGTATGTGGAATTTGATGATCTTGAGTGGGATAAACGAGAGTGGGTTAAAGTTTATGAAGATTTTTCAACCTTCTTGGTGGAATACCACTTAATCTGGGCCAGAAGGATCAACCCTAGCCAGACTCAGGGATCAAAGAGCAAACAGATTCAGTGGCCTGCATTGGTAAGATCTATATTCCTTATGTCATTAATAATTTTCAGTTGTTTGTTTTAAAAGAATTAAGAGCTAAATATAAGTTTTTGAGTTTTCTTAGTGACTAAAGATTAATATTTCTGAGTAGTGGCTTCTCCCCACCAATGCAAGAAACATGGAGAAACCTCGATTGAGGAGAAACCTCGATCCCTAGGTTGAGAAGATGCCCTGGAGAAGGAAATGCCAAGCCACTCCAATATTCTTGCCTGGAAAATCCATGGACAGAAGAGCCTGGCAGGCTGCAGTCCATGGCATCACAAAAAGTTGGACACAACTTAGCCACTAGACAAAAATAACAAAGCTCTGAAGTAGCTGGCAGATATTTCAAAATACTACTTCCATTTTCTCAAACAATTTTATGTCTTTTTGTTAATACTCTTTGAGCATAGTTCGTCCACAAATAGTTCATTCTGTTTTTTAGGGGAAACATAAATTGAATTGATGACTGCTTAGGGATAGTTGACTGATTTGTATGCAATGTGAAAGAATTTTTCTGAATGACACTTTGTGGGTTACTTTTTATAAATCATTAAGTAGCATATGGTTTTCTTTGTTAAATTTTGTCAAAATTGAGTGAATCATTGTGGATAATATCTGATATTTATGGAAGAATTACATTTGATCCTTGAACAACATGGATTTAAACTGTGTGAGTCAATTTGTATGTGGATTTTTTTCTAATAAATATGTACTCGTATGCTACACTGTTTGCAGTTGGTTGACTCTACAAATGGGGGACCACAGACATGGAGAATGAATTGAAAAGTTATATACACATACTTTAAACTGGTTTGTGGGTTGAGTTGTAACCCCCATGTTGTTTAAGGGTCAATTGTGGATTTTAAGGTAGTAAGAAAACATTACTTCATATCAGGAGATACTCCATTTAAGAAAACAATAGATTGCAGTGAATTCTCATCATTAATTCTGTGGGGGAAAAGTCACATCTCTTAACCATTATTATCCCTGTTTTCTGGAAGAGTATTCAGCATTTAATAATTATTCAGTTTGAATAAAATAATTTTCTTATATTAATATCAAAGAAATATGTTAAAGGCATTGAAACATCAATTTAGGTGTTTGGTATTTATATATTATGAAGATAGTTTTAGAAATTTTTCAACATAAATTAACTACATAGAAGGATAGTTTAATTTGTTGGCAATTGGAGTGCTTTAAATTTTCTGTTTTAGTTAACCCTTTAAAAGTGTAAGGAGGTAAGTGGATAAAAAGCAAAGATTGGGAGGGAAGGAGAGAGAGAATAAAATGAATTAAAGGCATTTTAAAAAGAGAATATAATATGGAAGGATGAAAGGTAATATTTATGAACTATAGTTTTGATAGGATAGTTTGAATATTCTAGGAAAATAAAGAAGACAATATTATTCAGTAAGATAGATTTTTTAAAAATATTTGTTGCAGGAGTGTTTTATTGTTTAGTCGCTAAGTCGTGACTGACTCTCTGCAGCCCTGTGGACTGCAGTGCGCCAGGCTTCCCTGTCCTTCACTATCACTTAGAGTTTTCTCAGACTCATGTCCATTGAGTTGATGATGTCATCCAACTGTCTTATCCTTTGTCTTTTGGATTGTTAATATAAAGTTTTTTAAACCATCACTAGTATGCTTTATAATTTTATAAACAACTCAAAAATTGGATGAAATCTGTAATTATCACATATAAGTGAATTTTGAATGAAAAGTTTCAAAAGCAGTAATATTAATAATACCAGAAAGTATTCCCTGGGAACATAGTTAAAGAATAGACAGAACTTTAGAAAAATCTTTGCCCTTTCTTAGAGACAGTTAAAATTAAGGTGAATTCCTAATGTATATTTATAAATTACTCATTTTGGAGAAAGTTTCTATTAGGAAATACTATTTAATAATAATTTTATCATATTCTACAAATTTGTTTCTGTTAAATCTTTTAACCCCACAAAACTACTTAAATAAACACCAAACTTTAAAAAATTCAACTTATTTTTTAAATAAAAAAAAAGTACTGGAGAAGGAAATGGCAACCCACTCTAGTGTTCTTGCCTGGAGAATCCCATGGACAGAGGAGCCCGAAGGGCCACAGTCCATGGTCACAAAGAGTCGGACACAACAGAGTGACTAACACTTTCACTTTCACACATTGTAAAAAACTTGGAAAGTGCTAAATAGTGTAAACTAGAAAATCATAATCATTCTATTTCTGCCTCCAAGGAATATTTCTAACTTAATTCTTTGACATATTTTCTTAAAAAGTATACATCTCTGCTTTCTTTTTTTTCAAGCATAGAATTAAATGGTTTTTTGGAATTGTGGTATAATATGCTTAACATAGAGTTTTCCATTTTACTAATTTTTAAGTGTAAAGTTCAGTGGTATTAACTACATTCTCACTGTATTTCAGTGTACAGAAATTATTCCATCTTACAAAACTGAAACTCTATATCCATTAAACATTAGCCCCCATTCCCTCCTTTTCTCAGACCCTAGGAACCATCATTTTGCTTTGTGTCTTCATGATTTTGACTCTGCTGTACCTTACATAAGTGGAATCTTACAGCAGTTGTCTTTTTGTGACTGACTTATTTCACTTAGCATGTCTGCAGGGTTCATCTGTGTTGTAACCTGTGTTAGAATTTCCTTCCTTTGTGTTACAAGGCTGAATGGTATTCCACTGTATGTATATATTATATCATGTTCAGTGATTTGTCTGTTGGTGTATACTTGTATTGCTTCCACCGCTTGGCTGTTGTGAAGAATGCTGCTGTGCTCTTAGGGTTATGTATATCTCTTGGAGACCATGCTTTCACTTCTTTGGGGTAAATATTCAGAAGTGTAAGTGCTGGATTATATGGTAATTCTGTCTTCTAATTTATTTTGCAGCTACTGTCAGAGCAGCCGTATTACTTTACATTCTAGCCACCTCTTGCTCCCCTCAAGTTTTTGATAATAGTCATCCTAATGAGTTTGAGGTCATAATGTCCTTGTTGTTTTGATTTGCATTTCCCTAATGATTAGTGATGTTGAACATCTTTTCATATGCTTATTGGGCATTTGTATATCTGCTGAAAAATGATTCTTCAAATTTTTTGCCCATTTTTGAATTGGATTGTTTCTGTATTACTGAATTTTAGGGGTTCTCTGTAGTATTCTGGATTTTGATTTCTTATTAGATTTGATCTGCAACATATTTTCTACCATTCTGTGGGTTGTCTTTTTACATGGGTGATAGTATCTTTCCATGCAGAAAATTTTAAAATTTTCAGTAAGTTAAATTTGTCCACTGTTTGTTTTCTTATCTTTGCCTTTGGTGTTATATCCAAGAAATCACTGCCAATTTCATTGTCATCAAGTTTTTGTCATATGTTTTTTAAGAATTTGAATGTTTTAAGTCTTATATGTAGTCTGTTGATCCATCTTGAGTTAATTTTTGTATGTGCATTAGATAAGGCTCACTACCATTCCTCTGTTAGTGAATATTCCATTTCCCGCCATCGTTTGTTAAAAACACTGTCCTTTCTCCATTGAATATTCTTGACACTATTATCAAAACTTTTTTTGCCATATACATAAGATTTTATGTCTGGTCTTTATTCAGTTTCTTTGTTATGTGTATCTCTCTTTATGCCAATACCACAGTGCTCAGTGTTAGTTTATAGAGAGTTTTGAAATCAGGAAGTGTAAGTCCCTCAACTTTGTTTATTTTGAAGAGTGTTTTGGCTGTTTGGTGTCCCTGGGGATTCCATTTCAGATTCAGGATGGGTCTATTTCTATAAGAAATGTGGGGCTTTTCATGGGAATTGCATTGAATGTGTGGATCACTTTGGACAGTATTGATCTCTTAATAAGCCTTCCAGTCCACGAACACATATCTTTCCATTTATTTTCTGTGTCTTTTCAATTCTGTTAGCAGTGTTTTATGGGCTTCCCTGGTAGTCAGATGGTAAAGAATCTGCCTGCAATGAGGAGACCTAGGAGATGTGGGTTCTGTCCCTGGGTCCAGAGATCCCCTGGAGAAGGAAATGGCCACCCACTCCAGTACTCTTGCCTGGAGAATTCATGGACAAAGGAGCCTGGTGGGCTACAGTCCATGGATCGCAAAGAGTCGGACACGACTGAGCGACTAACACACTGCAGTGTTTTGTAGTTTTCAGTGTACCAGTGTTTTCCCTCTATGGTTATTCCTACGTAATTCAGCTTTTTCAATGCTATTGTAAATGGAATTGTTTTGTTAATTTTATTTTCATATTTTTCATTACTAGAGTATAGAAATGTAGTTGACTTTCATGTGCTGATTTTATATCTTTCTTCTTAGCTAACAGGTTAATTGTGAAAACCTGGAAACTTTTCCAGACCAAGACAAGGATGATACTTAGACAACGGGGAAAAAAGGATCTAAGTTTGGAAAATAAGTAGTAAAAGTTTTGTTTGGCAACGGTATGACTTTGTGTGGTCATACCATGCACAAACGTGAAAGCTAGTAAATGAGGGACTTCCCGCACTGTCCAGTGGTTAACTCTTCGCCTTCCAGTACAAAGGGTGTGGGTTAAATTCCTGGTCAGGGAGCTAAGATCCTGCATGCCTATGGCCAAAAATAAACCAAAACGCAAAGCAATATTGTAACAGATTCAATAAAAACTTGAAAAATGGTCCACATAAAAACTTAAAAAAAGAAAAAACTAATGCATTCAGCAGAGCAGCAGGATACAAAATCAAGGCTTTCTTTTAATCATTAGTTTTAGCTGAGGCTTCATTAAAATTGTAGATCCTGGAAAAAAAAAAATAGGTCCTGGGTTTTCTATTAGTTAATGTTTCAATGTGTTTATTTCTCCTCAGTTTTTAATGGCTGCCTAATATTGTATGATAATCCATTTACCTAGTGTTTGGTAATTTCAGTTTAGTTCAGTCTCTCAGTCCTGTCTGACTATTTGCGACCCCATGAATCGCAGCACGCCAGGGCTCCCTGTCCATCACCAACTCCTGGAGTTCACTCAAACTCATGTCCATCGAGTCGGTGATGCTATCCAGCCATCTCATCCTCTGTCGTCCCCTTCTCCTCCTGCCCTCAATCTTTCCCAGCATCAGGGTCTTTTCAGATGAGTCAGTTCTTTGCATCAGGTGGCCAAAGTATTGGTGTTTTCAGCTTCAGCATCAGTCCTTCCAGTGAATATTCAGGACTGATTTCCTTTATGATGGACTGGTTGGATCTCCTTGCAGTCCAAGGGACTCTCAAGAGTCTTCTCCAACACTACAGTTCAAAAGCATCAATTCTTCGGCGCTCAGCTTTCTTTATAGTCCAGCTCTCACATCCATACATGACTACTGGAACAACCATAGCTTTGATTAGATGGACCTTTGTCTGCAAAGTAATGTGTCTGCTTTTTAATATGCTGTCTAGGTTGGTCTTAGCTTTTCTTCCAAGGAGCAAGTGTCTTTTAACTTCATGGATGCAATCACCATCTGGAGTGATTTTGAAGCCCCCCAAAATAAAGTCTGTCAGTGTTTCCATTGTTTCCCCATCTATTTGCCATGAAGTGACGGGACTGGATGCCATGATCTTAGTTTTCTGAATGTTGAGCTTAAAGCCAACTTTTTTCACTCTGCTCTTTCACTTCCATCAACAGGCTTTTTAGTTCTTCTTCACTTTCTGTCATAAGGGTGGTAAGGGTGGTGTCATCTGTGTATTTGAGGTTATTGATATTTCTCCCAGCAATCTTGATTCAAGTTTGTGCTTCTTCCAGCTCAGCATTTCGCATGATATAGTCTGCATATTAGTTAAATAAGCAAGGTGACAATATACAGCCTTGACGTACTCCTTTTCCTGTTTGGAACCAGTCTTGTTCCATGTGCAGTTCTAACTGTTGCTTCCTGACCTGCATCCAGGTTTCTCAGGAGGCAGGTCAGGTGGTCTGGCATGCCCATCTCTTGAAGAATTTTACACAGCTTGTTGTGATCTCCACAGTCAAAGGCTTTGGCATAGTCAATAAAGCCAAAATAGATATTTTTCTGGAGCTCTCTTACTTTTTCGATGATCCAAAGGATGTTGGCAATTTGATCTCTGGTTCCTCTGCTGTTTTTAAAATCAGCTTGAACATCTGGAAGTTCACGGTTCACGTATTGCTGAAGCCTGGCTTGGAGAATTTTGAGAATTACTTTCCTAGCGTGTGAGATGAGTGCAATTGTGCGGTAGTTTGAGCATTCTTTGGCATTGCCTTTCTTTGGGATTGGAATGAAAACTGACCTTTTCCAGTCCTGTGGCCACTGCTGAGTTTTCCAAATTTACTGGCATATTGAGTGCAGCACTTTCACAGCATCATCTTTCAGAATTTGGAATAGCTCAACTGGAATTCCATCACCTCCACTAGCTTTGTTCGTAGTGATGCTTTCTAAGGCCCACTTGACTTCACATTCCAGGAAGTCTGGCTCTAGGTGAGTGATCATACCATCGTGATTATCTGGGTCATTAAACTCTTTTTTGTACAGTTCTTCTGTGTATTCTTGCCACCTCTTATTTATATCTTCAGCTACTGTTAGGTCCATACCATTTCTGTCCTTTATCGAGCCCATCTTTGCATGAAATGTTCCCTTGGTATCTCTAATTTTCTTGAAGAGATCTCTAGTCTTTCCCATTCTGTTGTTTTCCTCTATTTCTTTGCATTGACCGCTGAGGAAGGCTTTCTTATCTCTTCTTGCTGTTCCTTGCAACTCTGCATTCGGATGTTTATATCTTTCCTTTTCTCCTTTGCTTTTCACTTCTCTTCTTTTCACAGCTATTTGGTAATTAGTTTGGTGATTTAGTTTTTTCTGAATTTTTGTTATTAGAAAAAAGTGTAATCAGTGTCCTTGTTATAAATATATAAATCTTTGTCTGAATCTGATTATTTTTAAAATTTAGGTTCACAGTGATAGAATCTAAAGGGTATGAACCTGAAAACAACAAAATCTAAAACATGATACTCTACACAAATTATTTAAAAGTTATACTTAACTTCCATTGTCCCCAGTAAATGATTATTCTCATCCCTCCCTGACTCTTAAGCCTCCAACTCCTTCCCCATAAGCATTGATTACTTGTTTTCAGAACATCTTGTTTTAAAACCCAAACAAACGTTTTAAAAGGGGGGATTTTTACAATTCAGGAACAAATTGTGTTGTTTTTTTGATTCTTCTAATTTGGTATTTTAAAATACGATTTTATTGTTTTAGTTTGCATTTCTTTAATAGGATGAATTTTTTTTTTCATATTTATCAAGCCACTTGTAGTTTTGTGAACTGTATTTTCAATTACGTGTTAGAGTTTTGTGTTTTTCTAATATGTTTTGTGTTTTTTTAATATGACATTTAAAATATTATTACAGATATATTTGTTTTGTTGTTTGCTCAGCTCCTTTTAGGAGAGAAAGTCTTTTTGAATTGTATGTTTATTATATTTAAAGAAAATCTGTCTAATGTAATGTCATTCTTAATTCAGATAGGAAGTGTCTTCCTTTCTGTTTCCTTTATTTGTTCCAGGAAGCTGTAAAAATTAATAGAACAAATAATAAAAATGAGAATGGATGGTATAGCCTAGAAAATAATCATTTTAACTTTAAGACTTTGTAAACATTCAGTTATGTGTAATATAGGTGACTAAAATTCTGTTGTTTGTTTATTTGTTCACTAAAATGAAACTTATTTAAGAAGATCTACAACCAGTAGTTACGAATCTCTGAATTTGAGAATTCATATAGTGTAGTAAAATAGTGTGCATGCAAATTGGAGTTATTTTAGGGAAATGTGAGGGCACAATAGGATAAACATAGTGGAGCGTTAGTCTTGTTTCTGATTCTCTGCAGATTTAATGTTTGTAACTGTTGGCACAAGATCATTGCTTTCTTGTTCTTCTGTACCTAAACATGTTTGTGTTATCTTCTTTCTAGTTGTTTTCACACCTCGTGTGGTACCTGTTAAATATTACATATTGGTTGTATTATCTGGTTTACTCCTTATTCTAAGAAATCAATAGAAACCAGCAAATATACTGGCTGGTTTTTGGAATCATGACTTAAAAGAAAAATCCTGTTATCTCATTAACCTATTCTAAAGTTTACATTAAAATTTTTAAAGTAAAACTTCAAAAGTGGTATAGTATAATAATACCCAAGTTACTTGTCTGAAAGTGTCTCTTGTCTCTTTCATCTTTCTTCCCAAGATCTCAATAGCATAACATGTATTGAAGCACCGCATATATAACACACTGAAATGGTGTCTGTCTTTCTGCTTGGTCCTATATGATCAGGGTACCACCTGAGGCCATTCTGATGATGGAGGCCAGGGTAACTTACATTTTTATGTAAGTTACTTAATATGTTGTTAAATTTATTTTATTTTTTAATGAAATAAAATACTCATGAAATCCCATTTATCTGCACCAGGGAACGAAAGTGTTGCATTCATAATTGAAATCAACGAGTTGCCTACCTAACTGGGTTAGGGCCCTGGCTCCATCTCCTTTAGGAAAACCTTCTGTGGGGAGTGGGGCTTTGACCCTAACCTAGCTGGGCTGTAACACTGCTGCATTTTCTAAGGGGCTGAGTTTTCTGCTACTTTCTGCTGGCCCAGTCTTCCAGACTTCCCCATCCAGAATTAATTTCACTATCTTGTGCTCCTTTAGAACATGGTTTTTGTAACTCTGTTTTAACACCTGGCACGTTCTACTTTGTATAATACTTATTTGTTTACATGTCTGTCTTTCTCTAATAGATTGTAAGTTCTTTGAGGACAGGATCATGTCATGGTCATCTTTGTATCATCCTAGGACTCTAGCAGGGTACCTTACCCATATTAAGACAGTGAGTAAATGCTTAAAGTGATGAATTTACTCTATCCCAACTACTGAAAAAGAACCCCAATAGGAGTTACAGCAAATTTCCTGCCTGTTACTTTATGCTAAGATCAAAGTATAAGAGAGCATCATCAGCCAGTTATGGTAATGTCAGTTACAAGTGTTGAACATGGCAAGTAGTTAAACAGCAAAAATGTTTAGAATAAATACCCTTGTTCTAATCAAATCCAAATGTGATTCCTTAAGTTATCATAGGGGGAAATGGAATATCTTCACTGTCAACTACATTTTCCAATCTAAAATGATTATCTGAATTTTTGGAATGAGTTTTAAGAAGCTCTGACTTCTCTTTTTTTCCAATGCAGCTTTTCCTTCACTAAATAGGTTATTGTGGATTGGTTTGACCAGGAGTTGTGATCAGATCATAAGCACGTAAACCTTCATCGGTATATTTCCTTTTGGTTATTTGCCTAATGAAAATGCTTTTTACTTGCTTTCTATTTTGAAAGAAACCCTCTCAAGGTAGAATAGAATTCACCTCTCTTTGGGACACACTTGGCATTTATGTTCAGCTCTTATGTTGCCAGACTTGGTTAGATTATGACTTTAACCAAATTTTATTGAAATGTGAAGATACGCCATATTCTGTGAATTGAGCTTTGACATAAATTCGTTTCGAGAGTTTTTACATATTGATCATTGTGTTTTAGAATTAGAATTCTTAGTTTTACAGTTCTTTGTACTTAGTAAACAATGAAATAATATACCTTTAGGATTATTATTTCTCAGGAAGATAAAGCATTTTATGAGATTAAATTATATATAGTAAAGGATTAAAATTTTTAAATGAAAAAGTCTAATACTAAGAAGGATTCCAATGAGTAAACATGTCTTTCATTTCTTGTGTGTCATCAAATGACATTATTTGAGGGAAAGTATTAAGTTTCAAGAACCATAAAGAAGTTTCTACTCTTTGATTAATTAATTCTTCTCTTAGGAAATTATCCTTATAAAATAATTATTAAAAAGTAAAAATTTTTTAATAAGTAAAAATAATTTTAGTTCCTCCATTGTTTATCAGATACCTAGGATAAGTTAGACAGGCATGCAGATAGAAAAATTAAAGACATAATGTTACGTGCAGAAAGTTGTTCATTAAGTCCTATTAGAGAAGAAAAAAGGAAACAAATGTCTGAAAATTTGTGAGTGGTGTTGAATTAATATTCTGAGAGATTAGTTAGTTCAGTCATTCTGTTGTGTCCAACTCTTTGCGAACCCAGAGCTTGCTCAAACTCAAGTCCATCAAGTCGGTGATGTCATCCAGCCATCTCATTCTCTGTCGTCACCTTCTCCTCTGGCCTTCAGTCTTTCCCAACTACACAGTCTTTTCCAGTGAGTCAGTTCTTCGCATCAGGTGGCTGAAGTATTGGTGTTTCAGCTTCAATATCAGTCCTTCCAGTGAACACCCAGGACTGATCTCCTTGGTTGGATCTCCTTGCAGTCCAAGGGACTCTCGAGTCTTCTCCAACACTATAATTCAAAAGCATCAGTTCTTCGGCACTCAGCTTTCTTCATAGTCCAGCTCTCACATCCATACATTACTACTGGAAAAACCATAGCTTTGACTAGATGGACCTTTGTCTGCAAAGTAATGTGTCTGCTTTTTAATATACTGTCTAGGTTGGACATAACTTTTCTTCCAAGGAGTAAGCATCTTTTAATTTACTTCATGGCTGCGATTACCAACTGCAGTGATTTTTGGAGTCCCCCAAAATAAAGTCTGTCACTGTTTCCATTGTTTCCCCATCTATTTGCCATGAAGTGACAGGACCAGATGCCATGATTTTGGTTTTCTGAATGAGCTTTAAGCCATCTTTTTCACTCTGCTCTTTCACTTTCATCAAGAGGTTCTTTAGTTCTTCACTTTTTCTGCCGTAAGGGTGCTGTCATCTGTGTATCTGAGGTTATTGATATTTCCCCTGGCAATCTTGATTCAAGCTTGTGCTTCTTCCAGCCCAGCATTTCGCATGATGTAGTCTGCATATAAGTTAAATAAGCAGGTGGACAATATACAGCCTTGACGTTCTCCTTTTCCTATTTGGAACCAGTCTGTTGTTCCATATCAAGTTCTAACTGTTGTTTCTTGACCTGCATACAGATTTCTCAGGAGGCAGGTCAGGTGGTCTGGTATTCCCATCTCTTGAAGAATTTTCCACAGCTTGTTGTGATCTACACAGTCAAAGGCTTTGGTATAATCCATAAAGCAGAAGTAGATGTCTTTCTGGAATTCTTGCTTTTTCGATGATCCGAAGGATGTTGGCAATTTGATCTCTGGTTCCTCTGCCTTTTCTAAATCCAGCTTGGATATCTGGAAGTTCATGGTTCACATACTGTTGAAGCCTGGCTTAGAGAATTTTGAGAATTAACTTTGCTAGTGTGTGAAATTAGTGCAATTGTGCAGTAGTTTGAACATTCTTTGGCATTGCCCTTCTTTAGGATTGGAAGATAATCTGAAAGATTATGCAGCTTTAAGATTATAAATATGAATAGAGAAACATGAACAAATAAAATTTAAGTAGAAACATCTTGATTATAGTGGTGTTAAAATTATCAATATGTATTAAAGTATTATAGAGTAATTAAAATCATCCTTCAAAATGGAAGGTTAATGCCTAATGATAATTTCTTTTTAATGAAAACAACTGTTGTTTCCCAAGAAAGTAGAAATTCTAATGTAATCAGTTTATCTGGAAGTTTTATTTTGGAAATAGTTTTATTCAAATGAGTTAGTTTATTAATTTGTTTTAAGTTTCTATTGATATATTTTGATATCTACTTTTTATATTAATGCAGCATTTAACATTAATATTAATATCTGTTTTTAACAGTTCAAAGAATTAAGATTTTCTGATAAAATTAATGATTGAAACAATGACCAAGTAAAATATAATATAATAAGTATTGTTTAAGATTTGTTTTTAATTCTGTCTGAATTACTATTTGCCCAGAAGTTTACATAGCATGATATGACCTTAGGGATCTTCTAAAATAGATTTCGAGAATGCAGTTGGCTGAAAAAGCCAACAGGAGCCTAGCAGCCATGTAGGAAGGCAGTGTATTAAAGAACATAAGCCTTGATGTTGGACTTCTGTTTCAAACCTCTGTTGTGCCCTTTATTCTTAGTATCTGGATGAACTTAATTTATTCTCCTTATGTCTCACTACCTTCATAATAATAGTACTTACTATGTAGAGTTGTAAAGGTTAAGCAACAAAATTTATAGATAAAAACCTCAGAGCAACAAGGTTCTACTTTATAGCACATGGAATTATGTTTACCTTATACTTTACAGTGTGGTAAGGTGTAAGAGCATTTTATACAAACACACACATGTATACGCACACACACATATTTATATATGAAAGTGTTAGTTGATCAGTAGTGTTCGACTCTGATCAGTCTGTATTGCAGAGGAATTTGCTATGCTGCTAACAGAATTGACTCTTGTGCAATATATCAGATACTGTTATGAACAGGCTTAGTTACAATTGGCCCTTCCTCATTTTATTGGAATTCTTAAGTCAGTTTGAAACAGTCACTCTGTGTCACTCAGTTCACAAGCTTGTACTGAGACTATTTATCATTGTGTGGGATTGGATATTATCGATAGTAAGGCTCACTTCTCTCTTACAGGCAGTACACAAGGAGTAATGAGAATTATAGTAATTACATTAATATTAGATGTATATTTTAAGATATGTCTTATTGTGATCAGTCGTAGGGCAAGGGCAGTCATAGTGCATTGGCATAAATTGCAAGTGCCCCAGAGGAAACTTGAGTAGGTTTAGAGGTCTGTAGGGAGCCCATGGGTGTGCGGTTAAGATGGAGGGGCATTTTCCCAAGGCTCTTTTGACTTCAGTCTCTCAGAAGGCCCTTTTGAGTCAGTACAAATTCTTTCCCACTCCTGGTGCCTAACTGGCATTATTTATTGAGTCTGCCTGACCCATTTCATTAAAAGCTCATTTTTATAGGCTGGTTGCCATCCCTTGCTTTCCTCGTGGAAGGGGAGAGAGACCCTCTAATCTGCTTATTCTAGTTAGTAAATTTTTTCTTCCCTAGCTTGACCAGGTATCAGGCTTAATGTTTCTTTTTCTTTCTTTTTAGCTGTTACAGTTAATAATAGTCAAGGAATTGTATAGTTAGCTCATTTAAAAAATTGTACATTTCTTTATGTATTCAGTGTGCCAGATCTCTACGAGTTAGATTCACCCTTCCTAAATTCCACTGATAACTTTTAGCTCTACTAACTGATCATTGTCTGGTTACAGTTGTATACCATGAATGGTCCTTTGTCACCCATGAATTAAAAGGTTTATCATCCCCTACCCTCTCATTCTTTTTCTTCCAGACTACACAGTTTAGGTAGTTAGCATTTGTAATGCAAATCCCACTTCTGACATCAACTGCACTAAGCTCAGTTAACTGTACAGTTTTGGACAAACAGTCTTTACAAGACTGCTCTTACTTCTGACACCACTGCAAATCCAAGGGTTTTTGAAAACTATCCTCAGGTTCAGTAATTTGCTGGGGGGGGACTCAGAAATTACTGAAAACTGTTATGCACCAGCCCATAGTTTGTTGCAGAGGAAAGGTATAAATGAAAATCTGTCAAAGGTACAGAATCCCATGGAGCTCCTGATCATCTCTCTATGGAATCATGAATAGCATTGTTTCTTCTTGACCACAGTGTATAAAAATATGCATGGATAGTTGTAAAACAGGAAAAGCTAAGGCAAGCCTTTGGTTTTGATAGTTTTTACTGGGACTTGATAACAAACTGTTCGCATGGCTGACTTAGTCTGTAGCCCCTCTCAGAGGGTCAGACTAATACTTTTTTAATTATCACTTCCTTTGGAGGTCACACTGATAATGTGTGGCTCAGAGTCCCATCATAGGTCATAGTGAAGTATCCTCTGGATAAAATGTATTTTTCAGTTGCTCAATTATGTCCTACTCTTTGCCACCCCATGATCTGTAGAATGCCAGGCTTCCCTGTTCTTCACTGTCTCCCTGAGTTTGCTCAAACACGTCCATTGAGTCCATGATGCCATCCAACCATCTCATCCTCTGTCGCCCCCTTCTCCTGCTCTTAATCTTTCCCAGCATCAGGGTCTTTTCCAGTGAGTCAGCTCTTCACCATCAGGTGGCCAGAGTATTGGAGGAGCTTTCAGCATTAGTCCTTCCGGGTAATAATCAGGGTTGATTTCCTGTAGGATTGACTGGTTTGATCTCCTTACTGTCCAAGGGACTCTCTGCATTCAGTTGAGTGTGTCTTTCCCTTTTTCTTTTGCCTTTCACTTCTCTTCTTTTCTAAGCTATTTGTAAGACCTCCTCAGGCCAACCACCTTGCCTTTTTGCAATTCTTTTTCTTGCAGATGGTTTGGGTCACCACCACCTGTACAGTGATACGAATCTCCATCAACAGTTCTTCAGGTACTCTTGTCTATCAGATCTAATCCCTTGAATCTATTCATCACCTCCCCTGTATAATCATAAGGGATTTGATTTAGGTCATACCTTTATTGGAGAAGGCAATGGCAACCCACTAAAGTACTCTTGCCTGGAAAATCCCATGGACAGCAGAGCCTGGTGGGCTGCTGTCTATGGGGTCCCAAAGAGTCAGACATGACTGAAGCGACTTAGCAATAGCAGCATACCTTTATGGTCTAGTGGTTTTTCCTACTTTCTTCAGTTTAAGCCTGAATTTTGCAATGAGTTCTTGATCTGAGCCACAGTCACTTCCACGTCTTGTTTTTTGTTGACTGTATAGAGCTTCTCTATCTTCTTCTGTAAATAATATAATCAATCTGACTTCAGTATTGACCATCTAGTGATGTCCATATGTAGAGTCATCTCTTGTGTTGTTGAAAGAGGATGTTTTGGTATGACCAGTGCATTCTCTGGCAAAACTCTGTTAGCCTTTGCCCTGCTTCATTTTGTACTCTAAAGCCAAACTTTTGTATTAATCCAGGTATCTCTTGACTTCCTACTTTTGCATTCAAGTCCCCTATGATGAAAAGGACATCTGGGTTTTTTGTTGTTGTTGTTAGTTCTGGAAGGTGTTGTAGATCTTCACAGAACCAGTCAGCATCAGTTTCTTCAGGATCAATGATTGGTGCATAGATTTAGATTACTGTGATGTTGAATGTTTAATAATTTATTAAAAACCTTTATATCCTAAAATTATTTTGGAATCATTTTCTTGATAATTTGACCTTCACATTATAAATATTTGCCCATATCTGTTTGTCTTTTTTGTAACAGTTGGAATTGCTTGGGATTTTTATTTTATTGCTATATAATTTAAAGCAGCCAAAAGCAAGTAGCCATATAAAATATAGATAGATATTGTTGATTATATTTTCTTCTTGTCCAGAAATATGATTGTCTGTTTACTATGTGTTCTCATTTGAGAAATTATTTTCAGCTCTTGAATGGAAAAACTCTGCTTTGGTGTTGAGTTTTAGATGTTTGCCTCTTTACAAAAGGAGCTTCCCTTTCACTGTATATTTTTTTAGTTTATAAATGGTCACAAGTAACTTAAAATGCAGCAGCATTATATATATGTTACGTGATAATTTCATTCATTCAACATATATTTTAAAGTTTGCTACATGCTAAGCATGATGTAAGTACTGTAAATCAGTCCTTGCTGTCTGACACATAATTATTTAAATGCACCTGTGAAGAGTTGTATGAAAAATGCAGATTTCTCTTGATACTGTTTTAAAGTATATTTATTTTACTTACTATTTGAAAACATATCATGTAAGTTTTACTTTTTTACATGTAATAGTATAAGTAATAATAACATCGTTTGATTTTTGAGGTCTTACGAACTTCCAGGAATTTTGTCAGTGTTTTTACATTATCTTTTTGAGGTAGATATGTTTATTATCCCTATTTTATAGATAAATAAACTTGAGACATGGTATGGTTAACTGTGGAAAGAAGTAACTGTCTATTGAAAAGTTCAAATAATTATGTAGAAGTGATAATCTTTTCTCATTCACTTTCATATATTTCCCATAGGTATCTCTGGTTAACAGATTGTCCTTTCAGAATTCCCCAGTTTTCTTCCTCCCTTCTTGGTAAATGGGCTCCAAAAGTCTTATTTTCAAATTAAATAGATAACTTACTGTGCATGTACTGCTTTATGAATTAAGTGTGATTTTGATATCTTAAGGTCATTAAGTTGAAATAGTTAATGTGAACTATGAAAGATTGGCAAGCCATTGTGACATCTAAACTGGGTAAGCCCAAAGATAGTTGTGATAATCTTGGGGCTCCCCTGTGGATTTCAAAGAAAGTAAGATGATTTATAAGGTCTTTTTTAATTTTCAGGAGAATTTGTAAGGCATATCAAAATAATTCACTTTCACAGTGAAGAAAAGGGAGACTGACCTTTTTGGGTGGAGAAATAATTATAGATTTAGAATTTTTTGTGTGTGTGTGTAATTTTGAAAATTGTCTCCTACGTTTGATTTAGTAATGCCAGAAAGTCTCTGGTATACACTCCTCCACCTGGTATTATGGCATATGGTGTGTGTGCAGACAAATCTTATCTTTTATAATCTCTGAGGTAGAGTCAGTAATGTATATGTAGTAGTGGTACATATGGGTTTGGATAAAGTCTTTTGCAGTCCTTATTATGATGCAGCACTATAATGTACAGATACATGGTAAAGCCCTAATACTATTATAATTTTAAGTTTAAAATAAATGCTATTTATGGTTTGTTTTTTTCTCTCATTGGAGTATGTGGAGTCCATTTAAACATAGCATATCTGAAGAACATTAATTTTGGAACACCAGATGAATTTTGTTTTAGAAGAACAGTGATGCATATAGTCTTCTATTTCAGCTAAATTATGGTGTTACTGGGCTTTAAGTCAGCTTGCTTTAAAATTTCATCACTGTGTAGTACAAATAAAGCTGAGCCTGCTCTACTCCTAACTTGGTATGTAATTCACTCAGCGTCTTTGTGACACCATAGACTGTAGCTGGCCAGGGTCCTCTGTCCATGGAATTCTCCATGCGAGGATATAGAACGGGTTGCTATTTCCTTCTCCAGGGGATCTTCCCAACCCAGGGATAGAACCTGGGTTTCCTGCATTGCAGGCAGATTTTTTTTTTTTTTTAATTTTTATTTTATTTTTAAACTTTACTATATTGTATTAGTTTTGCCAAATATCGAAATGAATCCGCCACAGGTATACATGTGTTCCCCTTCCTGAACCCTCCTCCTTCCTCCCTCCCCATACCCTCCCTCTGGGTCGTCCCAGTGCACCAGCCCCAAGCATCCAGTATTGTGCATGGAACCTGGACTGGCATCTCGTTTCATACATGATATTATACATGTTTCAATGCCATTCTCCCAAATCTTCCCACCCTCTCCCTCTCCAACAGAGTCCATAACATAAGACTGTTCTATACATCAGTGTCTCTTTTGCTGTCTCGTACACAGGGTTATTGTTACCATCTTTCTAAATTCCATATATATGCGTTAGTATACTGTATTGGTGTTTTTCTTTCTGGCTTACTTCACTCTGTATAATAGGCTCTAGTTTCATCTACCTCATTAGAACCGATTCAAAAGTATTCTTTTTAATGGCTGAGTAATACTCCATTGTGTATATGTACCACTGCTTTCTTATCCATTCATCTGCTGATGGACATCTAGGTTGCTTCCATGTCCTGGCTATTATAAACAGGGCTGCGATGAACATTGGGGTACACGTGTCTCTTTCCCTTCTGGTTTCCTCAGTGTGTATGCCCAGCAGTGGGATACAGGCAGGCAGATTCTTTACCATCTGAGCCACCACACCAGGGAAGCCCAGTAACTTGGTATCCCTCTCATCATTACGTATTATCAAAAGTTAATGCACATCAGCATACACTGTCTTTTTTGAGTAAGTAGCTAGAGAAGAAATCACAAAACAGAACGAAGCTTCAACAGAATCTTTGTGTCTTTGTCTTAAACCAAGAGTTACTCTCATACAACTGTCCCTCAAAAAAAATTTTTGCCTGCTGCTCAACCTTTGACCTTTCTTCATCCACAGATTGCCTGAATCTTTCTCTTCCAAACGGAGCTTTATACCCTTTTGCTGTTTCAAGGTTTTTATAAACTGTGTGAAAGCACTAGGGATCTTTTTGGTAATGGAACAGTTCTATATAATGGTTGTGGTGGTGGTTACATGATTCTGAACATAGGATAAAATTGAATAAAATATATGAATCTGAACATAGGATAAAATTGAATAGATTGCATGCGTATACACACACACAGGTATGAGTACATGTAAATCTGGAGAAATAGTCCTGGTTTTGACGTTATGTTATTGTTCTATCAGATGTTACTTGTTATAAGAAAGTAGATGACTTTTGTTTTAGGCAGTTTCCTATGAAGCTATAATTATTTCAAAATAAAAAGACAAAAAAGTGGGTCACAACACATGTGAGAGAAATTTGAGAAACACTTTCATGCTTTTTATTTTTTAAACTAAATTTCCCTTCTCAGCAAAGTTCCATAAGGCGTTTGTTTTTTTAATTAAAGTAGATTAAATTTTTGAAAATTAATATAAAAGTACTAACAAATTGCTAAAAGATTAGGAAATGATAAAAATTGTAGAATAAACTAAAGAAATTGAAAATTCAAATAGAATATACTCTGAACAATAAAGGTAGTCGAAAGTAAATGTAAAAGTTAACTAAAATAGCAAACTTATTTTTAGAAATAGAGGAAAGTGAAATATATGAGTTTATATAAAAGTCCCTGTCCATCATGTTCATCTCAATTATAATACATAAAATAACAGCATAACATTGTTAATTTCAGAGGTCTAAAAATCAAAGGTATCTGGTGACAGCGTTTCTCTTTTCTCTCACTTAGTAAAAGAGGGAAGTTCACTACTGGGACAGTGAATTCATAATGACCTTCTTTACATCATTTATTGTACTTGTGATTAACTTGTACTTAATGTTTACAGTTAAGTACATCATTACTATAAAAACATTATTTTGATAATGGTTTTAGAAAGAATTCCCAGCATTCTTTGGTTCTCAGAAAAAGTCAGTTACAAATATATTTTCCAAATGAAAATCTAGTTTTCACCTGCTTTCCTTAGAAGTCTTAAGTGTCTTCTAATCTTAAATAAAAGAGCAAACATCCATTTAGTAAACATGCAAGATTTTGCATGATCTTGCCCTTCTCACCACACATCTCCATCCCCTGTTGCCGCATTCTTCTTCTTAGCTTATCCATGTAATTTTCTTTGAATTCCTAAAAAACAGCATATTTTCTCCTGCCTTGGCATTTTGGCTTATCTCAGCTTTAGAACACATTCCCAAATAATTTGATTTATACCTCAGATATTACTTCATTTCTTAATGGAAGGGCTCTATACGCATGGTCTAAATTAAAAGTACTTAGTAAATTTTTGTAATGTTTTTTATCAGTCACAGTTACAATTTTTACATTTTAATTGTATATATTTCATGTGATTATGTGATGAATGTCAGTCTGCTGCTAGAATATGTAACTCGTGGGGGCAGGGCTATGCTTTCTTGCTCAACGTTGCCATCCCTCTCCTGTTAGTGAAACAGTGAATTAGACTTAAAGTACAATTGATCACACTCTCCTTTTCATTTATTTGTTACTGTTTTATTGATTTGTCTCTGTGCTGTATTTGCTCTGACGTGTCTTGTACTTTGCTTACTCTTTTCCGTGATATTTAATAACCTTTCAACCATCCATTGCTCTTATCAAAAATTTTCAACTAAGGGGACTTCTTGGTGGTCCAGTGGTTACGATGCCTTGCTTCCAGTGCAGGGATGCAGGGGACCGTGGGTTTGAACCCTGGTTGGGGAACTGAGCTCCCACGTGCGTATAGTGCAGCCAGAAAACAAATAATTAAAAAAATTTTTTTTTCAACTAGTCTCTTTTCTTGTACCTAGAAGTTCTAACTGATTGTTTTCTAATTCTGCTTGCCTTTCTTGTAAATAGCAAAAAAAAATTCTGTTTTCTGCACATTTCAAGCTTTTTATTTTTTTAAACATTCACAACTTCTAATTATTCTATGTTAAACTATCTGTTAATTCTCATGTCTTAAAGTTTTTCCTGTTTGCTGTCCATGATACCTTTTGCTTAGTTAATTTTTAACTCTCCACATCCCCTTTCCAGGCTAAGATGGTTGGGGGATTTTGTGAGAATATTGTGAGGCCTAGAATGAAGGTAGAGAGGATTTGCTGTTCAGTCTGCCACATACCTGGAGTAGCACCGTAGTGATGGTCTTCAATCACTTTAAAGACAATGGGGTCATGTTGGAGAGTTCTGACACAACGTGGTCCACTGGAGGAGGGAATGGCAAACCACTTTAGCATTCTTTCCTTGAGAACCCCGTGAACAGTACAAAAAGGCAAAAAGAATACTGAAAGATGAACTTCCCAGGTCGGTAGGTGCCCAATATGCTACTGGAGATCAGTGGAGAAATAACTCCAGAAAGAAAGAAGAGACTGAGCCAAAGCAAAAACAATACCCAGTTGTGGATGTGACTAGTGATGGAAGTAAAGTCCAATGCTATAAAGAGCATTATTGCATAGGAACCTGGAATGTTAGGTGCATGAATCAAGGCAAATTGGAAGTGGTCCAGAATTTCTGCGGATGGTGACTGCAACCATGAAATTAAAAGACGCTTACTCCTTGGAAGGAAAGTTATGACCAACCTAGATAGCATATTAAAAAAGCAGAGACATTACTGTGCCAACAAAGATCCATCTAGTCAAGGCTATGATTTTTCCAGTGGTCATGTATGGATATGAGAGTTGGATTATAAAGAAAGCTGAGTGCCAAAGAATTGATGCCTTTGAACTGTGGTGTTGGAGAAGACTCTTGAGAGTCCCTTGGACTGCAGGGAGATCCAACCAGTCCATCCTGGAAGAGATCAATCCTGGGTGTTCATTGGAAGGACTGATGTTGAAGCTGAAACTCCAATATTTTGGCCACCTGATGCAAAGAGCTGACTCATCGGAAAAGACCATGATGATGGGAAGGGCTGAAGGCAGGAGGAGAAGGGGACAACTGGATCCAGGAGATGGCTGGATGGCATCACTGACTCAATGGACATTGGTTTGGGTGGACTCCAGGAGTTGGTGATGGACAGGGATGCCTGGTGTGCTGCGGTTCATGGGGTTGCAAAGAGTTGGACACGACTGAGTGACTGAACTGAACTGAAACAGGAGATGGCAATAGTGAACATCGACATTTTAGGAATCAGGGAACTAAAATGGACTGGATGGCTGAATTTAACTCAGATAGCCATTATGTCTACTACTCCAGGCAAGAATCCCATAGAAGAAATGGAGTAGCCATCATGGTTAACAAAAGAGTCCGAAATGCAGTACCTGGGTACAATTTCCAAAATGACAGAATGATCTCTGTTTGTATCCAAGGCAAGCCATTCAATATCACGGTAATCCAAGTATGTGCCGTGACCAGTAATACTGAAGAAGCTGAAGTTGAACGGTTCTATGAACACCTGCAAGACCTTCTAGAACTAACACCCCAAAAAGATGTCCTTTTCACTATAGGAGTCTGGAATGCAAAAGTAGGGAGTCAAATACCAGGAGTAACAGGCGAATTTGGCCCTGGAGTACAGAATGAAGCAGGGCAAAGGCTTATAGAGTTCTGCCAAGAGAACGCACTGGTCATAGCAAACACCCTCTTCCAACAACACAAGAGAAGACTCTATACATGGACATCGCCAGATAGTCAGTACTGAAATCAGATTGATTATATTCTTTGCAGCCAAACCTGGAAAAGCTCTGTACAGTCAGCAAAAACAAGACCGGGAGCAGACTGTGGCTCAGATCATGAACTCCTTATTGCCAAATTCAGACTTAAATTGAAGAAAGTAGGGAAAACCACGAGAGCATTCAGGTATGACCTAAATCAAATCCCTTATGATTATACAGTGGAAGTGACAAATAGATTAAAGTTATTAGATCTGATAGAGTGCCTGAAGAATGATGGATGGAGGTTCGTGACATTGTAAAGGAGGCAGTGTTCAAGACCATCCCCAAGAAAAACAAATGCAAAAGGCAAAATGGTTGTCTGAGGAGGCCTTACAAATAGCTTTGAAAAGAATGAAAAGGCAAAGGAGAAAAGGAACGATATACCCATTTGAATTCAGAGTTCCAAAGAATAGCAGGGAGAGATAAGAAAAGCTTCTTCAGTGATCAGTGCAAAGAAATAGAGGAAAACAATAGAATGGAAGAGACTAGAGATCTATTCAAGAAAGTTAGTGATACCAAGGGAACATTTCATGCAAAGATGGGCACAATAAAGGACAGAAACGGTATGGATGTAACAGAAGCAGAAGATATTAAGACGATGTGGCAGGAATACACAGAGGAACTATACAAAAAAGATCTTCATGACCCAGCTAATAACAATGGTGTGATCACTCACCTAGAGCCAGACATCCTGGAATGTGAAGTCAAATCGGCCTTAGGAAGAATCCCTAGGAACAAAGCTAGTGGAGGTGATGGAATTCCAGCTGAGCTATTTCAAATCTTAAAAGATGATGCTGTGAAAGTGCTTCACTCAGTATGCCAGCAAATTTGGAAAACTCAGCAGTGGCCACAAGACTGGAAAATGTCAGTTTTCATTCCAGTCCCAAAGAAAGGCAATGCTAAAGAATGCTCAAACGACGGCACAATTGCATTCATCTCATACGCTAGTAAAGTAATGCTCAAAATTCTCCAAGCCAGGCTTCAACAGTATGTGAACCATGACCTTCCAGATGTTCAAGCTGGTTTTAGAAAAGGCAGAGGAACCAGAGATCAAATTGCCAACCTCCTTTGTATCATGGAAAAAGCAAGAGTTCCAGAAAAACATCTAATTCTGCTTTATTGACTATGTCAAAGCCTTTGACTGTGTGGATCACAACAAACTGTGGAAAATTCTTCAAGAGATGGGAATACCTGACCTGCCTCCTGAGAAATCTGTATGCAGGTCAAAGAAGAACAGTTAGAACTTGACATGGAACAACGGACTGTTTCCAAATTGGAAAGGAGTATATCAAGACTGTATATTGTCACCCTGCTTATTTAACTTATATGCAGAGTACATCATGAAACACACTGGATGAAGCACAAGCTGGAATCAAGATTACCGTGAGAAATATCAATAACCACAGGTATACAGATGATACCACAATTATGGCAGAAAGCAAAGAACTAAAGTCTCTTGATGAAAGTGAAAAAGAAGAGTGAAAAAGTTGGCTTAAAACTCAGCATTCAGAAAACTAAGATCATGGCATCTGGTCCCATCACTTCATAACAAATAGATGAGGAAACAATGGAAGCAGTGCCAGACTTTATTTTTGGGGGGGCTCCAAAATCACTGCAGATGGTGACTTCAGCCATGAAATTAAAAGATGCTTTCTTCTTGAAAGAAAAGTTATGACCAACCTAGACAGCATACTTAAAAGCAGACACATTGCTTTGCTGACAAAGGTCCATCTTGTCAAAGCTTTGGTTTTTCCCATAGTCATGTTTGGATGTGAGAGTTGGAGTGTAAAGAAAGCTGAGGGCCGAAGAATTGATGCTTTTGAACTGTGGTGTTGGAGAAAATTGTTGAGAGTCCCTTCAACAGTGTTTTCAGCTGAGAGTCCCTCAGCTAATGCTGAGACTGCAATCCTTTGGCCACCTGATGCGAAGAACTGACTCATTTGAAAAGACCCTGATCCTGGGAAAGATTGAAGGCAGGAGGAGAAGGGGACGACAGAGGATGAGATGGTTGATGTCATCACTGACTCAATGGACGTGAATTTGAGTAAGCTCCGGGAGTTGGTGATTGACAGGGAAACCTGGAGTGTTGCAGTCCATGGGATTGCAAAGAGTCAGACATGACTGAGAAACTGAACTGAACTGATGATGGTCTTAGATCACTTTAAGCTTAAAGATTTTTTTTGTATTACTAAGTTAATGTGAATAAGTCCATGTGAGGGCTGATTCATGGTTACAACTTCAAAGAAATTGTTTTTAAGTTATGTTTGCTCGCTACCAACTCAACTTTCTTTGTAGACCCATGAAGGTAGAAAGAGTAGGGTAGTTTTACTCTTACGTCAAGGTTTGGTTTGTTAGCCTACTTTGTGGTTCCAGGTTTGTGCTGGTAAGTCTCTTGATAGCCTTTTATCTCTGAGCAGACTGTGGCTTTTGCATTGTTATTACTTCCAGAATCTCTGTAAACTTCAGCTCAGGTTGCACCCATTCAGCTAGTGCCCTCAGAGTAAGTCTATATGCATGTCCTTTTTTTAATATGAAGATGTGGAAGCAGGTGAAATTAATATTTTTTTTAGGAAATGCAAACGTAAAATTAATTTTTTACTGATTTAATACATGCTTTCAAATTACTCATATGCAGATCATAATTGATTGTGAGTTTTATAGTCCTTTACTCATATAGATCTCAATTCATGTCATATGTTGGTGTTGCTACTGTACTGACCTTAATATGACATTGAAAATGAAGAACAGTTGTTTTAAACAATTGTTGACATATTAATCACAAGTAACATGGTAGAATGATTTTCAAGTTAATAGTAAGGTTTTAAAGTACATGAAAAAGAAACATAAGAAAGCACTTAGTATGTACTTTTCAAAATAACAGGAAAGATTGAAGTGTGCATTTGTGAAATAACTTTCAAACAAGTGGGGAGTTTTTTCAGATAAATAGTTTAAAATAATTTTATTCCTGTTGCATTCAACATTTCTGTAAGTCCTTGCAGTCTAATTATTTGTATATATGCTTGCTTTCCATATTTTTCTATCAGCATTTTGACAATGATAGTTAAAGATGTTTTGTTTGTATTTTTAATTTCTCTTTCCCTAAGAGATTCCCTTAGAGATATCTCTATCCCCAAGATACTAGAAGATAATATCTTTTACATCAATGACATACAGTATGTGACAGCACAGCATTATTGAGAACTTTTTACTTTGTGTGTGTGTGTGTGTGTGTGTTAGTTACTCAGTAGTGTTTGCCTCTCTGTGACCCCCATGGACTGTAGCCTGCCAGACTCCTCTGTCAATGGAACTCTCCAGGCAGGAATACTGGAGTGGGTTGACATTCCCTTCTCCAGGGGATCTTCCTGACGCAGGGATCCAACCCAGGTCTTCTGCATTGCAGGCAGATTCTTTACCATCTGAACCACCAAGGAAGTCCTTTTACTTCATACGAGGTACTTTTTAAAGTATCATCTAATTAAATCGTTAACAGCTTTTTATCATCTACACTTTGCAGATGAGATAACTGAAGCTATAGATGTAAGCAGCTTGTCTGTGGACCTGCAGCTTGTGATTGACAGACATGGGACTAAAGCATAGCCTTATAAGACCCTACACTCAGGGTCCTTATATTTTACCTAGTAAACTATTTGTAGAAATGAATCATACTTATGGATTATATAGAGCATCTTATTAGTCATGTTGTTAACTCTGGACTAGTCTTAGTTTAAATAACTAGTACATCTCTGTAGTCTCCATGGTGTGAGATGATGACATAAATTCTCATTGCTGACCCATTGACACCTGCTTTAGTCTGTCTCTTGGTGGAAAAAGCATCACTTTTTTTGGTACTTTGATGACACTTGAATATTTTCTTAACATTATCATTGGTTAGCAATCTTTCGGGTTGCTTTGCTTTAAAAATGGATAATAGTATTAGGTCTTAATTTTCTTTTTTATAGACTTTTAAATATATGTTTTTACTATGGTGATTTCATGATAAATGCTTTGGGCTCGTAGTAACATATAGTTTTCTTATGAAAGATTTTTTTCTGCACAGAAAAATACATATTTTGAAGGTAACAAGAGTCCAGGCCACAGTTTGTTTCTATCCCCTCTTTGAATTTGGAAGCAGAAAAAAATTGCATGGTACAGTTTCTGGGTTTTCAGTGTTCCTGCAACTTTCATCGGAGAAGGCAATGGCACCCCACTCCAGTACTCTTGCCTGGAAAATCCATGAATGGAGGAGCCTGGAAGGCTCCAGTCCATGGGGTCGCTAAGAGTCGGGCACAACTGAGCGACTTCCCTTTCACTTTTCACTTTCATGCATTGGAGAAGGAAATGGCAACCCACTCCAGTGTTCTTGCCTGGAGAATCCCAGGGACAGGGGAGCCTAGTGGGCTGCCCTCTATGGGGTCGCACAGAGTCGGACACGACTGAGGTGACTTAGCAGTAGCAGCAGCAGCAACTTTTATGCTGCTTTATACCAGGAGGAAATGAGAAAGTGTTAGTTATAGTATTGCCCATTTATGGAATGTATATTCTTTATTCAGTTTTATGTTTTTAGCCACTTCACCTAAATAGCTACAGGGCTGAAAATGGAGGTTCTTGACTTTAATTAGGTAACTTGTTTATTCACGTATTAATTGTGGTCTGGTTTAAGCTTAAGCCTTGGAGTTGCCATACTTTTTACAGAGGCCATTTGAGATCTCACTGAGGTTAATGTTTTACTGAAGATAGGTAAGCAACCTCTGCTAACTCCCAGAAAATCTCATTTCTCATTTACAGTCATATAAATCATTAACATTTTCTTTATATGGTTTTACATCAGTACTGCTGACAAACCTAAATATGTGAGTGTGTGTATAACATTTAAATGAGGCCTTTTATTTAGCCTTATATTTGTTTTTATCATTAGTAGTTTAAATGTAATGATAATTAAAAATAACTTCATATTATTAAGTGAAAGCAAGTTGTACTGTTCTACATAATAGCTTTATATTATTTTTTTCAAAGTAAGTATAAGATATGGGAGAGAAGTCAATACGTATGTTTGTGTCTACTGATACACTCGTAGAGGAACTCCACAAGGGTGCATAAGAAATCAGTAATTCTGGTTACCCTCATGATACGGTATGTTTCAAACGGGTCTGTTTGTTTGAAGAATGAATATATAGATATAGGAAAGGAGGGGCAAAGGGATGGAATTTCCTCTGCATATTGTTTTATGTATTTTGAGAACCATTGGAATATATGGTCTATTAAATTTTTTTTTTCAATCATCTATTTACACTCATTGACCTCTATGCCTTTTTGTAACTGAAGTTAAGGAAACTCGTTTCCTTTGTTTCTGATTGAATGTTCGTATATGGGAGGGGGGAACCCTTGAATCAAAGATTAGATTATATATATGTATATACACACACAAACATTGTATAAAAATTTGTTTTTCATTTTTTACCTTTTTGCATACTGTGGAGTCATAAAAGTTTATTGAAAATGTCACCCTTCAGGGGCCAACTTTACTTTTGGTATGAAAATACAGTTGGAATGCCATATCATGTAGGAGCACCTAAATCCAGACATTTTTAAACTTTCTTTTCCCCAAAACTGAAGTTCTCATTAGCCAATGAATTTTGAACTAGTTTTTAAAATAATATTTTAATAGAGCTAAATTATGGTGTGAAGGAGAAGAGGTAGTTTACTGTGACACTGATTTTCTAAGGTAATTTAAAATAGTAGCAAAATAGGAGGAAGTATGGGTTTCCATGGTGTCTCAGATGGTAAAGCGTCCGCCTGCAGTGTGGGAGGCCTGGGTCCGATCCCTGGGTTGGGAAGTTCCCTGGAGGAGGGCATGGCGGCTCACTCCAGTATTCCTGCCTGGAGAATCCCCATGAACAGAGAAGCCTGGTGGGCTACAGTCCATGGGGTAACAAAGAGTCAGACACGACTGAAGTGACTTAGCACCAGCAGCTGTATCAGACCATTCCTGTTCGAGGTTACTTATCAGACCAGTGCAAAAGTTGATTTCAGACATGGTAGTCACCTTAAATATAAGGTCATAGAAAAGTATCTGGGAGCTCAGAAAATACTGTATTCTTGAACTATTTAGTTGATATCCCATGTAATACAAACAAAAAATGTAGTGTATTTCTTTTAAAGATTTAAGATATGGAAACATGAATTACATTTGATAATCTGCCTGTAAGATATATGGGAGGCCCCAAAATGTCACATACGTTTATATTATTTTTTAACTGTGCTGAAAATTACCTTCTTTATTGAAGATAACAGTTTTTCTGAAAACTGCCTTTTTCCCTTCAGTATCAGAAAACCTAAATGCTTTCTTTTGTATTGCAGCATCCTTCTTTCTCCTAGTCTTTGATGATCAGATCAAGGATGGACACCTAGCCTGTATAGTGCTAAACTTGGAGTAATGTGAGTGGTCCTCTTTGAATAGGTACACATATAACTTTTAGTTTTTCTCTCGTATGAAGCTTCAAACTTCAAAAAAGAAGCAACAGTGAGAGATGAAGAGAACTGTTATGGTTAACAACTTCCTAGATATATAGTCTGTGAGACCCACATCTTTTGTTCCTTTTTGGATTCTGAGATATCTGTGTAATCTTATAATTACTTTATCCTCAACTTATTTTTCTGCTATTTGTGATGAGAAGTACTCTTTGTTGTTTACATTTCAAAATTTGTTATTTTGTAAGCATTTCTACTATGTAGACACATTCCCATTTCACAAGTGACTAGCCTGAAGAAACAAACTGGTTTTTAGGCCATCTGAATCAAATACACATAAAGTCACAATACTTCAAAATGAAGGTGACTGATTATAGTCTCTTAAGTTTATAAGATCAACAGAGAACTGAACAAATTTTAAAATAGCCCATTTTTTAAAGACTCAAAGTTATCTCCTATCCAGGTTAAGTCAGGTCTCCTTACTTAGCACCTCAGTTGCCAGTATTAATCTCTTTAATATTGCAGTTATCTAAGGGTATGGAAATTATTTTTTCTGTAGCTTCTTCAAGAAATAACCATAACTAAGCTGTATGTGTAATGCACAGCAAGCTTTTTTTCTAAAACAAAACCTTTTTTTCCCACCTTTTATACTTGTAGATTTGCTTTCTATGCCTAGACCCTACTTGTAAAAATTTTATCTTTTAAAAACAGTCCCAACCTGATCCCTAGTACAGTCTTCACATCTTTCAGCCTCCAGTCCTCATGTATTCTCTTCTTTTCCTTTATATTTACTCTGCCTTTTTCACTTAAAATCATCCTATCCTTTATGTAGGTGGTTAAGGAAAGACAGAAGTTGATGAGTCCCAAATTGTTAGGAAGGAGGTGAAAATGGTGTAGAAGTTAGTTACTGGAGAACCATTGTGCATTAACTTCCCCCCTTCTCATTTCACTGTTGTATGCAAAGTAGACATCATCATTATTGTCCTGTGAGTCTGGCACAGTGTATGTATTTTTAGATCAACTCTTTGCCCATTTTAAGAAAATATTTTAAAATATTAAAAACTCAGGTTTTAATAATTTAGAGTGAAAAAAGCTGTGTGTTAGTACAAAGTAGAGTTTTACCTTATACTTGTCACCCAGTTTTCCTCATTGTTAAAAATTTGCATGACCATGATATAATTGTCAAAACCAAGAAATGACATTACTGTTGAGACCTTAGAGTTCATCAGTGTTTACATCAGTGTCCTCTTTGTGTTTTAGGATCAGTCCAAGCTACCACATTGCATTTGGCTGTCAAGTTTCTCTAGTTTCCTTTAGTTTGTGACCATTTCTCAGTGCTATGGACTGAACGCTAGCATCTCCCCAAGTTCATATTTTGTAATACCTGCAGAGTGATGATAGGAGGTGAAGCCTTTGGGAGTAGATGAGGCTAAACTCTGCCCTCATGAATGGGATTAGTGCCCTTGTAAAAGGAGCCCTAGAAAGCTCCTTTTCCCTTTTATTACTTAAGGATGTAGTGAAAAGACACCATCTATGAGCTGGAAAGCAGGCCCTCACCAGACATTGATCTGCTCAAACCTTAATGTGCTCAAACCTTGATCGTGGATTCCCCAACCTCCTAAACTGTGAGAAATAATTTTTTTTTTTTAAGCTCCCAAGTTATGGTATGTCTGTTATATCATACTGAATAAACTAAGGCACTTCTGCCCAAATCTAGGTCATAGAGGTTTTCTTTTAAAAGATTTATGCTTTTTAATTTTATATTTAGGTCTACAATAGAAGGTGGTTTTTGTTCATGGTACAAGGGAAAGGTAGAAATTCTTTTGTTCTTGGGAAATGAATATCCAATTGTACCAACACCATTTGTTGAAAAGACTTATTTTTCCATTGAATTGCTTTGGCATCTCTATTGAAAATCACTTGACATATGTGTTGCTTTATTTTTGACTTCTAGTTCTATTTCATTAATAGTAAATGTCTTGATTTGAAGCAATAGTATGAACTCTTTGTTCTATTCAATAATCTTAGATACACTGGCTTACCACATTTCCCTTTTTGTTCCATTATCACCTCACAGATCTAACTCATTTCTGTCTAATTACCTTTTACTCTCCATATTAACTACATCCTGCCTAGTCAGAATGGCCATCATCAAAAAGTCTACAAACAGTACATGCTGTAGAGGGTATGGAGAAAAAGGAGCCCTCCTGCATTGCTGTACATGAGTGCTCAGTCACGTCTGACTGTTTGCAGCCCCGTGGATTATAACCTGAAAGGCTCCTCTGCCCATGGAATTTTCCAGGCAGAAACTCGGGTGGGTTGCCATTTCCTACTCCAGACAATCTTCCTGACCTGTACTGCTGGTGGGAATATAAATTGATACAGCTACTATGGAGAATGTGTGGAGATTGCATAAAAAAGTAAAAACAGAACTACCATATGATCCAGCAGTCCTGCTGCTGCTGCTAAGTCGCTTCAGTTGTGTCTGACTCTGTGCAGCCCCATAGACAGCAGCCCACCAGGCTCCCCCGTCCCTGGGATTCTCCAGGCAAGAACACTGGAGTGGGTTGTCATTTCCTTCTCCAGTGCATGAAAGTGAAGTCGCTCAGTTGTGTCCGACTCTTAGCGACCCCATGGACTGCAGCCTCCCAGGCTCCTCCATCCATGGGACTTTTCAGGCAAAAGTACTGAAGTGGGGTGCCATTGCCTTCTCCATATGATCCATATGATACAGCAGTCCTACTCCTGAGCATTTTCTCTGGATATATCCAGAGAAAACCATAATTTGAAAAGATACATGCATGTCAATGTTCATTGTAACACTACTTAAAATAGCCAAAAATGGAAGCAACCAAAATGTCCATTGACAAAGGAATGGATAAAGAAGATGTGGTGTATATATATGTGTGTGTGTACGCACACATAATGGAATATTATTCAGCCATAAAAAATAAAAATGCAAATAAACTATCAGATCAGATCAGATCAGTCGCTCAGTCGTGTCCGACTCTCTGCAACCCCATGAATCGCAGCATGCCAGGCCTCCCTGTTCATCACCAACTCTCGGAGTTCACTGAGACTCACATCTGTCGAGTCACTGATGCCATCCAGCCATCTCATCCTCTGTTGTCCCTTTCTCCTCTTGCCCCCAGTCCCTCCCAGCATCAGAGTCTTTTCCAATGAATCAACCCTTCGCATGAGGTGGCCAAAGTACTGGAGTTTCAGCTTTAGCATCATTCCTTCCAAAGAAATCCCAGGGCTGATCTCCTTCAGAATGGACTGGTTGGATCTCCTTGCAGTCCAAAGGACTCTCAAGAGTCTTCTCCAGTACCACAGTTCAAAAGCATCAATTCTTCGGCGCTCAGCCTTCTTCACAGTCCAACTCTCACATCCATACATGACCACAGGAAAAACCATAGACTTGACTAGACGAACCTTTGTTGGCAAAGTAATGTCTCTGCTTTTGAATATGCTATCTAGGTTGGTCATAGCTTTCCTTCCAAGGAGTAAGCGTCTTAATTTCATGGCTGCAGTCACCATCTGTAGTGATTTTGGAGCCCAGAAAAATAAAGTCTGACACTGTTTCCACTGTTTCCCCATCTATTTCCCATGAAGTGATGGGACCAGATGCCATGATCTTCGTTTTCTGAATGTTGAGCTTTAAGCCAACTTTTTCACTCTCCACTTTCACTTTCATCAAGAGGCTTTTTAGTTCCTCTTCACTTTCTGCCACTATACTTCAATATAAAACAACAGTTAAATTTTAAAATAAAGTAATGCTATATTCAGCAACGTGGATGGACCTAGAGATTATCATACTAAGTGCCATAAGTCAGACAGAGAAGACAATATTGTATGATATCACTTATAATTGAAATCTAAAAAAATGATACAAATGAGTTTACTTAAAAAGGAGAAACAGACTCACAGGTTTAGAAAACAAACTTATGATAACCATCCCAAAGAAAAATGCAGAAAGGCAAAATGGTTGTCTGAGAAGGCTTTACAGATAGCTGAAATAAAGAAGAGAAGTGAAAGGCAAGGGAGAAAGGGAAAGTTATACCCAACTGAATGCAGAATTCCAGAGAATAGAAACACGAGATAAAAAAGCCTTCTTAAGTGAACAAAGCAAAGAAATAGAGGAAAACAATAGAATGGGGAAGTCTAGCGATTTCTACTAGAAAATTGGAGATACCAAGGGAACATTTCATGCAAAGGTGGGCTCAATAAAGGACAGAAATGGCGAGGAGCTAACAGAAGCAGAAGAGATTAAGAAGAGGTGGCAAGAATACACAGAAGAATTGTACAGAAAAAGTCTTAATGACCCAAATAACCATAAGGGTGTGATCATTCACCTAGAGCCAGACATCCTGGAGTGTGAAGTTAAGTGGGCCATAGGAAGCATTACTACAAATAAAGCTAGTAGAGGTGTTGAAATTCCAGCTGAGCTATTTCAAATCCTGAAAGATAATGCTGTTAGCGTGCTGCACTCAGTATGTCAGCAAATTTGGAAAATTCAGCAGTGGCCATAGGACTGGAAAAGGTCAGTTTTCATTCCAGTCCCAAAGAATGGCAATGCCAAAGAATGTTCAAACTACCGCACAGTTGCACTCATTTCACATGCTAGCAAGGTAGTGCTCAAAATCCTTCAACCTAGGCTTCAGCAGTACATGAACCGAAAACTTCCAGATGTACAAGCTGGATTGAGAAAAGGCAGATGAACCAGAGATCAAATTGCCAGCATCCGTTGGATCATAGAAAAAGGAAGAGAATTTAAGAAAAGCATCTACTCTGCTTCATTGCTATGCCAAAACATTTAACTGTTTGGGTCCCAACAAACTGTGTGAAATTCTTCAAGATCTAGATCAGAATACCAGACCACTTTGCTTGCCTCCTGAGAACCTGTATGCAGGTCAAGAAGCACCAGTTAGAACCAGACATGGAACACTGACTGTTGAGAATTTGGAAAGGAGCACTTCAAGGCTGTATATTGTCCCTGCTCATGAATAAGTGGTCTTTGGGGCCACATGATTGCTCTTCTGTCTCTGAGCTCTCTGGCATTCATCTGGGCACAGAGACTGGGTGTCCTGAATTTGTTGCATTTCTGCCTTTCTTTTCAATGGAGTCCCTGTAGTACATCTGCAGTCTCTGGATGAGTTTATACTTTCTAGGCTAGAAGAAACTAGTGGAATTAGAATCCACCTACAAACAGGACCTGAGGCTCAGAGAGGGAAAGAGACTTACCCTGGGAAACATAGAAAGAAACCTGGTTTCTCCTAATAGTATGACATCTTATTCAGCAATAGCATAATTCAGTATTATTGCTGAATAGTGCTGAATTAGTGACGAACAGTGAGGAAATAACAGTTGTGTATTCAGACTTCACCAGTTTTTAATGTACTCTGTGTATGTGTGTGTTGCATCCAGTTCCATAACGGTTTAGATTTATGTGACCACCACCACAGTCAAGGTACGGAATAGTTCCATCACATGGATCCCTCAGGAGATACACTTTTGTAGTACCCAGTCCCTGAAAACCACGAATCTTTTTCTATCTCTATAATTTTGTTATTTCAAAAATTTTATCTTAGTGGAATCATACTGTATCCATCTAAAAAGGGATGGAATTTTTCACTAAGCACAATTTCCTTATTTTTTGTGTGCATCAGTAAGTTTCTTTTTATTGCTGAGTAACATTTCCAAGGTATAGACGTACCAGTTTGTTTCATCTTCACCTGTTGAAGGACATTAGCATTATTTCCAGTTTTTTGCTATTAGGAATAAAGATGCTATGAACGTTCGTCAACAGTTTTCTGTTTTGACGTTAGTTTGTTTTCTTTTTTTCTGGGATAAATGCCACCTGAAAGTTTATTTTACTGGGTCATGTGGCAAATACATGTTTAGTTTATAAAAAAGTGCCATTTTCTTTTCCATAGTGAGCATACCATTTTACGTTTTCATTAGTAATATATGAATGATCCAGTTTCTTTGTGTCCTTGCCAGCATTTGGTGTCATCACTATTATTGTGTATTAGTCATTCGTTATTTGTGAAATAATACCTTGCTGTAGTTTTAGTCTGTAATTCTCTAATGGCTAATGGTGTTGATCTCATGTGCTTATTTGCCATCTGTATTTCCTCTTCAGTTAAATATCTGACCATGGCTGTTGTCCATTTTACAGTTTGATTATGTTCGGTAGTTTTTTCATTCATTTTGTTTTTAGCTGCCATACACTCGTTTTTGTTTTTTTCCTCTTTGTTCCACCTAAAATTGACTGTATATACTGTGAGGTAGTTGTTAAATGTTTACTTCCTTACTTTATTTGTGTAACCAGTTGCCTCAGGAAAAACTCGGTCCTGTTTCCATCAGTCTTTAATGCCTGCTTTTGTCATTTGTCTCCATGTATGTTTAGCTTATTTGAAGGATTTATCTTTTCTATCCTCCCCTCTCCACATTCCTATTCTAGTAACACATAGTGTAATTAGTATTTCTTTATTTATTTGAGGACTTTTTTGTTGTTGTTGTTGTCTTCTTTTTCGGGTTTTTGGTTTCCTTTTTTTTTTTAATTAAAAATTTTTTTCTTGTGTGTTTGTTAGAATGGCTTGAAATCTGGTGGGGCAAGCCAAGCCAACCATGTCATTGTTCTTCGGGAGTATAGTGCTGCTGCTTGTCCCTTTGTTCTCCCATATATATTTAGAACCTTGTCAGGTAGAGAAGGTAATCTGAATCAGCTCTACTATTGAGAGTCACTGGAAAAGCTGAATAAAAATTAAATAATCTTTAGGACATCATATAGTGTCTGAAGCTGCGAAAAATTACAGGGTTAAAGCTCTAGGGGGAAAAGAAAACTAGTATATTGAGACTGACACTTGGGCTTTCTTTATCCCCTAAGGTCAGCAGATTCTAGAAAAGACCACCAAGAGGCTGAGAAGTTAAGTAGTTAATCTTGTCACACTTATTGGACTAGGAAGATAAAAGTTTGAGTTCATGACCTCTAAGAAGAAAACTTTTTCCTTAAATCTCTTAGATTTTATGTTAAAACCTGAAGAAACTATACTCTAAATCAATGTTTCTCAATTTCAGCACTGTTAACACTGTGGATGAGACAATTCTTTGTTGTGGGAAACTGTCTTGTACATTGAAAGATGTTTAGCTACATCCCTCTCTCTATTCAGTAGATACCTGTACCAGCCCCTTCTTGTATTTTCATTGTGATGATGGAAAATGTTTCCATATATTGCCAAATGTGAACAAGTCTCCCTCTTTTAAGAAGCACTAAATAGTAACTGAAATAGACCAGGCTTTATAGGAATTAAAGCCCAGTGTTCAGTCATCTCCATCACTGGTTTACAATGATCTGAGCTTTACTAGTATCCTTTGCTTTAAGCTGCCTGTTAAAAAGAAATGTTATTCTATCCCTGGAAAGATAATATTACCAAAAGCTTCAAATTATCTTTATTTTCTCTATATAGTATCTGAGAAAACCAGTTAGAAGATCTCTGTCTAGCCTAAAGGGATACAGGGATGAAAAACCAAATAAAACCAGTGTACAGTAGAAACAGATGAATAGAATATCCACATAATGGTGTAATGAAGACTCAAACTGTAAAGTAAAGACATATTCAAGAAAATTAAAAATGAAAGTGAATCAAGAGGACATTGTAGAACTCAGATACCACAGTTAGTAGCAAATTAATTGGTCAGATTGCACAATAATGACTGGATATTTTTTATTGCAATTACATCAATTTAGGAAGTACTAACATCTTTATTGACATTTCATTCTGTACTGTTTTCTGCATGTATTTATGTATTTTTTAATATGTTTCAGTGATTTTTAAATTTAGAAAAATATTTTTTGTCTTTAATTCATTGGACTGTCACTGAAGTGGTAAATAGATGTGATTTCAGACTTAAAATATATCCATATTATGTTTGTCTCTGCTGGTTAAGGAAGTTTTCGTATTTTGTCTGATTCTTTTTTGTTATGAATAGATAACAAATTTTATGGAATACTGCATCTGATGATCATATTTTTCTCTACTATCGCACTATATTGAAAAACAAAATTTTTTATATACTACAAAGATGTTTCATACAGTACTAAGATTTTTCTTGCATTGTTCTCACTCCTAGATCAACCCCAGTTTTGGATTCTGTATTCAGGTTGGTTGTGTTACAGATTTTATTATCAAGGTCGGAGCTACTTAGAATGACAGTTTCTGATAGCAATATTCAGAGGCGCTTTGTCAGACTGCCCTGTCTGACCTTATCCTCTATGAGGTAGTGTCTCCATTTTTCTAGGTCAGTTCTTCCTGTGAAGAACCAGAACTTCCTAGCTAGGAAACAAATTAAAAAACAAAAGAAATCACAATTTAAAACAAAATTGCCTGAATGTACTCATAGGACATGTAATTACAGATTATATTAACTTATGTTCATTACTATTTTAATTCAAAGAACATGGAATTGATAAAATTTGATTATTGATGTATTAAAGTGAAGGCCAAATTACATGTATTTTTGTAAATCTAAAAAAAATTAAGTTTCAATTTAAGAAAAAAACCACAGACTTGTTTGAACACAAATTTGTATTGGGAAAGAATAGCAAAGATCATGTTGTTGTGTTTCTCCTTTATTAATCAGAACTTTTTATGACAATAAATCAGATTTAATAGTGCTGAAAAAGTGTTACGTGCCAAAGGATAATAGAATATGTCTGTTACCACCTGTGAGTTAGCATTTAATGTATTCTGTGACAGTAGTTGCCACCCCCTGCCCTGGAGTTTAGTCGGTACAGTGTTTGAAGGTCATTTAAGGGTGCCATGTATCATTCAAGTTCCTTCTTTGCTTTTTAGCAGCACTCAGAATAATCTTGGATTTTAGTACATTTTATTTCTTTAGTTTTGGCATTTGATTTAAGGAAATATGTTTATACTTAGAAGTAAATTTTGTTGAAAAAAGTTTTAAGTGTTTAAATATCCAGAATTTAACTGAGAAATGAGATCAAGGTGAAATGAGCCTTGTACTTCATTTGCAGGCACTGAAAAAAATCTTAAGACAAAATAGCAAGTGTTCATATGAAGAGATTGTTAAAAGACATTTCCTTATTTTTGTAGCAGGATAACTGTGTGGTTATTGCTTTTAGGTTTCTACCTCATAATTCCCTGTGGATCATAACTATTTAAATAGGTGGGAAAATTTTGCAGGGCAGTAGTGATGGTGGTAGCATTTTTACTCAAATTTTTTCTTTGAGACAAATTTCTAGTAGCAGTATTTTACCTTCCTCATATGCAAGGAAGGGAGTATTCATGTTATGTCTTACATTTAAATAATCTGTCTCATTTAAAAGAAATTAATATCTTACCTTTTAAGGTTAATGGTTTTCATCATCTATAGATAGAATAGATGGAAGGAAATCTATGGATGTAATAGATGGTCATAACTCAAGGAAAGTTATGACCAACCTAGACAGCATATTATGGAGAAGGAAATGGCAACCCACTCCGATATTCTTGCCTGGAGAATTCCATGGACAGAGGAGCCTGGTGGGCTGCTATCCATGGGGTCCCACAGAGTCGAACACGACTGAAGCAATTTAGTATAACATAGATAGAATATGCTAAGAATCCTACATCTTGTGAAATAGAATTAAAATATAATGGTTTCTACATAATTGCCTATTTAAATTTCTTAAATATAACCAAAACCAGTGCCTCAGATTGAGTAAAGTCTTCCTTTTAGCAGAGTTAAAATACATAAGCTATATTAAACTTTTTGATACGACTATCTATTAGACATTAAGATTGTGTTAGATGCTAGCACATGTTATGTACTTGGAATAGAAAGATGCAAAGTTATTTATCAGTGTTCTCAAGAAATACACTGTCTGGGAAGGAAAACACTTAAATTTAAATAAAAATTATTCCCATATTTGTGCATTTATATATATGTATGTTGACTTTCAATTTTGTTAACAAAATCATATGTAATATAAATCAGCTATGATATTAAGCCCTTACTGGTACAACTTTGGAAATAAACCCAACACTTCACACTTGTCCACAAATATAATATTATTTTATTTACTTATGAAAATATCTATATATCTATTTATAATAATTTAGGGGGCTAGAATCTTTCTTTCCTGAAAATATTTTGTCTTTTTTGGGAATGGGGGCATCCTGAGCAGCTTGTGGGATCTTAGTTTCCCTACCAGGGATTGAGCCTGGGCCCTAGGCAGTGAAAGCACAGAGTCCTGGACCACCAGGGAATTCTTGGAATATTTTGTTCTTTTATCATTAAAAATTTCAAATACACACAAATTCGAGAGTTATCAGTGTACTGCCAATTTTTTCCCAATACTCTCAGATCATTCTGTTGGTTAGTGTTTCGACATTTTAAACTTTCTCTGATTATTGAGTAATCACTGCATATAAATTTAATCAAAGAAAGTTTAAAATCCTGAAAATCTCTCTTCTTTCTAAAATGCGCTTAACCACCATCTGACTTTTTCATGCCATTTCCTTTCCACTCATGCACATACATATTAGGACTGTGATCTCCATAGGCAGGAATTTTGTTGATATACTGAGGTATCTATCTCCTTTGCTAATACCGGTGCCTAGCACATATCAGGGTCTCCGGAAACATTTGTTCAATGAATGAGTGTGTCTAAATAAGAACCTTCTTTTCCATTGGGCTTCTCTGTTTATATCTTGTAGTCAATCTAAAATAATTTTATGGTGTTTTGTGTGTATTAATCTGGTCTCCATCACTACTGGAAGCTCCTTAGATTGTGGGCCATATTTTTTGCTACTACCTCCCTTAAAGAGTCTTAGCATGCTCTTCATTGAGATAAGACATGAGTTTGAGTTATGGGCTCAGCCATTTACTTGGTTTTGTGAAATTTGATTATTTTTCTGAACCTTGATTTCTCAAGCTATTACATATTAAAATGGTATTTGTTATAAGGATGAACTAGATAGTGTTGAGTGCATTCAAGATAAATTATTTAAAAATTGAGAGAATGCATAACGTGGTCCGTGGTGTGCAATAAGCTTAATAAAATTTAGCTATTGTCATTGTTTAGATGATGAAAGTATTGATTAATTTTTATTTGTTTTATTGTTGTTTACAGTTATTTTCAAGAAGAGAAAAAGCCAGGTCTCTTGTACCTGTCGTCTCATTTTATATCACATTTAAGTATACTAAGAATACATGAGAGTTGGTTCTTAGTTTTCTGTTACCTTTCTTGCACTCAGTGTAATTCCTGTTTTCTGAATGAATAGCCATTATTTACCAATTTGCACTTCCAGACACATTAGTGTTCTCTCTAGGCTCAATTAGTTTATTGTAGCCATTAAGCTTTCCCTGTATTTTTGACTAGGCACTTACTTTCATGACTCTGAATGAAATGTTTCTTGACTTTCTTACTTAATGTCTCAGCCTGGCCCTGCTTGGCTTTTGGCTAGGTAACCGTTTATGTCCTATGCTCTCCTCTCTCTATTCTTTGCCCAGTAGTGTCTAATTTTCATTTATATGGGAATTTTTCATACATCAGTTTTTAAAAAAAAATAGGAATATAATTGTTTTACAGTGTTGAGTGTGTAAATCAGTTATGGAGTGAAAAAGAAAGTGAAAGTTGCTCTGTCATGTGTGGCTCTTTGTGACCCCATGGACTATACAGTCTGTGGAATTCTCCAGGCGAGAATACTGGAGTGGTAGCCTTTCCCTTCTCCAGGGGATCTTCCCAATCTAGAGATCCAACCCAGGTCTCCCACCTTGCAGGCGGATTCTTTACCAGCTGAGCCACAATGAGAAACCCAAGAGTACTAGAGTGGGTAGCCTGTCCCTTCTCGAGCGGATCTTTCCAACCCAGGAATTGAACTGAGGTCTCCTGCATTGCAGGCGGATTCTTTACCACCTGAGCTATCAGGGAAGCCCTATGTGAATCAGTTATATATATACATATATCCCCTCCCTCTTGAGACTGTCCCACCCAACCCCCCTTCCCAACCTTCTGGGTCATTACAGAGCACCAAGCTGAGCTCCCTGTGCTAAACAGCATCTTCCAACTAGCTATCTGTTTTAAACATGGTGGTGTATATATGTCAGTGCTGCTCTCTAAATTCAGCACACCCTCTCCTTCCTACCATTTCCACAAGTCCGTTCTCTATGTTTACATCTCTGTTCCTGCCCTGTGAATAGAGTCATCAGTACCATCTTCCTAGATTCCATATATATGTATTAATATACAATATTTGTTTTTCTCTTTCTGACTTACTTCACTCGGTGTGTCAGACTCTTAGGTTTATCCACATCACTACAAATGACCCACTGTCATTCCTTTTTATGACTGAGTAACGTTCCACTGTATATATGTACTACATCTTCTTTATCTGTTGCTGGACTTTTAGATTGCTTCCATGTCCTGGCTATTGTAAATAGTGCTCCAATGAGCATTGGGGTACATGTGTCTTTTTGAGCTATGATTTTCTAGGGTATATGCCCAGCAGTTAGATTGCTGGGTCATATGGATAGTTTTATTTTTAGTTTTTTAAGGAACCTCCATACTGTTGTGCCTAGTGGTTGTATCAATTTACATATCTACCAATAGTGCAAGTGGATTTCCTTTTCTCCATACCCTCTGTAACATTTATAGTTTGTAGGCCTTTTTTGATGGTGGCCATTCTGACCTGTGTTAGGTGATAATTCATTGTAGTTTTTATTTGCAGTTCTCTAATAATAAGTGAGCTTGAGCATCTTTTCATGTGTCATCATGTTGTTGGCTGTCTGTATGTCTTCTGTGGATAAATGTTGGTTTGCCCATTTTTTGATTGCGTTGTTTATTTGATACTGATCTGCATGAGCTGCTTGTATATTTTGGAAAGTTATCCTGTGTCATTTGCTCCGTTTGCAGATATTTTGTCCCATTCTGAGACTTGTCTGTCTAGCCCTACATTTAGGTCTTTAATCCATTTTGAGTTTACTTTTGTGTATGGTGTTAGGAAGTGTTCTAATTTCACTCTTTTACATGTAGCTGTCCAGCTTTTCCCATCACCACTTACTGAAGAGGCTGTCTTTCTTCATTGCATATTCTTGCCTCCTTTGTCAAAGACACAGTGACCATAGGTCTATGGGTTTCTCTGTGGGCTTTCTATTCCGTTGATCTATGTTTCTTTTTTGTGCTAGAACCCTACTGTCTTCATTAGTGTAGCTTTGTAGTATAGTCTATAGTCAGGGAGCCTGATTCCTCCAGCTCCATTTTTCTTTCTCAGGATTGCTTTGGCTATTCAAGGTACGTTGTGTTTCCATACAAATTGTAAAATTTTTTGTTCTAGTTATGTGAAAAATGGCCTTGGTAATTTGATAGGCATTGCATTGACTCTGTGAATCCAGAGTTCTGCAGTACAGTCATTTTCACATTATTGATTCTCCCAACCTAAGAACACGATATATCTCTCCATCTGTTTGTGTCCTCTTTCATCAGTATCTTATGGTTTTCTGCATACAGGTCTTTTTCTTCTTAGGTAGGTTGTTAATTCCTATGTATTTTATTATTTCTGTTGCAGTGGTAAGTGGAGTTGTTTCCTTAATTTTTCTTTCTCATTTTCTGTTGTTTCTGTTTTCTGCTGCTAAATCGTGTCAGTCGTGTCCAACTCTGTGTGACCCCATAGACAGCAGCCCACCAGGCTCCTCTGTCCCTGGAGAATCCCAGGGATTCTGGAGTGGGTTGCCATTTTTTTGTTGTTAGTGGATAGAAACGGAAAAGGCAATGGCACCCCACTCCTGTACTCTTGCCTGGAAAATCCCATGGGCGGAGGAGCCTGGTAGGCTGCAGTCCATGGGGTTGCTAAGAGTTGGACATGACTGAGTGACTTCACTTTGACTTTTCACTTTCATGCATTGGAGAAGGAAATGGCAACCCACTCCAGTGTTCTTGCCTGGAGAATCCCAGGGATGGGGGAGCCTGGTGGGCTGCCGTCTGGGGTCGCACAGAGTCGAACACGACTGAAGTAACTTAGCAGTAGCAGTAGCAGTGGATAGGAATACAAGAGATTTCTGTGTATTAATTTTGTACCTGGAAACTTTACTAAATTAATTGATTAGCTAGTTTTTTGGTGGTATATTTTGGATTTTCTGTGTGTAGTATCATGTCATCTGCAAACACTGACAGTTTTACTACTTCTTTTCCAATTTGGATTTCTTTTATTTCTTTTTGTTCTTGATTGCCATGGCTAGGATTTCCAAAACTATATTGAATTAATAGTAACAAGAGTGGGCATCCATGTCTTCTTCCTGATCTTAAAGAAAATGCTTTCATTTTTTTCACCATTGAGAATAATGTCTGCTGTTGGTTTGTCATATATGGGCTTTGTTTTGTTGAGGTGTGCGTGTTAGTCACTCAGTCATGTCCAGCTCTTTGTGACCACGTGGACTGTAGCCTGCCAGGTTCCTCTGTCTATGGAATTCTGCAAGCAAGAGGACTGGAGTGAGTAGCCATTCCTTTCTCCATGGGATCTTCCTGACCCAGGGATCAAACTCAGGTCTTCCGCATTGCAGGCAGACTCTTGACTGTCTGAGCCACCAGGGAAGCCCCTATGTTGAGGTAAGTTTCTTCTGTGCCCACTTCCTGAAAAGTTTTTATCATAAAGGGATATTGAATTTTGTTGAATGCTTTTTCTGCATCTATTGAGATTATTGTCATATGGTTTTTATCCTTCAGTTTGTATGGTATATCGAACTGATTGATTGGTGTTTATTGAGGAATGCTTTCATCCCTGGGATCAATCCCACTTGATTATAGTGTGTGATCCTTTTAATGTGTTGTTTGATTGCATGCTAATCATATTTTGAGGATTTTTACTACTGTTCATCAGTGATACTGGTGTTAATTTTATTTTCTTATTCTATCTTGTCTGGTTTTAGTATCAGGGTGATGGTGGCCTTGAGTTTGGGAGTATTCCTCCTTCTGCAGTGTTTTGGAAGAGTTTGAGAAGGATAGGTGTTCAGTTCAGTTCAGTTCAGTTGCTCAGTCGTGTCTGACTCTTTGCGACCCCGTGGACTGCAGCACGCCAGGCTTCCCTGTCCATCACCAACTCCCTGAGCTTGCTAAAACTCTTGTCCATCAAATTGGTGATCCCATCCAACCATTTCATCGTCTGTCGTCGCCTTTTCCTCCTGCCTTCAATCTTGCCCAGAATTAGGGTCTTTTCCAATGAGTTAGTTCTTTGTATCAGATGGCCAAAGTACTGAAGCTTCAGCTTCAGCATCAGTCCTTCCAATGAATATTCAGGACTGATTTCCTTTAGGATGGACTGGTTGGATCTCCTTGCTTTCTAAGGGACTGTCAAGAGGCTTCTTCAAAACCACAGTTCAAAAGCATCAATTTTTCAGTACTCAGCTTTCTTTATAGTCCAACTCTCACATCCATACGTGACTACTGGAAAAACCATAGCTTTGACTACACAGACCTTTGTCGGCAAAGTAACATGTCTGCTTTTTAATATGCTTTTTAATATGGTGGTAGCTTTTTGTCCAAGGAGCAAGCGTCTTTTAATTTCATGGTTGCAGTCACCATCCACAGTGATTTTGGAATCCAAGAAAATAAAGTCTGTCACTGTTTCCATTGTTTCCCCATCTATTTGCCTTGAAGTGATGGGACCGGATGCCATAATCTTTGTTTTTTGAATGTTGAGTTTTAAGCCAACTTTTTCACTCTCCTCTTTCACTTTCATGAATTTGCTTGTGAAGCAGTCAGTCCCTGGGCTCTTGTTTGTTGGGAAATTTTTAATCATAGTTTCAATGTAAGTGCTTGTGATTGGTCTGTACATATCTTCTATTTTTTCATGGGTCGGTCATGGAAAGTTGTACTGTTCTGAGAATTTGTCCATTTCTTCCAGGTTGTTCCTTTTATTGTCATATAGTTGCTTGTAGTACTCTCTCATGATGATTTGTATTTCTGTGGTGTCAGTTGCAACTTCTTTTTCATTTCTAGTTTTATTGATATGAATCTTCTTTTTTTGTTGATGAGTCTTGTTATTGGTTTGTTTGTTTATCTTTTCAAAGAACCAGGTTTTAGTTTTATTGATCTTTGCCTTTGTTTTAATTCTTTTTCATTTAGTTCTGCTCTGATCTTTATGATTTCTTTCCTTCTAGTAACATTGAGAGTTTTTTGTTCTCTTTTTAATTGCTCTAGGAATAATGTTAGGTTATTGTTTTGTAATTTTTTGTTTGTTTCTTGAGGTAGAATTGTATACTATAAGAACATACATTGAGTGTAGTTTTCTTCTGGTGCCTGAAACTTTTTACCTTAGATATTTTCTGCCTCAGTATTCTAAGCCCAGTAGGGCCGACAGAGACTATGATCTGGCCTTCTTCCATATACTTTGCTTGAGTGAGTTTTCCTAGAAGAAAATGAGGGCACAGGCCAAAGCAGTAAGACATTCCACAGTAAAGAAAAATAATGTACTGATTACAGATTTCATTTGTAATGGAAATACAAAAATAGACAAACAGAGACTATGGAATTATTATGAAACATATGTACACATGCTTAAAAATTTCAAGAAAGATATTAACAGTGCAAAACAAAAAATTCAAAAGAAAATAATTCAGTTTAAACAGCTAGAATTGAATACAAAAATAAGATAAATAATAGAATGATCTGTTAGAAGAATGAAATAGTTAATTGGAAGATTACAGTGAAATGATCTCACAGAAAAAAAGCAGGAAAGGTTATGAATATAGAATATGTAAGAAAAGATTGAGAGATATTGAAAAAAAATAAGGGTACTAATTTTCAGATGAAAAGAATCTCAGGAAAGGAAAAAAAAAGTGGAGGAGAATATATTTGAAGGAATAAAGAGGAGGGGCTTTCCCAAATTAGAGACAGGGAGGAATGGTGGGATGAGTATTTTTAGATTAAAAAAGTTTCATAGAAGAGTCAAAGGAGAGACTAGTAAAAACCCACAACACAAGATTAAATGTAAAAGTGTCAAACAGAAATAAAGATCTAAAACTTCTCAAAAGATGGGAGAGAAGTCCCATTAAATGAAGAATTAGATAACATCACATTTTAACAGCAGTTCTGAATATGAATAGGAAATGCCTTCATATTTACAAAAGTTTGAAAAGAACTTGAAATTTTTCATCCAGTTAAACTGCCATTGAAATATAAAGGCAAAATAAAAAATGTTAGTATGCATGTTAAGTCTCTAAAGGTCTACTATATAAATTTTCACTTTAAAAATAGCTTTAGGGCTTCCCTGATGGCTCAGTGGTAAAGAGTCTGCCTGGCATTGTAGGAGACACATGTTCGACCCTGATCCGGGAAAATCTCACATTTTGTGGGGCAAAAAAGCTGAGGCACCTCAACCATTGAGCCTGTGCTCTAGACTCCAGGAACTGCAACTGTTGAGTCCACTTGCCACAGCTGCTGAAGTCTGCACACCATAGAGCCAATGCTCTGTGACAAGAGAAGTCACCTCAATGAGAAGCCTGCGCACTGCAACAAAGACAGCCCTTTCTCTCTGTAACTAGAGAAAAACCCTTGCAGCAATGAAGACCCAGCACAGCCAAAGATAAATACATGAATAATTTTTTAAAATAATAAAAATAGATTTAGATGAAGCATTGAAATGAAATACTTCAGTTACTTTTTTTTTCCCCCTAAACAAATGTAGCTGAGACCAAAGAAGAGAGAAAATACGAATTCAGAATTAAAAGTCTACATCAGTACTTTTCAAACTGTGTTGAAGGAACTCTTATTGTTTTAATTTTTAATTTTTCAGACCTAACTTTCATACATTTAAAAAAATCATAAACATTGATGTCTTAGCAAAGTCACACTGGTATAAAAATTTTTTACACATGTATTCTCATCTCCTGTACTTTGTAGACAAGAAATACATATTTCCAAAAGGCAAACTGTTGATAGGAAGGAAAATTGCACAAAAGACTTGAAAATCTACTATAAATGCAGTCAGTGTATGCAAGGATTTATGCAAAACATGAACATGGCAGAAATATAAGATATAAAAACCCAAGTGAATATTTAGTGATGAAAAAAAGTCCAGTTACTGAAATGAAAAATTGCCTGGATGGGCTTAACAGGATATTAGATGCAGCAAAAGAAAAGATCAGTGATCTTAAGGTAATAAGAGTAACTATTCCAAATGAGGGACAAAGCCAACTGGTGGGGAAGGACACAATAAAGTCTTGGTGGCCTATTGGATTATATCAGACATTCTAACATATCCATGATTAATGTTCCAGCAAAGAGGCAGCTAACAAAAATATTTGATGAAATGATATCCAAAAACTTTTGATATTGGGAAGAACATTATAAATTGGCAGACTCAGAGTAACATAAACAAAACAAACACACCAAAAAGGAAAACAGTTACATACCAAGGTATGTCATAATCCAATCCCTGAGAAAGAGAAAATGCTTAAAGTAGCGGGTGAATATATGGCTTCCCTGGTAGCACAGCTGGTAAAGAATCCGCCTGCAATGCATGAGACCCCAGTTCAATTCCTAGGTTGGGAAGATCCCCAAGAGGAAGGATAGGCCACTACATCCGGTATTCTTGGGCTTCCCTAGTGGCTGAGATGGTAAAGAGTCCACCTGCAGTGCAGGAGACCTGGGTTTGATACCTGGATAGGGAAGATCCTCTGGAGGAGGACATGGCAACTTTGCCTGGAGAATCTCCATGAACAGAGGAGACCAGAAGGATACAGTCCATGGGATTGCAAAGTGTTGGACATGACTGAGGACCTAAGCACAGCACCGCAAGTGAATAAAGACAAGTTACCGTCAGGTGAACAAATGGACTACTTGCCAGACAGTTTTCAGTCCACAAGAATAGTGGAATGGCATCTTTAAAGTGCTGAAAGAAAACACTAAACCTACAATTATTTGTGCAGAAAACAAAAACTTCTGAATAAAGAGAAATGAAAAGACTTATCAAACAGATGCTAAGTGAATTTGTTACTAGCAAACATGAAGTTCAAGAAGTGTTAAGGGCCTTTTGGCAGAAGAACAATGATATTGTGTGAAAACTTGAATCTGCAGAGGAACAATGATACCGTATGAAAACTTGAATCTACACAAGAGGACTGAAGCCTGAAATAAATTATTAATTTTTCAAAACACAGATTTTTTTGTTTTAAAGCTTTTCATGTGTGTGGTTTTTGGGTATTTTGGAGAGTTTTTTAGTTTCTTTAAATGGCCATTGACTTATTTGTTCACTAAATTTAGTTTAAAAATCATAAAACATTTCTTATAAAAGAGTGCATTGCTTTCTGTACACTTCTCTGAATAGATGCCAGGAATGTATGGATTATTCCCATTTAGGTTATTAGATGTCTAAGCTGGATTTAGAAAAGGAAGAGAAAAAAAAAAAGAAAGAAAAGGAAGAGGAACCAGAGATCAAATTGCCAACATTCACTGGATTATAGAGAAGACAAAGGAATTCCAGAAAAACATCTATTTATGTTTCATCGACTATGCTAAAGCCATTGACTCTGGATTGTAACAAACTGTGGAAAGCTCTTAAAGAGATGGAAATACCAGACCATCTTACCTGTCTCCTAAGAAACCTATATGTGTGTCAGGAAGCAACAGAACCCTGTATGGAACAACTGATTGGTTCAGTATTGAGAAAGGAATACAACCTGGCTGTCTGCTGTCACCCTGTTTGTTTAATCTATAGGCTGAGCACATCATGAGAAAGACTGGACTGGATGAATAACAAGTTGGACTCAAGATAGGCGGGAGTAACATCAACAACCTCAGGTACAGGGGTGATCCACTCTAATGGCAAAAAGTGAAGAGGAACTAAAGAGCCTCTTGATGAGGGTGAAGGAGGAGAGTGAAAAAGTCAGCTTAAAACAATATTAAAAAAAAAAAAAACAACACTAAGATCATGGCATCCAGCTTCATTACATCATGGCAGATAGAAGGGAAAAAGGTGGACATAGTGACAGATTGCCTCTTCTTGGGCTCTAAAATCACTATGGACGGTGACTGCAGCCATGAAATCAGAAGACAGTTGCTTCTTGTCAGGAAAGCAAGGAGAAACCTAGACAGTGTCTTGAAAAGCAGAGACATTACTCTGCCGACAAAGGTCATATGGTTGTGAGAGCTGGACTGTAAAGAGGGCAGAAGGCCAAAGAATTGATACCTTCTATCTCTGGTGGTGGAGAAGATTCTAGACAGTCTCTTGGACAGCAGGGAAATCAAATTAGTCAATCTTAAGGGAAATCAACCCTGAATATTTATTGGAAGGTCTGATGCTGAAGCTGTAATACTTTGGCCACCTGTTATAACCAGTTTACCCTTTGGAAAAGTCCCTGATGCTGGGAAAGATTGAGGGCAGAAAGAGAAGAGGGTGTCAGAGGATGAGATGGCTGGATGGCATCACTGATGCAACGGACATGAACTTGGGCAAACTTCAGGAGACGATGAGGGACAGGGACAGTGTGCTGCACTCCATGGGGCTGCAAAGAGTCAGACACGACTGGGTGAGTGAACAACAACAACTAGGTTACTAGAGTATATTGAGCAGAATTCCCTGTGCTATATATGTAATAGGTCCAGCCACTGACTGATGAAAGCAAAAATCTGTCAGTTTGCTAACAGGTAAAATTAAGATATATCATGACATTAGTATAAAGAACAGGAGGGAGGAATAAAAGTGTACTGTTGAAAGAATTCTGCTTTATAAATGAAATGATACATTATTTGAATGTAGACTATAATAAGTTAATGATGCTTATTGTAAACCCTAGAGCAGTCATTGGAAACAATGAAGAGATACAGTAAATAAGTCATTAGTAAAAATAAAAATATAAACTAAAATAATCCCAAGAGGGGAAAAAGACAATAAATGGACAAATACAAATCAAATTGCCAGATGGTAGATTTAAAACTAGACAAATCAGTATTTAAAAGAACTGTAAATTTCCCAAGCACCCCAATTAAATGCCAAAGACTATTAAATGGGAGCCAAAGCAAATCTCAGCTATATACCATCTAGGAGTAAAGCACATTAAATATAAAATAAAACACACTCATATATTAAGAAGTAAAAGTATGGAGATGAAAAGGCTCTTCAAGCACCAGTTAAAACAGAAGTGAACTGGCTATGTTAATATCAGATAAAATGCACTTGAGAACAGGGAATAGGTACACTATAAACTTAAAATTTTTCTGCCTAGAAATTAGGGGTCAGTAACAGTTACCTGGAAAATGTGGCAATTTATAGAGATTTAATGCACTACTAAGTGAGTCAAAAAGCAAAGTCACAAGGAAATTAGGAAAATATTTTCAGTTGAGTAAAAATGAAAACAATAACATTCGTGAGATGCAGCTAAAATGTTGTGCTTAACAGAAAACTTATACCTTGAAATCCTTATATGAGAAAGGAAGAAAGGATCAAAATCAGTGATTGAAGAAACTAGAACTTGAGAATGTGAAAAAAGAAGAGAAAATTAAATTCACAGTAGGAAAGGAAATAGAGAAATTGGTGAAATAAAACAGTATCAGTGAAATCATGAGCTGATTCTTTGAAAAGATTAATAAAGTTGATAAGCCTCAAGCCTGATCAAGAAGGTAGAATATATACATTACTATGTATAAGAAATGCAAAGAGATTATCACTACAGATCTACATCATTAGAAGGATAAAGAGACTATAATGGAAAACTTAAATGTGATTATTTTCTTGAAATGAGCAAATTCCTTGAGACACAAACTCCAAAGCTTACTGAGAAAGAAAGGGATTACTTGAATTATCTCTCCATGTATTAAAAAAATTTAATTTATAATGAGGTACTTTTGGAAAAAGTAAACTGTTTGCACTAATCAATCTCAATGATGAATTGTATCAGACATATTTGAAGAAGAAATAATACCAGACCTACACATAAACAATAAAATGATGTCAGTTCTGCATTATATTCATTTATAGATATAATGCAAATTTGGTCGTAAACATGGTGGAGTTCTTTTTGAAGTTGATAAAGTAAATTTTATTTGGAAAAATGACTAAAAATAATGTACGTTTTGAAAGAAGATCCAGCTGTAAGTGGTCATTTTTTTCTATGAATTAAGAGGATGTCTGTGAAGCTCCAGCAGTTAAAACAGTGTGACATTTGACATCAGAATAGACAAATTGACCAATGCAGTAAAATATCTGCCTGCAAAACATAACTGAGCATGATTTGAAATTTTGATTTGTGACAGAGATAAAGCATCAGAAAAGGAGGGACTTTACTATGTATACAGCTAGGGGAAAATGGTAGCCTGTGGAAAAAGATGAAATTGAATCCCAAATATATATATAGATACACACACACAGAGTCATTGAATGGGTTCACAAGGACCTGATGAGTACACTTTTCAGTATCAAACAATCAGGTAATTGAGTATATTAAGTAATATCTATAAATTAATAGCACACAACATGAATGAGGGATGAGGAAAAAGGGCAGATAAATTAACACATTACATAGAAATGATTTCTTAAAGGAAAACAGCCCTGAATATTCATTGGGACGACTGATGCTGAAGCTGAAACTCCAATACTTTGGCCACCTGATGCAAAGAACTGACTCATTTTCTGATGCTAAGTAAGATTGAAGGCAGGAGGAGATGGGGACAACAGAGGATGAGATGGTTGAATGGTATCACCAACTCGATGGATATGAGTTTGAGCAAGCTCCAGGAGTTGGTGATGGACAGAGAAGCCTGGCGTACTGCAGTCCATGGGGTCGTAAAGAGTTGGACACAACTGAGCAACTGAACTGAACTGACTGACATGGAAATGGAAATACTGCGTGATTAATAACCACAGGACTGGAAAATACCAGTTTTTGTTCTAGTCCCAAAGAAGGGCAATGTCAAATATTCAGACTGCTGCACAATTGCACTCATTTCAAATGCTAGCAAAGAAAAGCTCAAAATTCTCCAAGCTAGGCTTCAGTAGTACATGAACTGAGAAACTCCAGATGTTCAAGCTGGATTTAGAAAAGGCAGAGGAACCAGAGATCAAATTGCTACCATCCATTGGATCATTAAAAAAAAAAAAAAAAAAAAGAATTCCAGAAAAACATCTGCTTCATTGACTATGCTAAAGGCTTAGACTATATGGATCACAACAAACTGTGGACAGTTCTTCAAGAGATGGGAACACCAGACCACCTGACCTGCCTCCTGAAAAAACTATACAGGTCAAGAAGCAACAGTTAGGACTAGGCATGGAACAACAGACTGGTTCCAAATTGGGAAAGGAATATGTCAAGGCTGTATATGGTTACCCTGCTTGTTTAACTTATACGCAGAGTACATCGTGTGAAAAGCCAGGTTGGATGAAGCACAAGCTGGAATCAAGATTGCCGGGAGAAATATCAATAACCTCAGATATGCAGATGACACCACCTTTATGGCAGAAAGTGAAGAGGAACTAAAGAGCCTCTTGAAAGTGAAAGAGGAAAGTGAAAAAGCTCGCTTAAAAACTCAGCATTCAAAAAACTAAGATCATGGCATCCAGTCCCATCACTTCATCTCAAATAGATGGGGAAACTATGGAAACAGTGACAGACTTTAGTTTCTTGGACTCCAGAATCATTGCCGATCACAACTGCAGCGATGAAATTAAAAGACGCTTGCTCCTTGGACGAAAAGCTATGACAAACCTAGACAGCATATTAAAAAGCTGAGACTTTACTTTGCTAACAAAGGTCCATGTGGTCAGAGCTATGGTTTTTCCAGAGTCATGTATTTATGTGAGAGTTGGACCATAAAGAAGGCTGAGCGCCAAAGAATTGATGCTTTTGAACTGAGTTGGAGAAGACTCTTGAGTCCCTTGGACTGCAGGGAGATCAAGTCAGTCAGTTCTAAAGGGAGTCAGTCCTGAATATTTATTGGAAGGACTGATGCGGGCCACCTGATGCGAAAAGAGCAGACTCATTAGAAAAGACTGATGCTGTGAAAGATAGAAGCCAGGAGGAAAAAGGGATAAAAGCGGAAGAAATGGTTGGGTGGCATCACTGACTTAGTGGACAGGAGTGTGAGCATGCTCCGGGAGATGGTGAAGGATAGGGAAGCCTGGTGTGCTGCAGTTCCATGGGTTTGCAAAGAGTCAGACATGCCTGAGTGACTGAAAAACAACAGCAATAATCACATCATCCTCAGAGATAAGGAAGATGTATTTTTTTTTTTTTTTTGGCTGCATCCAGTCTCTGTTTTGCCATACAGATCTTCATTGCAGTGTGTGTGCCTCTCTTACTTGTGGAGTGTGGGCTTAGTTGCCCAGTAGCGTGTGGTGCTTTAGTTGTCTGACCAGGAATCCAACCCATGTCCCCTGCATTGCAGGACATGTTGTTAACCACTGGACCACCAGGAAAGTCCCAGAAATATTTTAAACGTGACATTTACAGGTGTTTGGAAGAGTCCACATAGTTGGGATATCTAACTTTCCTGGTGGGTATGTAGAATGATGAAATGCTGCTACTGCTGCTAAGTCGCTTCAGTCGTGTCCGACTCTGTGCGACCCCATAGACAGCAGCCCACCAGGCTCCCCCGTCCCTGGGATTCTCCAGGCAAGAACACTGGAGTGGGTTGCCATTTCCTTCTCCAATGCATGAAAGTGAAAAGTGAAAGGGAAGTCGCTCAGTCCTGTCCGGCTCTTAGCGACCCCATGGACTGCAGCCCACCAGGCTCCTCCGTCCATGGGATTTTCCAGGCAAGAGTACAGGAGTGGGGTGCCATTGCCTTCTCCAGAATGATGGAATAATTTGATAAAATTGCTTGGTATTCTAAAATTACTCATATAGCTTTTGTGAATCAGTCCTTGTGTTTATTATATTAAAAATAAAATAATGTGGGCTTCACTGGTAGTCCAGTGGTTAAGAATCCACCTTGTAATGCAAGGGATACCTGTTCAATCCCTGGTCCAGGATATCCTATTCACTGTGGAATAACTAAGCCCGTGAACCACAATTACTGGGCCAGTGCTCTAGAGTGCAAGAACTGCAACTGCTGAGTCCTTTGTGCCTAGAATCCGTGGTTAGCAAAAAGAGAAGCTACTGCAATGAGAAGCCCGTGAGCCACAACCATAGAAAGCCTGCTCCCAGCAATGAAGACCCACTGTAGCCAAAAAATAAAATAAAATAAAATAACAATAAATATTTATAGTTTAGCTTTATGTGCCAGAGAAAAGGCGCATTATCAGAATCTGATTTTTGTGTTTAGTTTGCAGCCATGAAATGAAAAGACTCTTGCTTTCTAGAAGAAAAGCTATGAGAAACCTAGACAATTTATTAAAAAGCAGAGGCATTACTTTGCTGATAGAGGTCCGTATAGTCAAAGCTGTGATCTTTCCAGTAGTCGTATATGGATGTGAGAGCTGTCATAAAGAAGGCTAAGTGCTGAAGAATTGATGCTTTCAGTTGTGGTGTTGGAGAAGAGTCTTGGGAGTCCCTTGAATTGCATGGAGATCAAACGAGTCCACCATGAAGGAAATCAACCATGAATATTCATTGGGAGGACTGATGCTGAAACTGAAGCTTCAGTACTTTGGCCACCTGATATGAAGAGCCAGTTCACCGGAAAAGACCCTGATGCTGGGAAAGATATAAGGCAGGAGAAGGAGATGACAGAGGATGTAGTGGTTGGATGGCATCACTGACTGAATGGACAAGAGTTTGAGCAAGCTCTGAGAGATGGTGAAAAACAGGGAAGCCTGGTGTGCTGCACTCCATGGAGTCGCAAAGAATCGGACACGACTGAATGACTGTACAACAACAATAGTTGTCAAAAAAGCTCATTTCCAGAAGCAAACCTAATCCCACACACAGTCCCCAACCTTATGGCCCTAGAGAATTTTTTAAAATACATTTCATTCATTGATTCATTCATTCATTTGGCTGCTTAGGGCCTTAGTGAGACATGCAGGATCTTTATTGCAGCATCCAGGATCTTTTGTGCAGAACGCAGGCTCTTCGTCATGGTGCACACATTTCCCTGTAGTCGTGGCAGGCAGGCTCCCGGGTGTGGGCTCAGTGCTTGTGGCACACAGGTTCTTTACTTGTGTTGAGTGGTCTCTCGAATGTGAGGGCTCAGTAGTTGCAGTGCACAGGCGTAGTTGCCCGGTGGCATATTGAATCTTAGATCCCTGATAAGGAACCAAATCCACATTCCCTGCATTGGAAGACGGGTTCTTAACCACTGGACCATCAGGACCGTCTTTCTGAAGAATTTTATATTCATTTTTTCCTTAACCTCTTTATCATTGTTATGTTTCTTTTATAAATGCATTGTGCTCAGAGGCCTTAAGTACCTTTTCTCTTTGCCATGTCCTGAACAAGTAGTAAAATTGGCAGTTCAAACACCATGTCAGTTTTAATACCAGAAGTTTATTTGTGCTCACTGCAGCTTCCAAACTAAGAGTATACTTATGCTAACAGCATGAGAGAAAGAGCTGGATTTAAAAGCAATTAGAAAACATCATCTTCATTATACTCAATTTAGTAGAAAGTATTCTTGGCTTTCCTTTCTGAAGTCTTGAGTTTTCTTGGGTTTTGATTTTTTAAGTCATTCTGAAATGTTATGAGGTAGAAAAGATGGTGTGCAAAAAGTGTTGCCTTAAGATTTTTTAAAAAACATCACTGACATGGCTAAGTACACTTAGGACAAAAGCCATGTAAAGTCTAGCTGCCTTGATAACAGTAGTTAAGGAATAACTATAGTCCCCAGAGACACTGTAAAGAACTATTGTCAGTTGCAATTGAATCAAGAAAATTTTGGGGCTATAAACATTCCACAGCCAATTCAGAGAAGATTGCAATTCATGTGAGATAATGATGACAGTGATATTGATGACAATGACAGGTAACATCAAGTATTCCCAGTATTGTTCTAAGTGTTTTCATTCATTCAACAGATACTCATTCAATACTACTACTTAGGTGTAAGGCACTGTTCTATATTTTGAGGATTCACTGTGAAAGAAAAACAAAAGCTTTCATCCTAAGGGAAAGGCAGATAACCTGCATACTGGTAGATATACAACTTGTCAAATTGTCTAAAGTGCTATGAACAAAAGGAAAAGAAAGGAAACTAATGTGTCAAGTGGAATTTTTGTTATTTGTTTTTATTTAATTTGTTCATTAGATAGCTTCAGGAAAGAAGTTAACAATTGACAGATACCCTAAGAATCCTAAATTTGGTTTGGTGCTCTATTTTTGTTTTTGTGGTTTTTATGAAAATTACTCAATTTATTTAAAATAAAAGATAAAAGCAAAAATAATTCACCTTTCTGTTTTCTGTATCTGTGCAGTGAACATAGGGTAGTACATATCTTTTCAAATTAGTACCCAGAAGTGGAATTGCTAGATTATGTGGTAGTTCTATATTTAGTTTTTTGAGGACCGTCCATACGTTTTTTCCATAAGAACTGCACTAATTACTTTCCCCAACAGTGCAGAAGGGATCCCTTTTTCCACATTCTCACCATTACTTGTTATTTCACGTACCTGTTGGCCATCTGTATGTCTTCTTTGGGAGAATCTTTACTTAAATCCTCTGCTCCTTTATCTTTGTTTTTTTTTGGTTTTTTGCTACGAAGTTGTATGAGTTCTTTATATAGTTTGCATACCAGCCCTTTACAACATATATAACTTGCAGTTATTTTCTTCCATTCACTAGTTTGCTTTTTTCATTTTATTATCAGTTTCCTTTGCTGTGAAAAAGCTTTTATAAAAAATATATTTATTTTGAATTGGAGGATAATTGCTTTACAATGTAGTGTTTTCTGCCATATGAATCAGCCATAGGTATACCTATGTTTCCTCCCTCTTGAACCTCCCACCCCATGTGAAGAAGCTTTTTAGTTTGATGTAGTCCCGCTTGTTTAATTTTACTTTTGTTATTTTTGGTATCAAATTTAGAAAATCATCACCAAGACCTGCATGAAGGAGGTTACTGCCACCTACGTTTTTTTCTAGGAGCTTTATGGTTTCACATCTTACATTCACGTCTTTTTAATCCATTGCAAGGTGTTTTGTTTTAACGGTAAAAGTTAGTGTTCCAATTTCTTTCATCATTTTGCATGTGCTTGTCCACTTTTTCCAACTCTGTTTATTGAAGAGACTTCCCTTTTCTCTTTGTATTTTGGCTACTTTGTTATAAATGAATTGACCATGTACACAGGAGTTTTATTTCTTGGCTTTTTATTATATCCCACTGATCCATTTGTCTGCTTTTTTAATACCAATACCATACTGTTTTAATTGTTGCAGCTTTGTTCTTCAAGGTTGCTTTGGGTATACAGGGTCTTTTCCGATTCTGTAGAAATTTTAGGATTATTTTTTCTATTTTGTGAAAAATAGGATTGGAATTCTGATAGGAATTGAATGTGTATATTGCTTTAGGTAATGTGTACATTTTTAACAGTGTTAATTCTTACAACCCAGAAGCACAGAATATGTTACATTTGTGTGTTTTTTCAGTTTCTTTTGTTTATGTTTTGTAGTTTACAGTATAGATTTTACACTTCCTTAAATTTATTCTTAGGTATTGTGTTCTTTTTGATTCAGTTGTAAATAAGATTGTTTTTCTTATAGTTCATTATTAGTGTAAAGGAACACAACAGATTTTTGTGTCTTGATCTTGTATCTTCCACCTTTACTGAATTCATTTATTAGTCCTAACAATTTCCTGATGGAGACCTTAGGTAAGAATTATATAATACCATGTCATGTGCAAGTTGTCATAGTTTTACTTCCTCTTTTCCAATTTGGATGCCTTTTCTTTTTCTTGCCTAAATCCTCTAGGACCTCTAATACTATGTTGAGTAAAAGTGGCATGCATTGGCATCTTTGTCTTATTCCTAATCTTTGAAGAAAAGCTTTCACAGATTTTATCCCCTGAGTATTATGTTGGCTATCAACTTATCACATATGGTGTTTATTGTGTTGACATATATTCTCTTTATACCTGCTTAGTTGAGCGTTTTTAATCATAAATGTATGTTTAATTTCATCAAATGCTTTTACTGCATCTTGAGATAATCATATAGTTTCTGTCCTTAATTTTTAACATGGTATGTCACATTGGCAGATTTGTAGATATTTAATCATCTTTGCATCCCTTGAGTAAATTCCACTTGATAGTGAGGTATGATCCTTTTAATGTATTAATGAATTTAGTTTGTTAATATTTTGTTGAGGATTTTTACATCTGTGGTCATTGGGGTTATTGGTGTGTAACTGTGTGTGTGTGTGTGTGTGTGTGTGTATGTATGTGAAGGAGATCCATGTCTGTTTTCAGTATCAAGGTAATGCTGGCCCTCTATAATGAGTTTGGAAGAGTTCTCCTCTGTTCTGTTTTATGGAAGAGTTTGAGAAGGATTACTATTAATTTCCTTTAAATGTTTGGTAGAATTCACCAGAGAACCCCTCTGGTCCTGGATTTTAGTTTGAGGGGGGGATTTTTTAAAGGAAGTGACTATAGCAGAAGAATTAAATCTAAGGAGGGTGAGAGAAAAGAGAAAATCCAGGAATTTAGAGTATTATGACATATCATACAAGGCATTTATAAAACTCTTAATGGTAAACTTTCTACTTTACATTTCCACTTCTTAAAACTTTTAAAATATATTATAAACTTTGGGTTTTTTTTTTTTTCTTCTTTTTAAAATCTTATACTTCTTATGTACCTATTTCAGTTAATAGAAGACATTTTTATTTAGCTTTTTTCAGTTTTTTTCTGTAAAGAATCCTTTGGCTCAGATTAGATTAACTCTTCACATTTCTTAGAGTTTTAATATTATCAGACACAGAAATAAATAGTTTAATGTTTAGATTACCTGGAGTAAATCAATGAGAGATTGGAAATATTCATTATTATGAGCAATTGTGCTTGCTTTTTATCTTGCTAAGAATTAAACTTAACATGGTTTTTAATAGATGTATGGCTTAATAGTTACATTTTTTAAAGCAGCAAGAAAAATGATGTATTAAAAGCAAAGTAAATGAGAATAGCCTAATGTTCCCCTGTGTTCATGCTGTGCAGCATTATCTTAACACTTTGCAGGCCTTTGATGTTTGAAAGTAAAATGCTCCTCCTATAAAGTTGCAAGTGAAAGTTGCTCAGTTGTGTCTGACTCTTTTTGATCCCACGGACTATAGCTTGCCAGGCTCCTCTGTCCATGGAATTCTCCAGGTCAGAATACTGGAGTGGGTAGCTGTTCCCTTCTCCAGGGGCTCTTCCCAACCCAGGTTTCCTGCATTGAAGGTGAATTCTTTACCAACTGAGCCACCAGGGAAGCCCTCGTATACCTCTCCTTATGTAGCTTTTCTCACTCTCCCTAGGCAATAGCTCCCTAAATTTGTAGTTTCTTGTTCTCGTATGTGCTACTATATTGTTATTTTGCATATAGGCATCCATAAACAATATGTGGTTTTGTTCTGTATGTTTTAAACTTGATATGCTGTATATATAATCTGCTTTTTTAAAACTTTATTAAATGAATGTGATTTGTTTTTGTGAAATGAGTGTAGTATGCTTTTTTCATTTAATTTTTTTGTGGTTTAGTAGTTTTAGTTCATTTATTTTAACTTATGTATAGTATTCAGTTATATTTTTGTCAAATATATTATCCATACTTCTATTAATAACTTTTAGGTTGTTTCTTTTCTTGTTGTTGTTAAAAACAATAGTTTTTGTTTTTAACCATGCAAAATGTGGGAATCTTCGTTCCCCCAGGGATCTAACCCACTCACCCTGCATTGGAAGCACGGGGTCTTAACCACTCGACTGTCAGGGAAGTTAGAAACAGTGCTGTAGTCATGTTTTTGTACATATGTCCATGGTGTACAGTGACACCTTTTTGAAGGTGTATTTTTGGAACTAGAAATACTGCATTTAGGACACACTTACTTACTTTATTAGGTATTGCCCAGTTGCTCTCCAGGACCATTGTCTCCATGTATTTTCTCATCAGTTTTATGTTTTTTTCACGTCTTCATCAACATTTAGTATGTGTCTTTGTAATTGCAGCTAATGGTATAAAGTAGTATCTCACTGTTGTTTTCATTTGTTCTTTGATAACCCACATCTTCTCATATATCTGTTGACCGTTTAGACTTTTTCTTTTTTCAGTCACTTGTTCAGTATGTGCGCTGTTTCCCACCTCATGGCTCAGATGGTAAAGAACCTGCCTGCAGTGCGGGAAACCCAAGTTTAATCCCTGGGTTGCGAAGATCTCCTGGAGAAGGGAATGGCTACCTACTCCAGTATTGTTTCCTGGAGAATTCCATGGACGGAGGAGCCTGGCAGGCTACAGTCCATGGGGTCGCAAAGAGTTGGACATGACTTCAAAGTCTGTTTTTCAATAGAAGCTTGTTTCTTTTAAAAGACTGCTTTGTAGGATTTCTTTGTATTTCTAGATACTAATCCTTTAATGGTTTTATATTACATATGTCATCTTCAGCAGCTCATTTTTTCACATTTTTTCAATTCATAATGAGTAAAAATGTTATAGTTTAGAGCAGTCAAGCATTTTGAAGTTAATGCAATTTATATTTAGGGTTCCTGTCGCCTTACATCTTGTTCACCTGTCCCAGAAGCCATTTAAATCATGAACAAGTTTACTACCCTTTTACTTGTTAGAAGCATTGTAATTGAAAATCTCTGCTCTAGTGTTTTACTAATAAGTGATATTAGCTCTGAATTTTGCATAGATACCATTTATTAGTTAATGGATTTCTTGTTTTATATATTGCTTAAAGAATGTTTTTTCTTGTTCATAAATAATTATTAAATTTCATCAGATTCTATTTCTGCATCTCATGAGATACTTATATTTTTTTCCTCTTATAATATATCCTTTTTTACCCTATAATAAGTTAATATGGTGAATTACATTCATAAAACAGTCTTGGAAGAAGCCTAGTTTGAACATTTCTAGATTAACAGAGAAGTTTGTTTTTTTTTTTTAATCTGACTTATATTGTTGCTAGCTCAGGAAATACAAACCTATTCTTAAAATTATGAAATATACTATGAAAGTCATATATAAAATGTGTTGACATAAAATTTTATTTGTATGAATTTACATAAGAAAATGACTTACTCTTTAAGCTGCCATTCAAGTGAAAAAGTGGAACATTATCAGTATTCATCAGTGTTCCCCTTCCCAGTTATCTTTCCTCCTCACCTATCCCAAAACATTTAACTAGTGAGATGACTTTTATCATTCCTTTGCTTTTATTTATAGTTTCATAACCAAAGTATATATCCATAAACAGTTACTGTTTACTTTGAAAAACTGTGTAACAAAAACAGACTTAACTCTGTATGTATGGAGAATGTGTTATTGCCACTGTTTGATGAAGGCTTCCAGTAGAAATTATTAGAACAGTTTCTAGGTCACTGTGAGGCTTCAGAGTTTCTTCAGGGGAAGGTCATAAAGACTCACTCATAAAGTGAGTAGTGATGAGTCATGATGAATCCTCTTTACTGCCATTAGGCATGTAGCAGACCTTTATTATACACTAGTTTCAAGGTGCCTCACTAGAGTATAGTCAGAGAGAATGGGCACTGTCTCCCTTCAAAATTCTGAATTCACTGTGGTTTACCTCTAATTCTCAGGAGTAAGTTGAAACATGAAATACATGTTCTCAGTTAATGTGTATGAATCACAGAAGAAAACACGATCTTCATTATCACATGGTCAAAGCCAGCCAGTTATATATATAGACTTCAACTTGGGTTCAGTCCTCAAGCTACAAAAGAAGTTACAGAAGCAAAGAGCTTATTGATAATAGATCTCAGTATACCTATTTTTTGAATCACAGTGTCACATTATAGATTGGTTACCATTTAGGTCTGTTGTGTGTGTGTGCTCAGTCGCATCTGACTCTTGGCGACCACATGGACTATAGCCTTGGAAGAAAAGTTATGACCAACCTAGACAGCATATTAAAAAGCAGAGACATTATTTTGCCAACAAAGATCCATCTAGTCAAGGCTGTGGTTTTTCCAGTAGTCATGTATGAATGTGAGAGTTGGACTATGAAGAAAGCTGAGCGCCGAAGAATTGATGCTTTTGAACTGTGATGTTGGAAAAGAGTCTTGAGAGTCCCTTGGACTGCAAGGAGATCCAACCAGTCCATCCTAAAGGAAATCAGTCTTGAATATTCATTGGAAGGACTGATGTTGAAGCTGAAACTCCAATACTTTGGCCACCTGATGTGAAGAACTGACTCATTGGAAAAGACCCTGATGCTGGGAAAGATTAAAGCAGGAAGAGAAGGGACGACAGAGGATGAGACGGTTGGATGGCACCACCAATTCACTGGACATGAATTTGGGTAAACTCCGGGAGTTGCTGATGGACAGGGAGGCCTGGTGTGCTGCAGTCCATAGGATCGCAAAGAGTCAGACACGACTGAGCAACTGAACTAAACTGGACTATAGCCTGCCATGCTCCTGTGTCCATGGAATTTTCCAGGCAAGAATACTGGAGTGGGTTGCATTTCCCACTCCAGGGACTCTTCCCAACCCAAAGATCAAACGCGGCTCTCTTATGTCTCTTGCATTGGCAGACTGATTCTTTACCACTAGCACCACCTGGGAAGCCAGGTCTGTTACACAGCTGTAACCTTGGACTCTATACCTTTACTGTATTTATAGAGGGCACTTTCTTCCCTGTTACGTGTTGGCTCATTTCTTTCTTTTATCCTTGTCTTTCTTCACTCTGTCAATCACGTCATCATGGTACCTTTTGGTGGAGTACATCATGAATACCTCCTTGAGATAGAGTGCTTGAAAGATATGTTTCTTTGGTTCCTTGGTAATAGTTTAGACATTTAATTCTAGCTTAGAGATTTTTATTTCACTATTTTGAAAATGCAGCATTACATTTAAAAGCTTTCAAGGTAGTTGTTGAGAAGCCTTGAGGACCAACTGTTTCCTGGATCCGTTATATGTCACCATTTTTTTTCCTGGAACCTTGTGGAATCTTCACCTTATCCCCAAAGTTTCTGAAATTTTATTGTGATGTTTCTGTATATGCGTCTGTTTTCATCCTTTGGGTTTAAGGCCCTTTTAATATGACAGTTTACTTCCTCAGCCCAAAGATTTTCTTAGTTTTATTTATTTTTGTTTTTCCCCCTTTGATTAAAACTTTCCCTCCATTTTTTCTGTTCTCTCCTAAAATGGATGCTGGTTCTTCATTTTTCTTCTGATTCTCTAATTTTCTGTCCTGTTTTCTATTTCTCTGTGTATTTTTGTTCTATTATCAGTTTCTAATTTTCTAGAAAGTAAATTGCTTCAACTTTGCTTTTAAGGTTTTTACTATTTTTTTTTAATAGCATCTTGTTTGGGTTCCATGGATGAAATATCTTATTCTGAGAATGTAAATTTTGGTCATTAATGTTTTGTTAGCTCTTCATAGTCTCTTTTTCCTACAGATAACTCTTTTCTATTTGTCTATTTATTTATAGAGTCTATTTTTTAAGTTAGAGGCTTTCTACAGATACCAAGTAATTGCTGGCTGACTGCTCATGGTAGAGGAGTAAATTATTGTCAGGTGTTGACTGGAAGTTCCAAGGGCATGGATGGGATTTGTCTGTTTTGAACTTTGCTGAATGATGATCTGGAAAAGTAATCGTGGGTCAGATGCAGTAGTAGGATTTTGACTTGTCACTTCTCAAATTGGTTACTTTCCCCAGGAAAGACATGAGTCTCCTACCTGTCAGGTAACTGTCTATAATGATTCTGGGTACCAAACAGGGAAGAGGCTGAAGTCTCTGCCTTTAAATTATTAGTGTGTGTGTATATGTATATACATACATATATTGAATATACATACTCACATACATATATGTGTAGTCACTTAATTTTTCTATTTTCATTTGTTTATGATGATGAAACCTTCTTCGCGTTTTACTCCTAACCTTCTGAAGTGTTTCATTCTAAAGAATTTCTCTGATTTATTTTTTAGTAGAATTTCAGGATGGACTTAAATGCTTGTATATACTTTGCCAACTTAACCCAAGAAACCTTAACCTGCTTTCTAATGGTCCTACTTATTTTTACATGTATGTTATTTATGATGCAACATTGAAATATCCTGAAATATGTGATATCTAGGTGTTCCATGCATGCTTATTTAAGTAAATCATTGAGTAAAAAGTATTAACTATTTTTGTGAATGTCAACATTCATGTGTCTTTTTTGAAGTAAAGGAACTAGGTGAAAAGAAAGGAGATATAAGGAAAATTCAAATAAATTTGCCAAATTATTTACTGTGGTGGCAACCACTATAAAATATTGAAATAAAGAAATTTTGTATGTAATACCTTCTTTTCAGATATAAGCACTAAGAAGCATCAGGAAAATCTATTTTAATCAAATTGCTTATACTGGTATAAAGTTTGAATTAAAGTATAGCAGTATGCCTTTGAGAAAGACTTTATAAGTTTAGTTAACTCAGGGATATGTAAGACAAAAAGAAGAAAAAGAAAATGACTGACCAGACTGAACTAGGAGTCTGAAAAAATATGTTGGAAAGTAGCTGTGTTTCTTATGGTAGTAAAACCACCCCCCACAATTTACCTGTTTACTGTGGCGTTTACTTGACTGTTTGGAAAACAAAAAAGTCTTTCTTTGATCTTGATGATAAATCTGGTGTTACTATTAGGTTATAGATGGTTAAAATTCTTCTACAGCTCAATGGTGGTGGTACTTGAAGTCATGGCATTTGAATACATACTTTCTAAATATTTTGAACTCTGATGACTTAGAAAAATCACAGAGTAAGTAAGTCAGGGTATACTTTTTAAAAGAATATTCTAGTTTCCTCTTACATACTTCTAGTCCTTTCAAAGTTTGGGGATTTAAAATGCAGAAAAAAATCCAAAAAAATATTCTGAAAGTCAAGGCAGAAATTCATCATTAATGCGTTAGTGTATTTTTTTTAGTATGTATTTTACTATTTACTGTTAAGAGACATCTAACAGTTTTTATTTACAACTCTATTGTTATTATCTCTTGATTTAAACTTATAGCAAATGTTAAGTATCCATCACCTAAAAACGTGTTGCTTTGCATATCAAAATTCAACCACTCAGACAGCCTTAGTCTAGTTTCAGAAAAATAAAGGCCAATAAGCAAATTATTATCTGACCAAGTCCTTTTTTCTTTGAACCACATAACTTTTTACCCCTAAAGCCCTATTTGAGTGGAGGCAAGAAGTGTTTAGTGTGAATTTTACTCAGGATATGATGACTCAATCTGAGATTTTGCTCAGAAGACAAACTTGTGTGGTGGTAACATGCTTTGCTCACTTTTTTCTTTTTCAATATAGTTTCCCTGCAGTTTCTCTAGAACTTTTTTTGTGAAGTATGTTAAATGATGAAACACCTGCTGTATTAGTTTGCTACAGCTGCCATAACAAACTACCAGAGACTGAGTGACTTAAGCAATAGAAATTAATTTTCTCATGGTTCTGGAGGCTAGAAATCAAAGATAAGGTGTCACCAGAGTTGGTTTCTTCTGAGGCCTATGAGAGAAGTACCTGTCCTCAGTCTCCTTGCCTTATAGATAGCTGCCTTCTTCTGTGTCTTTATATTATCTCTCCTCTTCATTCATGTTCTCTTAACGATCACCAGTCATACTAGATCATGTCCCACCCTAATGACTTCATTTTTAATTTGATTACCTCTGTAAAAATCCTTTCTCCAAATATGGTCTCATTCAGAAGTACTGGAAATTAGGACTTAACATAAGAACATTTTAGATGGGCTACAGTTCAGCCCACACACATGCTATTACATAAATTTGTCTTTTTTAAAGTAGAGGATTTATCTGCCCAAGATATGAAATCACTTATTAAAATGTGTGCTTATAAACAATGAGAGCTTTGTTTCCCTATTATCAGAAACATAACTTTGAAAAGGAAGCAGTAATGAAATCTCAGCACTAGTTCTGGAAGAGCTAACTAATCATCCAGTTAGAGGCAGATTGAGGTTCACACTTACAAACCCAAACCATAAAATAGATTTCACTTTTAGTCCAGTTCAGTCGCTCAGTCGTGTCCGACTCTTTGCAACCCCATGAATCGCAGCACGCCAGGCCTCCCTGTCCATCACCAACTCCCGGAGTTCACCCAAACGCACGTCCATCGAGTCGGTGATGCCATCCAGCCATCTCATCCTCTGTCGTCCCCTTCTCCTCCTGCCCGCAATCCCTCCCAGCATCAGGGTCTTTTCGAATGAGTCAACTCTTTGCATGAGGTGGCCAAAGTATTGGAGTTTCAGCTTCAGCATCAGTCCTTCCGAAGAACACCCAGGACTGATCTCCTTCAGAATGGACTGGTTGGATCTCCTTGCAGTCAGTCCAAGGGACTCTCAAGAGTCTTCTCCAACACCACAGTTCAAAAGCGTCAATTCTTCTGCGCTCAAATTTCACTTTACAAATGCTTAAATAGATGATGTTTATACTTAGTGTGCCCAGTCATGTTTGACTCTTTGCAACCCCATGGATTGTAGCCCATCAGGCTCCTTGGTCCATGGAATTCTCCAGGCAGGAATACTGGAGTGGGTTGCCATTTCCTACTCCAGGGGATCTTCTTGACCCAGGTATTAAACCTGCATCTCTTGTGTCTCCTGCATTGACAGACAGGTATTTTTACCACTGCATCACCTCCGCTTAACTTTACCTGGATCCCTTTGTCTGTAGGTAACCCTAGTCATTCTTAGTTAGGTGTGCTAAGTAGCTAATGTTAATTTATTAATTGGAGTATAGCAAAAGCTATACTTAATGTATTTGAATCTTAGCTTTGGCTATAGTTTAACTTTTTAAAACATTTCTGTTTTTGCCTGTTTTAAGTGAATAGCTGCTGCTGCTGCTGCTAAGTCGCTTCAGTCATGTCTGACTCTGTGTGAACCCATAGATGGCAGCCCACCAGGCTCCCCCGTCCCTAGGATTCTCCAGGCAAGAACACTGGAGTGGGTTGCCATTTCCTTCTCCAATGCATGAAAGTGAAAAGTGAAAGTGAAGTCACTCAGTCGTGTCCGACTCTTAGCGACCCCATGGACTGCAGCCTACCAGGCTCCTGGGCAAGAGTACTGGAGTGGGGTGCCATTGCCTTCTCCATAGGTCAATATAAAAATGTTTTAAAAGGGGACTTCCCTGGTGGTCCAGTGATTAAGATACTGTGCCTCCAAGTGTAGGGAATAGGGTTCCATCCCTGGTCTGGGAATTAAGATGCCATGTGCCCTGTGTTGCAACCAAAAGGTAAATTTTTTTTAAGTCTTAAAAGACATCAATTTGAAAATAAAATGTTATTTCTATTTACCTATTATATATATTTCACAATGGAGTACACTGTCAAGTCTGTTTGAAGAGCCTCTGCCAATCAACCTTTTATACAGATGAAAACTGAATAAAAGAACTGATGTCTGTGATCTGAGTTTTTCTAATTTAACCCAGTCTAGGGCTCAGTGTTTTTACTATACAGACTTTATCATAGTTGGTATTCTTATGGCAGATGCTACCAATAATAAATGTTGCTTTTGCAGTGTAGACAAAACAATCTTAGAATTATTCCTGCCAACCTAAAAAGAGTTTACTTGTTAACATGGATGTTCGCATAAAGCATGATACTTTTATTTATACTTGAGTACTTTTCCATTTTGAAGTTTAACAGGCAGCTGGGTGGTTGTTTTTGTGTTTTAAATTCCTGGCTCTGAATCCTAAGTCCTCATTCCCTCAGAGGTAGCCCAGCAATCTGGGGAAGCCTGTGTCTGAAAAGAGACAGCCTTATGCCCAAACTTCTGTTATGAACTCCTTCGGATATCCAATATGAGTTATTTTGATTGCATTCCTGATAATAACTGAATAGTTCATGGGGTTGCAAAGAGTCGGACACGACTGACTGACTTTCACTTTCATATGAAGGCTATTCTAACAGACGCTGCTAGGAATACAAAGATGAGAAAGGCAAATTTCTTGCTCTGACAAGCACACTGAAAGAAAGTGAAAGTCGCTCAGTCGTGTCCGACTCTTGGTGACCCCATGGACTGTACATGGTTCATGGGATTCTCCAGGCCAGAATACTGGAGTGGGTAGCCTTTCCCTTCCCCAGGGGATCTTCCTAACCCTGGGATCGAAACCAGGTCTCCCACATTGCAGGCGGATTCTTTACCAGCTGAGCCAGAAGGGAAACCTGACAAGCACGGTAATTACTATAATTCAAGATAGAGTAAAATTGATGCCATAAGAATGTATTGTTTTATCAGTTATAAGAGAAAGTGGCTTCTCAGAGGTATCCTAGCTCTTCCCTCTGAAAGTGTTTTGTTGATATCAGAAAAAGTCTCAGTAAAAAATCAGAATATTTTATAATATAATCTAATAATAAATAGAACCTTTGTAATTTTTGGCTCAATAAAGTCAGATAACAGGTTCTTGTTGACTGCTTTATTTGGACACAGCACTGTTTTCTACTCTGCTAAATCATGAAGAAAGAGTAAACATGCAGTTATAATATGTTGTGTAGATTGCTTTTCACTTTTTCTCCAGTCTTAGCTGTCTGTGAAGATAACATACAACTTGCTGGCTTTTTAAAAAGGTTCTCCTGCAAGAGAATGCTATAATGGGACATCATTTTTCAAATACCGAGTTAACAAAGATCAATATTGTTGATAACATTTTTTTTTAAAAGATTGTGGGGAAGCTGCCAGTCTTTCACTGATAGTATATTTTGGTATAAACTTGATGGCATAGAGTATAAACTTGATGGCATAGAGTTCTAATTATATACTAACTCAGATATTTTTCTTTTAGAAATTTATCCTACAGTCTACATGCATTTTTGGGAAATGACTTTAACTACAAGGCTTATCCTTGTGTGTAATAGCATGGAAACAGCATAAATAGCTATTAAGTCAAGTATGATACATACATCCAGTAGAGTAGGATGTAGCTAACCATTAAAAAGAATGATATCGCTCTGTATATAGAGACAGGGAGTGGATTCATTTCAGAATATAGCGGGGGTTTTTTGTTTTTTTTTTTTTTAATGAAGAACAATGTATAGAATTCTGGGGGGAAAATGTGTTTTGTCCATGGCCTATATATAATGTGTACATATATGCATGCTTAAATATACATACATTATCTCTGGAAAAAAATAAGAATTTGTTAAAATTTATTTGGGCTAAGAAATCAGATGTGCTTACAGGGATAAAATGGTAACTGGTATTTCCCTGAATATATTTTAATTTTGTACTTTGTGTTTCTGAGAGACAGTGATTCTCAAGCATTTTCCCTTAGTGCCTTTCCTGTAGTATATACTTCAGTAGGTATTGAGGAAATCTGCTGAGGCCTTTAAATTGAATATAAAGTGTTTATTATAGTTTTCTTAATGATTTTTCTCTTGAGTCTCAACTTTCACTGTGAAAGCAATGATAATTTCTTTTAGATGATCTGCCTTTAAGTTTCAGAGGAGGAAATAGTTACCAAATATATTTATTCATGTAAAAAAGATGGTGTTATAAAACTATCTTTCTTTGACAGATCCTTTTTTTTTTTAGCTCCTCCAAATGGTAGTATTTCCTGAAGTAGTAAATTTGAAAGATGGGCAAATTTTTTTTTTTATCTAGACACAGATAGCCTTCCTTTCCTTTTGGTACAAATACATGATTGGTAGTTTTATTGTTCTTCTGATAACTATGCTGACTTACTGTTTTAGAGGGTAGTTTGTGGCCCTGAAACCAAACATGTAATGCTCTACGTGAGATAGAGTCCCTAACCTTGGCTTCATGAGAACTATAATTAACAGAGCTCTCTGACCAGACTGAATTATGAATTAACATGCTACCTTAGATACTTGGTTGTATGTTATATTCACTGAAGTGTGATAATTGCCTAGTGGAATAGCCATTTAAGTAATACGTTTGTTTTAAATGTATTATACTTCTGCGTTTCTTTAGAAAATGCAGATTATCAGCAATTCTAATTAAATATACCCATTAACTCAGACATTCCACTTCTAAGTATTTAACAGTCCACATGTATTTGTTAGGAATAACTTAAAGGATCATCATTATTACTGTAAATGAGATAATTTGAAGACTTAATCATCTACTGAAAACAGAAAATTCAAAAAGACTGGGTTCTATGAGAAGCTGTCTCTTTGTTTCTTATAGAGATGACTTTTGCTGACAGTCTTGAAATTTGAAAATAGGACAAGGAGGAATTCCCTGGTTAGAACTCTGCACTTTCACTACCAAGGACCAGGATGTTCAGTTCCTGGTTGGGGAACTCTAAGATCCTGCAAGCTGCACAGTGTGGCCAAAAAAAGAAAATAGGATAAGGGCATTCATGTAGAGCTTCTTGGAATTCATATGAGTTGATAATTTATGATTATGATTTTGCTGAAGGGAAGATTATAAATTAATGTTATTGTACAAAAACTATGGGCAGCAATAATACAGTGGATATTTGTTTATAGGGCATTTGAAACAGGTGAACTTTTTTCTCTTGAAAAATATCCATTGTAAAATGGACTTTCTAATATGCTATAGTAGGAAATCCAGTTTTACTATTTAAATATGTAATAATTCAAATATCATCTTGATTTCTAAATGTTTTCATAGTACATACTTTCTCGAGTGGTTCTTAGAACTATAAACTTTATAGTGTTTATTCATATGTAAATTATTAATAATTTTAAGACATTACGATAATTCTGTCTTTTAAGTGCTGTGGTAAGTACACTCCAAATATATAAATGTTTGGAAGTAATGTGCTTTGGGTTAAAATGTGTTCTCCCAAAAAATATTCTGAAGCCCTGACATCTTGATACCTGTGAATGTGACCTAGTTGAACACAGCATCTTTGTAGACACAATCAAATTAAGATGAGGTTATTAGATAGCAGGCTGTAATCCAGTAAGACTAGTGTTATTATAAGAATAGAGAAAATGGACACAGATTGAGAGATGGTGGAGACTGATTGGAGTGATGCACAAAAATTGCCAGAAAACCAACAGAAGCTAGAAGGAGGCAAGGAAAAACTCAGAGTTTTCAGAGATAATATGGCCCATAAACAACTTCTTTTCAGACTTCTCATTTCCAGAACTATGAAACAGCAAATTTCTATTGCTTAAAGCCACTTCATTACAGCAGCTGTAGGGAAATGGATAAAACACAAATTAATTTTTTTTTTAGTTTATGTTTTTGTAATTTATATCACATATTCTAGTTAGTCTTATTTTTAACCTTTTCTCACCTTTTCCTATTTCCGTTTTTCCTTTGTCTATTTCTTCCTACAATCTCATTCTTTTCTCTAGCTGAGGCTGTAGAAGTCCTTTCATCTACGCTTACCTGTCAAGTGTATAAAATGAACCCTTTATTCTTCAGAATGTCTAGTCTGTAATATGTGGGCATGATGAAACACTGAATCATGCACCAAAGATATAGCTGAACTTGTCATCATGATTCCTAATGGTCCTTGGGGGCTGAGGGAAACAGCTGTAGTTTTAGAGAAATATAATGGACTTTAAAAAGTCATCTTGTCCATGATGGGAGGTTAAAGAGGGAGGGAGTATATGTATACATATGATTCACATTGCTGTACTCCAGAAACCAACACAACATTGAAAAGCAGTTATCCTTCAATTAAAAATAAATTTTAAAAAAATCATCTTGTCTAACCTTTCCGTTTTGCAGATAGAAAATTTTAACTGTCTCAATCTCTTCCTTTTTTTTAATGACTTTATTTATTTTTTATTTAATATTTGGTAATTAATCTTTGGCTGCACTGGGTCTTCGTTTTGCTGTGCACGGGGTCTGCACAGGCTTTCTCTAGTTACAGTGAGGGCTGCTGTTCATTGCGGTGTGTGGGCTTCTCGTTGCAGAGCTCTAGCTTAGTAGTTGTGGCTCACAGGCTCTAGAGAGCTTAGTTGTGACACACGAATTAGTTGCCCCATGGCATGTAGAATCTTCCCAGACCAAGGATAGAACCCCGTGTCCCCTGTATTGGCAGGCAGATTCTTAACCACTGTACCACCAGGGACATCCAAAAGTCAACTTTTTTTTCTTTGTGCAGGAGCTTAGTTGCTCTGAGGCATGTCAAATCTTCCTGAATCAAGACTCTTGAATCTGTATCTCCTGCATTGCCAGGCTGATTCTTTACCACTGAGTTACCAGGGAAGCCCAAGCTTTTTTTTTTTCTTTTTTTAATTTCGAAGCATTTTTGTTTGTTTTTCAATTTTTTAGCCACACTGTACAGCACATGGAATCTTAGTTCCCCAACCAGGGGTTGGACCCATAACCCCTGCGTTGGGAGTGCAGAGTCTTACCACTGAACCACTGGGGAAGTCCCTCATCTCTTCCTTTTAGAATGCTCTCATTCTCTGAAACAATCTGGTTGAGTTTTCATATCCATCTTTGCAGTGGGCTTTGGAAAATCAAAATGTGAATGAAGAAACAGGTGTCTTAAAAGTTGACATTATTTTTTGTATGTTAAAGTGTACTTTTTTCACATAATATATACTTTTTTTTTTTCAAAATTACTAATATGGCTTTAACTTTTCTGAGTGGATAACTTCGTGCCATATTCATAGCTAAAGTTCTAGTTCTAATCAACCAAACTGTTTTTCCCACTACATTCAGGAATGACTTAAAAACACAGTGATACTTAAGTTTTTGTATCAGAGGTGATCTTTCAGAAATGAGACAGTTGGGTAAGCTTCATTCAGGTATGAGTTACAGTGCTATTGGCTTTGATTTCAATGTTAAAGAATCAACAGTATACTTAGATAAAATGTCTTAAAGCAGAAGCACACATCAGAGGTTATATATTGATAGGTTGATGAAAATGTTGTTACCTGAGGATCCAGGAATCTACCTCTCTATTTCCATTAGGGGTTCTGACTCAGTATTTGGTCATTTGTAGAGACTGTATAGAACATAACTACTGAAAATAACAACTCTATTTACAACTGTATTATTTGACTGAAATATTTAAAATTTGTCCTCTGACATATTGGAAGTAAATTGTAGGTATTTTTGCATGTAAAGAAGCTCTTGCTTGTGAAATTTTCAAAATTAAGTTTATGATTTATGACAGCTACCTCTTTCTTGATCAGAAGGCCAACTAGTGAACCTATATGGACTCCAAGCAAGAAAGGAACCCATGAGGAAAGAACTCATGAGCTTGAAGCACTTAAATTCTTATTCACATTTTCAATTTATAATATTTATAGCTTCTCTCAGAATTTTTCTAAATACTACACTTTTGAAAGATTTCTTCCTCTTCAAGGGAGAATCCCTAAAGTGAATTTCCCCTTTCAACTTGGTGACCTCAAGATGGTTTGTTACAGTGTCTTATATAGTAACTGCATACTGGCTTTAACAGTTTAGTTCTGCATTTTCAATAGCACCTTTTAAAAATGATTTTCTAAGATCGGCTGGAAAGTGTTTTCCGTAACAACTGTCGATTTTTAAATGTTCTTTACAAATATTTCATGATGGTATTTGTTGCACAAATTCTTTGTTAGATACTGTGGAAAATACAGAGATGAATATGAAGAGATCTTTGACCTAGAGCTCAAAGTTTTGTGGAGATAAATACATGCATAAATACATTATCGATTAGGGACTTTCCTGGCAGTCCCTTGGTTAAGATTCTGTGCTTCTGGTGTAAGGGACACGGGTTCGATCCCTGGTCAGAGAACAAAGATCCCACATACCAGGCAGTGCAGCCAGTAAATAAATAAGCAATTAAAGCTATTTTGTTGTGTTACAGTAGAAGTCTAAATAAACATCAATGATTATGAGGTAGGAAGACATTAATTTTGACTGGCAGTATCTGAAAGGTCATAGAAAAATCTATGTTTGAACTATGCCTGGAAAGGATTGAGTGAATTTTAATGTGGATATGGGGAAATATCTTAAGCCAACAGAGGCAAATAAATGAGAAAGAACAGAGGCTGTTTCAGGATATAAGATATGCATAATTAGGGAAAGGCACTAGTGGAAAATGAGGCAAAAAAAAAATCTGAATGAAGAAGAAGATTGGACACCTTTCTGTAATACAAAGTGATTTGAATAAGGGAATGATTCAGTCAAATTTGTTGTAGGATCATTTGCAAGAGATTATGTTGGATTGTAAAACTGGGATGACTTGAAAATTTTATACTGAGGCCCTATTTTAATGACAGGGAGTGCATTGATATTGTAAAGTGTTTTCCAAAAGCAAGACAAAAATATGTTAACTATTGTCATCTGTGTTATGGCACCCAAGAGAGTGGTAACAGTGGCCATCAGTGATAACAAAACAAGAGAGATCTTCACTTTAGAATATGGCTAGAAAAGTAATGATTATTGTTTTTCCACCCCACTAAACTGAAAATTCTGTGAGAGCAGATGTTTGATTCTACACAGTGCTTATTCTCCAGGTACTTGTTGGTTGATTTGATGGCTAGGTGGATGAATATAATAGAGTGGCCAAGTTTTATTTTAGTTAAGGTTTGATGGCAAGGAGAGCATTTCAGTAAAAGGTCAAGAGTGTCCTTCTTTGGGGTTGGTTCTGAAATAACAATAGCTGAATTGATTATTCTTGTTAGGATTGGACTGTGTAATCATACTAGAAAAAATAGTTGGCTAGCTTGGAGGTGGGTTATGGCCCACCTCCAATTAAAGATTAAGAATAGTAAGTTAAGACATTAAGAATAGTAGGTGGTCTTATATCATGTTAATAATGATGGGCTATGAAGTGGATTTGGCATTAGAATGTTTGTAGAATATTAGTATGATCTAATGACATTTGTCCTGTCTTAATTACTCCCCATAGACTTAAATAGATCCTAGTGGTCATTTAGTCTGTGGGAATGACCACTGGAATGCCTTTAAAACAATTTTTTTTTTTAAAAAAACAAGCTTGTGGGAATGGAATTAAAATATAGAATGGAAATACAAATATTTTATGTCTGTATATATCTCTCTTCTATCCCACTCTCCCTCCCCCACAAAAATAGAAAAAAGAAACCGAAATGTTAGGTTAAAAGATTATTTTTGTAATAGAGAAAAGGGTAGCAAAAGTACTGTACTGATGAGGTTTTTCTTACTGAGTAACATAGAGCATTTGCAAGTGGTCCCACAGGTTAATAACTAACAATGTAGGATTCTTTCTCAAGATCAGTTATCTCCCCTCAAAAAGAAAACTTCGCATTGATTCTCTTACCTCGTCAAAACTATTTTCATGAGTTCATTAATTAAATTCCCTTAACCGACCTCATTTATTCATTTTTGTCTTTTTATTGCAAAATGAATTTCAATATAAATAATTTTCTACTAAGAGCAAAATTGCCAGCATTTTGTAACATTGCATATGTTAATCTTTTTCCATAAGTATCTCTGAGGAATCATAAACATTAGAGATGGACAGATTCTACTGGTCTTGCCCTATAGTATTACCCCAGGAGCTTTTTCTCAACCCACTTTACATATTTTCCAGTGTTTTTAGCAATTTCAGAAAAACTTTTTATTTTCAAGTTCCCCAGGAGTCAAATTTGTGCCTTTAGACCTTTCTTTAAGGATATTTTCCTATTTGGGGCCTAGAAGTTGCTTTCACTGTTTTCTAGAACATTCATGTGTAATTTATGTATTTTCAAAGTGTTATCCTGTTTATCATCTCTTTATTTGAAAAAGTCTCCATTGTACATATTGGAGCTTTTTTTTCAGGGAGGGTGGGTAATCTTTCCTTTTAGGTATTTATCTGTGATTTAAATAATTTATTAAATTCTTTACATTTTGTAAGTAAAAGTCATCTTAGAATTTTTGTTCTGTAATCAGGTTTTTGAATAATGAATTAATTTTCTAAAAATGACATAATCTTAAAATATCTGTGATATCTGCATTTATATACATACATAAAATACCTTATAATAAATACAATTGTAGTGAAAATGTATTTTTTAAAAAGAGTCCACCAGTAACCCACTAACTTTAATATTGACTGCCATAATACTCAGAAAGGAATTTATGCAGTCCCTTGGAGCTTAATTGCAATGGGATTTAACTTAAAATATATACAAATAAACTATAAATATGTAAATACCATCCATCAAATAGTACTAGTCACTTCATGAAAACAAGTCACTGCTCATTGTCTTATTTATAAGACTGCAGATTACTGCTGCAATTGCAAAAAAGAGAAAAGAAATATTCCCAGTGCTTTTTACTATCAATCAGTCATTTGTGGGGGGCTTCCCAGGTGGCTCAGAGGTAAAGAATCCGCCTTCCAATGCGGAAGACTCAGGTTTGATCCCTGTAGAAGGGAATCACAAAGCACTCCAGTACTCTTGCCTGGAAAATCCCATTTACAGAGGAACCTGGTGGGTTATACTCCATGCGATCACAGAGTCAGACAGGACTAAGCGATTGAGCATACATACATGGATACACACACACATTTTTTCTAGTTTAATTAATATTTCCAGTCATGTATTTACATTCATGCTTTTTTTTTACTTCAGATCTTAAATCATTTTTATCATGTGCCTAGCAAAATGAATAATTGTAAATTAAATTACCAGTTTTCCAAGACAGAAAAATTTCAGTTTCTCTTAGAAAATTCTTACAGGAATAAATCATAGGAAAACCTTTTTCTAATACTACCAAAAAATTTGGGCTTCAGTTTCCTGAGAAGTACAGTGATTTAAACTTCACTAGTTCTGAATTTTTGATAAGTGAGCTGAAGTTTACTGGTGCTGTATGAGAAATTACCCTGATAAAGTTGTACTTTCTTTTGTGCTAATTGGAAGACTAAAGTTTCCCAGAGTCTGTGCAACAGAAAGACCAACAGATTATATTAAAATACAGAGATAACAAAGGCATTAAATCAATTTAAATATACATAGCAAAAATAAGGAGATTAAAAGAATGAGCAGACCATAGACTAGGAGAAAGGTATTTGCAAAAGACATGTCTGACAAAAGACTGTGCTGTTGAACCCAAGTTCATATGTCCTACGCACAGTGAGGCCAAACAAACCAAAATGTCAGAGTTTGGAGCAGAGGAAGATTTATTGCAGGGCAAAACAAGGAGAACAGGCTGTTCATGCTCAGAAGGACCAGATGAACTGTCCTGTGGCTTTCATGGAAGAGTTTTTAAAGACAGCATTTGGGCTGAGGGCTCAGGGTGCATGACTATTTTTGATTGATTGCTAGTAAGGTAACAGGGTGGTGTTTCAGGGATCTTAGTCATCAGCCTTCTTGTTGTAACCAGTCTGGGGTCTACATGATTGCTGTCAACTTGTAGTCACATCCTCCACCTGGGCAGGGATCTTATATCCTACAGAACTACTTAAAGATATGCATCAGATTGTCAGGTATATCCCTTGAGGAGGAACTGGGACTTTGTTTTGTTGCTGAACCATTGTTTCTTAAATGCTTTTTTTGTTTGTTTCTGCATTCTCTCACTTCCCTAATTATTAACTGCTTTAATCTGTTCTTCAGAACTCAGAAAGGTCTGGGGGCCTAAAGACTTACTCTGAAAACAAAAAGGGAGAACACAGAAAGGCTTTTATACCCAGAAGGGCCTCACAGGGTCCTGCTAGGTTTCAGTACCACCCTTTTAATTGATACTATTCAATCCAGAGGGGAACAGGTGTGGGGCAAGAAAGGCAGTGAAGTTTTGGATAGAGAGGTTAATCATAAGCTGTTCAGGGGAATTCGGTTTTAGGGGTACTCGGTTTCAATTTCTGTCCAAAATATACAAAGAACTCCTGAAACTCAACAATAAGAAAACTGGTTAAGAAATGAGTAAAAGAAGCTCATCAAAGAAGATTTACAGATGGGCAAATATGCATGTGAAAATATGTTGAACATCAGGTGTCATTCAGTTCAAGTCAGTCGCTCAGTCATGTCCAACTCTTTGCAACCTCATGAATCTCAGCACGCCAGGCCTTCCTGTCCATCACCAACTCCCAGAGTTCTCCCAGACTCATGTGCATCGAGTCGGTGATGCCATCCAGCCATCTCATCCTCAGTTGTCCCCTTCTCCTCCTGCCCCCAATCCCTCCCAGCATCAGAGTCTTTTCCAATGAGTCAATTCTTCGCATGAGGTGGCCAAAGTATTGGAGTTTCAGCTTTAGCATCAGTCCTTCCGAAGAACACCCAGGACTGATCTCCTTTAGAATGGACTGGTTGGATCTCCTTGCAGTACAAAGGATTCTCAAGAGTCTTCTCCAACACCACAGTTCAAAAGCATCAATTCTTCGGCACTCAGCGTTCTTCGCAGTCCAACTCTCACATCCATACATGACCACAGGAAAAACCATAGCCTTGACTAGACGGACCTTTGTTGGCAAAGTAATGTCTCCTCTTTTGAATATGCTATCTAGGTTGGTCATAACTTTCCTTCCAAGGAGTAAGCGTCTTTTAATTTCATGGCTGCAGTCACCATCTGCAGTGATTTTGGAGCCCCAAAAAATAAAGTCTGACACTGTTTCCACTGTTTCCCCATCTATTTCCCATGAAGTGATGGGACCAAATGCCATGATCTTTGTTTTCTGAATGTTGAGCTTTAAGCCAACTTTTTCACTCTCCTCTTTCACCTTCATCAAGAGGCTCTTTAGTTCCTCTTCAGTTTCTGCCATAAGGGTGGTGTCATCTGCATATTTGAGGTTATTGATATTTCTCCCGGCCATCTTGATTCCAGCCTGTGCTTCTTCCAGCCCAGCGCTTCTCGTAATGTACTCTGCATATAAGTTAAATAAGCAGGGTGACAATATACAGCCTTGACATACTCCTTTTCCTATTTGGAACCAGTCTGTTGTTCCATGTCCAGTTCTAACTGTTGCTTCCTGACCTTCATACAGGTTTCTCAAGAGGCAGGTCAGGTGGTCTGGTATTCCCATCTCTTTCAGAATTTTCCACAGTTGATTGTGATCCACACAGTCAAAGGCTTTGGCATAGTCAATAAAGCAGAAGTAGATGTTTTTCTGGAACTCTCTTGCTTTTTCCATGATCCCAGTGGATGTTGGCAATTTGATCTTTGGTTCCTCTGCCTTTTCTAAAACCAGCTTGAATATCTGGAAGTTCACTGTTCACGTATTGCTGAAGCCTGGCTTGGAGAATTTTGAGCATTAGTTTCCTAGCGTGTGAGATGAGTGCAATTGTGCAATAGTTTGAGCATTCTTTGGCATTTCTTTGGGATTGGAATGAAAACTCATCTTTTCCAGTCCTGTGGCCACTGCTGAGTTTTCCAAATGTGCTGGCATATTGAGTGTAGCACTTGCACAGCATCATCTTTCAGGATTTGAAATAGCTCAGCTGGAATTCCATCACCTCCACTAGCTTTGTTCGTAGTGATGCTTTCTAAGGCCCACTTGACTTCACATTCCAGGATGTCTGGCTCTAGGTGAGTGATCACACCATCGTGATTATCTTGGTCATGAAGATCTTTTTTGTACAGTTCTTCTGTGTATTCTTGCCACCTCTACTTAATATCTTCTGCTTGTGTTAGGTCCATACTGTTTCTGTCCTTTATCGAGCCCATCTTTGCGTGAAATGTTCCCTTGGTATATCTGATTTTCTCGAAGAGATCTCTAGTCTTTCCCATTCTGTTTTTTTCCTCTATTTCTTTGCATTGATCACTGAGGAAGGCTGTCTTATCTCTCCTTGCTGTTCTTTGGAACTCTGCATTCAGATGCTTCTTATATCTTTCCTTTTCTCCTTTGCCTTTTGCATCTTTTCTTTTCTCAGCCATTTGTATGGTCTCCTCAGACAACCATTTTGCCTTTTTGCATTTCTTTTTTAGGGGGATGGTCTTGATCCCTGCCTCCTTTACAATGTCAGGAACCTCAGTCCATTGTTCTTCAGGCACTCTTATCAGATCTAATCCCTTGAATCTATTTGTCACTTCCACTGCGTAGTAATCGTAAGGGATTTGATTTATGTCATACCTGAATGGACTAGTGGTTTTCCCCACTTTCTTCAATTTAAGTCTGAATTTGGCAATAAGGATTTCATGATCTGAGCCACAGTCAGCTCCTGGTCTTGTTTTTGCCAACTGTTTAGAGCTTCTCCATCTTTGGCTGCAAAGAATATAATCAATCAGATTTCAGTATTGAACATATGGTGATGTCCATATGTAGAATCTTCTCTTGTGGTGGTGGTCTTTTTTTTTTTTTTTTTTTTTTCATCTTTTACGTTTTTGGCAGAAGACAAAAACGTGTCTGATAGGTATCACCAATGATAAGTATCACCAGTGAATGCCCAGTTTAAAGGTGACATAGCTATCAATATGTAGATGAGATAATCTGAGCTCAGTGAATAATTAGATTCTTTGGTGTTTCCTTGTCTTCAGTTTCTCTGAATCCCCTTTATGTTCTCCCAGTGTCCAATATGCCACGCACAATTCTTGCACCCTGTTGTAATTGTATCTTAGGAACTCGTACATCCCATTTTTTCCTGTTGTCTAGAAGAGAATTAGATGTTATACAGACAAATACTACATACACACATTTATAGCGATTTATTATGCCATATACACCCTACCCATAAATTAAATCTTAAGTAACAATGATTTTAGCAGGTGATACTCTTTTGATAAACACTGAAAACTCTTGCTCTTCTTTAATATTTAAAATTTTGAAATATCTTTCACAATAAGAGCTCTTTCATATTTTGAAGTGTGTCCACAACCTTTTACGTTGTAGTGTCCTATATAAATGAATACCTTCTGCATGGAGGAATGCTTTGTTTCTGAGATATTACTACTTCATAAGGTAGCTCATCTCATCCTGCTTAGCTACAGTTGTTACAAAGCTTTTCCTGACACTGAACCAGCTAGATGTAACTTACATATATTGAACCTACTTTATCTTCTGGGCACTGTTTCTTAAAGTGTTTTGGGTCAGGGACTCCTTTGAAAATCTGAAAGACTGTATCAAAAACTCTTTTCCCAGGGGGAAAATTTTCTCACATTCAAAAATTTTTAACAATTTGAAGGATTTTGGGGACCCTTGAAGGATTTAAAAAAAAAAAACACAAAACAGGTTTAGATCCTCAGCTATAGAACAAGATAATGTCACTTTTTTCTTGTATATTAAAGCATAATAAAGACCTTAGGCTAAACATTTCTGGTTCCTTTAACCAGCCCTAACATACCTTGATTTTAGACAGACCTTTGCTATCCATGTCACCTACTGTTATCTTTTTTAATGTCGATATCTTTCTGAATGACTTTAAATCTTCATTTGAAATGATCTCAATCACTGGAACTGTAATTCGTATATTTAGAACACTGTAATAGCAATTTTAGCATTCACATCACAGAACATTCTTGCCTTATACAAAGTTTCTGTTTATCTTCACCTTTGCATCATCCACAAATCTCTGAGACAGTGCTTAACACATTGTTGATATTCCAGTGACTATTTGTGGAATGAATAAAACTTCTAATCCTTTTTTGCATCAAAAGGGGCCAAACAAGTTTTACTGCATAGTATAGTAATGTATGCCTGTGAGGGATGGGATGGGAGTGTGTGTTGCATCATACTTAAGTAGTGGCTTTTTGGAACCTAAACTGTGGATTTAACGTTTACTCTTGTTAAATTTCGTTGTACAAGAGGAGTTAGTTCCTTTACTATCTAGATTAGAGGTCAAGGAAAACAAACAAACAAAATTTTTACTTTCGGTACATAATGTGCACAGTAGGTGTATAGCACGTTACAGGGGCTGTGCACACATGTTTGATAACTGGATGAATAATTAATGGTCATGCATTTATATTAATAATAACTAAAGCATGTAATTTGAGAGCTTGATTGACTATTTGTAAATGCTTTATGTTTTTTCTAATGGAAGTATAATTGATTCACAATGTTGTGTTAATTTCTGCTGCACAGCAAAGCGCTTTAGCCATATATATGCATTCTGTTCTGTATTCTTCTCCATTATGGTTCATCACAGGACACTGAATATAGTTACGTGCTGTACAGTAGGACCTTGCTGTGCATTCATTTTGTTTACGCCACAGGTCCTTCTCTGTGTCTATGAATCTGTTTTGTAGATAGGTTCATTTGTGTCGTATTTAGGTTCCACGTGTAACTGTTACCATTCTAAAGATGAGTACCTGAAAATGTAACTTCATGTTTATTTTCTAGATGTCAGGATAAAACACTTAACCTTAATGTGCTCCATCTCTCCCCATCCCCCAAATCGCTATAATTGATCAAACATGATAGAAGATTGTGAAGTAATTTGGGGGCATCACCTCTGTGGACTGAAAAAAATACATTTCATTTCACACCTCCTTGGGTCACAATCTTAAGCCAACTAATTCCTGGTTCATAGTTCTTGTTACCTGGGAAATTATTTTGCTCCTTCACAGGCAGTTTTAATCAGCTTGGAAATCTTTTTTGTTGAATGATTAACTGTACTTTTGGCTCTTTGTATCTGCCCTTGAACTTCCTCTGTTTCTGCTATTGAGTAGAAAGTAAGGAACAGCAATGATTGGATTACTTGTATTTTTTAAGCATCAAGAAAAAGCCACTATTGTGGTTACATTGTTTACTCTTTGGGCTCCCTTCTTTCTTTTCCTTTATTCTAGGGATGTAGCATTGCCACTTTCTGAGCCTGCTTCTTTGACTGCTGTGCTATCTTTAGGAATCCAAGGCATCTTTAAACAGGTTTCTCTGCATAATACAAAAGAGCTTATCCCCCATTAGCCCTCTCTCTCTCTCTCTCTTTAGTTGCTAAGTTGTGTTTGACTCTTGGGACCCCATGGACTGTAGCCTGCCAGGCTCCTCTGTGCATGAGATTCTCCAGGCAAGAATACTGGAGTGGACTGCCATTTCCTTCTAGTTGATTTGAATTTGAGAACCTGGTGTGTGAAATTGATCTCTACATGATTCTCATATCACCAAACTGATAATGAACAGCTTTCCAATGTAAAGCTATTGAAAAGCTATTTAAAGACCCTGTGCTTTCTGAGAGAGTAGAAGGTTGAGTTATTGAAGTGATAATGAGACTGGTCTGTCAAGAGACTCTCTAAGCCCTGAACTGGGGCACTTTATCCTGAGATATGATCACTCTAGGCTAGGTGTTCTCAACCAACATTCATGGATCCATGAAACAATGGTTCTCAAAGCTGACTAAACCTCAGATTTAACTCAGCATTTTAAAACTGAGGATGCCTAGGCCTGTTCTGTGTTCTTTTATTTGAGGTATAGCCACAAGAGGAGACACATGAAAACAAAGTTTGTTTTATTCAGAGGTCCTTGAGAGATAAAGTCACTGTGCCACAAGGGAGAAAGCTCAAGCAGCATATGGGGCACCAAAGAGAGCACAAGGGCCTGTAGGCTAGTGTCCTTCTTGGGGGTGTGCGGGGAGGTCAGGTGGATTACCCAAGTAGAAGAGCCAAGAAGATTTCCTTGGTGCCTTTGAGTGTTACTAGGTCATGGTCAGAGGAAGGCAGGAAAGGGAAATTGTGGGAGAAGCCAGCCTTATCATCCAGGTATACCTGCTCACCTGGGCAGGGTGCTTACAGCCTGTTTGTGGATATGTTGAGGCAGTGGGAGAAAGGTTTTAAAAATGAAGTTTTTAAAATATTTACAATAAAATGCCACATCCTCAGAGTTTTTAATTGAGTATATGATTAGGGTTAAAGCTTACAAATGCATTTTCTTAGAAGAGTCTCAGACGATCTTGGAAATCCCTGAAATTATGATGCAAAATTCTCTGTTGTCGTGTTTCTTTGGACCTATAGCTTTCATCAGACTCAGAGAGTACACTGACCCCAAAGAGGTTACATTAAGAGCTCTTCCTTGATCCAGTGGTCCTCAGACTTTAAGGTGCTCCAGAGTTACCCAAGCATTTGTTAAAAACAGGTTGCTAGGCTGTCCAGCCAGGAATTCTGATCCTGGTAGTGGTGGAGCCTGAGAATCTTCATTTTAAACTAGATGCTTGGTACTGTCCATGTATCTAGATGGTGGAGGGTGGTCCTTTGAGAACCACTGTTTCAGGACTTGGCTAACACCACTCTGTGCCTTCAGCATTTAGCTCTGGAAGTAAAGCATATTCTTCAGGATTCTTCACCAGTTAATATAGTAATAAGCTTAACGAAGCATACTGAAGCTCAGTCTAGCTCACTAATATAAGAGAGTGGTAAAGAAAGCTCCTTCCTTTCTGACAAAGCAAGTGGCAGTGGAAAGTATGTAGGTGTCTTTAGTTGTTGTTCAGTCACCCAGTCGTGTCCGATTCTTTGTGACCCCACAGACTGCAGCACACCAGACCGCCCTGTCCCTTCCCATTTCCCGGAGTTTGCCCAAGTTCATCTTCATTGCATAGGTGGTGCTGTCCAGCCATCTCAATCTCTGACGCCCTCTTCTCCTTCTGCCCTCAATCTTTCCCAGCATCCAAGTTTTCCAGTGAGTCGTCTGCTTGCATCAGATGACCTTTTTGGAACTTCAGCTTCAGCATCAGTCCTTCCAGTGAATACTCAGAGTTGATCTCCGTTAAGATTGACTGGTTTGATATCCTTGCTTTCCAAGGGACTTTCAGGAGTCTTCTCCAGCACCACAGTTCGAAGGAATCAGTTCTTTGGCCTTCTGCCTTCTTTACGGTCCAGCTCTTACAACCGTACATGACCACTTGGAAGACCACAGCCTTTACTACAGGGACCTTTGTCTGTAGAGTCATGTCTCTGCTTTTCAGCAGCTGTCTAGGTTTGTCATTGCTTTCCTGTTGAGAAGCAATTGTCTTCTGATTTCATGGCTGCAGTCACCATATGCAGTGATTTTGGAGCCTTAATATTTAGTCTTTAAGCCAGCTCTTCACTCTCCTCCTTCATCCTCATCAAGAAACTCTTTAGTTCTTCTTCGCTTTCTGTCATTAGAGTGGTATCATATGCATATCTGAGGTGGTTGTTGTTTCTCCCCTCTATGTTGATTCTGACTTGTAACTCATCCAGCCCTGGCATTTCTCATGATGTGCTCAGCATGTAGGTTAAAAAAACAGGGTGACAGCAGATAGCCCTATCATACTCCTTTCTCTATCTTGAACCAATCAGTTCTTCCATACAGGGTTTTAACTGTTGCTTCTTGACCCCCATACAGGTTTCTTAGGAGACAGATAAGGATGGTCTGGTATTCCCATCTCTTTTAAGAGATTTGCTTTATATCAGTCAGTTCAGTTCAGTTGCTCAGTGGTCTTTGTGACTTCATGGACTGAGGCACACCAGGCTTCCCTTGTCCATCAACAACTCCCAGAGCTTATTCAAACTCACATCTACCGGGTCAGTGACGCCATCCAACCATCTCATCCTCTGTCATCCCCTTCTCCGCCTGCCTTCAGTTTTTCCCAGCATCAGGGTCTTTTCCAATGAGTCAGTTCTTTGAATCAGATGGCCAAAGTACTGGGAGTTTCACCTTTAGCATCAGTCCTTCCAGTGAATATTCAGGACTGATTTCCTTTAGGATTGACATATATATTGCTTTATATTTTATAGTATAAAATCAGCTACTTAATCCCCTCCCCGCTTTCATTTCCCAACCAGTAACCATTAACTTTTTCTCTTTATATGTGGGTCTGCTTTTTTTTTTTTCCCTAGTCACTGTGCTAAGTTGCTTCAGTTGTGTCTGACCCTGTGCCACCCCATGGACTGCAGCCTGCCAGGCTCCTCTGTCCGTGGGATTCTCCAGGCAAGACTACTGGAGTGGCTTGCCATTTCCTTCTCCATTGTATTCACTAGTTTGTTGTTATTTTAGCACTTGCTTCCTTATGTAGTGTTTCTTCCCATTAGAGTAGAAAAATTCATAGTTCCATAACCATTTAAATGGTTTAACTTTTTTTTAACTACATAATATAACTTTATAAGTGTGCGCATGTTATCCAAGGCCAAGGTAGAATACACTCAAAGTTAAAATATAAAATATAGTTTGATGTAAATGTGCTGGGAAATAGGAAAGATGATCCTAAGGATTCCTGAAATTAGGAAAACTTGTTCCACTTTAAAAAACTCCTAAAAGCAAGTGGTAAGTAGTCAATGCAGAGAAGCTATCCCTGAGGAGAAAGCAACTTCTCAGGGAGTTTGGAAAGTGGTAAAACACCACTAAATCCATGGGAGTCCCAAAGAAGTTTATTTGCCCAGACTGCTTACAGGCTGCTGAAACTTTGAAGGAAACTAAGATCCTGTAAGGAATCTTTATTATCTATGAAGAGTCTAATTGTGATAATTTCCTCTCTGTATGGAGATAAACTTAAGCAAAAAGCTTCTGTGCACCACTAATGGGTCTTACCTTTTTCCCTTCCCACTTAGCCTTGGGACTTTGGTTACCTCTTAGAGAGAGATGTTCTCAATGGAATAGGAATTGACCTAAATTAAGAAAACAGAGCTTTAGAGGGGAAGGAGTTTGTTTAAAGGAGGTGTAGCAAAATTATATATTAATCTGAAATTAGATAATGGGTATTCCTTTTCTCTGGGGGGTTTTTGTTTTGTTTTTGTGGGGTTTTTTGCTATATAACTTTCAGTTGTCCTGTAATATATTGGAAGGGAAGGGAAGTTCATTTTGAATGACTCATAATTTGATAGTAATTCAAAGAAAATACTTAAATGCCAAAGTCTTTAAGTTCTCTGTTCTGTTGTAGTCTTTTTACTTGGCATTGTAGTTAGTATTTTGTTATTTCAGGGCTGTCAAAATGTTAGCATAAGTTATCAATACTAAATTAAATATGCTTGAAATTTTGATAGCTTAATATTACCATATTTTGAATCTAAATACTGTTTAGCATATGTGATAATTATCACCTAGAATGTATTTTTAAAATAACCAAAATAGTTAACGTATTATACTTAATGGAGATTGTGAATTCACCTTGTTATTTGAAAAATTCAGCTTCCAGATTGTTGCTAACTAACATCAAGGTTTTTAACAAACAAGAATATAATGGAGAAATAATTGAGGACTTGGGCTGCACAAGTAACAGATGTTTGCCATACAGAAGTTATCAAAACCAAGTAGATATCATATTAAAGTTTCCAAGAGTACAAGCAGTGAACTGATTAAGAAAAATCAGAAAAAATATTTTTAAATGTTTCTTTAGCTTAACTTTGAATTTCTTCTTTGATTTTCTGGTTATTAACATTTTAACACATGTTTTGCATTTATGGTTGAGTTGACTTAATTTTGTAATATTTTGTATTCTCACAAAATTACATTTACTTTTTCATCATAAGAGATAAAAGGATCTGTGGAGTACAGAAATTTCTGTGTCAGGAAAGTCTCCCACATAGTTTTATTTCTACCAAGCAGAGCAAGTCTTGGTTAATTTAGTCTGAAATGGGAGATCTTACTTTTTACTTTTCGTTTTGCCACCTTAGGTCAATAAGGTGAACATGAACATTCAGCAGTACTCTTTTTATGCTTTTTTATATGCAAAAGTAGCAGTAGCAGTGTTTATGAAAAGTTTGGTTTAGTTTTGTTTATCTTCAAATTGCTCTTAAACATTAAGCTGCTTAAAGAATACACTATTAGAATCTTAGAATTTGAAAATGTCTTTGATATTTCATGAACAACCCTTTGCCAAAGCCAGAAATGGAATCCATCAGTGACAAGCTTGTCAAGTTAGTTTTCATCCAGATTCTTGATTGTTTCTAGTTATTGGAAGTTCACTACTTCGTAAGTCAGTCTATGTTGGTTTGGTAGTGTTTAATTATTAAAAATTTGTACATTCTTTGTGTTGAGCTAGAATTGGCTTCCTGGAAATTTTGCTTATAAGCTTCTTTCTTTTCAAATTACCCAACCCTTTAAATAATTGTATATAATTAAATATTATTTGTTCATTCTTTCAAATGATTCTAATAATCCATGATTTTAAAGTGTCGAACATCTTAGTTTGTAATCGTTCCTCTTTTATGTCCCAAATTGAACAAGATATTCCAACATAGTATGACCAATGTAAAGTCTAAAGGGACTAGTAGTACCTCCCTTGGTGTAGGTACTTTGTGTCAAAATTTGATTTACCCCCAACTCTGTCCTTTCTTTTTTAAAAATACATAACTTCTGTTGGCTTAGTGTCTTGAAATTCTCCAGGATTCTTTTCACATGAATTTCTAGGAATCTGGATCTCTCTTACATTCTACCTGTGTAGTTGATTTTTTTTTTTGAAGTTAAAAATAGAAGCTAAATTTTTGACTATTTAATTTGAGAGTAACCTTATTCCACTTTTCTTGATGATTTTAAAATCTAGGTCTTAATTGCATTTTTTGTAAGATTTATTTTGGAATAATTCTGTCATATATTAATTTGTAAATAAAGGTAGCCTTCAAGTGATAGTGTGTAAGATGAAAGATGACGGGATTGTATGTTATATGTTAAAAGTAATACTATTATTCAGTACTATTTAACTAGATGTAAATGTACCAAGAACCGTCATGTAGCCCATATTTCATTGATTTACCTATGGTAGAGTTTCTTCATAAAAGTAACCTTTGTTTTTTCTAAAAGACAAATTACTCTCAGTGAATCTTTTTGGCTCTTAGTAATCACTGTGTGGATTTGGTGGTTTTTTTTTTTCTCTTCGTTGGTTCTAATTGTCCATCTTGGAGTTTTGCTGAAGTTCATTTGCTAGCATGTATTTTTTTTCTGAATAGCTCCTTTATTTCCAAATATTAATAATATAAATAGATAACTTATCTCTAGTATCTTGATGTTATTTTTTTCTCCAAAGATTGCCAGTAATGGCTCTGTGTTAGTATCTGTCAATTTAATATTCTAACATGTAATTTATTTGAACCCATATAAACTTGGAATTTTGGTTGTTTAACAAAAGAAGGATGATTTTCCTCTGATTTTTGTAATAGTGGAAAAGTGAAGACCTAAATCTCCAACACTGAGAAAAGATGTAATGAAAACTTAATGTTCATTTGCTTAAGTATTTATTAGTTAGATATTTTAAATGATGACAATGTAATAGCATGAAAAGAGTGCTAAGTGGAAAATTGCCTGGCAATCTAGTGGTTAGGACTCCCTGTGCTTTCACTGCAGGGGCCTGGGTTCAGTCCCTGGTTGGGGAGCTGTCATCCCAAAAGCTGTGTTGCAACCAAAAAAGAAAGAGAAAAAGAGTACTAAGAGAAATGAGCAACTTATAAAGCATATGTTCCTTAAAACTTGGTAGCAAATATAACATACTTGTGAAAAAGAGGCCAAAAGGGCACATGCTTAACTGAGTTCATGCTTAGAACTATGAGATCCTTTTCTACACTCAATGCTTTTGTTTTCCAAATTATTCTCTAATCTCAGCAAACTGGGGAAAATTCTGAAAGAGATGGGAATACCAGATCACCTGACCTGCCTCCTGAGAAAACTGTGCAGGTCAGGAAGCAACAATAGAACTGGACATGGAACCACAGACTGGTTCCAAATTGGGAAAGGAGTACATCAAGGCTATATATTGTCACCCTGCTTATTTAACTTATATGCAGAGTACATCATGAGAAACGATGGGCTGGAGGAAGCATAAGCCAGAATCAAGATTGCCGGGGAAAATATCAATAACCTCAGATGTGCAGATGACATCACCCTTAGGGCAGAAAGTGAGGAGGAACTAAAGAACCTCTTGATGAAAGTGAAAGAGGAAGTGAAAGAGGACATTGAAAAAGCTGGCTTAAAACTCAACATTCAGAAAACTAAGATCATGGCATCCGGTCCCATCACTTCATGGTAAATAGATGGGGAAACAATGGAAACAGTGACAGACTTTATTTTCTTGGGCTCCAAAATCACTGCAGATAGTGACTGCAGCCATGAAATTAAAAGATGCTTGCTCCTTGGAAGAAAAGCTGCTGCTGCTGCTGCTAAGTCACTTCAGTCGTGTCCGACTCTGTGTGACCCCATAAATGGCAGCCCACCAGACTCCCCCATCCCTGGGATTCTCCAGGCAAGAACACTGGAGTGGGTTGCCATTTCCTTCTCCAATGCATGAAAGTGAAAAGCTACGACCAGTCTAAACAGCATATTAAAAAGCCGAGACATTACCTTGCCGACAAAGGTCCATCTAGTCTAAGCTGATTTTTTTCAGTAGTCATGTGTGGATATGAGAGTTGGACTATAAAGAAAGCTGAGCGCCAAAGAATTGATGCTTTTGAACTGTGTTATTAGAGAAGACTCTTGAGAGTCCCTTGGACTACAAGGAGATCAAACCAGTGAATCCTAGAGGAAATCAACCCTGCATGTTCATTGGAAGGACTGTTGCTGAAGCTGAAGCTTCAATACTTTGGCCACCTGATGCAGAGAACTGACTTCATTGGAAAACACCCTGATGCTGGGAAAGATTGAAGCCAGAAGGAGAAGGTGACGACAGAGGATGAGATAGTTGGATGGCATCACTGACTCGGTGGACATGAGTTTTAGCAAGCTCTGGGAGTTGCTGATGGAGAGGGAGGACTGGTGCGCTGCAGTCAGTGGGGTCACAGAGAGTCGGACACAACTGAGCGACTGAACTGAAAATAATTACTTGTTTATAAGGAAGACTAATTTTTTCTAGAAACAGGATCCAATATGTGTTTTGTATGGTTTAGTTTATTTTTAATCCCTAGTTTATACTTTCTACATTTAAATATTTTTTTCTTGACAGAAATTCTAGTGACAAAATAAGAATTAAACTGAAAAACTATTAATATCAGTGTTTTCTCATTGTCTGAAATGCTGTTTTTCAGAAAGAAGGTGAAAGTGAAGTCGCTCATTCGTATCTGAGTCTTTGCAACCCCATGAACTGTAGCCTACCAGGCTCCTCTGTCCATGGGATTTTCCAGGCAGTAGTACTGGAGTGGATTGCCATTTCCTTCTCCAGGGAATCTTCCCGACCCAGGGATCGAACCCGGGTCTCCCATATTGTAGACACATGCTTTACGTCTGAGCCACCTGTTTTTCAGAAGTTATCTTTAAAAGCTCCTTTATGTTGAATTGTTTACCTAGTTCTTTTTGACAGGTGCTTGTTCTTTTTGATAATTGAAATAAGTATCTTTGGTTTCCTCCATTTTACGTTCAAAGTTTAAAGCTTTATTCAGCAGATAGCAAGACACTTTGCTCTCTGCTACCTCATGTCAACAAGCATGAAGAAAACATGGTTCTTTCACACCATATTACATAGTAAAAGTCATTCATTCAGATATGAATTAAGAAATCTTGTCTCTAGTTGCAGGATTTCTACAAGTGTTTTGACAGAAGTCACTCAATCTCCCTGAATGTCCATTTCTTCATCTGTAAAAATGAGAACCTTAGTCACTAAAGTTCCATTTCTGTTTTAACAGCTGTTTTTCTTGTATTTAATTTCCTGATTTTCATTTTACCCCCTCTGATTTGAAAATCCACCTTTATTTTACCCTAAATCCCCATACCTACTTCAAACTATTTTGGGACTTTTTAAACAATCCATTGATTATTATTTATGTGTGTTGTGTTCCAGTTTCACCTTGTTGTATTAATTAAAGCATTAAAAATATGTTGTATCTTTTATGGCTAGTTCCATATCATTGATCTGTATTTATTTTTTTCTCTCTTTCTGGAACTTGTCTGATTATATTTTCCGTAAATTTGATGTGTTTGCTTCCAAAATGTTCTTGATTTTTTTTATTAGTCATATTAAAATTATGGAATAGTTTTTTTTTTTTTAATTATTGACAGAGGTTTAAAGGGAAAATATCAGGTATTCAGAATATAATAATATGAGTAAGGGAACCAAAGTAAATCATCAAACATCACTGTATTAATGAATTTTGAGGTAACTATTTCTAAAATTGTAGTGAGAATATTTCTAGTGGTTTTGAAAGCAGCATGAAAACTTAGCATTTAATTCTAGTTATTTTTGGTTTTATGTGGTTACAGGGTATATCTGTGTCCTCCAGTAGTAAAGCTATAAAATACAGGTTAGAGTAAGATGAAAATTTAGGTCTAAAAATCTATTACTATAATTTTTAAATTTATTTCTGGTGCACTGGATCTTCATTGCTTCACACAGGCTTGCTTTAGTTGTGCCAAGTGGCAGCTGCTCTAATGGTGATGTGCCACGTGCTTCTCATTGCTGGTGGCTTCTCTTGGCCTAGGGTGCTTGGGCTTCAGTGGTTGCAGTGCTCGGTAGTTGTGGTCCATGGGCTTAGTTGTCCCATGGCACGTGGAATCTTCCCAGACCAGGGACTGAGTCCATGTCACCTGCATTTGACAGGTGGATTCTTGACCATTTGACCCTCAGGGAAGTCCTGGAATTATTTATTAATGGAAATAAAAACTAGTTATCTTAATGGCATACACCCATGAAGTTGTAGAGGAGGAAAAGGACAGTCAGACCTCCCTACTTGTGTGTTCTGCATATGAGGAGTCAATCAACCATAAATGAAAAATTTCAGAAGAAAAAATACCAAAAGATTCTCAAAAGCAAAACTTGAATTTTCCTTGTGCCTATCAACAATTTGGGGGACTTTCCTGGTGGTTCAGGACACTAAAGAATCTGCCTGCAATATAGGAGACCCCGGTTCGATCCCTGGATTGGGAAGATCCCCTGGAGAAAGGAATGGCAGCCCACTCCAGTATTCTTGGCCTGGAGAATTACTTGGACAGAGGAGACTGGCAGGCTTACTAGTCTATTTGGTCACAAAGAGTTGAACATGACTGGGCCACTAAAACTGTCAACTACATAGTATTTATGTTTTATTAGGTATTATAAGTAATCTAGAGATGACTTAAAGTATATGGGAGGGTTATATGCAAATACTATTCTATTTCATGTAAGGAACTTGAGCCTTGGAAGATTTTGATATACTCCTAGACCCTGAAACCAATTCCTTGCCATTACAGAGGAATGATTGTAAGTGAAACCTCATGATATTGGGAAGTAAAATGATTGAGCAGTGAGATTCTTAAAGAGAAGCCATAGATACGACAAACTGATAAAACCACTACCCCAGTTAAAGTATGCTTTATTAGTGCTCAGAAGGACTAGAAGAAAAAGAAAAGGACACTGAGTTCAGCCATGATGCTTATTGAAACACAGAGACTGTTTGCATAGTGCTTTAGTGTTCTCAGCAGTGATTTTTCTTAGTCAACTACATGTCATAAAAATTATGATAAATATTTACAGAGTTAAATGAACACATTCTGTTGTTGCATAACTTTCCTCTTATGACTGGGGCAGTTTACCCAGGATATAGTGAAGAAAGGAGGGAAAGGTGCACTAATTCAAGACATCCCACACATATTGGTTGATTGAATGTCCTGCTTGCTTAGGGGAGAAAAGAGAGTTTAAAAATCAGTGTTAGGCCTGTATCATCTGGAAATCCTGGAACTTCATGGTCTGTTGAAGTGTACCATGCTACACCGTCTTTGCAGTGCCTGGAATATCTACATAGATATATTAATGTGAAGATGTTAATCATTAGGGTAATAACCATGATGCAAGAGTTACACATTTGATTATATATTTTATAGATTAATAGGACAATAGGACATAATGAAAAGTATTTTCCTCAATCTAATCAGCTTCAGATAAGGCCATATCAAGTTCAAATCATTTTTAAATTACTATTGTTTCTCTTATTTTCCTATTCTTGTGTCTGAAAAGTACTTAAAATGCTAAAGCACTGAAACTTAGAGGTTTTGGTGTTTTGTACAGCCTGTATACTTGGAGAAATCCACTTGTTTGTTTAGATTCCCGTATCTGTAAAGATGAGGGATTTCTTTCATGGTTCAAAATAAATGGGACCAAAATGCTAGTTTAACTCTTAATTATATGTATAAAGGTTCTACAATTATTGGAAGGAACAGATTTTCTTCAGATAGCCATACAGTATTGCCTGCCTTTTTAGCCTCTGTTTACTTTCTCACCTCTGTTGATTTATTCAGCTTGTAACCTAGAAACCAGCTAAAAAGGAAGGAAGTCAGAGATGTGTATTTCTGGGCAGTAACTGGAGTAGTTTCCTCTTCCTCTAGCCTGGTTTAGCTGCCAGAAAAGACCTTTTACCCAACCGAAAAAAAAAAAGAAAAAAAAATTTAACTCTTCAACTTCCTTCCTTAATGCATTAAGGAAGGTATAAGTCGTAAGAAGAACCAGTTTAAAGAATTAAAATGCTGCTCTCCTCAAATTTGTGCTTTTTGCCGTCTGAAAGGTGATGTTTAATACCATCCCTTACAAGTTGTAAGAACAAGAGATAATTTAAGTAGACATGTTGTAAAAGCTAAGCAACTTACGCTTGCTACCAAATGCTTTCTCAGCATTGTTACTTCAATATTTTTGTTAGAAATTTGTCAGTGTACCAGACCAAACATACATTTATATATTTATAAAAATATTTGGGTTAGTTGCTCAACCGTGTCCAACTCTTTGCGACCCTATGGACTGTAGCCTACTAGACTCCTCTGCCAGTGAGATTTCCGAAGCAGGAATACTATAGTTGGTTGCAGTTCCCTTCTCCAGGGGATCTTCCTGGCCCAGGGATTGAACTCTGGTCTCTTGCATTGCGGGCGGATTCTTTACCTTCTGAGCCACCAAGGAAGCCCTATAAAAATATTTATCAAGTCCAGTGTAAATAAGATACTTAAGGGTTACAACCTTTATTTATTTCCATTAAAGAGTCAACTATGTTGCAAAGAGTCAGACAGGACTTAGCAACTAAACACAAAAATGTCCTATTTCTGGTAATGGAAAAGTATCTAATGTAACCGTGATGCAGTATGAAATAAAAACGAGTGGTTTTTCAGTACTGACGTTAATTATTTTAATTTTATAAAATTATTAAATTGTGTATCACTAGCAATATATAAATACTGTGGCAGTTGTTAAGTATAGTTATTAAGGCTACTTGATTTTGTAGGGGACGTAGTACTTGAGGAACAAACATGTTTTTAAGTTAATAACAACATAGTCAAATCTGAATTTATATGAGATTGTAAAATGCATCTTGTGAAATATTTAACTCATTCTCTAATACAGTAAACTGTAGAAAAGTAGTATGACATGTTTTAAAATTTGATAGTTTATAATATAATGTAATAACCTGAATCAAATAGTTGCTGTTTGTTTTGGGCTCAGAATAAGCCTGGCATATTACTCCAGTTGTTTTTTTTTGGTAACTTATATTACACTGAATTCTTTTAATTCCATGCATGTTTTATGATCACATCTTAAGTAATTATGAAATGAAATACTGGTATGCTATATGTGATTCACTTGACTCATTATTAAAAAGTACTTTGTTCTAAAGTTACATTTCATTTCTATCACTGTTCTAAAACTGAATTTTACTAATATTTTTAGAATAATCACTATTGCTCTCTTTCATCTTTAAAACAAAAAAGGATTGAGATTTTCATTAGTACAATGCATAATAGACTAAATTTAAAATATCTTTTTTTCTAGTAGTTAACAATGTTTTTTAATGAAATGAAGCTGATACATCTGGAATAGATTTAAAGGGACAGGGCATTGGCTGGGAATTGGAAGTTTTTCTCTTAACACGATTTGATAAATTGGTTGTGTGGTATTAAAATCAGTGTAAATTTTTAGATTTATTGAAATTGCAATACCTAACATTGGGACAAATTTAAAATAAAAGGCCATTCACACACATCATTAAAAATAGGTGAATGTTTTCTTGTACTTGGAGATATCTGACATTCTTTCTTCATATTCTTTCTTCATATTCAGTGTGTTTATTATACATACAGCACAGATCTCAGTTCAGACTAATCACGTCAGGTGCTGAATAGCCATCTGTAGCTATTAAAGGTTTTTATAACTATGAACGATTTAAATTGTTCTTAAAAATAATAAAAAATGTTTCAGGAATATTTTTTAATCTGCCAAAATAAATATTACCAGTTAGTTGTTCTTTTGAGTAAAGTGTGTGGTTGTTGGTGTGGTTGTTGGTTATGTCATTTGATTTCACTTAGATTATTACCCCAGAAATGTTTTAAACTGTTTTTGCTCCCTGTGTTTTTATAAATATCAGTGTTATTTCCAATGAAAAATGAGTAAAAGTAAATTCTTTACTTGAAAACACACTAGAAAGTATTCTTAATAGCTTTAAAGTTACATTTTATTTTTGCCCAGTTGAGAGATATTTACATATGACTTGTTTTTTGCACTTTCTCACCTTGGTAAGTCTGTAAGGCAAAAACTTTGTATTTGCATTTGCCTTGTGAAGGAGACAGTAAACTTGAGCTCTCAGTCTCGCCACTAGTCTGTCTTTGTCTGTTGTTAAAATTATGAGCCAGTCTCTATGGCGCAGCCAAATGAGTAATCACCAGTAATGTGACTCGTGCTGGAAGTGACTCCATCAGCACCTGTGACGGAGGATTAGTTACAGTTTACAGAGCACCGCCTCTTCCCTTCTCTCAGTGTGCCCTAAGCCAAGTAGTCGTTCTCATTTGGGTGTCTGCGCTGTTGGAAGCTACTGCAGTGTTTCCACACAGACAGAGTACAGTGGGAAAAGGCTTTCTCTAGCTGATGGATGGCTGTTCTCTCTATTTGGAGTATCTTACTGGTTATGTAAGCGACCTCGGGAGAAATTATCCTGACCCAGATCGGAGGATGCAGTAGTGCTTCAGCTGCAGGATTTCTTGGTCGTTAACACCACAGTGCTGATGACAAAGAGCAAGTTGTAATCCTCATCACTGCCAGGACTGAGCCAGAGCAGACAGAAAATCGTCATTTGCTCGTCGGAGACTTGTTAGGTTACAGCCTCTGCTTCGTTCTGTGGTCTTGGCTTTTCTTACTATACAATGACGACGCTGCAAGTGAGCTCAGAAATGCTTGGTTTGAGAGCCATTTGCCTGTGATTTTTGAAGACTTAAGAATTATTGAGGCTAGATTTAAAAAAAAATACTGCTCAAGAACAAAATGGAAATGTCAGCTATACTTCTTGACCTTTAAAGCCTTGTCGCTGATATCGGAGATTTAAAGATACTTTAAAATTCTCAAGAACAAAGTACGGTTTGTATTTTTCTGCTTCCTTTTTCTTTTGTCTTAATTTACATTTGGTTTTGCTTCTCGATTTTAGGAATTAAGGTCACTGTCTTTTTCAGATCCAGCTTTCGTGGTCTTAGTTTTTTAGAATTTTTAATGATTTCATTTGTTTAGAGAGAGATTTATTGTGTCGGTAGTAATTTCATAACACGGTACGATAAAAAAAACAAGCTCAGTTGTTTAAAGTATTATAGCAGAAATGTTTTGGATTAGGGTTTAGAATATAATGTCTTAAGGGAAGTAGGGGTGTTTGTTTTGTGAGGGTTTTTTCTGTCTGGTGTGTGCTTGTCCCCACCCCCAACTTGTTTTCTAACAGTATCGTGTTTTTCAATAGACCTGCTTGGGTGGGAATTTGGACTTTGTTCTTTCGAGTCACTCCGATCTTTTTTTTTTTTTTTTTTTTTAAGACTAAACCTTGACTTCTAAAATGTATCTTAGATTGTTTTCTGCTTTAGTATTTCGAGATTTATATCAGATTTTTGTAGTTTATGAGCCTAATTTTTTTCACTTGGAAAAGAAATTGTTAAATGTTAACTGGAGATTGTTAGAAACTTGGACTGTAGACATAAACCTTGTGAATTTCCAGTCAAATGTTAAATGGTGAGCTTTAACATGGTTTGTTTGAGCAGCTGAGTTATGTTTGAGAACTGTAGCTGATTTATTTTAAAAATGTTTTTCGAGGAGGGCTCATCTGTTCGCCTCTTCCTCATGTGAATGGAATGTGGTGCAGCATGGAGCCCCAAACAGGATACAGTTGTTCTAAGCATTCTTCCTATAGCGTGGTAGGCCCTAGTAGAAATGCAGGCTCTCTACTAAGTATTTATTTGACTTTATACTATTTTTAAAGTGCAGTTAACAAAGACGAAAGACCTTAAACGATCTCTCAGTCCATTAATGAAATTGAAAAGGTGTTTTGTTTAGTTGGCAATTTTAATTTGGATTTTCAAAGACTTTTTTCAGCGTTAGAATGAAGTCATTTTGTGATTAGGGTCACATTCTACTGTGACTTTCATCTGATGGTAGCTTGTAGCTTCCCCTTAGGCTGTGGAAGTTCCTCATAGAATGGTGTATCTTTAGAGTCTTGAATTACTTAGCTATGCATGAGTTCTAGTTTCTTTGCATTCCAGTGCACCTAGACCCATGAAATACTCACTACAGATTCGTCCAAAATCTGTAGGATTCACTCACTTTTATTTAAATATTTGTTTTTATTTTTAAGCTAATGTCTTTAAAGTGGATGTTTTTGACTTGCATACAAAAATTACTAATGGTTACATCGTTGATTTGCCACTTTAGGGAATTAGGATGTATTTTAACTCTTAGTTTTATATGTTGTTTGTCTTTAATTTTTCAGTGAAGTAGGAACAGTCGCACATTTTTAGGGTTGCTTGTTTAATACATATTGAAACATTTCTTTAACAAGTACTATAAAAGTATTTATCGGCACTTGGGAACATATTTGTAGTTTAAGATTAATTGCACGTTTTAAAATTTGCAAGTCTTTGTCCTGTTTGCTATTTAAGAAGCATGGTGTACTTTTGACTTACATTTGAACATGGTTATTATAAATACTCATGTATCAGAAACAGACCATTATAAACCAGTCTTTTAACATTTCTGATAGCTAGATTCTACCAGTGGCTTTCGGTTAGATACCCTAAAATGAGAATTTATTTTGGCCTGGAAACTAAATTTTTTTTCTCAGTAATTTAAATTATGATAAATTGGCCTATTGAAATTTACCCTTAGATCTCTGACTTACCTTAAAAAGCAGAGTTCTGAAAGGTTCTCTTCACAGGAATGTTTTTCATATTATAAAATGACTAGGTCTCATAGGAAATGCAAACCACCTGTATTATTTGCGTAAGAAAGAGGCATTCGGAGTGGAGAAGTTTACTTTTTTTTCCAGTCCTCCTTAATTGAATCGGTACAATATCTTTAGGCTTTTAGGTAGTACCTTTTGTGAGCCTTTTTTTAACCTTCCCAAGTTGACCTGATTTGGTACTGTTTAGAAAGAAATAAGAGCTTCGATATAAAGTTCAGGGATTTAAAGTTCTCTTGAGAAGCTGCCAGTGTTTTCTAATTTTTTTTGCTAAAAATTAAACACATTTAATTTGAGAATGTTACATATTTCACGTAAAGAATTTAGTTATGGTAAATGGAAAGTGTCAGATGGCCACAGAAGCAGGAGATAGCTAAATAATAGGGAAATACCTGTTTTGAAAATGTAACTTCTCACACAAAAAAATACTTTTGATACATAAAAGGTTAGCCCTAGAACATGGGAAGGAGGATATTACTGTGATTAGGTTCTCTAATCATAAATACTGAAAATAAATTGGAAATGTAAGATAATTTTTTTATGTTCATTTATGAACAAATATTTATTAGTTCATGAAGTGAATAGTATAGGAATAAGGCATTTTTAAAATGCTTATTTATTCTCTTGTGTTTTCAGCTTTTTCAAAACATAGGCTCCTGATGAAAACTTTAAAGATAAATAGACAAGTTAACTGTTTAAGAGCCATTCTGAATTAAAAATCTTGAAAGGTTTTTCAGCAGAGTGTTTAGTTGTGATTAGCAAGATGTTAAATTTTTTGAAGATATAAATAAGAGAAGAGGGAATTACAACGGCTTCGTATCTCCTGGAGATTTCTACTGTCTGCAGAAATCTTTGGTTTACATCCAAATGGTCGCACAAGTTGCTTGTAGCAAGAAAGATTTCCCTTGGTGATACAAGAACTTTAGGAACTGAGTTGCTTTTTTATTTCATTTTCCAAACTTAGATTCTTTAATAGTAAAGTCACTATGTTTTTAAAACAGTAGAATATTGTTTTCATTTGTAAGTTTTAAAACACTATCATGAATATAATATCCTTGGCTTTTATTCACAATGCTTCTACTTTGAAAATAATTAGGATAGTCATAAAAAGTGCATACCTATACCTTTATTTCCTTCCTTCCTCTTCCTCTCTTGCCTCCCTCACTCCCATCTCCTACCCAAAATACGAGTAAATTCATTTATGTAAAAGTTGTCTTCAAATGACTATGGATTTGCTCAGTTCACCCCTCTACCACCACCACCGCGTGCCCCCTTGTTTTGTTTAGTTTTCTAATAGTGGAAATCTGGAGAGAGTTTACTGGAAGGTGATTGTGAGCTTTGTGTAATACTTTTTACCTCCCTCTTCTTTTTCTGCGCCCTTCCCCCAGTGCTGCTGTTACTGAAGCAGCTGGATTTTTATTTGTGCTTGGGGCAGGGGCGGGGGTAAGTAGTACATGGGGTGGAGTTAAAAGACCAGATGCATCCTGATCATTTAAAATCCTTGATGTGAATGAGCTAGGAAATAAACTACACATGTAAATCATAACTACTCTGTTTTATAAAGAATAATACTTAAGAATATTTTAAAAGAGTTGGGATAATAACCTCTCCTACCCAGTTTGCTTTTTTGGAAACAATTTCTCTTTCTTTATGTTAGGAATTTTTATACATATGTATATTTGATTATATCCTTTTAAACAACTGGGAGTTATTAATAGACTGGGATTTTTTTCAAATTATTGATTAAAATCTACTTAATTTCTTTTTAATAATAGAAAATACTCCAGATAAAAGCATCACTTTAGATTATGAAAACTGGTATTAATTGGTAGCCTAAAATCATTATAATAATGACTTTAATACATTGTGTTTATATATACCTGTTCACATTTTGAGGATAAAACCCAGAAAATAACCATTAGAATTTTTTTTTTCCCCCTCTTACCAGACTTTCAAACCCCTGGTTGAAAAAAGTGTACCCAGTTCAATCACTGCAGTAGAATTCCTTGTAGATAAACAACTGGATTTTTTAACTGAAGATAGTGCCTTTCAGCCCTACCAGGTAAGAAATTTCAAGTCGCTTTAAAAAATTACCTATTCATTAAGCTTCGTTGATATTCAGATATTCTTTTGAATATTTAAGTCTAGCTTTCTAGCTAACATCAAGGTATATAAGAAACTTAATGCATTTGATAAAGTTTGATTATAGGGTAAATGATTGATTTATCCAATCAGTATACACAGAGAACTTACTGTGAGCCAGGCAGCATCTTGTGGCTGTGCTTGCACAAGTGAGCAAAATAAAAGTCCCTGCCATTCAAATGGTGTTCATTGTTAGATAATAACTGGGTAGATATTAGTATAAATTATCTTTGTCTCCAGCTCTAAAGGTTAAGATTTGGGTCAATTCATGTAATTAAATGAGATTAGTATTTACTATATACAGGCATATCAGTTTAGCATAATAGTAGTTCATTTTCTTTTTAAGTGGTAATTTTCCTTTTAGATTGTCATAAGTCGAATTGTTCAGTTTCTAGATTTTAATTCCCAGTTGTTGCAATTTAAATACAAAACTTAATTGGAAAAACATTTTCTAGCTGGTTTTTAGATTTAAATCATGTAAAGAAACTCATCAAAAGTAGTAAGCTAAATGTTTTTAAAATCTAGTTATGTTTTATCAGTTAATTTTTTAAAGGTAAAGGTTAAAATGCACAGCAGTTTGTTTTCTTTGTATATTTGAATTTTAGATTGAATTATATCAGTATTTTATAGGTTTCTTTTCCTTAAATGTTTAAGATAACATAGTACATACATTGAAAGAAAGTATAACTGGACTAGTTTGACTTGTTTTTTAAAATGAAGCTGAAAGTCCATATTCCTGTTTCATTTCAGAATAGTTACTGATTTCAAAAGTAAAGTATAGAGGCATTGTTTCCATGGAAAGAACAAGAGCTTGAGTTAATGAGCAGTGGTTTGTTATATGTGAGGTTATAATGCTTAGGGAATTAGTAGTTAGGTTCTTCTTTTATTAGATCTACCAAAAGTAGATGATAATTCCCTTAGTTAAATGTTATTTTTTTCTTTGAAGTCTGCATGGATATGCTTTTGTCTTTACACATTATTTTTCATAGTTCATTAAATGGCCTCATTTTTGTACTGTTATTTGATTATGGTATTTTCAGCTAAAAATTTATAACAAGTTATAGTTTAATATTAGAGGTGTTAGAGCTTTTCCCTCGGGTTTTATTTTGTTTTGGTTTTAGTTGTGATTGCCATTTTGCTTGCTTATAGCCTTACTGTAATTTGTCTCATTTCTAACAGTCTTTTAGTGGGAATTACACTAGGTGAAATCAAAGGAACCTTCCAACTTAGCATTTTAATTCTGTGGTTTCTGATTAGCACTATAGAAGTTACAGCTTGGGTTTGATTTAGAGAACTGAAATCATTATGTAGAAATTACTTTTAAAAATAAACTCTTGCCAGGTGGCCTAAAACTCTACAACATGTTTATTAAAATTGTAATGATTAAAAGAATGTACTAACATATTACACAGGGGTTTTCGTACACATTTAAAACTGTTTTAGATTCTGACAATTTTATTATTTTTATTAGAAATAAAAGCATAAGAGCTAAAGTCTTACTTGATTTGGTGATTTGTATGATTATCTTTGTTAACTATATATATTCCCCTTGCTAGTATAGGTAAGTTGCTGTCTGGCCTAGAAGGATATAATATCTTCCTAAGGTGCTATTATTCACTTGACATTTTAACCGTTTGTGTTTCATAAATAATGTGAATTTTAATTTTAAGAAATTACACTAAGAGCACTTGATTTAGGATCCAGCATATCTTAATTTTAGTGTTTCTTAAGTGTTTTTGAAGGAATAAATGATACACAATAAGGCTTATTGTAGCATTTTAATTTCTGTATTTCATGTTTTTAAAACAGGTTTAAAATTAAAAATACATACTCCAGTATGTAAATTATAGTCACCTACTGTAATATTTTGAATGAAAATTTACTCCAGAGACTGAAGAAGTCTCAGTCTAGGTTTTCAAAGTTATTTATTTAAATGAATTTATAAAATATAGATATAGTCCACATAAGGAAAGACTTTTAGAGTTCATATAATTAGAGTGGCTTTATCCCAGAATGCTCTTCTCTAACCAGTTGTCCAAACAGTACATTAAATTCCTTGGCATGTTAAACATGGCAGCTGTTCCTGGCATAGATTTTGTAAATAGTGCCTTGACATATCTTAACCTTAGAGTAACCTTATGTAAGTCAAAGGGAGTTAGGGGGAAATTAAGTTTTTAAAATGGTCTCCCTGTTTTTTCTCACTTATTTAAATTTCAAGAGTCAGTTTCTTCTGAATCCGGGTATTAATTATCCATTGTAGAGTTCTTAAATAGGGCGGGTTAAAAAGTCTTTGGAAATGGCTTTTCTGTATTAGGTGATGAGTATGCTTAAGTTCTGTATGAAAAATTCCAAATGATGCTTCACTGTGAATCTATTTAAATAGTTTTATAGTGGGAATTCCTATTCACCATCTTTTTCCTTGACTTCTCATCTCAGCATTTTATTCTGTGGTAGAATGCTCCCGTAAGTTAACTTTTAGTTGTACAGCCCTATTTAATATATCACAATAATATATATTGTAAGATAATGATTAGAAAACTGATGACTCAAAATTAATACAGATTTTTTCAGTTGACTCACTTTTAGGTTATTGGTTTGAATCCTACATTTATCTCTCTGAATTATTTCAGTGTATTGAGTATCAGATGACATGTATTAGTTGATTGTGTCATTTTTTAAAGTGACTTGTGGTTGGTTAATCAGGGTGCAACCATCATTGATCATAGTTTTCAATATTTTGGAAAGAATACTGAATGAGGAGAGAAATCAACATCTTACATACAGTATAATGAAGGCATGTTAATACGTCGTTGAAGCAGTGTACTATGGTATTGTTAATTTTGTTTTTTCCTTCCTTTTGCATAGAAATGAGTTTCTGCTTCCTCCTTTCAGACTTCCTGATCAGGCTTGCTGCAGTTAACTTTCTTTGAAGTAAAGGGGGGAGGGAAAAAGAGAGGAAGTAGGAGGAAACTCTTGAGATTCTACTATGTCTTTCAGCTGGCTGGGAAAGAGGAGGGAAAAATTATTTGTTTTTAAAGATACTTTCTATAGTTTTGGTTTGTTTTTTTTTTTAATTACTATGATTTCTATGTATGATTGCCTTTGGAGGATGAGTAGAGAAGTTTTTAAAACTTTCCACTAAAAATTGAAGTTTTGATCAAACAAATGTAAAAAACAGTTTGATAATGAAATATGAACATTGAACTTTTAGCATGATTTTGAAATCATCTTGTCCTGGATTTTAGCTTCTGGCCATGCACACACCTGCAATAAAGGAATAATAATACAAAGGGCATTCAAGATTTGAAGCAGAATGTGCTTGCTTTTAATTAACCCCTACGTCTATCTTTATATATTAAAATTCATTGTAGTAATGAGGTATTTTCCCTAGAATAAAGTAGAATCATCCTAGACCTGAAGGAATAATCCTATTTGAAGTACTTGGTCATTCTAATCTGCTAAAAGTTCAGAGATAAGACTCCTAATACTTTATTTTCTATTATCACAAAACACAGGCATTGAACACTTTATTAAGTATTTGATATGGTACTATTGGGCTGTGAATTGCTGGTTGAAGGGAATGCGTGGAGCAAACCTAAGTATTTTCTTCATTCTTAGACTAAAGATTGATTAAAGACTTGAGCAAAGTTTTAAAATATTCTGTTAATGAAAGTGTCTGAACTGTGTCAGCTCTGTTTATCATTACTGTAGTCCTTCAGTGAGAAAGTTGTTTTTCGTCACAGTCTGTTTTGAACCACAATTTTTCCGTTATTGATATATAAATTCATTGTCCACAGTTTCAGAATGTCCCTAAGTTAGTTGTTGCTCAACACATCTGGTTTACTAAAAATAGCTTGAATGATTGCCCAGGACAAGTTACCAGTAGTTTAAAGAGTGGAGTGTACCAGACACATGTATTTTTCCTTCTTAATATTTTTGTTATTTGGAATTGAGATGAATTTGAGGGAAATGAAATTTAGCCTCCAGACAGCCTAGGGGAACAGTAAGCTAGTTCTTTGGTTGTCACCAACCAAATGTTATATTTTGTTAAGTATTTGACATAAGTGAGCCACTGACAAGTTTGAAAATCTTGGTGGTGCTAATTTGACTTATATGCAGATTTATTTCCCAGGGTACTATGATGATATTGCTAATAGTTTAGAGAAGGAAGTAAACAGAACTTTATTGTTAATATTGCTTTGGTGGGTGGAGAAAAGTCTTAACTTTTCACACTTTTCTTTACTCTCATTTCAATTTGTTGTATAAATATATTACTTCAGAGCATTTTTAAACTAACATTCCTGTAGAGGAAATGAGAATTTGACCTAGTACACGCTTTATTCCTAGTCCCAGAATTCCTCTCAGATTTATTCTTTCTGGTGTCAAATTACTGCTCCCTCATAATTTTACTAAAAGAAAAAAAAAAAAAAAACAGACTTTCAGAAACTGCCTAGCAAACTATTGTTTTATTTTTATGATAGAAAATAGTGGGAGTTTTGTTATTGTTTTTATAGTGATAACTGAACTTTTTATTGAGAAATAGATATTCTTAAGAAACAGCTATTAGGATAAGGGAGTGGCGTGCACTCACATCCCCGCCTTCAAGAATGAGCCTCTGCCCTTGAGTTGAGATGGGCAGAAACAGGCCCAGAGCAGGAGAGAGGGCCTGGAGTTCTTTGTGTCCTACTTAACTGTTAGCTCACCTGATGTGTTTTTGTGTTGTTTTTCCCAGAAAGGAGTCTTTAAATGGCAGTTTTATGCTCAGACTCTATTTCCCTTTGACTTACCCTTAAAAAATTTTAATGTCTAGCTTTAGAAATATCCCAACTGACTTCATTCATTCAGTAGTTATTTAAATTATGTGGTTTCCGTATTCACAGCATCCTGCTTTGGTGCTTGATGGTTTTTAGAAGTTGCTGAAGGGACTTCTTTGGCAATCCAGTGATTAAAGCTTTTATTGCTTCCACTGCAGGAGGCACAGGTTCAGTCCCTGATAGGGAACTAAGATGCCGCATGCCACACAGTGTAGCCAAAAAAAAAAAAAAAAGGTTGATGTAAGTGTTATAGTCCTTATTAAGACCTTTATAAGTCATGATGAGAACTTAGATTTTTAAAAAATTTCCTTGAAATAGATTTGATTTATTCAAATCAAAGGAACCAAAAAAATACATAGTGAAGACTTCAGGAATACAGAAGAAAGGAGAAGTCAGCGGAAACTGAAATGGTACAAAGACATCTCGTGAAGAGGGTGAAACTTGAGGATTCATTTGAATGGAGAGGGAAGTGAAAACTCAGGAGAGTGAGGCAGACATTTGGTGGAAAGAATTGCATGATGAATGATGAGTTAGGTTTAGGGGTCAGTAGAATATCAGTCGAAGAAGGCAATGGCACCCCACTCCAGTACTCTTGGCAAATCCCATGGACAGAGGAGCCTGGAAGGCTGCAGTCATGGGGTCGCTGAGGGTCGGACACAACTGAGTGCCTTCACTTTGACTTTTCACTTTCATGCATTGGAGAAGGAAATGGCAACCCACTCCAGTGTTCTGGCCTGGAGAATCCCAGGGATCGGGGAGCCTGTTGGGCTGCCGTCTATGGGGTTGCACAGAGTCGGACACGACTGAAGCGACTTAGCAGCAGCAGTAGCAGCAGAATATCAGTCTAGCTAGAGAAGAGAGTTTGGTTTTAAATATAGACATCATACCAGAGAAATAAGTATTGTGGGGTCAGATAAAAGAGGAAAAGGACTGCTAAGTACAGTTCCTAAGTGACTTTTATCTTGTAGGCCCTATGAATCATTGGAAGCTTTGAAGCAAGAGAATAACAAAACCAAAATTTTCTACAGCCAAATGTTATATTTTGTCGAATTAAGTATTAACAACGACATCTGGTTATTGTACTATATCAGAAGGAGCTAACTGATTGGATCTTTTGTTTTAGAGACTCAGCCTAGCTATGAATTTTGAAGTCAATTCATACAGATATTGTGTCAAATCCTGGCTTTGCCATTTGCTAGCATGTGACATTGGAAAAGCCTAAAGCATGCTATATACTTGGTTTCCTCATCTATAATATACTGTCTACCTCAGATTAAATGAATGACACAGTTAAGAGCTTATTACTATATAGAAACCATTCAATAGAAGGTCGCTGCTATTTAGATATGCCCTAAATTTCCCTTTCTGTAGATGGTGTCTTAAACCTTTGTGGTAGATATTTGAAACTCCTTTCTCTTCTTACCATATGCAACCATTGGACATTTCTCTGCCACCATCTGCGCCTCTTTCTTGTAACAGTCTGTTTTCTTTGTCTTCTCTGGAACTCTCAACCATTCTTTCTGCAGCTGGTGTTAGATAAACTCTTTTGGTGTTGGTACAAGCCATGGTCACTGCATAACAGAACATGTCTTTGTAGTAGTGTTTCTTTTTCCCTCTATTTTAAAAGTGCATTTAGGTAAGATTCCCCAGTGAATTTTACTGGGGAATTCCTATTAAACTCCTATTTTAAGAAAATGATATTAGAAAAGATGCAGAAATTGTGGTATTACTCTCCACAACAAACACATCCTTATATTTTTTCCCTAGGGAAGATCGTAAGCTCTACTGGCTGCTGATAGATACTTTTAATTTCAAAAAATACGAAGTGATATTCAGAAAGTTAAAGAGTTCTTTTTCTTTGCTTGACTGTGAACAAACATTTGTGACCAACATTGACCTAATCAAACTAATCTCTGGCTAATGGATTTTAGTCTCAGGGATAAGAAGCATTCAACCTAAATCTAGGTTTATCTCAAAAGAGAGAAAACTAGTAAACCAGGCAATACCAGATGCAAATCAAAATTATACAAAATGGGAATAACAGGACTGTTTGGATTAGTTTCAGTTATTCTGAGCGCTTTCTATTCTTTATTTTTCTATATCAGTTTCTGAATTATATTTTGACAGAATTGAGCATGTTCTCCATTAGGCCATAAGTTTGTGTATGCATTTCCCTTTTCCATTTCACTTTGCCTTCATATTATCATTTGGTTGAAATTTAGAGGTGCCTGACATTGTTGCCATAATGTCAGTAAAATGAGAACTGTGAGATTGTAGGATATACAGTGTGCCGAGACTATAAAACATACAGGGTCATAGCCATAACTGTGGACTGATTGCGGGTGTAATAATGGCTTGGTAGAATCAGCATCTGTGGGCAGGCGTTGGCCTGGGGGTGGTCTAGGAGATGAGGCCAGAGCAGGAAGCTGCTATTGTGTAGTACTTGGCTTTATTCCATTTCTAGTCAAAAGTGACAGCTTGCAATAGCAGAGCCAAGCTGAAGCCTAGAAAGTAGAATGGACAATAAGAAAAGCGGAACCAGAAGCTAAAACAGAATCATTGTACTTCCTTTTTAAGCAAGCTTTTTAAAAATTTTAAATTGGTACATCATGTTTTAATATTCAGTAATTTTGCTCTTCATTCTGTGTAAGTGCTGCTTTTATCTCCCACTTGCCTGATTGTATATTGCCATAATTGTGAAACATTAGGTCCCATGAATCAGGTATGCCAATATGTATTGTCTGCTGCTATTAAAAGAGAGTTCTTCATTTTTAAAAATTAGTTGCAAAACTTGGTGTGTTGAAAATGTATTCATGAAGTTCAGGAACATGTTATTTTGACTGAAATTTGGCCCGCATATGAGCTGTTCTGCAATATTCAGATTAAAAACATTTATAAGTCACGGTCTGCAAAAGTTCTCTCCTGGTCCCAAATCTGCTATGATCATATGCTGAAAAATCTGCCAGTCTCTTTTTAATTTTTTGTGACTGCTGTTATGAATTTAAAGTATGTGAAATTATGCTTGTAGACATCAGATTCCAAAGCTTCTAAGCCATCAATCAGTTAGTTATCATTGAGAAGAATTTTTGCCAGTCAAAATAGGTAGATACTGTTTGTTTATTCCTTTTGCCCAACCCCAGATTCTTAGTAAAGCACAGCCACTTTATTTATTTAAAATATCAATTAAAATTTAATTTCTCAGTGTGCTGTTAATATATTTATAAGGTTCAACATTTTCCAAAATATTTACATGTGCACTGTTTTATTCATTCTTACATTCACCTTATGAGGAGTACAGATTGTATTATTTTATTATATATAATGCTTTCAGGGTACATATATTAATTTAATCCACATAACTCTTTGAGAAGTACCTATTAACTTACAGTGAATAGGCAGCAGAAATGGAAAACCATATAAACTAGTTTTATTTTTGAAGGGATGGGGCTATTAAAAAGATACGACAGGAAATATCTTGAATATCCATTGCAGAAAAGTACAGCTGAACCTTATTTGGAATGGAATTAGGAACTAGAAGGTCAGAAACTCAAGTCACATATTCCTTCTTCCCCCATGCCTCAGTCTTCTTTCTGCAGACAGGTTTCTTCTGCTTAATCGTAGGTTTTGCTTCTCATAATACTAGTTTCCACGTGACTTTTGTGTGTTAGTGTCGATTCTCCCACACCCCCTCCTTTGCAGGACTTTTTAAATCTAATATTTGTGTTTCTTGGTAAAATTGAGGGTAGGGCTGTAGGAGAATAAACAGCTGAAGAGAGAAAAAGGAAGAAAGATGAGGAAGGGAGAGAATCTAGGATAGCAGTTTTTATAGGCGAAGAAACTGAGGTTTAGGGAAGTTGTGATTTGGCATCTAGGTTCCCATAGCTAGTGGTAGCCTAAACAGAACTTGAACCAAAAACTTTAGATCCAAGACATTATTTCTGTTGTGCCACCCTGCCTTTGTGAGCCGTCACATGGGAAACATCTCTTATCTGCACATCATTCTTTTGTTTGGCACTTTGCTGTTTTTCTTAGGATTGCCGTCTTTCCTATATATAAGATTAAAGTTGTCCTTAATTGTATTACCTGCACAATCTCCTTAGACTTTGGAAATACTGGCATCAAGCTATACCACAAATCTGTGCATCGTTTTCAGATTCCCTTGTTCCCCAGGCTAGAATCCAAACAGATTCAATGTTTTGCCCTCACCCAGTTTTTTTAGCTGCCTAGTTTTCTGTTTGGCTCAGAGATTTGTTCAGAGTTAAAATTAAAAACAATACTTTAAAACAAAGCCCTTTTAGCCTCTTGTTAAAAGGATTATCTCTAAAAATCCAAGTCTTTCTAGGCTTCAGACTCAAGGCAAAAACGATACTAGCCCTTAGTCAATAAATAATGATTCGAGGCTTTTTATTCATATGTTTGAGGACCTTCTGTGTTGTATTCAAGAATACAAATACGCTGCCTTCATGCATCTTACAATCTAATGGGGGAAGTGCATAGAAAAATACAAATGTAAATATAGACAAAATACAGAAAAAGTAGCAGACACCAGAGAGGTATAAGGAATCTACCCTGGTTGTGGGAGGAAAAAAAGAGAGGATACTGCTATTCTTAGATTAGGTGACCCCCTAAATTGTCTCAGGATGAATTTAAATTAGCTAAGCCACTAAGACAGCAGGTCTGATTAAATGCTTGAAATATAGTGAATAAGCATAATGTGTGTTGGATGGTCCACTTGTATTAACTCTAATCATACGTTTCCCATGAAGGTGGAATGGTTGACTAGTCAGAAATTTTTTAACCATTTTTTAGTTGGGTCAGCCACCTGATTGGCTGCAACCTCATTGCCCTTTTGGAGCAGAGGGATAACAGGCATTTGTTTTAAAAAAGGTAACAGTAAAACTTAGCATTTTAAACATTTAAGTGTGCAATTCAGTGGAATCGAATATATTCACAGTATTATGCAACCATCACCACTATGCGCATTCTGAACTTTATCAACATCCCAAATAGAAACTCTTCATTCATTAAACAATAACTCCCTATTTCCAAGTAGCTTGCTCTTCCCAGCCCTTGGTTACCTCTTGGTTCTCTTTTTTGGGTCAATGTTATTATTATTATTATTTTGCCTCTTCTAGATATCTCATATAAGTGTATTCATACAGTTTGTCCTTTTGTGACTGGCTTATTTCACTTAATGTAATGTCTTCAGAATTCACCTGTGTATCATGTGTCAGCATTTCATTGCTTTTCATAGATGAATAATATTCCATAGTATGTATTTACCACATTTTGGCTATCCATTCGTATGTTGATGGACTTTTGGGTTGTTTCTACCTTTTTACTATTACGAATAATGCTGCTGTGAACATTGGTGTACAAATATTTGAGTTCCACCTTTCACTTCTTGTGGGTATATTCCTAAGAATGGGATTGCTAGAGCATATGAAAGTTTATGTTTTACTTTTTTGAGAAACAAACTGTTTTCCACAGTTCAGTTCAGTTCAGTCGCTCAGTCGTGTCCGACTCTTTGTGACCCCATGGACAGCAGCACGCCCAAACTCCCTGTCCATCACCAACTCCCGGAGTTTACCCAGACTCATATTCATTGAGTCAGTGATGCCATCCAACCATCTCATCCTCTATCATCCCCTTCTCCTCCCGCCTTCAATCTTTCTCAGCATCAGGGTCTTTTCAAATGAGTCAGCTTTTCGCATCAGGTGGCCAAAGTATTGGAGTTTCAACTTCAACATCAGCCCTTCCAGTAAACACCCAAGACTGATCTCCTTTAGGATGGACTGGTTGGATCTCCTTGCCATCCAAGGGACTCGCAGGACTCTTCTCCAACACCACAGTTCAAAAGTTTTCCATAGGCTCTGCACTATTTTACATTCTCACCAACAGGGATCCAATTTCTCTGTGAGAACACTTGTTATTTTTCGTTTTCTAAATAATAGCTATTCAAATAAATAAATAAATAGATAATACCTATTCATTGCCTGTGCTTTCAGTATCGTATTTGAGAAATTGTTACCAACGCCAACATCATGAAAAATGGCCTTTAAGAGTTTTGTAGTTTTAGCTCTTATATATGTCATTGATTCATTTTAAAATAAATTTTTAGATAGTATAAGGGAAAAATCCAGTTTAGTTCTTGTGGATATCCAAATTTCCAAGGCTCCTTTGTCCTGTTCCCACTGAATAGTCTTGTCACCCTTACTGGAAATCTGTTGACCATTTATTCTAAAATTTATTTCTGAGCTCTATTCTATTGCTTTGTTATATATGTCTGTATTGATTACTTGAGATAATCTTTTTTTTCCCCTACTTTTCTACAACTGCATAATTTGGCCAAATGATTGTTAACCCTAAAGATAAATTATTTTAAAGTATACTGTTTTGTGTTGTAACTATTGACATTTTCTGAAGCATCTGTCAGTATTAGGGGTATGATTCCTGTCATTAAATTATTAGGCATAGACATGCCTTTTAGATAAGCTATGTTTTTAAGATGCAAGGGGAAAAGATCCAGTGATTGTTGAATTGTAACAATCAGTCATTCATTTATTGCTTTGTGCCAGTTTCTTTGCTAGCTACTGAGATTTAAAGACAGATAAAATACTTGGTTCTCTTTCAGGCCAGGAGGAGAGAGTTAAATATAATTACAGAAATGTGCTATAAGTTCTCGGAGAAGGCAATGGCACCCCACTCCAGTACTCTTGCCTGGAGAATCCCATGGATGGAGGAGCCTGGTGGGCTACAGTCCATGGGGTCGCTAAGAGTCGGACATGACTGAGCGACTTCACTTTCACTTTTCACTTTCATGCATTGGAGAAGGAAATGGCAACCCACTCCAGTGTTCTTGCCTGGAGAATCCCAGGGACGGGGGAGCCTGGTGGGCTGCTGTCTATGGGGTCGCACAGAGTCGAACACGACTGAAGCGACGCAGCAGCAGCAGCAGCTATAAGTTCTAAAGTAGAGGTATGTTTATAGTGTTCTGTACTATAGAATCACCTGATGTAGTAATATCAGTTATTTGCCTGTTTCTCTTTTTTTGGTTTTACTTTTTCTCAGAAAGCAAGGGTTTAGAAGATGGGAAAGAGATAAGGAAAGTTAATAGTATTTCATAGTTGTTGTTATTGTTGTTCAGTCACAAAATCATGTCCGACTCATTGGAACCCCATGGACTGCAGCATGCCAGGCTTTCCTTTCCTTCACTGTCTCCCAGAGTTTGCTCAAACTCACGTCCACTGAGTCGATGATACTATCAGCCATCTCATCATCTGGCGCCACCTTCTCTTCCTGCCCTCAATCTTTCCCAGCATCAGGGTCTTTTCCAGTGAGTCAGCTCTTTGCATCAGGTGGCCAAGGTATTATAGCTTCAGCATCAGTCCTTCCAGTGAATATTCAGGACTGATTTCCTTTAGGATGGACTGGTTGGATCTCCTTGTAATCCAGTGACTCTCAAGAGTCTTCTCCAACACCACGTTGAGAAGCATCAATTCTTTGGTGCTCAGCCTTCTTATGGTCCAACTCTCACATCGATACATGGCTACTGGAAAAACCATAGCTTTGACTGTACAGGGGTACGTTAGGATTCCCCAGGGAGACAACACCATAGAGTGTGGGGGTGTATACAAGTGTGTGTAGAGAGAAAAGGAGTAGAAGAAGTTTTAAGGAAATTGATTCACCCTCTTGTTGGGACTGGGAACTCTGAAATATACAGGACATGCCAACAGTGGAAATTCTAGCAGGAGTTGATGCTGATTGTAAAGGCAGTCTGAAGGCACAGGCTTTTTCCTCTTTGGAGGACCTCATTCTTTATTCTTAAGGCCTTCAACTAATAGAAAGAACCCCTGCCACATTATGGAGGTTAGTCTGCTTTACTCAGTCTTCTGATTGAAAAATACCTTCATAGCAACATCTAGACTGGTGTTTGACCAAACAGCTGGGCACCATAGTCTACCCAAGTTGATATGTATAATTAACAGCCACTGGTACTATTGATATTTGGCTCTTTGTTTTATAGTGAATTTTAGGATGGTAGGTATCCCTGGGTTTTCAACAGTTAAATGTCTTTACCACCTCTTTCTAGTTATTATGTTAATAGAAAAGAAACTATCCCCACGTATTACCAGTGCCCTTTCCCACTTTATTTAGAGCTCTTGGACTGTAAATTAAGACAACTAGAAAAGTAGAGGCCTTCCAAGTAATCTTTTCAAGGCACTTAGAAATGCTTAGCAAACATTGGCCTGCTATATTCTCTAAGCACCCTAATAATGAGAAAGTATCATTTCTTTCTCAATGTTTGCCTTCTCTTGAGTTTCACTACTGTACCATTTTTGCCCTGGATATTCATAATCCCATAACAATTCAGTCTCATGCCAGACCAAATTCCTGTATCACTCACACATTCTCTTGAGATCTCTAGATCTCTCCTAATAATTTCATAAATGTTATTAATTATAAATGGTTAATATCTTTCCATCACATTTGTACTTAAATGGGGATACCTGTATATCACAAATTTGTCGGTATGTAAAATAATAAGGCATTTAAAAACTAATGTATATAGCCAGTGCTTCTCTATATGTTCTTTACCTTTACATAGAAATGACATGTTATTGTTTCCCGTTTATAGCCCTTCTCCCCTCTACCATGTATAGGGTAGACATTTTTGGAAATAGAAAATTCTGTGTATGAGTAAGGCCTGGATATATATGACCTCCTCATGTAGAATCTTCAAGCTTGAAGGCCCTTAGGATGTTACAGGCATTCCAGAATGCAATACCTGAAACATTCAGAAAGATGAGGCTTAATGTTGTTCCTCCCACATTCACTCTTACTTTGAAGAAATTAAGTTCCATCGTATGATAACAATTCCTTCCAATGCTTAGCAAAGCCCATTGTTGAGAAATTTTCTTACAAGTTAGATACATATAGATCATACAGATATATAGGTCATATATCTATATGATCTACATATGACAGTACATACAGATCAGTTAGGCACACTTATCAATTGGAAGCGTCTGACTGGCATGTTTTTAAAATTGCAAAGGACTGTGAAGCTCCTCTCTGGCTGTGGTATGTGCTTAATGATGGTCCCTCCCACCACTGTAAGGAGCAGGCTGAACTACTGCTTAGGTTTTATTTGTCTTGATCAGTCCAAGGTATCTCTTCTCCATTCTGTCTTGTTCCATGATAGATAAAAATACACATTTGTACTTAAATTTTTTATGAGTTCAGTTTGAATGATGACACAACTTGGGAGCTCTGCCTTTTGTTCCAGACTCTACTCTGTAAGGACTTAAGAGTGGCTGATTTAGTGCCAATATTACTAAAAATCAAAGATAATTGACAGGTTAATCAAATGAAAATATGTATAAAGAAGAGTAAAAATCAGCACATAACAGTTTAAAAAATAAATTGCAAAATTTATTAAGGTTATATTTTAGGATATCTAATAATATATCTAGTAATACATACAAACATATATCCAGTAATATATACAAATAGCTGTGAAAAGAAGAGAAACAAAAAGCAAAGGAGAAAAGGAAAGATATAACCATTTGAATGCAGATTTGCAAAGAATACCAAGGACAGATAAGAAAACCTTCCTCAGTGATCAGTGCAAAGAAATAGAGGAAAACAATAGAATGGAAGAGACTAGAGATGACTTCAAGAACATTAGCGATACCAAGGGAACATTTCACGCAAAGATGGGCTCAATTAAGGACAGAAATGGTATGGACCTAACAGAAGAAGAAGATATTAAGAAGAGGTGGCAAGAATACACAGAAGAACTGTACGAAAAAGAGCTTCACGACCCAGATAATCACGATGGTGTGATCACTCACCTAGAGCCAGACATCCTGGAATGTGAAGTCAAGTGGGCCTTAGAAAGCATCACTACGAACAAAGCTAGTGGAGGTGATGGAATTCCAGTTGAGCTATTTCAAACCCTGAAAGATGATGCTATGAAAGTGCTGCACTCAATATGCCAGCACATTTGAAAAACTCAGCAGTGGCCACAGGACTGGAAAAGGTCAGTTTTCATTCCTATCCCAAAGACAGGCAATGCCAAAGAATGCTCAAACTACAGCACAATTGAACTCATCTCACACGCTAGGAAAGTAATGCTCAAAATTCTCCAAGCCAGGCTTCAACAATACGTGAACCGTGAACTTCCAGATGTTCAAGCTGGATTTAGAAAAGCCAGAGGAACCAGAGATCAAATTGCCAACATCCACTGGATCATGGAAAAAGCAAGAGAGTTCCAGAAAAACATCTACTTCTGCTTTATTGACTACGCCAAAGCCTTTGATTGTGTGGATCATCACAAACTGTGGAAAAATTCTTAAAGAGATGGGAATACTAGACCACCTGACCTCCCTCCTGAGAAACCTGTATGCAGGTCAAGAAGCAATAGTTAATAGGGAGGAGGGTTCAGGATGGGGAACACATGTATACCTGTGGCAGATTCATTTTGATATATGGCAAAACCAATACAATATTGTAAAGTTAAATAAAATAAAATTAAAAAAAAAAAAGAAGAAGAAGCAACAGTTAGAACTGGGCATAGAACAACAGACTGGTTCCAAATAGGAAAAGGAGTGCGTCAAGGCTGTATATTGTCACCCTGCTTATTTAACTTATATGCAGAGTACATCATGAGAAACGCTGGGCTGGATGAAGCACAAGCTTGAATCAAGATTGCTGGGAGAAATATCAATAACCTCAGATGTGCAGATGACACCACCCTTATGGCAGAAAGCAAAGAAGAACTAAAGAGCCTCTTGATGAAAGTGAAAGAGGAGAGTGAAAAAGTTGGCTTAAAGCTCAACATTCAGAAAAGTAAGATCATGGCATCTGGTCCCATCACTTCATGGAAAATAGATGGGGCAACAGTGGAAACAGTGGCTGACTTTTGGTGGGGGAGGGGGGGCTCCAAAATCACTGCAGATGGTGACTGCAGCCATGAAATTAAAAGATACTTACTCCTGGAAGAAAAACTATGACCAACCTAGACAGCATATTAAAAAGCAGACATGTTACTTTGCCAACAAAGGTCCGTCTAGTCAAGGCTATGGCTTTTCCAGTGGTCATGTATGGATGTGAGAGCTGGACTATAAAGAAAGCTGAGTGCCGAGGAATTGATGCTTTGGACTGTGGTGTTGGAGAAGACTCTTGACAGTCTCTTGGACTGCAAGAAGATCCAACCAGTCCATCCTAAAGGAAATCAGTCCTGAATATTCATTGGAAGGACTGATGCTGAAGCTGATGCTCCAATACTTTGACCACCTGATGTGAAGAACTGACTCATTGGAAAAGACCCTGATGCTAGGAAAGATTGAGGGCAGGAGGAGAAGGGGACAACAAGGGTGAGATGGTTGGACGGCATCACTGACTCAATGGACATGAGTTTGGTTAAACTCTGGGAGTTGGTGATGGACAGGGAAGCTTGGCATGCTGCAGTCCATGGGATCCCAAAGAGTCGCAAAGGGCTACTGAACTGAACTGAGTAACACATCTAAGTACATATATATAAAGTTTATAATTTTAGGGAATTTTGACTCTTCCTATGGAAACAAAAGTTTCTGTTAAAATATCAGAATGTGGTGGTAGAACAAGGCTAACTTTTTGACTCATATCCCAACTCTGCTGTTTAATGTCTGAAATTTTAGGCAAAGTGTATAACCACTTAACAGCCTTTCATTTTTCATCTTTAGAATTAGCTCTATAGTACCCGTTTCATCATAGTATTGTTATTGTCTGTAAGATATGTATAAGAAAAAAGTTTTTACCCTATAAAAATTTTTGTGATAAAGTAAATATGGTAGTTCAGAAAATAAATAGGTCTGGTTGGGTAAATCTTGGTTCATGATGCATAACATTTACCTTCAAGAAGCCGTTCAAAGTAATTATTTTTTAAACCCTGAGCACAAAATAGATGTCATTCACATAACAACCTTTCCAGTGGTCACATAATTGGCAGTGGTCAGCCTAATTGGTGAATTTCCTACATTCTCTAAGTTTTCTCTTTATTTCCAGCCAAAATCTCTCTCGTGTGACATATTATTTCAGTCATTCTTAACCACCTCAGTTGTCTAATGCCTTTGTGTTTCTGTCACATCTACCTTTTAATTTCTTATTTTGGAGTAGTATTTTTATTTTCTCCACTTTTATCCCAATGAAAATATCCTGTCCATTATTGGTAGCCACTAGTCACGTGTGGCTATTTAAATTTAAATGAAGCAAATTTATTATTATTATTTTTTAATTTTAATTAATTTATCTATTGGCTGCTCCATGTGGATTCTTAGTTCCCTGACCAGGGATCGCACCCATGGCCCCTGCATTGGGAACATGAAGTCTTAACCACTGGACTGCTAGGGAAATGTCAAGCAAAAGTAAATTTAATACTCATTTCCTCAGTCATGCTAGCCCCATTTCAAGTGTTCAGATAGCCACAAGGACAGTGCAGGTATATACGTTTATATCAACGCAGAAATCTCTTCTTGAAAGCCTCCCCCTGAATGTTTACCATGGAAGGAGAAAATTATACCAGTGTATTTTGGTGTCATTGTGTTGTCTCCAGTCTCAGCTGAGCTTCTGGTGCCATTTGGCAGCCTTTTCTATGCCCCCTTTGAGCTTCGTTTCCTAAAGCAGTTATTCCAAGGTGTCACTACTCTATTCAGCTTCTTCCTTTTTCCCTTAGTAGATGACCTTGCTCCTGCAGCACAGATGAATTTGAGGCTATAAGCAGGAACCCCCTTAACTTCCTGCCCTTAAACCTATTTATGTACCTTTGCTTACCTCGTTTTCTCTTATCTCAAGAGATGTGTCCCTTTGTTCCATGACTAATTCAAGTTTACAAATACTTTGGGGGCATCTGCTATGTTGTAGGCACATTTCTAGGTACTTAAGGTATAGCCAGAGAAGGCAATGGCAACCCACTCCAGTACTCTTGCCTGGAAAATTCATGGATGGAGGAGCCTAGTGGGCTGCAGTCCATGGGGCCGCAAAGAGTCGTACACAACTGCTGCTGCTGCTACTGCTACGTCACTTCAGTCGTGTCCGACTCTGTGCGACATGGCAGCCCACCAGGCTCCTCCGTCCATGGGATTTTCCAGGCAAGCGTACTGGAATGGGGTGCCATTGCCTTCTCTGTGGACAGAACTGAGCAACTTCATTTTCTACTTTCTTTTCTAAGGTATAGCCATGAACAAAAACTAAAAATAAATTCCCTTCCTTCAGGGAGCTTAACTTAGTCAGCAGAGACAACAAACAAAGTAACTATTTGAGTATATTAGAAAACATAAATGCTATGGAGAAATATAAAACCTGGTAAGAAGTATTAGCTGGAACAGCAAAAATAGAAAGGCCCTAAAATGAAAGCATTCCAAGAACATCAAGAAACAACTGTCTAGAGGTTAGTAGAGAATGCGGTCTTCCCTCTTGCTCAGTCAGTAAAGAATCTGCCTGCAATGCAGGAGACCAGGGTTCTGTTCCTGGGTCCAGAAGATCCTCTGGAGAAAGAAATGGCAACCCACTCCAGTATTCTTGGCTGGAAAATCCCATGGACAGAGGAGCCTGGGGGGCTATAGTCCACGGGTTGCAAGAGTCAGACACGACTTAGTGACTAAACCACCACTACTAGAGGATGAAGTAAGAAAGATAATAAAAGTAGATTTAAGTGGGGCTTTTGGGGGCTTTTAAAAAGACTATTTTTTGTTCTGATTAAAATTGGAGTAGAAACCTTGAGAGGATTTTGGTTTAGAACACAGAAGTAGAATAGTAAGATGGATTCCCATATACCTGTCTTCCAGGTGTAACAGTTACTAATTCATGGCCAGTATTGTTTGTGTTACGGTTCCTCGTGTATAATCCCATGTATTAGTATTCATCACCAAATGTTTCTCTTTATGTTTATGTGTGTCTATACATAAATAAATTTAAAAGTGTCTGTAATTAATTCTAACTATTTACATTAGTCATATTCTAAAAAGTTACAAGTTCCCAACATTAGAAATGATAGAATGTCACATGTTTATTCACTTGCTTTCTTGTACATTGTGCAGCTTACCACCCTCAAGCACTGACATTACCACCAACAGTATAATTACTGAAAGCAGTCTAAATGTTTTGTTGCCGTTCTTTTTATCTTTAGGATATATCCCACTAGGGATGTACTCATTTTCTTTTTCATGTGTATTATTGTCTTGAAATTTTTCCTCTCTATGCCTTGTGTTTTAAAAGGCATATACCCCTGTCCTTGTGTTCTGAAATCCATCTTCACATACGCATTGTGTTCATTTACCGTATCTTAAACCTATTCCTCTTTTTTTTCTCATCATATAAATAAATTCAGTTATCTGCATCCTAATATAAAATATAAAGGTTCTCTGATCACACCCATTCTTAACTCCTTTAGCTACATAGCTGGACTTAAAATCTTTTTATATTTTCTAACCTCCCAATAGCATCTCCAGTTATTGCAGCCTGACTTCTAGTTCCACTTCCACAAAACTAATGTTACTGTTAAGATCACTAATAATCTCTTTATAAAAAATAGATTATTTCAGTCCTCATTCCCCTCCTACTGGACCTTTGCATTTAGCACTGTGAATCACTGTCTTGTGTATACTTTTATTAACTGCTTCAAAGATTTCTGTAGTTTTAATGTAGGGTCATTTTCCACGGTCTTGCTTTTTGGTGTCGTCTTTCACTACTCAATCTAAGCAGTGTCATATTTCCAGTTGCTTTCACTATCGTTTTAAAACTCTTATCTTCTGAATCTGTACCTCTAGTCCAGACCTCCTTGCTGTACTGTAATTCATTTAACATTTATTTTTTTAGCTTCTTCTAAGTGTCCAGCGTTGTTTAAACATAATTTTAAACATTGTTTAAACATAAATTCCTGTCCCTTTGGAGCTTAAATTCCAGAAAGGGCACAGTAGAAAATAAAAATAATAATAAGTAAGTAGTACAGTGTGATGGTAAAGCATCTGTCTACAATGCAGGAGACCCGGGTTCGATCCCTGGGTCGGGAAGATCCCCTGGAGAAGGAAATGGCACCCCACTCCTGTATTATTGCCTGGAAAATCCCATGGAAGGAGGAGCCTGGTAGGCTACAGTCCATGGGGTTGCAAAAAGTTGGACACGGCTTAGCAACTTCACTTCACTTCACAATGTGATAGTTTAATTATTGCCACGATAAAAGAAGTAAAGCAAAGTAAGAGCTATTGAGAATGAGGAAGGGGGAGGCAGGCTAGCGTGTTGTGGTCACAGTAGATGTCATTGAGAAGGTGAAACCTGTATTTGCTGCTGCCTACTACAGTGGTAAGTTTCAGCACTCAAACCTTGTCTTTCCTAATAATTTTGTATCCTGGCTAAAGGCGTAACAGTATCTACCCCATTTTGTCAAATCAACATCTGAGAATGTTTTAGGTTCCTCTCTTGCCCTTACTTATTGGCTCCAAAAATTGCTGATTCTGCTTTAACATTGTATTTGTCCACAACATCCTCCGCATCTCTGTTGTAAAGCATCCATCCTCATTTGGCTGGACTGTTACGGAGCTCTCTAAATAGGGTCCTTCAGTCTTCCTGCTCGCTTACTCCATTGTCTGCACTCAGTCCATCTCATTGTATTTTGAGTTCTCCATATGGGCCATGCTGTTGCATCTATGTCTGTGTCTGCACATGCCTTTCACATGTCCTAAGAGCCCTTCTTTTCTGCTCTACCATATCCTGATAGGTGCCATTATGTTTTTGAAGTTTCAACTCAAGAATCTAGGTATTCATGCTTTTCTCAAGTTCCAACTCAAATGCCTCCTTTTCTGGGGTATCTTTCCTGATATACGTATCAGGACTGTCTTTCCCCACCATCTTGGTCTCACCTCTGTGTTATATGTAAAACCGTTTAATCTGTTCTGCAGTGGTGTGTCTATTAGTCTCTGTTCCTCCAGGCTGTAATATCATTCTACAGGCTGTAGGATTCACAGGGGCAGAACTTTGGTATTCAGAAGTCTTGTTGAATGAAATGTATTTCTAATATGTTTTACTCACTCTCCAGCACTTAGTGTTTCAAACATAATTCCAACAAATTATCTAATCTGATTTCCTCTACCATAGCATATGAAATATCAAAAACAAAGTTTTAAAAAATATGATGATGGTAGATTGGGAGCGTGATAGCACAAAAGGTTACAGAAGAAATTGTAGTTACAACTCAAATTTTGTCTTTGTAGGACAGTTTGGTATAGAAGCAACAATACTTTATATCAGTCAATAATTAGACTATATCATAACAGTTAATCAATAATGATGATAATTGCATTATTGAAAAGCTGAAATTTTATTTAGTATGTTATTAAACGAAGGAACTCTAGAAATATTTGCAGAATTAGTGGGATTTTGATAAATTTTCTTATTTCTGTAATGTTTAAAAACTGCCCTTCTTTTTATAATCATTTAATATGCCTCACTCATTTTCTGTTCTCTTTTTTCCTGATAAGATTTTCTAAGTACATTAAACTTACCCTTTCCGAATAGCAAAACAATGACCTGGTAATTGTGATAAGGTACAGGTATGCATACTACCTTGCTTAGCAGTCATAGGTAATTAAGATGTTCTTTTATTATGAGACTTTGGAGTTGTAATTTTAACTCCCTCCTTTTTTCTGAATAACTTGACACATTTGTCATGTATTTGTATTTTCATCATATTTGCATAGACTTAATGAGGAAACAGATACTTAACTTGGGGTCATATGATAAAAGTCTAATTAAGTCACTTGGCAGATCCAACAAGACCGTCAAGTCACAGGACTTGTTGATTATTTCAGTTTGGACTAGATATATTGTTATATTCATCCTAAGAGAAGTATTATATAATCTTAAATGTATAGGTTTGTCATTTCCATAACAGTATATTGGAAATAGTGAAAATCAGCCCTGGAATGTGTGGTATGGTGTTAATTTTGAAATTAAATCTTCTCTGGCTTTTCTCTAGTGTCGAAGTGGGAGCTACTGTCCAGTTGCGGTGCGGTGGCTTCTCTTGTTGAAGAGAACAGGCTTGAGTAGTTGCTGCATGAGAGTTCATTGGGTGCGGTTCCGGGCTCTGTAGAGCACAGTCTCAGTAGCTGTGGCACACAGGCTTAGTTGCTACACGGCATGTGGGATGTTCCCAGACAGGAGATGCAGTGCATGTCTCCTGCACTGGCACATGAATTCTTTTACCACTGAGCCACCAGAGAAGCCCCGCGATTTATATTTTAAAAATAAATGTTCACTCTGTATGATCAGAATAGTCATTGACTAGGAATTACTTTTAGTGGATCACTTTCCAAAAAACTATACAAGCGTATAAGTTTATTTCCTCCTCAGGTTGAGCTCCCTCTCTCCCTCTTCACAAGATACAGTGAGACTGCCATCGGTGGAGGGCTCATCAAGAGGAAGAGAGTTGCCTTTTTTTGTTTTATTTTCTTAAACGTAGGCTGTTCTGAAGGAATATTTTCAGTTACTATTTTGGAAAACATTAAACAGTTCCCAGGCCTTCCTGAGTTTGTTCAGTTGTAAGTTTGAGGAAACTGCAGTTAGTAAATTGTGGTTGGCAGATGCTGTAAGCAGGTGACTCAATAGGTTGAACTCAGGATGACTCAACTGTGTAAAAACCATGCTGATAAATAACTTGAAAGAAAAATTGCCTTCCAGACTTTTGAACCGCCATAAAAAGTTCAAAACTATTATAAAAGGTACCACAAAGAATATTAACATGTGGTTTAGAAGGAAACACATTTTCCTTCAAGTGGTTTTAAAAGTTTTACTTAATTGTTCTGATTTTTGCTCTCTGGTAATTCTGAGAGGAGAGGACACTTAGCAAGTTGTAGTTGAAAATGCAGAAATATTATAAGTCTTAATCAAGTTTACTCAAGAGAACACTTTTTAAAAGGTCAGTTTCATTCAGTTCAGAGATGAGCAGAGAAACCCAAATGGTAGTTGTTTTAAATTAATTATAATAATAAAATATATAATTATAAATTAATATAATTAATAAAATAATCTAGTTGGCTTTTTTTCTTTAACTTTGATATAACTGAACAAATAAAAATAAAGCAAGTAGGTGCTTTGTGAAGAATTGATGCAAGAGGGGACTTCCCTGATGGTCCAGTGGCTAAGACTCCAGACACCCAATGGAGGGGACCCAGGTTTGATCCCTAGGCAGGGAACTAGATATCAAATGCTTCAACTAAGACCCAGCACAGCCATATAAATACATTTTAAACAAAAACAAAAAACCCTAAGAATTGTGTAATAGGACATGTATATTAATATAGTATATCCCATTCTAAAATCCCATCTGAGATCTGATAAGTTACTTATACCTGATAAATGAGAGTTTATTGTTTTGATAACTATTCCAAATTTTGGAATACTATATTCCTGTGAACCGACTTTAGCAACCATCATTTTCTGTGTATAACAAAATAATTTGGTTAATTGGATTTCTTTTTACTTCTGTCATCATGACACTAATACCATAAGGAAGATACTGAAAACCCAGCAGAGAGTATTCACATTCTTTATTCTGCCAGTTCATGGTTTGGACAATGGATTTGTGGAAAGGGCTTTGACATTATGCAGATTCTTGCTAATGTGCCTTCTAGCCATGTGATTTGGGGTAAATTACTTAATGCTTGAATTTGTTTCATCTGTAAAATGGAGAGAATAATACCAGACTAGCAAGGAATTTGTTAGGATTAAATGATGTTAATATTTGTGAAGTATTAATCTCATCTGTCAATCAAAATTTAAGATTTTTTAAAAATTGCTTATACTGTTAAGTGAACATGCTTATTAAATAGATACTTTTTAAAGGCTGAGAAAAAATTCGTCCCATTAATCATATACAGTCAGTTTAGGATATGCTGCTGCTGCTGCTGCTGCTGCTGCTGCTGCTGCTAAGTCGCTTCAGTCGTTTCCGACTCTGTGCGACTGCATAGACGGCAGCCCACCAGGCTCCTCCGTCCCTGGGATTCTCCAGGCAAGAACACTGGAGTGGGTGGCCATTTCCTTCTCCAATGCATTCAAGCATGCTAAGTCACTTCAGTCGTGTCCAGCTCTGTCCATGGGATTCTCTAGGCAAGAATACTGGAGTGGGTTGCCATTTCTTTTTCCTAATTTAGGATATATTTAAGCTGTATTGAAACTGTAGGATACCACTCATCTAAATTAACCAAAATCAACCAGGGATTATAAAATTATATATAGATAGGACTTAATTATCTATTGTTTAACTTATATACAAAATTATATGATTGTCTTTAAAAATTATGTGGTGAAGTTTTTAAATTAATTTTTTTCTATCATTAGCTTCCTTCTGTGTCACTCAGTTTGAGTTTATAATTATATAATTTATATGAGTATATGATCAACTGAAAAAAAAAACTTTTCTGTTTTAAAATACCTAGACTCTCCATATACATGCATTAATTTGATTTGTTATTCATTTATTTCCTTAGATTACTAAAAAGTTAAATGTTGGGTAGAAGAGTATGTAGTTGAAGATACTAAAACTATGGAAAACCATGTTGTACAGTGATGAAGATTTTGAGAAATAGCATGGGAGTAGGTTGTTCAAAGCTTATGTAAATTTTTTAAGAGAGTACTAGCACATAGAATAATAATCATATAAAAATAGTAGGCTTTAAAATGACAAATTTCTAATTAAGTTAGGCAAATACAGTACTTTAGGGGTAAGAGGAAGTTTGCTTGATATTAAGATTGTGTAAGGAAGACTTGAGATTGCTGGATTATGGAGTTGAAAGCAGACTAAAAGAAGATACAGTTCAGTTCAGTTACTCAGTCGTGTCCAAGTCTTCAAGACCCCATGGACTGCAGCCCTCTAGGCTTCCCTGTCCATTACCAACATCACCTGGAGCTTGCTCAAACTCATGTCCATCGAGTCGGTGATGCCATCCAACCATCTCATCCCCTGTCGTCCCCTTTTCCTGCCTTCAATCTTTCCCAGCATCAGGGTCTTTTCCAGCGAGTCAGTTCTTTGCATCAGGTGGCCAAAGTATTGGAGTTTCAGCATCAGTCCTTGAAATGAAAATTCAGGACTGATTTCCTTTTGGATAGACTGGTTGGATATCCTTGCAGTCCAAGATACTCTCAAGAGTCTTCTCCAACACCACAGTTCAAAAGCATCAATTCTTCGGCTCTCAGCTTTCTTTACAGTCCAACTCTCACATCCATACCTGACTACTGGAAGAACCATAGCCTTGACTAGATGGACCTTTGTTGGCAAAGGAATGTCTCTGCTTTTTAATATGCCGTCAGGTTTGGTATAGCTTTTCTTCCAAGGAGTAAGCGTCTTTTCATTTCATGGCCACAATCACCATCTGCAGTGATTTTGGAGCCCCCAAAAATAAAATCAATCACTGTTTCCATTGTTGCCCCATCTATTTGCCATGAAGTGATGGGACCAGATGCTATGATTTTAGTTTTCTGAATGTTGCGTTTTAAGCCAATTTTTTCCCTCTCCTCTTTTACTTTCATCAAGAGGCCCTTTAGTTCTTCATTGCTTTCTACCATAAGGGTGGTGTCATCTGCACATCTGAGGTTATTGATATTTCTCCCAGCAATCTTGATTTCAGCTTGTGCTTCATCCAGCCTGGCATTTTGCATGATGTACTCTATATATAAGTTAAATAAGCAGGGTAACAATATACAGCCTTGATGTACTCCTTTCCCAATTTGACACCAGTTGTTGTTCCATCTCCAGTTGTAACTGTTGCTTCTTGACCTGCATACAGATTTCTCAGGAGGCAGGTCAGGTGGTCTGGTATTCCCATCTCTTTCAGAATTTTCCACAGTTTGTGGTGATTCACAGAGTCAAAGGCTTTGGCATAGTCAGTAAAGCAGAAATAGATGTTTTTCTGGAACTCAGTTGCTTTTTCGATGATCCAGAGGATGTTGACAATTTGATCTCTGGTTCCTCTGCCTTTCCTAAATCCAGCTTGAACATCTGGAATTTCATGGTTCACATACTGTTGAAGCCTAGCTTGGAGAATTTTGAGCATTACTTTGCTAGCGTGTGAGATGAGTGCAGTTGCGCAGTTTGAGCATTCTTTGGCATTGCCTTTCTTTGGGATTGGAATGAAAACTGACTTTTTCCAGTCCTGTGGCTACTGCTGAGTTTTCCAAATTTGCTGGCATATTGAGTGCAGCACTTTCACAGCATCATCTTTTAGGATTTGAAATAGCTCAACTCAAGGAATGAACATTACCTCTTTGTCATACTGACATCATTAACTTATTTTCCCACAATTTCTTGTGAGCTGAAATGAATTGCAGAAACATTCATTATTTCAGATAGGATGTGTAGTCCAAATGCCTTTCAGAAAAAGTTTTCTCTCCCATGAATGGTGTCATAAACTTTTTACATTTTCCAATCTGATTGACAGAAGAACTGGAATACATTTAAATTTGGTAATTCTTGAATGATGGTAAGCGAGAATTTTGTCTTCCAGAGGTTTTATGTAGTGTATATAAGTAATGAGTCCAGTGCTCTTGACTCTAAAAATATTGATGTGTGGTTTATATGCAGTGAATCATATAGATCCTAAATAAACTATAACAATTTAAATTTTGCCTAAAACTTAAACTTTTAACAGTGATTAAGAATCTGGAAATTTTTAGGTTTTATCATATATGTTGTAAAGAAGTCACCAAAATTGGCAATACAAGATTTAGAATTATGTTAGAAAGATTTGGGGCTTTGCTTGTGGTTCAGCTGGTGAAGAATCCACCTGCAGTGTGTGAGACCTGGGTTTAGTTCCTGGGTTGGGGAGATCCCCTGGAGAGGGAAAGACTACCCACTCCAGTATTGTGGCTTAGAGAATTCCATGGACTGTATATGTATAGTCCATGGGGTGCCAAAGAGTCAGACATTTTAGAAACAGTTTAGCGTTCACCTTATGTAATAGAAAATATCAGGTAAAATATTTGAAATATGTTGGTCATTGCTCCCAGTAGTATTTTGAGATAATTTTGTGACAGCGTGTGGTGATGTGTTTTCTTCCTCTTAACCCTAATCACTTTCTTTTCAGAGTTGTCACATGGTCAGCCCTTGGAGGAAGTAGAGAAGCAAAGAAATTAAGATTTCTTTGTCTCCCTGTTTGTTTCTTCCTCTCCCCTGTTTTTTGTTTGTTTGTTTTGAATGAGTATCTGTGTTCCTTAGGAGACAGTATAAATGAGATTATATTAAATTATCTTATGGAGAAAACACTCATTTTGCAGTCTTAAGATATATGAACCATAGGATAAATTTTGGGAAATTTCTTCTTTTTTAATACATGTTCCTATTTTTACCCTACTCTGGAGTCCAGAGAAGTGCATAGTACTGACCTCTGTATATAATTCTTATTGACCCAAAGGATTGAATCTTATCTTTCAAAATGGATAACTTTTCTACACTGAAATCAAGTACACTATTATATTCACAGAGTGCAGGAATGTACCCGGGAAATTGTTTTACTTGTGAAAGCCTTAAAAAAATGACTTGTCTTAAAATATTCTTTCTTTAATAATGAAAAGATTTTGGTAATTGGTTTGTTTTTCTATCCTGATGAATATGCAGACATTTATGGAAACAGTTTGCAGTCTGTTTGCCATTGAACTGCATTGCCTTGATGAGAAGTTTTAAATTTTGGTTTATACTAGTAGTTTATGTGTTCTTTTAAATCATGGGTAGGCAGAGTGACTGCAGGTCAAATCAAACCTCCTTCCTGTTTTTTATAAGGCCTTTCACATTTCTAAATAGTTGGGAAAAGACTCAAAAGAATGTCATGACACTGATCAATCTGTGAAATTCTAATTTCATATAATGCCAGTAAATAAACCTTATTGAAATGCAGCCATGCCCATTCAGTTACATATTGTTTATGGTGTTGTTTGGCTGCTCTGGGCCCTATAGTAGCAGAGTTGAGTCGTTGAGACAGGGATGGTATAATCTGCAAAGCCTAATGTGTTTACTCTTGGCCCTTTAGGGGAAAAGTTTGCCAACTCTTGCTTTAGATCAGGAAGATATATGGAAGCCCTCAGTGGTAGCTGCATTTAATTAAATTGCAGATGGTTAGACAGTTGTGCTTTCTGAAGACCTCTGTAGTAACTCTCAGACTTAACAGATTTCCAATTTCAGTAGAGCCTTATTAACAAATTGGGTTCTTTTATAAGTTATACAGGAACTGGCAATAATAGCAGTTGATGTCACTCTTGATCTATATGAACCTATCATTCATGTTATTCATTGTTGGCTAGCAACCTCAGGGATCTAAGGACAAGCATTTGTAGTTTTGCTGAAGCATGAATTTAAATTATGACTGTGGCAAAGTGATGTTGCAAAGCATGTTCAATCACCCAATCTGACATTCAAGATACAGTTTCTTTTATGATTACTCTTATAAAATACAGTCAGGTATGATTTTTATAGGGGAATTTATGTAATATAATTGGATTTAAGATGTCATCACAAAGGTCAGGGACTTTATTGCAAGAGGAAAAAAAATTCTGTTACTAAGGCACACTCAGTATAAGTTTGAAAGCAGGCCTTAGGTCATTCTCCATTGAAAATTGTCCAAAGGGAGAGAAGCTGCTCCAGTTTTATATTTCTTATTTTTCAATTTGTAGATATGGTGTATAACAGTGATTGATTTGCAGATATTGAAAAATCCTTGCATCCCTGGGATGAATCCCACTAGATCAATGGTGTATGAGCTTTTTAATGTAGTGTTGAATACAATTTGCCAGTGTTTTGTTGAGGATTTTTGCATCTATGTTCATCACTGATATTGGCCTGTAGTTTTCTTTTGTGTGTGTTATCTTTTTCTGGTTTTGGTATCAGGGCAATGGGAGCCTCATAAAATGAGGAAGTTTTCCTTCCTCTCCAATTTTTTGGAACAGTTTCAGAAGAATAGGTTTTAACTCTTCTCTAAATGTTTGATACAAATTTGCCAGTTAAGCTATCAGGTCCTGAACTTTTGTTTGTTGGGAGATTTTTAATCACAGTTTCAATTTCAGTGCTTGTGATTGGTGTATTTATATTTTCTCTTTCTTCCGGGTTCAATCTTGAAAGACTGTACCTTTCTAAGAACTGTCCCTGTATTTCTTGTATCCTAAAATGAAAGTCATCAGTTAAGACTTTAGAGCAAATCTCTTAAAATTGTTAAGCCAGTCAACTCAGTCATATTGATAGAAACTTAGAACTGGTGTACTGTTACCTGTTTCATGGCTCTGCTGGCTCTTTGGTCAGTATTTAAATCTAGAGGATGTGTAACGTAAGGGAAATATTTGTTGAAATAGTAGGGAGCACTGTTATGGTATGACAAACTGTTTCTTTATTATCTTAGAAAGTGTGTTATATATCCTTTGAGCACTGTCGTGTTATTGCTGTTTTGTAAACCTAGCCAGGCATATATGAAAATTTTAGTGCTGTGATCTTTGTTTTCCCATTAGTAAAATATTTATTGTTTCCCTTTGAACTGGGATGAAGCAGAGAATTGCACAAAAATTAGGTTAGTGCAGTAGTCTTACTGTCAGAGTAGATATTCCAACCTGATTTTAGCTTTTATTTTTTTTTATTTTTTATTTTTTTGATTTTAGCTTTTAAAATGATGCTTTTTAATGTCATCATATTCTTCTGTATTCATGAGGAATACATGTGTGTTTCGATCATCTCATTGTAATTCAGGGTAATGTTTACCTAAAAATACAGCATTTGAGAATTTGTAGATCATGATTATGTCACATTGCCAAAGTGATTGTCTTCTCTTTCTTTTATCCTTTCTTGTTATAAGATGGCATGAATTTAACATCCTAAGTCTTTTCTGTTTGATGAGTGTTAGACTGTTTCTGTATGCAGAAATTCACATGGCCAATATAAGGTTGTATAGAAAGATAACTTCCACCTAATGTTGAATTCTTTGTTTTTAACCCATTGTGACTTAATATCTTAATATCTTTCCTCTATTCCATTCCTCTCCTCCATATAATGAAAGAAATGTGTCAGATTTTGAATGGCAGTGACAGTAAATAGTCTATTATTTATGCCTTTTTGTTATACTAGTTCATGAGAAAACAGAATAAGTGAAGAGGCTGGGGTTTAGAGTCACAGAATTAGATTCAAGCTCTCTCCATCACATCCTGACTGTAACCATGGACCTCTCTGTGTATAACATGTAAAGGGGTATAATAATCTCAGCTCTACAAAAATTCATAGGTTTGGAAAGCATCCATAGTATCTGCCATGGTAAATGCACAATCTTGTTAGCTATTTTTCTTTTTTATTATTTACATTAAGGTGTCACTAATACTCAATTAAATCTAACTTCTGTCTTTTCAAAAGGAGGAAAGTAACAGCACACAAGTGAGCAATAAATAAATAGTCCAGAACTTCACTTAAGGCATTATTTAGAACTTTCCCATATTTTCTATATAAATTTCTAGTACAACAGATCTTGTTGCACTGATTTTTTGTTTTCCCATTAGTCGTTTGCTGGAGGTTGTAACTTGTGTAATTAATACACTGGATGGAGTTTATGAAGAAGATTCACAGTGCTATTCCTTCATTATCTGGGGAGAGGAGATTAATGAATGCATGTTACTTTAGTTATATAATATGAAATTGTTGGGGGGTAATTGCAGTTAATGAAAAGCTCAAGGCAGAGCTGAATATGTTAGTTCCATTCTGTCAAAGATAGTGAATATTTATTAGTAATCTATGATTATGGTGCCCTTCTCTGTGAGTCTGCATTATAGCCTTGTATCTCATTTTTTCTTTTTATACTCTCACAACATTAGGTCAATAAATGGGGGGAGAAACTTCATTTGGCAACCTGCTAAAACTCTTAACAAGATTTGATCTTTTGTTCTTTTGTGAGCCTCTTTAAAATGGTAATGATGACTACAGTTCTACAGAAGTGCCTCTTTTTGGGGTGGGGGAAGATTTCAGTTTCTCACTCTTAGCATCAAGACTGACTGCCTCCCACTGTCATAGGGATTTCCCTGGTGGCTCAGATGGTAAAGCGTCTGTCTACAATGCGGGAGACCTGGGTTCGATCTCTGGGTTGGGAAGATTCTCTGGAGAAGGAAATGGCAACCCACTCCAGTACTCTTGCCTAGAAAATCCCGTGGACAGAGCCTGGTGTCCATGGGGTTGAAAAGAGTCGGACAGGACTGAGCGACTTCACTTTCACTTTCAAGCACAATAGAGAACATACAGAAAACACTGTCCCTGCTCTGTAGGAGCTTACATTCAGTTCAGTTCAGTCACTCAGTCATGTCCAACTCTTTGCCCCATGGACTACAGCATGCCAGGCTTCCCTGTCCATCACCAACTCCTGGAGCTTGCTCAGACTCCTATCGAGTCGGTGATGCCATCCAACCATCTCATCCTCTGTTGTCCCCTTCTCCTCCTGCCTTCAATCTTTCCCAGCACATGGTGTTTTCCAATGAGTCAGTTCTTCACATCAGGTGGCAAGCTTTGGGTATAATTTAGCCCCATCATTATTTAAAGAGAGGAAGGGAAAGGATTTTAAAGGCAAAGACAATGACATACCATTCAGGATAGGTAGAGTACATAGGGAGATAAACATAATCTCATCAACTCCAGAGAGAGTTGGTGCAGTGAATAGGAGAAGGGAAGTCGTCTGTGGGATGCAAGTAAAGGAAGCAGGATGTCCTTAGGCATTGAGTGGAGTAAGAAAGATCATGTGGCCTTTTCCCCAGATATATTCGCATCAAGTGGGAATGGTTGGTGACAAGACAGAAGGCTAAAAAAAATGTAATCATGTGCATCTGAGGATCAAAACTGAAACCAGGCTATAAGAATTTGAAGAACAATGAAAATGCCTCTAACTTACAAAGCACTATATGTAGAGAAAGATTCCAGCAGCAATATGACTATCATAGTCAGGCGTGTATTGGGATAATTTTCATGGGTTTTAATTAATTTCATAATTAACTCATAAATATGTAAATGGCATGTCAGTACCATGGTTAAATTAGAATTGAATGTGTTAAGACTAGTTTCTGAAATTTTTTAAATTATTGTAAAAACATACTCGTTAATAGGAAAAGAGATATTAGTAACCCTGCTTAAAACGCTGAGGAAATTGATACATAGAAATTTGAACTTACATAAGGTTATGTGAGTAAGTAGACTGATGCTGCTGCTGCTAAGTCGCTTCAGTCGTGTCCGACTCTGCCCAACCCCAGAGACGGCAGCTCACCAGGCTCTCCAGTCCCCAGGATTCTCTAGGCAAGAACACTGCAGTGGGTTGCCATTTCCTTCTCCAGTGCATGAAAGTGAAAAGTGAAAGTGAAGTCGCTCAGTCGTGTCCAACTCTTAGCGACCCCATGGACAGTAGCCCACCAGGCTCCTCCGTCCATGGGATTTTCCAGGCAAGAGTACTGGAGTGGGGTGCCATTGCCTTCTCCAGACTGATACTATCAACTTTTAATAGTATACTTTTTTTTCCCTAGAAATGAATGGGTCGTTATTGAGACGATAACTGCTGTCTAATGATTTTGGAAACGTAGCTCTTTTTTTCAGTCTGTTGAATTAAAAAAAAAAAGGTTTAGTCACTAAGTTGTGACCGACACTTTTGCAACCCCGTGGACTGTAGCCCACCAAGGCTCCTCTGTCCAAGGGATTTTCCAGGCAAGAATACTGCAGTGAGTTGCCATTTCCTCCTCCAGGACATCCAGCATGAGTCTTCTGCATTGTCAGATGGATTCTTTACAGCTGAGCCACCAGGGAAGCCTAACCTGTTGAATAAATAAAACATAAATATTGAGCAAAACTTACATGTCAGTAGTTTTAATTATAAAAATTTCTGTATAGGAAACTGATTTTATAAATCCTACCTGTACTTGTCTACAAAACATTGGCAGTGCTGCTTTAATAGCAATTTATACCATTCCCCTCCCCAAAATAGAAAGGCTTGGCAGCAGAACCCTAAACGTAAATTTCATGTAAGTCAGCTGTGATACCCATGTAATTGTGTGAATTTTCTATGTACTCATCGTTTTCATGCCAGTTAAATGTCTAGAATAAGAGTAAGAAGAACGATTATGATAAAGATAGGCATTGAAACAAAACTCAAGCTGTGGAAACATAAAACCATAACTCAAACACTTGAAGGACCATCATTTAGGAAAATGATTAGTGTTTGACTTCAAGGAGTTAAGTTTGGATCTGTGTATGGAAGATAAAGTGAGAAATAACTTGGTATCTGTCGGAACTGTCTGGAAATGGTCATTGTTTTCCTTGGGAAACAGAAAGTTTCCTGTGTTTTATCTGTCATGGACTTCACTGTCACCTCGTGTACATCAAGAGGGTTAGCGTCTACACTCCCCATGATACTTTCTGTTACTCAGGTAATGAGATTCACACAGTGCGCAGTGTATTACTAAAGTGGAGTGGAGAAAAGGGAGTGTTAGGAAGTTTCTTTACAAAAGGGAAGACAGGTCATGGGCTGGGCTTCCCCCATCGCCCCCATGACAGATTTTACCTACTTTTTTGTGTGACATCTTTCCACTCCAGTATTTGCTTCTGCTGTGAAGCAGCATTTTTGTATATTTTCCAAGGAGAGCAAAGGTGATAAGTGTAAAGGTCTTACAGTTTTGTTTGTTGGTGTGCACTGGGTATAAACAAAATATCAGTGTTTACCACAGTATCATTCGAGAAATGCAGAGTGGTCCCGTAAAGCAGTGATGAGGTGAGAGGAAAAGTGCTCTACGTGGATGAGCGTTAAAGCATGAAGTATGACCTGCCTCATTAGGGATTCTCTGTACTCTTCAGCCCCTTTTTGGCTTTTCCAAACAGCTGAATTATTTTTATCACCAGATAGAATTTTCCTCTTGTAGCACCTTTCTGTTCACTGGTTCCCATGATCTGCTCGTCCACTTTGAAAAGGGCCGCCAGATTGACAGTGCTGCTCTGTTCTTCCAGCTCTACTCTAGGGCCCCTGCCACTGGTCTCACATGCAGGAGCAGCAGAAGTGCTTTGAGAGAGAACAGAATGTCAGAGAGTCCATCGGGAGGCCAGCAGATTGTGGGAAACCATGTGACTGTGTGATTCACTCCAAGGAGAGAGCCGGTTGTTTCTGTGTCTAGATCCACCCTGTTATGAGGATAATATCATCAATAATGTAATTTAAATTGCCTGGATGCTTTGACACTGGCTTGAAAAAATAAAACTTTCATCGGTGAAGTTACTGGTCAGATGAGTTGGAGTAGAACTGAATTTGATGGTGTTTAAATCAAGACAGTGGTTGTCTTGTCAAATAATGACTTGTTTGAACCTAATGTTTTAGGTATAGTGGGGAGAGGACAACTCATCTATGTATGTATGTATTGCTTCCCAAAATACTCAGTTTGATTTGTTTGCTACCAACCTTAGATGACCTGAAGCTATTTGGTTTGTATATTGCTTCTAACAGTGAAACCCTTAAAAAGGTGACTTATATAAGGCTTACAGTTAGAGAACACATTAGTACATTTCATATTTTTCCTTAAAGACATTCTTGTCAAAGATCAAATCTTACCATGGGTTTATTTCTTAGGCTCTGTTGTTATGTTACTGCTAATGAACTATAACTTATGAATTTGCATTTTTGCATACATTTAGATAAAGGAATTTTCTTCAGTCCTTAGAACACATAGGAGGGAAGGTTGGTAACATTAATGTTAGGACAGCGTAACATGGACCTTTCTCTTAATCTATAATTCTAGGACGACATAGACAGCCTAAACCCAGTTCTCAGGGACAACCCGCAACTTCAGGAAGAAGTGAAAGTCTGGGTAAAGGAACAAAAGGTTCAGGAGATTTTTATGCAAGGTAACTGTTTTGAGTTATGCATTAATTTTTTTGTTTTTTGAACTGGGCAATTTCTTGTTTGCTTTTGGTTGTTTAGTTACATGCAGTATAAATAGAAGACCCAGTCTAATATTTTCAATTATATACAGGCCCCAGAAAATAATAGCAAAATCAGAATAATTTCAATAGGAAGTTGATAACTTCGCTAGTTTACTAATTTGAGCTAAATGCCTGGAATAAAATTCTGACCACACAGGTGTTTTGTTGATAGGAAAATTTCCGTATTACGGACGCTGTAGGTGTGTCCTTCCTGGAGAAGGAAGCATTGTTTTCTGTGGAGGATTGCCCAGAGCCACAGTTGATTTCCTTTGAAGAATGCTGTTGGTATCTGATAAAAATGGCTTATTTCAGTTTGCCTTCCTCAGCAATGACCACAATACTAGTCTTAGTTTTATTTCCTTTTTTTAGTAAGATATAAGCTTGTCCTCAGTTGAGATTTTATGTTTCTAAATGATTTCTTTTCCTGTCAGTAAAACTATGTATTGAAAACATAAGCTTTTTGTGAAATTGAACTGAAACTGGAACAATACGACATGCAGTATCAATGTTTGGTTGATTGTTTTTAAAAGGTAATCTTGTTAAATTCCCATGTTTATCTCAGCCTCAGCTTCCATGCCATTTAATTTAAGCATTAATAGAGATAATCTCAGAGTTGTGGCTTCCTTTCATTGAATGTTTTTTTTAATAGCGAATCATCTACTTATACGTTCTTCTTAGGCTAAATATTTTTTAAACTTTTAATATGGAGAATTTGAAACATATACAGAAATAGGCACATAAAAGTTCACTGAAATATCCTCTGTCAGCCCCAACGACTATAAAATAAAATCTTGATAGATTGTGCCCCATCTATACTGTTATTTCCATCAATTTTAAGACATTGCTGGGTTCTATTTTTAAACAGATGCCATACTATTATTGTGCTGAAAATTAGTAGTTCCTCAAATAATGATTACTCAGGTTCAAGTTTCCATTTGTCTCATAAATGTCTTCATTAATTTTTCACAGACTTGATTTTTATTTATTTTTAATCCGGGACCCAAAAAAGGTCCACAAATTGACTGGTTGATATGACCTCTCTCTTTTTTTCTTCTTTCTTTCTTTGCACTTTATGGAAGACGCCAGGCTACTATTTTTTTAAGTAACCCTTTTTCCTTGTCATATTCTTAGAGATGAAATGATTAAAGCAATAGTCCATTCCATCCTAAGCAGAATTATTTGAGGCTGACTCCAGATTGTGTTTGGTGGTAGAACAAGACCGTTAAGGTAGTGTCCTGATGGGAGTTGCAAATTGGCGTATTTGGAGTTTTCTGTAAGCTTTTTCAGTATTCCATTCAGAAAAACTAATTTGGAGTCTATTTCTTCCATAGTTAGAAATTCTAAGCCTATATTTTGTAAAACTGATTATAGGTATGAATATGTTTAATTTACAAGTAATATGAAATACTTTCTACAGATCTGTTAATTTGATATATTTAGACTGTTGCTGGCATAGTCTTTTAAAAACTAGCAAACATTAAACCATTCATTGATGTGCTAAATGTCTTAATTCTAGAAGAAAAGGCATCAACCTAGGAATCAGAAAAATAAATTCAGTCCTAGTTCTTTCACTTAAAAATTTATTTAACCTATCAACCTCACTTTCTTAATGTTTATAAACAGGAAAACACCTCAGAGTTGGAGAAGATTAAATGAGAATTTATAAATCGTGAAAGCATTTTGTAAATTGTTAATGTATAATACTATCATTAATAAAGTATACCAGTTTTCCTCCCTCACAATTCTTTTTAAACTTTCAAATATTTGATATCATTTTAGTACCTGTGAATTGAAGACATTTTTATCTCCATTGTGTTGACATATTTAAATATATACAGATATATGCATATATTTTTTATTATTTAATCATTGCCTATTTTCTGAAAGATACCTGCATATACATACAGATATTGTTGTCTTACAATGTGAATTTAATCCAGAAGTACACCAGTATGGCATTTTACTGTCATAAATTCAGTTAACAGTTTCTGCATGTTTTAAGACTTTGGCAGCTTTTCCAAACTGTTGCAGGAATCAAAATTTGTAATTGCTTATGGTAAAAGTTTTAGCAGCTAAAAGGCTCGTACATCAAGTTCCACATTATCTTTTCGTTTCATCCATGAAGTCGTGTATGATGTGTGGTTTTGTGTTTTTTAAGGTCCTTACTCCTTGAATGGATACAGAGTGAGAGTATATAGACAAGACTCTGCCACCCAGTGGTTCACTGGCATAATTACTCATCATGATCTCTTCACTCGCACCATGATCGTTATGAATGATCAGGTAAATAGTCCAGATGTGGAAAAGAAACTGTTTACAATTCACATACTCCATTCCTCCCCACCCCCAGTGGATCAACAGATTGGTACTGTTTTCCATCTCTAGGTTTTTTGCGGTCATATAATCCTAAAAAGTTCACATTTATATGATGTTACATAGAGTTCACTTGAAGTTACAGCAAGATAGTGATGCCAAATTTATTTCAGCACTGAGAAAATCAGTCCCTAAAATGGAGGCATCAGACTTTCTTGTGTAGTCTTTTTTTTGGTTCATCCTTAAGTCAGGTAAAACTTTCTTAAAGTCTTAGCTTTTCTGTCTCTCCAGTAATAAAAGATATTTCCCAAATGGTTTCTTTTCACAAATGAAAACTTAAATGTCCTCTAAAGTTCTTTTTACATTCAATTTCAGAGTTGTTTTACTCCTTTAAGTTTTATAGTGAATATGGAGAATGTTAAGGATATGAATCATAGGGAGTTTTAAGCAACAGTCTGAAATTAAATTCTTAATTTCAAATCTTTTAAAGCTGTACTGTATTTACCCCCCAGAAAATAGATTATTTGCATTTTCCTGACTGGATGGATTGTGGAGGGTATCTGAATAAATAAGAACTCCCTGTATAAACAATGCAGATGCTTTGGTTAAAATTTTCATCAAAATCCTAAATAAATTGTATAATTTATTTCCTTAAAAGCTAACAAACTTTGACCTCACTGAAGCACAAAATTGCCTTTAGTTTTTAAAATAGTTCTTTCTTTAACCTCAAGATTACTATTCATTTAAACAGTTTTGGTCCTTTTCTGCTTCCCATGCTCTATTTTCTCTTTTGGCCACGCTGCGCAGCTTGCAGGATCTAGTTCTCCAACCAGGGGTTGAGCTGGCAGTAAAAGCATGGAGTCCTGACCATTGGCGTGTCAGGGAATTCCCATCATGCTTTACCTTCCTGTTTTATTTTACAGCTGTTTTCTGAAAATTATTTTTTATTTTTGAAATACATATTATGACTTGGCAATATATTCTTGAATACTTCTAATTCTTGTTTTTCAAGGTATACCTGCAATAGATGTGTTTGCTTTTTAAGTTTTGGTTAGAACATGAAACAGTTACCTTCATAACATTTGGGAGATAATTTTATCTTTAATGATTAAAGGTGATTTATTGTAGTCTGACAGTGTCTTACAAATTAGGTATCTCAAACTGATTTCTGAACACCTTTACTCAGTAAAGAAATTGTACCTATCATTATATTGGCTAGCTGATTGGATTTAATTTTGTTCTTGTTTTGTGTCATGGATTAGGTACTAGAACCACAGAATGTCGATCCTTCTATGGTTCAAATGACCTTTCTAGATGATGTTGTTCACTCTTTGTTAAAAGGTGAAAATATTGGCATTACATCACGGCGAAGGTCTCGTGCCAGTCAAAATAGCAACACTGTTCACGTATGTATGTTGTTAGTGATGGATTATGGTAAAATATTTTCCCTTAAATTACTTAGGATCAGGTAGTAAATAGTCATTATCAATTATTTTTAGGGTCATTATACACGTGCCCAAGCAAATAGTCCCAGACCAGCAATGAACTCCCAAACTGCTGTACCAAAACAGAATTCACACCAGCAACAAAGAAATATTCGTCCAAATAAGAGGAAGGGCTCAGATAGCAGTATACCAGATGAAGAGAAGATGAAGGAGGAAAAATATGATTATATAGCACGAGGAGGTAGGACCCACCAACTTTTAAAGGCATGGGAACAAATAATTCATTTAAAATATGCTTATTTAATATTGATATGAAAGGTAAAACTTTTTTTTTTTTTTTTTTAAATCTCCTAGAAAATCCTAAAGGTAAAAAACAGGTGATGAACAAAAGAAGGAAAGCTGAGGAGGATGAAAAGAAACTAAATATGAAAAGACTGCGAACCGACAATGTTTCAGACTTTTCTGAGAGTAGTGACTCAGAAAATTCAAATAAGAGAATAATAAATAATTCCTCAGAGCAGAAGCCAGAGAATGAGTTGAAAAATAAAAACACTTCAAAGATAAACGGAGAAGAAGGAAAATCTCAGAATAATGAGAAGGCAGAAGAGACACTAATAGATAGCCAGCATCCCTGGGATCAAATACAGGAAGATAAAAAAAATGAAGAAACAGAGAAACAGAAATCTGTTGACTTTCAGCGTCAAGAAAAAATGATTATCCATTCATCAGAACAGGCCACACTTTCTGATCATAATTCTAGTGATTTACTTCTTCAGGAACGTAATACAGAGAAGACACACACAATGGAATTATTACCAAAGGAGAAGTTTGTATCCAGACCGCCCACTCCGAAATGTGTTATTGATATTACAAATGACACTAACACAGAAAAGGTGGCTCAGGAAACCTCAAGTAGTACCTTTGGCCTTCAAACACTTCAGAAAATGGATCCTAATGTTAGTGATTCAAAACATTCAATTGCAAATACAAAATACTTGGAAACAGGAAACCAAGATTCTGACCAGAACTGGGTCAGTGATGTAGTTAAAGTAGATTTAACCCAATCAAATGTAAGGAATGCTTCTTCAGGAAATGAAAACTTGAGTATGGAAAAAGAGAAAAATCAGTATGTCTCTTACTTATCTTCTCTAAGTGCTGTTTCTGTCACAGAAGATAAGCTGCATAAGCGAAGTCCACCTCCAGAAACTATAAAATCTAAACTTAATACTTCAGTAGATGCTCCCAAGACAAAATCCAATCCCTCGCCTGAAGTTGTTAAGCCTAAAGTCAACCATTCCCCTGATTCTGTAAAGTCTAAAGCCACTTATGCGAACAGCCAAGCTGCTGGTGAAAGAAGACCAGCAAATAAGATAGAACATGAGTTATCAAGATGCAGTTTTCACCCGGTTCCTACTAGAGGCAGTACATTAGAAACTACAAAAAGCCCTCTAATCATTGATAAAAATGAACATTTTACAGTTTACAGAGATCCTGCACTTATTGGGTCAGATACAGGAGCTAACCACATTTCACCTTTCTTAAGCCAGCATCCTTTTCCTCTTCATTCTTCATCCCATAGAACATGTTTAAATCCAGGTACCCATCATCCTGCCTTAACTCCTGCACCCCACTTACTGGCTGGATCATCCAGTCAAACTCCATTACCTACCATTAACACTCACCCTCTGACTAGTGGTCCACACCATTCTGTTCATCACCCTCATTTACTTCCTACTGTGTTACCCGGAGTGCCTACTGCCTCCTTACTTGGTGGCCACCCACGACTAGAGACTGCTCATGCCAGCAGCTTGAGCCACTTAGCGTTAGCACACCAGCAACAGCAACAGTTGTTACAGCACCAGTCACCTCATCTCCTTGGACAAGCCCATCCATCTGCTTCATATAATCAGCTTGGACTTTATCCAATTATTTGGCAATATCCAAATGGAACACATGCATACTCAGGACTTGGTCTGCCTTCTAAGTGGGTTCACCCAGAAAATGCGGTTAATGCTGAACCTTCATTAAGGAGGGTAAGTTAAGCTGTGGCTTACCATATGTCTCATATTTATTAATCAACATATTTACAGGTGCTTTTTTTCAGTATCGCATTATTTTTTTTTAGATTTCTTACTATAAAAATGTGCTAGGATTTTATATATATATATAATTCTACTTATTTATTTATGGCTGTACTGGATCTTCGTTGCTGCATGGCCTTTTGTGGAGAGCAGGGGCTACTTTGTAGGTGTGGTGTGCGGGCTTCTCATTCCAGGGGCTTCTCCTGGTGAAGCACAGGCTCTACGGGTGCTCAGGCTTCAGTAGTTGTGGCTCCCTGACTCTACAGCACAGGCTCAGTAGTTGTGGTGAAAATAAGAGTGACTCAGTCGTGTCCAACTCTTTGCGACCGTATGGACTATACAGTTCATGGAATCCTCCAGGCCAGAATACTGGAGTGGGAAGCCTTTCCCTTCTCCAGGGGGTCTTCCCAACCTAGAGATTGAAACCAGGTCTCCCGCGTTGCAGGCTGATTCTCACCAGCTGAGCCACCAGGGAAGCCCAATAGTTGTGGTTCATGGGCTTAATTGCTCCTTAGCATGTGGGATCTTCCTGGACCAGGGATCAAACCCCTGTCTCCTGCATTGGCAGGTGAATTCTTTACCACTGAGTCATCAGAGAAACCCATGCTAGAATTTTTTAAACAGTTATTTTTCTAATGATTATGGAAGTTTTGATGCTTAGTAACTTTGGAGCTGTAAAGCTGAAATCTCAGAAAATCCTGTTTTATTTTTTTTTAAAGCCAATTGAAAGAAGGAAACTTGTTTTTAAAATTCCTATTATGAAAAATGAGTGTCTTCGTAACTGATTATGGTATATACCGATAGTTATTTTGCTCAGGTAAATTCCTAGAAGTGAAACTTCTGATATAAAATTTATATAAAATTATAAGGCTTTTGGTATGTATAACCAAGTAATTCTTATAAGAAAAATTGTTGTATTTCCCAGCTGATATGTCACTGATGTATACTATAAGCTATGCCTGTCTAAGCCCCTTGTTCTCTTAAGGCTGCTAACGTTGGAGATTCCTGATATTTGGGTGTGAAGCTGGGGCTGATATTCTCTCTGCCTGACAGAGTATTTCTGAAGATGGTGGTGCAGGGCTCTTATTCCTTCATGGGCTGTGTGGTTTTTGTAACCAAATTAATTTTCATGCTAAGAAATGGTTGTTGAGGGCATTACCAACCCCACTCTAAAAAATGGGAGATTGGGGATTGCTGCTAAACTCCAAGAGACAACTTAATCCTTTGTGTGGACCAGGATGCACTTCAAGTATCCTCTAGAATCTTCTAAAGCACATTTTTAAAATTTATTTTTATTGTGATAAAAGCCACACATTAAATTTATTTAACCATTTTAAAGTGTACGGTTTAGTAGTGTTAAGTATATTCCCATTGCTATACAACAGATCTCTGGAACTTTTTCATCTTGCAAAACTGAAACTCTGCCCGTGAAACATTGATTCCCTTTCCCCCTAGTTCTTAACACCCACCTTTACTTTCTGTTCCTATGATTGTCTGTTTTGTATACTTCATATAAAGTGAACTCATACAGTATTTCATGTAGCATAATGTTGTCAAAGTTCATCCTTGTAGCATGTAATAAGATTTCCTTTTTAAGCTGTGCAGTATTCTTTTTTATGTATACCAATAACTCTTGTTATCTGTATAACTTCAGATTTCTGGATCTTGTAGAATTGAAACCTTTTACACATATATTTGAATGATCATGTGTGTGTGTATATATATATACACTTTTTCTTCTTATATGAGGTTTATGGTGTATATTTTTAGTCTAAGAAATTTTATAGCAGCGTATCTTTGGTATGATATATTTTCACATTCTCATTTTGAGATGTCAAATTTATTCACTTTGTTAAAACCAAAGGATTATATTTTCCCAATATCAGACTCAATACAGTATAACTCAACAAAGCATGTTCTGGAAGAGTTTCAGTGAGTCATAGTATAGAAGCAGTCTTGAAACATGTAATTAGATAGTTGTAAGTCTCAACATAGACATCAGTGTCACCAGATACTCACTACAAGAAAGGCTGCGTGTTAATATTAAAAATGAATTTTGTTGTACCTCCACACCTCCAAGTTTAATGCCTACAGTGAAATGGAGTATAAATGGGCCTTGAAAAAATAATTTTTGTGCCCAATCTAAATGAATTACGACATTGGAAAAACTACTTTTGACAACAAAAATTGGCAAATAAACCTGATGAAATCTGGTGAAATGTATTTTAGCAACATGTTTTCTTTTTCTACTAGTCACAATATGGTCTTTTGGTGTTATAACGTTAGGAAATCATAAAAGCTAGCTTCTCTGTACGTCATTTGTAAGGGAAAGGCAGTGGCTTCAAGATCCGCAGTCAGTAAATAACAACAAATTTCTGGAAATAATTTTTTTTGCCGGCACCTCTTGGCATGTGAGATAGATATTAGTTTCCCAACCAAGGATCAAACCCATCCCCCCTGCAATGGAAGCACAGATAACCACTGGACCACCAGGGAATCCCCTGGACCAAACTGTTTTATTGCTGATTAACTTTCATCATCATATGAAAAAATCCATATAACTATGGTAGTTGTCTCAATATTTCTCATAAAATATATTTACTGAAAGTCACATACTTCATAAATATACTATAAAGGCCTACTGTGATATTGTGTTTAGCTTTTTCTAGTAACTGAAGGATTTTTTTTTTTAATAGAATTCTCCCAGTCCTTGGTTACATCAGCCTACCCCTGTGACCTCAGCAGATGGTATTGGATTACTTAGTCACATTCCTGTCAGACCTTCCAGTGCAGAACCTCATCGGCCTCTTAAAATCGCAGCACATTCCAGTCCGCCACTGACAAAATGTTTAGTAGATCACCATAAAGAGTAAGTTACCAGTGCTTAAAACATATCTTTTATAGTTTTTCTTAATTGTTTATAAATAGGTATTTTTAACAAATGTCTTAAAACTAGGCTTAATAATTATTATTATTCTGGTTTTATATCCCTTCTAATTTTCTTAATATTACAGCACTTGCAAAGTCATGTTTCACTCTTACGATACAATAGTAATGCATAGAAGCTATACTTGTATCATACAAGAAAAAGTGTTTACAGAAACCTTCATGTATTTTCTTTACAGAGAATTGGAGAGGAAAGCTTTCATTGAACCACTGCGTTCTGTTGCATCCACATCAGCCAAAAATGACCTGGATCTAAACAGGTCACAGACTGGAAAAGATGGTCACTTGCATAGGCATTTTGTGGATCCTGTATTGAATCAATTACAGAGACCACCCCAGGAAACTGGAGAGAGATTAAACAAATATAAGGAGGAACACCGTCGAATTCTTCAAGAAAGTATTGATGTTGCTCCCTTTACGACTAAAATCAAGGGTCTTGAGTGTGATAGAGATAATTATTCCAGAGTAGCATCGTCATCTTCTAGCCCTAAGAGCCATGTCATCAAACAAGACAAGGATATAGAAACAGATCTTTATAAAATGAAGCACTCAGTGCCTCACAGTTTGCCTCAAAGTAACTATTTCACTACATTGTCTAATAGTGTAGTCAATGAACCACCAAGGTCATACCCATCCAAAGAGATTTCAAATATTTACACTGAAAAACAGAGTAATACCCTTGCAACAGCAGCTAATCCTCAAACTCTGACTTCATTTATATCATCTCTTTCAAAGCCTCCACCTTTGATAAAACATCAGCCAGAAAGTGAAGGTTTAGTAGGCAAGGTACCAGAACATCTTTCCCATCAATTTGCTTCTCACTCAGTAACAACTTTCAGAAATGACTGTAGGAGTCCTACTCATTTGACAGTTTCTTCTACAAATACACTCCGGAGTATGCCTGCTTTACATAGAGCACCAGTATTTCACCCGCCAATCCATCATAGCCTGGAAAGAAAGGAAAGCAGCTATAGTAGCCTTTCCCCTCCAACGTTAACTCCAGTGATGCCTGTAAATGCTGGTGGGAAAGTTCAGGAATCACAAAAGCCTCCCACACTGATTCCTGAGCCAAAAGATACTCAGGCAAGTTTTAAGAGTTCTTCTGAACAGAGTTTGACAGAAATGTGGAAATCTAATAATAACCTCAGCAAAGAGAAAGCTGAATGGCGTGTAGAGAAAAGCAGCGGAAAGTCCCAGGCTGCCATGGCGTCTGTCATCGTGCGTCCACCTTCAAGTACGAAACTCGACAGCGTGCCAGCAGTACAGTTAGCTTCCAAAGAGCGAGTTAGTGAAAGATCTTCACTTGGGGCAAATCAAACAGATTGCCTCAAACCAGCAGAAGCTGGAGAGAGTGGAAGAGTCATTCTGCCAAGTGTGAATTCAGACAGTGCTCACATAAAATCCGAAAAAAACTTTCAGGCTGTCTCACAGGGCAGTGTTCCCAGTTCAGTCACGTCTGCTGTAAGTACAGTGTGTAATACCAAAACGGATACATTCACATCTGCTGCCACTGCCCCCGGTGTTTCCAGCTGGGGTGGTTCAGAAATAATTTACTCATTATCAAATACCATTTTGGCCTCTAAATCCTTAGAATGTACCTCTTCAAAAAGCGTCAGTCATTCAGTGGCTCAAACACAAGAATGCACGGTCAGCATCACAGCTCCAGTTACACCAGCCAGCAGTAAGACAGGAAGTGCTATTCAGCCCAGCTCTGGGTTTTCAGGCACAACTGATTTTATTCATTTAAAGAAGCACAAGGCAGCGTTGGCCGCAGCTCAATATAAAAGTAGTAATGTCAGTGAGACTGAGCCTAATGCTGCGAAAAGTCAGACGTCTTCAGCCTCCCATCTCTTAGATAGCACTGTAGTCTGTAGTACAATAAACAAAGCAGACTCTGTAGGAAATGGGCAAGCATCCCAGACAAGTCAACCAAACTACCATACTAAACTGAAAAAAGCCTGGCTTACGAGACATTCAGAAGAAGATAAAAATACTAATAAAATGGAAAATTCAGGGAGTTCTGTATCAGAAATTATTAAGCCATGTTCTGTCAATTTAATAGCCTCTACATCTAATGATCTACAAAATAGTGTAGATAGTAAGATCATAGTTGATAAATATGTAAAAGATGATAAAGTAAATAGAAGAAAAGCCAAACGAACTTATGAATCTGGCTCCGAAAGTGGAGATTCGGACGAAAGTGAGAGCAAATCAGAGCAAAGGACTAAAAGGCAACCTAAGCCAACTTACAAAAAGAAGCAAAATGATCTTCAAAAGAGAAAAGGTGAAATGGAAGAAGATTTAAAACCCAATGGGATTCTCAGCAGGAGTGCCAAAGAAAAAAGTAAATTGAAGTTGCAGAGCAACAATAATAGTGGTAAGTAAATTACTATTTATCTCCAGTAAAATGGGCTGTATGTTCTTGCAGTGTTGTCTAAGAATTAGAGCGCTTAAAGGCATCTTCGGTTTCATTCCTTTGCCCTAGAGTAATGTGCTCACTGACTGCATTTCTGCATTTCACAAGTACCCTGTAAGAGGAAATGAGAAGGTCTGTTTCTTTTTCAAGAGGCTTGTGGAAAAATGTTTTTACATAGCACTCATGTTGGCAAAAACCCATGTGTACTTCAGTAGTTGTTCAGAAGTTTGACCATTTCTATACACTAAAACTGGATTTCTAATACACGCATACCCTGTTTTACTGTGCTTTGCAGATACTGTCTTTTTTTTTTTTTTTTTTTAAACAAATTGAAGGTTTGTGGTAACTCTGTATAAGGAGAGTGTTGGCACCATTTTTCCAACATTTGCTCACGTCATGTCTGTCATATTTTGGTAATTCACACTTTTCCATTGTTATTATACTTGTTTTGGTGATCTGAAGAAGTGGTCTTTGAAGTTACTATTGTAAAAAGATTATAACTCACTGAAGGCTGAGATGATGGTTACCCTATTTTTTTAAGCAGTAAACTATTTTTAAATTAAGGTATGTGTATTGTTTTTTAGACATAATGCTGTTGCACACTCTAGACTTTCTTATAGTGTAAATGTAACTTTTATATGCACTGGGAAAGGGGAAAATTTGTGTACTTTACTTTTTGGTGGTGGCCTGAAACTGAACCCACAGTATCTCCAAGATATGACTGTATTAGATATTTGCCTATAACAAGATAATAGTTGAAAAAAGAATTCCTTTTCACAGAAACTTCCTTTAAGTCTCACTGTTAGAAGAGAACTACAGAATAGTGTGGATATGGCCCATATCTCACCCTTCTGTCATCTGGAGACAAAATTGAAAACCTAATGAAAATTAACTTCTATTTAACTAGTAATGTTATTCACTCAAGTAGTCCGAAACAGTGGGTAGAAGTTAAAGAAAAGCAGGGGTTTTGTGGTTTTGTGTGTACATTTCTATAATTCAAGAAGAATTTCCATAATTAGTAAAAGTTTCAAAACTTGTTTGTGGTTCCAAGGAAGAATAAATGATACTTGCCACTATAAAATGTCTATATGTTTTTAACTCTAAAAGTAGATTTTCTCAGTTTGCTTGTTTTTTTAGGTATGTTGCACAATGCAGAAAGAGGTTCATAGTTCCACTAGCTGTGTATTCATCCACATGCAATGTATGACCTATCTGTGACAATGTGGACATTCCAGAAGTACTTTCATAAACATTTGGATGCTCAAAGGCTCTTCTTTGGGCCTTTTCTCTGAATGAGGTCTTTGCTGTATGCCTGTGTGGGAACCAGAGGCAAAGTGAAGGAGAGAAAAGCAGGAGGATGGAACCATAGAAAAGGACAGTCAGAAGTGAAAGAACGAAGGAAACCAAGCTCAGCTAGAGACAGAGAGGCTGCCAGACTGAAATGCTGGTATAAGAAGAGAGAGAGAGGGAGGTTGACAAAAGAGGATACAGGATACGTGCCATTCATTTGAGAATTGCAACGTACACCCTGTTGCTTTTCTCTCTACTGTGTTCTGCTTGCTTCCCTAATGAATTCAAGAGGCTTAGTGTGGTCAATAAGTGTGATTCCTCTTTTGTTTCACAAAACATTTCTTTTGGTGTTGAGTAAGGCAATGGCACCCCACTCCAGTACTCTTGCCTGGAAAATCCCTTGGATGGAGGAACCTGGTGGGCTGCAGTCCATGGGGTCGCTAAGAGTCAGATACGACAGAGCAACTTCACTTTCACTTTTCACTTTCATGCATTGGAGAAGGAAATGGCAACCCACTCCAGTGTTCTTGCCTGGAGAATCCCAGGGATGGGAGAGCCTGGTGGGCTGCCGTCTCTGGGGTCGCACAGACACGACTGAAGCGACTTAGCAACAGCAGCAGCATTCAAATACTATAGTTAAACTTACAGAAAACAGAGATGGAAATCTTCCAGCTTTTAATGCTTACAATATTGTTCTAAACTTAAATTTATAAAATTAACTTTTAATGAAGTATATGTTCTGTTTTCATTTGGAGACGGTGACTACATGTTTCCAGAGTAAGTTTTAAGACAGACTGGAATCAACACTTCCCCCTCCAAGTTGTAAGGCTTAGTTAAATCTCCCCTACATAGTAAATAACATTTAGCGTAACACAGACTACTCTAAGTCCCGTTTATTCCCAAGTCCAAAATAATATTAAGTGACTATTAAACACCATCTGTTAATTATGGGCAGAGTTGATTTGATTCTGTTCTGGGCTTTGTAGAGAAGTTCTTTAAATTGGGAGTTCATAAATTCTAAACCTGAGTGGGTTATCTCCCTTGTGGATTAAATCTTTGTCCTTTTGATGTTCATTGGGGTTGTCATCAATCATAGTCAATTGAAAAAAAATGAGCTCTGTACACAGTGTAATATGATTGCATGGATTATTATACATGCATAGTCATTACACAGATAAACATAGTGTGGTTTTTTAGTACATTCTAAAGCCAAGTATAATAGAATTTGCTTTATCTGCTGTTTTGAAATATCTTCATATCTGCTGCCTTTTGTTACTGATAATTAAAAGTTGTCTGCTTTTCCTTGACTAATTTTTTAGACAATTTTATTTTGTGTACTGAAATTACCCATCAAATTTACATTTAAGTTAAGTCCTGTGATACACAAAAACAGTGGTTTACCTGTTACCCGAGTTCATTTCTGTACCTCAAAAAATATTTTGTGGGTGATGGCATGTATCACAGATTAAAGGTTAGTGTGTATTTTTCTTATTTTCTTCCCCCTTAGTTTTCTGTTGCTAGAGCAGTTGCTTTAAGGATTTGCTGAAAATTAGAAAACTAAGCTTGAATCTGGTATAAAAGAAGAATAAATATCCATTGAGTTAGATATTTTTTTGTTGACCAAGTGTCTCAGTCTCAAACTTTTAGAGTTTAGATGGCACCAATAAATTATATACATAGAATTGAAAATGGAGTTTTATTTTATTTACTATTCAAATAACATAAGAGTAAAATATATAAACAGATTTCAGCATAGTCACATTTGGCCTAGGCTAGAAGCAAAAAATATCAAAAACAGACTCTATATGACCTTATAAATTATCTTTATAATTTATTCATTTACTTTAAAAAATGGTCTAAGTGTTCATTTCTGTCACAGAATTGAAAGTTGCTTTTAAATGAATGTCTCATTCTTTCTTATAATACCGTATTTAAATTGTTCACAGTAGTATGGTTATCCATACTTCGAATGGATGTTCCATTGTCTGGAATGTAAAAGTATACTGGTTAATAGTCCTTTTTCAGTTTAAGTAGAAAGATTTCACTTAGTTTATTCTGATATAATAAAGTAGTAAATAATTGCAGAGAAGGAAATGGCAACCCTCTCCAGTACTCTTGCCTGGAGAATCCCGTGGACAGAGGAGCCTGGTGGGCTGCCATCTGTGGGTTGCACAGAGTCGGACACAACTGAAGCGACTTAGCAGCAGCAGTAAATAAATGATTGGAAGTAGTGTAACAAAAAGTATCAGCAGTGTACTATTTATTCTATTGTTCATTCTGACTTCTAGAAGCTCTAAATTTTTTTATATAGTTCATCAGAGAAATCTGTCTTATACACAATGGAAGAAATAACCAGCCTTTTACACAAGCCTTCTGGAAACATTTTTTATTCTATAAGTGGTATTTGTGTGCCCACGTATGTGTTTCTCTAGTGGATTAAGCCAAATGGCTCCTTGCCTTTTGTTAGTGACAGAACATGTAATTGTAAAGAACCGGGAGCAGTCATAAAAGGGCTTGATACTGGAGCCTGTTTGAAATGGGCCACCCTGGAGTTTAAACCCCGAACTTCCTATGTTAAGATGTATGTGATCTTGCTGTAACTGTACTGTGCCATGCTATCAACAGGTGATAGTGAGCACTCAGGACAACAGTTCTGCTGTATGCTTCTGCAGAAAGTATATAATCTCAGGAGAACACTTGAACTGCCTCTGATCCACAAAATGGGCATGAGTAGTAAACACGATGGTAGGACATACAATTTATTCTTTCACCATGATAGAAATAACAAACTGTAAATCTCAAGTCTAGCATATAACTGGATTAATATGGGTAGTATGAGTATGCTTATAGGAGTCAACAAATATTTGTTTGTCCCAAAATGTAAAGCTTTTAAGTGAATATATTTTTAAAAATTGAATAGGCTGCATTTAATTTAGGTATGATGTTATGAGCTCTTGCTGCTCTATCAGTTCAGTTGAGTCACTCAGTTGTGTCCAACTCTTTGCGACCCCATGAATCACAGCACACCAGGCCTCCCTATCACCAACTCCTGGAGTTTACTCAGACTCATGTCCATCGAGTCGGTGATGCCACCCAGCCATCTCATTCTCTGTCGTCCCCTTCTCCTCCTGCCCCCAATCCCTCCCAGCATCAGGGTTTACTAAGCTTTAGCATCAGTCCTTCCAATGAACACCCAGGACTGATCTCCTTTAGGATGCACTGGTCGTATCTCCTTGCAGTCCAAGGGACTCTCAAGAGTCTTCTCCAACGCCACAGTTCAAAAGCATCAGTTCTTTGGCGCTCAGCTTTCTTTACAGTCCAACTCTCACATCCATACATGACCACTGGAAAAACCATAGCCTTGACTAGACGGACCTTTGTTGGCAAAGTAATGTCTCTGCTTTTGAATATGCTATCTAGGTTGTTCATAACTTTGCTTCCAAGGAGTAAGCGTCTTTTAATTTCATGGCTGCAGTCACCATCTGCAGTGATCTTGGAGCCCCCAAAACCAAAATCTGACACTGTTTCCACTGTTTCCCCATCTGTTACCCATGAAGTGATGGGACCAGATGCCATGATCTTCGTTTTCTGAATGTTGAGCTTTAAGCCAACTTTTTCACTCTCCACTTTCACTTTCATCAAGAGGCTTTTGAGTTCCTCTTCACTTTCTGCCATAAGGGTGGTGTCATCTGCATATCTGAGGTTATTGACATTTTTCCCAGCAATCTTGATTCCAGTTTGTGCTTCTTCCAGCCCAGCATTTCTCATGATGTACTCTACATATAAGTTAAATAAGCAGGATGACAATATACAGCCTTGACATACTCCTTTTCCTATTTGGAACCAGTCTGTTGTTCCATTTCCAGTTCTAACTGTTGCTTCCTGACCTGCATATAGGTTTCTCAAGAGGTAGGTCAGGTGGTCTGGTATTCCCATCTCTTTCAGAATTTTCCACAGTTTATTGTGATTGTTGCTCTATAGACGACTGATTACTTGAGCCAGTGTTATAACAACAGTTAAGTTCAAGTTAATAAATGTGATTGAGTAGTGATGCAGAGTACAGTAAATAATTTTTTCCCTGTAAATATTAAATGGTATAGTGCATTTGAGTTTTGTTTTTCTTTAGACTTCTCTGATGCCTTCTTTTCTTTATACCATCAATAAAAACAGCCAGTTTAATACTGGTTTTTTTCTTTCACATCCCTCAAACCCTTTTATTTTTCTAAAAGATACTGCTTCTATCACTATATTGATATCAAATGGAGGGCATTATAATAAGGGAGAGATATTAGGAGAAGAATCTTAGCCCTCTTCCCGCAAATAATATTATGATAAAATCAACATTTGTCTTGGTTCACACTTAACTTGCAGAATCAGATTATTTCAAAACTATTTAAATACATTGAAACTAGCCTATAGTTTCCAGAAGTATTAACTTTTGGTTTTTAGGTTCTTCATGTGCATTTTGAAAGAGACTCTTCCTACATATACCAAATTTATGTGTAGAACTATATTTTTAGCTTTAGGTTACCATTGAAAATGAACGATTCTCATATTTGCCACTAAAGAGATACAAATATTGAACCTAGGAAGATTTCAATCAGCTGGAAATTTCACTTAGGTCTGCATTTCAATCATACTGACAGTTAAGAGTTCATTCGATTAATAGAATAATAAAAATGCTGCTATGGATTTTTTAGTTATAATAAGTACCTAGGACTGTAATCTTTTACAATCTTAATACATGGTCATAATTGTATGATTGGCATGAAATTTTTTTTTTCGCCTTCATTCCAAGTGATCTTTCTACTTGACTTGAATATTATCTTAAGGAGTTTACCTTTGTGAAAAGGTACAGTCTTGCTAATACTTTCCTACTGGTTTTACAGCTGGCATCCCTCGTTCAGTATTGAAAGATTGGCGTAAAGTCAAGAAGCTGAAGCAAACTGGGGAATCCTTTTTACAGGATGACTCCTGCTGTGAGATAGGGCCTAATTTGCAAAAGTGCCGAGAATGTAGACTTATTCGGAGTAAAAAGGGAGAAGAACCAACTCACTCACCAGTGTTTTGTAGATTTTACTACTTTAGACGGTAAGTTGAAAATTTGTGATGGGAGGAAAATATGTTAATAGATATTGGAAGTTATACTGTCATTCTGAGGGTCTTTTGGAGATGGGAATGAGGCTTTGAGCCTGTGTTTCTGAAGCATTATAAAAGCATTGTAAAAAGATACTAAATTTAGTGTTGTGTGCCAATTTAACAATAGTTAAATGTTAGACTAAACTCATATTCTCACTGCTAGTGTTCATAGGGCCTTCCTCTTCTGAGAGATTTATTCTTCTTAAGGAGAAAGTGTTAGTAGTTTTTTTCTAAATGAAAGGAAACAGCAATTTATTTGTATAAAACAAAATAATGTCACATTTGTATTTGCATTAGCCACAATAGCAGATAGTCCATAAATCTATGTACTACAAGCATTATAAAATGACTAGAAAGATTTGTTAGTAGCATGCCACATTTCACAGGTTGCAGTAAATATAAAAGCAACTTAATAGTTACTAACTTATATTCTACTGTAATATTAGTATTACTAAATCATACTTTAATACCAAAAGTTTATAAATTTGTAAGAGTTTAATGAACAGCTGGGTAATCCCGCCAGTAGAGACTAGTTGATGTCTCAGATTCCAGAATCAATCATTCCTGGATTTCAGTTCCAGCTCCATCCCTGAGTTCCTGTATGACTTTATTAACTGTAGTAGGATTATAGCTAAGCCTGTCTCATCTGCATAATAAGAATGATAGTGGTACCTGCCTCCGAGATTTCATGAAAGTGGAATGAGATAAAGTATACAAAGTCCTTAGCATAGTCCCAAGCTTGTATGAAGTGCTCCTCTGATGTTATCTGCAATTATTTTTCCAAATCATCATCATCATCTTCCTAAGAAGTTAAAAAGCACTTTGCTCTGGCAAATAAAGGTACTGTGGCCCAGTGGAGAGCCCAAAAATATGTGTTGGTAGGAACTGAATATTTCTTCATGGTTTTTCTAGACAACAGTCCCAAAAGGACAAACAACTTCAAAGAATTGTTATAGAAGGTAGTCCACATGGAAGTGCAGAGAAGATGGGAAAGAAATCAGGAGAGTAGGTTTGAAGAGATAAGAAAACCTTTTTGAAGGGCTCCCCTGGTGGCTAGAAATCAGGAGAGTAGGTTTGAAGAGATGATGAAACCTTTGTGAAGGGCTCCCCTGGTGGCTCAGTGGTAAAGAATCTCCCTGCCAATGCAAGAGGCACGGGTTTGATCCCCAATCTGGGAAGATCCCACATGCTGCAGAGCAGCTAAGCTGGTTCACCACAGCTATTGAACCTGTGCTGTAGAGCCCAGGAGTCCTAGAGCCCATGCTTCACAAGGAAGCCGCCACAGACGAAGCCCACACACCACAACTGAAGAGTAGCCCCACTTGTCACAACTACAGAGAAGTCCACGCAGCATGGAACACCCAGCACAGCCAAAATAAATACATGGCCAAAAAACCTTTGGGAGAGTTTTAAGGAAAGATAAACGTAACACAAGCTGAAATAATATGAATTGTAATGAAAGGAGAAAGTTACTTTTTTAAGAAAAAGAGGGAAAGGTAATAAAAGGATAGGAAAAAGTGGTAAAGGAATGTTGCTGGTATTGTCCATTTGAAAAATAGAGTGATTTGTAATGTATTACTGATACCCTCTCTCAGAGAGTTGGGTGAGAACAAAAATAACTGAAAAATAACCATCAGCCTGTAGGAAAATGGCAGTTTTGCCTCCCATTTACCCTAAATGGAACCTGAATTGAGTGGGCTGTATAAATTGGATGGCAGAAGCTAAGAGAAGGAAGTACTAATGGATTTCCTAATACACTGTTTCAGTCTTGTTCCTCCAAATCACTTTAATAAAGTGTCATTTTAATTAATGAAGAAAATGTACTTTTTAATTTAGCATTTTAAAAAAATCTCAGTCTTAAGGTAATTTAGAGCATTTTCAACTGTAGAGGTTGCTGCTTTAGATGATGTATAAAGTAATTGTATTGCTCAAGGCAGCTTTTGGCCAGCATTTTAACTCTTGTCATCATGAACCACTTGGATAGTTTTCATTTGATTAGAGTTAAGTAGTTGACTTAAGTGATAGGGAAGATCTTATTTCTTGAAACAACCTGACATGAATACCACCTATTGCCATTTGTAAGCGCTATGGGAGTCAGAAGCTGGTTAAATTTGTTAGTAAAGTTTGTCTATGCAAAGAACCACCCTATTTTCATGTTTTTTAATTGTAAATGTAATTTATGTTTTTATAACATAAAAATATAAATTCACTGTATAACTTTTTAAGCCTGGACTTGTTTCTTGTTAGTTAATGCTTTTATGTTTTAATGTTTCAGATTGTCATTTAGTAAAAATGGAGTGGTTAGAATAGATGGTTTCTCTTCTCCTGACCAGTATGATGATGAAGCTATGAGTTTATGGACACATGAAAATTATGAAGATGATGAACTAGACATAGAAACATCAAAATACATCTTGGACATAATAGGTGATAAGTTCTGTCAGTTGGTAACATCTGAAAAAACAGCTTTGTCCTGGGTGAAAAAGGATGGTAAGAAAGTTAAATACTTAGAACATGCAACTATGCACATTTCGTTTTAAGAATTTCTCTTTGGGGTATGTTTTATCTATGGGAGAAGTCCTTAATCTTACCTTACCTATGCTTGTTTACTTTTAATTTGATAATGACACTTTTTTATGTGCAAATACACCTAAATGTATTTAGTTAATGTATTTTCCACTTGAGGTTGAATTGAATGATTAGCAGTTTGTGAAATGACAATAACATTTTGGTAATAATTGAGGCACAATAAAGACTCTTTGAATGTGAGATTGGGAAATTTCAGCATTTGCCATATAAAGACATACTCCATCCCAGTTATTTAAGCTTTTTATTCATCACAGTCTTTGCAGTTAGATAAATCTATATTTGAATCTCAACTGGATTCCTTGTTTAACTGTATGAATGTGAATGGGAATGAGAACTACCTCATTGATTTGTTTATAAAGTAATTTTATTTACTAAGGAAAGCACCTAACATACTAGGTACTCTAAACATGAGCTTCTTTTTCGTGTCCCTTAAGTCAATAGTTCGTCCCCCAGGGGACATCTAGCATCTGAAAGGTGCCAAACTGAATGAAATAAATGCGCCTTTCTTTGCTAACTGAAAAGTGTTGGGGGTGTAGAGAATTAGCATCTTAAGAGGTGGAAGCCATAGATGATACTCACCATCCTACTCTGCACAGGTTAGTCCCCGACAAAAGAGAATTATTCATGCAAATGTCAAGGGTGCCAAGATTGAGAAACCCTCCATTAGATGTAAGTCTTCTGAAAAGAATTACTAATTACATCAAGAAAAGAAATCTGCTCTTGATCGTTAATAAATCCTTTGAAATCGTTGGTTTAATGTTTTTTGTGCATTTCAGTGAAAATTGTATGGAAAAGAGCATGTTTGCCTTTAAATTTTTATTTCTCTGTATTTCAGCCAAAATTGCCTGGAAAAGAGCAGTGAGGGGAGTCCGGGAGATGTGTGATGCATGTGAAGCAACATTGTTCAACATTCACTGGGTCTGCCAAAAATGTGGATTTGTGGTCTGCTTAGATTGTTACAAGGCAAAGGAAAGGAAGAGTTCTAGAGGTTAGTTACAGCTTCATCTAAATTGAAATTTTTTTATTAAGATAGTTTTCTTTAGGACCACTGATCTGGAAAATTAGATGAATTAGAGGCTTTTTTCCCTGCCTTCCTTAATTACAAATATAATAGGAAATTTTGTGAAGTCTGTTTTTTAAAAAAAGTTAACCACAGCTTGTTGAAACAGCCAGATTTTCTAAAATAAAACTAATCTATACCTTTTTAGTTTGATTAGTAGATCCACTCTCTCAGGTAGATATTTTCTTAATGTAGCCCAAATTTAGGTTAGGCTTTGTTGCATTCAGAGTCCACTGTGTCAGAGCCTGAACTCCCTTAGAGGACCTATTAATTACAGAGTCGAGCAATGCAGTCACAATTGAATACTTGCTAGAGTGAATTGATTTTTCTAAAAGTTGGTCCATAAAGCTTAAATCAAAATGTTCAAGAATATGCTGCCACTAGCACTGTTTATCTCTAGTTAGAAAATGAAAAAGTCTTTATTATATGTTAAATGAATTTTTTAAAATTCTAGAAAAATAAAATGGCACAAAAACAGTGTTCTTCCTGCTGGAAGATATTAGAAAGTTTAAAAAGAAAGCAACTAATTTTACCTTTTTCTCCTGCTGTACAAGTGTTTTAGAAAAAGTTTATCCAAGACAATTAAGGAAGTAGCTACTTAAATACTAGTAACCTGAAGGTTTTGGGGGGTCTAGTCTTAATGAGAGGATTCAAATTGTGCAAGTATTAGAAGTAAAATCACATTTAATGGTAGACTATTTACTATCTAAAAGCAGTGAATGTCATTTTCGCTGCAGGCAGCTCTTTTTCAAAGTGGTGTGTCAGATGAACTGTGATGTAGCCATCAGTGGCTTTGCGAGTGATAGGGCTACTAAAGCCTCACCCCTTTTCTTATATGCCCAGCACTTTCCAAAGAACCCTAAGCGAGCGGGAGAGCTCCACAGCTAGTTGTTTCTGTGATCTGTATCTTACGCCTGTGTAAAGCTATAATAAGGAATGCACTGTAGGCCATTAAGTATCTTCAGAACCTTAAGAACCTATTTGGATATTTTCGGTTGAGAGAAGAACTAGCTGCACTGTTGTAAAACTCCATTCCTTTTTACTGGTCCCATGTTACTTTCATTTTCCTTTTGCCAAATTAAAAAGAAATTAATGTATTTTTTATATTGTATGCATATGTAAGCATGACTCCTTTCTTAAACAAGATAAGGTGTGTATATATAATAAACCTAAGTTGTGTTGCTGTCAGATAGCATGGTGCTATTAATTTTGAAAGTGTAGTCTGTCAGTCAACCATAGATTTTTAAAGTATAATCTATTTGCCTTGAGTTGTATTGTCTTATGAATATATGAATATATATTTGTTTTATTTATATATCTCCTTATTTCACTGATAAATACTGCAGTAAGCTCACACTGACCAGGTTATAGCTATATAGTGGTAACTAACCTAAATATCTAAAATATAAGTAGAGAACATTTAAAGTTACTATGTAGGGTTTGTAGGGAAAGTCAACACTTTTAAAATCAGTTTTTGTCTGGATTTGAATTTTATTTCTCAAACTTTCTGTGAAATAGTTCTAGATTTTTTTATGTTGAACGTAATGAGCTTTTTAACATTTGTTGAAGCTCTTACAGCCATGTCATAAGTAGTTATCTATGCCATTAGTTTTATAGAGAAGATCTTGAGATCAGGGTGCTGAACTTTTCCTGTGTATAATATGCCTCGTGCTATGTGTGAACACTGACTACTCCAGATATGGAGCCTTGTTGCAGTAATAGCTATTAAATACTGTCTGTCAAGTTGAAGCTTTTTACATGTCTTCTGACAGTTTATGTCTTTGACACATTAAAAAAAACGAGTTGGCAGTAGCCTCAAACTTACAAGTTTAAGGTACCAAGGTCAAGCCTAAAGCCTGTTTGCCACAAATAGCTAAGAGTAAAAAATTAGCTACAGGAAATATTGAGGTGACTAATACATTAATGAGACTAAAGAACAGTCATTTTAGAAAAGGCTAGTAACATTTCATATGTTTTATATCTTATTGCTATAAAATTCTCAGAATAGTAGAAATGTTTGTTTGGTTATTTTTCCTTTAAGAAGCAAACATATGAAGCCTACCATTGACATTTTATATAATTGTTAAGCTTTTTATATATACCATCAATTTTATAATTATAAAACCATGATTGATATAAAAGTACACATGTTATAATCTTACAGATAAAGAATTGTATGCTTGGATGAAGTGTGTGAAGGGACAGCCTCATGATCACAAACATTTGATGCCAACTCAAATTATTCCTGGTTCTGGTAAGTATAAATATACATTAATGACTTAGTGTAACAGCTCTTCATTGTTCCAGATTACTTAGAAGTAGGTAGTAGTAGTAGAATGAAGAAATAAGGTTTATCTAATCTTGAATTGTTCTTTTTCTGTTCTTAGAATCCTCTGTGTACTAGTTAGCAGGATAAGCCCAAACCCGGTGATGAAGAAAGCCATAGAGGAACTATTTTAGATGGAGAAAACTAGGAGTTCTCTGGTTGTCCACTGATTAGGGCTCCATGCTTCCACTGCATGGGGGCTCGAGTTTGATCCCTGGTTGGGGAACTAAGATCCCGCAAGCTGTGCAGCTTGGCTGAGAAAGTGGGGTTGAGGGGAACTAGAATGTAATGAAAAAGAGTATATTCGATTTATTTATTACAGGTTATTCTGCCTTTTTTTTTTTTTTTGAGCATACTGATTTTTCGTTGTAGAGGTAAAAGAGGAAAGAATAGAGAACATGAATTCGGTTGAATGACCTAACCTGAAATAGAAGGGGTGAAGGAAAGATGGAAGAAAAGTGAAAAGACACAAGAAAAACAAGAAATTGTTATAATCTCAACAACCCATGATAACCTTCTAATTAACCATTATATTTTGTAGTTTTGACAGATCTTTTGGATGCGATGCACACTCTTAGAGAAAAATATGGTATTAAATCCCATTGTCATTGTACTAACAAACAGAATATACAAGTTGGAAATTTTTCTCCTATGAATGGTGTGTCTCAAGTGAGTGAAAATTCTCTATTCAAGTAAACTGCATGGTTAAAGGAATCAACTTTGATATTCGAAATCCACTTCAGGATTTAATGTTTTGTAAATTATATTTCCTATGTTACTGTATAAATATAACCTCTACTTTTAACTTTGAATAATTGAAGAGATAGTATTTTTAAAATTCAACTGTTCTACCTTTGTAGGTTTTACAGAATGTTCTTAATCACAGTAATAAAATTTCTCTGTGCATGCCTGAGTCTCAGCAGCAGAGTACCCCTCAGAAGCCTGAAAGTAATGGCAGCAGCAGTCCAGGGAGTGATGTGAGCACAGACAGCAAGTTAACTCCTCCAGAATCCCAGTCACCCCTGCACTGGTTAGCAGATCTTGCAGAGCAAAAGGCCAGAGAGGAAAAAAAAGGTAAATCTAGTTTATCGTCTGATAGAAGATATGTAATCAACAGTGTACTATTATACATTAATGTACTACTGTCCACTTAGAACACTTTAGTTTTGTCTTTTGCTTGCATTGTGGCTTAGGGTCAGTAAAACATGTTTCTTACTAGGAACTCAACTTCCTATGATCATATCAAAGCTAGGTACAGAATCATCTGTAGATGAGCACATCAGTAAAGCCACCAGGGCAATAGATTTGTAACTTATCTCACTTTGTCCCTGTCTTAGCTATAGCATTTTCATTTGTGACAGGTGCAAACTCACTTCATGTCTAAAACACTGAGGAAGGCCTTCTCATTTTCAAATCATTTGACTCCTGAAGGATCTAACCCGTCCTCTTGTCTGTGCCCAGGTGCTTAAATCACTGGTGCTTCATCTGTCGCTGTAAAATGTAGACTCCCTTTGTCTGTACTTTAATAGCATGTTTAATTTTATTTGCATTTTAAAAAATGTTTTATTTTAGAAAACAAAGAATTTGCCCTTGAAAAGCAAATAAAAGAAGAGAGAGAACAAGATGATCCTGATTCTCCAAATAGTAGAACATCACCTCCTGTATCCCAGAATAATGAGCAAGGTTCAACATTACGAGATTTGCTGACCACAACCGCTGGCAAGCTACGCGTGGGGTCTACAGATGCTGGCATTGCCTTTGCACCAGTTTATTCAATGGGAACCCCCGTGAGTGAGAAGCTAGATTTTTGTATTTCATATGGGCCTTAAATTTAGATTTGGGGTCTTTGCTGTGAACTACACAATAAATAGATGCAGATGCAATCAAATATACCAAATTACTATGCATGTTCCTATTTGCGTTATAATTCCGGTAACTTAAAATCCAGAGATTTTCTTTTCCAGGTTAAAAGAGTTGAGGGAGGGACATTTTGATTCCAAAATCGCCCTAAGATACTCCTTCAAAATTTGAAAACCATGTATCTAGTTGGGGGTGAGGGGGAGGGATGGATGCGAATGCAAGTTTTCTTACTTAAAATGTTTAGACATCAATTTTTGCTTTTTCACCAGAAAGAAAATAAAAACAGAATAATTGCATAGGTAGACACAAATTTTTAGCAGCTTTTAAAAGTTGGGAGAGTCTTCCTAATCTCTCTTCCCTCTACCCTGATCCTAAAATGTTACAAAAGTAAGAAAGACCACACTTCAAGTTTCTGCAGATCCCACAGTTTTTCACATGGAGACCACCCAACTTCTGCTTCCCATTGTCAGGAGCAGTGTAGGTAGGCACTAGAGATCCAAATCCATTTGCTGGATTCTTGAAGCCAGATATATTGTTTGTGGTGGTGTTTGCTATGTTAATGGAACATTAAAGCAGAGGTTTCCAAATGTAATCATTTCTGCTTAAAATATTTATTTTTTCTTATTAGAGTGGTAAAAGTGGAAGGACTATGCCAAACATTCTTGATGACATAATTGCTTCAGTTGTTGAAAACAAAATTCCACCAAATAAAGCCTCTAAGATAAATGTAAAATCAGAGTTCAAAGAAGAACCCAAAGAAAGCAGAAAATCTGCCATGGATGAAAACAATAAATTGTACAGTGATATACCACATTCTTGGATCTGTGAGAAGCATATTCTGTGGCTTAAGGATTATAAAAATACTAATAATTGGAAGCTTTTCAAAGAGTGTTGGAAATATGGACAAGTGAGTATTTTAAGCTCATTTAGTATGCTCTGGGTGGAACTGAAGCTGGTTGAATAGGACAAATGGTTTTCTCCTTAGGACTAAAGAGAAAAGGGAAAGATAATCTTGACACATTTGGGTTAGAAGATATCAGAAAAGTTATCAGAATGATTATTTCTGAATTTTTATTTTTTGGCCAGATTTTTATTAATTAATAGGGAAGCACTGATTATTTGATGTTACAGTTTCAGTCTGCTAGTGAGCAGACTTCTAATAAAGTCATATATTTACAAAGTTTAGTATCGCCTTCCTTTCTTTCCATTGTATTTTAGTCCAGTTAACAGATTGATATCTGCTATTATAATGTTAATACTGAAGGCATTTTTCTTGAACTGATAAGTGTAGATGTTTTTGCCTTTGACTGTAGGACATTTATTTATAAGTTAGTTCATCAAATCTTAAATGAGAAACTCCATTATTTAATTCTGCTCAAATAAAAGTGATTTTCTGTTTGACCAGTTTTTACATAATAATGTTTGATATACATTTCAGGTGGTAATTTACTACATTAGTGCACAAATTAGGAGTTTGTATGACTTAGTGTTCTGTTCAGTTTTTTCCTTGCATTCTGGAAAACATGATTGCTATTTTACTTCATTGTTTTCATTCAGTAGATAGTTACTGAGCACCTAGTAAAATCTAGTCTTTGTGCTGGCCAATAAGAGTATAAAAATGAATAAGTTATGTAAAAATGAGTAAGAACCATTTTAGTACAGTGATTCTTAATCTTTTTAGGTCACTAGTCCTTTGCAAAATCTGATGATAGCTTGGTCCCTCACCCCAGAAAAAATATATACACAGTATTTAATACATATTTTTTTGGTTGGCTCTGCCTTGAATCCCTGATGCCATTGCTAGGTTGCAATTTAGACAACTTAAGTTTGTGTAGGCTTAAACAGCCTCATAAATAAATACTTGTAAAAATATGTTAAATGTGCTAAGAATTTTGTTTCAGGTACTATGGAAACTTAAAAGAGTGAATGGCTAAGCTAGAGTACTAATTCAAAAGGGCTGGTAGTCTAAATTGATGTTGTCTCAGGAATTTTCTAGATGGATGGGAGGTTGGAAATAAAAAGGATCAGGTGTTAGAGGAACTGTTCAGTAGCTTTGATTACCTGATGTAAGAGTTTTGTGGGGTAATGATGGGGAAATGAGGTGTTTAGTTATAATTATATCATGCTAAAGAGTTGAACTTTATCCTATAGATGACAGTTTTAATTGAAGAATCAAAGTAATCAGGTTGACTTTTTAAAAATTGGAACATAGTTGATGTACAATGTTATATGTCATAGGTGTACGATACAGTGATTCACATTTTTTTAAAGGTTATACTCCATTTGTGATTGTTATAAAATATTGGCTATATTTCATGTGTAGTACAGATCAACATTGATTAACACAGCAAAGCAGATTAGAAGTTGAATTGGAATAAGACTAGAGGCAAGGGGTCAAATTACAAAGGCTTTCAGTATTTCAGGAAGATGATGATGATAGTAGCCTAAGAATTCTGCTTGAGAATATTCTAATATATTTTTTAAATTTTACTTTTCCCAAGCTGCTGGTTACTGTAATAAGCAATGTTACAAGGCTGGATAGAAGTATTACTGAATAGACATAGTATGGTCTGGAAATTAATATGTGAATGATCAGCCATAGTTAATTATCTAATAGTTGACCTGTTTTAATAGTTGGATATATTAGCCCATTGAAAGGAATTTTAATGTTGCAGTTACCCAAGTTGTTACCTTCTTATTCTTAGTGTAGTGTTTGTTTTATGTTTTTGACATATCTTTTGTGATAACAACCTTAGCTTGAGGTTATTCTGCACTTATGGCTCCACAGACTTATTTTATGTGTTTTAAGAGTATGTAAAAATATCTGTCACAAGAGACTCTTTAAGTCACAACTTTCTGTTTTCTTTTTACTTCATTTATTATAAAGGATTAAAAAAAAAAAAAAAAACACCCAAGAATAATGCATCAGATTGCCTTAGAGGTCTTTTTTTGACATCGGCATTGGAGTTTTAAAACCTCAAATCTTCAATTGTTGGTTTCTGGGTTAGAGAGTCTGGAGGAAATTGGAATTCATGTGATTTCAAAGAACCAATTGACTTTGAGGGAATCAATCATAGATTTTAAATTTATTGTTGTTGTGCTTGGTGGTTAATATTTTTACTTGTCATTATCTTTGTAGAGGTAAAGAATGTGTGTGTATTCTAAGTGATATAAAATCAAAATGGATATAATTTGTTTTAATCCAAAAGACTATATATTTAGAAATCTTATTACATATGTACAAGGTATGTTTTGTCTATAGAAATGAATCGTAAAGAAAACATGAAAACATTAAATTGCTTAAAAATGGAAATTTTAATGTAGCTTTTCAGACTCTATCCTGAAAAATACTACATATTATAATTATTGTTTTCAAAAATGACAGTGTACTCTGCTAGTACATGGCATTCTCTTATCACTTTTTCTCTTTGAAAATATATTGTGAACATCTTTCCAGGTCAGAAACTATTTTTAAAAGCTGCTTTAATTCTCACAATTTGTCATTAATTAGTCCATAAATTCAACACATTAACTATTTTCTGTATGTTGTGTATAAAATCAAATTTTTGAAGTGTCCATGTATATCTTTTAATTTTTAATTATCTATCGTTTATAAGCCTGCAGTGGTTTCTGGCGTGCATAAGAAAATGAACATTAGCTTGTGGAAGGCGGACTCAATTAGTCTTGATTTTGGAGACCACCAAGCTGATCTCCTCAACTGCAAAGACAGCATTATTTCAAATGCCAATGTTAAGGAATTCTGGGATGGTTTTGAGGAAGTTTCAAGTATGTTGGTTTTTTTTGTTGTTTGTTTTACTATTTTCTTAAACCTGTCTTCCCAAAATGATAAATTGGAAATATGACTTAACATTGTTTAAATCTTTGAAACATTTGTATTACTTTGTTTTCTGGTCAAAAGAAACAAGTACTTGGAATCAAAAGACTGGGTCCTATTCCTGTCTCTGTCCCTCATTTCCTTTGTTGATAAAGAAGTCATTTAGAAATAGCCTGGTGAGCCAGTGGTTAGTTCTCAGGCTTTCACTGCGATGGTCCAGGTTCCATCCCTGGTGGGTGAACTAAGATTACACAAATCGGGATGCAGTGACCGCCCCCGCCAAAAAACGTCATTCTGTTTCTTACTGCCATATTCAGTATATTAATATTCCTGGGGAATTTTTTTGGCAACCACTCCCAAAAACTTTTGAAACTTGGATTAAATACTTTGTGTAAAACATTTTGAAAAATTAAAAATAAAAATGTAATAAGATTATAATTTTAACCTTAGTAACAGTTGTAAACAGGTTTTTTTTAAAGGATTTTTTAATGTTGCAAATATCTACATAAGGAATAAACATCTTTATACTATATGAATACATAAATAAAAGCAGTCTTTGAAGTAACTACTGTATGACAATAGAGGTGCTCATTCAGTTTACGTTTTTTCTTTCCTCTTCAAACATTAATAAGAATAAAAAGGTAAAAATTATCTTTTTAATAATCAATTGCATTCTTATAGAACGGCAAAAAACAAAAAGTGGAGAAACAGTTGTTTTAAAATTGAAAGACTGCCCTTCAGGAGAAGACTTCAAGACTATGATGCCAGCAAGGTATATTTTTTTATACTTGGCTATTTTGACTCTTGACTTTTGAGGTTGAGCTGAGATTATCCAAGGAGTGAGATAATAAACTACAAATGTGAGCTTTAAGTAGTATCTTCCTCAATTTAAAGGAAGTAAGAAAAAAAATTACAAAACTGAATCTCCGTGGTCTCGGCAGGGGAATGTGAATGTCTTTGCTGGGTCAGTAAAGAAGAGAAGGCTCTGTCAAAGAACAGGAGGCCCTGCTGGTACCTCCCTTCTCCTGGTGCTCTCAGTTTGCTGTGTTTAGGGAAGCAGAATTGCAGTTTTAGTCAGAATCACTTCTATTCTTTGCTTATTGTATATTATGCATTCATTTAAAGTTTGAATGAAGCCAAGCAAAGTTTTTTAACTGTTAGAGGCCTTATGGAAAGTGTAACAACTTGAACATTATATATTTGAAAATACTTAAGAATGTAAATCTTTATTTAAAAAAAAGTCAATGTTGTTATTCAGATATGAAGATCTTTTAAAAAGCCTGCCGTTGCCAGAATATTGTAATCCAGAAGGAAAGTTCAACCTGGCCTCTCACTTACCGGGATTTTTTGTGCGCCCTGATCTAGGGCCCAGGTTGTGCAGCGCTTATGGTAAGTATATATTTGCATTTCTATCAGCTTGGAGTATGTGGAATTCTAAATAACTTCTGACCAACAAGATAAATTGTCTAATCATTTTTAGATTCTACTAAATCTGTTCCATTAATAATTCTTTGAAATATTTTTTGAAGCAGACCAGTGGTATATTAGGTATTAATAGCCAATAGCGTAAAAATATAGTTAGATTTTCTATTAACTTTTATGGTGTATTTCATGGATATTTGATATTTTGTGGGCAGGTGTTAGAATAAGGAGACTAAAGCTCAAATTATAACTAACAGACTTTCCTCATAGAGTTGATTTTGGAAGGAACATGTAGGGTATATAAAGTATTATGTTAAATAAAATTTTATTTTATACACAGGTGTAGCTGCTGCTAAAGATCATGATATAGGAACAACAAATCTACATGTTGAAGTTTCTGATGTTGTAAATATTCTAGTCTATGTTGGCATAGCAAAAGGAAATGGCATTCTCTCAAAAGCAGGTAAAGAAACTTTAAGAATAGTGGTGTTTTGGAAAAACAGTTGAATAACCACAATGAGGCTAAAGCTGAAACTCCAGTACTTTGGCCACCTCATGCGAAGAGTTGACTCATTGGAAAAGACTCTGATGCTGGGAGGGATTGGGGGCAGGAGGAGAACGGGACGACAGAGGATGAGATGGCTGGATGGCGTCACTGACTCGATGGACATGAGTTTGAGTGAACTCCGGGAGATGGTGATGGACAGGGAGGCCTGGCGTGCTGCGATTCATGGAGTCGCAAGGAGTCGGACACAACTGAGCGACTGAACTGAACTGAACCGAACCACACATCCAGTAATACTATCCAGAATGTCAGCCTCTGAGTTAACATCAAAGATTCCCCCCAAAATTGCAGTGTATTTAGGGATATTTAATACTCATTTTGAGGTATGATTATTTTACCTGGCTTTTTTTTTTTTTTTTACACAAAGGATTTTCAATTTTAAAAGTGAGTTAAATTTACTTTTAGGACTTCCCTGGTGGCTCAGTTGGTAAAGAATCTACCTGCAATGCAGGAGACGTGGGTTTGATCCCTAGATCAGGAAGATCCCTTGGAGAAGGAAACGGCAACCTACTCCAGTACTCTTGCCTGGGAAATCCCTTGGGCAGAGGAGACTGTCAGGCTACAGTCATAAGAGTCGGATATGACTCAACAACTGTACCACCACCACCAAAAAAAGAATTAGATTTATTTTTGGCTGTGCTGGGCTTTGTGACTGTCAGGCGCGTCTGTGGTGTGGTGCACACGCTTCTCGTTATGATGGCATCTCTTGTGGAGCGCACTAGGGCTCAGGCTCAGTAGTTGTGCTGCATGGGCTTAGCTGCCCTGTAACGTGTGGAGTCTTCCTGGAGCAGGGGTCAAACCTGCGGCCCCTCCACTGACAGGTGGACTCTCAACCACTGGACCACCAGGGAAGTCTTAAAAGTGAATATTTTTTATTTAGTCCTTTCATATTATTATTGAGTGTATGAAAATAAAATGGTAAGCTCACTTAAAAACATTTAGTAAAGAAGAGAAACTAGGTTTTTGTTCTGAAGATGATGAAGACACGTTCATATCTCAAGCATGCTTTTTTTCCCTTCTGATACCAAAGAGAAGGGGCCTTTCTCCTAAGTAGAAATAAATTTTCTATCCAGTGTATAGATTTTAGATCCTGCCCTCTGGGTGTCTTTCTGAAACCTTGTTCCATCTACCCATCTGTCATTCCCTTCATTATAGACATTGGTCCTTAAACTTTTCTTTTTACACTGGCTTCTTTTCTGAGAGTAGGAGCAAACTTTAGACTTTTCCACCTTTCTCACAAAGCCTTCTTCAAATCTTGTCTTCTGGCCACTCTCCTGTTACTCCTGCCCTCATGAGGCATTCTCCACTGTGTCTGTCACCTCCCTTTCCTGTTTCAGCTCAGTGCGGGTTGGCCCCTGCCCGCTGCCCCGCTAAGATTACTGTTGCTATGGCTCTCACGGACAGCCATAGTTCAGTACAGTGGTTTTTTCCTGGTCCTTTTATTATTTAAACCATCTGTAATAAATGACACTGTTAATCACTGCCTCTTCTTCAAATACTGACTGTGGCTTCAGTAACACTACACCTTTCATTCTTCATATAATGGAATCACAGACTTTTCTAGAGTTATAGACTTTATTCCCATTCTGGTTTATGTGCACTTCCTGGGAAAGTCTATACATGATTTCCAGCCACGACTTAGTTCAACAGTTTTTTCTGGAACCCAGAATGTATCTGCAGCTTAGTGGCTAGGTGCTCAGGACCTGGAAGTTTTTAGTCTTCACTCTGATCATGCATATTTAACAGCCTCTGTGATACACAAGGTGGCTCAGTGGAAAGCATCTGCTTGCCAGTGCAGAAGACTCGGGTTCAATCCCTGAGTCAGGAAGATCCCCTGGAGAAGGAAATGGCAACCCACCCCAGTATTCTTGCCTGGAGAATCACATGGACAGAGGAGCCTGATGAGCTACAGTCCATGGGGTCAAAAAGCGTGGGACACAACTTAGCAACTGAGTACACACACATAATACACAAGCTAAATTCCTCCAAAACTATAGAAACTCATAGTTGCTCAGCTAATTTAACTGTTAGAATCAGTAAAAACTCTTACCTCCCCCACTCCCAAGGACTTGAAAGTCAAGCACACGTGAGTTATAGTCTGAGCTCTAGCACAGAAACGTGTGTCCTTGGTGCCAGCTTACTTACCTTTTCAAAGCCTGTAGTGCCATAGAGTTAGTTACCCCTTTGAATCTGCGGGTTCCACACGTGTGGATTCAACCAACCAGGGATGGACAATAATTGAGGAAAGAGAAAATTCTAGTAAGTTCCAAAAAGCAAAACTTGAATTTGGCTAATACAACATTGTACCCCAACAAAAAAATAAAAACATGCTGTACTCCAAAAGTTTCTAATTCTGCCACCCAAAAAATGAAAAAGGAATTTGCTGTGTCCAGCAACTGTTTGCATGTTTTTCATATTGTATTTATAATTATTTGCTGTCGTGTCTGACTCTGTGTGACCCCATAGACAGCAGCCCACCAGGCTCCCCCGTCCCTGGGATTCTCCAGGCAAGAACACTGGAGTGGGTTGCCATTTCCTTCTCCAATGCATGAAAGTGAAAAGTGAAAGTGAAGTCGCTCAGTCGTGTCCGACTCCTAGCGACCCCATGGACTGCAGCCTTCCAGGCTCCTCCGCCCATGGGATTTTCCAGGCAAGAGTACTGGAGTGGGGTGCCATCGCCTTCTCCATATTTATAGTTATTTACATAGCATTTATACTATATTAGGTATTATACATGGTCTAAAAGTATACAGGGTGAGGGAGGGTAAAAATACTTAACCAATTTGAACATCTGTGGAATTTGGTATCTGCCGTGGGTGGGGGTGGAGGGTCCTGGGACCAGTCCCTTGCAGGTACTAAGGTAAATCATTTGCAACTTATTGTACTTCGTTCAAATTATCCCCTGTAGCACTTGGTCTACAATACAGAGGTGGTTGTTGGTTATACAATCTGCTTTTCTCCTCTGCTTTTCTTTCATGTCCTTAAATGCTAGAACTTTTTCATCTTCCTAATTTATTTCCCATCCCTCTTTTTCATACCATAATATTTGATCTTTTGAGAAAAGTTCATTAGCACTTTAATTTTTGGACTTTTTTAATTTGCCAGTTTTTATAGTTGGTCACCATAAAAAGAAATGTTTGGTACCTACTTAAGCACATGCTTTCTCCTCCACCTATGATGGCTCCCCAACTTCTGTGTCTCCCTAGCAAATTCCTGTATTCATTCAAATTCCTCAAAACAGATCAGATCAAGGTCTTTATTAAAGTGTAAACCTTCTCTGCTCCAACAGTCCTCTTTGTCCTTGTGATTTCACTATCATAAAGTAGGAAATGTGATGTATTCTTTGTAGTAGCTTTTAAAAATTCACAGAGCAGTAACAATTTTCTTTATCTTTTTCGTTTAAAGATAACATTTGACAGGGGCCTTCCCTGGTGGTCCAGTGGTTAAGACTTCATGCTTCGAATTCAGGGGACGTTGGTTCACTTTCTAGTCGGGGAACTAAGGTCCCACGTGTCTGCTATACAGTGAGGCCAAAAATAAAAACTAAGAAAAGACTTGAGGACTGAACTAGTCTTTGTGCATGCTTTTAACTCGTATCATTGCCCTTGTGATGGTCTTGTTTACCTACACTTATTAATAGCCTCTCTTATTCCAGGAAGTCTTAACTAATCCCCAGCATTCTAGGATAGTATTTTGTATATTGTAAACATCTAATGTTTGACTTCAAAAAATCTTCACAACTAACTTTAAAAAAGATTTCAATATCACTAGTAAACATTTGATATATTCTTTGTGTTAAGCAATAGATTCCCTTTTCTGTTAAAACATTTCTTTAAAATGTTCATTGTAGTGAAATCAGCAGTTTGAAAATGATGACATTGCTGTACTTCACTCATAGATAACTTCAGTTAACATTTGTTTATACATTTATATATATATATGTGTGTACAGTTTTTAATCTGTCAACATATTAGAATGGTATGATACCTCAATTATTAGCGTTTGATTATAGATTAATCAGTAATAATAAATGAGACATTTTGCTCTGCCATTCATTAGTCATGGTAATGAACAAATCCTTTCTCCACTGAACCTTTTGCTCAGCTGTAAAATAGAGATTATGATCCTTGCCTAATAGTGGTCAGGAAAGTCCTTTGTAAATTATGAAATGCTGTGAGTATAAAATTGTTACAACCATAGTTTGGGACAAGAAGAAAAAAGGTGGTCAAGTTTGAGTAAAGGTCCTTGATTTTTTATCTCCTGTTCCTTGGTTTACAGAAAGAAATGAACTGGGGAACGTTATCGTCCCCAGGTCAGTGTTCTCTGCTCTTGTGGTTATCACAGTGTTCATGTATAACTGGGTTTATCTCCTCTTTAAGAGTCCAGTCTAGTCAGGCACTGTGCTTCTCTGAGAGGTCAATTTTAGGCCACTTGACTTTCTGGTAGTCTTTATTGACCAGTATGAAAATATTCTGCGTTTTAGGAATACTCAAGAAATTTGAGGAAGAAGATTTGGATGACATTTTAAGAAAACGATTGAAGGACTCAAGTGAAATACCCGGTGCTCTGTGGCATATTTATGCTGGGAAAGATGTTGACAAGATACGGGAATTTCTTCAGAAGGTATAATTTTAGGTTCCATACATAGTTTTATCTCTTCACCTTGAAGGAAGACTTAATTTTTAATGTAAACTCATTGGCATTCAGCAGTATAAGATGATTAAATAATTTTAAGATGATTAAATAAGTTTTACTTAGGAGGATGGAATTTTTCATTTGAAAATCAAAAGCTCCTTTCTCTTGAGGAATTTGAATGGCAGTTTCTTCTCAGTTACTAGTATTGTTTATCCCCGTAAAGAACCTGTTAATGAGTCATGTGTTACCCTTGGTGAAAAGTAGTGACTGGAATTATAGAATATAAAATTTAATATGTCATAGAAGTATGTAAAGAAAGCAGATTTTTTTTTAATGTTGTTGATATTTTTGGCTGTTGACCTAAGGAGTCGTATCTGGTTGAATAGGTTGACATTTTGAGTAATTGTAAATTTAATTTACTTGTTAAAAAGTGACATGTTGATCTGAAATTAGTTCAAACCATTTTCTCAATATTTTCTGAATTTTGTAATGATAAGGATTTCTTTTAAGGGACCATAATTGCTGGTTTTCGTATTCTTCTTTCTGAATGAACTTTCCGTATAAAAGTGAAGGAGCTATGGCCCTGTAACTACGATCTTATCCCAGAACCACCTACCAGTCTTAATTTATTATAAAGAATGCTTTTTAAAGCAGAAGATTTCACTTGTTAGTCAAAAGGTTCCTTGAAATTCATTTCCCAAGGGTTAGAAGGTTAGCAATATAAGGTATTTATCTTTGTACCTACCTTAAAAAAAGAAGAGCATCAAAAAATATCTGTGAAATTCATATATACAAATGGTTTGGCTTTTGGAAGAAAGCTACTAAACTAACCTTTCCCCCATCTTTGTGCTATACCTTAAAATTACTGGAAGGAACCAAATGGATGAAACCTCATTATCACCGAATTCCCTGCCAGTTCAGTGGTTAGGGCTCTGTGCTTCCACAGCAGGGGCATGAGTCCAGTTCCCCTGGTCAGAGAACTAAGATCCCTGCAAACTTTGTGGTGTAGCCAAAAAAACTGGGAAAAAATGATCATTATTACTATTTTTAAAAAAGAGAAAACTTCATAGTGAAAGGAGATGAGAAAGGAGTACAATTTACTTTTTTAACATTACATCAGTCTGCATCAGTTTCATATCCTTTTGCTTTTCCAATTGTAGAACATGATTTTCTTTAACTTAAGCTTAATCATCATTCCAGAAGATTCTGAGAATAAAAGACTTATTGTAAAGAAAATTGAAATGTAGCTGAACAGGATTCACCATTTCCTTTATTTAAATTGGGGTATATATTTTCATTGTAATCCATATTTCAGATTTCAAAAGAACAAGGCCTTGAAGTTCTACCAGAACATGATCCAATACGTGACCAGAGTTGGTATGTGAACAAAAAGCTTCGTCAAAGACTGCTTGAGGAATATGGAGTCAAAACCTGCACTCTGGTTCAGTTCCTCGGTGATGCCATTGTCTTACCAGCAGGAGCACTTCATCAGGTAATAGTTACTTGTAGCGCATCATTACTGAACCAGAAAGAACTTGTCCCGAGTTAAATACAGATCAAAGAAGACATGAGAAGGAGAATGACCTACACTAGTGTGCCTTCATTAAGAAAGCAGCTTTTCAGTGCTTGATGAGATCTGATATAATTAAGTGCTTTGAGACTGTAAATTGTATTAATATGAACCAGATTCCCATTGTCGTGTTGTTTCTGATTTAGTGGACTGAAGTCTAATTTTAAAGACTTTTTAGGGAAAAAAAGAAAGTTACTATATGTATTCAGTTCTCAATAGTTGAGAGTTAACAGCAGAAGGGGAGAGTATCAGGTCTTAGAGATGATGTATTTTCTAAGACACCAGATATGAATAGAATGAATTATTGGATAGACCATTCCATAATTCAGGCTTTCAGTGTGCTTCCTTCCTATTTTTTGCCAACGTGACTTCCTTCCTTTAGTTTGCTAATGTAACAGTAGCATGTCCAAAGAAAGATGGTACATAATTTTTATAGCTATTGATTCACAAAACTTAAAACTAAACACCTAATTTTTGTTTCTGGGGCTTGACCGGCAGAATGGCATAGAATAGACAGTGATGTGGAAGGTTTGGATTAAAAGCGTGTATTGGGGTTTCTATAAACAGACTGAAGCTACCGAGAGCAGTTTAGCCCTCATAGTAACAAGAGGCAAAGGCAGCCTGGGAATCCAGAAAGCTGGCTTGTTAAAGGTGGCAGAGATGTATTGAGATGTATTTGATGTGTGTCTTTTGACCAAGGAAAGCTTCCTACATTTTATATACCAATACATAATTACAGCCTGCATAATATTTATGACACTGTTTAATAGCCACAAATACTCCTTGAGTGATAAGGAGTATTTAAGATGTCAAGTTTAGGGTTAGATTTATCATTCTTAAATAACATTTATGGTAGTAAAATACAATCATCATTATATCTTTTTCTCTATAGTGACATCCTAGCGAAAAAATTACACTTATATGTTTTTCTCTCTAGGATGTTAAAGTTGTTTTTATTTTCCCATGGACTTAATAGAATAATTTCAAAGATGTGTCATTTATGATTCATGTTTAATTGGGATGCACCCCACGTATCATTCTTGGCCTTCTAACCTCTTACCAGAAAATAGATAGTAAAGTGAACGTCGCTCAGTCATGTGACCCCATGGACTGTAGCCTGCCAAGCTCCTCTGTCAGTGGGATTCTCCAGGCCAGAATCCTGGAGTGGGTAGCCATTTCCCTCCTCCAGGAGATCTTCCCAACCCAGGGATTGAACTCACATCTGTTGCATTGCAGGTGGATTATTTACTATCTGGCATCAGGGAAGCCCAGAAAACAGCTAGCCTTTATCCAAATGTAAAATGCCCTGAAAGGAGCAGTCTGTTTAAGAGAATAGTACAGTAAATATTTTGCAACTATAAGTAATTATCTGACAACACAAAACAGGTTCTCTTGAAAATCCTTATTCACATACTCAGTTTATCCAAAATTCATTTTCTTTAAAATCAAACTGGACAGTGCATTTTTTAAGATATAATTTATATATAGTATATGTACTCTTTTTTACTATACAGTTTTGTGAATTTTCACAAATGTGTAATTAGGTAATAAAGAACATTGCCATCGCTTCAATAAATTCTCTCCGCCTACGTCCTCCCCAACTTTTTAAAAGTTTTTTATTGAAGTGTAGTTGATTTATAATGTTAATTTCGGGTAAACGGCAAAGTGAATCAGTTATATATATCCACTCTTTTTTACATTCTTTTCTCATGTGGGTCATTGTATTGAGTAGAGTTTCCTGTGCTATATAGTAGATCCTTACTACCTGTTTCATATGTAGTAGTGTGTATGTGGAGAAGGCACTGGCGACCCGCTCCAGTACTCTTGCCTGGAAAGTCCCATGGATGGAGGAGCCTAGTGGGCTGCAGTCCATGGGGTCGCGAAGAGTCAGACACAACTGAGCGACTTCACTTTCACTTTTCACTTTCATGCATTGGAGAAGGAGATGGCAACCCGCTCCAGTGTTCTTGCCTGGAGAATCCCAGGGACGGGGGAGCCTGGTGGGCTGCCATCTATGGGGTCACACAGAGTCGGACACGACTGAAGCGACTTAGCAGCAGCAGTGTGTATATATTGACCATAGTTTCCCAATTTACCCCTTCCCTCCCCCTGGTAACCATAAGTTTTCTACCTCTGCAACTCTATTTCTTTTTTGTATATAAGTTTATTTGTACCATTTTCTTAGATTACACAGAAAAGTGATAACAGTATATGTGTTTCTCTCAACATCACCCAGTAGGATCATCTCTAGGTCCACCCATGTTACTGCAAGTTGTTGTTTTTGTTTTGTTTTTTTATGGCTGAGTAATATTCCCATGGGGTCGCACAGAGTCGGACACGACTGAAGCGACTTAGCAGCAGCAGCGGCAGCAGTATTCCACTACATGCGTGCCGCATCTTTACCCATTCCTCTGTCAGTGGACATCTAGGTGGTTGCCATGTCCTGGCTGTTGTAGATTGTGCTGCAGTGAACACTGGGGTGCATGTCTCTCTTCAGATCATGGTTTTCTTTGGATATATGCACAGGAGTGGGATTGCTGGGTCACACGATAGTTCTATTTTCAGTTTTTTAAGGAATGTCCATACTGGCCCAGTTTACATTCCCATCAACAGTATAAGAGTGTTCCTTTTCTCCACATCCTCTCTAGCCTTTGCTTGTAGATTTTTTTGATTGTGGCCATCCTGACCAGTGTGAGGTGGTACCTCATTGCATTTTTGATTGCATTTCTCTAGTAATCAGTGATGTTGAGCATTTTTTCATGTGCCTTTTGGCCATCTGTATATTTTTGGATAAATGTCTGTTTACGTCAATCCCCAAATGGTGATTGGCCATTTTTTTTTTTCATTATTGGGCTGCGTGAGCTGTTTGTGTATTTTGGAGATTAATCCCTTGTCAGTCGCTTTGTTTGCAAATATTTTCTCCAGTCCTCAGGGTTCTCTTTTTGTTTTGTTGATGATTTCCTTTGCTGTGCAAAAGCTTTTAAGTTTAATGAGGTCCCATTTATTTTTATTTTCATTACTGTAGGAGGTAAATAGAAGATCTTGCTGTGATTTATGTCAGAGAGTGGTCTGCCTATGTTTTCCTCTAATAGTTTTATAGTATCCAGCCTTACATTTAGGTCTTTAATCCATTTTGTGTGTAATTTTGTGTATGGTGTTAGGGAGGGTTCTGGTTTCATTCGTTTACGTATAACTGTCCAGTTTTCCCAGTACCACTCATTGAATGCTCGCCTTTGTCACAGATGAGATGACCACAGGGGTGTGGGTTTCTCTCTGGACTTTCTATCATGTTCCACTTATCTCTCCCCCACTTTTAGTCACTCTTCTCCTACCTGACATTCCTATAACCACTTACCTATTTTCTTTCCCTGTAGCCCTGCCTTTATAAGAATGTCATATGATTGGAATCATGTAATATGTAGCCTTTGAGTGTGACTTTTCTTAGTCAATATAATGCCTTGGAGTTTCATCCATGTTGTTGTATCAGTTCAGTTCAGTCACTCAGTCGTGTCCGACTCTTTGCGACCCCATGAATCGCAGCACGCCAGGCCTCCCTGTCCATCACCAACTCCCAGAGTTCACTCAGACTCATGTCCATCGAGTCAGTGATGCCATCCAGCCATCTCATCCTCTGTCATCCCCTTCTCCTCCTGCCCCCAATCCCTCCCAGCGTCAGAGTCTTTTCCAGGGAGTCAACTCTTTGCGTGAGGTGACCAAAGTACTGGAGTTTCAGCTTTAGCATCAGTCCTTCCAAAGAACACCCAGGGCTGATCTCCTTCAGAATGGACTGGTTGGATCTCCTTGCAGTCCAAGGGACTCTCAAGAGTCTTCTCCAACACCACAGTTCAAAAGCATCAATCCTTTGGCGCTCAGCCTTCTTCACAGTCCAACTCTCACATCCATACATGACCACAGGAAAAACCATAGCCTTGACTAGACAAACCTTTGTTGGCAAAGTAATGTCTCTGCTTTTGAATATGCTATCTAGGTTGGTCATAACTTTCCTTCCAAGGAGTAAGCGTCTTTTAATTTCATGGCTGCAGTCACCATCTGCAGTGATTTTGGAGCCCAGAAAAATAAAGTCTAACACTGTTTCCCCATTTATTTCCCATGAAGTGATGGGACCAGATGCCATGATCTTAGTTTTCTGAATGTTGAGCTTTAAGCCAACTTTTTCACTGTCTTCTTTCACTTTCATCAAGAGGCTTTTGAGTTCCTGCTCACTGTCTGCCATAAGGGTGGTGTCATCTGCATATCTGAGGTTATTGATATTTCTCCTGGCAATCTTGATTCCAGCTTGTGTTTCCTCCAGCCCAGCGTTTCTCATGATGTACTCTGCATGTAAGTTAAATAAGCAGGGTGACAATATACAGCCTTGACGTACTCCTTTTCCTATTTGGAACCAGTCTGTATCAGTAGTTGCTTCTTTTTATTACTGGGTAGTTTTTCATTGCTTACATGTGTCACTTGGTTTTGTAATCAGTTCACCAATTGAACATTTGTGTTATTTTCAGTTTGGATTAGTAACAAAGGCACTATAAGCCACATTCACCTAAGGGTTTTTTGTATGAACATAGATTTTCATTTCAGTTGGGTAAATACCAACCTGGTCACAGGATAAGTGTCTGATTTACTTGATATAAGATACTGTGAATCTGGTGGTTATACCATTTTCCATTCCCCAAAGCAGTACATGTGAGTTCCATTTCCTCTGTTTACTGGCAGTTTTGTTTTTAAGCATCTGAATGTACGCATTGTTATCTCATTATGGCTTTAATTTACATTTTCTTAATATCTAAATAAGTTGAACATCTTTTTATGTGCTTACTTGCCATCTGTAAATATGTTCTGGTAAATGTGTGTTTAAATATTTGTCTATTTTTTTCAAAATGCATAAACTGGAATATATTAAAAGTTTCTGTTCATTAAAAAGCACTATTAAGAGAGTGAAAATGTAATCCAAAGAGTAGGAGAAGTGTTTGCAATGCGTTTATATATACAGTTTTGTAATTGGGTTCTTTTTCCTTACTGTGTTGGGGGTGTCTACCTGTTCTGCTTAAGAGTCCTATATATGATATGTGCTTTTTAGTTTTTACATATCTTCTCCCAATCTGTGGCTTACTTATCCTTCCATTTTCTTAATAGTGTCTTCCAAAGAGTGCTTTTTGATGAAGTTCAATTGATCAACTTTTTTCTTTATTTATACTTTTGTTGTATCTGCAGAATTTTTGGCTAGGTCAAGATCAAAAAAACTGTCTCTTAATAATAGAAGTTTTATAGTTGTTAGTCTTATGTTTAGGTCTGTTATCTACTTTTTAGTTAATATTTGTGCATAGAGCTCGTGAACTGAGGTTGTTTTTTCATGTGGACATTCAGTTCAGTACTGTTTAGGAAAAAGTGAAAGTTGCTCAGTCGTGTCCAACTCTTTGCGACCCCATGGACTTAGTCCATGGAATTCTCCAGGCCAGAATATTGGAGTGAGTAGCCTTTCCCTTCTCCAGGGGGGATCTTCCCAACCCAGGGATCGAACCCAGGTCTCCCGCATTGCAGGCGGATTCTTTACCAGCTGAGCCACAGGGAAGCCCAAGAATACTGGAGTGGGAAGCCTATCCCTTCTCCAGCAGATCTTCCCTACCCAGGAATCAAACTGGGATCTTCTGCATCGCAGGTGGATTCTTTACCAACTGAGCTAGGGAAGCCCAGCTATTTTTAAATCTTTTTTCTTTTGAAAATGTAATACATCCATCCAATTTTAAAAAATTCAAACAGTACACAAGGGTTGATGGTGAAAATTAAGTCTTTTTCTCACCTTTGCCCTCAGTTCCTCTACCCTAGAGGCACTCACTATTAGCAGAGAACCATAGAGAGTCCATGAGTGTAAATGTCTCTCTACTGCTTGTACTTTCTTGCGGGGGAGAGAGGGAAGAGAATAGTCTTTTTTTCCTCAAAATAGTGGGCAAAATAATCCTGTTTAAAGTTCAGAAGTCACTGTGCTTTAGCATCTCTGTGCACTTGTATCTGATCTGTATATACACACACACTCCTATTTAAGATGCTATGCTTAAATAGACTGAAGCAGCATCTGTGACCTAAACTGGCAAATTCTATTTTGAGCTCTGCCACTAAATTGTTGAGTGTTCCAAAATAAAAACTTATCTACTGCATAATTGGGCATAAAATTGCAGGCATTTCCACCTCCCTTCCTTTACAGGGTGTGATAATGGCAGTGCGGTTATTTGCACTCTGTTGAAAGGGTGTTGGCCGTGACTCACAAGTGGTGGTAATGTGGTTTTTACAGAGAATGAAAAGGAAGTACAAGCTCCATTCACAGTGTAACCTGGACTTAAGATGCATGATTATTTACAATTTATGTAGTCCTTAGAACTGAGTCCTGAAAACTTTTCATTGATGGCTTCAACACTTCCACCAAACCACAGATAGCCCTTAAAAATAATCCCAGAGCTTAAGTCAGTGCTTCTCACACTATAGCATACACCAGAATTCCTGGAGCGCTTGATATAACACATAATGCTAGACCTTAAGCCCAGAGTGGGTCTGAGGAAGAACCTGAAATTCTACATTTCTAACAAGTTCCCAGGTGACTCTGGTATTATTGTCCGGGAACCATGCTTTAAGAACTGCACAAATAGAAAGCCCTGGCAAAGCCAAGGCATCTATCAGTCAGGAAACTTTGAACCAAATGATAGCACATGAACTGACAGTCCAGCAGTGCTAGGGAAGAATCCACATACTTTTCTTTGTCAGCAGTGAACACTTTGAAGACCTGGGGCTAGGGGAGGGAGGGCCGCAGGTGACTCAGCAGGGGCATTCAGATGTATATCTTGGCAAGCTGAGGGAAAGTGTCACAGCAGCCCTCCTTATATTCTAAAAACTACTCTAGAATTGCAGGCTTAAAAATCTTCTGTTGGCAAACATGGCTGAGTCTGTGAAACCCCTGTGTTTGTATATCCTTGGACAAAGCAGACAGATGGTGACCTCCAGGATTTACTTTGTCTCAGCTCTAGTATCCTGAGGTTTAGAGTAGCTTTTAGTTCTAAACAGCAACAGTTTTTTTGTTTTCTAAATTAACACAGAATCTTTACTGGTAATGTTTTCCTTAATTGCTTAATTGATTTGTGTTTGGTCATTCACAGTAAGTTAATAATATTCCTAAATTGTAAATTGTCTGCATTCTTATGACTAAAAGGACTTAGACAAAAGTCAGTGTAAGATAATAACCTTCCTACCATGAAAACAAAAGTTACATTTTCTAAACATTACCTACTTATGATTACAACTGATCCTTGAAGGCAAGTATGAATTAAGACAATCTACTAAGGAAGTGAAATGTAAAATGACTCACAAGATGGCCCAGAAAGGGATAAGTGGAATGGGAAGTTCACATATGTTCTGCTTTAAAACTAAACCTTGCCTCTTCGAACTAACCCTGAAGTCTTTAAGCAATTTATAAATATCAATTTGAGGTCATCAGGAAACAGTCATCATCTAAGAGTGCTTTTAAAACAACCATAAACTGGCTAAGACCGACAGAACCAACTTTTTCAGAGCTCTAGAATCTACTTCAAAACTTAACATTGGCCAGGGGCCTGCTTAATGAAGAAAGGGGTATGTGGTTTTTGTTCTTTAAGGAAATCTCTAACACCTTCGATAACCTAACACAGACATCAATGACCAGACCCAAAAACAACAGTCTTTGCAAAAGCAGTTTGGGAAGATCATAAAACAAATAGATGACTACAACCCATGTCAGTCAACAGCATCACTCTCCGGCAGGGGTAGAATCTGATTGTAGCTACTGCATTATAATGTCTAGATGCCCAGTTTTCAACCAGAATTCCCGAGCCTACACAGAAACAGTAAAGGATGGCCCCTTCCCAGGGGAAACGAGCTCAGCAGAGGAAGGCCAGACATCAGGCTGACTTGTCATAGACCTCAAGTCTGTTATCTTAAATATGCTCGAAGGGCTAAAGGACTATGGGGGCTGGGGACGGCAAATGATGTATGAACAAAATTAGAATACTGATAAAGAGAAGTTTGTTTTTTTTTTTTTTTAAGATTCACATGCTAAAAGTTAAAGGCTTGAACTTCAGAAAAACTGTACTCCCGACAGCTTGTTCAGGTGAATGTAAGATGGGACAGGGCATTTGGAGACTGTGTATGTTGGCATGACTGAGTTACTGCAGGATTGTAAAGCATCTCTGCTGCACAAGAGATCACGGGAGCTGGGTTCCTGTTGACTTGCCATTTAGTGGCTGATTTGTCTTGGAACAGGCGCTGATCTCTTGTCCATACTTTGCTGCTCTGTGAAATAGAGCATCTGTTCTACAGACACATAATGAGGACCCACTGGGACTGCACAGCGATGCTGACAGTGTGAGGCATCCACTGTGTGCGTCTCCAGAGGGACCAACAACCTACTGCTCACGTGAAGACATGTTTAACAATACGTGCTGTCAGGTTACCAGTGGAGGCACGGTGCTTGAGTTACAGAATAAAGACATCTGCAGCTGTTCAGGTGGTCATTACGCCCAGAGGAGAAATTCCAGCCCCTTCGGAATTTCATCACTTTTATCAGATTTTTTCCACAGTCTCTATTTCCCACTTACTATCTCCCCCTTCACAGTTCTCTCAATTAAATTTATTTTCGCATTTTTAAAAATGAGAATAAATGTAAATGCTTAGTTTTTCAGTTATTTCTCCTTTCCCAGGAATTTTATGATATCTTTTAACATCACTGGAGTTACAGCATAGAAATAATCCAGATTGGATAAGCTTGATCCTTTCTCTGTCGAGCGGTTCTAAAGAAATTGTAAAGTGCAGAGTCAGTTTGTACATGCTGAACAAATAACAGATGATATTGACTGGCTTCTTGGGAAACCATTTAGTCAAGAGAAAAAGAACTAGTAGAAAAACGGTTGTATGGATAACACAGGAGACTGAAGGACATCTTTAATTGGTTGATTTGAAAGAAAGGCACAAAAAAATCCTAGGAGAGTTCTAAAACTGTGTGGTCAGAAGATCTTTCTGGAACTAGTTTTCATCACAGTTCAGTTCCGTTGCTCAGTCGTGTCCGACTCTTTGCGACCCCATGAATCACAGCACACCAGGCCTCCCTGTCCATCACCAACTCCCAGAGTTCACTGAGACTCACGTCCATCGAGTCAGTGATGCCATCCAGCCACCTCATCCTCTGTCGTCCTTCTCCTCCTGCCCCCAATCCCTCCCAGCATCAGAGTCTTTTCCAATGAGTCAACTCTTCGCGTGAGGTGGCCAAAGTTCTGAAGTTTCAGCTTTAGCATCATTCCTTCCAAAGAAATCCCAGGGCTGACCTCCTTCAGAATGGACTGGTTGGATCTCCTTGCAGTCCAAGGGACTCTCAAGAGTCTTCTCCAACACCACAGTTCAAAGGCATCAATTCTTTGGCGCTCAGCTTTCTTCACAGTCCAACTCTCACATCCATACATGACCACAGGAAAAACCATAGCCTTGACTAGACGGACCTTTGTTGGCAAAGTAATGTCTCTGCTTTTCAATATGCTATCTAGGTTGGTCATAACTTTGCTTAAATAATCAAACTTAAGTTTTACACCAGAGAGTAGATTAAAGGAAACTAAACTTAACAGTGAAATGACCAAATGCTGAAAGTCAAAGGAGCAACATCAGAGATCCAGATTGACTGCACTGATTGGGAAAACATACCTTTCATACAGTGGGTTTGTTTTTAAGTTCCAATAAAACTTTATGGACAGTGAAATTCAAATTTCATATAATTTTCATGTCACAATTTTTTTTTCCCCCAATCATTTAAAAGTGTAAAAACCATTCTCAGCTTACTTGCCATACACCAGGTGGTGGACCAGATTTGGCCTGCTGGACATAGTTTGCCTGTCTCTGATCTAAATAATCTCATTTGTTATTATTACTACTTCTATATTAACAGTAATAGTGTAGGAGTACTTACATATAACTTAGCTATACTCTTCAACTAAGGATAACTGTAAAATGATTATTGCTTTCCTAGTTAGCATGCAGTTATCATACTTTCAAAAACGATTTTCCCAAGAAAATATTTAAACATTTATCTAATAAAAGATTAGATATATATGATAAAATTATAAAATACATTTAGTAGGCTTATTTAAATTTTAATTTGATAATTCCCCATTTATAGGACTCTGTTAGTCGCTCAGTCACGTCTGACTCTCTGCGACCCCATGGACTACAGCCCGCCAGGCACCTCTGCCCATGGGATTCTCCAGCAAGAATACTGGAGTGGGTTGCCATGCCCTTCTCCACAGCAGTTTGTTTTTGTTGTTCTTAATTAACACACGAAAATCTACCTTGACAAAATTGATAATTAGGATCCAGTTATCAGTCTTGCTGAAGGATTCCTGGAAAAGTTCTTTTTCTTGCATCATTTAAAAATATTCTATTTACATGAAGTCATGTTACATGAAACTTCTCAGTGATAAACTTTCTCATAAAGTGTGGTGTTCCACTTTGAAGTGCATTTGACGTTTTGGAGAAAATAAGTTCTTTGGTGAATTGTCTCTTGTTGAGACCACTTTGCCCACCTCCTAAAACTCCTGTTTTACTCTGTTGGGGAACAGGTACAGAATTTTCACAGCTGTATTCAGGTAACCGAAGACTTTGTGTCTCCAGAACATCTCGTACAGTCATTTCATTTAACACAGGAACTGAGACTTTTGAAGGAAGAAATCAATTATGATGATAAACTACAGGTAAGAGATGAGTTTTCTAACTACTTCCTATTCTGCAGGCTTTTTATATTCAGAATTATGATACATGCGTAACAGCTTAGGCTGTCATTGCCTGGTTTGTCACAGTACAGTACCAACCAAACCAGTATTTAATTGTGTGACTCATTTTAACTTTGGCTTAAGTTTGTTGTAAACTCTTGTCGCAATTTTCATTTGTTAATTTATCTCCTGCTGAAGTGACTAGAAATACGACATCTCTTTCAGGTTAAAAATATCTTGTATCATGCAGTCAAGGAAATGGTGAGAGCTTTGAAGATACATGAAGATGAAGTAGAGGCTATGGAAGAAAATTAGATGTGGTCCAGTTTAATGTTTTTAGACCATTGAGCTGGAATTACTTACTCTTAGACTATGATATGTATGTACACTGACTTAAGTTTCATGAAACCATCAGTGCCAAGAAATTCTCTATGTAGTAATTACTTGTTACTGACACCACAGCAGTATAGCGTAAGTCACAGCTCCTGTGATTCAATATGAAAACAAGCTAAATCTTAAAAGCAGCAGTTCGTAGCTGTTTTTGTATTATAGTGTATATGATGTTTGTGAAAATGCCAGATTTAAAATGATGTATTTATTTTTGGAAAAAAAAATACAAAATTCTATGCTATATTGTTGATCAAGTGTAAATGTGACCTTGTACAGTTTACTAAAATAACTGATATTTTTCACTACATTGAGACAGTTACTGTGAGAATAGGACACAAACACCAGCTATTGCCTGCATTTGGGAAATTGCTGAATCGCACAGCATACATGTCATAATCAGAAAATTACTGCCAAATAATTGTAAAATTTGTAAAATATAAAGTATATAAAGTAGATACTACAGACACTTCAATATTTTGTTGAAGCTATTGACTGTACAATTAAACATTTTCAAAAGGTGTAATTTATTTAAAATTGTCTCATTTTGGTAAAATTTATGTGAACTTTTAAAGCTAAATATTAAACTTAATATGCTATGTAAATATATACATATATACATTTAATGATGTATTTTTTTAAAACATTGGCTTGCTTTTATTTGTTAAAGTGCAAGTGTTACATATGGCTTTGTAAAGTTGAGAGGGGTTTTACATTTTCCATTAAAAGGACTTTATCAAAAATGGGCTAGTGTAAGTGTTCTCCCTCCTGCTATCTGTATTCTGGGGGCTTCATCATCAAGGCAACTTACTTACCAGCATTTTCTTGCGGTACAGTGTCCTCTCCCGGAACACTGCCCTCTTTTAAGCTTGTTTTAGGCCATCACAGGTAAGTGCCTCGAGTTTCTTGTCCTGTGGCCCAGCTGATGAATACAGAAAACTCCAACATGTTATTTGTGAACAAATTTATTTCACAGAGGAACTCATAGGTTTTATAAGTCATAATTATGAGATTATACAATTTCAAGTAAGTGTGTTTCACTGCAGAGATACTTGCTAATATACAGTTGGGGTGTGAGGAGACAGGGAGGCAGGCAGGGAAGAGCCTGAAGTCACTCAACCTGGATTAAATATGAGTTCGGTTACTTATTATGCAACCTTGGTAGCTGCCTTAATTTGGAGTCTTGGCTTTAATAGCTGATGACTGTTATCAGTTGGTTGCTTGAAGCTCATAATCCTAACCTTCTGAGTTTTACTGAAAAAAATGCAGCCCTC